>NC_136925.1:54483368-57280122 GCF_949752795.1 Hyperoodon ampullatus | reverse complement strand
GGTTTAAAACAAGAAAAAGCTTTGGGGTTAGATCTGTGTTGGGGTCCCATTTCCACTACTTAACTAGGTATTAGTAACTTAATCTACCTACACTGAGTTTCCTCCCATGCCCAAGAATATCTCCTGTGCTGGCCATTATCAAGATTAAAGGAGATAATGCATGTAAGGTGCCTAACACATGAGCTTAATGAATGGCTTCTTTCTTCTGCATTCTCCATCTCAGTTTATAACGTCCCAGTGCTCTCAGTCACTGATTTAACTACAACTTCCTCTTGCTGCCACCAGCATCCAGTTGGTCACCAGATCCTACTGACTGTTCCTCTATAATATCTCTCCTCTAATCCCTCCCTGCCTCTTACTATTTCCTCTGCCACTGCCCAGCCTGGTCTCCTGCCAGGCTTATTACCCTATGTTTCTAACTACATCCTTGCCATGACAATCATTCTCCTCGAGTCCAGAGTTAATAATATTACTCCCCTGCTTCAAATCCCTAAATAGTTCCTCAGAACTTTAGAAAAAATTTATCTCATTGGTCTGGTATTTCGTGCCTTTCAAGCAATGAAACAAACTGGCCTTTCTATCTTCAGCCAGTACACCCCAGAAACCCATGCACAAGCCACGCCAAGCAAACCCAATACATTGTCACCTGTCTTTGGTTTTGTTCATGCTGTTTCCTAAGCTTGAGATGCCCATTCTCTGTCCCCACTTGACCTATCGAAATTTCTAACTCTCTCAAACAGATATTTGTACATCCATGTTTATAGCTGCATATTCACAATAGCCAAAAGGTGGAAACAGCACAAATGGCCATCAACAGATGAATAAACAAAATGTTGTGTATACGTGCAATGGGAATATTATGTAGCCTTATAAAAGGAAGGAAATTCTGACACATGCTATAATATGGGTGAATCTTGAAGACATTATGCTAAGTGAAATCAGCCAGTCACAAAAGGACAAATATTGTAGGATTACACTTATCTGAGGTACCCAGAGGAATCAAATTCACAGAGACTGAAAGCAGAATGATGGTTGTCAGGGTCTATGGGAGGGGAAAATTGGGAGTTGTCATTTAATGGTACAGTTTCAGTTTTGTAAGATGAAAAATGTTTTGGAGATGGATAGTGGTGACAGTTTTTTGGCAACAATGCAAATGTACTTAATGCCACATAACCGTACATTTATTTATTTATTTATTCATTCATTTTTAATTTTTTTTTTGCGGTACGTGGGCCTCTCACTGTTGTGGCCTCTCCCATTGTGGAGCACAGGCTCTGGACACGCAGGCTCAGCGGCCATGGCTCACGGGCCTAGCCTCTCCGTGGCATGTGGGATCTTCCCGGCCCAGGGCGCGAACCCGTGTCCCCTGCATCGGCAGGCGGACTCTCAACCACTGCGCCACCAGGGAAGCCCATTTGTATTTATTTATTTATTTTTCCATACATTTAAAAATGGTTAAAATGGTCAATTTTATGTTATGTATATTTTACCTCAATTAAAATTTTTTCCTAACTCATCTTAAGTTACATATATTAAGTACCAGGGACTGTGCTAGGCACCTGGAATACAAACAAACAAACAGATAAATAATAAAGTGCTACCTGTCCCAGAAGGGCATATAATTGAGAAGGCCTCAAATTCTACCTCTACCGTGAAAAACTCCAGGTCATTACACTTGAAATATAAAGCTTTCTTCTGTCTCTACCTATTTTAGCACTTGTCACATCCTGCTCTATATTATATCTGGTCCTCGTAAACGTTTGTCTCTCTTTTGAGATAATAAAATGCCCTAAGGTCAGGAGCTCTATCTTATCTGTTCATTTTTTAAATCTATCATAGCACTTAATACAGTTCATTGCACATAACGGGGGCTCAATAAATACTTGTGGAGTAGAACAGAATGGAAGGGAAGTTAAATTCAGCCATCAGTGATGTTTCAGGCCGAAAATGACACCATCTCATAGACAGGCCTTCCTCAAGAGGGGCATACTGACCAATAACATACTCTAACACGAAGATCAAAGGAGAGCCCTGCCTCTGTAACACAACTACATCACTCAGTACCGGGTACTTACAGCTGTTCTGGATTCCATTTATGATCCTCAGTAAATGGGCTATCATCTCACATTTGAATGAATTTTCTAAAATTTCAAATTTAAAGCCATGGTTTAAACACAGATGGATGGACTTAGGCGCTGTCTGGCATGTTTACTGTCAGAACTGTGAACCGATCATTGAGAGTTTTGTGAAAAGAGGTATAGCCACTAACAGGTGGTTTCCCTTCCTGACCCACTGGAGTTTGGACGAGTCCACCTGACAGCTGGTTTGGTTTTGAGTAATGGCAATAATCATCAGCACAAACGGCACTTAGGAATCTACAACTTTCTATCTTCTGATAACCCTTGAATTATCAATCATCCAGGTAGCATCAGACACTTAAGACTATTTTCTTGAGTACTAGGAAAATTTTCCCTTCATCAAGATGGGATTTCTCTTTTCATCTTCAGGAGCAGAGTTCTCTGTTTTACTGTCTAGATGAGACTTAGGTCCCCCGGTGCTTAATAATTATGCCTAATAATTTACTGAGTGGTTACTGTGTGCCAAGAACTGTGCAAGGCACTTTCCTTGTATTATCTCAGTCTTCCGGCAATGCTATGAGATAGAAAGGTGGGTTTCTTTTTTTGTGACTACCCCAGATTCTTTTCCTCTTCTTTCATTGATAGCACCAACTTTCCCTTTAGGGAGCTTGCAGACTCATTCCATGTGGCCTCATGTACCTGTCAAGTCCACCGCTTCCTAACACCAAGGAATGGGTGGGTGATGGAAATGAGGCCATTTAGACTCTGTCAGGAGTGTTGATTATTGATTCGTGGGCCGAGTGACAAGAGTAGCTGGCTGTAGGTGAGTTATTTCAGAGTGCACTCCCCCGAATTCCTGAATATCCACAGAGTAGCCCCAGTGCCTGTTTTCCCCCAGGCCTGATCACTTAGCTTTTCCTTCAACTTTTCGACATACTAAATTTTGTCCTAATAAATTCTGCTTTTTAAAAAAATCTAATTTTAGCCAGAATCAGTTGTTGGTAACCTGAAAATCTGCCTCGTAAGTTAGTATATTTGTTTCTATTGCTGTGTAACAAAGTATACCACACTTAGGTGCTGACAAATACACACGTTTATGCTCTCACAGTATCTACGGGTCAGGGCTCCAGGCATAGCTAAACTGGGTCCTCAGCTCAGGGTCTCACAGGCTGCAGTCAAGGTGACAGCCAGGGCTAAGTTCTCATGTGAAGTTTGGAGGTCTCTTCAGAGCTCACGTGGTTGTTGGCAGAATTCTTCTCCTTGTGGTTGTAGGACTGAAGTCCCTTTTTCTTGCTGATTGTCTGCTGAGGCTGCCTATCGTCAACTCCAGAGGCCCCTGCAGTTCTTTGCCACATCCATAGACCTCTCACAACAGGAGAGTTTGCTTCTTCAATCCTGGCAAGATTAAAGAAGCAAACATTGAATGTCTCTCTCACTTTGAATGTCTCCCTTCAGGGAGGCCCAGGCCCTGGACCCTCCTTTAAAAGGCTTACCTGATTAAGTCAGGTCAACCCAGGATAATCACCCTTTTGATTAACTCAAAGTCAGACGATTAAAACCTTAATTACATCTGAAAAATCCCTCTCTTTTGTCACGTAACATAATCTAATCACTAGAGTAAAATCCCACACATTCACCCCACAGTCAAGCAGAGGTGATTAGACAAAGAATACACACTAGCTGGGGGGAAACTTGGGGGCCAGCTTATAATTCTACCTAACACAGATACCTACTCTTATTATCCCCATTTTACAGATGAATAAACTAAGGTTTAGAGATGTAAGTCATTGGTCAAGATGACAAACTTCTAAATGTTAATGTCAAGTTTTGAACTAGGCCGATGGCCAGTGTTTAAGCTAACTCATGGTATTATTGAAATGATTTTTATTTCCTTCAACTAAATCTTCTTGTGCTTGCAAAAACTTTTCTGTATTTTTAAGAGTTTGTCTAGCTTTTTCCACCTTTTCTGAATACTCTCGTTCTCTACATCACATGTCTGAATAGACAATGGGGGCAAGTCACTACAGAGATACTAAGGCATTTGACATCTTTAGAACAATATCATATGTGAGTCATCATGCTAGACAGCATGAGAAAACCCAAGATGGACCCCCAAGAAACCCATTTTCTGTCAGAAGATACAAGATCAGTCAAAAAAGTATGAATACATGTGGGCAAATAGTGAAAGAGTGCACAGAAGAGGGAATAATGAATTCTAACTGGAATGAAAGGATGAGAGAAGTTTTATCAAAGAAAGTGAATAGGATCTTGCCTTATAGGAAAGTGAGGAGGTGGCAGGGAACAGGGGGAAGAAGCTTCCTGAAGCTCCAACCTCTCATGAGTTCCTCCTCACTTGATCCTTGCTCAGGTAAGTAGACACAAAAGAAGTCTTTTCAGAATTAAAAATATGGTAATGTTACCCCACATCTTGAGATTCTGCTTTCTCTGGTTGACCTAAGGTAGTTTAGAAACCAAGGAAAATAAATCAATTTTGATCAAAATATAGAAAAATAATCTCACACTAAATAATATCATCTAAAGCATGTTTTCACTGGGCTATTAATGTCTATATTATACCAGCTTATTGACTGTACTTTTCTTATGTGATTTATCCTATTACTTTTTGGAGAATCCATTTTTTTCTCTTAGGCCCAAGGTGCCATTGATGGCCAATAAGGCAAATAGCACTAATATCACTAGGGAAGGTACAGAAAACAGAAGAGAAAATAGCATTCTAAATTACATCAAACCATAGTATATCTATACCAGAAATACTATGTGTATTTGTTTTGCTAGAAATTTTATATGAAACAGTAAAACAAATGATGTGAAAATAGGGCTGTTTAAAGTAGTTGCTAGGATACTGGGGACTTTTAAATTAAAATTTCCAGATATCAAGAGCCCATATTTCAGCTAAATTTGTCCTTCTATTTATTGAACAAATATTTATTGAGTATCTACTATAAGTCAGGTAATATACTAGGTTCTGGGAGTAAAACACATTAAATAAAACACATATCATCACTCTCCTTAGGATGTAAAATATAGTGGAGATGTTATCAATAAATGGGCAATTATAATACATCACAATATATTCTAGAGAAATACTAGTGGCAAAAGTACAAAAATAAAGAAATATTGTAGAGAGTACAAGATGCTTTGGGAATAGGAAGGAAGATAATTTTGTTGATTTTAAGGGAACCTTGTGAGGTTTTCTGGAAGAGGTGGCATTTAAGTTGATATATGAAGATAAAATGGGAGAATATGGGACACCAGATAGTCAGCCAAAGATCAATGAGTACCAAAAAAATTGTGAAGCTTATCTGGGGACAGGGAGGAGGTAACGAAGGACTTTCTTTAAATTTATTTGAAAATGTTAAGATTAAAAAAAATCCTCCTACACAAAGATGCTTCATTATATCACTTACCGGCCCAAATCTATGAGCTATACACACTTACCTGCAACATCTAGGCAAGAACTTATCTTGCTTCTCTGTAACAGTCTTTGCCTGGAATTCATCTCCACTAGGCTCTGAAATCTTGCTTCTGCAATGACGAGCACCATCTCCTTCACCGGCCACTGTGAACTTGGAATTTACAAATGCTGCAACCTTGTGCTCATTGGTGCAGTCAGTGCCAGCTGCTTCATGGCCTCCAGCAAAAGAACAAATCATTCCAACTATAGACCAAACAAATGCCAAAACTTATAACTTCTCCAAAATTACATCCATGATATAGAACATTTATGGACAATCAACAATATGCCTTATATATTACAATAGATTTTATAGCTTTCTTAATTTTTATTTTTTAAAGTCAATTTTTGCTCCAAAACTTGTAAATTACATGTATGTATGTATGTACATACCATTCAACTCTGCTATACTCGCCTGACCACAATGTACATATAACATTGATGTTCTCTATTTTCATAAAGCTGTAATAGATTACTATTAAAGACTACTTGCTTTTTTGGTTAAAAAAAAGCATGAGCTTATAAGTTTTGTAACATATATCAAAATTACATATGCACTTGAATATTTGGCCAGCATTTCTACTCTCTCCTACAGAGCTTCCCACATGTGTGTGGCATGACATAGGTACAAGGTTATTCATTGTGGCATCATCTCTAAGAACAAAATAACTAAAAATTCATCAGTATAAGACTAGGTTTTAAAATTATGGCAAATTCTTACAAGGAGATAACATGTAGCCATAAAAAGAATATCTATATGTCCTGATAATGGAATGATTCTGAAGACATGTTGTTAAGTTCAGAAAGCAAGGTGCAGGATCAGTGAGCATAGGATGTTTTGTATAAGAACAGGAGAATACATAAAGAACATATATATATATATATATATATATATATATATACATGTATATTTAATAGATGTTGCTACAGATGGCATGTTAGTGTCCCCCTAAAAGTTATATGTTGATCCCCAGTATGATGGCATTAGGAGATGGGGCCTTAGGGAGGTGATTAGGTCCTGAGGGCAGAGCTCTCACGAATGAGATTAGTGACCTTAAAAATGAGACTCTGGGGAGCTCTCTTGGCCCTTCCATCATGTGAAAACACAGCAATAATGAACCCATTACATGGTAACAGAAATATCATATTTTTATTAAAAATAGCTGGGTTTTTCAAAATAAAAAGTTAAGAGTGGCATATTTTTGCAAATCTCTTGAATGTCTGGCTTACTAGAAGACATCTGGATTCTCATATCTGCTTCTGTATTCAATCTGTTGTGATATGTTGTTCTGGCTGAAGTATAAGAAGAAAATATGGTTTCACACAGTTAAGAGGTTGGAAAACAGAAGTATTTCAAAAGGCTTTTTAGATGATTGTAGCTATTCTTCTTTGCTATTACGCCAAAACTCAACAATAGTTTTTTAAAGGTTAACTGCAATGTAGTGTCTGAAACTATCAAAGAGCTATTCATACCCAGTTACATTAAAATCCACTGGTCTGCCTTGCACTTTGAATACTTCTTTTACCCCTGCATGAGTTTTTAAGATCATGCATTGGTCATTTGGGAAATACTGGTCCATTGAGTTATATATATCTTCTAAAGGCTAACACATCTCATTTTATAACAAACATCAAAAAATTGTATTTGCTGTATCACCACCAATTTCATCAGAAAAGTTTTTAGATACTGTGAAGTTATTGAGCTCACACTGGTGGATACAAGTTTTCCAAAATTCTAATTTTTAGTTAAAAGCTCAAATTTTATAATTTGCGGCTTATACTGTCATTTGCTTTTCTTGAATTAACCGGCACATTTTGTTCATTTGTAAGAAAATGTTTCCAAAACAATTGCATGAATCACCATAGTTTGCCTGTCATTCTCTCAAGTAAAAATGGTGTTCCATGAAAAATGCAGCTTTGGGTTTGCAACTCAAACGACCATGCAAGTGCATTCCCTTGAGACAACCTGGTACTTTGGTATGCAGAGAAAGTGTTTCATGTGTACTTCCCTTTGCATCAGACAGAATATTAAAAAGGCACTCAAGAGTCAAGATTTAATAAAATTATTAGCTTTTCCCTGCTTCATCAAGGACATTCTTAAGTGAAATTTGAATGTTTTTAGCTGTGAATACATGGTAGGGAAGAATACAATGACTCCTAGTACAGTTTAGTGCTACTGTCTTGACTCATGTCAAGGTGCCAGTGGTCTTATCCACCACTGCTTTTCCATCATCGGGGAAAATGTCAACAGTAAACATGGCAAATGTGCCTCATTATCATTATAAAAATAGTTCTGATCTCACAGACCCTCAATGCATCTTGGAAACCCACAGGGGTCAGTGGATCACAGTTTGAAAAATATTAGCATAAGCAATTTCTGGATTAATAAATTAGAAACTGTTAACATTATTTTCCTTCATTGAGGAGCATTGTATAATTGGGGGACAGGTGTGGGTGGAAGATGTTTCACTGTATACCCTTTTTACTTTCTGAATTTGAACCAAGGGAATGTATTAGTCATTCCAAGATAAATGTAGAAATGATTTTAAAGAGCATAAGAAACTTGAAAGCTGGACAAAGGAAAGTAAGGTGACAACTTGTATTTATACAAGGATAATATTCCGCATGGCTGCATACTTGCAAAGCATCTGGCTGGTATAAAACTCAGATGATTTTAGAACCATGGCTCACAAGGAGGCTTAGCCTAGAGTCATTGGTTAGGCTCACAAACTGCTAATCGGCCCAGTAGTTCAGGCATGGAGAGTAAGCAGAGGACTTGAATAAATCACATTATAATTTTATAATAATAAAACTCAGGGAGAAAAGTCAGAAAGCTATATGTTACTGCAAAAATTAAGGACATTTGGGGCTTCCCTGGTGGCGCAGTGGTTGAGAGTCCGCCTGCTGATGCAGGGGATGCGGGTTCGTGCCCCGGTCTGGGAAGATCCCACATGCCACGGAGCGGCTGGGCCCGTGAGCCATGGCCGCTGAGCCTGCACGTCCGGAGCCTGTGCTCCGCAACGAGAGAGGCCGCAACAGTGAGAGGCCCGCGTATCGCAAAAAAAAAAAAATTAAGGACATTCAATAGTCCCTGATTACCATTGACTTTTCTTTCCCCAGCAGTCCCATCCCTACTCCTAAGCAATAAGTCTACATGACAAAGGTAAGTGCTGGTCACGTGGAAGGAGCGGCCCTTTTCTATAAACTAACCATCATGTTTACGTGTATCCTAATCTCGGCCTACCCAACCCACCTTGCCCTTCTATCATCTAAAGCAACAGTCATACACTCAGATGCCCAGAGGTTCCCAACAGGTAATGAGTCAGGCAGGCCAAGAAGAAGAAATCCACTGCCCTCTGTCTTGTACATTTCCACTTCTGGTAGGAAATGTTCCTCTTGACTCTACGATATGAAAAACAAAAGTTCAGGTATGACAGCACATGGGAACCAACAGCTGGCCTCCGTGTCGGGAGGATGATAACTGGCGGGACCCTGGTGAAGTGGAGCGCACGGGCCTGGGTCAAGAGGACGCCTGCTGCCCGGCTCTTCTTAGCAGCTTTGGATCTGGTGTTGCCATTGGACATATACACTTGGTGTGATTGTCATCTCTCTCATTTTACAAGAAAAGAGAAAAATCTGGATGCTTTATGGGATATTTTCTAAGTTTTGAAAATAGGGAACTAACTGAAAAAAATATTTTAATGACTGCATGCAGGCAAAGAGCATCTTGGCCGAAGAAAATGTGCCTGTGGGCTGATTTCATAATATAAGCTTATAGCTTATATCTCTGATCTAAATTAACTTTCTAATATCTTTGTGAATGCCATCTGGGCCCAAAGAAGGTTCCATTGCAGCTGATCTGTTTCTCTTCATCAGGCAGCTCATTCTAGCTAAGGGTAACTCCCCAGTGAAGGGAAAAAAAAAAAAAAAACTACCGACAAAGACAGTTTGGTGGTACACTAAATTAAAAGGGCTCAACATCCTGATAGGTTCGCATCTCACCTGAGTGATCTTGAGAACTCTACTTGCATCAGAGGAGCGGAGCTCCATTTTGCTATCTGTGTCGCTAATGAGAGATAAGAGCTCAGACAGCCACACAGATACACTGCTCTGTAGGCACAATACTAGCCCATCACAAGAAATATTCCTATATAAAAACCCTAATCTTTCAGTCTCAGTCAGTGTTAAGGAAGGCTATCCTATGGAAGTCAACCAATGCCTAGAGGCCCAGCACTTGGTCAGTATCCAGGGCTCCCAGCAGTGTGGTCCAGTGATAGGAGAGAGACTTCTTAACCAAAACAATTTGATATATATCTTGGCATGAGATGCATACCCACAAATTCTGTGCTTCTGCATCTGGGGTCACTGTGGCCCACTAAAAACATTTAAAATAATCCTCTGGAATTTCTGATGACTGTACCTTTGGCATATTAACATCCAAAACACAAACACTGACATCATGTGCATATATGCAGGGTAGATTTAACGGTCCAGAATAATTGTTTCAAGTCCTCTTGACAACCCCCTCCAAGCACCTCTGGGATAACATCATCATGTCTTTTATCATTGGCTGCTCTCCTTTTCCTTACTAAGGTACAAAATTGTCTTGGTGGAAGTATATGCCCTCACCAAAATGACATGTATTATCTTTACATGAGAGGACAATGCAGAAGTATTTTACCTCCACAGACTGTCAACTACTTCATCTATCTATTCTAGAAAGAAAATTCTGTTCAGACCCTTCCATCCGTATGTATCTATCTATCTACAGCAAATCACAGACCATTAGCCAGGCAGAAGAAATCTTACAAAACTCATCTTCCTAACAATATATCTGGTCTACCACACTTGCTCTGTGCAGAACTCTTTACAACTCTCCACCAAAAGCACTCTCCTCCACAGTAACAATTTCTACTCCTGTTACTTCCTTACCTCACCATCTTTCCAGCAACTGCTGAGTGCATGAAATCACTCCAAGCCACCCAAGAAGAGGTATAAGACTTGCTGGAACATGAAAAGGAACAAAAACCAAAAGCAATGGACCTAGAAGACAAAATCAGAATCAGAGATACCATCTGGCAATCTTCTTAATGCATTCATACTCCCTGGCTTTATAGACTTGCTAGAAGACTGTTTCTCAGGACTGCCAAAGTAAGGAGAGCAATGATCACACCTCAAATTCTGATGAGAATAATTACATAAGGAAGTCTCAGCCCTGGGAAACTTCTGATTTATTTGTTGAACTTGAAAGTATAAAAATGAATAGTCTAATATCGAGGCAAAAAACCAAATCACGTACAAAAGAAAAAAAAGAAACAGGTTGGCATCACATTCTTTTCCACAGCAGTACTCAATGCCAAAGAAATGATAGAGAAATGTGAAAAAGAGTTCTGAAGTAAAGAAAGTAGGACCGAAGAACATTTTCCCAGGCACGGTGTCAGGTAAGTGAAAACAAACATACTTTAAAAAGAAAGAGCACAGGGAATATAACACACTGAGATTTTCTTGTAAAGTAAAATATATTTGACGACAAAAATCCAGCTGATTAAGAAATGAATCAAAATTAAAAACTGGGGGGCTTCCCTGGTGGCGCAGTGGTTGAGAGTCCGCCTGCCGATGCAGGGGACGCGGGTTCGTGCCCCAGTCCGGGAAGATCCCATGTGCCGTGGAGCGGCTGGGCCCGTGAGCCATGGCCACTGAGCCTGCGCGTCCGGAGCCTGTGCTCCACAATAGGAGAGGCCACAACAGTGAGAGGCCCGCGTACCACAAAAAAAAAAAAAAAAAAAAATTTAAAACTGGGAAATGGATAAGTGGTAGCAAAAATAAAAAAACAAACACATGAGCAATTAAGCCATTTCCAAATAGACTACTAGAAAATACAGAATACAACTGTAATAAATCTTGACAGTATAAAAATAAAACAACTCAAACAAGGCAAAATTGAGAGGGGTATGAGACAACAAGCATAAGAGGGCTGCAGTTCTCATCTTTCATAGCAGTGAGTCAACTGACACTGTCTAAAACCAAAACATTCGATTGAAACAAGGAACACAACGATTTCAATCTCTTATTTTTTAACAAATTCGTTTTTAACCTAAGAGAGTCTTTTTTAAAAAAGGAAATAATGTATTTTGTGATGAAGAAACATATTTGAAGTCCACAAATTCCTTTAATTTTTTCTCTCAATGAAAATTAAAGCTATTATTTTTATTTTTAAAATGAGATCATTTAACAAAAGTCCATTCATCCATCCAACCAATCAATTATCCTTATCACATGCATTCTGGATGAATGTTGACATCTTGAGTGGTGCAATGTGGCAGCCCAGATGCTTTCATCTGTATACATGTGTATATATTTTCTACACATCTACCATGTGTGGAACGACGGTTAGAATGATGTCCTCCCTAGTGTTAACGGTATTTCTTGGGGGTAGGACTTGAAGTGATTGTTTCAACTTTCTCTTTTGCATTTTTCAATATTGCTGAAAATTTTTAAAGCATCTATTCTTTTTACCAAAAAAATCTTTCTTTAAATAAAAACAAAGAAATACAATTTGAAGCGAACAATTAACCTTGAATACTTCCCCATGTAAAGCAATCATTCAGAACCTGTTTGCTTTCGCCCCCTTGCTTCAATTTGATCTCTCCCCAGCTACAAACTCTTGACCCTGCAGTACCAATTTTGAGCCCACCACTCTCCTCTCTATCCCCCTTATTTGGAACCTAACTTTCTCCTCTGGATTCCTATTCATTCTCCAAGTGTCCTGGAGGAAGTATGCTGCGGTTTTTGCTGCCTAAAGACTTCTGCAAGTCTGATATCACAGTATGTAGTGAATGTTGTTATTTTACTCAGAAATTAAGAGGGCCCTAGGATTTTAATTAATTTTTACCATTTTGTAATATTACATAAAATTAGAAAGTTTTATTTTAAATTGGCTATCCAGGATCTGAACTTCTGCCTTTATGTGGGAAGTTCTCCAAGCTATGAACCTCTGTTCCACGTGCACATGGATGCTGAGAAGTCCACAGCGTGCTCTCACAGCACCTCCATCTCACACACACCCAGACGTACATTCTTCCAGTCATTTGAACCAGCCTGAGACTTCAGTGGGGTGAGTAAGGCAATGAAACAGGGTGAGTGGAGAATTTATTTTAGCGACAGCAGCCACAGCAACAGTCACTAGAAGCAGCATCGATTGCAGCATCGTGCCTTGTGCTGGTGGAGACAGGTGGGTGAGCTGCAGCCTCCATTGTTCAGCCGTGGCCGTGATTCTAGCTGCTCAGCCTTCCTGTGTTCCTGCCTGTTTTCAAAGCCTGGCATTTTAGTCTTCCTGGAAATTCTCTGGGCTTTCCAACAACCTTTCAATAGATTCCTTTTCTGTTCCAATCAGCCTGTGTCTGTGTCTATCACCTGCAATTAAAAACTTTGACCTATGCTGTACTTACACTATGATTCTACGTACTTGTATTTTTTTTTTTATTTTTATTTTTTTGGTACACGGGCCTCTCACTGTTGTGGCCTCTCCCGTTGCAGAGCACAGGCTCCGGACGCGCAGGCTCAGTGGCCATGGCTCACGGGCCCAGCCGCTCCGCGGCATGTGGGATCTTCCCGGACCAGGACACGAACCCGTGTCCCCTGCATCGGCAGGCAGACTCTCAACCACTGAGCCACCAGGGAAGCCCACGTACTTGTATTTTAAATTATTGATATGGGACCTCCAGACTTAAATTCAAATTTGGATACTCGTCTGTATTGCTAATTCTACCTAGGCTCTTGACAACCCTGTTTATTTAACAAGGGACTCCTCCGTTTTCATTTCCTAGTAATACGTTCAACAGATAGTCATTATGCTTAACATTGTGCTGAAATCTGGGGATTAAAAAGAAAAACAAGACAGTATGTTTACCATCAAGGAATTCAAAGTCTAATACGGAAGCTAGACAAGAAAATGACAAGGTGGTAAACAGTGGAACAGGGAAAGGCACAGGGTGTTATAGAAATACAAAAGAGGAGCCCACGAGAGTAGTACCGGAAGAGTCAGCAAACTCTATCCCATGAAGGTATCCTGAGGGAAAAACAGAAGGGAGCCAGCTGAAAGGGCACAGGCAAATGACAGTAAAGATATGACACCATGTAGTTTATTCAAGAAGCCTCACGCTATTTGGCTTTCTAAAATGACAGGTGTTCTGGGTGTGTCTGTGGGCTATGTTTCTGGGTGTGTCTGTGGGCTATGTTTCTCAATCTTGCGAGATCAGAAGAATCACCCAGGGCTTGTTAAATATTGGATATCTAGCCTCTTCCTCCAGGGAATCTGATTTAGTAGGTCTGGAGTGGGGCCCCAGGTGATTCACATAAAAGGGAAGCTTTGTCCGGAGGAATGAGGCTGGAGGCAAAACTCATGGGACTTTGTATGCTTGAAAGTTTGAATTTTATCCTAATGGCAAGGTGAAGCCACTAAAAGATTTTAAGCAGAGTGGTGATAAGATCATATTTGCACTTTAGAAAGTTCATTCAAGCAGCAGTAAAGAACTGGAAGAAAGCTGAGATTAGCAGTCAGGAAATTCGTGGCAAGAAGACCAGTTAGGTTATTAAAAGTACTCTGGTTGAGAGATAATATGGATCTGAACGAAGGCTGTCATCTGCAAAACAGAAAGAATCAATAGCATACAGTTTAGTGTAGCTGACTTAGTTGCTGTTGGCTGTGGGTGAAGAGAAGTCAAACATGGTGTCTAGGCTTGGGACTTGTATACTTATATAGGTAGGGGTGAAGTTCACCTGGATGAGACAGAGAAGAGAAACCCCAAAAATTAAAAATTGATGAGTTCAGTTTTGGCCGTGTTGAATTTAAAGTGCACATGGCATGACAGCCAAATATCTTTGGGATCTTATATACACGAGTCTGGATCACAGAACATGGATAGGAAGAGAAGGTATAGATTGGCTGGCCGTCAGACATAGGTGGAAGTTATGTCATGGTGGCATTAAAAAAAACTGGTATGAAGCCACTGGTAATCTGGCCATAAAGGCCCACTTCAAGTTGCACACATGGCAGGGAATTGATCTCAATATTCCATTCATCTGGAGACTTAAAAGAAGTGAAGACTCCTGGGTCCCAGTGGCTGAGGTCTAAGGTAGAACCCCCAAATCTGTATTTTTGTAAAGAAGCTTCCTAAGTGATTCCCATGAGTAACTGGGTGTGAGAACGACTATACAGGGTCGTAGTTCCCAAATTTACTGCACATTACAATAATGTGGTGAGCTTTTTAAAGTCCCACCCTCGTACCAATTAAATCAGCATGTCTGGGTGGGGACGAGGTGACAAGATTTTTTAAGATCCCTAGGTGACTCAATGTGTTGTAAAATCTGGGAACTACTGATATAGATTACTGATAACTAGATTGGGCCAGATGAAGTGTTTGTACATAGTAGTCAAAAGCAGGGCAGTCATAGGTCTAGGCATGAATACAGTCAAGGAGCAGAGTCCAGATCAGAGCTGAAGTCAGGACCAATCATTGGGTCTGCCGAGAAGAAGAGATAAGTTGACCCATGTGACCTTCTCAGAAATGGGTTTAGAGCCCTAGTTCTAACTTTAATGAGGTTCTATGAATAAAAACAGTGAAATAAAGAGATCCAGGTCCTCTTATTTCTGTGAACTGACAGTTGAAAGATTCTAAGTAAATTTATTTGAGATTTTAGGTAGCAACAGAAGGAGAATTAAAGAATGCTGAGCAAACCTTGAGGAACATGGTCCCTTAACAGGCAAGCAAAGGAGCAGATAGTACTACTTAAGGGGAATGGGAAGGCAAGTCAGAGACGTAGGAGGAAAATCAGTAAGAGTAATAATGCAGAAGTTAATGGCAGAGAGGACTTCAAGGAGGGAATAATCAACAGTGTGGAATGCTACAGAAAGAAGTGTTAGGAAAACTGGAAAATGGCAATTGGACATATCTCTCCATTCATCTTTGAAAACTACTGGAGGGTAGGATGCTATTTCTCTTGCAACCTGATTGATAGCCAGTATCCTAACCTCATGACTGCTGCATTCTTGAGCTAGGAAGGGAAAAGTACTCTTCCAGTGCAAAGCTCATTATCATCATCCTTTCTCAAGCCCACATTGCACAAGAAGGATCTCATTTCTAACAGAAGCATCTCGAAACAGGCCTCTAAAATAATCCAAAGGAAAGGAATAAAAGGCTGCCTGTGAGCTCTGACTAAAAGGAGTAAAGTGCTTAGTTTAGAGAGGTGAAGGCTGAGAGGGCTGTGATTGAGGCATCCGATTAGTCATCAAGTCTTTCTCTATTCTACCTCTGCACCGCATCTCATTTCCATAAACTTATTCCCTTCTCACTTCCATTAGCCTTGTCCAGTCCCCCGTATACAGCTCGCTTACTGGTCACTGTGCTTCCAGAGTCTGGCTCAGCCAATCCATCCCTCACACTGACCACACTCACGCAGCTCTCTCCTCTTCAGGTGCCCTTTCCTCATCCTATTCCTTCCCACAACAAACCAGCCATGGACTTGGGCTCTGAGATTGCCTTGGTTTGTGTCCCTGTTCTGCCACTTATCTGTCACTGTGACCTTAAGCAAATAACTTAAGCCCTCTGTGCCTTATTTTTATCACCTGTAACAGGGGTAATAGTAGTTCTTACTTCACAGGAACGTTATGAGAATTAAAAGAGCTGTGCATGTAAGGTGTATGGTTAACAGCTGTGTAACGTTATTAATCTTGCTCAGATTCTGATTTCTTATCTATAAAATGTCTGTGAAAATCTTATCTACCTCAATGGTTACAGAGATTAAATTAGAAAATGCACTTAAGGTAAATCAGCATAGTTCCTGGTACCATCAACAAATGGTAGCTGTTATGGTTTTTAAATCCCAAGTAAAATGGCACCTGTACCACGAAGGTTTCCGTAATCCCAGGGGAAATAAATCATTTCTTCCTCCATGCTCTGCTCTTCATTTTAATTTTAGCATGGCAATTATTTCCCTCTCCTTTGTGCTCTTTTTCTTTTCTATTCTTTTCTGTATTGTTATCAGTTATTTACATCTTCCTCCCCCCCCACCAGATTATTAGACTGAGGGCAGAGACTAAGAACCATATTTTACTAATCTCTGTAATTGTTGTGTAATACCATGTAATACCATGCCATGATTTTCAAATTCACACAGTAGGCTCTAATTTACTGGTAGCTGAATGACTTTACTGACATTTTTATATTGGGCTTTTTTTTTCTTTTAAATATATATAGTAAATTTTAATGATACTTGGTACAGATGCAATGAAAATATGGGAAAACTGTAAATTGGAGTGTAAATTGGAGCAATCTTTTGGAAGAAAATATGGCAACCAGAGTTTCCAAAAATAGGGTACTGGATAGAGTATACTGATACAATGGAATAATGTGGAATATTATCAAAGCTATATTAAAAATGTGTATCTATACATATACATATTTGCTAAAGATCACTAAAATGTATCATAAACATTTAAAAGGTATAAAACTATGTAAATTGTATGCTCTCTTTTGTGTAAAATTAAAATAAAGATAGATGTGAATTTATGCAGATTTATGCTTTTTAAAATTAGGAAGTATAATAAGCAATTGTTCACTTGGAGAGTGATGGTAGGGGAAAGACGGAAATGAGGTCTTTCACTTTTCGTTTTGTGACTTTCTGCACTGTTTAAATTTTATAACCTCATACATGCATTATTCCTTATTAAAGTGTTGATGAGAAGGGAGATTAGGGTCTACCCCTTTTTGGTTGTTTTATTCTTTGTACTTCAGTGTATTTTTTTAAATGTATTGCAAAAATTTCCTCCATATTAAGTGTTTTTCAAACCGTACTTTAATAGTTGTGTGACACTCCATCATGTGATATATATCGTGATTTATTAACCCTTTCAGTTGAGTATTTAAGTTGTTTATGTTTTGGCGGTTATAATACTCAAACGAGTATTTGATTATTCTTAGTTCTGGACACAGAACTGCTGAGGCAGTAGCAAAATTTTGTCATTGACAACCCTTCTAGGAACAGTCGGTCTTAGGATACTCTCCAGGATGCCTTGAAGGGCTTACTATGCAATTCTGGAATTACTGATAGAAATTTAGAAGAGCTGAAGTGCTCCGCACAATAGAGAAGAACTGTGAACCCCCAGAGGCAATGGCAGGTCAGGGAGAGGGGGTTGGGGACTGGGGGCAGAGAATAAGACAGAGAAATAAGATGTGAGACTGCGCTCCAAGGACACGACCCCTCCCTCTGAGTGGATTTCTTTTGGAGACTTGTGAAGAAGCCGAATTGTTGGAAAGAGAAACAAAGACAGCATACAAACACAGGAGCCTAAGGCCGATTATACTGCAGAGCATGAACCTGGGAATTAACAGGAACCACGGGAAGGACCTGAAGTTTCATCAGTCAGGGGACTGGGGATGGAGTCAAATATAACTAACTGGCTTTCTCAGTGGCAAGACTTTCCACCCCCTCTTTATAGCACACCCCCCTCCTCTGAGGACCTCTGTGTTATTGGCATAATAAAATCTTGTGATTCATAGAACCAAATTGCCTCCTGAAGAGGATGTACACGTTATGCTTTCACCAGATGTGGAGGAGTAGGCCTGATTCACCCAACCATCACCAACAGTGGGTATTATAGCTTATAAATCTTTAGCAATTTAACAGAAAAAAGGTGTTCTCATTGTTTGTTTACATGACTTTGCCTTTTGGAAAGGTTAACTTTTTTTTCATATTCATCCCATTTCTTGGATAAAATACAAACGATCAAACAGGACCTTCTTTATCATCCCATAATGATATAATCATAGCTACCACCTATACAGCACTTGGTAGGTGCCAGATATTCTTAAAGTGCTCTTATAAATGTTAGCTCACTTAAAAATTCACAAATCTGGGCTTCCCTGGTGGCGCAGTGGTTGAGAGTCTGCCTGCCGATGCAGGGGACACGGGTTCGTGCCCGGTTCCGGGAAGATCCCACATGCCGTGGAGCGGCTGGACCCGTGAGCCATGGCCGCTGAGCCTGCGCGTCCGGAGCCTGTGCTCCAGGAGAGGCCACAACAGTGAGGCCCACGTACCAAAAAAAAATAAAATTCACAAATCTATGACATAGGTAATACTTCCCATCCATTTCACAGATGAAGAAATCGAAGTCCAGAAAGCAGAATTTGATCAAGCTAGTAAGTGGAAGGAGTTGGATTTGAACCTGGTTTCATAGTCTGGCTTCTAAACTTTCCACCATACTACCTCTTTTTCCTTCATCCATCTTCTACAAACCTATCTGTATTGTCATCCTTCCACTGCTTTCAGCCTTTGAAAAGTGTCAGAGACCAACCTTCCATTCTCCTTTGGATTACATCACTCCTCACCATCTAAGAATTCTCATTCGTCAGTTCTCTCCTGTCTTGTTCATCTTCGACCTCCCTTCAGCCCTGATATTACTCATTCTAAAAAATAAAAATGGAAACAAAACAGTCACACTAAGAAGCAAGCAAACAACAAAACCTGGCATGCCTATATTTCCTTTCAACTACCAGAGCTTTTTCTCTCTAATCTTGTCCACTCAGAGACTCAACGTTGCACCCTCCGTTACTTCTCAGCACATTCCAACCTTGCTTCAACCAGCCCACTGAAACTACGTTTGCCAAGTGTAGCAGTAACGTTAGATTTTCCAAATCCTTCTTTCACTTAATCTGTATTTGATACAGTTAACCATCTCCCTCTTTGGGATATGCTACACTCTGGTTTTCATTCTATCTCTTCCATCTCTTCTGAGTCTTCTTTGTAAGCAACTCTTCCTATGCCTAATCTCTAAATCTTAACTTTCCTGAAAATTTAGACCTGTGATTTCTTTTCTTCTCACTGTACATACTATCTCAAGGTGACCACATCCAGTCTCGTGGTTTTAAATATTATCTCTCTGGTGATGTCTCCCTAACTTGTCTTACATGCCAGCTCCACTGGGATGTATATCAGGAATCTCTAATTTAACCTATCAAAATTGAATTTTTTATTTTCTTCCCAAATCAGAGAACTTCTTCCTTACCCTCTAAACCTGGTACATTCTATGAGGTCAGGGACCAAGACTGTTTTGATCATCACTTTATACTTAGAACTTGGCATAGCTATTTATACATAGAGGGTGCTCAGAAAATATTTAATGAGTGAATGAATAAAAATTTTGTTTTTGTTTGAGATGATAATTCAGAAACCAAACTTATTTACCTATAGACCTATAACTGATTAATAATGTACATTCAGAATTAGTGGAAAAAAATAATATATGAATGAATGATTTTGAAAATCAGAAAAAAACTTTAGATATTTTTCCATATCTAGGTCTTAGAGTTGAAAGGAAATATAGTTCAAATCTCTTGCTCTGTAGATGAGGAAACTAACATAGTTTACTTGCCCAGTATGACATCAGTTTTGCCAGAGCTGAAGCAGGACCCTACAATCTTATTATCATGCAGAATACTGCAAGATGTTTCAAAATTGTGTATAAATTCACTATACTACATTTGTGTGTGTGTATATACATTCATACAATTAGTGTGTATATAAATATATATATATATATATATATCACTAACTAAAAACATTTTAGTTATTCCCTATCAACCCCCTCCCCAACAGTAACCCCAGAGACTAGAAAAGTGCCTGACACATAATGGGTGGTCAATAGATATTGCTGACTAAGTGACCTGCGGTCTTTTAAACTTAGTGACAACTAAAATAAACCATATATTTTTTCCTTTATAAACACAGTCACCTATTTTTTTAACAAACATTCCAGAATGCATAGTATGAGAAGTATACATGAGATTATAGGTTCAATGGAACATTTGGAATTAGGCTTGTTTTTAAAAATCTAGGACCTGTGGGGCTTCCCTGGTGGCACAGTGGTTAAGAATCCACCTGCCAATGCAGGGCACACAGGTTCGATCCTTGGTCCGGGAAGATCCCACATGCCGCAGAGCAACTAAGCCTGTGTGCCACAACTACTGAAGCCTGCGCACCGAGCCCATGCTCTGCAACAAGAGAAGCCACCGCAATGAGAAGCCCGCTCACCGCAACCAGAGAAAGCCCTCACACAGAACAAAGACCCAACGCAGCCAAAAATAAAATAAATAAATTTATTTAAAAAAATCTAGGACCTGTGATTCTTCTATAAAAGGGGGCAACCATTTCTTTCCAGTTTCCTATCTGTGCCAGGTACTTTCACACCACGTCTTGTTTACTTCTGGCAGCCCAGCAAGACAGGTATTACAGCCATTTTAATGGCAGGAGAGAGCAACTCCAAAAGAACAAGGGATTTATCAAGAGATATATACTAAATATCAGATGGGATTTAAATCCAAATCTGAAGCCATGGCATAAGCTTTTTCCCTCTGATGAGCTATGTTTTCCAAAACAGTAAGAAGGAAGTGTTATTTTCCCAAGGACTAGACTACGGAGTTCAACCTAATTTTGTGTAGCACAGGGCAGAAGGAGTAGAATTAAACTGATTTCTTTCTTTCAAAGTGAAAATATATAAAAACATATACATATAAAAAAACTTAAAGTTCATATAACTAAATTCTAACTTATGTTTTAATGTTTTGATTCAAGTTTATTGAGGATAATTTACATGAAATAAAATGCATCCATCTTAAGTTTACAGTTTTAATGAGTTTGACAAATGTGCATACCTTTTAGTCATAACCCAAATCAAAAAATATAATATTTCTATCACACATAAAGTTTCATCACCTCTTACTTCCTGACCCCAGGCAACCACTGACATGCTTTCCATCATTTTAGATTAGTTTTGCCTAGTCTAAAATTTTATATAAATGACATATTTTGTGTTTGGCTTTTATTACTCAGCAAAATGTTTTTGTATGTTTTATATGCATATATATTGCATTTATCAGTAGTTCATTTCTTCTTAAGGGCAGGACCTAATTTTTTTTTTTTTGTCCAATCTGTCAGTACCTTTCTTTTAATTGGGGGTGCTTAGGCTCCAATTAACATTTTTTTAATTTAAATTTATTGATTTTCTTTTATTGATTTTATTTTTGGCTGTGTTGGGTCTTAGTTGCTACATGCAGGCTTTTCTCTGGTTGCAGAGAGCGGGGGCCACTCTCGTTGTGGTGCGCAGGCTCCTCATTGCAGTGGCTTCTCTTGTTATGGAGCATGGGCTCTAGCCGCGTGGGCTTCAGTAGTTGTGGCTAAGTACAGGCTAAGTAGTTGTGGCACATGGGCTTAGCTGCTCCACTGTATGTGGGATCTTCCCAGACCAGGGCTTGAACCCGTGTCCCCTGCATTGGCAGGCAGATTCTTAACCACTGCACCACCAGGGAAGCCCTCCAATTAACATTTAATACAATTACTGATACAGATGGACTTAGTCAGCCAGCTTATTGTTTTCTGTTTCTTTTCTCACTGTTATTTTGTCCTGCTCTTCCCTCTTTCCTGCCTGATTTTGGATTATTTCACTATTTTTTTCAGTATTCCATTTTATCTACTGGTTTTTAAGACACACTTTTTTTCATTTTTTTAAGGAATTGACCTAGGAATTACTCTATCTACCTATCTATCACCTTTCACAGTCTATCCAAAGCTAATATGACACTAACAGTTTCATGTAAAATATAAAAACCTTTCAACAATATAGACTGCTTACTCTCCCCCTGCCATCCTTATGTTAGAGATATCATTACATTCATATACATTGAAAACAATGCATGAGAATATTATAATTTTGCTTTAAAAAGTCGTATGTATTTTAAAACACTCAAGAGGGGAAAAAAGACTCATATTTATTCAGATATTTAGCATTTCTGATGTTTGTTATTTGATCTGAAATCAAAATTTCCTTCTAGCACCATTCGCTTCAGCCTGGAGGCCTTCTTTTAGCATTTTTTATAGTGTAGGGCTGTTGGCAAGAAATTATTTTAGTTTTCTTTATATGAAAATGTCTTTATCTTGCCTTAATTCTGAGGGATATTTTGGCTGGATATAAAACTCTGGGTTGATAAATTTTTTCCTTTCAGCACTTCAAAGATGTTGTTTCACGTCATCTGGCCTCCATGGTTTCTGATGATAAATCTGCAGTCATTCAAATCATTGCTACTCTGTATGAGTCCTTTTTTTATAACTATTGTTAAGATTTAAAAAAAATCTTTAGTCTTTCTGCAGTTTATGATTTGTCCAGCCATGGTTTTCATTTTTTTTTCCTTTTAAAAAAAAATATAGAGTTTTTAAAGGTTACTTTCCATTTGCAGTTATTACAAAACTTTGGCTATATTCCCTGTGTTGTGCAATACATCTCTGAGACTACATTACATCCAAAAGTTTGTACCTCCCACTCCCCCACCCCTGTATTACATCCCCCATTGGTAACCACTAGTGTGTTCTCTGTATCTGTGAGCCTGCTTCTTTTTTGTTATATTCACTAGTTTGTTGTAGTTTTTAGATTCAACATATAAGTGATATCATACAGTATTTGCCCTTCTCTGACTATTTCACCCAGCATAATGCCCTCCAACTCCATCCATGTTGCTGCAAATGGCAAAATTTCATTCCTTTTTATGGCTGAGTAGTATTCCATCTTCTTTATCCATTCATCTGTTGATGGACACTTAGGTTGCTTCCATGTCTTGGCAATAATAAATAATGCTTCTATGAACATTGGGTGCATATATCTTTTTGAATTAGTACTTTTGTGTTTTTTTGGATATATGCCCAGCATTGTTAGGTCATATGGTGGTTTTAGTTTTAGTTTTTTGAGAAACCTCCATACTGTTTTCCACAGTGGCTGCACCAACTTACATTCTCACCAACAGTGTAGGAGTGTTCCCTTTTCTCCACATCATTGCCAATATTTGTTATTTTTGTTCTTAGCCATGATTTTCTTTGAAGTTATGCTGTTTGGAGTTCTCTGAGCTTCTTGAATCTGTTAATTTATCTCTTCCACAAAATTTACGTTATTTTTGACAATGATTGCTTCAAATATTTTTCTGTCCCAATCTTTTATTCTTCTTGGATTCCAATTACATGTACATTAGACTGTGATATTTTCCCACAGTTTCCTGAAGCTCTTTCTTTTTTAACTTTTTTCTCTTTGTTCTTCATGTTAGAAAATTTCTATTGATCTGATTTAAAGTTCACTAGCTCCTTTTTTTTTTTTTTGGTCATCTATATTCTGCTATTGAGTCTATCCAGTGAAAATTTTATTTCCATTGTTATATGTTTCAATTCTAAAACTTTCCATTTTATTATTTTTTGTAATATATTTCTCTACTGAGATTTTCTTTATTTCATTCATTTCAGGTGTGTTCATCTTTACCTCATTGAAAATTATAATAGCTATTAGTAAAGTCCTTATCTGATAACTTTGATAACTTGATAATTTTAAAGTTGGCATCTGGGCCTCCCTGGTGGCGCAGTGGTTGAGAGTCCGCCTGCCGATGCAGGGGATACGGGTTCGTGCCCCGGTCTGGGAGGATCCCATATGCCGCGGAGCGGCTGGGCCCGTGAGCCATGGCTGCTGAGCCTGCGCATCCGGAGCCTGTGCTCCGCAACGGGAGAGGCCACAACAGTGAGAGGCCCGCATACCACAAAAAAAAAAAAAAAAAAAAAAAAAAAAAAAAAAAAAAAATAAAGTTGGCATCTGTGGATTGTCTTCCCCTGAGCATGGTTCATATTTTCCTAGTTACTTTTATGACAAGTAATTTTGGATTGTATCCTGGATGTTGTAACTTGTATGATGTCTAGATTTGGGGTTCTATTATAATTCTCTGGAAAATATTGACGTTTTTGTTTTAGCAGGCAATTAACCCAGTTGGGTTCATGGTAACCTTTTTAATCTTCTTTGAGTGGTGGAACAAATCTCAATTTATTTCTCTGAGCTTCTGTGGTGAGGTTTTGAGTCTGTTCCATGTATACATGGTTCTGGGGATTGGCAGAGTCTTTGTGCATGTTCATAAGCAAAATTAGATGACTCCCTCTGCTCCAGCTCTCTCTTGTTTAAAAGTTTTCTTCACTCTGCAGCTTGCTTAGTCTACTTTCCATATTTCCTTTACCAAGAAGTATGTCAGGGTTTCTCTAGGAAATCCAGCTACTCACACTATTGCATGACTCTGAGTCTATCTTGGGAAAGCTGCAAACAACACCAATAACAAAAGCAACAATAACTGCAACTGCCACAGTAAACTCACCCCCAAAACCATAGTGAACTCCCCACCCCATGCCAGTCACTTCTGTAAGTTTGATTCTTCTCCATTATCTGCCTGCTTTTTTTCATTCAGCTCTTCAGAGTTCTCAGATAGTTGTTTTTAATATTTTGTTTATGTTTTATTATTATCATGGGAAGAATGGATTTTAAGGGAGCTTATATTGTCTTAGCAGAATTGGAAGTGATTTTAATGATGTTTTTTGAGGATCAGAAGATTTTAGTTTTAATGAAGTTTAAATTATTTTGTGGTTAGTGGGTTTTGTGTCACGTAAATGATACCTTTGCCTATCCCAAGATCATGAAGACTTTCACTTATGTTTTCCTTCATAAGTTTTATGCTTTTGGGTTTTCCTATGATCTATTCCAAGTTAATACCTGTGTGTGTTAGAAGATAAGATCAAGGTTAATATTCTTCCACCGGATTTTCAATTTTTTCAACACCATTTCTTGAAAAGATTATTCTTTCTCCACTGAACTACTTTTAGGAACTACTTTAGGACCTTATCAAGTAATCAGATATGTACAGATCTCCTTCTGGACTCTATCTTCTGTTCTGCTAAACTATACCTCAAACGTTACACAAATCCTCCCTATTTTGATTAATTTAGCTATTAAATCTTGAAACCAGAAAGTAAAAACCCTTTATTTTTCTTTTTCAAATTATTTTGGTTACTCTCAGTCCTTTGTATCTTCATACAAATTTTAGAATTAGCTTATCAAACTAATATATTATTGATCAACAATGGCAAGAGTGCAGAGCTTTGCCTTGTCCATGATTTTAGAAGAAAGGCATTCAGTCTTTTAGCATATTATATGCTATTAGCTGTAGAGTTTTTATGGGAACTTTTTATTAATTTTAAGAAGGTCCCTCTCATTTCTAACTTGCCAAGAGTTTTATTTTTCCTAATAAAATGGGTGTTGAATTTTGCCAAATGCCTCTCTGCATCTATTGATCTGATCATATATTTTTTTTCTTGTTTATTTTGTTAATGTGGTGAATTATCCTGACTGAATTTTGAATATTAAACCAGCCTTGCGTTCCTGAGATAACCTGTAATTTGTGATGTATTATTATGTTATGTATTTTTTTTTGACTTGCTAATATTTTTACTAAAGATATTAATTCTTATTTTTTGGCTTATGCTTACTAGGAATATCAGTGTGTAGTTTTCTTTTCTGATAATATCTTTGGTTCAGTGTCAGGGAAATGCTGTGCTCATAATATGAGTTGAGATGTGGTCCTTCCTCTTTGTTTATTGAAAAAATTTGTCTACAATTATATTATTTCTTTTTAAATGTTTAAATATTTGATAGGATTTACCAGTGAAGCTATCTGGCCCAGAGTTTTTGCTGAAAATTTTGAAATTATTGTTTGATATCTTTAACAAATAGGGAACTCTTTAGAATTTCTATTTCTTCTTGAGTCAGATTTGGTAATTTGTATTTTTCATGGAATTCATTCATTGTATGTCATTATTAAATTTATTCTCTTAAGATTGCTCATAATATTCCCTTAAGATTTTTAAAATATCTGTGGGATCTGTAATGATTTTCTCTCTTTTATTTCTGATATTGGTAATTTTAATTTATATTGTGATTTCTCTTATTTTCTTGTTCAGTCTAAGTAGCTGTTTATAAATTTTATTGGTCTTTTTAAAGTACTAACTTTTGTTTCATTAATTTTCTTTGTTGTTTGATCACTGGTGTCTGCTCTGATCATGACTGATATTCCTTCCTGCTAATTTACTCTTGATTTAATTGACTCTTCCTCTAGTTTTTCAGGATAAAAGCTTAGATAATCAATACTAGAGCTTTTTTCTTTTCTGGCATGTGCTTTTAACGTTATTTCTCTCTTTCTAAGCACCATTTTAGCTGCATTCTTTAAATCTTGTTTGTTGTATTTACATTGAAAAAATTCAGTTAAAATATATTTTAATTTCTCTTGTGATTTATTTTTGACCACGGGTTATTTGTGTGTTATTTCCAAAAATTTGGAATTTTCAACACATTTCTGTTACTGGTTTCTAATTTAATCTCATTACTGTTAGAGAACATATCACGTATGCTTTTTAAAAATTTTTTATTGAGATATAATTGACATATAACATTGTGTAAGTTTAAGGTTTACAGCATGTTGATGTGATAAACATATATTGCAAAGTGATTACCATTACCACCATAGTGTTAGCTAACATACTATGTATGTTCTCAGTCTATTTAAATATATAGAAACTTTTTTTTTTTTTTTTTTTTTTTTGCGGTATGCGGGCCTCTCACTGCTGTGGCCTCTCCTGTTGCGGAGCACAGGCTCCGGACGCGCAGGCTCAGAGGCCATGGCTCACGGGCCCAACCGCTCCGTGGCATGTGGGATCCTCCCGGACCAGGGCATGAACCCATGTCCCCTGCATCGGCAGGCGGACTCTCAGCCACTGCGCCACCAGGGAAGCCCCTAGAAACTTTTTTTTATGTGTGTATACACTAAACTTTTTTAGCGTATCATCTATTTTAATAAGTATTTCCTGGGCTTTTACTTTATCATTTAGGAACACTGAAAATGAGAAAAGGACTTTTATATTTATTGGCAACTTCACAATTTCTATTGCTCTTCATTCCTTTGTATAAGTTTCCTTTGGTGTTAAATAAATATTCTAAGTTGCTATCTCCTTTACTTCGCTGTCTTTTTCTCAAACCCTTTGTCCATTTAAAAACTTGAGTTGATTACCTTTTTATTATTACTTGTAAATGTTATTTATAGATGCTGATTATCAATCTTTTACATGCTTTGCAAATATTTTTCCCCCAGTTTGTTACTTGCCTATTTATTTTTACAATGTCTTTTGACAAACAGTAATTTCTAACTTGGTCATTTTTTTCTTTTATGCTTATTGCTTCCTATGGCCTAATAAAACTTTGTGTACCACCAAATCACAAAGATATTGTTATATGTTTTCCTCTAAAAGCATTATGGATTTGATTTTTATGTGTAGGTCTATGACCCATCTTGAGTTCATTTTTGTATATGGTGTGAGATTGATGACTAGTTTTAATTTTGCTTATATTTTTAATTTCTAGAAATTCTATTTGTCCTTTTTTGAATCTGAAATATCATTTATTATAACTTTATCTTCTTTATTCATATCTCTAAGCCTTTTAAAAATTTCTTTAAGCATAGTGAGCATTGTTATTTTATACTGTGTGATAATTCTAATATCTGAAGTCTTTGTGCATCTGTTTCTGTTGTTTGTTTTTTCTGTTGGTTCTCAGTCACAGAGCTTCATTTCCTTATATTCCTCTTTATTATTTATTATGTGTTGGACATTATATTTGCAAAATCTTTGTGGAAATAATCTGAGACCTGTACCTTCTTCCAGAGGATTTACATTTGCTTCTATCAGACACTTGGGGGCACTGCCAGACTAGGGCTGTATTCAACCACTTCGAGTAATTTTAATTTGAGCTTGAAGTCTATTTCAGAGTTTTGTTTTGTTTTGTTTTAATTTCTGGTTCACCCTTACCTTGATGGTGTAGCCCCGTGAAGTGCCAGCTTATTGTAGGAAGAACGCCTATCTTGGATGAGTTATAGGTTTTGATTTCCTTTCCCCTCACCCTATGAGTTGTCAAAACTAAGCTTCTACCTTTCAAGAATCAGAAAATGCCCTAAAGGCCAAGGCACTTTTGAGTTAATGGAACTAATCTTGGTTCTTATTTCTTTCAGTTTGGGCCTAGAAATTTTTTACTGTCTCATCATGTCTTCTATGCTTTCAGGGAGATATTTTTTACATTTTATCCAAGCTCTTTAGTTATTTCCATCAGGAGTTGATCCGGGTTCATCTGAATAGCACATTCTGCAATTGCTAGCTGACAAAATTTTTTCCCCCAAATGATTAACCACTTAGTCAATAACATTTGTTGAAAAATGTATCCTTTCCACACAGGTTTCAAATGTCACATTTATGCTTTACTCAACAAACACATTGGTCTATTTCTGACCCTTTTCTCTGTTCCAATCGTTTCTCAGTATTCCCAGTGGAGACATGACAAGGTGTCTCCTATCCCAACTTCCTTTCTTGGCCTTCTTTAACTAATAGACTAGATTTTTCAGGTGATAGAAAAGTACTTGCCTCAAATATTGGTCTAAGACACTCTCATGTATTCCTCAGGGGAATGCAAAATAGTACAAGCTTTGTAGAGGAGAATCTGGCCTCATCTAAAAAATCAAAAACAAAAACAACTTCTTATGCATTTCTGCTTTGATGCAGAAATACCATTTCTAGGAATTTACCCCAAAGTTACACCTCAAAATATCAAAAATTTATAAGTACAATATTACTTGTTGCAACACTGTCTGTAATTGGAAAATACTGAAATGACCTAAATGACCATACAGAGAAAATGGTTGAATAAACTATCATACATCCACACAATGGAGAACTGTGAAGCTGTAAAGAAGAGTGAGGAAGAGCCCTATGAACCTATATAAATTTCTATGAAACACAGTTAAATGAAAAATGCAAAGTGCAAGAGAGTTTGTATAGTATACTACCTTTTGTATAAGAAGAAAAATAACATACATATATCTGCTTATTTTTTCAACAAGAAACACTGAAAGAATAAACCATAAACTTATAAAATTGGTTTTCTTTAGAGGTTGATAGGAATAGGGTAAGCCATTCAATATTTTAAATATTCAAAAGATAAAATTAAACATTTTAAAAGGACAAAAAAGTAAATCCCTAATTAGTATGTAAACAGAAACAAATAAGCCTAAATATAAACCAAAATAATAAAATAATCACACGGAAAAAACCCCCATAATTCAAGTAACTTTGAACACAGTACTCTATACATCTTCAATAGGACATGGTCTATTGAAAAAAGGACTGTAAAGAATTTTAGAACTTTACTCAGTAACTAGTTTGTTACTATTAGTGGCATTAGTGTGTCAATTATAAAACTACATTGCATGTATTTATAAGATACAGCAAATAAGTAAAGATATTTATTTTGTTGGTTACCGGGGTTCTCACTGTGGGAGGAGGGAGATATAAAGAATGATATTGGGGAAGGGGAGAAACAGGATAAGTACACAGTCTCAGAGTATTTCCCCATAGAATACTTATTAATTACAAAGGGGAGGAATAATAACTTTACATGGAGAAACTGACAGATACCACTTTAAGAGATCAAAGTCCATATCACCAATATCGGGAGAAACTGATACCATGTGCCCTATGATACTAAGCACTGGAAAGAAGATAATATAATTTCTGTGATATTTCTGTCAAGAATGTCTAACCTTCATCTAATAATAAGGAAACATCAGACATACTCAAATTGAGGAACAATGTATAAAACAACAAATGCATATTCTTCAAAAATATCAGTGTTGTGAAATATAAAGAGAGATGGAAAGCCCGCTCCAGATTAAAGAATAAAGAGACATTATAACCAAATACCATTCATGATCCTATATCAGATCCTGGGTAAGGGAAAAAAAACTGGACTAATTAAATACTGACTGTATATTACAAAATGAAATTTATTTCTGTTAAATTTCCTCTATTTTATAAACAAACTGAACCATGATAATAGATGATATTGTTCTTGTTTTTAAGTTATGCAAATTGAAATATTTAGGGGTAAAGGGGTATGATATCTGTATCTTACTCTCAAATGATTCCAAAAATAATAATAAACTGTGTATAATATATATGTATATATTCATATAATGCATATATAAATGTACATACAGACATATATGGAAAGTGTACATGTGCTACAGCAAATGTGAGAAAATGTTAACATGGGAAGCTGAGGTTTTTAAAATGTAGGCATAAGAATCTGAGAGTTTGGCATGGCAATCAGATTTGGGCTTTGAATCTTTAGTTTACGAAGAAAATGCCTTACTGCTTCAAGGTAGTCTGTTAGCATACCATCTAGGGGATGATCATGTAGAACCCAGAGGAGGCAGACCTCTGGTTGGTATATGAAAGCATGGTACAGATATTATTTTAAGAGACTGGTCAAAACGGGCTTATGATCAGGAAAAAAACATATTAAATCTTCAAGGATATATAATTTCAAACTCATCAAATGGGCAATCATTAAAAATCTTCAATTCAAAGGACTGAGGAAATGAAAACTCGTAAAATGGTAAATTGGTATAATTTCCAATGGTGACTTGGAAATTAAACTAGTTATTCATCGTATGTATCATTCTGAGTCGAAACAGGGTACAGAAACCACATAAATGTTTGAACAGGAGAAGTTTAATATAAAGAATTGCTACTCCGAGATTGGTTCAAGATGGTGGAGTAGAAGGAGGTGTGGGCACTCCCTCTTGCGAGAGCACCAGAAGCACAACTAACTGCTTAACAATCATCGACAGGAAGACACTGGAACTCACCAGAAAAGATACCCCCCATTCAAAGACAAAGGAGAAGCTGCAATGAGATGGTAGGAGGGGCGCAATCACAATAAAATCAAATCCCATAACCGCTGGGTGGGTGACTCACAAACTGGAGAACACTTATACCACAGAAGTCCACCCACTGGAGTGAAGGTTCTGAACCCCACATCAGGCTTCCCAACCTGGGGGTCCAGCAATGGGAGGAGGAATTCCCAGAGAATCAGACTTTGAAGGCTAACAGGATTTGATTGCAGGACTTCGACAGGACTGGGGAAACAGAGACTCCACTCTTGGAGGGCACACACAAAGTAGTGTGTGCATCAGGACCCAGGGGAAGGAGCAGTGACCCCATAGGAGACTGATCCAGACCTACCTGCTAGTGCTGGAGGGTCTACTGCAGAGGCAGGGGGTGGCTGTGGCTCAGCACAGGGACACGGACACTGGCAGCAGAAGTTCTGGGAAGTACCCCTTGGCATGAGCCCTCCCAGAGTCTGCCATTAGCCCCACCAAAGAGCCAGGTAGGCCACAGTGCTGGGTCACCTCAGGCCAAACAACCAACAGGGAGGGAACCCAGCCCCACCCATCAGCAGACAAGCATATTAAAGTTTTACTGAGCTCTGCCCACCAGAGCAATACCCAGCTCTACCCACCACGAGTCCCTCCCATCAGGGAACTTGAACAAGCTGCTTAGATAGCCTCATCCACCAGAGGGCAGACAGCAGAAGCAAGAAGAACTACAATGTGCAGCCTATGGAATGAAAACCACATTCACAGAAAGATACACAAAATCAAAAGGCAGAGGACTATGTACCAGATGAAGGAACAAGATTAAACTCCAGAAAAACAACTAAATGAAGTGGAGATAGGTAAGCTTCCAGAAAAAGAATTCAGAATAATGATAGTGAAGATGATCTAGGACCTCGGAAAAAGAATGGAGACAAAGATCAAGAAGAAGCAAGAAATGTTTAACAAACACTTAGAAGAATTAAAGAACAAACACCTAGCAGAATTAAAGAACAAACAAACAGAGATGAACAAAATAATAACTGAAATGAAAAATACACTAGTAGGAATCAATAGCAGAATAACTGAGGCAGAAGAACGGATAAGTGACCTGGAAGACAGAATGGTGAAATTCACTGCTGCAGAATAGAATAAAGAAAAAAGAATGAAAAGAAATGAAGACAGCCTAAGAGACCTCTGGGACAATATTAAATGCACCAAGATTTGCATTACAGGGGTCCCAGAAGGAGAAGAGAGACAGAAAGGACCCAAGAAAATATTTGAAGAGATTATAGTTGAAAACTTCCCTAACATGGGAAAGGAAATAGCCACCCAAGTCCAGGAAGCACAGAGAGCCCCAGGCAGGATAAACCCAAGGAGAAACATGCTGAGACACATAGTAATCAAATTGACAAAACTTAAAGACAAAGAAAAATAATTGAAAGCAACAAGGGAAAAATGACAAGTAACATACAAGGGAACTCCCATAAGGTTAACAGCTGATTTCTCAGCAGAAACTCTACAAGCCAGAAGGGAGTGGCACAATATATATAAGGTGATGAAAGGGAAGAACCTACAACCAAGATTATTCTACCTGGCAAGGATCCCATTCAGATTTGACAGAGAAATCAAAAGGTTTACAGACAAGCTAAAGCTACGAGAATTCAGCACCACCAAACCAGCTCTACAACAAATGCTAAAGGAACTTCTCTAAGTGGGAAACACAAGAGAAGAAAAGGACCTACAAAAAGAAACCCAAAACAATTAAGAAAATGGTACTAGGAACATACATATTGATAATCACTTTAAATGTAAATGGATTAAATGCTCCAACCAAAAGACACAGACTGGCTGAATGGATACAAAAGCAAGACCCATATATATGCTGTCTACAAGAGACCCACTTCAGACTTAGGAACACATACAGACTGAAAGTGAAGGGATGGAAAAAGATATTCCATGCAAATCAAAAGAAAGCTGGAGTAGCAATATTCATATCAGATAAAATAGACTCTTTGACATAAATCACAGCAAGATCTTTTTTGACCCACCTCCTAGAGTAATGGAAATAAAAACAGAAATAAACAAATGGGACTGAATGAAACTTAAAAGCTTTTGCACAGCAAAGGAAACTACAAACAAGACGAAAAGACAACCCGCAGAATGGGAGAAAATATTTGCCAACAAATCAACGGACAAAGGATTAATCTCCAAAATATATAAACAGCTCATGTAGCTCACTATTAAAAAGCAAGCAACCCAATCATAAAATGGGTAGAAGACCTAAATAGACATCTCTCTAAAGAAGACATACAGATGGCCAAGATGCACATGAAAAGCTGCTCAACATCACTAATTATTAGAAAAATGCAAATCAAAACTGCAGTGAGGTATCACCTCACGCCAGTTAGAATGGGCATCATCAGAAAATCTACAAACAACAAATGCTAGAGAGGGTGTGGAGAAAAGGGAACCCTCTTGCACTGTTGGTGGGAATGTAAATTGATACAGCCACTATGGAGAACAGTATGGAAGTTCCTTAAAAAACTATAAATAGAATTACCATATGATCCAGTAATCCTACTACTGGGTATATACCCAGAGAAAACCGTAATTCAAAAAGACACATGCACCCCAATGTTCACTGCAGCGCTATTTACAATAGCCAGGTCATGGAAGCAACCTAAATGCCCATCAACAAAGGAATGGATAAAGAAGATGTGGTACATATATACAATGGAATATTACTCAGCCATAAAAAGGAATGAAATTGGGTCATTTGTAAACATGTGGATGGACCTAAAGACTGTCATACAGAGTGAAGTAAGTCAGAGAGAGAGAAACAAATATCGTATATTAACGCATATATGTGGAATCTAGAAAAATGGTACAGATGAACCGGTTTGCAAGGCAGAAAGAGACACAGATGTAGAGAACAAACGTATGGACACCAAGGGGGGAAAGTAGGTGGGGGTTGAACTGGGAGATTGGGATTGACATATATACATTAATATGTATAAGCTACTTAACTAATTTTTTGAAAAAAGAATTGTTACTCCAATTCTCTGTTAGAATTAATAAGGGATTGGTAGTGAGTCTAAGGAACACAGGGAAAGCAGATGTAAGGAGTAGCCACTACCCTTGGGGCTGAGACACATGCCCAAGGGAGAGCTCACACCCCTCAAAGCTGAGATCTAGACCATGTTGGAGAGGGCTCAGCATGGCTGACTGGATGGATGAGAACTCACATGATGCCAGTCCAGTGGAACTTGCTGGAAACTCGCCCTCTGGAGCTTGCCAGAAATCCACCCTTGAGAGTGCTGAGGAAAGCTGGTCATAGGAAAGTGTCTCACCAGAGGCACTTTGCAGCAGAACCACCTGAGGGGTCTTCCAGGGGCAGCTGCTGGCCACTAGGTGCTGCAGGCTCCCATGCATTGCAAGAGTCTGGTGCGGGAGAAGCTCTGCACGCTGCAGAAGCCACGCGCTGCGGAAGCTGCCCGTGCTTTAGGAAGCTGTCCACACAGTAGCAGCTTGCTAAGCTGTCACACCAGAACCAGGAAGCAAACCCCTTTCCTCCTGCAATGCCTCTCCATCATGCTCCTCTGACATAACATTGTACCACCTGGCAAAGGAAGGGTATTTAAAGGGCCTGGCTCCATTTTCACGGAGCTGGCAAAAAGGATGAATTTGGAGTTACATGATAATAAATAAACTGACAAGATTATACCTAGAAGTGTTTCATGTGCGTATGTCATACTATTAGGAAAGAATTCTACAGAAAGGAATGATCTCATCTGCTTGCTGGGTCTGGTTAGCAGGAACTATGGGACAGTCTCTTCAGGGCACCAATGTATGAGAAATTGGCATCATAAGTCCTTAGGTCACTTCACCCAAGAGCCAAACTCCTGGGAGAGAATGGCCTAGCTTGAGTCAGGTGCCTACCTTTTGGTCAGGGTATCATGATATTCATGGTCCCACCAAAATTGCAATAAATGGGCCAAGAGCAAGTTTCCCCCAACTGTCTCCCCCTCCCCCAACCAGTCGGAGGTGTAGTTATGGGAAAATGCCATAGATGCTGGGTAATGAAAACAAGTGCCTTCAAGAGCAGGGGCTGGCAAACTACAGCCTATGTGTCATATCTGGTTTGCCACATATTTTTGTATGACCTGTGAGCTAAGAAGGGTTTCCACATTTTTAAATGGCTGAAAAAAAACTCCAAAAGAATGACAATATTTTGTGACATACGAAAATTATATATATTCAAATTTTAGTGTCCATAAGTCCAGGCATACCTCATTTTACTTAGTTTCACTTTATCGCATTTCACAGATACTGTGGGTTTTTTTTGTTTGGTTGGTTTTGTTGATACTGTGTTTTTTTATAAAGTAAAGGTTTGTGGCAACCGTGCACTGTCTGATGACAGTTAACATTTTTCAGCAATAAAGCTTTTTTTTTTTTTTTTTTTTTTTGCGGTACGCGGGCCTCTCACTGCTGTGGCCTCTCCCGTTGCGGAGCACAGGCTCCATACGCGCAGGCTCAGCGGCCATGGCTCACGGGCCCAGCCACTCCGCGGCATGTGGGATCTTCCCGGACTGGGGCACGAACCCTTGTCCCCTGCATCGGCAGGCGGACTCCCAACCACTGCGCCACCAGGGAAGCCCTAAACATAACTTTTATATGTACTGGGAGACCAAAAATTTTGTGTGACTCACTTTATTGAGATATTCACTTTATTGCAGTGGTCTTGGTGGTCTGGAACCGAACCCACAATATCTCTGAGGTATACCTGTGAAGTTTTATTGGAACATAGGTGTATTTCTTTAAGTATTATCTATGGCTTTGTGCTTTCATGCTACAACGGCAGAGTTGTGTAGCCATGACAGCCCCTGTATGGCCCCCCGAGCCTAAAATATTTATAGTCTGGTCCTTTATAGAAAAATGTCCACACCTTACTCTAGTGTCTTTCTACTCAAAGTGTGATGTGGAAACTGGTATGCAGAGTATCAGGTCACACTCCAGATCCACTCAGTCGAAATCCACACTCTTACAGGATTCCCAGGTGATACGTATGCACACTGAAGTCAGAGAAGCACTGCCTTAGAGAAGAAAAATTTGATTCTGGGGTGGGGCCTGTTTTGTTACTGTGTTTGTTATTGTGTTTTTCAATAGCCAATATATGTGAGGGCTTGTGCTTCACAGTCATTGTTAATTAGGCTCTTTTCTATTTTCACACATCACCAATATGTTAAATCTACCCTAGATAATAGAGGTTTATGGTAAGAATACCCAGGAAGCAAGGAAGAGCAAGATACTAGTTCACCTGGCCTCAGGAAGATCTGCAGGAGCCATTCACTACAGTTAAAGATCCAACAGTAGCCCTAGTGGTCACAGGAAGCTCTGGCGATCGAAAAGCTGTCGCAGATTGACAAGATGCTTAAGCCTCAACTACTCCATCACCCTCTCGACCTTTGGGTTTCTGCTTACTCAGAATTTCTACAACCTTTTACTTCTGACCATCTGTAGGGGTCCCACAGGGGTCTAGGTATTTTAAGTAATAGAATAGAATTGGATAGAAAACAGTATGTATTATATATAAAAAGAATAAGATAAGGACTAGTTTCATGGAATTTTGCCGGTGTGTGTGTGTGTGTGTCTGTGTGTGTGTGTGTTTGTGTGTGTGTGTGTGTGTGTGTGTGTTCTGGGTCACCAGGTAAAACATATTTCTACTATAGTCAAGATGTTTGAAAGCCCTAAGAGACCATCAAGACTAATTCCAAAAGGCTCTACATCTCATCACACAGCCAAGCTCTTGAGATCATCCCTTATTTTTTCTGGGATTCTTACCTACATACAACGCTCTGTTTGGTCCAGTTTTGCACCCCCTTGAAGGTCCACCGACCCATTTTACCCTCCAATACCCATAGCATGTCATCAGTTAAGTACTGTATGTCTTTGAACTCTTCTCTGAACCTTCTTTCTATCACTGTAGCCTGACTCTTCCTTGAGGACTCAGATTCCCCTAAAACCCTGACAAGTGATGATTGTTTATTCTCCTGTATTCCACAGATCATGTGGTCTTGAGGTAGGGTCAAGCATCCCACATCCTTGCTTCCCACTGCCATTTCTGGAAAAAAAAAAAAAACCTGTTCCTTAAAACAAATAAGCAGAAATACCCAAAAAAGCCTATTTTGGGCGAGACATATGCCATCTGATTCAGGGTTATTATACAGTGTTGTGCAGACAGAACCTACACAAGGCTGGAGGACGATGGCTATGGCCAGAGGAAGGACACCATTTTTAATTTGCCCAGAGACATAAACCATTTGCTAAGCCCAGTTTCAGCAAAGCTGCATTTATCAACAGGGTGATTTTCTAATTTCTGTGAAGGCACCCACTATATGGACTAGCAGCCATCCTGATAGACCACATCAGCTCATTATTGTAGACATCTATAGTATTTCCTTCATTCACTGGAAATTTTATCCCTGAATTATTACCTTTCTCTCTACCACTACTGTAGTCATCATTCTTAGTAATATCAGTACCCATATAGGAACCAACTACCCATAATGTGACCACTTCCAAAATTTCAATTTCAGATATCTTGCTGTTAAACCACTCCCTGACACCTTTCTAGACCACACCCTTTGGTATGTCTATTTCAACAATTCTTCAAGCCCACCAAGATCTCCCTTCAGTATCCACACCTTGGATAAAACCTCAATTCCTAGTGAAATCTGATTTTCTGTTTTTTTCTTGTTTTTCATCCTAGATGCTGAAAGTGGCTAAAGGAAAACTGAGTGACTATACAGACTGTTGGCACGTTGTATCATATCTCAAAAAATTCAAATATTCTCCCAATATGATTTTGCAATGTTATTACATTTCCTTGATCTCTTTACTCCCTAAGACATCTATTTCATGCCTTCTGTCTTTAAACCTCCAAAATATCTTCCCCATTTTCATCCTTAGCCTATGACTTTGCTTTATGTTTTATCCAGCAGGTATGTCCTCATTATCCCTTCACCAACCTACATTTCAAGGACTGTGGATGGTCTGAGACCTTACTCTACTTGTAAGCTAACAAGTTAGCTTACCACAGTGCCATGAACATCAGCAGAAGACACATGACTCCTCGTCAGAGACAAAGAGCTTTATTACTCATAGAATGGCAAACAACATGTGCATCAGCATATTTACTCTCAGTTCCTTCTGTCCCATGTCCCTCACACATGAGCCCAGATGGATGCTTGTGCATGCTATTGGTTGTGTTACAGGAGAGGAGCCCTCAGACTAGGGACCCATATCTTTTATAATAGGCAGGAAGCTGGCCTACGTTTTTCTCCAGAGGCAGACAATATCACTATTTTCCAAGGCTGTTCATTATACCAACACCCTTGAAAAGATATCTGGAAACAAACAAGTCAGTGCCTCTGTCTGCAAAATGTGCAAAACCATGAGCAACTCATGAATTGTCTCCCAATACTACTTGGTTCTGGACCATAGTCACTTTCCTGTCTATGCTCTCTAAAGCTTCTCTACAAATTCTCCCCTTACAGAGGGAATCCCATCTCTTTTGCCTGCTCCTTGAGGTCTCTCTTTCAAGTCCTTTTCTTTACTGGATCATTCACATCAACTAAATGATGTAATAATTCCTATAATTTTTTTAAAAAGAGAGAGAAAAAAAAACAACTCTTGACTTCATGTCTTCCTCCAACATCTGACTCGTTTCTCTTCTCTTCCTCAAAAAGTCATATATACCATCTCTTTCCTCAGTCTCATTTTCTTCACCTTCCACCTCTCATTTTATATTGAATCTACCCTAGTCAAGTTGTGCTCCCACCTCTCCACTGAAACTGTTCTTGTCAAAGCCATCAATGAGGGACTTTCCTGGTGGCACAGTGGTTAAGAATCTGCTTTCCAATGCAGGGGACACAGGTTCGATCCCTGGTCCAGGAAGATCCCACCTGCCATGGAGCAACTAAGCCCGTGTGCCACAACTACTGAGCCTGTGCTCTAGAGCCCGAGAGCCACAACTACTGAGCCTGTGTGACACAACTACTGAAGCCCGTGCTCCCCAACAAAAGAGAAGCCATCACAATGAGAAGCCCACGCACTGCACCGTAGAGTAGCCCCCGCTCACTGCAACTAGAGAAAGCCTGTGCGCAGCAATGAAGACCCAACCCAGCCAAAAATAAATAAATTAAATAAATAAATATATTTTTAAAAAAGCCATCAATGACCTCCACATTGCTTAATCCAATGGTCAATTCTGAAGTCTTATTTTAACTGACCTCTCAGCAACATTTGACACAGCTAATTAGTCTTGGTCTTCTTGAAACACTTTCTTCACTAATCCTCCTAATTTACCCTCCACATCACTGTCCGTCTGCCTCTCTTTAGTCTCCTTTATTCACTCCCATTGTGATCTCATCCTATGTGATGACTTTAAATACCATCCATACTCTGATGACTCCTAAGTGTATTTCTACTGCTTTACTCTCTTCCCAACCAAATATTCTTATATATGACTGTGTACTTACCTTTTTCTCTTAGATGCTTAAGTTTAACAGGTTCAAAAGTCAAAATTTTAATCTACTAATTCCCTCCCTGACACCCTCTATAGATCTTAATTCTCCTACAGTCTTGCCTATTTCAATAAGGTCACCACCATTGACAAGGTGTTCCCACCAAAAACTTTGGAGCCTTCCCTGATTCCTTCTTTTCCTCACATCCCCATATATAATCCATCAACAAATCCTATGGATTTTACCTCCTAAATGTATTCAAAATCCACCATCTCCACAAACATTCTATTACAAGCCGCCATCATGTCTTCCATGAATCGACTTCTAACTTGCCCCCTATTCTATTCTCCATGCAGTATTCAGAGTGATAAAAATCCCCAGTGGCTTTCCATCACATTTAGAATAAAACCCCAGGTCCTTGCCATGGTCTACAAGGACTTCCGTAACGTACACCCCACCAGCACCTCTCTGACTTCACTCTCCCCCTTTCTCACTACTTTCCAGCTACATAAAACTCTCCCGGATTCCTCAAACACTTCACACATGCTCTCCACATAGAACCTTCGCTTTTGAAGTTCCTTTAATGTGGAAGAGCCCTCCCCTGGATAACTGCATGACTCACTTTCTCACTTCTTTCAGATTTCTGCTCAAACGTCTCTTTAATAGAAAGCACTTCCTTGAACACCACATCCCAAAATAGCATAATCTGCCCATTACTCTCTATCCCCTCATCTGCTTTATTTCTCTTTGTGGCACTTAGCACTGACATTATATAGCTACTGAATTTCAGTGACTCTGAGATGTTATCAGTTGAAATATGTGCCATTATTTTATATACCCATCGAGAAAGAGAAGTTCTGACAAATAAAATCACATCATCTTTCTTATCACTTAGAATTTTTGTTTTATACTCATTGGAAATGATCTTTTAGACTTATTTAGACATGTTTTGTTTTTTAAAAAATCATATATCCTTTATACACAGAAAGGAAACTATAAGCAAAATAAATCAATTAAATTATATCTAAGACATCTTTACATTCAGAATTTAATATTCTGATATATTCTTCAACTCATACTCAATGTCACTGTTTTTCCACACACTATCTCACTAATAAAATGCAACACAGCTTCATCCACTTGTGGGTGTCTTCCTTTCCTAGGACCCATAAAGTAAGAAATATGGAATTGTGGTCATCCTTCAAATAATATTACTTGCTTCTCTAATATCAAATTTATGTCTCATTGCTCTATTCCTGAGCCTGGCTGTCTACACAATAACTTTTCTTTTTCAGCTATATAAGAATACCACATTTTGAAGACATTTTCAGTATTTAAAGTACGTACATACAGTACCAACAATGCACATAATTCAGTTGTGTTTATAGTTCTAAACAGGTAACTAAGTTCACACAGGAAAACGACTCTGTGACTACTCTCTGTCCAACTGTGGTTATAAGATGCCAATGACTGTAAAATGCATTCCATTTTCAGAAATTTTAAAATTTGACAAAAATACACGTCTTCAAATCAATTAAATATAACACATGTTTGTCTCTCCCACCAGAATATGAGTACGAGGAGGGCAGGAAATAGTTTGGTGTTGTTCACTGATTACATTCTCATCATCTAGAAGAGTATTTAGAAAATAGCAGAAGCTCGAGAAGTGTCTGTTGAATAAATGGATAAACTTCTGCCTCCACTACTAAAAAAGGTAGTATTTTACATTTAAAATCCCCAAGACAGAGGATTCAATTGACTTAGTCACCATCCAACCTCAGGTACCCCTGCTGGGGGGACGTCTACTTCTAGGCACCTCACAGATCGCTGATGAGCCATCTAGTCATTCACATATGTAGATGGCCATCACTGACACAGTCACCCACCTTAGAACCTTGTCTGCATTAACCATGGCTTGCAGCGGAAACCTAGAAAAAGACAGAAAATTCAGCCCTTAGAAATTTGTGAGATTTCATTACAACTGTGAAGCCTCCCATAAGGTCCATGTAAGGCAAGTACTTCAAAGCCTCAAAGAAAAGTACAGAACAGCTGGAAAGCACCTCATCTGGTCTGCCTGATGACATTTGTTTTTTCATTTAATCCCCACAACAACCATCTGAAGGAAAATTCTTTTCAACATTTTAGAGATAAGAAAATTAAATTAATAAAATGAATAGGCCTCTTATTCAAAGCCGCACAGTGGCATATTTAATGCAGAGTGTGTGTATTTCTACTTCGTGATGCATCTTCCAGGTGCCAAGCATTGGGCTGAGGGATTTAATGGTGAATAAAAGCAACTGTGGATCCTGAGCTCATGGAACTTAGAGACATTGATCAAGGGAAACTCAGTCCCCATACTCCATGTGCAACAAATACCAGAGTTCTCTAAATCTACTTAATTCTGACTGCAAGCATCTAGCCTACATTTCAGTGTCTCTTTTCCTGCCTACACACACTCATAGCCTAAGCTGTACAAAGGTGTTGGGGAATAAGGTTACACCAAAGCATGTGGAAGCCCTTGCGGTCATCAGACTGTACTGGTTTTTGTTCAAGATATTCATTATCCCTTGTTCATATGGTCCTCTTCTGTCCAAAAGTTCTACATTTATCAAAGTGGAAGCACAGGGATCTTTGTCTAAGCTAGAAACCCATGCCTGGATCCCTCCTCCTGAGGTATAACATGCAGCCACCCTTCTTCAGACCCTCACCACCCCTGACACTGCCAGGGACCCACAGCCCCTCTCTCATTCACAATCTATAGAACTTCCTCTTCTTCTTGTCAGTCTCTCAAAATCACTTTTCTCCCCTGTAGCCACACTGCAAAATCCTTTCACTGGGCACTACCAAAAAAATGTCGACCTCAGGCATCTTTTGCCAAAATCTCTGATCAAGGAATTAAAAAGCCTGGCTACTTACATGAAGTAGTGTAAGAGAATACAGGTGAACAAATAAATTGGCAGTATATTGGCAAGACATTATTCTGCCTGTCTTCTCATCCAGTTGTCCCCCAAGATATGACCCAGGTCCCTGTTCCAAATTGGGTTCTTCACATTGTCATGCACAAAGTGACACTTGCCTTGAGACTAAGCACTTGATTTTATTCCTAGATGCTCAGGGACAATGCCTCCCCTGTCCTGCTGTTTTACTTTCCTGTAGAGTGCAGGTATCTCCAGGCCCAGAGTTATGTAATAATGTGAGAGGAGGAAGGCCAGAGGTACAAGGATTATCTGTGACTTCCTATAATTCTCAAATATTAAATTATGTTTACTATAAGCCTTATAAAGGTGGAAAATGACATATATTTTCATTTCATTTAATTTATATACAGTAGTTCCCGCCTTATCTGTAGGGCATACTTTCTAAGACCCCCAGTGGATGCCTGAAACTGCAGATAGTACTGAAAACTCTATATATACTATGTTTTTTCCTTTACATACATACATACCTATGATAAAGTTTAGTTTATAATTAGTCACAGAAAGAGATTAACAATAATAGCTTAAAATAGAACAATTATAACAATATACTGTAATGACGGTTATGTGAATGTTGGGTGGTCTCTCTTTCAAAAAATCTTATTGTACAAATTTAATGCCTTTTCCATCTTAAATAAGCACTTGTTACTCACTGTGGCCATTTCTTTTGCAGTTTGAGATATGACAGCAAAACTAGCAGTAATTTCTTTTACCTTCTTCACCATTTCACGGATAGAAGATTCATTCTTACTGTAGAGTTCAGCAATCTCAGCAAAAGATTTCTTTTCTTTCCTTATAAAGTCAAGAACTGTCACCTTTTCACTTAAAGGAAGCACCTTATGGCTTCTCTTTGGCGTATCTGAATTGCCAGCATCACTACTCTTGGGTTTTGGGGCCGTTATTAAGTACAATAAGGGTGACTTGAACACGAGCACTGTTGATACCAAGACAGCTGAACTGGTAACGGAGGTGGAGGCGGCTACTACGGGACTAACAGGAGGAACACGCCGGACTAAAGGGTGATTCGCTTCCTGGGCGGGACATAGCAAGACCGCGCGAGATTTCAGCACGCTACTCAGAACGGCGCGCAGTTTAAGACTCATGGGTTGTTCATTTCTGCAGTTTTCCATTTCATATTTTCAGACTGCAGTTGACCGTGGGTAAATGAAATCGTGGAAAGCGGAACAGCAGATAAGGAGGGACTTCTCTACTGCCTGATTCCAAAAGGAATGTAAGGCAGCTAAGGAATCTAAGGAAGATATTTAATGACAAACGTTGAAACAAAAGGGGTTGCTCCTTAACCTGAAAATTCAGTTTAGCAGAGTGGTTCATTCAAAATGTTCCAGTTAGGCAAGACTTAATTATGTTTGTATTTACTAATACAACATTTGCTCTTACTCATGCAGTGAAGAGAGTTCTTGAATGATTTGTCAAGCTAGAGAGAAAAAAAGGTTTTGTTTTTGTTTTTTTTTTTGCAACAAGGTAATTTGTGTTCTCCAGTTACTTTTCTAAATTTTCAGACATTTACTAAGACGCAAAAACTATGAGTGGAGAGGGAAAGTAGGCAATGTAAGTAACATGTTTTAAAATATATTATCTGGGCCAATCGTTTTTAGAACAATATAAACTAAAACACTCTACTTCATGTGGAGAGAATTGGTGCTAACAAGTTTTTTTAAAAGTCTTAGTTTTGGCTGAGGTAACAAAGACCAACAACAAAACAGTGGTTTCTAAAATCTTTGATGTTCTAAGGAAGGGGAGGTGCTAGACCACCCCTTATAAAAACAGATTACTTAAACCCCTATTTCATTACCCACCAGAAGGCATAAACTTCTTGAAGTTAAAGATGCAAAGAGAGGGCTTCCCTGGTGGCACAGTGGTTGAGAGTCCGCCTGCCGATGCAGGAGACATGGGTTCGTGCCCTGGTCGGGGAGGATCCCACTTGCTGCGGAGCGGCTGGGCCCGTGAGCCATGGCCACTGGGCCTGCGCGTCCGGAGCCTGTGCTCTGCAGTGGGAGAGGCCACAGCAATGAGAGGCCCGCGTACTGCAAAAAAAAAAAAAAAAGGGACGATGCAAAGAGAGAGAGAATTTCTTTGGAGAATGTTGTTGCAATCTTTGGGGTTTCCCTGATCACACCTTGTGAGAGGGGGAAATGGTGCCTTGTCATTCTCCCGTTACCTTTAGCCAAGCTAAAGAGGGGGCTTTAAGGGAACCACTCAGAGAAGCTGACCTATGCTTTCCGAAGGTGAGGAGCATGAAGGCTGGTGGAGAAGGTGTACCTAGAGCAGCCCAAGCTGGCCAAGAAAGAGGGGGAAAGAGCTGTACTGGGAATTTCCTGTTTTTTCAGCAATAGTGGACACGGATTCATAAGTGGACTACATTTAGGCCATGTGGGAGGAAGCTAGCTTAGACACTTGTTGAATCAGTTTCAATAGCACTGCCTGGAAAGGAGTTCTGGTGATATGCTGGGACTAATGGACGAAGCATATGTAGCCTACAGGATTAGAGGCACTGCCTGTATCTGGGTGACTGCAGGGGAGGCCTCCAGTAAGAAGTGTCTTCAAGGAATCCAGGGAATCACCCCATTAGAGGATGTTATGGTTTGAATGTTTGTGTCCACCCTGAAATTTATATGCTGAAATCCTTATGCCCACCGTGTTGATATTAAAAGGTGGGACATTTGGGAGGTGCTAGGTCCTGAGAGTAGAGTATTCATGAATGGAATTAGTGCCCTTATGAAAAAAACCCCCTCAGAGCTCCCTAGCCAGGTTTATCCACGTTGTTGCATGCGGCAGAATGTACTCTCGTTTTTGAGGGTGCCAAATAATATTTCATCATATATACCACATTTTCTTTACCTCTTCATCTGTCGATAGACAGTTGTGTGCTTTTCATAAATTGCTTACTGTGAATAGTGCTGCAATGAACATGAAATTGCAGATATCTCTTTGAGATCCTGATTTCAGTTCTTTTGGATAGATGCCCAGGAATAGGATTGTTGAATCATATGGTAGTTCTATTTTTAATTTTTGGAGGAATCTCTATACTGTTTCTGTAGTTGCTGCACCATTTTACATTCTCACCAACAGTGCAAGAGGGTTCTAGTTTCTCCACATCCCCACCAGCACCTTTTTGTTTTTTATAATAGCCATGCTAACATTTTGCTAAGAGAAATAAGCCACATATATAACGACAAATATTGCATGATTCCATTTATATGAGGAAGCTAAAATAGGCAAATTCATAGAAGCAGAGAATAGAAAGTGCCTGTAGTGAACATACTGTATTGTGCACTAAAAATTGGCTAAGTGGGTAGATCTCATGTTAGGTGTTCTTACCACACACACACACACACACACACACACACACACACACAGCATGAGGGGGGGATGAGAAAACTTTTTCAGGTGATGAATATGTTTATTACCTTTATTGTGGTATATGCATATGTCCAAACTCCTCAAATTGTACATATTAAATATGTCTGGGGGCTTTGTATATCAATTAGAACTCAATAAAGATATTTTTTTAAAAAAAGAGGCATACTTAGTGTGAACTCTGCAGACTAATAGGTCACATCCTAATCCCATGCTCCTTTTCATTCATACCAGAGATCTGACATTATCTCCTGGAAACAATGTTAAAGAGCCTTGAATGACAATGTAACTGTATAATTATTTTCCTTTGTCCTTTTTCCCAGTTAAATGTTTTAGGAGGCTTAGGCTTTTTCCTACACATATTTCTGTCTTTTGTAGTCCCCATCTTCATACCCTTTGCCACCACAACCTAAAATTTAGATAAATTGTGTTTTTTAAAAAATTCTTTAGTTTTTAGAGCAGTTTTAGGGTCACGGTAAAATTGAGCAGAGAGTGCCCATATACTCCCTGAGAATAATACATATATAATTTTGTTATGTGTGTGTGTGTGTGTGTGTGTGTGTGTATATATATATATATATATATATATATATATATATAAAATTTTGTTATGTATACTTTACCACTATGGTACAGTACACAACAAAAGTCACAATTTTAAGCATTTTTAGGTGTACAGTTCAGTGGCATTAAGTACATTCACATTGTTGTGCAAACTGTCACCATCATCCATCTCCAGCATTTTCCATCATCCATCTCCAGCATTTTCCATCATCCATCGCCAACATTTTCCATCATCCATCTCCAGCATTTTCCATCATCCATCTCCAGCATTTTCCATCATCCTAAACTGAAACTCTGCCCATTAAACAATAACTCCCCATTCTCTCCTCCCCCCAGTCATGGTAACCACTATCCTACTTTCTATCTGTGTTAGTTTGACTACTCTAGGTATCTCATATAAGTGGAATTATACAATATTTGTCCTCTTGTGTCTGGCTTTTTCACTTAGTACAATGTTTTCAAGATTCATCTGTGTTGTAGCATGTGTCAGAATTTCCTTCTTTTTTAAGGCTGAATAATATACCATTATGTATATGTGCCACATTTTGTTTATAAATTCATCTGACGGTAGACATTTGGGTTTTTTCCACCTTTGGGCTGTTGTGAATAAATTTTGTCACTTTGAGAGTCTTCCACTGACTACTTCCTTCCAAATAACACCTTCCTTAACACTTTCATCCCTCACTATGCCTATTACTGGGCTAGCTTTGGGCTTACTTTGGAATACTTATCACCACGTGACACTTATTAGCTCTTTATTCAGAAACTTTCAATGTTTTCTTAGCTCATCCAGAGTAAAAAATCCAAAGCTTTACTTTCCCCATAAGACTGTCCACCGTGGGATTTCAGAAAAAAGTTAATGTGTCCACAATGACAGCCATCCAAAGTTTCCCTTTATTCTTCATTGTCTGGAAAGGAGTTGTTTGCTACTTTTTAATGACAGAAAGATTCTGCTCTGCCTCACACCCTTTGATGGTTTCTCCTGCTTCTTAGATCTCACAGCCTGATCAGCATGAGTGCTGAGGAAACCCAAGACCACAATCAAGGAAACAACTCACTGTAGGGTACGTTTACTGTTGAGAATCAAATTAGTAGTGCAGAAAATCTACTGGGAAAATGTGTCAGAACACAGAGCAAAATACAAAGAGGTGGAATTAATGAGGGAAAAAAAAACCAGGAGGACAGATCCAGGAAACCCAATAAAAGATTAATTCAACATGTGGGACTTCTGGAACTCAGAAGGAGGCAAATTGGAAGTAGAAATTAAATTATGAGATAAAATTTCCCTGAGCAGCAAGAGACTGGAGGTACAAATTAACAAGGTTTACCAAATTTTAGGAATTTGGTAAACCTTTCACTTCTAACCATGTTGGATTCAGAGGAACTATGTTTACCTTCTCACATTAAATAACTAGAAAACCAGACAATGTATATGCAAACATTATCACTGAGAAAAAAAGAATCAAATGACATGAGCTCTATAAATGTCCCCACTTACATAGTCTGAATATCATATTGAAATTCCTGGAATTTAAGAACAAACAATTACAAGACAGAGAGAACAGAACATGTGGGAGAGTGAGAAAATAAAAGCATTCTAATTCCCAGGTATGGGAAGGAGATAAATAAATAAACAAAATATATAGGATTAGAGAGAGTTGTTATATTCTCATGATAGGTAAATATGGATTTAGCTATAGGCTTAATCACCAGCAGAATTTAAAGAAGAGAAGAAATTCTAAATTACCAAATTTGAAAAAGCAATAAAGAAAATTGTGGGGCTTCCCTAGTGGCACAGTGGTTGGGAGTCCGCCTGCCGATGCAGGGGTCATGGGCTCGTGCCCCGGTCTGGGAAGATCCCACATGCCACAGAGCGGCTGGGCCCGTGAGCCATGGCCGCTGAGCCTGCGTGTATGGAGCCTGTGCTCCGCAACGGGAGAGGCCACAACAGTGAGAGGCCCGCGTACCGCAAAAAAAAAAAAAAAAAAAAGAAGATTGTGACATTGACAGACTAGGTAATAAAGAGAGGAAACAATGACAACAATGTAAAATATCCAGAAAATGTATAATATAATGGAAGGAACACCAATTCTCACTAAATTTTTTATCATGGCCATATTAAAAATAATTTTAAAATGAAACATCTAAAACAGTTGCAAAGAAACATTGAAAATGAAAATTAAGATATGTGCAAAGATATAGCAGGTAAATACAAACAGAATGCAGGTGTGAAAATATCAATATACAACAAAACCAAAAACATTAAACATAAATGAGTCATTATTTTTTTTCTTAAACATCTTTAATGGAGTATAATTGCTTTATAATGGTGTGTTACTTTCTGCTTCATAACAAAGTGAATCAGCTATACATATACATATATCCCCATATCTCCTCCCTCTTGCATCTCCCTCCCACCCTCCGTATCCCACCCCTCTAGGTGGTCACAAAGCACCGAGCTGATCTCCCTGTGCTATGTGGCTGCTTCCCACTAGCTAGCTGTTTTACATTTGGTAGTGTATATATGTCAATGCCACTCTCTTACTTCGTCCCACCTTAGCCTTCCCACTCCCCGTGTCCTCAAGTCCATTCTCTACATCTACGTCTTTATTCCTGTCCTGCCCCTAGGTTCTTCAGAACCTTTTTTGTTTTTAGATTCCATATATATGTGTTAGCATACGGTATTTGTGAGTCATTATTTAATGGTGAGAGATACAATTCACCTAGACTCAGGAAAGTTTTGTCCCATAATTTATGCATAATTTATGCACAAAATAACATATCCATCAATACATAAAAAGGTTTTTAAGTACAACTAGATATTTAAAGAAATATAGTGAAAGAATTTAATATACCTTTTCTAGAATGTGATGGTTCAAGTAGATAAATAATAAGTAAAGACGTAGATTATTTTAAAAATACAATCAACAAGCTATTAAAAAACGATGTCTTACATCAGAGAACATATATTCTCTGCTTAGATCCATGGAATATGTATAAAAATCAATCATGTTCTTGGCCACAAAGGAAACAATAAATTCTATAAAGTAGAGATTTTACAGACTACATTTTCTGATAATAATTTAACACAGAGAGAAAATAATAAATCATCATCAAAAAATTTAACTCCTTGGAAATGAAAATGTGTTATTTAAAAAAAAAAAAAAACCCTAAATAAAAGAAGAAATCTTAACCAAGGGGGAAGAAAATGATCTAAAAAGAAAAGAAAATGAGAACCCATAATACCAAAACCTATAGAACACAGTTAAGACAAAAGAAATGTTATAGTCTTAGAGGCTTTTATTAAAAATAAAAAGAAAGATTAAAAATCAATAAGAAAAGCATCCAACTTATATGAGAACAACAAAAGAGCCTGAAAGAAAGCAGGAGGATTCCAAATTCCATGAGAGCAGGAACTTTCTTTTGCTTATTTCCACAAAATGTTCACTTACTTAGAATAGCACTCAGTAATTATCTGTGATATCAATAGAAAGAATAAATAAAAACAAAAGCTTGTGTTTTGTAAAGACCAGTCAATAAATAGTAGGTAAGTGCAAATTAGGACAAAAGGGATAAAATAAATTGTGCAAAATTAAGAATGACAAAGAAGATATAATTAGAGATAGGGATACAATTTAAATGATTATAAAAGAATATTATGTGCAATTCTTTGGTAATGAACTTGAAAATCTAGAGAAACTAGATGATTTCCTGGAAAAAATATAACTACAGAAATAGCAGAAAGAGGCTTATTTTTTATGCTTTCTTCATGGGCACTGAGACTTCTTGTTATTAGGTTGAGACCATAAGACTGAGATCCAGTCAAAGGAGTGAGAACACAAGTGAGGTAAGCACTTTCAGGGTCTGGCACCTAAAAATATCCTGCTCATTCCTCTAGTCCTTTTATCTGATGATTTTAGAAGACACATATTCCATATAGCATAGCTGCAAGCTGAAAGATGGCTCTCTGCCGTCTCAAACTATGATGTGAGCCAGAATAAACTTTTAGCATGTTAAGCTTCTGATATTTAGTGTTTTCTTACTGCAGTGTACCATAGCCTATTCTGACTAATACATTTACCATACTTGACCAAGAAGTAATAGAAACTTGAACAGAAGAAAACCCTTGTAAGCATTTGGAAAGATAATAAAACTTAACCACTTGAAAAAGCACTGGATCCATATTGATTTTCAACTAATAGTAACAGTTAAAAAAACAAATATTTAATCTTAATACTAATAATTATTTTGGTATTAATACGATTTAATTTACTTAATATTTATTTTAATATTAGCATTCGTAAGTACAGGCATATCTCGTTTTATTGCACTTCACTTTATTGCACTTCACAGATACTGCAGTTTTTACAAACTGAAGGCTTGTGGCTACCCTGCCTCGAGCAAATCTATTGGTGCCATTCTTTCAACAGCTTTTGCTCACTTTGTGTCTCTGTCTCACATTTTGGTAATTCTCAAAATATTTCACACTTTTGCATTATTATTGTATTTGTTATGGTGATCTGTAATCAGTGATCCTTGATGCTACTACTATGACTCATGGAAGGCTCAGATAATGCTTAGCATCTTTTAGCAATAAAGTATTTCTTAACCAGGGTACATTTTTTTAAGACATAATGCTATTTCACACTTAATAGAGTATGGTAGAGTGTAAGCATAACTTTTATATGCACTGGTAAACCAAAACATTTGTGTGACTCACTTTATTGCAATATTTGCTCTATTGTGGTGGTCTGGAACAGAACCCATGATATCTCTGAGGTATGCCTGTACTAATCTTTTTTATTTTTTAATTTAATTTAATGTTTAAAGTTTTAAATTAATTTTATTAGAGTACAGTTGATTTACAGTGTCATGCTAGCCTCTGCTGCACAGCAAAGTGAACCAGCCATACACATACATATATCCACCCTTTCTCAGATTCTCTTCCCACATATGTGACCACAGAGTATTGAGTATAGTTCCCTGTGCTATACAGTAGGTCCTTGTTGGTTATCTATTTTAAATATAGTAGTGTGTATATTTCAATCCCAATCTCCCAATTTACTCCTTCCCCCACCCCCCTGCCTGTACTAATCTTATTTTAACAATGCCAACTCATATAAAGGAAAGCTTCTCAGTTCATTTTATGAAACTAATTTAAGCTTAACACCAATACCCAATACAGATAATAGAGCAACAGGAACAAAAGTCATATAGGCCAAATTTATTAATGAATGTCGATGCAAATTTTCTAAATAAATGATTAACAAATGAAACAGCAGAACATCAAAAAGAATGCTACACAACCAAGCAGTTTGTTCCAGGAATGTGTGAATGATTCAAAACGAAATTTTTCAATATAATCACTACATCAATACATCAATAACTTAAAGGAGAAAAGCCATGAATACATCACAGACGCTAAAAGTGTTTTAATAAAGAACTTCCTAATTTTAAGTGTAAAGTGGGAATTTTAAAAGTTACTGAAATATTATAAAGGTTACTTACCAAAACAAACACGACTGTCATCTTAATCATGAAATATTGATGGTAGTTGAAAAAATTGGCAATATTGTAGAAATAATCTTAATCCAAAGGCCAGTTCCTCCATAATCAATAAATAGTCTCTAAAAGTTAAAAAGCTCAACTAGTAAAGATTCTTAATGTGGTACTCCCTAGGACAAAGACTATGCATACTTTATATATCCTAAATGTATTGCTTTTACAGCTTTCAAACATATGTAATTTGTATCCCCTTCAAATTGCCTTTTTCAAATTTCCTAACTTTTGGTAAGGTCCATCTTCCCTGCCCCTTGGGAGCTTTAGGCATTTATCACATGTTATCACATGAAACTGTTGAGTCAGGCTTGATTCCTTGACATATACAAAACATCATTTTCATATTCCAGCTTAATTGAGAAATACAAAACAGCTTAATACATTAATAGCTAAAATACACAGCCTCTATTTTATAAATAAAGGATTGAGAAGACTAGCATAAATAAAGACACAATTTAATTCTCTCATTATTTTTCATTGCTCTAGACATTTTAGTTGTTGGATCTCTCGTACGAATGTATTTAAACAAATGGGCTCCATGGCTATTTTTGTGAGTTCCACAGGAGACAAATGGAATTTTATGAGTAAAACATAACATGTGAACAGAAGTTATTTATTATACTTTTGTTTTCCTAGATTAATAAAAATATTTAATCATGGTCCTACAAGTGTTTTTAGAGAAGTATAAAATCATATAGAGGATCTGACCTAAAAGGGAATGGAGATATATCCAATATTTTTCTGATAACAGTAAGAAAAGAAAAGAAAATATGCACTTTCTTCAGAGTAAAATTTCTTAGAGCAATCCTCAGGCCTTCTCTGAGCTAGAAACATGGAAGTTTCACTACATTCACTACAATGTTCTTCAGGCAAGCTCAGTCATATCTAAATCTCAGTGACAGAAACACTTAATCTTACACTGACACCATGACAATCTACACACAAAACACAAAAGAGAAAAATTGAAATCACCTATAACAGTAAGCACCAATAACATTTGGGTTTATTTTCTTTGGATACACACACACACACACACACACACACACACACACACAATGAGTTTCCTCAAACTACCCCAATCTGGGGTTGAATATAGGATCACTTCAGCAGTGTTACCTCTGTTTTGCTGCCTTGTGAAAGAGCAAGACCCCAGACCCTTGGAAAATCTTGCCTTGGTCCCAGTGTGTGTCTATGGTTTCCAGAGGGTGTCACACAGGTGTCCAGCTGCCTGCCCAGGCAGCTCCCACATGGCAGGCCCCAGGCCTCAGTGCTGTTTCTGCGGTGCCTAGCTGCTTTTTACTATCAAGAATTGCCCTGACACACTGAAGCCTTCAAAACTCCAAGCCAGGTGCAGGCCAGTAGAAAGGCATTAAAGAAAGCGCCCTTCACATTTTATCTTACCTCTGTTGTGGGCACACTGAAAGTGCCTCGGGTGCTCCCCAATCTTCGCAAGGTCTTTACTTAAGCAGATCCTCCCATCTTTGCATAGAGTCCTCTGTCTCCCAAGACAAGCTCCAAGTCCATGGAGATGGAACCTGGGCATATACAAGGCAGACACCCCTGGGCTCAGACTTACTGAAGCCTCTCACCCCAAGTCTTTGTCTTACAGTCAAATATGTTTTTCACAACTCCCTTTTCACTTAGAATGAATTATTTTCTAGGAGGTTCCTTCATTCCCCCAAGCAAACTGAAAGAAGCCCAGAAGGCCACCCACCAGTTCCTTAAGCCTGCCTAGACTTGCTTACATCTCAGAAGGTGACACACAATCCTGGACCAAAACAGCCCTCATACTGCATTCACACTCAGATTCCATTTATTGTTTTTAAAAGTGGGATCATGCTTATATGCACAGTCTTTACCTTGCTTTTTAAAATTTAATACTATGTGACCCATGTTTTCTATGTCATTAAAAATTTTTTCAGTTCTACATAGAATTCTGTTTTATGAACAAGCCATCATACATTTAACTAAATTCCAACTGCGAGACATGGAAGTTTCCAATTTTCCTGTAAAATGTAATTGCAATGAGCATCCTTTAATAAAAATTCTTTGTGTTTCTGTGTGGTTATTTCTATAGAATAAACAGCAACAAATGGAAATATTTTGTCTTGATCTGTACACCTAGTTGCCTTCCAGAAAGTTTGAAATAATTTTTATTTCCAGAAGTGTGAAAGCGTATCTAATACACTATGCTTTAGCCAACACTGATCACTATGTTTAATTAATTAATTAATTTAAGTAATGTTTTAATTTTTTCCAATGTGCTAGAAGAAAGTATCTTCTCTAAATTTATATTTCTTTTAATGTTGAAACTTTTAAAAACAAGTTTCAACATTTTCCCGTGTAGGTATTGGTCAGTTTTATTTTTTTCTTTTGTTAAAAAACATGTGGGGCTTCCCTGGTGGTGCAGTGGTTGAGAGTCCGCCTGCCGATGCAGGGGACACGGGTTCGTGCCCCGGTCCGGGAGGATCCCACATGCCGCGGAGCGGCTGGGCCCGTGAGCCATGGCCGCTGAGCTTGCGCATCCGGAGCCTGTGCTCCGCAACGGGAGAGGCCACAACAGTGAGAGGCCCGCATACCGCAAAACAAAACAAAAAAAACATGTTTTTGCACTTTTTAAAAAAACATTGTCTCCAATTTGTCCATTGTTCTCCAGAACAGTTAAAAAATTATTTAAATATAAGGGAAAATAAAGATGCACATAATTAAGTAAAGACTATCTTATTCACCAGTTTATGCTTTACCTGGTTTAAGAAATAAAAAATTAACAGTAGAGTTATGTCCTCATGAACCCCTCTTGATCACATTCCTCTCCTTCTTGACCCCTCACCCCAACCCAGAGGTAGGGTTTACACACACACACACACACACACACACACACACACACACACACACACATGTGGATACATGCCCCAAATTCATACATTTACATATTCACGTAACATATTTTAAATATTATCATTTTCATAAACAGTATTGTACCTTATATATTCTTCTTGTTATTGAAAATTTCAAATAGTATATAAAGGTTGTTAGAATAAGGAGCCCATCATGCCTCTTCAACAATTATCAAGTCATTACAAATTTTACTTCAGTTATACCCCCGAACCACCCACCCCTCCCCTGGATTATTCTGAAGCAAATCTCAGACATCTGCAAATGTCTCAGAATGTATCTTTAAAACGTAAGGACTCTTTCAAAAACACACATACAATATCACTGTCATACATAAAAAAGTCAACAATAATTATTTTTATCAGAAAACATCAAGTATTCCAATTTCCAGTTACCTTATACTTCTTTTTTTTTTAGTTTCTTTATTGGAATCAAGATCAAGATAAAATCCACACATTGTGATTGGTTTCATTCATATTCTTTTATTCATTTTTATATTGGTGTTTTAATCCTTTTCATTGATTTTTTAAGAATTGCTTATATAGTACACATATTTCCCTGTTACACTTTTAATACTAATGTGCTGTTTGCCTTTACATTTCCTTAAGTTTTTGATTTGTAGAAGTTATTTTAAAACTTTTGATGGTCAACTCAACTTCTCCCTTTTTGAGGTGTTTCTTAGGAAGACCCTTTTCACCCCAATATCAGATTTTCATCTATGCTTTGTGCTGATATTTTAATTTTTGTTTGTACATTTAACTCTATATCCAGAACTTAAAATTATGTTTAGTATATTATGAATTAGTGCTGCAACAGGACGATTTCCAAAATAGCATCTTTGTAGGGACATCCTCAATTTTCAGATGAGGAAACTGAATCTCGGAGATATTTTTTACAGAGCCAAATAAAACCTACTCCAGCTTTCTTTTGATTTCCATTTGCATGGAATATCTTTTTTCCATCCCCTCACTTTCAGTCTGTTTGTGTCCCTAGGTCTGAAGTGGGTCTCTTGTAGACAGCATATATACAGGTCTTGTTTTTGTATCCATTCAGCCAGTCTATGTCTTTTGGTTGGAACATTTAATCCATTTACATTTAAGGTAGTTATCGGTATGTATGCTCCTATTACCATTTTTTTAATTGTTTTGGGTTTGTTTTTGTAGGTCTTTTCCTTCTCTTGTGTTTCCTGCCTAGAGAAATTCCTTTAGCATTTGTTGTAAAGCTCTGAGCTATAGTGATTTCAAAAGCAATTTGCTTGAGGTGAACCTCAAACACTCCATCCCAGAAGAAAAGATTATTTTCCAGAACAAGAATATAGCTTTTATCCAGAAAACTGAAGGAATATTCCTGTGTTCTATATCAGGGTTTGTAATAGAGACAAATACAAAACACATAACTTTTTTCCACTATTTGGTAAAACAGAAGAAAAGTCTCTCAAAAATGTAGTTAATAATACTAAGCCTAACTCTCAGTGCTTACAACATGCCAAGTACTATTCTGAGGGCTTTACAAGCACTAATTCACCAGAGTCTCACAGAGCCTCACAGTACCTCTGTGATGTATGTTCTTTCTTTGAAATCCCCAATTTACAGGTGAGGAAACTGAAGCATGGAGAAAATAAGTAACTTACACAAGGTTTATTAAGAGATGGCAAGCAGTAGAGCTAGGATTTAAACTTTGGCAGCCTGGTTTCAGAATCTGCACAACCTGCTTATTATAGTAATTGTAATATGTGGTCCCAAGGCAGTGGTCACAGGTGCTAATCTGGCAGGAATAGGCTTTGGAGCAATCTTGAGTTCTCCATGCCTGGCAGACATATTTAGTGGTACCAGCCAGGAAGACATATTCTGATTTCAAACAATGCTATGTCCTCCAACTGCCTGACTGTCTACACCCACACCCTTGACTCTTAGAACATTATATATATATATATATATATATATATATATATATATATATATATATATATATATATATATATAAATTCAAGGACACATCTGACAACCTCTAGAGAAAGTAGATCTCTAAAGAAAACAATTAGAACACGAGACCTTTAGCTACAAGAGTAGTTAAATAATGAGAGCAAGAGTGAGCGAGAAAGAGAAGAGAGAGTAACACATGAAGTTGACAGTTTTATTGTTACCCCTAAGATACAAGGCTTATTATAGGCAATGAACTATATTGGCTTACAGTTTGAATTTTATTTTGATCAAAAGCAGATATTTTCTCAAGCAACCCCAGCCACAGCCTTTTTGGCGGAAAGACCAAATGGCTGGCTACTCATGTACCGTTGAATGTCTGAGTATGTTTGGACAACTGAGTGCAATAGGAAAAAAGTCACAAGTCAGCCTTTTTTGCTCCTGTATCAGTAGAAGAAATGAGCTTACATAATGCGCCCTTGAGATCAATAGGAAGAGCCCAAGTTACAAAGCTGCAGCCCGAGGCCCCATTTTGCATTGTCCCTCTATGGAGCTGCTAGACTTAAAAAAAGAGAGAGAGAGATTAGTCACCAAGAGGAGAGAGAAAGCAGTTATATTTTGTAGAACGTTCTAACCATGGATGCCAGGTAGTGCCCACTGAGTTTCAAGTTTGGACTAAATTACACATTTCAGAAGGACCCTCTTCCTTCCCAAGCCTGTGGCTGAATTATCTGGAGGAAGCTATGGCTGCTAAAAGCCACAGACTGTGATCCATTTATGCATCAAATTCTAACCTGCCATTTCATATTGAGGTAGCAAAGCAGTTTCAATGCTGGGACCTCCACAAATTTGTGCACAAATATAGCCAGATATAAGGTGAAGGTAGTGGGGGAGGGATATGGCATCAGATAGCATCTTATCCTTTTTATAAGAGTGTTCTGAGAAACTTGAGGAAACCACTTAATTTCTCTGGGTCTTGGCTCCTTACACACACACACAGGATAGTTTAACGAGACGTTAATTCATGTCTAGTCTCACTGATGTAGAATATTCAAAGGAATAAATGGGTAATTTCCAAGTACTTAATGCCAACATTTTGTGTTCTGAGTTTGTTGCACAAGGAGAAATAAATAGCTTTTCTATGTCTTAGAAGTCTTCCTAAAAATATCTCCACTTGGATCTTTGGTGGGAGGTAGTTGGTTCTGCCCAAAATATGGGAGTTGTGGTGGGTGGGAAAGGATGGGCTCTAATGCTTGGACATGAGGGCAATGGATGGTTGGGGGAATGACTCAGTCCTGAGGCAGGGTTGGATTCCCAGAGACTTAGAAGGTAGAGGAGTAGTGACACCTCAAAGTGGCGAAGATCCGTATTCTGTCACTACATGGCCCAGGATGTAGCAGAGCCAGCATGTTGATTCCTGGGCCTGAACACTAACGGCTGTGCCTTCAGGACCAAAGCAAGCACCACAGTGGTTAGGGGCAGCATAGAGGGAGAGGATGTGGAGAGCAGCAGAATGATCCAATTTTGATACAATATATGGTCAGTGAATATCTTAAAGGGTTATTAATCAGGTATTAATCAGGTTTCTCCAGGGGGCAGTGAAACACACACACACACACACACACACACACACACACACACACACACACACTCATATGATTATAGTGGCTGGAAAGTTTGAAATCTGTAGAGCAATACAACAACCCGGAAATTCAGGGAAGACTTGGTGTTGCAGTCTTGAGTCAGAAATCTTCAGTCTGGAAACTCAAATAGGATTCCTATGTTTCAGGCTTTATAGGCACAGTTACTGCTTCTTCAGGAAACCTCAGTTATTGTTCAGCTGATTGGATGAGGCCCACTGACATTTTGGAGAGTGATCTGCTTTACTCAAAGTTTACTGATTTATATATTAATCACATCTAAAAAAAAAAACGCTTTGTAGCAAGATCTATTCTGGTGATTGGCAAAACAACTGGGCATCATAGCTTAGCCTGATTGACAAAGTAACCATCACATGGACGATTATGATGGAAGGCCAGAAGTCCTCCCCCAATGTTCCCTGTTCTGTGTGTGACCCTGAATCAAGGAAGGGGTCAGCACTCCAAATGATAAAGAATAGATTTTCAACAATCCTAACAGGTTTAGGGCTTAGAAAGATTTGATTGGACTTGGAAAACTTAAGACATTTTATTTTTTTCTTATGTACAAGGGTCATGGAGCAAATCCACAATAGTTATACACGTATGATGGAACTGAAAGATCTTCAAGGTAACTTCCATCTATAAACATCCCATGATTTCATGATGTTATGCTGCTCTGACAAGCCTGAGATATTCTATTAGGTTGTTCTGCTTTCTGTAGCAGTATTTTCCATTTAAATTGGAATTACATATCCTATTTTCAAGAAAATAGTTGTTCATTTTTTCAGGTACAACCATTCTAAGTAGAGACTGGTGAAAGCCAATTCTCAAAATAATTTAAAATGTTATTGGCAGCTCTTTACTTAACATGAAGTAGATATATTCAATTTTGTCAGAACGTGCAACCTGAAAACACTCCAGATTTCTCATAATAGTAAGAGGAAATTACTGCATATATCAATTAAAATTTTATTCATAAGATAATAAGCCTTTTCATGAACAATCTCAGTAGGGCCTTATTTATATCATGTGATGTGGTAATAATCCATTAATTCCCATTCTGTGGTAACAATCACCTTCATATTAATCTGCAAAAAGAAAGTTAAGCACAAACTTCTAACTCACAAAATTTATACCTGTAGTTTATGTTACAAGAAAATAAGAAAACATGAATTACAACAAAAGCAAACAAAAATATTTTTGCTAAGTCCAGGTTATCACCCACATAAGGCATATAAATAGCACAATCCCTGGCAAGACAAATAATATGTATTTACCTGTGGTCAGATGTTGGTGAACAAATGGATTCAGCTATTAGGTTCAAAGATCCATGGTTATTATTTTGCTGGAACAAAATAGAAAAGGACAATTTTACCCTTCTGTGGAAAGAAACAATCTTGTTCTAGGAAACCAGTGGCTTGCCAATTCACAGTTCTCCTCAACTCTGACGTTAAATTTTAAAACAACAAACAAACAAGCCCTACACACCTACACACTCCACCAATCCACACACCCACACACAGAGTCTAATCAACATCTCTTTCCTTTGGAAAAGCACTAAAGGCCAGAAATGCTAATAAAGTTTACTACATAATGGTATGATCTGCACTTCAGTTTATTACTCTAATAAGGGACACAAGAGCAAAGGAAGGAGGGGTGAAGCTATTCAAGCTGGTGCCCTAGACTGGTAATGTAAGAAGTGACGCTTATGTTAGTTGTGAGACAGGGTGACAGTTTCTGCCATTGTCAACTAAAATCAGACTTCTTTCCACTTGCCTTTGTCTAAGTGATTGGAAGAACAGCATTAACAAGGGAAACCCCTTGTCTTAGTTTTGCCTCTGTCTGTGTCAATCTGCACCCAATCCTCCTCCTAATCCTCTTGAATCTCTGTATTTTTGGTTTGTGTGTAAAATAATTTATTCAGGTCTCCATTTAACCGATGTTTCTAGAATGCTTACTGTGATGGAGGCGATGCTATGTACTAGGGAAACAAACAGCACATAGAGGGACACCCTCCTTTTTCTCACAAACAGTGACTCCAACAACAGTAACTCAGGTTTAACTACTGAAGCAATATAGGAAATACAGAGTGACATGAGAGTCTAATTCATTCCTTATTTTGTTCATCAAGTTATTTACTTATTGAAACTATCCTCTTTAGTTCAGTGTAATCAAATTTAAAAGTAGAGACAGGCGAAAAATGGTGGAAGAGTGCACGTGTATACCTTCCTCCTCACTCCCAATCCCTTAAGGAAATGACAGAAAAGATTTCATTTGTTTGTTTCTCAAGAATAAATCTATATCAGTGCTGGAAAATGAGAAAGGATGTCCAGAAAATTAAAGTTCTAGGAAGATAAATAGAAACAAAATGGAATCAGGTTGATGAAGAAACAAGGTTAGAGAAAACCTCAGGCTAAAACACGGGGAAGAGAATATTTTACAGTGTTGAAGGAATTTCAGTGATTTTTCCATGCTCAGAGTCAACACATTCTTGAAATAGCTAGGTTAGTTGGGCACCTTCTTTCTCTCTCCCTTCCCACTTATTCTGAGTGGCAGGGATTAGCAGTGTTTGTCCCTGGATAAAATCAGAAAAACCCTCTCTGGAGGATGAATAATCTGCCACAGGAGGACAAGCGTTCCTCAGAGAATTGCCTGCCTCAGAGAAGCCGAGCAGAGCTTGGGGGACTCCTCTGGAACTTTACCACAGATGCAAAGGGAAGAAAAAGGAAACGTGTCTAATGACGCTCATGGGACCCACCCTAAATTAAATCTCTCTTAATTTTGGTAACAGGAAGGGAGAGCTCATCAGCCTCCCTAGCTTCTTCTTGCCTAGAATGACACATGGCAGTTGGAGTGCCCTGCCAACTTCACACAGAACACAAGTCTCCTTTTTGGAGAAGGACTTATAGTTGGGGAAGTAAAGCAACGCAATGCAGAGGGGATCTTAGCCAGTTGCTTAGTTACTAGTTAACAAATCTTTGTCATGTCTGATTAAGACAAAAGTGAAAAGACAAAATTACCAACATAAGAAATGAGTAAGGATGACTTTTATATAGTAAATTTGAAAATCTAGATGAAAGGGGAGGTTTTCTAGAAAATACAAATGGTTATATTTGACTGGAGAGGAAGTAGAAAACCTGGATAGACCAATAACCATAGAAGAAATTGGAAGGAGTCAAAGATCAATCTTAGAAAGGCACCAGTCTCAGATGGTTTTACAGGTGAGTTTTTCCAATCCTACTATGGGCATTTTTCCACATTTATCTCTATATTTAATACAATTCCATTAAAAATTCCTACAGAAAGTTGGAAGAAAATTAGGAAAACATCCAAAAAGATTCCTTATGTAATTTAACTGAAGATATTTAAATTTATCTGTAACAGAAAATTTGAAAAAGGAAAAATTGAAAAAAGAACAGACCTATCAAAACATAATGTAAAGTTATGGTAGGTGAAACAGTATAGCATTATCAAAATAATAGAAAGGGGTGAGTAGAAAACAAGATCTGGGAACAGACCAATTAGGTATAAGAATTTAATTTATAGGAAAGATAGATTTTCAAATCAGTGGGTAATTATTAATCAATTCCATAATTGATAGGACAATTGGTTATTCATAATAGAGCTAGCTCTCAACATACAACATAGACATATACAAATAATTCTAGATTGTTTTAAAAGTTAAACCTTTAAAAATATATCAATGTATTTATAAATCAGAGAATTTTTTTATAGTCTTGGTGTGGTAAAGAACTTCCAAAACAATGCACAATATCTAGAAGCCATAAAGGAAAAGACTAACAGTGTTGACTGCTTAAAAATTAAAACTTCATATGATAGATAAAGATGCCATGACTAAAGTTAAATCTGGGAGTTATCTGCAAAACGTATAATGACAGATGAATAAATTGCTCCTACAAATTGATTTTTTAAAATAGGGTAAAACCTCCAAGAGAAAAAAAAAGAAATATAAATGACAAATGAACAAATAAAGAGATGCCCATGCTCACTAATGAGGAGGGAAACACAAATTACAACAAGAAAAAGAATTTTTTTTTTACTCTTCACATTGGCAAAAATTAAAAAGGATTATTGATATCCAGGGTTGGCAAGGTTGTGTGGAAACAAACATTGCATGTGGAATGGAGTTAAATTATTGCAGTTTTTTCTGAAGGACTCTTTTGTAATATTTCTGTTTCTTTAATATAGAAAAAATATCCTCACATGAGCGTGAAGAAATATATACAGATATATTCATTGCAATATTTTTTAATAGTGAAAAGACTGCAAATAAAAATTTACCAATAGTTCAATTATGATACATCTATAATATGGAATGCTACACAGAACTTGATAAGTCTGTATGTAGTGATGTGGAACTATTTGTAACATATATCTGTAAATTGAAAAAAGTAAAGTTCCATTTAATCCTTACACTTTGATCCCAATTATGTTAAAAGAAAAAAATCCCAACCTATATATTTCTGTATGAATGTGTATATGTACATAGAAAAAAAATCCAGAAAGATATGTAACACATTGTTAATGGTAATTTTGAGAAAGCAAGTTGGATTGTGATAGCAGGAGGGTGTTGAAAGGGTATTCTATTTTTTTTCACTGTGCATATATATTTTTAAATAATGTTTTGTTAATTAATATATTTTTTAAAAATGAGTATACATTTATGCATTAATTCAAGTTGCAAAGCAATATATATAACCATGATACTAGTAAAATAAAAAATAATAATTCAGGAGTTGTGTGAAACAGAACTTTGACTTTTTCATCCATATGATCTGTATTACTAGAATCTTTTTACAATAAAAATGCATTCATGTATTACTTGTATACTTTTAAAACTTAACTCATTAAAATATATAACCTTAATATATCAATACAAGATATATAGTTAAGTGACAGAACAAAAACAAATTGCAGAACAATACTTAACAGTAAGATTTCCCCAAAGGAAAAGTTCTGGAAGTTTATACACCAGATACAAGGAAAATGTATTTGTGCATTATTATCATAATTCTCAAAAAAGAAAAAAAAATAGTAAAAAAGAAAATCATACTTTGTACAAATTCAGAACCCTATTGTTTAGCTACCTGGTTGCAGTGGGCAAAATTATAAGCATCGTCTAGCCCCTGCCCCAGTAATCAGAGGGGATTCAGAGGTTTTTCCAAGTTGACTCTGTACCCTGGTCACAGCTGATGGGCACAGAATTTGGGACCTGAGTCAAGCTGAGACAATTACCTAGTGTTTCAGTCAGTTTGGCCTGTTATAACAAAATATCATAGGGTAGGTGGCTGAAACAACAAACATTTATTTCCCTCAGTTTTGGAGGCTGAGAAGTCCAAGATCAAGGAACCAGCAGATCCCATGTCTGGTGAGAGTCCGCTTCCTGGTTTGCAAATGGCCATCTTCTCATTGTATCCTCTCAAGGCTGAGAGCAGAGGCAAGCTCCATGGTGTCTCTTCATATAAGGGCACTAATGCCATATGAGGGCTCCACCCTCATGACCTATTCACCTCCCAAAGGCCCCATCTCCAAATACTATCACAATGGGGACTAGAGTTTTGAGTTATGAATTTTGGGGGCACACAAACATTCAGTCCCTAGCACCTAATGAATGGGACTGAGAGAGAATCCACTTCTCCATGTGGCTGAACCTGTGTGTATTTTCCTGTGGGTTTTGGAGCCGCAGGCATCATCCATCTTCTCTCACCCTGTGGACTGTGGAGCAGAGGTTGCTCAGTGGAGAAAGAAGCATGAATCAGGTGGCAGAGAGATGCTGCAATGAGACTTCTGGGAAAGACGAGGACTTCCTACATTTCCACAAATCTTCACAATTCTGGTTTCCAAAGTTCTTGGTCCTCAACTGCATTTCTCCTCTTGGGTTGAGGTCTTCGCTAACTTATTGTAAATTTCTCTTCCTCACTGCTATTTGCAATCAGAGGAAGGCAATGTCATCATTTCCCTGTCTGACCATTTACGTTCCAGTAAATTGGGTTTGTCAGATTTTCCGGTCCCTATGCTGTATCTATCCTATATAGATATAATCTGCTATTTGATACTATTTCAAAGTCGAAATAATGGAATCAGATATATTTAAAATGAAAAATGTCCATGTGCAGGGCATTTTCTGGCTATCATTTTCTTCCTTGTGTGCCAAAGTATTAAACAATATTTAAAATTTTACACTATAGTCTTCCTGGGAGATTACTATAAATGCTGAAATACAAGGCAATGTCCCTCCCCCCCTCAGTTCTCTTTCAGAAGTTAGCTGTTTTATGATCGAGTTTCTACAAGAGTTCTCAGTTACGCTATTCTAGACACACACACACAAAATGTGTTTGGTGAGGGTGAATTAGTCTGAAACATTGATCAATCAATTTTGGATGCTTATAGAAATCACCTGATAAAATCAGTAAAAAAGGACATAAAGAAATTTAACATTCTTTTAGTCATTATTTTCTGAGCAGGGGGTGGAGTGTGACTTCACAGTTGCAAGTTTTAGGTTAATGTGGACAAGACTTTAAAAAAAATAACTGAAACAGGAAGTATGTGATTACATTGTGGATGCCATTGCAAACCTACTACTTACAAAACAAATTTAAAAACTAATTAATGATATGGGAAAAAATAAAAAATAAAGGATACAAAATTAAATTTATAATCTGATACAAAATTTTAAAAACATTTAAAAATAAAACTTACAAGAAAGATTGCAAACAAATATTAGTCTGCAAACAAATATTAATTAATCTGAAATTAATTCTTCTTTAGATTTTTTCAATTTATTTACAGAAAGCATGTATTACTTTTGTAATCAGCAGTTAATTATAAAGCATTAACATAAACTTCTTGAAAATATGATTCTAATGGAGATTTCTGTGTACCTGATGGGATTAATGTATAACTTTCATACAGCTACAAACATGCTTTTATTTATGAATTTGAATTAAATATTGAAAGTTATCTGCTTTATCTTCTGTTAGATATCTCCTGTTACCATGGGAACATTCAGGTTAATAGCAATGTTACAGAAAAATAATCTGTCCTAAAAATAATAATAATAATAATAATAATAATAATAATAATAATAATAATAATCTGTACTTAATCCACATGTTAAGCTTCATTTTTTAAGAAGATTGACATATAGTATTTAAAATGTTTCAGCATACTTTGCAATTCTATACAACACAAAGTATTATTATTAAAATTGAGTCATCACTGGTATTTTCAGAAGTTATGGCATACTAAGTGAATGCTTAATAACTTAATTGGTCAGCAACTTGTTTGTATTTGTATGCCTAATGTAATTGTATTTTTCAAAATAAACTGAGTAGTTTATCTGTATTTAATTCAGATTAAGGTGATTTCAAAAATAAATAGAAAAAACTAATTTCTTTCTGAATTACTTATTTCATATTAAAGTGGTTTAAAAATTAAGTAAAACAAATTTGAGGGGAAACTCTATAGGCTTAAAATCAAACCAGATTTTTGAAATTGGTTTCGGGATCAGATATATTTTGTTGTTGTCACTTAATGGAAGGAAAAAAAAAAGACTGAATCATGTGCTAGATCAACTGTGTCCTCTCCAAAATGATGGGGACAATGTGGTGAAGCATACAGTAGGTGCTCAATAGAGGCTGGGTGGTGAGCAACCTGAAATGTCTATAGGTTGCTGCGATCATCCATTCAGTTTCTCATGACTGTGTCTATGTTCATAGTGGCCCTTCAGCCTGGAATACCTTCTCCCACCTTCTTGCCCCTCCTCCAAGTTAGCCCCATCTCTCAATTCCTCTAGATCACTTCTTTATTCTCCAGGAGGTCCTCTCCCTTTGAAGGTCCCTTCTTCTAAAACCCTATGCTTACCTTTTCCCTGATACTTAGGTCATGTGATAATTTTAATACAGCTATTTCAACCCCCCAAGGGACAGTGGGCACAGAGGCGAACACAGTATAAGATCTTGGTCCCATTACGCCTGGGAGTATCAAGAGAGCAACTTCTATGTGCTCCAGGTATCTGACCTTTCAATGGGGCTGTCTTGACAGTCATTTTGATGCAGCCATTTTGAGGCATCCACTAGGATGCAGCGGTTTTGACTTCAGTCTTTGAAACAGTCCCTTGGGTGCAATGTGTTCCAAGGCAGGAGCATTTTGATGAGACATTTAGGTGAAGCTTTATCTCAGTTTTTTCTTTTTAACAATCTGTGTTACTAGGTAATGATAAAAATAAGCCACTTCATGCTATCCTTGGCAAAACTCATCTCATTTTTCCCTCTACGATAGGGCATAGTCTGTGATGGAGGGAGGCCAGAGATGAAAGGGGAACTGGGCTGGGACCGCTGGCGGAAGCACGGTCACACAGTCTTGTTTCCTGCACTCGCTCATCTCAGAAAAGACCATCAATCATTCCAAGCAATGTGTCTACTCATCTCTGAGAATTCCCTTGCATCTTGAATGAGCTGCATAAAATGTTCTCATCTCTCCCTTAAAGTTAAAGACATCAGGGAGAAAAATATTTGGTCCACATATATGATCCTCATTCTTTGGACTAGACAGCACAATAATGCTCAATTTCTGATATTCCTCTCAGTAATACTAATAAAGCATAATTTCTATTGTAACAATTTATTATTAATCATAAATTTGCATTATTATTTCCTTAGAAGTTAACCCAGTTCTATCATATTATAGGGAAAAAATTTTTTCATTTATAAAAATAATACAAACGGGCTTCCCTGGTGGCACAGTGGTTGAGAGTCCGCCTGTCCATGCAGGGGACACAGGTTCGTGTCCCGGTCCAGGAAGATCCCACATGCCGTGGAGCGGCTGGGCCCGTAAGCCATGGCCGCTGAGCCTGCGCGTCCAGAGCCTGTGCTCCGCAACGGGAGAGGCCACAACAGTGAGAGGCCTGCATACCACAAAAATAAAGAAAGAAAGAAAGTAATACAAACCTGTAAACATTCAAATTATACTCAATGAAGTGGAAAACGTAAATCTCATAATCTTGGTGAGCCTCGGGAGCAGAGTAAGGTTTAGGGGTGTTACATGCACTGCTTGGAAAAACAAACAACGAGCAACAAAACCATGATTTCATAGCTCTTCTAGGGCCAACCAAAAGTGTCCTCTGAATCAAAGCAACCTTTAAGCTGTATCAACATATCCAGCTGCATGAACAGTTCCCATGAAGATTCTAGGCTCTTCTCTTGCTGCACTCCGCCCATCCCCCTATACCTCTGCCCTTTGTCATTGTCCTTGGCTTCTGAAGTTACCAGGGTATGTCTCACCTTAGGGCAGCTGGTGTCCCAGATGAGAACAATGGTGTCAATGTTGAGATGCTACCTTTCAGGGCTCCCGACTCCATCTCAAGGAGCATTGCTGGGTTCCCTCTCCCAGACACCAGGTCACCTGTGGCCACTCAAAGGACCTAAGAAGCCCTGTGTGTGCTCCCCATTCCTTCCTTCTTCACTGTTTCTACTTGTCTCACAGAGCCCTTTGGAAAAACAGCTTCTTCGGCTTCTGACTGCTGTTCCTCTCTCCTTAAGACTCCAGAAAGAGTGCAGATAATCATTACAGAGAGAGAGGGGCTCTGGAGCATACTGCATGGGCTTACATCCTGGCTATGACACTTGGGGCTGTGTGATCTTAGTTAAGTTCATTAATCTCTCTGTGCTTCTGCTTCCTCGTCTGCAAGATGGAAATAGGAGTTACAGCGCCGGCTGCAACCACAGAGTCTGTCTCAGTGTGCTAGTTGTTGGGATGGGCTCTTGCGAAAAATAAACCAATTAGGACCACACAGAGTCCCTAGAACAGTGTCCAGACATGGGCAAACTCTTAATAAATGTGAATTAATATTTTATTATTATTATTTATTATTATTTTTTTTGCGGTACGCGGGCCTCTCACCGTTGTGCCCTCTCCCGCTGGGAAGCAGAGGCTCCGGACGCGCAGGCTCAGCGGCCATGGCTCACGGGCCCAGCCGCTCCACGGCATGTGGGATCCTCCCGGACTGGGGCACGAACCCGTGTCCCCTGCATTGGCAGGCGGACTCTCAACCACTGCACCACCAGGGAAGCCCGTTAATTATTACTTTAAAAGGAAAAAAAGAAAAAAGCTAGTGACCAGCGACAAGACTCCAGGTTGTCCCAGTTCTCACCTATCAAATTTGTTGTGCACCTGCGCACAACATGTGGTCCCAACAGGCTACCTTATATAATGAGACATCAGCCCGGATCCAGGTTTTATGTTTTCCTCTCCTCAACCAGGGCCATCCTGATACATTATTCAGTTTCTTTTTATATCTCCCCTGCTAATCACCGAAAGTGCAATCTACCTTTCCCATCCATGTTTCCCCAGCACCGCGGTGGCAATGGACACACAGCAGTGCTGAAAAGTAGATGAATGAATGGGTGGATGGATGGTGGTGGTGGTGTTTATATTGAAGCCATGAGTGCTGCCTCATATACCTTCATCCAAGACTGCTCCGTTCCTGAAGTATATTTAAATGAATTTCATTTTACGAAAATTGTACTGAATCTAGAGTAGAATTAAAATAAAACATACAAGAGAATCTTCTTTTCAATGAGAAACTGGAAGGAAGAATATAAGGAAGATAAAGAATAAAAATGCACATGTTTTCCCCAGAAAGACTGAACACCCAATGAATACTTTTTCCTCTTTAGGGTTTTGTTTCAACGTCATTATCCCACCATTTAGAGGATATGATGACTTATGGTCTTAAAATGAAACAGTATATCACTTAAGTCTTATTTTCATGAAGATATTTTCTTCTAATTAAATTCAATACCATCCACTAGAAGAATAGCTTATTCAACATGATACATAGAAACGCTTTCCCATGTAACAGAGAGCTCAAATAAAGGGTTCATGTTTTTACTGTGAATCAAGGAAAAACACACTCTGGTTTTATAGGCTTTCTATAGGCAAGCATCTTCTCTTAAATGAACAGTTTGGGCCTTATTTCACCAAGTGGAAGAGAAGGCTAAATCTGATTAGTTTACCATGGCTCATGATGAAACATAATCAGAGGGATGAAAATGGTTTTCAGTGAAAAAGATAGCGACCACCGTTCTTTTAATTAGCGGCACTGAAGCCCTCCCAAACAAAGCAGGCAAATTAAATAAATAAATAAATGAATGAAAAAGAAAAAACCCTTAGACACGCTTAAATTATTGATGGTAGGCCTCATCATGTTCTAGGAGTCTCTTTAATTTACTCAGCTAACGTTTAGGAAACCCGTGGATTGTGTCACGCACAAGCTAAGCCCTGGAAATGTAAAGATGTTGGAGAGAACACACAGGTGCTACTTTCAAGCGAATCACAGTCTAGTAATTTTGGCACATTTCTTCTAGAAATGTGATCCAATAAGAAACCTAAAGGGAAACACCTGTATGCATATATACACATAGCTCTGTTTACTCACTACAGAAACATATCTGTTGGCTGCTGATTTAGTCAAAAGTAACGTAGTGAGAAAAATTGCATACGTAATTTATAATTTTTTCTCCAGAAAGCTTCTATCCTGAATTCGTATCTGAGAGTGACAAACTCTACAGATAGTGATGGAGTAGTGTTAACAGTAGCAATCATCTATTTTTTTTATTTATTTTTTATTAGTTTCTGCTTTATAACAAAGTGAATCAGTCATACATATACATCTAAAACAATAGTTAGCCAGAGTGAAACAAGTCTTGTTATCCAAACTCATCCTTAAATTTTCAAAGCTTTTTAAAAAATCATCTCAATTTTAAGATGATTAAGACATGGAGAAGGAACTATTTATGTAAAAACATATAGAGGAAAGATTCAAAGATTCAAAGATTGGGATTGACATATATACACTACTGATCCTATGTATCAAATAGATAACTAATGAGAACCTACTGTATAGCACAGGGAACTCTACTCAGTGCTCTGTGGTGACCTAAATGAGAAGGAAATCCCAAAAAATGGGATATATGTATATGTGTAGCTGATTCACTTTGCTGTACAGTGTAAACTAACACAATATTGTAAAGCAACTATACTGCAATTTAAAAATAAACAGAAAAAAGTCATCTCAATTTTAAGATGATTAAGACATGGAGAGGAACTATTTATGTAAAAACATATAGAGAAAAGATTCAAAGTCAAAAAAAGTCACATCTAGTGCCCAGATCTTGGTTTCTAATAACTTTCTCCAATTTAAAGGACCAGGAACTCCTGGGAGAGATGACTGATTCTAACACCGGGGCAGGAAATATATAGGATGAACTTGGAGCGTGTTGTAGTGCCAGAAAGTAAGGAAGTGTTTCAGAAAAATAAAAAAATGGTTTTTTGTGTGTCAAAGAGACACAGAAGCCAACCTGAAGGCACTCGCAATGGCCAAAACTGGAACAATGCGAGCATCAGAGTAGATAACAAAGTATTGGATTATAACCCAAATATAAAATAAGTACCCATGAGTCCCTATGAAATAAATAAATGTCTGACAAATAAACAAATGGAAGAGAATAGACAAACATCTCATATAGAAGAATTCCAAATAATTTGTGTTCATAATTACCACTTAAACAGGCTAAGTATTAACTCCCTACCCTGTAAGTATGGGCTCTGCATGGTGACTTCCTTCCAAAGAATACTGTACGGAAAGAGAGGGAAAGTATAACTTTACAGTGAAGAAATCTGTTAAACACCACTTTGGCCAGGTGATCAAGGTCAACATCAACAGTGATAAGTTATGTGGATAGTATGTACCCTTGATGTGATATTATGAGGATGACACTTTCCCTTTGTGGTCTTCCTCTCAAAAAACCATAACCTCATTTTAATCATGAGAAAAACATCAGACAAACCCAAATTGAGGAACGGTTAACAAGATACCTAACCAGGGGCTTCCCTGGTGGTGCAGTTGTTGAGAGTCCGCCTGCCAATGCAGGGGACACGGGTTCGTGCCCCGGTCCGGGAGGATCCCACATGCCGCGGAGTGGCTGGCCCCGTGAGCCATGGCCGCTAGGCCTGCGCGTCCGGGGCCTGTGCTCCACAACGGGAGAGGCCACAGCAGTGAGAGGCCCGCGTACCACAAAAAAAAAAAAAAAAAAAAAGATACCTAACCAGTATTCTTTAAAACCATCAAAGTCTTCAAAAACAAGGGAAATCTGAGAAATTGTCACAGCCAAGAGGAGCGTAAAAAGATGTGATGCCTCAATGTAATATGAAATCCTGGATGGGATCCTGGAACAGAAAAAGGACATTAGGTGAAAACTAAGGAAACTTGCATAAGGTATGGCCTTTAGTTAGTAATAATGTATCAGTGCTTGCTTTTAGATTCTGACAAATGTACCAGAGTAAAGCAAGATATTAATGGAGGAAGCTGAATACAGGGTACATGGGAATACTCTGTCCTATCTTTGCAACTTTCCTGTGAATCTGAAACTATTCTAAAATTTTAAATGTACTGTAAAATAAAAATCAAATACCTAAAGTCAGTAAAGAGTTGACACAATTATTTTCAATCAATAGTAATAGACCCATAAGTACTAGAACAAGTAATAAAAATTGACATTATCCTTTATTCTATTTACCATCTTATTACTGGATTGTGTAATGTACTTCAGTTTAGCGTATGTCCCAAATATTTTGAAAACTAAATGATAATACAGAATTCTAATACAGTGACTTGTATCTTTGTACCTAAGTCTTCCCCCCATTTTTCTGGTCGCCCCCCCTCCCGATTTCAGGGACTTTAGACATTTTGAAAAAGTTTTCTAGTCATATAGATGCTAAAGCTACTGAATATCTTAATTTAAAATACACTTTCATAGCATGAATAATTTTCTCTGATTATTGTATTTTTTCCCTGTTTTCTCATGTGATTGACTACTATGGTATGGTATAGAAAGAATGTTAGAGGTCAAAACCACTCTGACTATAAAGAATGTGGTCACATTTTATGCAGACTTGAAATAGTGCAGAATAAGCACGTTAATGAGGTGCCAATTCATGTGCAAAATTTGAAATGATGTTAATTCCTCAGATTAGAAATCGATGAAGAATCATAATTCGAAAGCTGATGAATCAAATGCATTTTAAACTGTGTTTACATTACTCCCACATGGTGGCGCCACATCAGCAGGTGTAAAGCCTTGGCAAACCCTGAATTAGTCTTGAACTGACCGACTTTTGAGTTACATGACTTCATCAGGAACACAGCCTATAATCTAATTCTAGCCTTCATTTTTACAAATGAGATAACTAGAGTCCAGAAAGGCAAATTACTCCCCCAAGTTCGCACAGCTGTATACTACTGAGCCGGGAATAGAACAGAATGCACTTTCCATTACTTGGTTCTGTATCATGTATACATATATTCACCTGCAGATTAATTTCTACAACAAAATTTTGTGGGGGAAATGTACTTCTTAATGTCATTATAAAGTACATGCATGTAAATAAATGTCCAAAATATATTTACTAAAATCTTGACTAAGTACCATTATACTTCTTTAGGTTCCTGAAAGTTTCTATACTGTGGCTTTTGCTTAGCAAAGCTTTTGCTAATGCAAGGTAATTTAGGAGCCACTAAAAGAATGAATTAGAACTATACAAACTAACTTGGAGAGATTTTCTCAAAGTATTGTCAAGTGAAAATATTAAAAAAATATATTAGCTTAATCCTACTTTTATAAACCAAATAATAATAAAAATTAAAATACCTTATATGGTATGTATATAAATATACATGTCTGAAAATTATGTCAGTATAGAATTATTTGAATACAGTGAAAAATGTGGATGCTATATAAAGTCTTTAATATGAATTACCTTTGCAGGGAAAAGAAAGTGACTCACATGAGGGGAAAATAGAAGAGAATGAAGAGAACATCAAACAAAAACAAAAAAAAATTTAGCACAAAATTCTTATATATGGTCACATTTATGCATTTATATAAAATTATATTTATGTGAATATACGTATAAATATATACACTTAAATACTTTGTTTTAGAATAAACAAAAGTTACTTTAAATAAGGAAAAAGAAAAATGAAAACCTGGAAAAACTTTTGTGATAAAAATGACAGCTGAGATAGCTAATATCCTAAAAAATAAAATAAAAAACCTCCTACAAAGCATGAAAAATAAAAACAATAGCCGAATAGAAAAGTTGATAACCTAATACCTAAGACCACAAGAAAGCCGTTTACATAAAAGAAAAATACAAATGCTTTTACATAAAAATGCTTATTCCCATTTGTAATCAGGGAAATGCAAATGAAAACCACAATGAAATTTTGTTTCAAATTCATCATATTGGCAAAAAATTTATATATCCTAATGCCACATTTTGGCAAGAATGAAAAACAACAGGAACTCTTCTATACTGCTGATGGGAGTATAAATTGGGGCAATCACTTCCAAAGCAATCTGGCAACGTGTAAAGTTGCAGATGCCAAACACTATGGCAGATCCACTCCCAGGTCTGTATATGCCGTTACATGTAGATGAAGAGACATTTACAAGAATGGTTATAGCAGGATTGTCTGAAAGAGCAACAATTGGAGAAAAACGTAAATGAACATCAATAGTAAAATAAATTGTGATGTATTTATTCAATGGAGTACTAAGCACGAAGATAAATGAATGGATTTGAGCTCCATAGATGTCATGAATGCATTCTCACAAAATAATGTTGAGGATAAAAAACACACTGCAGGGGACTACATGCAGATAATACTGTATGACATTTAAAAACATGCAAACAAATTATATACACATACATGTAGTTTGGGAGCACATAAATGAGTTGTAAGACATTAAAAACACTAAATTCAGGGCAGCAAATGCTGAAAAGAAGAAATAGGGAAATTCATCTAGAGAAAGGCACACAGTGGTCTTCATCTGATTGATGATGTATTTTTTAAAGCCAAATGGGATGTGCTTATGTTATTTTTTATTATCATTATATTTATATTTCTTATGTTTATAAGTATTTTACTAATCATATTCATATTACTGATTAATATTACTTCACAGTATTTTTAGTACTCAACTCCCTCATAAGAGGCGTACTTATTAAGATGACACTGAGAAACTATTTTTCACTTATCACAATAATAAAAATAAGCATTTTGATACTACATTGTCCTGGAAAGTGTGCAGGGGCACTAGTACTTTCAGGAACTGTTGGGAGAATACATTTGTAAAACTTCTATCTGTGAAACAATTTGACAATATTTAGCAAAATTAAGGGCATATACGTACCATTTGACCTAACTCATTCACTGTTAGGAATGTATTCTTTAGATACACTCAGGAAAGTACACAAGGACATGTACACAGAGCTATCCATTGCCTCACTGTGATAGCAAATGGCTAGAGACAACCCGAACAACCTTCAGAAGAGGCTGGTTAGAAAAAATGATTCATCTAAACAAAGGATATTATGCAGGAGATGAAAAAGAATGAGGAACCACTGTATAAACTGATGTGGAATAGTGCCTAGGATAAATAGTAATGGGGTGGGGGGAAGAGAAGTAAAGAACATCTCTCTGGTAATCTACCTTTTGGTAACACTGGTGGTCTCTACTACTTGAAACTGGGGCTTGGGGACAGACAGGAGACACGGATTTTTCAATATTTCCATTCATGTTTTGAATCTTGCATCTCACGTGTGTATTACCATCAAACTTCAAAAGGTTCAGAAGCACAAAATTTTTTTAAAAAAGATTAAAAATGAAAGTAAAAACAAGAGACACCACTCATCCACTTCATTTCAAAGACAGCAATGGCACTTAAATTTTAATACTATAATGAAGGGGCATCACATGTTTTATATCCAAGGCCTAAGGCTTCAATTAATTTAGAGTAAATGAGTAACAAAAGGAGGAAAGCTTCCTTAAAAAGTGGCATTGGTTGGCAAGCGCCAGGCCCAAGGGAGGAATCTCTTACAAAAACAGCAGACTTTCAACTCCTTCTCAGAAGGGAGTAGGGATCATAACTTTAATAATTCAGGCATAAACTTTAGTAATTTGAGGTCCTGCTATCGGAGTTTTAGAACCAATTAATTAAGCTAAATACCTGCTGTTCTGAAAAGACTTAACATCAACATACAAGTAAGCACAAAATACACCATGATTCAGTGAATTAAAAATATGTAAGAAAATGAGGCATATATACATGTATTTTTTTAAACTTTTAAAATATTTATTTCTATACCATTTTAGAGGTTACTTTCCACTTATTAAAAAATATTGGCTATCTTCCCTGTGTTGTACAACACATCCGTGAGCCTATCTTACACCCAACACTTTGTACCTCTCACTCCCCTACCCCTATATTGCCCCCCACACACTGGGTAACCACTAGTGTGTTCTCTGTATCTGTGAGTCTGCTTCTTTTACGCTATATTCACTAGTTTGTTATATTTTTTAGAGTCCACATATAAGTGATATCATACAGTATTTTTCTCTGTCCGACTTATTTCACTTAGTATAATGCCCTCAAGTCCATCCATGTTGCTGCAAATGGCAAAATTTCATTGTTTTTTTATGCCTTAGTATTCCACTGTGTGTGTATATATATATCATATATGTATGTGATATATATATACACACATATATATATGTATATATCACATTTTCTTTATCCATTCATTTTTTGATGGACACTTGGGTTGCTTCCATGTCTTGGCTATTGTAAATAATGCTGCTATGAACATTGGGGTGTATGTATCTTATCGAATTAGTGTTTTTGGTATTTTCAGATATATACCCAGGAGTGGAATTGCCAGGTCATACGGTAGTTCTATTTTTATTATTCCTTTATTTCTTCTTATAGTTCTTGTTCATTTTTAAAGGTGATTCTTCCCAAGAATATTTTTCACTTTAAAAGAATCACAGCTTTAAAATAAAAAGCTTTAGAAATAAATGCATTAAGAAACAGAGAGAATAATAGAAATATTAAGTAAATCTAAAAGTTGATTATTTGGAAACAAGAAAAGAAAACAATAAAATAAAGAAGACATTAGCTAATACAACTAAGATAAGGGGAGAAATACACCATTAGGAAAGAAAATGGGAAAGTAATTCAAATAATTGTAAGGAGTTATTTTGCTCAGCTGTATGAAAAATAATTTGAAAACCTCTGAGAGACAGATTAATCTATAGGAAAATATAAATTATTAAAACTAACCACAGAAGAGGTAGAAAATATAAATAAAAACAGAAAATGTAAAAAGAGCCATCTTCTTCTCACTCTCCTCCCCCAAATCATGCAAGGCCAAGGTATTTCATCAGGGTATTTTCTGAAAGTTTAAAGAACAGAGAACTCCAATCTAATTAAACTGTTCCAGAATACAGACAAATTGGGAAAACTTCAAAATTCTTTACAAGAAACAAGGATACTATCATGGCCAAAACCTGACAGAGATGCTAATGGAAAACAACAGATCTATTTCACTTATCAGAACTGATTTTTTTTAATTCTAAAAAATTAGTAAGTAAAATTGATCATTTTAAAAAATAGTAGTAGATCTTGACCAAATATGAATCACATCAGAAACATAAGAATGTTTCAGTATGAGCAAATCTAATAATATATTTCACTATATTGATAAATCAAATGAGAAAAATAATATACTCATCTTCACAGATGCTGAAAAAATATTTGATAAAATGTTAACATTTGTGATAAAAAATTCTTAATAAAATAAGACTAGATACATTAATTATTTTTTACTTGATAATAAGATAATTCAGCAAAGTCCCTGGGACATATCCTTTCTATAGACAAAGAGTAACCAGTTTGAAAATGTAATAGATAAAATGCAATAGCAACAAAAACATAGAACAGAATACTTGAGAATAGACTTAATAAGAAATGTGCAAAACTCTGTAAGGGCAAGTTTAAAATGCTACTAAAGGACCAAAAAGGCAGAAAGATGCACAAAGTGTACTCTAGTCTTAAAGAGAAGGACACATTATAAATATCACTATTGTGTTGAAAGTAATCTGTCATTTTTTCATGATCTCAATTATATACCAATAAATCTTTTTAACTAAACAAGCTATTAAACATCATATGTGAAGATAAGTATATGAAAATAATTAGGAAAATTTTGTGAAAAAAAAATCAGCCTTGGGGTAAGATTACCTACCAATTATAGTAATTAAAATAGTGTTGTACTGCCACATGTACACACAAAGAGACCAATGAATCCCCAAATAAAATTCAGTAAGTGATAGGAGGTGAGAATTCACATCACTGGGGAAAATTAGAATGTTCAATAAATAATTCTGGGATAACTGATATTTGAAAAAATGTAGTTGAATTTTCACCCCACCCCTTACATCAAAATAAATTTCAAAATGGGTCAAATATTCATAAATTAAAATAAAACTGTGACATTATTATAAGAAAATGGGAGGCATTTTATGTAAACTCAGAGAAGAGAAAAACCTGCACGTCAAAATTTCTTTAGCCAAAATTCAAAGATATATACAAACTAGGAGAAAATACTTGTGTCATGTTATAGACAGAACGTTAATAGCTTCACATTTAAAAAGTTGCTACAAATGAATCATTTAAAAAGACCTTTAAACACACTAGAAAACAGAAACAGTCCAGTAATGAAAAAGAAAATACTTACAACTATTAAAATGTGAAAAGAAGTTCAATACCACCAAAAGAAACTTGCCAGTTGAAATGAAAGTGAGCTGTTTCTCATCATATTTCACCCTTATTCTGTGCAAGATCAACATATTTGATAATACACAGTTTTGGCAAGCGTGTGGAGAAACCCATACACTGTTGTACAGACTCTCTGGAGGCTCTAGCATCCATTAAAATAAAAAATGTGCATGCTCCTTGGTACATAATTTTCATTTCCAATAATTATTTTTACGGGTATATTTGCATATGGGGACAATGAAATATGTACAAAGATAGTCACTGCAGCATTGTTTTTATCAGCAAAAGTCTGGAAACAGCCAAAATGTCTAACACAGGTGGACTGTTCAATAAATTGTGATACCAGAGTTCAATGAATATTTTAACAGAATGAGGCAACTCTATGTTCGTTGTGAAATGGTCCACAAAATACATTGTTACAATTTGTGTTGAAAAAAGTTTAATTCATATATGTAAATAAATTTGTACAGGAGATCATATATTCCTAGACTACCTCTGGAAGTCTTCAAAAGAAACTGGTATCCGTCATAGCCTTTGGAGGAATTTTGAGAGGCCGGGGGTTCGTGTCAGATGGAGAATTGTCTTTTATATATTATTTGGTATCTTTTGAATTTTGTACTATGTGTATGAATTGCATATTCAAAAATTAATGAACAGTAGATTTTTCAACGTATTCAAGAGCAGATAGGATTAGTATTGATAAGTAGAAGATTTTTTTCTGATCTCCTTATATCAAAGCACACATGGTTTACTGTCTACTTTATTTAGATCCTGAGGAGTTAGTATCAGGAATAAGACTAGAATTATAGTACAAATAAGCATTGGGGAAAAATGTCAACTAGGAAAGGGCTTTGGAAATTCTGGATCTCCGCACATTGTTAGCTGTCATTATCGCCATTATCCTTCTTTAATAAAATACTTGATGGCTTTTATTATGTAACTTTAAAAAAGGAAACCCGTTCCCATGTTTTCTGAACTCTTGAGTTATCTGATTCCAGGCAATTGTGGTTTTAAGTGCTAACTGAATTTTCTTCCTCAGACCACATTAAGAAATCAGCAAAACCAGTCATCAGTAGATTCAGAAGGCTAGGAAGATAGTGGGGCATCTAAAAATCATGTCAGATGAGAAATGACTGAAGAAAATTACTTTTTTTTCTGTATAGTTTTAGAGGAAAGAACTAGGATCAGTGAGTGTGGTTATAGGAAGCAGACTCTGACTTACTGTAAGATAGACATTTCCAGTGATGAGAACAATTTGAAAATTTACTGGGCTCTTTTATCATTACTTGAGTTCGTTCCCTCTCTAGAAATGCTCAGACAACATTATAGCAAGAAATCCCATGCACTTTATCAGTATCGCCAGTCCACAATACAATTGTGTCTTTGAGCAAGACTTTAAAAAGAAAGTCCACTCCCTGCCCAATGTTTCTTACTCTATTACCTCATTTTCCAGGTCAAGGTATCCAGAATTATGACAGTTCAGCAATGAAGCAAATGTTTATCTCTTGTAAATTTAATTTACTCCTTTGACCTAAAAGATGCCTGGATAATGCTGTTATTGACACCCTAGAAGTTCAAAGATGTGGTCAGCACTATTTGTTATTTTTATGCTATGACCAAACTTCCTGAGGTTAATGGGCTTAGAAGACAGGGCATCATTTACCTAAACTTATTTAGCAAAAAAAAAAAAGAAAAAAGAAAAAAGTGGGGAGGTTAAAGTTTATTCCCATTTGAAATTTGTTTAATAGATAATCTTTTCATTCACTGTTTAACTACACTCACAAAGGAAGAATGTCCGGAAGGTCCACATTTATAACTTAGTCTTGCCTCAGGTATGATCTCTATCTACTTACAAGAAAATCCAGACAGAATATCTTCACATTATTCTCTGAAGATCAATAACGTGACTCACCATATCTCATAAAACTGGCTCTCTTATGTACTTTACTTATTTTGGCTATGACATCACTTTTCTTCCAGATGTCTAGGCTTTAAATCTAAACTTCCATATAGCCAGTTGTCAAGCTAACGATGAACCACAATTGATAAGATATATTTTGAGGCATGTGACACTTTCCCCCCAATCCATCACAACTACCATGATCCCTATCCTGTACCTGTTACTGATTCCCAGTCCACCCTGGCACTGACCTCAGTTGTTTAGAGAGATGTGGTCCACCCTCATCAAGGACAGCCCAGGCACAGATTAGCCAGAGATGTGGGGAGAAAAAAACATCTGGGCCAATCAGCCATCACTTGCAGGAATTTTAGAACTAGAAAACCAACAGACTATTGCCAATTAGCTAGGGAAGCGGCAGCTGAGGGCTCACATGGAAGAGTCAGGGCTGTAGAATTCTGAGGCGTATGTGCAAGTTAAAGTTATTAGCTGGAAAACTCTGGGCAAGTACAGGAAGATGTTCAAAAAGGCTGGAGAAGGAAGCAGACCTGCAGAGAGATGCAGAGGCAAGCAATGAGGTATCTCTTCAGACTCATGAAGAGCAGCCTTGGGACAAAGGTGGGTTTCCAACTCTAACTTCTAGAAGACCTATCTGAATTAATTATAGCTCTCTTCTTGAATTCTCAGCAAATGTTTGTATGCCTTCAGATACTCCTGCCCACCTTTGTTTCGGCTAGCTTAAATGGCTCTCTCCTCCTAGCAACCCAAAGAGTCCTAATTAAAACAATTTCTTTCACAGCTATCCCAACATTTCCTTTCTATGGCCATCACTCTAAGCCATCATGATCTTTTGTTTCACCAAAACTATTGTAATAACCTCAACACTATTCTCCTAAAGACTAACAAAACTTTTTGCATCCATTTCCCTGTTTGCCACCTCCAGGTTGATCTTCAAAAAGCCCAATTCCAATCACATCACTTCCTTGATCAGAAACCTTCCATGACTCTGTAGCACCTAGCAAATGAAGCAGAAAATACTATTATTAGCTGTCCCATCTGTAGTTTTGTCTTCCACTACTTGTTAATACTCTTTCCTGCTCTCATTTGATTATCTGTTTTTGGTGTCTGGACAACAAAAGTATACTATTGTGGGTCTGGTCCACTTTATAAGACATACATCTGTTCATTGTGTTCCATGGCCTACAGAAGTCTCTCATATTATTCTCTGCTTTTCAAGAGTACAGTGATATATTTCATGATTTCAAATGGCATAATATTTATATATCTTCTGTCTAAGTCACTGCTCTTAAAAAGAAGTGCCCAAAATCTTTAAGTAACACTTGACTAGAAAGTAATAAAATCTGTTTTGATTAGCTATTTGAAAGTTATCTGTCAGTAAAATCCATCCTAAATTTTGCCTTTTCTTTGAGATTTTCCAGATTCATGAAGTTATGAAGTCGGATTTCTCTATCTACTAAATTCCAGTGTCTCTTCATCTCCTATGACACATTCCTCCTTACCTTATGCTTATTTTCACACTCATCCTAGCTTTCTTCTTAGATTGTAACCTCTTTGAAGGCAGGCCTTTTGTTTAATTCACATTAATGGCCCCCAAAGTACCTAACATAGTTCTTTGTCCATAATAGTAGTTCAATAAATAATTTGTGTTTAATTTTTTTAAACCTACACTGATCAAATAAATATAAGTCTGAGGAGTACACTGTCAGTAACAAAGTTGATGCATCTACATCTCTAGGGATTAAAATCTACTACTTAACAGAATGAACACATCAACTAATGTCAATTAGAGCACAGTGTTTTCTAAGTATGGCCAAGCCTTTAAATGGTATGCAGAAAAATTATTTGGCTTATCAAATCATTTTAATCATATTCTTCAAAGCATTGTAGAGTACTTGAGGGCAGGACAGAGATTCCTTCTGCCATCAGATGTCTTTCTGCTTGACTGAACTGCACCTGTGGTCCTTGAAGAATACCTTACACATTGGGGATTCTTCTAAAATGAGAGTAAACGAATTACTATAAAAAAGGTATACAGCACTGGAGCCTGCAGGCTATTTGGTGGGGCTAATGGCAGACTCTGGGAGGGCTCACACAAAGGAGTACTTCCCAGAACTTCTATTGCCAATGTCCCTGTCCCCACAGTGAGCCACAGCTGTCCCCCACCTCTGCAGGAGAACTTCCAACACCAGCAGCTATGTGACTGACAGGGGTTTGTTGCTCCAGCCTGGTGTCAGGCCTGAGCTTCCAAGGTAGGAGTGCTGTGTCAGGACATTGGACCCCCAGAGACCTCCAGACCCCATGTAATATCAATAGGTGAGAGCTCTCCCAGAGATCTCTGTCTCAACACAAAGATGCAGCTCCACCCAAAGGCCAGCAAGCTCCAGGGCTGGACGCCCCATGCCAAACAACTAGCAAGACAGGAACACAACCTAACCCATTAGCAGAGATGCTGCCTAAAATCATGATAAGGTCACAGGCACCCCAAAACATACCACTGGACGTGGCCCTGCCCACCAGAAAGATAAGATCCAGCCCCACCCACCAGAACACAAGCTCCAGTCTCTTCCACCAGGAAGCCTACACAAGCCACTGAACCAACTTCACCCACTGGGGGCAGACACCATAAACAATGGGAACTACGAATCTGCAGCCTGTGAATAGGAGACCCCAAACACAGTAGGTTTTAAAAAATGAGAAGACAGAGAAATATGCAGAGGAAGGAGCAAGGTAAAAACCCACCAGAACAAACAAATGAAGAGGAAATACGCAGTCTACCAGAAAAAGAATTCAGAGTAATGATAGTAAAGATTATCTGGAATCTTGGAAATAGAAGGGAGAAAATAGAAGAAATGTTTAACAAGGACCTAGAAGAACTAAAGAGCAAACAAACAATGACAAACAACATAATAAATGAAATTAAAAATTCTCTAGAAGGAATCAATGGCAGAAAAACTGAAGCAGAAGAATGGATAAGTAACCTGGAGGATAAAATAGTGGAGATAACTACCACAGATCAGAATAAAGAAAAAAGAATGGAAAGAATTGAGGACAGTTTCAGAGACCTCTGGGACAACATAAAATGCACCAACATTCTAATTATAGGGGTCCCAGAAGAAGAGAAAAAGAAAGGGTCTGAGAAAATATTTGAAGAGGTTATACTTGAAAACTTCCTTAACATGGGAAAGGAAATAGAAAATCAAATCCAGGAAGTGCAGAGAGTCCCATATAGGATAAGTGCAAGGAGAAACACACCAAGACACATATTAATCAAACTACCAAAAATTAAGTACAAAGAAAAAATATTAAAAGCAGTAAGGGGGGCCTTCCCTGGTGGCGCAGTGGTTGAGAGTCCGCCTGCCGATGCCGGGGACATGGGTTCATGCCCCAGTCCGGGAAGATCCTACATGGCGCAGAGCAGCTGGGCCCGTGGGCCATGGCCGCTGAGCCTGCAAGTCCGGAGCCTGTGCTCCACAATGGGAGAGGCCACAACAGTGAGAGGTCTGTGTACCACAAAAAAAAAAAAAAAAAAAAAGCAGTAAGGGAATAGCATACAAGGGAATCCCCATAAGATTAACAGCTAATCTTTCAGCAGAAACTGCAAGCCAGAATGGAGCGGAAGGACATATTTAAAGTGATGAAAGGGAAAAACCTACAACCAAGATTGATTACTCTACCTAGCAAGCATCTCATTCAGATTCAACAGAGGAATTAAAACCTTTACAGACAAACAAAAATTAAGAGAATTCAGCACCACCACACCAGTTGTACAACAAATGCTAAAGGAACTTCCCTAGGCAGGAAACACAAGAGAAGGAAAAGACCTACAAAAACAAACCCAAACCAATTAAGAAAATGGTAATAGGAACATACATATCAATAATTACCTTAAATGTAAATGGATTAAATGCTCCAACCAAAAGACATAGACTGTCTGAATGGATACAAAAAAAAGACCCGTAAATATGCTGTCTACAACGACCCACTTCAGACCCAGGGACACATAGAGACTGAAAGTGAGGGGATGGAAAAAGATATTCCAAGCAAATGGATATCAAAAGAAAGTTGGAGTAGCAATTCTCATATCAGACAAAATAGACTTTAAAATAAAGACTATTACAAGAGACAAAGACTACATAATGATCAAAGGATCAATCCAAGAAGAAGATATAACAATTGTAAATCTTTATGCACCTAACATAGGAGCACCTCAATATGTAAGGCAAATGCTAACAGCCATAAAAGGGGAATTCGACAGTAACACAGTCATAGTAGGGGACTTTTACAGCCCACTTTCACCAGCGGACAGATCATCCAAAATGAACATCAATCAGGAAACCCAAGCTTTAAATGACACATTAGACAAGATGGACTTAATTGATATTTATAGGACATTCCATCCATAAAAAACAGAATATACTTTCTTCTCAAGTGCTCATGGAACATTCTCTAGAATAGATCATATCTTGGGTCACATATCAAAAGCCCAGGACCAGATGGCTTCACAGAAGAATTCTATCCAACATTTAGAGAAGAGCTAACACCTATCCTTCTCAAACTCTTCCAAAATATAGCAGAGGGAGGAACACTCCCACACTCATTCTAAAAGGCCACCATCATCCTGATACCAAAACCAAAGATGTCACAAAGAAAGAAAACTACAGGTCAATATCACTGATTAACATAGAGGCAAAAATCTTCAACAAAATACTAGCAAACAGAGTTCAACAGCACATTAAAAGGATCATACAACATGAGCAAGTGGGATTTATCCCAGGAATGCAAGGATTCTTCAATATATGCAAATCAATCAATGTGATACACCACACTAACAAATTGAAGGATACAAACCATACGATCATCTCAATAGATGCAGAAAAAGCTTTCGACAAAATTCAACACCCATATATGATAAAAGCCTTCCAGAAAGTAGGCATAGAGGGAACCTACCTCAACATAATAAAGGCCATATATGACAAACCCACAGCCAACATCATTCACAATGGTGAAAATCCGAAACCATTTCCCCTAGATCAGGAACAAAATAAGGTTGCCCACTCTTAGCACTATTATTCAACATACTTTTGGAAGTTTTAGTAATCAGAGAAGAAAAGAAGAAAAAGAAATAAAAGGAATCCAAGTTGGAAAAGAAGTAAAACTGTCACTGTTTGCAGATGACATGATACTATACATACAGAGTCCTAAAGACCCTACCAGAAAACTACTAGAGCTAATCAATGAATTTGGTGAAGTAGCAGGATACAAAATTAATGCACAGAAATCTCTGGCATTCCTATACACTAATGATGAAAAATCTAAAAGTGAAATTAAGGAAACACTCCCATTTACCACTGCAACAAAAATTATAAAATACCTAGGAATAAACCTACCTAGGGAGGCAAAAGACCTGTATGCAGAAAACTATAAGACACTGATGAAAGAAATTAAAGATGATACAAACAGATGGAAAGATATACCATGTTCTTGGATTGGAAGAATCAACATTGTGAAAATGACTATACTACCCAAAGCAATCTACACATTCAGTGCAATGACTATCAAACTACCAATGGCATTTTTTACAGAACTAGAACAAAAAATTTCACAATTTGTATGGAAACACCAAAGACCCTGAATAGCCAAAGCAATCTTGAGAAAGAAAAACGGAGCTGCAGGAAGCAGGCTCCCGGACTTCAGACTATACTATAATGCTACAGTAATCAAGACAGCATGGTACTGGCACAAAAACAGAAATATAGATCAAGGGAACAAGATAGAAAACCCACAGATAAACCCACGTACCTATGGTTACCTTATTTTTGATAAAGAAGGCAAGAATATACAATGGAGAAAAGACAGCGTCTTCAATAAGTGGTGCTGGGAAAACTGGACAGCTACATGCAAAAGAATGAAATTAGAACACTCCCTAACACAATACACAAAAATAAACTCAAAATGGATTAAAAACCTAAATGTAATGCCAGACACTCTAAGACTCTTAGAGGAAAACATAGGCAGAACACTCTATGACATAAATCACAGCAAGAGCCTTTTTGACCCACCTCCTACAGAAATGGAAATAAAACCAAAAATAAGCAAATGGGACCTAATGAAACTTAAAACATTTTGCACAGCAAAGAAACCATAAAAGAGACAAAAAGACAACCCTCAGAATGGGAGAGAATATTTGCAAACGAAGCAAATGACAAAGGATTAATCTCCAAAATTTACAAGCAGCTCATGCATCTCAATATCAATGAAACAAAACAACCCAATCCAAAAATGGGCAGAAGACCTAGAGAGACGTTTCTCCAAAGAAGGCATACAGATTGCCAACAAACACATGAAAGAATGCTCAACATCACTAATCATTAGAGAAATGCAAATCAAAACTACAATGAGGTATCACCTCACACCAGTCAGAATGGCTATCATCAAAAAATCTACAAGCAGTAAATGCTGGAGATGGTGTGGCGAAATGGGAACCCTCTTGCAGTGTTGGTGGGAATGTAAATTGATATAGCCACTATGGAGAACAGTATGGAGGTTCCTCAAAAAACTACAAATAGAATTACCATATGACATAGCAATCCCACTACTGGGCATATATCCTGAGAAAACCATAATTCAAAAAGAGTCATGCACCATAATGTTCATTGCAGCTCTATTTACAAGAGCCAGGACATGGAAGCAACCTAAGTGTCCATCGACAGATGAATGGATAAAAAGATGTGGCACATATATACAACGAAATATTACTCAGCCATAAAAAGAGATAAAATTGAGCTATTTGTAGTGAGGTGGATGGACCTAGGGACTGTCATACAGAGTGAAGTCAGAAAGAGAAAAACAAATACCATATGCTAAAACATATATATGGAACCTAAAAAAGAAAAAGTTTTAATGAACCTAGTGGCAGTGCAGGAATAAAGACGCAGACGCATAGAATGGACTTGAAGATGGGGAGGGGGAAGGGGAACATGGGGAGGGGGAAGGGTAAGCTGGGACAAAGTGAGAGAGTAGCATTGACATATGTACACTACCAAATGTAAAATAGATAGCTAGCCGGAAGCAGCCGCATAGCACAGGGAGATCAGCTCGGTGCTGTGTGACGATCTAGAGGGCTGGGATAGGGAGGGTGGGAGGGAGACACAAGAGGGAGGGGATATGGGGATATATATATACACATATAGCTGATTCACTTTGTTATACAGCAGAAACTAACACAACATTGTAAAGCAATTATACTAGAGTAAAGATGTTTGAAAAAGAAAAAGCATAGTAACTGTCAGGAAATGCGTATAGTAGATTTCAAAGAATATGATCTGATCAACAGAGCTAAAGATAAGTTCCGTATCTCCACTCAAACCTTTGCAGAAAGTGCCCTCGTTCACCGACTCCAGAATATTTGCATTTTGCATGCCAACAGACCCCTTTCTTTTGTGCCTGCCAATTAGAACAGTGACTTCTTGGCCATAGAAATATTTGTAATTTTGCACCATTTAAAAATATTTATTACCTAGCAACTGTTTACAAAGCATTGGGTTAGATCCTGTGCAGAATACAAAACATTCAAGATATCTGCTGTGTGCTGAAGAAAGGTGGAGTCTAATTGGGGAAACCAAATATAGGTAGCTGAAAAGATTGTATTATAACATAGCTGTATGATTGTTCTACCTATCTATTACTGCAAAATAAACCACCTGTTATATGAATAAGCCAAAGACGACCCCTGTATATTGGCCCCTATGTTGTTTACTTCCTCACAGTAGGCTGACCATTAGCTCAAAGCCTGCTGGCACTAAACTCAAATTTTACACATCAATTAAAAATGATGTAGCCCAAATGAGCATAGTTTTAGTCATTTAGAGCCTGCTGATTGGCATAAAATCCATGAACTGCACCCAATATCCGCTAACCATATATAAGACAAGGCAAGGGGCTATAAAAGAGCCCAGGCTATTACTGCCCTTGTGAGCAGCTCACAACATTACTTAAAAGTGTAAGCCTGCTCTCTGATTTCCCTGTCCCCTAGAATTTCCTGTGTCCTCTTTCCCTTCTGAGTGGTGGCTTCATACCAGCTGCCAGTGGAAGGTCCCCTGCCCTGAGGGACTTACACCTCAGTTTGTCAAAACACTCCCCCCATCCCAAATAAATCTTGTGTGTGCTATTGCCACCACAAGGTCTTGTTTCCTTCTGGATGAGCCCTGAAATTCTCAAACGCACTACACTATTCCAAAATGCAGTGGTTTAAAAGAACAACATTTGACTCAATCTGCAACTTGGATACAGTGTAGTGGGGTGGCTTCTCCCTGATATACTTGGCACCAACTGGAGGCTGCCAACCACAGGTCCCCTTGCAAGATGGATTCTTAATTCACATGATTCTGTTCTTCTCTCTCTTTTTCTACACGTTGTAGCTCATCCTCTAGTGCTCTGCCACGTGGATTGGGCTACTTTACCTCAGGGCAGTCTCAGGATCATCAGTCTTGTTACATGGTGGCTGGCTTCCCTAAAACAAGCGTTGGAAGAGACCCAGGAGAAAGCTACAAGGCTTCTTCGGACCCGGCCTCGGGATTCCCAGAATGACACTCAAGCACATTCTGTTTGTCAAACAAGTCGTTAAGGACACCTCCAAATCAAGGAGAGGAGAATTAGACTCTACTTCTCAAAGGAAGAAGTAGCAAAGAATTTGCTGCCATCTTGAATCCACCACTGATTATTTATGTATTAATGTACAGTAATACAAACAAGAATTGCTTACATTCCTACCCATTCCTACACAGGCAAGCTACAGCCTGTGGGACAAATCTGGCCCATTTTGCTTGTTTTTATAAGTAAAGTTTTATTGGGACACATCCACACTCATTTGTTTACATATTCTCTATGGCTGTTTTTGTGCTACAGCCACATAGTTGAGTAGTCCAAATCAAGACCCTGAAACTTGCACAGTCTGAGATCTAGGCCTTCACAGGATTGTTAACTCTTATTCTAACATGTAGTTATGTCCTGCTAATGCATGATTTGAATTGCCTTTTTTTTTTTTTCAGGCTGCACCGTGTGGAATGAAGGATCTTAGTTCCCCAACCAGGGATGGAACCCGTGCCCCCTGCATTGGGAGTGTGGAGTCTTAACCACTGGACCACCAGGTAAGTCCCTGAATTGCTTTTTAAAAGTGTACTTGTTACTTACAGAAACTCCTTAGGAAAGGTCAATGACAAACCTGTAACTTCCACACTGCCGGAGGTGCACACAGAGCTACTGTCTGGAAAAGCAGTGAGTCAGTTTTACCTGTCATCAACAGATAGTGTCAACAGTTGTGCTTGTCCCTTTAGTCTTGACTACTCTCCTTGTGAGTTTACTGTGTGTTTGCTGAATGTTTGTTTAAAATGTTTTCAATCAGCATTTACCCTATCATGATCAATGAGCGCAAAAAAAGTGTGTTAAAAGTGTAAGTAACAAGCTGTACACCAGAAATTAACACAACATTGTAAATCAACTATACTCCAATAAAAATTTTTTTAAAAAGTGTAAGTAACAAAAGTGACATGTTTAGGACAAAAAGTAAAAATAATTTTAAAAGGAAAAGTGATATGAAAATGCATTTGCTATCTGTGCATATGGAATAAATCATTAGAAAGATATATTCTGAGGAAATAAGAGTGAATATTGCAACATGCGAAAAGTGTGTTGCTCTGTGATTGGCAATAACCAGCAGGCAAAGTGTAAGGATGGCACAATGAAAAAACACAGGTGAGGCTAAAGGAGCAGTCTCGGAGCCTTGTATCTGTTAGCCTAAAGTTTATTCTGGACATGATTTCTAGAGTTTGAAAATTTGAAGGCCAGCTAAGCACAGTGAAAAGAATGGTCTTCAAACTTTGATGAAAGATATATTCCCATAGGTGCAAACCCCCACTGAAATCTGCACAATGTCAAAGTGAGGAGAGGGGTGAACATCACAAAAACAATTCCCTACATTGGCAGAGATCAACAAAGGGGAAAGTTTCCCACTTCAGCAGACTTTCTGGGTATTCAAAACTGTTTTTTTTTGTTTTTTTTTTAAAGCTATCTGACAGTATGAATGGGGTCAAGGGGGAAGAAAGAATGCCTACTTTCAAGCTACGAAGAAGCAACCAGCTCTCGTTTGGTGAAAATCTTTCCATGAACTAAGATGCTTTTTAGGACAAACCTGATATTCAATATTTTGAAAATATTTTCTGAATTTCATGTCCTGTAGTTGAAACAAACAAGGAAACAGACAAGCAAAACAGCACCCACACTCAAATGTATGATATAGCACATTTTGACCCAGTGACTTCTAAACACATTAACTTTCACTGCAAACTTTGGAGTAAATTTTTGATATAATTTGTGATTTGTTGTAATTTTATTTTTTTTAGGCTCTTTGCTTTCTTTCTTTTTTAACATCTTTATTGGAGTATTATTGCTTTACAATGGTGTGTAAGTTTCTGCTTTATAACAAAGTGAATCAGCTATACATATACATATATCCCCATATACCCTCCCTCTTGCATCTCCCTTCCACCCTCCATATCCCACCCCTCTAGGTGGTCACAAAGCATGAAGCTGATCTCCCTGGGCTAGGTGGCTGCTTCCCACTAACTATCTATTTTACATTTGGTAGTGTATATGTGTCTATGCCACTATCTCACTTCATCTCAGGTTACCCTTCCCCCTCACCATGTCCTCAAGTCCATTCTCTACATTTGTGTCTTTATTGCCATCCTGGGCCTAGGTTCTTCAGAAGCTTTTTTTTTTTTAATTCCATATATATGTGTTAGCATATGGTATTTGTTTTTCTCTTTCACTCTGTATGACAGTCTCTAGGCCCATCCACCTCACTACAAATAATTCAATTTCATTTCTTTTTATGGCTGAGTAATATTCCATTGTATATATGTGCCACAACTTCTTTATTCATTCATCTATCGATGGACACTTAGGTTGCTTCTATGTCCTGGCTACTGTAAATAGAGCTGCAATGAACACTGTGGTACATGACTCTTTTTGAATTATGGTTTTCTCAGGGTATATGCCCAGTAGTGCGATTGATGGGTTGTATGGTAGTTCTATTTTGAATTTTTTGAGGAACCTCCATACTGTTCTCCATAGTGACTGTATCAATTTACATTCCCACCAACACTGCAAGAGGGTTCCCATTTCTCCACACCCTCTCCAGCATTTATTGTTTGTAGATTTTTGGATGATGGCCATTCTGACTGGTGTGAGGTGATACCTCATTGTAGTTTTGACTTGCATTTCTCTAATGATTAGACATGTTGAGCATTCTTTCATGTGTTTGCTGGCAATCTGCATATCTTCTTTGGAGAAATGTCTGTTTAGGTCTTCTGCCCATTTCTGGATTGTGTTGTTTGTTTTTTTGCTATTAACCTGCATGAACTCCTTGTAAATTTTGGAGATTAAATCCTTTGTCAGTTGCTTCATTTGCAAATATTTTATCCAATTCTGAGGGTTATCTTTTCGTTTCTTTTATGGTTTCCTTTGATGTGTAAAAGCTTTTAAGTTTCGTTAGGTCCCATATGTTTATTTTTGTTTTTATTTCCATTTCTGTAGGAGGTGGGTCAAAAAGGCTCTTGCTGTGATTTGTGTCATAGAGTGTTCTGCCTATGTTTTCCTTTAAGAGTTCTAGAGTGTCTGGCTTTACATTTAGGTTTTTAATCCATTTTGAGTTTATGTTTGTGTATGGTGTTAGGGAGTGTTCTAATTTCATTCTTTTGCATGTAGCTGTCCAGTTTTCCCAGCACCACTTATTGAAGACGCTGTCTTTTCTCCATTGTATATTCTTGCCTTCTTTATCAAAAATAAGGTAACCATAGGTACATGGGTTTGTCTGTGGGCTTTCTATCTTGTTCCATTGATCTATATTTCTGTTTCTGTGCCAGTACCATGCTGTCTTGATTACTGTAGCTTTATAGTATAGTCTGAAGTCAGGGAGCCTGATTCCTCCAGCTCCATTTTCCTTTCTCAAGATTGCTTTGGCTATTTGGGGTCTTTTGTGTTTCCATACAGATTGTGAAATTTTTTGTTCTAGTTCTGTAAAAAATGCCATTGGTGTTTGATAGGGATTGCATTGAAGCTGTAGATTGCTTTGGGTAGTATAGTCATTTTCACAATGTTGATTCTTCCAATCCAAGAACATGGTGTATCTCTCCATCTGTTTGTATCATCTTTAATTTCTTTCATCAGTGTCTTATAGTTTTCTGCATACAGGTCTTTTGTTTCCCTAGGTAGGTTTATTCCTAGGTATTTTATAATTTTTGTTGCAGTGGTAAATGGGAGTGTTTCCTTAATTTCACTTTCAGATTTTTCATCATTAGTGTATAGGAATGCAAGAGATTTCTGTGCATTAATTTTGTATCCTGCTACTTCACCAAATTCATTGATTAGCTCTAGTAGTTTTCTGGTAGAGTCTTTAGGACTTTGTATGTATAGTATCATGTCATCTGCAAACAGTGACAGTTTTACTTCTTCTTTTCCGACTTGGATTCATTTTATTTCTTTTTCTTCTCTGATTACTGTGGCTAAAACTTCCAAAAGTATGTTGAATAACAGTGCTAAGAGTGGGCAACCTTATTTTGTTCCTGATCTAGGGGAAATGGTTTCGGATTTTCACCATTGTGAATGATGTTGGCTGTGGGTTTCTCATATATGGCCTTTATTATGTTGAGGTAGGTTCCCTCTGTGCCTACTTTCTGGAGGGTTTTTATCATAAATGGGTGTTGAATTTTGTCGAAAGCTTCTTCTGCATCTATTGAGTTGATTGTATGGTTTGTATCCTTCAATTTGTTAATATGGTGTATCACATTGATTGATTTGCATACATTGAAGAATACTTGCATTCCTGAGATAAATCCCACTCGATCATGGTGTATGATCCTTTTAATGTGCTGTTGGATTCTGTTTGCTAGTATTTTGTTGAGGATTTTCGCCTGCATGTTAATCAGTGATATTGGCCTGTAGTTTTCTTTCTTTGTGACATCTTTGTCTGGTTTTGGTATTAGGGTGATGGTGACCTCATAGAATGAGTGTGGGAGTGTTCCTTCTTCTGCTATATTTTGGAAGAGTTTGAGAAGGATAGGTGTTAGCTCTTCTCTAAATGTTGGATAGAATTCTTCTGTGAAGCCATCTGGTCCTGGGCTTCTGTTTGTTGGAAGACATTTAATTACAGTTTCAATTCCACCGCTTGTGATTGGTCTGTTTGTATTTTCTATTTCTTCCTGGTTCAGTCTTGGAAGGTTGTGCTTTTCTAAAAATTTATCCATTTCTTCCAGGTTGTCCATTTTATTGGCATACAGTTGTTTGTAGTAATCTCTCAAGATCCTTTGTATTTCTGTAGTGTCAGTTGTTACTTCTCCTTTTTCATTTCTAATTCTATTGATTTGAGTCTTCTCCCTTATTTTCTTGATGAGTCTGGCTAGTGGTTTATCAATTTTGTTTATCTTCTCAAAGAACCAGCTTTTAGTTTGATTGATCTTTGCTATTGTGTCCTTCACGTCTCTTTTATTTATTTGATCTGATTTTTATGATTTCTTTCCTTCTGCTAACTTTGGGTGTTTTTTGTTCTTCTTTCTCTAATTGCTTTAGGTGTATGGTTAGATTGTTTGTTTGAGATGTTTCTTGTTTCTTGATGTAGGGCTGTATTGCTATAAACTTCCCTCTTAGAACTGCTTTTCCTGCATCCCATAGGTTTTGGGTCATCGTGTTTTCATTGTCCTTTTTTTCTAGGTATTTTTTGATTTCCTCTTTGATTTCTTCAGTGATCTCTTGGTTATTAAGTAGTGTGTTGTTTAGCTTCCATGTGTTTGTATTTTTTACATTTTTTTCCCTGTAATTGACATCAAGTCTCATAGGGTTGTGGTTGGAAAATATACTTGATACGATTTCGATTTTCTTAAATTTACCAAGGCTTGATTTGTCACCCAAGATATGACCTATCCTGGAGAATGTTCCATGAGCACTTGAGAAGAAAGTGTATTCTGCTGTTTGGGGATGGAATGTCCTAAAAATATCAATTAAATCCATCTTTTTTAATGTATCATTTAAAGCTTGGGTTTCCTTATTTATTTTCATTTTGGATGATCTGTTAGTGAAAGTGGTGTGTTGAAGTCCCCTACTATGATTGTGTTACTGTCAATTTCCCCTTTTATGGCTGTTAGTACTTGCCTTACGTATTGAGGTGCTCCTATGTTGGGTGATTAAATATTTACAATTGTTATATCTTCTTCTTGGATTGATCCCTTGATCATTATGTAGTGTCCTTCTTTGCCTCTTGTAATAGTCTTTATTTTAAAGTCTATTTTGTCTCATATGAGAACTGCTACTCATATGAGAATTGCTACTTTCTTTTGATTTCCATTTGCATGGAATATCTTTTTCCATCCCCACACTTTCAGTCTGTATGTGTCCCTAGGTCTGAAGTGGGCCTCTTGTAGACAGCATATATACAGGTCGCCAGTCGTCTTTTGGTTGGACCATTTAATCCTTTTACATTTAACGTAATTATCTATATGTATCTTCCTATTTCCATTTTCTTAATTGTTTTGGGTTTGTTTTTGTAGGTCTTTTCCTTCTCTTGTGTTTCCTGCCTAGAGAAGTTCTTTTCGTATTTGTTGTAAAGCTGGTTTGGTGGTGCTAACTTTTGCTTGTCTGTAAAGGTTTTAAATTCTCTGTCAAATCTCAATCAGATCCTTGCTGGGTAGAGTAATCTTCGTTGTAGGTTTTTCCCTTTCATCACTTTAAATATGTCCTGCCACTCCCTTCTGGCTTGCAGAGTTTTTGCTGAAAGCCAGCTGTTAACCTTATGTGGATTCCCTTGTATGTAATTTGTTGCTTTTCCCTTGCTGCTTTTAATATTTTTTCTTTGTATTTAACTTTTGATAGTTGGATTAACATGTGTCTTGGCGTGTTTCTCCTTGGATTTATCCTGTATGGCACTCTCTGAGCTTCCTGGACTTGATTAACTATTTCCTTTCCCATATTAGGGAAGTTTTCAACTATAATCTCTTCAAATATTTTCTCAGTCCCTTTCTTTTTCTCTTCTTCTTCTGGAACCCCTATAATTTGAACGTTGGTGCATTTAATGTTGTCCCAGAGATCTCTGAGACTGTCCTCAATTCTTTCCATTATTTTTTTCTTTATTCTGCTCTGCAGTAATCATCTCCAGTATTTTATCCTCCAGGTCACTTATCCATTCTTCTGCCTCAGTTATTCTGCCATTGATTCCTTCTAGAGAATTTTTATTTATTGTGTTGTTCATCATTGTCTGTTTGCTCTTTAGTTCTTCTAGGTCCCTGTTAAACGTTTCTTGTATTTTTTTCAATTCTATTTCCAAGATTTTGGATCATCTTTACTATCATTACTCTGAAGTCTTTTGCAGGTAGACTGTGTATTTCCTCTTCATTTGTTTGGTCTGGTGGGTTTTTACCTTGCATCTTCATCTGCTGTGTCTTTTTCTGTCTTCTCATTTTTTTTAACTTACTGTGTTTTGGGTCTCCTTTTCACAGGCTGCACGTTCATAGTTCCCATTGTTTTTGGTGTCTGCCCCCAGTGGCTAAGGTTGGTTCAGTGGGTTGTGTAGGCTTCCTGGTAGAGGGGACTAGTGCCTGTTCTCTGGTGGATGAGGCTGGATCTTGTCTTTCTGGTGGGCAGGACCGCATCTGGTGGTGTGTTTTCAGGGGTCTGTGACCTTATTATGATTTTAGGCAGCCTCTCTGCTAATGAGTGGGGTTGTGTTACTGTGTTCCTAGTTGTTTGGCATAGGGTGTCCAGCACTGTAGCTTGCTGATTGTTGAGTGGAGCTGGGTCTTAGCGTTGAGATGGAGATCTCTGAGAGATTTTCACTGTTTGATATTATGTGGAGCTGGGAGGTCTCTGGTGGACCAATGTCCTGAATTTGGCTCTCCCACCTCAGAGGCATAGGCCTGACACCTGGTCAGAGCACCAAAACCCTGTCAGCCACACGGCTCAGAAGAAAAAGGAGAAAAAAAGAAAGGAAGAAAGAAAAAAATAAAAGTTATTAAAATAAAAAATATTAAAAATTAAAATGTAATAAAAAAATGAAAAGAAAGAAGGAGCAGCCAATCCAAAAAACAAATCCACAAATGATAACAAGTGGTAAAAACTATACTTAAAAAAAAAAAAAGGGGGGGGGGGGGAACGGACAGGCAGAACCGTAGGACAAATGGTAAAAGCAAAGCTATACAGACAAAATCACACAAAGAGGCGTACACATACACACTCACAAAAAGAGAAAAAGGAAAAAAAAAAAATATATATATATATATATATATATATATATATATATATATATATATATATATATATATATATATATATATATATATATATCATTGCTCCCAAAGTCCACCTCCTCAATTTGATATGATTCGTTGTCTATTCAGGTATTCCACAGATGCAGGGTACCTGAGGTTGATTGTGGAGATTTAATCCGCTGCTGCTGAGGCTGCTGGGAGAGATTTCCCTTTCTCTTCTTTGTTCGCACAGCTCCCGGGGCTCAGCTTTGGATTTGGCTCCGCCTCCGCGTGTAGGTTGCCTGAGGGCGTCTGTTCTTTGCTCAGACAGGACGGGGTTAAAGGAGCAGCTGATTCGGGGGCTCTGGCTCACTCAGGCCGGGGGGAGGGAAGGGTACGGATGCGGGGCGAGCCTGCGGCGGCAGCGGCCGGCGTGACGTTGCACCAGCCCGAGGCGCGCCGTGCGCTCTCCCGGGGAAGTTGTCCCTGGATCCCGGGACCCCGGCAGTGGCGAGCTGCACAGGCTCCCGGGAGGGGAGGTGTGGATAGTGACCTGTGCTTGCACATAGGCTTCTTGGTGGCGGCAGCAGCAACCTTAGCGTCTCACGCCCGTCTCTGGGATCCATGCTGATAGCCGCAGCTCACGCCCGTCTCTGTAGCTCGTTTAGACGGTGCTCTGAATCCCCTCTCCTTGTGCACCCTGAAACAATGGTCTCTTGCCTCTTCGGCAGGTCCAGACCTTTTCCTGGACTCCCTCCCGGCTAGTTGTGGCGCACTAGCCCCTTCAGGCTGTGATCACACAGCCAACCCCAGTCCTCTCCCTGGGGTCCGACTTCCGAAGCCCAAGCCTCAGCTCCCAGCCCCCGCCCGTCCTGGCGGGTGAGCAGACAAGCCTCTCGGGCTGGTGAGTGCCGGTCGGCACCGATCCGCTGTGCGGGAATCTCTCCGCTTTCCCCTCCGCACCCCTGTGGCTGCGCTCGCCTCCGCGGCTCCGAAGCTTCCCCCCGCCACTCCCCGTCTCCTCCAGTGAAGGGGCTGCCTAGTGTGTGGAAACTTTTCCTCCTTCACAGCTCCCTGCCAGTGGTGCAGGTCCCGTCTGTATTCTTTTGCCTGTTTCTTTTTTCTTTTGCTCTACCCAGGTACGTGGGGAATTTCTTGCCTTTTGGGAAGTCTGAGGTCTTCTGCCAGCATTCAGTAGGTGTTCTGTAGGCATTGTTCCAAAAGTAGATGTATTCCTGATGTATTTGTGGAGAGGAAGGTGATCTCCACGTCTTACTCTTCTGCCATCTTGAAGGTCTCTCAATTCGTTGTTATTAAAAAGACTTTTATTAACAGCATCTACCTTTTTTATATAAATTGACATTTTTCTCGGTTTGATGCAACCAAAATAAACTACAGAAATATTTTGAAATCTGAAGACTTTCAGTGTCAACCATAACACTCAGACTTTCTTTTTGTGTGCATCAAAATAGCCTCATGGTTTGTTTTGAATGACTTTACCATAAGTTCTCATAAAATATTATCATTATCTTTTTTTTAACATGGGGATTCCACATAATGTTTCCTTTGGGGAAAAGGTGTTCTACTATTTAAAGGCTTAAAAATCATGACTACAAATTACAGAAACTGTTGAAGATTTTTGAGCAGGAAAGTTACATAATGAAAGTGGTGTTTTGGGAATATATTAATCTGGTTCTATGTCAGATGGATTGCCCAGAGACCAGTTAAAAAGATACTGTGAACAGCGTCCTGTGAAAATAACCATTATAATACAATAGAAAATTGAACTGAGACCTTTTATATCTATTGGAAATCATGAGAGGAATAAAACAAAGTGGTTGAAATATTATGTTTACATACCAAATAGGCATACTGAAAGGCTTTTTCACCCTTAAGCTCTATGACTTCCTTTATTTTTACTTCAAATAAAAAATGTAAAGCAAGGAAAGAATTATACTGCAGAAAGTGTTCAGATAGATTCCTAATAAAGGGAAAAAGGACTTAGCAATTGTTACCCTACTTCATCTAAAATGCCTCCGGTTGGTTGAAGAGCCCTGACTAGATATGAGAGCTTCTTTGAACTTTTTCCTTTTTTTATATAGCAGGTTCTTATTAGTCATCCATTTTATACACATCAGTGTATACATGTCAATCCCAATCGCCCAATTCATCACACCACCATCCCCACCCCCTGCCGCTTTCCCCCCTTGGTGTTCATACGTTTGTTCTCTAACATCTGTGTCTCAATTTCTGCCCTGCAAACCGGTACATCTGTACCATTTTTCTAGGCTCCACATATATGCATTAATATACGATATTTGTTTTTCTCTAGATATGAGAGCTTCTTTGAACTTTTAACAATGAAATTCTCCCCGGCTCCATTTTTAACCTCAAAAGTATTTTTTCTTGACTTTATAAAATTATTTTCAAAGATAATAAATATTCAAATATTCGATGTAGAAAAATTATAGAAATACATAGAAGCAAGCAAAAAATAAAATTACTTGTAAATTTACAGTCTAGATAGAATGGGTTTGGAAACCTATATGCTTTTTAGTATATAGTCTTTTCAATATTATTCTATATAAATACATATGAATAAGGAAATAAGGTTCAAGTAAAATAGGATTATACTCTACGTTCTGCTAAATGTTTCAGGGAAACAACTGGCAACCAGGGAATAATTATTTGATAATTATCAATGCACACAAATCTAACATGTGATTTTAAGCAGACTATCTTGGAATTTAAATTTAGCTCAAATTATTGGCATAAGATGTGTATGATCTCCAAAATAAAATAAATTTCATTTGTAACTAATCATAGATTTTGAAGTTAAGTGTTTACAAACACCAATCCCTTTTTAACCTCAACACTGGCTTGGCCCCAATGTAACCAGAATTTGGTATCACAGGGTCCATCTGAGCATCTCACCACATTGGAATGGAAATGGAGTTCCAATAGAATATGTCTGTTTCCTCCCCCCAGATCATCACTAGTCCGTATTTCCAACTGCTGGTTTCAGCCAGGCATATTTTTGCTGTCTCAAATCGGTGTCTTCTCCCACATTGCCCCCTCCTTGGTCACAGTAATCAAAACTTTGTTTTTCTCCATCCCATTATTCTGATTACCGATACTCCTACCACATGAGGCTACTGAACTCCTAGTGATTCAGTGACTGGCTCAAAGCACATGATCAGTTACTGGCAGATCCAGGGCTTGACTCCTTGCTCCTGCATCTTTCTCCTGGCGTATGTTCAAGGGCTCTCACCACCACACCAATACCTTATATACTAAAGGGCCAACAATACAAATCCTGGAAATCCTCATTAACACAGTTCCACCTACAGCACTGATTTTGTGACATAAGACCTGATGACTGTGTGTGGCAAAGATACAGATTACATTAAAAAAACACCAAAGCTCTTTTGCGTGATTCAAAATAGCACATTATCTCTGTGAATTAAAACCAGACTATACTAGCCAACATCATTTTTTCAATCATCAGCTTGGCAATAATCAAAAAGTTGAACAACATTCTGCTTCCTAGGCTATGGGGTGATAGGTATTTTCATACACTGCTAGCTGAAGGACACAAGATACAACCCCCATAAAGGACATTTTGACAGTATTTTTAATAGTTACAAATGTATTTACCCTTTGACCCAGCAATCTTACTTCTGGGAATGTATCTTACTGACACATCTGCACACATCAAAATGATTTATGTCCAAGGTTATTCAATATTGCTTTGTTTGTAAAAGGAAAAGATTGGAAACAACCCAAGTTATCTATCAGCAGAGGAATGGTTAATTAAACTATGGTACATACACACAATGGAATATTAGGTATCTGTAAAAAACAATGAGGAAGGAGGAGATGCACTGGTAAAGAAAGATATCCAGGAGATATTGTTAAGTGTAAAACTCAAGGTACAGAAGAGGGCCACATTTTATATAAGAAATGGAAGAAATAATATCAGCAGTTGATACAGGTAGTTAACCATGGGGGTGGGGGGGGCACTGGGGGGTAGAGTGTGAGGCAGATGATAAGGTGGTAAAAAATCTCAGTGTACACTTTGTTAAACTTTTCTTTCTTCATTTTTAAAACTCATTTGAATGTATTACCTATTAAAAATAAAAACTAAACACATTTTTGGTTTCATTGTTTTAGTTCAATGCAAGATCAGGAAGAGTCCCCTAATTTTTTTCTGGTTTAATCACTTTGAATAAGAACATTGAGGTATCTTCTTAGGTGAGCTTTCCTGGTACAAGGAAAAGGTAAAGAAAAGTATTAAATCAATGTACTGATAAATTCCCAAGAAAATCATTTAGTAGTTTGCTGCTTTATGACATTAAGAATCTAAGAAAATCCTAAGCTACTCTGACTTTTCTCACTTTTCTGTCTTTTCTGAAAAGAGTGGTAGGTCATCAAAGCTTCCCTACTCCAAATACACCTATGTTATGTCTTAAAAGGAGAAGGCAAAACTATTTAAACTTTGATATGGATAATCATTATTTTAGTAAATACCACAAAATAAGCAGGAAACTGTGACATGATTAAGCTGAGATGCAGAGAATTGTCAGATATATAAGAATTTGTTTCTAAAAAGCTTGTTTATGCATCAGAGTAAAGTAGTAGCAATTTGAATAAAATAGATGGTTCAGATAAAACAGACATAATTAATTAACCTGACAGGATAATTTTCAAATTGACATTTTACATGTGACTACATGGATATGTTTTTCCTCTCACGGTAAGATTTTTCTAGTAGAATTATGAGTCCTGCTTCAAAGTAAGATTTCTATAATAAAACTGAAGCAGGGAAACACAGAGACATTAGACTGGAGATAGCATTAATGTTATATTTTCAGAATTATACATTATTATTAGACATATTATTATTTAAAAATGAAATGGAATGACCTATATGCAAAAAGAATCTAAAAAAGAGTGGATATATGTATATGAATAACTGATTCACTTTGCTGTACAGCAAACACAACCTTGTATATCAACTATACTCCAACAAAAAAATGAACACTAGCTGTGTAATTCTTCAAAGGTCACTTAACCATCTCTGAGTCTCAGTTTCCTTACTTGTTCATGGGATGATAGTAACACCTTGCTCATAGGGTGCTGTAAGGAATAAATGAGATAATGTATTTGAAGTGGTGCTCAGACCATGCCTGCCTGGCATACTGTAAGTGCTCACTAAGTGGTAGCTATTATTTTCATCTTATTTGAATGTCAACAATCCTATAAGATGGAATGTATTGGTTTTTACCATTTAGTCATATGTACGTATTACTAAACATATATGTATATATATATATATATAATTTATGATATCATGACATTATTGTTCTAATAACATAGAATAATACTTATAATTTGATAATTGTAAAATCGGGATATGAAACTTAATGAATACTACGATAAAAATGCCTAGTAAAATAACAGCAAGAAATATATAAGCATATGAACAGTGGAAATATTAGAGTAAAAACTATTAGTTATTATCCTTTTATTTTCTCTATTTCCTAAGTGTTTTGTAACATTTTTATAACTTTATAATGACAATAAAGGTAAACACAATGAACTTGGTGGGGGCAGAAATAAAGAAAATAAATTGTCAGAAAAAGAAATACCTTGATTCAGGTTATAACTGAGTGTCAAACTCCACCCCACCCCAAAACAAATATCCTACATATACTACCACAGCTGAGAGTAAACCCTTTAGGTTTGGGTACATAAAATGTACTTCTAGGGCGAGAGAGTGACTACATCAGAAAATGCAAGGGAATATATAGTAGGAAGAAAGAAAAAAATTTACTATGTGTCAGATACTGCCAGTTGCCTACCCAACCTCTTCTCTTTAGTGATAGAACCCCAATTATGTCATGATGGCAATGTAGTGTTAAAAAATACCTGCCTAGATTCCCTTGCAGCAAGGGCTGGCCATGTGTCCCACTTTATACAATGAAGTATAATCAGAAGTCATTTGGAGAGACTCAGTGAGCCTGCTCTCTTGGCTTTCTGCCCCCTCCTCCTTCTTCCTGCTGGCTATGCAGATATGTTGCCTGGTCACAGCAATCATTTTGCAATTGTGTTTATTAAAGTTACAAGCTAAGTATGGCAGGACAAAACGTTTAAGTTTGGGTCCCTGTCAGCCTCATCAAGCAGTTGCACCTTCCTGGACCAACCTTCTTGTTAGGTGAGAAAACTGAGTTCCTGAATGTGAAAGCTACCACGAGAATGTCCTGCTTTTTGCAGACAAATAAATACTAATTGATACACATGAATTTCCAAGGATCAGAGGGAAAGACATCCTTTTGGGGGCGGGGCATAGTTGCTTTACAATTTTATGTTAGTTTCTGCTGTACAACGAAATGAATCAAATATATGTATACATATATCCCCTCCCTCTTGAACCTTCCTCCCACCCCACCCCCCATCCTACCCATCTAGGTCACCACAGAGCATCGAGCTGAGCTCCCTGTGCTGTACGGCAGGTTCCCACTAGCGATCTATTTTACACGTGATAGTGTATATATGTCAATCCTAATCTCCCAATTCACCCTCCTCCCGTGTCCACACATCTGTTTTCTAGGTCTGCGTCTTTATTCCTGCCCTCCAAATTGGCTCATCAGTATCATTTTTCTAGATTCCACATAAATGCGTTAACATACAATATTTGTTTTTCTCTTTCTGACTTACTTCACTCTGTATGACAGACTCTAGGTCCATCCACATCTCTGCAAATGACCCAATTTCGTTCCTTTTTATGGCTGCAAACCCTCTTGCACTGTTGGTGGGAATGTAAATCGATACAGCCACTAATGGAGAACAGTATGGAGGTTCCTTTGAAAACTAAAAGTAGAACTACCATATGACCCAGCAATCCCACTTCTGGGCATATACCCAGAGAAAACCATAATTCAAAAAGACACATGCACCCCAATGTTCATTGCAGCACTATTCACAATAGCCAGGACATGGAAGCAACCTAAATGTCATCGACAGATGAATGGATAAAGGAGATGTGGTACATTATGCAATGGAAGACATCCTTTTTTGAACCATGGCTTACAAGAGGCAGAGTCAGAATTCAGATGAAACTTGAAATAGGCAACACTACCTCTACTTTTTCAACAGGCAGCCTTTCAGGTGTGTGTGGGCTGTGTTTCGGCAATGTCATCCAGGACCCACTGTATTTGTGATCTTTTTTTTTTTAATGTAGAAAAGCATACGTTAGAAAGGCCCTTATGTGACATACATTCTTTAACACCCTGAGTCTTGGTTTCAGTGCAGCCCTTGGATCGTGTGTGTGAATGTTAATCAGCCACGACTTGGGTTGCTTCAGGCAGAGGATGGTGTTCCACAGTGTAACACAGGAAGTAACACAGAATCAGTGATTTTTGCCAACAGGAAGACATACTTTCAAGGAATATTCTACCTGGAAGCTTTCTTCTTCCCCCCAAAATTTAGACTGGCCTATAAACACCCCCCCACTACAACAGAACAGAGGTAGCTCAAAGAAAACCCCCAAAGAAAGAAGTCATTCCTGAATATAAGGAAACTGTGACCCGCCTGTTACAGAGGGACATCCTTCTGTTTCAGTAGAGTTAGCATTAGTGTTGGTGTGAGGCTGTTGTGAGCAATTACGTGGTAAGTGAGAGTTAGAACTCACTCACATCCAGGTGTACCTGACTCCCATGCTCCCACCACTATACACCATGCCTTCATTCTCCAACTGTTGACTAGGTTAAGGGTGAATCTCAAGCAGTTGTAGATAAGAGATGAAGAATTGTCGGCCCAGCAATAGGATATGGCCATCCAACACAGACCTGAGGTCTAGAACACCCTCCCTTCAGCACAGCAGAGCACATAGAGAACCAAGGTGTCACACAGAGTCATATCCAGACCAGTGGATAATGAAGGACCACAAACTGCATTAGCAGAAATCTCACGCATCAGAGCTGCCCTGTCTCCCCCCTCTTCCCATAGGTATGCATTCTCTGAGTTTGATCAAGTCATGATTGCTTAGCAAGAGAGACAAGAACGAGAATAACAAGCACAATCCTTTGCACAGAAATAAATGAACATGCACAGACAGCTCAACTGGAGAGGCATCATCTGATGTGGTAATGTGGGAGCCTCACATCATTTACCAGTCAGGGTCCTGGCAGGTAATAGATCGCACAATCACACTGAGTCATTTGCAGAGAGTTTAATAAAGGGACTATAGGCAAAGATGTGGGCAAGGTTTAGGAAAAACAGGAAGGGATGGAACAACAGCCTGAAACTTAAAGAAATCAGGAGGGGCTTTCCTGGTGGCGCAGTGGTTGAGAGTCCGCCTGCCGATGCAGGGGACACGGGTTCGTGCCCCGGTCCGGAAAGATCCCACATGCCGCGGAGCGGCTGGGCCCGTGAGCCATGGCCACTGGGCCTGCGCGTCCGGAGCCTGTGCTCCGCAATGGGAGAAGCCACAACAGTGAGAGGCCTGCGTACCGCAAAAAAAAAAAAAAAAAGAAAAAAAAAGAAATCAGGAGCCTTCCACACTCCAGGTCTAAAGGGACAAGGGGAGACAGTACTCTGGACGTAAGTGTGAACTTCTTGACAGGACCTAACTCCTTTGGGGGGAAAAAGGCACTTGTTTGAGACAACCTGGTAGCTAGCAACTTGAGACAACTTAGTAGCTAGAGACAGGGAATAAATACCATGATTTCCCTTTTCTCTTACTCTTGATTTCCTGCTGTTATTTCCAGCTTCTTGGGGCACAAAACATGGTGGAGAAAGGTGGAGTGTTATTCTTGAAGGACAAGCAGAAGACACCTGGTATATTCCAAATGGTTCTAATGAAGAGACTTTTAATGAGAACAATTACAGAGATTTCAGCAAGGTTAAGAGACATAAGACAGATGTTAGAGCAGCCAGGAACCAGCAACATTACCACCCCTAGAACTGAAGAAAACTTTTCCACAGTCACATAAACACACACTCCAATTTCCCTTGGCTTCATATCTCTCTCCAGCTATGGCTATCTCTTTTTGCCCCTTCCCATCAAACTTCTTAAAAACGTTTTCTTTACCCACAGTTTCCATTTCCTTTGCCACCACTCACTCCTTAATGCTTTCACCCATAAAATTGATCAATACTCTTCTTGCTAATATCTTTATGTCACAAATGCAGAGGACACCCATTAATCTCAGGGTTTGGGGTTACTATATGGCTGTAGTGATTGATCCTGACTATCAAGGACTGCTCTACTACACCACAGATGTAACAAAGAGTATGTCTAGAATGCAGGAGATCCTCCAGGGATGCCTCTTAGTACTTCCATATCCTGTGAATAAGTCAATGGAAAACTACATTGACCCACAATACAGGCTGGGCTACTGATGGCCCAGACCCTTTAGGAATGAAGGTTTGAGTCACTCCGCCAGGCAAGGAGCCATGCCCATCCGAGGTGCTTGCTGAGGGCAAAAGGGAGAGAGAATGGGTATCAGAAGAAGGTAGTTATACCTACCAGCCACGACCATGTGACAGGTGCAGAAACAAGGATTGTAGTAGTTTTAAGTATTTCTTCCTTACTTTAATTTTTTTCTTTCCCTGTAGCACTCCCCTGTCATCTAAAATAAGATGTGTTGATAGTAATTAAGCTTACATCTCAGTACTAAATTATAGAATTTCAAAGGGAGAGTGTGGCTCAGCTAGAAGAGGTATGAATATCACTGAAAGAGGGAGAAAGGGCTCTGCATCAACTTTTGGGAAAAAGAGCCCACGTGTCTTTTTGTTGCATGGAGAATATTTGCATCAGGTTAGCCAGAAGCATGGTTTTGTTATTGTCTTTATTTGTAAGATAAGTATGATAAAACGAGATATGTATGGATGCCACTTTGGTAAAGGGTAGATTGTGGTAGCTTTGTACACTTTTTTTTTTTTTAATGGCTGTGTTGGGTCTTCGTTTCTGTGCGAGGGCTTTCTCTAGTTGTGGCAAGCGGGGGCCACTCTTCATTGCGGTGCGCGGGCCTCTCACTGTCGCTGCCTCTCTTGTAACGGAGCACAGGCTCCAGACGCGCAGGCTCAGTAATTGTGGCTCACGGGCCCAGTTGTTCCGCGGCATGTGGGATCTTCCCAGACCAGGGCTTGAACCCGTGTCCCCTGCATTGGCAGGCAGATTCTCAACCACTGCGCCACCAGGGAAGCCCGCTTTGTACACTTTTAACTACATTTCTCAGAATTCCCTTTTCTGTGTGGTTCTGATTTAGCATTGTCCATAAGAAGACCTTGCATGAGATTTGGAGGGTAGATGTGAAGTTGCAGCTATTTGTAAGGTCCGTGGTGCTGGGTACCAGGCATTGTGGCAATTCACACACATTGTTACTGCTCTGCTAACTCACCTTGTTGGTATAAGACAACACTTGGACCTGTTGCCCTTTCATCTCCTGCCAGCTCTCCTCCTTCATCATCTCCAAGTCCTAGCCAAATGCATGTACAGCTCCATGGTGAAGGGGCTAGCTTCTCTTGCTGGTCTCCCATCATACTGAGATTGGAGGTGGTAAGAAACAGACTCAGGTTCTGGTTTGCTACTGTCCATATCTTTCTTTCCTGATTGCTGGACTGGCTGACCTAAAACAATTTTTGGCTTAATACTAGACCCAGAGGCAATGGCCTGCAATTATGGGAGCTCTACCAGCTCCCATAATTGCATAAGACATAATCCCCATAATAAATCACTCAAGAGTGGCTCTGATTCTCTGGTGAAGCCTAGAACCATATACCCTATATACTTGGGCATTTTAAAAAAATTCAGAAACAATCATTCAAAGTATTTAGTTGACATGTATCTTTATTTATTTATTATTTATATATTTATTTATTTATGGCTGCGTTGGGTCTTCATTGCTGTGCACGGGCTTCTCATTGTGGTGGCTTCTCTTGTTGTGGAGCACGGGCTCCAGGCACACGGGCTTCAGTAGTTGTGGCGTGCGGGCTCAGTACTTGTGGCTTACAGGCTCTAGAGCACAGACTCAGTAGTTGTGGCGCACAGGCTGTTGCTCCGCAGCATGTGGGATCTTCCCAGACCAGGGATCAAACTTGTGTCCCCTGAATTGGCAGGTGGATTCTTAACCACTGGGTCACCAGGGAAGTCCCGACAAGTATCTTTAGTCTCATCAGTCTATAGCAGCAGTTCTCCAGTTCTCTTTTTTTATTTTGGTCTTTCATGACATTGACATTTTTGAAGAACGTGGGCCAACTGTTTTGTAAATCTTTAACTTGGTTAGGTTATTCTTTCCTCATGAGTAGATTTTGGTTAAAGTTTTTGGCAGATGTACTGGATGAAAGGTACTGTTCTCTGCTCAGTGCTCACCTCAGGACACACTTGATCTGATGTCTCATTATTGATGATGTTAAGTTTGATTGCCTCATTAAGGTGATGTCTGCCAGATTTCACCTTTGAAAAGGTACCTTTTTCCTTCGAAATTAATAACCTAGTGGATGACATTATAAGATTGTATGAACAACCTGTTCCCTATAATCTTTCACCTAATGATTTTAGCATCCATTAATGATCAATTATTACTATAGAAGTTGCAAAACAGTGATTTGAAATTCCATCATTCATTTTTTATTAGGTGGCATTCTTTTGTGAAGAGCTTTCCATTCTCCCCATCCTCCTTTTAATGTTTTTGCTATCAGCATGAACTCATGGATTCTTTTTTTTTTTAATGCCATCCATTATAGTCCATTATGTCATTTTTCATTTTGTGCTCAAATTATCAAAAATTTAACCAGTAGGTGTTCCTTCACGAAGCAGTTGTGTTCAATGATGTTCTAAAAGTTTCTTTGAGAGAGTGTATACATCTTTTAATATATTTAATTCTAAATACTTCCATTTTTGTATTATTTAAGTGATATATTTTAATTTCACTTTGGTATGATTATTGCAGATATATAGTTATACAGCACACAATTTTGCATATATATTCATCATTCTACATTCTATTATTAATTTTAATAATTTGTATCCAGATTATTTTGACTTTCTGTTTACCCAACTATATTTTCTGAAAATGACAGTGATGTTAGTTCTTTCTAATACTTATACATTTAATTTCATTTTTGTCTACTTGTACTGGTTAAGATCTCTAATAAAATGCTGAAAAGAAGTGCTAGCAGGCATTCTCATCGAATTTCCAATATTAAAGAGAAAGATATTAACCTTCCATGATTAGGAATTTTTGCTGTAGGGTTTGGTAGATACCCTCTGTTGGATTAGTGATTTTCACTTCTATTACTAGTTTGTCAGGGCAATATTTTTTTTAAATTAAAAATGGATGTTGAATTTAATTAAACATTTTTAATCTGTTGAAATGGTCATGAGATTTTTATCCTTCAATCTGTTGTGATAAATTGCATTAATTTACTTCCTAGTGTTAAACAAGTCCAACTTTAGTGGGTTAAGCCTAACTTATTCATATCTGTTACCTTTTTAAAGATTTTGTAACTATGTTCGTGAGTGGAATTGACCTTTAATTTTCCTTTCTGGTAGTGTGCTGGTCAGGTTTTTCTATGAAGGTTATGTTAGCCTACTAAAATGATTTGGGGAATCTTTTTCATACATAAAATTATGTTTAAGAAGATAAGGACTTCGAATATTTGATAGAACTCACATTTGGAGTCATACAGATCTGGGGATTTTTTGGTGTGGAAAATTCTTTAGTGATTCAAATTCCTTAGAAGAACTATATGAGAACTATTTTAGTTTTCTATTTCTTCTCTAGTCAATTTTAATAAGATGCATTTTTTCTAGGAATTTGTCTAAAATTTCAAATTTATCAGCATAAAATTGTTTATATTTTCTTATTAACTTTTTAATACATCTAGTAATATGTCCCTCTTCATTCCTGATAGTAATAATTTTGTTTTTTGTTTTTTGTTTTGTTTTGTTTTGTTTTTGCCGTACGCGGGCCTCTCACTGTTGTGGCCTCTCCTGCCGCGGAGCATAGGCTCCGGATGCGCAGGCCCAGTGGCCATGGCTCATGGGCCCAGCCACCCCGCGGCATGTGGGATCTTCCTGGACTGGGGCACGAACCCGTGTCCCCTGAATCGGCAGGCAGACTCCCAACCACTGTGCCACCAGGGAAGCCCCATTCCTGATAGTAATAATTTAATTCCCTCTCTCTTTCTGTCTCTCTCTCACACACACACACACACACACACACACACACACATTCAGTAATAACCGAATTTTGACAGTTTAATTAAACTTCTTGAAGAAACAACTTTTGGCAGAGTTTGTCCTCTTTATTGCATTTTCTATTTAATTAATTTCTGATCTTATCTTTATTATTTTCTTCCTCTTTTGAATTTATTTTGCTGGGTTTTTTCTATCTTCTTGTAATAGATTCTTAATTCATTAAATTTCAGCCCCTATTTTTCTAATATACACATTTAATGATGTTATACATTTTCTTCTAAGAACTACTTTACATTCTATAAGAATTAATTAGAAGTGACCCATGGGTTTGTTTGAAGCATATTTCTTAATTTATAAGCATGGGAATATTTCAAATACTCTTTAAAAAATGATTCCTAGTTTAACTGGATGTGATCAGAAAATGTACTTTTAATTATTTCAGTCCTTTGAAATGCGATGAAACTTATTTATGGCTCAATATATGGTCAATTTTTGAAAATATTTCATTTGTTCTTAAAAAGACTGTATTAAACAATGGTTGAATTTGTTTCTTAGGTCAATTTTACTAATCTTATGTTCCAAGTCTTATATAATCATATTTGTATTTTTTATCAATTGCTGAGAGACGTGTGTTAAAATCATATGGTATAATTGTTGATTTCTCTTTTTATTTCATTTAGTTATTGTTTTTGAATAATAGAGTTTGAAGCACTATTATTAGGTGAAGACAAATATAAAATTGTTATATCATCCTGGTAAGTGAAACCTCTTAATAAATATGAAGTAGTGATCTTTTCTCTAGTAATGTGTTTTGCTTTAAAATTTGTATTATAAATGCGTCCATGGTATTTCTTTTTGCATCCCTTCATTTTCAATCTTTTGTATACATATGAGTTATGTTTTTTACCAACATCATGCACTTGTATTTTTTATTCTTTCTGACAATCTCTGTCCTTTAAATGGCTCAAGTAGTCTACTTACATTTGATATAACTACTGTAGATATACCTGGTATAAACTTAGCATCTTATTTTGTACTTTCTATTTGTCTCACATATTGTGTTTACTTTCCTTTTCTCTGTTTTCTTGAAATTGATTGTGTGGGAATGTGTATTTAAATCACTTTGTACTCTTTTTTGTAACTTGAGATTTATTCACCCTTTTCTTTTAGTGGTTACCTCAGAAATTTTAAACTGTGTACTTAAAATCAACAAAAAAGTAATCACTACTTTTACCTTCCTTACAGACAATATAAGATCCTTAGAACATTTTAAACTGTTTACTTCATCCTGATTCACATATTTCAGTTGTCATTTTTTTTACATTTACCTTTAGAAATTCCACTATTATTATTATTATTATTACAGTTATACTTTCAATGCTCATGTAGATTTATTCACATATTTACCATTATCTACATTCTTCATTCTTTTCAGTACCTAGGCCTACTTTCCTTATGCTGAAGTACATCCTTTAGAATTTTCTTTAGCAAATGTATACTGGTAGCAAGCTTGCACTGCATTTGTCTGAAAATGAACTTATTTTGCCTTTGCTCTTAAAAATCTATTTTCATTGGGCTTAAATTGGTAGTCACTTTCTTTCAGCATATTGAAAATATCATTTCAATATTTTTCAGCTTCTGTTAATACAATTGAAAAATCAGTCTACCATTGATCTTTTGAAAATAACCTAACTGTATTGGGTTTAATGGTGTTCCTTAAAGGTTCATGTTCATCCAGAACCTCAAAATGTGACCTTATTTGGAAAGACTGTTTTGCAGTTGTAATAAATTCAGGATCTCAAGACAAAATCATCCTATATTTGGGGTGGACCCTAAATCTGGTGACTTTTGCCCTTAGAAGAAGAGGAGAGGACACACAGAGCCACAGAGAGGCAGATGCCATGTGAAGCAGGAGGCAAAGATTGGAGTGATGCAGCTCCAAGCCAAGGAATGCCACAAATTGCTAGCTACCTCGGGGAGCTAGGAGAAGGGCACCAAACAACTTCTTGGTGCTTCGAGAAAAAAGTCAACCCTGCCAACACCTTAATTTCAGACTTCTGGTCTCCAGAATTTTTGGAACTGTGATGGAATAAATTTTTGTTGTTTTAAGCCACTCAGTTTGTGTCAATGTGTTATGGCAGCCCTAAGAAAACTAATATGCTTTTATCTTTATGATTGCTTTAAGAATTATTTTTCTTTGTCTTCGGTATTCTGCAGCTTCACTGTGTTATATCTAACTGTGGGCTTCTTTTGATTTATCCTGCTTGGAATTTATTGAGTTACTTCTCAGGGTTCCCATTTTTTATTTGGTTTTGGTCTGGAAGTTTCGTATTCAGTTATTGTCCTTTCAGCTTTAAAGAGATTTTAAAAGATTTTTTTTCTAGATGTTTTGACTGTTTTTAGTGGGAGATTTGGTGTAATTATGGAAGAAAAGTCTGCCAGAGTGATATTTTAATAACCAAATCAGATCATGTCAATATTCTGCTTAATAGTCTCTAATGGCTACTTATTATATTTATGCTCAAACCCCAAATCCCACCCCAGACCCTGGTGATCATGGTGGGGTCAAGTTCTTCCTTCTCCTCCTGGAACATTCTCTCCCCGGCAAGCTCTGCTCCCTGCCATGTTCCTGCAATATCTGCAGTGTGGCTGCAGAGGCTGTTCCCACTGTAGGGAATCATTTCTGTTCTCTCTGTTATTATTTTCCCAGCTAAATCTTAATCATATTTCATTTTTTAATATTAGGATTCCAGGAAAAACAAAAGCTTTTATCAAAGGAATTAAGAATAACTGGTAGAGTTAATATCACTTCAGAAAAGTTTCTCTCTCACATCATGCCATGCAAATATAATTGTTTCTACCTCATTCAGTAAGTTAATTTCAACACATATTTATTGAGCACCTCTATATAACAAGTATTGTGCAGGACCTGGGGGTTCAAAGATGAATACAAAATGATTCTTTCATTTCAAGGGCTTCACAGTTTGTTGGGAAAGACAGATGATAAGCAAATAATTTTAATAACTTTTTGTTTGATAAAGGTCTGCAGAGAGAGTTATGGATGCCCAGGAGAGGGGAAATTAGCCAAGCTTGGAGTTTTAGGGAAGAATTTCTCAATACCTTTCCACTAGGTCCTGTGCAGTCAACATCCCTGGAGTCTAGAGAAGAGTTTGTTCTGACTATACTGGGTAGCAGGAAAGGTAATTTTAGAACTAAAGATGGTTTTCTCCTTTGGCAAGAACATAATCATTTATATTACTTAATTTAGCCAAGAGCTTTCTTTTTACACACAATAACTAATGAGTTGTCCATCCTGTCTCAACAGAGCAACTTGTAAAATAATGATATTATTAGGTCTATTGACTGGAAAGCAGACTTTGATAAACTTGTAAAGCAAAGTCCCCTCCATCTATCTCAGAAAAGAATTACTCTGCTGACAATAGACCACTGATCTTCAAATTGGAGTTTGTGTGCACCTGGGAGCACCTGGAAACTTTCCAAGGCCCAGGAATAGAACTGTGGTTTTTAAGGAAATCAGTTTCCAGATCTTCAACTTCCATATGTATGCTCTCCAAAAACTCTGCTAAAACTGTCTTCTGTGCTTTCCCATTTTCCATGTCTCCTTTTATCATCCCCTTCTCACACTTTCTGAAAGAAAAGGACTCAACCTTTCCTGAATTGAATTTTGCTCTATTTTATTTTTCTTGGCTGAAAAACTTCACCAATAGAAAAGGAAGGGACAATTCCAAATATTGGTGAAAAGGTGAATAACTCAAATGATTGGTTAACAAATCTGTCTAAATAGGAGTTTCCTTAAAAAATTTTTTTCATCAAAATTAAATGAGACTCTAACAGAGTCCCTAATCAATAGATCATTAAAAAGTAATTTTTGATGATAGATCACTATGGATACAGTATTTGTTATGTAACTCACAAGTTCAAAGAATTGAATAACAGGGCCATAACAAATTCCCTTCCAGTTCTGTCTACTTACTTAACTGAACTGTGTTTCTCAGTGCTTACATCTATAAAAATGAAAACTGGAAATATAAATTTTCTGTTTTAATAATAAGTAATATTCATACATATATATGACCTCATTTATCTCATTAAAAGATGTATTTCTGATAAATTTTTAATGTTTAATGCATATTTATCAAAATTTATAGTAAATGTTGTTTTGATCATTTGAACACTAATAGTCAGAATTATAACTCAATCCAGATGGAATTTTTAACACTTAGAGTTTCTGTTCACAAAATTTTAAAATGCAAACTGTACACATAAAGTGTTATAGACTAATAAAAGGATTCCAAGTATAAATATGCATCATAAATATATATGTTAAAGTTCTCATGAGGGAACTAGAAATATGTTTTGGAAGAGAAAAATAACTAGATCTCTTACATTTAAAGAACACTTGTTTATTTTTTTTACATTTATATGGGTAGACAAAATTGCTTTGGTAAAAAATATTCCAATTAAAAGAGCAAAGTAACTGTTTTATTTTAAAAGGTTAGTGATCTCATATGAATACTATATCCTCTGCACTTCTGAAAAACTTTTTTTAAAATTATTTTATTTATTTTTGGCTACATTGGGTCTTTGTTGCTGCACACGGGCTTTCTCTAGTTGTGGCGAGCAGGGGCCACTCTTCGTTCAGTGCGCGGTCCTATTGTGGTGGCTTCTCTTGTTGCAGAGCACAGGCTCTACGTACGCGGGCTCAGTAGTTGTGGCTCACGGGCTCTATAGCACAGGCTCAGCAGTTGTGGCACACGGGCTTAGTTGCTCCGTGGCATGTGGGATCTTCCCGGACCCGGGCTTGAATCCATGTCCCCTGCATTGGCAGGCGGATTCTTAACCACTGAGCCACCAGGGAAGCCCTGTCTTGTACATTTGAAAGTAGCTAAGAGAGTAGATCTTAAAAGTTCTCACCACAAGAAAAAAAAATTGTTAACAATGTATGGTGATGGATGTTAACTAGACTTACTGTGGTGATCATTTTACCATACATACAAATATTGAATCATTATGTTGTACACTTGAAACCATAATGTTGTATGTCAATTATATCTCAGTTAAAAATAAAAATAAAGTAGAAGAAAAACTGAAAAAAAGAGAGGAGGGAGAAAATGTTCACTCTCTTGATAGTGTTTATGGTTTTTAGCAGGATATGCATATGGGGAAACTTGTCAAAATGGATACTTTAAGTATACACAGTTTATTATATGACAATTATATCTCCATAAAGCTGCTAAAAAGAAAACTAAATAAAAACTTATTGACTAAATAAATAAATGTGGTTGAGAGGATAGAAATATTTTCAAAATTGGCTAAGGACGTCCATGAGCAAAATCTTTGAAGTCCCTGGAGTAAAGGATGCCTCCTGACATGTTCCCTGCTTCACCTTGAGAAAGTCAAGCTTTCCAGGTACTGAAACTAGGTGCTGTACACAGTTCTCATCTTTTTAATATCTGAAAACTCTTTTGGTTAATAAAATGAAGTGTTTCTGCTTGTCTTTATACTAAGTATCAAATCCTGGAGGAAACAGACAGGAAGGTCAAGGGAACCATTTTTTCGAGAACGTGTAACTCAGATCGAGTTTATATTTTAGTATGTGCTTATTTCTGTGACTTAGAAATAAAAGACAATCAATACGTTCTTTAAATCTACTCTATTATTCTAGGCTGAAAATATTTAATGCTACAAATATATCTGCACTTTAAATTACTCTTAGTGGTAATGCAGGTAAGACCTCACAAATATCAGTGTTTAAGGGAAATAGAAATTTAAAATGGAGTAAAGGATTATTTGGAGAAATGTCTATTTATGTCTTCTGCCCATTTTTTGATTGGGTTGTTTGTTTTTTTGTTATTGAGTCTAATAATTCATTTTTATTGTATTTCCTGAAAGTATTAGTCCATGACCCATTAGGGGGAAAAACACACCAAAAAGAAGGTCCTTAGCCACAAATGATTTGAGAATCACTGAATTAAGAGATTTTCTGAGCCTCAGTCTCCTCTCCTATGAAATAGGAATCTCAATACTTTAGAAATATATTGTATGATTAAATAAAATCATAAGTAAAACCTTCTTAGACTATAGCAGTCATTCAATAAATGAAAGCTCTTTTTGTACATATTTAGACTATTTTAATAATGATGTCTAACCACTATGATGCAATGTACTGTTCTATATTCTTTATATTTATTAACTCATTTAATTCTCCAAGCCCTATGAGAAGGGTAATGTTATTGGCTTATAGGTGAAGAGACTGAGGCCCAAAGTCATTGTAATAGTCGGTTTTCACTAGGTAATGCTGTGATAACAAACAACCTCAAAATTTCAGTAGCTTAAACAATACCTACTTATATCTCACTAATATTATATTCTGCCAGAACATAGCCATTTTCCTTAGCTCTTTTTATGAGTCTTCTCAGTCCAGACCCTAGGCTGAAGGAGTAGCCAGTTCTTACTGAGGACACATCATTTTCTTGGTAGAGGGAAAGATCAAGAGAAATGGTGGAAACCTACAACAGCTTTTAAAGCTGCTTGCTAGATATGGTATACATCATGTTTCCTCACATTCATGGTCAATCCCGAGATCAACAGTGTGAGGAATATATTATCCTCTTACAGGAAGGGGAAATTATTATTTGGGAAGAATAATACAATCTACTACAAGTTATACAACTTGTAGGCAGTTGTGCTAATATCCAAACCTGACAGTCTAGCACCAGAGTCTGCATTCTTCAGCATAACATATTTCTTATTTCTAAGAGGGTCAAATCAAATGGAAAAATAAAAACCCTAGGAGCACTTTTCTCCTTCTATATTCAACATGTTATAGAAACTGATAACCATATAGAATACATGAAGCCAGACAAGAAGCCCTAAGACAAGTTCAAGGTCACTCAGGGCTATAGTGTTTTATCATCAGTGTATCTTCAACCATAGAGAAGTGCCTTACTTGGAGAGCACAGATAAGGTAACAGTATACGTCCGTGTGCCAATTCCGCAACAATGACAAATGTTAGGTTTTAAGACCAAATATCTGCTATCTTCATTGTTCAAAAAAAAAAGAGATTTCACTTAAGACAAAAGTAAGCTCAATGTCTCACCGAGTGCATTTGTCACTCTTTGTACCATTAGGCTTATGCTTCCTTAATACATAGATGATATTGTATTAACCAGATTATTTTGCAGTCTAGTGTAATATGCATATATGATATAGTGTATTTATAATTTTCTCTTTCGTATAATTCTATGTGTAGATTGTTTGCCACCTCGTGGCAGTTGTTTTCAATTCAAACATTAATATTCATGGCCAATTTTAATTAGTTGGGCAATGTGCTTTTTTTTTTAAGGAAAGATCTCAAAGTCATAAAATGCTTAAAAATGTTGACAATGACATTATTCTGCTCTAGCAAACTTTAAAAAATACCTTGCAAATTTGGTTCATATTTAATCCTTGACAATGACAGATGAGGCAGTGTATTCAGAAGTCATTTCCTGTTGCAAGAAGAATGTAGAGAATGATAAAATGAACATTTCAATTTTTAATAAATAATACTAAGATGTTCTTTGGATGTGGTGGTTTGCTGTTTTGCATTCAACATTGCTTAGCAAAATATACACACACAGTTGCAAAATTCATTGATTTATCACATGCACATTTTGGCCTATGTAACTCTAAGGATTTAATCATTGCTCCTGGTGGTCATGTTTAAACTTTTAATATATTATTAAAAGTTTTTATGCAGTCAAAATCTCATACAATCCTGGGCATCAGGGTTAGAATAATTCTCAAAAAATTGCAAATAAACATAAGATATTAATTCACATCAATCAGACTAGCAAAAGTTAGTATCTGGTTAGTGAAAAATGTTGGTCATTGCTGGTAGAAATGAGGATCAGTGCAGACATTCAAGCCAGCAATATGACAACACTTAAGTATATGTTTATTCTAGCTTTTGCACAGCAAAGGAAACCATAAACAAAAAGAAAAAAAAACCCTACAGACCCCAAGAAAATGTTTGTAAACAATGTGACTGACAAGGGATTTCCAAAATATACAAACAGCTCATAAACTCAATAACAAAACAACCCAATCAAAAAATGGGCAGAAGACCTAAATAGACATTTCTCCAAAAAAGACATCCAGATGGCCAATAAGCACATGAAAAGATGCTCAACATCACTATTAGAGAAATGCAAATCAAAACTACAATGAAGTATTACCTCATACCAGTCAAAATGGCCATCATTGAAAAATCTACAAACAATAAATGCCAGAGAGGATATGAAGCAAAGGGAATCCTCCTACACTGTTGGTAGACATATAAACTGATGCAGCCACTATGGAAAACAGTATAGAGGCTCCTTCAAAAACTAAAAATAGAGTTACCATGTGATCCAGCAATCCCATTCCTGGGCATATATCCAGAGAAAATTCTAACTCAGTAAGATACATGCACCCCAATGATCATAGCAGCACTATTGACAATAACCAAGACATGGAAGCAACCTAAATGTCCATTGACAAATGAATGGATGAAGATGATGTGGCATATATATGCAATGGAATACTACTCAGCCATAAAAAGAATGAACTAATGCCATTTGCAGCAACGTGGATGGACCTAAAGATTTTCATACTAAGTGAAGTCAGACAGAGAAAGACAAGTAAATACCATATGACACCGTTTAAATGTGCAATCTCAAATATGATACAAATGAACTTATTCACAAAACAGGAACATACTCACAGACATAGAAAACAAATTTATGGTTACCAAAGGGGAAAGGGGGTGGGGGAGGGATAAATTAGGAGTTTGGGACTAGCAGATACAGACTACTACATATAAAAGAGATAAACCACAAGGTCCTACTGTATAGCACAGAGAACTGTATTTAATCCATTTAAGTAGAATAGAATAGCTGGGAAAGGAGATGGAATTGGGAAATGGATATAAAAGGGAACAGGTGAAGGGATGAAGTAATAACTCAACTAATAGGAAAGGGCTTGCAGGGATCAGTGATGATAATGTGCCTTAAACTGAGAACAAGTGATGACGAAGATCAACTCAGTCTCTGAACATGAGGTCAAAATAATAATGATGTTTGTGTCAAATTTAAGATCAAATTTAAAAGTAGTTGTTTAAAAAACAAAATTTTCTCTTCTAAGCCAAGGAGATATTTCTCTCAAGTAGAAGTGATATTTATTTTGGCTGGATGATTTTTGTTTTGGGTTAATTGTAGACACCTGAAGCTATTTATATTTTAAGTTCACTGGGCATTGAGATTTTGAATATAGTTATTAAATGAACAAAGTTTTGAGCTTAAGGGTAACAGTCTGATACAAACACTTGGTGGGGTACAGTGGGAAGAGAATAAAAGGGAACAGAGATAAAAAATAGAGATATTTAAGGAGAGAAATAGTTTAGGTCAGCATTTCTCAAAATTTGAGAGTCCTCTCTCAAGTGGAAAACCAATGCTGGGCTCACTCTATAGAAAAAGATGGTGTTGTCAGAACTGCATTTACTCTCCGCTTTGCAGACTCACAGGGAACAGGAGCACATTAAAGCTGCAAAGACATCCTGTGTCAAACAAATAAACCTGTTGACTTCACCTAACTTAGTGCTTCTCAGACCTACTTGACTAAGTCATCTCTGTTTCTACGAAAGAAAGCCATTAACATCTGCCAAATGTGCCTTTCATGGCCACTTGGGAAAACACTAGCTTAAGCAAACTCCTTACCACTATCCCTTCATTTTAACCTATATTTTCCATTTCACCAGTCTTTGTAATGCTTGTAACTTATACCAGTTTCCTTAAAAATACACACACAATGGTAAAAGTACATGCTTATTGAAAAATGTTAAACAATAGAGAAGTAGATTTTGTCTCAAAAATGAGATCATACCATACATCTGGAGCTGTATTTCCCTTTTTCCGTTCAGTAGTAGATCCTTGCCAGTATATTCACACCACGTATTTTGTGCTTTTTTAACAGCCACAGAATATTCCAGAGTAGGGATGTAAATGACCCGAGGGCAGGTTTTAGTACCACGACGGGGAAACGGGGCAAACCCAGCTCACACAGATAGCCCTTTAGGGTAGAGACCCGGCGAAAGCTGCATCAGGCTAAGGGACATGTGGCCCTGGACAGCGAGAGAGAGTCACGAGGCAGCTTTAAACAGGAGACGGGGGGAGGGTAAAGCTGTGAAAAAGGCAGTGAAATGAGAAGCCATGGATGTTAGGAGTAGGCCAGGGAGGAAGATGATACATGTATAGAAGCAAAACAATATTAAAGATAGTTTTTGAATATTTACAATATACCAGGTACTAGGCTAGGTGCTTTACATATATATTTTTTCTTCAATCTTCAGCACTCCCCCCTCAACCACATCTTGTGAGGTAGGTATTAATATCTCCATTATACCTGTGAGGAAACCAAGGATTCGAAAATTCAAGCAAGTTGGTGGAGGTCGTGATGCTAGCAAATGGCAGGCAGAGGTGACTCCCGAGTCTGTCCGACTTGAGCAGGCAGGACCCCACTTGTTACCGTGTAGCTCAGCACACACACCAGGGGAGAGAGGCTTTGACTGCTCCTTCTTGGTGGGGAGGGGCTGGAGCCACCACTCAGGACCGAACACAAGATGCGGGTGAGGGGTGTTAATATCAAGGTGGGAAAAATGCCTCGATGCCTCTTTTCCTGCGCCTAGAGGTGGTTTTCTAATCTCTTTCCTTCCAGAGCCAGCTGAAGAATGTTACAAAACCACGTGGCTTGAAACTCTTTATACTCACATTCTTCCAGTGTCTTCTCTACACTCCCTCACCAGCTTTCTCACCCTTCCGCAGAAAATAGTCACCGGCCCTCTACTTCAGGAGGGGACTTTCCCTTCTCCAGCTTCCCACCGCGTGGAGCTCTCTCAGCTGCACCATCGGGACGGCCCCTAAGCATCTTCATCTCATTAAATGGTGAGTTCCTGGAGAGCAGAAAGAGCGACCTACTTTCTGCATGTAGGTGCAGTGCTTCACCTTGCCCGGCTTGGCACAGTGAGTGGCACAAGGGCAGGGGCTCAGAAATGATTGTTGAATGGACGGTAAGACATCCGGCCACATTCAAGGGGGGAGGGGAAACAGGTGTGTGACATGTGCTTCCTTGGTTTCCATGGGAATGACATGAATGGCAAAGGCAAAATGATAGGAATGGACATAATGCTAAGATGATTCTCCAGGAAAGCAGCTAGAACGTGTGCAGCTCACTTTACAAAGTGAAAGAAAAATAACTGAGTTTGTCTATTTTCAAATGCTTTACTCAATGTTAGCCATCAATAGGTCAGGTATAAAGTAAAAGTGCAACCATATATCCTTTATATATAAATATACATAACATGCATTTGTACACATATACACATACAAATACATATGCATATACATTTAGTCTTACAAATGTAATAACTATATATAAATATCCATATGTAGGGCTTCCCTGGTGGTGCAGTGGTTGAGAGTCCGCCTGCCAATGCGGGGGGACACAGGTTCATGCCCCGGTCCGGGAGGATCCCACATGCCACGGAACGGCTGGGCCCGTGAGCCATGGCCGCTGAGCCTGCGCGTCTGGAGCCTGTGCTCCGCAATGGGAAAGGCCACAACGGAGAGAAGCCCATGTACCGCAAAAAAAAAAAAATCTATATGTAAACATCTATATAAAATATACTTTATAGGCCTCTAAGAAGCTTAATCATCTGTGTAGAAAAATCTAGCTCTAACTAGTATATACAGTTATAGTCATTGACATATCATGGTTTTATTTTATGAAACACTTCATCATAAATTAGTCCCTTCCATATTGAGGGAAGATTTCCCACATTGGTGACTCACGCTACTTTGGTTTTATAACCTTTTGAGTAATATGATAATAGTAATGCTTAATTTGTATGTGCCTCTACAGACCTCTGAAAATCACCTAGGCAGTGTGGAACAGCAAATAGAGGCTTTTGAATTTTAATTCCAGCTATACTACTTCTGAAGTATGTGCATTTGGGTAAGTGCTAAGCTTTCATCTCTCTCTGTGTAAAGTATCTACCTTAAAACAGCCATTTTGAGGATTAAAGCAGGTAATCAACCAAAGAACCATACTACGCTCTCAAATGTTAGAGGTATTTCTATCCTCCTGCTTTTCTTCTCAATGACAATGAAAGTGTTAGGAACTAGGCATTGACATTCAATTAAGTTAAACCACATGGATTTATATATTTTGGCCTATTTTTATTGATTAGCAAAGTGAAGCTAAGATCGGTTGCCCAATTAGATGGTCTGTGTTGAAGTCAAGACTTGAATTCGTGTTTATTGTCGAGGGTCTTCTGTGCTGTATACTCTGACATTCAGCCTGCCCTGTGAGGAGAGGCGAGGAGAGGATGAAAGCAAGAAGCATTTTCAGCCTTGACACCTCACAACATCTTTGGGGGTAGATCATATTGTGTAGATGATAAAAGCGAGGCACAGAGAAGTCAAGTTAACTTGCCCGAGATTATAACAAAGTTGGAAAGCACAGTGGATAAAATTGGAAAGCCAGTTTTTTATATTCCAGAACTCTCTGTGATTTCCTGTTATTGTTGTGACTTGTTTGACTTCCTATGGTTTGTATGCTGTAGCGATTTGCAACAATCCAGGGAAGATAAATTGAAGGCCTATCTGTGCCAACCTCCAAATATTTCAATTCAACCAACACTTCCTGAGCCCAAACAGCAAATGTTAACTCTCATTGTTTCCTCCATTCTACTCAATGTTCCCCTTACTCTTCTTCCTGATTACTGAAAATCTACCACTGGAAATTTAAACTTTGGATTAATGGTTAGTTCCTTGTTAAAATGCAGACATTTTTTCCCACATCAGTATCTATGTTTTTTTCCCACCGTATCAGTAAATTTGTGCCTTAAAGTGAATTAGCTTGCCAGATCCTTGCCTGCATTTTTATAATGACAAGAAAGAAATGCCCCAGGCCAGTAAAAAATGAAAAGGAAGGCTGTGGAAACATTGTACAGGTCTGCCTCAAAGGACACCCTGACTTGATTCTCTGCTCAACTAGGCCTGTGTAGTCCCATAAAACATTTCGGGAAAGGATGTGGTGTGTGTACTTGGTAGAACATTGTGCAGTTGTTAAAATCATATTTTCAAAGAAAATTTAATGAAATGATAGAACACTCCTAATTATATCATTAACTGAAAAGAATAGAAACAAAAAATTGTGTTTACCACATGATCGTAATTTTGTAACATATGTGCATGTGTGTGCACATGTGTGTCTGGTCATGTGAGTGTATGTGAACATGTGTGTGTGTGTGTGTGTTAGTATTTTGGCTGAGTCAGAGATGAGACGATGTGAGCTTGGCTTGCAGTGTTCAACCCACCACCACCTGGCAGAAGTCCTCTGTGAGTTCAGGGCAAACCAGTCTTCTGCCTGTCATGAAATCTTCCAGGAGCTGTTGCTGATGAAATAGGAATAAAAGAACTTGAAACTGTACAGATGGGTGAAGATTAAAGGGCTCTGAGACCAGCTACCTCCTTTCCATATCCCAGAGGTAAACTCAACATTTCTTGGGGTGGCTTCCAGAAATGTATCCTCATGCAAGTATGGATCCCACCCCTATCATTTTTTTTAGATATATGGAATTATACTGTTCTGCATCATTTTACTTTCTACTCCATGGACTCATGGACTTTAATTTTTCATATCAGTATTTGTTTTACTTCACAAAAATTTATATAATGCTTTCCATGTGCCAAGCCATCACCTAAGCAGTTTGCAAACACTGAATCATTTAATCCTCATAACAACCTATGAGATGGGTACTGTTCTTGTGTCCATTTCACAGACAAGCAAAGTGAGACATATAGAGATTATGATACCTGCTATAGATAACTTCAGCTGTAAGTGGTGGGGCCAGGTTTCAAACCCAGGTATGGTTCCAGAGTCTGCACTGAGGCTCCAGAATCTATTCCTAATCACTAAGCTAAGCCTCTGTTTGGTATGCACAGTGTATATAAATCTTGGTGTATATATAGATGTCATCCTTCTTAACAACTGGGTGATATTTCATTGCATGAACAACCACAATCTATAAATCTAATCTCCTATTTATAAGTAGTTGAGTTGTTTTCAGATTTTTATTATTATAAAAAGTGTTACCAAAAAATCATTGCATTTATCATCTATCTCTGTATAAACGTGCAACATAGCCTCAGGATAAATCATTGGCAGTGATGTTGCAAAATCAAAAGGCAAATTGCTTAAACATTTGATAAATAATGCCAAATTATTTCAGAAAAATTTGTTATCAATCTTTCTCTTATTAACAGTCTATGAGGGACTTCCCTGGTGGCGCAGTGGTTAAGAATCTGCCTGCCAATGCAGGGGACACGGGTTTGAGCCCTGGTCCAGGAAGATCCCACATGCCGTGGAGCAACTAAGCCCGTGCGCCACAACTACTGAGCCTGCGCTCTAGAGCTTGAGAGCCAAAACTACTCAGCCCGTGTGCCACAACTACTGGAGCCCGCGTGTCTAGAGCCTGTGCTCCCCAACAAAGAGGAGCCACTGCACTGCAACAAATAGTCCTCACGTGACGCAACTAGAGAAAGCCCGCGTGCAGCAACGAAGACCCAACACAGCCAAAAATAAATTAATAAATAAATAAATTTATTAAAAAAAAATTCTATGAGAATGCTTATTTTCTTCTCACCCAAATGCTTTGGTTGCCAGTTTATCAGCAAGGAAGGTGGAAGCTGAGATTGGTTTCTCACTATTTGTACTTGCATTTAAAAAATTACAAGTGAGCTGGGCATATTTTGTATGTTTATTGAACAGATAATATTTTTCTTTCTATGAACTGCCTTTTATGCATTTTATCCTTTGCCAATTTCTCCAGTAAGTTCTTTTCTTATTGAGTATCAACTGCTTTTTGTTTTTGAAGGCTATTAGCCTTTGTCTGTCATACATAGCGCATATATATTTACCCAGGTTGGAGGAAATCAGTGTCAGCCAAGTGAACATTGTGGAATTAGTAGTCTGAACACTTCCAGCAACATGGCATCAAGATGGGCAGTAACACATAATGAAGAAGTCATGGTGGCCCCCAGCATGTAAAAGTGCAGAGCTGAATATGTGCAGCAAGGCATCATGCCCAACCCTCCCAGAAATTCCCAGAGGGGCTATGTCAGAGGTTCATCTCAGGAAAAGATTGAGCTTCCAACTAATCAAGTACGTTGAAAGAGGTTTAAGTACACTGAACATAGAAGGGTTTCTAATAAATGTGAAACTTGTTCTCAATGGTAGCACAGAGCAGTGGCAAGACACATACTTTCAAGTCAGTCTGCCTAGGCTGAAACAAGAGCTTAAATATTATTAGCTCTGGGCCAGTTATATAGTCTCTCTGTGTCTGTTTCTTCACTCATGGTGGGTGGGCGGAGGGTAGTTCCCACCCCTAGATGTGAAGATGATGTGATAGTGTATGGGAACTGCCCAGGTCAGGGCCTGTACCTTGGGAGTACTCAGTAAAGGATGGCAGATGGCAGCAGGGGAGGCCAAGAGGTCCATCTGATGCATATTCTTCATGGAGACAAGATATTAAGGAGAATGACACCAAAAGGTTAAAAGCAGGTGTCTCCGGCTACTGGGATTGTAGGAATTCCATTTTCTTTTTTTTAACTTGTCTGCATTTTCATTAATGAATAAACATACTTTTATCATCTGCATAAAATATTACTTTTAATAACCTTTTCCCTCCCAGTAGACTTTGTTTATTGACAACAATCAACTCTGATTCCTACCATGTTCCTCAGATTTATCAATCATATCTAGCTAGCTAGCTGCCTCTCCAGCCATGACTTTTGTCTACAAATAATTTATTAAATTCTAAACTGAAAACAGGTCCAGGGGAGGAAATAAGAGAATGCAATGAAAAATACATGTAAGTATGTCCTAAGATCCAACAGAGCTGTTATATTTTGAGAACAGTTTTGGCTCGGAGCTTCCAGGAAGACAAAGCAAAAAAAGAAAAAAAGAAAAAGATTTTATTGTCTTTAGAGGAGAAAAAAAAAAAGTTCCCTGGGGAACTTTTCCCAGTTGAAGAGGCAGTAGGAGATAAAGCAGTCACTATTTTCAGAAATGGCAGTTCATACTAGTATTTCTTGAAATGTCTCTCAGTGGAAAGCAAAGTAACAACAAAACCCAGTTAAGACCATCTTGTAAGTCAATAAAATAGCATGGCCCAAGAACATGGCTTTTGGATAGTCAGAAATGATTAGAATTAGACTATATAGTGACATGGAGACATTGCTTGTCCTTCAAAGAAACCCACATAATTAGCATATTGCAACTCCTTCGCTATAATGCTTTCATCTTTCTACTCTTGAGATATTGGCTTGAACCATAAATTTCATATATGTATGAATTGTCTTGAGAACAAAATTATATTTTCTATTTTTGTTTTGTTATACCACACATAATACATTCAGCAATTTATATCTCACAAACTGCTTTGATCCAGCATCATATATATATATTCCTTTTCATCTTTAGCTGTTGATATATGAATTTCAAACATAGTTTATTTTTAAATTTACTTTTGATAGAATCAATTTGACGGTTTGAATTACATAAAGCTTTATGAGAAAATGTTACAGGTAAGGTCCTTTTATTGCATGAAATTCAGAAACGCTTTACTATCAAAAATTGGGATTGAAATGTTCCTTTAACTTACGTCTTTTAATCACTTTGCATATTTAGAAAACACTTCAAATTGATGAGGTGCTGTCCTCATCAGATGTTTGATGTTAAAATTTAGTTATTGCTCTGATTTCCCTACATTGTGTGTTTTAAATCTGAAATTTAACATAATCCCCAAGTTTACTTAGATATGATAAGAAGGGAGTTAAAAATACACAAAATCACCCCTTTTTACTTTCAGTTTGAAGCAAATAATCGTAAATTACAACTACTTCAGTAACTCACCTAAATAATGAACATTACAATATTTTGAAGAAAAATCTATTCTTTCCTAACCAAGTAGGGGCAGGGAGGATTGATTTTTTTCCAGGAATGGTTTTATTTTTTTATCTTGTTGATATAAATCCAAGAAAGACCACAACTTCCTAAAATACCGCAAATTTGGGAGAGTGACAGATTTATCTTTTTATCTCTGGTATAATTAGATAGATAATGATAGAAGATAGATAGAGGTGAAAGAAAGATGAAAGAAAGAAAGACAGAAAGAAAGAAAAAGAAAGAAAGAAAGAAAGAAAGAAAGAAAGAAAGAAAGAAAGAAAGAAAGAAAGAGGGCTTCCCTGGTGGTGCAGTGGTTGAGAGTCCGCCTGCCGATGCAGGGGACACGGGTTCATGCCCCGGTCTGGGAAGATCCCACGTGCTGCGGAGCAGCTGGGCCCGTGAGCCATGGCCGCTGAGCCTGCGTGTCGGGAGCCTGTGCTCCGCAATGGGAGAGGCCACAACAGTGAGAGGTCCGCGTACCGCAAAAAAAAAAAAAAAGAAAGAAAGAAAGAAAGAAAAAATAGATTTCTTTTGTATCTATTTTATTAGTTGCCACTCTTTCAACAACTCGAATAATGGAGCCTTTTAATGCCTTATATTACAGTTTTCTTTTTTTCCAAATAGGTCTTTAACCTGCTCTCTAAAATGTAGAAAGAAAGTTACAACAATGTACTACACCTAGTAAATACTTATTAGGTTTGTTAGTGCCTTGTATTGTTTTAACATATTTCCTCTTGACGTGGAAGACTATTCGACCATCAAAATACTATAACCTGTGCAGGGCCATATCTGAATTTATATTGACAGCTTGTTATTTAAGTTGACTTTTATCACATGAGAACTGAAGTAATTTAAGATGTGGCATTAAATGTTAGATACTAATACAAATTCTTTTTACATTAATAAAATTTCTTTTTACACTAAAGCCTTGCTTCTTAGTCCAAGTGCCCTCTGAGAACAGCTGAGGGACCCCTTCAGGGTGAATCATGTTGTAATGAGGCTTCTCTGCCTTTCTGACAACTAACCTCCCTTGGAGGCTGACCCAAATGTAGTCACATAATATTAAATTTCACTGTAGTAGATTGTGTAGTCTAAATTGTTATTAACAAAATGTCTGATATGAATCAAAGTAATTTTTTAAAACTAAGGTACAAATTTTAGGGTCTCATGAAATTTGAAGCATATTTTAAAAGCTAATTGAATAGCTGTATCATTAATACAACCAACTTTTCAGTGTTTTTCTGAAAGCAGCTCTGAAACAAAACAAAGATGGAAATGAAGGCCTCTCTAAGTAGAAAAAGTTAGAAAATGAAGCAAATTTAACGAGACATAAACAAATCATTACTGCTAGTAAAGATACCAAGCTAGACTAAATAGCGCTCAACTAGATGCAATAAAAACATTAGTCCAAATAATTCCTAAACTAGATGGATTGAAGGGTCTTATATAATAAATTTCTACCACACTATGATGAGTATATACTATTGACAGCTAACGGTTAGTGGGTGCTTGCCAGATGACACACAAGAACCATATCATTGAATTCTCACGTAAACTCTCAGAGGTAGATGCTATTATATTCATGTTTTACGGGTGAGGAGACTGACATACAGAGAGGTTAAGCAAATTTCCCAAAGTTATGTGGTTATTAAGTGGTATACAGCCAGGATTTGAACCTGTAATCAGGCATCGTCGTCAAATATCTTAATCACCATATAGGCTAACCTGGCTCCTATCTATATTAATTAGTGGTATTTGCTTGCTGTAAACATAAGTTACTACATGACAAACTAAGTAACTGTGGACCAGAAAGGTTAAGGGAATCATCCCAAGTCTTTTGATTAGTTAGTAGCAAAGCCAAGCATCCTGGTTTCCCTGTTCAGTGTTTTCCTCAAAACTGTGCTGCCTCCCAGTTATATGATATGTGAAGAAAGCCAGAAAGTAAATTTAGAAAGATAATCTGTAAAATGACCACAGAATAATTAAACATCACCAAAGTGATTCAATCGTTTCAATTTACATTGGCTGTCTGGGTGCTTCCCCATGCCCACCAATCCGCACCCCGGTTTTCTATTCATCAGGGCATTTTTAAAAGTCTCAAGATACTGATATGACTGAATTTCTTAGACATGTGTAATTCTGCCACAGTCCTGAGTTATGGCCATGGAGCGGACACAGTTGCAGCTCACTCCTGAATGATTTTATTAGAAGCATGTTATTGTTTGGATCATAGATTAAGAAGGTAGGAGGAGCCTTCTGAGCTATTCATCTGACATCTTTTATTAATTTTAAATTAACCTAGAAATTAAAGTGAGTTGCTTTTATTAGAAAGAAAAATTGGTTTAGTAATTATCTGAATAGTCACTGGCTTGTGTTTTATTCTCAGATCATGGCTTGAGTTGCTTATATAACCTTCAGAAAGTCGATAAATCTCTCCCGGTCTACAGAGAAAAATTATGAAGCTTAATTTCATCCGGCTTTCTGCCACTTAGCACTGCCCAACAGTTCTCCTGTGTGTAATGTGTTCCCCTTATCAGATGATATGGGATAAGCAGAGAAATCTGAGGAAGCATGATTGCACGCAAGTTTAGCTGGGCTTTCCCTTTCCACCCCAAATTCTAGGCCTTGGGTACTGTCCCTTTAAGACCCACTGAGGCACAATTACAAACAATGGGGCTGAGACCTTGAAAAAAGACCCACCTTGCTACATTGCTGGTTATCAGTCACATAATCTTTCTATGATTATATGATTATGATCTAGATTTAAATGTGCAAACCCATAGGCCTAGCAATTCCACTTTTAGTAAGTCACCATATACAAAGATTTATTCACAATCATAAAAGAATTCATATCACAGCACCACTTAAAATAGTACAAGAGCAACAATTCCAACCAAATCTGTATATGGTAAAAGTCTAGCAATAAAGGATTTAAGTAAAATGATACTTACATACTATGCAGTATTTTATAGTCATTTTAAATATAGTTGTTGGCACATGAAAATGGCAATAAATAGTTCACAAAATATCATCTCTATTTTTAAGAATGTTATATTAATACTCTGAAATTTAATGAAGATTACAGTTGAGGGGTAAAATTATTGGTAGACTTTACTTCCTTCTTTGTGAATTTCCATATTCCCTTAATTTTCCTAAGTGAATTTGACATATTTCCCACTCTCATCTCTAAGTACTAACTGAGTTACCACTAAATTCGGTTCACTTCTTGTCTAGATTCCCATCCTGGCCAGGTGCTACTGCCATGACATCTGTCATAGGTAATGGTGACCCATCACTCTTTCCTGCTCTCAGTTTGGCTTGTTTTGTTTGGGTTTGGTTTTGGTTGCCATTGTTTTGTCAATGTTCTCTTGGTAAGGTCTACGGGAAGGCCTGATTGAAAGCTTTTTTCCTTTCAGTAATTCTTGAGCATCTTACTCAGCACTGTGAGTTAAGTGATTAATAATTTATCCAAAGCAAAACTTTGGAGTAACAGAAAACAGGAGAAATCTTTCTCAATCAATATTACTAATGTTATGTATGTCAGAGTACATCATGTCACAGGGATGATCAGGCCTGTGAATGAATATTTATATAAATATTGACAAAGAAAGAGGTGTGTATAATATGATGACTTTCTCCGAAGTCTCCTTCTTACATAATAAATGTGCTCCCCAAACTAAGCAAGCATAAACAACAAATTGTGACCTTGTAATTGCAAGAAGGGACAAAAAGCTTCTTACAAGACAAATATCCATTTGTAAAGTTTCTGACTGATAAGTTTAAGTCTCACATATACTAAACATTTAATGTCTTAGAGAAGGGTATAGGAGAGCTCTCTTGGAGGAAACTGTTTATCTGAAGAGCTTCAGTTTTGCATGGGTTCAGTTTCATGCAATCAGGTTTCACTTCCTGTAATAGATTGTTATTTTTTTAACCCATGATGAAAAAACTATGTCAGTTTATATCATAGTAATTTGTTCAAGCTAGCCTAATTTAATTAACATGTCAGACCTGATCACACCTGGGGTTTTTATGCAGAACTTCAGATCATCCAGGAATGTCATTGCTATGTGCAAACATAAATGTCCTGTGTTGGCACAAAAATTTCTATGTAAATTTGTATATATTCAACTGTGCTCAAGAGCTATTATGATTGAATTTCACAAGAACACCAGGCTGGAAATGCAAATACAGAACTTGTGGACTTATTTATGGAACACCTGTCTGCAATGTGGCTGTCTCCAACAGTATTATTGAATGGTTCTTTTCATAAATTTTGAATATGCTCAATTCTGTAAGATAGTATCTATTATAAATCCAGTAGTAATTTGGGCTCATTTATTTCCAGGTAGTTTTCAAATGCTTCAAATTTGGTAAAACTCAAAAGAACTTCACCAAACATCCCCTACTCCCACCCATCTGGAAATACTCTTACCTCGAAGGGTAACTGAATCCTTCTACAGATACTTGCTAAATTTGTAATCAAGTTATCAGAGTGTTGTTTTATCTGCACTATTTAATTTCTAAGAAGCTGCAGAACTTATTTCTCAAACTGCTGCTGCTGTTTCTCCTCCTCTTCTTCTTTCAAATTACTGGAAAGATGTTCTCCCCAGTGCTAGGCAAAGCAAAATCTGGAGAGATCTGGAAAATTTGCTTTATTCCAAACTTAGATTCCATGAGGCTTTAAATGGGCCTAAATTTGGTCAAACCTGTTCTCTCATTCCTACCGTCAGCTTGTTTCACAGTCATCTGGTCTTGATTTTCAGAGAAGAACCTGGAGATCAAAGTTCAGATGCACAACTAATGGTCAACCTAGTGCTTTACAGGGTTGAGCATATGCATGTGGGGTGTGTGTGTGTGTGTGTGTGTGTGTGTGTGTGTGTGTGTGTACATGCTAGGATGTGTCTTTAAATAAAAAACAAACTATACATTAAAACTAGTGATTATTCAAATCAAGTTTTAAGGCTCCTATCCCACCTTCCCTACTAACTCTGGGTTTGTACTGGAAGGAACAGTGGAAAACTGTCAGGAAATGGGTCTAAATGTTCCAAAAGTTTTTTTGGAACTATTTTTTAAGGCAGCAATCTATGCAGAGTCATTCCTTTCTGTAATTTCTTGGTCAAAGCACCAATACCTTTACTGGCCTAAGTTACTTTTGAAAAGAGGATGAAAAAAATCATTTTTTCACAGCTGCTTTTGCAGTACTATGTATATAGCAGTTATTCAAGAAATTTTAGTAAAATGAATGCTTGGCTAAATGAATGAATGATCTTGTCTAAAAAGATACTTGGAATTTTTTATGATTAGTACAATTTTGTATTCTTGTATATAATTAGACATTTTCATTTTAAAAATAAAATTTTATTTAAAATTTCGAAAAATTATACAAAATATTTTTCAAATTATATTACTGATTGCTACAAGTGATTCATTTTCCTTAACTTTAGTCATGGAAAATATGTTTTTTGGTCCTTGGGCATCCTCTAAGCATATTACCTACCCAAAATGCTAATATTTAATGATATTTGCATTAGCAAGCCTCCAAAATGGCCCACAATCATCCACATCCTCTGGTATTCACATCCTTGGGTCATCTTCTCTTACAATGAATCCAGGCTGGCCCTGTATCACCAACAGAGTTCAGAAGTGACAGTGTATAACTCTCAAGGTTGTCTGATCTCTTGGATCACTCACTCTGGGGGAAGCTAGCCACATATTATGAGGACACCAAAGCAGCCCTGTGGAGAGGCCCATATGGAGAGGAACTAAAGCACCTGATCAACTTGTCACACCTGTGAGGGAGTCACCTTGGAAGTAGGCCCTCAAGCCACAGTCAAGCCTTCAGATGACTGTTGCCCCAATCTGACTCCAGTTACAAAAGAGCTCTAAGTGAGGTCTAACCAACAGTGCCTTTCTTGAATTACTGACCTAGAATTTGTGAGCATAATAAATCATTATTTTATGCCATTAACTTTTGTGGTAATCTGTTATACTGTCATAGTAACTGGAACAATATTTAAATGTATACATAGTCAGCAAATTTATAGATTTAATTCTCACTTTTAAGAGTATAGAAAATCAATAGAAATTCTAAGATCAAGCAAGCACTTTAATCTTCCAACAATCTTCTATCAAATTTCCTTCTTAGAAAAGTTTCTATAGGAAATGTATTCAATTCTGGACCATTTAAGTTCCTGGATGGGCTTTTCTAAACTTTAACTGCTTTGGTGGACTTATATCTTATCCCTCTCTGAAGACATGCCCCTTTTTCCATCAATATCTATTGACGTCCTTGGGTTTGATGAACTACATCTATTGAGTGAATGAATAAACAGATTAGTGGATAATGGGTGATAATATATAAACCAATGAGCAGATTTGGGTTCCTAATATGTGTCAGGTACTGTGTTAAATGTTTCACATATTATGTTCCATGTTTCCACTTCCATTACCCTTTTGTATATGTGCAGTCATTTTTGCAGTATTTCACATGCATTTTACCTTTCCAATAATCCAATGTATTCAGGGAACAAAAAGGACTCTCATGGACAAAGGGAGTTTGTTAGCATTTAGAATCTCCCTGACATGATTTTCTTTTTAAGGATGTAATCAGCTTTTGGTTTGTGGAAAGAAAATCTGAGAACTACCCATTAACCAATAGCTTCCACTTCCCCAAGAGACACAGGCTCCTTCTCTCAAAGAGCTTCATTCTTATGAGGAGACTGACAATCAACAACCAAAAGGAAAATTAGTACAGAGCGATGACTTCCATGCAGAGATGCAAAAGAAGAGAGATGGCTGCATTAGAGGACGGATAGCCTAAGATCTGAAAAAAAATGTTGGTATTAGTGACAAAAAGCATGGATCTTTTTAAAGTGATATCTTGAGACAAAGATGGATATAATTAGGCATGCTGAAAGCAACAAGTTTTAGCCTCAATGGTTTCTCAATGAAATCTAAAGCAGTCAACGGTGTATTCAACATTGAGAATACAAGAAAATTAAAGATTGTATAAAATGGATTAATGTACTGTTGAAAATTCCTTCCGAGAAAAAAGAGGAAAAGAAAACATTACAGGCAGAAGGAGCACAGGCCACAAGGTAGGAAAGAGCTTGGCATATTGGGGACAAAATGAAGACCAACAGGAAAGAGAAGAGTGCACAAGGATGGTGTAAGATGAGGTCAGAGAGGTAGACTGGCCCAGTCAGGGAGGCCTTTGTGCAACAGAATAAGAAATCAGAATCTTTTTTCTAAAAACAATGAAAAGCCAATGAGGACATTTAAGCCAATGACATATTTCTAAAATATCCTTCTGGCTGCTCTGTGGTAAATGGGATACTCTGCGGGGGGGTAAAAATCAAAGCAGGGGTTGTTAGGAGACTCATACAGCAGGATTGGGAGGGATGATGGTGGCTTGACCGTGGAGGCTGTAACACGGAGGAAAAGAAGTTGATCTATGCGAGGCATGCTTTGGAAGAAGATTCTGAGGAACTAGCTGATGGATTGCATGTGGGGGTCTACTGCTGCCTGCCAAACCTCAGCTGTTTTGGCACCGTCACCTTTCTGGCCCCTACAGCACTGTTTGTACAATCATTTAAAGCTTCACTGACCTTTCCCTTATTATTTTATAAAATAAAAATTGGAAAAAATGAAAAATGTTGCTATTACTGATAAAAAGCATGCATCTTTTTAATGTGATATCTCGAGATCAAGATGGATATCATTAGGCATGCTGACAGTAAAAAGTTTTACTCTCAACTGGTTTCTCAATGAAACCTAAAGCAGTCAACAGTGTATTCAACGTTGAGGAATACAAAAAAATTAAAGATTGTATGAAGTGGATTAATGTATTGTTGAAAATTGTTTCCAAAAGAAAAGGGACACTTGTACTTTTTTGACCTCTCTATCATGTTTAAGTCTATTGCTCAACATTTGTACATTCTTGATAGCATTCATGTTTTCATGCTTTCAAATGTATATAGCCCTTTAGTAAATATCACATCCTAGTAAAAGACTATATATATTGACTGTTACCCAAATACATTTATTCATGTATTAAAACATACTGAGGTTCTGCCTTGTCCTGGGCACTTTTCTATGTACTTCAGTTATAGAAATGAATAAACGAGGTCAAACACAGTCTTTGCCTTCATGGGGCTTATAATCTATAGGATATAAAAATAAGTAAACAGGCAATCACAATGGAAAGTGACAAGAGCCATGATGGGCAATGTTCAGGTTGCTGTAGGAACACAGGTAGAAGCACAAACTAAGAAGGTGGGCAACTTGGGGTAGGAGACAGTATTGGAAAATCCCCCTAGAGGAGGTGACCTCCAGGCTGAAACCCCAGTTCTCATCAGTAAGAACTGGTCACCTCCCTAAGAATGAGCCCAGCCATTCATTCAGCAGCCACAACTCAATGTAGCATCTTTTCTTCCCTTAACATGGCACATGCAGGAAATCATGTTAGACACTTCTAACATGGGAAAGAGACAAAAATTGTATTTATTTTTAAAAACAGGCCCTGGAAAGAAAGTCAATTGTCAAGGCTAAAGATGGACATGCAGATGAAGCAAACTGGTATAAGAAATTCATGGCTTTTAGCCAAGACAGAGAAATCTCTGCTATATTGAAAAGTGCTATATTGGGGTTCACAATGGCTCTGCTCTACAAGGCAACTGAGTTTCCTGTTGCACTCTACATGGAAACACATAAAAGCAGACTGTAAAACAGATTCAGAAAGTACCAGAAACAGTAAAATGTACTTATCAAGTGAGAGAGATAAATCTCTATGTGTCTGAAAAGGTACATAGATGTTCACTTGTGGGTTTGCTTTTGTTTTGTGGGAAAATAGTATATTATGGTAGAATTTGCAAATTTTGACATTCACAGAGGGCTCAGGCTCTCCTCCTTGGAACCAAAAGGCCTTTATCCTCTTCAACTGGATATGATATTTTCTCTAAAGAAAGACTTATAGAAACCCAGCATTTGCATCTTCGGTCTCTCTTCCATCTTCTGAGTGAATCTATCTACTTTTGCATTGTTTGTCATCTCCAAGTTCCCCTTCCCTGCATATGATATGATATTACTAGAGTTAAGAAGCCAGAGGGACTGACTTTCAAATATGTCAAATGTTATTTATACAACTAATTTAGTTTCCCTAAGTAATAATGTACACACCCAGCAGGATCTGCTCTGTAAATGACTCCCCAGTTCACGTTGGATCCCACTTAAAAGCTGCCCTTATTACTAGCTTATTAGTCAGAAAGTGAAGAGCTTATGATAGATTTTATTATGCTCACAGGAGCTTTCCTTCTGGGGAGTTAGAACCCATCTGCAAAGTAAGAAAAAGTGAGTGTACTTACCCGGGGTCAAGAGCAAATCTGGAGGAAGTAAAGGTTTCTAATGTCCTTGCTTGTTTCCATAGTGTAAATTTAAATTTTAGGTCCGTGGATTAAATACTACAAAGATTATCATCCTTTCTGGTCTCCATATCCATAAAAGCTCTCACTATGCACTCTATTCCTCTTCTTTACCTCTCTTTACAACTAAACATTGAATATTTAGAAAATGTCTGTCTTTATATAGTAGTTACTTCTTAAGCTATTATATGAATGTAGTTATTGAACAGGATCTTATATGAGTCCTGTATGAATGGGATGTTAGGATTTGATCCTCCAGAAAAAGGCATGGGGAAAAAAATGTTACACTAAGAACTTTGATAAGGCTGAAAAATATTTAATACAATGAAAACAACAGAACTGAGATTTTTGTAATGTATTTTCCTCGTAAATCATTTTGTTGATGACTTTAAATGCTTATAAAGCAACTTGAAGCTTATTCTGACTTTAGTTAAAGTGCCAAAGTTTATATAAATCTGGCTCTGTCTTACCTGATATTAGAAGTGCCAGAAGGCTCTTAACAGCGACCTCAGCCACAGAGTATCAGTTTACCGACATGCTGTGTAAGAAAAAACCAAAAAAACCAAATAAACAAAAAGCTAGTAATGCATACAAACAGGCATTACTGTGTGTTTTTCTTAAAATAATATTTTAGTCATTGTTGTTGTGGTTCTTAATTTCCTTTAGGTGAGTGAGAAAAATGGCCAGCAAATAATACATTCCCTCCACAGCCTCAGCTTGTGCTCTGGCTATATCTGTGGGCCTAGAGCATTTGTAGTCTGCAGAACTATTGCTCCTGTTTGATTGAGATTTGTTCTTAAACACCCATAGCCTGATCTCTTAAAAAGCTGGTGCTTATCTGCAGAGCTTGCTAGTTGCTGTACAAGCAGTATCCCATGTCTTCGTTAAATTACAGTTAGGTCATTTTTTTTCTTTCCTTTTCTTTTTTTTTTATTGTAGTGCAGTTTATAAAAATGAAAGAATTTGGCACTGTTTTGTGTCTACCAAAGCACCTCAGATTATTTCTCGAATGTTTTTGGTTGGATAAAATCTCAAATGTATCTTGCCAAGTGCCCTTTTCTCCATGACTTCCAAATTCATGCAAATTTCAGGGAAAATTTAATCCGTATGTTTCTGATTCATTCACTCTTAACTCATCATATTGTTGTTTTCAAAAAACAATTTTATGTCCAAGAAACTCTAGGGGCATTTTTTTATATATATAATCTGTTTTTAGTCAAATTTCTCCCCAATTGGAGCGTGGAAGTTGTGTATTTTCAAGTATTAAGTATTGAACTTGAACTTCCATCCACCCCCATTTTAACTTCAAATTATTCTTGTAAGAGGTAAGTTGCAATCAGAATATGGAGAATGTGAAATGACTGCACATTTCTGCCAGCAGCTGCCTTGCCAGAACCGAGGCTGACTCAATCAGCCAGAGCCTGCTGAACAAAGCCAAGTTCACCCCTTAAGTCTCAGGCGAACTTCCCTCTGCTGAGTCACCCCTTAAAGAGTTGCACTTGTGGATCTGAACCTTCCATTTTGTAAAAAGTGCAAGCTTAGGCACGTCTGAACCCTTTTGGAACAATGGAGTATCACACTTGGTAACCATTATCTCTGGAAGGGGGAAAAAGTCTTTCTATAAATCATGTACTCTGCATCTACCACAGTATTGTTTGTTTACTTTTTTACACACCATTTTAGGGTCATCAAATCACACTACAGAGGACTTTAGGTTTCATGCAAAAACACCAAAATGCTGAACACATTAACAAGTAAATAACAAATACATGTTTATGCATTGGCTTCTAGTTGAAGCAATCTGGTTGGCATTTTCTCAAGGGAGTTATTTAAATTTTAAATGGAACAACATTTCATTTAGATTTCTGCAAATATGCGAGGGCACAGAAGTAATTTATATGTACATGAAACTCTTCACTGAAGCACCTGGGTACTTGACAATAATTAAAATACAAAGTAGACTTATTAACTTTTCCTTTTAACTTTCTACCTTTTTGCTTCTTCGGGGAGAGTGAAAGGAAATTTCTAGAGTAATCTGTCAAGTACCTAGAGGTCCTTTTTCCTACCACCACATAATGCCTGATGGCAATTTGCTCCTACATCTCTTTCTGTTGCATCCTTCAAAAGCCCTGCTCTGATCTTCCCTTATACACTCATTGTCTATTTTCAGAATCAGTGTTTTTATTTCTTAAGCTATCAGTCCCTTTTCCCCAACTGCCAGAGACTGAACATTTATTTCACTTTAATGTCAGCAATATAATTAAGGAAACAGATGATAGAGGGTATAAAAATGATGGAAAGTGCTATAAATAGAAATTTCCACAACATAGTTTTAACAATGACCTGGGCATGGATAATTCCCATACTTATATTGTTGGCCTCAGACCTCCACCCTTACCTCCATCATCATTAATTGTCTATGAGGACATGACTTACATAAGTGGTTCTCAAAGTGCAGTACCCAGAAACACAAACACTGGGTTCATCCCCAACCTGTGGAATCAGAAACTCTGGGAGTGGGTCCCGGCAATCTGTGTTTTATTAGCAAGACTTCCATGTGATTCTGAAGCTTGCTGAAGTTTGAACTGGCCCTGAAACTTAATGTGTTGAATCCAACAGTTTGCTTCTCATTTCCTATTTTCTTAACCTCACCATTTTTATCAATGGTACCACAATCACCTTAATTTGTTGCCATCAAAATCTTGAAGTCATTTTTACTTTTTCATTTTGCCTTCTTTTCTAGTCCTCTATCATGAAGATGGCCCACTTCTGTACCCAAGGTGTTTTTAAAAATCTATTCCTTCTCACTTATTCTAGGCCCACAAAAATCAAATCCCAAGCCTTCTCCAACAAGCTAACCAACATCCTCTCTGTGGTCTTTTACTCTATAGTGCTATTAAAATAATTTTCCTCATATGATGATTTCATCTGTCACATCACTGCTCAAGAACACGGCTATTTTATTTTGAACCAAAATACAATTCTCTTGTCTGTCTTTTGAGGGCTCCACCAATAAGCGGTCCTCCACTACCTTAGTCTCATTGCTCAGTTTCTAGCAAAGCAGATCTCACTGGCTTGTTCTCACTTCCCTTGTGCTTTACATTTCTCTTATCTGGAATGCTCTCCCTCTCTTTCCCACCGCTCTGTGTTCTGTTCGTATTGGAAATCCAATTCGCATTCTTTGAAACAGGACCCTAACTTTATCATTCAGTATTTATTTTTACTCTGTGATCATTGTGTTAAATTTGCCCTAACTTGTATGTTTCTTTCCCAGGCATTGCTTCAAATTGATATGATGTATATACTCTTCAGCTCTTTTCTATAACCTCTTCATGTTTTTCCACCCTGTACTGCTCATTTCAGGCCCAGAACTGTGGCTAACTGGATTAAAAGTAGGTAAAGTGAGATACTAAAACTCAAGTGTCCACATTTGCAGTTATTAGTAGCCCTGGCTTAGGTTCATGGGAGGGAGCATGAAAGTTACCATCTAATAAGGGTTTAAATATTCATAACTAATTGCCCGTGCCAACTGTTTTTGATTCTGTGCCATTACTGTTTAGATGTACTGTCCCTTATTGTGACTTTATCTTTCAAGACACAATTTATTACTCCATAAATCTGAAACAATTAAATCAGTGTGTACTTATATGTGTAGATATATATTTTCTTTTCAACATGGACCCAAACCTAAAGGAAACTCCATTAAGGCTATAAACAGAAAAAAATCACCTCAGTTTTGATGGGTATTTCCATGGCTTCCTGAAATAAAATAGAGCCTGTTTGTTCTTAATATTTTTTATGATTTAGTGATATCCTGTAGAGTACTATATTTTAATTTCAAAGAGGCAGTGAACAACAGATGTGGTAGAAGGCCAGGAAAGGGATAAATGGGTTAAAAGAAGCAGTCAAAACTAAAAATATACAGCACCGGGCTTCCAAAGCAAAGCCAACTATAATAAGAGGAACAGAAAGCATTAGTGGGAACCGGTTTCATTCAACCCTGGCACAAGAGGCAAAGAATTTTACTTTTTACTTCTTACAGATAATTTGACTTTGTTAAAGCACACCTTTATCTTCATCATATCATTTAAAATTTTATTTGGAGTTCTATCATCAACACCAATCTTCAGATTCTTATGATTAAATTTGTACATCTCCGTAGTTTGTTAGCTATAGATCCAAAAATCTAAAAAGTTCTGAAAGCTAATTATTTTTCCAACTTTTACGGTCGTAGAAAATTACCTGACCTGAATTAATTTGGTGGCAAAACCTTACCTGAACTGACATAAAATTATTTACTTTTTATTTATCCCGCTTGAAGTGAATATTCATACATTTTGCTGCTCAAACAATGCATTTGAATACAGAGTGAAGTTCCAGTCCTCTTGGGAGTGTGATGTAATATATTATATGGATACTATTATCTGCCTAAAATTCAAATTTTTCTAGATTTGGAAACATATCTGGCCCCAGAGACTTAGGATTGGTGATTGCGGACCTGAACTAATTTTCTCTTCTGAATTTCTCCTCTGATTTTCTCAGGAAGAAGTTTTAAATTATTTACTATTATCTTGAGAATATCTCTTTAATACCTTGGTTTTTTTTTAATGTCTCTGCTATGAAGGAAGTAGCTAAATTAGGTTTTAACAAAGAAGAACTCTGGATACAAGTTATACAAAGGGACTAAAAACACTTTAAAACAAGATCAAATGACAAGGGGCACAATTTAGAACCCAAGAGTGTAAAGAGTTTTCCATATTTTATTTCTTAACTTCCATATGGGTGTGCTGAATGAAAAGAAATATACATATGCACATGTACATATATACACACATACATATACACATACAATAGGTACACATGCATATATTTTATCAATCTAATGGCAAACTTGAAAAACAGAATTAGAGCTATTAAATGTGTGTGTATGTGCATCTATATAATGCCATATTCTCACAATAGATCGTATCAGTAGTTCAAATAAAAGATATTTATTGTTGCAAATGCAACCACACACACACACACACTTTCCATACAATGTACTCTATTGGTCACTTAATTTTTCTAGTATAGTTGTAAAAAATTAGTACTTTTCAATATTTTATCCAGTGGGATGGTTATAATAAAATTAGTATTGGCTCCCAATGTATAGTGCCAACTTCCTGAGGGGATAGGTTTGGGGTGGATACTACTGAACTAAATAATTCCGATGGAGTCTGAGTTGTACACAAAACATTCTGAATGTGTTGGGAGTAGAGCAAGTGAGCACAGGGCCTTTGCTCTGCACTGGGTTATGACTCCCTGCCCTCTTTAGGGAGAAAGGCTGGCCCGCTGCTGTTACAAACAGGGCAAAGCTCTGGATTCAAAGAGTGAATCAACATTTACTGAAGGTCCACCATTTGTCAAAATCTGAAGCAGACACTGGGAGCTGTTACAAAGTTACCAGCAGGCAGAAGAGCCCTTCTCTGCAAGAACTCACAATGTATGTAGAGATGCAGGGCAGCCACATATTAAAGGAATTACCTAAGGCATATTAATGAGAGCACTGATAGTGTTATTAATACGCATTATGAGAGTCAAAGTTGAAACATTTCCAGAAGAAAAATATCAAGTACTGGGCTTGCTAAAGATCTTCTTTTCACCTTTACCAGAGCCATACCCTTATGTATGGGGATACGTATTGCATAATGTGTCTATACAGAGGTTAAGAAGATACCGTAATGGGAAAAAAGACTACAGAACACAGTTGAATTCCCATCTACAAGTGAGCGTCAATCAAAAGATGTGGGGATGAAACGTGGTAAATGCAGGACTGGTTCTGGAGCTTTGGGGAACAGAGAGACATGGAGTTCCAGTACTGACTGCATCTTGGCAGTTCTTAAAAACATTTCACTGACTGTATAAAAGCCATTATTTTGGAGCATAAAAATCCTTCTGCTCCCAACAGAAAGTGAGAATTTTTATACTGCTTTGTCATGATGTGAAAGGGAGTAATGATTTCTTTCTCCATCAGTCTCTGATCTTTGCAAATGAAACAGAGAGGACAGGTCATGCTTTAACATGGATGGCAGCAGCCGCCTCTGGAATCAACCTCAGGACTTCCTAAGTGAAAAGCCAAGTCTCTAAGTATGAGACAGTAATTACTCTCACGGCCAGGGAGAATTTCAAGTCCCTACGTATTTGCAGCACTGTCTAAAAACAATCGACTCCCCTTTCAAACTTGACCAAACTACTAATGGTATGAGAACTCAGTCGCCTAATAAAGATGTTCATTTCGGCACTCAGCAGCTTATGCGTGGCTCACAGATGGCTTCTGTCTCATTTTTTGTGTAATCCAATCATCCTGAACTACTGAGTCTCACAGTCTTCAGGAGTAATTGCAAAGCTCACCGTGACAACTGTCTCTTCTTCCAGATGTCGTCGATATAAGGAGTGTGGCTTTCACCACCTCTTTGACATACAATGTGTACATGGCTCTCCAGGTCAGAGTGGCACCCAGCAAGGTAAAGAGAAATGACTTCTTTGCATTGCCTTTGAGTTACTGCCTAGCGCTGGTATGAGCAAATATGTTCTATAAATGGCCTCTCTGTCTGTAGGCAACTTGTTTCACTTTTGGCTGGGTACCATGCAGAAAACATTCTGCAGTACTGCTCGCATTGTGTGGTAATGGTGGCAATATAGAGGCACCGATGCCCAAGAAAAAATTCAAAAACATTTAAATAGGGGCTGTTTCGGAGGTACCATTTTACTCACAGGCAAACTTTCTAGTATTAACACCTGCACTTCTGCTATCATTTTCTGAAATCATGACAGTTTGTCCTCAGTCTTTTTTTGGCAGGGGTTGGCTTTTACTTTTCCAACTTCTAAAGGATACAAGATTTTAAAGGCAAAATATTAAAACATTTTAAGCTGTAGGTTTGTTATTTTCTTTTTCCCTTGAGGCTGGTGTTAATAGTTGTGTTTTATTTCAGTATAAAAATGCCCCTTTAAAAAAAAAATCAAAGCACCTAAAACAAGGAAATATGCAAAGCCTCAAAACAGCTGTGTAAATTCACATAGGCTTTGGGCCTATAAACATTCAGCCTTAAGGGAATGACACTCTGGAAAGTCTGATTTTTACTCAAAAATTGAATTATGATTATGAATTAGTGCTACATTCATTTTAGTAAAATATCAGCGCTGTGTGTATTTCCTTAAGCTTTTTCTGCTTACTGCCATCATCATAACATAGATCATCAGTAAGAAATGTTAAGTGTGGCAACAGCTAAGAAAAATTTTCTACATCAGTAAAAACAATATTTTAGGCAAAGTATTTTTTAAAAACTTATTTTAAGAGGATTTTAAACTGTTCATAATTTATGCATAGTTTTGGATTTGAACTAGCCATAATAACTTTGCTGTAGGGATAAAAATTAAGACAATATCCTTTCCCTTAAGTAGCTTACATAAAGAATGAAGACTCTATATTTAGTCTGGGCTTACACACACACACACACACACACACACACACACACACACTCTCTCTCTCTCTCTCTCTCTCTCTCTCTCTTTCCAGTGGAAATATCCAGGTAATTGCTGCAGTTCTTCACTCTTTTAGAATCCCAAAGCTTTATACGTAGAATCACAGCCTTAGAACATTAAACCAATAGTGAATACGTTCAAAATGGGAGAGTTGTTGAAAATCCGAATTCTCATGATAGATTCCTGTAAATTATGAGTTAACTTTTCTTAAGTCCTTGTTCACTGTCAATATTATCAGCACAGGAATTACTGATATGCTCATAAATTAATAGTAATAGCAAAAGTGACCTTCATCTAAAGAGAATTCCAAATCTCAACAGACATTTATGGAGTGCATGCAATGTGCCAAGCATTGGGCTAATTAAATCCCTCCTATCTCTACACTTTAAATGAGAGAAAAGCTGACTCAAGGGAAAGAGTTATGGCCAAAGGCCATTTAATTAATTTGCTGTCTGGGGAAATAGCACAGGAACTGGGAAGAAAGCCCAGGTATGAGAACTGCTAAGTTGTTGTTCAGGATACAACACATTGTTTTTCAGGACTACAGTGGAAGACACATTTCAAAACTATATTCAGCTAATATAAAACTACAGTTCTAAAACAAATGTTGCATGTAAAAAATCTCAGAGGCACAACACATGCCTGCATTTCTTTATGGTTGTTGACCTCAATTGGAGAATTTCATCCCTACAGACATTTTCAGAGTGAACTACCATCAGTAGGCTGGATACTGTACTTTGATACTACAGGCAAGAGAGAAATCTCATGATTTCTCTAGGAATTTTCCAAAGAACCAAGCAGCAGGCTTTCACATGGGGACAAGTTATTACCTGTTGAGCACATATAGTACTTAATGCTAGGAATCTTACTTGTGTTCTGAATACAAAACCCCTATGAGATTTTACCTATATTTTACAGATGAGCCCCTGCTCACCGCAACTGGAGAAAGCCTGCGCGCAGAAACAAAGACCCAATGCAGGAATGAAGACCCAACGCAGGCAAAAATAATAAATAAATAAATTTTAAAAAATAAATAAATAATTAAGGAGGGATTGATTCTGTCCTTGAGTGAAGGGTGGAGTGTGAATATGATATATGAGCGAGACCCTGAAGAATACATAAGACATTTGCTCTGTAAAGCTGTTAGTTGGTTGGAACATTCTGCTTTGCAGAATCACATAACATCTTCCAGTTTTCATAGAATAAATGGGGAAGGTTATTATAAAAGGACTAGGCCCAGTTTTCACAAGGGAATCCTCCTAAATCTGCAAAGATGGTATACTCTCAACTTACTTAAATTATTTCTGAGTATAGGAAAAGAAGAAAAGCCACAAGATAAACCTTATAAAGATAGCACAAAAAATAAACTATAGATCAATCTCACTTATGAGTATGGAAGTAAAAATCTAAATAACATATGAGCAAATAGAATCCAAGAATTCATCATAAAAATTAAATAGCATGACCAGGTGATATTATTCCAAAAATCTAAGAGGAAAATCATATGATCATCTTCACAGATGTTAAAGTGGCCTTTGACAAAAATTAACAACCATTCCTGATTATCAAAACATTGAATAAAATGTTGAATAGGAGCTGAACAATTTCTTTAGTGTTAATATATGATTATAACTACACACACACACACACACAAAATGCAGTCCTAAAGTCAGTATGTTACTTACTAGCGAAGACTAGAGGCATTCACATTAAGGCCAAAAACAAGGCATGGATACCCACTAACTCCACTACTATTTAAAAATACATTAGAGGTGGGGCTTCCCTGGTGGCGCAGTGGTTGAGAGTCTGCCTGCCGATGCAGGGCACAAGGGTTCGTGCCCCGGTCCAGGAGGATCCCACATGCCGCGGAGCAGCTGGGCCCGTGAGCCATGGCCGCTGAGCCTGCGCGTCCGGAGCCTGTGCTCCGCAACGGGAGAGGCCACAACAGTGAGAGGCCCGCGTACCGCAAAAAAAAAAAAATAAATAAATAAAAATATATTAGAGGTGGCTGGTGTGTGTGTGTATGGCGGGGGCGGGGAATCAGTGCACCGCTTTGGTGGACACCCGAGCCCTGGGTGGGGCTGCTTCCCAGGCGGCTCGTAGGCGTCCAGCAAGGAAGGAGGAGGAAGAGAACAGGACCAACCTCTGCGCCTTTGTAGGAGCCGCGACTCCCGCCTGGCTGCGTGCTCTCTCGGCTCCGTTCCGACCCTCCTTCATCCAGCGGCCTGAAGGCGGTGCCCTGGGCCTTGCGTACCTTTTACACGCGGTAAACAGACGCTCGGAGCGCAGGTCAGCCGAGGTCACGCCCCGACCAGGGCCAAACGAATGGGGAGTCCACTGAGCTTGAAGGCCCCGCCCCGGTCCCGCCCAGTGCACAGGGTGGGCGGGCTATCGTGAGCGGGAAGCTGGTGAGTGGGTTAGCTTCGGGCTGCCAGCCACTGGGACCCTCGTCCTACTAGCCTCCAGGCCCGGATGTAGAGGATGCTGTCGTCCTAGGACTTTTCGCCTTCCGCTCTCTCTGCCCTAGAGTTTGGGGTACTGAGAGGTGAGTCATTTTTGGCCCTTGGTCCTCCTTAATCGAGACCAGGGATTGTGTGGAGCGCTTCTAATTTCTGGAACCGTACAGTAGGATGAGGTAAGGAAGGGTTTCCAGGCACAAGAACTAGCATGTGCCTATGCTTGGATAACCGCAAGTCTAACTGTGTCTCTTGGGACCACAGAGCAGGTGGGCGGGCATCAGCTGTGGAATGGCACCTGAGGAGCTGGGCCTTCTGAAGGTGGTGGGAGCCATAGAAAGTTTATTACTGAGGAGGGAGGTGGCCCAACTCAGGTCTTTACAGGCTCTCTCTGGCTGCAGAGAGGAAAACAGACTGTGGGAGTGAGAGCTCATTGTTTCCCTAGTGTGCACTCAGCCATTTTTTCCTCTAACAAAATTCAGTGATGCATATTTTATTTTTACTTTTTTCTGGATTTAGTTTGCTATATATTTTGTTAAGAATTTTTTCACCTGTATTAATTAGGACTATAGTCCTGTAATTACTATTTTTTGTATTCATTAAAATTTTATATCAGTAAATAAATAATAATAAATAAAAGTGTAGTAGAGGCACTAGTCAATGCAATCAGACTCAAATAAACAATAGAGCCACGAGAATTGGAATAGAAGTGAAACTATCTCTATTTACAGATGATATTGCAGTATATTTGGAAAAATACAAGACTGAAAACACTAATATAATTTTTAGAAAGTCAGTAAAAGTAACAGAATATTAAACTAAAAACAAACATCATAAGCCCTTATATACACAAACAGTAGCTGATTAGGTGATGTAACAGAAGATAAACTTCAGTTTACATTAGTAGCAAAAAGAGAATTCATTTAAGAATAACTTAATAGAAAATGTGTAAAATCTATGTGAGGAAAAATTAAAATACTTTAGAAAAATATAAAAGAATTTGCATAAATTTGGGGATTTTTCTTGTTTTTGGATAGCATGAGTAAACATTATAAAGCTATCATTTATTCCCACCTTATTAATAAATCTAGCATGATCGTAATAAGAAAAACAAAAGATTACTTTATGTAGCTATTCAAGTAGATTTTTGAAGTTTATATGGAAAAATAAACATAAAAATAGCCATGAGAGCCCTAAAAAATGAACAATGAGGGATGAATTTATTAAAACATACTATCAGCTTCTGTAATTAAAACTGTGATATTGATCCTTGAATAGATAGAAAGAGAAAGTAATGGGAAAGAATAGAAAGCTCACAGGCAGATGAAAAATCGCATGGAAATATAGTAATGAAAAAGGCAGTATCTCATTGGAATGTCAGATTGTGAGGGAAAGCAAAGAAGTACAAAGAAAATGATGGGGATACATAAAATGAACACTGGAGATATAGGTGCTCAAAGTGGTCAAATTTGGGACAATTTTAGCATCAACAAAAATCATGGTATTAATGCATTTTAACATACTGAAAATATAAAAAAGAACATGTTGCCAAAAATAGATGAATAATAAATACATAAGTTCAAGGGTAAGAAGGGAAATTACAGACAAGTGTGTACTAATATGTAGAGGAAAAAATAAAATGAGAAAATCACCATTTACAACACCAGTGTAAATAATTGATTCAGACAAGGTCTGTCAATGGATGTGAAAACCTAAGGGGTAAAAAGTTTTGAAGAAGCAGAGCATTCACATAGTCTCAAGTGTGGCCTTGCAGATGACTTATCAACTGCAAAAGATTAACTGTACAATTAAAATAGGGAGATCTGGCAGACATCACCTTTACCAAGTGATCAAATTGACCACCACTAATAATGAGACAAAGCGATATTATGTATCTCCTCATGAGACACTTGGGAAATACACAATGTTACCTGTGTAGAATTCTTCCCCAGAGACTCTAATCATGAGGAAACTATCAGACAAATTCAGAATATGACACTAAAGAGCTATGGCAACCAAATGTAACATGTGAAAATTTAATTGATTCTAGGTTCTTCAGGTTTTGAGGACAATTGAAGTAAGTTCAATGTGGACTCTATATGAATCATATTTTGTATCCATGTAAAGTTTCTTGTGTATGATAATAGTTTTGTGGCTATATAGGAAATGTCCTTGCTCATCTGAGAGTTTGGGAAAAAAATACTTAAATTCTTTGAAAATTTTATTTTTACTTTTTACCATTGAGAAATAAAAGTTTCAATTTCACTTTACCCTTTCATATTAGACCTAGTCATCTTTTTTGCAAAGGCTGTAGTTAAGTTTTGAGCCATTTAAAGGGGAAAATATGAATATTAATATAAAAAAAGATTTATTTTGAAAATATATTTTTGTGTGAAACACAAAATACCTTGGTATAATATAGTTTGAGATCTGTGTGCATAGTTGAATGTTGCGCTACACCCCAGTATCTATTGTTTACCATCTGAAATATCCCTATCAGGAATCTGCACTTGAAGAGATTATCAGGCAGTTCAAAAATTACTATTAAAACCTATCCCAAAGACTTTGTTAATGAACATAAGAACAAGTTATTTTTTTCCACTGGTGAAATGAGTGTTGTCAAAATATGCAAAATTGAGCAGGCCTCGCTATCCTTACCTGAACAAGGTAACGGAATCTGGGAAGCTCAGTAACCTAAATACCATCAGAGAAGCACCAAGATCTAGAGCTCCATGTTCTTGCATTGTACCCCTACTTCCTGGAGGAATCTGTCAACTGATCTGGCCAGGGTAGGTATTCTGGCTTCAAGATGTCACTGTGACTGCCTCAGAGTAAACCTGGCAAACCCAGGGTGTTTGTCAAAAGAGACAGAGAGTGGAACTTCCCCAAGTTTTCAAAACAGGTTGCATAAATATTTTTTGTTTGTTTGCTAATAAATGCCAGTATATTTGGCACAGTTTTAAGAAGGACTTGCTATTATTGTAACCTACAGAAATCTGGTTTTTTCTTTCATTAGAAATTTATGAAATACAGAAAAGGGAGAAGGGAATACCCATGATTTCCACATCTAAAGACAAACACCATTAAGACATTCACGTTTGGGCTTCTCTGGTGGCGCAGTGGTTGAGAGTCCGCCTGCCGATGCAGGGGATACGGGTTCGTGCCCTGGTCCGGGAAGATCCCATATGCCGCAGAGTGGCTGGGCCCATGAGCCATGGCCGCTGAGCCTGCGCATCCGGAGCCTGTGCTCCGCAATGGGAGGCCACAACAGTGAGAGGTCCGCGTACCGCCAAAAAAAAAAAAAAAAAAAAAGACATTCACGTTTCCTATCAGATTTATAGTTTTTAGATACTGAATTGAGGATATGGGAGAGAGGCCTAAAGCCTCCACTGACTTCCAATCACTGTAAGCTACAGATGTTGACCAAAGGAATTGATAGCAATTTGTTGTTGAATAGCAATTTAACCTAGATTTGTTTGAGTCATGAATTATGGGTTTTTTTTTTTGTTTTTTTGCTTCATGTTATTGTTTTCCAAATTTTCCACAATGACTCTTAGGTTGACAGTCAGATTTGTTTATATTTTTATATTTTTACCAAATACTTTGGGGACTGCATTAATGAACGTATATTATTTAAATAATCGCTAGAATTTAGAAAATCAAAGAGGCAGCTGGGGCCTCTTTAGTATTTTAGAACTTTTTGAACGTTAGAAGCTAGGAAAGAAATTGTGAAGGCCTGAATTGACTGAAAACTGCTAACCAGTACATGAAAACAAGAGAATTTACTTCAGCTTCCCCTATCCCCCCAGAACTACCTCAATCTTGATAACCAACACTATCATATAGTTTTTTAAAAGTCTATATCTAACCTTGTTTTCCAGATGTTTGTCTTACTAATAGTTTAACAGCAGCAAATACATGAGAGGCCTGCTGGTTACTCTGCCTATCTCTGGGAAGTATTCTAGGTACTGTCCCCATTTGTGGGGTACCTTTTACATAGGTTGCCATGCTTCATATGACGTGAACTCTATAATTGGACATGCCTGTTTGCTTTAGAGAAGTTCATTTGACTCAGAGACAGCCCCATCCACAGCCCAGCCAACTACCCACTATCCGTCAGCACCTGCTGATAATGCTCAATCCAACCAGGCTGCCATATATCAGATAGTGATTGGTTTATCTAGTCAGATTCTCTCTCTTTTTTTTTTTTTTTTTTTGTATTCATGAGAGGGAGTTGATTAGTTGAGAGAAGCGTTAAAAGGAAAAACACAGAGAGAAACAGAGACCAGAAGAGTTTAGTCCTAAGCATGTATTGGGTCTCCAGTGCCACTGTGTGCTTATCTTCTGAGTCCCTATAGGTCCTGAATGGTGGCAAAGTATAGTTGAGCAGCTACTAAAAGTTTTCTCAATTGATTCTGAAATTTTTTCAATTATCACCATTAAGAGGGCATGCTCTTTCTGTTCCCTACAACTAGAGAAAGAGCGTAATGAACATATTGAAATTTGAAATATAATTTAAAATACTACCCTACAAATAATATTTATATAGCTTGCAGCATCTGCCATAGTTGTTGATATGATGAGTAGGCTGATGCTTTCTTTAGTTCTTCAGTGGGAATGGGGATGATCTCTCCCCTACAGAATTTTAAATGCACTTAAATGATGCCTGTATAGTTAAGAGTTAGAATTATCCTTCAAGATTAGGAATTCTTAATCTGGGATCCACAGTGGGCTTCTGAGGTTCTTAACAACATTGAATTTGCACACATTTTTTTGTGTGTATACGTGAGCATATCTGTTTTTCTGTATAGTCCATAGTTTACATTAGCTCTTCAACAAGATAATGAGTGCAAAAGGGTTAAAAACACCACCACCTAATTTTACAGATAAAAATATCACTCTGAGTAATTTGCCACAATCTAGCAATCTGTAACTGCTAGAGACTAGGTTTCTTTCATTCTTTCATTAAAAATTTATAAAATACAGTAATAAAAGAAGAAATATTTTTACCATGTAAAGACAAACACCATTCAGACTTTTTATTTCTTACCAGAAATATATATTTGGGCTCAGAATCACAGTATGTATTTTGAAAATGCGTATTGATATGTTGCTTTCTAATAGACTTGCACTAAATTCCACTCACATCAGCAGTCTAGAACAGTGAAGATTTTATTCACCAGAACAAGTTATTCTTTTTCAAAAAAGAAAACTATTTTGGCTGACTTGGTAGGAGCTCAGTATCGTCTCATTGTTTTAGTGTGCGTTTCTTTATTATTAGTGAAGTAAAAGATTTTATTCTTTTATTTCCATTGGAAATTTGTCTCTTGTCCATCTTGTCCATTTACCTCAGGAACCCAGTTTTCTTAGCTGTCCATCCAATTCCCATTAAGAAATCCTGCCTCAGGAGGAAACTACAGGAGAAAGCTAGGTTTCTATTTATCACCTGGACTCGTTCCTATGTCCTCAGTAGATCTTTGCATTGGGATCATCTGAGAGATTTGTTAAAATGCAAACACCTGGGTCCTATCCACTATCCACAGAATCCGGATATATAAGGTATGGGGTATGAGGAATTTGTACTTTTCACGTGCAAACACTTTGTATTTCTTAAGAACAATAAAATTTGAGGACCACTTAAAGGACAGGTAGGCTGATATTAAATATGAAGAATGTGGACCATTATGATTCTTACAGTCTATATCTTTATGAAACCTAGGTTATCTCTCTTCTGTGAGGTAGTTTTCCCCTTATAATCATAACCATAAAGTTTAAAGTTTAATTTCTGCCTCAGAGTTAATAAACTTGGTATAAAATCGCAACTCTTGGGCTTCCCTGGTGGCACAGTGGTTGGGAGTCCGCCTGCTGATGCAGGGGACACGGGTTCATGCCCCGGTCTGGGAAGATCCCACATGCCGCGGAGCGGCTGGGCCCATGAGCCATGGCTGCTGAGCCTGCGCGTCCGGAGCCTGTGCTCCGCAGCGGGAGAGGCCACAGCAGTGAGAGGCCCGTGTACCGCAAAAAAAAAAAAAAATCGCAACTCTACCAGTGACCAGCTTTGTGAATATCCTTAATTTCTCTGAACCTCTCTTTATCTATAAGATTATAATCCTACCTCGTGTTTATTTTGAAGAGTGAGCTAATCCGTACAGTACAAGTATACTTTAAATGGTCATATAAATGTTGGATATATTTGCTTGTTCTAATTGTTTACTGTATGATAATTTTGTCTGCCTCACTTCCTTTGTAATGCCAGAATGTCTGAAACAGCTTTGGGCACAATATCAACACCTGATAATTATCTGCTGATTGATTACTATCTCGTTGTACTCAAAGATTGCTGTTATACGAGGCGGTGTTCTTTGCAGTCTGGGCTCTGACTAATAATAATGGATACTCCTTAAACAACTCGTGTGCAGACTGAAAGTCAGCCATGCTTCTATTAACCCTAAGACAGTAATGAGTCATTCAATTCATTTCCTTGAGTACCTACTATGTACCAGGTACCATGGCAAACACTAAAAATACATTAGTGAGCATAATGGACACGTCCCTTCCCTCCCAATCCCTCCTAGATGAAATGGGGTATCGTAGAGCAATTAGGTATCGTATCTTTTATCTTATCTCCTTGAAGAAATTCCATAAAACAGCATGTGGAAGACATCCCATCAGAGTGTTATCAAATGGACAATAAGAGAAATTTAAGAGACGAAGAGAAGAGTGAAAGGTGGCTATCAATCGGAAGGATGGAATGAGTAGGTTTTCTGTTTTGAATTATTCCCAGTCAAACCAGTATAGGATCTGGCAAGACAGTTGAGTGAGTTATGCAGTTAGAGCACTCAGGCTCCACTAAAGTCCTCAGGGAGCCACCTGCACATACTCATACTCTGCCTGGTCCCAGTCTAGTCCTTACAAAGACACTGGTCCTGGTCTGGCAGGATTCTGAAACCTCAAATGAATACAACTTTCCTCTGATAAATCTCCAGTTACAATCAATTGCTACCCATATTCACACTAATGAGGGCTATGTTAGGGACAAAAGAGTGTTAGAGAGCACCCAACAGAGAAGAATAAGCCAGGGAAAGCTTTTTGGAGGAATTGAGGTCTGAGCTGAGACCTGACAAGATGAGTGGGAGTTAGCTTTCCAAAGAGAGGAGGAGTGGGCTTCCCTGGTGGCGCAGTGGTTGAGAGTCCGCCTACCGATGCAGGGGACACGGGTTCATGCCCCGGTCTGGGAAGATCCCACATGCTGCAGAGTGGCTGGGCCCGTGAGCCATGGCAGCTGGGCCTGCGCGTCCGGAGCCTGTGCTCCGCAACGGGAGAGGCCACAACAGTGAGAGGCCCGCGTATCACAAAAAAAAAAAAAAAAAAAAAAAAAAAGAGGAGGAGTTAATTTTAGACAAGGGGATATCATTGGACTCCCCTAGGAACAGAAAGTATCGATACTTAAGTATGGCTAGAGTGCCAAAGAGGAGGTAAACACAAAGCAAACAGCAGTACCTAAGAGTGACCTTCACAAAGGTACAAGACAATATTGAGAAGTGTGTGTGTGTGTGTGTGTGTGTGTGTGTGTGTGTGTGTGTGTGTGTGTGTGAGAAACTGAAGAGTTAGGTTTGCTGTAGCAGGAATGCAACCAAAAGGAAGATACAACATTTAGCTAAATGCCTCCTTATTGCCTTGGAGTATCCAACAGAACGACATGCCCTCCAGTCCCTGGGACTTTGCTGAGTCTGTGGAACTGCCCAGTGACCCTCTTCCCCACGTCTCAATGGTCCAGAGTACATACTCATAAACCCCCTGAAACCGTGGTGTCCTTGACCCCAGAGGGGCACACAAGGCAAAGTGCCAGCATTTTCTTTCTTACCATAAATTATGGATAAGACTTCCTATTGGGCAGTGTTGTTGTGAGGATTAAAGGAAACGAGGTTTGCAAAGCTGCTAGCTCGGCTCCTGGCACATATAGATATTAAACAAGGGTGACCTCCTACACCATCCCCTAGGGAACAGGGTTGTTCCTCAAATTTTTTATTAATAAAATCATATTTTAAGAGTCTGTATAGGGCCTCCCTGGTGGCGCAGTGGTTGAGAGTCCGCCTGCCGATGCAGGGAACATGGGTTCGTGCCCCGGTCTGGGAAGATCCCATATGCCGCGGAGCGGCTGGGCCCGTGAGTCATGGCCACTGAGCCTGCGTGTCCGGAGCCTGTGCTCCGCAACGAGAGAGGCCACAACAGTGAGAGGCCCGCATACCGCAAAAAAAAAACCAAAAAACAAAAAAATAATCACAATACCATGATAACACCTTAAAATATTAACAAGAATTCTTTAACATTATCAAATATCCAGTCAACTTCAAATAGCCAAAAGTCACATAAATATATTTTTAATAGTTTGATTCAGGATCCAAATATATATTTTAAAAGAATAAATAAAAATTTTGGCACTAGCTATATATTGAGACTGCTACAAATTCTGGTTCTTATATATTGGATTTTCCTAAAGTGCACTAATAATATTTGTATCAGAATGAAGTTATGTGTTCAGTCGTTTGGGCAGCACTATTAAGTGCCTTTCCTTTGGTAATTCAATACCATTTTTTCCCTAACCCACCTCTGGCACTAAATAATGGTATGACCTTGGGCCATTCACTCAACCTATCCAAGTCTCAGTTTCCATAATTTTAAAAAGAAAGTGTTGAACTAGAATTGATTATTCAACATGCTTTTATTTCAAGCCTACCATGTGGAAGGCAGGACAGCCCAGGGTGAAGAGAGTTCTGATATCCAGCAAATCTGGACTGGAGCCCTGACACATACAGGCTACATGAGCTGGGATAAATTTAACCTCTCTTTGCCTCAGTTTCTAAATCTGTGAAATACAGATGATAGTTACCCAAATCCATAATGGTGGGGTAGGGGGAGGGGTGGATAAAATGAGAAAATATGGGTACAGTGCTTGGCACATAATAATCCCACAATAAATAGTAAGTGTAGTTAGACTCTCAAGTGTTTGGGGCAGGGTTGAGGGGATAAGGCTGGAAGGAAAGGCAATGGTTAGAGCCACATTGTCTAATACAGTTCCGACTGGCTACACATTGCTATGGGGCACTTGAAAAGTGACTAGTTCAAGTTGAGATGTGTTGTAAGTAAAATCCACTCCGGGATTCTGAGATGTACTGTGAACAAACAAGTATCTCAATAATAATTTTTAATATTTAAAATATGTTGAAATTATATGTTGGATATATTGGGTTAAATAAAATGTTATTAAGATTAGTTCCATCCTTTTTTATTACTTTTATGAAAGTGGCTAATAGGAAAATTTAAATGACATACATGTGGCTCGCATTATAAATATCTATTTATTTATGGAATATGTATGATTTATTTATAGAAATCTGTTGGACAGAATGGGGCTAGATCCACTGCCCCTCTCCCTTAACCTCCACAACTTGTTGATTCTGTTTCCTCACTAGCTCGCACATTTGTCTTCCCCTCCATCTCCACCACTGGCTTAGAGTATTACAAACCCATTTACTTTATGTTTTGCTTTTTTTTTTTTGCGGTACGCGGGCCTCTCACTGTTGTGGCCTCTCCCGTTGTGGAGCACAGGCTCTGGACGCACAGGCTCAGCGGCCATGGCTCACGGGCCTAGCTGCTCCGTGGCATGTGGGATCTTCCCGGACCGGGGCATGAACCTGTGTCCCCTGCATCGGCAGGTGGACTCTCAACCACTGCACCACCAGGGTAGCCCATATGTTTTGCATTTTTAATCAAGATATAATTGGCATACAACATTGTGTTAGTTTAAGGGGCACAACAAGTTGATTTGATATATACTGCAATATGATTACCACCGGAGCATTAGCTAACACCTCTATCATGTCACAAAGTTATCATTTCTTTCAGTGCTTAATGGCTCCTCTCCAGTCTATACTGCTCCTTCTTAAATCTTTCACAGTCTCCCCTTGGCCTTCAGAGACATTGGAAATTCCTCATCACAGCATAAAATTCCCTTCAAGATCTGACCCCAACTCTTTAAACTCTCTCCCTACCCTCCCCACCACCACCTCTTTGCAGTTACTTCTCCTGCCTCAAGCAAAACCCCTCACCCTCATCCCAGCATAATTGTGAAGCGTTAGAGAGCAGGCTTTGAATCCCAGCTCTTCAATTTACTGACAAACTTTGAAAAAGTAACTAGACCTCTCTGAGCCTCATGATTCTTCTCTCTAAAAAAAATAATAATAATAGACTTGAACTAAATGAATAGACTTGCCTTTCAGAATTTTTATGAGGATTACGTGAGAATGCATAGATGGTGCCAGGTACATAGCAAGCCCTCAATGAACGTTACTGCTGAACATTTTCTCCTGGAGAAGTATTCCTTGCCACCCTGCCTCCACACATACTAGTCTCTCCCTGGGGTTTCCACAGTACTCTGTACACTCCTCACCCCCCAACTTTTCTCTCAGTGTTTTAGCTGTTCACCATTCTTGCCTCTAGATCAGTGGTCCTCAAAGCTTCATCTTAGAAGCAGCAGTGCTAGCATCCCCTGGGAAGTTGTTAGAAATGCAAATTCCTGGAGCTCACCCCAGAACTACCGACTCAGAAACTCTGGGGCTAGGGCCCAGAAATCTGTTTTGACAGGCCCTCAAGGTGAGTCTGATATTTATACATTTGAAAAACACTGCTACACTGGGTATGTATGCCTAGGACCACATCCAATTCATCTTACATTGCCACCCAGTCCAGTGACTATTTGTCAAATGAAAAAATGGATGAATGAATCCTGATGACAGGGTGAAGCCATCGAAGGATAGCCAGCAGGGGAATGTTATGGTCTGATTGCCTTTTAGAAAGTTACTTTTGTAGGCTGTGCAGAGTACAGATTATAGGCAGAAGTAACCAGAGGCAATTGAATTTGCTTATAGGAAAATTATGATTTGAAAATCTAGATTTATTATTCAGGCAGAAAAAATAATTATTTACAAAAAGAGTGCCTTGTTTTTCAAAATATTCCTTTCAAAACAATTTTTAAATGCATTATTATATCATTCTATTTATATGTAGTGTTTTATAAATTTGTTGGGAAAAGTAGGTATATCTATATGTTGAATTTGTCAATAAATACGTTCTCCCACAAATTATGATTTCATTAAAAAAAATAGTTCCAAATATCTTACACATATTTGTGGGTTTTCAAAGTATGTAGCACAATCCTCTGCTTGGATTATGAAAGCAAAATTCTATAGCAAGTGAGTATATTTAAAAATTAAAATGTTATTTAAATTTCAGTATTAACATAGAAATAAGAATAGTTTCATGTTTGTTTGACCATATATTAGTATAGAGATTATGTATTATTTATCTTATTTTGCATGGAAATGCAGTAAGCAATCATCTAGAAATATTTCAACTAGAGGCTATTAATGCCCAAATTAAAAGAAAAACAAATGGATATTAATGTACAGAATAAAGAGTAAAGCAAACCAAAGACGTGTGACCCTCCAGAAAATTATAAGGCTGCAAAAGCCCCAAAGTTGCTCCCTGTCATAATACCATATTCCTTCAGCAGATTCTCATCTCAATAATTGGGCAGGAATTCATCCAACTTAAATATGGGCACAGTATCTGAACTTTCAACTCAGGTAAAGCTTTCATATTTTCTCTTGACCTCTAAATCATCTTCTCTACAAGTGAGGGCTTTTTGTTATTTCCATTTTGATTCCTCTGCCTGGAGGACACTGTTAGTTGCCCACCCCACAGCAGACCCCTCTCTTCTTTCTTCTTCTTTGCTAAAAGAACTAATTTTTATTGTATTAAGGCAGTAGGTGCCTATCTCTGAGAGCAGAGTTCCCATGTTTGAATCCTATCATGGTAAACTGCTTTTCCCTTTGCCTGTGATAGTTCAGGAAGTGAGCACATGACGAAGTGGAGGTCACTGAGACATCATGGAACATCTGATGGGGGCTTCTAGGAAAGATTTTTTATCCTCTAATGAAAGACAGAGAGCTATGGGAAGAAGGTCTCCTTTACACTCATTCTTTTACTTCTTCCCTTAAAAAGCGTTGTGTCAGCTATCATGAAACCACAAGGCTATACAGGTCTTAAAAAATATATGGGGTATTGTTTAAGGGTACACATTTACAGCTAATAGTAAATAAGTCCTAGAGATCTAATGCGCAGGATAGTGAATATAGAATCATATTGTATTATAACTGTCATACTTGAAAAGAGACCAGATATTAATTTTTCCAGCTACACACACACAACTGATAATTATCTAACATGATAGAGGTGCTAATTATCACTACAATGGCAATCACATTACAGTATGTAAATGTATCAAATCAACACATATACACCTTAAATGTACACACGGTTAAATGCCAAATATATTTCAAGAAAAATAATAGTAAAATAAGTTTGAAAAGGAAAGAATGAGGATAAGAGGAGACTAAGGATCATGAGGGAGGAAGGAATAGGGACAAGAAGTGGGAAATACTAAAGAGCAAAGGGAGGATGAGAATGATGGGCAGAGAGAGAAGGGACTTGCTGAGCAAAGGGGTGTCTACAGGCAAAGGGTAGGAGGGGCTAAGAATGACATGGGGATGGGGAGAGTGGGAGTGGGATTCTGAAGGTCTCAGAACCCTGGAGTCTGGGTTTCTTATGACCCTCTTAGGCCTAAGAGACAACCCATTTTTAGATAGTTGGAAGAAGTGAGTCCTTGGTAAATCTGTAAATTTAGTCCATTCAGCCAGTTGGTTGTGGTGTACTCTGTGCTAACTTTCTTCTCTTCTGGCCTTTAGTGGAGGGCTCCTTCTGTACCCCGGCCAATTAAGAGACTTGGTAAAGTTGGTAAATTGGTTATTCAGAGAAAATGAATAATCATAAAGTGTTGACTAAACAAGATGACTTTTTAAAAGATTCAAAAGGAAAAAGAATAAACTGAAAAATTCTGATGTGAAATGCTAACATATTTATTATATTCACAAGACTGTATTTTAAAAGATTAATAGTGAGGTCCAGCACATTTTCAATTGCTCATTGGCTTTTAAAATGTTTATTCACATGAACTGCCTATTTATATACTTTGTCACTTTTTTCATTGGTTTGTCTTTTTTATATTCGTATGTGTTTATATATTATATTGAATAGATATCAGTCCTTTGATATATGTTGCAGATATTTTCTCCTGTTCTGCTTCTTGGCATTTAAGCCTTAAATTCTTCTGAGGTTTATTTTGCTGTCTCATGCAAGACTGGAATCTAATGGGATTTTCTGTCTAGAAGTTAAACAATTTTCACAACACTATTTGTTGAATAATTCCTCCATTCCCCATTCATCTGCGAGGTCTCCTTCTTAAGTCTCATATGTGGTAAGATACATTTCAGGACCATCTATTGTGTTTTAGCCAATTACTCTGTAAATTCTTGCACAGGAGTTTAACTGTTGCTGTGTAATTTTATGTTTATACTTTTCAAAATTTCTTAGCCGTTCTCATATTTTTACTATCATGGCAGCTGAGATTTAGAATCATTTGGTCAAGTAAAAATATAAATATTGGCACTTAGGAACTTTGTTGTGGTAGATGGAGAGCAGGTGGTGTGGATTTATGTACTGCATTAATCCTTGCTACAAATATGTACTATGCCAGCCTCTCCCATCAGCAACACTTTCATTGTGTACTTTGAAGTCCTTCCTACCCCGTGGGTCTCCAAGCAAAACAAGTCTAGCCAACACTATCTAGCAGTCATTCATTGTCTTTTGTTTGTCAGACTCATTACCAACAACCATGTGAAAAAGCCCAGGCTCTTGGAGCTCACCCCTATGTTCTTTTCAGGTTGTTTTGCAGAACCTTCTCATATGTGTCATCCTCTTCTACACTGTGTATTACATGGCTCTGGGCATGTACTGGGTGATGCTCAAGTAAGTATCACATCGCCTTCAAGCAATTCAAAAGTTCAGATCCAATATGAAAGGAGTTCATACTGAATACTCAACATGTCTTTATAGAATAAATGATGCAAACTTTTTTAATGGTATATTTTCTTAATTTTTTTAAAGTAAAATAAGCAAATGTGTCACCTTTGAAAATGGTAAAAGTAACAATCATGAAATGGAGTGAATAGAACCAGGCAGGATTGTTCCTCTTACCTCTGGAGGATGATCATAGAAAGAAAGTGAAGCTATTACTCCCTGGGCTGATGTTGAATCAGAGGACGTTCGAACCAGAAGGGAATTTAGAGATAATCTACATCCAATTTAAATATTTTCTGATATATATTGGAAATAGCTTTGGACTGCGAGTCAAGAGATCTGCATTCCGGCCCAGGTTCTTACTAATTTCCTGGATTATCGTGACTAAGCCAGAGAGCTTCTCTTACTTCAGTTATCTTCATTTGTCAAATGGAGGTAATAATCCAAAAGAGGGTTATCATGAGGACAAAGTAATATGTGTATTTTAAAAGATATTTTTATGTAAGTGTGAGGCATGTTTACAGGTAATTTTTCTTGTCTTGCTATGGTTGAATTTTATCTTTACAAATTTAGCTTGCCAATATGTTGATTTCCTTGCAATACATTATGTATAGCTTCAAAAAGTTTCCTAGAAGTCGATTGTTTATACAATTGAATTTTATTGTGTAAGCAAGGATTTGGGGCCTTTCAATTTCAATGTGCAAGTTAGGGCCCAGAAATGATGATACTGACTTTCACAATGGGAATAATGTTATGAAGCTTGCTTGCAGGCAAACCCACTGAGGAGGAGTCTGGTTTTCACCCACAGTTTCAGCTATTGCCTGGGACTGGAGATGGCGAAGACAGTACCCGGAGCAGGGAGGGGCTGAGAATATTCAGGGTTCTCTGAACATGGGATTTCAAGGGTTTGTAGTTAATGGGAATCAGAGGTGAGGAATTTGAAGTAATCAGGCCTTAAAGCTCCAGGAGGCAGCTGACTGACCAACTGCATGCAACTACAAACTCAGGCAAGGTAGGAGATATGCAGTTTACAGATTCAGATTTAATTTTCATTTTCCTCCCTTCTTAAATCATTTTTTTTAAATTGAAGTATATAAAGTTGATTCACAATGTTGTGTTAGCTTCTTGTGTACAGCAAAGTGATTCAGATTTTTTTTTTTTCAAATACTTTTCCAATATAGGTTATTACAAGATATTGAATATAGTTCCCTGTGCTATACAGTAGTAGGTCCTTGTTGTTTATTTTATATATAGTGTGTGTATCTGCTAATCCCAAGCTCCTAATTTATCCCTCCCCCACACTTTCCCCTTTGGTACCTATAAATTTGTTTTCTATGTCTGTGTAGACTCAGATTTTAGAAAAGGAAGGGATCTCAGAGATCAATTGCTTCAAGTTATAGATAAGAAACTGAAGCCCAGAGAGGTTAAGCAACCTGCCCAAGTTCATAGTTAACAGCACTGTCAGGATTAGAACCCGGGTCCTGTTGCTTCCCAGTCTATGCCCTCATCACAGTATTAGTTTTTTTCTCCCACATTTGATAGAAGGTCCCTCCAAGACTACAGCTGAGACCTCAAATACAATGAAGTCCACTTGGAGAACAAAGTAGACTAAATTGGACAAAGAAGACAATGTGGATAAAAAGGTTATTTGGCTGCCATTCAGGTCGGCCAGTTTTCAAATGTGCCACAAAGTGATTAAAGCTGATGACTTACCCTTGTGTGGGAAGACTCGACGTGCAAAACCTTGACGTGCAAAGTTATGAACTGCCTCCTCCAGAGCAAACTATGTTCATTTGTAACATCTTCAGGGTGTATGAGTTGGATGTCCTGGCACCATCTGATTTCAAAACAAATCCCTCATGGCTCAACACAAATTATAAAGGTAATTGGTTTTAGTTTTCCATCTTTGTTAGTGAACTAAATGCCTCCAAAAATCAAAATACTTTTTGTTTTATAAAAATTTTAAAAATATCAGGCCTTCTTCTCAGCCATCTGTATCCTATATCTGACTCCAAAAATGTGGAAACGTGCCATCAAAAATTTTTAAGTGACTATTCCTAAAAGATGGAATAGGATGAAATAAGTGAATAGTTTCACTATATGAATTTTTATTTGGTGATATTATGGGTAAATTTTTGGTGCATTAAATATTTTTCAAAGGAAAGGAGGAAGAATGGCTTAATATACTGATGTAGAAAGATATTTGTGAGATATGAAATGGAAAATGAAGACAAGACAGTTCGTATAGTATAATTATTCATTTTTGTAGAGTAGAGTAAAATACATCATGTCAGTGGTAAGAAATCTGGAGAATTATGCAACAAACTGTTATCTCCCAGCTGGAATGACAGAGGACTTTCATTTTCTGCTTTGTATATTTCTGCTTAGTTTGGTTTTTTTCCTTCCCCAAAATAGTATAAAACTTGTTGCAAAGGAAAAATTATAAGAAAGAATATACTAGGAAAAAATTAATCTCTTTTAAATTTACCATTTTTGTTGAAGAAATAATTATTCTTAACATTCCGCTAAATTTCTTCCCACCTTTTTAAAAATGAATTGTGGATTCTTCAAACCGTGCAATTCTTTAGAAAACCACTGGGCATCATTTTGTGGAACAAATATACAAATATACAAAAATTGCCTGAAGCCAAATGTGCCTTGTATAGGAAACTTGGTCAGCTAAACCTACTGAATTTAAATAAAAAGCTTCAGGACAGCCTCCTCAAATGGGTAACCTTGTTTTGTGCCATTATTGATTCAATTTGGGCTAGACGAAGAGTATGTTAGGACAAGAAACTTTCATTCTAATGAGATACAAGAGTTCTAACATTCTATCTTAAATTCCTCTTCATGCATTTCCCTATTGAAGATTGAATTAACTTTTTTCTCTCAAGCCTATTCACAAATGATAAAGAAATAGTCACAGGAAAGAGTTAAGTATGGGCTGTGTGTGTGTGTTTGGGGTAGGGGGACAGATTTAAAACCCAACTGTTATTATTTAACTCTTGCCTTTGAGTCAGTCAATGAAAGATAGGACAATGACACAGGCTTATTGGAGAAAGCTGTGTTTTGACATAGCAGAGATTAGTGAAGATCCTCAGCATGCCTGGCGCAGTTTATGTGGTTCTTTCCTCTCTCAAAACAACTAAAATTTGTACAAAGATATCAATAAACCCTTAGCCTATTAGATCTTTAGTTTTGGGCTGGAAGAAATAAGTGCCATAACTTCAAAGTTATTACTTTGGGAATCCAGACTTGTTTAATCTTGGAGATAAAATGTAAGAGTAATCTCAAAGCCTTGGGCATGTATTGAGGGTCAGGGCTCTTGTCTGTTTCAACAATTTTGTTACCCAGGAAATCAGGCTTAGCAAGGACACTGGGAAGTATGAGTCCAGTGAAGACATTTGACTACGAATATCTTTCCCGTGCATCACAGAGAATAGATTAAAAACTGCTTTCATCTTAAAATAAAATCCTCTCGACAATTTTTTGAGGTAGATGAGATAGTACTCCATTTCCCAATGTATAGAGGAAGAATCAGACTAACCCAAAGGTTAAAATCCTGCTCAAGGTCATATCACTCTTAAGCTGTAAGGTGAGACTAGAACACTGGTGTCCTGCCTTCAAATTTTGTACTACGTCCTTTAAATCATGCTGTCTCTCATATCATAGACAAAGCATAATGCTTCTCTGTCAATATATGCAAATACAGCTTGTCCAAGACTTGTTCGCTATCTCTAAGCAGCTGCAAGTTAACCTATAAAATCTGTAAATACTGGTAAAAGAGGCATCTCTATTTCCCTATAATAACATGGAAGCTCTGTAAACCACTGGTGGAAGCAGGAGTGGAAATGTGAGGGGAAGAGCTGGTGTCGATATGATACCGCCGTATAGTTCCTACCACAGCCTTGATTTTAGAGGGCAGACATACTGAAATTGTATTTCCATACGGTAGAAAAGGAGCTAGTATGAGTTCTCCATTCAACTTTTGAAACCTGTTGAGTTGAATTAAATAGAATTGAAGAGGAATAAGTGTGAGGTCTTGTAAATGGCTGGCACCTGACACTTGCTTACTTGCTTCATGTCTTGCTCACCCACTAGGCAATTGCTGGCATGCCATTCATAAATTACTTATGCACAATAAAACATAATGTGACTATTTCACTTTTTGCTTGAAAAAATATGGAGTTTGCCTGCCTAGATTGATCAATTCCTAAATTATATGAACATACCAATCATTTGCTGTGTTTTAAAAGGAAAGAGAGGTAATTTTTGTGGAAAGTCATATCATTATAAAGGGACCTTGGTGGTATATCACATATATTTGTCATTTTAAAGTTTGATGGATCTCATCTTTGGAACCACCATAGTCTTAAAGATCCATATCAAAGTACATGACTCTTCACATGTTCAAGGCTCTTAGAGATCTGTGGCACTGACCTGTAAATAACTAACTCTTTATACATGTTCAGGGACAGCACTCTGAAACAACTGGTGGATTTAGAAGAGTACCTCCATTCACATGAGTCATTTATGAGACGTTCTTTCATCTGTGGTTATCCGTTATGTTTTCCAGATGACTATCTGAACATACCACTTTGTTACAAAGACACAAAGGAACTCATTTCCAATTTAGGCAATAACTGGTACCAAAGAAACGTTATTGTTCAATAAACTCTTAACATTTTTTTCTGAAAACCCAGAGCTGAATTTTTCATTAGTTTTTAATATATCTTCAAATGAGATTTGCAATCTAGTTACAGATCGGCGTGCATTGATTACATTGTAACTTTTCTTTATTGTATTTTACCTTCTAAAATGCTAAGTATAAAGAATATAAAACAGAAATTATGTACTGTTATTTTTCTGTAAGTTCAACAATTATTCAGAGATGGAATATTTAAAAAGTTCTTATTCAAATATGAGGAATGTTAAGAGATGGAACATTAAAATTTTCTTATGAAAATATTTTTGCAGAATAGGTTGTTGTGGTTCTGTTATTAATTGTATTCAGAATTATTAGTTGCTCTAATCCCAAATAATTCTATTCTTCCTTTTACTGAACTTCTTTTAGTCTCATCAGAGGTCACCTACTTTGTTTGCGGATTTCTTTTTGTTCTGGTGGTAGAAGAATGGGTTTGGGATTATGGTATTTCAGTAACTATTTTTCATGTTGCCATCACTTCAACTGGTAAGCAAAATAAAAGAAAGGAAACAAAATGTATTCAATCTGGATGTTATATCTAAATCGATTCATAAGAGTAGAACTTCGTTGTATGCATAGTGTCCTCTGATGGCTAAGTAATAAAAATGAAAGATGAAAGTTCTTCACCTACTCCCCTCACTCCTTCTCCCCCACCAAGTTCTTCTACCATTTCCTCGGAGAGGTTTTAATTAGCTACATCTTCCAATTCAAAAGTGTACTGAAATGTAGCAGTGTACTATTCTCCTTTCTCATTCAACTCATCATCAGTTGTACAGGGTTTGCCTCTGTCAGAATACTTTCCCTCCAAATCCTTTCTTGAGGCAGAAATTGGCCAAAGACTGGGAACTGGGACCTGAGGAAACGTGTATTTACAGGCTTGCAAACTTCCCAACAACTATTTTAGCAAGAATATCAGGTTCTAAGACTAAAGCATTTTTGTTTCTACTTGCGATCTTTGGAGTCAGAATAAGATGGATTCAAATTGCAGTCCTACTTTTTTATCAGTTGTGTAGTCTAAGGCAAGGCACAGCATCCCTCCCATTAGTTACCTCCTCTACAAACTGAGGCATACCTAGTGAAGTTTCAGTGAGAGTGAGAAAGTGTCTGACACGGTGTCTAGCCTGTAATAATTACTGACTAACAGGTAGTTTCATCCATTCCTTTATCCATTTATTCAAAATTTACCCTTCTATTGTCACTTTTTCTCTCTTACTGAATTCCATTATTAAAAAAAAATACTAGTCAAACTATAGGTGGCAATCAAGCACAAGTTATAATTCAAAGTTATTATTTATTAACTACTTAAATATCACTCATATTTTCAGTGCCTTGATCTATTGATGGGTATAATCAGTCTCCAACTTAAGAACACAGTTTTCAAATGAATTGCCACATCTCAACATCAATGCTATTAGAAAATACTGGTGTTTCAATCTCCTAGCATCAATTTCCTCAGACGCAAACACTTTTAGTAGCTTGGAGAACCACTTAACCCCATCTCAAATTCTCTGTTTTACTTTGGGGCTTAAGTATTCCTGGGAGACAGCCATGGGATATTTGCAAAAAGGTTTGGGAGCCTACTGTGGCTCAGTCTTCAAGGTCAAGATAGGCAGTAGGTTTTCTGGATCCAGAAAAGTTACAAGTTGATCGTCTAACAACTGGCACATAGAAAACGCTTAACAAATATTGCTCAATAGATCTGATATCAGAGTGAAGTCGCTGAGAGCTCCAAAGAGAGCCAGGCACCGAGGATTCAGGGCGGTGTTAGGATTATTCCTGCTGCATATTCAAGTCGACTTTGTGAGCTGATCTGAGAACCTGACAATTCATGACCTCATTCCTAGGAGAGGAGTTTCAAATACCTGACTTAACAAATGACCTTTCCAGACAATGACTTAGGTACAACTTTGGATCTACTTGATTTCATGAATATGGGTAAGATTTCTCTTTGTTATGGAGATATGATTTGACCAAACATAAGTATTTCTTCATGAGTAAAACAATAATATATGTTTCGAAAACGAACAAGACTTTTTTTTCTATTGCAGTTATGTTGGAATTCCCTTTGACATCACATTGGTGGGCTGCTTTAGGTGTATATATATATATATATATATATATATATATATATATATATATATATATATATGAGATCCATGTGTTATACATATATATGTATATATGATACTTATTTAATATAAATATATTTATATATAAACTGGGGGCATAAAAATATTTTTATGTGGGTCAGATAATTGGGCCAGAAGACTACTCAAGGGTTTTATCATTCTAAAATTATAGAGAATAAAACACTGGATATATATTTGTGACATATTCTTTTGGTTCTCTTTCTACATGAATAGTATTACTGTCTTTATAGTAGTACAAGAAGAAGGGAAACTATTTTATCTCATTAATTCTTTTCTGTCCACCAGTTGAACAACTGAATTCATCAATCACATATGTAGTAAGAAAATTAACCAAGTGAAAGTAGGCTTTTCTAAAGCTTTTTCTTTAGATTAAGCCAGACACTGACCACAAAATATTTTTAGATTTCCTCTTTTCAGTAAACTTGGCAGTAGTTTTTATCTAATTATTGTCATGCTTAGTAATGGAAATGCAGCACTTTACCACATTCTTTTCCTAAAGTCGAGTTATCTGTTTTTAGTACCAGTATTATTTATATTACTTACTAGCACACTTCACTCGAGTTTAATTCTCCACTTACCTTGCATATTCATAATTCTCCAATATTGTTTAGTGCCTACAGAAAACACTTGTGAAAGTAGATGTTTTATTTTGCATAAGCCTTCCCAAGATGTTGATTTTTAATAAATCAGAAAAATGATACTAACGAAATGCTTTATGAGCCCAAGTGGAAATCATCTTTTCTCTATGAAAAACAAGAACTTCTCTCTTTTGAGTTTTATTTACAATACCACAAAATTTATTGAGGCCTAGCCAACTAAGTCACATATCAAATGCAACCCTGATGACAAGGCGAGTCAACTTTGGCATAATGAAATAGCTAATAGAATTTGCTAAAATAGTTGGGTAACAATTTCAGTTTCAATAATCAAGTTGGATTCCTCAGAGGACAGTTGCCAAATGATATCTGAGGTAGCCACCTTTGATTTTTTTTTGAGTTAACAATTTAAAAATAAGAGAATAGTGGCTTAACATCTTGGAAATTCTATCTTGTGGTCTCACATTGGATGTGCGTCTTTGTGTGAGGAAGTGGTCCTGTCAGGCCTGATTCACTAAGGGCTCTTACCTCAGGGACTTTTATCTTTCATGGGAGTTATGCAGTTATTACCATGCAAGGAGCGACAGATTTATGGAAGCCCTGTAAGGCCTGACTAATATTTTAAAGCAAACAAGAATCATTGGGCCAATGAAATCAGAGCTAAAGGCATTTTTATAAAACCAAATAGCTCAGGTAGGTGGAATTCTTGTTTTCAAAATCTTTTCGATACTCAAAAATATTTTCCACATTAGTAAGCATGTTTGCCTTTTATAATTAGAGGGGGGAAATACCTTATAAAGAATAATTTAAAATAGCAACAACACAAACAAATGGCAGGTCTCAGGAGCTAAAAGAATTGAAAATTGTAAATTCCTTGGCATGTGCTTTGACTCCTTGCCTTTGAATTTCTGAGTTTTAAGATCTCCTTACTATTAATTTGAGAGAATCATGCACCTACTCCCGAAAGAAGTTTTGAATTTCAATAATTTACCAGCACAGAATATATACCTGCTCTCTTTTAGCTGAATCTATAAACTCCTCTATTTCAAATGCTATGTCAGTTTCAGGAACATTATTTTAGTCATGACGATTGTTCTTATTCATAATCTCACCAATGAATTATTCATTATTAGTAGTTAACCAAAACTTCCCTTTCATTACTTGCAGGATTTGGCTTAATTTCAATGATATGTGGAGGCCAGACTTTAGCATACTCTTTGTCCAAAGATAATCTTATCTATCCAGATCTGGATGATATTTAACAGAAGAGCTGATTCTGTCTATGTTATACATACATTGTATCCAAGCTAAATTGTATTTTTTGTTCATACCTATATTCAAGGTTGAATTTATTCTGGATACTTTTTAACTATAAAGAGAAACAAGAGGAATTAATGGAGAGCAGAAGAATCCTAGTAAAGAATTCATGAGCAAAGTCATAAAATACAGTGTATCCCAAAGTGTGTTCCATAGAACCCTAGTTCTAAACAATGTTGGTAGTGCCATGTAAAGTAAAAGTTATATGTCTAAGTATTTTAGTAAAACAGACTTATTTATTTAGGACTTCTTAGAATCTTTAACATACTATTGTGAACGTGTCATCTCTGAGCAGTAGTATAACTCATGCGCCATTTCTCAAAACATATTTGCCCAGAGACACACTTTAGAAAATGGATGTATTGTGTAGAAACTATAACATAGAAAAGGGCAGATTCAAAACTACTGCAAACCCCTGTAACCAGAATTAGATTTTATTATTGTCCCAGAGTATTTGTTAGAGCATTTCTTATGAAATTATTGCCTTTTATAAAATATTAGTATCTATGTCTTTCCTTATATTATGGTGATTTAACATAGTATTTCTTAAAATTTAATGTGCACTCGAATCACCTGGGGATTTTGTTACAATGTAGATTTTGGTTTAGAAGAGCTGGAGTGGAGCCTGAAATGATGTATTTCTAACAGTTCCTGTAAATGCCTGTGCTGCTGGTCCACGGACCACACTTTAACTAGCAAGGTCTAAGTGGTTGGAGTGATATATTTTTTAAGGTTGTATAGCTCTGTACTGCCAGTCCTATGTTTTTTATATCATGGTTATTCAATAAATGCCTGTTGAACGGTGTTAAAACTGAGGTGAGTTAAATTTATATAACTGTCTTAAATATTTCCCACTTTTAAGTATAGTTAAAATATCTCCAGACATAAAAGAAATGCACAGCATGGTTACAACTAAAATATAAGTATAGGAAAAACAACAGGAAAGTGCAACTCTCCCTTCCCCTCCCACCCTACACACACACGTTCCCACATAAATATTTTGGGAAACGGTTAGAAACTATCTCTAGAATTTTTTCCAAAATGAATCTTTTTATCCTAGAAGTCTATTTCTCCACAAAGACATGCATTCAACCACTAAGAAACATTATGCTAATTGTATGTATTCCAGGTAACCTTCAAAAACTACTTTGTGTTGATCAGTTACTGGTTAGATAATTTAAGCTTCTCGTGCACATGTAAGTATGAAAATAATGGTGCTGTCTCCCTTGCTTCTGTCTCACATTTACTTATTCACACAGACTTTTGTTTTCCATCCATTATTCCCATTCTTCCTGTTAATTTCCTTCAAAATGTTTGGTTATAGAAGTATCAAAATCTGTAACTCATTTAAATCAGCCAAGGGACTGTAAATTTCAATTACCAGTAATGATTTTTTTCATCTTTAAAGGAAGGCGGGATAGGATAGCTAGGAAATGGTCAGCATTATGATATTTCATTCCCTGATTAGAAACCCATCGACAAGCGCAAAGAGTGTCTTGTTAGTGATACAAAAAATTGAATCTTTCTCTGTGAAAAATGCAAGTATCGAACAAACCACAAATACACTGATGAAAAAGACTGCCCCATATTAGCTCACACTTGGAAGAAATTTACAGAAACATTAAAACTGCCTAAGTAAATTTGATAATTAAAAAAGATTTGGTTGATTAAGCACTTTTTAATATAATGAGAATTAAGTTACACTAGTAAATTAGAATAAGAATGTCTCCAGATTCAGAGGACCTTAATATCTTGTCATTCTGTAGTGTAGCTTAATAAGCATGTTTATTTCTAGGATTAGGAATCCATCTGCTCAGGTAATTACTATTATATTAATCTTTCTCTCTTTTTTTTTTCTCCTGATCACAAGAATAATCTGTGGTTTTCTTCTTTTACTCATTAAAATGATTCTCATTATCTATTTGACAACACCACTTAACACACAAAAATTAAAAATACAATTAGGATGCGTATTTTAGTTAAAAATACTAAATGCATCTGACATATCAACTAAATATTCACTTTAGTTTTTATTGTTTTATACTATATATAAATTTCTCAAAGGTCAAGAGTCATGCTCATTTACTTCTCCAGTGTTCCAAATAGAATTATAAGTTGGTAGAATCCTATCTTATATTTTGATGCATATTTTTCAGGCAAGACTGATACTATTTTCATATTTTAAATGCAATATTTTCTTATAACATTTTTATAAATATGCTCTAAAGTTATACCATGGTGATATCTTATAAATTAATTCATATATTTTAAAATAATGTTTTACTTAAAAGAATTATTTCTTAAATGAATGAAACTATCTTTACTTTTGCTGACAGTGATCCCAAAATATATATGAGGACTAGTTTCACATCTGCAATCTAAAGATTAAACTCCGATCTAAAATTGTATGGGTTTTGTTCAACTGATTTACCTTAGTAGCTGAACTGATAAATTCAAAAGCTGTTTCGTATCACTGTAAAGCTGCAGAGATTATCCGATAGAATTGAGAACATATATACTGTATGATAGAGAATTTTATAACAAATATCTTAAGGTAAAATAAGGGCACTTCATAAACTTTATATACCTGAATTGCCAGGTAAATAAATCTATAACAAAAGCATCCATAGATGCTTTTTGTAAAAATTATCAGAAAAGAGAGGAAATACAGTTTGGTTCATATGAAGATAATGTATTCTTCTATAGATTTCTACTGCAGAAAAAGGTCTCATAAAAGATGTAACATTTGGGAATATTCCACATTTTTAATAGAGGACAATACAGTTATAACTTTTCCAAGTACTATGCCTTAACTTAACGGTAGCTCTTTCGTTTCGATTTTCCTTTATTCTATTTAAATGTTACTGATAGTTTAGTAAAACTATCTCTAACCAAATCTTTAAAAACAGAAATAATTACCATTTGACATTCTTCTTGGTGAAGAATATTCACCCTTCCCCATGTGCTCAATACTTCAAACAGGAAGGAAATATTATTCCAATAACTATCTTAAATGACAACTGCACAAAATATCAGTTTATTAATCTAGCCAGTATTTTCAAAGCTGGTATCATATTTGGTTGATTATCACAATAATATGTTTAAACATGTTGTTTATGGCTGTATATATCTCTATAATATAAATGCATTACAACTTATAACCATTTCTGTTTATTGATGCTTAAGTTTTGTATAATTTTTTCTCACATTAAGTAGGTAGACATTAGATAGCTCTTCAGATTCTCAGATAAAATGGATCACTAGAAGTGAAATTATTACGCCATATGGTATCAATATCTTTTAATTATTGAAAAATATTTCCAAATTGCTGTCTACAATGTTTGACCCAAAGTATTCACCCAACAAAAGTATGAGAGTACCCATTTTACCATACCCTCCAACACTAAGAACTATCATTTTTACACTATTAATATGCATCTATTAAAATGATAATTTTGTAGCACGTATCAACTCCTAGGCACTAGGAATGTTCAAGTGTAATATAGGTAAAGCATCATACCTAGCAGTTGTTTTATCTCTAACTAGCTGTTGTTGGGTAGATGTTTCTGGGTAGGGCATTAAAGGGTAAGGGATTTAAGCTATTTGAAAGCAGGGATATGGTTTTGTTCAATGCTATATATCCAGCTCCTAGAACAGTGTCTGGGTTGTATCAGACATATCAGATGCACAATCAAATGAGGAGGAAAAGCAAATACATTTTTTTTCTTGCTTCAAAGCAGTTGGCTACACTCCTTCAAATTAGTCACACATCGGAAGACTCCCCTGGCACACCTGGAAAGGGATTGATTGTTGTACTGATCCAACCAAAGTCTTCAGTATCATAAGGAAAAGAGGAAGCATAGATTGCCCCTGGAGAAAGAGGATACCCAGTAACAAGGTAGTAAAATGTTAAACTGCATATAATTGGACACATTGTACCTTCGTCATACTCATGTTGAGAGCAGACTCAGCAAAAACATTTTCAACTCCCAAAGCACTGGTGAGTAATGCACATTTTACACGAGATTTTTAGTGGAGATAGAGGAGAGGGTTGCATTGCACTCACCACAGCACACTTATCTCCTTATCTCCTCACTAGACATCCTGGCTTTCTTCTCTAGCTGCTGCCGCCAGCCGGGTCTCTGTTCTCTTCCTCACTTTCTCTCCAAACAGCCTCTAAAAATACCCTATATGTTCCCAGCAAATCAGATTCTGACCACAGCTAATATATACTAGTAATCTAAACAAAATCCTTAAATTGCCTGAAGGACACCCATTCTTTGTTCTCCAATTATGTCCCTTCAGGGTATCACCCTAACCTATCCCAAATGACTTTCCAAAAATATTTACCTCATCAAAAGATATCTAGTCTCTTCTCAGAGCTAAATTTTGCCACTGGAATGGAAATAACTTTTTGTATGTTCTAGAGCATTTCTATCCAATAGAACTTTCTGCAATGATGAAAGTGTTTTGTATCTGTGCTGTCCTATACAGTAGCCACTAGCTATATGTGGCTATTGAGCTCTTCAAATGTGGCTACCATGACTGAGGAACTGAATTTTAATTTAACGTTAATTAATGTAAATTTAAAACTAGCGGCTACTGGGCTTCCCTGGTGGTGCAGTGGTTGAGAGTCCGCCTGCTGATGCAGGGGACACGGGTTCGTGCCCCGGTCTGGGAGGATCCCACATGCCGTGGAGCGGCTTGGCCCGTGAGCCATGGCCATTGAGCCTGCGTGTCCGGAGCCTGTGCTCCGCAACGGGAGAGGCCACAACAGTGAGAGGCCCACATACCGCAAAAAAAAAAAAAACAAACTAGCGGCTACTGTATTGGACAATAGGGGAGGATCTCATTTACCAGTGAAGAATGGTACCACCTGCAGATATTATAATTCAGCCCATCAGGCTGAGTTCAAGGCTGAGTTACTTAGTGCAAAAAGATCCACCCTCAAGGAAAGGAAAAAGTGCATAGAAAACCCAGAGATTGTCATCCCGGCCATGATGCATAAAGGCTGTGTGTACATTGTCTAGTAATGCACAATGTGTTGGTGTCTTATTTTTTTCACATTAAAAAAATGTAACTTCTATCTTAGAGCTATGACTAAAACTTGATTTATCTTCCCTTCACGAGTGTCTAGTATCAACAGATCTTAAATGTGAAAATGTGCTAGTCATGCTTTAAAAAAAAAAGAAAAGAAAATTTTAATCTTGAAACCTAGCCAAAAGTTTGCTCATGGGACTCTGAGAGGGTACTTAGTAGTTGGATATGGCATTAGAATATTTAATTCATTAAAATGGACGATGAGTCATGAAGGTGTTTCACAGTGTAGGGTTTTTTTGTTTGTTTGTTTGTTTTTTCAGTACACGGGCCTCTCACTGCTGCGGCCTCTCCCGCTGCGGAGCACAGGTTCCGGACGCGCAGGCTCCGGACACGCAGGCTCAGCGGCCATGGCTCACGGGCCCAGCCGCTCCGCGGCATGCGGGATCCTCTCAGACCGGGGAACGAACACACGTCCCCTGCATCGGCAGGCGGACCCCCAACCACTGCGCCACCAGGGAAGCCCCAGTGTAGGGTTTTAATAGAAATTAGCTAATAGAAGAATACTGAGGCAATTAGTGGCATAACAAATTATATTGCAGATACTATTTGGGGGACTTGTCAAAGATGGCTTGAGATTAGAAAATTTCAAGTTGAAAGTGCAGGTGACAATACTAAACGTTGTCAAGGATGTGGTGAAAAGAGATTGCTCAAACACTACTGATAGGAATTAAATAGGCACAACCTCTTTGGGAAGCAATATCTAGGAAGTGTGCCTGTGTGAGATCCAATAACCCGGCAAGTTAAGTTGCATGTGGATACCTAGAGAAACTCATGTACGAGAACAAGTGTACTAAATTATACACTGCAACATTGTTCATAATAAAGTAGAAGAAACATAAATGTCCATCAATGAGTATTGATTTTTTTAAAAAATTATTAAATGGTGAAATACTATGTAGCCCTTTAAAGTAACTAATAAGAGTTTGATAAGTGAACATGATAGATCTCAAAAATGTTTGTGAAAATAATAAAAATACATGTTGATTCCCTTGTATAGATTTTTAACATGCACACAAATATTACTACATATTATATATGGGTGCATATATATATATGACAGGAATGATGTAGTGGTTCACATCAAATTCAGGATACCAATTGCCTGGACATAGGGTCATGGTGTCTAGGAATGGAACACAGAGAGAAAGATTAGTTTAAGTATTGGGCATGTTAATTTTGAGCTAAAAATAGGATTTTCAAGCAAAAATATTCATTTGGAAGTTGGACATATGAAATTCTCAGGCAGCCTATTCCAAAGAGCACTTCTAACATGTTGTGAACCTAAAGTTAATGAGTGATCAAACTGTTATAATAAAAAGACAATTTGCAGATGTCTATCATAATTTCAAAACTTACTAAGGTTATAAATTCATTGAAGATTCTAATCCTTAGGAATTTCAGTTCCAAATGTAGAAAATACTGTAGTACAAATAAGATAAATTATATATAATATTGTTTAAAATAAGCATAGGTGAGATTCATTTTCTGAAGTGCGAACATCATCACATGATTCTTTTTTGCTGTGAGGATTAATGCGCTGTTGACCAGTGTACTTTTTTCTATAAAGTCAGTCTTAAACACACTTCCAATTTTTACAGGATATTTTTGTATAATAAGAAGGTGTAATAATTTTTAAGCTCAGCTATTTTTCTTACCACTTATAAAATCCAAACAATCTGATTTGATAATTATGTGAAAGTTGAACTCACTGTGTTCATTTTTCTTTTTTGTGCTTTTATTTATATAGTGAAAAGGACAAGAAGTGGTGCAAAGTTTTGATTTTGTCATTTGGACCGGTAATTCATTTTTGTAGTTATTAACTGATGTTTTACCTACAAATGAGTCCTGCTAGTCACAAGGGAAATGGTCTCTGAGAAATATTAGACTAGCACATGGTTGATGCTCAAAAAAGATTTTTTGAGTTGAGTGAGTGAATAAATTGTCATTTGTAGAAGACTACTAGAAAAATAAATCTAAGACCATATTAATGGTAGTTCAGTTCTATAGTTTTTCTGTATGAATAACTATGTATCAGTGGCATTGTAGATGCTCAGTAAGTGTGTACTGAATGAATAAATGAATGGATACATTTTACTATGTTTATATTTTTCATAAAAGCTCAATTAATGATTTTTTAGCCCACCTCTTTACTACCAATGAGGTACATCAGATATATATAGCACTACCTAAATTATATCAGTTAGGACCTTTGATTGAAAATGACAGAAACTGATCTTAAGAATAAAGGCATTTATTGACTTATGTGTTTGAAAAATCCAGAGCTATGTTGGTTTCAAGTGAGGTATAAAATGACAGCTCAAAATTTGGTTTGTTTCTATTTTCCAATCTGCTCCCTTGTATAGGTTTATTCCCAGCAGGTTTCACCTTTTGTTTGGTTGCTCATGTTCCTTGTTAGGCCCACTGGGAAAAAGCAAGGATGCCTCTTTCCCAGAAGCCTCCAGTCTTATTAGCTCACTCTGGGCCCTGAGCCAATCACTGTGGCCAGAGCAATGTGATGTACTGACTGGCCTGAGACAATCTGAGCTCTCCCTTTCTGGGGGGTAGGAGGGTGGAAGAGATTGCCAGCTTCCCTTGAAACTCATGAGCTACTTGAAGGAAGTAGAACATAAGAATAAAAATTGGGTTTCTGTCAGTAAGAAGTCTGAATAGCAAACGTGTACTCTACCTATCAAAAGGAGCTACTGTTTCAATAGTGGTGCTGGGAAGACTGGACAGCTACATGTAAAAGAATGAAATTAGAACACTACCTAACACCACACATAAAAATAAACTCCAAATGGATTGAAGACCCAAATGTAAGACCAGACAGTGTAAAACTCTTAGAGGAAAACATAGGAAAAACACTCTTTGACATAAACCACAGCAAAATCTTTTCCGACCCACGTCCTAGAGTAATGAAAATAAAAACAAAAATAATCAAATGGGACGTAATTAAACTAAAGAGCTTTTGCACAGCAAAGGAAACCATAAGATGAAAAGACAACCCTCAGAATGGGGGGAAATATTTGCAAGTGAAACAACAGACAAAGGATTAATCTCCAAAATATACAAACAGCTCATGGAGCTCAATATCAAAAAAACAACCCAATTAAAAAGTGGGCAGGGCTTCCCTGGTGGCGCAGTGGTTGAGAGTCCGCCTGCCGATGCAGGGGACACGGGTTCGTGCCCCGGTCTGGGAGGATCCCGCGTGCCGCGGAGCGGCTGGGCCCGTGAGCCATGGCCGCTGAGCCTGCGCGTCCGGAGCCTGTGCTCCGCAATGGGAGAGGCCGCAACAGTGAGAGGCCCGCGTACCGCAAAAAAAAAAAAAAAAAAAAAAAAAAAAAAGTGGGCAGAAGACCTAAATAGACATTTCACCAAAGAAGACATACAGATGGCCAAGAGGCACATGAAAAGATGCTCAACATCACTAATTATTAGAGAAATGCAAATCAAAACTACAGTGAGGTATCACCTCACACTGGTCAGAATGACCATTATCTAAAAATCTAGAAACAATAAATGCTGGAAAGGATGTGGTGAAAAGAGAACCCTCCTGCACTGTTGGTGGGAATGTAAATTGATACAACCACTATGGAGAACAGTATGGAGGTTCCTTAAAAAACTAAAAATAGAACTACCATATGACCCAGCAATCCCACTACTGGACATATTCCCTGAGGAAACCATAATTCAAAAAGAGACATGCACCCCAATGTTCATTGAAGCACGATTTACAATAGCCAAGGCATGGAAGCAACCTAAATGTCCGTCGACAGATGAATGGATAAAGAAGATGTGGCACATATATACAATGGAATATTACTCAGCCATAAAAGGAAATGAAATTGAGTTATTTGTAGTGAGGTGGATGAACCTAGAGTCTGTCATACAGAGTGAAGTAAGTCAGAAAGAGAAAAACAAATACCATATGCTAACACATATATATGGAATATAAAAAAAAAAAAAGGTCAGAAGAACCTAGGGTCAAGACAGGAATAAAGATGCAGACCTACTAGAGAATGGACTTGAGGATACGCGGAGGGGGAAGGGTAAGCTGGGACAAAGTGAGAGAGTGGCATGGACATATATACACTACCAAATGTAAAATAGCTAGCTAGTGGGAAGCAGCCGCATAGCACAGGGAGATCAGCTCGGTGCTTTGTGATGACCTAGAGGGGTGGGATAGAGAGGGTGGTAGTGAGGCTCAAGAGGGAGGGGATATGGGGATATATGTATGCATATGGCTGATTCACTTTGTTGTACAGCAGAAACTAACTCAACATTGTGAAGCAATTATACTCCAATAAAGATGTATTAAAAATATTCAGATCGAAGTTTTAAATTTTCTTAATAAAAAATTCTTAAATTATTTAAAAAAGGGGGCTTCCCTGGTGGTGCAGTGGTTGAGAGTCCGCCTGCCGATGCAGGGGACACGGGTTCGTGCCCCAGTCCGGGAAGATTCCACATGCCGTGGAGCAGCTGGGCCCGTGAGCCATGGCCGCTGAGCCTGTGCATCCGGAGCCTGTGCTCCGCAACGGGAGAGGCCAAAACAGTGAGAGGCCCACATACCGAGAAAAAAAAAAAAAAAAAAAAAGAGCTACTGTTTATTTGTAAAGAAAAACATAAATGAAACAACGAATGGACAATATGGTATTATACAAAACAACACTACACATTGGTAATAATTATTTAATTATATACACAAAAATAATAGAGGAACAGAAGGAAGTGCAAAAGAAACAAAAATTTATTGTGGCTTTGTATCACCAGAAACTGCCCCGAATATATATCAACTGTTCCCAGTTCTGTGCTGGGCTCTGTCACTTACTTGTGAAGTCATTGCCCTCTCTGACCTTAAGATGCAAATAACACCAATCTGTATTCCCTAAAGAATCAAATTAATTCATATACGTAAAAGTGTCAACTGTATATCACTACTGTATATCATGAAATTAGTAAATTTTAAAATCATGAGCTTTAAATCTTTACGTATGCTCTTCCCTTTACCTGGAATATTTACTTCTTAGTTGAGTAAAATCCTATTCCTTATTTGAAACTGAACTAAAGGATAATTTCTATGAAACCTTCTTAGGTATCTGTCCCTTTTCCAATTGAGGCAGATTTATTTACCCATTCTGCCACACATTTTTTTCTTACCTAAATTGTAATAATTAACATATAACTAGTGATGTGCTATTTGTAAAGCATTTCCAAGTCCATCAACTCAATTAATTTCACAACTTCCTGGGAAGGACATATTGTAACTGTTCTCATTCTATGCTAAAGAGCTGAAAATCACTCTCAAAACTTCAGCTATCACACGGTCCCAATGCTCCATTGTTAACATGTTACAGAGCACTGAAAATGAAGGAAAACATCCTAATAGTTTATGAAGCAAGTATAACAATACTTAACCCTGTTAAAGACTGTACAAAAGGAGAAAATTGCAACTCAATGTCACTTATGAATATTGATACAAAAGTGGTACATATTAGCAAAAGAATCTATTCCACTTTTTATAGAATACAGCATGACCGAGTAAGATTTATTTCAGGAATGCAAGGTTACTTCAAAAGTAGAAAAATTAATTACTATAATATGCCATGTTAAAAACTGTAAGAAGAAAAATCGTATACATGATTATCTCCATCAATGCTGGGAAAAAATGCTCTTGAGAAAAGTCAACACCCTTTCCTGATAAAAATGCTTAAGATTATAATAACTGCTACTTTCTTAACATGACAAAATGTACATTCCTTAGTTCTAAAGCCAGTATCTTACTTAATGGCAAGACACTAAAGAAGAGGAACAAAGCAAAAGTTGGCTGTTGTTTCCATTACCATCAACATTGTACTGGCCATGTCAACCAAGCAATTAGACAAAAGAAATCAGAGGCATAGGAACTGGAAAAGAAGAAGGAGAATTACCTCTATTTGCAGACGTTATGATCTTATACTTGGAAAACCCTAGAGAATCGATGATAAAACTCAAACAAAGTATTGTAGCAGGCCTTAAAACTAACATGTAGAAATCAATAGCAGTTAGTTACAAAGTGATAACAGAGAACACAATGGTATAAAAAACCCCATTTACATTAGCAACAAAGAAGATAAAGTACTGGGAGTGGCCAAGCTGGCAGAGTAGGAAGACCCTGAGCTCCACATCCTCCCACAGGCACGCCAAAACTGCAACTATTTACAGAGCGACTAGTGATGAGAACAGCCTGAAGACTAGCCAAAAACATCCTCTACAACTAAGCATATAAAGAAGGAACTCCAGTGAGATGAGTATGAGAAGAGAGATGAGGTACAGTCAAGACCCACGTCCCCAGGTGGGTGACCCACAAATGGGAGGATAGTTACAATCGCAGAGGTTCTCCCCAAGCAACAAGGGGTCTGAGCCCCGCATCAGCTTCCTCAGCCTGGGGGTCCTGCACTGGAAAGATGAGCGCCCAGAGCATTTGGCTTTGAAGGCAGTGGGGACTTACTTTCAGGAGAACCAGAGGGATGTAGGAAATGGAGACTCCACTTTTAAAGGGCTCACACAAAATCTCACACACTCTAAGACCTCGGGCAGATGCAGTAGTTTAAAAGGAGTCTGGGTCAGACCCACTTGCTGATCTGGGACACCCCCCAGAGAGGCAGGAGGCAACTGGAACTCACCCTGGGGACACAGACAATGGTGGCAGCCGTTTTGGGGAACTTGTTCTACCATTTTGGAATCCTCCCTCTAGCTTATTAGTGCCAGGATCTGGCCCTGCCCACTTGCCAGTTGGCAGCAGTTTTGGGATACCCCAGACCAAGTAGCTAAAGTAGCTAGCTGGACAGGGACCACCCATCAGCAGACCAGCTGCCCTGTTATCTCCTGAGCCCCCAGCCACCCCAGGACCCAGCCCCACCTACCAGTGGGCTGGCATTAGCCCTGGGACCCTGCTGCCAGCTTTTCGGACCCAGCCCTACCCATCATCAGGCTGATGCCTGCCCTGGGAACTCCAGACCCTGCAACCAGAGACCCCAGGACAAAGGTCCACTGACCAGTAGGCTGACAGTAGCCCCAGGACTCAGCTTCACCCACCAGTGGGTGGGCACCAGTCCTGGCACTACAGTGACCCACAGCTAGCCATTTTTCTATAAGTCTGATATGTCAAAATAGAGAAAAATTATTTTTAAAAAAAGAGAGAGAGATGGAGAATCCGAGAATTTAAGTGACTTGTCCATACAAAAGAGGCAAAGAAGGTGTCTGGGGTTCAAACTCCTGCTGTTTTCACCACACCTCCCTCTCTCCATGATAACTTTTTTGCATTGTAGTAATGTATGTTTAGAAGAGGGAATGATTCCTAGAGAACTTTCTTGAACACTTCTATGAGTCCTGCTGGGATTCTAAGGCAACCAGCACAGGAGGCAGTCGAGTGGCCTGTACTAGAGACACTGTCTTGGCAGCATGACTTGGCATCTACGAGCTTGTCTAGCTGTCCAAGATACGATGTCTAATAAGGAACAGTTGGACTGTCATTCTTCTCTCTAAGAACTCTGATCTGCTAGAAGTACCTACCTCTGATCAGGAGTAATATCCACTCATGGTCATGATGGTGGCAGTGCCTTGATTGAAGAGGAGTTCCAGATAATGGTTAGGGGTAGAATGAAATGGTTCATCTGTAGGTAGAGAGGAATAGCAAAGATTGACAGGTTGGCAGGCTGTTTGAGCTCAGGCTGCGCCCCAGTGCTATTTGGGAACCAGAATACAAACCAAGAACCCCAGGCTGAGGAAGGTGTCCCCATTCTGTGCTTCCTGTGCAATTTCTCATAATTGTACTTGCCACATTGCACTGCAGGTGTCAGTGTATACACTTGTCTTGTACACACGATTCAAGCAACTTAAAGGCAGAGTCTGTGTCGTTCATTGGACAAAAATCTATTGAGATCTGCACTGTGCCAGGCACTGTTTTCAGTGCTGGGAATAATACATCAGTGAACAATTTTTAGACAAAAATCTGCATCCTTATGAAATGTACTTTCAACATCACATATTCAGCACCTAGAACAGTACCTGGAACATAGTAGGTGCTCAGCAATAAACAAGAAGATGCTCAGTTATAATGGGAGTTGTGGTGATTAGCATCATGGACATTTAGGGATCTGTGGATCTCAAATCAGACACCTTGGAAACTAGGCATAGGTCAGAAGACTAATTCCAGTCTCCACTCCGGAGGTGATGCAGTTCCTGGGTCTGATATACTTGTAACTGCCTCTGAATCTGGAAGCTGAGTGTCTAGAGAAAGAAATTTTTACCACCAGTAGTTGGGCAGAGCTCCAAGAAAAAAGGAATGGAGGGACAGTACTCAATATATAATAGGATTGCTGTAGTTTGCAGAGTTGAATGTGAAGGACAGGAGGGGATTTTTAAAAACATATGGTCAGTCCTTTCCTCCTCCATTCCCCCCCGCCATGTTATTTTTTACTCTCCCTTGCAATAGCTGCTGTGTTCATTTCAGTCATACCTATGACAGGGATCTCACAATTTACTGACACAAGCATTCCATTCTGAGGAGTTGTCATCATTAACAAATTCCTCCTAAACTCAAGCCAAACTTAATCTTCCTCTAGTTTCCTCATTGGTCCTGTTTCTGTCCTTGGAGACAACTCAAGAATTCTAATTGCTCTTTCTTATAATTTAGATATCAGAAAATCATTCTCTAATAGGTGAAGATGAGCCTAAATTTTCTCTTTATGAAAACATAAATGTATCCATCCTTTCCTCCTTTCCTTCTCTTGCAATGGAGCAAGTTTCCTTTCCCACCTCTGTGGTTCACCCTTCCACTTGTCCTCTGAATTTCATCCCTTCCCACTGGACTCAGTTCCCAGTTACTTTTCAGCCTATTCAGGTCACACTTCCGCCCGCATCACACTCTTGAAACTATTCTAGGGAAACTCAAGACCTCCTTCAGTCGTACACTCAAGAGACATTTTTAGTGATGGTTTTATTTCAGCCCTCCATGGCATGGCATGGCATAGTATGGCAGAGGCACTGCTGACCACGTCCTCACACTTGGCTGCCTTTTCTGTTCCTTCCCCAGCAGCTCCTCTTCAGCCTTATGGGGGCACCTCTTCTTTTAGTCCTTGCATAAGTATTGACTTCTTCAGGGTCCTGTCCTACACCCTCTTCCCACTCTACACTCTCTCCCTGGGGGATTTTATTCTCTTGCCTCACTTTGCTTCACACTTAATGAGTATAAGCTAATGACTCATAAATATCTCTCCTCCAAATTACTTTCTGGGGCTCCAGATCTATTTATGCACCTATTTTTTAGACCTCTCCAAGAGAACAACCTACGAGTGCTCAAATTCAACACTTGCAGGATGGAAGCCTCCTGTGTTCCTTGTCAAGCCAGGAATCCAGGTGTCATTCTGGATTCCTCTCTCTTCTTGCCATCCCCTGCCCCACAGATCCCCTCATCACCAGCCCTATCAAGCATGGGAGCTAAACATCTTGTCAGGCCATTCCACCACGATGGCCCTAGCTTTGATTCCTGCAATAGCCTCCAATGTTGTTTCTTCTCATTGGTCCTCCACTTTCTGTTACAGAGCAATTCTTGTAAATGTGAATGGGGCTTCACCCCAGGCCTACTGGGGTGTCTCTGCCTGGACAGGAGAATAAAGAGAAAATGCCTTCCTAAGAACAGCAGTACCCCTTAAGACCTTCAGCCTCATTTCCTTCCATTTTTCCATAGCATTTTGTGCTTTATCCATGGTAGTTTCCCAAACATATCCTAATGTCTCACTTCTAGGTCTTTAGAAATGATGTTCCTTCTACCAGAATGATTCTCAACAAGCCATGCCTCTTATCTTTACCCCACCCCTTCCTAGGCAGCTACGAAGGCTTCTCCTTACTCTGCTTGGTCTGAGCTTGGATGTTGCTTCAGAAAGATTTCTTTTATGCCCTCCTCATATCAGATCACTGACAGTATCCCTTCTGTGTATCCACACAGTTCCCTAGTCTTTTGCCATCAGAGCATCTGTCACATTCTGTTGGAAGTGGCTATTTTCCTTAGCATTCTATAACCTGTGAGGGCAGGAATAAGTCTTCCTTGTTTATAGCTGTGTTCTGGAGTCTAGTACATTAGTGACCTTAAATAGGTACCAATAATTACTACTAATTGAAAAATACATTTTTTAAAGATCCAATTTATGAACACATTCTCAAATCTCAGAGGAAAGCTTATTAAATTTTCTAAAGGAGTAGTTTTCAATTTACTTCTTGGAACACTGAGGTTTCCATGAAGATGCTTAAGGACTATGACAGTGGGAGAACAGGGGAGGTGGAGTGGCCAGCTCAACTTTTTACTGCTTTGTGTACTAAAGGATTTTTGGTTTTCTAAAGCTATGCTCTCATATATTCCAATACAGGGTATGTGCTCATATAGCTGAATCCTCATTTGGGATACGTGGTTGATGTATTAGTTTCCTGTTACTGCTGTAACAAATTACCAGAAACTTAGTGGTTTAAAACAACACAAATTCATTATCTTGGTTCTGGAGGTGAGAAGTCTGAGATGAGTCTCACTGGACATCTTTGGAGGGCCATTGTTCAGTCTATTATAGATGGACTTCCTCTAAATGGATATGCACACGTGCATCTTCTGGATTGTACATTGTCAGAAAGATGAAAGTCTACATCTTTCAGAAATTATCAAAGAAAGTCATGGGCCCTGCTAAAACATAAGTCACATCTCTAGTGAATTTAACTTAAAGAATCTATTTCAAATAACTTATTTACATACACGTTTTTCAGGACCATGTCCAAGTGCATAATATACTACTAGAGTAAATCAGTGTAAACTTTTGGGAAGGTAATTTGGAAAAAAGTATCAAAGTAGAAAACACATGTATACTTCAATTCAGAAATTCTACTGCTAGAACTTTTTCTTACAGACATAATACTAAAATCAAAAACTGCAAAAGAAGATCAGTTATATGACTCATAGTACACTTATACAATGAGACATGACAGTTATTATAAAGAATGAGGGTGATATATAGGTGTGCATAGAGAAAGACACTCAAGATAAGTTAAATGACAAAAGAGCAAGACAGGGTGCAAAGTCTGATCTGTCTGTGTAGTTTCAGAAAGGATTGTATATATGCTGGTTCCCAAACTAATCTGGAGGCAGAACACAAGAGAAACCATTAATAGAGAGGGGGGATGGCAGAGGCAAGGAAAGAAGGCTCTTCAATTTATGCTTCTCCAACAACTAAATTTTCTTTTGTGGGTATGTATTACTTTATTTCATAAAGGAAGGTCAGAGGCAGTTAATACTAATAAATGATAATAACAGTGGAATCAGTAATAATGTTGCCAAGCTTGTCTATGTGCTTCACACAGTTATAAGCGCCATACACAGATCATTTTATCTAATTCTCACACCTCTATGAGATAGGAATCATTATTATACCCACGTGGCAGATGAGGAAATTCAGGCTCATGCAGATTAAGAAAATTGTTCAATGTCACACAGCTAGTAAAGGGAGAGCTCAGACTGAACTGAGGTCTATACGATGTAAACCAGTGCTCTCAACTGTTGCCCCTGTTTTCACTTTCTTGCTTATAGTTTTTCATGTTAAAATAAAAATCCTATTAAGTATTATCACATATGTTTTAACACAGGTAAAAACTTTCTCAAATGTCAAAATTAAAAACTATCCTTTTCCCTAACATGGACATCAAAACAGAAATCACTGTATCACAAAGACCCCAGATTTTTGAGGCTTAATTATGTTCAAAATGTGAAAAATATTTGAAAATTTTTAATAAGAAGCATTACTCAAAATGACAACATGGATAAACAGTTATAAGAAGGACAATACAAAGAAATAAAGAGGGGGAGAAATGTAAACAGGGAGAAGAATAGAAAAAGAATAAGAAAATTTAAGAGATTATACTAACACTGGTGATTTACAGCTTTAAGGAAATGCGTTATAAAAGTAGTCTAGGCTATCATTTCTGACAGCTGTAATTTTTTTCCATTATATTCACTAAAGAAATACTCTATTTCCATTACAGACAGAATGAGGTTAGGGTGTTTTTCAATGAGAAGATGATGCCGCTAAGTCGTAGACAGCATGCTTTATTACAATTGCTTCCACCCACCAGCATCACTATCACTTTTTAGGGAAAATAATAACGAAAATAAATAAGCAACTCATTACCACTCCAGATTTGCATATAATCAAAAATAATTTGCCCAAACCTTTTCCAGGTGAAACTTTTAACTATCTCTGCCCATTCTATTCAATGTTTCATGAAGTTTCCAGTGTGAGCCAGTGTTTAGAGATCATTTTACTTACATGTGCCCTTCCTTTCTGATTTCTTCTACCCTGGCTGAATCTCTTAGGTTAATTTGCTTGCATTGTTGCTTTCCAAATGATCCCAGCGGGGTTTTACGGGTGGTTATCAGGTAGTTCTCCAGAATCCCTTGGTTAAATTAAGTCTGCGGGTGGTTAAGTTAATGGGTTCTGATTTAACAGTTGTTGACTAGTCTCTAGTCCATGGTTAACTACTAAACAGTCTGTGGGAAGAAAACAAATGGTGACCCATATACCACATAACTCAACATTTAAACAATAAAATCTATCAAACTGTTAAATAAAATATGTTTATCCCCCATCTTGACAAAAATATCTTAACAATAAGATTTTTACAAACATGTGAAACGTGGTTTTTATATACCTGAAGAGAACAAGATTTCAAGAAAATGTAACTTTATTATTATTGTACAAGTTTGAGTGCTTCATTGATTGAGCTGGTGATATTTCAGTGAGTAATGAAATGGAGATTCTCCATAATTATAAATTATTATATAATTATTCCATACAATTTGTTTTTCATGTCTTTATTTCAGGAAGAAAAATGCCAATTATGTTGTTAAAATCAGGATTTTCTTACAATTTGTGTTCTCTTAACAGTAATGTCAAATTGAGTCACTGCAGTTCCATGACTACATTTAATTAATTTAAATTTGGAGAAACTACCCAGCTGAAAAGTAGCAAAAAAAAAATTAATAAAATTTACAATATACATACTTAAGAATGAAACAAAAATATTATAAAATTTAAACATTATTAAAGAAAATTTTATGAAATATTTCATTTTCATCATATAACTTATACAATGACTTTCACCATCTCTTATAGTAATATTTTCATTAAATCTTAATTTATATATAATTGCTGAGATTTTATTTGATTTGTTCAAAGTAAATCTAATAAAAAATAATTTTATTTCATTTTCAACATTTTGGTCAGTAATTAAATCTTTATTTAGTAAAGAATTTATAATGTCCTGTTTGCAAATTTTATGTGGGTCATTGTCAATAAAATCTCACTTTTATTTTGAGTTTTTAAAAATTTAAGCAATCTGCCTCTTTGAACATTTTCTTTTTTTATTATTTTTAAATTTGTTTTTGGCTGCATTGGGTCTTCATTGCTGCACACAGACTTTCTCTAGTTGTGGTGAGCAAGGACTACTCTTCGTTGCGGTGCGTGGGCTTATTGCGGTGGCTTCTCTTGTTGTGGAGCATGGGCTCTAGGCGCGTGGGCTTCAGTAGTTGTGGAGTGTGGGCTCAGTAGTTATGGCTCACGGGCTCTAGAGCGCAGGCTCAGTAGTTGTGGCACATGGGCTTAGTTGCTCTGCGGCATGTGGGATCTCCCAGGACCAGGGCTCAAACGTGTCCCCTGCATTGGCAGGCAGATTTTTAACCACTGCACCACCAGGGAAGTCCCTGAACATTTTCTATTTCTTTATGCTTTTCACCTTTTTCTCCCTAAGTTCTACTTTTGTATTTTCTATTTCTAGCATACTAGAAACATAAACTCATTCTCGCTAGCCTAAAGGATTAAGAAATAAAATGTCATTATATTCAAACTAAACTCAGCTTGACCTGTTTTCATTAAAAGTGGAAATTAAAATTTTGTCTGTATGTTTTCAAAAATGTTATGTTATAAAGTATTCAAAATAGCATATAAAAACTAAAATGCAATATAAAATTATAATGATTAATACAAAGTTTAGTATAAAATTATTTAAATGAGCCTGAAATTATTTATTTGGGGGAAAATTAATAAAATCGCATTTAATACTTTCACAAAAACCAAATTATTTGCAATTTCAGCTTTTAATGTTCATCTAGTCATCATTTAAAAAATTTAGATTATGCTTTACTCATGTTCTGTCTAGACTTATGTATATGTAGATATAGATATGTACACAAACAAATATAAGAGTGATATCGACTGTTTAATACTGCAGAATGTTCCCTGGGTGCCACATGCAATAGCGAATGTAGAAGATGAGGAAAGCAAGAGCATGGATGCTTGATACCGCTGGGAAAGGCTATTTCATTCTGCAAGAGTCTAATGAAATAATCTTATTTGAGAGGAAGGATTTAACAAATTGGTTAATTTGCCTTTTCTATTTTCTACCTGCTTCCACATACAAAATCCTCCCCACACTCAGAAGCAGTGTCAACGACACGACCCACAAACCTTGACAGCATTCAGTGGTAGCCAGCATTTGTCTAGAGGATATAGGAAAAGAAATGTGCAGTGTTTCTCTGAGGATGAAAAGTGTTACTTCCAAGAGCAGATGTTTAGGATTATGGGTTCTACCATGTCAGCACTGAGTGCTGCACAGATGGCAAGTGACAGAAGTGCCCACGCGCTCGTTCACAGAAATTTGTGAAGTGCCAGGCCGAGGCCTTTCTTGCCCAAGTCCTAGGGGAGGATGGCTGGGAATCCTGTGCCCATGGTCTGACCCAACCGTCACTGTGTCCCTAGGGCCTTTGTCAGGGCTGCTGCCCCCAGAGGTACACCAATCATCACGTAGAAAGTGTTTAGTACCAAACGCGATGACATGAGTAGCTCTTTCGTAGTGAAAAGGGCTTGACTGGGTTTACATGTGTCTCTGACACACCAGAAATCATGCTTTTTCTATTATGGTAACAGTCTGTCTGCTGTTTCCTGCTGAGAGACCTCGGACAAATTAGTAATGCTCCAGTCTTGGTTTCCTCAGCTATAAAATGAGTTCAGTAAAACTACTTCCTAGAGTTGTTGTGAAGATTAGATTCGTTGATGAATAATAAATTGTCCATTGCCTCATAAATACCTATTTTTATTACTCCCAATATAGAATGTATCCCTCCACTCTCCACGCCACTGTTCACCCAATAAACTCCATCAATTCTCCCTGAAATACCCTCGGATAAGAAAACTAGATGGGTTGTTTTCTAAAGAAAGAAATCCTATGCCCAAAAATGTCACTCGGTTTCTCCCAACTCTGTAGGAAACAGTGACTGCCATTCTATGTCAATCCTAGACAAACTCAGCTTTCCCTCCCTGCCTGCACCCATGCTATCCCCTCACTGCTTGAGCAACTTCTTCAACTCTGCAGGGTACACCCATTTAAATTCCTGGACACAACCTGATCTAGGCCCTCAAGCCCACCGAACAATCCAGTGTTATTTCACGTGCTAGCCCAGTGACTGTTTCAGGTCTTGCCTGCCTCACTCAAATGTTCCACATCTCCTTATTCTCAGCAGATGACCCTGCTTCTCATTTCACAGTGAAAATAAATTCGTAAGATAGGAACTCTCTCAACCAAGCCTATAAAGTCAATTTCACTGTATCCATCGACATGGCCACCTTCTCTCTTCCTATTTAAGGGCACTTCTCCACTGTGCTCCTGATCCCATTTCCCTCAGTCCCTTGTGGATTTCCCATGATAAATTATTAGACTTCTCTACTTCAATTTCTCCCTTTTCACTAGGTCCTTTTCATCAGTATTTAATTATACTCATGCTTCTCTTTTCTTAAAACTGAAAAAAGAAAAAGAAACTTTCCCTAGACCCGTGGCCTGGTAGCTTCTATGTGATCTCTCCTCTTCTACAAACTCTACTTCTTGAATGATTTGTCTCCATTTATTGTCTCAGTTTCTCCAACTCCCACACATTTTCCAAGCCATTTCTACCAGGTTTCACTTCACTAAAACTGCTCTCACCAACTTCTTCAAGGTCAGCCAACTTTTCAAGGTGTTGATTGACCTTGGGCAGTGTTAATATTGTGGATTCCTTTCTGCTTCTGGGAACACAGTCTTCTAATGACTGTCATGGCTTTTCCTTTCCTTTTTTTTTTTTTTTTTTCCTCTATATACCCAACAGTTTCTTCTCTGTCTCCCCTGCTGGCTCCTCCTCTGTTCACAGTTGTGAGGCATGTAAGGTACTCTTCTAGATACTTTCTCTATTTACCCCTCACACTCTGACATGGCAAACTTACCCACTTCCACTCACAAGACAGAACACTGTCAGGGGCAATCCAGACCATCTTAGGAAGGGAAATTATTGGCTCACATAAGTGGGGAATTCAGAGAATGAAACTTGGCTCAATCCAAGAAGGTGACTAATCATAGTAAAAATCTGTCCTGTTTTCTCTGTCCCTTAGCCCTGCTTTACACCGTGTTGTCTTCATTCTCAGCCAGGCTCTCTCCCTGAACAGCCAAGAGAGCCACAGGCAGCTCCAGACTTTCCTGGCCCAGAATTCTAGAAGGAAAAAGATGAACATTCTTCTCATATCCATTCCCACTTTTTCTAAAAGGCGTCTGATAAACTCACCTCAGTTTACATGTTCATCCTGAACCAAGCACTGTGGCCATAGTGAGGGGGTGTTTAGAGGGTCAGTCGGGGTCCCATCCTTGCAGTGGCAGTAGAGCAGAGTGAGTCCCAGCCAAGACACATGAATGTCCTCACAGGAACTCTGAGGAAGGGAAGGAGTTATTGGGCAAGGAAACAAAATACATATCCATGGCCTTATTTATCACTTTTTAATCAATTTTTTGGTCTATCATTCCTAGCTTAATTATGGGTCTTGAGCTCTAGAACTTCATACCTAACAACCTCTCAGGCCTACCTCTTTTGGGGAAATGTATAGGCAAATTAAATGAAACAGTTCTAAAAGTGAACTCAGTATTTTCTCCCCTAAAATTTGCTCCTCCCCCTCAATCCTTTCCTTCAGCAAATGGCACCACCATCTATCCACTCGCTCAAGCCAGATACCTAGTGTTCATCCTGGATGCCTCATGCTCTCCAGCTGGATATCCATATCTAGCTTATTTTCAGATGCTGTAACTTAAATAGTTTATCTGTTGAAATCATATCAAAGCATCTTTTCTGACCATAATGGCAGAAATCAATTAAATAGTTCATCTGTCCACTTCTTTCAATTTCCTCTACCATGATCCTGATTCAAGACATCATCATTTTTGCATAGACTTCAAAAAACGTTTTCTAAATGATATGCCATTTTTGGATCCTTTTTACCCCCCACCCTTTTTAAATTTAAAAAATGTTGAAGTTATACATGTACATAAAGTAGCAAAAGATTTCACAAAATTTGTTATGAAAAACAACACTAGTCCCCTACTCATCCTTCCTTCATTTCCCTAGAGAGAGCAACCAACAACAATTTTAGCTGATCATTTAGGTATTTACCTACTAAATAATAAGCTGTATTGCTACTTTTTGATGTTTTCAATTTTAGACGTTTCCTACTGACTTTCCCCTGGAAATGGTGAGGACTTTCTTCCCTTCTCTCTCTCTCTCCCTCTCTCTCCCTCTCTCTCCCTCTCTCCCTCTCTCTCCCTCTCTCTCTCTCTCTCTCTCTCTCTCTCTCTCTATATATATATATATATATATGTGTGTGTGTGTGTGTGTGTGCCTGTGTCATCCCCCTTTTATCCAGTATAGTTGTTTCATAATTTTGGCTTGATACGTTGGATTGACATTCAATGTTGTACATTATTAAAACTACATAAAACTATTCACAGCTGAAGATATTAATGATAGGGGTTTTTTTCTTATTCCTACTTAATATAGGTCTTTCCTAAGTGGCTTCTTTCTGTTTTTCTTTTTTCTTTTCTTTCTTTTTTTTGGGGGGGTCTATATCTTTCATAGTAGAGGCTCTTCTGAGATGCCTGTTAATGCCTGCTTGTCCATGCGTATTGAAAAGGGAGGGATGATTGGAAGCTCTGGGTCCGTGAGTGGGGCTTGTTATCTGTGAGATTCACTGTCAGGTGATCTGAGTGGGCCATTTAATTGTGGAGTCACTGATGTTGGTATTTTTAGGACTTTCCCCTGGGCCTGGGAATTTTCCCAAAGGAAACCATTCCGCTTTCCTGCCTTAGGAAGAAAGGCAGGCCTGGCTTTCAGCATCCTAGGAGTGGAGAATAAAGTCTCCAGGTTTCAGTATCCAGTCTGCTTACATCTTTTAATTGGCCCATTTTTTGTAGGTCAGGCCTTCTTCCAGACAACCATGCCTGGGTGTCTCCCAGTCAGAAAACTTCTCTCCAGAGATCAAGCCTGTAGTCTTTTCCTGGGTGGGTGAGAAACAGTTGCCCAGCTACGTGAAGTGGAGGAGTGGATTTGATGGCTTCTTAAATAGATGTTAGACTAGTCCTTCAGTTTATTGAAGGAACAAATGCCACTTGCAGTTAGGGAAAGTACAGCAAAGGGCTAGCCTGAACTGGGAGGGGTAACCCTGAGGAGAACATAATAAATCAAGACAAACTTATGACAGCAAAATATAAAGGTGTGCCAAAGTTCTGAGTCAGGAGAGATGAAACTGATTGAGAAACACAGGGACAAAATTACAGGATGAATAGCAAGTTTGTCAGATGGGGAGAGAGAATGTCCTAAGACTCAAGATGCGGAATGGGTTAAGTATTTGCATTCTGCTGCAAGAAGGGTCATATATCTACTTCGGAGGAGTGTGTGATAGTTATAGATTGTGTCTACAGCCTGTTTTACATTCGGGGTTTTTAATAAATTGTAGTATTATATCATTTTTAGTTAAGATGTTACCCTATTCATATTTTTTTTTTGGAAATGAGCATATTTTTATATTACAACCAAGAGGAACACATCTGGAAAGTATTTATGAAGGGAGATATGTGCTCCTGGAAACAGATACTAATAATACATTTTAGTGGGAACTCATGGACATCTGTATCTGAAATGAATCATGGTGCTTCTTTTCCTATGTGTTGTATCTCCATTGCAGATTCAAACCCCAGGCAGGGAAAGGCTAGATAGTTTGGGTTTCAGTGCCCACCAAAAAAGGGTAGTTCCCCAAATAATAATAATAATAACAACAAAAAAAACCAATAGTAATAGTAATCATAATATGCACCCTAATGCTCCATACATGGATTCACACCTAAAAATGTAACATCAATAAAATGTAAATAAAAAATAAAAATGTAAATTAAAAAAAAGTGCTACAACTGTGTTTTCTTTTAGATGGGAATTCTCTTAATTACTACTAGAAACTCTGAGTCATCTCAAGCCAGTGTTTCTGTGCTTTATTTGCAAGTCATATTCTAGATAATAGTTCTCAAGGGCCTGAAGGAAATGTATTTGTGAAATTCACTCTCCTTCCCTGATGTTACACGACATTAGATGGGAAGGACACCCTAAATGGTTTCCTAAGGCACCAGAAAACTCTCACCTGTAGGCGCAGGGAAATTCTTCACATAGGACCTTGCGCCACCTCAGTTTGAGGGCAATTTGTCTTTGGACTCATAGCCATAAAACGTCGGTTGCTATTTTCTTATACTATATTACTTTAGCATGATGAGCCAATGCCTTGTTTACCATTTAGCACATAATGCCTTAATAAATAATTATCTTATTTCACCTACTTTAGAGAAGTTTATTTAAACATCTGTTAATGAATAGAAATGTGATAATTTTGTAAGTGTTCAATAAATCAGTTATAATACTTATTTCAGCCAAACAAAAAATCATAGAAGTCAAGTTACATATTTTATTTTTAAAAGGAAAAATGCCAGGTCCTGATGGTGTTGAGGGCCAGTACACTATCTCCATTCTCGACTTTAGCTGCAATTGTTGTCGTCTATATCTAAGTTCTACTCTTTTAAAATTTATATCAATTTTATTAATAAAAATAATTGGGTTCTACTGAATTTTATGAGTTTTTAATACATTTATTATACATTTCTGATTTTTACACCCAGACACCACTGACCCCTTCTATGAAAACAGAAGAAAGCTATATAATCAGGAATAGCATTCTTTTGTCAGACGATATAAATGTATTTTTAAGATCTTGTTACATATTTCCTTCTTAATCGTTAGAAAAATGGCACCCATTTACATTACCATCAGCCACAAAAGCATTTACCCTTTTCCTTGCAGCCCTGCCAACACTGAGCTAAATCATTTTTATGTCTCTAAGAAGTGATGAACAGTAAACATCCAGAACCATTAATTTACATACAAGACCTTCAAATTTCTATGCCAGTTTTCTTGTTGGAATTAAGATCTCTTAATACAGGATTTTGCCTGAGAAGAATTCAAGTTATTTACACAATTATACCACTGACCATTTCTGTATTCACTGTTTTCTTTAAAAGAAACCATTTGCAAAAATTCTAGATTACTACATTGTTTATTAACATTTTCTCAGGTTTTTAGTCTTTTCACATGAACCATTTATTGGCCAAGTTGTATAATTTCGTCCTCATCTGAAGCTATTAAAATACCTTCAAGATTAATATCAAAATATTTTTAGAGTTTGCAAAGATGTGGACAAATTAATGTGCTTTAATACCACCTTAAAAAAGAAAAGGTTTTCTTAAAATAGGGCAGTAACTGAAAATCTTTTTGATACAAAATTATAGAAATGATAAATAAAAGATAGCAAACATCATTTTAACATACACAGCTATACCCACAAGAAAGTGAGGGAAGTCTCCAGAGGACAAAAAGGAAAGGAAGGAAACAATACAAAAAGAATGTAAGTTGATACTTCAGCTTTCTTAGAGGGATATGTGAATCCTGATGAACCAGAGGCTTGGAAATTAACTGAGCATAAATCCATGCTGATATGGCATGTAGGGAATTGAGCCTACAAAAAGGTAAGAAGTTAGAAATTATATACACATATGGGAAAGGGTAGACTAAAAGTTATCTGTCCCTAACATAGGTAGGTGACAATGAAAATTTTTGGTCTCAGCCAAGGCTCTAGTTGAAAATAGTTAATAATTCCTTGTAAATTTATAATCATGGACCTGATCACACAATTTTGAGGTTTAAATTGACATCATCTCTGTAGTCTGGGAACTACATACCAATAAATTAACATAAATATGCTCCTAGATTTGTTATAATCCTAGGATAACTGAAATCAAATCACATATGATTGCCATACATAAATCCTGGGAAGATAAGCTCACATTCTAAAATTAAAAGACACACATGGGAAAAGTCTACCATGAAAAAGATCAGCAGAGAAAAAAGATATGACTAGACCTCACCCCCAAGAACAGGATTATCAGACACAAGAATAAAATAAACATGTTAAATGATTAAAGCAGTATAAACTAAACAAACAAGAACATGAGAAAGATATGTTACTATGAAAATTGCCAAGCAAATTTTGAAAAGAAAAAATAAATTTGTAAAAAGAAATATATAGTCACTAGAATTTAATAGTTATTGAATATATTAAACATAAGATTATATGAACATAGAATGTTAGTGAATTGGTAGATTTTAATAAGAAAACTATCCTGAGGGCAACACGATAAAAAATAATGTGAAAGAGAAATGAACAGACATGAAGGATAGAATGAGGAGGTTCAACATATGTGTAACTGGTACACCATGGGAAGACATTAGTGAGAATAGAAGAGAGGCAAATTTTTTAAATGATATGAACATGGAACTCTTTAGAATTTAATAAAGGCAGGAATCTAGATTCAAACTCAAATCAAGTAATCAGGAGGATAACAAAACTACATACTTAAACTACTGAATCTCAGAAATAAAAAGAAGATATTAAGCAATGGGGCACAAAAAAGCCCAGACTTATAAATAGCATCGATAACAGCAAGAAGACAATGGAATAATGTAGTCAAAATGTTCAGAAAAAATAACTGAGAATCTAGATTTTATACCCAGATAAACTATCATTTAAATATGGTCTATTAGGATAATCAAGAGGAAATTTAGTTAACAAATACTGCTGAATGAACTATTAAGGAAAGTACTACAGGGAGAAGAGTAATTGCAGAAAGAAATGAGAGGCAAGAAGGAAAAAAACTTTTTTACATATTGGTAAATCTTAAAAAGTGGAGATTGAATATAAAAATGAATAAGAAATATGATGACCAATTAGTAGCTATAAAACCAAGGTGATACGAATATACTGAGCAATATTAGCATGTAAGATATGAGGTGGATTGTTGTAGTTAAATCATTTTTCAGAAGGAGGAAAGAATAAGTTTTAAAAGTATTTTTAATATTTATTTTTAATTTACACAACAAATTCACTCTATTTGCTGTATATTATGAGTTTTGACAAACACACGGAGTCATGCAGCCAAACTACCATCAAGATGGAACAGAAGATTTCCATTTCTCAAAAAATTCCATCATGACCCTCCTTTGTAGTCCATTCTTCCCCATACTCCTAAGCACTGGCAACCATAGATCTGTTCACCATCCCTGCAGTTTTGCCTCTTCCAGACTTCCATATAAATGGAATCACAGAGAATGTACCCTATTGCGTATGTAACATATACAATTGAGATTCATCCACATTGTTGCATACATCATTCTTCCAGTCTTTTTTATTCCTGAGTAGTAGTTTTGATAATTCCAACATCTGGTTGACTCAGGGTTGGCATCTGTTGATTATCTTTTCCGTTAAGTATTGGTCATATTTTTCTGGTATTTTTTGTAAATTCAAATGTACCATGGGCATTTTGAATATTATGTTGTGAGAATTTGGGTCCTGTTAAAATCCTGTGGAGAATGTTGACTGATGTTAGCAATCAGGCAACATTCAAACGGAAAGTTCTATCTTGCAATCAGTTGACTATGGTTGCATTGTCAGTTCAATTTTCAAAGCTTTGCTATGCTGTGTTGTGTCTGAACTGCACATGCACCTCTCATGGGCCATTCTTGGAATTGTGTACTGTTTTATATTATAGTTAAGTTCTCAAACTCTTTGCCATGCTTCTTTTTCCTGTTCTGTACATGCACAGATCAGGTGTAAGCTTGGTTTGTGTCAGGTCACACATATAATTAGGGAGTCCCCTTCCCCAGCTCTCTCATTTCAGGGATTTCTCCCATATTCTCAGGCTCCTAAGGTCCCCCTCTCTCAGTTCCTTTGGCCAGAAAAGATGGCTCTACTAGGCTTCTACCAAGACAATCACATGTTTGTTTTATCTTTTTGTCCTTTGAACTATTATTGGAATAAAACATATTTCATAATATTGACCTATTTTTGTATTCATCCAATGAACTCTACCTGGTCATAATATTTTATAGCATTAATACTGTTAAATTCTACATGTTAATATTTTCTTTAGGATTCTTGCATTAATATTTTCTCTCAATACACACACACAAATTGCTATGGATTGAAAATGCACCCCCAAAATTCATATGTCTAAGCACCAACTCTCAGTATGATGGTATTTGAAGATGAGGCCTTTGGAAAGTAATTAGGGTGGGGCCCTCATGATGAGATTAGTGCCCTTATAACAAGAGACACCAGAGAACTTGCTCTCTCTATCATGTGAAAACACAGTGAGAAGGTGGCCATCTGCAAGCTAGGATGAGAGCCCTCACCAAAACCTGACCATGCTGGCACCCTGATCTCTGCCTTCTAGCCTCCTGTTAGTTAAGCATCCAGTCTATGGTATTTTGTTATGGCAGTATGAGCTGACTAATATACACATCCTATTGGTTCTGTTTCTCTGGAGAACCCTGACTGATACAGATGACTTCCTTCTTTCTCTATGCTCTGAAACAATTTAAATTACATTGAAATTCTCTGTGTTCTGAAAATTTGAAAAAAAATCATCCAAAAAACCACTTTTTATTTGGGGTTTCTCTGATTACTTCTGGGGTTTCTTATGTGGCTGTTCATCTGTTTAGGTTTTATATCTCTTCTGGAGTCAATTATTTTTAAATTTCTGTAAAATCTATTTCACTCAGGTTTTCAAATTCGTTTGCATAGTTATGGAAAATATTGTCGTATAATATCTTATGCTTTCTTTTCAATTGTGGTTATTTCTGTCATTACTTTACCCCTTCAAAATGAGTGTGTCACAGTGTGATTTCTAAATAATTTCAACTTGCATCTCTGTTCCTGCTCTTCATATCTTTGGTTTACCCCAGATGACATTTTTCAAACCTTAATGATGTTACTGTCCTTCCTCCAAGGCTGTTGGTATACTTTTTGCTATTGTTTAATAATTTTTGTGTTTCAAATTAAGTTTTGTACCTCTGTTCCTATGCAGCTATATTTCTCCAGAAATTTCTTTTGTTTCCTTCATTTTTCCCCATTTTTTTCATGTGTGTTTGTTTCTTAGCATATTAGCTACCAATTTGTTTTTTAAAGGTGAATGGTTTTCATCTTTTTAGCAGCCTATATATTCATTTAATAAAACAAGGTAATAGAACCTGTGAAGGCTGACCTTGATCCTCTAACCACTTAACATATTCAGAATAGTTAACACTACTTTATAGTCAATATTAATCAATATTATTATTATAGAATATTCAGCATATTCCTAAATAAAAAATAATTAAAATTTTTGCTTAGTATTAAATATCTCAGATTAGAGAATCTTTGTGTAGTAGAGACTGCTAACTTTCCCTCAGTATCTCTTCTTCCTTTTTTTAATAATAAAAACCCCTATCAGTTAGAGGTTACATGTCCCATTTTAACTTGCAGTAAATTGTGCCTGCGTGACTATGTTTTAGCCAATGGGATTGAGTGGAAGTGCAACCTCAACATCATTTCCTGCAAAGGGAATTAATTACCCTCTGCTTTCTTCCTTTTTTTATGTGGGCTGGAACTGAGAGGTGCTGCTCAAGGCAAAACTAGCATAGAGTGTCTTTGTTGAAATTTAAAAAGATGACCACTCCAGGAAGATAAAGATGTCCTTGCTTTGCCATTGGATTTGATTAAAACACTCACTTTGGACAGATGATTCACAACTTCAGACAAACTCATGACCAAAGCTGCCGTTTCTTCCCCTTATCCCTAAGCCAATGCTACAGCAGAGTTTGGGCTAAATTTTGCCAGTGAGCTGTCTTCTACCATGGGGACAAGAAGACACTCTAAGGAATGCCCAAGCAACAAAAAAGCAGAAACCTGAGTCCCTGGAAGACTTTATGAAGCAGAGCCTACCTCACAGATGTGACATGAGAAAGAAATCGATTTATATCTTTTTTGAGCCACTGTATTTTGGGGTCTTATTGTTGTAGTAGCTAAGCCTATACTTTATACTTTGATTTCTTTTCTTCATGAAGTATTGATTTGATACTTGATATCGACTAAATAAATTCATCTCTTTATTCAACTCCCAAACTCATTCACCAAGAGATGAAATTCAGTCTTTGTCAGAATGTCACAGAAATGGATCTCGTGGATGCATAGTGAAGCACACACCTCCTGTTATGTATCTGAGTCGTTTTCATTTTGTTTTGTTTTTTCATTTTACTAAAATCTATGTGAAATGGGCATCATTCAGCTTACTAGGATAATTGCTTTTTTTTTCTCAATGTATTTCTGAGCAGAATATTCTTCCTCTCAAAAGAAGGGAGGATTTTTTGCCCTAGTGATTCATGGAGGATTTCCAGTCAGTCAACCCCAAGCAAAATTCCAAGGGACTACAAAAAGTTCATTTTTAGAAAATAGTGACTCTACAGATGTACAGTGTGTCAATTGCCACTGTTGCAATTTTCCTTCTTTGTGCAAATGATGAAAATAACAGAAATAACTCCCTTCATGCCAACTAAATTTGGGCACACCTAGGGCTTGCAGACCAAGTGAGTTCTTTCAGTGCAGGATGCAATAGTTATGTACATGCAGTACCACATTTTGATAAATGTTTGTTAAATACATAGTATGAGCCAAACACTATGCTACACATAAAATATAAAGATTATCCTTACCTTTGAAACACATATCATCTGCTAGTGGAAGAGATGAGTAAAGAGATAATTTTAATATAAAGTAGTTATTTTGACAAAAGCACTGTGCCTGTCAGTTATTAATTTATTGCCTCTCGGCTCCAAATCCGTCGTTCTTTGCCTGCTTGTGATACTGAAATCTTTCTTTCCAGATGGCGTGATGTTAAGCTTCGTCAGTAGAGGGCGCTGGAGGGACACTGCAGGAGGTAGGGATGCCTCTTCCTGGTTCCTGTGAGCATTCCAGCATTCGTGCTCCTGCAATGCTTGGCTAATGTGCAGGATGTTCAGGGGAGTTCACCTTCAGTGAGTTTCAGCCACACCCCTGTAGAAGTCTTTTCAAAAGTGCCCCAACAGGATTTCCAGCAGTAAGTGCAGCAGTACCCCCCAAGGCAGTTTGCAGGTGAGTTCTGGAGTCATCTTAGCTGAGTTCACACATCTTCCCATCTCCAGGCAGCAGCATCTGGAGAGTTCTACAGTCACTCCAGCTTCACATCAGTAAGTTCAGTGGCACATCCTCACGGCTGGATTCAGCTGGGTTCTGTGGGTGCCCAGAGAGTTCAACAAAACCTCTTTAAAAAAAAAAACATTGTATTGGGGTATAATTGATATACAATGTTGTGTTAGTTTCAGGTGTACAGCAAAGTGAATCTGTTATACAAACACATATATCCACTCTTTTTTAGATTCTTTCAACAATAACTCTTGCACGTGACTCCCTGGCAAGTTTTTAGCAAGTCCAGCCAGCTTCCCAGCCAGTACAACAGCGGCTTCCACAGGCAGCCTCCCAGCAAATCTCATCAGCACCTCAGCAGGCAATGTCCTACCAACTAGCCTCAGCCCACTAGCATCACTTCAGAAGCCTTCTACCTTGTAAGTCACAGCCCTCCACAGTCCATGCCTGCAAGCCTCAGCTTGCTGACTGTGGACCAGTGCTGTTAACTTCTCCACCATCCAGTGGGCAGCAACCACTTCAAAGAGGGCTGAGTCCCAGCCCTGGGGAGAGCCTCCTTCCTTGGATACTTCTTCAGCCTTGGGGTATTCTTTAGAGTTCTCTTTATTCCCTTTTGGTAGTTTTCTCTGAAAATAGTTAATAATTCTTTATATTAAGCCGTCTCTTTTCAAATTGCTCTGGGGTTTCCGTCTCCTTGCCGGGCTCTGACTTATAAACACTATTATTATATCTTACCCATAAATACACTGATTGACTCCAACAATGATACATAGCAATTCTTGCTGATACTGAATAAGGCTCATCTTTGCTGGAGAAATATCTGGCAGTCCGTTTGTTTTAGGTCAACACATATCACCTGAAAATGAATGCTGAGAAAATAGTGTATCATACAAGAGAAAATTATTTTCCCTGTCAAGAACTGAAGTACATTATAAATTTAACTCAAAAGCTTGATAATCCACTGGCCTTGGGGATTAAGTTTGTGGAAAATGGAGTATTAAACAGCCAATGCTCAACTTTACTGCCTGACACTGAAGTTTCAGAATAGAACTTCTGTGTGGAAACACACAGGCCCACAGGAGTGAGACGGAATTAATTCTTTTTAAAATTTTTTTTTTTAATTCTTTAAAAAATATGAATCATGGAATAGCACTTTACATCTTCCAGAAGCAAGTTCTCATGGAATTGAGGAGGGCATTATCCCTATTACTTTTGTAAGGAGTTACTAATACAAAAGTTTGAGGTCACACATTCCAGAATTCAGCTCAGTAACACAGCAAATTTCCACTTGGATCCTACAATGTGAAACATACAGTGGGACACAAAGACGAATCCAATTCCTGCCTTTAAGGAGTTTATCATCAGCAAGGAAGAGACTCACATATACGACAAATAGAACTTAGGAGAAAATGCAGGATGAAGGCAGAGTGGACTGTGGGATAGCAAAGGATATAGTTAGAGCAAGGAGTCCAGCTCAGCCAGGATGTAAAATGCATGGCAGAGTATAATGGGAGGCAAAGGTACAAACACAAATGGGTCAGGAGAAAGTTCTCAAGTGCTATGCTAAAACATTGAGTTAATTCACGGACTTCCCTGGTGGCACAGTGGTTAAGAATCTGCCTGCCAATGCAGGAGACAGGTTTAATCCCTGGTCCGGGAAGATCCCATATGCCAGCGGAGCATCTAAGCCCGTGCACCACAACTACTGAGCCTGCACTCTAGAGCCCGTGAGCCACAACTACTGAGCCCATGTGCCACAACTACTGAAGCACGCGTGCCTAGAGCCCGTGCTCCACAACAAGAGGAGCCACCGCAGTGAGAAGCCCACGCACCACAACAATGAATAGTCCCCGCTCGCCGCAACTAGAGAAAGCCCGCATGCGGCAACGAAGACCCAATGCAGCCAAAAATAAAATAATAAATAAATAAATTTATTTAAAAAAAGAAATTGAGTTAATTCTTAATCATTTTAACATTTTGATTAAGAAAGTGAAAAAAGCTTATCTCAAGAGGCTTTTGACTGCAAAGAAAACCCTATTTATTTATTTTCTGCATTGGGTCTTCGGTGCTGCACACGGGCTTTCTCTAGCTGTGGCGAGCAGGGACAACTCTTCGTTGCGGTGCTCGGCCTTCTCATTGTGGTGGCTTCTCTTGTTGCGGAGCACAGGCTCTAGAGTGCAGGCTCAGCAGTTGTGGCACACAGGCTTAGCTGCTTCGTGGAATGTGGGATCTTCCTGGACCAGGGATTGAACCTGTGTCCCTGCATTGGCAGGTGGATTCTTAACCACTGTGTCACCAGGAAAGTCCCAGGAAAACCCAATTTAAAGTGACTTTAATCAGGTTTCATTAGCTCACGTTCCAAAAAGTGAGGTAAGGTAGGCATCTGGGTAAATGCGTCAATTCAATGATATTCACCAAAGACCCAGGTTTTCCATCTCCGCTCTTCACTTTGTACAATGTTGGCTTTTTTTTTTTTTTTTTGCGCTACGTGGGCCTCTCACTGCCGTGGCCTCTCCCGTTGTGGAGCACAGGCTCCGGACACACAGACTCAGCGGCCATGGCTCACGGTCCCAGCCGCTCTGTGGCATGTAGCATCTTCCCGGACCGGGGCACGAACCCGTGTCCCCTGAATTGGCAGGCGGACTCTCAACCACTGAGCCACCAGGGAAGCCCCAATGTTGGCTTCTTTAAAAGGCTGATCTTCTCAAGGTGGAGTCTTTCTGCTTCCTTTTGGGCTCTGCTATCTTAACAGGGCGTGAGGCCTCCTGAGGAGTGGCTGGAATCTCCACTGGTGAAGCACTGATGAATTTTGACACTTGACGGTCAGACTTCAAACCTAGCTCCACCTATTAGCTCTATTATCTTGAGCTCTCAAAGCCTTGGTTTCATCATCAGACATGATAATATTCTATCCATATCCATGACCAATTATTGTTTGTGCCTGTTTGTTTGTTTTTTTTCTTTTTTTGCGGTACGCGGGCCTCTCACTGTTGTGGCCTCTCCCGTTGCGGAGCACAGGCTCCGGACACGCAGGCTCAGCGGCCATGGCTCACGGGCCCAGCCGCTCCACGGCATGTGGGATCTTCCCAGAACAGGGCACAAACCCGTGTCCCCTGCATCGGCAGGCGGACTCTCAACCACTGCGCCACCAGGGAAGCCCTGTGCCTGTTTTCTTTTGATGTCAGCAAACATATTATACACTGTAAATTCAAAGTATAAAATTGTGATAAGTGCTATTAAAAGATGCTTCTTGTGGCAATGAAATGCAGTGTGTGTAAAGAATTTAGCTGTGCCTGGCAGAGAATAAGGTGCCAATGAAATGATAGCTATGATTTTGTCATCAAAACAGAAATTCTTGGCTTTGATGATTTGGACATCCTGGGTAACCTTTGAGAACCAGCTTTACTGCAATTAATGAATAGCAAAAATTTGTAGGAGGTGAATGAGGGCAATGGTATAAGGAATCTCTGCTATGAAATAAAATGAGTGGGTCCAAAGGGCCCATGGCAAGGGCAGATGTGCTTCCTTTTCTGTTTCTATTTCTATTAGGGACAGAGATGCAGGGATTAAAGACCGTCTGTTTGCTCCACCCTGATTATTTGTACTTATTTATACTTCTCAGGTTTGTACGAAAAGGTCTGCATCTTCCTTGCCAGTCATGAAATATTTGATTTGGTTATATTGAAAATTTTATTTTTCCATCTGGAATCACTTCCCCTGGGAAATGTCCCTAAATTAACTCCACCAATTTTCTAATTGGTCACTCCAATTAGGACTCCCACCTGTGCCTTAATCTAAACTGTAAACAAGTGAAAACCAGTAATTGTGCAGATGTATACAATTGTATAGCCAGTGTTGTCTGTATGCTTAAGGAATTCACAGCTGGTGGTAGGTGGGACCTGATTTAGTTAAAGACAATCCAGAAAGCATAATGATGAAAGAATGCTCTGGAGAGGCATGGGGGAGGGGAGCCAGGAAGGGCTCTGGATTCCAGCAGCACCTGAGTCTTCAAGGGAGTGTGGAGGGTAGTCAGAGGATGGAGGAAGAGAGAGAGAGGGAGAGGAAGGGAAAGAGGGAGAGAGACAGGGAGAGAGACAGATATGGGGTGCTGGGGAGAGAAAGAACTTTCCTGACCTAAGGGACTGGATCAACGGGCCAAGGTGGCACCTGGTAAGGATTCAAGAAACGCCTGACTCCTAGCTCACCCATGTTTCCTGTCCGGACTCTCACAGGCCCAGCTTTCAGGCTATAGCTCCATTTCAGCCATGAAATCCTCTTGGATTCATCCTCCACAGACTTGGGAGAATTGACTTGCTAGAAGTTTTTCAAAACGAAATAAGTGTGTTATCTGCAAACCATGGAGAGTCAGTGTCCCTGATTTCAACAGTAGCAGAGAGAACATGCTCTGGATTTGCCTCACCTTGGCAAAGAGCATCTTAGGAGGGCTGCAAGAGAGGAAAAGGGTATGGACACACACACACACAGCACACAAAAATGAAATTCCTATTTAAAAGCCAATTTGCTTACGCACTGGACTCTTATGACAAAAAAGGAGCGTCATTGGGCCCCAAATGCAAAGCTGAGGTCAAGTTAGAATTAAGGTTCCTATCGTAATTCAAGAACTTCAGCCTTCCTGTAAATGCTATTTACAGATTAACTAACAAACCCACAGTTCACTGTCACACGAGCATTTATGAGCACTTGCCATTCACCAAGCTCAGGAAGAAGGATTTGGCTTTACGATTCACGAATAAGCAAGGTTCGTGCTTCCACTGAGCTTGCCATCTGAAAGATTTAAATTTCAAAATGTTATTATAATATAAGTTAACATTTAAAGTTTGAAAATTCCACAGTTTTATAAAAGACTTGTTTTTCTTAATTATCTCTAAGCGAATTTCACTTGTGTAGAGATCAATTAACTCATAGCACTTTGCTAGTCTTTCAAATATTGGCAAATCCATACCTAATTTTTGAGCTACAGCGATTTGCTGAGATTAAAACCCTTTCACTACCTAGACCACATACTTGACCCCAGAGTCAACTTAATTGTGCAGGGAGAGAGTTAAAGACGAAACATTACTGATAGCATTCAAACACCTCCATCAACCTATCAATCAAAAATATTTGCTAAGTGCAGTGCGATGTGTTCTTTTTTTTTTTTTTGGAAGGGGGAAGGTGGGGAGGAGGTCATCTCCCTGTTCTAGAAATTACCTCCACTAAATCTCACCGTCGGCCCACCTCTCGGTTCTCCCTTTCTCAGATCAGGAAAACAAGTTACCACGTGCAAGGCCTAGTCGGAGCCTAGGCAGCAGAGCATGCTCAGTAGCTGGGACCGCTCTGCGCTCACAGCCGCGTTTGGCTCGCGCTGGGCTGGGGGAAGCGTGGGGGCTGTTGCCGCAGCTGATCCTTGCTCCTGGAAAGCTGACCTTCTCTGCCCAATAAAGTGCGGCTGTCCGAGCCTCAGCTGCGACCGCGCAGCCGCGGGCTCCCTGGGAGTCCTGGCCGCAGACGCTCTGCCGGCTCAGCAGCGCTGGTCTCGTGCTCCTGGTTCTTGTGCCCGCGCTTCAGCCCGATGCCTCTAGCAGCTGCTGGATGGTTGAGCAGAAATGACAGGCTGTGTTTCACGGTGAAGGGAGAGTGAGAGCTGCTTCCCTTCGGAGCCAGAGAGAGGAGGTGTGTCAGGGCACCAGCGCCCTGGGAAGATTCTCGCCGCGGCTCAACATCCTCGCTTCCTTTTACACTTCTTGTCATCCAGGCGTTCCGTGCTCTTGACCTGGGAAAGATGGTTATAATAGTAACGAAGCTGGTGCACTGCTTTCATCTCAGGTAAGGAGAGCAGCTTTTCTCTTTCCACTGCATTTAGTATTAGCTCCGAAACCCACAGCTGGGAAAGGTCTTTTAACTACTAGCCTTGTTCTCACGTTACAAGTTTGTTTTTAACGAAGTCTGGGAAAAAAGAGTTTTTGTGTGATTTAAAAAAATCTTTTCGGGTTGAGGTTGAAAATAAGCGTTAGTGTTCTTTCTTACCTCTGTTATTCTTGACCCTGTCCCTGACCTGTTGGTAAAATTTAAGCCTCTATTTGCAAGATGAGGTTAAGGGTACTTTTTTTTTTCCTTTTAAAGGTGCCTGGGATATTCTAGGGAAGGGTACTTTCCATATAGGCAAACGGATATTTTAATTGGTAGTCTTTTCGGGATGATTATGATTTCAGTTACAGCCAAGAGAGAATAATTAATAATATTAAAATTGAACATCAACTTTGATCAGCATTGAACTTAAGCTGACTAGAGGAAATATTCATACTATGCACAGTCACCTGGTTATTTGTAAAAACAAAACAAGGGGTTTTGGGGTTTACGCTTGAGAAATAAATAGGAGCCACAAATTTAAAGAAAAACAAAAACTTAGCACCCCTCCTATTTTTTGAGTGTTGAGCAGGAGAGCGTCTCTACAGAATCGTCAGTTCAAAAGTAAAGAAACGTTTTCAAAGTGTAGCTTTGTGGTTGCAAATTAACATTTTTGCTGGAAACCGTGGAGCCAACATCTTCAGATGGCTCTTCATATAAAGAAAAAATAGAGGAGGTTTTCAAACGTAAACCCAAAACATTCAAATGAATGTATTTAACTCAGTGCTACCAAAGAAAAACTATCCAAAATGCCATGTAATAATAGCTAGTTTCAATTTATGTTAATTTAGCTGGAGGTTTTGAGAGGAAGGATCACTTTTCCAAGTCAATCCCAAATAAGTTAATAGTAGGTCTACAAGTTTTGCCTAACATTTAGCAATTATAATCAAATTGGGCAGAAGAATGTTTTCTTTATAATCTGGTGTCAGATTTCTTTATTTCCTGCTTAATCTAAAGATAAACTTATTAATAACAATTCATTTAAAACAGTATATGCTATTTTTCTAAGACATCAAAGGGCTTTTTCTTATCAAAACTAAAACCCCCAAATTACAAATCTTGCAGTGATAAAGAGGAAGAAAAGACAAGGAAATACTTGATATTGAGTGGTAAATGCTTAACTGAAAAATAGTTGGAATCTCTGGACAGATTATTGCTTATAAAGTCTTCTTTTTAACATAGCTTAGCGTTTGTGATGCATTCCCTTGTGGGCCCACTTAACTTTGAACAAGTAAGCAGCCTCTAGGAAGAAAGGGTGAGGATTCAGGCTTGGGCAGAGCTAAAAATTTCTATTTCTAGTTTATTCTCGAGGGACACGAACTCAGCTGCATTCAGTCAACTGACTTTGTTCTACAGATGGAACCAGGTTCTTTAAAGTCTCATTATTAGCCTGGGAGCTGGGAGAAATCCATTCCTTCCTCCCATTTTGGTGTGAATATCCTGACTGTATGCATTCCTAGCACCCCAAATTCTGAGCTCTCAGCTGACCTGTGACAAGACATAATCTACCTGGGAACTCTGATGGTGATAGTCTGGTTTCTGACCTTTAGCTGTTCACGCTAGCTGAGTTTGCAGATCCTCAACCCAGGGGTCCCTCGGTGGAATTAACATAAGAAGCACCATTTGTAGAAGCTCCCAAGGACCCAGGATTTTACTGAGAAAACCTGTCTCCTAAGGCCTGCCGCTGTTCTTGGTCTGTTTCAATGGATGGTTTCTGGGAAGTCCCCCCTCCCCCATTATCAGCAGTGACTAATCCTGTTCTAGTTACACATTAAGTTTGTTCTAATGCTAAGAACCCCAATCAGCAGCTGCCTAGAATGATGCCTTAATGATCGAACACTTTGAAGAAGAAGAAAGCAGGAGAAAAGTCATTCCAACATTTGGATTTTGAGGAATAAGGAGACAGTTCTGTTCCTTTCTCCGCTTCTCTCCCCTCGCATCCAATTATGACACACAATAAGGAGTAAAAGTCTCTTCCAGTGCAAAGTGAGGATGGTGCTGGGGCCATGGCATCCTCTGTGTCTGTCACTATCCTGTCCCAGCCCCACTATCCACCGCTGGTGTCTCTTCATATGAGATGGGAAAAAAAAAAAAGTGAGTTTTACAAACCGCCTTAGAGTGAGTTGGTCTGTGAAGCAAATGCTTGAAATAGAATAAATTTCATTTTCCCTTTTAACAGTTGAATAGTTCTAGAACTTCAGTCCTAATACGTATGTTTCCTTGTCTTTTCCTTTATTAAGGAAGAACATATGTCTGCCTCTGTTTCTACGACTGTTTTTGAGGTAGAATCAACTGGTGTTTAGGATTAGAGCATGGCTCAGCTGTAGTTCATTCTCAAAGCCTAGATCAGTATATACCCCACATGTTTTTCATTAGAGGGACTACATGATCAGAAATGTTTTATTTTAATAATAATACAGAACTTTTCCATCTATCCCCCATCAGATTTTTTGTAGCAGTCTAAAAAGAGCTAATCAACTATCTTGTATAGCATAAAAGGTGTTAGTCCTGGTCATTGGTTACTTTTGATTTAATAAATGAATTCCATTAATTAGGATGACTCTTAGCTTTGGTTTTAGCATCTTAAGGAGAGGAAAATAGTACCTATACAGAACTAGAAATACTCAAACATTAACTGGAGTCTGGGCAAGAAGCCAGAAATATCAAACTTCTGGAGTTGATATATTCGTGTCCAAAATTCCAGGGATTCTGTGTCGTCTTCAAGGGCATAGTTAGTTTTCAGCCCAGCCAGCAGCTTTCAGATTGTCACTTCTAGAAATTCAATTTCGGAACATAGGTACCTCCTAAGGTTTGAGGGTAATATTGTTTCTCTGTGACATATTTTCTGCGGAGTTGCTCATCAATGTGGGGGGAGGACGGGCAGGGAGGAGGTAAGCAGGGAGTCTCTGCTGATATCTTTTCAAAGGTGCAAGCCTAGTTGGCCTCTGAATATCTGCATTTCTTGGAACAAATCAGTCTATTTTCCACTCCCTCCTCCTACATCTTTAAGTTGCTTATATTATTGTGTTTGAATGTCTTGGCTTTTATCAATTTTTAAAAAGTTGTAAGCTGTTGCAGAGTTAACCTGATGAATCTCTTAGAAACCTTCAGTTCTAAGAAGTCACCCAATAAAGGCATTCAAAAGAAGAGATGTAACTAAATCCCCATTTTCTGCTCCTACTACTGTATATCACACAAACTGGCAGTGGTGATGCCATGGCATGCTGAGAAGGAAAATGCACAATCTTAATCACTTCCTCAAGCACATTATAAAATAAACTTGAAGGCAATGTTCAGATAAAAACTTTCCAGCTGATAACTTTTTTCCCCTCCCTTACGAAAGGTTTATTGATCACCTATATGATGAGTGATACTCAAGATACTCACGTGATACTCATGTCCCCAAAGATAGTAAATCATAATCCCACCCCCCAAACTTAATCACTTTAATATTTTTGGTATTTGTGCAATGGAAAACTTAGAAAATACAGGGACCTGTCCCCAGAAAATATAAAATATTCCATAATCTTATCACTTAAATTTACAGATAATATTTTTGGTATCCTATGAACTCTTTTTGAAGCCAATATATTATTTTTAGAAAACTAGTTTATTCTGGATATGCTGGCAAAAACATCTCTTCGAGCAAATGTCTGCTTTAAATCTGGATGGAAAAACAAGTTCATGTGCCACAGGGTCACCTTATTAATTCATTAAATATTTTCCTGCACATCAGGGACTGGGACTTTATGACCTGTGGTGTATGCTCTCTGAATAAACTGTCTCCTCCCACATCTCACATGTGTACCACTACATTCCTTGGGGTTAGCAAGGCTGCATTTGACCCTCCAACCTAATATGTGCGTTGTATTATTCACTATACCTGCTTTTACAAAGACTTGGATACTAGATCTCTCTTGTGTCATTTTTGGAGTCTTTCACTAAGGATAGCCCAGTGAAAGGCTAAAACTGATAGGCTTGCCCTGACCTGGAGAGGACCTAGAGAAACCCTGGGGCTGGGAGGACCAAACATTTATTTTTTCTAAGTTTTGCCCTTAGGCCTTCAACTTTACAGAGGTACTTATCAGTAAGGGAAGAACTGGGCTTCCTCCAGGCAGTGGACACATGAAAGGGAGAGATCTTGCAGTGGTCTCCAGTGAATCCCTGAGAAATGTGCTCATTGCACCTCTTACTCTGGTTTCAGAATACATTTTATAGGTGTGTCATATCTCGGTTATTAAAACTATTAGTACTTTTTGTTTGCATTGTATTTTCAAACTTTCAGAGTGCTGTCATATAGGTTACTCTATTAAATAAACATTTGAGGACTATACTTCTTTATCTTATCCCAAACACCTGAAATTCAACATAGACACAACAGACTAACGTTTATCTTTGCATTCCAAGCTTGCTTCTCCTGCTGTAATTCCTGTCTTTATCTGGTCTAAAGTCTCCCAAATGAGAAAGGGGAGAATCTCCTTTAGCTCTTTCTTCTCCATCTGATTGGAAATAATGTCTAGGCAAGTTCAGAAAAGCCTCTCAAATCTTTTCCTCCCATCCATTCTACTGGTCTCTGTTTTGGTTCAGTCAACTCCTTCCATCTTTCCCTGGGTCTGTTAAGCATTCTCCTGTAATACTCCCCTCTTTGGTCCTCTGTGCTGCAGCCAGAGTGATCTATTGGGGCTTTTTTAAAATGTAGGTGTTTGACCATGATGGTTTCCAGATTGTATGATACGGTGCTACATATCCGGATCATCTGTGAATTTCTCAGACATACAAGGTACATCTCAGTTTGCCTTCATTTTCTAAGTTTGTCTCCTTCCCTTTCTCATTGTTTTACCCCATGGTCTAGCAATGTTGATCTTTTCTTTTGATTCTTTAATGTGTTAATCTTGAGCCTTATACCTCCGCACCTGCTGTGTTCTCTACTGCAGTATCTTTCTCCTTTCTCTCCAAGTGGTGTATCCTGTTCATTCCTGAAGATCCAGACCTAGTTTATCTGTTTCTTAGCTTCTCCTGAAACATCTTAGCTTCTCCTGCAACAATCTGATTAATAGTAAAGCCGTTTCTTGTTTTTCAGTAGCCACTCAATTAATGGTAGTTTATTCATTTCGTGTTAATACATAATATATCTTGTGTGCATTCCACTTGCCAGATACTACATAAGTTCTTGAAGATACAGGAATGAAAAAAGATATGGACTTGCTCTCCATGAATATACAGTCACCTCCAAAGTGAGAGACTCGACAGGGTCAAAGCAGGATGCTGTTTGGGGTCATTATTACTATTGTTGTTACAGAGTTTGGTCCTTCTTTAGACCGGGCTTCTTTCTTCAGCCCTGTAGGCAATTAGTCCACTTAATCCTGAAACCGTTTGCAGAGGTCAGTGAATTAAAGGGCCAGATAGTGTGACTTATTGGAATAGAACCATCATGATTGGAACAATATAGTATCAGATGTCTCACTGGCATTATTTTTACATTCTAAGATTGCTCAACCAGTAGTCCTATCAGATCTCTTTTCTCATTACCTGCATGGGGAATACTGTTTTTATTTATTTGTTTTAATAGACTTCCTTTTAGAGTACTTTTAGGTTCATAGCAAAATTGAGATGATGATACAGCCATTTATTTCCCATGTACTTCCTGTCCTGACACATCCACAGCCTCTCCCATTATCAACATCCCCCATCAGAGTGATACATTTGTTACAATCGATGAACCTACATTGATACATCATAATCACCCAGAGTCCATACTTTACAATAGAGTTCACTCTTGGTGTTCTACTTTCTATGGGTTTGGACAATGTCTAATGACACATATCTTATTATGATATCATACAGATTATTTTTGCAGCCCTAAAAGTACTCTGTGCTCTGCTTATTCATCCCTTTCTTCCCTCCCACCAACCCCTGGCAACCACTGATGCTTTTACTGTCTCCAGAATTTTGCCTCTTCCAGAATGTCATATAGTTGGAATCATATAGAATGTAGTCTTTTCAGATTGGCTTCTTTCATTTAGTCATATGCATTTGTTTCCCATTGTCTTTTCATGGCCTAACAGCTCATTCTTTTTAGTGATGAATAATATTCCATTGTCTGGCTGTACCATAGTGCATTGTTTCTTTCTAATTATTTTTATTTTTTTCTTCTGTTGGACTTGAGTCTCTGGGGGTGAGGGCTTTGATGTTTGGTTCCAGGCACATAGTATGCGCCTAATTAATGGTTACTGTGTGAATAAGTGATAAGCACAACACTTTCCTCTTTCTCTCCTTTTCCTCATAGTCTGTCCTTCACCTGAAAGCAGCTTTCAGACTGGATAAGTTTGTGTTCTTGGGAGAGAGTGCATTTCATTCTGTTTTTTCTCACCTAGTCTGCCATCACTTCTTAAACCCAGCAGTCAGCAAAGTACAGCTCTTGGGCCAAATCTGGCCTGACACCCGTTTTTGTAAATAAAGTTTTAATGGAACCCAACCACACCCATTCATTTGTGTATTGTGAATGGCAGAGGAGTGGTTGAGACAGAGACCATTTGACCTGCTGTGCAAAAAACATTTACTATCTGGCCTTTATAGCAAAAGTTCTCTGACCTCTGTGCTCACCCGGGAAGGAGCTGGTGGCTGAGATCAGGGTGGCAAAAGTGATTGCTTGTAGGAACTTTTCCAAAGTATCAGCTGTTAGATCTTTATATGGAGTACTATGTTTCTGAGATATATTTCGACTTGTGTGCTGAATGTAGAAACTGTTAAAGAAAAGAAGTCTGGTGATAGGTCTGGTAGCTTTTAGTAATCACAAGACAGGTGGTTTTGACCTAAGCAATTTTTGGATTAAACAGCTATCCTTAAACTTTAACATGAATCAGAATCACCTGGAGGGCTTGTTAAACTGCAGAGTGTTTCCCCTCCCCCAGTGAATTCCTAATTGAGTAGGTCTGGGTGATGTTCCAGAAACTGCGATGAAACAGGTGCCCAGATGTTGCTAATGCTGCTGGTCTGGGGACCATACTTGGAGAACCATTAGTTTAGAGCGATATGGTTCTGAGCCTTAGTTGCATCTCAGAACCACTTGGGGAGTTTAGCGATTTTTATCTTAAAAATAAAACATGCTTGGGCCTCACCCCAGACTTAGCAAGTCAGAATTTCCAGAGCTGGTCTGTATTTCAAAAAGAATAATTCTGAAGACTACTTAATCGTCTTTCTTTTAGAACTGTCACATGGGCTTTGCTGGTTAAGGTGTACATGAGGTGTTTTGATAATAACATAAACTTATTTGACAGTAAGTTTAAAACAGCAATTAGGTATAGATGTTACATTCTTGGTTTTAAGTAAAACCATAAACTGGAATGTTGTATATGTATTACATTTGTCAGTGGACTGCAGAAAAACTATAGTCCAAAATGTACACTGAATTCAGCAAAATTATTTTTTTCTTAGTAAATTTGGAAAGTATTTGTAAATTTTGTTTTTTCACTGTGTAAAATTAATTGTAATTCTATACTTGATAATCTCCCTTTTCACTTTTCTTAAAAGTGAGTGGGGATAACCAGCAAGGACCTACTGTATAGCACAGAGAACTATACTCAATATTTTAATAACCTATAAGGGAAAAGAATCTGAAAAAAAAATGTATATATATATGAAACACTTTGTATATAAAACTGAGTCACTTTGCTGTACGCCTGAAACTAACACAACATTGTAAATCAACTAATACTTCAATTTTGGGTGGGGAGTCCTGAACAGCTCACATTCTGCCATTCCTTCCATGGTTTCACTGTAGCAAATTTGAATGTTCAAGTTTCTTCTAAAAATGGCTAGAAAAAAGCACAAGAGAGGTCTCCTTTCCTGGCTTTTCCTCCTCTGTCTTCAGAGAGAAAACATCCCTTACCATCTAGGTAGGTATCTTTTAAACAAAATAAAGCCTTGTTGCTCTGTACGTGCTTTTGTTTAGAGATTTCGATTCCCGTCTACTGCCATTTCCGCATACTCTAGAGCTGTGTTCATTTTAATTTTGTTGATTACTATTTGTAATGTTCTGAAGCTGAGTATTATGTCAGAATACAAATAAGGCAAAACAACCATGAAATAGTAAATGTCTAAGAACCACATCTTTGGCCCTTTGGCTGCTAATGTAGTAGCCTCGACAATCAGGAGCCACACAAAGAACTCTTAAGCCCTGTGTTTAGGAAGGGCGAGCATTTCAGTCATGCTTTTGGCCTGCACTTAAAAAAAAAAATTCTTTGACCTTAAAAGGATAGGAATAAATACCAAGATTTGGATTTATAGATCCCCAAATACATACAACAAAATAGCCATCAACTTCTTTTTTTTTAAATTGAAGTATAGTTGATTCACAGTGTTGTACCAATTTCTGCTGTACAGCAAATTGACTCAGTTATACACATATATACATTCTTTTTTTTTATTCTTTTCCATTACGGTTTATCACAGGATACTGAATACATTTTCCAGTGCTATACATTAGGACCTTGTTGTTTATCCATTCTAAATGTAATAGTTTGCATCTACCAACCCCAAACTCCCAGTCCATCCCTCTCCCTGCTCGCCCCCTGGCAACCACAACTCTGATCTCTATGTCTATGAGTTTGTTTCTGTTTTGTAGGTAGGTTCATTTGTGCCATATTTTAGATTCCACATATAAGTGATATCATATGGTATTTGTTTTTCTCGAAAGGGAAAGGGAAATAAAAGAAAATAATAAGTCAGATATAACTTATTTCACTTAGTATGATAATCTCTAGTTGCATCCATGTTGCTGCAAATGGCGTTATTTCATTTTTATGGCTGAGTGGTATTCCATTGTATGTGCATATATATATATATATATATATAAACCCCACATCTTCTTTATCCATTCATCTGTCGATGAATGGATAAATAATTTTTTTCTGTTGATGGACATTTAGGTTGTTTCCATGTTTTGGCTGTTGTGAACAGTGCTGCTATGAACATAAGGATGCATGTATCTTTTTTTTTTTTTTTTTTTTTTGCAGTATGTGGGCCTCTCACTGTTGTGGCCTCTCCCGTTGCGGAGCACAGGCTCCGGACGCGCAGGCTCAACGGCCATGGCTCACGGGCCCAGGCGCTCCGCGGCATGTGGGATCTTCCTGGACTGGGGCACGAACCCATGTCCCCTGCATCGGCAGGTGGACTCTCAACCACTGCGTCCCCAGGGAAGTCCCGCATGTATCTTTTTGAATTATAGTTTTGTCTGGGTGCAGTCAACTTCCTAAATTACATAATTCTATATTATGGAATCATGATGATTACTAACATGAAGTGTCAGAATATGAATTTGACAAATGGCTTAGCAAGAATCATGTTCTGAGGTATGGAAGAGGTCATTTATTAAGGGCATTTGGATTAATTCAAGTTTGAAGTCAACTGTCTTAAGTGAAAATTTTCACACTTTTTTTTTTCATTTCATTAGAAGATTAGGATACTTAGGAGCCATTGTGAGTTGCGTAGAAATGAAGAATTTTTAGTCTTTCCTTTCCATGAACACATAGATGTCACTTGCTTATGCCTCAATCAGCTGTACAAAGCGGGCTTTTATTTGTAAGGACTCATTGTTACAGCCTCTAGTATCCAGGAAAACCCCAAAGCGATAAAGAATGTTAAGTCATTATTCTGTGTTGTTCTTATTTAAGCACAGTCATTGGAAGAACAAGGGCTAGTTATTCAACTAGAAAAGTTGATTGAAATAGAGACTCTTAATGATAATAACTTTTCTTAATGATGATAATTTTTTTATTACCTCATTACTTTTTGCCTTTTTGAACTTCATTTCTCAAGTGGAAATGTTCCAGATTCCTGCTTTATACGTAAGCAGGGCCACTGTCATGGGCGTAGCTGAGGGCTTTCCTTGTTTTGAGAGCAAAACAAAGTACTTCTTGTTGCTTTTTGTCCTTGTTCATAGGAACGTTGTTTAGGTCAGTCGGCTCCCAAAGTGAACATGCTTTGCCCACGCTTAGATGGGCCCTGTGCTTGGTTTAATGCTCTGCTGTCACCGTCCTGAAGTGCTTCATATTTTCTGAGCAAGGGGCCCCGTGTTTTTATTTTGCACTGGACCCCACAACTAACGTAGTCAGTCCTGGCAACAGGAACTGTATCTTATTCATCTTTTATTTCCTGCAGATTTTCAGCATTGTGCTGGATGCACAGATGAGTAAATGAATGAATGAATGAGTGCTCCCTTTGTTCTGAGAGGAAAACAAAGTAGTTCTTGTTCCTTTTTGCATTGCTGATAGGAATGTGGTTTAGGTAAGTCGGTTCCCAAAGTGAATCAGCTTCAGACGTTGTGAGGGGGATGTTTGAGGGGTTGGCAGAAGTGGCAGTAGTGAATAAACTTTTAAAGAATACATATTCTCTGGCCTCACTCTTCACCTTCCTGAATCAAAATTTCCTGAGAATAAAGGCCAGGAATCTGTGCATTTAAAAAACTCCTCAGGTCCTCTCATACCTGGCCTGGGCTGTGCTCTTCTCCCAAGGCTCTGCAAGGCCTGTAGGTCTGTGCCCAGTCGTGGATGTGGGTTTCTGGTTTGTCAAGGCTGTCAAGAAAAAGGCCTGTTTCAGGTGACATCAAGTATCAGTACAATTTAGGAGACAGTGGAGGATAAACCAGGCTAAGAATTAGCATGACACACCTAAGCTCAGGATGATACTGTGTGATAGCAGCAGGGCTACCATTTGTCCCATTGCTTACTCCCCCACTGGAAGGGGCATGAGAGTCTGTGCAGTTTATGCTCACCAGCTCCCAAAGCATGAGGTGAAGGTTGGCATTACAAACCATGCCGTAGTGTAAAGGACCAGCCTGCTACAGCCTGCTGGCCTTCTCTCAGGTTTGGCAAGATGAGATCTACTTCCAAGTAGAGGTAACCAGGTGAATGCAGTATGGAAAGGCCAAAGAAATGGTCAGTCTAGTGCCTTCATGTGCAATTTGGACGTGGGCCTGCCCAGAAGTACTGTAGCTCTGGGGAAGGGGTTGTAGGGATGGAGCAGAGGGTGTCTAAAGGGAGCTGTGGATGTAGGCTGGTCCATCCCTCACAGTATTAAATGATTCCCAGGTTTTTATTTAGAAGGCAAGGCTTCAGTGCAAGAGTGCATCTTGTGGATGTAGTGATCAGAATGGGGCAGATGGGCTTCCCTGGTGGCGCAGTGGTTAAGAATCCGCCAGCCAATGCAGGGGACACGGGTTCGAGCCCTGGTCCCAGAAGATCCCACATGCCACGGAGCAACTAAGCCCGTGCGCCACAACTACTGAGCCCGTGTGCCACAACTACTGAAGCCCATGCACCTAGAGCCCGTGCTCCACAACAAGAGAAGCCACCGCAATGAGAAATCCGCGCACTGCAACAAAGAGTAGACCCCGCTCGCCGCAACTAGAGAAAAGCTCGTGCGCAGCAACAAAGACCTAACGCAGCCAAAAAATAAATAAGTAAATAAATTTAGAATGGGACAGATGATGTGCATCTCATAATGAAAGATGAAGTTGCTTACAAGACACAAGTCTCTCAATACATAGAGAACCTTGTAACTCCAGACGTGATGGAGATGTACAAAGCTCATGTTGCTGAATGAGAACATCTAGTCTATGAAAACTCCTAAGAAAGAAGTTTCAAGAGGAGAGGTAAAAGGTGAAGTGTCTCCTGCCCAGGAGGAAAGTGGTGCCCTTTAAGAGCAAGAATCCTCAGAACTCAGGGGAGACCCTTAACAGCTCAACATCAAACCGTCCCTGTCTGCCCTTGACTATGAAGAGTTTTCAGATTAAGAGATACTTCTTAGCTGAGGCAGGAGGAGATTTGGTTATAGTGGGTGGAGCGGTGGACAAGACAACAACTAACAGCAAGGGATTAGGGATAAAAATTATCCAGGAAGAGAAAGTCATTTTTCAACTACCTGCATAATTTATTTTTATTACTTAGTAAGTATATTTTCCCAGCACCTATTTTGTGTCAGATACTATTTCAGGCACTAAGATACAGGAGTGAGAAGAAGGGTTAATTCTTGATGTCATGGAACCTGAATTTTGATGGGGTAAGAGAGACAGTTACTAAACATGTCAGCGTTATGAGTGCTGTAAAGAGAAAGTGAATGGTGTGGGTGGAAGCTTATGGACCTCATGATGGGTGGGCAGGGATGTGAGTGTGTCCTCCTCTCCCTTCCATGCCAAATGTAGTTGCTACACTAATGTGTTAACTTATCAAGAGCTCAGTTCCCTTATCTTAGGAACTAAGATGGAATTCGCCTTCAGTGGCCAGGCCATTGAACAGTTTCGTTGTACAGGATGATTTATGGGGGCTTAGACTGACTTTAGTGCTGTCTTGTCATGTCAGTACTATAATAACAAGTACCTTTCCAGTTGTTGGATGTGTGTTAATTGAGTGCTAAGAATGAAAAAGTGAACTAATATTACTGTCTTCCTTTTTCTAATAAATATGTCTGGCTGACTTGAGGAAAATAAAAACAAAATGCCAAGCAGGTGATGTTTTTGTCTGCTAATATTTAGGCTGACTTTTGGCAGATTTCTCTCTTGTTTTATATTTACTGAAATACAGAAATTGAGACTGGCCAATTAGTAAATAGTTAAAGTGATGACATTTTTAACATTAAATATTTAAATATTATAGGCTAAGAGAAGAATATGTAGAATTAATCAACAAGCGAGTTTTATAATATTGGGTATTTTTGTTATAGATTTAAAACATTGTATACTTTTATTGAGAAGTTAGACCCCGTGGGATGATTTTTTTTCTTTACTCTAGACTTGTAGAAAATTTAAGCATCATTAAAATGACCAAATAAAATTAATATGTACATAAGAAGAGATTTTTTATAGCTCTTGAATAGAGAATTAGATAATACCAAAGCAAACTTTTGTTTATATGTAGATAATTTATTTATAATTTTAAAAATTATAGATGATATGGATGATTTATAATTTTTAAAACACTAAATAATTAGAGAATCCAACAGAAAAATCATAAGTAGATGTATTTTAAATTTTTAAAAAATCCCTAGATTTACCAACAAGATTCATGAAGTGGAAATATTTGTTTTAAATTCTAGAGTTTTTAGTATCTTGGACCATCTGATCTGATCTGATCACTCTCATTTTATATCTAGGGAAAACTGAGACTTAGGTTAATTTAGGATCTGGGGACTATTTCACTTTGAAGTGTTTATAGGACATGGTTTCAACCATTTGTAAGTGGAGAGGCCATTTAATATAGTAGTTATAAACATTCCTGGATTGGGATTCTGGTTATTGTTGTTGTTTTTTCATACATGCTAGCTCTGTGAACTTGGATAAGTTACTTAATTTCTCTAAGGCTTCAGTTCCTCATCTGTAGAGTTGGGAAAAACGGGGCATGCCCTCCTTCCTTGGGATTAGGTGACAGGATGACCACAAGCACACAGCACAGTACGGGGCTTAGAGAAAGAAATCAGGGGAAATTGTTGTTTTTGGTTAAACTAAAACAGAAATACTTTTATCCAAAAGGATCTTTCCGAAAGGTGACATTTTAAAACAATATATATTAGAAACACCTAAAATTAGACGTTTTCCTAGTTCTTTCTGATTAAGGAAATCAGCTGTTATATTGTAGCAATCTTTTTCTTGAAACTTTAGGTTTATTTGAATATCAGTTAGTAGATCTACAAGTGTTATTAGTACTCAGGCCAAGTGGTTGACTTTTGCTTTAAATTACAGCTAATACTTAAATAACAGAAATTATATGGCATTTGCTATGTGCCAGGTACATATATCAACATATTTAATCCCCACAAAGAAACCCCAATGAGATAGGTAATTATCACGATGCCTATGTGACAGATGTTGAAACTTCACCACAGAGAAGTCAAGCGGGAAGTCTGGGGTCACTGGGCTCTGTGTGGAGAAGCTGGGGTTTGAGCCCCACCTATTGGCACTAGAGTCACTACTCTCACCCATCACACTGTGAGCACATCACAGGAGGAGGATTGCTAGTAAGGAGAAAGCAAGGGTACTCCAGTTATTGTACAAATCTCTGTTTGATTTGCCCAGGTGGGTTCTTATCCAACCAAGTATTAACTTCTGAGAACTCCATTCTGTGGGGATACTCATACAGTGTTAAAAGTGGCTGCCATTAATTGACTGCTTACACAGATCATAAACTCTAATAGGGACTTTACATATTTCTTTTTTTTTAAATCCATAACAGCCCCCTGAGATAGATATGATGATGATACATGTGATGATGCCCATTTTACAGATGATGAAACAGAGTCTGAGTGAAGTATATAACTTTCTCCAAATCACAGCTATCTGTCTCACTCCAAAGCCACTGTAATACTTAAGTTTTCATGATGAATATTGTGTATACCTCAGTTCTATGTCCCTGAAACTGTTAGTAAATTATGATGATTATGAACAGTAAATAGAGTAAGTCAACAGGGTGTCATGGAGAATGTCCCCCACTATCCCAGAATAATATATAATCCTATATCTAAGGATATTCAGTAATTATCTGTTACCTTCAGAAAGCAACGAGTCGGCTTCATATGAAAAATGAGGGCAGGGCTTTGGACTAGCCGATCTCTTTCCAGAGTAAGCCTTTCATCTTCCCAGCCAGGATGAGAATTTAGCTAAATATTCCCTTAAGTAACACTAGACGGCGCATGAGAACAAAAAAGTTGGGAGCCATTTATAGGATGCATGTAATCCTTGTTTTGAAATAGAACAGAATTTATTTTCTGAAGTGAATCATTGATGATTTCAGTCTACCGATACCTAATGTAAGGAACACCTGACCTGATATTCTGCCAATATAACACTCTACCTTGTCTACAATTTGGAGTAGAACTTTGATAAATCTAAGCAGAAAGCCAATTCTTTATTTTTGGCAGAACATTAACCAAACAGATCTCCTGGCATTATTTCTATAAAGTAATTCTGGCCCTACCATAGCAAATTAAAGTAAATTGAATATCTGAAAGAGATGATACACTCAAGGAATATTCCTATGAGCTCTATAAAATGAATTTTTATGCTTTCTTGGACATTGCAATGTATGTTACCAGGAATGCAGGTTTGTGACATTATGCAAGACACAAAGAAAATAGCCAAAAAGGGTGCACATTTATTCTCTAGAGGTATTTGTTTTTAGGTCATGAAACTTCCATACTTTGGGCTCTATTAACTCAATTTATTTGTTTTCAACTATTACTCATAATCTTTTTTTTTTAATTTCTTTTTCTGGTCATTGTGCTTTCTTTGAGGAGTTGCAGAGCCTAGTGAGACAGAGTAAAGCAAAAGGTAGAAAACAAAGGAAAGAAACTACAAGGGTGGAGACAAAGGATTCAGTATTCAGATGAGAAGCTCTAATGCAACCCAGGTCAATATAATTTCACATCATTTTCTGAATGTCTCTGAAAAAATAAAAAATAATGCGTGGATAGATGTGTTAGTTTAAGCCCAGTACTTTCAAATTAAAAAAAAAAATTGAAAGCAACACACTAGCCGATGTTAATTTTTAAAAACAGCTTTCCAGGAGAGAAGAAAATAGCATCCTTAAGGAAATGCCTCATGAGTATCTTAGCTCTTCACAACTGCATAAACCATTAAGAGCTAACCAGCTGATGTAAAGACAGGTCAGTTGTTTTGAAGCAAGTTTAAGAGTTAATTGATTGAGTGCTTACTGTGTGCTTAACGTTTGCTGCTGTTTATTTGTATTATCTCATTTAATTTTCCCAACTGTTCTTTGAGGGGGGATTCATTTATTATCCTCACTTTGGGGATGAAAAGACTGAGGCTTAAGGGGGTAAGGTAATAAGCCCAGGGTCTTGTGGTTACTGATGGGAGGAGCCTGGTCTGTCTGATTCTTTTTTTTTTTTTTTTTTTTGCGGTACGCAGGCCTCTCACTGTTGTGGCCTCTCCCGTTGCGGAGCACAGACTCCGGACGCGCAGGCTCAGCGGCCATGGCTCACAGGCCCAGCCGCTCCGCGGCATGTGGGATCTTCCCGGACCGGGGCACGAACCCGTGTCCCCTGCATCGGCAGGTGGACTCTCAACCACTGCGCCACCAGGGAAGCCCTGTCTGATTCTTAAGGTCCAACTTTGCGCTTCCCTGGGTGGTGCAGTGGTTAAGGATCCACCTGCCAATGCAGGGGACACGAGTTCGATCCCTGGTCCGGGAAGATCCCATGTGATGTGAAGCAACTAAGCCCATGCGCCACAACTACTGAGTCTGCGTGCCGCAACTACTGAAGCCAGTGCGCCTAGAGCCCGTGCTCCACAACAAGAGGAGTCACCGCAACCAAGAGTAGCCCCCGCTCACCGCAACTAGAGAAAGCCTGCACGCAGCAAGGAAGACCCAACACAGCCAAAACTAAATAAATAAAATAAATAAATTTATATATATAAAAAATGATAGATACAAGTATATAAAATCAGTGCATGAACATGACTTGATAAATTAAGTAGACTTAATTTCAATATTGTAATAAGAGGGACCAATTCAAATTCTCACCATTTGTTTCACACTCACACTTCAAGGGCATTTACGATCTCTCAAAACTGATCAGTTTTGTGCAAGTAAACCATGTTTCTTTTAAAAAGACTTGTGCACTTGCCCAGGCTCAAAGATATTAAAATCTAGCACATAAAGCCCATTAGTAGAAGTAGAAATATAGGCAATATACTACTACAGCAACAACCATCAATTACAGTTAAGAATTTTTCTGTAACAACCAAATGGATAATCAAATATTGTAACAACTCAAGTATTACTGAGCAAAGTGCATTTCTACAGTATTCAGTGTTGCTATTCAGTTTCTAACTTAAAACAGCCTATGGTAACTGGTAGCAAAGAAAGTCCTTGCAATAGACTGCCTCTGCTTGGGAACTTACAATGTAATTATTGCATGCTGCTAATGTACCATCTAAACATGTTAGTATGGTCTTCCCTTGAGAATAGTGTGGCATGAGAGCCAGACTTAAGCCATATTGTGAATTAATTGAAATATTCTTTAGATATCCTCTCCATGTTCTCTTCTTTCTCAGTCATACTCCAGTGTCTGCACCACCCCCCCGGCACAGGCCCACTGTTTCCCAGAGAAGCTTGGGCACCATGGGTCACTTAAAAGCTATTTCACCAGTGATTATGACCCCTTGCAGGTAACATGATGCTTGAACTCAGGTTCTAATGTTACTAGCCAGATAAAGTGAACTTCCTTTTGATGTTTAGGGGCTGCTTTCTTGGATTTGAACACAGCTCATTTAATTTTATTTATTTTAAATGAAAGATTTATTTTATTTTATTATTTATTTATTTTATTTATTTTTGGCCGTGTTGGGTCTTCGTTGCTGAGCACAGGCTTTCTCTGGCTGCAGCAAGCGGGGGCTACTCTTCATTGCGGTGGTGCACGGGCCTCTCATTGCGGTGGCTTCTCTTGTTGAGGAGCACGGGCTCTAGGGCGTGCGGGCTTCAGTAGTTGTGGTGCGCGGGCTCAGTAGTTGTGGGTCGGGGGCTTAGTTGCTCTGCGGCATGTGGGATCTTCCCAGATCAGGGCTCGAACCTGTGTCCCCTGCATTGGCAGGTGGATCCTGAACCACGGTGCCACCAGGGAAGCCCACGCTGTTCATTTTATTCAACTCCAAAATTGTATGCAATTCTCATGTATTGGTGATTAACGTAATCTTGATTACCTTAATTTTGAGAGGATGACATAAATATAAAAAATCTCAGGAAGGAAAATATATTTTGCTTAGGCTCCCAGATCACCCATGATATGGCAGCAGAGGCATGCCCACCAGCATGCTGGCCTTGTGTCTAAGAAAGTTATCCATAAATTAAAGTTTTTTAGTAACTTAGGGGGTGAATGGGTGGAAGATTATTATGAAATATGTTATTTTGGCACAAGCTCAAGGGAGGCCTCGGAGAACAGGATGTGGTTCATTGTATGCTAAATCTGCTTTGAGATTAGCTAGGTGAAATCATGCAAGTCTCAGAACCTCGTCTGTAAAAGGTGAGATGTGGGGTTTGATGTGCTTAACGTCTTTCTAAGCTCTAACCTTCTAGGATTTTTTTAGGCTCCACACTTGAAGAGAGTAATCAAAAGTAGGGCACGCGATTTTAATCAAAGCCCCAAATTATTTCAGGACAGTGTTGTTATAATTAATATTCAGAAGTTCTTAGAGATACTTAGATGAAAGCTCAAAAGGAAAAACGATCATGGTTTAGCAAATTCAATGAGTAATTAATTGCAGATGACTAATGCTCTCCCTCCCACTCTCCTTCCCCTTCAGGGGCACAGGAATAGGATAAGCAATAAAAGTGACTCAAATTCTTCCTGGCATGCCTGAAAGAGCCGAAGGAAATTTCTGACATGATTTAGCATGTGTAGTCTTCTATCCTTGTTAATTATTGTGAAATAGAATCTGCTTAATATCTAACAGTCCTTCTAACCTCATTTGTAATTCTGAACAGTCTAATAACATCCTTTGTCAACAGTGTCAAACAACCACAAATTTCATTTCACAGAGAAGTTGGTAGTACTCCATCTCTCCTGCTTCCTCAGTTCTTTATGGCGTCTGTATGATCTCACTTTTATGTGGAATCTAAAAAAGATGGAACTCATAGAAGCAGACCAGATTTGTGGTTGCCGGAGATGAGGGAAATGGGTGAAGGGGGTCAAAGGGTACTAACTTCCCGGTATAAGATAAGTAAGTCCTAGAGATGTAATGTGCAGCGTGGGGGCTATACTTAATGATACTGTATTGTATATTTTCAAGTTGCTAGGAGAGTAGATCTTAACAGTTCTCATCTTAAGAAAAAAATTGTAACTGTGTGAGGCAGTGGATGTTAACTTATTATGGTGATCATTTACTGTATATACGTGTATCAAATCATTATGTTGTATACCATAAACTAATACAGTGTTGTATGTCGGTTCTATCTCAATAAAACCAGGGACAAATTAGAGCAGTTGTTTGCTCAGTCTTATAACAATGTGATCTTCTTTTTCTAATGGGGGTGCTAGACAATGACAACAAAAATTCACACTTAATCCCTGTAAAAGTTTTAAGTAGAGCAGTATCGTCATAGGCCGGATCAGTGGGTCCAAAATGGAAACTAGAATGAGAGAGGATTGGACTAGAAGAGGTCTTAGGGGTTATTTGTTCATCTTTCTTTTCTTTTCACATATAAGGAAACTAAAACCAGAGAAGTTAGGCATTGGTTTATGGTCACATGAGGTTGGTGTTAGAGCCAGAACGAGAACCTGGGATTCCTGACACCAAAGCTGATAATTCCCCTTCCACACTATATTGACTGTCTTTGCAGTAACTGGATATAGAGAAGAAAAATGGAAAGCAGATGATTTGCAAACTGTTTAATCCTGCTGAACTAGATGATTTTCGTGTTTGATTGCTGCTTTCAAAACCATAAGACTTAAAGGTCTGGTTTTGTGCATTACAGTATGTATAGCATCTGAGTAAGCTAATTATTACTTTCAGGAGAAACGATGTATGGAATTAACCATAGTTTCTTCCTCGTGAGAAATAATTGCATTTTTAGACTTAGAATACTTGATGTGGACATTAATATTAAATAGAGTAATAACTTCTAGTGATACATTTGTGTGGTATGTGTGTTTGTGTGTAAGTGAAAGTAAAACCAAATGAATTATTAAGACAGCATGAGGACAGCCATGAAGTGAGACAGGCAGCCTCGGTGTCAGGACTCTAGCATAAGCCAAAGGCAGCAGTGTTGAGATGCACTCCGATTTCTACCTCCAGGCAACTTTTAATAAAACAGGAAACAGCATCCGTTATAGTCTGGTATGAACTATAGGACCACATGAGGAAGGTTTCTTCTTAATCACCATGTTTTTAACTCAGAGTGGATGGATGAGTTTTTGCAGTGGACCTGGTAAATTGGTGTCAGTCTGCAGTAGCGTGAGAATACTCTATTTTTATCTCTCAAATCATCCTGGGGAAATTTATAGACAAACAGTTCTAGATCACAACCAAGGTGATGGAACCACTGCAAGGTAAACCTCGTCTTATGGAATCTACCCTAAAGGTAGATTTTCATTAACTAAGCAATTAGCAAAAAATGGAAGATTGGAGGATTCATGTCCCTGTCTTGGACACATTGTACCTGCTCTCACCTGGAATCCAGGAGGTTCCAGATGTGTCTGAATTCCAGTTTTACCACTTACTCTCCTTATAGAAATACCCACGTGTTTGGTAACTTCTGTGAGCCTGAATTGCCCCTACGTATGAGTTAGCATTAGGTAGAGTACCTGATGCACACCATAAATGTAAACCTGTCTAATGAATAATTGAATTAGTAGAGAAGAAAGAATAGACTGTGTAGAGGATGGCTTTTTTTTTTTTTTTTTTTTAAAGCAGTACTGAAGTCTAAGGAATGAGCGTTATTGGGAAAGGGAAAATGTTAGAAAAAATCGTTCAAAAATATGTGAATGTTCACTTCTCAAGATCTCCAAAGAATTGCTGGAACATAGTAAGAAGAGCTGGATTCTTTCAGGTCCCAGATCTTGTTGAATTATTAGTTTGCGCTGTAGCAAAGTTATAATTTCTTTTTCAAGAATTTGTTCCCTATGAAATTTTTCCTTACGTTAAGCAGACTTTCTTAAAAAATCAGGATTTCTTTAGGATTTTTCCCCCTTGTATATTTGGGACTATATCATTGGAACTTAAAGTCCCCTAACCCTTGCAATTAACACCTTCCAATCTGATGTCCCTATCTATTGGGAAACCAAAGGCTAATGTGTTGCCCTTACAAATAAACCATAACCTGTGACATGCATTGCTTGAATGAAGCACTGGCCCAGAGTTAAATATTGAAAATCCACCAGTAGGCAGGCTGACTAGGAATTATAAGTAGGTCTGTGGGACATAGATATATAAAAGGTGATGCTAATTTTCTATTAAAACAGTGCAGACAAAGATGGAGAAGAAAGTATGGAAATAAGTCCAAGTGTTGCTAACTGAGAGTATGAGGTTTGAAAACAGCAGATCCTTTGACTCCCTGAAGAATGAAACTTTTGGTTATAGAAACTGGGTGGAGCACGGGTGGTTCACTGCAGTCACTCCCCTCTTGTGTAAGAGCAGGTCATCAAGGATCAAAAGTCACTTTCATGCAATGTCTAGTCATTGATTTTTCCCTAAAATTAGTCCCATGGTCTCTTTTCTCTTTTTAATAGTAAAAAAAAATCCAAAATGAAAAAACTAGTTTCATTTTTCTTGTGATTATGTAAAATACTGCTCATTGTAAAATATTCAAACGTAAAGAAATGTATGAAAGCTAGAATTGTTTCAAGATAACCACCATTACTATTTGAATGACCATACTTTCATGATTCTCTTTATATCTGACGTTATTTGTTGTGTAACTTTTTTCTCATGGACAATCTTTTTTCCCTCACCTCTCCCCCAAGCCGTAACTGCTTTCGAAACAAAATAGTACAAAAACAGGAAACCCGTATTTACAACCTGCTGTGTACCTTTCCATATCTGTCTTCATGCTCATCTAATCATATAGAAACATAATGGGCATAATGTATTTTGAAGTGTATTGTTTTATAAAAAATAAAAATCTTGTAATCCTAGAGCTTAAAACCTCTCCAGACATGAGTGTAGAATGCTAGATTTTTATACATTTCTCTCTAATTTTTTATAGTTGCCTCACTTGCACCCAATTCAACAGCATTTTTCTTGGCAATTTGCCTTTATAAAAGATTCCCAAGGCTTTCAACTTAGTTTTCATAGAAACAATTATTTTTGAACTCATATTTTGTCAGTTTGAATAATATATAGTTAAATTACTTAATATAATAGGTCCAATTAGCCTGAATAGCTTCCTTATTCTTAGTAAACATATATCATTCAAATGGTGAGAGAAGAGCTCCGTCAGCACAGACAGAAGCTTACAAGTTTCAAACATTCTTCTTCTACCAGTGGGTTTTACATAGACCTGGGAGAACTCCTATTCTCCCAACATGTTTGGCTTTTGCTGAAATGACAAGAGACCATACATGCTATTCTGTGTCTCCCTCCTAACCCTCACCCCTGTGGTATTATCCAGAGGTTGTTTTAAATTTGTGATTATATGAACAAGATTTGTTGAGAACAACCAAACACACTCTATTTACTATTTTCGCATACTTTAAATAATACACAGTGTTCTTTAAATAATGTATAATGATCTGATACCAGTAACCAATTTCTCTTCACTTATGTTTGGATGATAAACCTTATTCAGTGGATCATATATTACAGTTGAATCTCTTGCATGTTTCATAATTTTCTAATAAGATCTAATCTTTCCCTTGGTGTATGTCACTCACTGAATCAGAGTCCTTATGATCTAGTCTGAGTCTTTGGCTGTGGCAAATGAGCCTCTTCTCCTACCTCCCAAAATAGCTTGAAGCTTTACTGCAAAGTAACTTCATACCCATTATTTTGTGGATTATCCAGTCTAGAAATTACAATTAAAGTGGCAGGCTAGGGGTGCCAGTGTCTGGAATTGGGTCAGCTAGAAGGTAGGCTGGTTGGTATCTAAATCTGGCATGTCAGAAGTGAAGTTTGGGGGAATTGGGCTAAGTTGTGAGGGACAGGCTGGGACACTGTCAACTCCAAGAAATCAACAGAAGGATGAGTCAGAAATTCGAGTTTAGAATCCTGTGGAGGGACAGTCATGGACCCAGGCAAAGAAAACTGCACAGTGAGGAAGCTAGGAGGTCATTTTAATGAGTCCATTTTGTCAGAATCTAAACACTCGGCCTTAGTAGTAAATCAAGTAGCAGCGAAATAACGGCATTTGGTCCTTTATTCATTTGGAGAAAATCATGCCCTCATAATGAATGACAGGGCATGGCAAATCATGCAGAATTGTTTAAATAGATTTTACTTTATACTCCTCTCCTTAGTCATTTAGGTACCAGCAGAATTTAGCTATTTGGTCCAAATCTTTACAGGAAGAGGAAGCAAGAAACGGAAGTGAGAGGTGTGTTGATGTCCGTTAATGTCTCTGTAGCTCGACTGTTTAGTGATTGCTCAGTGGGATAAAGAGGAAGCAGCTGATGGCTGCTCAGTCCCACTCACTCATTCTAGATGAACTGGCTTCTTCTAATTTATGATCCTGGATTATCTGTCTACAAAAAGTAAGGGAAAAAAATAGATCCATTAACTCGGTGTAGCCTATAACAAACAGATCGTGGGGTAAAGTTTAAAAGTACAAAAATTCCTGGCCTTAGTTTCAATAAAAATAAGGTGATAGAAAATACTACATTTATTGTCTCCTGCCAAATCATGATAGTAAATGAATAATACTTTTTTCTTTATCTTTTTCACATTTGATTAACAAAAACAATAGCTATAAGATAAAAACAGAAAATTGTAGGAGGATTTTTTTGTGTTTGTTTTAGAAAGTTGTTATTAATGCTGTTTATGCTATGCTGTACCTGTTTCTAGGAAAGTATCTTTTTTGTTTTAGGTATTAATTTCTTCTTCTTTGATCATTTTTCATCATAGTTACATGCTGCCTTACTTACAAGGGAAACCTGGAAAATCTTAGTTAAGCCAATTAAAAAAATGCTTTAATTTTTAGGGTGAAAAAGATAAAAGTACCAGAATGTACTGGCCCATGTATTTATAAGTCATGTGAATGATGGATCAAGTTTAAATGTAATTGGTTGTTCGGCATATCTTATGAATACCAGAGCTTTTGATTGAGGATCTGGAATAAAGAAGCAGCTTGCCTATAAAGTTACGACAACAGATTATTCTAAAACAAACCAGAAATGTTGTCCCCTTTGAAGAAAATTTATGAGGAGTAAACGCCTTAGGGATCTGTTGTTACAAGCATCTCTCATGGATCAAAGTCCACTAGGAACCCCTCTACTGGGATATCTTTAGGAATAGGCTTATGAGCTACATAAAAACCTCTCTCTCACAGACAGTTCTTATGTGGTATGAGAATGTGTTTTATTGTAAAACCAGTTAACTAACTTTATAGTCACTTGTGAGCTGTAAGCTGTCCCTTGCAATTTAAGTGGTACTAATGGGGATGTAATTTGCAGCAATGCTTCTCTATTATCTCTAATTAAGGGGCTCTTTGTGTTTCAATTTCATAATGAAAACACGTGTCTTTTATAACTTTTTTCACTTGCTTACTTTTTATTACGCTCAGTTTTGTTTTCAGTTTCAGCTCAGCGCATTTTTAAATTGCTGGTCTGTTCAAAGAAATTGGTTAAAAACGATTGTAGGTACTGTATTACTCTACTGTGCCTCCCCCCACCCCCCAGCAATCAGAAAAAAACAAAAAAACCTTCTAAACGTTTCTTGTTTCCATTTGCTTTTTTAAAATTGTGGCAAAATATACATAATATAATATTTATCATTTTAAACATTTTTAAGTGTACAATTCAGGGGCATTAAGTCCATTTGCTTTTTCACCTGGTAACAAATGGGGAAATCTGGAGTCATTCAGAAATACGCTTTTAGTAAGAATTCTACTACCATAGATTTGTGGATAAAATAAGAAAATGGGTATCTTAATTTAACGGCTATTCCGTTTTGGCTCACCTCCCTGAGAAGTGCTTATATTATTTATTCATTCATTTAACCATTATTTGTTAAGAATCTCCCATCTGCCAGTCTACCTTAGTGCAAGACCAAAAGGAAAAAGTCCTACCCTCCAGAGATCTCACTTAGACCTGTGTGTAGGGAGTCACAGAAGAAGGCAATCATAATATATTGAGGAAACGTCTCGAATGGAGAAGGTTGGAATGTAAATAGAAGCCCTAGAGGCAGGTTTGCTCAAGCTTTCCCAGCAGAGCAGGTTTTTTACTCTAATGTAAAGAATGAGTAGGCACTGACCAGCTAGGGAGGCCAAAGACAGCAGGGTATTTATGCTGAGGAAACAGCATGTGCCACGGCATGGAGCCCGCAAGCCACCAGCGTGTCTACGGGGATGGCAGTGGGCTTGCTGTGGTGGCAGACGGGTGTGTCTGTGGCAGAACGTAGACGTAGGATTACAGGGCTGACGGGGACCGTCATGAAGGGCACTGATCAGCTGATCTGCTGGTGTTTCCAAAGAGTGGTCTTAGTTTGAGATGTTCGTAGTTGTTACTTGAGTTGAGAGTAGAAGGAGAGGGGCTTAGGTAGCTAAATCAGTTTGGGAAATGTTCAGTAAAAAACAAGGTTTTTGTTTTCCATTTTAGGACTTAGAGTATTACTTTACTATGTGAATTCTGATTTTCCTAGGGTAAGAAATGGCATGGCCTGTTTCCTAAATACACAGACCATAGAACAACTGACCTCTCCCCAACCCTTCATTGGGAAATGCTGCTGTAGTCCTTGGGGACCCATTAGAACACTTCATTATTTAGACTGAATCTGTTTCCACCCCACTTTCTCTGTAAGGCTATGGATCCTTTATGTATTGACTGTTTCCAGAAACCAGTGACTAAAATCAGGGATGCTCAAGGCTAAACACACCCATCAGACTTAGTTATATTTCTCAATGTGATTGAAATGTACTTTATAATTGTTGCACAGATCCATATTCCCTTCATTTCTTGAAAAAAGTCATCAAAAAATGTCTCAGTTGAGTTTCTTGTTTTATTGTTCATTTTGTTTTTTAATGAAAGATGAATTGATTAGAATGGAATATTTTCTATGTTAAAGTGATCCTAGAATTTATGCTTAGAAACTCCTTGTTAAGTTGGACACAGCTCAGTAGTAGAACAAATGAGTTATTTAGCCAATATAAAAAGAAAATATTCTCTGTGGTTGGATTATGGATAATTAATTTTTTTGTGCTTATTTGGAATTTCTACACTTTCTACACTGAACAGTTACTGCATGTGTATTAATACACATTAAGCTGTAATAAAAACTAGAAGTCAACAAGGAGTGTAGGGCTTCCCTGGTGGCGCAGTGCTTGGGAGTCCGCCTGCCGATGTGGGGGACACGGGTTCGTGCCCCGGTCCGGGAAGATCCCGCGTGCTGCGGAGCGGCTGGGCTCGTGAGCCATGGCCACTCAGCCTGCACGTCCAGAGCCTGTGCTCCGCAACGGGAGAGGCCACAACAGTGAGAGGCCCGCATACCGCAAAAAAACAAAACAAAACAAAAAAAAACAAGGAGTATATCTGCAAGGTTGCCATTCAGATTATGTCACTAGTCATATATTTTACTTTGATCAAAAGAAGTTTGCAATCACAGTATGTTATTCATTTTACTCTTTATCACACAGTGTTTTATTTACTGCTTTATCTTCAGTACCTGATAGTAGACTTTCTTACGAAAATGCTGCAGGTTTTTTTCCTTTAACTTTTTAAGGCATAATTTATCTATGGCAAAATGTAAATGTGTTAAGTGCACAGCTTGATGAATGTATACACATGTATACATACACCTGTGTACCCATCAATCTGGATCAAGATAAAGTATATACCCATCATCCCGGAAAGTTCCCCTGTGCCCTTTTCAGATCCTGGTCCCATATCCCTGCTATTCTGACTTCTATCGCCATATATTATTTTTGTCTATTATTAAACTTTTTAAAAAATGAAATACACGTATGCTTTTGTGTCTGACTTGTTTTCTGTATCTGGCTTTTTTTTGTTTTTTGTATCTGGCTGGTATATGTTGCTTTTGAGATTCACCTGTATTGTTTCATGTATCAATAGCTAAATTTTTTTTTTTTTTTTTTACTGTTCATCATATGGAAATACCACAGTTTGTCCATTTTTCTGTAACTGGGCATTTGGATGGTTTCCAGGTTTTGGCTTATATAAATAAAATGAGGGTCTCATCTAGATTTAGATTATTCAAGAAAGAAAAAAGACAATCAAAAGGAAATATCAGAGGCAAAATTTTTTTTCATTCACTCAGCTGATTTCTCAAGGATGAATGTAGTTTTAGAGGGTATGGTTTTTTGGATACAAAGTGAATTATGTAATTTCAACAAATATTTTTTGAGAAACTATTTTCATACTGCATGAAAACTTTATACAAATTTATTGTCTAGTATAGATAAGGCTAGTATACCAAACATCCATAATGTAAAATGCATGATAAATGCAATAAAGGAAACATATTCCGTTAAGGATTTAGAGAAGGAAACAGTCATATTTCTTAAGAAAATGGTTATATCATTTACTAAGATAGTGAAGTTGGGGGAAAATGGGGAATAGGGAGAAGATTATTAATTTGTTTTTATTATAAAATAGAGTGAGAAAGAGCAAGAGTGAGGTGGGGGAAGAAGAAAACATAAGAATAAGAATTGAGTAAACAGGAGTTAGTGAGCTAGAGGTGAGAACAGCATCACAGCACCTTCTGAAAGGTTGATCTCTGATTGGACTATCTGAAGCAGAGGTTCTTAGCATATGGTCCAGAAACCTGAACCCTTTAATGGATGGAATTCAGTGCGTCTGTGAACATGGACAGAAAAAATTACAAATTTATTTTCACTAATGTCTCACTGAAATTGAATGATATTTTAAAATTTTATTTATTAATTTATATATTTATTTTTGGCTGTGTTGTGTCTTCTTTGCTGCACGGGGGCTTTCTCTAGTTGCGGTGAGTGGGGGCTACTCTTCATTGTGGTGCGCGGGCTTGTCATTGCAGTGGCTTCTCTTGTTGCAGAGCACGGGCTCTAGGCACGCGGGCTTCAGTAGTTGTGGCGTATAGGCTCAGTAGTTGTGGCTCGTGGGCTCCAGAGCACAGGCTCAGTAGTTATGGCACACGGGCTTAGTTGCTCTGCGGCATGTGGGATCTTCCTGGACCAGGGCTCGAACCCGTGTCTCATGCATTGGCAGGTGGATTCTTAACCACTGCACCACCAGGGAAGTCCGAATGATTCTTTTAATTAAGAATGGAAGTAATAAATTATAGTAGTGTTAGTAGAACCTATTATTTTGTCACCAGTAGATAAGGCAGGTATTTTCATATCACATAACTGTTGCAAATATCTTAAAGCTTTTTGTGCTTATCATTACTTTTAAATTATGGAGATTGTAAGAACCATCACTAGATCTTGTTATTGAATGCACTGGTAAAGAAACAACTGTTACAATATCACAATTGTTTTTAACATTTTGATAATGATATTTTAAAGGGATTGATTTCATTTGTTATCCTGTTTATTTTATGTATTTGAAAACATTATTCTGAGACAGTATCCAGAGATTTCATCATACTGACAGAGGGGTTCAAGGGTACAAAGTTTGAGGACCTCTGATTCAGAGACCGTTCCTTGTGGGTACTTAGAGGCCATTGTACTTTCAGAGCCTAATTTACTCTAAATGACACTCGTGGAAGACTGAAGTAAAGATCAGAATGCTAGTTCATTAATTTGCAATAAGGGATAACTGCCATGTAAAATTTACAGGGTTACAAGGAGAAATGGACAAATCTACAACCACTGTGGGAGATTTTAACGTATCTCTCTGGGTAACTAATAGAATAAGCAGAGAGAGAAAAAACAAAAAACAAACCAGAAAACTGAGTAAAAATGTAGAGACTTTGAACAGCATGATTAGCAAACCTGCCTGAATAAGCATATATGGTGCCCAGCAACAACAGCATACACCTTCTTCTCAGCATATGCAAAACATTTGTTAAAACTGACTATATACTGGGTAAAGGAGACGTTTCAACAAATTTCAAAGGATTGAAATCCTACAGAGTAAGTTCTCTGATCACAATTCAAATAAGCTAGAAATTAACAACAAAAAAGGGAACCCTCTTACACTGTTGGTGGGAATATAAATTGATATAGCCACTATGGAGAACAGTATGGAGGCTCCTTAAAAAACTAAAAATAGAATTACCGTATGATCTAGCAATCCCACTACCGGGCATATACCCAGAGAAAACCGTAATTCAAAAAGATACATGCACCCCAGTGTTCATTGCATCGCTATTTACAATAGCCAGGTCATGGAAGCAACCTAAATGCCCATCAGCAGACAAATAGATAAAGAAGTTGTGGTACATATGTACAATGGAATATTACTCAGCCATAAAAAGGAATGAAATTGGGTCATTTGTAGAGACGTGGATGAATCTAGAGACTGTCATACAGAGTGAAGTAAGTCAGAAAGAGAAAAACAAATATCACATATTGACGCATGTATGTGGAACCTAGAAAACTGGTACAGTTGAACCGGTTTGCAGGGCAGAAATTGAGACACAGATGTAGAGAACAAATGTATGGACACAAGTGGGGAAAGCAGCGGCAGGTGGTGGTGGTGGTGTGATGAGCTGGGAGATTGGGATTGACATGTATGCACTGATGGGTATAAAATGGATGACTAATAAGAACCTGCTGTATAAAAAAATAAATAAAATTAAATTGAAAAAACCTAGAAAAATCCCTATGGTTGGAAATAAATACACTTCTAATTAATTCTTGGATCTAATCTAAAATCAGGTAATACTTTGTACTGAATAAAAATACTGCATATTACTATTTGTGAGATGCAGTTTAACCTAAGGCCTGTTTAGAAGGCAACGTATGGCTTGGTATGCATATGTTAGAATAGAAGAAAGTCTGAATTTCAATGAGCTAAGCATCCCATGTGAGATACTGGAAAAAGACTAGCAAATTTAGCCTAAAAACATACAAGAAAAAATAGAGGATAGCAGAAATTAATGACATAAAATATAAAAATACAATAAAGAACAATCATATATCCTAAAGCAGATTCTTTAAAGGACAAGTGAAATGGATAGCCTCTTGGTGAGTCTAAGATTAAGAAAAGAGAAGGCACAAATAATCAATATCAAAGAAAACATGACATAACTATAAATCTTAAAGGTATTATAAATATAAGGGGATATCATGAATAACATTATACAAATTGAAAATTATACAAATTTGAAAATTTAGTTGAAATTAACATATTCCTAGTAAATGTAACTTCACAAAAGAAATAGGATATTGTCATCATCCTATAATTATTAAGTAAGTTGAATTTGCAACTAAAACCTTTACACAAAGTATACCTTTAGCCCAGATAGCTTCACTGATGAATTCTACAAAACACTAAGAAAAATTCTCGTGTAATTTTTTTTCTTAACTCTTGAGACAGTAGAAAAGGAGGGAACACGACATTTTTTATTAGATCAGAATTACCTTGATATCAAATGCTGAGAAGTCTATTACAAGAAATTGATATGATAATTTCTTTGCTTTTCTTTGTAGAATTGCCACCTAAGCACATGTGATAGTTTTCTACTGTGACTGTAACTAATTACAATGAGTTTAGTGGCTTAAAACAATACAGATTTATTATCTTACAGTTCTGTAGGTTAGAAATCCAATACAGGTCTCACTAGCTTACAGTCAGTGTGTTAGTGGCTACATTGCTTTCCCAAGCTCTAGGGGAGAAACTGTCTTTTCCAGCTTCTAGAGGCTGTCAGCATTCCTTAGCTCTTGGCCCTGTTCCTGCTCCTCCAAAGCCGGTCAACAACAGCAATAGAATCGTTATCCACTGGTCATTCTGACCTCCTCTTATGCCTCCTTCTTCCACTGTTAAGGGCCTTTGTGGCTCCAGTGGGCCTACCTAGATAATCAAGGATATTCTCCGTATTTGAAGGTCAGCTGATTAGCAAGTTTAATTCCATCTGCAGCCTTAATTTCCCTTTGCCGTGTAATGTAACATATTCCCAGATTCCAAAGATTAGGACACAGACTTTAGGAGGAGGACATTCTTCTACCCACCACCGCATACATTCTTATCTGATTTATGACATTCCATGCAAACATCCTTGACAAAAATGCTAGCACACCAAGTCTGGCAACATATGAAAAGGACAATGTGTAACAATCAAGTTGGGCTTACTCTAGAGATGTAACATTGGTTTACCATTTAAAAACAGTCAATCATTATAACTTACTACATTAACAGGAAAAAGGAGAAAAATTATTTGTCTATATTTGATAAAACAACTCTATGATTTTAAAAGTTTTTTTCACCTAGCAGAGTCCAGATGACTGACCATACCAAGTGTTGACAATAGTGTGGAACAGTGGGAACTCACCTGTACTGCTGAGGGAAGGTAGAGGTAGAAGACCTTCAGTGAACTGTTTGTTTGACATTATCTAAGTTGAAGATATGCATGTCCGTGACCCAGAAAAATATACAAAACAAAAATCTATTCCTCTGATTTATCACAATGCAAACATTCAAGTAACCACTACCGTGGTTAATAAATAGGATACTGCCAGCCCCCAGAAACCCTGAGCCCTTTCCTTCTCACTCACCACCCGCTACTTGCTAACCTCATATGATAACCAATTCATTGCTTTTTTTGGGGGGTAGAACTGCCATCTAAGCACACATCCTTAAAACCATGGTACAGTTTTACCTTTTCTTCTGAACTTTCTATGAATGTAAAGATGCAATATGTATTCTGTACTGCCTGGCTTTTTTTTTTTTTTTTTTTGCTTATCATTTATGCTCACCAGATTCATCCACATTGTTCAAATAAGTGTAGTTTATTCATTTTCATTGATGTATAGTATTCCATTTTATGGAGGAGCATAATTTATCCACTCTACTGTAAATAGAAGTTAGGGCTGTTTTCAATTTTTACCCATACAAATAATGTCTACGGATATTCTTGTATGTCTCCTGGTTCACTTGTGAACACATTTCAATTGAGTATATTTTTCTTCTTGTGTATTATATTTGACTTGTTACAGGAACTGGAGTTTTTAGTAGACATGATCAATTCATACTCTGTAAAGTCAACTCAGAAACCATTTAACTGGCATGTTATTAGGGATCAGTGACACAGAAATAGGAAATTCTTGAAAGTCTGATTAACACAGTATCTCCTGGGCAGACCAACATGTGAAGCCATGCGAAACGGTTCGTCAGCAAAAACAAGGGGTGCTAGAAGCATTAGGCTCGGGATGTCTCTCTATGTGATGAGGTCTAGCCAACCTCCGTGGTCAGTTGGTAAGGCTCTAGGCCCCCTGAATATCATTTGGATAGAAACTGCCATTTCCTCTGCATCTGTCAGCTCCACCTGCTTTGCTCAAGCCTCTCCTCTCTCACTGCTTTGATCATTCTTTAGATATGTTAATAGGATTATAAATTTGTCCCACTGGCAGGGTCCTGCTGTCCTGAGGTTACTTTGGATCAGCAGACTTCTTGTTGCTGTCATTTTTTAAAGTCCTTTGAGATACCTTTCTGTAATCTACAAAGACTGATAGCATTGGCACATGGAGTTAAGATGTTGAAGGGATGCCCAAAAGAGATAGATATCCAGCAGTAGCCAGAATGCAAGACTGGCATATTAAAATGGAGAGAAATTGAGACTAGAAATCAAGACTGCATGTCATCTCTACAGAAGTGATGATTTAATTTTTAGAGTAGAATGGCTACAACATGGATTTTCTATCAGTGTCTTTAACTTTTTAAAATCATAATCTTAGTTTGACAGAAAAACAGTTTGCCATCTAAAACTTTTATATTTGAGAATGCATTATTCTAATATTGTTTCCATGAAATTTTTTGTTGGTTATGGATGTTTTAAAACATTTTTCATTAGCACTGTCAAATTATAGTGTAAACTGTTTGAAATCACTGAAATTATTTTAGTGTTTAGGGGACTCAGAATTTTACTAGTTCTTTTGAAGGACACTGCCTTGAATATGGGGGGGGGGAGAAGAACCGAAGGTACCCAGTGTATAATTTTAGAATTTTATTTTATTATAAAAGTTGAATTCTGAGTCTACTTTTGGCCCTACTCTACCATTAGTCGTAGTATGTCAAAACACAGCTAAAATGTTGATGTATTCCACATTGAATGAGTGCGTTTGAGATCTATGTTGTCATTCACATATTCTCTTATTCTGCAAATCTCCATTTTATTCTTGAGCAGTGCCAGAAAAATCCATATATTATAGACAGTCTCTCAGTAATCACATTCATTCTAGTTCTGTCATCTAGAGCAACACAAAATTCATTCTCTGTTCAATAAACTTTCAAATATTTGGAGTTATGTAATTTGAGCTATAAGAAAATTTAGCGGTCGTCCCAACTCTTGTTTTGCAGATGACAGAAGAGTGATGCACTGAGATGATATTTTACCTAAAATCATATTCTCAGGTGGTGGCAGCCAACTGCTGCCAGAACCCCAGCCTCTACAATAGAGGCTGGGCTGTAGTCTCTTACACTGAGGCCATTGTAGCAGACTGAATAAGGTGTTAGGCTTTAAATGTAAGGCAGACCTGCAGATTGGTTTTACCTTCCCCATTGTCAACTAATAATCTTGGGTGAGTATTTCCAGTCTTTGGTTTCTTTGTCTGTAAAATATAATATTACTTACCTCAAATGGTGGTTGTAAGGATTAAATGAGATAATGCACATAAATTATTTAGCACAATGCCTGGTGTATAATAAACATTTGGTAAATGCCATTATTATTTTTTTTGTTTTATTGAGATATAATTGACATATAGCATTGTGGAAGTTTAAGGTGTACAGCGTAATGACTGCTGTTTCTGGATGTTTCTGTCCTTCTGAGGACAAGCATCCCTATTTCCTTCCACATTTTCTCGTATGATCTATTTTGGGAATTTCATACCATCCCAATCCTCTCTAGATACACATTTTTCTTGAAATGTGATATTAGAGCTTAAAACAAAAACAAATATTTAGCTCAGGGACAGAGCATGATGTATCTGTCTTTAAGTCTTTAAGCTACTGGCAATGATTTTAAAATATTTTAGAACAATGAAAATTATAACTCACTTGTAAAATTCTCTGTGGAGTCACCTACATTTCCCAGTGTATGCTTTTCCTTTCTCCACTTGCATTTTTCTTTTTCTTCTTTTCATAGTCCTCATAAAGGAAAACAAACACATCATGCTCTGGTTAAAAAAAAAAAAAAAGAAAGAAAGAAAGAAAAAGAAAAACATGGAGCCATACAAGTATTAATGTCCTGAGAAATGGAGTAAAAAGAATCAAAGAAAAAAAATTTGTCAACATTTTTTTAGGTCTATTCATGGGTGACCATTAGCCATGATTTTGTGTCTTTCTCATTCTGGACAGGGTACTTTCCAGATCTGTCTATCTCATTATTCCCACTACCTTAGTGTCAATATTTTGTTTGATTAGTGGTAAATACTAGTTATATTTTCCAATTATGGCTGTTTTAGATGAATGTGAGATGTGCTTATTAAATAATGTGATTCCTCCTAAAACTTCTAGGTAAAACTTCATCTGAGGATAATGATTTTGTGTAGGTGTCAATTCCATGGGATGTATGGAGTGGATTGTAACTTGTGTATCTTTCCAATTGACTCCAGAATGTAAAACTGCCCTTCGAATTTGCCCCAGAAATTGATGATCATTCTAATTTGATAGACCATGTGCATCCTGTAAATGGGAGTTCACATGCTTCTTCAGAGCATAGAGGCTGAGATGTCTAGTTAGTCACTCTCCTCACCTACAGAATTGTTACTTTGTGTCAGGCCTCTCTTGGAGGCTGGGCATCCAAGACAGAAGAGGAGTTAGTTCAGAGATGGACAGGTCTGGAAGTAACTCAGAGCCTCTAAGCAGCCTCACTTGGAATACGCCCGCTCTGTAGTCATCGCTGCTACAGGTTCTGTTCCCAATAACCTGACCTTGAACTTCCTTAGGTGACACGGATGAATATTCTTTATGCTTGTTGTATTCTGTATGCTTGATGTTGTATCATCATTGTTATTTTCAGAAGCAACATGATGGTAGTAGTTGAGAATTGGACTACTGGTTAGAGAGCAAGTTCCACTTCTGGCTACTTGACTGTGCAACATCTGATAAGTTAACTGACTTTTCTGTTCCTGCTCTTCTTTGAAATGAGGGCAATCATACTTCTCTTAGAGGCTGCACAGCCTGGTCTTTAAATATCTGAACTGTGGAGCAAAGTGCGTGGGTTTGAACACCACCAGTTTAATCACTTAAGAGATCTGTGTGGTTTTAGGCACATTGTTTACCCTTGCATGATGGATAAAAGGGAGATTAAAGAGACCAGTTATCTCATACCATTATATGAGGATTAAGCACTTTACGTATATTAACTAACTTAGAACAGTGTCTGGTACACAGTTATCACTCAAACACTAACCATTGTTCTTTTCAATGGTAGTGCCTCTTAGAGACAAAAGAAGATGGTGGATGAGAAAGGGGCTTTGAGTACTGAAGCTTTTGCTTTTATATTGGTATCTGGCCAACTAGATTGTGGGCTCCTTGAGGCCAGGAGCTGGGCTGTGTCTGTGCCATACGGACACCCAGTACACTGGTGGCCATGAAGAGATGGGCGCGCAGGTGAGCGTTTCCTAAATGGACCAAAAACAAATACCCAACCGTCCTTTATCAGATGTTTTTGCTTAAGGGCTGAATGTTTGAAATTTTAATGTAAAATGTATTATTTTTTCTGAACCCCTGAAATTGCTTTTATTGATGGCTGTCATGGTATTCTCATTTTCCCTTATTTTGACTAATCATTGATGCGCTTCTTGCCAAATTTATGAAGTATTTATCTGGCTTGTCTCTGCGTAACTTGTGAACTACCAGCAAGGCTTTGTGACTCTCCTTGGTGAGTTGTAGCCCTGCTACTAAGCCTCAATCCCGCAGTCTCTTCTGTGCAGTGTAAGATTACTCGGACATACCATGGTTGAGAAGAATTGTGGAGTAATGGAAGGAGTATGCACTGATGATGATGAACCAGGTCTGGGTGAGACCTGGTTTTGAATTCATGGCCACTTTTTGGTTGTGGAGTCTGAAGACAGTTAAAATGGTGTTACTGGTATTTAGGCCAGTCACATTGTTTGGGGCTGATTAAATGTAATGGTAGGCTTCCCTGGTGGCGCAGTGGTTGAGAGTGCGCCTGCCGATGCAGGGGACGCGGGTTCGTGCCCCGGTCCGGGAAGATCCCACATGCCGTGGAGCGGCTAGGCCCGTCTGGAGCCTGTGCTCCGCAACGGGAGAGGCCACAACAGTGAGAGGCCTGCGTACCGCAAAAAAAAAAAAAAAAAAAAAAAATGTAATGGTATATATGAAGTACCTAACACAGTACCTGGCAAAAAATACACATTAAATACTATTTCCCTTCTGCTTTAGAACTTAACCTGATGTCACCCAAACTTGCTTTGCTGATGATAAATAATTCATTTGTTTCCGTTTGTCCTTCTGTGCTTCCAAGCTTCCTGTGCTGCAGAGGGAAGATTTTTGTCTTTTAGCCAGCAGGTGGCAATCAAATTAAAGCTAAAAGTTCACCTCATTTTGGTAACTGGTAAGAATATTGCCTCTTCATATTAATGCTTAATGGAAATGACATGTGGATGGAAAACATTTGGCTCTGGAGTCACTCCTGGTGAAGGCATTTTTAACGCGAGGCCCCAGATCTACAAGAATCGTTTTCTTAAGGCTGCTTTTGATTTGAGTACCAGAGTACTACGGGCATACATCTCCTCAGAGGCTTGTCAGAGGAATCATCCAGATTTATGCAATATTGTGTTGAAAATAATGAATCTGTTCACTCGATTTGGCAGTTTAAAAAGCAGAGTAAAAGCAAAGCCATCAATTGATAAAATAGAGCGGTTGTAAGAAGTCTATTTCATTTTATTTTTAATCTAGTTTTATGTGAATTTGGGGGAGTTTGCCCACTGTGAATTTGTGTGATTTTTAAATAAAGCACACCTTTTGACTAAAAAGACATGAAAAGGTATAAGCAGGATAGAACCCTTTGTAAATCCTGTCTTTGGGTCTTTGTTTTATTTTGTTTTACCTATAAAGTGGGGGTAAAATTGTCATCACATATTGTTGGAAGGATTAAAGTAGAGGATGTATGAAAAGCGCTTAGTAGGGTGCATGGCACACAGTAAGCAAGCATAATAAATGGTACTACTGGGGATTCCCTGGTGGTCCAGTGGTTAGGACTTGGTGCTTTCACTGCAGGGGCCCAGGTTTGATCCCTGGTCGGGGAACTAAGATCCCTCAAACCTTGAAGCGTGGCCAAAAAAAAGGTACTATTTAGATGATTTATGCCATTATCACAGAATCACTAAAGGTAGAAGGGATCTGCAGCCCCCTGTGATCTAACTAACCTTTTCTTTATACGGTGAGGAAACTGAGGCATAGAAAATGTACCATGCACAAAGTCACAGAGATAATTAGCATTAACATCAGTTCTGGAAACCAGATCTCCTGAAGGCACTGTTTTTAACACTGATCGCTAGGTGAGTCATTAGCTCGTTCCGCCTGGACATGGATGCTGTAGAGAATGGCTGTCTAGGATTAGTTACTTTTTTTCTAGGGATTGTGGGCAGGGTAGTGGGCATGGCAGATGCTGTGATGGACTGCCTTTGGAAGAGAGGTCATGATCAAAGCACTGTCACGTGATACATGCTGCTGCTATCCTTTGAGATAAAGTTGACTCTAAACAGTAAGATAAACCCCTAATACCAGCTTCCTTTTCCAAAGCAAGTCCCTGCTGTGCCCGCTTTCTCTCAACAGGAAGACCAGACGTACTGGCCATTGTCTTTGATGCATGTTCAGCATCCTGGGATTGTCAGGAATGGCTAAGTGTCACCACCACCACCTGTGCTCCAGGAAAAAGAGTTAGTAACACTAGTGGCTAAAGCTGCTATCCTGTGGCTCCCCTTAATGGTTTGCAGTTTCCTGTAAAAGGTGTTTCAAGCAGTAGACAGAGGGGCAAGACATCTGCCCCCTTATTTAGCTTGCTGCTCGCCACTCTTAGCCATCTAGTATCTCTAGAGGTCAGGGATTTGGGGACACTGTGGCTTGAATCAGTTGGTAGCTGTCACCATCGTATCCGTGTAACCTGCCAATGTGGGAAGTGTGATCCGTCACACTGTCAGCGAAGTTCACGACATGATGGACCCTAGACCAGTCGTGTTGGGGCTGGAGGGAGCACAGAGGTCCCCACGTGCCATGCAGCCCTTCATTTTCTAAATCAGAAAATTCAGCAGGACTTCCCTGGGCTGTCACATCCAGAATGACTGCAATTGTTTCTCCTTCCTTTTTTTTTTTTTTCCCACCAGTCCCTATACCTGGCAAAGATAATACTTTGGGATTAAGATACTGATGTATTAAGATAATACATCTTAATTCTAGTTGGAGATGTTCAAAACCCAACCAAAACGTAAATGATGGTGCTTCAAAGCTGGCAGTAAGGGGCTTACATACTCTGTCATGCACTTGGATATATTCTGTAGTGGACTTGTTTCTTCCTTTTCCCCGACACTTTTCCCATTTCAGGGCTGTCCCTCACTCAGGTTTTTGTTAAACTGACAGAGCTTGGATTTACGACATTTCCTGAGACCATTCACATCAAAAATCACACCAAGACCACAGGGGGACAAGTAAAAGAAAATCTGAAACCCATGGGGATGTTACAGTTATAAGTAGAAGAGAGATTTGGGTGGGTAGCATACAGTTACCTTCTCAGAGATGCTCAACTCAGAATACCAAATGGATTGCTGCCCCTGATCCCTATAGACCTGAGGAGAGGATCCTGACTAGGGTAGTGTTTCTAGGCCAGATTCATGAGGCAAGAATGCATGAAGGATGTTTCTGGCTTGGGAATAATTTGAAATAGCTAAGTTAACAACATCTCTAATGTCTAGGCTTTATAAAGCAAAGGTCTTCTAAAATTAGATACTTGTAATTTATAATTAAGCTTAATTATAGTTGTTGATTAGTGATGCCAGTGGTAGTTTAGTGCTGTGGGGGAATTACAGACTTTGTGCTCTTCTCTTGATGCGTTTTTCTTATGTATCCTGATGCTCAGTAAGATAAAGACAGATTGAGACTGTTGACAAATTAGTCAATTCTAGTATGATAGTGATTCTCGTTTCTTTAGGAAAGGGGAGGTGAAAGAACAGAGTGAAAATGATTATTTTTCCTTCCTATTTCAGAATGCATAGTTGACACTGCTTCACAGGTGATATAGGGTTGTATTAACAATGATTGATTCAGTAGAATAGCTTATTCTCACCACAGCATCTGTCTTATCAGCCAAGAAACTGTTCTAGCAGGGATCCAGATCTACTGCATTTCTCAATTATGCTGTTCCCAGGGTTTGCACTGACCTATCCATCCTCATCTGTGGGGAAGCAGGACTCTTGAGGCTTTTGTGTCCTTAGCCAGACCAGTGGCTTTGACATGGGTACTTCGGCATATTCAGTCAATAAATACTAATGAGTGACTGTGTCCAGACATTATATTGAAAGTATAGAGATGTTTAGAACTTTTTGCCCTCAAGGACCATATAATCTTATAGAGTCTTCGTGTGTGTTGCGTGTGTGTGTGTGTGTGTGTGTGTGTGTGTTGGGAGTGGGGGGGAAGGGGGAGTTACCAGGAATAACTTCAGTATAACAGGATGAGAGTTAGAATAGAGGACCAAGCATATTCTATGGGAACATGTTATTGGTGAAATTATCACATGTTGAAGTGTTGTTCATACTTCAGTAATTCAGCCTTTCTTTAGAATGTCCAAGGGAGATCTAAGTTAATGCCTAGAACTTCCTTGTGAGAAATAAAGGCTTTCACTCTTTAAAATGCTTGGCAAGTATGTGTCTTAATGGTACACATTTAACTAAAATGCCTGGAAAAAACAGCCTCAGATCCCTCTTATAGTGGGACGGGGTACAGAGAGTAAAGGAAAGTAAGCAAGTAGGGCAAATGCTTTGCTACATAGCGGACTCTGATCCAGGGGGATTTAGTTATTGGCACCAAGTATTATCTCACTGTAAGAGTAAGTCACCTTTGGAACAATGCTTTGTTATGAACCTAGAATTCATTATAATAAGATTCCAATGACTATATTATAACTTTAACACATACAAAGGCTGAGAAATATTAGTAGCTTAACTTTTCCCTGGAAAGAATAAGACTTGCTCGCTACAGAGGGAATGTGTACAGCACTTGTATGATGAAATATTGGACTATGGTATTTCTCTTTCCAATGAAAATAAATGTGAGGGCGTCTTGTCTATTTAATTGTAAGACATAATAGTGTTCAGGGTACTATAGCTCTGGTACTATGCTCTGCTGCTAGTAACTTGTGCTCCAGGTTTCCATTAATGACACAACAATGCTCAAACTGACACAACACAAATCTGCTTGAGATTGGAACTTCTAACTGCACCATGATATTCCTTTTGACAGATGCCATGAGCAATATGCCTTAGTATAAAAAGACTGTATGATTGATTTAAAGTCAGGAGACATGGGTTCAAATGTGAACCCTGGTGGTTTTCTCTCTTGTAAATTCCTTACTCTTCCTAACTAATCTTTCAGTTGCCTCATTTGTCAAACAGAGACAAAGAAATGAGGATTAAATGAGAAGGAGTAAAATAGCACAGAGCAGCATATAATTGGCATTTAATAAATGCATTTTTTTTTAGCTGGGGTAATGTAAGAATTTGTGCCCACTAGCTTTTTGTAAGTTCCTTATTTCATTCTTATTTATCAATTTATTACCATCAAGTACTACAGTGCCTGGCACTAGTAAGTGCATGGCAAAAGTATTTGCCAAATGAATAAACTGATGAATATCCAATGAACATAGTCTCACAGAAAAATAAACCAAGGAACTGACAATAATTATGCCATGAGTGATCTTTTTTTTTTTTTTTCCATCCCCACCCCACCGGGGTTTTCCCCGCTTGGTGTCTATACGTTTGTTCTCTACATCTGTGTCTATTTCTGCCCTGCAAACTGGTTCATCTGTACCATTTTTCTAGGTTCCACATACATGCGTTAATATACGATATTTGTTTTTCTCTTTCTGACTTACTTCACTCTGTATGACAGTCTTTAGATCCATCCACGTCTCAACAAATGACCCAGTTTCGTTCCTTTTTAAGGCTGAATAATATTCCATTGTATATATGTACCACATCTTCTTTATCCATTCATCTGTCGATGGACATTTAGGTTGCTTCCATGACCTGGCTATTGTAAACAGTGCTGCAATGAACATTGGGGTGCATGTGTCTTTTTAAATTATGGTTTTCTCTGGGTATATGCCCAGTAGTGGGATTGCTGGATCATATGGTAATTCTATTTTTAGCTTTCTAAGGAACCTCCATACTGTTCTCCATAGTGACTGTATCAATTTACATTCCCACCAACAGTGTAAGAGGGTTCCTTTTCTCCACACCCTCTCCAGCATTTGTTGTTTGTAGATTTTCTGATGATGCCCATTTTAACTGGTGTGAGGTGATACCTCATTGTAATTTTGATTTGCATTTTCTCTAATAATTAGTGATGTTGAGCAGCTTTTCATGTGCTTCTTGGCCATCTGTATATCTTCTTTGGAAAAATGTCTGTTTAGGTCTTCTGCCCATTTTTGGATTGGGTTGTTTCTTTCTTTAATATTGAGCTGCATGAGCTGTTTATATGTATTGGAGATTAATCCTTTGTCTGTTGATTCGTTTGCAAATATTTTCTCCCATTCTGAGGATTGTCTTTTCGTCTTGTTTATGGTTTCCTTTGCTGTGCAAAAGCTTTGAAGTTTCATTAGGTCCCATTTGTTTATTTTTGTTTTTATTTCCATTACTCTAGGAGGTGGCTCAAAAAAGGTCTTGCTGTGATGTATGTCAAAGAATGTTCTTCCTATGTTTTCCTCTAAGAGTTTTATAGTGTCTGGTCTTACATTTAGGTCTTGAATCCATTTTGAGTTTATTTTTGTGTATGGTGTTAGGGAGTGTTCTAATTTCATTCTTTTCCATGTAGCTGTCCAGTTTTCCCAGCATCACTTATTGAAGAGGCTGTCTTTTCTCCATTGTATATCTTTGCCTCCTTTGTCATAGATTAGTTGACCATAGGTGCGTGGGTTTATCTCTGGGCTTTCTATCTTGTTCCATTGATCTATATTTCTGTTTTTGTGCCAGTACCATATTGTCTTGATTACTGTAGCTTTGCAGTATAGTCTGAAGTCAGGGAGTCTGATTCCTCCAGGTCCGTTTTTTTCCCTCAAGACTGCTTTGGCTATTCGGGGTCTTTTGTGTCTCCATACAAATTTTAAGATGATTTGTTCTAGTTCTGTAAAAAATGCCATTGGTAATTTGATAGGGATTGCGTTGAATCTGTAGACTGCTTTGGGTAGTATAGTCATTTTCACAATATTGATTCTTCCAATCCAAGAACATGGTATATCTCTCCATCTGTTTGTATCATCTTTAATTTCTTTCATCAGTGTCTTATAGTTTTCTGCATACAGGTCTTTTGTCTACCTCAGTAGGTTTATTCCTAGGTATGTTTTAATGGCAGTGGCAAATGGGAGTGTTTCCATAATTTCTCTTTCAGATTTTTCATCATTAGTGTATAGGAATGCAAGAGATTTCTGTGCATTAATTTTGTATCCTGCAACTTTACCAAATTCATTGATTAGCTCTAGTAGTTTTCTGGTGGCATTTTTAGGATTCTCTATGTATAGTATCATGTCATCTGCAAACAGTGACAGTTTTACTTCTTCTTTTCCAAATTGTATTCCTTTTTTTTTCTTTTTCTTCTCTGATTGCTGTGGCTAGGACTTCCAAAGCTATGTTGAATAATAGTGGTGAGAGTGGACATCCTTGTCTTGTTCCTGATCTTAGAGGAAATGCTTTCAGTTTTTCATCATTGAGAAGGAAGATTGCTGTGGGTTTGTCATATATGGCCTTTGTTATGTTGAGGTAGGTTCCCTCTATGCCCACTTTCTGGAGAGTTTTTATCATAAATGTGTGTTGAATTTTGTCAAAAGCTTTTTGTGCATCTATTGAGATGATCATATGGTTTTAATTCTTCAGTTTGTTAATATGGTGTATCACATTGATTGATTTGCGAATATTGAAGAAGCCTTGCATCCCTGGGATAAATTCCACTTGATCATGGTGTATGATCCTTTTAATGTGTTGTTGGATTCTGTTTGCTAGTATTTTTTTTTGAGGATTTTTGCATCTATATTCATCAGTGATACTGGTCTGTAATTTTCTTTTTCTGTAGTATCTTTGCCTGGCTTTGGTATCAGGGTGATGGTGGCCTCATAGAATGAGTTTGGGAGTGTTCCTTCCTCTGCAGTATTCTGGAAGAGTTTGAGAAGGATGAGTGTTAGCTCTTCTCTAAATGTTTGATAGAATTCACCTGTGAAGCCACCTGGTCCTGGACTTTGTTGGAAGATTTTTAATCACAGTTTCAATTTCATTACTTGTGATTGGTCTGTTCATCTTTTCTGTTTCTTCCTGGTTCAGTCTTGGAAGGTTATACCTTTCTAAGAATGTGTCCATTTCTTCCAGGTTGTCCATTTTATTGGCATAGAGTTGCTTGTAGTAGTCTCTTAGGATGCTTTGTATTTCTGCCTTGTCTGTTGTAACTTCTCCTTTTTCATTTCTAATTTTATTGATTTGAGTCCTCCCCTCTTTCTTGATGAGTCTGGCTAATGGTTTATCAATTTTGTTTATCTTCTCAAAGAACCAGCTTTTAGTTTTATTGATCTTTGCTCTTGTTTTCTTTGTTTCTATTTCATTTATTTCTGCTCTGATCTTTATGATTTCTTTCCTTCTGCTAACTTTGGGTTTTGTTTTTTCTTCTTTCTCTAGTTCCTTTAGGTGTAAAATTAAACTGCTTATTTGAGATTTTTTTTGTTTCTTGAGGTAGGCTTGTATAGCTATAAACTTCCCTCTTAAAATTGCTTTTGCTGCATCCCATAGGTTTTGGATCATCGTGTTTTCATTGTCATTTGTCTCTAGGTATTTTTTGATTTCCTCTTTGATTTCTTCAGTGACCTCTTGGTTATTTAGTAACGTATTGTTTAGCCTCCATGTGTTTGTGTTTTTTACATTTTTTTCCCTGTAATTGATTTCTAATCTCATATAGCATTGTGGTCAGAAAAGATGCTTGATATGATATCAGTTTTCTTAAGTTTATTGTGGCTTGATTTGTGACCCAAGATGTGATCTATCCTGGAGAATGTTCCATGCGCATTTGAGAAGAAAGTGTAATCAGCCGTTTTTGGATGGAATGTCCTATAAATATCAATTAAATCTCTCTGGTGTATTGTGTCATTGAAAGCTTCTGTTTCCTTATTTATTTTCTGTTTGGATGATCTGTCCATTGGTGTAAGTGAGGTGTTAAAGTCCCCCACTATTATTGTGTTACTGTTGATTTCCTCTTTTATAGCTGTTAGCAGTTGCCTTATGTATTGAGGTTCTCCTATGTTGGGTGCATATATATTTATAATTGTTATATCTTCTTCTTGGATTGATCCCTTGATCATTATGTAGTGTCCTTCCTTGTCTCTTGTAACATTCTTTATTTTAAAGTCTTTTATCTGATATGAGTATAGCTTCTCCAGCTTTCTTTTCATTTCCATTTGCATGGAATATCTTTTTCCATCCCCTCACTTTCAGTCTGTATGTGTCCCTAGGTCTGAAGTGGGTCTCTTGTAGACAGCATATATATGGGTCTTGTTTTTGTATTCATTCAGCAAGCCTGTGTCTTTTGGTTGGAGCATTTAATCCATTCACGTTTAAGGTAATTATTGATATGTATGTTCCTATTACCATTTTCTTAATTGTTTTGGGTTTTTTTTGTAGGTCCTTTTCTTCTCTTGTGTTTCCACTTAGAGAAGTTCCTTTAGCATTTGTTGTTGAACTGGTTTGGTGGTGCTGAGTTCTCTTAGCTTTTGCTTGTCTGTAAAGCTTTTGATTTTTCCAAGGAATCTGAATGAGATCCTTGCTGGGTAGGGTAATCTTGGTTGTAGATTCTTCCCTTTCACCACTTTAAGTATATCATGCCAGTCCCTTCTGGCTTGTAGAGTTTCTGCTGAGAAATCAGCCATTAACCTTGTGGGAGTTCCCTTGTGTTTTAGTTGTCATTTTTCCCTTGCTGCTTTCAATAATTTTTCTTTGTCTTTAATTTTTGCCAATTTGATTACGATGTGTCTCGGCGTGTTTCTCCTTGGGTTTATCCTGTATGGGACTCGCCGTGCCTCCTGGACTTGGGTGGCTATTTCCTTTCCCACGTTAGGGAAGTTTTCGACTATAATCTCTTCACATATTTTCTCTGGTCCTTTCTCTCTCTCTTCTCCTTCTGGAACCCCTACAATGTGAATGTTGTTGAGTTTAATGTTGTCCCAGAGGTCTCTTAGGCTGTCTTCATTTCTTTTCATTCTTTTTTCTTTATTCTATTCTGCAGCAGTGAATTCCACCATTCTGTGTTCTAGGTCACTTATCTGTTCTTCTGCCTCAGCTATTCTGCTATTGATTCCTTCTAGTGTATTTTTCATTTCAGTTATTATATTGTTCATCTCTGTTTGTTTGTTCTTTAATTCTTCTAGGTCTTTGTTAAACGTTTCTTGCATCTTCTCGATCTTTGCCTCCATTGTTTTTCCAAGGTCCTGGATCATCTTCACTATCATTATTCTGAATTCTTTTTCTGGATGGTTGCCTATCTCCACTTCATTTAGTTGTTTTTCTGGGGTTTTATCTTGTTCCTTCATCTGGTACATAGCCCTCTGCCTTTTCATCTTGTCTGTCTTTCTGTGAATGTGGTTTTTGTTCCACAGGCTGCAGGATTGTGCCATGAGTGATCTTTTAGGGCCAATCTAGTGACCCTGACATTAATTCAGGAAGTGAATAGTTAAGAGAGAATTCCACAACTATCACAAGGTAGTTAGTTAGATTAAAAAAAAATTAAATCTTTCCATTTGCAACAACCTGGATGAACCTGGAGGGCATTATGCTAAGTGAAATAAGTCAGACAGAGAAAGACCAATACTGTATGTTATCATTTTTATGACAACATCTAAAAAACAAAACAAACAAATATAACAAAACCGAAATAGGCTCACAGATACAGAGAACAAAATAGTGGTTCCAGGAGAGAGAGGGGGTAGAGGGAGGGGTGATGAAATAGGTGAAATAGGTGAAGGGGATTAAGAGGAACAAACTGCTATTTATAAAATAGATGAGTCACAAGGTTGTAATGTACAGCACAGGAAATATAGCCAATAGTTTATCATAACTTTGGTGTATAATCAAAATATTGAATCACTATATTGTATACCTGAAACTAATATAATATTGTAAGTCAACTATACTTCAATTTAAAAAAAGGTAGTTAGGAATTTTCTTCTTATATTAATTAATTTAAAGTTTGCTCTATCAATTAACAGGACAGGTAATTGACTTTGGTGTTAAGAAAGGAATGACTTTGTTTCTACCCGAAATCTGTCAGGCTACAATAAGTTCACTGGCTGGTTTGAAACAGAAATCTGAAAGGAAGTGAACGGTGTCCAGGACTTCCCTAGTGGTCCAGTTGTTAGCACTCAGTGCTTTCACTGCGGTGGCCTGGGTTCAATCCCTGGTTGGGGAACTAAGATTTGCAAGCCGCACAGTGCAGCCAAAAAAAAAAAAAAAGTTAGCCATGTCCTTGCCATATTACCCAGGGCACATCAGTTGGTTTCCAGGACTTCCCTGGGGGTTCATGCACACTCCTAGAGAACAGGGAACCTTGTTCCAACAGGACTGACTCAGTGACAATGCTGCAGTGTGGGTCAACCAAAAGATGATCCCAAAGCCTTTCCAGGAGCCCAAAAACCAAACCAGGAACATGATAGGTATAGGAGGTGACATACAAAGTCTGGAAGACTCCAGGGCAGGTTGGGGCAGGTTCCAATTAAACCATGCCCCATTGCAAGGACTTCTGTGCCACTCTGAAAGGCCACAAGTCTTCTTTTTAAAGATGAAGAAGGATAAACAGATAACTCCGACTCTAGATTTCTTTATTTGGTTTTCATATTAAAGTTGGGAGCTTTGCATTTGAAGTCAGTCATTTGTAAGAGAGACAAGAGGTAACCACTGCGACTAACCAGCCTTTGTGTTCTGTAGAAGAGACTTGTCTCTGGAAGAACTGACTACTCCTTGCTTTGTGTTGCCTCCTGCCTTTGCAGTCTTCTGTCCTCATACCCAGAGCACTTACTTGATTGATATTTTTGTTGTTGTTGTTAACATTGATATTTTCTGGTAACACATTTGGTGACTTGATTATTAGTTTTTGATAACATGGTCTTGAGAGTTGAGGCAGTGTTAAGCACATAGTAGTTAAATAAATATGTAATTTATTGACTGAATAATTGTATCAGTATCATTAAAGTTTTGAAATACTTGGCAAATCTTCAAAGAATCAAATATGTGACCTTTTTGGTGTAATTAAAAAAACAGTTCTGTGAAATTGGGTCATTTGTAAAGATGTGGATGGACCTAGAGACTGCGTGAAGTAAGCCAGAAAAAGAAAAACAAATATCGTATATTAACGCATATATGTGGAATATAGAAAAATGGTACAGATGAACCAGTTTACAAGGCAGAAATAGACACACAGATGTACAGAACAAATGTATGGACACCAAGGGGGGAAAGTGGGCCAGGGGCAGGGGTTCGGTGGAGGGGGGGCAGTGGCGGGATTAAGAAAAAAAAGGAAAAATGGTTCTACTTGGTCGTTCTATTTCTGTACTTTATTCTAAGCTGTATATTTGTTTCATTTCATTCACATTTGAATATCTCTGAAATTCTGATGCAACTTACAATTGGTGGTTTTCATAATATTATTGGCAGTATTTTTCTTTACTAGTGGTTTGCAAAATAATGAATGATGAATCTAAGAAGGAATATACTTCTTAGATTCGGTAAACTATAAAAATAATATATAAACTCACCTTAATAATGCATGTGCTGCCATATGCTCAAGATAGAATAATGGAAAAATGGGAAGAGTATGGATTTTATGTCAAAGGAATTTTATTGTGAATCCTGGCTTTGCCTTTTTTAAAAATCTGAGCAAAGAGTTTGCCCTGACATTAATCATTGAGTTGCAGTCTCCTCATCTGTGTGATGGGAGTAATGCATTCATATTAAGGTTCTGTGCTAAATATATATTCAATGAGCAAATTTAGCAAATTCTTTCTTTTTTTCTCTCAACCTCCTCCACCAGCTTATTTGTGCTTTAGAACATCCCTGTCAGGTAGGAACATGTAACTTCCATTTAACTGGTTCAGAGACACAGGCTTAGCAGCATAAGTGAGTTAAAAGAAAGACCTTGGAGCCTTTGATTTCCCACTATCCCTCAGTGCTCCATCCGACTTCTCACAGGTGACTATCCACATAGGTGAGAGCTTAGCTACTTTTCTGATCAATTTCCTTAGACAGCCTGGGTAACAGTTTTTACACAATACCTTAATAACAATATCACACACAACTTCCTTTTTGGAAAGGATTTTACCTCTTACCCTCATCCTGTAAACAAGGATGGGCCTCTATTTAAATAAAAGGAAAAGGAAGAGGGAAAAGGATATTATATCACCTGGCCTAGCAATTTTTGAGCCAGATGTTTTCCTCATCTCATTGTTCACAGAAAATTGGTTCAAGATGGTATAAACCACATATGCAAAAATTCTGTGATTCATAAATCAATTCACAGTATTCTTTTGTTTGGATAGAGCAAACCTATGAGGATAGATTGAAATTAAAGATCAGTACTAGAACCTCAGGGCTTGGTGCAAAACCCAAAGCAAGTTATCAGGACTGTACTATGATAGACCAATAGACTAATAGCCAATGGATATTAGACCTTCAGGTCTTAAAGATCCAGGGTGGAATCACTGGTAGGTGCTGTGGAAATTGCTTTTATATTTTCTCAGTTTGGTCTGAAAAATTTCAGTTATAAGATTTTTTTTTTAGCCTCAGCATTTCCTTTTCTATTTGGTTAATCACATTTTTAATTATACCACAAATGGATCAAATAACAAGGAAATTGACTTAGTTCGGTAATAAAATGTTATCAAACCAAAATGAAAAGAATGTTGTGAGTGCCTTTTGTTTGAAATTGCAGTCAGGTTTCTGAGTGAGCCTAGCCTGCTTCCAGACTCTACCAAGGGCTAGCTCTGTGACTTGGGACACAGCTCTGATGCATCTTAAACTTTTAGTGCCCCTGTGTATAGGACGGCAGATTAAGAGAGAACATTTTTTTTTTTTTTTTGTGGTACGCGGGCCTCTCCCTGCTGTGTCCCCTCCCGTTGCGGAGCCCAGGCTCACGGGCCCAGGTGCTCCGCGGCATGTGGGATCTTCCCAGACCAGGGCACAAACCCGTGTCCCCGGCATCAGCAGGCGGACTCTCAACCACTGCGCCACCAGGGAAGCCCAAGAGAGAACATATTTGAAAGGGCCTAACAAGTACCTGAAACTTGATAGTTGCTCAGAAAATTCACCTTTCCCATCTTTCTTCTTCTCTTCCTTTTTAATCCCTCACTCTTGATTGAAAACTTTCATTGTCTGAAACAGTTTTGAAGTTTAACGGATCTAAGTGGACTCCCATTGTGGAAGCTGAGCATCATTGAGAAATGGGTAAATGCTGCTACTCACCAATGAGGCAGGCACAGGAAAAACCCTTTGGGCAACCAGGGGAGAGCGGGAGAGCTGGCCAGAGCCCCAAAACTTTCCCTCACCTCCCAGCTGCCACCAGGTACTTCATAATTGCATGTTACCCGAGGCCTTCCTGCTGTGGGGACATGTCAGAGCTGTCCTCTAAACAACTTTGTTTTTAACCATTTGTATCTAACATCTAGTCTCCATTCATCTAGACTAGAACCCATAGGGTAGTTTGGGACCCCTTCCTCTTCCATTCCCACTCCCACGTATCCACTGGTTCCTGATTCTACTGCTGCAGTGTCTGTGCATTGCCACTGCTATAGGTGGAACGGGTTAAGAAAGAAGATAAAGAACGGATAGGTCTGCCACTGCTGTAATACTACAGCACCCTCCTAACTGATAAGCTCTACTATAATGACCTAGTGGATCTCTCTCTCCATCTTTTTCTTCCCATTCCTGCTATTTACAGCTACCATAATGTTCTTCCTTCTAGTATAGGTGATTTCGATACTCTCTGTAAACTTTGATTAATCCCCACTGCCTATGGGATATAGACTAACTAGTTTCAAGGTACTGGAAGTCCCTAAACATCTGGTGGGAATTTATATATTTTTATGTTAATCTTCCTATCCTGTCTCCCTTTTCCCATTTGCATTCTCTTCACAGTACTCGGGCTATGAACACACCTTGACTTTGTACAAGCAGTCATCCAGGACCTGTGCCTTCCCCTCTTTTGTTCTATCTCCTTGTAAAAAGCCATGTTTTAACCCACCCTAATTCATTGTTATTACTTGATGTGTGTTTAATACTATTTTCTTTGATTGTAAAATAATCAATGTTTAATAAAGAAAGCTTGGGGGAAAATTACATGTGCACATTAATTGTGCCCTCTTCTTTGAAACCTTAATAGATCTTGGAATTATTTACCTCCTATGAGTTCTTCCCTTAGCATTTGGGTATGCTTTATTTTTGCATTTACTATACAGCACACATTTGTCCATCCTAGCTAAAAATGAACTCCTGGGGGCTGGGTTGTGTCTGACTCATTTATACCTCTCTTAGGTTATCTATTTGAAGGCAGCCAGTGTCTATGCAGTATAACCCCGCATGTGACTTTAGTGGTGAAACCATGGGCTGTTGGAGAATTATATTTCTTTTAGAGGCAGGCCTGCTAGTCTTCTTCAAAGTACCCCAGCAGGCCATTGCTGGTGTCTAGTACCTGCTCTTGGGACATTTGAGGAGTCTCTGTTGGGCTCATTTTGTGCCTCTAGTTCACATGGAGGTGGTAGAATGTCTGCTCTGGATTAAAACCTTTGAAAAGGTCTTTTTAAGTGTTTGATGGTACCTCTATCAAGTTTCTTTTTGTTATCCTCTAATATATGAATGCTTATAACAGACTGCATGGCAGTCTCTCTTGAAAGAAGACAAATCCTAGAAGGCTCTAACCATTTCGCTTTGTTTTCTCTAAGTGTTTACTTGTTTACCACAGCTTTATTTTGATGATCTTTGCAGGTATTACTTTTGAGAGGCGTAGACTGGCAGTAAGGAGAATTCTGATACATATCTCATTTTTGTTACCAAAATGTGACTCTGTTGCCTCAACTTGAATGCTTGTAACTTACAGTGGTAGAAATTTCAAGAACATCACAGAGTGTGATTTAAACTCAAGTCTTGGAAGGTTATATTCAGCTCCTGGAAAAATAAAAAAAAATTACTTCTGTTTAAGAGGAAGAGGCAGTGTGATATAGGGTGTGTTAGAAAGAATAACCTACCTTTGTCACACTCTCTTCCTGCTTTTCTTCTGGCATGACAATTTGTGATAAAAGCTGTTCTTCATGAATATATGCAGTCTACAGTGTTTGTGGGCATTTGATATATATGTAAAATGTATTGTGACATACTTGGAAGGATAATGACTGGAGGGAATTTTATTATATTTATTGTTACTTATTAATCCACAACTGCAGGAATGTGAGATATCTAATATTAAACATATAATTTCACTTTTGGGAAAGAAAGAATATGTATCTTACATACTTTTAAAGAAAAATACAAAAATGAAATATACTTAGCAGGAAGACAGGTTGATGATGGAAAATAATGTATTTTCTACTTTATGTAGTGGAATTCAAATTTTTTCACTGTTTGAATTGTAGAGAACCTTCTGGATTTTGGGGGGTGGGCAGGTGGGATAGAAATTTTAAAGACATTATTTAGGAGTGATTCACAAGAACCAGATGTCAGTTCTTATAATCAACATTTTGATTGAGCCAGGAACTGTGTGTTGAGGCAGTATCTGAACTTGAGCAGTTTATACTGTAAGAAAGTACATATTCTGGTGGCAGGATATGGTGTTTTTCTCAATTGTTAGAGTCCTGAGTCTGTAACCATCTGCCTGACAGCTTTTGCCTAACCTTTTGTTCCATAGCAGCTGCTTTTATAACAGAAGTAGTTTGTAGTAGCTATAGATAACCTCTGGACAACCTCAACACTGTAATTTTGAGTCTGTTTTAAAATTTCAGAAAGCCCAAATCCCCATGATTATAGCTATGTTCTTTGAGCCTTTGTAACAAGTCAGCTAGCCAAATTATTAAATAGAATGAAGGCAAATAACTCTCTTAGATATTTTCAGAGCATATTTCAGGAGCACAAACAATTTGGGGCTAGGATATTATGTGAGTAGCGCTTTCTCAATTAGCATTTGGATGAAAATCATTTATAGTAATGTCTAGAGCAATGGTTCTTCATCTTTTTTGGAGGCATATTGAGAATTCTGGAGGCATATGGACTCTGGTTCCAAAAAAAAAAAAAAAAATCAGTATACACAATTATACTACAGTTGTTTTAAATAATTTACTTATTTCATTGGAAATTTATTCTTTCACAGCGAAATAAATTTCCAATGAAATAAGCAAATTATAACCAACGAAGCAAATTCATTAAACCCAATGAAGTCAGTATATTATACCATAATTTTGCAGAGACAGAATGCTTTATTTCAATGATTCTAGATTGCATTAAGTATAAAACAAATCAAGTTAATAGTTTTTTTCTTTTTTTTTGGAAATAAATGTCTTGTCATCATATAAAAAGTCTGATTTCAAGGTAATACTAATTTTAAAAATGTTAAAATCTGTTCCTTAAAATTGAGGGAATATGGTCTAAACTTTTTTTAACCAGGAACTATAGGTCACTTATTTGAAAAAAAATTAATGGTTACTTCCATAAAGCAAAAACAAAATCGCAACTGGTCAAACAAGAAACAAAGCAAATTCTTCCCAAAATAAATTTTAATAAAAAGACTGCTTTTCTACAAAGTAATGCACATAATTTCTTTTATATATAATTCCTTTGATTTTATTTTGATAACAATTCCTGAAAACTCTGGTTCTCAAAGGTATGTGGTAGCAGCATAGAAAATTAGAATTCATAAAACTTGCTTTGCTGGACACAGGCCTATCAAGACAGGCCTATCAAGAATCCTCTGAGACCCTGAGTTGAAGTCGTGTTAGGAAGTCAAGAATTGTTAACTCTCTGATTCATCTGAGTAGAAGTAACTTGAAAAAGAGTTCTCCTGAGATTTTTGCTTGTAGAGAAATTGAGAAGTTGTTGTCCTTCTCTATATCAGCATTCAATTATGGCATTCAAAAATTTGTCTAGTATTTCAATTTCTGACTCTGTGGACATGGTGGCTACTTGTCCAAAACAGCTCTGCTTGTTCTACAGCTTTAAAAAGGAAAATATTTGCTCATTCAGCTGACCAGAAGTAATTACTTTTAAATGAGCCAAACTCCTTGATTAAATTCCTCTATGAGATTATCTTGAGGGTTTTCCTTTTCTCTTAAAACAAAACAAAACAAAGAAAAACTTCCCCATGAAATACAGTCAAACATATCTAGACATTTTGTGGAAAACTAGTGAAGCCCTGTGTAATCAAAAGGATGGTAATATTTTTCTATTATTTCTTGACACCCCCTTTTGAAAAGTTAGTGGGCAATGTCCACGCTCTGGTGATGTGGGCAATTTACATGGTTCTAGAATAGTTTTTGCCACCATTGTGTGCACATGTAGAGAGCACTAATCCATATTGACATATGAATCTAATTTCTTCACCCCAGAAAGCAAAACCAGGGGTGTTGCCCGACATTCTATGTGCTCCTTCTGTAAACTGATCAATAGGACTTTTTTTTTTTTGTGGTACACGGGCCTCACCCTGTTGTGGCCTCTCCCGTTGTGGAGCACAGGCTCCAGACGCGCAGGCTCAGCGGCCATGGTTCACGGGCCCAGCCGCTCCACGGCATGTGGGATCTTCCCGGACCGGGGCTCGAACCCGTGTCCCCTGCATTGGCAGGTGGACTCTCAACCACTGTGCCACCACGGAAGCCCAGGACTTTTTTTTCCAGTAAAATTATGCTTTACCAATTTTGGAGATATTTCTAACCTTAGAAATTTCCCAAAGGGCTTACAAAATAGAAAATTCTTCTTGGATAGCATCTATCTGTGCAGTTTTAGCAAGTATTTTGGTCAATAAAGAGAATATAACTACTCCAGGACCTACTCTAAAACTTTAAGAAATAAAATTAAAACTTAGTAATTTTAGTTAAAATAAAAACTAAAACTTCAGTAGAACTATAGTGCTTTCCTTAGATATTCAGCTTCCCGAAGTCTTCCCCAATCATTAGGACTTCTTTTACTTGACAAGGAGATAAACATTCTTTGTAATCTACTTCAGGACAAGGCTTTTGTACTGGGGCAAGTCTAAGTACTGCTATACTTCTAGATATTTCAAATTGAGTCTTGTTAATAAGCAAAATACTACCTTGCCAGAGTGTACCTACCTCCAGAATACACTTCACTCTTCTTGACTTGGTGCTCCTCAATGCAAGTGTTTGCAACACGGGTCCCATTGTATTCAGCAATGAAGAGAAAACCAAAGGAAAGTTTAGGGTCATTGCTTTTACTTATTGTGGCTAATTTCCAGTTGAGGCTAGTTTTGACGTGAGGTGGATTTACCATGAAGCTAAATGAAGTTAAACCTCCAGTCTTGCCCTTGCAAACCCCCTTCCAAAGCCCCGTGTCTAAGAAATTCTATAACTTTAGGGCCTATAAACCTAGATCTGTCTTTGCCTTAAAAAATTTATTTAATTAAAAGATAAAAGATGTTTATAATCATAACGGCCAGAGGACTTTCTATCAGCGGAAACAATTTTAGATATGATAGCATAATGGTGATGACCTTGTATGGTAGGATGTATACTGTGTCACAGTCCTCTAGTAATTTGACATAAAAAAGAAGTTTCAAAGTACCAGGAAAAAACTAGTATGTTTGAGTCTGCCTGAATGTTCCTCTCCACAGCATTGCATTTACATCAGTATTCCATTTGGTTAAACACTTCACATGTGCTGTAGATGATTTTACCTGCTTAATTATCCATGTGGACTTTTTCATAAACAAAATAGAGTCAGTTCCAGGACACCTGTGACCTTTACAGTGTTTAAGCCCTCAGGCTCAATGGTCATATAAACTCAGGTTTACATGTCGTAGTTCGGCCACCTACTAGTGGGGTGACCTCACAGTTCTCATCTCTAAAGTGGGCAGAATTCTAATATTTATCTCTCAGGCTTGTTGTGACAATTAAATGAGAGACTGTGTGTACCACGTCTAGCAAAGAGCAAGCATTCGAGCGTTACGTGGTATTATTTATTGGTAGTAAACTCTTAACTGTAGGATCTTTTCCAGATGTTTGCCAAGAAGCCTAAATTAGCCTCTGGCAGTAGCAGTTAGAAATCATTCCAGGAATGGCTAGTATTTTCTCCCTGGAGGAATAGTTAAGAAAATAACTTTGAGAATAACGCAGAAATTTTTAGAACTGTCCAGAGAGAGGGAAAAGGCTTTTTCCTTGTTGCTCCAGAGACAGAATAAAGGCAATTTCCAAGGGAGTAAGTTTACATTCTGTGTACAGAATAATTCTCCGTCACAGCTCCTTAGTACAGAATTGGCTTCCTTGCAAGCTCACAGAATTATTCCTACAAAAGCTTGATATCACATCAGGTAGGAGGTATTAGAACACTCCCTCTTCATTAGTTAATGCTGCTGTATGAATCTAGGTTTTATCACCTTTGTAAATCTTTAACTTCACAGTTGATGATTAAGTTATCCAAGTTCTTGTTATATTATTGTAAGTTGAGTTTAACTTGGCAGATTGAAAGGTCAGTTTTCACATTGCGCTGTGTCCCTATACAGGCTTCCAATGATCTTATAGTGTTTGAGTATAAGCATTCGCCTTAGTTAATTCCATTTAAAGTGACAGAAACCAATTAAGAAAATATTAGATAAATATGTTCATCTGTTGCAGTTTTGGTACCCTGCAAATATGATTCCATACTACTAAGTAGGCTCCTAAATCAAAATATGAAAACTAGTTAATACATTCTTTGATACTACTAGCTCTGAGGCTAAGAATTTTTTTTCCATTATTTTTGAACATGGCTGTCAAATTATCTGAGGCTGCAGTGCTATCTCCATCCTATTTTTAACAACGGATTTGGGTATGTAAATTACAGCTTCCTTTTTCCTCCGTGGGTCATCCAGTTAGTCCCATTTGAAGGGAATGAATGAAATGAATGTTTAAACTGTCTTGATGTTGTTAATTACTTTGTGAGACGTTTCATAACAGGAAAGTCTTTGGCATGCAGTGAGGGGCTTGGAATATTAACATCTTCAAGGACATTAGGTTCTCAGTGTTTGTTTAAAGTGGTTGCAGAAGAGAGTAAAATAATACCTTTTTTTGGTTTTTTTTCATAAAATGTATCTCTATGAGGAAGGGTATGAGGGACAGACTAGCAAATTCTTGGTAGGGTTTTAGGTTTGAAACAGGAGTAGCCTTTCAAGAAAGCACTTAAAAAAATAAATTTATATATTTTATTTAATTTTGGCTGCATTGGGTTTTTGTCACCGTGCGTGGGCTTTCTCTAGTTGCAGCGAGCGGGGGCTGCTCTTCGTTGCGGTGCACAGGCTTCTCATTGCAGTGGCTTCTCTTGTTGCGAAGCGGGGGCTCTAGGCGCACGGGCTTCAGTAGTTGTGGCTTGTGGGCTCAGTAGTTGTGGCTCACAGGCTCTAGAGCTCAGGCTCAGTAGTTGTGGCACACGGACTTAGTTGCACCGCGGCATGTGGGATCCTTCCGGACCAGGGCTCGAACCCGTGTCCCCTGCATTGGCAGGCGGACTCTTAACCACTGTGCCACCAGGGAAGACCCTCAAGAAAGCATTTTGGTAGTAAGGTTTGTGTCCGTGATGGTCATAAGAAAATTCTGAAAGTGGTTTTTCATCTATTGAATACTTGAGCCTATATTTGAAGCTAAGTACACCAGGGTACAAGCCTGCCAGCTGTCTCCCTGTGACAGGCAACATTCTCAGACCAGTAACAACTGGGCTTATTAGGAGGAAAGGAGGAGGAGTCCAGAGGATTTCCATGTACCTGAAAGTTAAATTAGCAGGATTCAAATTTTATGTACCAAGCTATGTAAATCAATTTGTGCCACATTTTATTTTATGCCTCACAAAAATTAAAAAGCTTGGCTACTATGAACCCAAATATTACTTTGAGCTAGTAAAATAGTTTCATTTTGATTTACACACTGTGATTTGTTTGTTATTAAACAAATGGAGAGACTATAGCAGGCAAAGATATAACTTAATCATCATTTTGGTTAAGACTGGACAAAAGCTCCCTGTATCATAAATTTGTCTCATGAGAGCTAGCAGTGCTCATGGCTGTCAATGGGCATGTGTGACACTGACTGAGGATATAGCAAAGGAAGAAGGAAAAATAGAAAAATAAAGAAGATAAAAAGGAAGTCCAGGGAAGTAAGGGAAAGGATGGTGGGATGGAGAGAAAAACAGAGAAGAGTTTTTAAAAGCTAGAATGTATGGCCTCCCAGTAATTGTAGAAGGTAGTGATTCTTGGTTTTGTTTTGTTTTTTTAAGTCTCAGAGCAGCTACGTAAAAAAGAAGGGTGAATGTGAGAATATTAATCATTTTTCCACATAAAGACATTAAAAAGAAATCATACACTCCAGTCAACTTACCTTTTGCCTCTCTTCCTGTGCTTTTCATCTTGCCTGCACTGGTAAACATCGCATCATAGGGTCATACTGGTATGTCCGTGGGGATCACTTGTCTAATGTTACCAATTTAACTAAAAAATAAATTACTGTACTTTCTAAGGACACATTAAATTCATTCAGTTCTTTACCAATCAGCATTCACTGAACACCCACTATGTGGAAGGTGAAGGTAAGTTAGATGTGGAAGGCCCAGAAAGGAATGACAGGGGGACCAGAGAGAATGGTGTCTGGCAGAAGAGATGGAGACACTTGTGTGGGTAAGGGAGCCAGAATGTTCAGTACTGTACACAAAGGTTTGGAACTGGTTCTGTTAGCAGTGGGGAACCAGTGGAAGTTTTATGGGGAGACATCAGTAGGGCTGTGCTTGGGTGTGCTAATAATGTGCCATGTAATTTAGAGGAGGAAGCAAGAAAATGAGTTAAAGGGTTGTTGTAAGATTGGAGTTAAGATCTAATTACAGGGTACAGAGAGGATTTAGGTAGTGGGGACAGAAAGGAGACAGTGGGTAGAGCCCAGTGGAGGTATTAGTTGATACGCAAAGGTTGACCAACTAATTGTGGAGTGGGGAGGGAGGAAGCTGTAATAAACTCTTTTTTTAGGAAGACTTGTAAATGGGAGTTCACAGCAGATACCAAAGAGGATTTAAAAAAAATAATTTTTTGATACTTTAAGAGTGTGTAAGTATGAATAAAGTCTTTATTTCTCATGATCATTTTAAATAATAAAAAAGTACAAACAGTATGTTTATGGAATGATGACGTTGAAAACTTATTTATGAGGAAGTTTAGATACAAATGCTGATAGACCGTAAAAACCAACAACAAAAACCACTTCCATTCAGGCTACTAGATACATAGAGGAGTGTAGAATTTTTTAGAGGAGAAAGGACAGAAACATCTCTTATATTTTTCTTAACTTTTGCGCTTGTTTCCTTATCTACAGGACAAAGAACAGGATGGTGGTTAAAAAGAATGGAATTTAGCCTAGAATTCTGAGCAAATCTAGCTTCTGGCACAGAACAACTGTGTTATCTTAGACAAGGTACTTAATCTGCCCCTCAGCCTCACTTTCCTGCAGATGAGAATGATACCCGTGTTATAAGGTGTGTTTGTGTGTGAGAGAAACAGATGGAGGGGGGAGGGGGAGAGGAAGAAGGAGGGAAGAGGGAAGGAAGAGAGAGAGAGAGAGAGAATTGAACTGAATTGAATGAGATAATACATGTAAAACACCTGTCACAGAGACAGCCTGGCATATAGTAAGTGCTCAACAAATAATAGTAAGTACTTTTTTTTTTTTTTTTAATTCTCAGCAGTGCCATTTAACGGTTTTGGTAGATGGGTCTCTTTTTGGTACTGAAGGGTATTCTGTTAAAACAAAAGGTAAACTTGGCATTTGCTATGTGAAAGAAGATGGTATTCTAGGTACACATCTTTTTTATGAAGACGTTTTAAACTCAACACAACAGGTAGCCTTTCTCTCTCTCTCTCTTTTTTTTTTAAAAAAAATATTTGTTTATTTAGGCTGTGCCGGGTCTTCCTTGCAGAACGCAGGCTTAGTTGTGGTATGTGGGATCTTAGTTCCCTGGCCAGGGATTGAACCTGGGCCCCCCGCCTTGGGAGCTCGGAGTTCTAACCACTGGACCACCAGGGAAGTCCCCAGGAAGCCTTTCTTGTCACCTGTATGGCACAATTTTGCTGGGCAGGTTGATTGGGTTTTGCTATGGTTAATTTTAACGCTGACCTTGAAGGGGCTAAGAAGAGCCCTTACTCCCATTACATGAAGTAGCAGAAATTACCAGATGGAAACAGGAATTAAGAAGGGAAAAAAAGGCTCTGCAGTAATTCATTGTTTCCTAGCCAAGACGGCTTGTGCTTACAACGTTGAGAGGCGGCTACAACGTGGCTGTTTAATCAGATCAGAATAACTCGGGGGTGGGAGCAACTAGTACCCCCGCCACCCCCCACCCCTTAACTGCAGCCTTTCGGACTGGGGCTGTCCCCGGGCTGCGGCCACGTTCTGAGTCACCGGCCTTCCCCTTGGAGAGTCGGCGGCACCGCGCCGGAGAGGCCCCGCCCCTCCCTTGTGAATCGCTGGCCTTGGTGGGAGGAGCCGGCCGATGCTAATGAGCCGAGTTGCCGGGAGAGCCAGGAACTTCTTTCCCCTCCTCTGTGTCAGGATCGCAGAAATTATGCCCCTTCTCTCACCATGAGCTGGCTCTCCAGTTCCCAGGGAGTTGTGCTCACTGCCTACCACCCCAGCGGCAAGGACCAGGCCCTGGGGGGGAACCATGGCAAGGGAGGGGAGGAAGCCACCACGAGGTAAGCCCGGGCACCTGAAAGCTAGAGAACAAAACAAAGCCCTCTTACCTGCTCCGGGGAAAAAAGTGACAGGGAAGTTAGTGTGGGGAGAAAGGAACCAAAAGCCACAGGTCGCGCCTAACCTCGTGCAGCAGCAGAAATCTTTGGCTGGGGTTTTCTGTACTTTGCACCTCACCTAATCCTGAAACCGCCTCTGCGATGACTGGTGAAGACTGGTGAAGACGGATAGGAAGGAACTGGGGCGATGGCTGTCAGGCTCCTTGCTCAGCAGGTGCATTTGCAAATGCTGAAAGATCAAATAACTATATTTGAAACACTTCCTGTGAGATGGAATTCTTGAATGGGCTCAAGGCCCAGCCACTGGAACTGCTGCTTGGGAACGGCGCCAACAAGCAGGAGGGCTGTTCGCTGTATTCTACAATCTGCTGTTGTTACAGTGTGATTCTTTCCCCCCTTCTTCTGGCTGAAAGCAAACTTCTTAGGCAGAAAGCCCAAGACACTGGCCTGGGGCAGTAGGTTTCACATTCTTTGGCGTATGGAGATTGTTTTGTTGGTGGGGGAGCTTTCAAAAAGGTTTTGTCAGGAAGTAGTACTCTGCTGCTAGAGTGACCTGTGGTTAATGCTAAATCACTTTATAGGCGGACAGGGCGAATGTTCTGTAGACCACTGAGGCGCAAAGAGTACCGTCTATCTGTGTACTTTGTTCTGTTTTTCCAAGCCTTTTTTTTTTTTTTTTTTTTTTACCCCCTTCCGTTCCTTAATGACCTTCTCACTAGCTGAACATTTTTACCTCCTGTCTTAGATGTAAATTGTAAATATTGGCCTAGAAGCTTGCAAACAGCAAATGCTAACCTAATAGGGTAGGATACTAAATTAGTTATCAGTAAGCACATTTCCTCCTTGATGTTTAATGTGATAATAAAACTTTCTTTGTTCTTTGTGACTTATGCTTATGCCTTAAGCTGGAATAATGCCTTCTTTCATTTGTTTTAAAATCCCCAGATGTGGAGGAGGGGAATAAAAATCAAAGGAATGGCCGTAATACTCTGCGCTAGATTCCCAGGCTGACCAGAATTTTTCCTCACATTGCAACCACCATATGTATTCCATTGACTTAATTCATTTCCAAAGATAAAAGGGATTTGCTGCTTGTGCTTTAGATGTGTTATCATTTTATTTTGTGTGAGAGGTCATAAAGTGTTTTCATCCATTTTTCTGTAGCACACTAACGAGATAGTAACCTTCAGCAATAAGCAGACTGCAACGCCAACCCCTTACTGTCTGTAACTTGGACTCCACTTGACGGTCAAAATGGCCAGAATTGTGCAGGCTTAGCACATTCTCCAGAGACTTTACTCTGGGATGGCCTGAGGATCTGAGCTGAATTTTGGATCTTGATTGTGAGAGTGCAAAGAACCTTAGGGACTTTGAGTCCTGACCTCTCATTTTTACCTTGAGGACTCAAACCCCAGGGATTAGGCTGCTGCAGGGTCTGTTGTCGTAGGGCTTTGCCTGGGTCTGCATATTGAGATATGGAGCCTTCATCCGATGTTTGCGGTTTTGCAGCCTGTTGTGGGTGGCCTATACTTGAGTGGGTTGAGAGAACAAAAGAGAGGAACAGGTCATTCTCACCCTTGGCCAGAGCAGGATCATTCTCAACCTAGGCTAGCGCAAAATCGAGAGGGTGTAGGGTGGGCAGCTGCTCATACAGTGAGCGCACTCCGTGGAGTGGTAGCGCCAGACCTGTTCCCAAGTGCCTCCCCCACTGGCTGCCATATTGCTTGCCATACTGGCCCCAAATTCCTACCACTGAATTAGAGTCCTAGGCTGGAGAAGATGGGAGCCTTGGTTTGAGGGCTGGGGGGGAAGGAGAGAAAAGGGACAGTCCTTATTGGCTTTTACCCTTAAGCATGGAATCATTTATCAGATAAGCTTAGTGTTTCTTTGGGAGGCACCTTCTTTAGCCTGGAGAGGTTGAGATATTGCTATTGGCGCGGGAGCGGGGTGGTGGTGGGAGGAGGGATTTGAGGGTGGGATGGGATCAGGAGCCATCCTTTAAAGATGGTGGTGAGGGGGCGGGGCACAGGGCTTTGGCTCTGGCCCGAGGTTGTCAGCTTGTACTTGAAGCATTGGCAAGCTGCCCTGAGGTGCAAGTTTTGGTGGTTGATGCCTATTTTAAAAAGCTCTTCGGAAGTCAAAACCAAACCAAAACAAACAAACTGTGAAAAAGGGACAAAAGTTAGACTCTTGTGTTCCCATCCACCTATTTAGCAGTTGTTGAAGGGAGCACAGAAGTCTAATTTGGCTTACTGCAAGACTTTGTCTCCTAAATAATATGTACTTTGATGAACTACTTAATCAAGTGTTTACTTCAATAAGATGAACTCAAGTATATGCCATTTGAAACGTATAAAGGATTATGTATATGATTTAGGATATTTATAGAAAGCATTTGAGTTTTAGCCCTGTGTTACCAGGTCCTTTTTTTAATTGTTGTTTTGGTCTTTGGGGAAGCTGCCATAGTAGGGAATTAATATTTTTGTAAGTTATCTGTTAGTCTAAAATTCCCTCCATTCCATTCCATTATCCCTCTTTATCAGGACACATTCATTGGATACCTGATTAAGGAATTCTTCCTACTCATGGTTAGACCCTCTCAAATATTTACAGAATTCTGTTTTCAATTTTTTTGGTTATATTTCTTCTTGAAAACATTAGGATTTGAAGAAATACGCTAACATTAGTTGTTCTGACTGACTTGTGCATAGTCAAATGTTTCCAGAGGAAACCACTTTTTATGAGTAGCTATATTTATGACTTTATTTACTTGTTAGTTTTCAAGTAGGTTTCTTACTGTTTGCTTTTGCAAAGCAGTTTTTCAAAGAATACTGCATTTTGTCTCTTCTTACTGTTTTCCCTTGACTTTCCGGTCATTTTAAGAAAAACTATTCTGTTTGCTTCCTATCAGTTTTTGCTAATGTTTGATAAATATTAATGTCAAATGGTATTTTTCTTATTAAACCTTTTAACTCTAGTTTCGTCTGAGATATTTTTATGTCTTCTATGAGTAAATGTATAGCATTCATCATGTAAGATCTTGTTTTGTTGACCCCATTTGCCATTGGTGTTGGGCAAGCAGAACCAAGAGGCTTGGTTTATGTCATGATGACATAAACCCTGAAAATCTGGGCTCGGGGGCCAGCCTGCGTGGGGTCACATTCCGATTGATTCTCCCACTCATTCTCAGTGTGGCCTTGGAAGGGTTATTTAAATCTCTACCTGTAAATTGAACTTCCTATTAGTGCTCACTTCACTGAGAGGATTAAGTGGGATGATCCATGTGAAGCCCATAGAACAGTGCCTGGTTTATGGCTAGCTGCTGCTTGCTCTCACACTAGATACAGAAAAGGAAAACTTATCGAGCTTTGTGGCATATCACATGTTCTTCCTCATTCCAGAAGCCTTTTCACAAATATCATTTTGTCACATGTTAAGAAACATGGGCATGATCCTTATGCTTAACTAAAAATGGCATAACTGAAAATTAACCATTATGTAAAAGTTCAGGCCTGGAAGAGGGCTGCCATCTTGTAATGTCTTTCTTTTACGTGAATTTACAACATTAAAAAAAAAACCTGTGTACTGTATCATGAATAGAGTTCTTTCCTTCTGAATTTGTGTGTTATCTGAAATTATATATATTTTTGGTGAAGGAAGGATGGCAAAGAGTTGTTATATTGCAATTATGTCATAAGTGAACGACTGTTTCTTTTTATTTTTCCTAGCCTTATCATTGAAGGCGTGATTCGTCATTCTAATTTTGCAGGAGTTAGTGACCAAATGCATTTTTAACCTGTCCATATGGATAATTGTTTTCTAGATCAATCTAGTCCTCCATGTGCTGGCGTAAGAGTACTTTCTAAAAACGGATTTTCTTTACCGTGTCGTTTAGAAGCCCTATTCATAATTTTCTCTTGAATTGTTAAAAGACACACCCAGTATTCTAACTGGGCAGGTCTTACCTTTATTTAGAGTTATGTGATATTTGCCTTTTAACCACCCTCATCTGTGAGGCGTGTGATTTTTGTGGGCCTGTTTAAAGTTATCTTCATGGGACTTATATTAGGTGTATGCCTTTGAAGTATAAGGATTTATAAATCTCAAGAACCCCACCTTCTTAAAAACCAAAAAACCTGCTGAAAACTTGCCTTGTCTTCCACAGTACACTTACTTCTTTCATCATCCACCTTTGTTTTTCTTTTCTAATGGGGGCTAATGCTTATTTGAAGGTTTATGATTGCTCTTTTGGTGTTTAAGTTCTTAGTACTTGTCTTGTTTTTGAGAGTGTTGCAGCATGACGAACTCACAAAAATTGATGCGTTTAACAATGCACATGATGGCTTCTGGATTGCCTGGTAATTAGGCCTAAAGGGTTTTTAATAATTGGTCCACCAAAATGAATTATTTTTTTCTCTTGTTTTAAAATTCCTCATTATCTGTACACCTGAGTATCATTTACAGGCTAGAAAAAGGACGCAGCATCCTAGAGGCCAAGGCCACACTTGTGTCAAGTGGAAGTTCCCTGTGCTCCATGGTCATGGACCTGTGAGATCTCACTCCCTTTGGTGGCCTTTGCTCTCCTACATCTTCTTGATTTCAATGCTGCCCAAAGGTCCTGAGAAGCCTCTCTAGTTGTCACCCTTGTGGTGTCCCTGTGAGAGAGCCTGGAACAGCAGAAACTTGAGGCCTCCAGGCTGTTGCTTGGGTGGTGATGGGGTAGAGGATGGGGGTGGGCGGAGTTAGCAGCATGGTCTCCAAGCTTGGTTTGGGGAAGCAGGTGTGCTAGGCCGGGTGTGATGCCAGTCCTTTCCTGAACTCCCGCCTTTAGGTGATTACTGTCCTGACCTAAACCTTTCATTTCATACAGATACTCCGAGATGAAATGGTTTGTTGTCAAAGTTTTAGTCAGTATTGATCTTTAATGACTTTGTTTTACTTTTGATAAGAGGAGACAGAAAATAAGAAGTTTTCTTATTTGAGGAGAGTGGGGATAAGTAAAGGTGTTGGGGGTGCATTAGGGCAGAGGCAGCAGAAGGGGTGATGTCTGGATAATTCTGAAGACAAATTCTTTTTTTCTTTTTTTTTGGTGGTACGCGGGCCTCTCACTACTGTGGCCTCTCCCGTTGCGGAGCACGGGCTCTGGACGCACAGGCTCAGCGGCCATGGCTCACGGGCCCAGCCGCTCCGCGGCATGTGGGATCTTCCCGGACCGGGGCACGAACCTGTGTCCCTTGCATTGGCAGGCGGGCTCTCAACCACTGCGCCACCAGGGAAGCCCAGACACATTCTTTTGACTTCTGTGTTTGTTGCTGTGAGCTGGCCAAGTTTATCCCTTTTTTTTGCAAGAAGTAAACAGAAACCATGGAGATCTGTGTGGCCAGTTACTACATCTGGAGTCTTTACTCAAGCCTGCTAAGTGTCTGAATTTTTGTGTTGGAAAAAATTGTGAAACGTCATCCCCTTGACACATGCTCTTTCGGTAGTTGCTTTTGCAAAGAACACTTGTGTCTTTAGGGAAAATGAGGTTTATTGCAGGCATCTGGGTCATAAGGAAAAGACCATATCCCCTGTCTTCTTCCCTCAGGACTGGTCACATGGCATGTTGCTCTCTTTTTGGGACTCTGTTCTTTTCTGTCCACTGGCTTTATAATCTCCTCATTTCGAGCTTGAGCTTGGCTCTCAACGGATGCCCCACCCTTGTCGCCCTCTATCATCTTACATCTCATAGCAAACGGACGGACTAATTTCAAATTTTTGAAAGGGGATCAGGTTTGCCCAGTTAATTTTTTTGAACTGTCCCAGGAAGCCTATGATTTGACCCTTTGGGTTTTTTTTTAGAGAAGCAGATTCTGTAGGCGGGGCAGTTTCCCTCCAAAGGCAATGTGGCATCTTTGTTAAGCTCTTCAGAACTTATTTGATTCCTCATCTATGAAATGAGTGTAATAATGCTCAGCTTCACAAGGTTAATTTTAAAGATCCAATGTGTAGCTTTTGAAAGTATTCAAAAAAATGTGAACATCAGGCATATTATTACTAAATCCTTTTCAGTACCATATCTTACCTTTTCCCTGGACATTTTGCTGAACCAGGATTGTCACATCGAACTTTTGGGTTTAATTTGCGCTTTCCTTTTATGCTGCGCATTAAAATGTAAGTTCCTTGAGGATGGAGATCTTGCCTTAGTTTGTCTCTTTACCTGGGTTTAGCAAAGTGCTTGACCTACTCTAGGCAGGTAATAAAAGTTTGAATGAATGAGTGTGAGAGGGAGTAGGGTGCAGTGATTACACCTACTTTGTGTGATCACTTTGGAACTGGACTTTCTGGGTCAGAGTCCTGGTTCTGTCATTTAATAGCTGTGTGATCTTGGGCAAGTTATTTAATGTCATAGAGCCTCAGTTTTTTCTTTTCCTTCTGCAAACTGGGCATAGTAATACCTAACTCAAGAGTTATTATGAGGATTGAATGAGCTAGTATATGTAACGTACTTAAAAAAGTGCTTGACATAAAGCACTGTGATTGTCTGTGATGATGCAGGGCCGTCAAAGACCTGTGGGCGAATTAATTTGGAAATACTGTTCGAAAGCGTGTTTGAAATTGATTTGTAAGTGGTTCAGAAAAGAATGCTTGCTTTAATACACATGCAGTATAACTTCTTAATTTGAAAAATAATATTTGTGGAATAAGTTTAAGATATTTATAAAAATATCTCAGATTGGGGCTTCCCTGGTGGCGCAGTGGTTGAGAGTCCGCCTGCCAGTGCAGGGGACATGGGTTCGTGCCCTGGTCCGGGAAGATCCCACATGCCGCGGAGCGGCTGGGCCCGTGAGCCATGGCCGCTGAGCCTGCGCGTCCGGAGCCTGTGCTCTGCAATGGGTGAGGCCACAACAGTGAGAGGCCCGCGTACTGCAAAAAACAAAAAACAAAAAACTCAGATTATATTAATGTTAATAACTATTAAGAATACCAAAACAGTATCTCAAAAAGGGCTTAAAGGTATTGAACCCCTGTTAGGCACAGGTGACTGTTTTAAACAGCTTTTTGTAGTTTGGGTGGATATAAATTTCTAAATCGTTTGTTACTCTTAATAATATGGAAAAGTATCTTGTTTAGAGCAAGGAAAAGTTATTTGCTTGTGTTCCTCAAAGACCGAATTGACTTTAGGTTATTTGAATACTTGTAGGTAAAAGTACTAGTATATCACCATACCTAAAAGTTTTTGAAGACAGGATAATTTTTACGCTTTTTCTCCCTTAAAATATATTTGTGTAGTTTCTGAACAACTCTCTCTCTCTTTTTTTTTTGCCCACGCACTGCAGCTTTTGGGATCTTAGTTCCCTGACCAGGGATTGAAACTGGTTGGGAAACTGCCCCCTGCAGTGGAAGCGTGGAGTCATAACCACTGGACAACCAGGGAAGTCCCTGAACATGTCTTGATCTTATAACCTAAAAGTGATATTTCACGGAGCAGAGCTAAGCTGAGGGTGTGATATCCATGGTCCAGATCACCACCCAGTTCCCCCTGAGCCCCATCCCCTTTCTCATTTAGTGCACACATTTAAAGACTATACTGTTGGTTTTTCTCTTCATCTTTATTATACATAATACATGAACTTTAAATGCCTACTGTGCACTGGGCCTAGGCTAGGAAACTCTGTCCCCTTAGCCAGTTCTTCTCAAATCCCTCTCATACCTGCCTTTCAAATTGCTATTAGCTCAGTAGCTCCTGCTTACGAATGGCTCACAGGATCAGGCTGTTTTGCTTCCACCTCTAAGAGACTGGGGACTTTTTTGGTGGGAGTGGGAGTAACTGGAAGAAAGAAAGAGATAGTGAACTGGAGGGAGGAGGGAGATGTATGCCAGCGAGCAATGCAGAAGCCATTTTCCATAGAGGGAAAAACAACATACGTGGTAATCAAATCCCAGAGAGCTGTAAATTCTCCAGTCGTGCCCTTCTCTGGATTCGCAGAGTTCTTTTCACCTGCTGGAAAACTCAAAGCACCATATATTTGTGGCATTGTTGCTGTGGGAGAATGTGTCCTGAGTTCCCAGCAACAGGTTTTGAAATACATTTTTCAAACCTAAATAAAATTTTCAAGTAACTTGGGGGTGACTGTTCTCTGTTGCCTCTTAGGATCTTTGTGAATTGAGACGTGACAGTGATGCTGTTTTCTGCTGCCTTTAGTTTCGTCTTACTCTAGTACGGTGTCCTTCTCAAGGTACATGGGAACCCTGAACATGCTGATACGATATGTCTTTCCACAGCCCCTGAACATGTGCCTGTCTTCCATTAGGGGGTATGCACTTGTCTAAGTTTGTCATTTATTTGGAAGATTTAGGAACATGGAAATTGATATATGTTCTTGTGACACTAGTTGAATCAGATTAGAACTGTAAAATGTAATTAACTTAATAAACTGGGAAATGCTTTAACATCATGCTGCTGTGAAACTGAAGCTGTGTAGAAAAATATTGGAATTCACACTAACAAGAATTTTTGAAGTTTGGGTGGGTTGGCTGTAGAGATCTGGTTTATCTCTGAATGCTAACGTCTGTCAGATATCATCTATATTTTGAGAAAAAGAGTAAGAATTATTTATTGTTGATGAGCAGCATAAAATTGAAATCCTACCTAGAACGAGATTTGGGTAACTCAGAAAGGCATTAAAAATATGTAAATGTAGAATGTCTTAAAATTTAAATTATTTAAAAGAATCCTAACATGTATTTTAATAAACAACTGTGAAGATTTTTGCTGGGTGTATATGATAAGCCTAGAATAAAATAAATGTAAGGATTCCTGCCCTGAAGGAGCTTGCATTATAATACAGATGGATTCTGAAACAATGTTTTCAGTATCATATTTAGGAAGCCATGGCATGGTTCCCTCTTTTGAGGTATAAAACTTTAAAATAACTTGTTATTGAATAATTAAGATTTGGTTTGAGTAAGAAAAGGTGAGCTGGCAACTGAAAGTTGAAAGGAACTTTGGCTATTTATAGGTGGTCTAGAAACATGTAACTCGATCAGCTTATTCTATAATTAATGTTTTGACTAGAGTTACTAAGTGTGTGTCTTTTCATTTCTCTCTGGTCCAAATAATACTGTCAAAGCTATGGCCCGTCATCTTGATAGAAGTTATTTAGATCAAGGTAGAAGTAAATTTGTATGATGTCTTTATTTATTTTTAAGTAAATCATTGATTGTTATTTTTAAAATTTATTATTGAAAATGGGGATATATATATGCTTCAGTATATCCAGGCTAAAATTCTTTTGATTTATGGCATTTTTGAATCATTCTGGATTATAGTATAACTATATAATGTCATCAGACTGGATATATTTAGGTAATTGTATATGTGTATTAATTCCTTGCTCCCATTTTTTAGAGAAAGGTTTCTATACTTAAGGATCAATAGGAGCCTGGCAGGTTATATAATACGTGAAGTGGATGATGGGAAAGTGCAGGCCTCAGAAGAATGTGGGTTTTGTGAGAAAATGTTAGCTAGAATTTTAAAAATACTGAGTAAGCCCCCCCAAATCCTGTCTGCAAGTTCGATCTGGCCCAGGTACCACCATTTGTGACCCCTATCCTGAAGGTCAAGGTGATTGTTTCAGTCGGCTGTTGGCTGTGTAACATACCACCCAAAACTTAGTGACTTAAAATAACAATTTTCTCTCTTGATTCTGGAGGATCACAGTCAAGTTCTTTCTTGGGGTCCATCAAGCAAGATGGGCTGAGGCATGGGGATCATCAGAGGCTTCTTCATGCACAGGTTTGACACCTGGGCTGGTGGGTCATCTTTCTCCTTGTGCAGCTTCGCCACATGACTAGCTTGGGCTTCCTCATAGCATGGCAGAATCACAGTAGTCAGACTTCCTACATTCGTGCTGGCTTACCCTGGAGCGAGCATTCTAAGAAGTCTAGGTGGAACCTGCCAGGCTTCTTGGGGCTTGGCCTCAGAAGTTACTCAGTGCCACTTGGCCATATTCTGTTGGCCAGTTAATCATAGCCCAGCTCAAATTCAAGAGCATGGAGGAAAAGGCTTCACCTCTCAGTGAGGGAATGGCTTACACAGCTTGGTAAAGAGGTCATCTTTGGCAGTAAGCTACTCAGTTATCATGCCAGTCTCTGTATCTGGTCTTATTGCCAACTCCTGTATTCTGGTCTTATTGCCAACTCCTCTTAGACAGAAACCTCTCTTCCCTGGAGCTTGACTTTAAAATTCTCCACTAGTACGTGGACACATCCTATGTGCGTTTATCCTTCTGCCTTGCTTTATTAGGCAAGTTTATATTGTAGAAATTTTTCTATTTACTAAGAACATAAATGCCTCAAGAGTGGGCTTGATTTTTTTTTTTTAATCCTAAGCACTAGATGGATTCAATACCCTGTATATAATAGGAATTCAACTATATTTGTGCATTGATGGATATTTTATATTTTGGAACGGTTGGGTTTTATGTTTGCGGGACAATTTAGTATAGAGCCTTTTTTTCTTTCCACCAGAAACAAACAAAAAAAAACTTGATTCTCAAAAACGTTTTTCACAAAAGTGCTAAATTTGAATTTGATTTTAGGCACAAGTGAATTTGAATTTGGAAAGAATAGAGTCCTGAGAAATTAGATCTTCCTTGTATAGAACATGTTCCCTCTATTTGATAGCAGCAGAGTTGCCAAAGGCCCTTGTTTGTTTACATCCAGTGATATTTACTCTAAGGGACTATTGGACACAGATGTAGTATTTTGGAGTACGTAATATTTTTGAGATCACATAGTACATACGGAAAACATCCCAGAGGCTATATAAAAATTAATTGCCAGTATTTGAGTTGCTTGCTTTTTCTACTCCCAGAACGTTAGTTAAATTTAGCAGTCGTCCAATAATTCTTATCATTGCGCCTTAGCATACCTAAATAGCATCACTGTAGGGTATCCTTTCTTTCTTGTTTAGAGACATTGCTTTACTATACCAATTACTTAAATGGATTTGTCTCTTGCCATACTTCCTTCAAAGCAAAGAGGAAAATAAGTGGCTAGGACACCCTCTGAACTCTGGGTGGAGGCGGGAGGAGTGTTTTTCCCTTAAAGGAGGGAAATTTTTTAAAAATAGTACTTGAAGATTAGAACATGTATATATTTCTTTAAAAATACTTTGTATCTCCAGCTTAGAGCGGCCACTGTTTTTGTGAGAACCTGCTGCATAAATTTTAGTTATTTGTCTATAGCAATGATGGTCATGTTTTATTCGTCAGATTACTTAATTCCCAAGATTTTAAGGTCATTTAAGAAACACGTTTACATCAATTTTCCCGTCCCTATACTATTGATCGGAAATCATATCATCTCCATTTTGCAGGTAAAGGAAAGAGACTAATCCCTTTTGAGCTTAGTTTGAAGCTTGAAGCTTGAAAGCCAAGGCCAGGCTATGTGTCTTTAAAATGAAAGGCTTGTTCTAATAGCTTTTTACACATTTCAGGAGAGACTAATACTTTGTTAATCTGCTTAAAGCAAAAATTCTTTAATAAATAAGTCAAAGGAATAGAGCTCTATTTCCCAAATTGTGTGTGGAATATTGTTACTAGGTGTTCTGTTGAAAAGGAGTTTCATGGTCTAATATTTTAGTGTAAATAAAGTTTACTGCAAGGCTCCTTGTAGCATATAATATTTTAGCTAGTATTTATGAATTGCTAAAAAAAACTGGTAGCAAGAAGCATATTTTAAATATTCTAAAGTTATTTGACCTAGGAGCCTTTTTTATTTTTTTAATAACACTTGTTACCAATGTTCCAGAGAACACAATTTGTGAAATCCCAAAATATTGCTGTTTCTTTAAAAGTGGAAAAATGTTCAAAAATTGTATACTTTGGAGTTAGGGACATATTTGGGGCTTTTTCTGTTGTGTTGGTAGTAGTGGTAGTAATAGGTTTTTAAAAATTACCCTTCTTCTGTGGCCACTATCTGTTTTATTGATACAAGCATACCTGTAAAAATCTCCCCTTGGTGAACATATTTCCACAGTAAGAATGTTTATTGCTTTTTAATACCCAAGCTTTATAGAATATACATCTTTTAATACAACATTTTTTAACTCATGTTTTTATAGGGAAAATATATACATATTCCGCCAAACCCAATAACGACATTCTAAACACAAATGTGGGGGAAATAGCTCGAGTTACATTTTTAGTATAATGGGGACATCTTGAAAAACATACCCAGTGTCAATCAAGAGGATATATGCCATGTCACTGCCTGGGAACAACACTTAATCTTACTAATGGTTTGATCTTCAGTAAACAGCACTTAAGCATTTTACATTCAACATGATAGTTTGTTAATTGTGTATTGGAGTATTGCTGTGTGTTTTGTTTTGGAAAACGGGTTGAGGGTCTGGGGTAGATGTGTTATATGTTATTTTTTCTACTTGAAAGAAGAGCACAACGCCAGTGTTTTTTTCAGGGAAGGATTGCTGCCAATAAATTAGAGAGGCTATCTTAACTTATTTAACAACCCAAGCAGGTAGGTGATATTACTCCCAGTTTACAAATGGAGAAATGGAGGTGGGGAGTGGTAGAGAACCTCACTTGAGGGCCTAGAGCTAAGTGGCAGGACTGGAATTTGAACCTGGGAAACCTGCTATCAGGGTCTTCACCACTGTGCTGTTCATAGAAATTATTTGTTTCCAACTTTTGTAAGCTGAATGTGGTTTCTAGAAGTATATGCAGAGCAAGTTAAATTACAACAGAATGTTTGGTTGTCTGGTAGTTTGTGTGTGTGTTTATATATATTTATATAATAAAACTCTGCTCTCTTCATATTGAGAGAAGCTTCTGTGAATCTGGATTCTCAGCAATTCACTTAGGAGTAAAATAGGCACTTTGGGACATAACCTTAACTACTTTCAAACCCCAAGATACCATTTACTGCAATGAAGTAGTAAATAGTTTTACTAAATTCTGCCATTTAAGCAGATAATTTTGTGTGGCCTTGAGGTATCTCCTGGCATTTTATGGTCAGCTATTCATGTAACTGGGGCAAATGGTATCACAGAGGAAAAGAAAAACAAATATTTATTGAGCACTCTCTGTGTTCAAAGCCCTTTAAAATGGACTTTGTTTAATCTTCATAAGGTGAGAATTACCATCCACATCTTAAGGAAGAGAAAGCTCATGTACACAGAATAACTGGTCTGAGATCGTACAGCTTGTATGTAGATCAATTCTGATTTGAACCTTGGTCATTTTCATCCTACTGACTGGTATAGCATAAGGGCCATTATCGTTTTTCTCCCTTCCAAGCACATGCGTCTGAATGACAGTGGGGCCTCAGTTCAAGGGCAGGGTGTGTTCTGTGGCAGGCCCTGATCTGGGTCTTTCACAGCAGCAGTCTGGACATGCCGTGCTGCATTGGGGGCCACAGGAGCCATGGGGAAGTAAAGGAGAAAGCCCCAGGCTGGGACCTCTCTTCTCTCTCCATCAGTAGGCATTTGTAAACTGGAGACTTTCTTCACATGCATTGAAAATCTCCCGGCACCAGCATGACACAGTAATAAGATGTACCTTTAAAATACTACCACCAAGACTTCCTTGGCGGTGCAGTGGTTAAGAATCTGCCTGCCAATGCAGGGGACACGGGTTCGAGCCCTGGTCCGGGAAGATTCCAGATGCCACGTAGCAACTAAGCCCTTGTGCCGCAACTACCGAGCCTGTGCTCTAGAGCCCGTGAGCCACAACTACTGAGCCCGTGTGCCTAGAGCCCATGCTCCACAAGAGAAGCTGCCGCAATGAGCAGTCCGCACACCACCACGAAGAGCAGCCCCCCACTTGCCACAACTAGAGAAAGCCGGTGCGCAGCAACGAAGACCCAACGCAGCCAAAAATAAATAAATAAATAAAATTAAAAATAAATAAGTTAATAAAATACAGCCACCATCACCACTGTCATTGCTATTAGGTGGTTGTATTTTTCTATAAGGGCTCAATAATCAGATTTTCCTTAGTGCTAGAAAAGTAAGACAGTAAGACAGCTGTGAGGCTACATTGTCTCCAGGTCTTCCCCAACAATCTAGGTGGTCTCAATACCCTTTCTGTCACATGAGAATTTTCCACTGAAATCCAAACGAGCCATTTTCTTTATCTGGGAAAGCGTGGAAATGTCGCAGTTGCTAATGAACAGCTCCTTTTCACTTAGTAAAGTCATCCAAACACTTCAGGGGGCTGCAAGGACATTAAAGTCTTGGCCTACCACAGACCCAAAAGTCTCAAAATAAAATGACCTATTTGGTGTGTCAAAAGCGCTTTTGATTAAATTACTGAAAATAAGGTGGTGAGGGCTGGCTGACTGGACAGCATATACTTAGAACTACTAGCCATGGATATTTTTTGTAGGAAATAGATTTTCTTAGTTTATAACTACTAACCAAGTGATCAACTCAACCACAGCTCTTTCTGGAGCTTCTCCACGTTTAGGCAAAGTAATTTGAAACTTGTCTGAAAGCCAAAGGTTGGGGATTACCTTATTCTTGGTCCTAAACCTAGACCTGTTCTATAAATAGATTTTGATTTCCAGGCCAAGCTGTCCCTGCATGACATGTCCCCATAAATGTCCTGTTGCCACAAATTGCTAATCTTAGCAAAAACAGAATTCTTTGTCCACTCAGAGCTTTCCTAGGATGCCATCTCAGTGCTGCTTTACCACATAGGAAAGCATGCACACATCACCGAAAGAAATCGATTTGTCTCCTAAGATTCTCTGCCTTTTAAAGCTGTCAATACTTGACATTATACCCTTTCTCTGTACCCAGGCAAATGGTTTGCATGGAGCAATCTTCCAAAGCAGCCAAGTCTGCAGACCCAGTGCAGGGAGGAGAGGGAAGGGGGAAGGAAAATACGAACACTGTGCTGCTGAGGATACCAAGCATGATGGGATAGTCTTGAGAAACAGGCCTGCTCAGGCAAGCTTAGCTCCATGGGCAACCTGCCTCTTTGGGGGGAGAAGGAAGGAAGGAAGGGAACATGCATTTGAAAAGAGTAAACCATTTCACGGTGTGAAAATTTGACAGAGAAGCCCAGGCTGCCCAGCCCTTGTCTCAGGCTAGTGGGTCCCGAGGCCTCAGGCTAGCAAAGGAGGGGTGCCCTGGGCTTCAGGGTCAAGAACAGAAAACTGGGCCTAGGCCTGGAAGAGGAGGAGAGCAGTTATGGAAGTAAGGGGCGATTGCTCCTGGGGCCTTACAGAGGTGCTGACTGGCAATAGAGCTGGCCTGCAGGAGCAGCCAAGAACCCAGAAGGCCACGTGGGCTGACCAGGAGTGAGAGCATTAGGCTGCTGGGCAGAGCAGTTACCAGGGCTCTTGGCCACAGGGAAGTGTGTATGCAGCCTCTCAGCAGCCTTTTGGGAGAAAACATTCGACGATGGGCAGGAGAAGATTCCCGCAGTGACATGGGCCAGGTATTCACCAGAGACTATTTATTTGTGCCTTTGTAGGGTAATTCACATCTCCTCAATTATGCTTCCTGGGGACGTGGCCAGGGAAGCGTCTCTTCAGGTATACCTTTTATTTTTAATTGATAGTACTGAAATTTTAAACTATGTCATAACATTTTGTTCTGTGAAACATTAGCCAGTCAGTTTTAAAGCTTGGAGAGAGTTGGTCTTTAAATTTCCACCTGGAATCCTAATAGTCCAAGCATTTTGAAGAAGTGATCGAAAGAGTGAATTTCATTAGGACAAACTAGCTTCCTGAGCAAAATGTTAAAATGCACAAAATTCACTGAAGGTTAGATAGATCTTTCCATGGAGATGGCTAAAGCAAAGATCTGCCTGACTGTATCTGCCCGCCCTGCTCACATCCCTATCTGCTTGCTCTTTAAGGGGAGTTCCCCAGGCTTCTAAGGACCCCATGCTGATAAGAGATGTGGCCGAAGTCTCTTTATGGATGTAGTCCTTTGTCAAGGACTAGTTTAGGGAAAGCTTTAGTGTATTTGTGTTGCAGGTGACCATTTCTGGGTCATGGACTCCCTCCTCTCTCCATCACACACTCGCTACTACTTTCCTCATCTCATTTTTATTAATGAACTAAATTAAGGATTAAATCACCTGTTAAATTGTGAAGGTTTTGTGCACTGCTGTAACATGCCTTATGTTACTCATCAAAGAACAGCTTAAACTGAGCCCCATCTATAAATGACCAAGATGTAATGCAATTGTTACACTGCATTTTCGTGTACCGCTAGCATCTTTCTTCTGTCATTCAAGTAATTTGTATTGCAAAAATGATGATAGCATTGAAGTGAATTTACAATTTCAGAGATTTTAAGAAAATGTCCAAATATTGTGAAGCATATAAGATTTATTTGATCTCTCATGAATCTTCTAACTTGCAACGTATGTTTTTAAGCTCATGAAATAATAGCATGCAAAGTTTTCCTTCTTTTTCAGAGGAATATTAAATGCTACACATCTACATAATGCTGTGTTATTGATATATCTCCTGGGACTTCCCTGGGGTTCCGGGGTTAAGACCCTGAGCTTCCATTGGAGGGATGCGAGTTTGATCCCTGGTCGGGGAACTAAGATCCCAGATGGTGTGTGGCATGGCCAAAAAAAAAAAAAAAAAAAAAAAAGAAAAGAAAGATATATAGCCTCTTCTCTATGCATGAGCATTTTTTTAATATATAGACTTATTTATTTATTTTTGGCTGCATTGGGTCTTCGTTGCTGCTTGTGGGCTTTCTCTAGCTGCGGCGAGCGGGGGCTACTCTTTGTTGCAGTGCATGGGCTTCTCATTGCGGTGGCTTCTCTTGTTGCGGAGCACGGGCTGTAGGCATGCGGGCTCAGTAGTTGTGGCTGGTGGGCTCTAGAGTGCAGGCTCAGTAGTTGCGGTGCACAGGCTTAGTTGCTCCGCGGCATGTGAGATCTTCCTGGGCGAGGGCTTGAACCTGTGTCCCCTGCACTGGCAGGCGGATTCTTAACCAGTGTGCCACCAGGGAAGTCCCTATGCATGAGCATTTTAAAGTGTTTATACTATTTAATATTTTATTTGCATTACATTGTGGATAAAAAGTAAATAAGGACTATATTAATTATTTGTTTGAAAGCAAACCTTATCTAAAGATTCTAAAATTATACTTGTGAGTAATGTAAACAATCAACTGTTTCTTTACTGTCTGGATTATCATCATTTTATTATATTTAGAACATGAATTCTTTTACACTTGGAGAATTTTATATGCTGTATGTAATGACAGGTGATTTGAGCCGAGGGTAAAATCTACCACTTTTGCTCAATCCACGGCAGATATTTAAGAGTTTTCCATTTTGAGTATAACATTTACAGGAATATATCTGATAAGCATGTATTTAGTTCAGGAGTGATTTTATGCATTTTAATGGCATGTACCACTTTAGACATTGCACGTATATGAAGATAATATTAGTGCTTCATGAATTAATCATTTGGTTAATTTTTACTTATAATTTCCATATCAGTCATTTCACATACACACATACACATGGGTTTACGTGGGCAGGAAATTTGTATTGATTTTGTGATTAATAAAATGTTATTAGGGGTTTCCTTGGTGACACAGTGGTTAAGAATCCGCCTGCCAATGCAGGGGACACGGGTTTGAGCCCTGGTCCGGGAAGATCCCACATGCCGTGGAGCAACTAAGCCCATGTGCCACAGCTACTGAGCCTGCACTCTAGAGCCCGCAACCCACAACTACTGAGCCCGCGTGCCGCAACTGCTGAAGCCCACCCGCCTAGAGCCTGTGTTCTGCAACAAGAGAAGCCACCACAATGAGAAGCCCGCGCACCTTAATGAAGAGTAGCCCCCGCTCACTGCAACTAGAGAAAACCTGTGGACAGCAACGAAGACCCAACGCAACCAAAAGTAAATAAATAAAATTTCTTTTAAAAAAATAAAAAAATAAATAAAATAAAATGTTACTAATTGGACTGTTTAGCCAAAGCAGTCTGGTATGTTTGCTTATTAGCATTAGATTCATAATTTAAACTTATGAAATTATTTTAAAAACAGAAATTAACTGGCCCCCTTTTAAAATTAAATGGCAAGTTGACTTAAATGGTCAAAACTTCTTTGTAGTTTCAGAATTCAGAATGAAAATATGAAGGCTGGGATGACAGGAGTGAGGGAGGTAGAAAAAGAATTGTTTTTCCAGGGATGCTGTTTTCTCAGGTCCTCACAAAAAGCAAATGGAAAAATGTATGCTTTTTCCAAGTGATGAAGAAGAGGAATAGAAAGATGTCTGTATGTATATATTTTGCCTTCACACTTGCACTGATTTCTGAAGTTACTCCAAAAGGACATCTTAATGCAAAATAATGTGTAAGTGGATTATCATTCCTGTATCTTTCATGGAAGTACTCTGGTGAACGTTTCAAATGCAAAAACAATAGCTGCCCATTTCTCCTTCCTGGGAGGAAGCTCCTATCTTCATCTGAGAGGAGACTTGTTGCCTTTCACTGCCAGGTTTCTCCTTGTCTTTCATGCTAGAGATTGATAAATTGGTCCTAAGCTGCTGATGAGGCCTCAGAGGTCTGGCTGGGGAGCTATCATTAGCGATAACAACTAATAATTCCTCTAGAAATTTAAAATTAGCCCCCTTGGTTGTGTTTGTTCAATAAATTTTAGACAAAGAAGGGTAACAGCAAGTACATTTTTGGATGTTGAAGAATTAGAATCTGCATCTTCTTGGCCTTGTGACATTGAGATCCTCAAGGAGATAGAAGGAAAATAGAAATTTTTATATTAGACAGTACTTAGATGCAGCACACTTAGAATCAGTTTCCTGAATCTCCAAAAGATGGAATCATTGTCACTGGTAGCAGCTCTGTTTGTTTTCATCACCCAGTGTAGCAGCTGTCCATGAGGAGACATCTTTAAAAACAAAAACAAAAATCCGTACTATGTTAACTCTTCTATGAAGTTTGTTGAGCAGGTACTGTGTTCTGTCCTATGCTGGGTACGCTGTGCTATTCAGAGATAAACCCCTGTTGTGGAGTTTTCAAATTTCTGCTAAGGATGACGAGCTGTGTCACATGTTACCATCCCTATAGGAAGTTACAATCACTATAATAGAGGTTAAAACAAACAAACAAACCAATAACCCTGCTATGGATGCCTGCAGAGGAAGGACATCTTACATTCAACTAAGGATGCAAGAGAGTTTCAGGTTTCATCTTGTTGGAGTGGTTGGGTAGGATTTGGCTTTGGGGGAAGATAGTAAATATATTATGAGGAGAAGGAGGTTCCGATGGGCGATAGTTCTATGAGGATTCTAGTTTGGCTAGAGGACAGGAGGTGAAAGGAAAAGCAAGAAGGGGAGGTTGAGGCCGATTTGTGGCAAGCCTTAAAGGTCAACCTTGACTGGGGAGCTGGGATTACTTTCAGTCAGTGGCTGTGTGTAACCTGCCCACTTTTCAGAATAGCCAACTGCTCCAATATGGCCCCTTGGTTCCCTTGAGCTGGGACAGATGTAATGGAATGGCATTGTGGTGAAAAGAGGGAGCTCTGGATTGTGAGACAGCATGGTTTCATACCTGGAACCCATCCCTTACTAATTATGTGACCTTGGGCAAGTTAACTAAGCCTCGCTGTGTTTCACTGGCGGTATGAGGATTAGATGAGGTAAACCACAAAAAGCACACAGACTCATTGCAAGTAACTGGGAAAAAAAAATAAAAGAAAAAGTTTGGTCGCTACTGTACCTCTTATGGCATCTTAGACAGTCTCCTCCCCTGTCTGTCCTATTATGAGCATAGCTCACAATAAGTCTATCAGTGAATCCAGAGAGAGACAAAATATGATGAGGAGATGGGGAAATGGTCCACACAGGTAAGATGTAGGTAAGAAGAAAGTATGGCATTTTGTATGAACTATAAGTAGTTACCTTTAGGTTCATTTCCTGTAGTGAAGTCTGACTTCCTAGAACAAAGATGCTTGCCTGTCTCCTTCCCATATTCAGGGAAGAGAATGAAAGAAGTATCCTCAGGCTAGGGCTGCTTTGGTGGGCTTTGAGCTTGAGCTCAAAGGTCCTGGTGAGTCCTACTTGGTGCCTGAGTAGAAGATAGAGGTTATGGCTTGTCAGCCCTAGACAATCAGAAAACACTTTCTTGACTGTGGGATAAGGTCTCAGCTACAAGCTCTGTCAGTAGGTCCTCAGACCCCTAGTATTTCCAGAACTAACATTTGTAGTGTCTGTCGCTTGCAGTAACTTGGATGGTTGGAAACTGTGGTTGTTTAGAGTTTCTCTGAGATCCATGAACCGGAGTTGCAAGTCCTGAAGGTATGGTGTGTAGAAGCCAGGCTCTAACAAGAGCGGGGAATACCTGCCCGGCACCTGCAGCCAATTGTCCTGAAGTGACGAAGCTGTGTGCTTATAAAGAATGGTTTTTTAGGGAGGCAGTTTAGTGAAAGTTGACATGGTGACTCCCCTGACTTCTGAAAGAAATGTGAATATGGGGAAAGCCAGCAGCCTGTATAAATGTTTCTGTGGTTGCAATTCTGAGGATTTTGGAAGCGTTCAGCTCATATCCAGGTGGTTGGCTTCCTTAGTATCCCAGGGAAGAGGCTGAGCTTGGAAGACACTAGCTCCCTGTGAGGGGCCAAGGGAATTCTGCATAAGCCTCTGGCACTTATTAGCTTACCTGACAGGGAACCTGTGGCCTGGCGTCTTATTGGTGGAGTGCCAGGCTAGAAGCTACTGTCATTGGCCAGGTTTTGAGGTGGGGTGGGCTTTCTAGGGCTCCCTGATAATCACGTGTGGACTGCTCAGGGAGCCTTGTGTGAATGGCTGAGAAGAGACAAGCTCACTAGGAGATGAGCAGGCCAGGCTGCAGAGGGCAAGTGCAAATGACAGACAGAACCAACCACTGGTAGTGGGGTTTGGCTCTAGTGGGAGTTAGTATTTCAGTTTGTGATGGCACTTAATACACAAATGGACAAGATTCATTATCTAGAGAGGTGACTTGAAGAAATACTCAAGAGTTGAATTCTGAGAGGCTGCATTGCTCTGCAGGAGACCTAGTTATTATAGCTTTTTGTAAAATATATGTTTACTTAATTTTCCTTTAGCACAGACTTTTTTTTTTTTTTAAACAGTGAGTCAACTTGTTTTTCATTTTGAAAGTTGTTGCCAGCATACTGGATTGTTGAGTCAAAGACGTTTCCTTGGTTTCCTAGGGAAAGGCTTGAGCAGGGAAGAGCATGAAACGGTAGGGAGGAAAACATCTCGGCCTCTCACTCTTGGGTTACTGTTATTTTTGAGGAACTCTAGTATGGGCTCTATTAATCTTTGTATATAGATCAGGGAGGGAATGAGAGGAAGTGGGAAGGAAAAAAGCAACTTTGTATTTTTGAATATGGCCTAACTGTATCAAAGGATCACCAACATGATTAGCACAGTTTAAGGTTGCATATAAGTATAATTCTTGAGAAGGCTGAGCCTTTTCAACATATTTCAGTAATATTTATTATGAAAAATGAATAATAGCTAACCTTCCCACGGTGCCCTGTGTTTGCCTAGTGCTGTCCTATCTACTTTACAGTATCCTATATGTGAATGTTGACTCCTCTGTACTTCACACTACTGTGAGGGTCTGTATAATTTTGTCTCTATTTTACAATGGAAGAAGCTGAGGCACAGAGGCTCAGAAACTTGCTCGAGATGACACGCTAGGAAAGTAGTAGAGCAGAGCTGGGTTCAAGACATCCTGGCAGTCTGGTTTCCAGAGTTTGTTCTCTTAGTGACTGCACGATGTCCAACTGTCCACAGACTGAGTTTGAGGCAGGAATAATGACTATTCTCTAGTCCCTTGCATACTGGATTTGCCCAATTTACTTTGGAAGTACCCATTCTATTTCTTTATGACCATAAAGTGCCTTATTTAATACTAGAAAATCTTAGTGCTGATATCCTCTGTACTTCTAAGAAGTACTTTTTACAGATCTCAGTAAAAAATGCCTGTCAATAGTAGCTCTTGGCATTGGCAGGCATTAGGTTGAATATTAGGCTGACATTTCTTGGCTTTCATGATGAGCTTTGGCTGAAGTGAGACCAATCTATGTGATGTATGTTAAATATGAAAGTCACCAGATGGCAGGATGATCCACCGTTGGGTATGTGAGTATGATGGGTGTGTGAATGATAATTTGGAGTTCCCCTAGTATGCTAAAACCTCCATAATGCTTCAAGTAGGTGGACACGTTTTGTGTGTGTTGCATGTGTGGCCGTGAAGCTTATAAAGTAACACAGTATGCTAACATGCTCAGTTACGAAACCTCAAAAATTCTTCCAACAAAATAGCATTCTCCTTAGAGGAAACTTGGAAAGATAAATAAGAGTGCAAAGAAGGAAATAAAGGTCACTTATACAACTACTCCAGAGCCAGCCACTATTGAAACTTACTTTCCCTCATTTTTTTTTTTTTTCCCCTACACATGCATTCCTAGACATGCTCTCTTAAAGCAGCAGTTTGGGTCATTAACATGTTGTTATTCTCCCAGTTAAATTTTAACCAAGGTGTAGAACACAGGACGTTTCGCACATGCATTTTTGCCGGAGAAACCACAGCTATGTGACTATTTATAGTGTTTCTTAGCTAGCTCATGCATCATTTCCTCTGGTACTTCCTCAGTGTCTCTGGCAGTCCTGCTGCTGGTCTGTCTGTTCCCCACTCGTGACATCTGAGTCATCACTGACATCCCTCTCCCCAGGCTTCCTCATGGAGCCTGTTATTGAGCTTGGTTATTTTTCTTCTCCCTGAAATTTCTCAGATCTGTACTTTATTTTTCAACTGCAGCCGTCTCAATGCTGTCCAGTGCCTGTTTCTGGGCCTCAAGCTGCTTCTCTTTTCAGTCCACACTTTAAAGTAATTTTCTCATGCTGTTTTCTCAGCATCCTGTTCTTAGCAAAACTCCCACATGATAACACCTCTCTATTAGTTTCTGGTTGTCTCTACATCGTTTCCGGATTCTCAGTGACATCCTCCTTCACCTCATCCACTCCGTGCCAGGTAAAGACACACCTTGGTCCTTTGTTATTGCATTCTTCAAGGTAAACTGTGCTGGCCCTAGTGAAAATTGTGAAATAAGCAGTTTTTGCCATTTCCAACCTCTATTCTCCATTACATTTCTGACCCACAAAGGTTTTTCTTTCCTCCTATTTGTCTTTTGGTTTTTCTTCTTGTTCTGTAATTCACACTTCTAGTCAGATATGAAAGGATCTGATATTGGTGGTTGATACTTGAATGAATGTGATCACATATTCTTTTATGTGATCAAGTGTCTTTAATGAAATAAAGCTAGTGCAAGTAGATATAGTTTATTAAAAAATGTACTTGGCTAATAAAATTTTGCAACTCTGTGTTGATACTCTCCACCCCAAATTAAAAACAAAAATTTTTTTCTAGTATACAAGTCTGGGAATAACTACTTTAAGCTATAGCAGTAAAAAAGAAAAGAAGCGGAAGGGGGAGAGATAAAGAAATAAGACAGCCAGTAAGAGATAATAATATTAGCAACTGTGTCCTTTGATAAAAGTGCATTATTATGAGTATGTTTTTCTTTGATAAAAATGCATGATGTGGGTTTCCCTGGTGGCGCAGTGGTTGAGAGTCCGCCTGCCGATGCAGGGGACACGGGTTCGTGCCCCGGTCTGGGAAGATCCCGCATGCCGCGGAGCGGCTGGGCCCGTGAGCCATGGCCGCTGAGCCTGCGCATCCGGAGCCTGTGCTCCGCAACGGGAGAGGCCGCAACAGTGAGAGGCCCGCGTACCGCAAAAAAAAAAAAAAAAAAAAAAAAAAAAAAAAAAAAATGCATGATGTGTGCTAATTAAAAAAGAACACATTCTCTTTGTGTTTTATTGTGTAGTCCCTCATTTCTTTCTTTTTTTTTAAACATCTTTATTGGAGTATAATTGCTTTACAATGGTCCTTTCTTTCTTCTCAGCTACATGTGTATATTTATTGTATCCATCTTAGAATAATAACCATAACAGCATTGAGTCTGTTTTCTTTATCCCTGCATATCAACGTCTAGTTAAGGCCAGGCATTCTGTGTACAGTCAATAAATGATTGCTGATTATACGACAGTGTTTTGGGACAAAATAATCTTTCTTTGTATCTCCAGTGTTTTAGTTTATTTTTACCCAACAGAATGAAAGGATTTGACTCTGTAACACCCGTATCAGAAATCCGTGTTTCAACAACTACCTACAAAAAATGACACCCAGTTGATCACGAGGAGATTTCATTTGCAACCTGTATTGGCGGCAGCTAGGGGTTGATTCCTCTTGTTCTGATACTTGGCTTTAAGACATCATCTTTTGCTTTGGGGACTGGGCTTAAAAGGGAGCTAGCCTGAGACCAGATGACATGTGCTTCAGCGGCTATGTCAGTATGCTGGCTTGGCAAAGAGAAATTGCATGGGTGGCTTTATATTCCAAAGCTGGAGCTATCTCTTCTGTGTCCCTGGCATGCCTTCATACTCATAGACACCAATATTGTCCTTTCCTTGGTTCAGCCAAAACTGGGGAAGTGGGGAGAGGGGTGGAAGGACTTTTGTTTAGAAAGTATGTTGGGGGTTGAGGCAATGTCTGCTTTCAAATCCTGGATCTTCAGTGACCCTTTCTTTTAAACATTCTACAATTCTATAATTATGGTGTGCTCTATCGGTACAATTGTTGCATTATACATTTAATAAGTTAAAATGATTTCTATAAGAGAATATAGGTTTTTCATTGTAGTGGAAGGAGATTGTATGATAAGACAGTGGAGGAGAAACAATAGATGTATTATGTAGCTGCCTGGAACATCTACTTCCTGAAGGCAAGCCAGTAAATGAGGAAGGATAACAGATTGCCAACCCATGGGCTTGCCCACTATGCTCTTGGAAAACAAGAAGGTGAAATTCAATGTTTTATGTCTTTGGATTGTCCCACAGTGATTGCCCTGCATCAGACAACACTTGACTAATAAATATCCTCTGGGTTTTAGTTTGTTATTCATTTTACATTTGCTTTCATGTTGTTGTATTTTAAGCCAGTGCAACAATGAAATGAATTGTTTTATTTATTCTGTTTATAAAAGCAATGTTAATAGCTCAAATAAAATGAAAATATGTTTGTAATGGCATCATAGCCTATAAGGTGGTGTTTTTATTTTTTCTCCAGAGGCTAAGGATTGTATTTATACACTAGTGCAGATCTGGAGTGAGAAGCAAGTAGGTGGAGCTTGTATATAAGCAATTGTGGTTCATGTTAAATTTTCTACATCAGGATGTTTTCATTTTTAGAGGCCACCCTTATTTATTAACAGTATTAAGAAATACTTCTGAAGGAAAAAAAATAACAAAACAAAGCAAAACAGAAAATATAAAAACAAACAAAAAGAAATACTTATGAGTAAGAATTTTAGCTAAGGATCACTGCTTAGTGGACTCTGGAAGAGTAGAAATTCTCCATATCCAGGTCACTAGAGAATGAGACAAGTCAGGATTATGATGGTCTGTCATATGGTTCTACTCAAATAGCTTGGTCAGGAAAGCAATGATGTGGCCTGTCTGTTATTGCAACTGCTGAAGTGCAAAAGGCAGAAAGGTTCCTCAGTGATTTGACTGGAAATCTTCAGTTTCTCTGGACCATTCTTCTTGTCCATACAGTTTTGGCCTTAGACTTCCCAGCGTCCCTAGTCAAGACTTACTTTTGTAATTAGGGAAAAGTTACAAAGTAGATTGTCCCCAGAGTGAATTGCCATGCCACTTTTCCCATTCTAGAGACTAGAAAGGTTCCAGCTCCGGAGTTCCACCAGACCAGGCTTTGGCTTTGCCCAGGTTCACCTCTGGTCCTACAGACTCCTGAGAACCGGCCCTGTGTTGGGTTGCCTTACTGAACTTTTTTGGGCTCTTTCTTCCCATACTCAATGTAGTGAAAAATCAAGCCAGGTCCTGAAATGGGCAAGTGAAAGGTACAGGAGCTGTTTTGTAAGGATATTTGAGGTTATGGCTGAGGAGGCAGAAGAGAGGAAAAAAACACTAATATTACTTTCAATCTGTATGGTGCTTTCTAATCTGATTTAATTAAATTCTCACCATACACACATAGATGTAGCAGAAGAGTAAACCATCTTCGTTTAGGAACCTGTACAGAAGCAGGTAAACTTGTTATCTAGATGTGTTTGGAGCAGATCTGTCAATGCTCTGGTTTAGTCAAGTTGGCTTTGTTTCTTGTTGTGCTTTTTCACTCTTAGGCTTTCTAGGTAGGTGTGGTAGTCTGATAATGGCTCCTGAAGATTTATGGTCTTAATTTCTGGAATCTGTGAATTAAAAAAAAAATATTTATTTATTTATTTGGCTGCACCAGGTCTTAGTTGTGGCAGGTGGGCTCCTTAGTTGCAGTAGTCAGGCTCCTTAGTTGCGGCACATGGGCTCCTTAGTTGTGGCATGCATGTGGGATCTAGTTCCCTGACCAGGGATTGAACCCGGGCCCCCTGCATTGGGAGTGTGGAGTCTTAACCACTGTGCCACCAGGGAAGTCCCAGGAATCTGTGAATCTTAATCTGTGAATCTTCTTTAGGAAAAGGGTCTTTGGAGATGCAATTAAGTGAAGGATCTTGAGATGGGAGATTATCCCAGATTATTCAGTTGGGCCCCAAATGCAATCCCAGTCATCCTTATGAAAGACAGAGGGAGATTTCATGCACACACACACACACACACACACACACACACACACACACACACGGCATGTGAAAATGGAGGCAGAGATTGGAGTCAACAAGGCCACGAGCAAAGGAATGCTTGTCCCAACAGATGCTGGAAGAGGGGAGGAATGGATCCCCTAGAGGCTCTGGTGGGAGTTCGTCTCCATTGACACCTTGACCCCGGTGATCCTGATTTTGAACTTCTAGCCTCTAGAATTATGAGAGAATAAATTGCTATTACTTTAAGCCACCAAGTTTGTAGTAATTAGCAGCCACAAGAAACTAATACAGTAGGGAAAGGACATAAAAATGAAATGGAAAGCAACTTGGTCAGGACTATACCATCAAATTTAATTTTTAGAAAGGATCCCCTTTTATTACTTATGCATAATATACACTTTGAATGCAAACCTGGTCTAGTTTATTTTAATCCTGCTCATCCGATTAGCTTTGCAAAAGCAGTGCCCTAATTGTGTCATGCTTGCTCGTCTGTATTCCCAACATGACTATCAATTTGGGATCCTCTTTGGCTTGTTTATAATTATTTGCACATTGCTTAACACATAGTAGTTTCTTAGTAAATATTTTCCAAATGAGTACATGCTTAAGTATGAGTATCTTTCTAATTAGGGCTCCAGTCTGCTTTTCCGGCTATATTTCTCCACCTCCTTCCCTCTCTCCTTCTCTCTCTCTCTCTCCCCGCCTTCCCCCCCCCGTATATATGTGTGTGTGTGTGTGTTGTGTGTGTTGTGTGTATTCTTACCGGGAAAAAAAAAAAGGCAAGTTGGGGAGATATAAATAATGAATAATAACTACAGTTTCCCTTATGAATAATAACTGTCCAGATGACAGATGGCACTGGAATAGACTGATTGTACAATATTAATTGGAACGTTTTGTTTCATCTTTAGGAGAAGGAGGCAAATTAGGACAAATCAAATGTATATTAAGGATTTATTTTTAAAATATACTTTAAAGTATATTTTTAGGACCAGTATAGGTAAAACCCCATGTACCCTATGCCTGCAGCATTCTGCATAAGCAATGAATATTCAGAATAATGTCAGCGAGGCACTGTTCTTTCAAAGATAGGATGGTTTTAAAACATTTAAAAATAAGCATTGAAACAAAGGTTTAGAGTAAAACTGTTGTACTAAGTTGAAATTAAAAATTCACTTGGTCAATTCTGAAACATTGCCCATCATCTGAAAGTAGTTTTCTGCTTATAAATTGTTGAATTTCATACTCAGGACCACATCCTGTCTAAGATGATCAAGTGGACTAGATGATTGATTTTGTTTCCTCAAATTTTATTGCAAAAAATTTAAGCACTTAGAACTGTTTTAAAATGGATGAGGATACACATAAATCTTACATCCGGATTCAAAGTTTTAATTTAAAAAAGTTTAAAATTCCAAAGCTCAGGCTGCACTCCAGACTAATTAAATCTCAATCCCTGGATGGCTCAGAGATGCCAATAATTTTTTTTTAAGCTCCCAGGTGATTCCAATGTGCAGACAAGTTTGAAAACTACTGTAAGATAATTATAGTCTAATATATGATCTACATTAAGGTTTCCACAGTGTTTCCCTGGATGCCCTGTTAAGCTGTTTTTGTTTCTAAACTATGATGTATTTGGTTTCAGTGTCTCTGCAAGGACAGGAATTTTTGTCTCTTCTGTTCATTGTATCCCCAGTGCCTGGAAGGAAGACTGGGCAGAATAGGTCATTGAGAAATATTTGTAGATTGCATGAGCTTAATCCATGGCTCCTGTGTTTGGCTGGGCATCCGTTGAGTGTGTTGTATATGACGGAGCGATGTCTTTACCTGTCTGGTTTTGCTTGAGCAAAAATGTGTCACACTGGATTTAGAAAAAGATTAATGGACCCATCTGGGTCCCTGGGGTTCAGTGGGGCACAGTTTGAAAAAACCCCCAGCTGCCCCTCCGTCAGGGTGAGTTCATATCCTTGTATGCACATAATCACCTTTCTTTCTTTCTTTTTCTTTTTTCCTGTACCAATGGGTTTAATTCATCTTTGTGAAAACTTGAAGCAAACATGGTAAAGAAAACATGGATGGCACTCAGTACCCAAGTTTTATTTTTGACCTTTCAGCTATTGCTATCTTGCATTCCCTTTTCCCTTCACGCATTAAAATTACTCATAGGTTTGATGGCGGTAATATTACTGTGTGGGAAGCTTAAATTCTGGCTGATGGTAAAAGTGGTGAAATTTGGAAGCATAGGGTTTTGCAAGGGCAGGGAGAACATGATGATACTTGGAAGAAGCTACTTGTGAATGGCATTAATAACAGACAAGAAGATCGGGGATGTGTGTCCAGGGAAAAAGCCAGTGAACTTTTTAATGTACTCCTAGTGGTAACAAAATTCTAAGAAATATTTTTTAACCATTGTTATTTTGTGTCTGCCATGGTGTGTTCCCCAAGCATCAACATTCAATTTTAGGACAGCTCCGGGAGTTTGACAAATAGCACATCAAAGTCTAATCTAACCAAGAGGTAGAATCTAACTGGCTTGAAAATGGTACCTTATTTCATTCGAAGTTGTCATGCTTCACGAAAGTAAGAGTTCACCAAACTGCCTAAAACTAGCTACTTATAATCATAAGCAAGTATGATTTTTATGAACAACACCAAAAAAGCAGTGAAGACTATATGTCAACAAAAGTAACTTTTTATTTGAACTTGAGCTTTGGCACTAGGACCCTGACACCCTCTTAATTTGCAGTTTTATTTTATTTTATTTTTTGCCCACAACTAGCGGCACGTGGGAATCTTAGTTCCCTGACCATGGATTGAACCCATGCCCTCTGCACTGGAAGTGCGTGGTCTTAATCACTGGACTGCCGAGGAAGTCCCTTAATTTGCAGTTTTAGATCTTGCCTTGTGATTTACTTATTTAGGTTCAACAATATAAAAATTCAATGGTGTTATTCTCTCTGAATATCCTGTTTTCCTTTTTTTTTTTTTTTTTGGAAAAATGTATAAGCAACTGTTCATCTGTTTTCAGATAAATCACTGATTCTTAGATGATTGTCGAGAATAATACTTTTACCTTGTAATCACAGATTTTTGTGTTTAAGGGAATTCAGGTGTCATTTGGTCTAAACTCTTTCTTTTACACATGAGGAGATGGAGGTCAGGAGAGGTAAACCCGCAGCCAGCTGGTGATGGAACCAAGAACAGAACCTAGAATCACTGATGGATGTTCAGTGGATGCTGAAGGTTTCCAGCTGATGGTGGAAGGAACAGAGCCTGGAATCCCTGATGAACTTTCTTAAGTGCCTGCTGCAAGCACTTTGTTTTCCATGCGTTTGAAAGAGTATTATTGCAACAATCTAATATTGAAGTTCTACAAAGTGTAGCATTTATATTGTAGCATTTATATATGGATGGGTAGAATGTTTCCATTCCATCTTCGTGAAGGATGGAAAAGGAATGTTTTTAGTGTGAGCTCTAACAGTAGAGATGCTAAGGGTATGGAAGGTCATAAACCGTGCAGTGTGCATGGCACACACACCCCTTCTTAGAGGGTCATTGGTTGGTTTTGGATAGTTTGGTGGTTTCATATACTTGTGAAAATTCAATGACTAATACCTTTAGCTGTATTTAATGGATTACTCAGTGATGTAGGTGCTATGGTGTTATTTGACCTGTTGCCCCCTCTGCAGTTCATGGGGGTCATTTAACCTTTATGAGTGGTCAGAAAGCAAAAGTAACAGTCCTTACCACTTTCACTTGTAAGAAGACGTTGACTGCGGTTGCCACAGATTTATTACTTTCCTCTCTACTACCGGGACACTGACCAACTGTGTCAGATGTGAGGACGCTTGGCCACATCTACTCTCCCCATTCTCTCCCACTTTTCTCACCATTCTGTAGCCTCTTCTGGAAGATAGCCAGGAAAGAGTCAGAGTTGAGTACTTGATGTTCTAGGTCAAGTGCTTGATCCCAATGACACTAACCAGGGTTTTTTCAGTGGCTCTGCTTTACATTTTCTGCAGAAATAGGAGCTGGCATTTAAAGTGATCCCTGGCCACTTATTGGTCAGTCCTTCCACGGGATCCAGTTGCTCCTCTGGTTGTGGGCAGGCATGAGCAGAGTGGGGTGGAGTAGGGCGATGTGAGGTGACTCTTGGTTGAAGGTGGAGTGGGAGTTGGGCTGGAATTGAGAGCTGTTGGATTGGCAGCACGGGTAGGCAAGGGACAGAGGGAGGGGAATTGATTACATGCCTCGTCCAAGGAACAAGGGGTGGGGAAAAGCAGCTGAGTCTCTGTTTCTTATTCTTTCTGAAATACTTTCTCATATCTCTTATGGCTTTGAACCAAGGCTGTTTCCTTGGTTATAGATTGATTTCTGAGAAGTAGGACAGAGGGCAGGTGATTGTGCTATAAGAGATGCTCCAGAGAGAAATGCCAGTCTTTTTAGATGTCTGTGTAAAATATTTGTGTGGATTTTCTAGATTATAACACCAGATATCGGAATGCCAAAGCTGCTCGAACAGCCATTCTCATGGTAGATGTGGAAAGTGAGTTCCAGAGGAATGTATCTGGTTAGTGTCAGACTGAACGAACCTTCATTTTGCCACTCAGCCTCTTACTTAGAGGTTGTAAGGTGAAGGCATTAGCCACCCGAGTGAGCCGAAGGTGGGTTGCCTGGCATCCAGATCCAGCTCCCCAACCTGTGGTGTCATCTTGTCAAGTTACTTAGCCGCTTTGTCCCTCTGTTTCTCAACTGACAAATCAGTAGCTAAGGTTGTTGTGAGGAGTAAATGCACAAACACCTGTGCAGATGTTTAAACAAGTTCCTGGCTGATGGTGATGGCTCAGTGAGTGAGAGCTACTGGGATTGTTGTTACTGTTATTCCTTATTGGCTCTTTGGCTCTCTTACTAGCAATTTTGTCACCATTTTAAAAATGAAAAGTAGAAGCGACATCTTATGAAAATAAAACTTATGAATTATTTATAGATTCAGTTGGCCACACATAATATGTGATAATGAGCCAATGTTATAAACAAAAAGGATTCATAGTTTAGGTCTAGGCAGTGCCTCTACTGAGGGCCAGCTATGTGTGTGTGTGTGTGTGTGTGTGTGTGTATACACATATATGTATGTATGTGTATGTATATATACATATATAAATGTGTGTGTATATGTATATGTACACACACATATGTATGTGTATGTATATATACATATATAAATACATATATTTAAGAAAAACATTTTCTTCATTTAGGCATGTTATAGAAAAATGTCAATATTATTCTTTTGTAATTTCCTAGAACCATAACACTTAAAAACTTAAACAGATACTTTGTTCACATTCTCTACTCCCTTGATTTACAAGGAAGGAAGTAGGCCAGAGACAGATGTGCCATATTCAAGATTACATAGTTAATAATACAGGCAGGCAGGCAGTTTCTGGCCTCTCTCCTTTAAGTCATAGACATGTGTTACAGATCTTCATGTGTATCACTTGCCTAGCTAATATCTTACACTGCTTCCATATTGGATGGTTGTAATAATGAGAATTTTACTGAACACTTTTCATAGAGATAAAAACAATTAATTGAAATTTTTAGACAGTTTATAAAATACTTCAATAAGGTATATTTCCTTAATGATGAAGGAGAGATTAAAAGCTTGAGGCAGAGTTGGGAACAAGCTAAAAACAGACCAGTGACTAACAGCTTTTTCAAAGAGAGGAATGTGTGTGTGTGTGTGTGTGTGTGTGTGAATTACTCTATGGGTCTAGAGATTAAGACACTGAGCCAGTATCTTTGAAACCTTTCCCTATTTTGTCATTCAGGTGAATGGCTTTGGGAGAATATCTGCTTCTTCTTTCCACATTTTGATTGTGTTTAAAATAGAGTATAAAGTAACTTCAAAGGACAGAAGTTTTTCAAAGGATAGAAACATCAGATTTTCAAGGCTGATGAAGTGCATTCAGTACAGTAGTGTGTACCGGCAGGTGTGAAATGAGTTGGTATTCTGGATTCTGACTCTGGTCTTCTCTTCAGATACCATTAAAAAGAGTCAAAGATAACATTAAAAAGAGTCAACTGGTGGTACATTAATGTAAATGAAGCAGATAGTAAAAATAAGTGTATGAAAAGAATATAAATAATCTAATCTGATGATTTAAGACATTTACCACCCAAAATTGAATTTACCACCTAAATGACTGAGGACTGAGAAATTGCAGGACGACAGATAACATGAATCTGAAGACTGTGTGAATCACTGCTGACTAATTAACAGTAGTTCAGACATATAAGGCACACTTCAGAAGTGTAAGAAATGATTTCAAATTAAATATTGTGATTTTTAGTTACTCTGTCCTTTTATATAGTCATAAAATAAAAATGAAAACCACTTGTAAAGTACACCTGATTTGAAACCGAAATGCTATAAAACTTAAAAAGCTTCATTTGAGATGTTTATTTGGTTGCCCCATTTAAGGCTTTTTGGCAAGGCTAGAAAGCAAACTGGAGATGGTTATTGACTGAAAAAAACCTGAAATGAACAAGGGAAATAGGAACTGGATATTTGCATTAAATTTCCATTTAGTATGAAAATATGTTGCAAATAAAACATTTTCATTTTTAAGTACTGAATGAATGACAATATGAAGCATAGTAGAATTATCCTTCTAACATTTGTCCAAGAGCATGTTTTTCAATATTATCAAAAGCATGTTTGTAAATATTATCAAATTACTCACTGGACAGGAAGGGAGAGGCCTGAGTTGCAGCCTTGTCTGTAACCAGTTACATGACCAGAGACTCTTTCCTTGCTTCTCTGAATTTCAGTTCGTTCATCTGTAAAGTAAAATGATTTGGCTAGGTCATCTAAATATGTCTTTCATTTCTGTAAATCTATCATTGTTAATAATTTGAGAATTCAAAGATCAATATGGGCCAAGAGCTTGAAAGCTTTGTTGAGGATATTAACAGGAACCAGATTTTGGAGGAAAGATAAAACTTGGTTTTTCAGAAAGAAGGCAGTCCACTTGGACATGCAGCATGAACAGAGACGTGATTGGAAGGGGCATCTTCATAATTTACTGCCTGATTATTATAAAAGCAGAATAGGTGGATTGAATCAAGGATTGACTCAGCAGATTTGGAGCAGCCATTGAAAGAACTTTTTAAGCAGCTAGAAGAAACTACATTGAATAGAATTATATTGTAGCTGATGAATATGAAATAACACAGGTCTGCTTAGATATGGAATTTAACATACTTACACTTCTGTGCAGCAAGGATTAAGGAAAAAGCTGACAGTGGGGCATTAAACCAAGACTTACCAGATGTGTGATGGGCAGTGCTGAGGGAGCAGTGTCGAAAATGTTCTGCTTGCTGAGAGAATGAGGTGTGTGGACGGAGGGACTGACATAATGGGCTGGTTGGGAACTGGAAGGTCCCAAAGACAGTCAGGAGGTTGGTTATGGTCAAAGAAGGGGAACACTGAGCATGTTCCTTGTGATGTGAGTTAATAAGACTCAGACTGTGACCATGCTAATGAGACTTGATGTGCACTGGGAAAAAGTCAGCATACACGATTTAGGAAGAATGCAAGAGGTGTGGGGTCAGAGTAACACAGATGTTTCAATTCTAAGGGTGATGATTGCAGAGGGCAGGGGTGAAAAATCTGAGCTAGGAGTGTCAGGGGAAGGGGTTTTGTGTGTGTGTGTGTGTGTGTGTGTGTATTATGAGTCTCATTTCTTTTTTTTAAATTATTTTTTCTTATTAGTCATCAGTTTTATACACATCAGTGTATACATGTCAATCCCAATCTCCCAATTCATCCCACCACCACCACCACCACCCACCGCCTGCCGCTTTCCCCGCTTGGTGTCTATACGTTTGTTCTCTACATCTGTGTCTATTTCTGCCCTGCAAACCGGATCATCTGTACCATTTTTCTAGGTTCCACATATATGCGTTAATATACGATATTTGTTTTTCTCTTTCTGACTTACTTCACTCTGTATGACAGTCTCTAGATGCATCCACGTCTCTACAAATGACCCAAGTTTGTTCCTGTTTATGGCTGAGTAATATTCCATTGTATATATGTACCACATCTTCTTTATCCATTCGTCTGTCAATGGGCATTTAGGTTGCTTCCATGTCCTGGCTATTGTAAATATTGCTGCAATGAACATTGGGGTGCATGTGTCTCTTTGAATTATGGTTTTCTCTGGGTATATGCCCAGTAATGGGATTGCTGGGTCATATGGTAATTCTATTTTTAGTTCTTTAAGGAACCTCCATACTGTTCTCCATAGTGGCTCTATCAATTTACATTCCCACCAACAGTGCAAGAGGGTTCCCTTTTCTCCACACCCTCTCTAGCATTTGTTGTTTGGAGATTTTCTGATGATGCCCATTCTAACTGGTGTGAGGTGATACCTCATTGTAGTTTTGATTTCCATTTCTCTAATAATTAGTGATGTTGAGCAGCTTTTCATGTGCATCTTGGCCATCTGTGTGTCTTCTTTGGAAAAATGTCTATTTAGGTCTTCTGCCCATTTTTGGATTGGGTTGTTTGTTTCTTTAATATTGAGCTGCATGAGCTGTTTATATGTTTTAGAGATTAATTCTTTGTCTGATGATTCATTTGCAAATATTTTCTCCCATTCTGAGGGCTGTCTTTTGGTCTTGTTTATGGTTTCCTTTGCTGTGCAAAAGCTTTGAAGTTTCATTAGGTCCCATTTTTTAATTTTTGTTTTTATTTCCATTACTCTAGGAGGTGGATCAAAACAGATTTGCTGTGATTTATGTCAAAGAGTGTTCTTCCTATGTTTTCCTCTAAGAGTTTTATAGTGCCCGGTCTTAAATTTAGGTCTTGAATCCATTTTGAGTTTATTTTTGTGTATGGAGTTAGGGAGTGTAGCTGTCCAGTTTTCCCAGCACCATTTATTGAAGAGACTGTCTTTTCTCCATTGTATATCCTTGCCTCCTTTGTCATAGATTACTTGACCATAGGTGCATGTATTTATCTCTGGGCTTTCTGTCCTGTTCCATTGATCTATATTTCTGTTTTTGTTCCAGTACCATATTGTCTTGATTTTGTAGTATAGTCTAAAGTCAGGGAGTCTGGTTCCTCCAGCTCTGTTTTTTTTTCCCCTCAAGACTGATTTTGACTATTCGGGATCTTTTGTGTCTCCATACAAATTTAAAAATTTTTTGTTCTAGTTCTGTAAAAACTGCCATTGGTAATTTGATAGGGATTGTGTTGAATCTGTAGATTGCTTTGGGTAGTATAGTCATTTTCACTATATTGATTCTTCCAATCCAAGAACATGGTATATCTCTCCATCTGTTGGTATCATCTTTAATTTCTTTCATCAGTGTCTTATAGTTTTCTGCATACAGGTCCTTTGTCTCCCTAGGTAGGCTTATTCCTAGGTATTTTATTCTTTTTGTTGCAGTGGTAAATGGGAGTGTTTCCTTAGTTTCTCTTTTAGATTTTTCATCATTAGTTTATAGGAATACAAGAGATTTCTGTGCATTAATTTTGTATCATGCAACTTTACCAAATCCATTGGCTAGCTCTAGTAGTTTTCTGGTGTCATCTTTAGGATTCTGTATGTATAGTATTGTGTCATCAGCAAACAGTGACAGTTTTACTTCTTCTTTTCCAATTTGTATTCCTTTTATTTCTTTTTCTTCTCTGATTGCCATGGCTAGGACTTCCAAAGCTATGTTGAATAATAGTGGTGAGAGTGGGCATCCTTGTCTCAATCCTGATCTTAGAGGAAATGCTTTCAGTTTTTCACCATTGAGAATGATGTTTGCTGTGGGTTTGTCATATATGGCCTTTGTTATGTTGAAGTAGTTTCCCTCTATGCCCACTTTCTGGAGAGTTTTAACATAAGTGGGTGTTGAATTTTGTTCAAAAGCTTTTTCTGCATCTATTGAGATGATCATATGGTTTTTATTCTTCCATTTGTTAATATGGTTTATCACATTGATTGATTTGCATATATTGAAGAATCCTTGCATCTCTGGGATAAATCCCACTTGATCATGGTGTATGATCCTTTTAATGTGCTGTTGGATTCTGTTTGCTAGTATTTCATTGAGGATTTTTGCATCTATATTCATGAGTGATATTAGTCTGTAATTTTCGATTTTTGTAGTATCTTTTTCTGGTTTTTGTAACAGGGTGATCGTGGCCTCATAGAATGAGTTTGGGAGTTTCCCTTCCTCTGCAATTTTTGGAAGAGTTTGAGAAGGATGGGTGTTAGCTCTTCTCTAAATGTTTGATAGAATTCTCCTGTGAAGCCATCTGGTCCTGGACTTTTGTTTGTTGGAAGATTTTTAATCACAGTTTCAATTTCATTACTTGTGATTGGTCTGTTCATCTTTTCTATTTCTTCCTGGTTAAGTCTTGGAAGGTTATACGTTTCTAAGAATTTGTCCATTTCTTCCAGGTTGTCCATTTTATTGGCATAGAGTTGCTTGTAGTAGTCTCATAGGATGCTTTGTATTTCTGCCTTGTCTGTTGTAACTTCTCCTTTTTCATTTCTAATTTTATTGATTTGAGTCCTCCCCTCTTTTTCTTGATGAGTCTGGCTAATGGTTTATCAGTTTTGTTTATCTTCTCAAAGGACCAGCTTTTAGTTTTATTGATCTTTGTTATTGTTTTCTTTGTTTCTATTTCATCTATTTCTGCTCTCATCTTTATGATTTCTTTCCTTCTGTTAACTTTGGGTTTTGTTTGTTCTTCTTTCTCTAGTTCCTTTAGGTGTAACGTTAGATTGTTTTTTTGAGATATTTTGTTTCTTGAGGTAGGCTTGTATAGCTGTGAACTTCCCTCTTAGAACTGCTTTTACTGCATCCCATAGGTTTTGGATCATCGTGTTTTCATTGTCATTTGTCTCTAGGTATTTTTTGATTTCCTCTTTGATTTCTTCAGTGATCTCTTGGTTATTTAGTAACGTATTGTTTAGCCTCCATGTGTTTGTGTTTTTTACATTTTTTTCCCTGTAATTGATTTCTAATCTCATAGCGTTGTGGTCAGAAAAGATGCTTGATATGATATCAGTTTTCTTAAGTTTACTGTGGCTTGATTTGTGACCCAAGATGTGATCTATCCTGGAGAATGTTCCATGCGCATTTGAGAAGAAAGTGTAATCAGCCATTTTTGGATGGAATGTCCTATAAATATCAATTAAATCTATCTGGTGTATTGTGTCATTGAAAGCTTCTGTTTCCTTATTTATTTTCTGTTTGGATGATCTGTCCATTGGTGTAAGTGAGGTGTTAAAGTCCCCCACTATTATTGTGTTACTGTTGATTTCCTCTTTTATAGCTGTTAGCAGTTGCCTTATGTATTGAGGTGCTCCTGTGTTGGGTGCATATATATTTATAATTGTTATATCTTCTTCTTGGATTGATCCCTTGATCATTATGTAGTGTCCTTCCTTGTCTCTTGTAATATTCTTTATTTTAAAGTCTATTTTATATGGTATGAGTATTGCTATTCCAGCTTTCTTTTGATTTCCATTTGCATGGAGTATCTTTTTCCATCCCCTCACTTTCAGTCTGTATATGTCCCTAGGTCTGAAGTGGGTCTCTTGTAGACAGCATATATATGGGTCTTGTTTTTGTATCCATTCAGTAAGCCTGTGTCTTTTGGAGCATTTAATCCATTCACGTTTAATGTAATTATTGATATGTATGTTCCTATTAACATTTTCTTAATTGTTTGGGGTTTGTTTTTGTAGGTCCTTTTCTTCTCTTGTGATTCCCACTTAGAGAAGTTCCTTTAGCATTTTTTGTTGAGCTGGTTTGGTGGTGCTGAATTCTCTTAGCTTTTGCTTGTCTGTAAAGCTTTTGATTTCTCCAAGGAATCTGAATGAGATCCTTGCTGGGTAGGGTAATCTTGTTTGTAGGTTCTTCCCTTTCATCACTTTAGGTATATCATGCCACTCCCTTCTGGCTTGTAGAGTTTCTGCTGAGAAATCAGCCATTAACCTTGTGGGAGTTCCCTTGTGTTTTAGTTGTCATTTTTCCCTTGCTGCTTTCAATAATTTTTCTTTGTCTTTAATTTTTGCCAATTTGATTACTGTGTGTTTCGGCGTGTTTCTCCTTGGGTTTATCCTGTATGGGACTCACTGTGCTTCCTGGACTTGGGTGGCTATTTCCTTTCCCATGTTAGGGAAGTTTTCAACTATAATCTCTTCAAATATTTTCTTGGGTCCTTTCTCTCTCTTCTCCTTCTGGGACCCCTATAATGCGAATGTTGTTGCATTTAATGTTGTCCCAGAGGTCTCTTAGGCTGTCTTCATTTCTTTTCATTCTTTTTTCTTTATTCCATTCTGCAGCAGTGAATTCTACCATTGTGTCTTCCGGGTCAGTTGTCTGTTCTTCTGCCTGAGTTATTCTGCTATTGATTCCTTCCAGTGTATTTTTCATTTCAGTTATTGCGTTGTTCATCTGTGTTTGTTTTTTAATTCTTCTAGGTCTTTGTTAAACATTTCTCACGTCTTCTCGATCTTTGCCTCCATTATTTTTCCGAGGTCCTGGATCATCTTCACTCTCATTATTCTGAATTCTTTTTCTGGAAGATTGCCTATCTCCATTTCATTTAGTTGTTTTACTGGGGTTTTATCTTGTTCCTTCATCTGGTATATAGCTCTCTGCCTTTTCATCTTGTCTGTCTTTCTGTGAATGTGGTTTTTGTTCCACAGGCTGCACGATTGTAGTTCTTCTTGCTTCTGCTGATGAGTCTCATTTCTGAAACCAGCTTTGTCATTGTCAGTAACCTGCTGGGAGTGTAATCACTTAACCTCTCAGGGCCTCTGTATTGTCAAAGGCAAAATGAGGGGGAACAGTAGAACTGTGTCAGTACTTCTCAGTGGGGGCAGTATTGCCCTCTTAAGGGCATTTTGCAGGTTTGTGAGGGTGTTTTATGTTGTCTCATTGTTTGTGGGGCAGGTTCCAGTTGTGTCAGACGTCATACAGTTTCAGGACAGTCCTGCCAAATGAGGAATTATGTGGTGTCCGTCATTCCTTTAGAATGACCCAGTTGGCGTTTCTGAAGGATGTCATGTAAAAAAGTCTCATCTCTGCTTATCTTAGAAGAGTGAGTGGCTTAGTAGTCCACAGCAGAGTGGAGCAGTGGGGGGAGGGCATGAAAAAGTAGAAATTATAACTTCACACTCATTGTTTCTAGCTGCATCTGGATGATCCTCCTTTTGATGGGAAGTAGGTGGTATAGGAGGCTTTTCAAACAATTTAGCTACCCACCAATGTGTCCCTCTCTTCTAGAAGTTTATTTTGTTATAAAATTATGACACAGTGCCTTCACCCATCATTCGTGTGAAGGTCCTCTATCAGAATACAAGAAAAATTGACCCATGATGCGCAGCCTTCCTTTTTGTTTCAATGGGTGCACTGTTGCCACTTCAATTTTTAATTGGAGAGTAGCTCTATCTTCCACTTGTAAGCTTGTCTAATATATTAAAGCATATAGAAAATATTAAAACTGAAGTGATCATAGACATCTGCCATATGAGAAAATATGAATGTCAAAATAGTGAGACATCCTTTAAAATGTAATGTGGGATTTCTTAGGTTTACATATTTTTTAATTTTTTTTTAAAGTTGGTTTTAGACCAGAGAAAGTTTGAATTTAATGTCCAATATTAATGCTCGCTATGGGCACAAATGAAATTCTGAGGGCATATTTTGGAGTCAAATTGAAGGGGAATTTTAATAAAAACTGTCCTTATTTCAGCCTAGAAAAAGGTGCTTTATTGGAAGCATTATTGCTTAAGGAGAAAAATTAGACAAAGTTTGAAAGAGAGATGTAAAATCAAGTGAAAAATCAAGTTGTTAATGTCACTTCTATTTGTGGTGCATAATGGGGATTGAGACTAAAATTTTGGTGAGATATTGAATACGTTTAGTATAACTTTAATAATATTTGTTCAGTCTAGAAAATTTAGTTAATATTGGAAAACACAAATTAAAAAGCCCAATAAATTGCCTGTGAAACCAGTGCCTGAAGATAGTTACGGTAACATTTTGGTGCATATTATTTTAGTCGTTTTTTTTTTTTTTTTATTGCTATTTATAAACTGCCAGTAAACATGAAGCCCAGTAGATGGGCTCCCAGGGGAGAGGAAGGATTGGACCCTGCTCTCCAGGAGCCCACAGCTTGTACTGCAGCCCCTAGTGTGATTGCTTTATTACTCTGGACTTGAGACACTCGCAGTGGTGGTGGTGGTGGTGGTGGTGATGCTATTTGTGGAATCATAGTCGTCATTTCTTGAGTATCTACTCTGTAGTATTCGGCCCTTTATGTAAGTTATTTCCAATCCTTATAATTGTCCTGCAAAGTAGGTATTGTTATTTCATTTTACAGATAAGGAAAGGGATGTTCCAAAAGGTTAGGTGGTTTGGCCAAGGCTCTACATGCAGTGAGTGGCAGGGTTTAGACTCAAAGCCTTCATTTGTCTCTGCAGTGCCAGACTCTCAGGGCAGGGGTCCCATCAGAGTTGAGTACTGCATTATTTGCTGCTGGGCCTTAGGGAAGGTAGGGAGGGTGTGAGGTTGGGTGGGGACTATGCAGATGAGGCTCTTGGGGCGGGAAAGTTGCCTGGGCTGAGGTGGGCTTGGCAAGAGAATACTGTTCAGATGGGTTGGGTCCTTGATGACAGAAGTGGGAGATGGGCCTGAGGCCAGGTGGGGAAGACAGATGCGGCAGAGCTCAGAGGGTCTTGAGTGACAGCCTGGAGGGCCTGGGGACCTAATGAACCAGGCTGCTCCAGTACTGACTGATTTTATGGTTTACAAAGAGATTTAAAGGAGAATTTGGAGGTGATGAGACCTGTTGAATTCACAGAAGGTTTTTGTTTATTTATTGGTGAATATTTGGATAAAGTGATGGTTGGGGACTAACGGATAAAGGTGCTGCTAGATTTACACTTGCACATGCAGTGATAACCTTCTTCAATAAAAAAGGTGGTTCTGAAATAAATGACCGCTGAAAACAGTGGGTTGATACCACGTCCTGGCTTGGGAAGCACGATTCTCTGTTTCTAGTAAAAGACTGTTAGAATGAGGGAAAATGAATAGAAGGAAAACCAAATAAGCTTGTCACACAATGATAATTCCAAAAGGAAGGAAGGTAGTGACAAGGGAACTTTAAATATCTATGGTATTCGTAAGTTGTGGACTTGCTTGAATTCCCAGGGTGCATGTGAAGTACATTGGAGAAAAGAGATGGGCACTGTTCTGAGCCTCTTTCGTCATATTTCGTTTTTACTTCTTTTTGATAGATGTGCATGCCCTTCCTTCATCTTGATGGAAAGGATACCCCTGACGCTCTTCCTCCTCTTGCTTTTCCATTGTTTCCATTGTTCTATCATCTCACCACCCTCCTCTCCCTTCTTGTTTCCAACTCGTTCACACTCGCATATTTCTGACTGCCTGCTAACCTTCCTTCTCTTGGCTGAGAGCCCAGGCAGCATTATCAGCCTCCCCGGCTTCGCCAGGAGCCTGCCGGGAACCACTGAGGTTCTTGTCAGCTTCTCTTGCCCTTCACATATGTATTGCCTTCCGCTTGGCTGATCCTGACCAGGGGATAACAGCCTATACCGTGCTAGATACTCTGGATCTCAATAACTGTTTCCTGAAGGAGTTCATTACTCACTGGGAGAAGAGAGAACCCTTCATGGGAGGACTTCCTCTTTAGGTATCTCTGGATTCAAAAAAATATCTATATATGTATATTTTTCATTTCTTTTTCTGTAGAGCTGGTTGATGCCTGACTCAATATTGTAGGCTTATAATTATTTTAAATTTACAAGTGTTCTGTGCAGAAAGCATTTGTTAAAGACATATTAAGACTTTCGGCTTATGGGCCAAATAGGGTTGTAGTTCAATTCTGTCTATCCCTGAACAGTATTAAGAGATATTAGAGTTCTGGGCTTCCCTGGTGGCACAGTGGTTAAGAATCCGCCTGCCAATGCAGGGGACATGGGTTCGAGCCCTGGTCCACGAAGATCCCACATGCTGTGGAGCAACTAAGTCTGTGCTCCACAACTACTGAGCCTGTGCTCTAGAGCCCACAAGCCACAACTACTGAGCCCGTGCACCTAGAGCCAGTGCTCCACCACAAGAGAAGCCACTGCAGTGAGAAGCCTGCGCACCGCAATGAAGAGTAGCTGCTGCTCACCACGACTAGAGAAAGCCCGTGCGCAGCAACGAAGACCCAATGCAGTCAAAAATAAATAAATAAAATAAATTAAGAAAAAACAAAAAAGGAGATATCAGAGCTCTGAAAACGTCACCATGAGTTTTGAAAACACTGAGCAGTAGTGCCCACAAGATGGGGATGTTATTCCATGGCGGTGGCGGGGGTGGGGTGGGGGGTGAAACAGCTTTTATTTTTTCTTGGTAAAATTGGGGTAGTGTGGGATTCCCCACTTTTTGAAATAGGAAGATAGTGGGTTTTTTTAAATCTGAAAATAAGGAACAATAATGATTCTATAAGATGATTATTTTAATTTGTAAGTGCTTCAATATTTTGTGAAATTTGTTGGCACTGGTAACTTTCCCCATTCTATATGGGAGTTTGAATCTGTTTTTCTTAACAAAGGAATATTTGTAGATGAATTAGGTATTTGACCCGCAATATAAAAACTATGTGTCATCCCAGATTTAAGGGAAAAGGTATTAAGCATTGGCAAAGAACAGGAAATAGGCTTCTAACAGGTAGGGGAGAAAAGGATGGTGTTCCCTGTCAACAAGGAATTATAACCCCATTTGTGGGTTGAGATATACACACATGAAATGATTAGTGAACCAGGCAGTGTTATTTATAACCGTATATGCATTTGTTTTTAATCTCTACCCTGTGGATTCCGCAAAGGATTTGTGTCTGTTTGTATATGAGTATGTATAGACAGTGTGTAAATCAATTGTAATGAGGTAGGTGTCTTGTAAGAGAATTAGCGGGAGAAGGGAGGAAGCAGGCATTGGAGTCAGGGGGGGAGGCTTCCCAGAGCAGGGAGCCCCCAGGATGGGGCCGAACTGCCTAGAGAGGGCTGGGGCCTTCTTGGTGAGGGAAGACACATGAGCAAGCTAGTAGATGCTCCAACAGATATATATACAGGTGACCCTTGAACAACACAAGTTTGAATTGTGTGGGTGGATTTTTTCAGTGGTAAATACTACCTGATCTGCAGTTGGTTGAATCCAAAGAAACAGAACCATGGTTACGGAGGAACCACAGATATGGAGGGCTGACTATAAGCTGTACACAGATTTTTGATTGCACGGAGGATCGGCAGCCCTAACCCCTGCTGTTGTTCAAGGGTCAACTGTACAGTAGGAGTGGTGCGGTTGGACACCTGTCATTCTTTTGGCTGCCTGGCATCTGAGTTCCTGTCTGGTTTGGGAAATTCTTTGCTTTCTGAGCTTTGCTTGGAGGCAGAGCCCTCCTCTCGCTGAAAAATAGGGCAGTGCCTAGTGCTGCAGGCCTTGGTGGTGTGAGCTGCGTGGTCTGTTCTTGCACAGTGTCCCTGGGCCACTCCACGGCATGATTTGGGGCATTATTCCTGGCTGTTGGTCATTCTGGGAGCCACCTACTGGGTGACTTTTAATAAAATTCTCTTCTGCTTTGTCAGAGTTGATGTCTGTAACTTGCAATCGGAAGCCCAGATAGAAATATGCACACATCATTGGGCACTTCCCTTTGTGCCAAGAGAGTTTCATGTGTTTTATGGACATTCAAGTCTCACCACAGCTCTGGAAGGAGATAATGTTGGTCCCCAATTATAGCTGAAAAACTTGAGATTCAGAGAGGCTAAGTAACTTGACCAAGGTCACAAGTCAAGGTAACAAGCAGAGAGCTGGGATGTGATCCAGGCTTTTCTGACACAGAGACAGATCTCAACCTTTGTGATCTGTCTCCCACCCTCTGAGGAAAGCAGATCATAACCATTAACTACCTGTATGTATTTTGGAGTACTCTGTTATGAAAAGATTTTCCTCAAAGCACAGTTGAGGAAGGATTTGTCTCTCTTACCTGAGTATCAAAAATAGGATTTGACAGGTATGGATTGTCATTGGTTAGAACATGGGATTAGAAGTGAGGTTTTCTCACCCTTGGTCTGCTTTGCTTTGAGATGTTTGGGCAGAGGGCAGACAGGAGATCCTGAAGAGCACACATGTTTGGAGGAGGGACATAGGGAGGGAAGGGGTGGAAAGGAAAGAAGCTTATCGCAAAGACTCTGTTAGGAGTTCTGCTTGTCACATCTTTAAATTTTTATAACTGCTGGGTATTCTGCTGGAACAACCTATACCCAGATATCTGCATGGCTAAACCTCCTCTACCCCCCACTTATTTCAGGTCTCTGTTCAAGTGTCTTATCAGAGAGATCTTCTCCTCCCATCTCTAATAATCTGACCTCCCCTCCCTCATCCTTTTAACCCACTTAATTTATTTTCATAGCACTTCTCATCACCTGGCAGATTACACATATTTTTATTTTCTTTCTCCTAACTGCTAAAATGTAAACTCCATGAGAGCAGGGTCTTTGTTTTGCTCACTGCTGGATCTCCAGAATTTAGAAGGTACCTGACATATAGTAGGTGCTCAATAAATCATTTTGAGTAAATGAATGAATGTGAGGAAACTGAGGCTTTGAGAGTTTTATATAACTGACCTAGGATCTCATGGAAAATGATGGAACCGTGTATTAAATTCTAGTCTGTGTGACTCCTGAAATCCCTCATGTTCCTTCGTTTGCTAATGACTTTTGCTAATCTGGGAAGATGCCTATATTTGTACATGATTGAGGAAAGAGACATTGCACAGGATTTTGTAGTTAGCAAAGAAAATCTTAAGTAGCTAGCCAACTTTCCTTTTTACAAATGAAGAAATGACCATGATCCATTGAGAGTTGGTGACATGATCAAAGTAATTCCACTATTTACTGATGGAGAAAGACCAGAATCAAGATACCCAATCTCCTTGTTCAGTCCTATCCCCCTACACCGGCCTGCAGCATTCACTTTCTTTTTGATAAAGTGAGCCCTATCTTGATGCAGAATTCAGATATCATTCATTGGTGATGGGTGTGAAATAGTGGGTCATGTTAATTTAATGCCATAATATTAATGCAGTAAAGCAGATACCCACAGGGACCAACAGAAAGCATAACAGTCAAGTGGGACCTGTGGGAACTATGGCAAACTGCCTGCCCAGAGAAACATGTTACAAGAGAAAAAGGTGGTGAACCAATCTAAAAATGTTTGAAACACCCTGCTGGCCAAACAAAACATTTCTGCCAGCCAGATCTAGCCTGCAGGCTCCCGTTTGTGACTGCTGAAGTTTTAGTGTAAGCAGCTCTTTTCTTTCCAAAGGAGTAAGTTTCAATAAGTGGGGCGATGTCGGAGAATATGTGAAGTGGTGTCACTGTGGTTAATTGTTCTCTAGCCTAGCCAAAGGATCAGTGGGTTGGGCCGTCAAAGTTCACAGAGGGAAAATAATTATCAATAAAGGAGTAGTTATGGCCCATCTTTATTACCCTGGTGATAAAGTTGAAGAGTAATGTGTTTTCTCTGTCATAATACCATCTGTCCTAATGGAAGGTACTTGGTTATGCTATTTACTGATTGAGAATCAGGAAATCTTCTTAGTGATTTGGCAGGGCTGTGAACTAGTAGCTGTATGTCACTGGGCAGATCACCCAATTTTCTACTTTTTCTATTCAGTATTCATGTCTGAATAATTAAGGGCTGGACTTTATAAGGCCTAGGAAACAAAGAATTCAGAAGATTTCATGCAGGACTTAAACGCAGTTCTTTATCTTTGTCTCTAAAACAAGTAAAAAACAACAACAGCAACAAAAACCAGTGTTGTCAGAGAGAAGAGAGACGAGAGACAGGGATGGGATGGTTTGTATATATCGCTTATGTCTTTAAGCACACTGATAACAGCAGGGGATTTGCTGTGGTTCCTCTTACTTGCCAGGTGTGAAGCTCAAACAGGTTGAGAATGATATGACTTGGTGATCTGTAGGATCATTTCAGCTCTAAACTCCATCATAACTTGAATTAATGTTCCTGAGGACAGGTTTCAAAGGCTTCTACCATGTAGAGCATGGGTTCTGGAGCCACATGGCCTAGGTTGCAATTTCTCTAAGCCTCAGTTTCCTCATCCTTAAAATGGGGATAATATGACTACCTCATAGTCTTGCTCTTGTGATCATTGTTCTGGCAAATTATCAAATGCTCCTTTTATTCTTACCATGAAGCAACTGTATGGTGTAGATAATAAAAATCAAATTTAATTAACATTTACATTTGAAATAAAGCATAAGAATTTCCCCCTTGGGGCTTTCCTGGTGGCGCAATGGTTGAGAGTCCGCCTGCTGATGCAGGGGACACGGGTTCGTGCCCCCGTCCGGGAGGATCCCACATGCCGCGGAGCGGCTGGGTCCGTGGGCCGTGGCCGCTGAGCCTGAGCGTCCGGAGCCTGTGCTCCGCAACGGGAGAGGCCACAACAGTGAGAGGCCTCCCCCCAAAAAAGTATTTCCCCCTTTTCCCAGCAGATTTAGGGCTTTTACATTTCTTGGTAGAAACTGAGACGTGTTGGAATTAAAAGTTGGCAAGGTTATTTGAACCTTGATATGAGGGCAGTGTGGGTATGAGCTCCCGGTATTCGATTGGTACCCATTGATTAAGGCACAGGTAAAGATGAATGAATCTTGTATAAGATGGGTGTAGGTCCTGATGTTAACAAAAGAGTTAACTTTTGGATGAGTGGCTGGGTCGATGTGCCTGTGACCCCTTGCACAGTGAAATGGAAGGAAGGCTTGCACATGTGGATTTGGTATCCATCACAGAGGAGATCATCTGATGCAACTTTGCAGTGAAGGGATGAGTTTATTACAGGAGAAGATGTTTTAGTAGCTTTCACGTGCTAATGTGAAGGGCCTCTGCACTGGAAGAACAAATACACCTCTCCAGATGCATACTGGAGCGTAATTAAGGCAAGAAGATGACAATAGACAAATTGCCTCTACTTCAAAAGGAGAGTGCAGGTTTACACTGAGTATTTGTTCCACGGAGCCAAGAAGCAGGCATCGTGCCCTGACGGTCCTTCATATCGGGCTGCCCTGGCTACTGAAAGAGCATCCTGTCCTCATCTGCTGCACTTTCATCTTCTGCCATGTTTGTATTCATGTGCACAGTCCCCCACGTAAAAGCACAGCTTGTTATTCCTGGCTTTGCTTCTGTGACCTGAGGTAAAACCAGATTAGAAAAATATATATATTGTAAGGCTTTTATGTGGAATGGTAGTTATGCACCCTGGTTTTGAATCGTTTGGCATCTAGCAAGAAGCCTTCAGAGGGTCTTCCGCCTCGGAGCAGCAGCCTGCACTGGGTTTGAGAGGGACTCTCTTGGTTGCGGGCCTGGGTATGTGGCAACACCAGGCAGCGACGTCAGCGTCGCCTGGGAAACAGAGGACACAGCAGACCACGTGGTGGACTTGAAATCAGCTCTAAACAGCTGTTGGATTCTGAACAAAACTTCAGGAAACTTGTTTGCTGGGTGAGCTGGTGGGATGAGGCATTTGGGATGGGCGGAGGGTGGGGAACGGAGCATTCCTCATCCTGTTGTCAGGGAGTGCTTGGAAGCAACAAATGAATCTCACCTTCCTACTTAGCCAGGCACAGCTGGAAATCTCCTTGGAAGAGAGTAGCTTATTCTCAAGCCCCCTCATTACACAGCTGAGGAGACCGTGGCAAGTAGAGGGGAGATGCCCTGCCTGGTGTGAGGCCAGCCTAGAATCCAGGCCTTCTGCTCTGTCCCAGGTTCTGGTTACCTCTGCCCCGGCAAGCAGTGGCCCCGAAGTTTCCAGTGAATTCTGCTTCCACTCACGTCAAATTTGTTTCGCAACATCCCTGAATATTAAGGAACGTCAGTGCGAATTTATCTGAATCATACATAGAAGTTCTTTATAGCTTTACTGTGGATTCACCATTGCGGATCTTTCGTTGTTTTTAAAGGTTTTGTTTCCTTTTTCTCTTCTTCCTCTTCTTGAAGGTTCAGTTTTTATTTAATGTACTTAACAAGAGAGAACCATTGTTTACCTTTATGGTAATTCTTTATTTTATATTTTAATTCCAAACGTACAGCGTCATCCTCACCACACAGGACTCTTACCCTGTTTAAAGTTCTTTGTTTTCTGAGAGTAAAGCTCTCTTTCACTCCCATAGTCTTAACTCTCATCTGTATGCTGATGACTTCTAAAATTATCCTGCCTTCAGTCAGTACCTCTTTCATGAGCTACTAATCTAGATTTTCAAATACTTTCAGCAGTTCTCTTCTAATTTGAAAGTGCAAAAGGGTCACCTGGGAACCTTGGTAAAATGTGCATTGGGATTCAGCAGGCCTGGGATAGGGTCTGAGATTCTGCCTTTCCGACAAGCTTGATGCCACTGCTGCTAGTCCCAGGAACACACTTTATACCCAAAGGGTCATTGATTCAGGCACAGAGGTAAAGACAAATGAATCTTGTATAAGGTGGGTGTGAGCTCTAGGTATACAATGTCACCCAAGGGTCTCTAACATATTTCAGATTTAGCAGGTCCAAACTGAACTCATCACATTTTCTGTCCAACCTGCTCTGTGTTCTCTATTCCCGCTCTCAGTTAACGATTGTCATCTGTCCATCCAAGAACAAACTGTGGAATCATCTTGGTTTCTCCTTTGTCCTCCATCCTCTTTATCTGACTGGTCACCAAGGTCATTTGAGTCTACTTGAGAAAAGCTTCTTAAATTTGTCCTTTCGCTTCTGTTTCTATCAGTGCCCTCTGGATTCAGATCCTTATCATCTCTCGGAATCCCCTCACTCCAGAGCATCACAGCTTCAGGCTGTCTTACTATTTATTCTTCTTAAAAGTATGTTTCTGGGCTTCCCTGGTGGTGCAGTGGTTGAGAGTCCGCCTGCCGATGCAGGGGACACGGGTTCGTGCCCCGGTCCGGGAAGATCCCACATGCCACGGAGCGGCTGGGTCCGTGAGCCATGGCCGCTGAGCCTGCGCGTCCGGAGCCTGTGCTCCGCAACGGGAGAGGCCACAACAGTGAGAGGCCACAACAGTGTGAGGCCTGCGTACCGCAAAAAAAAAAAAAAGTATGTTTCTTCAACACTAATTTGGAGTGACATTTGCTTGTTTAAAACCTTCCCCTGTCGCATTCCAAGTGGTTCAATATGACAGGCAAGGTCCAGCACAGTTTGGTTCCCTGCAATGCCTACCACCATCTCCCCCCGCCCCCAGCTGGTTGCAGTTCCCTGGAAGTCAATATAATCTGTCTATATCAATCCACTCACAGTCCCCCAGGCTCACTGTGTATCTTTGCTCATATGGTTGCCACTGCCTTGAATGCCTTTCTCATCACGATCTACCTAGCAGAATCCTGCTCAGCCTTCAAGCTCCAGCTCTTACCACTCTTCTATGAAGTCTTGACCAAGTCTCCTCCTTAGAGCTTGTGACTTTTCTGATCTCTGCTTCCATAGCAGTTACCACTTGAAATATTGTTTTGGAGTTCATTGCACAGGTCTTTGTTGCCTACTAAGTCCTAGGCCTACCTTGTCTGAAATACATCTACATTCCATAGTTTAGCATAGTGTGGAATAAAATAGGTTTTCCCTAAATGTTTGCTGAGTCACTGAAAAAGCAAATATCCTGTAGACAGACATGAAATTTTGCATGTTGGAAGTAGGAGGGAATTACATCATTCATACATATTGGGCTGTTTGAGGAGAACCTGCCTGATGCCTCATTCTTCTGTCGCTGTGCTGTCAGTACAGTAGCCACCAGCCATCTGTGGCGACTGAGCACTTGAAATGTGGTTGGTCCAAACTGAGCTGTGATACAGGCATAAGTTACAGGATTTTGAAGACTTAGAATGAAAAAAAAGCAAAAGATCTCATTAACAGTTTTTATGTTGATTACATGTTGCAATGATAATATTTTGGGTATATTGGGTTAAATAAAGTATACCATTAAAATTATTTTTACCTGTTTCTTTTTGCTTTTTTAATGTGGCCACTAGAAAAATTTAAATTACCACTGAGGCTTGCCTTTTATTTCAATTAGATAGCACTGTTGTAAAATAACAATCTATTGTCGCATTCAAAACAGCTCAGGAAGGTTTCCTGCCACCCCTCCCCCCGATTGTGCTTTTTATTTTTTATTTTTTTAAACATCTTTATTGGAGTATAATTGCTTTACAATGGTGTGTTAGGTTCTGCTTTATAGCAAAGTGTATCAGCTATACATATACATATATCCCCATATCTCCTCCCTCTTGCGTCTTTAAATATTAAAAAGCACCAATTGTGCTTTTTAATATTCTGTCAAGTATTTAATATTTATGATTAAGTTTTCAATTATGAGTTATTGATTGAAAAATAAAATCATTTTTATGAAACTACTACCACTGAGTTCAGTTTTCCAAGTTGTAGTGTCTTTTGAGATGATTCTTTTGATTCTTACTGAGCTACTAAACTTAACCTCAGCAACTTTACCATATCTCACCTATGTTAATGTCACCAATCAATAAAAACTCAGAATGTTTATTTATTTATTTACCATGATCTATGGAGTAATAAGAAGTGGAAAATGAGAAAGTTTATTATAAAATTTGTAATCCACGTCTTTAACCCTACTGCCTGCATAGTTTCTCAATACTTTTGCTGGTTCAAAATCACATCCCTTACCATCATAAAAACCTTCTGCTTAATTAATTTTTCAGTGTTTAAAGCTTAAGGATTACATAAAAGTTTTTTTTTTAACTTGAGATGCCTAAAGCACTTGTTTTTCTAATTTTCTGTAGCCATAGAATCCTTTTCTAGTACATTCTTAAATGGATCTCCAAATAACGTATTTATCAAAGTTTCTATGGTTGAGGGGAGGGGTAACTGGGGAAACCGGAGAGGCCCTTTTCCATCACCTTAGTTTCTCCTTCTTTAAAAAAATGCAACTCTGGAATTTCCCTGGTGGTCTAGTGGTTAGGATTTGGCACTTTCACTCGGGTTCAATCCCTGGTCAGCAAACTGAGATCCCGCAAGCTGCAAGGTGTGGCCAAAAAAAAAACAAACAAAAAAAAGGCAACTCCAAGGCAAAGTGGTTGGCTAAATTAAGACATTATACATGAAAAATCGGTGTGAACAGATGAATAGATTAAAATTATGTAATTTTTAGAATTGGAAGAGACTTGAGGTATTCTTCTTGTTATAGGGTGAATTTTATGTGATGCTTACACAGTGAACAGTAGGGCTGGAGATAGGCCAACTTCTTCTGTCTTCCAATAGAATCTCCTTTTCTATGCTACCCTGTGATAATAACCTAAGAAATACTCATTCCTGGGACATTAGTATGGCCAAACAGTGATGATAGCACCTGAGGTGGAGGGTAGGAACCTGTTGGAGATAAAGTGAGGGCATATATACCATGATTTCATGGAGCGGTAGCCCAAAGTGAGGATTAGGTGACCGCTTAGGAGGTAGCTGGTAAATGTCAGTCTCTCTTCCCTCTGTACTCATTCCATAGCTTCTTGCAATTCACTGATTAGCGTTTAAAATGGAGCAATGAATTATGCAAAAGCTGTTTCTGCAGGAGGGACTGTCTTGCAGCCTAATGCAGCACAGATGGAAAGATCCTCTTTTAATCATTGTTCCCACAACACTTGGAAGCTTTTTGAGGAATAAGGACTCAGAAGTGGAAGTGAATGGGCTTCAACAGTAAATGAATTCCTTCTGCAGAGAGGAACTGAAATGTATTTATGATGCAGAAGGTTGCCCTGTGTTTGGATGCTCATCCTTGTCATCTGAGATTCATGCTTAGAAGCCAAACGTCTCTTGAAATACTTGGGTTCGAGATGCTTCCACTGGAGGAATTACTTCTGCCCAGGCTGGCCCAACATGTATTATTATTTTTCTTCAGAAATGGTGGCGAGTATTTAAATGCCAGTTCACTCCGTTCATGAAAATATGCAAATTACCTCTCTTTTTTCTGATCCTTAGTTACTACCGAAGAGACTGAATTAGTTAGCATCCCCTTACTTTTATTAGCATAATATTAATGCAAATCATTAGCAAAAGCTTTTTTAAAAAGAAAGCAGAACCATCCATGGGAAGCAATTCACATGTAAAGCAACAGTGTTTAAGTCCTCAGTGAGGAAGAAGAAACATTTATGATTAGGTTTCTAACTTTGGTTCTGTGCCAGGGGCCACCCACTGCAGCCCAAACAGGTACTTGCTTCTAAAATCAGCATCACCTTGGAGGTTTCACTTGCAGAGCAAGAACCAATTGGAAAAAGCCCAAAGGGAAAATTTCAGAACAAAGGTGATGCACAGTTACCTGTATTATGATTCAGATGCCATTAAGAATGTGTACTATAGAGTATATTTCTAAGACACTGCTTTTTAAAATATAGGAGGAAAAAGTAAATGAATGTTATTCATTGGCCAATTCAAGATATGGTAAAAGACCGACTTAAAACTATTCCCAGCAAAGGGGTTAATATAAAGAGGACACTGATTAATTCCTTCTTTGCTCAGAGGAAATGGGCTTAAATTAGAGGGAAGTAAAGTTGAATCAAATAACAGGAAGACATTGTTGGCTCTGGGGAGAGCTTTATAAAATTAGAATGAGGTATAGCAAGAGCCTGGACTCTCCCTTCTTACCTCCTCTTACTGTGTTACAAACATTTTGTACACTCTCTGGCAACTGTCTCTCCCTGTGTCTAACTGGAGTGAGCACTACAGCACCTGCTGTCTGCACCAGTCATTTGCATGGAGCCAGTGCTGCCCTAGATTGTTGATTTCCTACGTGTTTTACCTCTTCTCATACCATGTAAACTCTCAGGGATCAGAGTTGAGGCCCTGTGCTGCTTTGGATACCAACATGTATAGTACCTTGCAATTAATGAGGAGCCAGTATTTGTTGAATGAATATATGAATCACAACTTGGTTATCTGTTTATTATTTTCAAGCAAGAACCTAAGCTCTGTAGCATCATTCCACCAAAACACTGAAGTGTTGACTTCATCCCAATTCCACTGTTTTTTCCAGTGTCCACTTCATTACTTGAAATGGAAAATATACCTCATTATGTAGGTTAATTTCATTGTTAAACTATAACCACAATGATTTTTTAAAAAATGAAATTTAAGTAGGAAATTCTGCCCAATATCGTAATGAAGACTGAGGATTAAATGTAGACATTGTTGTTCAGTGAAACTTTCTATTCACAAAGCTATTGGATTAAGAAATTTATATTCCTGTATTAGATTGGTTGGCATATGCTTAGAGTTTCACAATATTTCTAATAAAAGCGGCATATTTTACTTTATTGAACCAGCTTCAGCAAAACTAAAGTCCTTTATGAGGTGGGAACCCTTAAGAGTTGGCCCTCAAACACCTGAGTTGAAAAAGAAAAACAAAGAACAAGAAAAAGTTCTAAGTCTTGGATCTTTACTGTGGAGTATCTGACAACCTAGGTCTTTCTGACAACTTACCCTGACAAGATAGTAAAGGAAGTTCATCTTTTTTAAAACAATTTTTTATTATTTTATTATTTTTTTAAAAACATCTTTATTGGAGTATACTTGCTTTACAGTGTTGTGTTAGTTTCTGCTGTATAGCAAATAAAGGAAGTTCATCTTTGATCCCACCATCCTGCGTGGCTACCATGCCCTTGGTGCCCTGAACAAATACCACCTTCTGCCTTAGGGGCACTACATCCTCTTAGTCCTTTCATCTTCTCCTTGTAGTACTTACTCAGATGCTGCTCTGGTCTCAAGAGGCTCTGTTCTCTAGTCAGTGGCCCAATGGCTAATCTCTTCTGCAGTGTTAGCTTCCTGAGACAACAACTCTTTCTTCCACCTCTTCTTTCCTGGCAAGGAAGGGCATGGGTAACACACTTGGCTGGGATGTGAGTTCCTGGGAGCCTTGGCCAGTTCAGAATGTGGGAGTCAGGAAGGCAACTCAGCAGGTGACCTTTGGGAAAGAATTAGATATCACTCTGTCTGGATTGTTTCTTTGTTGGGACTGGGCAGAAAGGAGAATCCATGTAGAGCAGTGGGGATAGCAGTAGAGAGCAAGAGGGATGGCAGTGGAAAACTGGAGGTGGACGTCCTTGAGCTGGACCTTGATTTAGCATCAGCTTTTTATAGAGAGCCAACAGCCTGGGTCGTGGCTAGGGAGGGAACTCTCAGGGACACTGGCTTCTTGTGGACTTCTTAGCTTGTTTCAAATTCCCACATGGAATGGCATTTTGGAACCGGATGTCATATTGCTTTTGGCTAAGGGCTAATATTGCTGCCCCATGTAAGTAACAGGTCAGTAGTAGGCTAGCATAAGCTTGGTGATAAGCTGGAGACTCAGGAACTTCCTAAGAGGACCAAGATAGGAAATTCAACTAGGGAAGGTTCATAAACTTCCAGTTTGAAGGATTTAATCCAGAATTTGATGTCCTGTGGTTGGCATTTACCAGAGCTCAGTGTGCCCATAACTATGCCAGATGATGTGGTAATGCTAAGGAATAGCATTAGTTATGTTTTCTTATTAATATGTTTTCTCTCCCTTCTGCATTTCCTCCCCTCATTGCCTGTATGTTCCCATAATTCCTTCCCATAAAGCCCTTGCCCATCCCTCATGGTCACCTTAGGTCTCTCTGCCCTCTGAGACCTGTGCCTGTCCTCCAAACAGAGCTTGGTGGCTTTGAGTGAAGACACTTGTTTTTGTGGGATTTTTGTTTTGTTTTGTTTTTCCTTCAAAAGTTAAGTTTAAAGCCCCCACCCCCAGGCCGTACTTTACCATTGGAAATTGCCTTTAGTTTCCCATGTTTTATTTTATATTTCATGTCTCTTTTAGGCTACTTACGTTCATATCTGACTTGTGTTGGGTCAGCTCAGATTCTAAAGCATACTAAGAAAAAAGAGGTCTCATAATCTCATTTAAAAAGGAAAATTTATCCTGTAATATTCACATAGTCTACTTTGTAACTGACTTCTGAAGACATTTAGTGGAAAATGTTACAGATGGATTGTTTCTAAGCTTGGCTAAGTTATTTGAAAAGCCGGAAATTATATCTTCACCAACCCCCTCCATCTCCTCAGTAGAGCTGACTTTTAGGACCTGGCTTATAAAAGTACTTCCTGGCCTTCAGTACTTATCGGTGGAGCATTATAGTCTTTGAAGGTCATTTGGAGCTATCCATAAAATTACACTTTGCAGCCAAAGTGAAGCAGCTTTCTTTTTCCTACCCAGGTATTTGCCACACTGTTGCTGCTGTTTTAAATTGTTCTGCTATTACTACTCACCAGCATTACTTTGAAATGATGTAGAAGTATGTATCCTCTCCCTTTTCATTGTGTAACATAAACACAGACATCCTTTCACTTTTAACATTTTTTCCAGTGTTTGTCTGTAGCGTTCCTTATGCTGTCTGGTGGAAGCTTGGTTTCATGCCCCTGTAGCCCCACTGAGATAGATGATTTCTCTACCTTATTGTAACAAATAATCACAAAGAACCAAAAAGAGTTTAATAATAATGCCCGCATCTTTTCCAAAGTATATGCCCACGCATTTAGCTTCAGTTATTATCAAAAGGTCTTTTTTTTTAAATCCAACTTTGCCTTGTGTCCACGTTTTCATTGGCATAGGAAAATTGATGTTACTATGTATATAAAGTCTTACAGAAGGGCAAGAGGTTGGCCCATAGAAATAAGTAAAACCAATATTTTATTCAATACTATTCCAATATTAAATTTAAAACATATTAATGTTCATAGTTTTGTGTTTTATTGACAGATACTTTGTTAGTGTCTATATGATGGTAGGTATTATGAATCAATAGCAACCTACTTTATGAATTGGAGGGGGATATCAGAAAACTGTAATTTGTCAATCTTTAGTCAGTCAGCGCCCAGAATGAGATTCCTGGCCAACAGTTAAACATCTATCCTGGATCCCGATCCTGAAGTATATTGTTATGTCTTGTATGTGAGAGTGTTGCACATTGATGACAATTTATCTGTTTGTATTAATGTATTTTTAAGGCATATTTGTGAACTGTAATGCCGAGATTCTAAGCTAATAGAAGGCACTATGGGGACTTTTGAATGACGAGTTCAAGCATATTAGAGAAGATGGGAAGACTTTTGGTCTTCATTAGTGAATCCCTTTCTTCATTTCACCTCTGAAAATGTGTTGAGAACTTGATGGATTCCTCAGAAAGAAAAAAGCACAGCCCTGAAACCAAAAAGACAAAAATTTGATTTGTCAAAAAAAAAAAAAGGATAAAATGTTGATGACAATTTTGGGTGCTGATAGCTACCTTTGAAGCCTCATGACTGTTGTGAAACAAGAACCAGGCATTAGACTATTGCGATGAGAAAGCTGGACTCCATCTCAGGAAAGAACAGCCTCAGTTTTGGACCAGTGAGCGAGCTGCAGACAAATCCAGGAGGACTGTGACAAACAGTCACGGGGAGAAGGAGGGATCCCAGGATGGGCTGTGGAGGTAACCTCAAATTGTTGAGCTGAATCTATGGAAATGGTTGTTTGGGTGGAGGGTGAGCTGGAGGTGAGTGGGTAGTGACAGAGAGGAAAGGAAATTCTTTCTGAGGAAGGAATGGTGAGCCACAGCAGGGCCCGAAGAGTGTTAGAGACAATGCTAAAGCATAGGTCATGACCCAGAGGCCCATGCTGGAGAGTTGTCTGGGCCGCTGGTTCAGTGAGGAACTGGAAAATTCCACGCATGCCTAGTTTCAGTGTCATTTGTAATCTATTTCAAGATAAAGGCTTGAGTAGGTTGGTTGAACAGACATCTCTGATAAGGTGCCCAACATACACCAGGCATTCAATAAATATTTTCAAATTTATTTTAGAGATTAAGTTGACAGGATGAAACCAGGGAATGTGGTGTGCTTAACAAACTGTATGCCAGTGCTTGTTTGTGACTTAATATTAGGTACAGTATGATATGAAATAGGCCCTTTCTTTTGTACGTTTTTATTCCCTCATGAGGAAGGCTGCTTTCAAATTAAGCACCCAAGAGTTACAGAGGCATAGAACAATTACCTATTAATTACCTTTTAGGGTTTCCTGATGACTGATTTCTTTACTGTCTACTTTTCATGTCCCTGTTTTATTCCTTTGTAGTTTTGTGTAATTTGAGAAACACCTTAGAAATTAAAAGGATGTTGTTGTTTCAGAAGCAGCCATAAATCAGTAATTAATAATTGAACAGTTCCCAATCATCTGCTATGGCAAATGGATGGCTAAACTCAGGGATACCCAGATGAAAAAACAAACAAACAAAAACCCCCAAACAAACAAACAAAAAACTCTGCAGATCCTTGCAGCAAGGAACATACAGTATAGTGGTAGAGATACAAGCATGAGTATCACAGTGCAGGATGTGGTCAGGATTGTGGGGAGACTGAAGGAGCGTGGAAATGTCTTTCTTTATGCCAACCCCCATGGAGAAAGACACCAAGATATGAAATTGAGTAATGACAGCTGGAAAACAGATCCAGCTGGAGAGCCTATGCTCCGAATGCAAAGTGGCTGCTGGTGTTGAATCTCCAGATGGCTTGAAACTAACCAGAACAAGGAAAGGAGAGAGTTCTGGAGAAGAGCTATGTCAGGTACATCCAAGTGTCAGGTAGATACAAGTCCTGGTGAAGGAGAATTGAGTGGAGTGCATATTCAAACTCAGTTCGATATGCTTTGAACCAGTCTTCCAAGATCTTGATATTTCATGTCAAGTCCCACTGCTGACCTCTTTTTTTTTTTTTTTTTTTTTTAAAGAAGATGTTGGGGGTAGGAGTTTACTAATTAATTTATTTATTTTTGCTGTGTTTCGTCTTCTTTTCTGTGTGAGGGCTTTCTCTAGTTGTGGCAAGTGGGGGCTACTCTTCATCGTGGTGCACGGGCCTCTCACTATCGTGGCCTCTCTTGTTGCTGAGCACAGGCTCCAGATGTGCAGGCTCAGCGGCCATGGCTCACGGGCCTAGTTGCTCCGTGGCATGTGGGATCCTCCCAGACCAGGGCTCGAACCCGTGTCCCCTGCATTAGCAGGCAGATTCTCAACCACTGTGCCACCAGGGAAGCCCGTACTGCTGACCTCTTTACCCTCGTCTTGGAAAATGACTTAGACATTCAGATCCCTGGCTACCATTTGGCTACTTGTTGTTGAGTCTTGTTGCCAATGGAGGAGGAAAAACTGCCTCCTGAGAGAGATTGGGGGAGCTCAAAACAAAGAGGCTCTCACTTCTACCCAGAACTAACGCTCGAAAATAAGAAAGACCTATGTCTGGTGGCCAGTGTTAGCCCATAACTTCCCCTTTACATACCCTACGTCTATACTTAAAAGGCAAGGGAGTTTTTCCAATTTGCTTTGGCTGCCTCATGACTCTCCCACATGACTCTCCCACATGCCCTTCTGTCTTCTGCCTTTTCTCCTTTCTTTCTACTAGACTTGGTGGTAGTCGCTGCTGCCTATACCCCTATTCTTTTTTTTTTTTTTTAACATCTTTATTGGAGTATAATTGCTTTACAATGGTGTGTTAGTTTCTGCTTTATAACAAAGTGAATCAGTTATACATATACATATGTTCCCATATCTCTTCCCTCTTGCATCTCCCTCCCTCCCTCCCTCCCACCCTCCCTATCCCACCCCTCTAGGTGGTCACAAACCACCTAGCTGATCTCCCTGTGCTATGTGGCTGCTTCCCACTAGCTATCTATTTTACGTTTGGTAGTGTATATATGTCCATGCCTCTCTCTCACTTTGTCACAGCTTACCCTTCCCTCTCCCCATATCCTCAAGTCCATGCTCTAGTAGGTCTGTGTCTTTATTCCCGTTTTACCCCTAGGTACTTCATGACCTTTTTTTTTTTTTTCTTAGATTCCATATATATGTGTTAGCATACGGTATTTGTTTTTCTCTTTCTGACTTCACTCTGTATGACAGACTCTAGGTCCATCCACCTCACTACAAATAACTCAATTTTGTTTCTTTTTATGGCTGAGTAATATTCCATTGTATATATGTGCCACATCTTCTTTATCCATTCATCTGTTGATGGACACTTGGGTTGCTTTCATGTCCTGGCTATTGTAAATAGAGCTGCAATGAACATTTTGGTACATGGCTTTTTTTTTTTTTTTTTTTTTAAACATTTATTTGTTTATTTATTTGTGGCTGTATTGGGTCTTCATTTCTGTGCGAGGGCTTTCTCCAGTTGTGGCAGGCGGGGGCCACTCTTCATTGTGGTGCGCGGGCCTCTCACTATTGCGGCCTCTCTTGTTGCGGAGCACAGGCTTCAGAGGCGCAGGCTCAGTAGTTGTGGCTCATGGGCCTAGTTGCTCCGCGGCATGTGGGATCTTCCCAGACCAGGGCTCGAACCTGTGTCCCCTGCATTGGCAGGCAGATTCTCAACCACTGCGCCACCAAGGAAGCCCCATGGCTCTTTTTGAATTATGGTTTTCTCAGGGTATATGCCCAGTAGTGGGATTGCTGGGTCATATGGTAGCTCTATTTGTAGTTTTTTAAGGAACCTCCATACTGTTCTCCATAGTGGCTGTATCAATTTACATTCCCACCAACAGTGCAAGAGTGTTCCCTTCCCTATTCTCTTAGTGATGTTCACATATGAATTGGTTCTACCATAGTTTTCTGTAAAAGTGAGAAAGCCAAGCTTTCAAAGCTCTCTCTCAGCAGCATCACTAATGGGCTTCTCTTCTCAGCTTGACTTAGGCAAAGTTAAGTAAATAGAGCATCATCAGTTCATTTGCTCATTGTTTTGCTGTGTGTCAAAATTGGGCGGAGGCTCTGTGAAGACTAAAGCAATGTGCTAGACGTATGTTAAGTGATGTTTATTTTTAAAGAAAAAGAAAGCTGAAAGAAATAATGGGTAAGTTTTATCCTTCCCCCACATGAAAGGGGTAAAATATGCAAAGCGTAAAAGTAAGTTTACTTGAAATGTGAAAACTAGCTAATATATTTTAAAAATAATAGCAATTGGGTCAGGTAGAAGATGTGAGGAATCCTTTCCCAGGGCTCTGAAGGCTGCCTGGGAGTGGGGAGAGGCCAGTGTGGGATTGCTTTCCAATCAACTTCTTACTGCCTTAAGGCACTGTCAGTGTTCTTTCTTTCTGGTGTCAGAGCCACTTCTAATAATTACTGCTTTCAGCTAAACAATAGTAGGCATTCACTTCCCAGGGAAAAATGACTTGGGTCATTCATAGGCTGCAGCTCTTCATAGTCATTCAAATTCAGTGTAGTCTTATGGACAGGCCATTAGGAGTATTAATAGCTTCACCATCTCATGATGGCAGTGATTACTTCTTTAATATCACTGACAAAATAAAAGAGAAAGATCTACACATCAGAAACACTTTTTTTACCCCCAGCCTAGAGATAATGTAGCTGGAGAGACAGAGTGAATTTTTAAAACATTTAAAAAATTTTAAACATCTTCAAAACAAAGCTTTTTAAAAAATGGGTATATTTGAAGTCATGCCCCAGCGTGGCACAAACCACTCTTTATAAAATGCATTGGAAAAGAATTCTCATGCATTTTAAAGAGGTATGATTTGACTGTTAAATGTATTTTTCTCTAGATAAGTGTAGTGGTCGTTTTAAAATGTTAATTATAGACTGTGTGAACGAGATCACTCTTGGTTTTGCTATGTGCGATATAAACTCACAAAAACTGGAGCATCAGAAGTGAAAAAAGTAAATTCTACCTGTTCTAGTCTATTTGGTATAATAGACCGAAGAAGAAATGAGGACACTAATTTTGGTTCAGCCATCACTTTGCTGAGATTTTGAAGAAGACTTAACCCTGGCGCCTCATTACCTCATCTAGAAAATGATGGGATAGGTTTAAATCTCTAAGGTCCAATACCATTCTAAAGTTTACACTTCAGTAAATATGGCTTTATCTAAAAATATACTTGGTCATTATGGTTGATGATAAGTCGTGATCTCAATAAGAATTTTTTTTTGGCACATTAAAAACAGAACAAAAAAACAAAACAAAAATAACCTTATTCTCTTATATCTCTCAACACAGTCACTTCTTTCCCTGTGTTGGAAGTAAAAGTAGAATAAGGAGCATGAAAGAGAGTGTACTTGTAAGGATCTTGTAAGAAAAGAAAACAAATAAACAAAACCAAGTCCTAGCATCAGAGGACTTCACGAAAGCAGGCTTTGGGTCACAAAAATGCCCTGAAAGGAGCAGGACCAGGAGACAGACTGAATATAAGTGTAGCAATATGATTCTTGATGGGGTAGGGTACAAAAAGTAGAGATTGGATCAGATAGTTAAATATGAGTTCAAAGAAATGTCCTAGTTCCAAATAAATGCCTTGAGATAATTGGAGGAAGAGGTACAGATGGATGACAAAGGAGCATTAAAGAAAATACACATTTTCAAATACACCGGGCAAAAGGGGAAGCTTAGAGAGGATTTCTGCCCATTGTACATGGCGGATAAAAGCAAATGACGGGGGACTTCCCTGGTGGTGCAGTGCTTAAGAATCTGCCTGCCAACTCAGGAGACACATGTTCGAGCCCTGGTCTGGGAAGATCCCACATGCTGCAGAACAACTAAACCCGTGTGCCACAACTATTGAGCCCACATGCCACAACTACTGAAGCCTGGGCACCTAGAGCCCGTGCTCCGCGACAAGAGAAGCCACTGCAGTGGGAAGCCCGCGCACCGCAACGAAGAGCAGCCCCCGCTCGCCGCAACTAGGGAAAGCCCGCACACAGCAACAAAGACCCAACGCAGCCAAAGATAAATAAATAAAATAAATAAATTTATTTTAAAAAAAAAGCAAATGATGGAAGACATTGGCAAGGTAGGGGTTTTTAAATAATGCTTTTATTCTTTGTCATTGTAGTATGAATTAAATATGGATATATCATTGGAATAAGTCCCAGTCTTGATGAAAGGCTATAAAACTAAACTAAAATAAACAAAAAAGTAGGTCAAAGGTCACTAGGAAAGCATGTCTGTTTCTTTCAGTAAGGCTTTCTGGAGTGTTGCCCACAGAATTGAAAAGTGCTTTTTCAGATCCATTCGGTGTTTTTGAGAAATCCTGGAGCAGTGTTTTCAAAGTGTGGTCGTGGAACACCTGAGGCTCTTGAGACCCTTTCAGGGGTCTGGGAGATCAGAACTATTTTCATAATAACACCAAGATGTTACTGGCCTTTTTCATTCTCATTCTCTCCTGAGAATACAGTAGAGTTTCCCAGAAACCACATGACTTACAATATCTCAGAAGAGTAAATGCAGAGGCAGATGTGAGAATCCAGATGTTTTCTATTAAGCCAGACATTAAAGACAGTTTCAAAAATGTAAAACAATGCTACTTATCTCACTGTTTTTTTTTCTTGGTTTGGAAAATATAGGGCTTCCCCCCTGCCCCAAATGTTATTTAAGATATTTATTCTTCTTATTCTTAAATTAATTAGTGTTTACATTGTTTTTGGTTTTAATATCTAACAGTGTCCATATCAGTGGATATAAGCTATCTCAAAAACACTCTGGAAGCCCTTGAAAATTTTTAAGTGTGTAAAGGAAGTCTGAGACCAAAGGTTTAAGAATGACTGTCCCTAGTGGATAAGTAATTTCTCTGAACCTTAGAAGAGGGCGAAGGTGACCTTATTAAACTATGGGAGTGGCAGTTATCTGTACTTAGCAGTTACACAAATGTTAGCAATGATGCTCACTTGAGTGCCTTCTTCTTGGTTACCTCTGAGACACTTTAATAGGAATTCTTCTTTGATAACTCACAACAAACAAAGCAGTCAAGGCTGTTGGCATTCTTTCCATTTTATAGATAGGAAAATGTTAGAATCAGAGAAGTGATTTTCTAAGGATCATGAAAAAAAGTTGAGCTGGAACCATTTGGTACTTATGAATCCTAGTCCTATGTGTTTTCCTGTTGTTTCACTGACTGCATTGGTACTAGGGCGAATCAAGCAATTTTCTTCTAGTGGACCACAGCATGGTGCATGGCAAACTCTTAACTCCTTGTGGAGGACAGTTTGTGTCAGATCACTTTAAGATCCTCTAGGACAAAAAAAATAACAGGTATCACTAACACCCTGATGATATCAGTACATTTGAAATTCACTGGCCAGGTGGAAAAAATATTACAGAAAAATGGGATAAAATATACCTGGGGAAAATATAAGGAAACAAAACTCCAGTTTTTATCAACACAGCACGAGCACATGTCAGCAAGATAACACACCATGAAGGCCCATGGGGAGTCTGTAAAGTTGAGTATTTGCTGGTGACGCTACTATAGTGCCCATGGGAAAAAAGCCCAAGTGATAATACTGTGATGTATTAGAGCAAGACTTGTACAGTGGACTAGGAAGCATCTTCTCTTAGAGGACAGTGTCTAGTTGTGTAGTTATAGTTGTAAAAGGTGAGAAATGGGGGAGTTTTGGAAGGGTGGTCATGGATGTTTAGCACATGGGAATCTGGATGGGGAGTGAGGAAAAGCGAACAGAGAACCATCACTTGCCGGTAAGTCAGGCGGAGGTAATTAGTAGTTAGTTGCCTGTGGGGCAAAGCGTGTGTTTCTCTGATTTGAGCACCATGTGTTGCCTGGGATCTTTTGGAAATACAGAATATTTCTGCTCCATACTTCATTTTGTCTAGCAGATGTTGCTTTTATGTTTTTGAGCCCAATTTGCAGAATGAACATGGTGTCGTAAAACATACTCCTAAAAACAGAAGAGAGGAAACCAGTTAACTGGCCTCTTACCAGGACAGTTTTAAGAAGGGCCAGACTTTTAGCCGTGGCCTGTCTGGAGTACAAAAGTGAGACTATTCTAAGAAGAAAAGCAGTGTCATGACATGTTTATTGATGTAAACTGTGGATAAAGAATGTTCAGTCACATTTTTAGAGAAAATATAAACTATTGGGCAGCTGACTAAGGAGGGGACTATCATTGGACAGTTGCCTCCTACCTACACTCCATCCCCTAATATTTAAAAATATTGTTTTCTTGCAACATTTGCCAGTGATCCAAAAATAGAAAAAAAAATCCTCCTTTTTATGACTCAGTATCTTCAGGTTGTTACAACAAACCTGTTCAGCTTTTGAATCTTGTTAAAGTCAAAATATTGAGTCAATTCATCAGCACTAAGCGATTAGATTTTCGCTTTATGCGTGTTTTGAAAGCAGGGCTTGCTATAAAAGGTATATTTACATAACAACGCTGTTGCTCAATGCCCTTGCATTTTTCTGCACATGCTCTTATCTTAATGGAAATTTACTGGAAAATTCTTGCCAGAATAAACACATTCCTTCAGGAATGAAAGGCTTAATGTACTTTTCGTTCAACGGCACCATTTTCCTATGAGCAGATAAACCAAATTATTTGGCATTAGTCATTATACTTCACACATTCCACAGTTCTCATCATGATCTCCCGTGGGGCTAAGGGTTGTCAAAAATAGCAATAAAGTAGACAGCCTTACATTATAATGAGAGGTAAAACAAAAGCAAGGACAGGCGTCTATATATTTGACATGAAATAAACCAAAAATGAATCCGGCAAACACTGTAAATTAGCTTTAGCTATCCTGATAAAGCAGGATTAAGGAATATGAACCAGAGATCAGTTGAGCTGGCGATCACAGAAATAAAAAATATAATTTACTTTTCATTTTTAAGAGAAAAGAGAGCTTTCTCGTTCACATTGTAATTTAAGAATCAGGAGTGTAAACCCTAAACTGAGAACACCGATGGTATCATGGCCACAGGGTGGGATACAAGGATGTAAACAGGAGTTGGGGCAGGGAGGGAGGAAGTGTCCTTTGAATTAAGGGATGGGGGCGGCAAACAATGGACAGTGGAGGCTAGAGGAAAGAGATTCACACAAACATGTCTAGACTTCCTCCTGCTGGCCCTCACTCTAACGCCCACCCATCACCATGCCAGGGTTGCTGCTGGGGTGAGATTATAGGGATTGTTCCCTCATTCATGCAACCAGCATTAATAAAGTATGTAATCAAGGCAGAGAGAACCATCTTTAAAGGGATAAAACTGGCCGATTAGCACATTACAGTTAAGTAGCCAGTTATATTGCATTTATTTGCAGCAATAGGTAATTAAGTTATTTGACTTTTACTTAGTCAGTTGGAATTAAACTGCTGGATAGATTAGACCAGAGTTGAGTGACCTTCTTCCTTATGCTGTATTAAATCCTACCATTTTAAATAACTATGGGAAAGGCCACTTTAAATGTGAAAATGTTCACACACTATTAAAGAATTTTGTTTTGTCGCATTTCTTTTTATTTTCTCTATGTGCAGCAAGTAAAACCAGTCTAGCAGAGTATTACTTCCTAATGTCTTCTTGGGAGATAAAAAAGCAATTTGATATTAGAATAACAAAACACTCATTCACCAGTTATTGTCTCCACTCAAATTGTATTTCTGAAAAATTATTGAATATAAAGGGGAAAAACCATAGCTGAAGAATTTCCTTCTTCAAGTAATAAGGCTTTTCCCTCTCTATCTCAATATAAACAATAATGAAACAATTTAATATTTCTATTCTATATGGTTTTTTTAAATTATTAGGCCCTTTAATTCAATGTTAGTAGTAGGTAGGATATGACTTATAAAGAAAAAAATATAGTTGAAGTCATTAAAAAATTTATTCACTTATCCTTTTCTTCATAGATTATATTTAACCAAATGTTTACAAGGTAATTCCTAACTACTTATTCAGAATTGCCAATAAATACAATTTTTTACCATGTTTTAAAATATATGTAAGTAATAGGTACATTTATAAGTGTAAATATTAAAAGTTGCTTTCTAAAATAGAGTGTAACAGCAAACTTAATATACCATCCTTCTATTCATGTTTTGGTTACAAAAAACAAAATGAAAATTCAAATGGTACCTCATTCATTGATTGCGGATATTTGCTATGTAAGGGTTGATTGAGTTTGATTTATAGGTATCAATGATAAATATGAAATACTGTGTAAAATTCAATCCCAATTTAATTAACCTCTAATCAAGATTTAACCTGTTGCTTTCTAAGAACAAATTTTCAAGTTTAAAGAAGGCTTGGGCCTCCCTGGTGGCGCAGTGGTTGGGAGTCCGCCTGCCGATGCAGGGGATACGGGTTCGTGCCCCGGTCTGGGAGGATCCCATGTGCCGCGGAGCGGCTGGGCCCGTGGGCCGTGGCTGCTGGGCCTGCGCGTCCGGAGCCTGTGCTCCGCGGCGGGAGGGGCCACAGCGGTGAGAGGCCCGCGTACCACAAAAAAAAAAAAAAAAAAAGAAGGCTTAAAATAATTTAAGCAAAATGGAAAAGGAAAAATATTTATCACATGGCTGTTTGTTCTTTGCCATGCTTTTCCATAGAGGATAAAACTGTTCATTCTACAAGCGTATTATAATCAGTAGCCTCTCAAGGTAAACAGTTTCAAAATATACATCTCTTTGGTTTTGTTAAGGAGAACTTGAGTTTCCAAATTCTCCAGCTCAGTACTATGATATTTTAGAAATTGTACTACTTCCTCATGTACTAAGATGAACCGTGTTTTCTTTTGAATTTATAGTCGCAGATATGGCCAGTATACTATGAACCAGGAAATCACCAAAGTTATAGAAAGGCCTCCATTTGATCGATCAAGTTCCCAGGATTCTTTGGATGAACTATCTATGGAAGATTATTGGACCGAACTAGAAAATATCAAGAAATCCAGTGAGAACAGACAAGATGATCAAGAGGTGGTGGTTGTCAAAGAGCCTGATGGTAATAATGAAATTAATAAAACTTTTTTTTCTTTTTCTCTCTGTCTCTTTTTTTAAATATGTATTGATGGGAAATGAATACATGGAAAGGAAGAGGAGGAAAAAAAATTAAAGCTAGGAAAACCAGAAAAAGATAAATGGTAGCTGCCTTTCAACTTGAAAATGACTTAATTGTGGCAGATTTATAGATGCAACTGACAAATATAAATGGCATAAGTAAATTCACTTAGGTTTGGATGTGGCTAGAATCTTGTTGGCTAAGCTTGCTGTATCATAGACTCTTAGAGTTAGACTAGAATTTTGAAATCATCTAAGCTTTATTTAAATTCCTTCTGTGGTATCCTAGCCACATGGCCATTTGGCCTCTAGTGAGTATAGATGCTGATGATGCTGATGCTTTTCCGTCAGCTTGAGCTGTTTCGGTGTTCTTTATTTTATTGATTTACAATCTGCTCTACACTACCTTTTACTCACTTATTGTAGATCTGCCTTCTGGAAGATCAGAACAAGTCTGTTTTATTTTTTGCATAATAGCCTTTCAAATGGTTGAGGATAGTTGTCTTGTTACTAGCCAAGTAACTTTTTTCTAGAAGGAAAGATTCACATAAATCAATCCTTGTTGGTGGTTTGCAGACCTATCCCAGTCCTGGTCATCTTATCTTTCAAAGTATCATCCTCCAGATTGGCAGCAGTGCCACAGTTTAGCCAGCTAAGCTCAGGGTACAGATTTGGACGGTGGAAGATTGTATTAACATTCTTAGCCTCCATATTTACTTCTTGTATTTGGTTCATAATTTCACGCAAGTCTCTTTCTAGCTTCATTTTCCACAGTCTCCACTACTGTATTTAATATTCTGGAAGAAACATGTAAAACTTCACTTTTTTTTCCCCTTAAATTTCATGCTTTTTTTTTTTTTTGGCTAATCTGTTAAATTAAAGTAGACACTAGGTTTCTGATGCCCAACTCTGGCATCTATTATATTAGCATTCTTTCTATGCCTTGTGCCATCTATAAGTTTGTAAGTAAGTCTTTGGTATATAAGTTGATACAAATGCCAAGAAAGTAAGAGCCACAGTTAGTACCTTGGGACCCACTGCTAGTAGTGACCTGTTTTTCAACAGAAGACTTCTTTTTTTCTATATATAAATTTATTTATTTTTGACTGTGTTGGGTCTTTGTTGCTACGTGCGGGTTTCTTCTAGTTGCGGGAGTCGGGACTATTCTTCATTGCGGTCGTGGGCTTCTCACTGCGGTGGCTTCTCTTGTTGTGGAGCACGGGCTCTAGGCGCGCGGGCTTCAGTAGTTGTGGCTCGCGGGCTCTAGAGCGCAGGCTCAGTAGTTGTGGCGCACGGGCTTAATTGCTCTGTGGCATGTGGGATCTTCCCAGACCAGGGCTCGAACCCCGGTCCCCTGCATTGGCAGAAGGATTCTTAACCACTGCACCACCAGGGAGGCTCTCAACAGAAGACTTCTTAATGATGCTAAATGAATTAGCATCAAGTTGTTTAGTACTGAAATCTATCCATACATAAATAGGCTTTTCTCCTTTGCTATAACATTTGTTGAAAAAAAGCAACCAATAATACTTGAAAAAGAAAAGTTAGAGATTTCCCTTAATTTAACACTGATTTGTAAAAGAAAATTATAACCAACTCATTGTTTTATTTGGGTTCTCTTTCATTTTACTCTCATTCTTTCTCACTTTACCAATACAGTTGAGTTTTTTTGTGGTAATAGTGTCTCCCAACCTTTCTGTCTCAAAGTTTCAAGATGGCAGCAGCATACCAGTGGCCTGCTGCATAAGGAGAAAACATTCTACAGAAAGCAGCACTCAAGCCTGATACATAGCCATGTGTCCTTAGCTGTTTCGTAATTCTTCAAGACTAAAATGGATTCGTAGAGTGTTGTTCATGATGTGATTATCGAGAAGAATTAGGACTGTTTCTATACACCCGTGCCTTTTCTTTGACTTTAAATTGTTTGAATTTTACCTCTACTTTTTAATGGAACAAGTGACTCTATATTGTAATCTTGTTTACTTCCCTTATCATGGCAATATCAGCTTTTTTCTGGCCATTTGGTTTTATACACGTATACTGAGTTCTACCTTAACAACATTAATAATCATGGCTGACTTTTTATGTCAGTAAACAGTTTTTGTTGCCTGGCATGCAGAATGCCTGGCACTGCCTTATGTTTCTTGAAGCCAAGGTTATTAATACTTTATTTCTGCCCTCATGGAGTTTAAATAGTAGAGAAGGATAGATGGGCACACTAGTCAGTGCTCCATCATGTGATATGGACTATACTAGAGCTCTGCAAAGTTCTTCCCATGTGATATTCTCACATTTGGTTATGAGGCACCAGGGCAGCTGTGGTTTAGTTTACAGATGAGAAAACAGAGTCAGCTTGAGGCTAAGTGACTCGGCCAAAGTGACATGGCCATCACGGTGCAGAAATGGGGTATGGACACAGGTCTTTTGTGTCTCAAGTCCTTGGTCTTTCAATTTCCTCTATAAACATGGAACTTGGAGTGAATCTATTCTAGTTATCATTCAGTTTTTCTGTTAATCATCAACAGATCTTCCTTTTTTTTTTTTTGGCCACGCCGCCTGGCATGTGGGATCTTAGTTCCCTGATCAGGGATCGAACCAGTGCCCCTGCAGTGGGAGCACAGAGTCTTAACCACTGGACTGCCAGGGAAGTCCCGAATCATCAATAAATCATATACAACATTTGCTTTACTGTTTACTTCCTTTCAGTGTTTTGAATGTACTCAGTTGTTTAATTAGTTTCCTATAATAAGCTCTTTTGGTCTTTTTGCTGAAAATAGTGTGCTTTTAAAAAAAATTTGTAAAAAACATGACTTTGATATGCTGACCTTGGGGGTTAAAAAAATTAATTTGAAATTGATTAGTTCCTGATGTCCAGATGCTCTTTGCTTCTTTGCCACACTCCCTGTCAGATACAGCGAGCAGAGAAAACAAGCCTTTCTATCAGTTAGGGTTGGACTCGGGTAGTGCTGAATTTAAGCCAAGAAACAGGGCTTTAATGGCCATCCCCAGCATCGACTTCCTTCTGTAACTTGATGGAAGTAAGTTATCTTTTCATGGCTTGCTCATCTCTGTAAAGGGAACAGTATTATCTTCCCCTAGTTAATCTGCAGGGAAGTTATAGAGGTTAATCACATGTGAAGTCATTTAAAAGTTTTAATTGAGTATATATGAAATGGATCTAAAATTTGATATCTTTATGGCTGGAGTTTATGGCAGTTGTCCAAGTTTCAGATAATGATTCTTAGCACTGCGGTTTGGTTGTGATATAAGAGTTTCAGTAAGAGTTTTTAAACAGCTTAAAAAATGTAAAAGTTCTCATATTTTGTGATTTAAATACCATTTTTCTCTGTTGTCTTAGAGGGAGAACTGGAAGAAGAATGGCTTAAGGAGGCCGGTCTGTCCAATCTCTTTGGAGAGGCTGCTGGAGATCCCCAAGAAAGCATGGTGTTTTTATCAACACTGACCCGGACGCAGGCGGCAGCTGTTCAGAAACGAGTAGAGACTGTCTCCCAGACCTTGAGGAAAAAAAACAAACAGTACCAGGTTCCTGACGTCAGAGACATATTTGCTCAACAGAGAGGGTCAAAAGAAAGTGAGGTAGGTTTTCTTTTTTGATAAAGCAAAGGAATAATTGCTTAGAATCAATTGAACCCATCTAGTTTGATTCAGATCATTAAAAACTTAATGGGCATGTATATGCAAGGGGCTAAAGCTCCATGCTCTCCATAATCAAGAGGGACTTGATCCCTGTCCTTCTAGAAGTTATACTGATGGGGCAGAAAATGAAACAAGTTACATTTCTCTGTGACAATACCTGTGTTAGGTGTCCTTGGAGCTTTAGGAATGGCCCCAACCCCCTAGACAATGTGACTGCTAATTGTTACTTACAGAGAAGTCAGAGGTGGAGGATTCTTCCTTCTATATTAACTCTTGTAGGAAAATTTGCTTTTTTTCTAGACTAATGTGGGGATGAATGGAAATGGAATGTGAGGGAGTAAATGTAGCTGAATTATAAAACAGGAACCCTGAACATGAAATAACTTCCCCTTTGCATCTAGCACCTAGCACGGTGCCTAGCACATAGAAGATTTGAGTAGATATTTGCTAAGATGATGAATTTATTAGTGGAAGCTGTTGAAGTCTGGTAGAGACTTTGGGGCTGATGGCTATCAGGGAAGGCATGGTACAAGTAGGAGATCTGTATGGTGTAGAACAGTGCTGCTCAGTACAGCCAGTTGGTAGGCTGCTTGTGGCTCATCCAGGAGGACCTCAAGAGCTTGCACAAAATGTAAATTAATATCATCTGCTCCTTCAACAAGGAAGTCTTGCTACAACGAGGAAAAAGAAGGTCAGCTGAACTTAATGATGTTCTTAGGGTCAAAGTTGATTTATACTCTGGACTGTTCTCAGATGAAGTTGGAATAGCTCTCTGGTCTAGAAGACCCAGTTGGATGATTGGAGTGAGAACAGACAGAACGGATGTTGGACGATGATTGCAGTGATAATAATAGCAGTTATATTTGCTGCTGCCACTACTGACCACCTACTGTGCCGACTACTTTCCATGCCATATCCCATTTCATCCTTAGAGCTGTCCTGTGAGTGAGGTATCATCGTTTCGATTCCACAGGCTCATCGACTTTAAGTCACTTGCTCAGTGGTCCTGTAGATAGTAAACCCAGATTTGTCAGACTCTAAATAAGTGCTTTTAACCACTGTGCATCCTGCTACGTTTGGGTTTACATATATGATTCTGATATTAAGTAGTCTCAGTAAATACATGAGATGTATTTACACTATAAATAAAGGGTAACAAAAATCTTTTTAAAAAATGAGGGACTAAATGGACTTACATTTAAGGTATCTTTCTGTCATAAAGAGGTTTTTTGCTTTTTGTAGTCATTTCATTCTTCCAAGAAATCCTTTATAGCTGCAGCTTCCTGCTCTATTTGCATGGTCAATTGTAGATCAAATCCAGTCCATTTTATAGGAGTTTTGGGGTGACTGGATTGCTCTAGGTAGGTCTCTGGCTGCTGTGAGGCAGTTACGCGCTTGCATACCACCCAGTCGTTATTTGGGCCATCCACTGGGGTTGAAGGACTGGACTTGGTTTCCAGCTGTAGAAAAATGAATAGTAAGGAAATATAGTATTATGACATTTCCTTCCCAATTAAAGAGCCCTCCCTGAGGGAGTTAAGAGGGAACAAAAGGTGGGGGGGGCAGAGAGCTGAGCCTAGGCAAACCATATACTGTGGGATTCCTGCCAGTCTCTAAGAGGATGTTGCTACTCAATGCTTCAAGCAACATTTTCCAGCAAATTCTTGGTGATGTCTAAACCACATGGTTTGAGTTCAAGGTAATTGGTGAGTTGTATCATCTGATGGAGTCAATAAGAGAGAAATAGCACAAGTAAATCAAAATAATGTTAACTTGCTTACACTTTATGCCTTTAATCGAAACACTGCCACCCATTAGAAATATGTCCCCCATCCCTCAAGCAAACATGGGCCAGCTGTCTTTACTTGCAGTTCTTCTATTCTCAAATAAGTACAGTGGGCCCTCCATATCCCTGGGTTCTGCACCTGTGGATATGGAGGGCCGACTATACTACGCCATTTTTTATAAGGGACTTGAACATCCTCCAACGTTGGTATCTGCAAGGGCAGGGGTGGGGGTGTTCTGGAACCAGTCTCTCACAGATACTGAGAGATGACTGTCCATATTCAACTCTTCTGTTTCAAATGCTTCCTCATGAAGCCCTTGCTGACACTGGGAAATATAATACAGAAATGAATACCATCTGCACTGTTATCTTCAATTGCTTAGGAAAACAATTCCAACCACATGCTCCAAAATATGTGTTCATATGTAAGATTAGAATTACTCACTGTGTGCCCTGTGCCATGGAGTGCAGGCTCGTGGGCGGAGGGAGGAGGATGGTATTGCCCTGCCTGAGGGGGACTGAAGTAGTGCCACGACTCTTGTACCACTTATGTGATGGGTAATCGCTCTACACTGACCTGGGTACCTCTAACCTCTAAGTAGAGCACCTCTGCGTACCTGCCCCCGTGCCTTTCTAGACTCTTCTTGGATTGCAGGTGGAGGGGGGAGTTCTCCTCTGCTAACACCTGAGTTGAAGTATGTGGGGAGGGGACTACAAAGGCTATCTTCTTTTGTATAGAGAGGAAAATCCAATGGAATGAGTATTTTAAAGACAGTTCATTCAAATAGACCTCTGTGTATGATTGACCTAGACTCCCCTTCCTGATTCCTGAATTCCTCCTGAAGCCTTACTTGGAAAGGAGGAAGTACGGCCTGGACCCACTTACTGGTGAGAGGAGCCAGCTATGTTTTCCTGTGTCCATAAACCCTTGGAGGGCTGCATTCTTCAGGTGTCACTTCCCCAACCCCTCGAAAAAGGAGTTCCTTTGAATATCTAAGCTCTTATTACCTGCTTGGTAATGTAGTTTTAGTTGATCTCACATTTATTACTAGCTTTTTAAAAAAATATGAAGAATTCTATTTTATTACCTACATGTCAACTTATCATTTTATTGTATAACAGCGTTATTGAGAGAGAATTCACCAAGTCGCCCACTTCAGGTTTACAATTCAGAGGTTTTTTGTATAGTCAGATTCGCAACCATCCTCACAATCCATTTTAACATCATCTCCAGAAGGAAACCCATACCCATGAGCAGTCATTCCTCATATTCCTCTCCTTACCCCCTAGGCAACCACTAATTTACTTTCTGTTTCTATGACTTTCCTATTCAGAAGATTTCGTAGAAATGAAATCACACAATATGTGGTCCTTGGGCCTGATTCCTTTCACTTAGTATAATGTTTTCAAGGTTCATCCATGTTGTAGCATGTACCTGTACTTTGTTTTCTTTTATTGCAGAATAATATTTCATTGTGTGGGTAGCTCACATTTTGTTTATCTACTCATCTGTTAATGGATATTGTTAACTTTTTGATATGTTTTCATTTCCCTTCAATTTATGGCGGCATTCTTGCTGGCAGGGACACTCTTGATGTTGCCCTTATTCCCCACAGGGCTTAGTAGTGTGTCTTACAAGTTGTGGGTGATCACATGTTTATTGGATGATTGCTTGTTGATTATACCTGTAGTCCTTTTTTTCTGTGATTGATATCATTCTGAGTGCATTTCTTGTACTCTGAAGGTTAGTAATAGAGTTATTTCACAGTACCGTTTCTCTGGTTGTGAGGTGGAGATGACTAAATGGCCCATGTTCTATCTTTAGCCTCCAGATGGTACAGAATCACAATCAGTCAGAACAGACGAAAACAAATACCAAGGAAAAGATGGTAAGTTGGACCCATTCTCTTGTATTTTCTCATTTATTAGTATAACAAACAGATAAGACCTTTTGAAACATTCGTCTTCAATTCTGGTAAGCAAATTCTATTCAGATACTCATATAAAGAACCCACATAGATAATTACATAAGACTGAGCATATAGTTGGCCTTTGATTTTTTTAAAATACTTGTCTATCTCTATCTGTTCTAACATCTCTGTACATAGGCAGTTTTCCCAAATGCTTACCATGTGCCGGGTACAATGCAGAGATATTTACCTAATTTAATATACTCAGGAACTCTATGTAGTAAATATTGTTCTTAACCCATTCTACAAATGAGAGAAGTGAGGTTTAGAGATGTAAAGTTACTTTCCCAAGGCCACACAGCTAGTAAGGGGAGCCAGTGAATTTGGAACCTCATTTTCAGATCTGAAGTTCTTAGCTCATAAATGGATTGCTTTTCAGAAAGTTTAGAAAAACTTTTTAAGTTAAAATTTTTGGGGGGGGGCATTGATTACAACTCTCCTTTTCATTCCTTTTTCTGTATCTGTTATTTCAGAAATGGATTAGAAATTCAAGGCATGGATGAAAATAAATAGTAAGACTTTATTAGTACTTACCAAGAAAGAATTTAAAGCTATTTCATGGATTTACAAAAAGGAAAAATTTCTAAATTAAGGTCACAGATTTAATCCTCAGTGTGCTGTTACTTAAAAACTGTAGCAAAGGTTGTTGGTGGCTGCCTGAGTCCCGCTTGGGACTTTTCTTTTGTTTATGTCCTTAAGACCTGGCACCTGGAGTGTTCATGGCATTGCTAGTGTTGTGTTTGGATTGGAAGTAGTGGAGGAAGAGTATCAGGTAGACTGTGGAGGCCTGGGAAGTGTTCCCAACCTTCCTATAAAAATCAAAGGTTAGTCCAAAATTACTGTATACGGGACATTTTGGAGTCTTGGAGCATCTAGTATCTTTATCCTTCCTTCCGTACTTTTCTCAGAACTTCTCTCCTGCACCCCTGCCTTAAAATGTATACACACACACGTATGTGCATATATAAGTGTGTGCATGCATGTGTATAGACACATACGTGTCTATATATTTATGTCTATAAAAGCACTTGCTTTTTTACTGTTCTGTGGAGATTTCTTTATTTACATGTTTTATATCAGAATGAAATTACTGGGTGTTTCCCTAAGTCTGTGTGCCAGTAGACACTGAAGTGGCAAGCAGGCTGGAATAGCCAGTGCAGGCGGGCTAGAGAGCTGGGTCGTTAAGAGAGACAGATGAACCTTTTGTGCCAATATCAATATGCTTTGGGCTTTGGGGAAGAGCGACTGGCAATTGCTAAATGAATACTGAGGGAAACATTGTCCTTTCTTGGTGTTTTCCTCCTTTGCCAGAGATGGTGATGTAGGCTATATAAACAGAAGTTCTGGAAGACAAGTTCATTATAGCAGTCCCTTCCAGCCTAGCTTGCGGCAGCAGAGTGGAATGTGACAAACTTGCTGCCTGATTTACATCTGCTTTTGCTGGAATGCTATGAAGTGGGCATAGAGCCTCCAGACAGAATAATAAGAGAATGTGTATAACGCCATCCAAGTCACTGAGTATCTACTACTGCACCTGTTCTGGGCAATGCCATGCTCTTTTGCTAGCCAGTGAATTAACCAGTGTTATGCAAACATTGAAAGGTTCTGAATGAAATGCATGGAAAATATTGTCTGGAGTTCAGAAGTGGAGCTCTTTCCATTTGAAATCTGTAAGTGTGAGCTACGTAGTCTATTTTCAGTGTTTTCCCTACACTTAGGCTTTTATGCATGTTCAATCAAAGTTACTTACTCTAAATGAAAAATAAAATTTTAATGTTGCAAGCATTGTTGCATTTCAAATTAATTAATCTACTGCTAAGTATCAATCTTAACTTTTCATCAAATTATACAACTCTGAGTATATGAAAGGCCAGTGTTTAATACATACATTTAGAAATTACTAATAATGCCCAAATAATTTTTAAAACTTTCGTGTTATGTATATTTTCTTTTCCGAGTTCTAAGGAGGAGGGGAAATTATTTTTAAAAATAAAGATGTGGATTATTTTGGACAATTGAAAAACTTTGAGTTTTGTAAAGTATTTGTAACTCAGTGCTATTATCCACTTAAAAACCAAAGGAGAATAGATTAAATAAATTATATTATTTACACTTTTGGGCTTTAAGAGCCAAAAGGTTTATCTCAGCATTCTCTGTTAATGTTTCTCTTTGAGAGTAGATAATTGATTCATAGATACTTTTATTAGTCAGTTAACTATCTATTTCTTTTAGCAGTGCTCCTTTATCACCCCGAAGCTGTTTTTCCTGCTATCTGCCTTAACTGGAGTTACCATTTGATCCTTAAGCCTTTTCTATATTGTGTTTTTTATTTTTGCCAATTTTTGGAGGAGATTCATATGTTTAAAATGTATTCTAACTTAATTATAATTCTTCTCAGTTTTGAATTCAGCACAGAACATTTGTTTGTGTGTGGGGGGAGGTGGTGTTTATTGTAGCTCTGACATGGGGCTGTTAAGGAGAAAAGGGAGTCGTTTTAACATTCTTGTCCATAAACACTCAGCTTTTAGAAAGGTAGCTTCTAATTTAAGAAAATGGCTAATCAGTTTTTTCCTCTTAGAATGGTTTCCTAGGAAACCAATATACATATTCACAGTAAAACATAAAGCAGTGTAAACCAGTGGGAATATAAAACTCAAGTTGTGCTTTGACATTTAAGTTAATACTTTAAAAATTAATCGGAGAGAGGTCTAGTTATCCTAATTAAAAAAAAATTGTCACAAGCTGTTGGAAAAGCATAATGTGGCATAGATGGCAGCAGATAAATACAGTCAAAAGCTTTAAATTTTCTCTTATTTTTTGAATTCACGTGGGTCCATTTTACTTACTTTCTTAACTGTGAGATGTGACCAGGGCCAGCTATGTAATTTGCAAGGCCCAGTGAAAACTGAAAATGTAGGGCTTCTTGTTCAAATTGCGAGACGGCAACAGTAGAGCATTAAACCCAGCTTGGGGCCCCGCTGAGCACTACCCAAGTCCTACAACCAAGAAGCCCTCACTTCTTATTGAATGAGAGTGAAAAAGGCTAGATTTAGATTTATCCGTATTTTCTTTTGAGTAAAACAATTTTTCTGTGTGTTTTTGATTTAAATGACTATAAGTATAGAAAATACATAGAAGATAATACAAATACATTTTCTGAAGGCATCAGACTTTTAATAATATACGTATATATGACATATTTATTAAATTTTAAAATTAACTTTACCCTCCATCACCTTGGTGTGTTAGTATATAAGCATTTGAATGTACTATGTAAGCTTACTGATGTAATCCAGAGCTGCCCACCATGATTTAATGGTCTGCAATGAGAAAATAACAGTAATCCTGTCATTGATTTCAGGTTTTTTTCTAGTGTGAGTTGTGTTAAAAACCAAAAACTTATCAAATAGCCAAATTTAGAAGTATTTTCTTCCAAGCTTAAAGCTGATGTTTTCAGCAAATAAGTTTTCAGGTGTTAAGTTTTTTCCTGGAGGATTAACAACCAACAAACCAAGAAAAAAATGTTAAATTTATTATAAACTGTTGATGTAAATACATGGAACTTATTTCATTAGATTTATAGTGTAAGAGAGCTGTTATAATCTTTGTAATAATCTGGTGCAAAACCTGTTGGTTCTGGTACCAGGTACCTCCAGACCTGACTCCCACAGTGCACATTGTTTGTGCTAACTTTTGTTTTGGAATTTTTACTATGATAGGTAGGTAACATTCCAGAAAGGACATGCAGGCATGGAAGAAATCTTTCTCAGGAATCTGTTCCACTGTGAGGAAATTAAATGGTATATCATAGTTTTAAGAGAGAGTAAAGCTAACCTCCCTTCTCTCCTTTTTTTGCTTTTACTCTCCCAGTATAAAATGAAGCAATGATTAAGTCTACTAAATTTTTGTGAGGTTTTTCATTCAGAGCTTGAGATCACCCATCAATGTTTTGGAACTGGACTCAGTCTAAGAATTGTGACCTCAGAGAAAGATTCCACAATTCAACTCTGGCTTTCTAGTCACCACCTTCCCTCCTCTATGCCCCTATGCACCATTGGTAGAATTCCTTGAGTATACTTTTTACTATTAAAATAACCGTTAATTATTGCTTATAGTAAATAGTATTTTTCCCAAAGGTTTATATGGTTGATGTATTAGAAGTTAAAAAAAGAAGTAGCCAAAGCACATGAATTGAATCTTTTGTCTTTTTCCCAGATCAGGCATCTAGCCTAGTTGTTGGCGAAAAGGAGCTGACTCCACTGGTGCCTGAAGAGGCACCTGCCTCTGAAACAGACATCAACCTGGAGGTATCATTTGCAGAGCAAGCTGTCAATCAGAAAGAGAGCTCCAGAGAGAAAATCCAGAGGAGCAAAGGGGACGATGCCCTGTTACCTGTACGTAATACACTCTTCAGATGTCATTATCAGAGTATATTTTTCATCAGCTTTTTATTTGGAAAATTTTAGGTCTTTAGAAAAGTTGAAAGAATAGTATAGCATACACTCCTACAGCCTTCCTGTAGATCCATTTAACATTGTACAACCTTTACTTTCTTTCTACATATATCTATCTATCTGTGTATAGGTTATACTATAGACATATACTCACTTTTTTCTTTAGCCTAACAAGGGCATACAAAACAAAACACAGTTATAATGCTTAAGAAATTGAACATTAAAACAATAATTATATTTTAATATATGATCATATTAAAATGTTCCCAATTGTCACAGTATTGTCCTTAATATCAATAGCTTCTCCCTTAACTCCCACCTGGGATTCAAACGAGGGTCATGTGTTGTGTTTAATGTCATATTTTTTTGGTTTCTTAAATCTAGATCAGATCCCTTGATTTTTCTTTAATATTTTGAAGAGTCCAAATCAAATTTCTGATTTTGTCTGTCCTTGGTGACTGAATTCACATTAAACTTTTTTTTTTTTTTTTTTGTGGTACTCGGGCCTCTCACTGTTGTGGCCTCTCCCGTTGCGGAGCACGGGCTCCGGACGCGCAGGCTCAGCGGCCATGGCTCACGGGCCCAGCCGCTCCGCGGCATGTGGGATCTTCCTGGACCGGGGCACGAACCCGCGTCCCCTGCATTGGCAGGCGGACTCTCAACCACTGCGCCACCAGGAAAGCCCACATTAACATTTTTGGTCACATTACTGCCTAGGTGATGTTTATGCCTCTCATTGCATCATCAGAAGAGGGGCATGACATCAGATGATCCCTTTACTGGAGATGGAATTTTGACCACTTGGTTAAGGAGACGTTCACTGGATCTCCCCATCATAAAGCTACCTTTTCCTATGTACAATTAATACTAATTTGCGATCCTTGATACCGAGGGAATATCCTATCTGTCAGTAATAACCTACCACCCAGTGGCTTCACCATGCATTTGTAATCCTTGCCTGAAACAATAATTAGACTAGTGTTTGAGAAATGGTGATTTTCTCATTCTATTATTTCTTCTATATTGATTGGCTGGCAATCTTCCATAATAGTGCTTTTCCTCCCTTTCCTCTTTTTGTTTTTGAATAGCACTATTCAAAAACTTCCTTTTTTGATTCAGTGTTTTATAGCTCATTATTGTTTTTCTTTGATGCTTAAATTTACTCAGATTTGACAAAAGGGAGCCCTTCAAGCTGGTTCCTATGCCATTTTAACATGTCCTCATTCTTTTACTCCTTTGCTTTCTAGTACAAGATGTTCCAGGCTCACCTTGTACTTTTCTCCCCCTCAGATTAGAAGGAATCTGTTTCTTCAAGGAGTTCTTGTTTTTTCAGTAGCAGGTTGTGTTTCAAAACCAACCTCTGTACTGAGTGTTCTCATTGCTACCGAATGTCTTATATTTTTAAAAAACACATTTACTGGTATAGATGAACCGGTTTGCAGGGCAGAAATTGAGACACAGATGTAGAGAACAAACGTATGGACACCACGGGGGGAAAGCGGCGGGGGGTGGGGGTGGGGGTGTGATGAATTGGGAGATTGGGATTGACATGTATACACTGATGTGTATTAAATGGATGACTAATAAGAAAAAAAATACATTTATTTTGTAGGATTTCACCACACAAAAGTTAAAAAGCATAGTATAATGAACTCCCCAATACTTACCACCTAGCCTCAACATTCATTTTCCCATGACTAGTCCTGTCCTGTACATAACCCCAACCAGTTCCCTACTCTGTGGGTTTTTTTTTTTTTTTTTTTTGGCTGTACGTGGGCCTCTCACTGCTGTTGGCCTCTCCCGTTGCAGAGCATAGGCTCCGGACACGCAGGCTCAGCGGCCATGGCTCACGGGACCAGTCGCTCCGCGGCATGTGGGATCCTCCCGGAATGGGGCACGAACCTGTGTCCCCTGCATCGGCAGACGGACTCTCAACCACTGCGCCACCAGGGAAGCCCCTGTGTTATTTTGAAACACATCTCTGAATTAAATTTTGCCATTTATAAATATTTCAGTATGTGTTTCAAAAAGATAAAGAGGGTTTTTGAAAAAAACACATATCCAGGGCTTCCCTGGTGGCACAGTGGTTAAGAATCCGCCTGCAAATGCAAGGGACACGGGTTCAAGCCCTGGTCCGGGAAGATCCCACATGCCCTGGAGCAGCTAAGCCGGTGTGCCACAACTACTGAGCCTGTGCTCTAGAGCCTGCGAGCCACAGCTACTGAGCCTGTGTGCCACAACTACTGAAGCCAGCATGCCTAGAGCCCGTGCTCCTCAAAAAGAAGCCACCGCAATGAGAAGGCCATGTACCGCAATGAAGAGTAGCCCCCGCTCACCGCAACTAGAGAGAGCCCGTGCGCAGAAACAAAGACCCAACACAGCCAAAAATAAATAAATAAAATAAATGAAAACAAAAAAAAACCCAAAATACATATCCATATTACTATTATTGTACCTTAAAAATTTCTAATAATTCTTAATTTCAAATATCTAATCAGTGTTCAAATTTCAAATTGAATCACAAATTTCATGTTTTTTTTGTTTTTTGTTTTTTTTACAGTTTGTTTGAATCAGGATCCAGATAAGGTTCATACATTGCGGTTGGTTGATAATGCCTTTCAAGACTCGTAATCCCTTCCTCCCTCCCTCCTTCTGTCTCTGTGTGTGTGTCTCTCTCTGCCTCCTTCCCTTCCCCTTCTCCCTTATTTCATTACTCTCCCTCTTTTTCCTTATCCTTTCTTCCATTCCTCCCTTTCTCCCTCCCTCAAAATTTGTTTGTTGAAGAAACCTGGTTATTAAGTTTCTTGTTCTGTCCCCATGTTCTTCTGCTGCTTGTAAATTGGTTGACTCTAGATTGATCAGACTCAGGCTCATTTTTTGGTCAAGACTACTTCATATGTGATCATGTATCAAGAGGTTAAAAATATCTGGTTGTCTTTTGTGAAATTAGCAGCTGCTGCTGATCAATGCTTGGATCCATTTGTTTATTGATGGTTACAAAATGATGTTCTAATTTCTTTTTTTCCTTTATTAATTTGAATACTTCTATTAAGAAAAATGTTCTCAAATGGGTTACTTCTTACTTTCATTTACCAGTTTTCAAATTTTTGTTGTTGTTGTTCCCTAGCATCTTTCATCAGTGACCAATTAGTGTTGTTTCATTTTAATTTTCTTATAAAAATAGTATCTTAACTCATGGATGTAGACATATATGACATGACCCTAGAGAAAGTTTCTCATATGTTTCTGGTATATTTTCTGCTTTAGACCTAGAATTGTCTGTTTCTGCAAGAAACTCTGATTCCATTTAGTAGAAATATACTTTTGTGACTATGTTCAAGACAGTAGGAATGTTCATTTCTCTGAGTTGGTCATTGCGTAAAGCCTTTTCAGAGGACAGAAGTACATCTGTGTCTTCTTTCTTCCATGCTGAGAATAGTGGTTTTCAGGATACAGCAGATAATATAATTAGAACATCACATAATTCTTTATGTGTTTTATCCTCCGTTAATGCACAGCATATCAACAATGTGATTACTAAAAAACAGCTTAAGCTTGTTTTTCTTTTCCTCAGTTGGTTGTATCCTTGGGATACATCCCAAAAGGACGGTAATAATCAAATTACTCTGCTTTAGGTGTTTAGGATAGTGATTCTCCATATGGTTATGCCACCAACTGCATACGTGGTTGGGTTAATTAGTTTCATTTCATATTCAATGTTTAGGGATTGCTGTTTTGAAACTTAATTTTATTTTGTAAACATGTAAATTATTTAAGTGGTCCAAAAGTCAGAATGAAAAACAAGGTATATAAGAAGTTTCACTTCTGTACTTGAGCCATCACCCTCTTTCCTCCCTTCCCTTTACAGGTAAATTTAGCTTACAGGTAAATTTCTTTTAATTTTATGGTTTATCCTTCCATTCTTAGATAAATGGTAGCCCGCTATACACACCTGATTATTTACTTGTTTATATTTGACTTAGCAGTATGTCTTGGAGATCACTCCATAGTAGTAGAGAGAAATATTTCTTATTCTTTTTTATTTATACATTGTACCCTGCTGTGAGGATGTATCACAATTTATTTAACCAGCCACCTGATGGTGGACATCTAGGTTGTTTCCAGGCTTTATCATATATTTTTAAGAATCTATTTTTATGCCTAGTGGGTAAAGTAAAGGAGTATGCATGCATCATGTGGCCTAAAGAGATGATCCAGGCTCCAGCCCATCCTTAGCAAAAGTATCTTTTAAAAGTGATGGTCTTCTATATCTCAACAGATGGAAGGGGGTTTAAGTGAAGGATGGTAGAGTCTAATTAAACAATATGAAGACTTTGTTGACTTCTAAGTTGTTGATTCAAACAGTGGAATAAACTAGGAATTTAGTTCAGAAACTTAAAGACAAAACTTCCTCTCTCATTTTATTCTCTAACAAACTAAATTTTGCTCACCTACTTTCTAGATTTTATTCACGTTGTGCCCCAAGCTTAAAATGACCTTCCCATTTCTATCCTTCTGTTGTTCCGTGTATATCAAGGAAGCCTTATCCCATCCTTTGGGGTCTAGCTCAGTATCTAGCTTTACTGTTAGCACTTTCCTGTTTGTGAACTTACATTAGATAAAATTTATAAAATCATTCTTTAAACTGTAAAGAATGATTGGCTGTGTTGGGTCTTCGTTGCTGTGCACGGGCTTTCTGTAGTTGTGGCAAGCGGGGGCTACTCTTCGTTGTGGTGTGCAGGCCTCTCATTGTGGTGGCCTCGCTTGTTGCGGAGCACAGGCTCTAGGCGTGCAGGCTTTAGTAGTTGTGGCGTGCCGGCTCAGTAGTTGTGGTGCACGGGCTTAGTTGCTCTGTGGTATGTGGGATCTTCCCAGACCAGGGCTCGAACCCATGTCTCCTGCATTGGCAGGTGGACTGTTAGCCACTGTACCACCAGGGAAGCCCCTCCATGTATTTATTTATGCATATATGCTTCGGTTCATCTATACAACCATTTATTTATTTGTATATCTTCTAGAAGACATGCACGTACTGTAAGCTTTCTACAGGTCATCAGCATGATTGGTGAAGTAAATATTTATATTTGTCACTCTGAGGTGAGAGTCTAAGCAGATAAAACCTCAAATTCCATTTCTACTCCCTGCTCTCCTGCTTCTGTAAGTAAGCAGTAGGCTTTATGTAATACATTGTTCTCTGTTGACCTCATATTACATTCACTTCCTTTCTCTTATGGCATTGAGCAATCTTTGTTAATTCTTTATGATCTCTCACAACAGATTCACGTTTCTCCTCTTAAATTTGGAGGTCAGGTTTTATAACCTTTAATGTGTGTTAAGATGAAAATTGAGCTGTTACTTATTGTTTTCTGTGTACCCATGATATCTTAGAAAGTATGCTCTGTAATTATTTCGTTCATTTATAAAATGATCTCTATGAGGTAGATATTATGATTCTTTTTCATACAAAAAAAACAGGTTAGAGAGATGGCATGGCATGCTAAGGCTTGGCTTCAGTGACTAAGCTTTTGAAGCTGGAGTTTTTTCTGGAAGATCATGATGACATGTGCCCGCAAGGTATATGTGCATTTAATTTAGGTGTGAGTTTAAGTGTCCTTGTATTGGTGCTACTGACAACTTCTTCAGGATAGCTTGGGATGTTATACAATAAGATTCTGGTTTGTTGAGTCCTTCATATACCATAGAAATTTATTAGCACTCCTTTATCCCATCTTGGGAGACTAAAAACGGTAAGGCTTTATTTAGCAATTTTTAAGATCATAGCTTTGAAATGATAACTGTGGTGAAGCCTATATTCTAGATGCATGCCTATATTTTCTTAAGTCTTTATTTAGTGTCTTTTGGATTCTTACTGAATTATGTTTAATTCAAGTAAGTTCATATTTTATGGCAACTTTGGTTGTCTGGTAACAAGGATCAGTGCATACTGAAGGCTAAAAACTTGCATGGAGGCTCAAGTTGGGAGTTTGTTAGAAAATGGAACATCTCTGGAGGAAGCAGAAGGACAGTAAAAGAAATGTTAGTTCGGGATAGGGTGAGGAGACTGAAAACCTAAGGCAGACACACATTTGTACACAATGCAAAAATAGGTGTGTAGGATCATGATCCCGAATTGTCATGAAAAGTTTAAATTATGATTATTGCTCTCCATTTTAAAAAATAAAGAAATTTTTAAAACTGTGAATTTGAAGTTTTCTAAAACTTCATTTATCTAGAAAAGTGTTCATTCCCTAGGATGACAATGACTGAAACACTGTAATAAAATCACATTTTTACACATGGAAGAATCTTAGATAAGAAATGAATTTCCTAGCAGATGATAAGAAGTCATCTGTGGAAATTGACCAAGTAAGAGTAGATTCTCTTGCTTTCTGAATTGAAGCTAGAGTGACTTGATGAGTGAAAATGTCAAGTCCGTCGTTACGGATAAAGTGTCTAACGGGCCCCTCATACCTCAAGGCCTACAGAAGAGGGGTGCAGCCTGGGTGAGATGCCTGATTAATTTATGGTAATGCATGGGAGCCAAGGACCTTATATTTTTTGAAAATTTTTATTTCATTCCTTTTTTAAAGCCCATTTTTCAAAAGGTGAAGAGCTTTTCTTTTGCTGAAATCGCATTGCCTTCTCTTAGCCAACGAACTGAACCATCCAGTCTATTAACTAAACAAAAACGACGTGAAACTTCATAAATATTTAAAGCTGCTGCTATGAATTAAACATTGGGATAAAGAACTAACTCCTTTCATTAAGCACAATGTTAAATAAATAAATAAATAAAGCTCATGACATATTGCTAGGTAAATCCAATGTTTGAACTAATAATATTTCAGGTTTCTTTACACATTTACTTTGGGTAATGCTTTAAATAATTATATTACATGTATTTGGTTTATTACAACAAAAGCAACTGATTTTAATGAAACATTTAGGGCTTTTTTAAAATTAGTAAATGGTTGGTAAATGGGATTGGTTCAGCCCTTCAGAAAACAAAGCAATTAGCAGAACTCTGGGGCCAGGCGAGAAAAAAATGGGAAGAGTTTTGTGGGATTTTAAAAGTGAAGCTCAGTACAAATCACAAAAAATTGGGGGACCATCAAGCCACTAACCCTGTACCTCACTGAGCTTGATTCTGTGCTTTTCTCCCTGTCTGGTGTGTGTCTTCATTCATTGAATACACTGGGACAGAACACCCGCAGTGTGTCAGGGCTGTGGTATAACAGGGATACAGAGGTGATTAAGACATGGTTCCTGTCCTTGCGGGGTTCACAGTCCTACATCAACACTGATCAACCTAGATTCCTCCCTGCCTGCTGTGGGGGGCAGGGAAAATGGAGCAGAGCAGAATGGCCACTGATTTTAGGATTTAGAAGGTCTGAATTTGCCTTCTTATATCACTGGCTATGTGGACATTTTTAGTCTCTTAAAGAACCTCAGTTTCCCAACCTAGAATATGCTGTAATAATTTTTATCCTGTTGGAACTTTTGCGGAATAGAATGACAAACCATTTATCAAAGATGAGTATTGTTTTTGTCTTACCTTGCAGTAATAGTTAAAAGTCAAAACTGTGATATCTGGCTGCACGTTCTCGTTCTCAACCCCTATGCACTGTACCATTAATGCTGGAAATTTTGCTGGAAATTCACTTTGGCTGCATGTTAATGATATCTACTGCTGTTCTTTTAATATTCTCATAGGGAAAAATGTATTACAAAAAGTGAAAGATTTCTTTTCTCCTATAGTGGACTCTCTTGAGACTATAGCAGATTCCAAAGAAGGTTCTGTAGGAAGTTCTGTGGAGAACTTTAGAAGGTTCTCTCTTGGAGCTGAGTTTGCTTGAAAGGAATTAGCTGCTCAACTGCCAAAAGTTGTAGGTTTTAGGAAATGCTCTAGGACAGTGACTCTCAAACATTTTGGCCCTATAACCCCTTTAGGCTCTTAAAAATTATTGAGGACCTCAAAAAGCTTTTGTCTTATAAGTCAGGAAGGATGTCGGTGTTGAGAATAACTACCACAGCTTCCAGTGCTCTGATGAAACCTCAGACACATGGCCTTCTGGCCAAGAATCTGTGATTTCATACTGTTGGAGCATTCGCTGTCTCCCTGGGGACTGCAGCTCTGGCTGACCCAAGAAAGAAGGCATACACAGATTTCTACAGAAGCTATGATCCCATGGAAGATTTTGAGGAGACGAAGAAGGCTGGTACAAAGTGATTTTGGAATGTAAAGAATTTCTTTGGATTGAGTTCCATGGAAGTTGGTCACTGACCTGTGTTCCTGAGCTATGAAACATGAATAAGTAGGCTAAGGAAAAGTTTCTCTTGATAAATAATTAAAAATACTGTGTATGTGAGGGGGGAGAGCTTTTCTTTATGTCAGTTATGCCCATGGATATTTACCATATTAGAAATTAAAATTGAAAAAAGTTTAAACTATTAACCCATTTAAAATATATTAGTATTATGGTGAACATAAATAACATTTTTATGCAAAATAGGCATATTTTCTAAAACAAATTATTAAGAAGTGTGCCATGGTTTTTCATTTTAGCAACTCTCTGATGTCTGGCTTGAGTTGACGTTAGTTGGATTCTCATATCTACTTCTGTGTTCAGTCTGTTGGCAATAACATGTCTTATAAAAACTCTGGAAAACTCCACTGTGCATCATAAGGGAATGAGAGTGAAAAAGGCAAATAATGTCTTAGTATTAATTATTAAAATAATGTTGACCTCTTAGACTTCTTGAAAAAAGTGTTGGGCACCTCTCTGGCTCCCTGGAGCACACCTTGAGAACTGCTACTTTAGGACACGTCTTTTGCAATAGTTTTTAGACTATGAAGTGTTAATGATATGGCACAAAAATGAGCAAAGTAAAGGGAATCAGTTGAATATCCTTGGCCATTAAATTAGGAAATCAAGGGCAAACCCAAGAGATATAACCTTCATAATAAGATTTTTATCAGATTATTAGAGAATGATCATTGGTGGGCTCTGAAGTCCTGCTTTTAGTCTCCCCTCTGCTCTACCCCTCTCCCCAGTGCTATACAGCCCTTCTTCAGTACCTGCCTTATTTGGATTTTTATGACAATATTACTATATATATCATATATCTGCATATATAATATTGTATATATAATGCCATATATTGCGTATATAACAATAAATAATAATGTATATAAAGGGTACCTGGCACACACTAGTGGTTGCTCCTACTCTTTCTCATCTCCCACCTCCTCCTCATGGTTTGCCTTGACTTCTAATCTTTCTCGGCTCTTGAAGGTCAGTTAACTCGAGTTTTTTTTTTTCTCCTTTGGTTTTTATTGTCTCTTGTTCTCTTGGCCACTGGTATTCACACTCCTAGTACATGGTCTGGTTCATTGTCTGTCAGACTTCACCTATTGACTGCCTGCAGGTTTGGGATCATCATTACAACAGGATTGTTCTTCATTCTGACTGGAGAAATTCTGCCAATTTCATTGTCACCACTCTGAGAATAACTTCTTTCTGTAGTTACAAGTTTGTTGTGTTTCATTAAAAAACGGGTTAGATACTGTAAATCCTTCCTATATTAATGGCATTTATTTTAGAGTTTCAGATTGCCAAAAGACAAAACAGGCACCACCAAGATTGGTGACCTGGCGCCCCAGGACATGAAGAAAGTTTGCCATTTAGCCTTAATTGAGCTGACCGCCCTCTATGATGTATTGGGTGTTGAACTGAAACAACTAAAAGCTGTGAAAATCAAAACAAAAGGTAATTTTGAAATGAAAAACAGTTGGATTTACTCCTGAAGTAGTAAGAATGAGCTTGGCTTTTTAGAAGTATTCTTCTGGGGAGTGGGAAACGCCTACAAAATAAACCAACACATGAATACATCTAAAGTTCAGAGTCTAAAACATTCCCTTCAGAATTTTTGTAACTTGATAAAAATGCACTGTCTCTTTGATTATAGAAAATAAAGACATAATCAGATATTTAATTATCATAGAAGGAAATTCTGAATCAAGGATTCTTAACTTAAATGCTCTCTCCTCTGAAAACTGTATTTAAAAACATCTGGTACATATACTTACTTATTTCTAAAACTGGATCTTGAAAAATGACTTTAAGATGGTTAATCCTGATCAATTACTTTTGCTTATTTATTTGATGGCAAATACATAGGCAGTTAGTAGTCTGTCTCTTTGTTCATTTACATTCTACTTTTAACTATTCTGCAAAAAATATTCTTCCCTCTATTAAGAAAATAATGCGACTGTGGCACACAATATCACTAAATTGTGCTTCTCACAGGTATGTGTAGTTTTTTTCCTTTGTAAGCAACTTGCTTTACCCATTATATAAATAGACTTTATTTTTTATAATATGATAGAGAACAGACACCTCCTCAGTTTCTGATTTTTCCAAGATGTTATATGTCTGGAAATCCAGATAATTTTCTATTGACAAAGCTTTTCTGTTTAGGAATCTCTGACATCTCATTTAACTTTAAAGGTATCTCTTAAAGAGAAACCAAGAATGAGGATTATTGAGTTGCTATGGTAACAATAGCAAAGACAAGTATTCACCTGATTTAAGTTTTAGAGGCAATTTCTCTGTAGGATTGAAGTGTACCTTCCCTTCAGGTCCCCTCTCCCATGCTGGGCCCCAGAAGACCTCATTCTGTGTTCTGTTCCTTTGAGTGAGTATTTTAGCTTAAGGCTTGTGATGGTGAATTTCTGAGTCAAACAGTTCTCCTGGTTTTCCACAAGTCTGTTATAGATAATGAAGACTTAAGATGCTTTTTCAGAAGCTCATCACAAAGTCTTCTCCAGATACAAAATAGAAATATAATTTAAATAGTTGTGACTCAGTGTTCAAGACTTTAAAAGTGGCTTAAAGAGGTCTTTTAATTTTATGTTTTAGAATTGCCTCCTAGCAGAGAGAGAAATATTAAGCCATTCTCATTAGAAGTATCACTATTAATATAATAGATTTTCTTTCCATCGTTTTTATATTTTTGTATTTTATCTAAGATATTTATCTTATAAACTAGACTTTTGACATTCTTAAAGATCACATTTTTCTTAGTTCCTAAACTAAAAGTTATTTACTGGGTTACTAGCATTCTGCTGAATGTCATCTCTATTGAGTGTCACAGTTTCCGGTGTCTGTTTTCACATCACAGGATAATCCCCCATTCCATGTTCACAAATGATTTATATCTCCCCTGATAATGTGTGTTACACTTCTGAGCTAACTATTCACTCAGTGATGGGAGTGGGGTAGGAGGTTCTGGGGAGAAGCTATGCTCACATCAGACTGAAGGTATATAATTTTAATTTAGAAAAATTATACATTATTACCTGTCATTTCTTCTGGAGTTATTACCAAATATATAAAACTACAAATTTAAATTCACAAAGACCAAGTATATACTATATTTTCTAAAGGAAAACATTTGTAGAACAAGCTCATGATGTTGGCTGATTTCTCAAAAAGCAAATATTTATATTTTGCTGTATTGTATTCAATAGAATGTTGAATGTCAGTTAAGTATGGAAAAGATGAGTGATATTTGTTTTAAGCCAGAACTTTTAATTTGATTACATTTAGTAAATTATTTGCATATTTTGCATACTCCCACAGCACTCTATTTCTCATATGTAACAGTTTATACTTTTCTAATTATTTTGGTGATGATTTGGAATCATTTGTTTAGTTGTCTTTACTTGCTAGATTGCTTTATAAGGCAGGGCCAGAATTTTCCAATTAGGTTGTGTTCACCTAATTGGTAGACAGTGTCACTCAGTCATTCACTTAGGTGCTCAATAAATAGTTGTTGGATCGAGTGACAATATCAGGAATCTGAAGCCTTAACATTTTTGCATTAATATTTTATAGGTTGATGAAAGTGAAGAAATTTTATTTTTCTGTTGCAGATTCTGGCCTTTTTGGTGTTCCATTGACAGTACTGTTAGAACAAGATCAGAAGAAAGTACCAGGAACTCGAATACCCTTGATATTTCAAAAAGTAAGTAGGCCTGAATGGGTCAGCATAGAGAGAACATACTTGAGCTAATAGTGTTTTGTTTTTGTTCTTTTTGCATTCATACTATTATAATATAGTTTTCCAGTTGATATGCTCTTTTATTTTATACTTTGATTTTTCTATTCAGGAAACAAATTTGTTTCAAGGGCTTATAATTTTTATTTCATGGTGATGGTTTCAGTGTTATTACTTGTACCTGTGATTACCTGGCATCATTTTTCTGTCTTATATTAACTGGCTTTGTATAATTGAGATTTCAGTTCTATAATACATAGGAGTGGGAACTGCTGGTAAATTTCTAGGGAATTGAATCCTCATGAATATTTCACACCTGTATGTATTTTCTAAGCTTTCCTGTTTACAATGAGGATGTCCAATTTAATTTACTAGTGCCTACTTCAAAAGTAGACAAAGAAACCATAAAGTAGAATTAGAAAATGATTGCTAAACTATGAATTCACTTGTGTAGTCAGCACTCAGTTATTCATAAGACAGTTATCTATGACAATGTAAAAACTTCAATCTAACCTCTGAGCCATCAGTGTTTAGAAACACAGATTACATTTGATAAAAGACAGAGAATGCCCATAAGGAAGGTAGGTCAGATCAGTTATGGGCTACCCAAGATGCGGATTTTTGCAACAGCCCAGACATCTCACAGTTCCTGAAAGTTCTGGGGTAGCAAGAATGGCAGTGGGAACTTTCACAGTTGTTTGGCTCAACAAACTCATGCAGTACTCAAGCTCAATCTACCTGGCACTAATTCTTCCATTATTCCAAGACAGTCATTTACTGCCTTACCTACTAAGCTCTGACTTCTTCGTTCCTCATATTCACCATTACATCCAAACCTGTGTCTCAGTGTTTCTCCTGATGGACTTCGTTCTACACAGCTTGTTCTACTCACCGGCTTCTGCCAGTCATTGCCTGCAGAACCTGTGTCTGTGTGGATAGTTGTCAGCGGTGTCTGTGAAAACAGAGAGATGCTAACAAACGTAGGCCATATATTCAAATTCTTTTAATGGCAGTAAAAGGTGCGAGTTACTTATACACATGGACAAAGCAGGGATCTCAGCGGGATCTTTTCCAAGTGTATTTGGGTTCTCCAGAGAAACAGAGCCAATAGGAGATTTTATCTCTGTCTGTCTGTCTGTCTATCTATCTATCTATCTAGAAAGATTTATCTTAAAGAATTGAGTTCTGTAGTTGTGGGACCTGGCAAGTCTGAGTTATGTAGAGCAGGCCAGCAGGCTGGAAACACGGGCAAGGGTTAATGTTTCAGTGTCGAGTCCAGAACCTGCAGGCTGGAAACTCCTGTAGGGTTTCTGTGTTACAGCCTTGAGGCAGAATTGCTTCTTCTTTGGGGAACCTCAGTCTGTGTTCTTACAGCCTTCAGCTGACTGGGTGAGGCCCACCCACGTTATGGAAAGTAGTTTGCTTTACTCAAAGTCTACTGATTAAATGTTAATCACATCTAAAAATACCTTCACAGCAACATCTAGACTGGTGTTTGACTGGTATTTGACAATCGGGCACTGTAGCCCAGCCAAGTTGACACATCAGATTCACTATCACTACAGCGAAGAGTAAGCTTTGGTCTTAACAGAAGTCAATGTTGCCTCCTGATCAGGCCCAGGATTCCATCCAGCCCCTTATCATTTTCTCTTGAAATTGTTTTCGTATTTATCTATTTAGTTAGTTAGTTATTTTACATTTTTGGTCGCTTCAACATTCTGGAGACTCAGACTGCCCACCAGTTTGAAGTCATTGGATAAGAGCCTTAAAGGTTTTTGGTTCATATAAAAAATAAAAGGGAACATACAGAGTTTTCTATTAGATAACACTCATCTGTTTGCATTCCCTCTGAATTATAAGCAAAAAAAATCAGTGATTTATCATGAAAAATATTTTTTGATTTATCAGCTGACAACTCATTTAGGTATTTCGTTAATTTTGTAGAAAGGAAAGAATTGGAAACCACTGATCTGCAAAAATTCTTATTACCATTCTTTAGAGGATTACATTTTCTCCATTATTGAGAAATATACCTCAAAAGGGCTTTAACAAAGCTTATCTAATATCTGTAAATTGTATCTGTTTCTTTTTTTCCCTACTTAGAGGCATATTGTTTAAACCATATTCTCAGAAAGGGTTGGGGAAATAGAAATATTCTTAATTTTTATCTATGGCAAAATTCTGCCAAATTAGCAAATCCTATTTTCACCATCAAACTAATCAGCCAAATCAAAGATACTTTGTATCAAAAATGTCTGACTTCATATTCATTAGTTCATAAATTCATATAAATGTATTATCTATTTGGGGAAAGCCTATGAACATTACTGTTAAATTTTACACTGTATCTTATAAGATAAATTACTAAAAGCAGCATGATTAAAATATATAGATCATTATAGTTATTCTCCATTTTTAAGTCTTGAAAATAAAAGGAAAGCTGTAAAGCATTATTTATATTTTAACAGTGGCAATATAATGTGGTAGCAAAAAATATGTTATTTTCAAAGTGAGAAATATGAGAAAACACCTGGCATTCCTTCAGACAATATGTGTGTGTGTGTGTGTGTGTGTGTGTGTGTGTGTGTGTGTGTGTGTATATTGAATGCTGGTATTCAGTATTAGAGAATAATAAAAAGAATTCAAATATAAGAATGCAGAAATTACTCTCATTCAGTTATTTAGAAATATCAAATTTTCCTGTGTATTTAATAAAAGCAAAATTCATATACTGCTAAAAACTAATTTGGTCCAGCTGCTAGCTAGCATACAATTTTATTTTTTGTTAATAGAACATTTTAAACATTTTATAAGATGAAATAAAACAAAAATTACATGTACATTGAATAAATGTTGCTTGGTATTTTTTGATCAATTTGGTTTTAAATACTTTATTAAATAATGCTCATCTAATCTAAAATAATTCATGTAAAGATTTTTGCTGTGGGTTTTTATCCAGTGTAACTTGAAAAATGTCTTAGAAATCATTCTAATTGAATATTTTAAAATCATGTACTGCTTTGGTCAAAGATGCTTCTTTTTTCAGTTAATAATAAATCTTTGGGAGAATTTTGAGACTACTCTTTGCTTTATTCTTACCTGACTCCCTGAAGATCAGTGCATTCTTTGGCCATAATCCAGGGATAGAAGAGGTGGGGTCATTAAAGAAAAATTGCCCTGTCTTCCAGTGCCTACGTGCTGGAAGAGCCTTGGTAAATCATTAAAGGAGGTTTCCCTGAAAAAAAAAATTAAAATTTTACATTATTTTGGCAGTCTGGAAGATTTTATGCCTTAGAATATGCAGAGAGTATTATAGTAAGTTTGGGGCTGAGTGAAGAGTAGGTTTGTCTTTCTGAAGAAGGCAATTGTGAAAGGAGGGGAATGGGTGATAGGAAGGAAAACCTATATGATGCTAGGAAATGCTGTATTTAAACTGAGGACAAAGAAATTGATTTTCTTTAAAATAGCGGAGTGCCCCCTATAAAGCCTTTGTGTACTGCCCAGGGAATGCACATTCCAGTTGGAAGTCTGCCAAGAAACTGACCACTTCTTTTATTATCTTCCTGGCATCCAGTGTTATGTCATTGTAGTTTCTCCATTTGCCTCTTCTTGTATGTTTCTGCTTTATTTTAAAACAAACAAACAAACAACCTTTGTTATTTTAATGGGATTCTGGAGATAGAGAGATCTGTATGTATTCATCAGGCATTGGCTATGATTTAGAAGCCCTATACAAGAACTGTTTTTTTAAGTTTACCACCAAAAGCTTAAAGCCTAAAAGGAATACTTGCAAGCAGTTTTTTCCTTCATGTCATAAATAATTCTTTCCTTGAACAAACTAAAAAAGGGATGTAAATATGCAAATACTAGAATTTCATAAGATTTATTTGATTGCAGAATGTGTGTTTCTGAAAAAGCAGAAGAAATGCATGGCCTTAGTTGCTTTGAAACAATGAATGTGGGTCAGTGTCTGTTTGGGATAGCACAGCTGTTGTGTGAAATTATACACTTTTCTTCCAAAGGACCCAACTTTTTCTAAATTTCGACTAAAGTGTTGGGATGAATTGGCTTAAAGAATGGGTAGTGGTAGTGCAATAGCATTCAAAACTTTGTGAAATCCAGTTTACATGTCACTGTAATCAGTTTTCCTTAATTATGTATGAAATAGATGTTAAATTTGGGATTGTACCTGTTAAGAATGCCAAACTCAGAACGTTCTTCTGTTTATACACAGCTCATTTCTCGCATTGAAGAGGGAGGTTTGGAAACAGAAGGCCTCTTAAGGATACCTGGAGCTGCCGTTCGAATCAAGGTAATTTCTTGGTTCTACTCATCTAAAACTTGTTTGTTTAATTATATTTTTGTATTTTAAAAGCCAACTTGTCCTCCCTGCCCCTTCTTCCCATTTTAGAAGACAAAATAGACCAAAACCCTCTTAACGTTCAGTTTATATTTAGTTTTTCTACAGGCTCTTCTGATTTTTGTAAGTTTTGATTTTTTTATTTTCAAAATCACCCTATTACCTGTAATATTACTGTGATAAATAAAGAGACAAATGATTTTAATCTCTCTGCTGTGCAGACGTAAAATAGGAACGAAAGTAAACACGCAAAAGACAAGGGTAGTTCTGTCCTCTGATGAAAAGAGAACATGGTGAGTCAAAATGTTAAGAGCAGGCTGGTGACAGATTTAGTCAGCACGAGTGACAGCAATTGAGTTGTTGTTGTTGTTGTTGTTTAAGGGCAGGATGATACACTCCACCAGGTGAGCAGAGTAGGAGACTTGACATTAGTTCCCCTACATCATCAGTCTTAGTGAGCTGGCAAAATGAGAGTGTCTAAATCACTCTCCTGACTGCTACAGTTCTTTGGCTCACTGGATCCAAGGGTAGCCTGAGTCCGGCTTGTGAAAGAGGCAAGGGGATTCCCAGCCTTCCCAGTTGGAAGCCCCTATCTCCCTCCCCTGCTTTCTTTTCTCTCAAGATGACATTTCCTTCCCACTGCCCATGGATGCTGTGTACCTTCCTCCTTTCTCCGCTCCCCAACTCCTGTGCTAGGGAATAAGGTATCCAATAAATGCATGGTACAAGTAGAATTACCCTACAGATGATGCATACTTCGTACACCTCCACAGGGTTTTGCATTGTACAGGGGCCGCATACTTGGAATTGTAGCTCTATCTGGAAAATTTATCCAGGGAAAATTTTTGGTTAACGGTCATTAATAACCTCCTTTACCCTTATCCTCCAAATTCAGCTCCAGCTCTAAAAAGATAACACTCATTGCTGCCCACATCCAATATTTCGTCATCCTGAATTTGTAAATCCAAGAAAAAATAGGATGGGGGAAGAGATATTCTCTGTTGATTTCCTGAAGATATATTGTGTATGACATCTTTAGAGCTGGATCGGGAAGAAATGACTCTTGGTGGTTGTACACTCTCCTTGCCTGTGACTGTGCCTGTGATGCGTCCAGGACTGGATTACTGTTCATAGGTTCCACAGTTTGCATCACCTGCTGATTTCAATAAGCTTCCTCAATTTAGGCAGACAGTTTCAGCCTACTTGCCTCTTACTACATAGTGATCTCAGTTTAATAGGATTTGAGTAACCTGATATATACCCTGCTCACAAATGTCATTCAGCTTGTGTCCCCTGGGTCTGCTGTCTGGTGCACAGAGGTCCCTGAAACTGTTTTGGTGCTCCTGTAAGTTTGATACGTGGCCACTGTCTCACTTCATTTGCTGATACCTGCAGCAGTTTCACCACCAGTCCATCAAGGACATTGTGTGTGATTGGGAGACGAGTTCTGTTGAGAAGTACATTCTCTTACAGAGCAAGAGTCCCTCAGAAACCAGTAACGTGACTTCATATTACCCATCTCAGCAAGAATACCGCCTCTCAGGTCACTGTTCACGGCCCACATTAGCAGAATGTGACGGCCAACTCACAAGAGTCATAAGCACGTTTACTTTGCCATACAAGAGTGGATATAGGGCTTCCCTGGTGGCACAGTGGTTGAGAGTCCGCCTGCCGATGCAGGGGACACGGGTTCGTGCCCCAGTCGGGAGGATCCCACAGGCAGCGGAGCGGCTGGGCCCGTGAGCCATGGCCGCTGAGCCTGCGTGTCCGGAGCCTGTGCTCCGCAACGGGAGAGACCACAACAGTGAGACGCCTGCGTACCGCAAAGAAAAAAAAAAAAGAGTGGCTATAATGTGGATTTTACATTTTGACCAGGTAGCTTGGCAGAGGGATGAGTTCAACTATATGTACTTTCTTAGAAGGTCAATTAAGTGGATTCATCTGGCTCAACTCTTCAACACAGCCTCTTGTCACAGACTGAATGATGCAGCAGCTGGTCTGTTATAAATAATTGAAAGATAATGTGCAAAATTTGGGGTTGTCTTTCTTCCCCCCTCCCCACCACGTTTCTTGGACTCTCCTGCCTCCCTCCCCCTCTCCCCTCCACCTCTGTCCTCCTGTCCTTCCCCTTCCCTTCTCTTTCCTCTTTTCCCTCTCCTTCCTTCTCTCTCCCCGTTTCCCCTTCTCCCTCTTCCTCAGGCCTTCTCTCCATTCCTTTCTTCCTTCCCTCCCTCCCCCTGCACCTTCTCGCATCCCTCTCTCCTTCCACCTTTCTTTCCCCTACCGCAGTTTCTGGGTTCACCTTTTGTATTTCACCAATTACAAAAGTAATTGGGGTAGTGGATGGAATTGTGCTGGGAAGGGAAAGCCTAATAAATGTACCTTACAGGAAAAACAAAGAGTGTTCTTGGGAGAACAGTTTCAAATATTAGAAGGAAGTGACAGAAACTTGGAAGGATTTCTAACATAATAGGATTTCTGCCACAGTGAAAAAGCATATAGAAGATAGTAATTATGAAACTAAATTGATTTATTATTAATAATTTGTCTGGCAAATTTTGTAGAGTCCTTGAGGTAAATGAACTAGGTATTTCTAATTCTGCAAGGACTCCAGCTGCTTTTGGCAGCTGGCAGCAGCATGGCTGGGTCACTGACAGCCTGTGCATTTAAGACAGGTATACCGATGTATTTTCATGCCTCATTAGCTATAGAATTTGGTTTTCCATTTCCCAGAGGTGACTAATAAGAGGTGGCCTTCTGCTTTAGGTCCAGAGATTGATTGTGCATTTTGCTATGTAACATACTTCTAAATAATTTAAAACATAGACTTGTTTTCTTAATGATTTTTTTAAAGTTGGTGAAAAATTATAGTATCTAAGTAAAGCCCGCAAATGTAAAGGCTATTTTAACTAATCTTTTAACTCAGCCTTTACTGCTTAAGGTTTGTTGCATGTCCAGGAAAATGTGTAAAGTTTCAGAATTTTGGGCCAATGTAAAGGCTATTTTAACTAATCTTTTAACTCAGCCTTTACTGCTTAAGGTTTGTTGCATGTCCAGGAAAATGTGTAAAGTTTCAGAATTTTGGGCCTTAGGTATCATTTTCATTGGTGAAGTACACTTGGGGTGGGAGGAGTAGTATTTTTCTGAGTAATAGAGAAGTGTTGGCCTTTAGTATAGAATCTCTTATAAAGTGGGAAGTATATCAGTCTCAGCAGGAAAAAAAAAAAAAACATGCACTTACGGGTAGTTTTTTTTTTCTCTCTCTCTTCTGCCTTTCAGAATCTTTGCCAAGAACTGGAAGCAAAGTTTTATGAAGGGACTTTTAATTGGGAAAGTGTTAAGCAGCATGATGCCGCCAGCCTGCTGAAGCTCTTCATCCGGGAGCTGCCCCAGCCACTGCTCAGCGTAGAATATCTCAAAGCCTTTCAGGCTGTCCAGAGTAAGTGCCATCCCTCTTTGAAGCAGTCCTTGTGCTGGTGCCATCCATATTAATTGCTTTAATGATATTTTGCATTGCAAAGATATATTTGGATAGACATATTTACTAACTGATGTCAGCGAGTGCTCAAATGCCACGTGATGTTTTTCTTTTCTTTTATAAATATACATCTCTGAGTAAACAGATAAAGAAGATGTGGCACATATATACAATGGAATATTACTCAGCCATAAAAAGAAACAAAATTGAGTTATTTGTAGTGAGGTGGATGGACCTAGAGTCTGTCATACAGAGTGAAATAAGTCAGAAAGAGAAAGACAAATACCGTATGCTAACACATATATATGGAATTTAAGAAAAAAAAATGTCATGAAGAACCTAGGGGTAAGACAGGAATAAAGACGGAGACCTACTAGAGAATGGACTTGAGGATATGGGGAGCGGGAAGGGTAAGCTGTGACAAAGCGAGAGAGAGGCATGGACATATATACACTACCAAACGTAAGGTAGCTAGCTAGTGGGAAGCAGCCGCATAGCACAGGGAGATCAGCTTGGTGCTTTGTGACCACCTGGAGGGGTGGGATAGGGAGGGTGGTAGGGAGGCAGACGCAAGAGGGAAGAGATATGGGGACATATGTATATGTATAACTGATTCACTTTGTTATAAAGCAGAAACTAACACACCATTGTAAAACAATTATACTCCAATAAAGATGTAAAAATAAATAAATAAATAAATAAAATAAAAGTCTTTCCCTACCTCAAAAGCATGGAAAAAAAAAAAAAGATAATAGAATGTTCTCTTTGGGTACGGATTAATTGCATGCCCTTTAAGCAATACAGTATACATATTTCCATGTTAAAACCTGGAAACTTCACACTTCTTTTTTAATAGAATGAATCACGTAAGCTGTGTGATACATTTTTCTTTCCAAGTGTTAAAAGCAACACTTACTGGAGAAGCTGTGGATTAACAGTTATCATAAAAGCACAAGGAGGTATGGCAGAGTCTGTGATTATTTCCTGAAAAATTAACTTCTGCAATTGTCATGCAGAAACATGGAACAAATCATTTGTCTGCCTCATTGGTCAGGGGGCAACAAATTTCTCATGTCTTTCCATTTTGTGGTCTTAGGCAAGCTCCAGATTAATGTCTCGAGTAGTTCTCAATTCCTTTCCAGTGAACAGAGAGAGTTGATGAAGTTCTTGTACTGGCATAATTATACCTTTTAGTCAGAGAGACCATCAAAAAAGGAAAAATGCTGTCACCACATTCTAGTGACCAAACCATACTTTAAGTTCCAAATTGGAACACTTTTGAGAGTAAAAGGGAGGCACTATTAATGATTATGTTGAACTAAAGTGTCAACCAGAACTGTTCCAGGCTATTCTTTTATTTTTAATTGAGGTATAATTGACATACAATATTATATTAGTTTCATATGTACAATGTAATGATTCGATATTTGTATATATTGCAAAATGATCATCATAATATGTCTACTTAACATCTGTCACCATACATAATTACAGAAAAATTTTTGCTTGTGATGAGAACTTTGAAGATCTACTCTTAGTAGCTTTCAAGTATGCAATATAGTGTTATAAATATAGTTGCCATGCTGTACATTATTTCACCAGGACTTATTTATTTTATAACTGGAAGTTTGTACCTTTTGACTCCCTTCACCCATTCCCCCCCAATCCCCACTACCTATGGTGGTTCAGGTTGTCCCACCAATCTATTCTCTGTATCTATGAGCTGTTTTGTTTTTGTCTCTGTTTTTGTTTTTGTTTTAGGTTCCACATATAAGTGAGATCATAGGGTATTTGTCTTTCTCCATCTTATTTCACTTAGCATAATCCACTCAAGTTTCATCCATGTTGTTGCAGATGGCAAGATTTCATTTTTTTTAAATAGCTGACTGTTATTCCATTATGTTCCAGGCTATTCTTAAAGCATGTCGTATTGAGATGTTTCCCATGAGTTACCTCATATCATAGCATTTATTCAGAATTTTTAGGGAAACATGACTGAAATCATCTGTTTAAAATATATTTTTTAATGGTTAGGTTGTGCTATTTTGCATATATATATATTCCTTGGATGTGGATCAAAGGACCAAATTTATACCTGAAAAACAAATGCCAGAATGATTGCAGATATCCATGAGTATTACCTAATGGGGTAAGGGCTACTGAAAATAAGAAGTATCAATGAAAATAATGAACCTCTTCAACTCTTTCATTGCTGGTTGGTCTTCTAGTTCATTCCACAAACATTTATTGAACACCTATTGTGTTCTAGGCTCTGTTTTACATATTCGTGCTGGAATCGATGGACTCTTACCACGTACACCACGTAATTTGGTAACTCACCATTATACCAAACAAACTTCACTGTTGCGGGTCCACCCTGACACCATATCATAGAAGGTCTGATCTCCTATGTCTTTACACTGGGGAATAATTATCACGCGGAAGTTAAAATTATTTCCAAAGCACTGTTGTGTGTCTGCAAACATAAGGCTGCCCATCATACACTCATAGTTGGAAGTGAGCATTCTGAGAGAGAGAAAGCTCTATAGCAACAGCTGCTTCTCCTGATCTCCCCCAGACACGATCCCAACAAGGCTTGCTGCTCAGGCATTGTGTCTCACATTTCACAGTGATGTTTATGCCAAAAAACTTTTTTCTTACAAAACGGAAAAAGAAAGTAAAGAGAAATGTTTGGTAAAGACAAACGTTCAGATGTATTTAATCTGTCTGCAGATCTTCCAACCAAGAAGCAACAACTACAGGCTTTGAACCTTCTTGTCATCCTCCTGCCCGATGCAAACAGAGACACACTCAAGGTCAGCTGGATTCATTTATGTTAAATATCCCTCAGAACTAAACAGAGTAATTTTTCATTATTTGTGGCAAAACAAAATGATGTTATCGTGGAGATGTTAGTAGTTGTCTATAAGGAAAAGACCTATTTTTAAGGGTAGATGGTGAAAGTCTTTAATTCTATTAATTTATTAATCAGGTTAGTCATGTTAATGTATCATAAGGTGTTTTTTAAATTTTTTTTCAATTATAACATTTCTTCTACCAAAACAGGTGATTGAGGTTCATTTGTTAATAAAAACATGGGTGCCGGGCCTCCCTGGTGGCGCAGTGGTTGAGAGTCCGCCTGCCGATGCAGGGGATACGGGTTCGTGCCCCGGTCTGGGAGGATCCCATATGCCGCGGAGCGGCTGGGCCCGTGAGCCATGGCCGCTGAGCCTGCGCATCCGGAGCCTGTGCTCCGCAACGGGAGAGACCACAGCAGTGAGAGGCCCGCGTACCGCAAAAAAAAAAAAAAAAAAAAAAAAAAAAAAAAAAAAAAAAACATGGGTGCCTTTTGGTTTTTTCTTCTTTCTATTTTCCTGCATTTTCCAAATTTTATCTGGTGAGCATATACTAGTAAGGTGAAAATTGAATGTTTAAAAAGAAAATCCTAAGGCTCATCAAATATAGCCCACTATTGCCTAAAAAGGTTACATTTGTTTGTAGTTCCAAGCAGTAGAGTTTGAAATGTTATAATGATGATTTTGGAATGTTCGGTTAGCCAAAAGATAGACCAACTCAAATAAATTCTAGTTATTTCTCTAATGGATTACCCTGAGTTTCTGATTTATATCATCATTTCAAAGTGATTTGGTCTGATATTCATATGATTAAATACCGTTGACTATGTATTGTCAGAGGCTTTCATAATAATCAGTGGATTGTTCCACATTGATTAATTTTCCTTAATGCAACCATTTATAGAGTAGTTAGAAAAGGTTTAATTATAAACTTTTATAAAAGAAAAAGAGAAATTTAAAAAATATAATTTAGAAAGAGCATCTCCCTTATGTTTTGTTGTTGCCTTAAAAAAATTTTTTTTTTACAGGTAAGGGTGAAACCCTTGCCCATTTACCCCCTATGGTTCTTTCTATTTAAAACGAAAAAAATCACGTCAAAAAATTTCCTGTCAAAAAACCAAAACCACCAGTTGGTAACTCTTGGAAATGTCTTTCTGTACCTCATTAAGACTCCCTGAACTGAAGCTAGGTGAGCGAATTCCATGCCTATGGAATGAATGTTAATACTCAACTTTTCTGGCTGAAGCAGTTGATGAGGATTGCTGGAATAAAAACACTGCATTGCTGCAGGAGAACTTCCAGAGAGTTAGTTAGTCCCTTTACTAAGTCAGAAAATAATCTTTCGCTTCACTGATTAACTGAATGAATAACTGAGAAGGCAGGTTATGTTTGGTTTGGTTTGGTTTTGGAGACAGAGGCCAACTCCAGAAAGGGTTGCATTCAAACACTGTGTGACCAGGGATGCTGGGTATGGGTGTGTAGACTGTGGCTGAAATAAGGACATCTGGCCCAGGATGAAGCGGGGACCGATTTTCAGTCTGTTCTCTGCTTGCCAGCCGTGCCCTTGACACAGGGCATCAACTACCTAGAAAGAGGAATTTAATCCATCTTTTTCTTTTTCACATAAAGGTGCCTGTCTGTGTGATTGGCCCTGTGAATGACCAATATAAGATAGAAACTGAAAGACATGATTTACTTAAAATATGCCTGCATTCAAATGAGTTCAAATAATTGTGGGAGGAAACGCTTATTTCGATATGGTGACTCTTGGGCATGGTTGGTCTAGAACTCGTTCTTGGATTTTGCCTTTAAAGTCCCAGGCACATTCTTTTAAGACAAAATCTGTTTAAAAGTGTACTTTTTAAAATTTTAAAGTAGTTTTAATTTTAGCATATAAGGTTACTGGGAGCACAATTGTATAAATAAGGTGGAAAATACTTTCTTGGGGTAAAAAATTGGAAAATGCCAAACAAGTAATTTTACTAATTTACTTAAGCTTTAGTAGCTTAATTAGCCAGCTCTGATGAAGGTTTCAAACAAGATTTCTAATAACAGAAACACCAAGACAAGTATACCGTATGTAAGAGAATAAACCATCTAAATTTAGTTCTCTAAAAGAGAAGGGAAACTTCATCACAAGGTAATTTCAGGAAGCTTAATGCGAACTTCCTCAATTTTCCCAGTCCTATTGCCACTTTTTCCATTGCCATTTGGAGGGACGGGATCATGTGCATGACTTGTGTAGACTATTTCTACAGCATATCTAAGGGTTTGGAGGGACCATGTTAAATCCCATGTCTTGGTTTGAGTCTAGAGCAACAGGTGTCTTTAGGCAAGTTGCTTGACCAAGATTTTTTTTAACCTTGGGTTATCGTGCATTTGGACCAATGATCATACCTACCCTTGACTTGGAGGAATAACAAAGACTAATGTTAAGATATCAGTGGGGAATTCATGTTACTATAATTATTGGCATGTGTTTATCCTTTTTGAAGTTTTAGGAAGTTCATTGTATACATTTTCTTGCTTAATCCTGGCAGGCTAGGAGATTAGTATTCCCATTTTATGAATGAGAAGACTTTAAAGAACCGGGATGCCAAAAGGTTTATCCCAAGATCACACATAGCTAATAAGTAACTGTGCTAAGACTCAAACTGAGTTTTCAGAGAGTGGGTCCAGTGATACTTATATAACACCAGACTGGTGATAGATACTTTTGTTTTGGCCACACCTCGTGGCACGTGGGATCTTAGTTCCCCGACCAGGGATCAAACCCGTGCCCCCTGCATTGGAAGCACAGAGTCTTAACCACTGGACCACCAGGGAAGTCCTGGTGATAGATATTTTTAAGAAAGGACAGTGCTTATAGATCAGATGAAGAGACAACATATCTGAAGATGAAGTTCTTTCAGCAAAGGCTAGGTTAACATTTTATTAGTTTCATATCTACATATACACACACATATTCTAATATCCTGATAGTAATATTTTGAATAACTATTGTATTATGTACCCCACATTTAAGTGGTTTATTACCTAATCTCTGCAATTTATGCTTGTAAAGAAAGAGATACGCTGGCCCCTGAATAATTATTCTGGTCTCTGGAACAAAATTAAATATTTTTTCCAAACCTTATCAATTAATCTTTTGTCCTCATTTGAGAAGGTGTTGTTTCTATATAACCTTATGCTTGGATTACAGTTTAACTTTGTGAGCGCTGGACCAGAAATTAGATACATAAATCTCATTGTTAAATAGTAAGGCTATGCCTTTAGTTTGTTTCAAACTTTGAGGGTCTATATAGTAGCTAAACTGGACTCAAGATCAAGCTGTTTGAGCTTATAGGAATATTTTTTCCCCTGAAACCCTGTGAGAGATGAACACAGTTTTTTTTGTTTTTGTTTTGTTTTTCCATTTTGGCATAGTTTATTTGAAATTTTTCAGGTAGGAATTTTAGGCTAAGTATGATAACATGCTTCTTTTAATAGTTAAGAGTTCAGAAACAAAGCCAGATAGACAGGTAATTAAATTCCATCTCCACCATGTGCTTGCTCTGTGACCTCTGGTAAGTTACATCCATTCTCTTAGACGCTGTTTTCTCATCTGTGTGATGGGGATCATTACGGCATCTATTTCCAATCAGGATTAAGTGAGGTGATCTCCATGAAGTTCTTAAAACAATGCCTCGCCTGTAGAGATCATTGAATATCTGTGCAGTTATTGTTGTTAATGTTTTGGACCAAAATTGATTCAAGAAGGAAGGCAAAAGAAGAACTTAAAGCTTTATGCCCTAGCAGAAGGAGGGTGATCTAAGCTGCCGTGGCTTTTGTGGAGGGGTGCTCAGAGGACACATAAGTGTTGTCCATGGAGTTGGGAAGTGGGGGGCATCAAACGGAGCATAAACTAGCCTGTTCTGGTGAAAAGCTTCTTTTCGTTCACTCATTTTTTTGAAAAAAGTTCTCTTCTCGTTGTCTCTGTTTCCCCTTCTCCCCATCCCAGTCTCCATTCTTTTTGGATTTCAAGTCAGCCAGCTATTGAGTCCCTTAAAACAAATGCAACTGGGATTGAACGAGCCTTTTTAATGGATTTTTTTTTTTAATATTTAGAGATAAAAGTACAGCACTTCCTGCAGCAAGTGAATACTCGTTTAATATTTTAAACTATTTTTCAGTGCTCCATGGCTTTGATAGGCAGGCGGTCTGACGCTTCTCCATCCCTCTCCCCACCGCCCCGCTCAGATGTGTGTCCTCTTGCCTCATTCCCCAGGGCCATAGTCCACAGCAGAAACACAGCACCAGCTCCGGGTGTGTTAAGCAATGGAACAGCTTTGAGGACAAGGCCCACTGGATGTGGCTGACTAACTGTGGTTATGCACAACTTATTATTTTTTTTAATAAATAAAAATCCCATATGTTGCAGTGCCTTAATCTCTTATCTTCATGTATAACACAGATCTCAAAGCATTATTTCTGTTTCAGGCCCTGCTTGAATTTCTCCAAAGAGTCGTGGACAATAAAGAGAAAAATAAGATGACAGTCATGAATGTAGCAATGGTCATGGCCCCAAATCTCTTCATGTATCATACATTGGGTTTGAAGTCCAGTGAACAGCGAGAATTTGTAATGGCAGCTGGGATAGCTAATATCATGCACTTATTGATTAAGTATCAAAAACTTCTGTGGACAGTAAGTATATATTTTCAAGTTCTGTTAATGAGTGATGATATCTAAATTCTGAAGTCTTTTTATTGTTATAGTCTCTATAAAAAGGTAACCAATATAGGTGATTTCAAATGCGGTTAAAAAAAATTGATATCTGGGGCTTCCCTGGTGGCGCAGTGGTTGAGAGTCCGCCTGCTGATGCAGGGGACGTGGGTTCGTGCCCCGGTCCGGGAAGATCCCACATGCCGCGGAGCGGCTGGGCCCGTGAGCCATGGCCGCTGGGCCTGCGCGGCCGGAGCCTGTGCTCCACAACGGGAGAGGCCACAACAGTGAGAGGCGGCCCGCCTACCGCAAAAAAAAAAAAAAAAAAAATTGATATCTACTTTTAAAAATCTCAGTTTTTAAAATGCCTCCATGATTAAGTGTTTCAATTTGGTAACTTCTAAAATATTTTATTTTTGCTAGTGGAATTTCTGAGGATTATTTTTTCCTGGATTATTGCTAGGTACCTGTCAGCTCTTGTTTATTGGTGAGTTTTTCTTTCTCTTTTGACAGGAGAGGCTAGCTGGTTATTAGAAGGGTATAGGTTAGTTGGAGGCTAGGTTGTAGATAGGTGGCTGCTAAAGGGACCAACTGCTGAGTTCGTGGTGCCTAATAGAAGACCTAGTAGAAGATGGTCACTATGTCCTTGAACTTCACCAAACCTCTTTTTAAAAATTAATTAATTAATTAATATTTTGGTTGTGTTGGGTCTTCATTGCTGCGTGTGGGCTTTCCCTAGTTGCGGCGAGTAGGGGCTACTCTTCATTGTGGTGTGCAGGCTTTTCTCTTGTTGCAGAGCACGGGCTCTAGGTGCACGGGCTTCAGTAGCTGCAGCACGCAGGCTCCCTAGTTGTGGCTCACAGGCTCTAGGGTGCAGGCTCAGTAGCTGTGGTGCACGGGCTTAGCTGCTCTGTGGCATGTGAGATCTTCCCGGACCAGGGCTCGAACCTGTGTTCCCTGCATTGGCAGGCGGATTCTTAACCACTGCACCACCAGGCAAGTCCCCAAGCTTCTTTTGGAACCTTACCCAGTGTGTGGTAATTTTCATCACCTGGATGCTCTGTACACATGGTAGGTAATATGATGAATTTTTTTCCCACAGATTTAATGAACGGCATAGTCTTATCAAATAGAGCCTTTACTTCTCTCCAAATATAAGAAACAAAGATAATTATTTCTATAGTTTAAAATGGTACTACTTCTTTTTCCTCCCCAAACTTAATTTCATTTCTCCATAGATTCCCAAGTTTATTGTCAACCAAGTGAGGAAACAAAACACTGAAAATCATAGAAAAGATAAAAAAGCCATGAAGAAATTGCTGAAGAAAATGGCCTATGACCGGGAAAAATATGAAAAGCAAGATAAGAGTGCAAATGATGTAAGAAAAACTTGAAGATATGTGTAGTTATACAGATTGCAGTACTGTTTTTAATATCTTATATACAACAAAGAGTTTTGAATGTTTTTGTAGGATGAATTTCTACACACTTAGTAGGCTCTGGTACTGTATATAAGTTAAAGGCATCAATAATGGTAGCTATGCTCCTATTAGTACTAATGATGAATACGGATAGTTGCACAGGTCTTGGTGACTCAGCATGTGAGCTGTTGTTAAGGAACAAAAGAAGATAACAAGACAGGAATGTCTCAGCACACACCCACCCACACATAAACACACAGAGGACTCTGTGGAGATTCCAGTTGCCCACTGAATGTGTAATGTTTAGCAATTAAAGAGTCCCTTGTGTGAACCATTGACCTTTTTTCCTTCACTTTTCTCATCTGTAAAATGGGGGAAAAAACTAACCCAGATAAACAAATAGGTTAATATTGGTGTAGTGCCTGAGATCTTTCCTAGACTTCAGTAAGTCCTTAAAGTGTCTTAATTGGAACTTAAGAATTTGGAGAGAGTTATGTTGGAATGCAGAAAATTAAAATATTTCAAAAAAGCGATATTTAACTCTTAGTATTCATAAACTTCTGTAAGAGGATAGTAAGAACTGGGTTTAAAATAATGAAATATACATGAAAACACATTCAGAAGAAGTGAGTTACCAAAGCTCTAACTTAAGACCGTGAAATGCAAGGGTTTCTATTGTTCTATTTATGGTGAAGACACCCCTCCACCACCATCACCACCATAGAGGTTCCTCAGTTACATGCTGACATCTTGTGGAATAATGTGGAAATGCAATTATCAGCCTTTGATTTTTTTTCTGCTTTGGCCTACTTGGGGATCCAGTAATCACACAAAAAATTTTTTTCTCCTTTATTTATTTATAGCTCTCACTCTTACAAAATGGCATTTTCCTGGCATTAAACTTTTGTTGGTCAATTTCAAAGTATCTTTAAAAGCATAAAATTTAATAAGTGGGAATTGTACATAGTGTTTATATTTTTTGAGAAATGCTATACAGGTTAGAATGGGTTTTTGAGATATCATTCTTGTTTAACTGAGAATGTTCTATTACCTCTAAAGATTATGAATACGTGAACCTCTTCTCTTTTGTAGCCCTGATTATTCACATTAACTTAGGTGACTTTATATCCTTGTCTTTTTAATTAAGACCGTTATAATGTGATACTCTGAGGAACAGTGTGTATCTAAGAAAACAAAATTTGTGCTGTACCTTTTTAATAATAAGTCCTTAGACAAAAATTAAAATGTTAATTTTTTTTGGAGATGGAACGTTTAAATAATTTCGTCATTTATAGAAAAATAGGATTAACTTGGATTTCTTTAGTTTGTACTTTGGGTTAAATAGAGGAGAGCTGGTCTGAGAATTATGTCTGGACTAGTTAGAAGCTGTATTGTCAGTTTAAGGCTTGGGATTTAAGCCTGGATTTAACTCTCAGTTTCATCATGTATTAGGTGTCACTTAATCTTCGAGTTTTGGTGTTCCCTTCTGAGAAATTCAGCGATTATTCTGACAAAATACTAGTAAGTGCCTCCTTGGTGCTGAAGCCTCACTTCCTATTAGGTCTTCAGAGGAGATGGGGCTGCTGCTCCCCTACAGGGAGCCAGAGAGGGATGTAGCAGGGTTGAGCTCAGAAGTGCTAGAGGTGTGTGATGGGGCCTGACCTGGGGACCCTGGGCTATCAGACAGGAAGTGGGCATCAGAGGGGCTTCACCAGAGAGTAGAGCGGAGGAGTGAGAAACACACGTCAGGTGTTAAGTCTCCCTAGCAGAGGAGCTTCCTGGTAGAGTGGTCACCATCGGTGATGGTGGCCCACAGTGGAGGTCATGTAGCTTGTCATTTCGGTCGAAAAAGTTTCATCAATTGCCAGAGGTTTTTTGAAAGCTCCTATCATTTTCTTAGGGAGAAAAAATATACCCAGGAAACAATTACAGAACAACAAAGAAAGTAGAAGATAATGTCAGATACTATGGTTATGTGGTGAATCACCAAGTAATCAGTTTTCTACATAGGCTTCCATCAGTTGCCAGAATGTTAACTCGAAAAGATTTAACATGAAAGTCTGGACTTCCATCTTGACTTGACAGTTTGGAGGTGGGAGCATCCTCATGTCCCCTTGCCGTAGGGGACCTGTTTCCTGCAGGGTAATAATTGCCTGGATCCAAGTAGCAGCTCTTCCCTTTGGGTGGAACATGAGCCATCTACGTTTCGATAAACTATCCCCTCCCACACTGTCCCCACATTTTTCTTTTTGGTTTGTGTTTCTTGACTCTCCCCACAAATCATTTGAATGAAACTGGCATGTTTTTTATTTGTTAAACAACTCTTTGATGTGTGGAATTGACACTTAGATAGGGAAGATCATAATTTCAACCTAGGGCCTGTTGAGCGTGAGGTGTGTGTTGGATATCTAAGTGGGGAGGACCGAGGGTGCTTGGAGGGAAAATTCGGTCATCCTGGCCAGCGAGGTACATGGGGCAGAAGGAAGGCGGAAATGGGGCTCAGCGGGGAGCCAGGCTTCTCTTCTGTATGTGACAGGGAACTGCTGAAAGTTGTGACCCCAGCAGTTACGTGATTATATTTGCATTTTAGAACAGCTGTTATGATGGCAGGTGAGGGATACATTGGAGGAGTGTGAGAGAGGTTTGGTTGGAGACGCCAGCTAATTTCACTGTTGATGGGAATATATAAACTGGTAGAATCCCTCTGGAGAGCAGTTGGCATGTGGCAAAATCTTGAAAGCCATGCTCCTCATTGGACTTAGAAATTCCTTCAGAGGGGATAATCAGATGAGCATGCAAATAGCTATGCTTAAGTTCATTGCCATTTTCTGTATACTGGCCAAAATTAGAAATAATCCAGAAGGATAGAGGTGGTTAGTTAAATATGTTATGGCATATCTAGATAATGAAATACCATGAAAATGGACAAGTGTATGTAGTGGCATTGGAAGATATTTGTAATATGTTGAAAGAAGAAGTTACAAATCAGGGAACAGCTCATCGCTGTATTTGTAAAGGATAATAATTATCGTTATTTTGAATGCTCACCAGAGGTCAGGTATGCTGCTAAACATTTTACCAACATTTTATTTAATATTCATAGTAGTTTAGTTTTTTTTTTTTTTACAGATCAGGAAAGTGAGGCTCAGCAATGTTAAGTAACTTACTTAAGGTTATCTAGATAGGAAGTGGTGGAGCTGTAATTTGAAACCAAGTCTATAGGACTTTACATCCAGGTCTCTTTACTGTTATCTTCTCTTTCCCCATAGAGCACAGAAAAACTCCATCCCCAAATCCTGGGCTTATGTATAGTAATAAAATTGAACATGTATTACTGCCATTATTAGATATGTTTAATATATAGCTTTAAAAACAGTTCTGGGTTGAGCTAAGGCCCAGCAATGGGAATGGAAAGAAGTGTTGAACGTGAGCCAGTAAGACCCGTATCAGTGAGATGGTGAAACTGATTAGATGTAAGGAATGTGCAAGAAGAAGGAATCTAGAATGACTTGCTGATTTTACCTTGGGTGATTTTATCATCAAGATAAAACATCCAACAAAAGGAACAGACTTTGATGAGGTAGTCAGTTTTTGGCCTTTGGGGTTGACATGCCTTTGTGAAAGTTGGCTACCTGGGCCTGAAGCTCAGAGGGTGGCCAGAGCTGGAGGTGTGCATTTGGGACCAATATAGAGATTGTAGTTGAAGGCACAGACTGGTTCCTGTTACACAAGTGGATACATGGGGTAAGAAATCAAAAAGGCAAAAACACCAATATTTAAGTAGTGGGCCATGGAAACGGAACTGGTAGAAGAGGCCAAGAAATAATAGGAAGTAAGAGAAAGTTGAAGATTGTAGTGTCTTAGCCCCCCAGGGGGAAGAATAAAGTAATGGAGCTTGATCAGTGTACGAAATGCTACAGAGAGGTTGAGTGAGGTTAGCCTTGGATAAGAGGTCTTCTAGATTTTGCATTCGAAAGGTTAGTTGTGACTTTCTCCAAAGCATTGTCTGTGACTGTTGTTGGAAGAAACCATGGTTTCTAGGGATTGAAATGTGAAAGACGAGATTATAGATCATGAGAATTCATCAAGCAATATTTTTTAAAGCCCTCTATGCTATTAATGCTAACTATATATAATTGGGCATTCATGTTATTAAGACATGCTTGACTAGGTAAATTAATAGTTTGAATCAGGTTGTAAGGGACACAATCTACTTAACAAGACCAATGTTTATAATGACTGCAGCAATTATAATGACTGTACAATTATTTGGTACAAATGTGAATTTCTTAAGTACTAATGAGACATCTATTAATTACAGCAAGAGGAAACACTTGGTGAAAAATAACATAATTGTAGACTATTTGAAAATAACCATTTTCTGATAGCCTTCAACTTGTAGTTGGAAATGATATCAAACACACACACACACACACACATACACACACACACGTATATACACATACGACATCAAACACCAGGAGTCATTTGGCTTGATATAGCCCTAGCTTTGCCATTAACGAGACATTAATGGCAAATCATTTTCTCTCTGGGTCTCAGTTTCTTCTATAAAATGAGAGTAAGACCAGATTAATGTTGTTTAACCAGAAGTATACAATAGGGGCTTCTGTGGTATTATTTTAAAAAACAAAAAGCAAAAAACCATGCCTGGGCTGCTTCCCAGACCTACTGAATCAGAATCTCCCAGAGCAGTACCTGCACATGTGTATTGTATAAAAGCTGTCAGGGTAATTTTTCCCCCATTTGCTGTATATGTGTTTGTGTGCACATATATTTAATTTTATTATGGAATTTTTCTAACATACACAAAGATAGAATAATATATGAATCTCCATAAACCCATCACCAGCAATCACCCATATTTTTTTTCATCCTGTTCCATCTTGTCTTCCACACCTTTTTTCCTTTTAGTATTTTTAAGGAAATCACAGACCTTTCATCATTTCACCCGTAATTACCTCAGACTGCATCCCTGTCTAAAAGGATCTAGGGCAGCTTTGATGAGCATCTGGTTATGAATTGCTGAATTGTGCAGGTTTCAAGTCCATTGTGGACTTAGATCTGGGTGAGTTTTCTTCTGTCTTTTAAGCTTACCTCTGAAAGTAAAAGGAAGCTGTACATTTATGAGAGAGTGTGAGCACAAAGTGGGGCTCTGTGAGATTCTGTGAAATAAGCCAAGCTGCTCACCACATCTGCCCTCATTGTAGAGGGAACAAAAGTTCTCTCTTCCTAAGGTGAGCTTCAGTGTTAACTCAGGATGATCTGCTGGTCACACCCTTAATTAACAGTTGAGAGCTTGAGCTCTAGAGAGCTTACATGACTCTCTAAAAGTTCCAAAATGATCTGGTAACATTTTTAGGGTTTTGGACGTGGAAAAGAAATCTGTTTCTCTCATCTTCTGCCATTCTCCAGAAGAATCCTGGAGTTGGCAGCAGTGTGGTATAGACTCTGGGTCGTTTGTGGCTGAGGTTGTGTGTCTAGTCACAGCTCTGTTTAGAAATCCATCTCTAGTTTCACTTAACAGCTCTGACCCAGAGCATTGTCGCAGGTACAGTTTCAAGCATCTGCTTTAGGTCTGGAAACAGTCTCTGGATCTACTTGGGGACTCATGTGGAAAATCAAATTACAATATCAAGCACAAAATCTTGTTTCTTTTTCAGACGTTCTCTGATTCTTTTTTATAGTACTTAAAAAATACCATATTAAAAGAGAAAAATATCAGAACTTATTTCATTATCAATTAAGTGATTATTAATTTTGGAAGTTACTTCAGGCCCTTCTTTAAAATTCTCTGAATCTGTTAAGTTGGATAAAAGTTTAAGCATTTGGATAACAAAAGCCCAGTTATAGTCAGAGCAGACAGTTCAAGACAACAGAGAATGACTTCTGTATCTCCACCTCCAAGTGATGAATACGCCATTTTAGTTTAAGATACCCTGCTAAAATGTCCTTGATAAATTTTCTAAAATGTGTGTTATATCTGGCCTTTATTTGAGGAAGTTATATGTCCAATTTGCCCTTTTGAAGATAAAAGGTTTTTTTGTAGTATTAAAAATGTCAGCTTTAGGGCTTCCCTGGTGGCGCGGTGGTTGAGAGTCCGCCTGCTGATGCGAGGGACGTGGGTTCGTGCCCCGGTCCGGGAGGATCCCGCATCCCGCGGAGCGGCTGGGCCCGTGAGCCATGGCTGCTGAGCCTGCGCGTCCGGAGCCTGTGCTCCACAACGGGAGAGGCCACAACAGTGAGAGGCCCGCGTACTGCAAAAAAAAAAAAAAAAAAAAAAAAAAAGTCAGCTTTACATTTAAATTAACTTTTAATTTAAAAGAAGAAATTAACATTTCTCCTAAGGGTATGACATTAAATTTATGATCTCTAGAGTGTAAAAATATGAGCAACACAGTATTTATCTACACCTTTTGAGAAAATACTAAAATCATTGTTTATTTTACCAGATAGTAAGAACTAAAATCCTATTTTTAAAAATATACTTTAGTTCAATGTGTAAAGCATGTGAGGGCCGTATGAGATCATTTTCTCTATTTTAACAGTCTTTGCATGCATAAGAAATTAACTAACATTTTGTAAGTTGTAAAATCCTTTGTGACTAATTTTTAATGGCATGTTAGTCAAATACTGCTCTTCTCCAGCCCTGCTGTACATCATAAGACGTCAGCTCACAAGCACACCAAAGAAATTTAAAAGTAAGGGACAGAGTCACAGCTGTTAAGGCAAAAAAAAAAAAAAAAAAAAGTGAAATAGGAAGGTTACAAAGATTATACTACTCACAGACTTAGTTATTTTTATGGCTCAAGCTAAGAACAGACGGTTTGGCTTAATGATCAGGCATGTTGTGTCTATTCAAAGCTTGGCAGCTCAGTGTAATTAGCATACTAATAGCTTTAGTATTTGATACACCATGATCCTGAGCTTAATAGTAGTTGTCATACGCTATTTAAATGAGAGCTTTGACGTCATTTATTGTTTATCATCTTTAGTAAATATCATTTGACCACCCTTGTCAAGAAATCCAGGGAAAACTATCCAGAAACAACTTTTAAACGCTTCATCTTTAACCATTACACGTTACCAGTTAAACTAATTTCTCCTCCAACAGCAAAGGGCAGGGTAGATTCAAGTTGAGTCAGGCTGTTAATCTTTTTATTGTTGTGATAATTTAGATAGGATGTATTACCACAGAAATAAACACTCTGAGAATTGTTACTGTCTCTCTCACACACACACAAACACACACACATACACATGCACTGAGGGGAAGGGTGTGGGAAATGTTTAATTTCATAGCCATAAGAAACCTGTACACACGCCACTCCCCATATGCTGGCAAAAGCCAAAATACAGCAATTACCTGACTTTTCACATATGCATGAGAACTATCAAGTGCCCACAGAAGCTGGTACCTGGGCCTCTTCCTTCTAAACTAACAATCAGAGAGACTCTGGATTCCTGTGTCAGATGTGGTGCTATCCGATACAACCCCTGACGCCACTCTGATTTCAATGTTGTGTTTTACAAGAAATCATGGCCATACTCTCCAAAGTATGATCCCTGACCTCATTTAGAAAGTATAGGCCATGGTCATATTGTTAGGGGTCTTTAGTTGTTCATGAGATGCCTTGGGGGAAAAGTGGCTGCATCCCCAAGCAGGTGCATGCTAATGTTGGTTACTCTCTGCAAGACCAAATGACTGAGTTATCCCTTGTAGCATCTTTAATTCCTTTCTTCTGTTCTCTTTCCCTCCCTGTCTTTTCCCAGTAGCAAGGGGAATAGTAGTACCATGTGGTAGATAGAAGCAACTTAACTTGTTTCTTTCAGACAATATTCCTAAGACTATTTTCTGCTATTAAGGAAAATACTCATTGGTATAGTTTATTTTATTCTGGAGAAATTTTGCTTTTATTAGCATACCATTTTTAGAGAGAAATTATATACATATACACATATATATATATTTATTTTTTAAATTAATTTATTTTTTTTGCCGTGCCATGCCATGCAGCATGCGGGATCTAGTTCCCCAACCTGGGATTGAACCCGTGCCCCCAGCATTGGGAGTGCAGAGTCTTAACCACTGGATCGCCAGGGAAGTCCCCAGTGAGAAATATTTTTGAGTGACTCATGTAATCAGTAGACATTGATAGATGGTTACAGATGTGACTCAGACATGTGGCATGTAACTAGAATACAGGTGTCATATATTAGGATCTCCATCATAAAAGAGACTCAGTGGAAGGAGGAAATTCCTCTTGATTCTATGGAGTCAGAAACCCTCCACGGAGTGTTTCATGTGGTTTGAGGTGTGTGAGCTGGGCCTTGAAAAATGGATAGGTAGCAGGGGATATTTCAGAAGGGGAGGAGAACATATGTAAAGATAGGGAAGCATGGTGTTTGTAGTGAATTTTGACTGTCCTTTTTAATCCAAAGAATGGAATATGCCACAAGGAATAGTGGGGGAGGCAGGGAGCAGAGGAAGGTTGCTATATTCCTGAACTCTTTATGGCAACATATTATTTTTCTGGATCATTTTGCTTGTATAACTCATTTATGGTAGACCTTCTATATATAAAAACTTAATCATATCAACTTACTTCACTTTAAATGTCAGCATACGTTTGCCTGCCTTTTTTGATATTCTAGGGTTGTATAAGATGTAATTATGGAAACAGATCTTGCTGCTATTACTTTCACCAAAGAAAGCCTCTATGTAAGGATATTTGGCATTTGGCACTATGACTTGAGCAGAATTTCCTGACTTTTAAATCAGCATAAAGTAGATGTCGATCTGCAAACCCCAACCTGCTGTGTAGGACCCTCCTATAGTATAGTAATAACAATAGACTAACAGAATCCAAAATACTGATACTTGTTTCCCTGAGTAGGCAAGGTGGATTGGATTTTATGAATACAGACTCAGTTCTTCCACTGTTGCTATTACAATTTTTGCACCACCGTTCGAGTTGTCAGGCCCAGCTTATTGTTTTTCACCTCCTATGAGGAAACAGTTGAGGCCAGGACAGCAGGCAGAATGGCCACAGCAGGATATAAGCTAGAGATGAACCCCAAGGGAGAAGTGCATGTAGCATAATCCCTGAGTTATAAGATGCTTCATTGATTGAATAACTGCTTTGGAAAAAGGTAACAAGACTACCACGTGAAATGCCCCATCCATTGTAAGAAGCAGCTCATTTTTCAAAATGCTACAAATGAAAATAAAATCTGTCTTAGAATCAAGGGAAAAGGCAAATTAGACCTGTAAACTAGAGGCAAGGTGGACTAGATAAGGTATCAGGCCAAACTACAAGCCCCAGAAATTGGAAGTCAACAAACCAAGCCAAGGGTCCAGGCTGGATTGGAGAGATAGAGCAGGAATTGAGGGGTCTGGGCACAGGTTGGGATCAGGATGTCCTTTAGGGATTGGCTTGAGCTCAGTATTCCCAGGGAGAGGAGTCATACAAGGCTGCTAGGAATGCAGTCCCTTGTCTAGTCTAGCAGGATGGTGAGCAGGCAGCACCCATGCTTTGTCTTTGTCTGGCTTGGAGTGAGTGCACCCTTTGGGGCTTCACCGAGTGGTCAGGTGAGGGCGCAGGCTGTCTCTACAGGTTGAGCGTGTGTTTGTAGCCTTCAGGGAATGAAGCCATTGTCGTATGCAGTCCTTTTCTCCCTTTTTTTTTTTTTTTTTTTGCGGTACGCGGGCCTCTCACTGTTGTGGCCTCTCCCGTTGCGGAGCACAGGCTCCGGACGTGCAGGCTCAGCGGCCATGGCTCACGGGCCCAGCCGCTCCGTGGCATGTGGGATCCTCCCGGACTGGGGCACGAACCCGTGTCCCCTGCATCGGCAGGTGGACTCTCAACCACTGGGCCACCAGGGAAGCCCCTTTTCTCCCTTGATAGTCCTATGCAGTATCGCTTTTCTTTGTTATTCCTGCACTACATCTCAGATGTTACTGAGAAGCAGTCATATCTTTTGGGGGCACCTGCATTTTTATGCAGCCCGATCTAAAAATCATCCTATTTTTGTTAAACGTTGAAAAGAATCACGTTAATCCCATCTGTGATATATTGATACTTTGTTTAAAAAAAAATTCAAGACCATATACATTTAAAAATGATATTATGAGCACAAAAATATATTGTGCAGCAAAGGACTTGTATCTTATTTATTTACTAGGTACGTAGACTTAGCACAATGCCTGGTACTCAGTAGATGCTTAGTAAATTTTGGTTGAATTAAACAGGGTGTTTGTAGTGTTTAAAGCATTATGTTTAAACATAATTTGTGCATGCTGTTTGGTCTAAGATCTGTTCAAGAACATATGGTTATAAATAATAAATTAGTATTAGCAGAACCGTTAGGACTTAATTAAACCTAATATTTTGAATGCCATAGTTGATATTTTGATATTACAACCCTCAAAATCTTTCTCTGATAACCCTCCAAACATATAAAATGTTCTTAACGTCTGTGGGCAAAGGATTTAGAATGGGTCATCTCAAGTTCAAAGTATGCGGTCACAGTGTATGCTCATCAGCCAAGTGAGAAGCAGACGCAATACAAATGTATTAGAAAAGTATGTTCCATTTATTTTAATACTCTCAGGGACAAAAATTTTTGTGAAATTTGTGAATGTGCAGACATGTTTTTTAAAATGCTTACATTGCAATAGCATGCAAAGTAACTTCTTTCTGATTCAATTTCATAAATTGCTACATGAGGAAGCACCCTCTAGTAGATAACACTCAGAAATCAGCACTTAATATGGCAGTAATGGTTATTGCTGTCATTCTTTACATCTTTAAGAAGAATTAAGCATTACTGCACAGGCATTATGAAGTTCCCCTATCACCATTAAGAGGATATTTGAGGTTTGATGTAATTTAGCAAATTACATTATATAGTAGTTAAGGTTTTTATGTAGTGAAGTAAAAGGCGTAGTAGTTAAGCACACTTACTGTATAATGCATTGTACAGAGTTACATGTTCCAGCTGCTGCCAGCTTTGTTCCAGTGTCATTATTGCTTTGCAGGCTGACGTTCCTCAGGGAGTGATTCGAGTGCAAGCTCCCCATCTTTCGAAAGTTTCCATGGCAATACAGCTAACTGAAGAACTCAGAGCCAGTGATGTACTTGCCAGGTTTCTCAGCCAAGAAAGGTAGAGGCCTGTTTTGTTTTAATTATTCCATGGTATAATTCACTTGCTCTCTCTTTCCCTCCCCCCCCTTTTTAATTTTTTTTAAACTATGGCTGGTGTGAGGGCTTAAAAATGTTGTCTTCCCGGCAGAAAACAAAAGCAGACTTAACAATTAGACTGTTGGAATGAGTTGAGTTCATTGGGTGTAGTTTGTGTTCAAGTGGAGCCTGTTTCAAGCAGGAGGTCTGCGCACTCCTTCACTGTGCCTGCTGTGGGCTTGGTACATGACGCCACTCGATACTCTCTCCAGAATGTGGTGATTGGAGGTTAATTACTGTGTGTGGGCTGTTAGGAAAATCACTAATTAGGATACAGTGAGATTAAAAAAAAAACAAAAGATACAACTTCTTCTAGGAAATGTAATGAATACAAAGAAATGCTTAAATTTTAAAACAGAAGGTATAAAGAATTGAGAGGGGACAGCCGGTCCCTGGAGCTCTGAAGTCAGCAGGACGAAGCACACTATCCTCAGTAGGAACGACCAAGCCTTCCCCTCTGTGTGCAGCTGGTGGGGCAGGAGTAGTCCTCTGAAGGCCGTTGGCATCCCTCCCATGTACACTTTCAGAGACATTTTGCGATATCTTTTCTTGAATTTTAGGGGTTCGAGCAGGGTATAGGCATTTCAGTGTTCAAATTCTTATTTTTAGCTAAAATTATATTTTAATGCTTCCCCCCCTCAGTTCCACTCATTGAAATAAACAAATCTAATTTTTTTTTCTTTTAAAGACAGGGACATCAGAGACATTGGCCTCTTAGCTTCTGTATACTCTGTCTCCCATAGAATTTCACCTCGTCAGTCTAACATTCAACTTTTCTGCCAGAACTTCTCCAATTTTAATACAGAACCACATGTATTTAATACGTGTCTGCTCTGTCTACGGCTCTCTGCTAGATGTTGGAAGGGTTATAAAAAATACTTTAAACTGTCTTCCCTCAGGGTTTGTAAATTGGGAGAAGAGATGAGCCCGTGCAGTTAACAGATGGTGATGAAATAAAAGAGTGTCTTATTGCTAATTCTGGGCTTTCAGTAAGCCAGCATAAACTTCCCTCTCAACCATGCTCTGAAGGAAGTGTTATCTTACTTCTGTTATACTGATAAGAAAACCAAGACTTTGCAAGGTCATGCATTACATAGGTGGTGGTGTAGAGCTGAGTTCTAAATCTGTGGTTTCTGTCCCCCAAGGAGGTCCTTTAACCCCTCTCGATACTGGCTCGAGCACCTAGAGGCTATCATGAATCTGGGGGCCATTAGTGCAGAGTCTGGGACTAGATGGACTTTGGGGGGATTAAAGTCCTGGGCCAGTTGGAATTTTGGGGGATTAAGTTCTGGGAGCAGTTGGAATGTCTTTGCTCCCTAAAAGTTCTCTCTACTTCAAGGGAGTCAGTCCACTTCCTCTCTACTACCTGTGGTGACCAAGTAGTTGCCATTCTTCCCACCGGGGATGACTTCCCACCCTCTCCCAAAGGGTGTACTTGAAGACCTGGCCAGACTTCAGATATAAGCAGCTCTTCCAGGCTAGACATGGTTTAATTTACGCAGCGTTTACTTGCAGGACCCAAGTGCTCAATTTAATCTGTACTTGTGTTCCTCTACTTGTAGAGGATACAAGGTGTGACTCTGAAGGTGTATGATATATTCCACTCTGACTTCAGTATTTAGGGTAGAGTAGGATAATAGTAGGCATACTCTTATAAGAAAGCACCAGTTTTGTGACCATTGCCATTTGCATATTTGGATTTTCTGCTTGTGGTGCCCTGCTACCCCCTTAAGTGGAATCCCTTCTTCTACCTCCCCGCTTCTTACCATCCTGCTCCACCCAGAGGGAAGTCCGGTAAGCATCTTGGTCCATTTGCCCTTTCCCCCCCAAGTCCTCAGCCCTTTCCTTTATGCTTGGGGATGCCGGAAGCAGATGATCTGGCTCCAAATACCAGCTTTTCCTGAATCATCTTAGGCTAGTTTTTATAATCTCTATAAGTCTCAGATTCCTCATCGTAAAAGTGGGCCTACATTATAGCCTTGTGATAATTAACTGGGAAAATGACCGTGACGCACATAGCATGATCTGTCTGGGCCATCCAATAAGTGAAATTCTCAGTAAGTGTTTATATGTATCTTCTTTCACCACTTTCCCCGCCTCCCATTTGCATTTCACTTGTACAGTGACAGTGGGAAACACTTCTTCCCTCCATCCTTTTCTTCCCCTTCTTTCTCTACTGAAGCCAAGAACACATGAATGACATAAAATAAATGCCCAATGCGTTCACCAGGCTTTGATAACGACTGTTGTCTTTTCTGTATGGATTTGTTGATTAGTATTAAGTGAAAGCTCATGTATACCAGGAAATCCAGTTCAGGTTTCTTTAAAGTGGGATAAGAACATAGATACTCAAGAAGCAATCTGAGAGCAATATCTGACTAGAATTTTTTTTTAGTTTGCCAAAACATTCCACTTGGTTTTCATGAAATAATGACTCTTTTTATACTCATAGTTTATTGGGTTATGTACTCTATTAAAAATGAAAATATAATTATTACATTATTTAATTTCAAAAATAAGCATACGCCAGTTTGAAAATGAAGTGAATTGTCTCTTGGTCAGGATACAGCTTAGCAGGGCGGATCTTAAGCATGAGGGCTCCCATAGCCCTGAGCAGTCAGTGTGTCATGGACAGCAGAGTAGATGGAGCTGGATAACCAGATGAGCCATTAAATGGTTGCTTAGGAAAGCCTCTACATACTTTTCTTTTTCTAACGGTTTGGATAAAAGTCAGACCTGGTTTTCTCTTCTCAGTTCCAGGGAGTGTGTCCTCAGGGTCTTCTGTCAGTGGTTCACAAATCTTTCTGTGCATCAGAGTCCCACTAGAGAGCATTTAAAAACCACATTCTCGGACTTCATGTAGACATATTAAATCAGAGTTTCTAGAGCCCTGGATCTGATTTTTAGCAGGTTTCCCAGATATAGAGATTTTTGTAAACCACTGAATCTTACCCATTTTTATTGTTTGAACCTAATGTTCTGGAGAGTTTATTCTTTGAAGAGTATAAACCTGTACATGCATCCTACTTGTAAAGTCTTCATATTGAGTATTTGCTTCTATTTTGAGTGTATGTACCTCCCGTATTTGGACGGTCAGCACAGGGAGGTTTATGAACCATGTCCTAGTCTTTATATTCATCTTGCAGACTATTAGAGTGGTCAGCACAGCAAACCCGTGATAAGTACCTATTGAATAAATACAATGTGAAAACTAAGGTGGAAACGTTACTTCTTAGAGTTTTATGAGGACCTTTTTGGCCCCTATGCAAAATAGATGACCATATTAATAATTTTATTGGCAGCTAAAATGTTGTTACTTTTCTTTTTAACTTTACAAATTTAGGTACTGGTTTATTATTTTACCTTCAGATGTACAATTCCATTTGTTTATTTTAATTTACAGGTGTGACATTTTTATTACCTATTCACATTTAACAGATGGGAAAATACAAACGTGTAGATAATTACAGTATGTCTAAGTTATGAATTTTCCATACAAGCTAGAATTCCCCAAGGACATTTAAGTGATTTACTTGCAAGCTGTCTGATGATTCAACTAATCAGTTTGTTTTATCCCTAGTAGTGGGGTTGCCCAGACTCTCAAGAATGGGGAAGTTTTTTTGTATGAAATTGGAGGAAATATTGGTAAGCGCTTTTTTGTTGTTGCTATTTATTTATTATTTTATTTATTTTTGGCTGCATTGGGTCTTCGTTGCTGTGCGCGGGCTTTCTCTAGTTGCAGCGAGCAGGGGCCACTCTTCGTTGCGGTGCGCCGGCTTCTCATTGCAGTGGCTTCTCTTGTTGTGGAGCATGCGCTCTAGGTGCCTGGGCTTCGGTAGTTGCAGCATGCGGGCTCAGTAGTTGCCGCACGCAGGCCCTAAAGCTCACGGGCTTCAGTAGCTGTGGTGCACGGGCTTAGTTGCTCCACGGCATGTGGGATCTTCCTGGACCAGGGATTGAACCTGTGTCCCCTGCACTGGCAGGTGGATTCTTAACCACTGCACCACCAGGGAAATCCCGGTAAGCACATTTTTTAAATCTTGCATTCCATATGCTGATTTGACATTGCCAGTGGTTATTATTTATGTCTTTGGGAGAGAAAAAGAAATTAGAAGTAAAATATAGCAAGCTGTAGATAGTTGATGAATATTGTGGATTTTTTTTTGGTGGTCTCACCTTTCTGTTCTGGCTCTTTAGAGCTTCTTTGTACAAATGCCCATCTATGTGGAACCTGAGCCAAAAGCAGGTTCCCTAAAATAGGAATAACTTCTAAAATGGTTAATGCAGTTTTTCAAAACTTTTTTCTTTTTTATACACTGATGGCACATCTTAATAAAGAAAGTAATTGAGCTCATTTAAGACCAAGATGACACTTTTATTATGGTACAGTACTAGATATATTTAGTGAAAGCAGAAGTTATTTTTGCCATTGTTGATTGCCTACTAAATAATATACATATGCATACATAAACATATTGTTAGCTTATGAAATAGAAATAAGATATGTGGATTAGTTTTGACCATGTCCCATATTTTATTTTCCCACGTGTAATTATCAATGGGTTGTACTCATCTTATTAAAATGCAAAATAAACTTTTTCTCTTATTTTGACCTTTAAAAAGGTGAGTGAAATTGTCAACAAATAAATGAAATAGTGTTTAATTCAAAATAGTAATTGAAAATATTGTAAGATAAGTTTTAGAATTTTTTTCTAGGACGTAAAAGTTTTAGTAAATATTGAAAGTTGAATACAAGAATGTGAAGACTCCTAAAAATTTAAATAAACCACAACTCCACTAGAACTCTGTATTGTTACCTGTATTAATCAAGATTAATTATTAGAAAAAAAAGAAAAGATTAAGTTATTAGTATATTTGATTTTGCATTTTGCTATTAGATATTGGGAATTAAGCATGGTTTCTTACTTAGGTCAATTCAAAACTGTTGCCACTCTTAATAAAGGTGAATAAGCTTTTAAGGAACCATTTAAAAGCCCATCACAGAATTTTCAACTTCCTAAATTAATTTGAAACCTGCACATTTAGAGAACTACTCAATCGACTTTTCCAATATTTGGCCAAGCCTTATAATATCATGGGAGACAGGAAAAAATGAGAACTATTTCGAAGCGTAAGACTTGAGTTAAACCACTAGGCTTAAAGTTAAAATTGCATCCCTATCTCCCCACTGTATTAAACTGATGCAACATCTCTTTACTAGGGGAACGCTGCCTCGATGACGACACTTACATGAAGGACTTATATCAGCTCAACCCCAATGCTGAATGGGTTATAAAGTCAAAGCCATCATAGAAGTCTTAACGCTGCAAATAATCGCAAGGACTCCCTTAGTCATATTTGCTGGGTCAAGAGTGTAAATAAAAGAAACAGTGGGACACTTTTATTATTCAAATGTACCTGACTCTTGAATAGTGACACACTCAAGCTTTAAAAAGTTATAGATTTGTGCTGCTGCCAGATTATGTTAATTATTATTATTCATATTATTATTAGAAAACATCTCCGGAGTGAGAAGAAAGGGGCTTATTTAGCTTGGAGGCTATTTTCATACACTCTGTGGAATGTGTCCAGAAGTGACATCACTTTTTTTTAATGTGAAAATATACTCTCCTCCCTCTCTTTTTTTCTCCTCAAATAATACATACAGTAATATATGCTTTTTCACCTTTCTCTCCTCCTGACATCTGCCTTCCCCCAAATGGGTTTACTTTTCAACCAAAAAGGTAACAAATACCAGGTATGGCAAGTTGTAAAGACAGTACCTCTTAAACCAGACTGAATTCAACAGTATTCCTGTCTCTACTGAATGTTAATATTTATCTCTTTGAATCATTTGTTCAAACAATAGCATCCCACTTCTTCCCGCTGTATCACATGAAGTGATTTGCATTTTTTTCAGTTTATCTGACATATGTGCACAAAACTGTATCCACTATCAAGAAAATAGAACTGTCAGAAACTGCCAATTATTACTGCACCATTTAAGGCTTACATACTCAGAAGAAATAAAAAATATCCACGCGGAATAACTGGATTATGGATAACAAGAGAGTGAAAGCCAGATCACTTCACGTATGCTGTAGTCTTCTAAATGAAACTTAAAAAGTCATAGCTGGCTTTACCTGTTGTCATATTAACAGTACAAATATGCATGATTGTATGAACCAGTAATTGTTGAGAATGTATTGTGCTGAAAGAGGGATTTTTTTTTTTTTTTTACTCATAAATAAGTCAGCAGTAAGAGTTATTCTTCTGGGTATGACACAGTCATATGAACAAGCTTTTGTTTGTGTCCTTATTTTAAATAATCAGAGCAAATTTATTAAAATGCGGTAGAAAGGACTATTCCCAGGGATTTTAATGCACAAACCATATTGTGAAAAGAGATGAGCCTCTGTACTGTAAATAAGAGGAATGAAGTGAGAGAGAAATGTTCAATATTTTTTGAGTTTAGAGTGTAGTAAATAAAAGGTGATGTAAATAAATATTGCACAACTGTGTTTATGATACTTTTATTAGGACTTCAGGAAAAATTGCACATTCTCAGAAGCTCTTGATGTCACTCTAATTAGGAGGGGAAAATGCTGCTAATGAGAACAGTCGCAAATTTTAATTACAAGAGCAGCCTGTGGATATGATCACTTAAATATCTTTGTGGTGATTTGTGCCATTGCTTTTTTATTTAAAAATTTTTTATAATTAAATGCATTTTTCTAAATTATCTTCTCTTGGAATTATTACTTTTAACCCTATCCGTTCATGAGTATAATAATGGACTATTTTTGTTTTTGTTAAAAGCCATTTCTACTCTTTTACTGTTCCTATTTATTGTTCCTGTGTAATTTTTAAAGTGGGAAGACACGTGGGAGATTTAAACTTGTTTCCTTTCTTTTTTTTTTCCTTATGCAAATTTCTATTCTTTAGGATTTTTCAAAACACACTGTATTCTATTTCTGATTTTGACAGTATATATTAATTTCTCAGTTAGTAAAATGTTTTATTAATATTTTCATTTAATGAAGACAGTTAACAATATAAAAGCAAAATCAAGTGCTTAAAGCATTTTAGGGGTGCCCAACTTAAATAAAAGACAGGGGTGAATATGATTTAGATAAATGGCTGCCTAAAGCATGTGTCAACTAATTGTCACCACATTTACTACTCACAGCAGGGAGTGGGGAGACACAAGAGGCTTTTGATAATGAAAAAGTAGCAGATCTTGGTAAATAAACATGAAAATGCCATTTTATCTGAGTCCTTCTTAGAACTCATGACCTGCGTTTATTGACATTGAACAGTAAGTACTGCGTTTAAATAACCAAGAAAAACGTCTATCTACACTTATAAAAGAGGAGAAATTTTATAGTGTATAGTCTTAAATATAAATGCCCTTGCATTTTCCCAAATGCCTTTTCTGTAATTTTCTTTTTTTCTAGTGAATTTTAAATCTCTGGGTAGATTAGTTTTTATTCGTTTGTATGTGAGGGAAAATAAAAACAACAAATATATTTGCTTTGCCTCTCAAATATCCTAATTCTTACGTTGCTGGTGAAAAACAGAGAGCTGGTATTTATAGAAAACTGGTTGCCCTGTTAATGTTTTGGAAGTGCTTCCTCTTTTCTGAAGGGGGTTATTATGAGTCTTTACAATTGCACAATATTTGCTTACTGCTGCTATAGAATTCAGTGTAAACTCCTTGCTAGCACTCTTTGGGAAAAGCAGTTTATTTTACTGACTTTATGGGATTTTTCATTACTATCTTTTCCTACTTTTCAGATTAAACTGGTTTGTACTTTCTTCCTCACTGTCCTGATTTCTCACCTGTTGATCAGTAGATGGCACTATTGGTCAGGAATTCCTTCACAGCTAAACTTGGAAGTTTTGAAAGAGAACCTGAGTTCAGAGTATGCGGTTAAGACTCAGTGCCAGGCATCTCCAAGACAATTAGGTAAGAACAGCATGGATCTCCCTCTCAGATCACTGATTGTGAAAATTGTAAATAATAATTCCAAGGTTTCTATGTTCAGTCTGTTAGTCTGCTTTTATCCTTAACTTGTTGAGTGGAGAGGGAGGGTGGGAGGAGGGTTTTCTGAGTCACAATTAAACGTTTTTTTTTTAAATTAATTAATTATTTTTGGGCTACATTGGGTCTTCGTTGCTGCACGGGCTTTCTCTAGTTGCAGCGAGCGGAGGTTACTCTTCGTCGCAGTGCACGGGCTTCTCATTGCAGTGGCTTCTCTTGTTGCGGATCACCGGCTCTAGACGCATGGGCTTCAGTAGTTGTGAAGCGTGGGCTCAGTAGTTGTGGCTTGCGGGCTCTAGAGCGCAGGCTCAGTAGTTGTGGTGCACGGGCCTAGTTGCTCTGAGGCATGTGAGATCTTCCCGGACCAGGGCTCAAACCCATGTCCCCTGCATTGGCAGGCAGATTCTTAACCACTGCACCACCAGCGAAGTCCCACACAATTAAATGTTTTGGCAATGTCTATTTAAAGCAGAAGGATCATGATAAGAGGAAGACAGTGAACGAGGAAATTAAAAAGAGAGATGTCTAAGAGGACATAATAACCTCTGTCTTTAGTGTATATGTGCTTGTTTCTTCATTCAACAAATATTTATTGGGTACCTACATGTATGTGCCAGGCAGGCTCTACCTTTGAGGTACATCAGTGAGGAAAAGAGCTCTGCTCTTACATTCCAGTGGAGGGAGACAAATAATTAAATAAAATGAATTAATAAGTACAGTCAGCCCTCCATATCCAGAGGCTTCAAGGATGAAAAATATTTGGATGTTTTCTTGAATCCTCTAGATGTTTGAGTCAGGAGAAGGCAGGGAGGCAACTACGAGAAATCTGCCCTTTTTTATTCAGCATCTGAGGACTGCAGCTGCAGAGGGAAATTACTCAGTAAGGCAGAGGGCGTGTCCTGGCTTAGTAATAAAACAGTTTAGTAGTAAAGGCTCAGATATTCCATACATAAAATACTCCAAGCAAGGTTAATGGGCAAGTGTAGACTCATTCAGCAGTGGACTGTGACTCAGGGCTAAAGGATGAAGATTTGATCCAAATGAGAACAGATTCAGTTATTACAGGTATGAAAGCCTCAGGAAATTATCTTTTTGCAAAAGAAATGGTAAATGATTTAACAGTCCCCATGTATGTTAATGTTGCAAATGTATTTGTATCATAATATGTAACATAATTGTGTAACAAAAATATCTACAACAAATCAGTATTAAAAAATATGTATTTGGGAAAAAAAAAAAGAATCCAGAAGTTCCAAAAAGCAAAATAAATTTGTACACTCTGGCAGCTATTTACATAGCATTTTTATTGTAGTAGGCATTTTAAGTAATCTGGAGATGATTCAAAGTATATGGGAGGATGTGCATAGGTTATATGCAAATACTGCACCATTTTATATCAGGTACTTGAGCATCCATGGGTTTTGGTAACTGCCAGGGTCCTGAAACCGATCCCCCGCTGATACAAAGGGATGACTGTAAATAAAATTATATGGTATGTTGAAAGGATGGAAATACAGTGGAGACAGAAAAAGGATGAGCAGGGAATGTGACAAATAATGGAGGGATAGGCTCATTCCAGTAGTAAATGGGGGGTCTCACTGAACATCTAGAAACTGAGCAAAGACTTGAAGGAACTTGCCACATGGATATCTGGAAGAAAGCATTCCAGACAGGGAATAACCAGAACAAGGACCCAAAGGCAGAAGTGTGCCTGGCTCACCAAAGATTAGCAAGGATGCCATCATGGCCGGAGTGGAGTGAGAGCCTGTGAAAGTAATGGATGAGGTCAGAGAGGGAACACTGGGGTGAGCATAGGTGTGAGACCATGGAGGGCCTTGTAGTAGGGCGACCATAATTTATTCAAATCAAAACATTTTTGAGAGTGAAACAGGGCACTGTTGGTGAGGGCAGTAGCTGTGGAGTGATGAGAAGTGATCAGATTCTGCATGTATTTTTGAAGGTAGAACCTGCCGGCTTTCTAGTAGGAGAGAGAAGGAGGATGCATTTTCAATCGAGAATAACCACAAGATTTTTGACATGAGCAGTTGGAAGGATGGAGTTTCCAACAACAGAAATAGGGAAGAAGAGGGTAAATCAGGTGTTCTGAGGGAAGAGGGATTCAGAAGTTCATCGTGAATGTATTGAATTTGGGTGCCTATTGGACATTCAAGCAGCAATGTCAAGTAGGCAGTTATCTGCGCAGAAACTCAGGAGAGAGGTCTGGGCTGGAGTTACTGGCTTGTTAATGGACTTGAACCATGAGCTTGCATGAGATCACCAAGGGAATGAGTGTGCATAAGGTAGAAAAAATAACCGGGAGCGGAGCCTTGGAGCTACCCAACATTAGAGGTGAGAAAAAGGAGAAGGAACCAGGAAAAAGATTGAAAAGAAGAGACCGTTGAGATAACCAAGAGACTGTGATGTGCCAGCAGCCAAGTGAAGAAAAGCTATTGAGGAAAGGGGGTGATGGTGATGTCAGAGGCTACTTATGGCTCAGATGCAATAAAAGCTGGGAAGAGACTCCTGGACTTACCTATGTGAAGGTCATTGTTGACCTTGCTGTGCAGTTTAGGTAAAGTGATGGGGATGAAAGACTGATTAAAGTGGCGTTGAGACAGAGCAGCCGCAGAAGAATCAAAGCCTGTGAGTGTGGACAGCTCTTACAAGGAGTCTGCTACATAGAAACAAATAAATGAGATACTAGCAAGCAGAAGAAGTAAGAGGTGGTATAGAGAGGGCCTCGAATGCTGGGCTAAATGGTTTGGGGAATTTAGGCAGTTAAATACTGTTTGAAGAGGTGACATAGATACTGGAGCCAACCTACCTGGGTTAACGAATGTGACCTAAGTAAGACAAGCTCCTTCCTTCTGCCTCATTTTCTACTTTGTATAATGAGAATAAAAGGAATGTTTACTTCTTAGAAGCTTCCTAGAATAAGTCAATCGATATAAAAGGGCTCAGCAGTGTATTTTTGCCTGATAGTGAGTATTCAATAAACTTGTATTTTTATTAGTGGTATTATGATCAGCTGTCAGTCTCATTTGGGGTTATTGGTTCCAATGTCATAAAAGTTTTCCACCTGGAAACCCCTGGCAGTAACTCTTCCTCAGGGTATATAGGGCACTGTAAAGGGCACAGAAATAATTCCAGAGCATCTTTTCTCTACTTGAAGTGAGTTCAGCTCCATTTTAAATATGATTTGTTTCATTTAAGGTAAATAAACTGGCATAAGGGACAGAGTTCTCTCCCTGCATCTGAGACCTAGATGCCCAGGAAGAAAACAGACCCTTAACTGGTTTATTTTCCATACTTGATACCTTTTTCACTCCTGCGATGGTCCTGGGCATCTTCAGTTGGTGTTCACTGTTCCTGCAGAAGAGGTCCCGCTACATTTTCTTGGCTTTTCTGAGTCTGTGATTTCTCAAATTTCATATTTAATAAATATAGCAATAAGAATTTTCCTTCCATTCCAGTTGGCCTCACATCTTAGAATCTGGATTTGGCATCTAGTTGGTTTGTTTTGTTTTGTTTTTTCCACTCTGGCCTAAAGTATTGCATGGGGTAACTTGGCTCTGCTAGAAAGGGTTTCATATGAAACACTAGAACCCCCTCCCTCCATGTAATCATTTCTTAAACTCCTTAAGATGTCTTTGAAAGTTTCCATGGGCTATTTTTGCACGTAGCTGCGTACTGTATAAGAGAAGCAGATTGGCTGCAAGAAAAGCTTCTTCCATGATCTTTCCGACTAAAGCCAATGTGCACTGGCTTTGTCACAAGCAAGCTTTTTATCTTGAGATTTCCAGTCTTGATTTCTCAACCAAAGGAGTTCAGATAAGCCTCAGATAAAGCAGCCCCACTCTCTTCCATCTTTACTCCTCTTTTAATGTTCACCCCTTGTTGCACCAAGGCAGCTCAGTTCTGTCTCCTGTTGCATCTCCTATAACCTTTACAAAATTATGGCTTTCATGTAATCTCTGCCTTAAGTCACTACCCCCTCCAGCCAGGGCCAAAGTGAACAAGGAATTTCCCAGGAAGGCAAGTTCATAAGGAGACTCCCAGAGAGTGGCCTAATTCTGAATAGTCAGTTAAAATTTTCTCTCTTTCATGGGATAGTCGCCTTGTCACAAATTCAAAAAAAAAAAAAGAAGTGATTTAATCATTACTTGTTCCTTTAAAATGCTCATTTCAATGGGAGAAATCTTGGGGCATCTTAGCTTTGGTAGCTTGTATCACCCAGTTTGTATTCAGCAATTCTACTGAGAATTCTACTGAGAACAAGAAGAATTTAATCAACTATTGAGAGATTGTGCATCACTTTTGTCCAAGGATCTTGAAACACATTCTAGGGACATGCATCATTCATCCTCATTCTTGTCTTCATGTTAAGGCGAGGGAAGGAATTCACATTCTTCATCATTAAGAAATTATTAGACATTACTAGATAATGCCTTAAAGCATACTGTGAGTTCATTAGAAGATGTTATTATGATAAGGAATACTTTAAAGTTTCAGAAAGAAATGTAACTATCTATTTGTTCTTCTTTCTTCTCCTTTCCTTTGCTTTCCAAGCATTGTAGTGCTTGCTCTTGCTGCACTGTGGTTTATATTGTGGTAATGTGAAAACCAATCACACGGTATGATGCATTTTCCCAGGAGATTACGTTTAGATCTGTGGGGAGCATTGATACAGGCTGGTGATAGGGAAGGTATTCTCAGCAAATGAATCTCTGATCTGAGGGAGGCAGAAATGGATGCAACTAACTATATATTTTATTTATAGATAAAATATACTGGGGAGCATAGAGAAAGGGCACCATTAATTAGGTAATTGTTAATGGAGGTCATGGTATTTAATCTGGAAGCCCAGTTAGGATACCAAGGATTAGACCAGGCCTGAAAGGATGAGATTCAGAATTAGGCCTATGGCAATGAAAATGCATGAGAATGGGTTATATTGATGTTGCAGAGTTGGGGTCAAGAGAACTGGATGATTCCATTGGATGGGGAGGAGATAGGTTTCCTAAAGACTCCTAGGAGTGTTCTAATTTCATTCTTTTACATGTAGCTGTCCAGTTTTCCCAGCACCACTTATTGAAGAGGCTGTCTTTTCTCCATAGTATATTCTTGCCTCCTTTGTCATAGATTAGATGACCATAGGTGCATGGCTTTATCTCTGGGCTTTCTATCCTGTTCCATTGATCTATATTTCTGTTTTTGTGCCATTACCATACTGTCCTTGTTACTGTAGTTTGTAGTATAGTCTGAAGTCAGGGAGCCTGATTCCTCCATCTCCGTTTTTCTTTCTCAATATTGCTTTGGCTATTCGGGGTCTTTTGTGTTTCCATACAAATTGTAAAATTTTTTTGTCCTAATTCTGTGAAAAATGCCATTGGTAATTTGATAGGGATTACATTGAACCTGTAGATTGCTTTGGGTAGTATAGTCATTTTCACAATATTGATTCTTCCAATCCAGGAACATGGTATATCTCTCCATCTGTTTGTGTCATCTTTGATTTCTTTTATCAGTATCTTAAAGTTTTCTGAGTACAGGTCTTTTGCCTCCTTAGGTAGGTTTACTCCTAGGTATTTTATTCTTTTGTTGCAATGGTAAATGGGATACATCATACACAAAAATAAACTCAAAATGGATTAAAGACCTAAATATAAGGCCGGACACTATAAAACTCTTAGAGGGAAACATAGGCAGAACACTCTTTGATGTAAATCACAGCAAGATCTTTTTTGACCTACCTCCTAGAGTAATAAAAAAAAAAAAGCAGGACCTAATGAAACTTAAAAGCTTTTACACAACAAAGGAAACCATAAACAAGAGGAAAAAAACCTCAGAATGGGAAAAAAATATTTGGAAATGAAGCAACTGACAAGGGATTAACCTCCAAAATATACAAACAGCTCATGCAGCTCAATATCCAAAAAAAAAAACCCCAATCAAAAAATGGGCAGAAGACCTAAATAGACATTTCTCCAAAGAAGACATACAGATGGCCAAGAGGCACATGAAATTACTAATTAGTAGAGAAACGCAAGTCAAAACTACAATGACGTATCACCTCACACCAGTCAGAATGGCCATCATCAAAAAATCTACAAACAGTAAATGCTGGAGAGGGTGTGGAGAAAAGGGAACCCTCTTACACTGTTGGTGGGAATGTAAATGGATACAGCCACTATGGAGGTTCCTTAAAAAACTAAAAATAGAACTACCATATGACCCAGCAATCCCACTCCTGGGCATATACCCAGAGAATATGATAATTCCAAAAGGTACATGCACCCCAGTGTTCATTGCAGCACTATTTACAATAACCAGGACATGGAAGCAACCTAAATGCACCTTGACAGACGAATGGATAAAGAAAATGTGGTACCTATATACAATGGAATATTACTCAGCCATAAAAAGGAACGAAATTGGGTCATTTGCTGAGATGTGGATGGATCTAGAGACTGTCATACAGAGTGAAGTAAGTCAGAAAGAGAGAAACAAATATGGTATGTTAACGCATGTATGTGGAATCTAGAAAAATGGTACAGATGAACCTATTTGCAAAGAAGAAATAGAGACACAGATGTAGAGAACAAATGTTTGGACACCAAGGTGGGAAGGGGAGGGTGGGATGAATTGGGAGATTGGGATTGACATATATACACTACTATGTATAAAATAGATAACTAATGAGAACCTACTGTATAGCACAGGGAACTCTACTCAGTGCTCTGTGGTGACCTAAACAGGAAGGAAATCCAAAAAGGAGCGGATATAAGTATACATATAGCTGATTAACTTTGCTATACAGACAAACTAACACAACATTGTAAAGCAACTATACTCCAATTAAAAAAAAAAAAAAAAAAAGACACCTAGGAGGAAATGGTGGTGCTTTGCATTGAGTCCTAGAAGAAGGTAAGTACTGGTTTGGGATGAAGGGATTGGGGCAAGAGAGAGGTGTGTATTATGGGTGTAGAAGGGAGAGAAAATGAGGATATGTTGAGGTGTGTGAAGAGCCTAAACAGTTGGAAATGAAACATCTTTTAGGTAAGATGTCTTTAAAAGGTGTATATTTAGAAAATGTGTGCATCAAGATGATAGTTCAAGCCATTGGGGTGTACAATCCTGAGGGTGTAGGGCCAAGAGAGGGCTAAGAACAACTTTGGGGTATATCTCCTTCCACTTAAAGGATCGTAAAGGAAGAGATGCTTTGGAAGGAGCAGTTCAAACCATAGTAGTAGTGCCAGAAGATCATTGGCATCAGGGAAGACAACAGGTCTAACAAGGAGGAAATGGTCAACTATGTCAAATAATTGAGAGAAGTAAACCAGATGAAGATTGATTAGAGACAAAGATTGGAGCTGAAGTTTACAAGTTCAAGGCTGACCTTCTAGAGGGCAGGTAGTTTTGAAGTGATGGGAACAGAAGCCTACTGGAGTAGGCCAAGATGTAAATAGGAGTTGGAAGCTATGAGTTTAGTTGGGATTATTGAGGGGAAGGGAAAAAGGAAGACATTTTATCCAAGTTTTTTTTTTCTCCTTTAATATTTTGCAGAGGGGAAACTTGATCATAAAATAGTTTTCACACATAATTTTCTAATATCTGATATTATCTGTATTTCTATACTTAGTTAATTCAAAAGCTTCTTGGTCCCTGTTATCGAAAATATTGCTCAAGTAATTGAATAACTTTTGAAGAAAACTGTACTAAAGGTGGAAAATTCCCCAAGGACTTTGCCAGTCCTTGGGAGAGATTACTTTTATTTAATTTTGATGATTTTTAAATTTAAGACTCTTTCCCAAGTTTAAAATCAAATGATGTTAAAGTAAGCATGTTTGGAAGCTCTTGTTAAAGGGGCTGATAACTCTGATATATTAAAGCTTGTTCCACATTAACAGCTCTGTCAAAAGTACCCTTGAGGGCTTCCCCGGTGGCACAGTGGTTAAGAATCCGCCTGCCAATGCAGGGGACACGGGTTCGATCTCTGGTCCCACATGCCGCGGAGCGGCTGGGCCTGTGAGCCATGGCTGCTGAGCCTTCGCATCCAGAGCCTGTGCTCCGCAACGGGAGAGGCCACAGCAGTGAGAGGCCCATGTACCGCAAAAAAAAAAAAAAAAAAAAAAAAGCATAAAAGCGCTACATTAATAGTAAGATATTTTAAATTGTTCTGTTTTTTCCTTGAACTTCTATTTCCATTGTACTTTCTCCTTATAAATTTATCCTAAAGTAACCTATTCAGTGGTACAGATTAATTCCATTTCTCTGCAACAAAAAAGTATATATATACTGATGTTATAGTTGATCAAACAACAAAAATATATCACAGATTTCGAGTTAATAAATACAAAATTTAAGTTTTATTGAAAATGGGGTTCTTAATGAGAAAAGGATTTTTAGTTTTTTTCTGTTTAATTATCCATGAATAGATATTACTTATTCCTAATAAATTTAGCATCTTCTGTTTTTCAAATATATATATATATGCGCACTGAGAAACTTGTTCACATACAAATGTAAATTGGAATGAAAAAAATTCGTTATAACAGTGACAGTTTTTTAACTCCTTTAAAAGTTTATCACATGCCAAAAATCATAACGATCTATCAGCAAAATTATTTGTAATGATCCACCAGCTAATAGGTCCTTCTTTATATTTATTGAAAACAAACAATTTGAAATAATCTGACTTGTGTATGGATTTGTTACCCAGCTGTTATGGTAATTCATTCTGTCAATTTCTGAGAAATATGCCAGAAAAATTATTACTGAATCAAAGAGTATAAGAATATTTAAAGCTCTTGTTGCACATATTGTCAAAGTGAGGATGAAGAGGCATTTGGGTAGAAGTAAACTTGTATATGTATTTGAGATGTAAAAGGAGTTTCTCAAACTTTTACACCAAATATATGTAAGTACGAGATATATCTAAGTGTAATTTTTATGGAACTGTCAGTCATTTGGCTAGGAAATAATAAAGAGTAAGAAAAATTAACTCATCTAGGTAGAGAAATGCAATGACTAAGATTCCAGAGATATATGGTTAGTAAAAAAAACCCTCCCAAATCTTTCAGTCCCAGGACAACATACAGTCAGCCTAGAAGGATCCTTTGGCATCTGACCTCAGACTGTAAGAAGGACTTGCAAATTTCTGAATGGGTGCAAAGGTGGCAGATGACTTTCAAGGATGGTAAGTACAAAGCCAAGGATTTGGGAGAAACATTAAATTCAAATTTAAGACATAAAATATATTACTAAAATGTACTACTTTAGGTCTGAACCTGTAGTAGAAGCTTAGTAGACATTTTGTAGGTTGTTCCATGAAGACAAAGACCTAGTGACCTGTTGTGACCAAAAAGCATACTGAGCATTTAGGCTTATCAAAAGAGATGCTAAGAAACAACAGACTACACCCTATGGAGCTTTAGTAAACTAACCTGTATGAGAAGTCTGGATACAGTAAATGAGGTAAGTTATAGGAACAAACTCTTTAAAGTGTACCCATTATTTTGTGAATATTAGTTATGATGATGGCAATGGTGTTTAATGGAACCAGAGCAAGTCCAGAGTAGGACTCGCAGTGATGGCCTATGGGATGCTGTCAGTTGGAAAAGATTATGATTCTCCAGTGTGAATGCATAGACTGAGAAGTGAAATCATTATAAATCATAAAGTTGTATATATTGTGGATTTGTGAACATGAAGTGAGCATCAAACTAAGGGTTAAATTAGATAATGTGTCCAGGAATGAGATTGTCTACACATTGAGAACAGAGTATTTTCTCATCTGGTATCTGCAGTGTTTAATGTAGTAATTCACACATGGTAGGTGCCCAGTGAATGTTCATGATTGTTGATCTAAAACCAATAGGCTGCCAGTTATTTCTCCAGCAAAAATGGGTTTATTCGGGGTCAACAAAGAATTGTAATTCAGGGTTTGCAATCATGGTGAGCCCCATGCAAGTTCCTAATGTAAATGGAAAGGAGAACTCTTTTAAAGAGGGGAGAAATAAGTTGGGAGGGTTACAGCAAACAGAGCCCATTGAGGAATTGAGGGTTGGAAGTACAGTGGCTTTTTGTTGGCTGAGTTGTGACAGTTTCTCATTGGCTGAGCTCTTGCCAGCAAGAGGTCATCTTTCTTCTTCCTGTTGGGCCCTTCTATTGTCCTTGGGTGTGAGAGCTCCCCTTACTCTATTTTAATTGAGGTTTTGTTTATTAATTTTTATGTGACTAACAAACACTTAGAGATTACACGTAAGTAATATAGGAGAATTCTAAAAGGATTCAAAGAAGGCAGGCAAGTTTAGCCATGGCAGAGGCATAATTAACTAAAAGATGCTGGTATCTTTGTCATGTTTCGAGTTGTTGGTGAAGATGTCCATGTCATCCCATTAGGCATTTGACAGGACTCTGGACCTGGTGGCTGGAGGCATTGTCCTGGAGTGGCCATTTTCTATTTAATTTATTTATTGTTCTTAGATATAAGCAATGTACTCAAGTATGTAAGATACAGTCTGTTTCTTCGAGAAATAATAGTGATGTTATTAGCCTATATTGGGTAGTTACTTTGTACCCGGCAATATATTATCTGTTTTATATAGAGTGCAATCTAATTTTCACACCACACCTAAAAGTGATATTTTTACAGCCTATTTTACCAGTGAGGAACCTTCTCCACCAGGTCAATTAAGTGGCTGTACAAGGATTCAAACTGACCACAAAGCACATATCACTCACAGCGTGCAAAACGTTTACAGCCTGATCCAGGAGATGAAACCAAATGCTCTGGGAATGAGAGAGAGGGATATATTACATTACCTGGAAGGGTAAGAAAGATTCCTCATGAGATGGTGCTGAGTTGGGTCAGTGGCGAGGCAAAGCCTGTCATGCTCAGTACCTGCAGGCCCTGTAGCTCTGCAGATAAGTGATCACTCATGACTACTTGCCTTTCTGCGACTACATGCTTGAGGCTTAGTTGATATGTCAGCTGGGATTAATTCAACAATATAGCTGTGATGTCGTGATTTATGGTAAGAAATATACATTTGGTCTTCATTCCCATTTCTGGCACAGAGCTAAAAACCCTGGAATTCCCTAATGATGAGAGCCATAAAGGTGTCTTTTGTTACGTTAATGAGGCAAATTGGAAAGCAGCAAGGGAGGGTGCTGGTAGCCAAGGGAATCAATCCTAATTAGAGGATTGGAACTTTCAGTCCCACCTCCAGCCTCCAGGGTGGAGAGCAAAGCTAGGGATTCAGTTCAATCACCAATGGCCAATGATTTTATCAATCATACCTATGTAATGGATCCTCCATGAAAACCCAAAAGGAGGTGGTTTGGAGAGCTTCCAGGTCGGTGAACTGGAAGGCTTTCCTGTGCCACTGTGACAGGCCCCAAATTCCATGGGGACAGAATCCCCTTTGTTCAGGACCTCACCCTATGAATCTCTTCATCTGGCTGTTGATTTGTCCTCTTTAATATCCTTTGTAATAAACAGGTAATCTAGTCAGTAAACTGCTTTCATGGTTTCACTCTAGCAAGTTAATCAAACCCAAGGAGGGGGTCTTAGGAACCTCTAATTTATAGCCAGTTGGTCAAAAGCATAGGTAACAACCTGAACTTGCAGTTGGCATCTGAAGTAGGAGTAGGGAGCAGTGTTGTAGGACTGAGCCCTTAACTGTGGGATCTGATGCTGTCTCCAGGTAGGCAGTGTCAGAAGTAAACTGAATTGTAGGACACCCAGCTGGTGTCAGAGAATTGCACAGTGGTATTGGAAAACCTACACATTGGAACTGGAGTTAGAATAATAATAGTATTGTTGATCTTTTTAAGGCAATAGTGCTATGATTTCAAAGTGACTGGCTGAGGTTGAAAGAGACTCAAAATATCACAGTACCAGGCTTCTGTGACGTATGCCAACATTCATACATGTTCCCTGGTAAGGAATGAGCACAGACCAGAGTCTGAATATCCCCAACTTGATGTCATCTGGTAACCTTTACTAAGACCCATGCCCTTTAAACTTACCATAGTAAAATATAATTTGTTTAAGATCTATGAATCAGCGTGAATTCTGAACAGTCTCCAAACCCAGTCCTTGAAGGTTGTGTTTGATTTTTTTTTCTAACCAGTAGATCTCTAGAAAAAGGGCATTCTACCCTGAGGAAAATCACAAGGAAACCCAGAGGAAGGATGTGGAAGAAATGGCAAACTGATTAATGTGTCTGAGTCTAGGGCACAGAAAATGAAGAGAGGGGCAAGGGAGACTGGACACACTTCTGGCATGTTTGTAATGTATGACCTGTCACGTCTAATTGGACCAAGGGTGGACACTTGAGATGGACAATCAGTTTTCCTGGGAATTTAGAATTTAGACTGAGCGTTCTCTTGTTAGTCTCTACACCCAGGTGGGATTGCATCTGGGACATTCAGAGTTTCCTTATCCCATCATGGGGACTGAGCAGAGAAAGAGAAGGTTTTCCAAAATCAGGAGAAGAGTATGTAATTGGTAGGCAGTAGAGAGCCACTGAGATCTTTTTTATTTGAGAATGACCTGTAATCAATCATCTAGTCTGCCAGAGACATCTAATACTTCTTAGTTCTGAAAATTGCTAAATTCACTGTGGGAAAGCTATTCTAAGGGCCTGCTCTAGCGTACTTTGCTGAGATGAAACCTAAATACTTCCTTTCCACGGGAACTCAGCCTGAGTTCATGGGGCATCCAAAGGGAAGAATGACAGCCATGTGACTCTCCTACTTCCCTCCCTTCTGAAAAGGCTCAGTCATGTAAACACCTCTTCATTTGCTTATCCTGGACCTGGACTTACCCCTTGGCTTTCGGAAAATTATATTATTTCTTTGTTTTTTTCTTGACCATATGCAGCTTCCAAACCGTGGCTGTCCAAATCCATTGGAAAGCTCAACAATGTGGGCCCTCTCAGTCTTGATAATATCTGAGATTGCCTTCAGAGTTTTATTGTTGACAACAGCAGTCTTCATACACTGACAATGCCTTCTGGAGAAGGTTGCAAACAGCTTCTTACCTCCTTTCATATAAAGAGGGTTAATATGCCTATGTTTTTGCAGAGAGGCCAGCTGCAGCCCAGAGAGCATGGCCAGTGTTCTCATTTATCCTCCTCCTCCTAGTGTGCTTTCAGATTTCTGATGAGAGTGAGCCCAGCTCTCTGGGAGATGAGCTTCTCCTGGCGCGTAGGTACTGTCCTTCTCTCTCCCCTTGGCTCCTCCTTACTTCTTCCCTTACCTGTTCTTAGCCTGCTCATTGTAAACACACTTCAATCCTTGCTTGATTAAGATTACTTGGTATTGACCCTAACATCCCCTGTACTGTTTCCTTGCTGGCCTCTTGCCTGCTTCCCTCACCTTTTAAGATGCTATTTGCAATTCCTTGAAAGTTACTGAACTGATAAACATATAAGGAAAAAAGGCTGTAACCATTAATAACATTAATAATAACAATAGCAACCATTTGGGTACTTAATCTGTGCCGTGAACTGTGTTAGCACTTTGTAAACATTGTCTCATTAAATTCTGACTAAGGCTCCCAAGTGAGGTATTTCTATAATTATCTCGATTTTCAGAAAGAGTAGCTGAGACTCAGAGAGTTTAAGTGACTTTCCTAATGGTAAACCTAGTAAGTGACAAAGCCAGGACTTGAATCTACTTGTCCTGCCCAAGTCTGTGCTTCTATACACAATACTATTATAACTCATCGCTTGGTGATACGAAATCATTTCTGAGAACCCTCAACATTGTTCATTTTCATAATATTTAGTCTTCGGCAGCCAAAATTCCCAGTGGTGATTTTGTTTCTCCTTGTTTTACTGTTATTGAAATCTGGGATCCAAGTTCTCTCCAAGCTCATGGTCATCTCTTACTTCCTTTACCAGGAGGTATTTACAGACATTTTTTCTTTACCTAATCCGGCAGTGCAGAGGCCAGCTCCTTATGCCAGTGTGATTATGTCAATGTTTTATTGGTTTTTAAATACCTTGTGTTAGATGTAATCGAAACCTTCCTTCCTTTTTTTTTTAAGAAGATGTTGGGGGTAGGAGTTTATTAATTAATTAATTAAATTTTTTTTGCTGTGTTGGGTCTTCGTTGCTGTGCGAGGGCTTTCTCTAGTTGTGGCAAGCGGGGGCCACTCTTCATCGCGGTGCGCGGGCCTCTCACTCTTCGCGGCCTCTCTTGTTGCGGAGCACAAGCTCCAGATGTGCAGGCTCAGTAGTTGTGGCTCACGGACCTAGTTGCTCCGTGGCATGTGGGATCCTCCCAGACCAGGGCTCGAACCCGTGTCCCCTTGCATTAGCAGGCAGATTCTCAACCACTGCGCCACCAGGGAAGCCCGAAACCTTACTTCCTTTTAAGCAGCATCAGTGTAATTTTGTGTTAGGACTGGATAGCTAAAATCTGATTCAGAGTTACGACGCCAGCACAGTTTATATGCTCATTGCAGTGGTTTATGTGTATTCTCATTGATTCATTGCAATAGCCAGGTGAGGTTGAAAACAATTATGAGCTTCATTTTGCAGAGAAGAAACTAAGACTCAATATAACAGCAAGCCACTATTATCTAGATTACTGCATCATTTTCCCAACTTGTCTTTTCACATATCCTCTTGCTCTCCCATTTTTTTTCCCACATTATGTTTTAAAATTATAAATCTGATCAGGCCACTTCCCTATGTAAGTCCCCTCAGTGGTCTCCAATTTCCCTTAGAATCCAGTCCGAAATCCTTAATGTGGCTTAAGGGAATTTCCATGTCTCACCCCCTCACCAAGTTCTCAGCCGCATACTCACCTCTTTGCTCAAAGCTTATCTGACCCAATACTACTGGTTTTTATTCCATCTCCAGTATGTCCCTATTTAACAGAAGTTGTCTGTCTGTCTCCCAAGTTATCTGAACAAAGCTTGATCTCCTATTGGCATACTGGCAAATACAGTAGTTTCATCTCTTCAATTGTTGCCTAGTTGTGCTATGCTTCACATACTCCACCCACAAAACTGTTTTCTGCATGAGGTAGGCTGAATTATGGCCTCCCAAAGATGTCTGTGTCCTAATCCTCAGGACCTGTGAATGTTAGTTTATATAGCAAAAGGGACTTTACAGATGTGATTAAGTGAAGGATCTTGAGATGGGAAGATTGTCCTGGTTTATCTGGGTTGTCCTGATGTAATCACAAGGGTCTTCATAAGAGGAGGAAGGAGATTGAAGCAAATAGTAGATGTGACAAGAGAAGCAAGAGTTTGGAGTAATGAGAGGAAGGGGCCATGAGCCAAGGAAAGTAGACAACCTCTAAAGGCTAAAAAAGGCAAGGAAAGAAATTCTCCCTGAAGCCTCCAGAAAGAACACACCCTGCTGACACCTTGATTTTAGACTTCTGACCTCCAGAACTATAAGCGAATCAGTTTGTGTTGTGCCACTAAGTTTGTTGTAACTTGTTAAAGTAGCAACAGAAAACTAACACACCAAGTAACCCAAATTTCAAGATTCTGCATAACTGAGAGACTGAAATTATTCACTCAACAAACATCCATTCAGTGCCAGACACTCTTAACTAGGCTAATGCCCTTGTGGTCTTTATATTCTAATAGAGGTAGACAGAAAACAAAGAATAAATATCACACTGAACTGATAAGTGCTATGTATTTAGAGAGAAAAAAAAAAAGAACAGGAAAGCGCAATTTTAAATAACGGGGTCAGTGTGGTCCTCACTGAGAAAATGAGTAATGTGAAGGAGTTAGATATTTGGACTTAGGGAAGGGCATTCCCCAGGCAGATAGACAAAACAGTACAAAGGCCACTCGAAGGGAATGCTCTTGGCATGTGCGTGGATGGGTAAAAAAAGCCAGTGTGGCTGAGGTGGAGTGAGCCAGAGAAGAGTTGTAGGATGATGAGGTCAGAGAGATAATAGTGGAGCCAGTTCATGTAAGGCTTTTCCTTGAATAATATACGTTAGTCTTGGAGGGTTTTGAACAGAGCCATAAGATGCATTAATGTAGGTTTTAAAAGAATCACTGTTGCTGTTGTTTTTTTTTTTTTTTTTTTTTTTTGCGGTACGCGGGCCTCTCACTGTTGTGGCCTCTCCCGTTGCGGGGCACAGACTACAGAAGCGCAGGCTCAGAGGCCATGGCTCACGGGCCCAGCCACTCCGTGGCATGTGGGATCTTCCCGGACTGGGGCACGAACCTGTGTCCCCTGCATCGACAGGCGGACTCCCAACCACTGCGCCACCAGGGAAGCCCTCTGTTGCTGTTTTGAAAATAAATTCAGAGCTGGGGGGTAAGGATGGGGATAACAAGAATGAAAATGAAGATCAGTGAGAAGGCTGTTGAAATAACCTAGGCAAGAGATACTGTTGGCTCAGACCAAAATAGTAGCATGGGATCAGTGAGAATTGGTCAGATTCTGGACGTATTTTGAAAGGTAGGGCCAATGAGATTTCCTGACAGAATGGATGTGGAAATGCAGCTACAAGATTTTTGGTCTAATCAAAGGGAGAATGGAATAGTCATTAACAAGGATGGGGAAAACTATGTGTACAGCAATATTGAGAGCAAAGATCAGGAGTTCAGTTTGGGGCATGTTAATTTTGAGTCATGTTAACATCTAAGTGGAGGTGATGAGTGGCAGTTGGATATTAAAATCTGTCCATCAGGAGAGGTATGGGCTGGAGATACTTGTTTGGGAGATGACAGCATGTGGATAGCATTTTAAATGATGAAGCAAAAGAGAGTCCTAGGAGATGGAGGCAGGATAAGGGATATGCAGAGGCCTCACCATAGGGATTGGAGTACAAGAAACAAAGGGTAACTGGGAAGTGTGAATTAGAAATGATTGCAACATGTGTTGGGGAAAATCTATGTATATTACCTTAGGAAAATTAGTTGTCTATTTTCACATAGAGGGAGCTATTGATTCTCTATGAGAAAAAAACACAGTTTTGCATCAAATCTTTTGGTCCCTTTTCTGATTAACTCTACCAAATGCAATATAAGGAGTCCACTTAGGTATCAGTATTTGCATTTCTTACGTGTACGGCAGTAATATCATTTTCCAGAGCCCCATAAATTTTCACACATTGTATTTGAAGATATCTGTTCATTAAGTGAAAAATCAGTACAGTGACTTGAAACAAGGGAATTTTGTGGTTCGGGGAATGGAATTCCTAAGTGCACATTTTGTAGTCTCCCTCCTCATCCGACAGGTTGTTCTACTCTGCTCTTTTGCTGGAATTGGATGATAGCACTTACCTTGTGTTTGGCACTTTATATATTATGAAAGTTTTTCATGTATACTCTCATTTATTCCTCCCAACAGTCTTAAGAAGAAAATAATACTATTCTTATTTAGAGATGAGGAAACTTAGGCTCAGAGAGGCAAAGCAATTTACCCAAGGTCATTGAGCAACTTTTGGACTTGACTCAAACTTAGAACCACCAGTTCTTTTCCTACTTCATTAAGATACACGAGAATCTTTCAATTTATTAGCTTTTTAAAAATTTTCAGTTCAGAGTAAGAAAGAGGGCAAAGGACATTTTCTGGGCTTGTTAGAAATGGGTTCTACTAGCCATTAAAAAGCTACGTGAGGTTGTATAAAATGTAATCTAAAGATAATTAAGCTATTATAAATTTCTTCTAGGAAATTACTCTTTCTTAGTTCTTGTGTGCTTCTCTCTTGCACAGATTAGTTAGCATATAGGACATAATTTTTCCTTGATTGTTCCCAAGCTGCCTTGAGATTGGTTGAAATTGGAAAGCATCGTGAAAGAAGAAGGAAGCCAGTGAAGAAGAATAGGTGTGTGCCCCAGTTCACTGAAATGGGGCTTGCTAATGGTCTCCATTTTGTCCAGAAGTTTCCATCACTCTTATCTCTTATGTTTGCTAAAGTCTGTACTGTGTGAATTCCTCAAAGAGAACTAAAAAGCAATATCTTAAGTATTCTTGGATACATTTTCCGAGTATTGCTGATAAGGTGAGAGAACAGTAGATAAGGAGAGAGAACAGTACCAGAAGTGAGTGATAACCATTTTTGTTATAAACAAGTTGCCATGGGGGCAGGTTTCCAACTTGATTATTTGCTGCCATGGATGAGAAGTTTGGCTTCATGAGGAAGAAGTGTGGGACTAATTTAGAGTATGAAAAAAAGGAGGAGGCTTTGGGGAGCAAAAGGGACAGGATAGATAAAGCTAGTCCTGATGGTTGGGAACACTGTATATGGAAAACATTAAAGGATGACTCCAGAAGGAGGTGGGGATATGGAAATGATACATTTATTAATAAGGTACACATGTAAGTGGAGATGAAACAATATATCCTAAATGACAGCATCTGAGTATATTTAGTTAGATGCTTCCATGTAAAAGGAATGAGATGTCAAGAGAGTTTGGTGATGGCATGACTCAGGAATAACCATTACACAGAACAACTTGATAAAAATGGGCTGGTGGAGGGGGAACATTTAGAAACTCAGAGAGAGTTAAATTGAATATGGTCAACTTCCTATCCCAACTTCCACTCCCCAGTTGTGTAAAGTTGTACATGAGGTATTTATGGTTTTGGAGAATATCATTGGTTTAGTGTAACCAATATGCCCAACTGAAATAAAGTAGGATATTCCTGAAATAATTAAGTGGGCATTCCATGGCACTTATAGTCACCAAGGAGCCTACACCTCTTTTACTATGTTTCCTAGGTTTATTTATGACTGAAAATAATGGAAAACTGATATTTATTATACTTAGGTTAAGTTGAAAGATAGTGGAAGAAGATAATGGTAGCAATTAAAATTTCCATAAAAATTTTTTCTATTATAAGAAACAGGAAACCAAAGCTTAAGCTTTAGATCTAGTATTTGGGAGAACACTGACTTAGAAATTAGAAGACAGCTTACTCCTAATTATTAGTTTGATGATATTGACCAAATCATTGAGTCTTACTTTTGTTATCAGTAAAATGAGGATAATAAGCCTGTGTCAGTGAGTCAACCTGTTCAACAAACATCTCCTGGGCAAGCAGTGTGTGCCAGGCCCTGTGTTAGCCTTTGGGGATGCAAAGCAGTCTCTGCCCACAAGGACTTCAGGATCCTCTGAATGATAGGATTGCTGTAAAGAGTAAACAGGTTTAATGATATGCATATAACAACACTGTGCACATGGTGAGCCTCTGTGTAAATATAAGATAGTAGTATTTGTGTCAATGAGCCTTCATTAAGATTGAATGTGATAGATCGTGTTCAGAACATAATGTTAAACCATTACATGAGATCTTTGTTTCTAATTTTTCTTCCCGTTAAGTGTTTGTGTTTCTAAGCATAACTTCCTTGAAAACAAAGACATTCTGAAAAGCAATTAGAGTTTCATGCCCACGTCATGCTCTCTCTCTTTTTCTGTTATTTTGAAAATACTCACACTGAAGGAGAGAAACTGCCAGGAGGAAGCGCCAGGCAAACATCACAGCTGCCACGTACACAATGGCAGAAATTCACAGGCAAAATGCAACTCTGTGTATATTTTGAAGGTAGAACAAATAGGATTTTCTGATGGATTGGATATGAAGTGTGAGGGAAATATAAGATTCAAGGATGGTTCCAAAGATTTTGGCTTGAGAATCTAGAAGGATATGTTTGCCACCATTTAAGATGGGGAAGACTTCAGAGAGAGAAGGTTGGGAATAGAGAGTGATAGAGATCATATGTTTCCCTTTGGGATATGTTAGATTTGAGATGTCTGCTGGCTTCCAAGGGGAGACGTTAGTTAGGCAGTTAAGACAAGCACATCTGAAGTTCAGGAGAGAGGTCTGGGTTGGAGTTTTAACTTGAGAGTCACAGTATCTTTATAGGCAGGAGACTGCGTGTGATCACAAGAAGTATGAACATGGATTTAAAAGAGAGGGGAGGGGCTTCCCTGGTGGCGCAGTGGTTGAGAGTCTGCCTGCTGATGCAGGGGACATGGGTTTGTGCCCCGGTCTGGGAAGATCCTCCCTCCCCTAGGAAGCTCTTGGTGGTGGGGGCTTGGTGTGCTGAGAAGCCAGCCTCAGAGATGATGGCTCAGACACACCATCCTGGATCCTCAGCTGGGACATCTCCTGAAGGCCGTATGCTGGGGAAGCTGCCACAGATAGGAGTCACTTGCTGCTGGCTGCTAGACATTGCTGAAAAAAAATCACACACTCTGCAGGAGCTCAACAAGCTGAACATGGCGGACCAGGCAGAGAAACCTTGTCCTCTTCTCCTGACAGCGTTGAACACCAGGCCACCCGGCAATGGAAAGAGATTTGCAGAATTCAGCCCTGATATTGCAGAACATGGCAGGAAAAGTGAATCTGGAGCTGAGACGTAATAAATCGATAGCTAACACTGCACTCCAGATATCTCCCCATCACCTCTCATCCCCTGAATGAGGGTAGCCCTGTGCTCTTTGCTTTCTGAGGAAACTATTTAAATGAAAACATTTGCTGCAAAGTGCCTCTCATAGTGCTTAAAGCCTACTATGAGATTCAAAGTCTCTTAAGGAAGAAAAAGTCTTAGTGCACAGCCTAACATGCCCTGAACATAAAACAATTCCAGCTCTGTGCCAGATGTCATTACTTTGGACAAGCCCTCACAACAATACCTAGAGGTTGAGCTGAGGCTCTGGTAGAGAACAGCAAGAAAGCAATTTAGAAAAGCAGTGATAAAATGGATGGTAGCAGCCAAAGTCTATTCACAGGGAATTACCTTAAATATATTTGCCATTTTAGTTTTCTGGAGTGTTTTCTTTGTAATTACATGGAGGTCTCTAAGGACCTCTAGTTTCTTTATCAGCTCCTTCAAATTACATCTGTAGAAGACAAGGCGAATAATTATTTAGGTCAGCATAGTTTTCGTATTTATTTTCTGTGTATATTTCTTAACAAACAACATGAAAGAAAAGGTGCTTAGTCTTAACACAGAAAAGCTGAAATCTAGTTTTTAAAATAGGATTCTAGGCAATTGAAATCAAACCAGAACCTACACTTCTTCATCTACTTGGGAAAGAGATTACTTCTTTGGCAGAATTGGTAGATTTGCTGGTTTGTTATTTTCTGAGCTAAAGGTTCCTGCTCTCTGCACCCTGTTCCAGCACATTTACATGCCCACAAAAGAGTACAGCTATCGTAGTAACTACCCGGACAAGAAACCTGCACAAGAAGACAGAATTCAGGCACTGTGTAGTTCAGTGCCCAGAAAGGATAGCAAGGAGGCAGTCAGAGCTGGAGATCATAGTTCTACATGCATTGGGATTCTCTGGTCTACACACAATGATTCACTTGTCCACACCCCTTGCTTTCACTACTCCTGAAGAGGATGAAGAAGATAATCCAGAATGAAGGCAGAAGAAGCAATTTCCTCTTTGTTTAGAAGGGAATTTGGCTAACATCTTTCAAACATGAAATAGGACCCATAAGGGAGTTGTTCAAAATAATCAGCATGTAGCAATGGACAAACGGTAGTCTTTAGCAACTAAAAGAATGGTAAATTTGATGTTATATATATTTTACAAAAAAAAAAAGCAATCAAAATGTAGGCAGCTAAAAAAATAAGTGATTTCCAGGCAGTTAATAATAATGTTATTTTTCTGGAGTTTGTGATGTTTGTGGTCTTGTCAGCATCTTTTAATCTGTAATGATTTCTCATTCTAAATATTCACTTTATTAAGAGAAAGTATGGATTAAACACCACCCAGAAACTAAGAAACAGATTTTCCTTATATGAATAAATGAATATAAAGTGAAAATAAAATGAAAGTTTGGAATGAGGGGGGTTTTGGAGACATGAAAGGGACATCACAAGAGTGAAGACAACCAAAAGAGAAGTCTGGTAGGTTTTACAGCCATTTTTTCTTTAAGGCAATTATATAAAGGGGAATACAACAAATTCTAGAATTTATATATACACACAGGAGACCTGTGTGTAACATTTTGAGTCATTGAATAAAAAAATCAAGTCTTTAGTGCCCATTAAGCTCATCTCTAGGGAGATAATTCATTTAATAGATACTATCGTCTCAGATATCCACCTGGATAACATCCTTCAAGAGCTTTTGAGAGATGAGTAATCTGATACTATATCTCTTATCACGTCTTATTTTGCTAGGAATTAGAGTGTGCTGATTTTTAAAAGCTCATTGTATATAAGACTTTTATAATAATTATTATTATTATTACTATTATTATTTGGCATAGAATGACAGGACTGCTTCAGGAACTAATAATCAACTGAATTACTTTTAAGATTGCCTGGTACAAACATTCCCAGGCTGGTAGTGACCAAAGCCCATTACTGTTGAACAGTTGTACAATAGACCACCATATTTATGTTTCCCTAGACTCAAGCCTGAAACAGGAAGAATTTTCTGCCTTGGGAGCCGCCTCTCTCTGATCCTTAACTTTTCCATAATTGTTTGCTTTTTCCCTAGCTACCTGTAATTTTTGTTGTTTTGCTAAAGTCCTGCTGTGCTATCATTACATGTGCCATGAAACTTGATCACTTAGCAGAGTTGGTTATAGCATACTCGGTACTAGGAGAGAAGGCATAATCAGAAACGTGTTGAATCAGAAATGTGTGGAATCAGCTTCCCCTACTGCATAAGCTGTTCCCCCAAAGGGAGTTAGACTCATTGGGAGCCTGTAATAATCCAGACCACCAGGGTACTACTTCATAAATTACTATTTCTTCATGGTAAGCTTTTCTCTTTGGTTGCAATTTCCGGGGCTGCTAGTGGTGACTGCTTGCAGTATCCAAAAAAGAGAGAAAGTGGGGCAATGATAGGGAAATAATAGAAGCAGGATCCAGAGCTTGAAATAGCTTTAGGACAGCATTGCTGACTGTAAAACATGGTCTACTGAGTGGAGTAATGTTAGATCTTTTATCCATCCATCCATCTGTTCACCCAGATGGCAGAATAAATAGTCTAAAAAAAACCTTGGCCATTATGGAAGGAAAGTTGTAAGATTAAATGTAAAAGGGATATATGTATATATACCCTAAATTTAGGTGTAAAAATTAATCATACAGTTACAGTATGGAGCACCCTACCTTAAGCAAATATGTGTGTGTATAAATAACAGGTGATTAAAAACTCGACATTACTCAAATAGCTGTTAAAAAGCTCTGTGATCATGTAAACAGAATTAGAATCTCTATCTCAGTGGTTTAAGAGTCATGTCTTCCTCAGTGATGTTTGATTTACATCAGGCCACTTGGTTCTGAAACCACATTTAAGAGGAGCATTGTACAGTGGAATTCTCAAGCTGAAATTGTTCAGAAAGCTGTTGGAATGTGATACTGGGAGCTCTTGGTGTGGCTATCTTTCCAGTTTATGGAGATACTTTTCTGCAATATGAAAGACTAAAGCTGATAAATATAGAGACAGATATGGCTAGTCAGTCTTTGAAGTACCTTCATCAGGAATCCACACTGTTACAGGTGGATGTTTAGCATTTCCAATATTATTAAAATCTTCATCCAAGAGATTGTTATTAGTTTAAGAGCCATTGGAAACACTTTCTTAGTGAAATGCATCATGTTCAAGATAGATGTTTGGTTAGGAACATTGTACATACAGGTTCAAGGTACAGAAGTCCAGGTATCTCAGAAGACTTCTGCAATTACTATTGTGCTTGAGTTCTACAGCGCCACTGAACCTGTGTTCCTCTAGTTCATGAGGAACCCAGCCACCTGAACTGGTGATAAGTCTAGGTAGTTTTGCCATGAGAATACTGTTTCTGTACTGGAGCAAGGTTTTCACGCAAGGTGCTGTGAGTCAAAGACCGCAGCATGCAGTTAGAAAGTTCTTGCTAATAAATGTTTGCCTTCTCTTCTGTGGGAGACTGGTGAGCAGCATTTGGCTCATGACTTCCTTTCTTTGTGATACAGCATCTGTTATTGAGGTTATATCTGTGTGGTATATGTGCTTATGTGTGGTATCAGCTGCTACCTACCTCAAGCCACAGGAAGATAACATTTACCCCCCAAATCTGCTATTTGCTGGATGATCAAATTGACCCACATCGTTTTGCAACAAGGGGATGGGGTTTTAATACCAGGAGCAGAGATGGTGTTGAGGCTGCAGGCGCCCTGCGTGGCAGGGTGCCAGACCTAGCCTCTGTTCATAAAGGTAAATGGGAAACTGCCCCATGGGGATGCCTTCCTAAACCAGGGCACATAAGACTCTCACCATGATAAGCACTCAATCAAAAACTACAAAACACTCAAGGCACTCTACCACCCTGAGATTGTTAGCTGGCACATAAATTGGGAGCATTCCTCTTAAAGAATTATAGATAATAGAGAAACTTAGAGTAAATTAAAATGTGTCTTTAAAATGCTTAGAGATTCAGAAGAAGTTGAATACATAAAACAAGAAGAGGTTTTTTTTTAATTACAGGAAGATGTGATAAACAACAAAATAAAAATTTCAGAAATAAAAAGGCATTGAAATGAAAAATCAACAGATGGGATAAATGGTAGACTAACTTCACTGAAAAGAAAATTCATGAAACACAAAATAGAAGCTGAAGGAATCAGAATACAGTGGAAAGAAATAAAGAAATGGGACAGGTACAGACAGATTTACCAGATTTATAAGGAAATAATGATGCTTATGTCTAGGCCCTTGCCCCTTCCAACAATATGCCCCTCTTTAGCAATGTGTTCATTTTAGTATATCTTTGTATAAAGTTTGCAAAAGTGAGATTTTAAACTGCAATTGGTTAATACTGCTATATCTTTCCATTCCAATTAGCCTCTCTCACACTTTCCTCATGTTGGGTAGCATTGGAGTAGTTATGTACATTTTTGGGAAAGTTGACTTGGGAATATTTGGCTTGTGTTTGGTGGGATACACTTGTGTAGTTTGCAGCAACTTCTCTGTGTAGCTGAGTTACTGCAGGCATTCCTAGTTCCAGGATTACTCCTGCCACCACTGTGCAAAAATACCTAGCATCGTGTCCCTGAAAACAGGGCCAGAGGTGATTTCACGATAGAAAAAGGTCCTCTAGCCCCTGGCACTGGGACAGTAAGGATAATTAAGAAGAAACAAGATTTGGTATATATGGAGTCAGAATGTGGTCTTCCAGTTTATATAGCAAGGAAACGTGCTAGCAGTTTTCCCTATATTTGACAACAATCCTAGACACAGATACTACTAATGATGAGTTGTGGCACTACAAGAAAACTGCTTAAAAACAAATTATCAACAATAAGAATCAAACTAGAGAACAGCAGACCAAAATATCCTTGTATTCCTTCAACTGAAAAAGATATTACATAATCATTGTCATAAAAGAATATGCAACCAAAAATGAAGGAGAAAAAATTATTTTGGAGGTATTCCAGCAGTTAATATACAAATTATATTTTTCTAGAGTTTATTATGTTTGTAGTATTTGTTTGTTTTGTTTCGATTTATAATTTGTGTGATTTATTTTTTTCATTATAAAGAAATATTCACTTCATGTTCAATTTTCTGTTCATACTTTGTATTCTTTTTCAAAAAAAAGACTCCCAGATTGTGGAAATTGCAGGTCCCCAAAACCTGGATCTGTCCATGTAAGTATGAAAGACTGGTTGAGCTGTGGAAGATAAAATGAGAAATTCCAATTTAAGTGGGATTCAAATGAAGAGAATAGGAGAATTTGGAAGAGGCAATATTTAAAGAGAAATGTTGAGAATTTCCTCAAGTTGCAAGAAAACTTAAGGCTTGTATTAAAAGGTACATTAAGTTCTGAACAGCACGAAGAAACCAAATCTTTACCTAAGTACGTTACAGTGAAACTACAGAATATCTTCAAAACTATCAGAGAGGGGGACTTCCCTGGTGGTACAATGGTTAAGAATCCGCCTGCCAATGCAGGGGACACTGGTTCAAGCTCTGGTCTGGGAAGATCCCACATGCTGTGGAGCAACTAAGTCCTTGCACCACAACTATTGAACCTGCACCCTAGAGCCCATGAGCCACAACTACTGAGCCCGTGTGCCACAACTACTGAAGCCCATGCTCTTAGAGCCTGTGCTCTGCAACAAGAGAAGCCACAGCAATGAGAAGCCTGTGCACCGCAACAAAGAGTAGCCCCCGCTCGCTGCAACTAGAGAAAGCCCGTGCACAGCAATGAAGACCCAACGCAGCCATAAATAAATAAATAAATAATAATAATAATAATAATAATAAAACTATCAGAGAGAACAGAAAGAAAACTTACAAAGATGTCAATCAGAATAAAAACGGACTTCCCATCAGTGATAATTGATACAGAAGGACAATGAAATTGTATCTTCAAAGTGCTAAGGGAAAATGTTAACCCAGAATTCTGTACCCCAAACTATCATTCAGTATTAAGAGTGAAAGAAAAACATTTCCAGACATTTAAAAACTAAGAGGTTTACTTTCACTGAGCTACTTAAATAATATTCCTCAGCAAGAAAAACAAAAGAATCCAGAATGAAGAGGTGAAAGCCACGAAGAAATGGTAAACAAAAGTTTTTAAACTAACGTATTTATTAAAAAAAACAAACCCAAAACAACAACAGAAAAACAGCAACAACAAATTTTGATGGATTTAAAAGCAAAATGGAAGTAAAACACTATACAAAAGTAACATAAAGGTGGAAAGGATGAAGGTGGAACATTCCAAGTTCTTTTAGACTACTTTTTTTTCTAAATTAAATTTATATTTTGAGTTGAATATATTAAGGTTAAAGAATTAACCTTACATTTTAAAAATAAGAAAATAAATTAGAAAGTATAATTGCAAAACCAGTGGGAAATAAGAGAATTATTTATTCAACATAATGCAGGAAAAAAGGAGGGAAAGATGCAAAACCAAAGTCTGTGTGTCAGGTAAGCAGAAGGTATTATTTTTATTTAGAAATGAGACAAATGAGGCTCAAAGAGTTTAAATGATTCATCTAATATCAGACACCTAAGTGGTAGAAACCAGACTCTCATCTTCTGCCTTTTAGGTAGATTACAGTTCTGTCTCACTAAGCTATGTCTCTCCTTCACTTCTAAGAGGAGCACACTCTGTAATATCTCTGACACATGGTTATATTTGAATACTTCCAAAATAGCCCTCAGAGCAAATGTTTCCATCAAATATTTTCTTTCCACCCAATCATCTCATCTCACACTTGTTGGTTTTGGTTGACACAGCCTTCTGAATACTTCACACGAAGCAGGAAATTTGTCCATTGTCCCTGTATCCTAACCTGCCCCAAATACAACTCTCATCTCCTGACCTTAGTAAATTACCTTACCATTGAAGCAAAACAAGGAGGAATTGAAATGATGTCAAGTAAGGCCTTTGCTTATAAACTCAATTTTATTTATGCTTTTTGGGTTTACCCAAAGAAATTTTTGTTGGATTTTGTGGTCATGTTGGAGTTTCCTAAGAATAGAGCCCCCCAGAATTCAACTGTCAGGTGTTCTTTCCAGTAGAAGCTCAGCTTGCAAAACAGTGTCAGTGGCCTTTCCCCTTTCTGCAGCCACCTGGCCTTAAAGGGCGCTTGCTGCTCACCTTTGTGTCTGTGGTGTGCCGGGGAGAGGGGAGAGGTGGCAGGAGGCTGTGGTTAGCAGTGCTGGTGCTTTGCACCTTATTCAGCTTGCTTCTTTTGTCTGCTTGATTCTATTACATTATCTATATTTTTATCTTTTACTTTGAGATTTTATCTTGCTTGCTTTTATTCTACTCTATTACATGTACAAAGTTTTATTACTTATTGATGGCTGGAGAGTGATTTATTTTAACTGAATTATTTAAGCTCTAGAAATCTGGAAACATTCTGCTTTCTTTCAATTCCCAAATTGCACCCTGGCTAAGAGTACTTGGGTAAGAGGGCATTTGTGATCTGATTAGTTAGTGATCTCTCAGTTACTGGAGCTGCATCTCTCTGAGAACCAGTGCCTTTTTTGGAGTCATATAAGCTTGTTTAATGGACCAGTATCTTTTATTGAAATTGTGTGTGCACACCTGTGTTCAAATAGTTTAATGATCTTTCATTCTACTCCTTTGGTGTGAGTGAGGCAAATTTATATGCAAGCCATTGGGCTGACACAAAATAATCCCTTTACAGAAAAATAGGAAATACTTAATGTCTATAAATGCTCTCTTTAATTCTTTGTTTCTCCTTCACTGTTGAAACCACTTCTTCCTTCACCAGTCTACAGAAATAGCTTTTGTTGAGGTCATCACGTTGTCTACCAAAAGACTATCTTCTTTATCTTTCCAAAAACACATTCAGCACATCTCGAAACAATCTCCTCTCTTGTCTTTTCTGACATCACATTTTTAAAATTGATTAATTTATTTATTTATTTGGCTGTGTTGGGTCTTTGTTGCTGTGTGCGGGCTTTCTCTAGTTGCCACCAGTGGGGGCTACTCTTTGTTGTGGTGCGCGGTCTCCTCATTGCAGTGGCTTCTCTTGTTGTGGAGCACGGGCTCTAGGTGCATGGGCTTCAGTAGTTGTGGCTCACGGGTTTAGTTGCTCCGTGGCACATGGGATCTTCCTGGACCAGGGATCGAACCTGTCTTCCCTGCATTGGCAGGCGGATTCTTAACCACTGTGCCACCAGGGAAGTCCCATTTTTCTTTAATTTTTAGTTTTTATTTTTTTGGCCATGCCTCGTGGCTTGTGGGATCTTAGCTCCCCAACCAGGGATTGAACCCGGGCCTTTGGCAGTAAGAGCATGGAGTCCTAAGCACTGGACCACCAGGGGATTCCCTCTGACACCACATTTTCCTGAAATCTTTTTCTGCTCCTGCTCATTCTACTTTGTTGACATCACCACTTCTGTGTCCAGCCTCTAAATGTGTTGGTTCTTCAAGCCTGGTCCTGAGTATCTCTCTGTCTCTGTTTCTCTCTCTCTCTCTCTCTGCTCTCTGCCTAGGAGATCTTACTAATCTCCATAGATCCTTGAGTCCTTGCCTGTCAAATTCATATATCTTGCCCAGATCTTTTTTTTAAGTGTAAGATTCACACATCTAACTGCCAATCTGACATACTCATGTGATGCTTCATATAGGAACATAGTTATTTTCCTCACCCATTATAGATACTGTTAGCCACTCATACATCTCTATCTTATATTTCCTACTGGCAGAACACTGACTTTATTTTAACGGACAATTTTTAGAGCAATTTTAGGTTTACAGCAAGATTGAGTAGGAAGTACAAAGAATTCCCATTATGTCTTCTTCCCCTGATCCCACCCTCCTCACCCCATACCACCACACAATTTCCCCTGTGATGCGCATCTTGCATTAGAGTGGTACACTTGTAACAGTTGACATAATGATATTAATAAATGATTATTAACTGAAGTACATAGGTTACATTAATGTTTATATTTGTGTTGGCTTTGACCAATGTATAATGTCATTTATTTTATTTTATTGCATTACTTACCTCTTTCTCCCCAAAGAATGAAAGAGACAAGGGATTCCATCCATATTATTCAACATAGGGTCTCCAGCACCTAGCCAATGTGTTACATATAGGAGGCACTCAGTAGTAGGTGCTAGATGAAAGAGGAGCAATAAACTTTACTTTTTCTTATTTTTAATAGTCATGTCCATTGATCTTAATTTGGCATTCACCAAGATTAGTTTTTTAAATGAAAGGGTGACATAGTGGAAAGGCAGAGAAAGGGGGAGAATCAGAGAAAGAGAAAAGGGTGGAAGAGGCAGTTAATAATTTATCACACTATGAATATTACTACCTCATTTTAGAATGTTTGATCTAGAAAGCATAAATGAAGGTTGTTATATGAGTTTTACAATTTTTATTCCATTTGGGAAAACAATCTACTTTAATTCAGTAGAGATGACTGTGGGTCCCGTGACCATACCCACTTGTATGTGTTCATAAAGTGTTTGCTGATAATGAGAAAGAGGTTACTGGGTTACTCTTCACTCTTTTTTAAAAAAATTTATTTATTTATTCATTTTTGGCTGGTTGGGTCTTCTTTGCTGCGCAGTGGCTTTCTCTAATTGAGGCTAGCGGGGGCTACTCTTCGTTGTGGTGTGTGGCCTTCTCATTTGCGGTGGCTTCTCGTTGCAGAGCATGGCCTCTAGGCGTGTGGGCTTCAGTAGCTGTGGCACATGGACTCAGTAGTTGTGGCTCGTGGTCTCTACAGCAGACCTCAGTAGTTGTGGTGCACAGGGTTAGTTGCTCCGCGGCATGTGTGATCTTCCCGGACCAGGGCTTGAACCCGTGTCCCCTGCATTGGCAGGCGGATTCTTAACCACTGTGCCACCAGGGAAGTCCCTACTCTTCACTCTTGAGAGATGTTTTTATTTAATATCTGTCTTACTGCCATGAGGAAAAGTAGCTTTATTAATTTTTCAGAAATACATTAGATTGAGTCAATTATAGATGTTCCGTTAAGTAAATTAGTTTTTTTTTCATATTTGCACTATATGGACTGCAATAAACACAAACCAAACATTTTGAGTAAACCTTTAAGTTATGGAGCAATTTAGATTGATTTATTCGGCAGGGAGGTTCTTTAAAAGCAGGGGGAGATAGGATTTTAAAAACTCATTATCATATAATCAGTGACTAAATATTTTTTGGTTGTGGTGATAAAACTTTCATTTCTTTCATTTATCATCTGTTTTTTGGAAGGATTCTATGAGACACTGCATAAATCTTATAATTTCTTTGGAAATATCAAAAAAATGATAGTTTTGGGCTTCCCTGGTGGTGCAGTGGTTGAGAGTCCGCCTGCCGATGCAGGGGACATGGGTTTGTGCCCCGGTCCGGGAAGATCCCACATGCCGCAGGGCGGCTGGGCCCGTGAGCCATGGCCACTGAGCCTGCGTGTCCGGAGCCTGTGCTCCGCAACAGGAGAGGCCACAACAGTGAGAGGCCCGTGTACCGCAAAAAAAAAAAAAAAAAAAAAAAAAAAGTGGTAGTTTTAACATGCCAGTTTTTTTTTTTCCAGTGTCTGTTTCTGTTGTTAGATATTTTATCAAAATATGATCCTTTCATTCATCAGATCACATTCTGTAGGAGTCCAGGTTTCAGATCTCCCTGTTTGGATTACCTTTCCTTCTCTGAAAATCCCTTAAGGCCAAGTTCAAGTCTGTGATATAGTGATTTACCAATATTTACATATTTGGTCTTTGTCCATTTCTGGCACAGAGCTCCTAAAACCCTTGGAATTTCCCAGTTGTGAGAGCAATAAAATTGTCCTTTGTTATGTTAATGAGGTGACTTTTGGAAAGCACCTAGGGATGGGGGCTGGTTGCCCAGAGAAACAAACATGTGATCTGAGGGTTGAGAGTTCCAGTCCCATATCCACCATCCTCACCCCCCACCTCTGGGTTGGAGAGAGGAGATGAGGTTGTATCATTGGCCAATGGCCAGCGATTTAATCATTCATGACTATGTGATGAAGCTTCTTTCAAAACCTAAATGATGGGGTTCAGAGAACTTACAGGCTGATGAACTCTTGGAGATTTGGGGAGAGTGGCATGATCAGAGAGCATGGAGGCTTCATACCTCTTACCCCATACCTTGCCCTATGCATCTCTCCCATCCGTCTGTTCCTGAGTTAAATCCTTTTATAATAAACTGGTAATCTAGTAAGTAAAAGATTTCTCTGAGTTCTGTGAGTTGCTCTAGCAAATTAATTGAACCCAAGGAAGAGGTGGTTGGAACCTCTGAATCACAGGTGACAGCCTGGAATTGCGATTGCCATTTGAAGGGGATTGGGGTAGTTGTGCGCCACTGAGCCTTTAACCTGTGGGATCTGACTCTATCTCTAGGTAGATAGTGTTAGAACTAGTTAAATTGTAGGACACCCAGCTGGTGATATGGGGAAAAAACCCACACATTGGAGTCGGGTGCTGAGTCGAAGTTGGTGATCAGAAGTTGGATCAGAGTCAGAATTCCACCAGGTACTCAAAGCCTCTCCTAGCAGCCCCACAGAACCCCTTCTCACCTGAACTTCTATGTACTTTAAATTTAGCACTGACTTTGTCTTGCTGCTGTGTGATAGTTGAACAGTTTTTTGAGTTTCTATGTAGTCAGTCTCCCTGTTCTCTGGGATCACTCCTGCCTCTCAGCCACTGGGGAGGGTTATAAACAGGTATATTTGTCCTATCTGGTTCTTCCCATGGCCACACTGATTTGATCATAAGCGGTCAACACTGGATTCATGCTCAGCCAAAAATGCTTTCTGTTTAGAGAATTTAAAATTTGGATCAAGAGCATCTAGTCCTTCTCTGTGGGGTCCTTGAAAATGACTTTTGTAATCAGAAGTTGTCTATTTACAGGCAGCCATAGCAGGGTATCCCATCTGGAAAGAGGGAAGAGTGAAGCAGCGACCCAGTGGGAAGCAGAGATGGAGACAGAATAGCTGCTGGGGAACCTGAGGGTTTTCAGTCCTTGACTGCATGTCCTTATGTGGGGTCAGGCTTCTGTTGCTTCCTTGGTTTCCACGAAAACCCCTGATATTGTGATAATACACACCCTTGTGTTGCTTTGGCTGGTTTAATTGATTTACTTACATGCTAAAGAAACTTGGATAAGATATATGCTTCTCATCTCAACAGTGCCTGTATATTTTAGGAGTTAAAAATTTCTGTGGAAAGAAAGATCTGGAGTGATAGCTTTTCTGTCTCTTCTCAATGCGAACACCCCTAGGCTCACAATAACTACTTTTCAACTTAATTCGGCAAGTTCTATTTTTTTAAAGGTAATATAAGTGTAAGAAAATAATAATCTATGACTTTACTTTCAGAAAGTATTGAATCTAATATGAATATTTTCAATATAAAATCAGTGGTTCCAGGACTTCCTGGCTGGGTGACTTTGGATGTCACTTAATTATTTTAAGCCTCTGTCTTTTTCATATCTAAAATGGGGATGATGACAGCACTGCCATGAAGGGCTGCTGAGAAGACTAATTTGGAGATTGTGTTGTGCCCAGCATGTAGATGACATGTCTGTTAGAACCGATTGTTCCAAGTGAGAGAAAACTCTGATAATTGTCTTTAACAACAGAAAACTATCGTGCCACACGTAGTTGAAAAGACTAGAGTTATGACAACCTTCAGATGAGGTTTTACTCACTGACGATATGGTTTCTCCACTCTCCTTTTTGCAATACCAGTCCCATCCTCAGATTCCATCCTGTGATCCCTTGGCAGATCTGGGCTCTCCTCTCATGTTAGCAAATTGAATGCAGCAGTCCCAGCTATCACAGCCTTGTGCACACTATGCCTTAGCTCAAGAGAGAGGTTGTATATTTTCAAATGGGCCTAACAGAAAACTCATTGATTCTCACTGGATTTCTTATCATCCCAGTCAATGTAAGCAGGAGAATGGGATGCGATTCACTGATGAATCACCCAAAACTGGCACCTATTTCTTCAGTAGGGATAGTGGGAAGGGTAGGTCCTCAAGAGTAAGAGGGATAGATTTGAGGCAGATGTCTTCTACAACTCAGCACATTCAGTAAATGTACCTTTTTTTTTTTTCCACCTTCAAAAGGATTTTAAAAACCTACACAAAATAGACCATATTATCTTCCCTTTGTATGAGTTCTCACAATTGTGTAACTTTCATTAGTTTGTATCTCAGTGTGGTTTTTAGAAAGGCATCCTAAGAAATATTCTTAATTGAAAGGTTGATCTGAACAACTTATTATTTGGCCTTTTTAACAATTTCAATAGGGTTTCTACTTTTCAGAGTCTTCTAAGGAAATGGGATTTTTGCAATTTAAAAAAGAAATAAATTTATTTATTTATTTTTGGCTGTGTTGGGTCTTCGTTTCTGTGCGAGGGCTTTCTCTAGTTGCGGCAAGCGGGGGCCACTCTTCATCGCGGTGCGCGGGCCTCTCTCTGTCGTGGCCTCTCTTGTTGCGGAGCACAGGCTCCAGATGCGCAGGCTCAGTAGTTGTGGCTCATGGGCCCAGTTGCTCCGTGGCATGTGGGATCCTCCCAGACCAGGGCTCGAACCCGTGCCCCCTGCATTGGCAGGCAGATTCTCAACCACTGCGCCACCAGGGAAGCCCTTTGCAATGTTTTAATTTTAAAAAAATAACTCTTCATATTAATGTGCTGGATCCTAATGTCATTGGTTCCTGTTATATTCCTGTTCAATTATTCCTTCAAGCACTTTGTTCTCCCATGACTCTTCCTTTTTGTTACCACATCTTTTCAGAGGTGAGCTTCTGGATACAACTGAACCTCTTGGTATCTGGTAGAGTCAGAGCAATCACATCTGGGAAGCTATGTATTAAGCTACACTTTTAAATATTCTAATGTAGTTTAAGAATTCAGTTTAATAGTGTACATTACATTGGCTTAAACCGATATAATTTGGAGTAGTACCTCATTTTTACAAATTTGTTATTCTAATCTCCCTGAAAAAAAATTCCTTATCCCCATTCTTCTCTTCCCATTTTATCCTCCTATTTTATTGTTTCTGATCATCTCTACTTCAATTTTTTAAGCTTGTAACCTACAGAAATAAATACATTTTACATATACTTTACATTATGACCCAGCATATATACATATTCACACATACATATGTAAAACAAGTTTTACAAAACAATACTTACCCGTACAATGCAACTTGATGTTGTCTATTTTGTTCTGTTCTATTCCATTCAACTTTATTTTATAAGTTGCTCCTTTATATTCCTGTTATTTGACCTCATGATCCACTGATGTGTCTCAACAATATAACTTGAAAATTATTGTTAAAGCAGTACTTCCTCACTGGGAGACTTTTACCCCACAGGGTTTTTATGATTGTACTCAAAGGAATTTTGTCTCATAAAGGCAAAATAGCAAATATTTCTATTTCCACTTAAAAGGGCATTATACAAAATAAAATAATTATTGAAATGTTTTCCTTAACTACACAGTTGAAAGCCCACTGGAGCACATCAAGTGACAGTACATGCCAGTAAATGAAGACCAGATAAACATTATAATGATTCAGTTACAGAGTTGTTTTACTACCCAACAGAGCAATTCTGGGTACCTTGATGTTTTGACTATTATGAAGTTAATTTTGGCAAATTTGCATCATCAGATGCATGATTTATATTCATCTGATAAAAACTTTTATATGATGCATTGTAATTGTCTCTAATATATTAGAAACCAGTTTATGAGTGAAAATAAATTATTAAATCATATCATTTATTTTTTATTTACTGGGACTAAACTATTCACAGTAACAATGTGTTATTTTTGAGAAGTGCCTGCATGGAGTAGTGTAAAAATTCCTCTTTTGATTGTCATTGAGAAACAAAAAATAAAAAATATCAAAATTAACCAATTGATATTTTAAAACACAAAAATATAAGAATTGCAAACATCAGATCATAGTTTTGACCCATTTTTGATGCTGTAACACATTACTAAAATTTCAAAGTATTTGTGTGCATTCTGTATATTGAGACCAAACAAAAGGAATTTATCAACAAATTTGCTGTTACTTATATACTTATTTATTTTTTGTTTCTTTTTTGTTCACTAGGTTGTTGTATTTTTTAGATTCCACATATAAGTTATATCATACAGTATCTGTCTTTCCCTGTCTGACTTATTTCACTTAGCATAATACCCTCCAAGTCCATCCAAGTTGTTGCAAATGGCAAAACGTCATTCTTTTTTGTGGCTGAGTAGTATTCCCCTGTATATATATATATATACACTACATCTTTATCTACTATCTGTTGATGGACATTTAGGTTGCATCCATATCTTGGCTATTGTGTTGAATATAATGCTGCTATGAACATTGGGGTGTATGTATCTTTTCAAATTAGTGGTTTTGGTTTTTTTGGATATATACCCAGGAGTGGAATTGCTGGGTCATATGGTAGTTCTATTTTTAGTTTTTTGAGAAAATTACATGCTGTTTTCCACAGTGGCTACACTAATTTACATTCCTACCAACAGTGTGCAAGTGTTTCCTTTTCTCCACATCCTTGCCAACATTTCTTATTTCACAAGAAATGTAGCAATGGAAACATAGGGTTAGGGAATTAAGAAAATTCAATTATAAACGAACAAATTGTGTGACCTGGACTTTTTAAATTAAGCTGGTTCCTCCTCCCCTGCTACAGTAGAGTTTTCAAAAGGTTAAATATTCATGACCCTCAGGCAAATATAATGTGAACCCATGTCAAAGATTTTATTTAATTCATTAATTAATGAGGAAACCAGTAAGATGTTAAAACTGGTCTAAAGAGCATTTGAGAAGCTACAAACACCCACATAAGCAAAGGAATATTAGGATAAGATTTTTCAGTTAGATACAAAATTGTTACCTTTAGGGTTATCTCTACCACCAAACAAAACAAATTATTTACATCTCTACTAGACAGAAATCTGCAAGAAATCTTTGACCCTATAGAGGTGTAAAATAGCCTAGTCAAAAGAAAGTCAAGCCTGGTTCTGCACTGAAAGAACACTTAGCACTTTCTTTTGCCTATTTTCAAGTTCTGAATAATTTTTCTGACACCTCTTCTCTCAATATTTTTAATGTTGGAGTGTCCATAATCCTCTGTCTATACTCACTCCCTTAGTGATCTCAGTCAGTCTAGTGGTTTTAAATTATATAAACATTTGGATGACTTCCGTAGTTATATCTAAGTATAAATATTTAGACCTCTTTCCTCAACTCCAGACTTGTATATTCAACTGCCTGTAGTACAGTGCTCTTAGATATCTAATGGACAGCTTAAATTCAACACATCTAAAACTAAACTCCTGGTTTTCCTTTCTATAAAAAGGCTATTACACCTATATCCCCTGTCCCCCAATATTGGCTACTCTGACTTTCACATAAGCAGAAGTTATCAGTACCTTATTTTCTCACATTCTATAGGCAATCCTTCAGGAAATACCAATCCACCTTCAAAATATATCAGAATCTACTTCTCACCACCTCCACTGCCACCACCTCATATATCATTAGGTATGTCCCTGCAGAAGGGCTGAGCTCCAGGGAGACAACTTTCCCCAATAAAGCAAAGCTTTGATTTGTTCAAGGGCAAATGAATAGTTCTCTAAACCTGAATATACAAACTGGCTCTCCAGAAAACCTATTCTCCTGAAAAGTTCAGTAAGTGGTGTTATTGAGTAGAACATTATTTCTTTGATTTATAATTGCTATCTAGCTATTCCTAATATCCCCAAGCATGTATAAAGCAACTTCCTCTATTTAAGTATGTTGTGAAAATTCTTTTATATTTTTTTTAAGTCTCGATTTTTTTTTTCTATTCACTTACATAAATGATAATAGTCACTGTTCAAAACAATTGATTTCCCTGATGTACATGTCACTCTTCAGGGAACCTGAAATGTGCAGATGCTTTAGGTATGTACTTGTGTATCTGTGCAGAAAGGCTCTGTGATAGCTTTCTGGGACTACCATAGCAAAGTACCACAGACTGGCTGGCTTAAACAACAGATATTAATTTTCTCACAATCCTAGAGACTAGAAGTCTCAGTTCAAGATGTCAGCAGGGCTGTTTTTTCCCTAGAGGCCTCTCTCCTTGGCTTGTAGATGGCCCTCTTTTCTCTGTGTCTTCACATGGTCTTCTCTCTAGTCCTGTCTGTGTCCTAATCTCTCCTTATAAGGACATCAGTCATGTTGGATTGTGGCCCACCCATCTGACTTCATCTTACCTTAATTACCTCTTGAAAGAACCCATTTCGAAATACAGTCACATTCTGAGGTACTGGCAGTTAGAACTTCAACACATGAATTTTGGAGGGAGATAATTCATGCCACACTTTCACTTCAGTAATGGGCAGAGGTGTCATGTTAACTTAGATAACTGGCACAAATGCCAAAGAGTGATCTGAGATCTGAGTCACCAGCTTGCGTGTCAAGATTCCAAAATAATGGAATTCAGGGCCCAGCCTGGGTCATCCCTTACCTTCATGTGCCCTTTGGTTTGAGGTATCTACTAATCTCAGGTCGAGCAAATGAGTACAGTATATTTGTTTCTATTTCTGTCTTGACTCAACACAGATGAAAAGATTGAAAAACAGAGATAAAAAAGTTGCATCAGTAACAAGTCATATTCTTTGCAAATGGTAGTGGAAAAGAAGACTACCTTCTGTACTTATGAAGACTGAGTATTGTGTTTTGTTTTCACATTAATTGTAGATACCAATTTTATATACAAAATACTTCACTAAATAACTCACATAAAATCAAGGGATTTGAAAATTTGTCAAAGTAGTCTTTTTCTCTGTTGTTAAGCAGAAAATGTAGAAGAGGTCTGTAGTTGGAGACAATAGGCTAAATCAAGGAAGGAGAAAATAGTTATGATTTTTAAAACCACTGAAGCTTTAAGTGTCTGCCAGTGTTCTGGTGATTTGGGGCTGAAATCTGCTCTGTTCCTTACTTTCCTTTGTCAGCAGTGTTCACCATGGCAACTTCAATAAAACTCCCCTCACAAATGTTTTTCTTCTAGAGTGCAAAGCACCTTTTTAAAGAAGGCCGACAACCTAGTAGGAATGGGTGTTCGGAAAAAATCAAATGAAAAGTATTCTGCTTTCTCCATGATTGCTGTAGGTGGCAGGAGGTGAGGACATTATACAGGGGATAAAGTTGGGTGAAAAAAACATTTTACCTTGTTTTGAAAACAAAATTAATTTGTTTTTTTTTTTGAGGTATAAAATTAGTTTAAAATGTGTTAGAGAAACTTTTCCCTTTCATAACATTTCTTTATTTCTCATCTTAGAATTTGGACAAGCTTTGTCCATACAAATTCGTGAGCCACTTTCGAATGTGGATTTTGTATGGACAACTGTAGCCAATTACCTGATTTAGTGAAAGCTGCTTGGGTCCAGATCCATTTCTTGGGACTACTTTGGTAAACTTAACTAATGTGGGATTTTGAGCACACCATTAAATCTCCCTGGGTTCCTTTTAGGCCCTCCCCATAAAATGTGGAGGCAGTAGAAGCCCAGGAGTTCTCAGCCTTAGAATCACATTAGAATCAAGTGGAAATGTTTCGAAAATGCCAATGCTAGGGCCTTACCCAGAGATTATATTTTAAGGTCTAGGTGATACTCAGATGTAAGATTTTTTCTTTTTAAGTACCCAAGGCAATTTTAATGTCTAGCTAGACTTAAGAATCACTGTATTTATTGATCTCAAAGAATCCTTCCAACTACACCTTTCTAAGGCACTGATGTACAAGTTGACTCCAGCAGGGCTTGACTCTGATAGGAGTGCTGATTAAGTACCTTTGCTTTCAAATTTATGTATCTTTTGTTTCAAGATTAAGGAAAAAATGGCATTAGCTTTTAATTTAGTAGCCTAGCATCTTTATTCCTGCTTATCTATTCATTACCCAGAATAAGCCCAAAAGTCATGTCAGTGTCCAGTGCAGAAGTAATATCTTCACTTTCAAAACACATTGGTTTTCAAAGAATTTTATTGCTTAGAGGTTGGTGAAAAGGCATTAACTAGATACAATATTACATTATTTTTTTCTGTGTGTGAAAATGGCCAAGACAAATTTAACAGCAGATTTTTCAAATGACTCCATAATTTTTTGTTTCCATAGTGGATAACTTTTCTCTTTAGAACAGTGGGTCTCAATCCTGATGGCACTTCAGAATTGCCTGGGAAGCTTTTTAAAAATCTTCATGCTTAGGCTATCAGAATCGCTGGACCAGGCACCAGTTCTTTGAAAGCTTGCCTGGTAATTACAAAATGGAGCCAGGGCTGAGAACCACTTGCTCTAGAATGAAGTTGTGTGGACAAATTGGGTCAAGAAACTGGCCAGTGATGAAATGCTAAGAGTGTGTTAGCCATCTCCTTGATTAGAAACAGCACCTCCTTTTCCCCTGTGGGTAACATTGTCAGAGATGATTATTCTTCTTTTGCTAAAATTACCATTGTGAGGAAAATCTATTCCTTTAAATGTTCAGCATTATTAGACTACAACTATTTCTACTGAAGGTGGCAAATGAAACGTTTCCTTAAGTTGATGAATAAAATCTAGGCCTGTCTTCTCACTGATCCCTTGAATATGACTGAAATAGTGCGTAAAAGAAGGACAAAACACAGCAATTTTTTTAGGAAATTAATTTGTTAGGTTAAATTGCAACTCAAAAAGACCCAATGGTGTATGCCTTTTAAGTTTCAGCTTTGTTGTTTCCTCATAGGTAAAAACTGCATTTCAGCATTATTCCTCTGTGATTTTCCTCTGTAAATTGTGATAGTCACTGGAAACTTAGAGTCCAGAGCCTCAATACTGTAGTATCAAATGTGTGCTAAATTGTCATTCTGGAGCTTGGTTCTGGTGTCTCCCCAAAGCCTGTAAATCATCATCAAACAAGCAAATCAAGTAATTAAGCTCTCTGGCCTGAATCTGATCTATACTCTCCACCTTAAGCCTAAAAAGGTATCCGTTCATGTAGCTAGTTAAATCCTCCAATAATGACTCTGGATCAGGGAAATGATTTGCTAATGCTTTTCGCAAACATGGGGAAAGGGAGCTCATTTCCTCCCATCACACACCCCAAACCCTCTGTGTTTTCAGTGGCCCGACAGAAAGCCAAAGCTGACGTACATGGAAAAAGGATGACAGAAGTATTAATAGGAGTTAGTAAAAGAAGTGTTGCCTTCACAAATTACATCTGAGCTCTTCTTGAGATGACTCCAGGGCATGTTGCAAATTCAACAATTTATAATCAGTTACCTTTTATCCTTAAAATCACGCAAAACAAGCAATTATTTAGAATGCAGTAAATGGTTTAATATTTATGGACTTGAGAAAGAACTTGAATTAAAATTCAGTCTGGGATCTGAATTAGCACCATCAGAATATAGAAGGAATTTAATATGCATGCACAAATTAGTTTTAATAACATACATAAGTAAAATACATTTGTTTTACTTGATACGGTTGTTTTGGAGGACCCTTCTTGGAGTTGAACTTATTTTTATTAGTTGGCTGGGCATGATACAGGTTGAACACCCCTTAGTTCCAGGGCCTTGGCAAAATTCACCTCCAATGGCTTTCCCGTGCCTTTGGTGAGCCTTAGGGATCGGATGCAACCTCGGAAACGAATGTTGGTTGTCAGGCCAAACTGGTTGAGGCCCTCTGAAAAACCAAGCAAGGAGGGCTCAGTTTTGAAATTCAGCTACTATGTTAAGAGCATGCTTCAAAGTCAGCTGTTAGCTTAAGATGCAATTGGAATGCTATTTTATGTAAAGTAGTGATTTTGTTCTTAGCTTTACTAACAGTTAAACTGGTAGAGAAACATCAACTTTTTTATAGTTATGTATTATGAAATATGGAGACATCTATAATTACACATTTGAAGACATCAAAGAATTTGGTTTGGAAGGGACAAGTTTACAGTGAATTAAAATTATTAAATTTTATTTAATGAACCAAAGTAACTGATCAAATACTTTAAGTACTGAATTAGGACATGACCTTATTACTTTCTTCCATTGTAAAAATAAATCCCAAATGGTTAAGTTTGTTGTGAACTCACACAAAATCTTTCTCTTCTTAAGGAGAGAGTCCCTTCTTTTAGCAGGCCTACCAGGTGCTAAGATCCCATTTCATAGACTGTAAATGGAGAAGTATATTATCGCCTTCATAATACCTTGGGGTTTATCCTAATTGAAGCAGAAGGAGATATTTTCTTCTTTTTTTTTTTTGTCCCCGAAAAAAAAATTGTTTTTTTTTTTTGGCTGCACCATGAGGCATGCAGGATCCTAGTTCTCTGACCCACTAGGGATCGAATCCATGCCCTCTACAGTGGAAGCACAGAGTCCTAACCACTGGACTGCCAGGGAATTCCCAGAAGGAGATATTTTCAAAAACCCAGGAGCAATTTTGGAAAGAGGAACTCAGAATTGGTCCCCATGACTTCTGTATCTTTTCCATCATCAACTGCTGCTGAATATACATTTTGCTTGTTTTGTTAAGGAGAGGAGCTCTATATAAATGGGGACAAGGGTTTCTCTTGCCAAAATACAGAAACACCATTCCAGGAGTCTGCGTTACTACAGTATTTATTAAGAGGCTCTTGGCTTACTTCTTATCAAGTTGGGCACTCTTGTTTATAGGCACTTTAGGTAACTCTCTGTGGTTCACATGCTATATTTAATGTGCTGGAGAGGTATTTTTGAATGCAGATGTATTGCTTGGGTTTCTTTGTAATATAAGCTCTATAATAGCCTAAGGCGGAAATTAGCTATGTTTAACCCAATGATTTCCAGAACTTGAGGAAATAAGTTCCATAACATTTTATGATTCCTCTGGTATGTTAATTTTTAAAAAATGAGAAAGAACACCAATTCTGGCCCTGATTGCTGTTAAATGCCTCATATCTTTTATAAGCCAAATTCATTTCCTCTAGCCTCCATCTCCCCACGAATGAAATTTTGGAGGCAATCATGAAAAGTTCAGTCCCATGTGGTTTATATAAGTAAAATGCTCATTTTACACACTAGAAATGTCAGATAATGTATTATTTATTGGAGCAGATTCTAAAGCTAGGAAGCAAGTATACTTAAGCACACATTCTTGAACGTATTGGTAGAATATAGATAGATGTGTTCAAAACCACTAACAAAACAGAGCAAAGATATTCTTGCTGGGGTAGGCAACACTCACCTGGGAACCCTCCAACAAACACAGGGTCATTTGTATCAGCGGATGTAGATGCTCGATTTGGGCTCTGGGCTTCCACCTGGTTCCCATCTACTGTCAGCTCGATTCGGTGCTTGACCTTGTTGGCCGTGACTTTATGCCACTGTCCGTCACACAAATGCCCTGGGATCCCAGCATCATAGACGGCAGTGAATCGGCCGGCGCCATTGTCCACATGAAACATAAGCTAGAAAGCAGGAAATTGAACAGCCAGAGATGGTTTCATTGGAAGGGTGTCATGGTGGTTGACAAAGTAAAAATTATCTCTAGAAAAGTCATTAGCTGAAATAGTTTGAAATGTATAACTTAGGCATATTAAATTAAAAAAAAACAGAAATTAAAATGCAGATTTAATGACCAGGAGTCACAAATTATGCTCTTTACTTTCGGACACTGTTGGGCAATAGGCAAGACGTATGAGGCTGGTAATAACTCTGCTTTCAGAAAATGTGAAATACAATTTGAGGCCAGGTGACAAAAAAGGATGTAGTATATACACTGGGAAAAATTCTACCACAGATCTTTCTTAGAGTGTGGGAGTTCTTAGGAATCTGGTTTATAAATTCATTTGAAAGGATGATTTTTTTTTAATTTAAGATTTTGATGTTTTAATTGTATATTTTTTCCTTCACTGAATCTATTTTATATATAGGATTGAGAGTTACATAAATTACATTTTGGGGCAAGTTTCATGTCACAGTTACCAAAGACTTTGAGCCAGAAGGCCAGTTCAATTCTTAACAATGAAGAACTTAGACTAGGAGTTCTTGTCTAAATGAGAAAAACCTGTTTTTAGTAACACAGAATGGGCCCTGAAACTTGAGATTGCAGAATTCTTTTGAAGCTGATGAAGAAAAGAAACATTGAAACATTAAAAACAGTCAATTTGGCAAAACATTTGACAAGGTAAAAGAAAAGAAATAGGGGTTTTAAAAAGAAGATTAAAAGTGCAAGTAAATAGGTGAAAAGTTTGTAAACTATACAGTGATGTAAATATTAGTTAAGATTTTACTGTATGCGGTGACATTTGTAACAAGGGAATTTAGCATATAAAAAGAGCTTGGTGAGAAATCCATATGCATTGTGATGGAACTTGACACCCTGACAAGTTGCAGGGAACTGTGGTTATAATCAGGTGCAGAGCAACACTGACAAGATGCAGTGAAACTGTGTGTTGAAAATCTGGCAGAACTATTAAGTGTTTGTTGCTTATTCCCCCTTTTTGTCTCTGTGCTCCTGGATCTTTTTGCTTTACTGCCTTTGAGGATGGTTTGAAGACTGAGAGGAAGGAGGGAAGAGGATAAGGAAAGCGTATTTTAGGTCAGTGTGTGGTTTTTCTTCTTGGGAGGCAACGGCACCCTAGGAGTGGAAATGTGAACAGAGCTGAAGTATGATTCCTGTTGAAAAGGCAAATAGGAAACTTGTGAAATTTCTCGTTTTGCCTTCTTCTTTTTACCTGTGCCCTATAGTACAAAGTACATGAAAACTGGTTATCTCACTGCTGGTTGCTGCTCATAAGCAGGTAGGGACAGAAAAGGCAGTTAGAATTAGATTATCCATTGTGAGCAAACTGGCACAATACTTTATATTCTACTAATATAACTTTATTATAAATTTGTTCTATTGTGCAATGGTATGTGGATGCCTTTAAATAAATTGAGAAATCAATATGTCAGCTAGACATCTTCATTTCTGAGAGGTGCCTACACTGTTATAAGAGGCAAAGACTGATTTTAGACAATCTAAGCCCTTTTTTCCCCACTGGAATTGATAGCTTCATAGAGCGTGTATTCATAAAGAGGAGAATAACTTTCCTTTTAGCCACACAGTAACTAGCTTGAGATCCAAAACCACTTAGGCCATTATTAGCACAGTTGGCTTACCGTAGAATTAGCACATTTAAAGTTTACACTGGTCTACAGAATAAGTGTGTTGAAAACACACAAGAATTGAGATAATCCAGAAGGATGAAAAGATCCAATCTAGCTTTCTCCCAACAAAGACAAGATCAAGGCTTCAAAATAGAGCAGATGTAGAGAATGGACTTGAGGACAGGGGAGGGGGAAGGGTAAGCTGGGATGAGCTAGTGGGAAGCAGCCGCATAGCACAGGGAGATCAGCTCAGTGCTTTGTGTCCACCTAGAGGGGTGGGATAGGGAGGGTGGGAGGGAGGGAGATGCAAGAGGGAGGCGATATGGGGGTATATGTATACATATAGCTGATTCACTTTGTTATAAAGCAGAAACTAACACAACATTGTAAAGCAATTATACTCCAATAAAGATGTTAAAAAAAATAGAGCTTTCTACATGTAAACGACAGTATCGTGAAGAGAGCAGAAATATTTAGACTGCTGATGCTCACCTTTTCAGCAATCATTTCAATACCCATTCCATCCATTTTCTGGCTGCTGATTCCCAGAAGAACTCCAGTGGTTCTAGTTGTGCGGAATTCAAATTCTACAAGAAGGTCCAATCCTACTTTGAACCCATCAACTGTAAAATGAAAACATGTTTTAAAAATTGTGGATTCGAGTTCAGGAACTGTTCATTCAAATTTGTACAATGCAATGGTTTTATTAGCTTTCAATTCATGTGTTAGACAACTATAAGTTCCAGACTTTCATATGGCCGACACCTCCACCATTTATAGTTATTGCTTATTTTCTTGACTGCCTTCCTTCCTAGAATATAAATTCTGTGAGGACAAGGACTTTGCCTATATTGCTCACCATTTTATTTCTGTGCTCACCAAAGTATCTGACACATGGTGGAGGTTGAATATATATTTGTTGAATGAATGAATGAATGAACACAGACTAAGATGGACTCAAAGAATCTCACAGCCAGGTGTGATTGTCAGAAGTCTTGCTGCTGGATGAAGTCAAGCATTTCAGTGATTATTCAGTAAAATTTTACTGGGGCACTCTAAATGGTACCACGATGATCTGAAAGGGCTCAAATATCCCCAAACATTTTATTTATAAAGAAAGGAATTACAAATACAATTTTGAAGGATAAGATTCTGGGACATAAATAGACTTTTCTAGTTCATCAAGTTAAGTCTTTATAATTTTTCCATATTTGATTCATTGGTTTACTTAATCTTTTAGCAAGTATTTAAGACACACTTCTTAGAAACAAAGTGATCCATTAAGATCAGGCTAGACTAGACTTGCATGAAATATTAGAGGAAAACTCATGGAAATTTTTTCCAGGTCTCCTATTTATTAAGCAAGAAATAAATGCTATGTGTAACCACAACTATCTCCAATAAGGGAGGCAGCTGTTATGTGAAAGACTTTTTTCTTCTACTGAGAACCTTGATGAGTTGAACGGACAAAGACAGGCTTAGGGCAGATTTTAAGAATGAGGGGTAGAAGAAGCTGGAGTTTTCTGCAAAATAAAACAATGATTTTGTTTCTGTTCCTGAAAGGAGGATAAGGAAAAGAGAGAAATAACATGAAGCCATTCAGCAGAGGATAGGGGGAGTGAAGAAGCTATTAAACCCCCAGAAACTGGGTAGCTGGAAAGTTTTTAAGGACAAAGGTGTCAGAGGTTTAAATTGAAGTCGTATATTTTCCAGTAATGTAACCTCCTCTGACCACCCAAGTCTTACACAGATAGTATTACACTGTGTGTTGAGGTGATGGCAGGAGTTATTGGAAACTGGGGAAGTGGCTAATTTTCTGGTCCAGTTTGATCTCAAACCAAAAAAGCCCAGGCAGGATGGTAAGTTAATCTGTTAACTGCATTAGTTGAAGCTGAAGCTTGCCATCAATTTGACGAAGCTAATGCCAGCTATCTGAATTTGCAGAAAACTTGAGAAAAGCTTTGGGCTTTCACAGAACATGGAATTTGGGGTTCAACATAACCTCCAACATTTCAGTATTTAACATATCCTGTGTTTCTCTGTTTTCTGCTTCTGCACAGGGGAAATTTCCCACATATCCCCTGTTGGAGGGCCCTGCTCTTCTGTCTCCAACCTTTGCATGTGTGTTCAACTCATCTTTTAAACCCACCTCAAATGTCAATTCCTCCATAAAAACTTTCCTGATTTCCCCAAATTAATGTTTCCGTAAAATATCCACAGAAACTTGCCTGTGTGTCTTCTATAGTTTCTAGTTATTTTTTACTTGTCTTCTTGTGATTTCTGAGCATAAAGAATCTTATCTATTGATAGCATGTTCTTGAAGGAAGGGAATTACATCTTATTTACTTCTGTTTCCCATGTTAACTTCTACATATTACATTAATTTTTTTCTAACGAGCAAATGCATGTTCCTATGGTAACCATAGGACTGATTCTATCTTAAAGTATGTTAATGTCAGATTGTTTTGTTATTATGTACAAGTTATTTCATATTTTTCTTTCCAAATTGTACATTCACTGTCAGTGATCCGGACCTGCACTGAAAATGCCCACTGGAACGAGGGGAGATACTTAAAGAAAGTCAGGGAAAGGTGCCAGTCATCATCACCATCAGCAAGAAATGGGCACCAGTATGTGTGCATTGTGTGTGTGAGGGGAGAGCATGAAATGGAGCCTTGCAAGGAATTGAAGAGAGGAAGAAAGGAAAATGCGATCTCATCTCCAGAAAGAAAGGTAGATGGGGAAAACTAGAAAGTAGATACATTACATAATATAAACATAGGAACCTGCTTGTAGAATTACATTTATTTTGCTATTATTGGTCTCCAGGGAAGGAGATGGAATAAACTCGCCAGATAGCCTTTTACTTTATTTCTTCTATTAGTTCTTATCAGAATCGGACACATTAATCTTTAAGAGGCATTTTTTATTACTTCTAAACGTTTTTATTTCTGGTTTAAACAAAGGATGCTAGTTTCAGACCCCAGGGACTTTTATTTTCCCACACAAACAAGAAGTCAATATTTGGACCTAGTTAATATTCAACAGAAAGGACATGGAAGCACCTCACCTGCTTTGGCAAAACCCGTTCCATCAAAATATGTTCCTTTCTGAGCATTTGCAAAACACGTCCCGACACGGTAGCTGGAGGTTGGCTGTTCGAGATCAGCAGGGGCTTCTGCCATCTGAAGATTCCTGATGCAGCCATCAATGCTGTAGGTCACCTGGACATTCAGGTCAGAAGAAACACATACGGGTTTTAGCAGAAGTTTGCCTTTATGTGGAATGCAATCATTGGTAGGCTGTTCTGTGTGTATAAACATCTGCCGATTGTCCTAGGCCATCTCCAAAACTGCCTGGTTCGGCACCATCACCCCAGGCTTCAGAGCACAGGTGCAGAGAATCCGGTGCTGTGCTTCGCAACTAAGACAGCGGTCCCCATCCCCGGGGCGGTGGACTGGCCTGTTAGGAACCTGGCTGCACAGCAGGAGGTGAGGGGCGGGCAAACGAGCGAAGCTTCATCTGTATTTACAGCTGTTCCACATCGCTCGCGTTACCACCTGAGCTCCGTCTCCTGTCAGCATTATGGTGAGTTGTATAATTATTTCATCATATATTACAATGTAATAGTAATAGAAATAAAGTGCACAATAAATGTAATGCGCTTGAATCATCCCCAAACCATCTCCCCTGCCCCACGGTCTGTGGAAAAATTGTCTTCCACGAAACTGGTCCCTGGTGCCAAAAAGGTTGGGGACCACTGAACTAGGATGTATCCAGCCTGGAATATGATTGTTTTGATATTCTAAATACTGCACACTACGTCTCTAGTGGGACCACTGGTTTGACAGAACTCTGGGCCCCTATGGAAATTGTAACTTTTAATTAGTCTCTTATGTTTCTATTTCATGTTTCTAGTAACAGTTTATTAACCTTACTATATATACATTTTTTTCACAATCTGTGTTCAAATTCTACTTGAAAAGATAATTAGGTTTGGTTCAGTGCTTCTTCCTTATGAAAATCTAAGGAAAGCAGTGGATACTTTCCTAAGAAAATGCACATACACATGAAACTTGAAAGCTTGCATGAAACATTCAAAGTTTAGGGACTTTAGAAATAAATCAATCATACTCTGCTTCATTATATTTCATCTGGGTTAAGGGATGCAAGTTAATCACTCTTGGCACTCTCTGTTCAGAGACTCTCACTTTGATTGGCCTACATAGCATAGCCAATAGCTGTGAAGGGGAAGTCATACTGATCATCCACAAGAGGAGCCAAATACTGAGAATTGTAACCATCATGAACAATTGTCTTTGATGAAGAACGAGGCTGCATCATCACGTGTTCTAATTTGAGCATAGAAATGAACCACACTTGTGTGTAGTGCATTTTCTAAAAACACTAATCCCCTGTGCTTCTTTTTTTTTTTCTTTACACCTTTATTGGAGTATAATTGCTTTACAATGGTGTGTTAGTTTCTGCTTTATAACAAAGTGAATCAGTTATACATATACATATGTCCCCATATCTCTTCCCTCTTGCGTCTCCCTCCCTCCCTATCCCACCCCTCTAGGTGGTCACAAAGCACCGAGCTGATCTCCCTGTACTATGCGGCTGCTTCCCACTAGCTATCTATTTTACGTTTGGTACTGTATATATGTCCATGCCACTCTCTCACTTTGTCACAGCTTACCCTTCCCCCTCCCCATATCCTCAAGTCCATTCTCTAGTAGGTCTGTGTCTTTATTCCTGTCTTACCCCTAGGTTCTTCATGACCTTTTTTTTTTTCTTAAATTCCATATATATGTGTTAGCATATGGTATTTGTCTTTCTCTTTCTGACTTACTTCACTCTGTATGACAGACTCTAGGTCCATCCACCTCATTACAAATAGCTCAATTTCTTTTTATGGCTGGGTAATATTCCATTGTATATATGTGTCACATCTTCTTTATCCATTCATCTGATGATGGACACTTAGGTTGTTTCCATCTCCTGGCTATTGTAAATAGAGCTGCAATGAACATTTTGGTACATGACTATTTTTGAATTATGGTTTGCTCTGGGTATATGCCCAGGAGTGGGATTGCTGGATCATATGGTAGTTCTTTTTGTAGTTTTTTAAGGAACGTCCATACTGTTCTCCATAGTGGCTGTACCAATTCACATACCCACCAGCAGTGCAACAGTGTTCCCTTTTCTCCACACCCTCTCCAGCATTTATTGTTTCTAGATTTTTTGATAATGGCCATTCTGCCTGGTGTGAGATGATATCTCATTGTAGTTTTGATTTGCATTTCTCTAATGATTAATGATGTTGAGCATTCTTTCATGTGTTTGTTGGCAGTCTATGTCTTCTTTGGAGGAATGTCTGTTTAGGTCTTCTGCCCATTTTTGGATTGGGTTGTTTGTTTTTTGTTATTGAGCTGCATGAGCTGCTTGTAAATTTTGGAGATTAATCCTTTGTCAGTTGCTTCATTTGCAAATATTTTCTCCCATTCTGAGGGTTGTCTTTTGGTCTTCTTTATGGTTTCCTTTGCTGTGCAAAAGCTTTGAAGTTTCATTAGGTCCCATTTGTTTATTTATGTTTTTATTTCCATTTCTCTAGGAGGTGGGTCAAAAAGGATCTTGCTGTGACTTGTGTCATAGAGTGTTCTGCCTATGTTTTCCTCTAAGAGTTTGATACTTTCTGGCCTTACATTTAGGTCTTTAATCCATTTTGAGCTTATTTTTGTGTATGGTGTTAGGGAGTGATCTAATCTCATACTTTTACATGTCCCTGTCCAGTTTTCCCAGCACCACTTATTGAAGAGGCTGTCCTTTCTCCACTGTACATTCCTGCCTTCTTTATCAAAGATAAGGTGACAATATGTGTGTGGTTTTATCTCTGGGCTTTCTATCCTGTTCCATTGATCTATCTTTCTGTTTTTGTGCCAGTACCATACTGTCTTGATTACTGTACTTTGTAGTATAATCTGAAGTCAGGGAGCCTGATTCCTCAAGCTCCGTTTTTCGTTCTCAAGATTGCTTTGGTTATTCGGGGTCTTTTGTTTTTCCAAACAAATTTTGAAATTTTTTGTTCTAGTTCTGTGAAAAATGCCAGTGGTAGTTTGATAGGGATTGCATTGAATCTGTAGATTGCTTTGGGTAGTAGAGTCATTTTCACAATATTGATTCTTCCAATCCAGGAACATGGTATATCTCTCCATCTATTTGTATCATCTCTAATTTCTTTCATCAGTGTCTTAAAATTTTCTGCATACAGGTCTTTTGTCTCCTTAGGTAGGTTTATTCCTAGATATTTCATTCTTTTTGTTGCAATGGTAAATGGGAGTGTTTTCTTGATTTCACTTTCAGATTTTTCATCATTAGTGTACAGGAATGCCAGAGATTTCTGTGCATTAATTTTGTATCCTGCTACTTTACCAAATTCGTTTATTAGCTCTAGTAGTTTTCTGGTAGCATCTTTAGGATTCTCTATATATAGTATCATGTCATCTGCAAACAGTGACAGCTTTCCTTCTTCTTTTCCAATGTGGATTCCTTTTATTTCCTTTTCTTCTCTGATTGCTGTGGCTAAAACTTCCAAAACTATGTTGAATAAGAGTGGTGAGAGTGGGCAGCCTTGTCTTGTTCCTGATCTTAGTGGAAATGGTTTCAGTTTTTTGCCATTGAGGACGATGCTGGCTGTGGGTTTGTCATATATGGCCTTTATTATGTTGAGGAAAGTTCCCTCTATGCCTTCTTTCTGCAGGGTTTTTATCATAAATGGGTGTTGAATTTTGTTGAAAGCTTTCTCTGCATCTATTGAGATGATCATATGGTTTTTCTCCTTCAATTTGTTAATATGGTATATCACGTTGATTGATTTGCATATATTGAAGAATCCTTGCATTCCTGGAATAAACCACACTTGATCATGATGTATGATCCTTTTAATGTGCTGTTGGATTCTGTTTGCTAGTATTTTGTTGAGGATTTTTGCATCTATGTTCATCAGTGATATTGGCCTGTAGTTTTCTTTCTTTGTGACATCCTTGTCTGGTTTTGGTATCAAGGTGATGGTGGCCTCTTAGAATGAGTTTGGGAGTGTTCCTCCCTCTGCTATATTTTGGAAGAGTTTGAGAAGGATAGGTGTTAGCTCTTCTCTAAATGTTGGATAGAATTCGCCTATGAAGCCATCTGGTCCTGCGCTTTGGTTTGTTGGAAGATTTTTAATCACAGTTTCAATTTCAGTGCTTGTGATTGGTCTATTCATATTTTCTATTTCTTCGTGATTCAGTCTTGACAGGTTGTGCATTTCTAAGAATTTGTCCATTTCTTCCAGGTTGTCCATTTTATTGGCATAGAGTTGCTTGTAGTAATCTCTCATGATCTTTTGTATTTCTGCAGTGTCAGTTGTTACTTCTCCTTTTTCATTTCTAATTCTATTGATTTGAGTCTTCTCCCTTTTTTTCTTGATGAGTCTGGCTAATGGTTTATCAATTTTGTTTAGCTTCTCAAAGAACCAGCTTTTAGTTTTATTGATCTTTGCTATCGTTTCCTTCATTTCTTTTTCATTTATTTCTGATCTGATTTTTATGATTTCTTTCCTTCTGCTAACTTTGGGGATTTTTTGTTCTTTCTCTAATTGCTTTAGGTACAAGGTCAGGTTGTTTATTCGAGATGTTTCCTGTTTCTTAAGGTGGGATTGTATTGCTATAAACTTCCCTCTTAGAACTGCTTTTGCTGCATCCCATTGGTTTTGGGTCATCGTGTCTCCATTGTCATTTGTTTCTAGGTATATTTTGATTTCCTCTTTGATTTCTTCAGTGATCACTTCGTTATTAAGTAGTGTATTGTTTAGCCTCCATGTGTTTGTATTTGTTACAGATCTTTTCCTGTAGTTGATATCTAGTCTCATAGGGTTGTGGTCGGAAAAGATACTTGATACAATTTCAATTTTCTTAAATTTACCAAGGCTTGATTTGTGACCCAAGATATGATCTATCCTGGAGAATGTTCCATGAGCACTTGAGAATAATGTGTATTCTGTTGTTTTTGGATGGAATGTCCTATAAATATCAATTAAATCCATCTTGTTTAATGCATCATTTAAAGCTTGTGTTTTCTTATTTATTTTCATTTTGGATGATCTGTCCATTGGTGAAAGTGGGGTGTTAATGTCCCCTACTATGAATGTGTTACTGTCGATTTCCGCTTCTATGGCTGTTAGTAGTTGCCTTATGTACTGAGGCGCTCCTATGTTGGGTGCATAAATATTTACAATTGTTATATCTTCTTCTTGGATTGATCCCTTGATCATTATGTAGTGTCCTTCTTTGTCTCTTCTAATAGAATTTATTTTAAAGTCTATTTTGTCTGATATGAGAATTGCTACTACAGCTTTCTTTTGATTTCCATTTGCATGGAATGTCTTTTTCCATTCCCTCACTTTCAGTCTGTATGTGTCCCTAGGTCTTAAGTGGGTCTCTTGTAGACAGCATATATATGGGTCTTGTTTTTGTATCCATTCAGCCAGTCTGTGTCTTTTGGTTGGAGCATTTATTCCATTTACATTTAAGGTAATTATTGATATGTATGTTCCTATTCCCATTTTCTTAATTGTTTTGGGTTTGTTATTATAGGTCTTTTCCTTCTCTTGTGTTTCTTGCCTAGAGAAGTTCCTTTAGCATTTGTTGTAAAGCTGGTTTGCTGGTGCTGAACTCTCTCAGCTTTTGCTTGTCTGTAAAGGTTTTAATTTCTCCATCAAATCTGAATGAGATCCTTGCTGGGTAGAGTAATCTTGGTTGCAGGTTTTTCTCCTTCATCACTTTAAATATGTCCTGCCACTCCGTTCTGGCTTGCAGAGTTTCTGCTGAAAGATCAGTTATTAACCTTATGGGGATTCCCTTGTTTGCTATTTGTTGTTTTCCTTTGCTACTTTTAATATGTTTTCTTTGTATTTAATTTTTGACAGTTTGATTAATATGTGTCTTGGCGTGTTTCTCCTTGGATTTATCCTCTATGGGACTCTCTGTGCTTCCTGGACTTGATTAACTATTTCCTTTCCCATTAGGGAAGTTTTCAACTATAATCTCTTCAAATATTTTCTCAGTCCCTTTCTATTTCTCTTCTTCTTCTGGAACGCCTATAATTCTAATGTTGGTGCATCTAATGTTGTCCCAGAGGTCTCTGAGACTGTCCTCAGTTCTTTTCATTCTTTTTTCTTTATTCTGCTCTGCAGTAGTTATTTCCACTACTTTATCTTCCAGGTCACTTATCTGTTCTTCTGCCTCAGTTAGTTATTCTGCTATTGATCCCTTCTAGAGTATTTTTAATTTCATTTATTGTGTTGTTCACCGTTGCTTGTTTCATCTTTAGTTCTTCTATGTCCTTGTTAAATGTTTCTTGCATTTTCTCTGTTCTATTTCCAAGATTTTGGATCATTTTTACTATCATTATTCTGAATTCTTTTTCAGGTAGACTGCCTATTTCCTCTTCATTTGTTAGGTCTGGTGGGTTTTTATCTTGCTCCTTCATCTGCTGTGTGTTTTTCTGTCTTCTCATTTTGCTTATCTTACTGTGTTTGGGGTCTCCTTTTTGCAGGCTGCAGGTTTGTAGTTCCCGTTGTTTTTGGTGTCTGTCCCCAGTGGCTAAAGTTGGTTCAGTGGGTTGTGTAGGCTTCCTGGTGGAGGGGACTAGTGCCTGTGTTCTGGTGGATGAGGCCGGATCTTGTATTTCTGGTGGGCAGGTCCATGTCTGGTGGTGTGTTTTGAGGTGTCTGTGGACTTATTATGATTTTAGGCAGCCTCTCTGCTAATGGGTGGGGTTTTGTTCCTGTCTTGCTAGTTGTTTGGCATAGGGTGTCCAGCACTCTAGCTTGCTGGTCGTTGAGTGAACCTGGGTGTTGTTGTTGAGATGGAGATCTCTGGGAGATTTTCGCCGTTTGATATTACGTGGAGCTGGGAGGTCCCTTGTGGACCAGTGTCCTGAAGTTGGCTCTCCCACCTCAGAGGCACAGCAGTGACTCCTGGCTGGAGCACCAAGAACCTTTCATCCACACGGCTCAGAATAAAAGGGAGAAAAATTAGAACGAAAGAAAGAAATTAAGAGAGAGACAGAGACAGAGAGAGAGGGAAGGAGGGAGAGAGAGAGAAAGAAAGAGGGCGAGAAAGAAAGGAAGGAAGAAAATAAAAGGTAAAATAAAATAATCAAAATAAAAAAATAATTATAAAAAAATACGGACGGATAGAACCCTAGGACAAATGGTGAAAGCAAATCTATACAGACAAAATCTCACACAGACGCATACACATACACACTCACAAAAAGAGGAAAGGGGGAAAAAATCATAAATCTTGCTCTCAAAGTCCACCTCCTCAATTTGGGATGACTCGTTGTCTCTTCAGGTATTCCACAGATGCAGGGTACATCAAGTTGATTGTGGAGATTTAATCCGCTGCTCCTGAGGCTGCTGGGAGAGGTTTCTCTTTCTCTTCTTTATTCTCACAGCTCCCGGGTCTCAGCTTTGGATTTGGCCCCGCCTCTGCATGTAGGTCGCCGGAGGGCGTCTGCTCTTCGCTCAGACAGGACGGGGTTAAAGGAGCCGCTGATTCGGGGGCTCTGGCTCTCTCAGGCCAGGGGGAGGGAGGGGTACGGAGTGCGGGGCGAGCCTGCGGCGGCAGAGGCCGGCGTGACATTGCACCAGCCCGAGGCGCGCTGTGTGTTCTCCCGGGGAAGTTGTCCCTGGATCCTGGGACCCCGGCAGTGGCGGGCTGCACAGGCTCCCAGGAGGGGAGGTGTGGATAGTGACCTGTGCTCGCACACAGGCTTCTTGGTGGAGGCAGCAGCAGCCTTAGCATCCCACGCCCGTCTCCGGGGTCCGCGCTGTTAGCTGCGGCTCGCGCCCGTCTCTGGGGCTCCTTTAAGCAGCGCTCTTAATCCCCTCTCCTCCCGCACCAGGAAGCAAAGAGGGAGGAAAAAGTCTCTTGCCTCTTCGGCAGCTCCAGACTTTTTCCCCGGGACTCCCTCCCGTCTAGCCGTGGTGCACTAACCCCTTCAGGGTCTCTTCCTGCCGCCAGCCCCAGTCCCCTCCCTGCACTCCGACTGAAACCCGATACCCGAGCCTCAGCTCCCAGCCCCGCCCACCCCGGCGGCCGAGCAGACAAGCCTCTCGGGCTGGTGAGTGCTGGTTGGCACCGATCCTTTGTGCGGAAATCTCTCCGCTTTGCCCTCTGCACCCCTGTTGCTGTGCTCTCCTCCGCGGCTCCGAAGCTCCCCACCTCCGCTACCCGCAGTCTCCGCCCGCGAAGGGGCTTCTAGTGTGTGGAAACCTTTCCTCCTTCACGGCTCCCTCCCACTGGTGCAGGTCCCGTCCCTATTCTTTTGTCTCTGTTTATTCTTTTTGCTTTTGCCCTACCCAGGTACGTGGGGAGTTTCTTGATATTTGGGAGGTCTTCTGTCAGCGTTCAGTAGGTGTTCTGTAGGAGTTGTTCCACGTGTAGATGTATTTCTGATGTATCTGTGGAGAGGAAGGTGATCTCCGCATCTTACTCTGCCGCCATCTTCCCCCTCTCTCTCTCTCAGGCACCTTGATGGAAACCTTTCAATTATTGGAAGCATCACACTCCTTCTCTGCCACGATTCCTTCCCAGCATCACCTCCGTCAAAAGAGTGCCTCTAACTCTCCATTGTGCCTCATAATGGCCCTTCAATATGTGGCCTGCATCTTCTCTTCTCCTGGTTTATTCATTCAACATTCTTTCAAAAAATTTTTACTGCTAGTGTTGGAGGGTCTCCTGCAGAGGCGTGGGGGTGGCTGTGGCTCACTGTGGGGACAAGGACACTGGCAGCAGAATTTCTGGGAAGTGCTCCTTGGCGAGAGCCCTCCCAGAGTCTGCCATTAGCCCCACCAAAGAGCCCAGGTAGCCCCTGTGCTTCTTAAAAGAATGCTTTCCAAAGCCAACCAGGACACATGGTCTGACAAAAAATTATTTTGTGAATACTGATTTACAAAACTTGTGAGGACTTTAAATTCTGACTCCAGTATTGGATAACAGTACTCTAGATCAGGGATCCCCAATCCCCACGGTACTGGTCCGTGGCCTGTTAGGAACTGGGCCGCACAGCAGGAGGTGAGGGGTGGGAGAGTGAGTGAAGCTTCATCTGTATTTACAGCCGCTCCCCATCGCTTGCATTTCTGCCTGAGCTCCGCCTCCTGTCAAATCAGTGGCGGCATTAGATTCTCACAGGAGCGCGAACCCTACTGCGAACTGTGCATGCGAGGGATCTAGGTTGCACGTTCCTTAAGAGAATCTAATGCCTGATGATCTGAGATGGAGCTGAGGCAGTGATGCTAGTGCTGGGGAGTGGCTGCAAATACAGGTTATCATTAGCAGAGAGGTCTGACTGCACAGAGATCATAATAAGTCAGTTGTTTGCAGACTCATAGCAAACCCTAACAGTGAGTGGCAAGTGACAATGAAGCTGCATCTTACGGAGTAGACTGGACATAAGCAACACGCTTCGGGTGTCACTGTCTCCCATCACCCCCAGATGGGGCCATCTAGTTGCAGGAAAACAAGCTCAGGGCTCCCAGTGATTCTGCATTATGGTGAGTTGTATAACTATTTCATTATATATTACAATGTAATAATAATAGAAATAAAGTGCACAATAAATGTAATGTGCTTGAATCATCCCAAAACAACCCTGTGCCACTCCACCTGCCCGCCCCAGGTCTGTGGAAAAACTGTCTTCCACAGAACTGGTCCCTGGTGCCAAAAAGGTTGGGGATCACTGCTCTAGATACTGCATCTCTCAATATTTGCTAAATCTCTAGTCCTGAAACAATACCATCAATATCATCATTATCATCTTCCTTGTTGTCTTGGTGCTTTCTATATACTTGGTATTTTTCCAAGCACTTTAAATATATTACCTCATTTAATCTTTCCAGCAACCTTGCTTGTTTGGTATTATTATTAAACTATTTTACAAAAGAGGGACCTTTGTCAAAAAAAAAATTAAGTAACTTGCTCAAGATCACACAGCTACTTAACAGTTAAGCACGTATTCAAACCAAGGGAGTCTGGCTCCAGGGTCCACACTCTGATTTGCAATATTGCCTCTCATAGTCAGATCTGTCTAGAAAATTTGTCACTTCTCAGAAAAGATGATTTCCTATTCATCTATAATTGGTCATGGGCCAATGTGACCTAATAATTCAAAATACATTCATGACTCAGGCAGCTATTTAGGCCACAAAGAAACAAATTAGACACTTACTGGACCAATTCTTCGGGTAGTGTAGTTAATGGGCAGCCCGCCAATATACAGCATTCCCACAACATCCAGAATATCAGCTTTCTTGGGACTGATGGTTCTGTTGGAGGCACCGTCTACATAAATAATTCCTTCTTGCTTAATTCGAGTAATCTTAATCTACCAAAAGAAGAGGCGTCATTAACACCATAGATAAATTTCAAATATGCAGAGTATAAGCATAAGAACTTTTAGGATATTCCTTAGGAAAAAGTGAAACAACTTACTGAGTGCCTAATATGTGCTAAACCCATAATATAAGTGAAATTAAATCTGTTTACAGAATGTCTCAAAGTCTGTCTTTTCCATTAGTACCATCTCCAAAGAAGGAGAAAATCTTCCTGGGTGAGTTTTAGATTGAAGACTCTTCTATAGTTGCCAAGTGAGCATCTGTATCAAGAGGTATGCTTGTTGTAAGGAAACTTGCAGATTGAGAGCCCTGTCATGAATTAAGTGGGCTGCAAAATTCATGTCCAATTTCAAAAGTTCATTGGTTTGATTGAGCAAAGCCTGATCTTCCCAGCACAATTGCAGATATGCTACATCCCTCTGCTTAAGAGGCACTTCTTGTGCAGAATTGCAGGAATGCAGTGCATCCGGGCTGCACTGCCATTTCTGCAGCAGCTGATGAGTACAAAGTCAGGGAGGAAGATGGAAGGCTGACTGGGCTGAAATGACAGGAGTGGATTGAATTATTTTCTGGGGCAGAGTGAAATAAAAAGTGTGGAGACTAGCTTGAGCATAAAATCCTTGAGTCTGAATTTAGGAAAAGGAGCATGTAACCTTGTGAAATGCTGGAGTACAATAATGGTTTAAAAACGAATCTACATCAGGATTAGAGTAATGTAAGACCTTATTTACACTGATCTATTCTGGTTTCGGAAATAACTTTCTAAAAACCTGCAAGGATAAAATCCCTCCTTAATTTGGCTACTTAGCGTAATCCCTGCCTCACTGTAGCCCAACAATATGTCTTTTTCTCAAGTGTCATATTTATTATGCTATTAGCCAGAGATGAGAATAAACCTTAATGAGAGCTCCTGCATAAAGTATTTGCTAGTCATAAGCTCCCTAGAAAATTTCTTATTTCTAGATAACAAATTAGTTGACTTTGCGTTTATATTATATTTTTTCAGGTTCCTTGGCTTTCTATATGATACAAGTCCAAATATGTTAATATATAAAATCCAATATATAATAATATCTTACTCTAAAAATTAAACATTTAATTGGTCCACCTAGGGAAGCTTTACTTGATAGGTTACCACAGGTGCAGAGACAAATTCTGAGTTTTCATTTTAATCAGGCAGTATATTATCTACTTGCAGTCATGCCAAAGAGGACAGTAAGCTGGCAGGTGAACCTTCTGTGCCCATAATAGTACCAGCTTCTGGGTGTAAGGCCAACATTTAAAAAGTTGTTCCAAATGACTGTTTGTGGAAATGATACCCCAGAGGCCTTTAAACATGAGGTAGCAGATTCTCAGACTCTTGGTGTGCTCAGACCACTGTGGGGTTGGGAGAGGGGGGAAAGACAGCCATAGGGCCCATTTTAGTGTTGCCAGCTTTTAAGTTGGTCAAATATTATTTCATAAAGAGAGGTTATTTTAGCACTTTAAAAATAGGAAATATAATCTTAGAATAAATATTATTCCTTTAAATTGAATACATAGAACTTTATGATTAACACAGTCCATTGTCCCATAATAATAATAATACTTACTTAGAGTATTGGAAATGTCTTCAGTTGCCTGGCCCTAGTTTGTGGACAGATGTTTGGGAACCACAGATGTACAGCAATGATGGAATCTTATAGTACCATGATGAGGTATGTAGGTGGTCAACTATAAACCTACCCAGATTTGATCACATTTTCCAAGGTTGGGCAGTCGTATATGGCACTTACTTTATTTTTAGCCTCGGCCACATTCCAGTGGTGCCAGAGTCAGTGTCTGCACTGGCAAGATAATACTGGCACCAGGGGAATGCCGATAGCTGCCACCCAGTAACCCCCTCGTAGGGCACTGCCAACATCCTGGGGACTATTACCTTGTGCCAATGGCCATCATTGATTTTGGTGGGGATCATCGTGTTGGTGTCACCACTTCCCAAGTCATAACTGAAGTAGGGCAATCCATTTCTCAGCTGAACTGTAGCAAAATCAGCATGATTGATCCGGGCCATGTAAAAGAGCAAGCCTGATTCAGCTTCAGTTCGCACTTCAAATTCAATGGTGAGACTGTGAAATAAAAGTATGCGAAGTAAAACAGAAGAATAAGAACGTTCTTATTCTAGGATAGAGTGGCATCTGATCATGGTGCTTTTTCATAAAGGATAGCAAAACCTTTTCCAAGGTGAGGACTATCCAGGTCTGCTGAGTTCCTAAACTGGCTTCTCAGGCTCAGACAAATATTGATATAATTCTATTCTTTACAGTACTCAGTGAACTAAAAAAGCTCACCTCATTTATTAATAAATATAGTTAATTAAACTTGAATAAACAAATACTTAGTACTTCCATTTATTGGTTCTTGTCTAATACCTCAGAATAAATCATACCGGTTTTTAACTTTGGTGTCATCAAATGCAATTGCAATGTGACTGTTTCTCGAAAGCCCAAACTGTTTGCTCCCTATCAGGAGAGCTGGTTCCGATTCTGCAGCACAAGGACCCTGTAAAATACCAAGGAGAGAAGGAACAGAGATTTTGGACTCCACTCTTTAAAAATGTAATGCTGCTGTCTAATGGTTTCTTATATTTTAGTTTAATGTGCTCACAAAATCTCGTTTAAGTGCCTTAGAAATGAAAGCTGTCTCTTATTCATCTCTGTACTCTACTACATAGTAGGTACTTACTATTTATACTGCACCTTTGCATTGCCAAAGGAATGGTGCTCAAAAATATTCATTGATTAATGCATGTTTTCATTATCCTTTACGGAAATCTATTATTTATATTTCTGAGAAAACTGGAATTTCCTTCTCACTCTTACTTCATTTATGAAGAGTTATATCGTTAGAAGATTGAACAGGGAAAATGACAAGCTTGCCACTGGGTTACAAGAGTAGAAAAATGTGTCCTTCTTGTCCTCCCCATTTCTCCCTCCCACCGTCTTACTTTTTCTTGAAAATTATCGGTGCTAGAAGGTTTCCATGAATTTAGACTTTCAAGCTGGTGTATCTCAACTTGCAAGTCAGCCCATTCAGGCTTAGCCCGTTGCTAGGCAACCCAGCACACTTTTTAATGTAACCTGCCATACACCATTTCAACTGCCACTGTTCAAAGATCAACTTCCTAGGGTGCTTACAAGGTAGAGCTCGCTGCAGGGCTAGCTTCAGAGGCAGGCTTCCTGTGTAGTCACTGAGCTTAATGCTCTGCTGTCACCATTTTGAAATTCTTAATAATTTTTGAACAAGGTACCCTGCATTTTCACTTGGCTCTGGGCCCTGCCAATTACATAGCCAGACCTGACTGGGTAGACCTTACTTGGCTACTGTAACCCTCAGCTCAATAGTTAATCAAGGCTCCTCAAATTACCAAAACCACAATTCCTTTCCTTGGTCTCTATTTTCACAAAATAGCTCCAAGTACAAGCTGCTTAAGAAGTCTTTTACAGCACAAAGTACATGAGAAAATAAATAACCTGCCTGCTCTCAACAACACATCTGTTTTTAAAGATCTGCACTTAATAGCTCTGGATGGGCCACTGCCCCAGTGCGCGCTGACTCAGCAGAGGTTCCCAAACAGCCCAAGGCAGGCTTTTGATGCAGCATGCTCTTCCCTGGGTGTACCTTGGAGATGACTCATCAGCGCACAGGAAATTTCTACTTGATGAGGAAAAGCCTTGCCCTCTTTTCTCTGGAGCTTAGTCAAATGGAGCACTCTGCCACAGCAGGTAAAAAGCTTTAAGTGTTTTGAAATGCTGTAAAATTGGGCTTTATGGAAGTATTTCCCTTCTTGCTTCCCAGGAGATGGTCAGTTGCAAAGAGCAGACTGTGGCTGAAATTCACACAGATATGCAAAAACCCAGCGGGTAGAAGAGGAGCATGCTATTTATTCACACAGCTGAATGGCCTCCCTTGGAATCAACATGTGGCACCTTTCTTATTACCCTGACTGCAAAAAGAGCCCAAATGGAAAGGCCTTGGTAGCTTAATGTCTCAGCCTTCGATGATGCTATTAATAGACCTGAGATCATTTATCAACCTCTCACAATATTTCCTGTAGCGAGGACCATCACAACACACGTAAGTAGCCTGCCATCTTCCTCAGAAATCTCGAAGAGAATCCAACCTGCTGGGAGTCCATCAGGGGCAGAATTTAGCTAAAATATCTCTAAACCCTCAGCTCTGAAAACTGAGGGATTGAAAAGGTCACTGGATGTGGAGGAATTAGGGAACTATAATGCGTAGCCTAAAAGGAAACCACCAGCAGGTTATTTCCGTGTTATTGTTAACATTGTCTAGTGGCTACAAATATATGTTAATATAAAACAACTTTTCTAATGTAATTTTTAAAATTATCAAAGTGGCTATTGTAAAGAGTAGGTCTTTTATTGGTAACAGCTATTTGTCGTGGAGACCTTTTGTCTTTACATGTTTAGGGCATTGTGGCCTGAACACCATGCTAACCTTGCTTGCTGGTAGACTGGACACGTGATTTCCAACACTGGTCTTGAGCTGAGCAGCTCTGCTACATGTTATCAGATTTTCTAGATGAAAAAGGCCCTGCTTACATTGTTTTAGAAAAACCTTTGACTTTGGAAGGGTCCTGTTTAGAAGTGTTACATGGTACATACACCCACCTGAAATTTAGGAAGAATAGTGTTACCCGGAGAGGCTTCTGCTTCACTTTTACAACAGGTGGATCCTGAGAAGCAGGTGGAAACAGTGGCTAATAAACCTGTGTTCTCAGATTGGCCAGTTTTATAGAAGAAAGTGATAACAAATGCATCACTCTGTTAGGTAAACTCAAAGTATAAAGCCGTTATGTAAGTTCATTGTTCTTTAAGGACATCCGAGTTGACATTTACTGTCATCAATTTGCAATGGGATGGATATTAGGGAAACAGTTTAAATAAACTATCACCTTCCTTTATAAAACTGGCAGTTGACAGAGGACAGAGAGGTTCCAGTGTAAGAGGATTTTCTGTGTATCTACTTTAGGATTCAAATGGGAAGACAATTCTCCAACAGTCTCTAACCTGGTAATGTTTTTGGTGAAAGCCTAGATGTCTCCTCTCACTTGGTTAAGGGGAGGCGGGATGGATTGTGCCTCTTCCTTGTCCCTCACACCCCACAGAGGGTGGAGCTCCTCACCTGGCCACTCAAGCAGCTCTTTTCCTTCTAATAGCATTTTAAAGAGGGACCATGTGAGGGCTTCCCTGGTGGCACAGTGGTTGGGAGTCCGCCTGCCGATGCAGGGGACACAGGTTCGTGCCCCGGTCCGGGAAGATCCCACATGCCGCGGAGCAGCTGGGCCCGAGAGCCATGGCCGCTGAGCCTGCGCGTCCGGAGCCTGTGCTCCGCAACGGGAGGGACCACAACAGTGAGAGGCCCGCGTACCGCAAAAAAAAAAAAAAAAAAAAGAGGGACCATGTGATATGGAATAGATAATGCCCCAAGGTTTGCACGAGAATAAAATGGTCTTGTCATTAAGGACATTTTCAACCCTGCTTCCCATAGAAATCTAAGGTAAGAGGAAGGGTCTTCTAATAAGGTAATTTTAAGGAACCTTTAAAGAATGGCTGTTGAAAGATGAATCGTCCCCTTCCAAGCCAGTGTGAGCTCGAGGGGGAGCATCATCTTTATGGATGTGATACATTACCTGTGTTATTTTGGAAACACTGATCTCTGAAATGTGTTAAAACAATAATACAAATAGCAGTGGCTCATCAATCTCAGCATGTTACAATCCTGCCACCTTGTGGGGACTCTTAAAAGTACATATGGGGGAAAATAGAGGACAGGATGTGCTTGCTCCTTATTTGTCTCTGCTTGACAGGTGACAAGATGTGGGCAGACAAGACTTCGGTGGGGAGTCTAAATGTGGCCCTGCACCTGTTGGTGAGAACAGGGACACAGCTGGAGAGGATTCTGAAGGAAGCCATGCTGCCCATAGCCATGTTTACGCAAGTGGGTAGAGCCGCAGGTTAGTAATGGAGCTTAACATTTTCACCTTCATATTGTTAATTAATTTCAGGTCAGAATAAAGCATGGTCATTTCTGACTGCAGATTGTTGGCTGACATTTGGAAATGAGTTATTGGATTCAGGATGGCATATGATTGGTGGATAAGCATTCCTTGACTCTAGATTGGTGCAGAGTAGAGACTTCAGTTGCATTGATCAAAACTGCCATCTCTGTTCTTGAAAGCACCAAATGATGAATGATATAAAGATTGCATCATTGGAGTATAATCTGCAAAAAATACTGGTTCACTATGCTGTACACATGAAAATAATGTAATATTGTAACTCAACTATACTTCAGTACAAAATTAATTTAAAATGGCATCATTTTCTTCTTTCATGAGTCAAAAATCCTCTAACAAATGTGGGCTAAAATGACATTTGCGAAGTTGGTTGCTTCTTTGTGATGCTCATCTTTTGGCATGAATACTAAGCGGAAGATACTTTTTACGGCACTGACTTTAATATTCTGAAATACAAAATCCCTATTCAAGCTGTTTACTGAGAAACTGAGTTATGTTAACTCCCTGCACATAAGCTTTTTTGCTAAGTAGTGGGCATTTGCTAACACCCTGCATATAAGCTTTTTTGCTAAGCAGTGGGCATTTGCGGCACTATTTACACACTAATGCCTGAACAGTAATTCTTTGCAGTATGGAAAGTGTATGTTTCCCCTTGAAATACATATCAGTATCCAATTGATTTATTCTTTGGCCGGGACTGTACTTAGCTTTTAAAATCACAGCATTCAATCTGCTGGAGGAAGAGCTTTCTTTTGCTCTATTCTTTCCTTCTCTGCTCACTTCTTTCCCCCAACTCCCCAAGAGCCCCGAACAGCACAGGGACTCTTCATGGCTGTTTATGCTGCTCTTCTTAGTTATTCACATTTTAAAATTTAAAGTTCAAAGTTCAACTTTCCAATAAACTTCAAGTAAAAAAACCCAAAAAACATGCAGCCAGCTTACTGTATACAAATCCACACAGGCCATGCTGGTTGTAAAGACTTGGTATAAACGCCGTATATACCTGCTGAGAACCTGTCACAGTTTGACAATTTTCTGTAATACTAGAAGTCCACACTCTTAATCCCTCCCGTCCTCCACGAGAAATAGCCACAAATATAACATGTAGAAATGTTTTATCCAGCTCTAAATGGGCTGAAGAATAAAAGTATAAAGAAAAGACAGGCTATCACACTATCAAATGAGATAATATGCATAAAATATGCTCTCTGATCTATGATGTTCTGGCATGTATTAATAATAGGATTGACATAATCCATTTCACAGGGCAGGGCTTTCTCAAGATACTCTTAAATTGCCTTGGAGGAGAGTGAACGTCATCCCGTTGCTGTAAGTTGCTGATGGGGAGGGGTTCGATGGCATAAAGAAGAAAACTAAAGGAACTGAGAATAGGAGAGGGTTTCTGTCAACTGTGCTAGAACAAATAAGAAACATATAGATAGGTAGTTCCCACTTCTGGAATTAATGTGTAAGTAAGTCTTAATGCTTAAATTCTTAAAATTCTGAATTCTGATTTTAAAACAAGAAAAGAAAATGGTGAGAATTGAAAATGATAGGCGACTTGAGAGATAATAACCATATCGTGTTGGAGTTTGTTTAAAAAGGAATGCTCACCCTCCTTTTCCTAGCACTTGATCTCACCCTAACAGCGTGAAAGGTTAAACTAACTAGTTCCCTTAGAGGAATGATGGAGTGTTACTGTGAGCCAGGCATGGTGCTGGGTGCTTTGCACACAGTGTATAATTTAGTCCATGATAATCCTCAGGGTAGCTATTATCCTCATTTTTCAGTGAGTTTACTTACATTTAGAGAGGACAGGAAGTTATTCAGTGAGCCCCACTGAGTTCACTGAGTAAAGGTAGGTGGGTTCTACCAAGACAGGCAGGCAGACCCGTATCATGGATAACTTGGATTAAAGACCCAGTTTGTTTCCTCAGTGACTCTCAACGCAAAGTAGCTGAGAGGGGATCACGTACCATGTGCCTCTTCCCCAGTGAAGAAATCAGCTGTATAACTGGATGTTGTGGAGGAATCAAGGTTGAAAGACCACTGCTTTTAATTTATCTTTTTAAACATTTATGAAAGCAAAACACATTTAAGAATGTTTTTTGAAATGATGAAAATCATCTCTGGACCATATACCTCTGCTGTAAGCATCTGATGCATTTCTTGGAAAGGTTTTTCTTATGCATTTTTCTAGCTATTGATATAGACATGATTATGCAGTATACAGAGTTTTATATCCTGTTTTCCCTACTAAACGTAATGTCATAAGTATGTCATCCTCATTTTATATTGTTTCAATTGAAAGATCTTAAGTATAAGAGGATGGTGGCATATTAAAATTTGCATTTTATGGACCTGTTTTCACACTTCTAGGTACCACTACCCATTTTGTTTGGATGGAGTTTAACGGTGTCCCCTGCCATGCTTCTAATTTTCAGTCTTGGAAGCTAGCAGGTTGTATTTGCAGCCCATACTGGCATTTATCCTGACTGACCTCTACACATATTTGCTTACTGTGTTATTTATGTTAATGTCTACTTTCTCAAATATGTCTCTCAGTTTCTCTTTCTCTGGTAGGCTCTTAATAAATATTTGTCATAAAATAAATGTCTTATTCATCTTTGCATTTAGTAGCCTTTTAATAAATATATGTCATGAAATAAATTGTCAAACCTTTAAGTAGCCTTTAAAAAGCTGACACTTCTCTCTACATACACAAAAAATAAAGAATGAAGATAAGGGCAAGAAATCAGATTAAAGGAGGAGATATGTATGGTTTCATGATCTGAAACCCTGAAAATACAGTACAGCCCAATAGAGATGAAAAATTCTAAAATATGTAATTTTGACCATATAGTCATAAATAATTATAATGTGCAAGATCTGATGTTGTATGAGTCTTTCTGTATCAATGCACGGGACTGCTACTCAACCTCTCTTTTGCTTTTGTCTTATCTACTAAGTGGAATGCTCTTTTTTGGAGAAGTTAAAACATATACTGCTGAGAGAAAATGGAAACTGGAATAGGAACAGAAGGTTACAAGAAAACTTAAATGAGTTAAAAATCTCCCGTCCAGATGGGAAAGTACCTTTGTTTTCAGAAAAAGGGAAAAAATGTGATCTCTAGAAACCACAGAAGGATATGCTTGAGACCTCCTATAAAACAAAGTTTGTGTTTTAGAAACATAACTAAGAAAAGAAAGGTGATCATTGAGGACCAGCAGTGTTATTCACCAATAAACCAGACCAATTCAATGTGGACTGGCTGAGGGACCTGATTCAAGAGAAGTTCAAGTGATACAAAGGCCCTCAAGGTTTTGGTTGACCGAATATGGTACCTAATGATGAACTAATGGCATGTTCCATCTGTGTAAAACATTGAAACATTCCCAGGTGTATTAGTAGAATATGATGACAGACCAGTGAGAGGAGGAACTCTGCTGTTCTCTGAACTGGGCACTCCATTTTGAGTAGTATGGTCTATTCTAGGTGCCATATTTTGAAAGAGATATTTCAAATGTAAGAATATTATCAGTGTATACGGAGAACAGTATGGAGGTTCCTTAAAAAACGACAAATAGAACTACCAACCACATGACCCAGCAATCCCACTACTGGGCACATACCCTGAGAAAACCATAATTCAAAAAGAGTCATGTACCAAAATGTTCATTGCAGCTCTATTTACAATAGCCAGGAGATGGAAACAACCTAAGTGTCCATCATCGGATGAATGGATAAAGAAGATGTGGCACATATATACAATGGAATATTACTCAGCCATGAAAAGAAACGAAATTGAGCTATTTGTAATGAGGTGGATGGACCTAGAGTCTGTCATACAGAGTGAAGTAAGTCAGAAAGAGAAAGACAAATACCGTATGCTAGCACATGTATATGGAATTTAAGAAAAAAAATATCATGAAGAACCTAGGGGTAAGACAGGAATAAAGACACAGACCTACTAGAGAATGGACTTGAGGATATGGGGAGGGGAGGGTAAGCTGTGACAAAGCGAGAGAGTGGCATGGACATATATACACTACCAAACCTAAAATAGATAGCTAGTGGGAAGCAGCCACATAGCACAGGGAGATAGCTCGATGCTTTGTGACCACCTAGAGGGGTGGGATAGGGAGGGAGGGAGACGCAAGAGGGAAGAGATATGGGAACATATGTATATGTATAACTGATTCACTTTGTTATAAAGCAGAAACTAACACACCATTGTAAAGCAATTATAGTCCAATAAAGATGTAAAAAAAAGAATATTATCAGTGTGAATATGGGAATTAGAAAGTAAGAATTAAGAAGAATGCTTGAGATAATGGAATATTCAGCCTGGGAAAGGAGAACACTTAGCTGTTTTTCAAATGCTTGAAGGGGTGTTAGAGAAGATATAACGTGTTTGGCTACAGAAACACAATCATTACATAGAGGTTATAGGGATGCAGTTTTACTTCATTATAACCAATGGCTTTCTAACAACTAGAGCCTGCCTCATCATAACACTGGAAAATCCTTGTCAATGGACTGTTCAAGCAAAGGCTGTAAGTCCACATCAAGTATCATATAAAAAGATTCATGTATTAAGATGGTGATTGGACCAGCTGGTCTCTAGGGCTTCTGCTAATTACTATTTATAATTCTAAGTCAGTTGTTCAGAATTTAGGATCCACTGTCCTATAGAATCCAAATGGACATTTGGATCCAAGGTCAAAAACGTTTATTTTAACCATGGTGTTTTTAAATTCTTCAGCTGAAAACACTTTCCTGAGTCCAGGGAACAGACATGAGGGATAACAGTCTAGAGAACAGTACATGCATGAGGCAGAAGGGAGGGAGGATCATTAGCCTTCCCTTTGCTGGGGGAAATCGAGCATAAGGCCACATTATGAAAGAGCTAAGGAAACATTCTAAAATCCATGTGGCAGATCTCAGTGAGGCCTTAGGAGAAAATCAACTCCTTGAACTAATCCCCACATGACTGACAGCCTTTCACTTGCTAGCTGTGCTGTGTGATTGTAGGTATTTTCTTCTGTGAACTGGGGCTAATAATACTTCCAATGATATAAATAAACATAAATAAAACAAGTAATAGCTTGTGAGAATCAAATGAAATAATGGATATACAGTGCCCGGCAGAATACTGGACACATACTATACAGTTACTTAGTAAATGCAGGGATTCCTCACAGTATCTATGTGTGTGTGCTTCTTCCACTTTTCAAAGAACTTCCACGCACATTACCTCATTTGATTCTTACAATAATCCCATCAGCAGGCAAGGTAGGTGTAATATCCACATTTTACAGAGGAGGAAATGATGCTTGGAATAAATAGCCAGTTTTCCTAAAAGATGATTATTTGTCTTCACAAAATGTTGCAGTGATAAGGAACCAGATTGTATAATCAAACCCACTGGATCAAAATTCCTATCCTATCACTTACTGGCCATGTCTGGGTGTATTACTTTGGCTAGCTAATTCTTATTAACTCAACTAAAAATGGGATGATGGTATATAGGTATATATTTTACACAGCTGTTAGGAAAATTACAATAATATTGAATAGAAATTGTTAAAAAGCAGTCATTATGATCATTACTGTATAGTAATTATGCCATTTATTAAATGCTTAGTATATGCTAGGGATTTAACAAACATTTTTTTAAATCCTCATAATGACTCTTTAATATATGTGTTGTTAGTATACTCATTGTACAGATGAGGAAAATGAGGGGGATAGATTAGCCAAGTAGCTTTCCCACATTCATAAAGATGGTAGGTTAGAGTGCTGGGATTTGAACCCAGGCAGTCTGACTCTCGAACCCACGCTCTAATCAAGGATATACTACCTCCCGTGCTATGAAGTATTTTGTGTGTGTCTCTCTGTCACACAAACACATATACACATACACATGTAATCAGATATGCACATGTGCATGATGTTTAGAAATGATTTTAATTATGTATTACTGGTTTTAAAAAACAATACCAAATTGTATGCATGATATGCGATCTACTATGCAAAATGCAAATAAAAGGGGCTGAAAATCCATATGGTTGCCTCTGTGTGGTGCTATGGTAGGTGGGTTTTATTCTTGATTCTGTAGACATTTCTGTGCTAACTTTTCAACTGAAAACACGTGCCATTTTATAAACAGGAAAATTAAAGGAGAACAGATATATAAAAGAAAGTAATCCAAGGAAGATGTAAGGAGAAAAGGTTTTCATAGACAGGTGACCCTTCCTCTAATTCTAGCAGTAGAGTATACTATATATCCTGAATAACCTTTGTTCTGAAAATGACTAAAAACACAGGGTTAAAATAAGAAAGCAATGGGATATAAACACTTACGTGTGCCAGAAATGGGGTGGGTGCAGGTACGGCTGGGGTGGGAACTGGCTCTGGCTGGAGAACTGTTTCAGCTGGAACTGCTCCATCTTCATCCTCAGGTGGTTTCTGATGGGCACAGCGACCGATGTCTGCATTTTTGAAGGATACAGACTGTGCAAAGTCCATAGGGCTAAGGGAATATAATTAAAATTCAATACTTTCTCCTATTTTTCATTATCCTGCGTCCTTACCATGACATCAAATTTCCCCTTTCCCATTTTAAAGGTCATCAGTGCAATTAAAAAAAAAAATCTAACTTGAAGTTCTTCACTGTTTCCTCCCCACTATGGTTTTAAATAGTGTAGATGCAACAGTGATGTTCATACCAAAAAAAAAAAAAAAAAAAAATTAGTAACAAGGAGATTCACTTACACAGAGTTTATAACAAGGTTCCATATACAGCCTTCAAAAGGAGGAATATTTCTGAGTGGGGAAGGTTGAAATTCAGGTGGAGCACCCCCGACGAAAAGCTTTTTAACTTCTATCGCCTGATCTACTGTCAGATTTTGCACATGCCTTCTGTCTTCATCAACTTGAACAGTAAAGATGCTGATAAAACATTGAAAATAAGTATAAAACACACAACGTCCAACACAACCGGAAATCCAACTCTTTCCTGCCACCCCGCACCCCTCCTTCCTGAAGCTTTTAAGAGAGCCAAGTTTGACGATTAGGGATTCGACACTAAGCGAACAGTACTGTTTCTCAGGATCTCGTCCCTCTGCCTCCCTTGTAAACTCTCCTTGAGAGTGTCCGGAAACAAGGCAATGGTGCAGCTGCAACACTAGCCTCTGGTGGTGGTTGACAACAGCGGCCTTACACGTGAGCCTGTGGAACAGAGGCTTCTGTAAGGGGTAGTAATGTCTAATCGCAGGAGGCTCAGTCGGTTTAGCACAGCATGGGGTCACATTTTGTTTAGCTCTTTATTTCTTGCTTTGTGCTAGCTCCTATCTTCTTGCTAGGGAACAAACTGTACTCCTGAGAGCTTAGATTGCAGGAATCAACAGCAAACACTTACAGGATGTTTTATAAAGAATGTAGCTGCTGGCTTTTGAATAGAAGAGGCAGGCCAGAATACCATGCTAACTGTTCTCAGCAATGATTTTCCTTAGTGGCTGTTTCATTTATTTCCCTAATTTGCTTATGACAGACAACTCACACATTACTAATTGAGCACCTCATGCTACTTATTCACTCTGTGGATCCTGGGGCAGAGAATCAGGAGACAAAGAATTCTGCTGATGAAAATGACCAAAGGCATTTTCTCTTTTGTTCTAGAAGCAGATTTTAAACTTTAGTCCCAGTAGTCAGCATGGGGCTCTTAGTCATAAGGGTTAGTCAATAGCCCGAGGATCACGAATGGATTACTGAAAACTTATTTCACATCTGGGGAGAAAATCCTAAGTACTTAGGTGAAAACTCAGTTCTAAAATGCCATTTTACTTGATTTTAGAAAGAAGAAAAACCACATGTAGAATTAGAAACAATGAACTAGAGCAAAGATGCTCTGAAATGGCACTGAACAACTGGCCCACTTTGGGACAATTCAAATGTAAGAGAATAAGACAAAGAATAGATATTGTTGTGGCTCAAAATGTCATTATTCAGGAGGTATAGAGGGAGCAGATTGGGTTTAGTTTCAAAGGCAAAATAGGGGAAGTGATACATTGATGTTTTGCCAGACTCTGGGCCAAGGACCATAGCAATGGTCCTTTCTTACTGGATCATAGGGTGGAGATGTAGAATGAGCCTGAGCTTTCAGAAGGAACAGACTGGAATTAAGCACTAGTATGGAAGCTTACTAGCTGTGTGACCTTGGGCCAGTTATTTAATCTTGCTCAGTCTCATTCATTTATAAAATGAGGATAAGAACACCTATTTCGAACCATGGAAAGCCTTAACTAAGGCATTGTGCTGAGTCTGTATTACTCAATAAGGGAATTGCTAGAAGACTATAGCTGAATCCAGTTTGTATTTTACATCCTAGGAGCATCAAATCTAGGTCATTGATTTAGTTCTTTGTAAATAGGGATATTACTTACATGTCCTCTCTGATTCTGGTGCATTTCCTTTTTAAAAAGTATCTATTCAAAAACTCTTTACTGTGGACCTACTATGTGCAAAAAGCATTATAAGAATCATTACATTACTGTTAGTATTGTGATAGGTCAGCTGAATTTCCTTAAAATTTCAATAGTTGATTCTTGAAGTTTTATAATTAAATATTTTATTACTTAAATTCTATTTATTTGTATGGAATATTGATCTAAGATTTTTTTCAAACCACCACCAAATGAACTGCGTACCTGGTAAAAGATATTAAGAGAAGTGCCCTGGTATTTGCAATTTACATGAGAAACAAAATCTGAAAATTTTTAAGTTGATGGTAAGAAAGAAATATTTGGGTTGCGGTGTCCAAACCATGATCCCTTTCTGGAAACCTCAAATTACTCCTGAAATATTTGCTACAACTTTGTGGTCTTTAGCCTAATTCTGTACCTGTGTGAAGAATGCTTTCATGTAGGAGAATACCTACTTGCCTAAACGTCTACCCCAGGCTCTTAGGGTTTACTGTTTTCATCCAGTTAGAACTACTGGCCACTGAGGTGGACTCCAGGTGGAAGATCAGAGGGCCCAGCAGTTATAAAAGGCAGAGGTCACTGGAGTACTGGGAAATTAGATACCAAAGTGAAGGGAGTGAAATTTTTGCAGAGGAAGGGGTAGAAAAGGAGAGAGAATGTGGGAGGACGGGTAAAGAGAGCCAGAGAGGGAGAGAAAAGGGCAAGAGTAATATTGAAAAGTTTGCCTCTCTATTTGGTAAAAATCTATTGATTTTATGAGGTGGTATTAATGGTATTAAAATTGCCATCTTATCCAGAGTTTTAAGAAAAGAAATAACAATCGATATTTATGGTCTAAATAGTGTTGGAAGAAAGCAAATATTTCCAAGTTAATAGGAGTATCATAATCAACATGAAGTAATACAAATCTCTGAGGTCACAAAAAGGGTAACAATAAATAGCAGGTGAGCACAGATGGGGGTGTTAAAGTCAAGTATATCTGGGTTTAAATCCTGCCTCTGTTATTTACTAGCTATGTGATTTGGGGCAAATTAGTTAATATATCCTCATCTGTGATGAAAGGATATTAATACAGATCTCACACACATTTAGAATGACTAAAGGACATAATCTTTGTTTGGTATTTGACACACAGCATGCCATAGAATTGATATGAAGCATTAAAATGTTTCTGGGAGATGTTCTTAGGGTCATTAGTGATCTCTAGTTAATCAGTTAATTGAAGTGCTCGCCTAAAGGATAGGTGATGATTGTTTTTTGACCTCAGAGTGCTGAAGGAGACATTACGGTGCAAATGAGTTCTTGCTTTGCCACAGACTGCACTGCAGTGACAACCCACTAATATGTCCAATACATTATCCTTTAATTAACAGCGAATAGTAAAACTGTTTGTTTATATGGCCAATTAACTGAATGACCAGTTTTCAGGGGATGCACTATACACTGAGCTTAATCAAATAAAGGTTGGATTGATGGCCAACAGCTGTGAAGCTGGCATAATAAAATACCCTTCTTGAAGAGACACACCTGTTAAAAGGACACCTTAGCATAATATCATAATGCACTTGAGAATGTCAGAATTCTTTCTCTACAAAATAACATATTTGGATGATTTTTTTGTCAACTATATTTGTCAGATCTGCATTTGCTTCTTGAAGTTATTTAAAATTTAAAGACTTTAGAAAGTCTTTCCTACAATGAGAAGGACTAATATAGGACCTGAAATCTAGTCTAGAAGACATGTAAAATCAGAATTCTAGAGCATTCCCTAAGATTCAAATGAGAAAATTCAGTTTGCATTTCTCTTCAGAGACCATGACTGCAATATGTGCCTATAAGATTAGTAAAAGTTCTTAGTTTGTCCAAATATTGATCCCTCATTTGTCTTAATCATGGTTTCTAAACATCTCAGTTAGAAGATACTCTGCAAGAAGGCTTAGTATCAATTCATCCCACAACCTAATGCTCTATGTAATAGAAAAATATGAACCAAGGAGAGCTTCATCACTTACTTAGAAGAAAAGGCATTCTTATTACTTATTTAAACTGTTATCCACACAAGAGGATGATTAGAAAATGGAGGTCTTTAAGTACAGCATAACATCTGCTTACTTGAACTTTTGCTACACATTCATACTGTTGTTGTGTTTAAAAGTATTCTCTGTGTTTTGAGTTTTTATCAGATTTGATTTCCAGTTCTCTTCTATGTCTTCAGTCTAATAAAATGGATTGCGGGTCTGGAGGTCTGAAGTCTCTGGGTTTCTGTTTTCTTTTTCTCTAATTGTTCTTCTAAGTTCATTACCTCTCTGAGTTGTCATACAACATTTTGATGAAAAAAAAAAAAACCAAATGACTTCCCCAATAAAGTAAGTATGAAGTACTATAGCATGCTGAAGAAATGAGAAATCAGCTTATAACACTAATAAGCAATTCCCTGACTCAGGGCTGGGAAGTAGGTGCTCTGGTGGATCTGCAGAAAGGCAGCCACCGTGCATGGATGGCAGGACAGCAGCCTTTTCCCCCTTCTCCCTTCCCTCTCTCAACTCTGTTCCCTCACGGAGCCGTCCCGCAGGGACCCAGCACCCCTTGGCGGGGGGTAGGCGGGTGAGGGCCGGGGACGAGGCATGCGCAGAACCGTGCTCCGTGGGTCCTGCAGCCGCGGCCGCGCTCTGTATCTGTGACAGATTTCTAAGCAGCTGCCATAACTGCTTTGGAACCTGAATGAAACAGCAGCTGCCAAAGGCTGGTGGCTCCAGCTGAGCTGTTCTGTGCGTTTCACCATGCGCATGCCCTACTTGAGGAGAGAGTATTTGAGAGGGGAGGAGGGAGAGAGTTTTCTTATCTACGCTTCAGAAGATGCATTTGGTTTTTCCAAAGGTGGAGAGGAGAACCACCTAGCATAAAAACGTTAAGAAAAAAACTCCTAAGGGTCAAGGGAAATGAGGTTCCCGAAGTATGAAATATAAAGAAGATGAAATTAAACTACTTGATAGTTTTGCAATGCATCGTATGTCCATACACACAAAGGTCCAGTAAAGGACTAAGGCAAGCAAAGGAGTTCGCGTTAGTTATGACAGTACAGTCAGTCGTTAGGACTATTGTTACCCTCTAGTTCTCTCTACATGAACAGAATGTTCTCTCCCGTCGTGAAACAGACTCGGCTCTGGTTTGACGGCAATTTTCCTCATTGTTCGTGCCCCTGTGGAGAGATGCACTTCCAGACGACCCTTGTTCAGGAATATCGCATAATAGGCCTGCAATAGCAAATGGTCATTGAAGATTAAAGAGGAGTCTCAGCTTAGCTTAGTTCCCTGACAGAACTGCGTATTCATCCGCTCTGAGATCTTACCTGAGGAGTTAAGACTCAGTATTTTCTTAAAAAGAGTATTTAAAGCAGCTGGAAATAGCTTTTTAATCATTTACCATTTTTGCTTGTTAGATGATGTGGAAAGTGGAGATAGTAACATAGCAGTCTCTGCAAAGCAGATTTGCAATGCTGAAAGGAACAGTTGTGCTGGCACTGGGCTTCTAACTCACAAAACCCATCAGGAAATAAAGAGTGTCAATAAAATCCCTCTCCCTTGTATTCACAAACAGACAGCTAGCTTCTGGGAATGAGGTCTGACTCCCAACCTCATGGCATTTTGAGTGTTTAGATTTCAATTCGTTCTCCGGGCTGGTGGAATAGATTGCTATCAACATGTAACTTGTCTCCCACATTTAGAAAGAAGGAAGACAATTTTTCATCTACAAACAGGACTGCTTTCTTTTTGCCACTGTTACTATAGAAACAGTATGGTTTTGAGATCAGTTCATGAACCCCAGGGAGCTTGAATGCAGTCCTTGTCCCCAGAGCTGACGCCACGCTTGCTCCCTTTCTTATGGAGCAGGGGGGTGGCACCTGATACACGGTGATCACTTGGTCCTCTGCGAGTCACCTGAGGTAGTGGAGATGGTTTCATTCAAACATCATAACGTCTCCAATAACTTACAAAATCGTCTATGCTGTGTCGTGTCCACCACAAAATGGCCAGAGGATCTGGATTAGTGCTTGCCATTCATCAAAAGGGGCAACTGCCATCTACTCAATTAAAATTTTTTTAGCTGACTGAGTTCTCAAACCCCTTTAGCAGAACATAATCACAAATGACCCTATGGGTATCAAAACTGGTAGCTTTGAAAAATAAAGTATGTCATTTAAACAGTATTGATTCTACAACAGACATGAACTGTTTAACATTGTTTCCTCTTTCAGATAGCATTGACAATGAGATTTTAAAAACTAGATACTCATTATCATTAAAACGTTGAAAGATTAACATGTTATTTCTAATTTACTTTGTACTATAGTGCTTAATATTTTCTCATTTTAATTGTTTTAATGGGAACATGTTTTATTTTAAGAACTATCCTGAAAGCTGATGACTCAAGTCCATTTATTTAGTTCTGATGAGGAGAAATCTGAAAACGATGGTTGGTGCTTAATTATTTGACTGTGACCTAGGAAACACATATCCTTTAGTGAAACCTGTTTCAGAATGTTTGATCTGGCCCTCTTATTATAACTAGCTTATCATTTGTAGCAGTGAGAAAATAATTTTATTTTTATGATTAAAACATAAAGGCTTTAAGAGAACAGTTATATTTTATATTTATTCAGTGCTTATGCATAGTAAAAAAATGAGATAAAATACCACTTTTTCTCCCTCTACTCTTCAAAAAATATTTTTTGGTTTTTTTTTCTTCCCAAAGAAATCCTTTTCTTCCCTAAGATAAAAGGTTATCCTTTTATATTTTCTTCTAAACTTTTAAAACGTTTTTCCTTTCATATGTAAGGCTTTAATTCATTGGGAATTTATTTTTATGTCTGGCATGAAGTAGAAATTAGTTCATTTTTTTCTGTATGGATAACCAATTGCCCCAGAATCAGTCACTGAAAGGGCCACTTTTTCCCTAATGATGGGCAATGCCACCTATTGGTAAATGTTGTTTCCATGTATACTTGGCTCTCTATTCTGTTCCACTGACACAGTTATCCATGAATTAACACCATACTCCCATGATTCAAAACTCTAGCTTCTAATGTGCTGATATCTGCTAGGACAGTCCACCAACTTATTCTTCTATTTCAGGAGTTTCTTGGGCTTTCGATCTTTGATATAAATTTTAGAATTAGCTTGTCCTGATTTACAGAAAGATAAGGTGGCATTTTCATTGAAGGTGAATCTACATATCACTTTGTGGAGAACTGATATATTTTTAACACTGAGTTTTTCCATTAACATGTTGACTTTAATAAGTAGTCTGATGTAATTTTTCAATAAGTTTTGTAATTTTTTCCATATAGGTCTTACATTTGTTTTGTTATATTTATTCTTAAATTATATACTTTTCTTGTACTATATTTACTTGTTCTTTTGTTATCGTATTGGCTAAGACTGATACAGTGATAATATTCATCTTTTCTTGGGCTTGATTTCATAGAAAATGTTTATAGTGTTTTCCTGTCAAGAAGCCCCATCCTGTTCTTAGTTCATCAAGTCATTTTTTGTTGTTTTTAATCAGGGATGGTTGTTAAGTTTTACCAAAAGTTTTCTCTGCATTTATCAAAATGATTATATGAGTTTAGATTTTCTAAAATCAAGCCACCTTTGTATTCCTGAGATATTGCAAATTACTCATGGTAATGCATCTTTGGATTTTATTTACCAATACAGCTGACCTTTGAACAACACGGGGCGCTGACCCTCCACAGTCAAAAATCTGAGTATAAATTATAGTCAGCCCTCGTTATATGCAGTTCCTCGTATCAGATGTTCTGCATCCTCAGTTTCAACCAACCTCAGATCGTGTGGTACTGTTATATTTACTATTGAATAAAACCCGTGTATATCTGGACCTGTGCACTTCCAATTTGTGTTGTCCAAGGGTCAACCATATTTTGTTTAGTGTTTATTTTTTTTTGTGGGAGAAGAAAATAGTATTATTATATGACTACCCATTACTAAATTTTAAATGCTAAAAGTGATTTTAGAAAACATATAATTACAAACAACACAACCTGATTTACAAGAATGCATGCATATTTAAGGCTATATTTGTAAATCACTCTGTGCTTTGGCCATGGCATACTGGTAATTCCTAAGAATGCTTTCACTGAGAAAAATGAGATTAAATGGAAAAATGTATATCTTTAAAAATGTGATTGAAAGTATTGGAGGAATATCCATGCAGTAAAGAGTTATGGGACAACTAAGAGACGGCTTTTAACAGAATCAAATGGCTAGGGGGTATGAAAACTAAAGCTCACAACCCTACAAAGCAGACACTGTGTAGGCTTTATTTTAATGTCACTAGTGTCCATGCCTGTGTTGGTTGTGTTCTCTTCACCTTCTCTTGCCCAGGTCCATTCTCTGCCTTCTCTCTGTCCAGAGAGGGTGCAGCAGGTTAGGATCCAACAGACTGCATCACATTAGCTAGTGAAAATGGGAAGCTGATCCTAAAAAAATTTAAATTTAAATTTAAATGTAAGGGACTCCATCTGGTTATCTACAGATCTGGTAGGAAATTGGACTTAGAGAGAAGATTAACACAATGTGAATGTATTTTAAGCTTTCTCTCTTTATATATGCAAAACCCATATGAAATATGGATGTAAATACAGGTGTGTCTGCACCTAGAACTGACCAACAGGAAAATCCTAGTGGAGATAATTGTCCTAAGAAGATGATAGTGGAAATAAATGATGCAAATCAAAAAATATAAAAACAATTCATAAACTGTAAATGCTTCACCTGAGTCTCTATAAGATAATTATTTTATATAAGCATTAGGGAAAATGCATTATTAGCTAGGTGTGAGGGTACCTGTCCAGTTTGCCTTCGTTTTCTCCTAGGTGGCGCTGGTGTCCCTCCACTTCCCAAGAGAATAATACCAGACTCATTCTTGGTGCTGAAGGACAGGTTGATTTCTGTTCCTACACCAATAGGCACAGGCGACAGCTCTACAAAACCAGGCTTCGGGAAGCTAACTGTGTAAACGTTCTTTGGGTAAAAGGAAAAAGGGAAGAAAGCATTAGAAATGAACATTTAAATTAATTTCTCCATCTCACTCACCCTCCTCAATGCACTCAAAGTTACTAATGAAATACAGTGTCATTTCAGAACACATAAAAACCCACAGTTACATGGAGAGCTTAAGAGCAACCAAAGAAATATTATTCCTAGCTGTAACTGAATTTTCTGAGCAGTTTGAGTTAAAATAAAAATTTGGGCCTCTGCTTTTTTCTAGAACTTTTGATTTGAAATATAAAAGATTATCACTGACAGGTAACATTTTCTTTTGGTTTAAATCTGTCATGCTAAGTCTCCCTTGAAAACTCTCTAACTGATCCCTGGAATACCATATACCAACTAACTGCTGATGTTTTATAGCTGAGTCTGACCATGGTCTCTGTCTGCATTCTTCCTCAGTGAAGAGCCCAAGGTAAAGATGTTCGCTGCTCTCAAGTATATAAAGACACTCTAGCGAAACTTAAAAAAAATCAGATGCAATCTATATCTTAAAAATAAATAAACCAAATATTTCTTAGTCTAGTTTTCTTCTCAAAATGAAAGTAGTATCATTGTCCTTGCTGATAATAAAATTAAAACAGTAACATTTTAAACGGTAACAGTGCAAAAGGGAGAAAGTAAAAATCACCCCCATTCCAAAGCTGTGTAGAAGCATATAGCTTTTTCTAATCCATTCATTCATGCATGCATGCATGCATGTTTTCATTCACTCACTTTATCTTTTACACCTTGCCCTCTTCCTCTCTCCTCCTGTCTATATTTAAACTGAATCATGACAGGCACGTTCATTTGTAACTTCTCTTTCTCACTTCACATGTGGAGGATATCTCTCTGTCAGTAAACACAGATCTCATCATCACTTTTAATAGCAGGAGGTCATTCCATTGTATGAATGTGCTAGGACTTATTCAAGCACGGCCATGGAGTCGGGCATTTAGAGTGCTTAAAACATTCATTTAAAAAGTCCTGCATTTGGCTGGAGTGAAAACAAGGGATCCTTTAATGCAGGTTATTTTCCTCCACAGTGTTTAAGGCCCAGTTAAATGTGTTGTAAAAATGTATAATCTGTTTTTGATTCCAATTTTCAAATCACAGAATTTTGGATACTTCAAATAAAACTACTGTGCAGACTTTTCAATATTTATCAAATATTGAACTTTCTGCATCGTATTTTAGTTGCAAAGAATTCCCAGTTATTGAAAAGTGCCTTTACAGAATCATCATTTCCACACATACAAGCTATTCATTTTCTGGACAGTTTTCCATCCTCATGTATATATCTTTTGCATGTGGATGAGAGTTAGGCTTTGGAAGGTTAAAACTCTGAGTAAAAAGAGGCTAGTATGGATTCTTAGAGATTCGATTCTGTATGTACTTCCTTTTTCCTCATTCCCAAGCTTCTCAGGATGGATGTCTATGGCTAATCCCAACTTGGAGACTGTAACTAGGTACAGTGAAGACCCTGAAAGTTCTGTTTCAGTCTTCAACCTCATGGCTCAGTGGTGATTTACTTTTTCTTTTTCCCCAAATCCCTTCATCTCCTATCACAATGCTTTAACATAATCTTAATTGGAGGAAGCAGCTAAAATGAATAGTTGTGTCACATCAGGATAATGAAAACTTTGTAAGTATGATATATTTAACATTTTATTTTTAAAACAAACTCATCACTTTTAGAATTCCCATAAAACTTTTACTAATATTTGCTGATGACTGTTGGATCTTGTTTACAGATATAATAAGAGAGCAGAGCTGTGACCTGTGTTCCTCTCTACTACGGGTCAGCCTCTACTGAAGAGTCAGTGCAAAATAGTCAAGTGGTATCAGGAAGCTTCTGGGCTGCTTTGGCAATAAAGAAAAGATACTGAAGATACCTGATAACAGGGGACTTTGCAGTCCCGTCAAACCAAGTCTTTGTAGATGGTTCCCACTATGTGCCATTTTCAAAGAAAAGGAGGTTTGACTTCTAAGCTGTGAACAAGATTCTATGCACTAATGATCATGGTTTAAACTGTTACTTGCTATTTGTGTAAACTCCTAACACATTTCAGAAAAAATAATTTAAGGCTGCTAATAAAGCTATATAAAATACATGAAGATAAACTAAATCTAATATAGATGACAAAAATGAGGAAAAGAGATAAGTAGTGTGGGAAAGGAAGAAGGAACCAGAAAAGAGATTAGTATTAAAAATACATGCTATGAAGTGCTGTACATGTGGGAAACTTGTTCACAGTTTGGGGTCTCTATAATACTGTTTTCCTAAGTTCAGTTGATCATGAAAACTTATAGAAGTACTTCAATCTTGCTTTATCATTTATGCATAGCTAAGACTAGGGTCAGTAGGAATTTAAAATATATTAACAAGGACTGGTCCCTGTAATAGACCCAACTTAAGTAAGTGAAATCTGACAGGAATGTATTTAGGAAGTCATTAAGAAGAGACCAACCTCCAGTGAACAGCCTTTGGTTACACCAACATAATCAGGGCTGCTAAGTATATTATATGGAGTTCTTGAAATTTCAATATCTTTGAGGCAGCCAGAATATTTCTTCAAATTTACTTCCGGCCTGTTGAAAAGTTAAATGGAAAACAAAAGCAATATCATTAGGGCAATGGCGGTATAGTGTGTGTGCCTAGTGGATGAAAGCCATATGGAGCAAAGTGGCACGTCTCTCAGACTGTGCACACGTGCACACATGCACCCAGCAAACTATGCTTCCCAAATTGCTGCACAGGCAGGCATGTCTCTCAGACTGTGCACACGTGCACACATGTACCCAGCAAACTATGCTTCCCAAATTGCTGCACAGGCAGGCACGTCTCTCAGACTGTGCACACATGCACACAAGTACCCAGCAAACTATGCTTCCCAAATTGTTGCACAGGCAGGCATGTCTCTCAGACTGTGCACACGTGCACACACGCACCCAGCAAACTATGCTTCCCAAATTGCTGCACAGGCAGGCACGTCTCTCAGACTCTGCACACGTGCACACACGCACCCAGCAAACTATGCTTCCCAAATTGCTGCACAGGCAGGCACGTCTCTCAGACTGTGCACACGTGCACACACGCACCCAGCAAACTATGTTTCCCAAATTGCTGCACAGGCAGGCACGTCTCTCAGAGTGTGCACACGTGCACACACATGCACCCAGCAAACTATGCTTCCATTAGCTACTGATTGGATAAGTGGATATGAGCACCATCCTGCACAAGGAGTCTTTACATAGTTCTTCTTCCTCTCCTTTAAAAAAATAATCTCACCTATTGCATTTAAATACAAGGTACAGGAATTAACTGACTTCTTATGAAGTGCTTCATATGCATAATGAAATGTGTTTCTTTTTTTCCAACAAAGGGCAGAACTTGTATGGGACAGCATAATCAAACTACATACCGACAAAGTTAAATAAAATCTTGCTCAAAATTTAAAAAATATCTGGAAACACTGATTTTGAAAAGATAACATTTTCATTGAGACTTTTTTTTGGGGGGGTGGTTAGCTGAAGAATAAGATAATGTCATATTTCTCTTTAAAGATTTTAAGTCAAATAAAACCTGAGAAACATTCTTTTGGATTACATAGTCTAAAAAAAAGATACTTTAAGATTAAGTTTACAGATTGACCCTAAATTCCTTATTCTGTATTGCAGCAGTAACAAAATAAAGCAACCAGAGTCAAAAAACATACATTTAATTTTTCCAATAAGGTTGAAAATGGCTTCAGTACCCAAATGACACTTGAATCTTTACTTTTTGCTCACTATGTCTTAAAAAGGGATAAACATGCTAGCATGTAGTAAGTGCTCAATAAACATAAGCTAGCAGGATGTTAATGGTGACGACACCTCTTTCATCTATAGCAGCACTGTCCAGTAGAACTTTCTGTGATGATGGAAATATTCTTTTCTGCACTGTCCAAATCAGTAATTAGTAGCCATATGTGGCTGCTGGCACTTGAAAAGTAGCTTGTGCCAGTGAGAAACTGAATTTATTTATTTGTTTGTTTGTTTGGCGGCACCGTGCAGCATGCAGGACCTTAGTTCCCCGACCCGGGATCAAACCGGTGCTCCCTGCATTGGGAGTATGGAGTCTTAACCACTGGACCACCAGGGAAGTTCCATTAAAAATTTTTTTTTCTTTAATTTAAATTTAAATAGCCACTGTGGCTAGTGGTTACCATATTGAAATAATGCAGGTCAACAACAATAGAAAAAGTAATACTTTTTTTTGATGTTAATAAGCAACTCTAAAAGCTGTCCAATCAACACCAAGATATTATATTTATTTGGATAATGATTAATTCTCTCCTCACTGTCCCATGATGGCAGGATTCATTTTTTTGTCTTAATAAAAAACACATGACATGAGGACAAACATGTAGGAAAGCAAATCAGGCCCTGGGAGTGTGTATCAGGTGATTTATGTCATGCTGGGTATTTGTTCTATTTGTTTCTCTCTCTCTGGACTGTTTTATTTTCTTTGATCATTTCCACTTGTTCCCAAGGTCTTCCCCTTCTGTTCAGTCAGCTGGTTACTACAAAAAACATGCCAACTGGAGAGTGAGAATCTTGCTTATATTCTTCTTGTATAAAGTAAAGGAAATGGGTGGACTTCATTCTCAGTGTTCATTTGCTTCCATGTTCGCTTAGAGGATGACTGATTTATCACAAGTTTCTCAGAGGTCTTATCAATAAAATAAATCACTCCTACAAGTTATACACTTCATTGTTTCAGGGAAATACAAAGAATCATTTCAAAACAATGATTTAGCAAGCTCGACATTATGAAAATCACAGGGTATAAGTAATCACATATGATGATCAGATTCCTAATGAAAACCACAGGCCACTGTTTCCTCTGTTTGCCTCAGAGGCAAAATTACAAAGCTACACAATGTCATTCCAGAGTTTTATTAGCATATATTTTCACTGAAAGCCAGCCTCTGCTTTTCAGCCACCTCAGCAAACAGCACTTGATTGGTCTTATAACTGTATCGTGATTAAACAACTTGGATTGTTTTTTTCACACTTTCATTTCTATATAGTCTAGTTTCTCATATTAAAAGTCTAGCCTTTGCTTTAAAAATTTCTTGGATCAGCTCAGCTTCATTATGTCCTTTCGGGAAATTTGGCACCATTAGGTTTTGAAATACCAAAACACTCAGCTGTAGCTCTAGCTAGAGTTTGATGAGCCACTTACAGAGGCCTGCTGCTTACAACTTCCATGCTAAAACCTCCTGCCTACAAATAGGAACTGAAATGCTCCTGAGAAGCTAGGATGACTGTCCGCAAGCTTCCTCGTCATTAATGCAAACACTTGTTTTCCATGTAGTATTTCCAGAGAAATACTGACTCCATAGCTAAATTCTAAATAAACATGGCAAGAAAGAAGCAGCTTTGTCAAGAGGTGCAAGGGCCACGTTAACGCTTGCATATTTGCAGGCTTGCAAAAAAGCAACCAGGCAGTAGTACGCATTTGGGAGCACAGGTTGATTGTTCAGCAGACAGTACGGTACCTGGGAGACCAGAGTCTGAGGTTCAACCCAAGAGACCAGTTTGTTCCCCAGAACTAGATTTCACCCATAAACCTGGCCAGCTGCCCTTAGCATGTGCTGCTGCATGTGTGCACCTGGTGGCGCTGTGCGTGGGCGGTTGAACAAATAAGCAGAGCAACTTTGTCATCACAGCTGGTGAACAAGTCAAATTGCAGTGATGGTGGGTAAGCAGCAGCATTTTTATAAGCAAAGGGCAGCATGAGAACTATCTCAGAATGCATTACTTGTTCGTGAAATGTACTGTGAATAAAGCTGCATAGGTGTCACTCTGCTTCTGCATCACTGCTTTATCTAAGAAGCCACATTTACCCAACCCATGCACTTGAAGAAGGCATGCATAAATTTAAATTTTACCTTGCTTTCATACTAGGTCAAAGGGAAGAGAAAAAAAATGATTTACTTATAATTGCATTTTCATTTAGTAAAACAATAAACTTTAATCATAAATCTTTTTAAAAAAGGAAGCATTTCATAGAGATCTACAAAGGAAAGGAATATAAAACAGCAACAGAAAAGAAAACAGACATATACCCTTGACTACAGTGAAAATAGAGTCCAACGGTGACCATCTCCCACACTATTCTCTTGGAAAATTTTAATTTTGGAATTGAATTTAAAGCACTCATATTTATCATTCTTACAAATGGGAAAATGCACAAGTGTTGCTATGCTGTAGTGTTCATGAGTAGCTTGTAAGGAGAGCTTATTGCCTCTTTGAACTTAATTTGAACTCAATATACATAAAAATAATTCATGTTCATCACATCTTTTGCACTTTATCATATTAAGACCCTGTTTGTAGGCAAAATTACAGCTAACTATGAATGCATGGCTCCTTGACTAGTCACAAATATATGTCTAAAGGCTGTTTTGAAATAATGTGCCATGCCATAGAAATATTATAATTATGAAATGCTGTACTGTGAGAGTAAAAAAATCTTGGCAGTAAAGACTCATCAGGTATGTAGTCTGCAAACTAATACATAAACCCATCTCAATGAAGTTAACATAAACACTTCTGTAGATAATTCCTAAAAATCACTTTATGGTAATTAAAGCTACATTATCACAAGAATAAATGAAGCCACCTTTGGATAGCCTTATTTTGGGTACAATTAGTTCACTCCTAGAGAATTTAGTTAGTGATCTTGCAAAGTAAATCTTAGCCTGGAACAATGTGCTGGATCCCTAGTATTTAAATAGTACCTGAAACATAGTAGTGATAGATGCTCATCAAACACCTGTTGAATGGATAACTGGACTTTGGAGTAATAACTATGCCACTATTCAAATACATTTAATCTGCAATGATTTTTCTGACCAAACACTTTAAATCTAAATTCCTAATACAAATGCAATATCATGTAGACGAATGCAGAGCCAGTTTATCTGCACCATTAAAGCTTATCAACTTATACCCTTGATAGACTGGTAACTGGACAGGTGCCTGGTTTACGAGTTTAGATACAGAGAACAGCAAACCTCTGCCTGCATACTCACTATCATAAAATGAGACTGAATTTCCACTGCTCATTTGAGAAATATGAAAATAATTGACCACCGTACTTTTCAGTTATTCTGAGACCCTTCCTATCGTAATGTGTCTTTTTAGAGTAGAAACACCTAGACAGGACTTTTGCAACCATCAAAAGCTAACAAACTAAACAAAACAAAAATTAAAAACATGGTGGTCTCTATTTATAGTAAACTCTTACAGGTTAGCCAGATCAATTCATCCCATTCTAATTAGATTTAATTAACATTTATTGAGCACCAAATACTCTATAACTTGTATTTCTTATAAGTTGTTTTATAACAAGAAGCAAACTAATTAAATACCACATGAAATATTTTCTGACACTTTTTAGTTACTTTTATTAATTTTTTGAACTAGTTAAACTGCGAGCTAAATATATCTCCCTATCTGCTCTCTAAAAAACATACGTGAAATTTTAAAAAATGTTGACATGGGCACGAGAATAACTAACACCACTTTAGCATCAGGCATATGGAAAAGTTCCAACACTATTATCATGCTTGTGCTTAGCCATAAAATAGGTTATACTCACAGTGCCCTGGAACACTGACTAATTTTCAGAACACTAAGCAATGTCAGTGCACCATTATCTCCAGTGCAAGGAGAAAGGCAATTACATTCAACTCCAGTTTCCACCTTAAATAACTTTTATAATTCTTTTCATCCAGTGACTGTAAGGGAAACAGTAACTCCCATCCATCTCTTCAACAAAGATATCAAATTAATCTTTAGTTTTTAAATCCTGGTGTTATTGTAACATGCAACATGAATTTTTAGATTAGGCCTTTCTGCAACTAGAGGTTATGACATTCCTGTTGTAATTAAACTTCAGAACTCTAGTGAGCATAGTGGCCATTTAATTAAAACTTAATCCTTAGCTCTAAATATACACCAAATTACCTCAAATTTCTCAGTGTTGGCAGACCACCAAAATATATTTTGTCATCTGCTTTCAAGTCAAGACCGAAGTTGTTTCCAGGAGATGAAGTTGCTATGTTCTCCTCCTGGTTAGTATCTATATCTACAATTGATATGTTGGCTGCAAAGGAAAGAGGAAGTTTCACTTTTTATTTGCGCAATACCAACCACATCTATATCATCACTGTTCCTTCAGGATAAATTTACTTTAATTCTCAAATTAACATTGACTTTCTCAAGCACATATACTATATACAGCTATTTAATAATTGTAGAAACGACAATAACATCAATAAATACATTGTTAAACGATCCACAAAGAAAGCACGAAAATAACAGCCTGAACACCAGTGAAGGCAAACTAATCAAGATAAAAGAAAGAAGTGTAGATGGACAGCAGAGAACCAGTTGACATAGTTTTCCATAATATAGATAGGTAGTTAGAAAATAGAGTAAGATAATTAACTAATGCTAAGATAAATATCTAATTAGAAATTAGATTATTAATTAGAAATATACAGAATTTGTGGTTCCTTCTATAAATTTCAGTATGCACAGAAGTACTGGGGTTTAAGCTCAGCCACAGAGTGATGTTGATAAGATGGCTATGCATGGAAGTGGAGAGATGGGAAGGTTTGTTTTGCAAGATGATGGGATCCACATCCATTGTAAATTACATTTTATTTGGGGGATGCTGCGTGTTTTGAGAGAGGTACAGTCTTCATGCCTTATTGCTTTCTCTCAGGTCTCTAAAGGTTCTTCCAGTATGATGAGGATAAGAATTCAGAAATAGAAAGGAAAAAGGAAAAAAGAGAGGCTCTTCTCTGTTTAAACTGCTTTGTTCAGAGAGCAGATGGTAATACTTTATCTCATTGATTTTACCCTCTTCATTCTTAAGAGTCAAGCTAGGCTCCTTCTGAATTATGTGCTTTCTCACCATAATATTTGCCTAGGCCCAGCCTTTAACTGCTAAATATATTTTGGATCCTTGATGCATATTGAGGCATTGGTTCATTAACATGACAAATTTGGCCTCTAAATCTTTGCCTGATATAAGATCTGAATTAGCAAGCATATAAAAATGGCCACTTGAACCAATGGATTATAAGGGCATTTCTAAATGTTTTTTCTTTGGAACACTAGTTTCTTGGATGTTTCTGGGTCAAATAAATATGACAATCACTGGGTTAAGCAAAATTAAACATATGTCTTAATTTTATAGCTGCCCATATCTTTCAACATTCTAATGTGTAATGTGATGCTCCAAAAGAGGGACACAGAGCACGAAGTATTTCCCAAATTTGTTTGACCCTGGAACATTATTATTTTCTCTCAACTCATCATCTTTTAGAAGAGTGTTCTTTGAAAAATAAAAGAACTATCAAACCTGAAAATTCCATTGTAATCTGTAGTCCTTCCATTTCAAAAGAAGTATTTTCAATAAAACCAAACATAATTGCCTTATAAAAAATGTCCAAAATAAAATACCTAAACCTATTAACGCCTCCAATCCTCAAAGCAGAATTTTGTAAAAATAAACAAACAAAAAACACCTCAAAAATAAGTTCCCAATTCAAAAAATATTCAGCAAGTTAAGACTTAAAAAATAAATTACTTTCTAGCACATATTAATTTCATACACACATATCTTTTTGACCAGACTGGTGGCTGAAATAAAAAAGATTTATAAAACTGTTTTCCAAACTTTTTCATACATATTCTTTTCTTTCCAGATCAGCAAAGAAGTTTTCGTATAGGGCTGTTGACTGGAACATGAAAATAGCCTTTTTTTCTACAGACCTGGTATGTATTTTAATGGTGTCTGTGAAAATGAGATTCTCTCTCTATCACAGGCAAGCCAGAGACCGGAGGTAGCTTTCCTTCTTATCCCTGAGTGAATATATGCATTTTTAGAAATGATTCTAAGAAAAACTGATTAAAAAGCAGAAACACAATTGAACTGAAACTCAGTGGCCCAAGTGTTAGCTTTGATAGAGAGACAGAGGATGGCATATTTTTACTGATTTAAAGGAAAGACTCTACCCTATCCTTTATGAGTGATAGCAATGAAGTGGGTTCTGCTATGGAATGCTAACACTTGCTTTTATTTCTTGCCCTATTTCTTTCCCTTATAGAATAGTCATTAACATAAAATTTTAGAGTTGATGAGTTCAGACATCATTTATGGGTAAGCAGGGAAATAAGGGTTTTATTAAATACTAGACACAGAGTAGGGGCTTAACAAGTATTTTATAATCAATGCTATAAAGGAGTTGTTATAAAGGAATTGTTTTTACTTTGGTTATTCTTTTCTTCTCTCTCTTAGTCCACTGAAAATCTAAATGATCAATCTTGCATCCATATCAATGCACTTGTGGGGATAGGGAGCACTTCTATTAGTGACTGTGGTTCCACTAACTGTCTCTCAGGGAAGGTGGGGAACCCCTCCTGAAGGAGTGTATTTGAATTTCAAGGGACAGTGGCTTTTACAAACTAGCTGAGAATAAAGCAACTAATCTGGTATCTGAAAAGGAGCAATGGCCTTACTTGAATTCCTACCCCACTCTTCCATGGATTCTGATATTGCTAAAATCCACAGTGCCCTCCCTACAACCAAACCCAATGGGGTCCTTTGATCCTTATCTTAATCCATATCTATGCAATATGTGAGGTTAAAATTTCCATCCTTCTAGAATTTTCCTCTTTGACTTCCATAATGCCAACTTCTCCAAGCTTCTCTTGCCTTTCCAACCTCATTCTCAGTCTCCTTCCCCAGGACCTGTTTCTCTGAACACTTCTGAAATGCTGATGTTCCCTAATGTGCTTTCATTTGGCCACTTGTCAGGTTTCAGCTCTCTGGGTAGCTAAAGTTTATATTTACTTACCATATGTTGACAACTCAGAAATATATATGCCTGGACCTGATTTTTGCCTAAAAATCCACATTCAACAGGTGAGTCACTATATACATCCCCAGCTGATATTCCAAATTAAAATGGTTCTCTTTTTCCTCCCAGATCTGTATTATTTATTTTATTTGGTGGTGCTAAGACTCCAACCCAATCTCCTATATTAGAGTCATCCTTTCTCCTCACCATTCCACATCTTACCAATCAACAGCCCTACTAATTTCGTCTCCTAAATAACTCTAATATCTGTCCTTTAAAAAATTTTTTTAATCTATTTTTTCTAATCTTTAATTTTTATTTTATTTTTGGCCACGCTGCATGGCTTGAAAGATCTCAGTTCCCCGACCAGGGATCGAACACAGCCATGGCAGCAAAAGCCTGGAATCCTAACCACTAGGTCACCAGGGAACTCCCTCTGTCCTTTTTTTAAAAAACACTTTTATCGAAGTAAAATTGACATAGTATAATTTGCCCATATTTAAAATGTACAATTTGACAAGTTTTGAGATCTCTATACATCCATGAAATGATCACAGTCAAGAAATGAACATATCCAGGCTTCCCTGGTGGCGCTGTGTTTGAGAGTCCGCCTGCCGATGCAGGGGACACGGGTTCGTGCCCCGGTCCGGGAGGATCCCACATGCCGCGGAGGGGCTGGCCCCGTGAGCCATGGCCGCTGAGCCTGCGCGTCCGGAGCCTGTGCTCCGCAACGGGAGAGGCCACAACAGTGAGAGGCCCGCGTACCACAAAAAAAAAAAAAAAAAAAAGAAAAGAAATGAACATATCCAACACCCCAAAAGTTTCCTTTTGCCTTTTTGTCATCCTTCCTTCCAGCCCCTCCCTACAAAACCCAGTCAACAAATATCCTCTTTCGGCTTTCTGTGACCATATGTTAGTTTGTGTTTTCTATATAATTTCACATAAATGTACTTTTTTCTCTGCCTTCTTTTACTCAGAAAAATAATTTTGTTATTAATCCATTTTGTATGCAAATTAATAGTTCATTTTTTTAACCATTAAATACTATTCCATTGTGTGGATGTACAACAATTTGTATATCCATTCACCTGCTGATGGATGTTTATTTTTTGTTTTTTGAGTATCACAAATAAAGGTGCTATGAACCTTCTGGTACAAGTCTCTGTATGGATATATGCTTTCACATATCTTAGGTGAATACTTAGGAGTGGAATGGTTATTTCATATGACAGGTCTATATTAAACTTCTTAAGAAACTGCCAACCTGTTTTCCAATGTGGCTGTACCAATTTACATCCTCGTCAGCAGTGTATAAGAATTCCACTTGCTTGACATCCTTGCCAGCCCTGGGTATGTTCAGTCTTTTTAATTTTAGACATTCTAGTAACTGTATAGTGGTATCACATGTGGATTCATTTTGCATTTCCTTACTGTCAAATCCCACTGCAACTCTTATTTCAAGCCATTATTCATCTGTCTGAACTACTATTGTACCTAATTGGTCACCCTGTTTCCAGTTTAATCTGAAAATTTCCATTTCTTATTTCTCCTTTCTCTGATTATTTCCTTATAGCTCCCTTTGTGGGCTCTTCCTTTACTATACTGCTTCAATATTGCTGTTTGCTCAAGGGCTTTGGGTCACCTTATTCTAGATATGACTTGTTTTTCTCATCTCTATTAAGGTACAATGGTTTAAAACATGAGGATGCTTTGTAGCTATCCATCTCTGCCCCACAACTCTGCTAATCCTCAGATATGCATAACTAATTGCCTGTCAATTACACAGCTTCCCTAGGTTGCTAAGGATACTAAGAGTACCTTTAATACAGCACATCCAAAATAGAACTCAGCATCTTTTCTAAAAACCTATGCTGCATTTTTCCTGTATCCAATAGCTTGGTAAATGGCACTGACATACTCTTTGTTATTTTAAGAAAAAAAAAGGAATCGTTTTTGATCTCCTTTTTAAAAAAATCTTACTCTCTGCATTGAGTATATCATAAAGCTCCTCAATTTTAAGATGCTTAATATCTTTCAACTCCATTCTTTCCTATCCATTCTCATGGTTCCCTTTTCCTTGCTCCTCCCCTGGTTTTCCTGCAGACTGCAGGAGCATCTGAAATTGTCACCATCTACCCTCCAGGTTGCTGCTAAAGAAACTTTATTAAAACACAAATCTGATGGTGTCACATTCTTGATTAAAACTCTTAGTAGTTCCCTGTTGATTTCAGGAAGAGTTGAAACTCATTAGTTTAGCTCATAAGGCCCTTTATAAACTAACTCTGTATTCTCTCCAGCTTCATCTGATAATTTTCTGCCAACATTCATCCTGTTAGCCTAAAGCATTTCCCAAAGTGTGTTCAGCCAAATGCTAGTATGGCATGGAAGGATTCTGGTGATCAAAGAAGTTTGGGAAGTGTTGGATCAAACAGAGTTAAACATTCTTCTTAACTACTGTGCCAAGCCTCTAACACGCAAATGTAACTTACTCGGGAACAATGTATACCGACAACAGTATTCCAATTTATTTTACGAGTGCAAAACCAGTTTTTGTCCAAACTGAGGAGTTTCTCCAGCGTTTCCTGTTCCAAGGAAAAGCAGTTGGAAAAAGATGTATGATGATGTATTATGCTCACTGAGCCCTTGAGGCTTTCATACAATGTTCACCTCTCTGAATTGTCCAAAGGTGCTTTTCACCCAGAGTACTCCTCAGCCCCTGCTCATGCCTCGGGGCACTCCCTTGGGGGCTGACCTCTGGGTTTGACTTTGACGTTTCTCTCTTCTGAGATTCCTAGCCTGCTATGCAGATCTCTACATGGCAATTAGATTTCTACTCTCTAACCATTGACTGACTTGTCTATCTCCCCTGCAAGTTCCATAAAGACAAGGACTTATCATAGACTTCACTTAGTTCTTGCAGAGTATTTACTTGGTTCTTGGCAGATATTTGTTAAGTGCAGGTATGAAAGATGGTGCAAAGTTATACCTAAATTTTCATGAAATGTCACACTGGCATGTTCAAAATGAATTAAGTCTAATTATATAAACAGAAGAATCTAAGTTTCATTTGCAGATATTGGTAATGCCATAGTACATAGAATTAGCGGAATTATACTAAGCAGCCCACAAAGACCTAATAGACTTGGATTTCTGTCTTGGTTGTGAGATCTTATGTATATATGTCTGGGACTACATATAAGTTGGAGTCTACACTTTCCTTTCTGTAAACCAGAACAAAATACCTGCTTCATGAGCAAATGAAATAATGTTTGTGAAAGTGTTTTGAAAATGTCCTGGAATCATAAAAATGTTAGATTATTATTAATTATTAACTTGCACACATACAAATTTTTGGCACTTTCAAAAAATAAAGAACTGGTAGCTGTGCTTTATCACCCCTACAAATTCTACCTGTGGGCCACTCTAAAGGAAACATCTTGGCAAAATGGGAAGAAAAGGAAAGCACACAAGTTTTTCAAGTCTACTATAGGATATAATTTCACAAGTTGTAAGACAGTTTTATGCTTTCAAATTAAGCTCTCGGTTTCAAAAGAAAATGACAGAGAACCATTTGGCTCTTCAATCAGTCATGTCTAACCCAAACCACCTATAAGCTAAGCCAAAGAAATGACTGTATCAATTTTTCACAGAATTCGTGAGTACCTAAAATAACAGACAGGGTCTTCCTCATGATTAGGTACGTGGGAGCTTTGGATAGCATGATTAAGGCTCTGAGTGCATTATCACTATAGAAACTCACCTTGTTTTTGAATTCTTGACAAGGTGAATGATTTCCATTTCCCATCATTATGGTTTTGATTGCTGACAATGGAAGCCATTCCTGAACCCAGATCATAGCTGACTTTTATGTGCCCATCGATGAGCTCTACACTCATGAAATCTTTCTATTAAGAGAGTAAAAACACACCAGTGATTAGATACACAGAGAAATACATGGGTATTTCTTTTCTTTGTGGAGTTTATAATAGGGCTTTATGGCTAAATTACTGACTGTGTTGATCTGTAATTGAAATCCATTTTTGGATACAGAATTGGTGTTACTATTTTGTGAATGTCTGTGGGTGTGATATTATGGTGCAAATGGTCACAACCAAATTACTAGGATGTATTCTTTTATGACAGGAGTAAAAGTGGGTTCCTTTGAAAACATATTAAGCAAACTAAAGAGTACATTTCCTGAAAGAATTTACTAAGAAATATTGACCTGGAAAAAATAATGAGGTTATTTAGAACCACCTTTCGACTTAGGTCTCTAGAAGAAGACTAAGGAAGTAGTTTTTCTGCTGCATGTTTCCATACCGGGGGAATCTTTACTGGGTGCTTCTCTTAAAGGATTATAAGGGAGTTATACTGAAAATAAATAAAAATTAAATTGTATCTGTAATTAAATTTACTGATGGAAATATATAAACACTATGGACCATTCTTGGCTATTACACAGCCATCCCAGACTCCTTTGAACAATAACTGATAATTCAACAAAACTGATAACTGCATTGGAACCTTACAAAAAAGAAGCAAACATATTTTCAGTCATGAAAGATCAGCTGTGCAAATCTTTACCAGGTCTCGTGTGGCAAGGTACATCAGGAGAGCATTTGAAGAAAATGTCCTGAACTTGAATATGACAGTAGAGATGTTGGGGTACCAACGAATGGGGCGGCTGACTAATGCATAGCCTTCTCCATCAAACTGAATAGTCCCCTCACTATCTTCTACCTGTGGACTGAAGAGAGACATTTCACATGAATCAGACGATGTCTACTTGGTCCATCAGTATTCAATACATCACACTGTCTTCTGAGACTGGACTGTAGGCTGTTGTAGGGCAGGAACCATCCCAGATATATCTTCCATCCTTCCCCTTCTCTCCAGCTCTACTGCCACCATCAGACCAAGTAACCAACATCTCTCACCTGACTTCATTAGGTGTTCAATAACTAGGTCATTGATGTTTTAAATACTTTTTCTGAAGTGCTTGGTGGCTAGTTATATTAGTGTTTAAGTGTATTTTAGTGGTGTGAACTAGTGGGATTTTGGAATGGGCTGAGAATGCATTATTACGTTTCCCCAATACATAACATAATAGGGAGTAGGGGTTGGCTGAAGAGTGAAGGTGGTTGAAATGTACTAACTTAAAGTTGTAAGAAAAAAAATGCCGTACCAGGATATAGGCTTCTATTCTCTGAACTCTTGCTATGCAGTAGGTTTTTCTGGGACAGATTAGATTCAGATAATGAAGGGTTCCTCTAACTACGTGTGTTTGTTGATCTGTCTTCTTCACGAGGATGTAAGCTCTATGAAACCAAGTAGAGATTATGGGCCAGGCTCCATGCCAGGCACAAACTCAGCATCTAGTGTGGTACTTGGCTAACAGCAGAATCTGGTAGATATTTGTGGAATGAAAGGGATATTAGTAAAGCAAATTGCCTCACAGAGAGTATATGTTCAATCAATATTGGTTGAATAATTAATGAATATCTAAGATAAGTCTTGTAAATATAACATTTAAAAAGATTTTTTTCAAATGAAAAGTTATCATCTATCTATCTTATCTAATTGATGTTAACAGAGTAAGTTTTGATTGTGGAGATATTTTTAAACTTTAAATATCTGCATATTAGCTTATATTTGAATCTGTGAAATTGGAGTGTTGTATTAACTTGAGAAGAGAGGAGATATGAGAAATATTATAGTAATCTCATAAAATAACAAGAGGTTAGGATAGTATTTGCATGCAATCTTGGCTAATGAGAAAAATAATAGGGTATAAACATTAATGGCCTTGAGGAGGAGGAACTGTTACTCATTTTAGACAAGTTGGCTTTCTCTCTGTTTCTGGAAAAGGAGAAATAAAACTCTGAAGACAAAAGGAAGGGAAGAGTCTTAACTATGCGTTTCACAGTCAGGTTTTTGTAAATTTAAGATATATCTAAATAGGTATAAGATCAGATGATGCCATATATATTTTTTTCTAATGTACACTTAAAAGATGCTTTTTCAATATTCATGAAAAGTGTTCACTGAAAGGTTGAGGGACTAAATCAGCCTATTAACAATATAATTTGTGTGAATAAATCAGCTGAATAATTTTGGCCTTCCTTCATCATTATAACAAATCCATTAAAATCTAGAGCACCACATTTGAGATAAGAAAATGTAATGTAGCATCTACTAAGGAGAAGTTCCATGAGGTTCTCAAATCCTAGGATTTTGCATTATATACTGCCATGCTACCAGTGACAATAGGGTGTGAGAGTCACCACTGACACTTTCCCGAGTGCTTTGGCCCAGTGCATTGTTACTCACAACTTGAAGAGAAAAAAACACAAAAATTCCTATATAATGTCAAGAGAGGCACTGGAATAAAAAAATGTATATCACATTTTATTTTCCTTTTATGGAAACCCTGGGATATTTGTATCCTGGTGTTCTTATGCCCTTAATCTATTAATTTCCTCAACACACAATGGAAAAAATAGCAGAGTAGATGGCAGGTACCCTGGAGTCTGACGTGGAATCTCAGAAGTCACTTTAACACCTCAGGTTTCAGTGTCTCCACTCTGAGACGAAAGGGTTAGATCTACTCCAACCCTATTAGAGCTTCTTCTATTCAAGCAACAGGCAAATCATCGAGCAAGAGTTTTGTACAAGAATAGCAAAACATACAGGTGTAAATCAGCCTACTTCATTTAATTCATTAGCTAAAACCGGTAAATCTGGCTTCAAGTTGTTGACTTTGAGGTGGGGGAAAAATGAATCTTTCCAGGTATAGACTCAATATTTCAACATCTAACGTTATACTAGAGTTTTCCTATTCATTTTCAATACATTTACCAGGAAGAGTGACAATTCTTTTCTAATTAATAAATGCTAAGCTTCTTAACTTGCCTTTTGTTTCTCTTTTTTTTTTTTTTTTTTTTTTTGCGGTACGCGGGCCTCTCACTGTTGTGGCCTCTCCCATTGAGGAGCATAGGCTCCGGACGCGCAGGCCCAACGGCCATGGCTCACGGGCCCAGCCGCTCCGCGGCATGTGGGATCTTCCCAGACCGGGGCACGAACCCATGTCCCCTGCATCGGCAGGCGGACTCTCAACCACTGCGCCACCAGGGAAGCCCCGTTTCTCTTTTGAACCTGGATTTCTGGTCAAGTTAGTAAAGATTAATTATGCTATTTGGAGCAGCCATGCTCTTCCATGTAAAACTTGTTAACCATAGAACTAGATGAATATTGAAGTTTAGTATATTAATATTTCATCACTGTTTCAGTGTTCAGCTAAATACATTTTACTAGTAGCAGTTTTTTCCCTATTTTTTAAGAAAAATAAGATACACTTTTTTTATAGCCCTGACAGATAATCCTTTCTAAAACATTACAAAAATTATATCCTTTCTACTGACTACTGAATAAATGCAAATTTCTAAAACTCACATTCCAAGATCTTCTACAAAATATTCTTAGTCTATGTCTTGTAGCCTTGTCTATTTCATCTCCCCCATTTTATCATTTCCGCTGTAAAAGTGCAACCATTAATTTTATGTTAAAATGTGTTATATGTTCTCCTGAAAAGAAAACAAACACCCGGAGTTCTAAAATATTTTTCCTAAAATTACCAAGGCTTATGGAAAAATAGGGCTAGGGCAAGCCACTCAAAACTTATGTGACTTTGTAATCAGAGCACTCACAAAAACAGTAACATTCTTGATCAAAATATTAGTATAATTCAAAAAGGCATATTAGGAATTTTTAAAATAAGGAATTATTTCAGTAAATGTAGAACTTTAGCCTATTATAATTATATTAATTCATATAACACTTTATATAATGAAGGCCTAAGATCTTTGCAGAATTGACAATTAGTGATGCTACAGTCTTAACACATAATATGCACTGCTGAAAGGACATTTAAATACTTTAGACGTTTGTTTGATAATAAGCTTTGGAAAATCCTACTTAGAAATTTACCAAAGAAATGTTTACGGAAAAGTTGGTGTTGATTTGTGAGTAACAGAATATTAATGTAGACCTCATTGTCCTTGTATTGAAAGAATTTTACAGACAACATTCTATATTAGATTTTATTGAAGATTATTAACAAAACCACTTTAAACTATGAATGGATCAGGCTTTCAAACTGTCCTCAATGCCATACTGAAAAGTCCATGATGACAAAAAAAAGTAGAAAGATGAAAGGTAAAACTTTTGGAGAGGGAATATTTTTGGGCTACTTTCTTCTATAAAACTCCAGAGATGTTGAGAAGAAAATGTGAAGTATACTCTGCTACATTAATGGAGAATTTAGGTCCTAACAATGTACATGTTCCCTTTATACTGGAAATAAAAAATATAAACTCCTTAGCACCTAATGATGTTAGAGTTACTATGTATATATATTAATCTTCCAGGTATTTAATTTAAATTTTATAGCTTTAACTAATTAAAATTGTTGTAGGCTCAGATGATCAGTGGGCTTTAAGTTTTTTTATGCAGAGAAATCCTCTATTTCTTCTTAATTGTTTTACATCCTCTATTCAGGTTTATATAAGAATATTTATATATGCTTTATATGCTTTTTAAGTATTTTTGAATTCCAACATTCTAACCTCTATCTTATAATTAATGATGTTTATTATGAAACTTTCTCGTGGCTTATCTTGACCTCTGCTTCTTAAGCAGAACCTTCAAGTCCCATGGGTTTCCACTTGAAAATCTTACATGATGCTATGTGTCATTTGAAAAATCCTGTAGGAGATAAAACCTGCAGTATCGTTCTATATTTTGTTGTAAACACAAGCAGAGTGAATCCAGGCTCTGAGAGGCCTGAAGCTTAATCAGTTTAGGGAACCTTTCCTTAAGTAAAAATAAATGATGACTACAGAATAGCCACAGACACGAAACACCTCTTGAACATGAAGGTAAGCTGGAGTGGAAGGAGATAGTAGTCTTAACTGATTGAGGCTAAAATATCTTGCCTTTGCAAATTTTACAAAAACATATGACCAGGTCAAAGTACTAGGATACTTCCCAAATCCTTGGAAAGTGCCTGCACAAGTGAGGAAGGGGACTTAAAATTTCTTAGCTTCCTGGTAAATCCACCTCTGAACACAATCACTTCAAACTTGTTGTATATCATCTACATGATAATAGAACACTGCAATAAAATTAAAGCTTTTGTGATACACAGGCCTGATAGACCTTGGAAGAGTCCTCCTCTCAACTAACCTGACGGTACATCCTTTGCAGTCACCTTCTATGTCTCGGAAATTCCACAACCCTATAGGTTTGCTGTCAAAGTATGCTTCTCCCATACAGCCAGTGAATGTAACCACACGTACAGCATCAGCCTTCTGAAGAGAGAAACATATTTGTTAGAATTTAGAATTTCACAAAAAAATTGAGTACCCATGAGAGTTATTATATGAGCAGCAGAATCTGGAGTAGTTATTATCCATTCTTTGTGAAAGTCTTGGTTGTGTACGTATCCATCTTTTAACCATATAAATCCTCATGGATCCTGGTTATTCTGTGCTTTACCAGTTTATCACCATTAGTAAATAAACACTCCAAGCTTCCAACCTTAGGTAAACTGCTTATTCTGAGATTCTATTTTTTTACTGGTCCATAACATGAGATTATTAGGAGAATTAACTAAGGGAATTTATTTATGGTACCACATTCAGTGCCTGGCACAGATAAGGTGTTTAATAAAAGTAAGTGCTCCTATCCACTAAGGAGATTTACGAGAAAGGGTACATACTGACTACACAAAGGGGAAAAAAGCTTGCATATTGATTAGCCTATGATACTGCTGTCCCCAATTTTTCATTTCCTTTTACACTCAAGTAGGTTTCTAGGGCAGAAGAATGAAGGGACAGAGAAAATTTTTAAGAGAAGGGACCCTGTTGTTGTTGTTTGCGGGCATATACAGCACAGAGCCCGACATCTAATAGGGGAACAATAAATATTTGTTGAATGACAACTCTGGTGTCATTCTCACAGGAAAACGTCTTTTATAAATTTTTATTTTATATTGGAGCATAGTTGATTAACAATGTTGTGTTAGTTTCAGGTGTACAGCAAAGTGATTCAGTTATACATATACATTTATTCCTTTTCAAATTTTTTCCCATTTAGGTTATTACAGAATACTGAGCAGCATTCCCTGTGTTATATAGTAGGTCCTGTTGGTCATCTATTTTAAATATAGCAGTGTGTACATGTCAATTCTGGGCATTTAGCAGTCAAGAAGGAGGGGAACGATCCGATCCACTCTAGAGAACCTTGCTGTAATTTAAACAACTATTCCTTTTAGCGTCAATATATTACAATTCTACAACTTTAGAAGCACATTTATCTCTCTTACTTAGATTCCTTAACTATAAAATGAGGAGGATATTATTTGTATTTTGGGGTTGTTATGAAAATTGTTAATTCATGTAAATTACTTAGAACATTACTTAGCAAATAGTAAGGGTTATATAAATGTTATAAAAGTTTATTATTGTATCCTACAATATGCAAGCAAGGTAGATATTTTTTATCTCCCTTTCTAGTTAAGGAAACTGAAGCCCAAGAGGTTAAGTGACTTGCCTAAGGTCATATTTTAGTAAGTGATAGATCAGGGAATTCAACCTGGATTTAATTTCAAAATTCATGGGTTTTTTTTGTATTACTCGGTGCTATCCTTATATTTATCTTTCTGAGGAGGAAATAAAGTTGGCAATATGACTATATATTACTATGTACCATATATATTTATATGCAGCTCTAAGAAATGAGGATGATTTTAGTGTGTAGCTGTGGAATCCATTCCAATACTTTAGAGTCACATCTCATACACAAAGCAAATAAAACAACCTCACTCTATATGAAGGTTGAGTTCTCATAAATTTGGGGTCACCCTGGCTTTTCACATTTTCTGACTAATCTCATCCCAGGATGATTCTGCCAGACCCAGGATTACGCATTGTACTTTGTTGTGCTCTTACATCTCACCCACAGGTCGTTTTCCAACACCTAACTCCATTTAATCAACACAAGCTTCTTTAAAACGCAGGCACTTTGCAATCTGAAATGCACAAGGACTTGTCACAAAGCAATTATGAATATTAAGTGCATTACTCGATAAGAATGAGAAGAGCAACTTGAAAACTTTAAAAGTCGGATCATGATCTGAAGGCTTATGGCTCCTGTGATATTTCCCAAGGTATTCATAAATCTTTTAATTAGATGTGAGATTGAACTTTATAGCACTTTATATCAATAAATCATAAATTGATTATCTTTAAAAAACACTTTGCTCTTGAGGCAACTAAAATATCAAAAAATTGATGCCACAGATTAGGGCAAAACAACAACTGTTTAAGTAAACACACATAGGTTTAAAAAGACTGTGCTTCCAGATTGGATATTCAAGAAAGAAAATTCTTACTCAAAATATATTCATGTTTTCATAAAAACAAATTAAGTAAAAAGTGGTCAAGTTTTTGAAGTGCTTTATCATGTCTTTGTCCAAAGTCATCATGCCAGGAATTGTCTGCAGAGATTAAATAAACAGAATGGGGAAGAACAACACATTACCTTCAATTTCCCAGTCAAGCCACCAACAAACAGCATTGCGTTTGCGTCCACATCTAGAATAGTGTACCCTGGAGGTGACGCTGAATGGTATGTACTGGGCATAATGCTGGCTTTGGGTCCGTCCAGAGCTCTCACGGAAATTGTTCCATTTCTCCCAGTTCTTCCAGGGTACGTGTTGAAATGAAATGAAAGAAAATAGAGAAAATGAAGTATGTATTACATTTCTGGTCACTTCAGATTTAAGAGATATAAAATGTAGAGATTTGTTTTGGAATATTTAAGAGATAGCTGGGTGTTTAGCTTCAAACATTCCAGATTCATTAAGCTGAAAATCAAAACCCAGAATCTGCTCTCTGCTATACGTTTACCATCATATTCAACCAGGACCACTGAACAATCTACCCTGATTCTGAATGTGTCCAGTGATAGGAAATGACACAGCAACAATTAGCTGATAGAATTGCTATTGGTTAAATGGAAAGTCTTTTTCCTCTTGCTTTACAAAACAATGTGCTATTTACCTACATGGACTACTTAAACAAGTTTATATTACTTCATTCAGTCTAATTTAATTCAGCAAGTGAACCCCAAATAAGCCACCCTTCTGCAATATAAGCTGCATAATTGCTCCTAAAATCCCTGATTATCTTGGATCCAAATTTGCTGAAGTAGTCTTCCTGGAATCATGCATCATTTATTGTTTGGCACACCATCTTAATGTGTACACTATAAAATCCAGGCTACAGAGTTGTGTATACAAATTGTACAGAAGAACTTCACATTTAGATTCTATTAATAGACTTTTGGAAGCTATTATTATTGTATTTCATTTTCTTTTTTTAAGTGATTTGTTCCCATGAGTTATTAAACATGAAAATCTGATCTTTTTCCAGAGACAAGCAGCCATAACAAAACTTTGTCATATTTCTCTCCCTACTGTCTCATTTTGGTAATCTTTTTATCTTTGAGGGTGCAGTATTAACTGAAATACGTAGAAACAATAGAATGAATTTATAAATAAGGTTCTTTTTTAACAGAATACATCTCTTCTAATAGAAGAACTGTACTTTGCAAATATAAGTATTCTTAAGCCCAATAAAGTACTTAATCCCTCCCCCACCATCACACATGTAAGCATTTTATCTGTTGCTCTCTCCTCTCTCTCCCTCACACACACACGCGCCTTTATTTAAGATATTAAAAAGGAATTGAAGATATTTCTTTTCATTAAGTTTCTTTTAAACTTTTAATTGTGAAAAAATTAAACATATACACACATAGAATGAAACTCTATGTATCTATCACCTAGATTCAACAATCACCAGATCTTCAAGTCTTCTTTACCCATCTCTGATCAACTTCCCTTGGCCTTTAACAAAACCTCTTGACTGTTAGCTGCTTTGTGTTTAGTAGGTAGTTGGGAATTAGAAAAAGAAGAGGAGAAAATGAAGAGGAAGTATTGAGGACAAGAATGGATTCTACAAGTAATCTGTACACTGTTAGAAGTTAATTAAATTAAAGCATCAAGGAGAGAATTAATCAATTTCCTATTCCCTCCCACAAGTAGTGTGGACCTGACATATTTTATATTCATGCCAGCATTTAGATACTGCACCCTCCTGTAGCCAAGACTGCTGTGTAGACTAGAAGAGGCGTTTTGCACCAAAGACAGATACCAATGGCACCTCTTATGCTCTGGATTGTACTGAATAAGGGCAACAGAAAACAACTTAACCTCAAAGTTTCTACAGGACAACTAGATGAGGAGGCCAAAAAGGACTAGTCATTCTGTTCAATACCTTGAAGATTTGTCAATTCCTAACACGTTCTACAAAGGTACCATTCATACATACTTATACATGTGTATAATATATAACATTCGTATACATGTGTGTGTGTACTTATATAGCTACCTTCTTGAAACAGAAATAAAAATTTTCTTATAAACTAGGAAACTACTTCAAAATTCTGTCAATGATCTTAATCTCTATTGAGTTAGTTACCTTGATGCTTCAATACGGTACCAATATGAGTCATCAATAGTCAAATCTGGATATTCGACACGTCCAACTCCGGATCCAACATCCCAGAGGAAGCTTACTTTGCCTTTACGCATTTCTATAGCCAGAAAGTCAATCTAGTGCAGAGAAACACAAAAACAGTAGATATCAGATATGAGGCACCCTGAAAGAGGAAGCCAGCCGAGTCTTTTCAACAGGTGCCATTTACAGATATATGAAATGATCAGAAGCCTCACAATAAAGATTCCCAAATAATATGATCTATTATTTCTATGATTAAATAATACTTTATTCTTGTATCTTTACAATACAATGTCCATACACATGTTCATAGTGCTGAGGCAAATGTGTTAATTCAACCAATTCTAATTAGGTCTAACATTGAGACAAATGTCTTTTCTTGCACTGATACTTGTGGTAGAGATAAAAGCAAATATTTGGGTTTAGAATTCATTGTTTTCACCATGGGCACTGATGTTTTTGAGGGGCCAGGTATGCTGTTTCACCCAAGGTGATCCAAAATTTCTCACCTGATTTCCAAGTATTGATTTATGTGATAAGTGGTCTGTTGAAAAGTCTTATTCATTTTGGAAGGTCTCCATGCATATAAAGTCAAATGGGTCAAATGAAAGGAATTAGAAGTTTGAGGCTCTTTTAGATACAATTTCTGTTATTTCAGTTTGAGTCATTAATTCAACATGAATCAGAAGAGTTTTCATTGGTAAGAAATAGTACACAATTTTCAGTTTCATTTCACATGAAAGTTCACTGTAATTTCTTAGTTAGAGAAAAATTTTTAAGAAGCCTTATTCCTATTAATCTTTCCTCTTAAATAGCTGGATCTGAAAATATAATTCAAAAATAAATGCTGGTATACTCACAAATGAAAGCAGATATGCCTAAACACTGTAAAAAGTTTTCATTTCATTTGCCTTCTTATTTAATTTGACACTTCAGAACTTGGTGAGGTAAGATTCTGAGGTTTTTGAATCTGAAAGGCTACCTTATTCAATTTTGGGATCATTATATTAGACTTTATACATTTCCCACACTACCAGGATTAACCTCTGACTATACACATACACAGTAGGCCAAAGAAAGGCTGAATGTTAGACTTACAAATTTGGCACTTCCAAGATAAAAAAGGAGGTTGTCCGCGACAGCCGTCTTTACATTGACAATGATATTATTGTAGCTTCCTTTCTTGATTTCTGGCTTATATGTTCGAATGCAGTCACCTCCCGAAGACACAGACACTTTGATCTTCAAGAAAAATGAGGTACAAAGAACCAAGACTAAATCTCTCAGAAAGTTTGAAGTAGCTCCCAATCACAAAGCCATCATCATCTCTTCTTTGAAGTTATTTTTCCATCAGCAAATGGTATCATTAAATGCCCATATGCAGACCCCATTATACTCATTAATGAAGGCATAGAAGAGCATCTTTCCACCAGTATTTTGACAATGAGCTGTTCACAGTCCCATGGCTTGTTAGCACGCCAGTACATTTTGAAGCATACAACTAACAAATTCTTGCCTTCATAACTTACTCCTTTATGAATAGGGGAACATTCTCAAGAGGTGATTTTATATGAAGCTAATGGTATAGATCTTCATTCAGGTTGTTTAATGAAATTTTACAATTCAAATTTCAGTGATTTTGGTATCACTTAAAGTAGAAAACCATTTTTCTTTTAGTTTTTGAGAGGAGATTACCTACCCTGCCATGTTCTTACAGTTGAAAGAGGCCAACTAGATTTTGTTCCAGATGTTCTAACAATAAGAAGAATAGTAATCATTCTACTCAGAACATACATTTCAGAATAAATTATACCTTTTATTAAGTCACCAGGAAAAGGAACAGAAACAATTTCCAGTGGCTATCATTACTAATGTATTTAACAGCTCCTTTTTCTTTTGACTAGTACTTTAAAAATTACTATAAATTGCTAAGATAGAAATTCCTATGTGACTCGAGCTGACACTGTTTGTACCAATTTGTACTTACATTTAGGGAGCCTTTCTTCAATCACAAATAACACTAGTTGATTATTCCATTTAATTTTCTTTGGTTCATGTATACTATCAAAAAGGTACTTTCAGGACAGCAATGTTGTTGTTTGGACTCAGAGAGATTCTGTTACTTTGTTAGTGATAGTGCTCAAAGTAGGAGGCGGAGACACATACAAAACTTCTCTCTGTCACTGATTCAAATTCCTGGCTTCAGGCTTCAGGAAGCCTCTTGGCCCTCACTCAGGGTGAATTTCCATATTCTCATCACTTATAGCACTTTGCACACTTTGGAGAAAGCCAACGGCTATTACTGTTACCTCCATAAAAGGGCTGTGCAAACTCCAAACAAGATAGCCTAGGACACCAAACCCATCTCCATCTTACCGTGAGACAAGGAGGTGTCTTGAAGAGTCTAATGAGAGAGTAGGTGTTAGGCAGCACCAGCACCCCTCTCCAAGGGTGGTACAGACTACACAGAGGACGTGCTGGATTCAAAATTGGTTGGATTCAAAAGAGAAAGCTAAGGAGAGATTTTTGGTTCTGACAAATATGTAAATTCATCTATGTTTGAGAACTCCCAGGGATATAGCAGATCTGTTGAATCTCCTGCGGATCCTGTGTAAGTCATATACTTGTACTGTTTCCTCACCTAATCTGCTATCCAAATTGCATTTCCAAGCAAAGAAAACAGTGTGCTGGAAAGAAACAGGGGCTCACCCACATGGAGTTCTGTGTGGGGCTGGGGCTGGAATAATCTAGGAAGACTGCTACTTAGACTGCTCTCCCTGTCCTTTCCTTCCCTCTAAGGGTGGGACCCAGACTGCCAACTGAGGAGCACAGTACTGGTCACCAGAGTGTTTGCTCTGTGTCCTGGACAGTTAGTCTTCCTGCTTGTGTGATTTTCAGTTAAGAAGGTAGCTCTTTGTTCCACAAAGATAAAATAGGATTTCCCTTCTACATAAAATGCTAAGAGTAGATGAATCAAAATGACTTACAGTCATCCAAAAAGAACACAGATCAAGTCCAGAAGCCTTGACAACAGATTTTTATCAAGGATTTTTCCCCCTAGTTTTAATGAATTTTATTAGAAGGAATAATCTCAAACTAGAACTGATAATGGTTAAAATGTCACAAAATGTACAATTTGTTAGAGATTTTAAAAAAGATCAAACTGCCTTAATAAAATTTATTTATTTATTTTTAACAGGAAAAAAAAAAGACTTGCAGAGAAACAGAACCGGGAAAGGTATAACTCATTTTCTAGCCATCATATGTTATTTTGATTATTTCTTTTGTTATTACAAATAACTCGTATGTGTTATAAAGAACACAATGTAGTAATACTCCTCTGTTACTGTTTAGAGAAGAAGTGACTGAATATGGGTGGAATGCATGACTGATCAGGATGTTTCTGTCCTTGCTTGGGAATACCTGGTAAAAATGGTAGGGGATTACATGACTGGAGTGTTGAAAGCGGGGTTCTCAAAGCGTTGTAGACAGAGCACCAGTACTGAAGCCTAATTCAACTGATGAGACTCCATTGGAGTACTGAAAGTCTGAGTAGCTATTTTAGAACTAAGGGTGTTTAACATCTCTAGGAGTTAAAATTCTCTGCCTTATGGCATACTTTACATATCAAAAATATATGGATCTCTGAACGACATGGCATTGTTATACCCAATACGCCAGGAATTAATCTTGTAAAGTAACCTACTGCTCAACTCTTACACATTTTTATAAAAACCCCTCTAGATTTTCTGTTCTCTGGCTTACAGTTTTGAATATATCCTCAGTATCTGAAATATTCAAGCAGACCAAACTATTAGTAACCAGTCAATAACTACTAATCTCTCTGTTTAAGTACCTTGTGTTTTGTTTTCCAATTATAGATATTTTTTTATATACCTTAAGACAAGTAAATCAAAGGACAATATTTATAAATTTCTCTAGAAGAAATCTCTGACATATATCCCTCTCATAAGAGTGGAGAGATTTCTGAAATACAAACATCCTCTTAAGATATTTGTTGCTATCAATTATTGTTATTTCTTTTTTGTGTGTGAATTTTTGAATTTTATTTTATTTATTTTTTATACAGCAGGTTCTTATTAGTTATCCATTATATACATATTAGTGTATATATGTCAATCCCAATCTCCCAATTCATCACACCACCCCCCCGCCACTAATTATTGTTATTTCTAATGTGAGCCCTTAGTAAGACTTCTAAATAAAAATCACTATGAAGTAGGTCTCTCTGAGGCATTTCTCATATACAACATTATTTACCAATTCGTCATCATGAACTCAAACATTAATGAGGATCTCATTATTATATCTATTGAATTTTCACTGCATTTTTTCCTCCAGTTAACTAGGTCATTCATTTAAAAAGAGTATCAGCCACTCAACTTCAGAGTGAACAAACAAGAGAAATCTACTTTAAAATAAATGTCTTTAATTTCTTGGTCATATTGAATATGTGTTAGGGCCACATCCAGACACTCATGCCAGATTACAAATATATTTCTAAAATCGGGCAAATGTAATCTTCAATTAGTACAAAACCCATTTGAAAAAAAGTTGGCTGCTTACAAATTTATAACATCTTACAAAAAACAAAGCACTTTGTTGTAACTTCCATTTCCAAAGGTAGTTACAAATTTCCTTAAAAGGCACGGACAGTGATTGTTTTTTCAAGCATGACTTTTATACCTTTCTTTCATTTTGTATTTTGAGACAGGTTTTATATATTTACATGCCAGACTTTTATCTTTCTTTCCAGGGGGGTGGGGGTGGGATGAGGAAGCATTTATAACTGATGAATATATAGGCATATTTTTAGATTTCTTTACAGTGAAGAAATAATGAAAATGTACAGATTTCCCTGCTTGGTAACTAAGGCAGAAAATGTGGCTAAGTGTGGGATTCACAAGAGAACAGTTACTATTACTGCTTCTTCAAACTTAACATGGCAAAATACAGGAGGGATACATCAATCTCTTTCTTTCTCTTACCACTGCCACTGCTACAGTTGGGTCTCTTATTAAATTTGCTTCCTTCTTTCTAGTTTCTCTCATCTACCCCACAAACTACTTCTGGATTCATATTAAAAGAAGCACCGTTCTGATTATATTGCATTTCATGTTCAAGAACTTTCAGCTTCTCCTCACCAATGAGGTTTATCTCAGGTACAACTGTGGCTAAAAGAAACTGTTTAACTTACCATTCAACTTACCTGAGAAAATCTGGCCTCTGTTGAATTTTCTAATTTAATGTTCACTCTAACAATAGTCTTGGCAAATTAAACTGTTCTGTCATGAAATGACCCTGAAACCTCCTTTTCTCGCTGCCTTGGCTGAAGTCATTCCCTCTCCTCAGAATGTTCTCCTTCTTCACCTGTCATCCCATGTCCAGCACTATCCCATTTCAGAGCCTGGCTCAAATCCTTCCCTTCAGGAAACCTTCCCGCCCCGACTAGAGGTGATCTTTCCTTTCAGAAACTTAATAGCACTTCCCAGTGCTCATGGAATGTAGCACAATATTCTGCATTATCTTAGTTATTTGTATACATATCTTATTTCTTCTATGGCGTTGTAAACTGTTCGAGTGGAAGAACATGCCTCACAGCATGTAACCTTGTGCATAGGGGATGCTTTTTCTGCATTGGTTAAATCTTAAATAAAAATCCAAACCTTGGAGTAACATCTGATTTCTTTTCACCTTGTGCTTCACATATACAATGCTCACCTGTCCTCCTTACTGCCTGCAAGGTTTTCATATTGTAGTTCAACGTATGTCTCCTCAACCCTATCTGCTTCTTTTACTCTGAGTTTATGTACTTCATCTTCACTAATCTTTCTGTCATTTTCTAGGTTTCTCTTCAATTAGTCATGAATTCCTTTTCAAGGTTCACCCTGAACTTATTGTCTTGACCTGGTTTAAATATATCAGGTGTGTATAAGGAGGGAGAAGAATATACTGTCACTTGGGCATCATATTCTTGGCCATTTACTAAAAAAATAAGTTTATGGATTAAGAAAGGTTATTTCTGGTCATTTTAGCTTCACAGTTGTTTAAAAATAGAATTTTTTAGAACTACCATATGATCCAGCAATTCCACTCCTGGGTATATATCCGAAGAAAATGAAAACATTAATTTGAAAAGATACATGCACCCCAGTGTTCAGAACAGCATTATCTACAATAGCTAAGATTTGGAAGCAACCTACGTGTAAAGAAGATGTGATATATATATTCGATGGATTATTACTCAGCCATAAAAACAAATGAAATTCTGCCATTTGCAACAATGTGGATGGACCTAGAGAATATTATACTTACTGAAATCAGAAAGAAAAAGACAAATACTCCATGTTATCACTTATATGTGGAATCCAAAAACTAAAACAAATGAATGTATGTAACAAAACAGAAACAGACTCACAGATATAGAAAACAAACTAATGGTTACCAGTGGGGAGAAGAAAGGGGAAGGGGCAAGATAGGGGTATGGGATTAAGAGATAAAAACTACTATGTATAAAATAAATAAGCTACAAGGATATATTATACAGCCCAGGGAAATATAGCCATTATTTGTAATAACTTTAAATGGAGTATAGTCTATAAAAATATTGAATCACAATGTTGTACACCTGAAACTAATATAATACTGCCAATCAACTATATGTCAATAAAAATAAATAAATAAATAAATTTTAAAAATGGAATTTGTAAGATTGAAGTACAGTTGATTTACAATGTTGTATTAGTTTCTGATGTACAGCAAAGTGATTCAGTTATATATGTGTATATATATATACATATATATATATTCTTTTTCAGATCCTTTTCCATTATAGGTTATTACAAGATATTGAATATAGTTCCCTGTGCTATAGAGTAGGATCCTGTTGTTTATCTATAATACATAAAATCATGTATATCTGTAATTCCCAAGCTCCTAATTTGTCCCCCTCTTTCCCCTTTGGTAACCATTAAGTTTGTTTTCTATGTTTGTGAGTCTGTTTCTGTTTTGTAAATAAGTTCATTTGTATCAAAAAATGGAATTTTTGGGATGGAAGGCTTGGGTATCTAAAAAGATTTCAGTTTAAGCCTGATAACATGAAAACTGTTATTTTTTTTCATTCTACTTCTAAAAAGACCATAAGATGACTTCACAAGGCTGAAGTTTCATATTGGCATTTACAGTTCTGTCCTGGTTCATTAAGATGCTACCTTCTAGGAAGTTTTGCCTCTATCCGTATAGTCTTCTAACTGGGTTAATAAAGAGCAAAATTTTGAGACAAGTGAAGTATTTCCTATTCTTGCTCCAAAAAATTGTAGAAATTGTAAGCAAAATAATTTTTGGTTGCTTGTACTCAAAAGAATATATAGAAAATAATAGTTCCTCTATGCTATTATTCCTTATAACCTTGTCCGTTCATTCCTTCTACAGCCTCACTGGTTGGCCTGTTTTGCTTTCATTAAGAGCAAGGCACTCTCATGCATGCCTTTTTAGTACACAAAAATCAGGCTTTCATTCTTACAGTTTGTATTAACTCTATTCAAACAATAATAAAATACATCAGAACTTTCATTTCTAAAACAATAAGTAGTAATTATTCTTCTCAAGAAATGTCTTTTGAAATTTATGGGAAAAATATCTAATCTTCCATTCCCCACCTCACCTGCAAATAGCTTCAAATTAAAGGAAAAGAACAAGAGATCATTCAACAGGATACACTGAAGGAAGGTATTCCTTCTGGGAATAATACAAAAAATTACAATCATGTACTGGTAACTGAAAGCAGAAAGAGCTTACAGAATTGGCCTGCTTCCGGGCTTGGTTTATCAGTTCTTTTATCTCAGAGATGTTTTTCTTCAGGTTATCCTCAAGTTCCTTGATGGGTTTGAGCTTATCTATCAGTCGATCAGCTTCTTGTTCTAGATTTTTTACAGTGGCATCTGCATCTGCAACTGCATAGAACAAGATTAGCACATACCATGCACTCACACTCATACACACACACAGACACAGACACACATGAACATGCATGCACACACAGACACACATACACAGAAATGAAAATAGCAGTATGCTTAAGTAAATAATGGAAAAGATTTCATCTCATCCACACGACAAAAGCAAGGCCATGAGAGTTGAAGCAGTTTGTGATGGCAAATGGAAATATTTTAGTTGGGACTCAAGCAGACCAGAGATGTTAGAGAAAGAAGGCCAGCACTTTGGTTTTGTGATTGAGGTGAAAATTTGCATTGAAGATTGAGAATATGATGAACTTAATTCAATGCTTAATTTCTAGCTTCAGCCCCAAAGCTAACCTTTATAGCATAGAACTTTAGTCATAGAATCAAGGAATTGGAGAAGCATCTTTAAAATGTCACCTAGTCTGTCCAAGCCAGAACTGTATTTAAATCAGGGTTCTCACACAAAATTGGTTTTCCTTCTTTTTCTCACTGTCTTTCTTTTTGCATCTTAACGAGAAAAGCTATAAAAATGTCTTCTGAAAAACATCTCAATGTTGAACCATCCTTCGACTGAAGGCCTATGTTATACTTTAATTAAATCTTTCATGCTGCAGTTCATTTTCATTTTGAAGAATAGTTGATTCTCCTGCTCTTTACATTAGGTTGAACCACATTAAACTCTCACTTTTGTAGTTAACATTTAAAGAAGGTTGAATATTGACAATTTTAAAAGGGGTTTAACCTTAAAATAATTTAAGGTTATCACTGATCCTTAGACTTCCAGCTTGTGCTTTTCATAGGAGGGCAAATGACACATGGAAAATCAATTATTCTGTCCTTAAGATGCTGACAGTCTTATCCAAACCATATCATTAATTACCTGATCAAGTGTATATTGTTCTGTTTTCTGTCATTGCCACCCTGATGAAAAAGAGAAACTGCTTAAGGTCCAAGGCTTTTGGCCCTGATGAACTATGAACGATCTGGGAATTAATCCTTAGGAATGAATCAGATGTGCTTGAAAGGAAGTAAGTTATTTTAAAACTCGGTTTTGAAGTAAGTATTTTGAACTCATGCTCATAAATATGAGTTATATTGTTAGTGATGTTTATATTTATTTTATTTATTTATTTTTGGCTGCATTGGGTCTTCGTTGCTGGGCGCAGGCTTTCTCTAGTTGCAGGAAGCAGGAGCTACTCTTCATTGCAATGTGCGAGCTTCTCATTGTGGTGGATCCTCTCGCTGCAGAGTACGGGCTCTAGGTGTGCGGGCTTCAGTAGTTGTGGTGCAGGGGCCTAGTTGCTCCGCGGCATGTGGGATCCTCCTGGACCAGGGCTCGAACCCGTGTCCCCTGCATTGGCAGGCAGATTCTTAACTACTGCGCCACCAGGGAAGGCCCATGGTCTATTATTAACTTCAACTAATAGAGTTGCTAGATCAAGAACTGACTCTTCTGAAATGAAGGTTATTGAGGTCAAAGCTCTTGTTACATAATTGTATAGGTATTCAACATAAAGACAGTTACCCCTCCGTTTTCACACTTTAAATAAACCATTTATCCATTTTCTCCCTTCCTTTAATATTCCCCAATATTACTCTGATATTCTGAAAGTTATTCTAGAAGTGAGAAAAAGTGATTTAGATTTAGATTCATGAGAATGAAAAAAGGGCTATGCAGGGACTACTTAGACAAGTAATGAATCCTTTTCTTCTAGAGCTCCCAGAAGCTTTTATCAAATGGTTCAAAATGGAACCTGGAGGTCCCCCATCCCCTACTTCCCCCCCACCCCTATCTTCTGTAGCAGTCGAAGTCATATGGAAATTATCTTCTTGAGGTTTTAAAAATAACCTGTCATATTGAGTCTGATGTTCTCTTGTGCAGTAGTTTTTGAAAACTTCTCACTTTCTTCCAGAATTATTTGTGTGGATTTTAAAATCATTGCTGAAGACAGATTTTAATAACAATGTTTTACTAGAGAATTATCTATCTCTTTTAGCCTTTACAATTTATTAGCCTAGAGTTTTGCCGAGTCTTCTCTTACCTGCTAAATTTCTTCCCTTATCTTGTTATATCTCCTTCAGAACTTTGCCTATTTGTGCTTTATTTTTCTTTATTAAGCCTGTCAGCCCTCTAAAATTTTTAATCTTTATATTCCTAAAGATATACCACTTGAATTTATCACATCTATTATTTTCTGTCTTCTAATTCATTACTTTTTTATCGTCTTTCTTTTAGTTAATTTTATTTTGTCTGACTTATAGAGTTGATTGCCTAAATTGTTTATTTCAATGCTTTTTAGTAATATTGCATTCAGTTTCCACTGAGGACTGCCTTCATTGTATTTCTCAGGTTTTGATATGCTGGATTTTATTATTACTATTTTCTATTTTTCAGTTTTATTTTTGACTTGGAATTTAAACTATGAAATTTTTTAAGACAGAATATTTTTATATCCCAGTGACTGCTCACTTGTTAAGGTCTGATTTTATTAATTTTGTTTTATGCATCTCCAAATATAATGCTCTTGAAGTTGAGAATAATTACTTGTAAGGGGGGGAGTGAGCTTCAGGGGGGACAGCAACAACAGCAATGTAGATTTTAATCTATTTTAATCCTGCTAGAAGGAAGCCATTTGGACTTCAGTGGCTGCATATATGTTATCAGAAGCATCATAATTTAGTTGAATCTGTGGGAGAATTCAATTTTCTACTGTTATATGGATAACAGATATTTCACTAACTTTTCAAACACACAATTAAAATATTTATGTCAAATATATTCACATACTAATTTTTTGTAAGGGAAGATTCCTTTATTAATCCAGCATTAATACTGTGACACTGGAAAGAATAGCTATCTGATGTTTAAAGCAGTACTAAAACATGGAAACATGCAAAGCTGAAGCTTTCTGCAATAGTCAACCAAGCATAAAAATTACTAAAAGGTATGCAAGTAAACATATACATACTGATTTCTTCAGGTAATTTCATATGGAAGTAAAACAGAAAAATAGAAAATTCATGAGAAAATATTTTTAATAGGTATTATAAAGTAGTGATTATCAAAAAAATAGAACTTTTCACAACAGGTGCTAATTACAAATTCACCCCATTTTAAGTCAAACTAGTGTTATCAAGTAAAAGTCCACAAAAACATGGCATTTAGCAGCCATTGTTCATATTAAAAGGAGATTTATTATAATGTTCTAATAAGATAGAAACAGACCCAGTTTATTAGTGTTTATAGATATTAACTATTTCTTTTGATGATAGAATCATAAGTGAGATAAATAGTATAAAAAGGCTACTCTCAGCTGAGAATCAATCTGAAAATGAATGAAATGATACCTTAACTTACAGAATAAAAGAGAGAGTGACATTTACTTTAAAACTTATTTTCATTCATTTCTTGGGGGGAAATATTGTGATTTGGCATGAGTCTGAACTAGTTATTCAGATGGTATCTTTGAACTACAGGGGTAAGCTAACTCTGGGCTTACATAAGAAATAAATTTAAAACTATATATCTCTTCTTTTTCTTCCCTGAAGAAGTGATGAGGAGTGAAATCCTTCTCCCTAGCTCCGAAGTGCATGTCAGCTGTGTTTGTACACTTCCTTGCTCAGGAAGGAGTCATGCTAGTTGTATCTGTTATTTCATAGCATCATTAGCCTTTGATCTGAGGCAAAGGTGCTGAAAAATCAGGCTCCACTCCCTCCGTCGAATGGCATCTGGATTATACAGTGTATAAGGTCAATAACTGTGTTTTTGTTATTACAATCTACAAATGTTTTAATTCCCAGTAAATATATTGGTGCCATATAAAGCGGGCTAACCTCTTGAGACTGACAAGTACAAAGAATCAAGCATCTCCTTTGGTGAAATCACATACTAAAATAACATTTTATCACTTGAAAGAATAAAAAATATTAGAAATCATAATGTTTATTGAGTATAATTAATATAATTATTATATTTAGTTCTCCCACATTTTCTTGTAAATCCTTGTTAACTCAATATAGTTTAATACAATATACAAAAGATGTAAAGAAATATTCTTCTTGATAAACTAGACAAAAATTTTATTTTCCTGATAATGTTAACTAACCAGAATCTAAGTAATAAAATATTAATATTTTCCAATTTGAATGCATTTCAAGTTGATCCTATTTAATATCCTGTTCTAACAGGCCTGCTAATAAGACTGCTCCTTGAACTCTAGGTTCTATGGAATTTCACCAACTCCGAGGATATAATTTCCCAAGTATAACTGTATTTTCAATTACTCTAAAGGATTTAAAAATATTTGGCATCGCTATACCAAATATCATGTAGATTTGAGAATTCCTAATTTCCTCTCAATTGGATGAAATTTGAATAAGATAAGCTCTAGTGCAGAGATGGGAGTCTTGGATTCTGTTTCTGGAGCTGCACACACTCAATTCCTGAGCCCAGTCTATGAAGGGTGGAGGGCAGACTACACCACTATGAGGGTCCCTTCCTGCTGTAACAGTTATGAGTCTAGGATACTTTTATAGTGTGAAGAAATAAATGACATAATCAAAGTGAAAAAGCACATCTTACTGTTCTTTGAAGGATCTTTTACCACGGCATTTGTTTTGGCTACGCTGTCTGCCAGTTGATTGTAATTTTTCTTCAGGCCATCAAGATTCTGGTGGAGATCTTTAATCTGTGCCAGTACATCTTTAGCTGTGTCGTTGGCTTGTCTTGCTTTGTCCTTAACAGCTTGCAGTTTAGCGGCTGTGTCTGTCAGCAGAAGACGGTATGAGAAACTAAACAAAGGGTCTGGAGTTAGTGGCTTAATCTATGCTTGTCAAAGCGAGGCTGTGGCTGGCTGACCTCAGGGACACAGGCACAGAGGGAAAGGCTGAACTTTGTCTCATTCAGTCATAGCAAATGAAGTACATTTTTAGCTAAATTGAATTTTCTCAGGGACTTTGGCTATGAATACCTGATTAGCTCTTAAAATAGCAATGTGATTGTTCTAAGTGTTCATTGTGTAAGGGTATATTGTGATTTGCTGCTGAACATATTAAAGAGAGAAGTTTATCCACATGAATCAAGCAGCTTCATCAAAAGTAGGTTTAAGATTTAATCTGCATTTCTGAGGCAGGGGGGAAGGGAATGAATGTGTTTCAATTTTAGTATAAAGAGACTTTTTCAGATATATTAGACCTTGTGTTTGTGTATTTATATTTGTTTTCAGCATTGGAAATTTTCTATGTACATCTTTACTATTGAAGAGTTGACATGAAAATCGGGAAAATTACTTAGGATTTTTAATGTTAAAAAAGTAAAAATCATTAAGGTTTTAATATTTCCTGTTTTGTATAGATGGATGTGTTTCCTTCACCATAATTTGTATAAAAAACATATATATGTGCCTAGTAGTATGTTGTAGATTAGTGGTTAAGACCACAGCCTCTGAAGTTAAACTGCGAGGTTCAAATCATATATGCCTCTTTTAACAATGGTTCTTAGTATCCCTAAGTTTGTCCCCTATAAACTGGAGATAACAATGCTATTTACCTTGTAGGATTAGTATCAGGATTACATACACTTAACATAAACATATTGAATAAGCACTCAAAAAATGTTAGCAACCCTTGTTATTGTTATATCATGCTACTAAAATATAAAAATAGTATCCCTAAAAGAATAGTGTTTTCAGGAACTAATACGAAACATTAACTCCAAGTATGTGTAATAGGTAGAAAGATATTACAGACATGGTTCAATTCTTAATGTTTTTGAAAGCTAAAACATTTAAGTAACAGAACTTTGCCAGTAAAGATATGCTGAAAGGCAGTGGGCTCTACATATTACTGTAGGTACTGTAATAAGCTGCAATTGTGTACATCAACATTGTAGAGAATAATGTCTGTATGATTTTATTTTTCCCACCAATATAAGATTTCCTGGGCCAAAACATGGAAGGACAATACAATCATAAGGTGTCTATATTTTCCTTTTTTTTTTTTTTTTTTTTTTTTGTGGTACGTGGGCCTCTCTCTGTTGTGGCCTCTCCCGTTGCGGAGCACAGGCTCTGGACGCGCAGGCTCAGCGGCCATGGCTCACGGGTCCAGCCTCTCTGCGGCATGTGGGATCTTCCCGGACCGGGGCACGAACCTGTGTCCCCTGAATCGGCAGGTGGACTCTCAACCACTGCGCCACCAGGGAAGCCCTATATTTTCCTTCTTGTAATTTATTCCAACGAATGTCAGCTAGGGTAACAAATGATAAATATCACAGTGTAAAGTATGATTTAGTTTCTCATTCTCACAAAGAAGAATTCATAAGTAAGAAAACTGTTATCGAATAGCCTGACAATGGTACAAATGTAGTGTTAGGAAAAAAAGGCAGAAGTTAGAACGTTCTTTAAGAGTTCATATCTACTGGCACGGTTTGCAGTGTCCTGAATGCTTACCATTTGGAATGGCTGATAACTTTTCCAAAGTGTCATTCAAAACTCTCAGGAGATCCCTGTTTCTGACATTGGCATTGTCTAATCTGGTTGTCAAGCCATTCAGACGTTCCTCATTTTCTGTGAACAGAAGACAAAAAAGGATGAAATAATTTTAATCATCTCTGAACTGATACATGGATATAAAATTTCAGGTTATTTTAATAAAAATTTAGTTAAAAGCAAGAAATTGATTTACTTTATTGGCATCAGTCCATAAATATATTTCAGACCAGACTATAAAATATGTGTTTATATGACCATTTGACACTTCAACATGTTCAACAATTACATTTTCTTCTTGGTATCTGATCTTTATTTGACTTAATTTGATGGTTTTCTATGGAGAAAAAACTTTGACAGATTTGGTCTTTTATTGCATTTATAATGATGCCCTCTTGACATCACTCCCATTATGTCATTATTTTAAAAATTTTATTACCAAAATGAATCACTGAATTAGCTTTTAAAAATCTCAAATAGATATGATTGTTAAGCAGAATCTCCCAACTTTACTAAATATCATTTATTAATATTTATTTGAAAAAACAAAAATCAAAAGAATGAATAGTTTCTAGCACATTTCCAATTTTTTATAGAGAAAATAATATTTTACAAATTACTTCAAGTAGGCTTTATATAGGGTTTTTCTTGGTACTTTAGCATGTTTATTTTAAAATTAAAATATATTATTTACTATTACTAATGTAACATTACTACTGTAAATTTTCCAGCTTCTCTCCACTAATTTTTAACATGTCTGAATTTTAAGTTAGTTTGTATATAATATTGTATTTTATAGCAGATAAAAACTAGGAATGGAACAAGTAAGGCAGTTAATGATGGTGTGAGTGACAGTGTACTAAAACCTTTCATTTTATACCTGGTTGTGCTGGTTAAATCATTTTCTCTGTGCAAATATTTTTGCTTTTTTTAATCTAAAACAGTAAGATAAATAAGCAACTTGGACTGGGGAAGACCGTTATTTGCCAACACCGAGACTGTTGTTTTCGTCACTTTCCTGGTACCCAGAGTGGGCAGACCAGGAGAGACTACATCTCACAGAACAGAGCCAGAACAGTCTTGATTCGATTGTGTGTGCACCCTTGTAGAGGTAGGGCATCTGGCTTCTTGCAGGAACCAAACAAGCCACTGGCAGCTTAGGGAAAAATGCTTGCCTTTATTGGCCTTCATCTGGGAAGAATAGCAAAGGGAAGGGAATACAGATGGAGGATTCTTAACTGTCAGTGTACTGGGTGTGAAAAAGAGTACTGAACATATTAATTAACGATCCACTCCATTTCATATCAGGGTTTTATAGGCGGATGATTTACACCACTGTTATACTACAGTAATATAAGTATATAATATTGTTTGAGGCATCTGCTTTTAGGTTCCAAGCCAAAGACCTAACATCACTGAAAAACAAAGCATAAAGTATTCCAGCAAAACATGGCTCTAAAATATCAATATGTCCATTTCAGTCACTAAGATATTATTATTTTCAATTCTACTCCTTCAAAATATACTTTCCAAGTAATTAGATTTTCTCCTCTGTCAATCACAATTCACTTTTCTTTTAGTACTTCTGTTACTTTCACTGCACTAAAGTAAAATCTTTGACTAGGTTATGGAAAGAATACTTTCTGAAATAAAGACAGTCTGATTTTGACTGTGATAGCTATATGAATTCCCTGAGAATAGTTAAAGGCTGCTCTTTTGATATTAATTTAGAAGTCTTCATCAATTAAGGAAATAGAATGGTACAAATTTCATTTCTTAGTTTCTTGATTGTATTTGACTTTTTAAATAATGAAACATTTAAAATGTTCTGGCAAGCAAGATATACATGTACAGTTGCAAAAATCATTAATTTAAAGGGCATCACTTGGTGTACACTATTTTATGAATTCTGATAGCAAATACTGGCAGAATAATCAGGCCAATTATTCAGAAGAACGACTGATCTGAAGAACATTGTTACTGCCGTCCCTCAAGTTTCAAAGCAGTGATTTTGTTCCTCTGCTTTCTGTACTAGAAAGTCAAGATGTGAATATTCTGAGCCTGTTCTGATTTCTTTGTTTCAGCTATTTGACTCTATTTTCTTGTTAATTTATCCTTTCTTACACTCTGGTCATTTTTTTCTGAAGTACTTTTTGGAATTTCTCAAACCAAGTCTCAACACTTTATAGCTTTGTCAGTCTAATTCTTTAGATGAATAGAAGTTGTATGCAGAAAAGAATTACAGATTTTAAAATGGAAAACTTACAAAATATTAGCCATGAAAACCTAGAAAAATAAGCACTCCAAGGCTGGCTTTAAATGCAAAGATATATGAGGCAGAGGTATCTATAATCAAAATGTAAGGAAGAACGCATGTGGTCCAGTTAGAATGGTAACATGGCCAAAGAAACAGAATTATTGGTAGTTAAAAAAAATATCTAACCCAATTCTTTACTTGTAATTTTTGGGGAACAAGAAAAGGATCCAAATTATAATCATAGTGCATTTTCTGCCCCTTATTTCTTCAGTATTCATACTCATTAGCTGTAGCCAAGTCATTTATCTTCTCTCTAGATATCACACCCAACGAACCTCAAAGGCTACACACACGCTCCAGCTTTGGCTCTCCCTTTCTCATTCTCTCCTCCCACATCAGAAGACAAATGTCCAGGAATGGGTTCGTCAGAGACAGAGCTCATAAAGTGAGGGAAAGAAGCAGAACAGCCAGGGTACACTGTGAACATTCCTGAAAATATCATTCACCTTTGTTGCATAACCATTGACATTGAACAAGGTAGACATATTCAGAATGAAAATCACTAGACAGAGTTGTATGTTACTTCCATTAATAATATGCATTTACTTATGTTGACCTCATTCCTGGTACTGTGCTAAACATATTAGAGTTTAGTTTACTTGGAACTGCTAACACTGAACTATGCTATGTAATATCTCAAAATAAAGCTATTACAAGTAAATCAGTTATACAGCAGAAACTAACACAACATTGTAAATCAACTATATTTCAATAAAAATAAAAAAAATAAAATAAAGCTATTATAAGTATATCTTTGATCATTAATAATGCATTCTTTTACAAATTGTAGCCATTAGAGAACTGAAATTATTACAGGACATGGAGCTGGGATTTGTGGGTTCAAATGTCATTTCTACCCCTTTTTACATGTGTAAAATGAAGATAACAACTTCCTTCATATGACTGATATGAGAAATCAATTGAAGGATGTATGAGAAAATACTGGATTTATCACAGGCAGTTACTAAATAGTAACAAATAATTCATGTTGGTTTGATAATTTACATTGGCCTGATAATTGCCCTGGTACGTTTGCCAGTTTTCAATAATATTATTTATGATTTGCTTTCTTCTTTGTTTAAACCGCATCATCCAGAAACTAAAGTTGTTAAATTTTCTATTATATTTTTTTAATATATGTATATAGCTCTCATTTTCAACTAAATATAAGAATGATTTTTATAGATTTTAATGGGAATGTTCTATTTTGACTGTTCACACTCATCTAGTTAAGTTCCTCAAATGTAATTTTTAATTTTTATTAATATGAACAAAGCATAAATAAATACCTTGAGAGAATCCCTCATTCACAAGGGTGAAGTTTGTAGAAATGTTTATAATTTTGAAGGGATCTAGTTAAATAGAATCTACTGCAAAATTACCATATAGATAACATTTTGCAAGCAAAATTTTCATTACCATGACATTTGTCTTATGAGCTACTACTTGTACTCAATATCACTTCTGACTTGCTCCTTTACCAAAAAATGGAGAAATATCCTCTCTTTAAGATTTCTTTGTAAAAAAATTTTACAAGGCTACAAATCTGTTTCATCTTTTGTTCTAGAGGCTCCTTCTGAATTAGAGAACAGGTTAATCTCTGCAGAGCTTCTATCTGCAGTTCCGAAGCAGCAAGTTTGGAATAGGTAAGGGATCTGTATGAAGTCAGGTGGAAACCTTGATTTTGACCTTTCTGGTAATGAGAGATTCCTGCTACTCTCTTCCATTCACTCATTCTTTATCAAATATTTGTTAGGGCTATGAGTTTTAATGTGTCACCTCTGCACCATGGCAAAAGCCCAGCGTTTTTGTCCAGCAGTGGTTAAAAGCATCAGCTTTGAAGCCTGACTAACTTGTTAAATTGTTGGCTCCACTATATTTATGAAGTTTATTCAATCTGTTAGTATTTCTTCGACTTAAATGATTTTGCTTTAAATATCAAAGGTGGTCAACTGTACTAAATTATATAATATATGATTGCTCTGTACAATTTATTAATTTTATTACATTGCATTATGGGTTTTGTTGTTGTTGTTGTTGTTGTTTTGCAGTACCTGGGCCTCTCACTGTTGTGGCCTCTCCCATTGCGGAGCACAGGCTCCAGTCGCACAGGCTCAGCAACCATGGCTCACGGGCCCAGCCACTCCGTGGCACGTGGGATCTTCCCGGACCGGGGCACGAACCCACGCCCCCTGCATCGGCAGGCGGACTCTCAACCACTGCGCCACCAGGGAAGCCCCTGCATTATGTTTTTACCTTTGGATATTTTAAGAACATAAGAAGTACAATTTCCCTCAAGTTACTTTACTATAATTTTTCATCCACTTATATAGTCCTTTGTCTTCTTAATATTGAGATTTCTAAGAACCTGCCCCTAGGTCAACCCCATGACTGAGTACAGGATCCCAACGCCTGTGCAGGAAGAGCAGCTATTTAAGGAAGAAAGCTGGGTGAAATTCAGAACACTATTCCTGTCCCTAGCATCCTGTTAATTGATTTGATGAGGTTGCTACACCCAGTCTTTCCACTTTGGGGTACACCTAGCCTTCTTTCATGACATTATTATCCTATGCTTCCCTTTCGCCTGTTGCTGTCACAAGTTTGCAAAGCGTCCTATCTCTGATTGCCTCTTTTGTCCAGACATGTACCAGTGACTGTGTATGGGAACTTCTAAGATCACTTAATGGAGCCTGTGTTTATAGGAAGGCATATTACCGATAAACTTTGTCCTGATCTAAAAGTGCCAAGTCAGCTCTTGTTCAGCACGGGCACCATGCTTTCTAGGTCCTCAACAACTGTTAGCTGCAACTGCACAGGCTCTTCTACCCCAATACACGGTTGTAGTAGAAGCCCAAGGAGAGGAGGAAGGGGAATTTGCCTGGTGGCAAGATCTCCAAAGACTTAAAAGATATCAGGATAGAGGGAATCCTCTCTTCAGCCAGTGGAATGAGAAATCAAAATGACCAGACATCAAAAACTCCATGTGGCTCCTTTAGGGCAAGCTCTAAAGCCTGACTGTGGGCTTGTAGGCTTGTTTTGTTTTGGCCAGCAAGATATTCTAAAAGAAATGTACTTTAAACAACTTTAAGTAAGACAAGTACTCTCTCTGGTTCTAATAGTTCCTGCCCTTCTATGTTTGGCCACTATTTTGCTCCTTTTCCTTTTAACTCCTAAACCAAGCCCAAGTCGGTTTCAATTTCTCAATTTTCTCTATTCACAAGGTTAAGGAGGAACAAAAACTCTGTATGAGGAATCAGCAATTTCTACAGGAAAAGATTGCTTTGTTCTTCAGACTACAGTAGGCTAGGGGACCCAGGCTTGGTTTTGTCCATTTAGTCCAAAATTATTTTTTGTCAATGGAATGGATTTTGTTTCTCTTTCATATGCCTACCTATGGGAAGGCTGATTCTGGCAAATGGTAGTATGCAAATTCAAAAGGAATATATATATGTATACTTTTGGCTGCACCGCACAGCTTCTGGGATATAGTTCCCTGACCAGGAATTGAGCCCGCACCCTCGGCGCTGAAAGCATGAAGCCCTAACCACTGGATCCCAGGGAATTCCCAAAAAGAGTATATTTTAAATAATATAAAAATGCTTTATTTACTTTTTTTGGGGGGGGGCAGGGAATAGCGACTTTATTTGGAAAGCCAGCAGACTATGAAGACTAGTGTCCCACAATATTTAACTCCTGAGTCATACTTTGGCTTAACATCCCTGCTATATTCCTGTTTATTCTCTTTTTTCTAATCTGAGATAATAACATAGATTCTTAACAGGTTAGTAATTGCAAGTGTTATTATATTCATGATCGCAAAACCATTCTGATACACTTGTCTGGACTTAATGACTCAGTGTCTGGAGGATCATAGTACAGAAGAAAAGTATGGATTAATTTGATTAAAGTAAATGTTTGGAATAATTCTGGCACTGTTCCATATTTTGGACAGCATCATATGTCATACAATTCACTGACTCCATATTCTTGGGCTTGGAAATAGATCTTTTTATTCCATATGCGTGTCGTCCATTTTACAGAAATGTTATCTATTTGTTCATAAGTAATTAAATAATTTCACTTATTTTGGGCAAAGATGAAAAGTAGGGATAAATTAAGAAGTAAAATAAAGTTGAAAAGTTACTCTATATAAGATCAGGTATATAATTATAGAATCTTAGTATTTTCAGACTTCTAATATACCATCCTCAGCTTCATTCTTTGCCCTGTACACATTCCATGAGAACCTCAACCAGCCATTTTATTGACAAAAATGTTTCGTCAATCTACAAAGTAGTATTAATTCACCCAGTGGCATTAATTTATCTTCTAACTCTTTCAATCATCAATTTGTACCAAGCCCCATATCCTTCAACAAAACAATTTTTATCTCCATGGACGTTCAATCAATTCAATGTAGAATGGCTTCAAGTCTCAAATGCACAGAAGGGCAAATTTACTTTTAACAAATGTATATTCAAAAATTAAAAAGCAAAACAAATTGCTCCTGGCAAGTTCAGGTTCCCTCAAGGCAAGGACAGCATAAAAATGGCAGGGGGAAGCTCTAAGTCATTCATGACTAAAGCTTATGAGCTAACTGGATTGTACTGAATCGAACCAAGGAACAACTTAGAAATATGGAGTGTATACTGGCCTCACCATTTTTATTCCTTCTAAGTCCAGGCACCATAGAGAGAGAAATGACTAAATCTCTATTTTTAATAGCTGCTGTAAAGTATTTTGCTCTGTAGGGCCTATTTCAGCAGTTCCTGGTGGTAATATATGGCATTTCCCTGATTAACAGCCATTTTATAACTTGTGTAATTGGCCACAAATCAGGGGAATGTCATAATGTAGCAAGAAAACATTCCTGTCTCCGTCAGAGTCTTGGCTTGGATTTCTGGAGGAATTATTACTTGAGTAGTTTGTGGGTTTTCATTACTTTAAATAATGTACTACCTGAAGTACAAAAAAAGACATTTAAACTAATGAACATTTCTGTCACCCAACCCCTTCTACCATGCCTGTCCTTAGATTTCTTTCTCCCTTGGAAAAAATTCCTTAAAAATCAGATTCTATTTTCATTTTTATAACACCAGTATTTGTGGGGAAATAGAGGCAAGGGCAGGGCTGGAAGTAGGGTGAGGTGACTCCGGCACTCCCCTCAGGTGTGAAATTCAAAGGAGCACCAAAAAACTCAGTGATCAAGGTAAAAATGTTTTAATGCAGTATTTTTTTAAATCAAAAAAGATCAATGATGAGCAAATATTAACATTTAAAATAAAAACAGGATCTAACTCTGCACTTGCATGGCTCAACCTCTCTCACCTCACCCTGATCCCAGCTCTGGGCAAGGACATTGGAGATGAAGGAGTGATGGCAAAGTAATGAGATCAACTCAACTTGCCCAATAGGAAAGTAGGGTTGACTCTATAGTTACTGTTCAGGTTGTAATAAGTGCAGTCTCCTGCATAGGATTTTATATATATATATAAGGGGTTGTATTTCACCTGTGATATGTAATCCAAAGTATTTACTATCAGAGTGCCATCTATAATGGAGAAAGATCGTGTAATTCCATACCGGCCTCTACTGGAGACTCTTCGTTTAAAGGATGACAAGTATAAATGATGATAAAATCTCTTTTCTTTCTAAGGTTAGTAAAGACCAACACCATTCTTTTACTTAAAAAATATGCTTATTTCCTGATTTGAGATAGTCATTGTGATACTATACACTAGAAATACAAAGTTAAAAAGAAGACCCTGTGACTATCCTCAAGAAGATGGAAGCCAAGTCCATGGCTGTAGTGATTTGATAAGTCTATGAGAAAGGGATGCACAGAGAAGAGGCAAGTAATTCAGATGGGGTGCTAGGTTTCCCAGAGAAGATGACATTTGAGCTAAATCCTGAAGGTCTGATAGAAGGCAGTTGGATGAAAAAGAAAGAAGGATGGTGAGAAGTTCCAAAGAGAAGAATGAACACTGTGGAATGTGGAGGCTTGAAATGGTAGCATGTTTTCAGAGGACATGAATGTTTCAGTAAGGTTGCAGAGCTGGATGCAAGCCAGAAAAGGGTGAGTGAGACTGATGATAGAAACAGGAGGCAATTAAATGAGAACAGGAGATATTTGAATGAAATAAAAATATAATAGTTTAACTAGAGTATGGCTGTATTGAATAATACATTTTTAATGCAAAACCCATAATATATCAGGGTAGATATATTATGCACTTTGATCCTTGAATTAGGAATAAAATACATAAAAGTGTATTTAAAAGGTGAAAACTTTTCGAGACGTGCCCCACTAAATCGAGAGTTTCACAAGGATATTTATACTACATCTGCCTGATTGATTCCTTTGTGACTATGATTTCTAAAGTCAAAAAAAAAAAAAGGTGGGGTTTGGTGCTCTTTAAAATTTATCATACTTTAAAAGTTCCTATACTCTAGATACAGATGAAATGATGCTATAGAAATTAGGTTTAAAAATTTTGAAGTATTGTCCAGTGCAAAGTGAGGTGTGAAGGCAAAATATTGATGAGAGAGTTTACTTGCACTAAATCTAGATAGTAAAAATAATCATAAAAATTATGCTGCAACAATTACACTTTTCCAATAATGTGATAAAATATCCTACCAATTACAACTACAATTAAACAGAAAATAATAATAAAAAGTGGTCACACTAACCTTTTACATCATTTGCTAACTTCTTGGCTTCATTAAGAAACCTGAAGCTTTTCTGAAGAGAGCCTTTGGCATCTTCCTGTAATGAACCCTGAGGACCTGTTGCCTGTGGACAGAAAAAGAAGTGTCACATATATAAAACAAAAGAATTATGGAGTAGACATATCTAGCAGGCAATTGGTACACAGAGTTTACCTTCAGGAAAGCATTCTGGGCTACATATGCAGAATAATAAATTATCAGCACGTATTTGTGACTCAAGTCAGGAGACTGTTTATTGGGAGATGAGAAGAAAGCCTAGAATAGAACCCTTAGGAATCCCAACATTTAAAGGCAGGTACAGAAAGCTGGGTTGGCAAGGTGATTGAGATTCCAGAAAGGACAAAGAGAACCTAGGAGAGCATGATATTATGGAAATTAAGAAATACAGAAGTGGCTCAGAGTATGATGACTGGCTATGTTGCAAGGTCAAAACGGTCAGCACTATCAAGTGCTGTCAAATGGTCAAGCAAATTAAGAACTAAGCACATCCTTGACTTTATCCCTAAGCACATTTCATTCAAGTTGTGGGGTAAGTGGGGGAGAATTTCTGTACCCTAGGTGTTGAATTGAGGAAGAACACTGCTCCTTTTTTGAAATGCATCTCAGAGTACTAGGGCAAAACAAAATCTTCTAAATGACAATCTCTGAGCCACAATCATCTCCTAGCAAAGATGCATTTGTTGAGCCTTGGACTAAAAGAGGTGACACAAAGATAATAGAGTGATATGGGAAAACGATCATTTAAATTGAATGTTTAGTTATCCATTTTAATAGTGTTTGCTCTTCAAGGATCATTACATAGTACATTAATACCAAAAGATAAATCAAATAGGATCTTACCTGTAAATTTTAAATTGGAAGAGTATTTCAGGGTGCAAGATGAGCTAGAGAATGCTAAATACTTACTGTTGAGGTTATAGATCTGAACTCAGGTCAGCCCAGACAGAATACTCTTCAAATACATCTCCAATGCCTTAATAACATTTTTTATCAGTCATATGATTTAAACATTAAACTAGGAGAGATTTCAGAACTTGCTACTGTAGTGGCAAAATTTATTTTAAAGTGCTATTCCAACAGTTTTAAATAATCTATTGTTCATAGAACAGATTGATTACATAATACTATGACATCTACAAAGGGACATATAGGAAACATCTACTTAAACAAAAAGAGACATTGTGCATTTATATCTAGCACTTGCAAAAAGAGCTGTCTGACAACCCTGACAAATTATTCTATGGGAAATGGACACTCTCTTCAACTGAGAACACAGAAATTCTTAGTCCTGCAGTTTCCTGTGGGAAATTAGGTACAGTGACACCACATAAGTGTAATTTATTTTGAAAAAAAAAGGAAGAGTGTCAATATAAATGGCACAAATCCAATGTACCTTACTCAAAAAAAATAAGCCTCCATTACCCACTCAGGTTCTATATTTGTTCCAAATTTATATGCCATTCTTACTCCCTTGGTTATAGGTTTCCTGAATCAAAACAGATTAGAGAAAGGAAATTACAAAGAAAGAAGGATGAAGATTCTCTAAATAGGCACAGGAAAACAGCTGAAGTGACAGCTGACAATCTGTCTGACAATGAGGAAAGAAAAAACTAACAACTAGAGAGAAGAGTTTTTAAATCTTAGAAATCCAAATCGATAAGAATGAAATAGGTTTCAATATTTGGCAACAAATAACTAATGTTGATAATGATGATCCTGAGCCATCAGGATAACACGGGTCATTCATAGTACAAGATGAAACCAGACAAAGCAAGCTTTCCCCATAGCCTTAACGTGTGAATTCCTCTCTACAAGAACATAATCTGGTATCTAACAACCAATATATTACAGCTAATCTTGGATATGCAAAGTGAGGCATGGGAGTAAAGGAGGGAGAGAGAGTTGACTTGCTGTCCATAAGAAAATTAAAGAAATGAGGTAAGAGAGGAGGGCCAGACAACATGTAAAGAGGCTAAAGTCTGAGCCGTGGAAATTGTGGAGGGATTAGGAACAGTGATGGGCAATATTTATTTTTTTCTACTTTCTTACACTTTTCAGCAGTTTTATTGAGGTATAAAAAAACTTCACATATTTAAAATTTACAATTTGATAAGTTTTGACATTTATACACCCATGAAACTGCCAAAAATCAAGGTAGAGAACATACCCATCATTTCTTTTCAATCCTTCCCTTCCACCCCTCCTTGTGTTCCCCCGTCTCCACACAAACACGGATCTGCTTTCCATCACTATTAGTTTGCATTTTATAGAATTTTATACAAATAGAATCATCCAGTATGTACTCTTCTTTTTGTCTGGCTTCTTTCATTCAGTGTAATTATTTTGATGTTTATCCATGTTGTGTGTGTATCAACATGTGATCCCTTTTTTATTTACATGGATATGCCCCAATCTATTTATTCATTCATCTCTTGATGGACATTTGGATTATTTCCAGCTTTGGCTATTCTAAATAGAGTTGCTATGAACATTTGTGTACACATCTTTGTATAAACATATGCTGATTTCTCTTGGAGTGGAAACCTCTAAGTGGAGTGGCTAGATTATCTGGCAGATGTATGTTTACATTTTTTAGAAACTATCAACATGTTTTCTAAATTATTTGTACTATTTTAAATTCTCACCAGCAGTGTATGAGAGTTACGTTTGCCTACATCCTTGTCACTACTTGATATAGTCAGTCTTTTAAAATTTTAGACATTCTAATAGGTGTGTACATCATTTGGTTTTAATTTGCATTTTCCTTGTGACTAATAATGTTGAGCATCTTTTCATGTGCTTATTTATTTATTCTTTGGCTAAGTGTTCAAATTTTTTGTCCAAGTTTTAGCTGGGTTTTTTGTTCTTATTGAGTTTTGAAAGATATTTATGCATAATATGAATACAAATCTTTCATCAGATATGTAATTTGCAAATATGCTCTTCTAGTTTGTACCTTATCTTAATAAATGGCTGGATTTGATTTGTTTTAACATTGTCCATAATTTTTACATCTATGTTCATGAGGGATATTGGTCTATAATTTTCTCATTTTTTTGGTAATGTTTTTGTCTGGTTTGCATCATAGTAATACTTGGCCTCTTAGAATGAGGTGGGACATATTTACTCCTCTTCAATTCTCTGAAGAATTTATTACTTCTTTCTTAAATATTTGGTAGAATTCACCAGTGAAGTCATTTGGAACTGAATTGTGTGTGTGTGTGTGCGTGTGTGTGCATGTATGTGAGGGTTTTAAAATACAAATATAATTCCTTAATGAGTATAGGGCTATTCAAGTTATTTATTTATGGATGAGTTTCAGTAGTTTGTGATTTTCAAAGAATTTGCCCATTTCATTCAAAATGTCTAATTTTTGGCACAAAGTTGTTCATAATTTTCTCTTATTATCCTTTACTGTATGCAGAAGTTGCTGTGATTTCACCTCTTTTATTCCTGATATTGAATATTGGCGGCCTTTCTCAATTTTTCTGATGAGGCTGACTAGATGATTATCAGCTCAATGATCTTCCATTGGACCTTTGCACCATCATCCAGCAACATGACTGAATCCTGACTGAAGTTCATCTGCTGATAAACTTCCCTGCTGCCAATTTCTTATCTTGCATTTATGAGTGTTGCCTGCCTTTTGCTTCCAGACATCTTGTTTTTCCTGTTTTTCAGGTAGCCAGTGATTTCTTCCTGGATTCTTAGTCAACTACTCCTTGCTCAGATGTAAAGAGATGGGCAGTATATACGGGGATGTAGGAGATATTGTAGCAACAAGGTAAGGAAAGACAAGGAGACAGGGAATTTTGATGTGTGGATGGGGGAGCAAGTACTTTGGTTGCAAAGCACTGTAGATTTTATGAAGGGCAGTGTTAAGAAGTAAGGCTGTTAGGTAGTTTGGAGCCAGTTTCTGGAAAGTTTGAATGTTAGACTAAGGAAACCGGACAATAAGCAATATGGAGCCGTTAAAAGTTTCTGAGTAGGAATGTATGCTCAGAGCAATAGTCCAGGAAGAGGAATTGGGCAGCTGTGTGGGAGGAAAAAGAGATATCAGTTGTCTATTGTAATAGTATGAGCCAGAGAAAATAGAGTTGTAACCTTAGGCAAGGGCGTTGGAAATGAGAGGTTTGGGTTCAAGAGATGTGGAGGAATAAGACAAGTTTCAATGTTTCAAGAAGCACTTCAAAATATTAAAGAGATGATGGAGTACAATTGTCAGCTATAAGCAGTGTACTAACAATCCAGGTTTAAAAGACAAGTCTTTCATAAGATAACAGAATGGAAAACACTAACACGTTATGGATGAACAGAACTGTTTCAATTCATTGGAATTTGGAGAGTTCATTTTCCAACATTGCTTAGTAAGTCACTGAAGCACATCAGCAGTATCAGGACAGGTGATGAAGCAGCATTTTCCAAGCTAATTATACTTCATGCATATTTATAAGCATCACATCTGAGTTTCTGGGCTGTGTCTACAGCATATGTGAAATATAAATGAGGTTCTTAGACTTGCAAAATATTTTGTTACTTGCTTTTTAGAGATTGTATTTTTATAAATAATAAGTTCTTCTCTGTATTTATAAATTATCTAAAACCTTTTATTATATCACACAAAATAGGATCTATTATTACATGTAGGTTGCTATATGTTTTATTAGCTAATAATCATTTATAGAAAATGTGAGATAATTTAAAACATCAGAGAAGGAAAGATACAGGAAAAAGTAAAATGATAAAGTCTACAAAGATTTAACAGAGGATTGGCACTTAATTGGCTTTTAATACATGTTAGTTTTCTTCTTCCTACTATTTGTTAAGTATTCATAGTGACTTGTTTAGGCATCATGTCATTGATTAATAGATGAATGAATTGACTGATTTACCCACTAAAAGTTTTTGGCTCTCTCAAGCACCAGAGTAAGCTCTGATTATTCAAAGATCGAAAGACTCTGCCTTCTCTAATGGAACTGAAGTGGAGTGGAGAGACAAACCAAAAAATCCTTATAAAGAAAATGATGACTGCCATAATGGAATATGGAAATATCTAAGTGTTTTGTTCTCAGAGGAGGCTCTCTTAGGGGGAGGAGATGTGCAGGTGAGACCTAAAGTTAAGTTTATCAGGATGGTATACCCACACCTCACTGATGTATTATTTAAATAAGCAAATTTAAAAGTTATTGTTTATATTTCTTTCTATATTATATTTTTTATTATTTTTCTAAATGTTCCTGTACTAACTTCTTTATTAGAGATAAATTTTCTGAATTCATTGAAAAAGTTGGTGCTAAGGAGAGATGCATAATTGTTTTTGTTTATTTTTGTTTTCTAAAGAAAGTACTAGCTGAAAATTCATTAGCGTGGTTTATAGCCTATTCCATTACTTCCTCTTTATGAAATAATTTATTTTAGAAGACAAGTGCTGCACATTTCCAAAGGGGATAATGTGTCAAGATAATATGTGACTTAGATGATTTTAAATTCAAAATCTTTTTAATAAAGGAAATTGTTCAAAATGTGCAGAGGTATATGTAAGGGCTGATAATTAGCTGCAGTGTGTTTATGTAAAATATTTATCAGAAGAAATTTATATTTGGGCATGTTAGGCTGTTGTTAAAAATCGGGGAAAATTTCTTACTATAATAAAATAAATTCTTAGACGAAATCGTGGTATCTAGCACCATATACATTTTAAAAGACATAACTTTTGAGAACACTGAAAAATGTGCAAGTGATGTTACTAGATATATTAAGCCACAAAACAGTTATGTAAAAATTACCCATTTGTACAAAAGCTATTTGCACAGGAAAAGGTATGGACAAATAAACAACATTATAAACATCATTATTTGTGGTTGGTGAGATTACACACATTTTAGATTTTCTCCCTCTTGCTTGTCTGTATTTCCTATTTTGTTTTATAATGGACCTGAAATGCTTTTGTAATAATTAAAAAGGTCATACACAATTTTTAAAAAAGGAAATCACTGTGTATTGATTTTAAAGGTGTTTTAATATAACCCATATTTAAAAAATCTACAGGATACTAAAATGAAATTGTGAATCAAAAATGAGTTCAGAAACAACCCAAAGAATGACTTTGGTCAGAAATCTGGTGAAAGAAAGGTTGTAGATCCTAGCATTGCATAATATCCTAAAATGGGACAGGGGTTAGATGAGTCTCTGGAGGACTGGAAGCAACTGAGCACACAAAGGAGACCAAGGGCTGAAACAGAAAATCTCCAAAACTACTCATGAGAATTTAGAATTCATGACTGTGAATTTGCAGCTTGAGAACACCAAGAAAGACAATTGAGAGAGGATTTAAAAGTATATAACTAATTGAGAACAGGTTTTCACCAGTCATAGCATGAGAGCCATTGCTCCATCACCCTTGGGTGCCACTGGCTTGCTGCTGACAAACTGTTGAGGGTAGGATGGGTGGGTACCACAAGGAGTCTTGATTTTGAGTACAGACAATGGATAAAGGTCTATTGAGTTAGAAAACCTCCTCAGAGGGCTTACTGCTTTCTTTCCAGTTAATATCCAGAATCAAACTCAACACGGCAATTTCACTTCTTGATTATTCATATATTTATTATTGTATTTATTCCTACTGGTGGAAATCTCAAATACCAGGTCTGAGAGCATTGCTGCCTTGAATAAAATTAGTTTAAATTTATATTGCATTATAGCATCACCCCAAAGAATTTCTGTGTTGCTGACTGATGTAACAAACTCTTTGATTTCCTTTTTAACACTTTATGCCCTCAATTTTTAAATACACCAAATTCTGGGTAATCAAATAGAAGTTTGTTATTCTGCTTCCAATAGATTGTCTTAAAGTTATTGATGCAAATGAGTGTATCATGTACAAAGAAAATCAGTAAAGTCAGCTGGCTTGATGAATACCATTTTCACACACAGATTCAATATTTTTCTATGTAACTTAGATCCTCACTGACTTTTTTGTATTTGTTCTTGTGTGACTCAGTTCTTAGATAAGTTGCTGAATTGCTGATGGAGAAAAAATGCGCATCAGTTTTACTGACAGATTCAATTGTCATACTTATTATGGATTATACTATTTTTCCATTAACACTACACTGGTACAAACTTTAAATCCCGATGATTATAGATATTAATAAGAAGTGAAAATTACTGTTTGAATGACTCCTAAGTAATCACTGGCAGAATAAAATACAAGGTATATGCGAGCTAAAGTTTAAAACTTGACTGACACTATATTATATTGGGCCTTTTGAATGCAATGTGTATTCTGCCAATATTTGCACACTTCTTTATGTAGGAAATAAAAACTCAAAATAACCTTGCAAGTATTCTTTATGTATTTTGATTCATCCAATTACACAAAGCAAATATTAAATAAGACAGACTGAAAAGACGATATGACCACATTTCTAAAGAGATACTCATTAGAAATACCTTAATGTTTAATTCTATTGTAAGATTCACAGTGTTTAACTCTGTGATGTATTGACTAATAGCAGTGATAGCAAAAGATTCTGGCTACAGATTAGGAACCAAGATGGCAGAGTAGAAGGACATGTTCTCACTCCCTCTTGTGAGAACACCAGAATCACAACTAGCTGCTGGACAGTCATTGACAGGAAGACACTGGAACTCACCAAAAAAGATACCCAATCCAAAGACAAAAGAGAAGCCACAATGAGGTGGTAGGAGGGGCACAATCACAGTAAAATCAAATCCCATAACTGTTGGGTGGGTGACTCACAGACTGGAGAACACTTATACCACAGAAGTCCACCCACTGGAGTGAAGGTTCTGAGTCCCATGTCAGGTTCCCAACCTGGGGGTCCGGCAATGGGGGGAGGAATTCCTAGAGAACCAGACTTTGAAGGCTAGTGGGATTTGATTGCAGGATTTTGACAGGACTAGGGGGAAACAGAGACTCCACACTTGGAGGGCACACACAAAGTAGTGTGCACACTGGGACCCAGGGGAAGGAACAGTGACCCCAGGGGAGACTGAACCAGACCTACCTGCTAGTGTTGGAGGGTCTCCTGCAGAGGTGGGCAGTGGCTGTGTCTGACCATGGGGACAAGGACACTGGCAGCAGAAGTTCTGGGAAGTACTCCTTGGTGTGAGCCCTCCCAGAGTCCACCATTAGCCCCACCAAAGAGCCCAGGTAGGCTCCAGTGTTGGGTTGCCTCAGGACAAACAACCAACAGGGAGGGAACCCAGCTCCACCCATCAGCAGTCAAGGGGATTAAACTTTTACTGAGCTTTGTCCACCAGAGCAACAGTCAGCTCTACCCACCACCAGTTCCTCCCATCAGGAACCCTGCATAAGCCTCTTAGATAGCCTCATCCAACAGAGGGCAGACAGCAGAAGCAAGAAGAACTACAATCCTGCAGCCTGTGGAACAAAAACCACATTCACAGAGAGATAGATAAGATGAAAAGGCAGAAGGCTATGTACCAGATGAAGGAACAAGATAAAATCCCAGAAAAACAACTAACTGAAGTGGAGATAGGCAACCTTCCAGAAAAAGAACTCAGAATAATGATAGTGAAGATGATCCAGGACCTCGGAAAAAGAATAGAGGCAAAGATCAAGAAAATGCAAGAAATGTTCAACAAAGACCTAGAAGAATTAAAGAACAAACAAACAGGGCTTTCCTGGTGGTGCAGTGGTTGAGGGTCCGCCTGCCGATGCAGGGGACACGGGTTCGTGCCCCGGTCCGGGAGGATCCCACATGCTGCGGAGCGGCTGAGCCCGTGAGCCATGGTCGCTGAGCCTGCGTATCTGGAGCCTGTGCTCCACAATAGGAGAGGCCACAACAGTGAGAGGCCCGCATACCACAAAAAAAATAAATAAATAAAATAAATTTTAAAAGGTTTTAAAAATTTTATAGAAAAAATTGAAAATGTGAACATGCTTAATACCTCATGTCAATAAATAGTTCAGAAACACCTATTATAAGTACCACAACTGCATCAAGGAAGGATAGTTGGAGACTGAATATTAAACCAGATTAAAAAATAAGTTTTAAGCTTTGGGGATGATATTTACTATCGGCATTAAGCCAAGAGAGGGATCCGAATAGACTGCACAAAGTTTCTTAAAAAGCTATTACTTTAGCTGACACAACTCAGTACATGGACAGTATGCACTCAACTTGGAGACAAATCTTCTATCCTCAAATTCTGACCTGCTATCTTCTTTCCACAGCCTGATTAGGAAATTCTGGCACACCACTTGAACCTAATTCTAATCAATAAAAAAATCCTACAAGGCATCTACGTTCAAATAAATATTCATAGATGATCTCAAACTAAGTAGGGAAAGAAAGTAATTTTATTTTTTCTTTGAAATTTCCTTCTCTATTCAACTTTCCTATCTCTCTTGGCAGTATATATATCTTGTTCATTCTGAAAATCTGGAGCATCCTAGCCTTTCTAGATTCCTAGTATCAATGTTTGGAGATGGGGGGGCAATTTACATTTAGGGATCAGCTACTATATACCAAGTATTACCTATAAGAAAATCATGGAATATTACTTGTGAAATAGTGCAAATGAAATTCTCACGGAGTTATTCATGCTTCTGTCTCCTCGAGGTCTATTTTCAGCTTAAATTTTAATTCTGGAGACATTATTTTCTGGTAAAAGGAATTAGGAAGAGGAAAACACCACAGTCACTAAGCTGTGAAATGGTGGCAGCAGGCCATGGGAGCAGAATGCCCAGAGTAGAAAGCAGGCAGAGATGCAACATCTTTCAAAGCCCCAGATGCTGCGGCTGTGCAGTTGGCATCTGACCCAAAGCCTTTTCTCCCTAATTATTTTAAGATTTTGTTTTCTTTTTCTCTTTAGTTTCTGTAGTTTAACAATGATCTTTCCAGGTGTGGACTTATTTTATTTATTGTGATAGGCTTCCTTAACTTGAGAAATCATATCATATCCTTCACCAGCACTTGAAAAATTTCAGTATCTCTTTTACTATTACTATTCCCCATTCTCACCCTTTTCAACTTCTGGAACTCCTAATAGATTTGCATTTCATTTTTACAATCTATATTCCTTATTTTTTACACTCCTTTTATGTTTTACCATACTTGTTGCATTCTGGGTAATGTATTCAACTCTTTCTATTAACTCATTCTCTTTTCCTATATATTTTATTTTTAGAAATTTTATTTGCTTCTGTTACAAATTTCCATAATCTTCTGTATTTTCTCTTTTTATCACTCTTTTCTATTCTTTTTAACATTTCAATACTTTAAAACACATTTATTGTATATTCTCTTTCAGATTTTTGAATAACTTCAGGATCATGTTACATACTTTGCCTGCCTACCCTCTTTCCTACTTGATTATTTATAGTGTATCTAAACAGACCACTTTTCTGTGTCCTTCTAGATGCTCTAGAGGTTCCAAGAGCCAGGATCAGTTCCCCTCCTCTCCCCATTAAATTTTTAGCTTGAAAAGTCTTGTACCATAGGGGCTTTAATCCATATATAAATATATATGGTATAAATTTGGACTTCAATCCACAGGCTTATGGTTTTAGCAACTTATGAGAGACATTTTTCACAACTGGAGGCATGAAAAGTAACAAGGCTCCTTGGCATGTTCTGGGCTAGAAGGAGTGTTTGTTGATGAGAACAATTGTTTCCAAGTCTCACGGTTTTGCATACTTTCGATTAGTCAAAAAAGACTCCCTCTTTTGTAGGTTTAGGATGATATCTGTGATGTCTTCTCTCCCGGCCTGGGCTTTAAAATCCCAGTCCCTAGACATATGATCTATATTTATGTTCCAAATTCATTGAGTCACCAAGCTGCCAGCTCTAGAATGTGCTATTCTGTTTTACTCTCATTTTTATTTTTAGATTTTCTTTTGTTTCCTCTTTTCTTTCTTTTTTTGCGGTACGCGGGCCTCTCACTGTTGTGGCCTCTCCCGTTGCAGAGCACAGGCTCTGGACGTGCAGGCTCAGTGGCCATGGCTCACGGGCCCAGCCGCTCCGCAGCATGTGGGATCTTCCGGGACCAGGGCACGAACCCGTGTCCCCTGCATCGGCAGGCGGACTCTCAACAACTGCGCCACCAGGGAAGCCCCTTGTTTCCTCTTTATAAAATAAAGTATGTGTTAAATTTTGGGGAGTTAGAATTTACCTAGCATTTCTGTGAATTTCTCACATTAGGATGGATGTGAATTATCTCAGACTGCCATGTTATCAGAGCTCCCTGACTTTGCTTTCTAGTATCCTTATTTTCTATCAGGGTTTTTCTCCCCACTGATCTGTCACATAAGAGTGAATTTACAAAAATCCAGTTTATTCTGTAGACTCGACCCTAAAGCAAGAAAAACTCCTTCAAGCTTCAAGTTTTTTGAAGAAAAAACTGCGAGTTTCTATGGATTTTTACTCTCCTCATACTAAGGAATCAACAGTGGGAAATCACTTACCACAGCAGTTCACGTATTTTTAGGATCAGGTGTCTAAGGCTTTAAGCTTACTTAATTTTAGGCATATTTTCCTCCGGTATAATATTTTTTTCAGAATTTCCCCCCTCTCTTTAGTTCATCTAAAGCCTACATATCACTTACACAGCACTGTTCTTTACTAACTCCCACTATTATTGTTTCTATGAGAAAATGCATTACTTACAAATTGCGCTCACTTTCTTCTGTATTTTATATTATTTTTTCCTAGATGTGCCTGAGAAAGATCATGCCGAAGATATTTAGACTTATGGCTCCCAGGAGTGTTGGGTAACTGTAGCAAGTGACAGAACTTGAATTTGGAGAATAAAGAGGAAGACCACATTGTGTACTGGTGCTGAAAGCAAGTATAAATTCTTCCCAATTTCTAGTGCTGATTCTTAGTGAAGATCAGACTGAACACTGAGACTGAGACTAATTGAGAAAGAGGATTCTGGATTAGAGGGTATTAAGGAATTTTGTTGGTGTGTGTTGGGTGGGAGGGGGGAGGGAGAGTTTCAGACAATAACAATGATTGCAGTGTAAAGAAGAGGGTGTAGAAGAAAAAAGACACCTTCAGTTGCTGTGGGAAGTGAAAAAGTGAGTCTTTTTTTTAAAATGGAAGATACCTAGGGAAGGTGAGGACTGCCTACATTTTCTACACTGAAGTATATATCACAGAGCACATTCCATTCACCTTGAGAAAGGGAGGGAGGGAGGAAAGAAAGAAAGGAAGGAAGGAGGACAACATTTCAGAATAGATGGAGATTGTGTGATTATTGTTGTGTGATGATTCTTCAGGATCTTAAAGAACCAGATCTAAGGAATCCATTCTACATTAGACTTCCTTTTTGTTCTTTCCTTTTGTTTGCTGTTTGGATATACCAGATTCAAGTGCAGAGCATCTAAGAACTTCCCAGTGAAAAGGGCAGAGGGTCTCATTTCCCAGTGCTACTGACACTGTGCCTATTGCCTCTGGTGGTCATCCCAAGGATCCAGCAGCATATGAAATCTACTTTTCTTCTACTTCCAAAATCTGATCTGCTTGATAACATAGGTTTTAAGTTCACCTATGATCTGGAAAAATATTTTAAAAGGTTTAATTCTCTGTTATTTTAGAGTCTGAGGACTTTTATAGCATCAAAGCAGTAAAGATTAGAAAAAAAATTACTGGATCTTCATATTCTATTTTCTAAATGGTGACATATTTCCTTTCTCTTTCTCCTTGTGCCCACCAATGAGAGGTACAAAATGAGGTGTTATCTTGGAGATCATGTATAGGGAAAACAATCTTTTGTACCAATAATATAATGATAGTATTTTTCTGCCTAGCACTAATAGAAATATAGTGTGTTTTTTCATAATATCTGTTCCTAAAATAATATTTCACTTTGATATTTAAATAAATTATATATACAAGGGGCTGTTACTCTTCACATAGGAACTATACTACAACCTTGAATTGTTTATAACCTCCACCTGCTTATTATTTAATTAAAATAAAGGATCAACTTTTTTCTCATTCATGTTTTCCTTTCAATTCTATTGTTGATTATGTGTGCACTACAAATAGGTAGACTTAAGCAGATTTTTAAAAGTAAAGTGGTTTTACAAATGCTGTCAATTATGCTTTGAGACTATTCCATATTCATTTGTTTCTTTTCCTATGGTATTTTCAATGCTTTTTTTCTTCTCACATTATCTTACGTCCATCTTCTTCACAGTAGTAAGTGATTGCTTTATTGCTTGTCTAACATGTCTTTTTTCTCCTTGTACAAATTCCTGCTTTGTTTCTTTGTCTTTTGTTTCTAATTCATTGAAAACATTCTTCCTGCTTTGCAGGACTAGACTCAAATGACTCTTTCATACACAAATAATAAACTTACTCCTCTGTGTTTATCTATAGCTCTAGCAATAATACCAGCTCTAACATTTATGGAATGCTAGTACTATCTAGGTAATTGCTCAATTTAATGGCAAATATATTTCTTTTCCAGTATAATAGAACTATATTATAATGAATTATTAAAATTAAAACTTTATTTATTCTGTTCTTTTTGTGGTACGTGGGCCTCTCACTGTTGTGGCCTCTCCCGTTGTGGAGCACAGGCTCCAGACGCGCAGGCTCAGCGGCCATGGCTCACGGGCCTAGCCGCTCCGCGGCATGTGGGATCTTCCCAGACCGGGGCACGAACCCATGTCCCCTGCATCGGCAGGCGGACTGTCAACCACTGTGCCACCAGGGAAGCCCTTTATTCTGTTCTTGAAACACGGTCCAACAAACTTTCTGGCCAGATCAGTCTTCTGTGTGTTTGTTGTTAGCCACTTAATAAATCAGTGATTCTCTTTAGCTTTTACTTTGTAATTTTTCAGACATTTAATTATTTTTTCATGGCTTATAGAGAAGGAATAAGAATAAGAAGGGGACATGCTGTAATGCAGTAAAACTTGTCCTAGTTAAAACAAAAAACAACAAAAAACTTGTCCTAGCTCTATGTTTGAGTTTGGCTAGCCTATCATGTATAAGCATCAGTGTTGAGGAAAAGTGAACATTTCATGTTGACATGAATATGAGAGTCTCCTGAGTATAAAGTGATGGTATTAAATTTGGGTGAAAATAAACAGGTCTTTAACATAAAATGTTAGAAGTTCATAAAAATGAAGCAATGACAATAGTGAGGATTTTATTGGTACAAAATGTTGTAAATAGGCATGAAAATGTCAATTAGAATGACATTCATTCATTTATTCACGAGTGTCTACTCTCTGTCAGGTACTGTGCTAAATCCTGAAAATGGTGATCCAATAAAACATGGGTCAGATGAAAATGGTGACCTTGAAGACTAGGATCTTCAAATAGATTTGAAAAATGGTTCATTTTGAAAGGATAATTGAACATAGGGAAGTTTCTGTAATAATTGTGTCATGATTTTGAATAAGAAATAAACAGAACATATGGTATTGGTAGAGCTCATTCCAGAGAAACCAAAACAGTACTAACTGCTGATGGAATATGATGCATCATTCACCATGACCATAAAATAAACCTGCTAAGAGTGTGGCAAATACCTCCAATATCCCTGAAATCCATGAAAGCATTGTGCTCAATACCAAAGCAAAGAAAATATGGATCTGTTTCTTCAACACCCACTATTTATGCATATTTCATTCACAGTCAAGTGTCCAATCAAATTCTTTTTCTCCTGAAATTCTGATGTATTTGGGGGATTCTGTGTGAAGCCAAAGGAGTAAGTGATGGTTCTGAACATTTTAACTCACCACGTGCTTCCTATGAAATGAAATTTGACCTAAAATAGTATTACCAAGGTTTATCACATAACTTGGTTACAAAATGTTGCTCTACGTGTAAAGGAAAAAGACTTGGTACTATTGAAGATACTCAGATAATGTGCTATACTTAGAACCCAAAAACTCTAAAATATTAATTGCAAATTTATTTTGAACAATGACAGCAGCCAAAAGTAGCTTTGAAGGTAAACATTTCAACTGATAAAAATAGTATAATAGTTTAGAAATATATGATCTGGTGTGTTTGTAAAATGTGCACCTTATAATCAAACTTTACATAGAATTAATCTGTATGTGACTATAAGCACTGGTGTTAATTTCCAAGGCACTTTCTTACTGAAGAATTATGGAATAATAGTGATAAATTTCCCTGTTCAGAGTCTTATGTTTGACTGTTTTTCCTTTGTGAGTTGGTGGCACAAACTATTTGGCATCTGCGATAATTTCAAGACCCTTATTAATAGTGGAAATTAGTGGGTGACTGAGAAAAGAGTTCTGCTATGACTGAGAATTTATTTCGGATAAAATTTAAAAGGAGCCTTTGAAAATAATACAAAACAAATATTCTAATTTACTAGCATTTTGCAGAGCTTTGAGAAATTTAGTTTAGGTACTTATTCAAACAGATTGACCTCCATTATCAGTACATAATGCTATTTGTTTCTTACCAGTTCTGTGGCTTCATGTGCAAGAACTTTGGCTTCTTTGGCAATTTTCTCAGCTTCATCAATATAGTCCTTAATATTGCTGTAAGCTTTGAAGGCTGCAGTGGCATTGAAGGAGATGCTTTTGGCCTCATCAAGGATTCTGTTGGGATTGCCCCAAAAAGGAACATCAGAGCAGTTGGTACTCAAATGAAGAACATCTTACTTATAACAAATATGGCTTCCAAATGATCATGGTCAGTATAATTATGTTAATTCCAAACCATAGTGAGGTATCTACTAATTGTATTATATTGTAGTTTTCAGTTTAAACTCATATTCCTAAATAATTAAGCAATGAAATACTACCAACATATTTTTAAGTACCCATAGCATCCTCCAGAAGTTTCTGCAACCATGAGCACCATGCAAGTATGAGCAGTGAGATGATTCTTTATGTTATTTGTGAAGCACGCACAGGTTTCAGAGCACTTGTTCTATATTATTGGAATGAAGTTCACAAAATCTCTTTAGAGTAGGTGCACTTCTCAGATGAGGACAAATGAGTGTCAGTTAAATAGCTTGTCTCAGGTCACATGACTAACATGTCACTCATTAGCTAATTAAGGACTTGGAGACTACCTCTGTTGACTTCTAACTTACTGCTCCATTTACCACCCTTCATGATAAATTAGCAAAATGTTAAAAAATGTTGTATAATTGTTATAAAATGAATTGTATGTACATTTTTTCCTAGGGTCTTCAAACATTAATATTTTCCTTTGTATCAAGAGTATTAAGTATTGAAACAGAACCTTACACATGGAGTATATTAAATACAGATTCATTTAGGAAAATTATTCTTGAGGCTAATACACCTATTTTGTTATGACAACCCCGAAATTGTAGGGGAAGCACACCAGTTATACCTAGAAGGCTGTTTACTAGTCAAACACACCTCACCAGTTGCCCCTCCCTCACTGACCCATATAAGAATCCCAGTTATAATGAGCTGTTATTTCACAGGGCAATATGTAGTGTCTCCATGGAATTTGAAAGAAAAAGCAAGACTTAAAGGCTATGTATGGAGCCACATTTTCAAAAGCCACCCTTTTAACAATAAATAGTTTGATTTCATTAAAAGTATAAAACTGAAATTTGAAGCAGAATGTGTGTTTATACATTATTATTTAAAATGCTAATAAGGAAACTGCTGTGCTCTCCAATAAAGAACAGAAAATATTTTTTCTAAGTGTAGCCTAAGGCAATGTTCACTCCCCACCATGCCATATTTGAATCTACTTTTAACTCAGACTTTTGATGCTGCTCCAGTAGAGCTTTGCCCAGACCCTTCTAATTAGGCTTTTCCACAGAAAGGCCATGTAGCTCGTATGTGCATAATTACAAAAATCAAGATTTGAAAGCAACTCTCTACCATTTCTGCTAGTCAAAACTTTTGGACAAGTGTCAAGATACATAGATACTTCCAACAACAAATGACATACCTATCAAGGACAGCAGATGAAGCATTTAACTGAGCCGCATGGCTCTCAGCCTGGGACACCTTCTCAGCAAGCTTCCTGTCCTTTATTTCTTGGGAGAGGTCATCTATTTTATCTTTCAGATCCTCAGACAGGGGTGGCAATTTACTTTGAATGTCTTCAACATACTGATATGTAGAGAAAAGAAGGCATTTTAAGTAAGTGAATCCAAGCTTCCTCTCATTTACTAATTTCTCTTGGAAATCTAATTATACACGCTTAGGTTTTTATGAAACTTCAAATTTACTAACCTAGCAAAAAAGAATAGAAAATAAAAGCTATTATTTAATGATAGAGATTAGGAAATATATGAAGGCAATTTATACCAAGAAGAACCTGACAGTCTTTTTTTAAAAATGCTACTTTGTAGGTCTAAATGCATAAATGATAGTCATTGGGATCTTTTACACTATTTGCATTTCTATTACCATGCATCGCCATATATCAGTATCTACTGCATTAGACAGTATGTTAAAAGTCTGTTTGTAGCTTTACATTTCTCTTTTAACTAATATTCTGTGAATATTGAAGCAGATTGTAAGTGCTATCCTAGGAACAAGAAATGCCCTTCATCACTGTGAAAAAAATACAGGTTGGTGTGAGTGTGTGAGTACCCTCACCAGACATTCATGTCTACTGAGAGAATAATGTGAAGTTCTAATTGTTACCAATGGGTGAGCATGGTCACAATAGAATAAGGCAAAAACAACTTTATACCCACAAGAAAATAACAGTATTTGCTTATACTACTGAGATTTCTCATTGATTCCCATTTATGAGAGCTTGTATCATTATCATCTTTCTTTTAACTTTGGGTTTCACCAAATACTCACGTCTATGACTGAGTTGATTTCATCTGCAAGAAGGTTGGCTTCATCAAGTATGTCAGTGCCTTCTTTTAAAGTGTCCTCAGTTTGTCGTTTGCCACTTTCAATAGCCTCCTTCTTTTTCTGTAGGACAGTATAAACAAAACATCAAAATGTCCTTTGGGGAAAACCCTATCCAGCCCTGTATTTCTGGCTTTCCTAAGCTGTCTAAACAAGGCTTTGCAAACAAGATATGTCATGTTGACTGTGAGACTACATGAGAGTGATATAGACTATCCAGCCAGCCCTCCAAGAGTTACTTTATTTAAATACCTGTACAGGTACTTTTTCCTCCTATTGTGAGAAAGCCATGCAAGAGAAGAAAAGTTATGTGATGGTAGCTGAGGAATTAAAAAATATTTTTAAAGTGAGATGGACATCCATTTTAACTGAAATGTAAGTACTGAATATGCATTGCTGAGCAGGTGGTAGTACACTGAATTACATTGGAACGAGACATTAAATTCCAGAATCTATGTCCAAATGAATGTTCTGTGAGCATAAATGTAAGCAGATTTATTCTATGGGAGTTCTGTAAAAATTGGAAGAACTGGGATTTTATTTTTTTTATTTGTTATTTTTTTAAAAAAATAATTAATTAATTTTATTTTTGGCTGCGTTGGGTCTTCGTTGCTGCACGCGGGCTTTCTTTAGTTGTAGTGAGCGGGGGCTACTCTTCATTGCGGTGCGCGGGCTTCTCGTTGTGGTGGCTTCTCTTGCTGCAGAGCATGGGCTCTAGGCGCACAGGCTTCAGTAGTTGTGGTGCACAAGCTTAGTTGCTCTGAGGCATGTGGGCGCTTCCCGGACCAGAGCTTGAACCCATGCCCCCTGACTTGGCAGGCAGATTCTTAACCACTGTGACACCAGGGAAGCCCATAAGTGGGATTTCAAAGGAAACTTAGGGAAAGGACTTTCCAAAAACAGAGAGAAACTCTCACATGGAAGAATAAACTTGATGGACTGTTCCATAAAAAAGAGAGCAGACTCTAATTTTTCTCTGAAACTAATAGCTTGTCTCAAACCACATGAAACTCATTCCTAGTCTGGAAGAGTAAAATCAATGAGAAAGATATAGTGTTATTTCTCAGTTTGGAACATAAATTTGCCTTTTTTTTCTTTCTATTTCTGACTCATTCTTTCAATTACCTTTTTACCTGTGGATTTAACTGCATCAATTATAATTTTAAGCCTTTGCCATTTACGCTTTTTATATAAATAATAATGCTAGTTTATATATTCATTTAGATTTCAGTATGTGCCAGGTAGTTATAAGCTTTCCTCATTTAATTCTATACTAACACATGTCCTGTGTTTATCACCTTTTAAATGAATAGAAAATTGAACAAGTTAAGTGATTTACCCAAGGTCACACAGTTAGTACAGTGTAGTTAAGATTTGAATCCCAGTCTACCTAATGATAGAGATTCGGTCTTGAGCTGTGAAAGCACTGACTTTCCAACTGTGGAAATCACACTTCTTATTTGCACACTTCACTTCTTCTTATTGTGCTAATTTCACACCCTACTTTCCCTACCTCTTCACCAACCACTTCAATCTGCTGCCAGTACACACATCTTATTCCTGCCTCTGAGCCTTTACAGTTGCAGTCGCCTTCACCATGTGCCCTTCCCCAGTTCCTTGCCTTGTTTCCTCCTCCATTTAGCTTCATGTAAAATGCTTATTCTCTCAATACTCAAAATATGGCCCATTGACCAGCAGCATTGGCATCACCGGGAAGCTTCTTAGAAATGCACAATCTCAGTGCCTTTTTGGGAACTACCAACTCAGAATCTGCATTTAACAAGAACCCTAAGTGATTGATATACACAATAAAATTGGAAAGAAATTGGTTTAGAACACAGCCTGGCACACAGTGAACACTACAGAATTGTTAACTACTATAATTATCTTATTTTCTTTTCCCTAGAACTCATTTATCTGAATTATATTTTATAGGGTGGCCATCGATTATAGAAACATAGATAATACGATTTTATTTTTTGTATAGATTGAACCATCTTGATTGCTTCTTCTAAGAGTTGCTAAAAGCACAGGCTATTTAATGATAATCAGACACCAATTCATCACAAGATGCATGCATAGGGAGGAGAGGAAATGTACAGCCCATTGAGCTGTACCTAGTGGACGAAGGATAACATTTATTTCGTCTGGCAATATACTGAGAACAAGTCACTTATTAGGCATATTAGCCCATGTTCCAGACTTTATGGCCATATTATGTTCTTATTTATTGGTCTAGTGACTATCTTTCTCACTATAATATAAATTCCATAAAACAGTCTTTGTATCACTTTATCTCCAGTACCTAGAAGAGTTTCCTCAATAAATAGTTCTGTTTGCACTGGTGACTCTTGGTTCATTCAACTACTCCCATGCCTGGCTAAATCAGAGAAATTTCATTCTCCCTTCACGAACAGCAAATGTAGAGGTAGTCCTGATGTTCCTGGTTATAAGGCATATCTTATTTTCCAAAGGTCTGACACTCTTATATAACTATCAGTTTTAGCCCTTAGCTTTTGTATGAACTGATTTAAAATTGACCCTGGACAGACATTCAAGAAACTTTCTTTAGCATGGCTTGTTTGTATTTATGAATCAAGGTAACAAAATGCTGTATCAATAGGAGGGAGAATATTTCCACCTATATGTGAGGTGAAGAGCTACATTCATTTTGGTTTCAATTAAGCAGTGAGTTAGAATCTTTATAAAAGCTCTCTTTGAGTCACTTTAAGGAACCCATTTTTATGCAAAGGTCAAAATGTGCTTTTTTTTATCACACTGAAGCAGAAATGATCTAGGGATTAAAGAGATTTCAGTGGTGGCTAGTTTCAGATTAGACACTAATGAAATTTAGCTTTGAACCAAGGAAAGATGAAGATTTGGAGCTCCTAAATATTGATAAAAGCATCAATATAACATTTATTTGTGTTTGCTTTATAGTACTTTCTTCATTGAGAAAGAACATTTCTGTTCTATCTTTGTGCCAGGTACTATTCTCTGCCCTGGAGATACAGTGGGCCAGAAGACATGTTTCTAATGGCTTTCTGGAGGGAAAAAAATTGAATGAATATATTAATGTATACTTTTAATGATGAGTGCTATAAAAATAAATAAAGACAGGGAATGGATAGAGAAGGATGTAGGATATAAAATACTTAAAGATTGGAAGCTTTGAGGAACAAAAGGGGGGCTCATGTTTAGAGAGAATTATTCTCCAAGTGTATACCACAAGCATAATTGTTAAGTGATTCTGATTAGACACCAAAGTTGTTGTATTTCTACTTTTAACTTCTAATTAGATCTTAATTCATTCCAGAGCTTTGTCAGTTTAACACCTTTTTTTTTTTTTTTTTTTTTGCTGAGGGGGGTTGCTGGGGGTGGATTAAGAACTTACAAAAGTTACCTTCCTGTCTATCTTTATCTAGCAACTCATTCTTCCCTTTCTTCCAACTCCTTCCTGTTCAAGGTCATAATGGTAAATTTGGGGACAGACTGCTCAAAACACGTTACTTTGCTTAACTAAATTGCTCATCTTCTCTTTGCCCCTCAGCCCACAGTTTCCTCTGCCTTTTCTCCATTGCTGGAAATGGCATTCTAACCCTGTCCCGTTCTAGAAAGTAGCATTCAAAGCCTTCTGTGATCTGGCTCCAAAGGCCCATTTTCAGAGCCATCTTCTGCTACAGACTTATGTAGCTTATGAACAGGTGTCACTGCTCTATTCGACATTTCCTAAGATCATACTTTCAGAGTTCTGTGTTTCTGCTCATGCTGCTCCATCATTTCTATCAGCTTCTGTGATGTCATCATTTTGGTGTTTGATTCTCCCAGCCCATATTAATCACAGTGTTACATATAATGAAAGGTTAAAGTGCCTGAATTTTCAGGAAATCGTAAGTTCTCTGAGGCCAGAAATCATTCCTATGCAGCCCCTAACACCCTGGTTACCAATAGCATCTTGATAATGGTAGGTGTCTAACAGACATCTGCATATTATTCCTGCCTGCTTTCCTAGCCTTATATCACACTATTTTCCAATACAAAACCAATCCTCCAGTTTACATGAACCACTCAGAAAGTCCCCCAAATATAATTTTAATCCATGACTCCAATATTTCAATTGCTTCTGATAGATTTCAGGATAAACCCAAATTCCTCAGCTTCATTCTCAGAATGCAGTTCTCTTATAACTCAAGGTCTGGACCCTCTCTGTCTTCGTTGGCTTTCTATCCCCTCACTAGTTCACAGGCATTCTTTATTCCAATCCTATCAAATCACTGACATTTCTCCAAAATGTCTGTATGTTTGCATGTTTTTGTCCCTATTTCTGGAATGTTCTTCCTCTTCTACTTTGACTCATTAGAGCTCATCCTTCAGGACTTAGCATATGTGTCAAGTCCTCTATGAAGCCCTTCCTAAATCCAGAGGTGATTCCAATGCCCTTCCTTTGCCTACCTGCATGATAACTCCTGTAGTGTACAGACTAGTTTACTTGTGTGAGCCTCTCACTAAATACAAGTCACCTGAAGTCATCAGAGGTGGTGTTTTATTTTTTATATCAATATCAGTGTCTTTAAAGCTTAAGACTGCATCTGAATCATGGGTAGGATTTTTAAAACACAGGTTGTTGGGCTCCACTCCCAGTTTCTGAGTTGATAGGCTTGGGGGGAACCTGAGAATTTGCATTATTAACAAGTGTCTAGGTGATGCTAATGCTGCTGTTCCAAGGACCACACCATGAGGACCAGTGTTTGATGTACTCAGTTTGTGTTTAGTACACTTCCTGAACTTAGTAGGGGTTTGATAAATGTTTTTAATAATAAACATTACATGCTTACTTCCTTAGATTAAAAAAAAATGTGTTGGGTCTTAATTATATCACCTTTTTGTGGGCACAGGCTCAATGGAGTCATTTATTTAAAGCACAGCTAATTACTCAATCAAATGGATACAACATATCGGTTCTTTTAAAATCTATATGTACATCAGATTAACCCAGGGGATGTTTTAGAATATGGACCCTGGACCACACCACAGACCAGCTACCTCAGATTCTGGGTGCGAGCCCAGGGGATGCATCTCTTTAGCAAACTCTAAACAGGTGATGCTTTATTGACCAGTCTAGCATCAACCTTGGCAATCAACCTTAATCAGCCTTGGCAAGCAACCTTAAATAAGCTCTGCCTTATTCATATTAATTTAGTCCGTTTATCTATTTATTCTAGTAAGTTTTAAACAAGCCTTTAGTTAAGCATCACGTGTAAAATGAAAATACAAGAAGGACAACTTACACTTCAACACTGGCTACATAAGCTCCAGGCTTCTCTAGGGGTACCCAAGAATGATGGCTCTTGGTTTTAAACATCACTAAAATGAAGGAATAGCTAAAAGCACCACTTACTATGCCACTACAACTCTTCTTGAAATACTTCCCAGATGCTTACTATACTTTCCACACAGGTAGTTTTAATTTCTTAAACTGTTGCCATAAAATGGAGTGGTACACCTCCGGGTAAGTTACACCACTGGTGTGTCACCGAGCAAGATGAATCATGCGGGAGCCTGTGATATGAAGGCAGCCTAGCATCCTGCCTAACAAGACAGTGCTTTTTCTTTAATATTGCCAGCATGTCAGTAGATTCCAAATTGGTTAAGATTAGATACATCCGTGAGTCTTCTCAGTCCTCTATCAAAATGACAAGGCTAAGTCCCAGGAGAGGGATCCAGAAAACAATTCTTTCAAAAAATTAATTCATCCTTTTACTTCTTAATCCAAAGGAAAATGGAAAGAAATGAATGGATTAAAAAATCCAGATTCTTTTTATTCAACTGTCATTCCACGAACAGTTTTGAGAGCATAATATATGCCAGAGAGTGTTCAGTTATAGCTGCAGGTAAAATTTTATGTTAGAAGAGATAAAGGTCTGCCACTGTTTTCAGATCTGTTGGGGTCAAATACTTTGAAAAGAACAAAAGTAAGTTTGTTTCTGGTGAGGAAGTTTTGTGTTTTGTTTTTTTTTAAATGCTAAATACAGGTTTGTGCCATCATATGTGCTGAATTCACTGTAGGGAAAAGTGATCAGTTTGCCATGTTAAATATTAAGAAAAAAATGAGAGAGAGAGAGGGAGAGGAAGGAAGGAGAGAAGGAAAGAGGGGAAGTAGGAAGGAAGGGAGAAAGGAAGGAATGGATGGAAGGATCTGTTTTAGTTCTAGCTTCATTAGCACTCTAAAAAAGGCAGAAGCTGCCTATCATTTCTTGAGGAGAGAACTATCTCTTGTCTGAGAAAAAGGAGACAAAAATAACTCAGACTTGATCTGCTCATGTTAGTCTGTTGTAAAATATCATTTTCATAGAACATGTTGCAAAGAAGAAGAGAACCAAAATTTTCCCAGGCTCTGGTCTCTCAGTGAGCTGTTTCTTCTGTGCCCCAATTCCATTAGAAAATCCTTAGCACTTCTGTGATTTATGGCAGCCAGAAGTCTAAACCATGGTTTGTGGATCAGGTTGGGTGGACTGTACAATCATATGGTATTAGTATTTGAAGAAACTCTAGATATGCCCCAGTATGATGCACTCATTGTATAGTTGAGAGACTGATGCTTTGAGACTTTGACTTGCTCACACTAGTACTTCTAGTTAGTGGTACAGTTGTCGTTAAGACCAAGGACCCCTGACTCCCAGTAAAGATCTCATTCCACTGTACCATTCTGCCCTTAAAAATCTTAAATAGTTTAAATTATCTAAATTTTATTTGATTATATGGGCAATGATCATTCATTAAAAAACAAAAAGAAGGATCATTCCCTGTTCTGCTTCTTAGAAGTCTCCTTTCAGAGTTGTCACACTTGACTTCATGCGTGTGCATCAACTTGCATCAACTTGACTTACTCCGCCATGGTCAAACTCCCACCCCGTGCTCCCAGATTCAGATGAAAGAGCCTCTAAGACTCACCTCCAAAGCAGTCATGTTTTTCTGGTTTTCTGCAGATAAGAGATTAGCTTCTTTGATTTTATCTGTGGCTTCTCTCAACAGGTCCCAAGCATCATCAACCTTGCTTTTGTAGTCTGCCAGTTTCTCCCGGAGATCCTTTTCCATTTCTTCATTTTTTCCTCGGGATTCTCCAAACAGCTTCTTCACTTTCTTCAGAAGGCCTTCTGCAGCTCTATAAACACCCCAGCCCAATAAGAGACAATAAGCCCTTGCCACTGCCTCAGGGTTTATTGGTATTAAACAGTGTTACAAAGAAATGCTAACATTAAAAGTATGGAAAAATTAAAAACAATATTTAAGGCAGATTGACTGTGTGCTAAACCTAGTTGAAAACTGCTAGCTGAAAAGTGGCAAGAGCATTTATAATTAAAACTAAAGAAGAAAAAAATCCACACATTTAAAATTGATTAGTAATATAACATTTTCATTTGGAAAGGATCTCATGTTATTCTCATAATCTGGCTGATGAAATCAGTTTTATGATTTACTTCACACACCAAAAATAAAATCTACCTGATTAACCATGAGATATTTTCTCTGTTACTTTGAATATAAGATATGAATATTGATATGTTTGGTTAGAAACTGTGAATATAGCGCCATGCTGTTGACATGCTAGTATGATATAATTTTGACCTACTTTTCTTTTCCTTTGAACTGAGTGTTCTGGGAATTTCCTGGATTCAACTTAATGGTTTTCCTAAAGTGATAATATCTGAGCCCTTTAAGGAAGGCTAAATATTTGAAGAACAGTAGTTCTCAAACTAAAAGGCATCATAATTCCCTGAAGAACTTGTCAAAACAGATTGCTAGGCCCCATCCCGAAAGTTTCTGATTCAGTAGGTCCAGGGTGGGGTTTGATAATTTGTATTTCTAACAAGTTCTTAGGTGTTGCTAATGTTGCTGATTTAGTATATACTATTTGATTATTAATAACACCATCACTTTGAAGTTAGCTGACTATGAATGTAAAAATGTATTTTTTTATTGAGTGTATGGTCACAGGAATTCATTGGCATTAGTAAAATCACTATCATTAGTCACAACCTCAAATTCCCAAACTTTACTTCATAGTATTAGGCATGTATTAATTGACAATTCTTCTATTCAGTATTTCCTAAGATGACAAAATGTATAGGATGGCCTGTTAAATTCATAACTGTATTTACCCAAAGATATTTTTATTAAAACAAAAACAATTAATAGTTCTAAAGGCCCTAATAATGGAAATTAATAAAGCAAGACCATTAGCCTAATTGCAGACGGGAGAGCACCAAAAAAAGATCATTTACTTGATTATTTATATATAGGTATAAACATGCCTTGGATCCGTTTTAGAGCAAGACAAATTATACCTAAGTAGATGAAAAATAAATAAAGAACAAAGTATCTCCTACTGATATGTGAAGGAAAATTTAGAAATCTCTAAACAACAATTTGGAAAGCTCAGTTTATCAAATGAAAAAGTAATAGAGCTTCTACTCACACCAACTCATCTTCAGCAACTTCCTTTTGTGTGTCTAGATTTTTCCTCCTCAGTTCTGTCATCATCTTATCAACTTCATTCTGAAGCTCTTGCAAATTTCTCTCAAAGGCCTTGTCTTGAATTCCTAGAGTTTCATTTAGTTTTACAGCTTTTTCATTTACAGCTGCAGGGGGTAAAACAAATTTTGCAAATTAGTAAACTAAATGCCACATGCAAAAATGGCACCCAGCATCTGCTCTTCCCCACCATCTCCAAGAGAAATGTTGTTTGTCATGGGTGTTCCTGCTGGGAAACAGAGAGGCAGTTGCTATAACAATCCATAATGAACAAGGAAATGTGACATATTTCTTCATATTATATTGCTTTTAGGGGGAAACAGTAATTAAAACACAGTGTTTCTACCCCAAAAGGAAGAAATAAAGTAAACAAATAGCTCAAACCTTCTTCAGGCAAGAGGTAAAAAATGATACATGTAGCATAACACTTGGAAGCTGAAAATGCAAGGTCTGCATTGCTGACAAGACACAATCTTACTCAATTTTAAAACCCTGAGTATAGAAACACTATCAGTGATGAGATCTCTCAAAACGAACCTGCCCTTGTACTTCCACACAGTTCTGTGTTGATCTGTGTAAAGGAATGAGGAAAGGAGCCCCTATCTATGGACAGGCATTATGCGTTAGGGCTCACAGATACCCTCCAGCAATAACAGCCATCCTAAGAGTCTGTGTTTATTATGCACTAAATAGGTTTTCAAACTGTGCTCTTTGGAATCTTAGGATTCTCCAGGCGCTTAAAGTATTCTACAAATGATATCTATTCTGCCAAGAATCTGTTTTATAGGTTGCTGTTCTGGGCAAGATTTCATTTGAAAAAAGAATTCTATGTCAAATAATAGTTCGAAAAATTGGTGAACTGAAACATGTACACAGTTCTACCTTAGTTTTAGACCAACTTTTCCTGAAGTGTGTTCTATGGAGCATTAATTTAGCAAGATGAGGAGAGGTGTTTTTCTGAACTCTTTTGTCTTCTGAACACTATTTCTATTATATAATATTACCTATGAAAATCCTCAGAATAAAGTCTATGGGTTGGCCAAAGGACATTTTCTACCATTCAAAGCTGTATCCTAAGACCTCTTTAAGACCTAAAGAATTTTCAAAACTCATTTCTATTCTTGGAGAAACTTTTCTGATTAACACTGGTGGGAGCTATTCTAAGGGTCATATGAACAGAGCTCCTGAAAAAAGTGCACATAATTAGGCAAAGTAGACCAGCCATGGGGATGTGATATGGTGGGTTAGTCCAGTGGTTCTGAAATGTGGTCCCCAAATTAGCAACATCAGATCACCTGGGAACTTGTTAGAAATGTATATTCTCAGGTCCCATCACAGATCTATTGAGTCAAAAAGTCTGGGGTGTGGACCAGCAATTTGTGTTTTTAACAAACCCTCCAGGATCTTCTGATGCACCTAGAGTTTGAGATCTTGGGTTAGTAGAAGAAATTGAGTTTCAATCTCTAATTCTACCCTTTCCAAAATGCATCTTTCTAATTCTTTTTTAATGATAAATGTCTTTGGTTAGAAAATTGCTGTAGTCAACCTGTTATTTCTGATAACCATAGTTTAATCTGCAGAACAATCTAAATCAGGTCTTTTAAAGAACAAATATGGCTATTCTTAGCCCTGTGGTAGAAATTATTGCTCAGGTGCTATTCTTAGAAGTAGGTGAGGGTGCCTACTTTCTGGCTGACTACTTCATAGTCATCCGTTGACACATGCCAAAGAACCTTCTTAAGATTCCACCACTATGATTAGTAAGATATCACCTAGGCCATGTCATTCTTGTTAAGGAAACATGGTAACCATGGACTATTGATTGGAAAGCTCCTTGGTTCAGCAGACTATGGGGAAGCCATGCTAGAATGTTGATGATTAAATGTAAGAAGGTTTTTACTTTTTAGCTTTCAAGAAAGGTAGTAGTAGATTTGGCTCTACTGATGATACAGCCCCATCCTTTGGTCTGAGTGCATGCCTATCTGTACAGTTGATTTTAACCAATTATAGCATGTAAGTAACCAATGACATCATTTGTCTTCACATTTTCTTTTAAATGAAAGGGATAAGCCCCACTTTCCAACTTGACAAAGCTGTATGTTTTTTCATTATTAAATGAATACATAAATGAACTTTGCTTAAAGACGTTTTTGGAAATTTGATGGAATTTAGGTCCTGGGCCTAGGTGGTATTGAGAAAGGAAGGAATGTGAGATGCAACCTCACTATTTCTTTTGTGGTCTAATCTCACAGCTAAATTTCTACAGAGCAGAATTTGGTGGAAAAAGAATGATGGAGTGAGAAAAGGAAAAGATGGATTGCATCATTTCTTTAAAATTAAAGCAATATGTAAGCAAACAGAAGAAATTATTAGGGTACACAAAAACTGCTTTAGCAAAATGATGCTATATTAAGAAAGCAGCATTATTTTAATAGAAGAGGTCTGATTGCTCCTTTGGTTCTATACATGGAATTTGGAACTTCTCTGAGTACTTTTAAACTAAAGATAAATGTGTTATGTAGTCTATTATTCCAAGATATACTCTATCACTACAGTATGTTTTCAACAGTTTAAAAATACTTGCGGGCTTCCCTGGTGGCGCAGTGGTTGAGAGCCCACCTGCCGATGCAGAGGACATGGGTTCGTGCCCTGGTCTGGGAAGATCCCACATGCCGTGGAGCGGCTGGGCCCGTGAGCCATGGCCGCTGAGCCTGCATGTCTGGAGCCTGTGCTCCGCAACGGGAGAGGCCACAACAGTGAGAGGCCCGCGTACCGCAAAAAAAAAAAAAAAAAAAAAATCCCGTAGACATCCAAGCCTCGTTATATATATATAAACCCTTTACTATTTAACTCTGGCATATTCAAATTTGAATTTTCACGAAATTTTAATAGTTAGATTAATTCTGTCAAAGTTCTTTTACTAAGAGCTGTGGTTACCATTTTTGTTATCATTTACGTTAGTACCTGGTGGAAGAAGAGAGTAGTATTCATATTGTCCTCGGGTATAGGATCACAGTTATTCACATGGCACTTCACATGAATTAGAAAAATGTGCCCCATTTGGACAGACACAGCCAGACCACCTGACTGATGCACAATGTAGGAAATGGGAGACACATTTGATGACAAAACCCCTTTCTTTGATTGATAGATTGTGGATGGTGAGCCAAGCCTGGGTTAAATATCATCTCCACTCTGCCCCCTGCTGGTGCCTTTGTGGCACACACAAAGATGTAGATAAAGTAGGCAGTGCTGGTACTGGAGTCTATCGGAAACGTGTATTAGGATTTATTATGTAGCAACGTTTGATTGAAATGATCAAGGTTAGTTCCTAGGATAGGCTGCTGGGTGTTAGTGTTTGAGACTGAGTTGGAAGGAAAAGGAAAGTCCCTGGAGTACTGACTAATGTCTTCAGGAATCCAGGTAGAGTGAATCTGCTCTATCTGCAATGGGATTTTTTTGGTGGGAGGAAGGGAGGGTAGACACTTTCAAATAACATTACTGGAAAATAAAAACAGGGAAAGGACAACAACTTCATCTAGCAGAGGAGAAACCACAATGAGTTAACTGAGATTTTTTTGGTAGGAGTAACTTCTGTTTCGGATCCTAACATGTCTTGCCTGAGATTATGCCTCAGATTAAAACTCTGTTGTTTCTTGCTGTGGGGAATCTTTGGAAGTTTCTCTCTCTTCTTGACCAGTGATTCCTGAGACTGACCTGTCAGGATATGCCTTGAAGGTTCTCACATCCTGATTTATTTGGCTATATTAGAAAGCAAAGTATCTAAAATGTATAACATTATAGAGCAATAAAAATGTTTTATTTTTAAAGTAAAAACACTTTTTCCTATTTTCTCAACATGCATGCATGTTTATTATATATTAGTAGATATTTAAGAACTAATGTTTGTTGTTTTGTTTTTTGAGGGTTTTTTTTTTTCCTTTTTGCATTATCTGTTTTCTTTGAGTTTCTTAATCTGGGCTTTTGCCTAAAAATGGCTTCCACTTTGATTCTCAAATCAGATTGGTAGATGCCAAGAACTAACTCCTTGAGAATTGTGGACTAAATGCAGTAGAGCTTCTGGTAAGGTAGCACATCCAAATCCCAAGCAACAGATGTTCATTAAAAACTGGTACCAAGTGTTTAAAAGCCATTTTGAGAAATTAAAGTGCTGCTTTAAGGTACTGAGCAGAACGATAAAGTTAACTTTTTTAAAAAAATCAAGGATCTTTTAAATAGTTCTGAATACAAAAACAGCACCATAGCAGAGGATAAGTTGCCCATTAACTAATTTAATCATATTTGATCACAATAGCCATTCCTCAAGGATCAGAGCATTCATAAAGGAATGCATTCAATTTACTGCTATTTTGTACTCATAATTCCTAATTCACAAACTTCTGTCACAAATTTAACACTGTAGGCTGTAGATTCTCAGTTGATAATGCCCTTGAATATCTCGATCAAAAAACTTTTAAAAAATTCAACCCTCAAATTTAAAAATGTCATCTCTTACTAGAGAAATTCCAGTCCTGTGCAGTCCTTTTTTTCTTTTCCTGTTAGGAGAAATAATGATTAAATTGTGACTTTTCTAATACCTTCTGCCTGCTGGGCCAGGTCCTTAATGAACTCTCCTAAAGAGTTTGCTCTCGTGTTGGTCCTCTCTGCATCCTGTCCAGTTTGCTCGCCATCTGCTGTCACTTTGGTAGCCTAATGAACCAAATTTGGGAAAAGCGTAATTAATAGAGATGATGAAGCTACAGCTAGATAAGCTCTCACCGGCTGCATTTTCTTTCAAATATTAGTTTGAGCCAAAGGAAATTGATGAATTATTGATCAGATGTACTGGAAATGATGCCCGTGCTCAAATATACAATTAAACTTTATTACTTCTTCCATTAAATGGAAATCAGAGAACTGTATTTGGTCTTTTTAAAACCCTCATTGTACTCAATGGCATAGTAGAAGCCATAAAGCAGAGTTATTTTTGAAATATTTTTAAGGTACTTTGCCAAAAGTCGTTAATGGATTCTTCAGCCTGCACATGTTGCAGTTTTGTCCATATTTTATTTACTGAAAAAGTGTGGAGTGTAGCAATGATCTCTAGAAAGAGGCACAGACAACCTGTCTCAATCAGCTTGATCCTATAGATTCGGTTTAGATCAATACATTAATTAAAGAAACAAAGAAAGGGAATGCTTAGCTACTAAGTAGTAAATGCTTGTTCTATAACACTGTAAAGATCCAGTAAAATGTTAAAGAAGAATAAATGTTAACTTTCCCCATACGACATCACCAAAAAAGATTCCAGTAATCACAGGACCATATATTACTGTCAACAGAATAGAACAGAACTCTACAACAGCCCCACCTCCCAAAGAACGTCCTCATATTGTTTCACCCTTATTCACACTGAAAATATCATTTGACACAATGGAATCCATTTAATGTGTTCATAGTTAAGATATACCATATGTAATCAAATGGCATGTGTAACATTACAAGTTTCAGATACTACAAGGCTTAGAGCACCTTGTAATAGGTTTATACTTCATTTTTAATGTGTATGCATATGCTAATAAATATGACTTCTTTTTCTAAAAAATAGGGATAATCTAACTACAGAAAATGAATCAAAGAATCGCAAACTGCCTCAATACAATTTAAATAAAGATTCAAGCTGGCAGAGTATTAATACTCCACAATCTCGTACCAGAGTGCTTGCATTTTAGACATGCCCAGAGAATCTAAATTGTTTTATACATAAATGGATTTTAAATAGAACTTAAGATAGAACTAAATGTCTGGCCAGCACAGAACATGGTTTCTCAACCTTCAAATGTTATCACCACAAATAAAAGAATGAAAGGAAAAGAATCCATGGGAGTTTAAAAAATTCCTCTTTATAGTTTCAGTATATATACAAAATGATTTGGCATGTGTTAATCAATATATTAGAATGCTCTGGATTAACTCTTCCAAAACATTAATATTGGAATTATTTTCACTTTTATTTATTTATTTTATTTTATTTTATTTTATTTTTTTTTTGTGTTACGCAGGCCTCTCACTGTCGTGGCCTCTCCCGTTGCAGAGCACAGGCTCTGGATGCGCAGGCCCAGCGGCCATGGCTCATGAGCCCAGCCGCTCCGCGGCACGTGGGATCTTCCCGGACCAGGGCACGAACCCGTGTCCCCTGCATTGGCAGGCGGACTCTCAACCACTGTGCCACCAGGGAAGCCCTATTTTCACTTTTAAATTCGAGGTCCAGTTGGGTCAAGAAACTCTACACATACACACCACACAAATGTATGCTCACATAATTTTTTAAATGTTGCTTTTGAATTACTAAGGTCAGCTGCTTAAGATGCTGGTCATCTAAACTGCTTTAGATGTTTGTCTAGTCTGGATTTTACTGTGCTCTATAATATCTCTATTTTCACATATCACAGAATACTATAAGGGATTTGATCTACATTATTATAATCTTTCAATATCTTAAGAATTAATATACCACCAGCACTAGTATCACTTACTATACAGAAAATATACATTATAATTTGAACTAACATTTATTTCTTGCTTCATCAGTATCTTATTTACATTACTAAAAGGTAATAATTCCCATAAATCTCATACCATCGAGCTTTCCAACTCTTGTATGCTCAAAGCATCTAATTTCTTGAAAATAAATGTATACTGATACACTCTCCTTTTAAAATTCTGGATGGTCAAGATAATATTCATTGCCTTGACTTCTACTTATCAAATTAATTTATACAAAAATGTGTAAGAGTCATTGTTAACACACTCAGTACCAATAACATGAGTACTCCAATATTAAGATGTGAAGAATTCTAAATGACCCATGGTAAGAAATAAGTCAAAAATGTTATAATTAAGACCCTATGCAATCAGCTTCCCTGGCTTTCTTTTATATGTAATATGCCAATCTCTTCCCTTCTTAGGGTCTTCTCATATTCCATTGTCTTTGCCTGGAATGAGCTTCTGCTCAACGCTTTAGTGGCTGGATCCTTGTCATCCATCAGCTTTCAGTTTAATAAGTATCTCTTCTTGGTGTGGCCATCCCCAGGGCACCTATCTAAGTTTCTCGGCTTCCTGCAGAAGAATATTTCCTTCATAGCTCCATGCATTTTAGAATTACTATTTACGTGTTGGCATACCTATGTAATGGCTACCTGACTAAAAAGTAAGCTCTAAGAGGACAAAAACTTGGTCTGTTTGCTCAGCACTTTATATCCAGCCTCTAGTATGATATCTCACTTACAGCAAATATTGAATGAATGTTGTTAAATATATGACTAAATAATTTCCTAACGAATCTTGTCAACATTATTGCCATTCTTATTGCCTACCTTTCCAGAAAAAGCTTTGTTCATACTATTGCTCCCTAACTCCTTTCCAATTATCCAAAATAAATCCAGTTCCCAAGATGATTCGCTTCCAACTTCACCTTCTCTGTGAAGGCATCCCCAATGATTTTGACCCATATGCTCCCTTCTTAGATTTTCAAAAACAACTATCATTACCACTATTCATGACTGTTGTGGGTAATTATTTTTTTAGGTGTTTCATCATATCTGTTGAATCGCAATCCTTGGGGGCTAGGGTTATGTCTTATCTCTTTTTTATTCCTCCGAGTGCCAGGCACAGTGCCTGGCAAACTGTAGGGGGTCAAGGATGTTGGGTGATTGACTGATGTAATAATAATCAAACAAACTATTCCTTTGAAGTTCTAAAGTCTGTTGGAGAAAGAAAAATCTCTTTCCATATGCCTTTCTGATACCATTCAAACTGGCCATATGCCTGGTGTTTTTCTTACCAGTGAATGTGGATGGCTGGGCATTTTTTCTGGACATTTTTCACAGCCTTATAGGAAGCTGCTGCTGAAGGGCTACAGCTGAGTGCTTAGGAGGAGAGCCAGGCCTGAGTGCTTCTGGTCCCAACTACGCTGCATTCTAGTCACTGGCCTTCTGGTAATTCAAAACTAGTCTGAGATTGCACACCAAATACCATGCTGGTGGGGGTGAGTGGAGGTAGGGGCAGGGGGTGGGCAGAAATCTTTATGGCCAGCACAGTACTTACTAAGGGAGACGATAGCCTTCCTTCTGCACAGACAAAAAGAGCTTCTTCTCTTGGCTGCACTCCGTGAGATTCCTGGACTAAAAGGCATTGACTTATGATATTAGCCCTCTAAGAGGTAGGTTACACAGTCAGGCTCTGCTGTACCGCAGATTGATATGTGTGTTCAGAGGGCTGACAATACTCTTGTGTTTCGTTTACCTGCCTTTAGAGATACATAGAGGGCATGATCCCTATTTTCACACTGGTGAGGATGAAGGTATGAAGAGGTTAAGTGACTTATCTGAACTCACACATATAGGAAATAGGGGACAAGACACACATTTTCTGTCTCACAGCCTTGTATGCTGTCTGTATTAAACATTAACTTATGTTTAGCTAACATTCAGGAGGACTGGGAAGATACTTGAAGAAGTTAAGCATTCTGGGTGGGAGGAGGGACACAGCTCCAGCTTTTATGTATTTTAAGTGCATAAGCTTTAGGTTTTAGTAAACATATTTAAAAATCCATATCAGAATATCATAGAGATACATTTAAAAAAATCATGTTCCTGGTGGTCCAGTGGTTAAGACTCTGCCTTCCAATGCAGGGGGTGCAGGTTTGATCCCTGGTCGGGGAATTAGGATCCCACATGCCGTGCGGCGCAGTAAAAAAAAAAAAAAAATCCTGTCTCATTACACAGTAATGAAGTTGACGAGTCACCTTGGCAAAACCACCCAGGAGAGACTCCATAAAGGAAGGCAATTACAAATACACTATCACCTATGGGGAGTGGTGATAGATTGTAAAAAGTGAAATTTACAAAAATCAGTTTCATCCAGGATAGGCTACTGATAATGTTACAGATGAAGGCTAAACAGTACATGATAGGAGCTGTCTGCCTGATTCAGTTTGGCTCTTCTTGTATTTTATTAAATTGCCATCCCCATCCCTTAGTCAGCTTCCTTCTAACCCACTATTATCTTGTCCTTTGAGTATTTGACAAATGTCTTCTCATTTATCCTAATATGTTGTACAATCTTCCTTTTATTCTCTATCTTAGATTTTCTTACTTTTACTTTCTCTTACCTCTGTTCTACATATTTCCAGTGTTCCTTTGTAAATGATAGCTCACACACTGATTTGCATGTATCTCTCTTACCATTGATTATCTTTTTTTACATTCAAGTTCACTCAACTAGGTATTTTTTCCTTTTATTTTCTTTGTGGGTTTTTTTTTTTGTTTTGAGTATTTATATCTAGGCAGCACCCATTACCATTAGGCACACATTCATTTACTTCTGAACAATGTAGTTGTTACTTTCTTACTTTAGCTCAAGCAGTTCTCACTGTGCCTCTTGAAATCTGCACATAATTTTCTTGGTTGGATATTACTAGTGTCTTTCATTTTCCGCCTTCTTTATGTTAAAACTAGAATCGAATGGAGCAAATCTAACTACTGAGTAGACAACATTGCTTAGATGCCATCCACCTTTGCATTTGCAGAGGTTTTCTGCTGAATTTAAATTTGAGATCTAATCATTTACATGATATTCTTTAGGGTCATCTTCAAACACTACCGTTCTGTATATCCAAGGGTCAGTGAAGTACTAGGACAAGCTACTAGGACAGACAGTGCACAAAGAGAGAGACAATCAACTGACCCTGGGGAATGATAAGTCAGTTCTATGTGAAATTTCTCCTTAAATATTTCAGGCGTCAGTTTTGAAAGTTCCAAATAAACAAATGTGATTTGTTATACATTATCTCTCTCTCTTTTTTTTAAAAAATTATTTTATTTACTTATTTTTTATACAGCAACTTCTTATTATCTATTCTATACATATTAGTGTATACATGTCAATCCCAATCTCCCAATTCATCCCACCACCACCACCACCTCCACTTTCCCCCCTTGGTGTCCATACGTTTGTTCTCTACATCTGTGTGTCTATTTCTGCCTTGCAAAACAGTTCATCTGTACCATTTTTCTAGATTCCACATATATGAGTTAATATATGATATTTGTTTTTCTCTTTCTGACTTACTTCACTCTGTATGACAGTCTCTAGGTCTATCCACGTCTCTACAAATTCTCTCTCTTTTAAAATATAACAGCAGAAATGAAAAACATTGCTGGCAACTTAAACCTTTTAAAACTATAAATAAGGCATTGTAAATATATATATATGTGTGTGTGTTTATATATATATAGTAGGCACTTAAATCATTTAAAAACTAGTTTCATCATTTTGGAGATGCTTCATCTTCATTTAAATTTGATTTTTAATATACAGTAAGAGACAAGGTAGATAAAGCAAAATTTTGATATTTTATATAGTTCAGTCTATTACATTGCATTTACCCCTTATGAAATATAAACAGTTAAGAGATGTTTATCAAAGAAAACAAAATATTCAACTCAATATAATTATATGCCTGATTTTAGTGCGTTTTAGAGAAATTCAAAATTAATGCTTATTGTGGGTTTCTATACCTTTCATTTATTTTTATGCTATTTTTAAAATTATTCACAATTAGTTAATTAATTAATTAAACAAATATTGACTGAACACCTACTATATACATTATATTGGTGATACTGTGGTAAGGGGGAAAAAAACCCACACTTCCTGCTCTTTTGGAGTTTATAGTCTGGTGGGATAAAGAGGTATTTGTTTAATGATCATGAAAATAAATTATAACCACAAACTGAAGAAAAAGCACAGTGGTATAACACAGTTATAAGAGAAATCACATCACACCTGGAATATCACAGAAGACTTGTGGTAGACTTCGAGGAGCTGAGCTTTAGAAAGTGAATTGGAATTAACGGAAGTTAACAAGATGTAGGAGGAAGTGATTTACTTCAAGGCTAAAGAAAACATGTCCGGAAAGGCTCTGTGGGACAAAGTAACTGAAGGATCTGTACTCCAGAGTACAGATGGAATACAGATGGCCAGGGTCAAAGTGGTGTGAGATGTGGCCAAAGTGAGACTTTGGCCTTTATGTGAAGAGCAATGAGAAGCCAGGCAGATGAGTTTAAGCACTAGGGTGACATGTACAAATCTGGGGTAGCAGAAGTGCATTATGGTTATAGCTTGGAGAACAATTGAAGGAAAATAAGAATAAATGCTGGACTAGCTAGAAAGCTAATGTGGTAATCCCAGACTAAGGGCTGGATGAGAGTGGGTAGTGAAGATGAGATCTATACACAGAAGTGGAACCCACTGTATTTGGTAATGGGTTAAATAAGTGGGAGGATGAGAAGGAAGAAAGTGGCATCAAAGAAGATTTCTAGGTTTCTGGCTTATATGTTCAATGCATCAGAATCCAGATAACCAGAGCATGAGTTGGGGAAGAGATGAGGCTGAGGAATTAAGACCATGAGGAAAGAGCATCACATGTCAATGAACAAAATGGAGAATTTGAAGGAGGAGAGTGATGTGATCAGATCTGTGATTTAGCAAGTTCACTCTGCCATAGGAATAATAATTGTTTGGAGTTAGATAAAGCTTAGGAAGAGAGGTAATAGAAGACCTCTGAATTGGGTTGGGGTAGAATGAAGAGCAACCATTCAGTTCTATTTTGGGAGACTGGTAACTATTGGAGGATAAATCATTGAGGTGTTCTAAACAGAAGAAAGTATGGGTTTTAAGAGGAAGATGGTGAGTTTAATTTGAGATGTCCAGTTGATAGTTAGGTACATAGGACTGAAACAGGAGAATGAAGGCTGTCTTGAGAATATGGACTTATTAATCATAAACATATATGTGGCGATCGAAGCCAAAAGAGAGGGTTTTTACAAAGTGAAAAGAGGTGTGGATTGAGGACTGGACCCCAAAAAATCGACTTTTGAGGGATGGGCAAAGGAAGAGCTTGAAAATGAAAGGTCTGAGAATTAAGATAAAAGCAGAGAGGAGAGTATGTTAAGAAGGAAGATAGGATCAAAAGTGGCAACTGCTGTAGGAAGTTCAAGTAAAATAAAGTTTCCAGGCTTCCCTGGTGGCGCAGTGGTTGAGAGTCTGCCTGCCGATGCAGGGGACGCGGGTTCGTGCCCCGGTCCGGGAGGATCCCACATGCTGCGCAGCGGCTGGACCCGTGAGCCATGGCCGCTGGGCCTGCACGTCCGGAGCCTGTGCTCCGCAGCGGGAGAGGCCATGACAGTGGGAGGCCCGTATACCGCAAAAATAAATAAATAAATAAATAAATAAATAAATAAAGTTTCTACTGGATTTAGTGACCAGCTTGTCACTGATTACCTTGTTGAAATAGTTTTAGTAGCAGGCTGGGAGTGGAAATCTAGACTACAGTGGAGTGAGAAGTGAAAGCAGACCAAGTCTTTGAAAAAATTTGGCTGTGAAATGGAAGAGGGAGGTAAGGACAGTAGCTACAGAGGTATATGGAGTTGTCATCAAAAACATCTCAATATTCCACCCTAATCATAGTGTCTGACAGTATGAACATGTGACATATGATTGCCATATTCAAAAAACATATTCCAAGGGGGAAATGGAATGACAATAAATTAAAATACATTGAAAAAGATACATGATTATGCAACATTTTGCTTATGTAATATTTGACATTAAATTATATAAAATAAATGTTTAAAATGTTAATCTGGGGGAGGAATATTATTCTCTTTACCAAGGGCTATTAGAGAACTAAATTGCTTCATGAAAAAGATAAGCACAAAATATACAAGCACTTGCAGGACAGAAGGCAGCTCACACCAGCTATGCAGGATCAGACTTGCCAGATGTTTTAACAAACATAAAGAATGTACTAGTCATAAAGTGACTCACCAGCTAACAAAGTAGAGAAAAGGATTCTCAAAAAGATTGGCTGTAGCAGTGAAAGCACTTGCCAGAGGAAAGGGAGCTGGAAGCACTGGGTACCTCTAGGCTCACCATAGTTTTCCATCTTGGCTGACATCAGAATCATTTGGAAGCTCTTGAAAGTCCCAGTGCTCATACTGTGCCTCAGACCAAATACATCACAACCTTTGGGGGTGAGACTGGGCACCACGTAACTCTAATGTGCACTCCTAGTTTAGGCACTATCTCCTCTAACGTAGCCATGGATAATAGGAAGTCATGGCCCCTGCACTTATACTCTGGGCCCAACTGCTGAATCATTCATGGCTGTGAGATAAAGGTACTGGGGGTCTCAGCCAATATTAGTGGATATTTATGTCATCTAGTCCTCTAGTTATGATTACATATGTATCAATACACCTTTTGATTATCACGCTGATTGACCACAGGCAAAGAAAGAATTGATCATTTTGACTTGAATAGTGAAGGTCTCCATGACAATCCTGTTTCTGGTGGGGACAAGGTTAATAAATAAGTGAGGATTTCCATTTCCTCCCCATCCTCACTTTATCAAGGAGATACTTACTTTTAGAAGTCTTATTTCTAGGCTTTTTATGTTACAAAATCTGAAGAATGGGCAGATAAAAATGGTATTGAAGTGTGAAAAGGGGGAAAAAGAGTAATTTTCCAGTGGAGAAATCTGGCAAATGCTACCTCAGTCAGGTGATCAAGATCAACATCAACAGTAATAAGACATATTGATTGCATGGGTTCTTAATATGATGTGATAAAATGATACATTATCTCTGTGGTCTTCCCCACAGAAACCTATATGTCTATTCTAATCATGAGAAAAACATGGGACAAACCCCAACTGAGGGACATCCTACAAAATACATGAACTTGTCAAAACTGTCAAAATCATCAAAAACAAGGAAAGTCTAAGAAACTGTCACATTCTAGAAGCCATAGCCTAAGAAGACATGATGACTTAATGTAATATCCTGGATAGGATCCTGAAACAATAAAAGGACATTAAGCAAAGCTGAAGAAAAAGCAGAGTCTTTAGTTAATAATAATAGTCAATATTAGTGCATTTGTTGTGATAGATATATCACACCAAGATATTAACAGTAGGGGAAAGTGGGTATGGAGTAGATGGGAAATCTCTGTACTATCTTTGCAACAACTTTTCTGTAAATCTAAAACTATTTTAAAATAAAAAAGTTTATTAAATAATAGTATTGGAATGAACTCTAATTGGATAATAGACCTAAATATAAAATGCAAATTATAAAACTCCAAGATAACATAGTATAAAATCCAGATGACTTTGGGTATGTTGATGACTTTTTAGTTATGACACCAAAGAAATTGATGAAAGGAATAATTGATAACTGGGCTTCATTAAAGTTAAAAACTCTGCATTGTGACAGACACTGTCAAGAGAATGAGAAGGCAAGTCACAGATTGGGGGAAAATATTTGCAAGACATAGCTAATAAAAAACTGTTACAAAGAACACTTGATAATAATTTAAAAAACAACTCGATTAAAAAATGAGAAAAGTCTTAGTTCATTCAGGCTGCTATAGCAAAATACCACACACTAGGTGGCTGATAAATGACAGGAATTTATTTCTCACAGTTCTGGAGATTGGGAAGTACAAACTCACATCCCAGGCATCCCAGGTGTCTGTTGAGGGCCTGCTTCCTGGTTCAGAGGTAGTGTCTTTTCACTTTATGCTTACATGGCAAAAAGGGACAAAGGATCTCTCTGGGGTCCCTATTATAAGGGCACTAATTCCATTCATGAAGTCTCTGCCTTTATGACCTAATCACCTCCCAAAGGCCTCACCTCCTAATATCATCACCTGGGGGGTTAGGATTTCAACATAGAAATTTTGGAGAGGACACACACATTCATTCCATAGCAAGACCTGAACAGACATCTCACCGAAGAAGATATACAGATGGCAAATAAGCATATAAAAATGCTCAACATAGTATGTCACTAGGGAATTGTAAATTAAAACTAGAATGAGATACTACTACATACCTACTAGAATGGCCAAAATTCAGAACACTGACAACACCAAATGCTGGTGAGGATTTGGAGCAATAGGAACTCTTACTCATTGCTGTTCGGAATGCAAAATGGTATAGCCACTTTGGAGATTTCTTACAAAACTAAACACACTCTTCCCATATGATCCAGCAATTGCACTCTTTGGTTTTCACACAAATGAATTGAAAACTTATATACTTGGATGTTTATAGCAGCTTTATTCATATCGCCAAAGCTTAAAAGCAACCAAGGTGTCCTTCAGTAGGTGAATGGATAAATAAACTTGGTACATCCAGAAAATGGAATACTACTCAGCACTGAAAAGAAATGAGCTATCAAGCCATCAAAAGACATTGAGGAAACATAAATGTATACTACTAAGTGAAAAAAGCCAATCTGAAAAGGTTATATACTGTATGACTCCAACTATATGATATATGATATATAGAGACAGTAAAAAGATCAGTGGTTGCCAGGGGTTCAGGAACAGGGAGAGGTGAATAGGCAGACCATGGAGGACTTTTAGGGCAGTGAAACCACTCTAAATGATACTATAAAGGTAGAGACATGTCATTAAACATTTGTCAAAATCTATAGAATATACAATACCAAGAGTGAACCCTAAAGTAAACTATAGGCTTTGAGTGATGATGATTCGTCAGCGTAGATTCATCTATTGGAACAAACGTATCACTCTGGTGGAGGATGTTGATAATGCGGGAGGCTGTGCTTGTCTTGGGGCAGGGGGCATATGGGAAATTTCGGTATTTTCCAATCAATTTTGTTTTAAACTTCTCAAAAATACAAAGTCCATTTAAAAAAATTTAGTATGTGAGAGTCTGCTGGAAAGATGAAAGGATGCTGGTTAAGAAGTAATAAGGTAATAATAATAATAATAATAAAGGCTCAGATCATTTGGCTGTAATCAGCTCAGTGAGAGCAACAACAGTGTCAGTTTTGCTTATACCTGTTTTCCCAGTGTCTGTCATTCTGTTATAGTGTCTAGAACATATTGGACCCTTAGTAAGGATTAATTAAATGAATGAATGAATGAAAGGCCTCTGTTCCATGGAATTTTCCCTAGTTACCCTTAACATTAAATTAATATTAAATTAATTCATTTGTGTGTATTTCTCAGGTACATTCCTTTATTTTATTTCATGCTGTGCTACATATTTACTTGCACTTGTCCCACATTACCCTCCACATACCTAAATACTTATATACCCCCCACACACACACACACTTGAGATTGCAACCTCCTTGAAGACAGACTGAGCCTCATTTTTATCTTTCATCTGCCAACACTTAGTGCTTGGGCTTTGTATGTGGTGAACATTCATATGTGCTGTTGAATTGAGATTACTTTGGCATGATCCGTTTAAAAATTCTTATTTAGTGTATTCACATAACCAATACAAAATTGTTAATTATTGAATTGATATGAAATAATTTGTACTCATTAATCTGATTAATATCTAACTACATTTGGCAAGAAACTCTGTTCTATATTTGTACATTCCACATTGCTGGTAGGAGATTCTGAAAAAGTGTTTAGTACACTATTTGTAACATCAGGGCCATTGTTTAGCATTACACACTCAGAATCCCATTTGATTTCCCTGTGGAAATTCTCCTAAGCCAGCGGCAGTTTAGGTAGAAATGGTACTGGGTCAGTGGGAATCTGGAATCTGGGTCCTTGAATTTGGTGAAGTACACGGCCATTGTTAATTCATTTCACTATCATGGCCTGAGGGATTTCTTCTTAAAAAAATGGACTAGACAACCTGTAAGAACCTTCTAGCTCCAATATTTTTTGTCATTTAAAGTTCTTTGATAATCAAACTGGATCCCTAAATTCCAGGCCAGTTTTCCAGTTCATGCATTTTTCTGGCCACAAGATGGCAGACTTTATGCTGTTTTCTTCATTCTGTATCAGGGAAAAGAACCTTAACCCTCTTGGAGTTTTGAAAATTTAAAACTCCCAATATCTTAAAAAGTCTGATAAACGCAACATGGACTTTACATTCTGACTCTAAAAAGTGCCTTGAATGCTTTGGATTTTCATGATAAAGAAGATTTCCTCTTTTGTGGGGGGATAATGATTTAGGCTATATTTCTATATAAACACAAAAATCGTATGATGAGATCAAAGAGACTGCAAGTATTTTCATTTGTTTTTCTTTTTCCTTACATAGTCAGAGCCAGGACTTTGGGAATCCAGAATCGATAAAAGCTTTACCATGGAAGCTACAGGATAGAGGACTCAAGACATACTGTCATTCTGATATTTTTAGCCATTGTCCTTGACACTTCCCAAGTATGTATCCCAATCTTTTCTTGTGCTACTGGGTTCTCAGATTTTATCTGTGGCAGAAGTAGCAAGTCAAAAATACATCTATTTCATGCACCAAATTGGGATTTACGAAGAACAAGATTTGCATTTCAGAAATTTGAAGTAATTTTCCTTAATTATACATAATCTATCTGCTTTAAGAAGAAGCATGATTTTGCCAACTTACCCTGGTCAGAAGTTCATTCATTTCTGTCACCAGCGTGTTCAGATTGCCTTCTGCCAACTGAATGAGCCTCTCTGGGGCCCGCTGAGGTGAGAGCAAATGCTGAAAAAGATTTCATTCCATATGTTTTTTAGTACATGGTCTTGCAGCGATCATGGGTTGAACATTTAACAGAACACATTTTTTCTTTATATACAAAGAATTTAGCCTTCTCACCTTCAGAGAAGAGAGAATGAAACTATTTCAGTTGGGCACTTACAAAGCAGTGTGCAGAATAATCTGGCAAATAATACAAACTGCTGCAATTTATTGAGATATTACTATGTTCCAGGTCTTTTTGTTTTGTTTTGTTTTTCATTTAGCTCTTACAACAGTTCTATGAGATAAATGCTATTTCATTTTGTATATAGAAAAGTGCGGCTTAAAGAGACTTAAAAATGTATGCAAGATTGCACAGCCAGTAAGGGGTAGAGTCAAGATGAACCTTGTCTGAGTCTTTAAGGCTCCCATTCTAAACAACAGAGATACAGTTTACAGGTTTATTACCTCTGTCTTTGAGGACAGGAGCCCTGACAGAAGGACCTGGCCAGACACTAACTATCTGCATGGCATCAATGTTGTAGGAGCTGGCCTGGCACTCACACATGGGCCATTTTTCTCTCTACTGAATATAATCAATCACACCAAACACTAACAGTAGACAGCATCACTCTGTGAGAGTGATGAATGAAACAAAAGATGAGACCACTCCATAATCTTATCTAAATGCAGACGAAATCATGGTCTCTGTGCAGACCACAAAAGTACCTCAAATCCCATTTTCTGGCTAATGTGAGTGACCACTGCCTCCTTACTAACTGTAGCTTTAGCCTCCCTTTTCTTCCCTCCTTCTAGATAAGATTCATTAGAATACTTAATTATGGAATTATTCCCACTTCCTAATAGTACCCAGTCCACCACAAACCCCTGCTTCCTTGAATCTGCCCCCAAATTCCCTAGCACAAACCCCCAATACTCTAAGTGATTCCTAATGCCCTGTTATTGAGACAGCCCCAATTCCCCACACTGTGCAGTGCCCCTTGTTGCAACAAGTTAGTAAACCCAACTTTGTTCTATTACATGTGTGTTTCTGGTCATCTCTGGCTGGAACCCAGGGAGCACTGACACAGTTAAAGGAACTGAACAAAGAGGGCACATAACTGGCTTAAGGATTTAGAATATCAAAATGGGGTTCCAAATATCCAGATATTAAACAAATTATGGAAGAAGAACACAAACAGAATCAAGAAAGACTGGAATTTAAGGAAAATCAAGGTCATTCTGACCGATACCCAGCCATAAGGGAATAGGTGACTGAACCTCAGGCTTGGTTGATGTCCACAGATTGGAACCTCTTTCAGAGGGCCCTTCAGTACTTCATCCATTGCTTAAGTTATTACTTTAAAATTATTTTACGTCCTACTGAAGTATTTGCTTCTCTAGTTTAATTTTCTTTCTTTGTATTCCTTCCATACATGATAACTGGTCAGCATTTTCTTTATTAGAACTCTGCACTCCTGAATGCTGGGCCTACAAAGTAAACTCAGATTCCTCTGCCTGGCTTTCACGATTGTCCTTCATATCACCCAGCCCCACTGAAGTCTCCAGCCATATCTTTCACTAGCAGGCCTGACTTCTAATGTCTGCTGGATAGGCCTCGCTCATCCACACCTCTGCCTCTGTGCATGTGGCTCTCCTAGATTCAGTGGCAAGAGTATGTATGGATGGGCTGGGGGTCAAGGAGACCTTGCTACTGGTGGACTGAGCCCTTCTCTCTTTGAGCTGTGTGAAGGTAGTTTCATTCTCACAGGCCCTAAAGTTAAACTACCTCCTTCCAAGTCCCAGCTCTGTACCTAGTAGCCATGTGACCTTGTCTCTGGGCCTCAGTGTCCCTACCCGGCTATCTGAGACAAACATAGCTGATACAGTACTCCTTTCCTACTTCTTGGAGTTTCTGTAAAATCTATGTATGATAATTCACATAAGACTTTAGTCAATTGTCTAGCACAGAGATACTCATCAATAAATGTTATTCTTGCTATCATTATGATTGGTTTCTTCTTCTGGTAAATAAGGATACTAATACTTACTTTGAAGGCTGTGGTCTAAATTAAAGAATATATTCCCTAGAAGAATGTCCACCAGTGCCTAGTGGATAAATCTTAGGTTTCTTCCTCCAGTCTTCACCAATAATTCTCTGCCTATTGAAATTGTTTCTATCCTTCAAGTTCTAACACAAATTACACTTTCATTAATGATGTATTCTCTGGTTACTCTGGATCTTATCTATTTCTCCAATCTTTGAACTCTATTGTATGTCAAATGTCTATAAAGCATGTGGTAATTATGTATTTTTGCTAGTTGTTTAATTATTGTTTAACTATTTTTAAACCACATAGACTCTAAGCTTCCTAAAGGTAGTGACTGCATTATAGGGGTCATGAAACCCCTGGGGAACCAAGTGCAATATTGGGGCATTCCAGAGTTTCCTAATAAATATCCAGTAATTGACTGATAGTGTATAAGGAGTCACTTTTCATCTTTTTTTTTATTCGGTGAAACAACTCCAATTTCCTTAACATTTCCTCTTTATCCCATTAACTACTGAAAGCTTTAACGATGTCTTAGAATAGTGTTTCTCTTCCAACAAAATTAGTTCTTGTTGAAGTACTTTCAAAAGTCTCCTCATTCTCTAGTACAAAATTTTCACCTTGTGTTTTCATTTTGACAGTAAACTTAAATGTTAATGTAAGCATTTCTGGAACCCAGGCTGGGCACCTGAGAGGTGCACAGAGCCACTTGATCTTAGCACCTACATTTGCATGCCTGTTTGATCATATGGCAGATTGAGCACATAAATCACTTGTCAAGTGATGCCAAATGTCATTTCAGGACCCCTCACAAAGAGTTCTCTCGTTCAAATTGTGGAAAGGTAGGAGAACCGAGTTACCACATGTCACATGCTGATGAAAGAACCTACGTGGAAGTAGTCAGTATGATATTCTTGTTGCAAGTAGCAATTTGCTTTCAGCAAAAATCATCTGGTTTTTTTTTTCTTTTTTTTTTTTTTGCGGTACACAGGCCTCTCACTGTTGTGGCCTCTCCCGTTGTGGAGCACAGGCTCTGGATGCGCAGGCTCAGCGGCCATGGCTCATGGGCCCAGCCACTCTATGGCATGTGGGATATTCCCAGACCGGGACACGAACCCGCGTCCCCTGCATCGGCAGGCGGACTCTCAACCACTGCGCCACCAGGGAAGCCCCCTGTTATTTTATATTAATGTTTTAAATTTGAATCTTATTGTTTTTTTAGGCTTTTGTAAAGATTAATTTGTTTTGATTTTATAGAGCTATTAGTATAAGGAGTTCATATCTGATTTTATGTTTGTACATATTTAAGGAACATAATAAAATTGATTTAGGCCAAACACTGGGGGTACATGAGCCTCTTTTTCCATAAGAGCAATCAGTAAATTATAGTTCTCAAGTTTGAAAAACACTGGTTTAGAAAGTCTTTGAATTTCCCTAATGGCTGCTTGCCTTGATTTGGGACAAAGGGAAGAGCATTTACCAATTACAGCAGTTACCCCCTTGGAAGCTTCTGTCATTTTTTCCCTGGCTCTTGCTGTTACTGCTCCAACTTACCTTGAGTTCCTGAGTCATATTTTCAAGACCATACAGAATTTTATAAGGAGCGGGCAGTGGGCCAGTGAGGTTGATGCTCGTGGCCATCTGTTCCAGGCGAGCCAAGTCACCGAGAAGAAGGCCAGTGCATTCATCTCCACAAACTGTGAAAGGGAAACAGCAAAGAATATTTACTTCTGCTAAGCGTCCCACGCAGATGTGCAAAGATTTCAGCTATGAAATATTTTATGGCCTAAGTATTATTCTGTGAAAGATGATGTTTCTCATCTCAGATAATTAATGCTTTTGAATGGATGATGGTTGATGAAAGATGAAAAGAACAACAAAAGAGCAGACATGCCTGTTGCCCAGAACCTGAAATATGGATGATGATATAAACTGAGGAACTAAAGAGGAGGAGCAAACGGATTTTGAGGGTAAACGAGTATATTGCCCAAGTACTAAAGGAGAGGTAAAACATGGACTATAACATTATAAATGCCCCAGAGAGTCCCACATGAACAATCTAGAGGAAATCTGTAATTGGCAATAAAATATGCTTTGGAATCTAAAAATGTATACATCGCCCTATTAGATTGCAATGTGGAGTGTCTCTAGCAATTAGGTCTCTACGTGCTTCAGGTATTACATATTCAAAAACTGTATGACTCTTTAGCTTGACATCCATTGAGAAGAATATTTTTAAAAGTCAAAAGAACTCTTCTTTTTACAATTTTTTTCTCATGATGAAATGTATTTATTTATTACTTACATGTTCACTTACTTACTTATGCATTTGCCAACTCCTCCTCTTTAACTATTCAGCACATTATCATTCATGATTAGATGCAGTCCCACAAATTCCTACTTTGATGATTAACCTAATCCTGTCTTATGGATTAAATAATTGCTAAAAGCCAGGAAAACTTTATTCTTGAAGTAGCCAAGAGTGCTAATGTTCTACCTATATTCTTTAAATGATTAGAAAGAGGGACTATTCAAATTTAGTGGTGGTGGAAGGGGAATGGATGGTAGTAGGGTGGTGGAGAGAAACAATGGTTTCTTCACCATTATCACATGAATCTCATAAATAGTAAAATTTCTAAAATTAAAAGATATTGATTCTTTTGGAGGCTTTATAAAATATACTTATTCAGTTTGGATTTTTAGTTCAAAATTTCTTTTTCACTCTTTGCATCAGAGTAATGAGATGTAGCTTCTCCATGCCAAGAAGCACGTGCTACCATATTTATGATATGCGTTCATGCATACAGTTACAATTTCTAGCTTACATTCTGAAGATAGAGGTATAAAAACTATACACATGTTAGAAGAGAGGAAAATATATAACATGAAAAACACTGAGACTTAGAGCAGCTTTGGATCATGCCCAAACTGGCAAGAATTCAATAGTTCTCTAAACAGGACTCGCTTGAGCTGCCTAATGGAGAGAAAACCATTAACTGAAGCTTGTAAACAAAGAGAAGTAGTACAGAGAATGATTCTGTGATGGGACAGCAGTTAGAGGTGAGTTACAATATCCCTTCACAGGGATTAAACTGTCCCAGCAGGGCTTTTAATAAATCAGCTCCTTGCAGGTGACACCTGTAAGTGTTGAGTGTCACCTGCAGGGGAGCTGTAAGCTCCTCATGCCTTGCAAGCTGAGTGAACAAAGAGGCTTTGGGAGCTGGAGGTGGAATCTGAAACTAGAGCTGGATCACTTCCTCTTCTAGCCAGAACGAAAGAGAATTTGCTTTGCATGGAAACTAAGTAAAAGGAAGAGAATGCTGTGGCTTCAAACCCTCAGTTCAATGCAAGTGCTTGAGAAGCTTCAACAGACCTCTTGACATGAAGTAATTGTAGAAAACACAACCTGGAACACAATTAGGTACCAAATTGACTATGTCAACACAACCTGGAACACAATTAGGTACCAAATTGACTATGCCTAAACACCAAGACCCAGTCTGATTCTCACACTTGAGTGGGTTTCAGAATAATCTGAGGGCTTTCTTAAATCACAGGAGGCTGGGCCATACCCCTAGCAGTTCTGATTCAAGAGGTGATCGAATCACCTGGTTTCTGATTCTCTGACTGAGCATGTGCTTTTCTAACAAACTCCCAGGTGAACACTAACACTCTGGTCTGAGCACCACACTTTGAATAACTACTATATCAACAGCAATGGCATGACCTGGGAGCTTGTTAGAAATACATAATCTTGGGCTCTATCCTAGATCTAGTGAACCAGAATCTGTATTTTAGAAAGATTCCCATGTGACCTATGCATGTTAATGTTTGAAAAGCACTACTGTAGGTCAATGGTTCTCCACCTTGGCTGCATACAAATCATGGCGATTTACAAAATACAGGTATCTAGGTGTTTCCCCTACCCACCTCCAGAGAATCTGATTTGATGGGTCTGTGGTGAGGCCCAGGCATCAGTATATTTAAGAGATTCCAGATGATCCTATCATATAGCCAGAGTTTAGAACCACTGGGCCAGATAACAAACTTTAGGGATGCTCTATCTTAAAGGGAGCAAGGATTTGGAAGAGGTCATTTTACTTGCTGTCTCCTCTGCCAAGAACACTTCTTTCTTCATCCTCACCCATGTGACTCCTGGAGTTCTAGGTCAGGTGCTCAAGTGTTACTTCCTCGGAGGAGAAGACCCTGATGACTCTGAAATTACTGTCCCCACCAACCACTACTGTATTCCCTTTGTCTTTTTATCTTAACACTCATGCACGTATAGGCTATCTTTTCATTTATGTGTTTATATATTGTTTCCCTCTCCTCAGAGAGGGACCTTAATCAACTTTGGTCACAGTGCCTAAGAAAGTGTCTTGCACATAGTAAATAATCAATAAATATTTGCTTACTACTATCTTTGTGAAAGGAGAGCAAACAATATTTTGGAGAAGATCAGGGAGTTACAAGGAGAGGATTGAGAGAAGAATAGAGAGAGGGAGAGAAAGAGATAGAGAAATAGAGATAAAAATATTGGCCAAATAGAAAATGTCTGAATGTGAGAACATTATATGTGATACGAAATGAAGAATCACACAGATATGTGAGGAACAGAATAGTCTAAAAACAATGGCCAGAGAGAGAAAATTGTCTTGTGATTGGAGAGGCAGAAACTGACTGATGTCAAGGAGATGATTGCTATGATACCCGCATGAGGAAACGGTGACACAGGAAAGGTATTGGAATGGAGGAATGGAGGGAAAGAAAAGATATACAAAATGTTAATAAAAGAAATGACACAGTTGGGTTACTGGCCAGATAAAGATGATGCTCATTTCTGGGGAGGAGGAAGGGTTAAAAGTGTTTACCATTTCCTTGCTGCTCCTCCCATTAAGAGGTGGAGTCTATTCCCCCGCACATGCCCCTTTGAGTTGGGGTTGGCTTTATGAAAATCTCTGACCATCAGAATGCTTCAGAGGGACACTGAGCCTTAGCTTCATGGAGTTTCACAGTTTCTGCTTCCACACTTCTGGAATCCTGCTGCCTTGTGAAAAATTCCAGGCTAGCCTTCTTGAGGAAGAGAGGCAACATGAGCAAGAGAAAGGCAGATCCAACCATTCTAGCTGAGGTCCTACCATGTGAATAAGGCCTTCTAGGAACCCATCCCACCGCATGATAACAAAAGAACTATCCAAGGGGACCCTGTTCAAATTGGCAACCTACAGAATAGTGAGGATATATATAGTTGCTGTATATTATCAACAACTATTAAATTTTGTAGTAGCAATAGGTAACTGATAAACTTTCTCAAGTTTTGCATGTGTGATTTAGGATGTGAATTCAGCTTAGAGACTTCAAGTTGCAATTCATAGGTTAAAAAGTATTAACAGCAGTTCTTATTTTTATTAAAAATTAAGAAGAATGTGAAGGTTCCTTTCCCACTGAATCCAAGTTCATCACTACTTTAAAAGTTCCATTCAAAGCACTGTGCTCTTTTTTCACTTTCAAGATCTTGAAAGATACTTGATAACATGACATCTCACTATGCTTTTTAGGGTAGTGTACACTTCAGAAATACTTTGCTAGCTCTTTCTCTAATTTATCTATAATTCATAACCTACCCATTTCTAAGAGGAATTGAGTCAGCTCATTGATAATGGTATGGCTAGTGGCTCCTTACTGATGGTTCCAGAAATTTTCAGGGAAATGTTTTCTCAGTATTCTCAGTTTTCACTTCAGACAAGCAGAAATCAGGGACTGGAATGCAGAACTAGATGTGATTTACTGTAATACACTACAGAGTAAATTGGTGAGCTAAATTGATGCCAAGAGGCATGATGGATACAGATTTTTCTGTCATTTATTCTACCCCCTGCCCATCTGTTTTGGTTCCTCATCTTCAGTTGTTGAAATGAAAATGTACTTAATTGCTCTTTCAAGGACTCATAATTCCATTTTATGTCTCTGTGTCCAAAGGTCTATTATTATCCCATGTCTTATTGTCTCCATATCTGCTTTTGGGGGAACAAAGTACAAGCACATTTCCATAGATGAAAGGTAAGTTTTATAGTATGCTCCACGTAATACACTAACATCTGTCTAAATGGGTCAGAAAGACTTATGAATTCAACAGGCATGGAATTTTTTCAAAGCTTCTGTACAAGTCTAGTTCATGCAGTTATAAGATAAACACATGGGGAAATGTGCCCTTTACATAATGGTTTGCTATTTTATCCTGACACAAAATATTTAACTTACACCACAAGCTACTTCTATTTGTCCTCAAAAAGTCTGAAATGTCTGGCAACAAACACTGGAAATGGGATGAAAATTAAAACCACGTTTAATTCACTATGATAGGGAAGATCTGAAGAGTGTATAGAGACAAGGAATATTCACATTATGGAAACAATTGTTCTTTGATAAGGGTGAAGTAACTGGTCAGTGTAAATTAACACCTATCTTATAATCAAGACCCCCAAGGAACCTCTCCACACCATTCTCCTATTCAGCAATAGAGATAAGGTTATAAAATGAGATTCTGCCTAAAATGCATGGGAGCAAAAGCAAATATTTCAAGACTATGATTATATTTTACATGACTAAATGTTTTTGAGGCTTTGCTTATAAAAGTGTCAGGATAAATTTGTGTCTAATACTAGCAAATGCAACACTACATTCAGGTTGTTATAGCTGGGCACATGTAAGGGGAAAATCATGCAGCTGATATTACAGATCTTTCCGTTAGCAATTAGTACAAAATACTGCATTTCTACCAGAGTCCCCCATGCATAATAACTACTGGCTTACCATCACAAAAAATTCACACACTGCTTCCAAACCAAAGAAGCCAAAGCTGAAATGAGTGCATTGCATATCTTTAAAAAGGCCAAACCTATTAACCAATTTTAGGTAAAGATACATAAATTGTCTGCTCTAATCAAAAAGGGATAAAATGAGTAAATATACATTTCTAACAAAAGATAAAATTTGTGTGTTAATGTGTGTGTTTTAATTTAATTCTTCTACATTTAAGGCCATTGATAAATCCTTGGGTATGGATTGTATATTTCTCTTTCCTCTTTCTTCTTCAAGAAGAAAGTTTTAGATTAGCATTTATTTAAGGCTTATTAAAATGGATTCAGTTATTCCATATTATTTATAGATAAATATCTTCTATAATAAAAATGTGGTTTCAGACTCATTAAAAAGCCTTCTTTTTTTTTTTTTTTTTTCTTTGCCTGTTAGTTCTTTGAATAGAAGGAAAGACTTTCTGTAGGTTTAGGATGAGGCTGATGAATTTATTCATGTACCAAGTAGTTGTGATATATATATATATAAACATTAAATAAAATTAGGTATATAAATATATTTAAAAAATAAGTTCGATACGGTTCAAGTATGGTATAGCTCTTCAAAAAACAAATGGAAGCTTTGAAAGTATTATAAGTAATAATGGGACAGTGGCTTTTATCTATACAATATTCACTACACTGAAGACAATATGTTGTGTCTTGCCTTCATTATCTCATCTAATGTTTACAGCAATTCTATGAGGTAAGTACTATTAATATCCTAATTTTAAACATGAGAAAAAGAGTTACAATCATAGTGTTTATGAATCTATAAATAATGTATTTGAAGAACTTTAAGAGAAGAGAAAAATGTAAGGTCACCATAAAAGGGGTTCTCAGTGACTTGGAAAGCCTAGAATTATAAAAAAAAAAAAAAAAAAAAAAACCCACAGAATTTAGCTTAACCTAAGTATCTCATCAAAAATGAGGAGCGGAGGTGTCCAGAGCAGCCATTTCGCTGGAGGAACTCTGGTCTGAAGGGCCAGCAGGGTGCAAGGCCTCTGCGTGTGGCATCCTGCCAGCAAGTGAAACTAGAGGAAGCACAAAGAAAAAGAGGAAAAAAAACAAGCCTTCCATCCAATCAAAAATTTATGGGAGACGGGGAAGATGGCGGAAGAGTAAGATGTGGAGATCACCTTCCTCCCCACAGATACATCAGAAATACATCTACATGTGGAACAACTCCTACAGAACACCTACTGAACGCTGGCAGAAGACCTCAGACCTCCCAAAAGGCAAGAAACTCCCCACATACCTGGGTAGGGCGAAAGAAAAAAGAATAAACAGAGACAAAAGAATAGGGACGGGACCTGCACCAGTGGGAGGGAGCCGTGAAGGAGGAAAGGTTTCCACACACTACAAGCCCCTTCGCGGGCGGAGACTGCGGGTGGCGGAGGGGGGAAGCTTCGGAGCCACAGAGACAGTGCAGCAACAGGGGTGCGGAGGGCAAAGCGGAGAGATTCCCGCACAGAGGATTGGTGCCGACCAGCACTCACCACCCCGAGAGGCTTGTCTGCTCACCCACCGGGGCGGGCGGGGCTGCGAGCGGGGCTGCGAACGGAGGCTCGGGCTTCGGTCGGAGCGCAGGGAGAGGACTGGGGGCTGGCGGCGTGAACACAGCCTGAAGGGTTTAGTGCACCACGGCTAGCCGGGAGGGAGTTCAGGGAAAAGTCTGGACCTGCCGAAGAGGCAAGAGACCTTTTCTTCCCTCTTTGTTTCCTGGTGCGCGAGGAGAGGGGATTAAGAGCGCTGCTTAAAGGAGCTCCAGAGGGGGGCGCGAGCCGCGGCTGAAAGCGCGGACCCCAGAGACGGGCATGAGATGCTAAGGTCGCTGCTGCTGCCACCAAGAAGCCTGTGTGCGAGCACACGTCACTATCCACACCTCCCCTCCTGGGAGCCTGTGCAGCCCGCCACTGCCACGGTCCCAGGATGCAGGGACAACGTGCCCGGGAGAATGCACAGTGCGCCTCAGGCTGGTGCAATGTCACGCTGGCCTCTACTGCCGCAGGCTCGTGCTGCATTGTGCCCCTCCCTCCCCCCGGCCTGAGTGAGCCAGAGCCCCCGAATCAGCTGCTCCTTTAACCCCGTCCTGTCCGAGCAAAGAACAGATGCCCTCCGGCGACCTGCATGCAGAGGCGAGGCCAAATCCAAAGCTGAAACCCGGGAGCTGTGCGAACACGGAAGAGAAAGGGAAATCTCTCCCAGCAGGCTCAGGAGCAGCGGATTAAATCTCTACAATCAACTTGATGTACGCTGCATCTGTGGAATACCTGAAGAGACAACGAATCATCCCAAATTGAGGAGGTGGACTTTGAGAGCAAGATATATTATTTGTTCCCCTTTCTTCTTTTTGTGAGTGTGTATGTGTATGTTTCTGTGTGAGATTTTGTCTGTATAGCTTTGCTTTCACCATTTGTCCTAGGGTTCTGTCGGTCTGTTTTATTTGTTTGATTGGGTTTTTTTTTTTACTTAAAATATTTTTTTCTTAATAATTATTTTTATTTTAATAACTTTATTTTATCTTACTTTATTTTATTTTATTTTATCCTCTTTCTTTCTTTCTACTTTTTCTCCCTTTTATTCTGAGCCATGTGGATGAAAGACCCTTGGTGCTCCAGCCAGGATTCAGTGCTGTGCCTCTGACGTGGGAAAGCAAACTTCAGGACACTGGTCCACAAGAGACATCTCAGCTCCACATAATATCAAAGGGCAAAAATCTCCCAGAGATCTCCATCTCAACACCAACACTCAGCTTCACTCAACAACCAGCAAGCTACAGTGCTGGACACCCTATGTCAAACAACTAGCAAGGCAGGAACACAACCCCACCCATTAGCAGAGAGGCTGCCTAAAATCATAATAAGGCCACAGACACCCCAAAACACACCACCAGATGTGGACCTATCCACCAGAAAGACAAGATCCAGCCTCATCCACCAGAACACAGGCACTAGTCCCCTCCACCAGGAAGCCTACACAACCCACTAAACCAAGCTTAGCCACTGGGGACAGACACCAAAAACAACGGGAACTACGAACCTGCAGCCGGCAAAAAGGAGACCCCAAACACAGTAAGATAAGCAAAATGAGAAGACAGAAAAACACACAGCAGATGAAGGAGCAAGATAAAAACCCACCAGACCTAACAAATGAAGAGGAAATAGGCAGTCTACCTGAAAAAGAATTCAGAATAATGATAGTAAAGATGATCCAAAATCTTAGAAATAGAATAGACAAAATGCAAGAAACATTTTAAAAGGACCTAGAAGAACTAAAGAGGAAACAAGTAACGATGAACAACACAATAAAAGAAATTAAAAATACTCTAGAAGGCATCAATAGCAGAATAACTGAGGCAGAAAAACGGATAACTGACCTGGAAGATAAAATAGTGGAAATAACTACTGCAGAGCAGAATAAAGAAAAAAGAATGAAAAGAACTGAGGACAGCCTCAGAGACCTCTGGGACAACATTAAACGCACCAACATTCAAATTATAGGGGTCCCAGAAGAAGAGAAAGAGAAAGGGTTTGAGAAAAAATTTGAAGAGATTATAGTTGAAAACTTCCCTAATATGGGAAAGGAAATAGTTAATCAAGTCCAGGAAGCACAGAGTCCCATACAGGTTAAATCCAAGGAGAAACACACGAAGACACATATTAATCAAACTGTCAAAAATTAAATACAAAGAAAACATTTTAAAAGCAGCAAGGGAAAAACAACAAATAACACACAAGGGAATACCCATAAGGTTAACAGCTGCTCTTTCAGCAGAAACTCTGCAAGCCAGAAGGGACTGGCAGGACATATTTAAAGTGCTGAAGGAGAAAAATCTACAACCAAGATTACTCTACCCAGCAATGATCTCATTCAGATTTGAAGGAGAAATTAAAACCTTTACAGACAAGCAAAAGCTGAGAGAGTTCAGCACCACCAAACCAGCTTTACAACAAATGCTAAAGGAACTTCTCTAGGCAAGAAACACAAGAGAAGGAAAGGACCTACAATAACAAACACAAAACTATTAAGAAAATGGGAATAGGAACATACATATCAATAATTACCTTAAATGTAAATGGATTAAATGCTCCAACCAAAAGACACAGAGTGGCTGAATGGATACAAAAACAAGACCCATATATATGCTGTCTACAAGAGACCCACTTCAGACCTAGGGACACATACAGACTGAAAGTGAGGGAATGGAAAAAGATATTCCATGCAAATGGAAATCAAAAGAAAGCTGGAGTAACAATTCTCATATCAGGCAAATTAGACTTTAAAATAAAGACTATGACAAGAGACAAAGAAGGACACTACATAATGATCACGGGATCAATCCAAGAAGAAGATATAACAATTGTAAATATTTATGCATCCAACATAGGAGCACTTCAATACATAAGGCAAATACTAACAGCCATAAAAGGGGAAATCGACAGTAACACACTCATAGTAGGAGGCTTTAACACCCCACTTTCACCAATGGACAGCTCATCCAAAATGAAAATAAGGAAACACAAGCTTTAAATGATACATTAAACAAGATGGACTTAATTGATATTTATAGGACATTCCATCCAAACACAACAGAATATACATTTTTCTCAAGTACTCATAGAACATTCTCCAGGATAGATCATATCTTGGGTCACAAATCAAGCCTGGTAAATTTAAGAAAACTGAAATTGTATCAAGTATCTTTTCCAACCACAACCCTATGAGACTAGATATCAATTACAGGAAAAGATCTGTAAAAAAATACAAACACATGGTGGCTAAACAATACACTACTTAATAATAAAGTGATCAATGAAGAAATAAAAAAATACCTAGAAACAATTGACAATGGAGACACGACGACACAAAACCTATGGGATGCAGCAAAAGCAGTTCTAAGAGGGAAGTTTATAGCAATACAATCCTACCTTAAGAAATAGGAAACATCTCAAATAAACAACCTAACCTTGCACCTAAAGCAATTAGAGAGAGAATAACAAAAAAAATCCCAAAATTAGCAGAAGGAAAGAAATCATAAAGATCAGATCAGAAATAAATGAAAAATAAATGAAGGAAACAATAGCAAAGATCAATAAAACTAAAAGCTGGTTCTTTGAGAAGATAAACAAAATTGATAAACCATTAGCCAGACTCATCAAGAAGAAAAGGGAGAAGACTCAAATCAATAGAATTAGGAATGAAAAAGGAGAAGTAACAACTGACACTGCAGAAATACAGAAGATCATGAGAGATTACTACAAGCAACTCTATGCCAATAAAATGGACAACCTGGAAGAAATGGACAAATTCTTAAAAATGCAAAACCTGCCAAGACTGAATCAGGAAGAAATAGAAAATATGAACAGACCAATCACAACGACTGAAATTGAAACTGTGATTAAAAATCTTCCAACAAACAAAAGCGCAGGACCAGATGGCTTCAAAGGCAAATTCTATCTAAAATTTAGAGAACAGCTAACACCTATCCTTCTCAAACTCTTCCAAAATATAGCAGAGGGAGGAACACTCCCAAACTCATTCTACGAGGCCACCATCACCCTGATAACAAAACAAGGCAAGGATGTCACAAAGAAAGAAAACTACAGGCCAATATCACTGATGAACATAGATGTAAAATACTCAACAGAATATTAGAAAACAGACTCCAACAGCACATTAAAAGGATCATACACCATAATCAAGTGGCGTTTATCCCAGGAATGCAACGATTCTTCAATATATGCAAATCAAACAATGTGATACACCATATTAACAAACTGAAGGAGAAGAACCATATGACCACCTCAATAGATGCAGAGAAAGCTTTCGACAAAATTCAACACCCATTTATGATAAAAACCCTGCAGAAAGTAGGCATAGAGGGAATTATCCTCAACATAATAAAGGCCATATATGACAAATCCACAGCCAACATCGTCCTCAATGGTGAAAAACTGAAAGCATTTCCACTAAGATCAGGAACAAGACAAGGTTGCCCACTCTCACCACTCTTATTCAACATAGTTTTGGAAGTTTTAGCCACAGCAATCAGAGAAGAGAAGGAAATAAAAGGAATCCGAATCGGAAAAGAAGAAGTAAAGCTGTCACTGTTTTCAGATGACGTGATACTATACATAGAAAATACTAAAGATGCTACCAGGAGGTTAATAGAGCGAATCAATGAATTTGGTAAAGTATCAGGATACAAAATTAATGCACAGAAATCTCTGGCATTCCTGTACACTAATGATGAAAAATCTGAAAGTGAAATCAAGAAAAAACTCCCATTTACCACTGCAAGAAAAAGAATAAAATATCTAGGAATAAACCTACCTAAGGAGACAAAAGACCTGTATGCAGAAAATTTTAAGACACTGATGAAAGAAATTAAAGATGATACAAATAGATGGAGAGATATACCATGCTCCTGGATTGGAAGAATCAATATTGTGAAAATGACTCTACTACCCAAAGCAATCTACAGATTCAATGCAATCCCTATCAAACTACCACTGGCATTTTTCACAGAACTAGAACAAAAAATTTCACAATTTGTTTGGAAAAACAAAAGACCCCGAAGAGCCAAAGCAATCTTGAGAATGAAAAACAGAGCTGGAGGAATCAGGCTCCCTGACTGCAGACTATACTACAAAACTACAGTAATCACGACAGTGTGGTACTGGCAGAAAAACAGAAAGATAGATAAATGGAACAGGATAGAAAGCCCAGAGATAAACCCACGCACATATGGCCAACTTATCTTTGATAAAGGAGGCAGGAATGTACAGTGGAGAAAGGACAGCCTCTTCAATAAGTGGTGCTGAGAAAACTGGACAGGGACATGTAAAAGTATGAGATTAGATCACTTCCTAACACCATACACAAAAATAAGCTCAAAATGGATTAAAGACCTAAATGTAAGGCCAGAAAGTATCAAACTCTTAGAGGAAAACATAGGCAGAACACTCTATGACATAAATCATAGCAAGATCCTTTTTGACCCATGTCCTAGAGAAATGGCAATAAAAATAAAAATAAACAAATGGGACCTAAGGAAACTTCAAAGCTTTTGCACAGCAAAGGAAACCATAAACAAGACCAAAAGACAACCCTCAGAATGGGAGAAAATATTTGCAAATGAAGCAACTGACAAAGGATTAATCTCCAAAATTTACAAGCAGCTCATGCATCTCAATATCAAAAAAACAAACAATCCAACCCAAAAATGGGCAGAAGACCTAAATAGACATTTCTCCAAAGAAGACATAGAGTGCCAACAAACACATGAAAGAATGCTCAACATCATTAATCATTAGAGAAATGCAAATCAAAACTACAATGAGATATCATCTCACACTGGTCAGAATGGCCATCATCAAAAAATCTAGAAACAATAAATGCTGGAGAGGGTGTGGAAAAAAGGAAACACTCATGCACTGCTGGTGGGAATGTGAGTTGGTACAGCCACTATGAAGAACAGTATGGAGGTTCCTTAAAAAACTACAAATAGAACTACCATATGACCCAGCAATCCCACTACTGGGCATATACCCTGAGAAAACCATAATTCAAAAAGAGTCATGTACCAAAATGTTCATTGCAGCTCTATTTACAATAGTCAGGAGATGGAAGCAACCTAAGTGCCCATCATCGGATGAATGGATAAAGATGTGTCACATATATACAATGTAATATTACTCAGCCATAAAAAGAAATGAAATTGAGTTATTTGTAGTGAGGTGGATGGACCTAGAGTCTGTCATACAGAGTGAAGTAAGTCAGAAAGAGAAAGACAAATGCCAATGCTAACACATATATATGACATCTAAGAAAGAAATATGTCATGAAGAACGTAGGCGTAAGATGGGAATAAAGACACAGACCTACTAGAGAATGGACTTGAGGACATGCAGAGGGGGAAGGGTAAGCTGTGACAAAGTGAGAGAGTGGCATGGATATATATACACTACCAAACGTAAAATAGATAACTAGTGGGAAGCAGCCCCATAGCACAGGGAGATCAGCTCAGTGCTTTGTGTCCACTTAGAGGGGTGGGATAGGCAGGGTGGGAGGGAGGGAGACGCAAGAGGGAAGAGATATGGGAACATATGTATATGTATAACTGATTCATTTTGTTATAAAGCAGAAACTAACACACCATTGTAAAGCAGTTATACTCCAATAAAGATGTAAAAAAAATTATGAATTTAGTCTTAATCATATATATGTGCCCAAAATTTTACTGTTATACTTTTGCCTGTTATTTTTCCAGTCAGTTCTTAACTTCAATTTGGAAGGGAAATATACTTGTTTAAATAGATTTGGCTCAATAAAATTATGCTTATGTTCAGAATTTGGAATTTAAGAAATAAAAATGTTAAAATATTAAAATTAAATAAGCATTAAAATAATCATCCTTATTAGTGGTGAAACCGAGGGTAATCAGAAGCTAGAGTCATTAAACTATAACTTTCTTAATAAATAATAAACTGTAACCTGCCTAAATTAAAAAAACAAAAAACAAAATCTGAGGAACTGCACAAAGCATCATGCTTTTGAAAAAAATGATCAAATAATAACCATGATGACAAGAACAGCTAAAATTTATTGAACATCTATTATGCTTAGACACCACCTAATGTACATAGGATTTTATTTCCACTTTACGGATAATAAAGTGAGGTTTAGAAAAGTTAACTAATCGAATGTCAGACAACTTTTATGTGGCCAGCCAGAATTCAAGGCTTCTATAGCCCCTTCACTATAGCATGCTTCCTTGCATTAGGAGATGGTCTGTTTCAGGGACACCACCGATTAGAAGATGATTAGACTACCTCATTTATAAGACTTCCAACTTTAAGATGATGTGATCTATTTTTCTTCAAGGTTAATAAACTCCCTGGATTCTGCAGAATGCAAATTGCAATCAAGTAGAGTTTACTCTCATAATAAAGCCTGACTGAAAAGAAAAGAAATAGTGATCAGCCTCTTCTATACAACAGTTCAACAGCACAACTCCTTAATCTATTAATGGAACAGCTTTCTCAATGTGATATACAAACCACTGAGACTGATGGCCAATAAGAAAATTACCTGGAATCAGAGTGATAGTTGCTGTTCTACAGCATTGCTAACCTGGACCAAGGCCAAGAACGTTGCCAACAAGAAACTCAAAGTATCTTTCACTAACAAAATAGATGTGAAAAAGGTGTAAGGAGGGTGAACAGAAGTTACTTTTATAGCTATCCTGATGCCTGGATTTAAACAACATGCCCCAGTTTAGAGTTGTAGAAAACTATAATAGCCATACTGGGCTTTGAATAGGAACTAGTACTTGGGGATTAAATGGGGACAGAGAGAGGATGGTGTTTAAGAGGTTAGGATGGAGTGTGATCACATGTCCAGCAGAGCCTCACTCATTAAATAGCAAATGGAGGTCAACTGATGTTTTCCATCATCTTTTATTATAGAAAGTCCCATTTTCTTTACAGTAATCAACCACATTCCACTATTTTGTTCCTGCTCTCATATACAGGGGACAATAACTGCCATTAGTAATCATCTTTGATTATAAGAGTACTGCAGGGTTCTAGTGATAATATATAAGGGCCTCTGCATTATTGTGATAGATCCTTGCTGGCAACTGGCTATTAAAAACAATAATCTATACAAAATAGATAACTAACAAGGACCTACTGTATAGCACAGGGAACTATACTCAATATTTTGTAATAACCTATAAGGGAAAAAAATATGAAAAAAAAAATAAAACGGAATCACTGTGCTGTATACCTGAAACTAACAAGACACTGTAAATCAACTAGGGTTCAATAAAATTAAAAAAATAAAAATAAAAACAACAATCTAGACTGTGTCTCTGCAGGTCAGTATCAAGTCAGGGTAAAACTTCAAACCTTGGGTTTTACCAAGTGTCTAGAAAGTGCACATTTTACAGAGTTAGTGCATTACCACATTTAGTTAGGCTTACCTTAGGTTACAGGCAAAAAAACCCACAGTTCATGATTGCTTTTGCAACATTAGCAAGCAAAGCATCTTCTTTAATGTTATATTTTAGATAAATTGTGACTATAAATAATAAAGCTGGTATATACCTAATATTTCATATGCTTTGAATAAAAATAGAAAGCATCAATATGATATTTATAAAATGATATTTCAGGCACTCTTTACAGAATGACATCCTGCCAACAGCTACTAATTTTAAATTCTGTTCTTTAGGAGAATAATATATTTTACTACACCACTCATAATCTATATTAAACATTGTACAAGTTGTTCAGTGTTAATTACTAGTCTGTAGAAAATAGGACATGAAAAAATCCAAGTTTTGTGCTTCCCAATACAAAACTTTACTATTAAATAAATAATGCTTTTCTTGCCGAGTCTCAGATTTCAGAAAGGCAGGTGGTTGTTCTCACTTTATAAAATGACGTGTAAATTATGAATGAGGGTTGAAAGAAGAAGTTGGATTTGTATTAACCTAACTTACTAAGAAGTCCTGATTTGGGAAATCCAATAAAATATCTACTCAGAACTCATCAACACCTGTAAAGAAAGAATGCATTGCAGAGCTCTCTCCAATTATTTCCACAAGAAAAAAATGAAAAGACTTTGGAGGAAATCTGAGCACCCAGTTAGTGTGTCTTCTTATCTGCACAGAGGACAGGACTCCACTTGACCACCTCTGATGAATAAGAATCTATCATAACTACCATAATGTTTTTTGGGTTTTTTTGGCTGCACCATGTGGCTCATGGGATCTCAGTTCCCCGACCAGGGATTGAACCTGGGCCACAGCAGTGAAAGCTCTGAATCCTAACCACTAGACCACCAGGGAGCCCCTGATAACTACCATAATGTTTTAAAACTTAGAGGAAAGAGTCTTAATGGTTAGCAGAGGAAAAAAATATTTATGTACCTACTGACATTATACACATTAAAATGTTTTCATTTTTTTAAGCCCATTTTATCTTTCTTCTTCATAGAGGTAAGATGGGCTCTAAGCCCAGAAGAAGTAAATGAACTAAGAACTGAAATAATTAATGTTGAATATATTGGGAAAACCATGTTTGCTTTTTGTGTCTTGCATTAACAGTCAGCATAGAGGTTAAGAAAGTAAGATTTTCAAGACAGATCTAGGTTCAATCACAACTCTGTTGAAAAGTCAGGGTGAACCTTGGAAACGTGAATGAAATCACCTAAATTCAGTTTTATTTATTTAAAATGTAAAATTTTTTGTTGGGGTATAGTTGATTTCAGGATTTTTTTTTTTAAATCACACTGTGGACATAATAATGTATGGAGATGTGGCAAGAATTAAAAGAACAGCATATAAAGTGCTTAACATCATTTCTGACAAATGGAAGGCTCTCAACATGGGCGAGCCTTTAAAGAATTACTACTGTGATGAATCCTGTGTGGCGGAAGGGGCTGTAGGGGATGCCTGGGATTGAAAGCAGATACGTTGGTCAGGTGTGCCCAGGCACTGAGTTGGCTTGGCGTGGTTGATAATGTTGGTGGGTTGAATTTGGCTAACTATGAGAGACTCTTGTATCTAAATATTTCCTACTAAGGGCACAGACTATTTGTGTAAATTATTCATGACAGTAATGGAATGCCCATGTATAAAAAGCCTGTGTCCTGCAAGAAATTCACTATTTTAGATCCAATAAAACCCTAGCTTGCTCTCTGGCAATTGTCCGTGGCAGCTATTAGTTTCTTTTAGAAATGTAGGTGGTCACGAAAAGTTCTTTCATGCTTTCTGCATTTTCTCTGTGTCCTCTACAGCACAATTAAAAATTATTTGTTAAATAAATTAAGAGAATAAACTAACTATACAGGGAGACTCCTTCCACCAATATGCAGCTCACCTGAGATACTGCAATGATCACGCCTACATCATTTATCCTACATTTTTTTGGGGATATACATATCCATGATGTAGGCCAAATTAAACTGTGTTTTCTAGAGAATGAACCAAAGAGAGAAGAATTAACTGTACAATACACGCTCCAGGCTCCAAAGAAGCTTTTCTCTGAAGACATTTCTCTTACTACATAAATATTCTCTTGCCAGAACCAGGCTACTTTCATCCACTCCCACTCATGGGCATTATAAAATTCTACTATAGGCACACGTGACAAAACAGGCCCTGCAGATCAAATGTGCTGGGTCAATCCATTCTTTGGTTTCTTGCTCTAAGTTAGCTTAAGGATATAGAAAGATAGAAGGAAAAGAAGAAGTAAAACTGTCACTGTTTGCAGATGACATGATGCTATATATAGAAAACCCTAAAGGCACTGCCCAAAAACTATTTGAACTCATCATTGAATTCAGTAAATTGGCAGGACACAAAATTAATATACAGAAATCTATTGTATTTTTATACACTAACAACAAACTATCAGAAAGAGAAATTAAGAAAACAATCCCACTTACAATTGCATCAAAAAGAATAAAATACCTAGGTATAAATCTAACTAAGGAGGTAAAAGACCTATACTTGTAAAACTGTAAGACACTGGTTAAAGAAATTGAAGACAACACAAACAAATGGAAGGATATACCGTGCTTATGGATTGGAAGAGTAAGTATTGTTTAAATGACCATACTACCTAAAGCAATCTACAGATTTGATGCATTCTCTATCAAAATACAATGGCATTTTCCACAGAACTATAACAAATGATTCTAAAATTTGTATGGAAAAACAAAATACATGAAAGAGCCAAAACAATCTTGAGAAAGAAGAGCAGAGCTGGAGGAATCATGCTCCCTGACTTCAGACTCTACTACAAAGCTACAGTTACCAAAACAGTATGGTACTGGCATAAAAATACACATATAGATTAATGGAACAGGATAGAAAGGCAAGAAACCAACAAACTCATAGAAAAAGAGATCAGAATTTTCTGATCTCACCTCTAGAAAATTAATTACTTTAAAGTTCAAGGTCCGTTAGATTAGGAATATCTATATATTATTTAGTTAAATATTTCCATATTAATAATTTAGTTTTAATAATAATATTAAAACTAGTTGGATTACATTGGAAGTCCATTTCAATTATCATTAAAATATGCCATTTTACTTGAGAAGAGTGAATACGTATATACCAATAACTGAATACGATAACGTAAATGTATATTACATATTACACTTCATCTCTCCCCTCCCATCAACCTTGACACTTATTTTTATTTTAAATGCAATACACTTTCATCAAAGATTGTTGAAATACATAGAAAAAAAGTTTAAAAAGTTATATTCCCAAACATACCCAGTCTTTACCTTTTGGCATATCTAAAAAGCCAGCCTTAGTTTTTGAGGTAACTCATCAAACTAGAGCACAAACAAAAATTCTAGTTAAAATGTTAAGCTTTAGACACACATAAGGTGTTAAAACCAGAAATACTGGCATGTGTAAATACATTAAAATAAATAAATATTGAAATAAAAGATACTTAAATAATTTCCGTTTCTATTTGTTAGAAAGAATTAAGACCACTAATGTAAATTCCCTCAAGGAAAAGAATACCATAATATAACTGTCCTCTCTAAATTTATAAATAACTGTTTTAGATTAGAATTTATATAAGATCCAAGACTTCTATTTAACTACTGATATTCGATGTATGTTCAGTATGGCATTACTGAATCTAGAAGCAGTTATTAAAACAAAACAAAACATATGAGTAAAAACACTTGAGTTCATTGTCACTGCTTCCAGGTTCTGTAGGGCAAGAGAAAGTTATGAAGAAGGATGCCCATGGATTTCTGTAAAAACTTGGAAAAGAAAAGTCAGCTGTAATTCAAGCCTTACAGTGTCTGTCCAGCTGATTACAAATTCAGGAGGATTCTAAAAAAGTTTAATAAACCCAGACCTTTAATCTGTCACAAAGGCAATGTCAGCTTTAGGTAAAACAGCAAACTCTGAGATGGGCAAAATAAAATAAAATCTGCCTCCGGGAGCTTTGCTGTAGGTCTTCAATGAACTGACTAAAGCATGCTGAGGATTTTCTCAGCTGTTCTTGGCTCAGCGGGATGGAGACAAAAACAGCAGGCAAACAGAAGAAGGTGGATAGATAGTGTCAGAGAGAATGAAGAGTAGCACTAGCTATTGCAGAATAAGAAAAAAAAAGTCAGTCTTTCTCATTGGAAATGAGATAGAAATGGAACCAAGGCCCCCAGAACTAATAGCTAAGTTAGTATACGTACAAACACACTCCATGCCCTCGCGCGCATGCCAGTGTTTGCAGCCGTCACACTTCTGCCCCGTGGCTCCGGGTCGGCACGTGCAGGTCCCTGTGACAGGGTCACAGGGGACAGGCAGTGAGCCATAGGGGTCACACTCACATTCTTGGCAGGAGCCTCCGGGGCTGCTTGGGCTGCCGGTATAGCCAGGGGCACACCTGAATTTAAACAGTGACAAAGCAAAGGAGATTAATAGTAAGTCATGTCTCGAAATTGTTGTGTGTGTGTGTATTGTTTGAATGAAACAAAATTGATACCAAAAGTCAATAGATCAGGGATTAGCAAACTTTTCCAGTAAAGAACCAGACAGTAAATATTTTAAGCTTTGCAGGTCAAGAGGCAAAATCAAACTCGTGCAGTGAAAGAAATTTTCAAACACTGTTGGTTGATGGAATCCAAAACATAATAATAGAATATAAATTGTTTTATAATAATAATCTATGAATGGAAAACCAAACTAATAATGAGAAGAATGGGATTCTTGTTGAGGTATCAAATTTACTTAACTAGGGCTCAAATTTACTTAATTAGGGCTCAAATTTAGTGCTCTCTGTCATCAAAGTTTGCCCATAACCGCCATTCCCTGCTTGAGTGCCATATAGGATTAGGCAATGGGCCAAATTTTGTGGTCCATACTCTGTCCACTACTGCTCTAGATCATAAACTTTTTTTTGAAGGTTTCATTTTTAAATTAGAAATGAATGAAATTTTCTATTTACTCCTGGGCTTTCCTAGATGCACGCATTTTAGAGATCAAAATGACCAAGGAATTCAACCCATTAATTTTACTAATGAGCAAAAAGAAGCAAGTGGCGATAAACTACTACATTTTCTATTTAATTCAACTGGTCTTTCCTTTCTACCACATCTTCCTCAAGATGGATTTTTCAATGTGTATCTCTGGAAGTGGGGTAATGTTATGCAAATAAAATATGTAACACCGACTTGAGAAATTAGAAAGGAAATCCAACTGGATAAAGCCAAACTGCCATCCACTCTCTTCTACCCGTCTGTGCAACCATTCATCTAAGTATATACCACTGTCGGTTATGTTACTGGAAGTCTGATAACTTTACAAGATGCTGGCAAAACCATATGCTCTGGTTTACCCAGAATGGTCCCAGTTTGCCGGTTGTCCTGGCTTAAGTATTAAAAACATATTCTGTCTTTCCCTAGAGTATCCTGGATTGGAAAATAAATTATACGCATAGTCAGCCTAAATATAATCAACAGTAAGAATTTTTGTTCAAGAGGAAAATATGGGAGGAAGCTGAGAGACCATAGGAAATTGAAGTCAAAAGTTGTAAACACTAGCCAAATAATCCTGGACCATCTTTAGTGTCCTGGGATTGTAGAAATTTGCAGGCTGACTGTGAAAGTTAGTTCATCCCATGCTGGTTAGAAAAAGCAAAGCAAGAAGAAAATTATCTGTAACGTTAGGTTTTTATACATTTATGGTTTTAATATTTTATTTCCAATGTACTATTACAAATGATCAATAAAAGTATCATTTAAATAAGCCCACTTAAATTGTTTCTTAACATTTTCAGGTGAAAGAATTCAATTCTAAGCAGGTTCAGAATGATTAAATGTTCAAAGAGTTTTACAAGAGTAATGAAGACAAAGCATGGGTAGGGGTTTGTACAATACAGCGACACTCAAGACATTTAAGCAGTTTTAGACCTGAGCTGATGAGTTTGGGCAGGTCATAAGGTGATTTAAGTGATTTAAGAAGCTCTCAGAAGTGAAACAAATTTATTTGGAAGGTTACAATAAAAATTTAAGCAAGACCTTTGGATTAATTTAGCTGAATAAAAGCAATTTTTCAGGGAAATATAACCTGATCATTCATATGTTAGAGATGATTAATGTGGAGCTGTAACAACATTTGAGAACTGCAAAAACAATTCAGGCCATCCCCATTTGATAGTGTATGACCCTGCTCATCTCTATGCTATATAAACTGTCACCTCTTATTGATTAAACATTTATGGATGTTAAAAAAGTAATTTTTCTATAATCACTCTGCCTTATGACAATAATTGTCATTTCAGTGTACCCTTCCAGTCTTTTCTATATACACGCTTTTATAGATAGTGGAAACTCCAATTTACAAATGTAGCTATAGTATCAAACATTTTTTCATAAATTATGGCAGATAATCCCCTTGGCATCCAGGGATGTTTTAGTCATCATCCTACTGGTGTTTATAAGGGCATGAAATGAATATTAGCCTAAGCATGAACACTAAAGCACGCTGGCTGACATTAAAATATACATATTCAAATGATGCATGTATCTCCACAACAAATGGAAATGTTTTTGGATTTCATACTGCTTTTAGTTACCTAATTGTTACAAATCTCTGTTGGCATGGAAATTGTGAATGTACTGTTTTATATATATATGCAAGTAGTGGATATTGTGTTTAAAGTTACCACATACGGAATTATTTAGAAATATATTTTGCAAACTTAAAGAAACAGAATTGGAATTTATAAAACGTGTTTAATTATTGTTACCTATTTATTTCCATTATTAACACAACCATTGCTGGTTATATTAAAAGACGATTCTTAAATTGATGATGATAAAATTAATATTAGTTTATATTTGCAAAGAGATTCGTAATTTAAGGAAGTGCTCCTAGAAGAATCCAGCAAAGGAGTGGGTGAAGCAGGAAATGGAAAAGAAAGAATCCAGGCAATGGTGTGATTCCAGGTGAAGTCCCAGTCTTAGCCTAAGTCCATGGAAATCTCTGGAGCATAAATAGCATCTCAAGATTTTTTCAGCTTTCGGGCAAAGGAGCTGGACTTTTGTACTCCCACACTAGCGAGTCATTAGATCTGGGCCACTGGAGGAAGGCGTGGGGGGTAAATTCTCAGGCTTTTTTGACTCTCCTATGGGAGAGGAGACCTCTATGTAGGTACTCAGGCAGGGTATCCTCTATTTACCTGATCTTTATAATGTCAGAGGAAAGTAGGTAGAGTAACAGCTATTCTGATATAAAAGATAAAAATGAGACCCAGCAAAGTTTGTGGAGCTCAGCTATGTCCATGGGTCTTTATAGAACTTTACACTGTTATCAATTAAACTAAAATTATCATGTGTGCTTAATGTTAATAGTTAATATCAGTTGCTCTCCATTACCTTAGAAAAAATAAAAACCTACTAAAAATAGTGGTGATAAGCTTGAGTATCCAAGATACTGATCTTATAGAAAATATGTATCCAGAAAAATATAAATTTCAACCTTCCTAGACAGTCAGTCTAGAACTCTGTTTCTTAACTTACCATTTGTATTACATGTTAGCATTCAATTTAATAACTACATACATGCATTATCAGAATTTGTAAAAAATATGGTGAGAGGAGGCACTTAAATACTATTGTTTGCGTGTTGAAAAGGAGAACCAAATAACACTTTAATGTTTGGTGGTTTTAATTAAGAATTCCTGATACCATTTATATTCTGAATTATGTGTATACTTGCTGATGTAGTGCCAGAGTGCTCAGAACAGTGATGTGAATGCAGTTAGTGCTAGCCAACAATTCCCAGTGAATTAAAATGAGAATTATGTGTGGCCAGCTTTTTATTACGGTTAACTACAGATAAGCTTTTGGAAATTGATTTATTTGTTCTTGTAAAATGCTCCCTCCCTCTGTCTCTCTCTCCCTCTCTAATCTATGTTGGAGTATATACATATATATATGCTAAAATATAAATTAGATAATTGTGAAATAATTTGGAATCTTAGAAAAAGTCTAAATAGATGGAAGTAAACAACTTTCTTTGGATAAAGTCTAAAGATATAAAAATACTTTTGAAAGCATATAAGCTACTAGAGAATATGAAAATAATGACACAAAAATAATGAATACTCTTCTACTATGATCTTTTACTATATGATCTCTATGCATCATTGCTCTCCATGTATCATGACTGTTCCTACCGTTCGCAGTACTGGCCTTCATATTCTCGTGGGCAAGCTGTGCAGCGGTAATCATCCAGGCCTTCCGTGACACAAGAAGGGCTGAAACTGAATCAGAAAAGAAAGATTGCAAAATCTTTTGACTTATTTATTTTATAAATTTAAGCAATTCTATCTATTAACTAGATGATTGGAACTGTTTTTTGATGGTTAGAAATGACATATTTATAAGTTTCTATTCAAGGGTAGGCTATCACAACTAAGTACTACTAATAATAGTCAGCAAATAAAGATGGCTGTTTTTTTGATGAATTAACAATGCATCTCACCGACCATGTTAAAACTTTGAAATTTTAATAATTATGTGACAACCAGGAAAATATTAAACACCCAGAAAAAGTGTACTATTTTTCATGAATCAAAAGAAAAACATGATGAGAATTCCTGCATATTTGTCAGATAGTAGAATAAGTATTATTGAATATCTTTTGTGTTAAAAAAATGGGGACATCAAAGCTATATAATTTTTTTTTCTAAAAAGCCCAAATTGCCACTGGCATTTCAATGCATGACGTGTGAATAAATGTTTCACTTAAAATAAGAGTGCCTTTTCTAATTTATATACAGATTTCAAGCTACATTTTACTTTAAACACAAAATAATGTGATCTAGTGTGAGGAAAGAAGAATGGAAATCTTTCTGCATGAAAATGAATAAGCTTTTCTGACAATTTTATAATCTCTTCTAGTAAGTAGGTTTCATATAACATGCCCTGTTTTCACTACAACACTGACAGACCACGGCCAGTCAGCCTTGCTCCAGGATTCTTGATCACCTTACCCCACAAAAGAAATACTAGACAAGACTTGAAAACTAAACTATGCTAAAACGTAGTTTTGTGTTGTTACAAACTTCTCTCAAATACAAGTAGTGCTTCATTCCCACTGGACAAAATGCATGGTGCACTGGAAATTTAGGAAGAAAAGACACATATATTTGTTGCAAAATGGTCTTTTTGTTGGTCTTTTTGTTGGTCTGCAAAAGAAGTTGATGTTGAAAAAGCAATAAAGTATATAGACCAGAGCTGCACCTCCTATTGGGCAGGTGCCATTAGGACACTATTTCAATTGTCTGTCTAATGCATTAAATCAATAGTACATGAATGAGTAATAAACTCTAACCTTTGCAAAATATGTGAACAAATTGATCAACTACTCACAACCTCATTATTCAACAAATTACTTTTTTTGTCTTCACAAAAATAGACCCACAAATACATAATTGACACATTCTTGTAAGCTTCTAGCTCTTTTAACTCAGCTTGATGCTGAGTTCATTTGCACACACACACATACACATGCACACACAAACTCATATACATATATAGGCACTTGGAAACAGATTTTTAGACATTCAAGGGAAATTCTACAGAGCCAACATAATTAAATTATATTCCTTTATAGTAACATATCTGTCTCAATTACTATGCAGGAATGTTATAATTCTGCTTGGATAGTAGATATTAACTTTTTTGAATTATGACATTATGGTGGACTAAACTTTTTCCTTACATCATATACAAGGACTTATGAAAGAGGAAGTAGGAATTATACCTTACTTGAGGTTAGAGTTTATTCTTTATGCTCCCAAGTCCCGCATCTCCTCTAAATTTTCATACTGTCTGCAGGACCACTCAGAAATCCGACTGTTTTTCCTCTTGTAGGCCATCTTTTACATTCCCTTAGATTTGTTAATTCCAAGGTTGCTTCAACAGAATTTCTGAGATTTACAGTCTGCTACTCTGTGTCATCCCCTGTGGAGTCTACTGAAATGAATTGGCTTCCGGGATCCCACCCCCCTATCCCAGTTCACTGCTTGTTCCTTTTCAGTCTCTTTTGCTGGATCTACATCATGTCCTTGACCTCTTAATATGCTTCACAGTTCAGCCTTCAGGACTCTCCTATCCTGTCCTGTCCTTTCTCCCCTAAATGATCTCATTCAGTATTAAAAGGCTCTAAATATTGCATCTATCCTAACAGATCTAAAGCTGAGCTCTCGTCCTCCAAAAAATACCGCTAACCATTCTATCATTTTCCCTGTCTCTGTCAATGGCCATACTTTGCTTACTTTGCTTCCATTTGCTCTGTCATAAACCACAGAGTCACCTTTGTCTCCTTTCTCTCACATTCCACAGGTATTCTATCTGCAAATGCTGCTGGTGTTACCACAATTAATTCATTGCATTATCCTGTTCTAAGCCACCTCTTGCCATTGGCAGATTTTTAGCCTTCAGGACATTTAGTTACTCACTGGAGCTTCCCTAACTCCACCTCCTGTCACCCTTCCCCTGTCCCCATTCGCTCTGCTCCAGCTGCCCTGGATCCTTGCTGTCTACTATGTGTGGCCTGTCTCCAGGCCAGTGCACTTACTTTTTCCTCTGGCTGAGCTGCTTTTCCTCCAGATAGTCAGGTGACTCTCTCCATTACCTCATTCAAGGCTCTGAACAAGACTCACCTGTTTGTTTGTGAAGATCTTCATCAAGCACCCTAACTAAAAGGGTACCCCACTCACTCCAAATTCACTGAGGCTGCTCTATTTTTTCCTGGTGGCACTTTCACTATCTGATATTACATTATATATCTATTTGTGTTTTTTCAGCTTTATTAAAGTATAACTGGCAAATAAAATTGTAATATATTTAAAGTGTACACGTGATGATTTGATATACGTGTATGGTGTGAAAGCATTCCCACCATCGAGATAATTAACACATCTATCACTTCATATATTTACCATTTTTTGTGTGAGAATTCACAAGTTCTACTCTCCTAGTAAGTATCCATTATACAATAATGTATTATCAACTGTGGTCACTATGTTATATATTAGATCCTTAGACCTTATTCATTTTATAACTGAAAGTTTGCACAATTTTACCACCCTCTCCCAATTTCTCCCATTCCCTGCTCCCTGGCAACTACCATTGTACACTGTTTCCATGAGTTTGTTCGTTTTTAGATTACATCCATATGTGAAACATGCAGCTTTTTCTTTGTCTGGCAAAAACTGCTGAACACATTTGGAGAAGAAAAACTCCAAGAAACTCAAACTTGGCCTCATTGTAGAAGGGAGGAGAGGGCATTGAGCCTGGAAAGAGGGGTCAGATTGCAGAAGGTATCTAATACTCTGCTAAAATATCTGAGCTTTCCTTGGTAGGCAGTGGAAAACCCTTGAGGGTATGTGAGCAATGCTATACTGTCACAATGGTTAAAAGTTTATTGTATTTGTTTTGGTAAGAGATACTGGAGACTTGAACTAATATGTGGGTGAGTTAGTAATCACTTACTCACCATCCTCCATCTATGAAGAGGGATATCTCAGCCTCCTCCATCTATGTTTCAGAACCTTTTTTTCTTATCTCAGGGAGAAGTGTTTCTCTTCTCATCATACATAGGTCTTTACTTTGTTAATGAATGTTCCAAACTTTATGTGATGACTAGGGGGTCATGAAATCACTTTAGTGGGTTTTGACTACAGTTTCTTTTAATAATGCAAGAAAATAAAATTGAATAAAAGTTACAGTATATATTATATATGTATAGCTAGCTAGCTAGCTAGCTAGATATCCACACACACATTTTTTGTGTTCTAGCTTATGATTAAAAAAAGGTTTTCTTACAGTGGTTGCAATCAATAAAGTTTGAAAGCCATTGAACTAGCCACTGTGATTTCATACTTGATTCTTACAGTGTCCTTTGTATAAAAATATACTTAAATTACATAAATCATATAAAACAAAAAATGAAACAAATAATGAAAACACTTTTTTGTTGATCCTGCCAATCAATCAAGGTAGTACTATTTCTTTCCCTTCTTCAAATTTCTTAGAGCTGTACAATCACACCCATGTAACCTAATGTCTGCTTCCACTCTTGATTGCCAAAATCCATCAAGGACCTGCACAGTTAATTGCCACTGTATGTACTTAGTCTCCCTTGGGAGAGCAGCATCCAATGCTCATTCGCTGCTGCTCTTTTCTCTCACTGTGTCAGTGGCAGTGTGGCCTCAGTTCCGTTGCCTCCCTCACAGCTCTTGTCTTGGCTCTTCTTTCTCTTCTGACTTCTCTAATGTACATAGTCTTGTCTTTTCTTCTTTCCATGTGCTCCCCTTGAGTAACATGACCCTGGGGAATCTTATCTATAATTCATTTATTAACATATCTCTTCCTTCATCTGCCCTCCCAATTTTCAGGTTTTGATTTCTTGTGGCTATTTGCATATTTCCATTCAGATAGACCTTTCATATCAATTTAACTTATTTGAAACATAAATTGTCTTTCTTCTATAGCAGCTCTCTCCTGGTTTCTATTTCAGTTAATGACCCCACCATTTTGGGGCTCAACCTGGCTACAAATCCCTGGCTTCAAATCCTGCTTTGCTTAAACCTGTCGTATCTAATTAGTTATCAACCCTGTAGAGCTGCATTCAACAATTTTCTCACATCCATCTCCTTGTCTCTATTCTTGTTGCTATTACCTACTTTCAGGTTCTAATTATCTTTTGCCTAAGCTAGTGCAATAGCTTTTTAATCAGTCTCTTTGCTTTTCTTATTTTCCTGTTTCATTTCATTATACTCAATTCTATCATAATAGTCTTCCTAAAGTGTGGCTCTCATCACATTAATCATTTTTTTAATAAAAATTTGTAGTGTTTCCTCATTACATAGAAATTAAATAGCAATTTCTTAGACTGGTATTCACGGATTTCTACACTATGGTCTCCATTCTCTCATTCATTTTCTTCTGTAATTATGAAATTCTATTTGAACCCATGCTTCAAACTCTTAACAGTTCTTAAACATGATTTGTATTTTCTGCTGCTAAGCTTTTGCTCCTTAAATTTTCTACTGTCTCCACCAGTAAAAACCCTTCAATCCACTGTAAATTTAATAATTTAAATACATTTAAAATTTATTATAAATACTCCTACTTCTTTAAATATGTTCTTTAAGTTTCCACAGTCAACTGTGGTACTTTGTGCCTCTGAATTATCTTTATATCTCAGTTGACCCCTCTGAAGACACCCATTTTACTGTGAGCCTCTCCAAGAGATGTTATGCTTCTTTTTTATATCTCCTGGAGCTTTTGCTATAGTCCGCCCAACAGGAAATTATCAATTAATTATTGAATTTTTCTAATCCAGATCATTTACATTTTAATAAACAATGAACAGCATTCTCTTGTTCAAAATCTGGTCATCAGAGGTAGATTAGGGAAAGGAAAATGATATTTTTCATACACCTACCACTTGGTGCTTGGATGAACAATAAGATCATGTATTTTATCCTCATCAATACATCACTTACCTAAAAATGTACATTTGAGACCCTATGCAAAACTTGTGACTCTGTTCAACCAAAAAGAGGTGCTTACAGAGGAATGGGAGACAATTACGTGAAAATGTTTTCAAAATGTAAACAAAGCCAGAGATGGAAAAAGAAACTTAGTGAGTATAGGTGGAAATAATTCTTCATCTGAGTTGCTTCGTGTTTCTTATACACTCAAGATAAGGTGTCCAGGATTCTAATTCTGAACAAAGTGCCCTACATTCTTTTCAAAAGCAAGTTCTTAGAGAAATAAATGCCCTACAATGTAGAGATTGATGTCTATAAATCACTTAGCAGAAAGTATAGATAGCCTTAGCAAAAAGGTAAGTGAAAACACCTAGGGGTTTTCATCAAAACATAAACAGTGCAGAATGTTCTGACAGCACTAAAATAAAATATGCCAGCGTTTGTTTCCCCTTATGGCTGTGTTTCCATGGTACCAAGCTCAGACTATCTTAACAGAGAGGGGGTTGTGATTCTGGGAGATACTGACTTACTCTGGAGTATAACAATAAGTCACCCTTCTTTAACAACATTATTTTTTAATTATTTCCTTGATAATTCTTTACCAATCATGAATTAAACACATAAAATGAATGGAAAAGCTACAAAATTTATATAATATGCATCAAACAATCCTTCATAGCTGAATTTATGGCAGAACTATATGCAAACACTAGACCTTTCTAAAAATTTATAAAATTATGCACATTTGTACATATATTATTTATTTCATAAATATAAGTTAGTATTGGTATTTACATTTTAATTAATAAGCATTATTTACTTGGGACAGAGTTTTAAAGGAAAAATGAACTATAGAGTACTATGTGCTCACTTTTGTCATGTTTTTATATTGTTTAAAAACTCTATCTTGGGCTTCCCTGGTGGCGCAGTGGTTGAGAGTCCGCCTGCCGATGCAGGGGACACGGGTTCGTGCCCCGGTCTGGGAAGATCCCACATGCCGCGGAGCGGCTAGGCCCGTGAGCCATGGCTGCTGGGCCTGCGCGTCCAGAGCCTGTGCTCCGCAACGGGAGAGGCCACAGCAGTGAGAAGCCCACGTAATGCAAAAAAAAAAAAAAAAAAAAAAAACTCTATCTTAAATTGAGATTTTTGTCTACATGAAAAGAATAGCCAAATCATAGAAAGCCCATGTGCTACACAGATGGTGTTACTGATTGGGAAACATGGTAATATTTTGCAATCTTACTTGTTGCTGGAAGAAATCAGAGGGCAAGCACATTGCTGACAGTCATCTGGCAATCCCTTGACAATGCCATAATATCCAAGAACACATTGTTCACAGAAGTCACCAGCAGTGTGATGTTGACAATTCTGTAAAGGAAGAGGGATGTTTGTTTTTAAATTAATGAAAGAATGTAATTTATCATACAGCTCCCCACCTGTGAGTTTGTGTGCTCCTGTGAACACACATGCGCATGTGCACACACATATCACTGAGAGAGAACTCAGTTCTTAAACATATTGATACATATTTTTAAAGAAGCTCTTTGATTTGAGAAATGAATACTGGGCTGTTGTAGCTATACTGACAAGAGTTTCTCTTCTCTTTTCCCTACATCAATCTCTGCATTAATTTTTCTCTTACTCTAATCTGGGGAATAGACTTCATAAGTTTCTAAAATTTATTGTATCATCTGGCTATTTACATTTCTGCTCTACAAGTTGTTAAAAAAGTGCTAAAAATCCTGGGCCCTTGGTGCATACCCATCAGTGGGCTTTTTGAAACCAAACCAAGGTGGAAAACATAAATATTTTAAGAGGCAGAAATAGCAAAAAAAAAAAAAAAAAAAAAAAAAAAGTCAGCCTAGTTACCACATTAAGAATGTTATTCACCTAATTCTTGCCAAATGTTGATCATTCTTTATAGATAGAGAGTACCCAACCTAAAACCAGGGATCTCAAGTCAATATTTTCTTTTTATGTTTGCATAGTAAGAGGCACTTGGGTAATACGCTTTAAGACACTTCCATGAGAAAATGAGAACAGTTTCAGAATATTGTGTAAACAGTTTTGAAATTAAAATTCTCACAAAGTGGAATTTTATTTAACAATATATTTAGCAATTATTCATGCAATAAGGACTTAGGAAGAGCTGCAAGCCAGGTACTGAGAAAGGCACCGGGAGGAATCAAATGAGGGAACAGGTAAAATAACATTCTAACCTATAAGAATTTATTTCCACTTTTGGAAAAATTTTTTAAAAAGGCAAATAAAAAACATGGCAAATAAGAAATGTGTAACTTAGTGGAAATGGGACAGTTGACTTTAGGAGTTGAGAAAAAGGAAGAAATAGAAGGAATTTAGAGTTGGATTTTAGCTTGATTTTATAAAACCACATTTGGAATGGTCAGAAGGGTAATTTCTTATAAATAGTATTTTTTAAAAGGTTAAGAAGCAAAAATGTCAGTAACAAAATAAATGTATATATATGCTAGTGAACCCATCTCCTGATCAGCTCAGCTGGAACCACATAGCCACCTGTGAGCTCTACAGTAAATTTTCCATATGCTGGGCTCTTTGCTTTATTCAATTAATCTAGAACATATTTATTTTTCATGTGTCATCTAATGGCCAGTGTTTGGTATGGTATGTGTGGTCATTCACCACAAACAATAACTGAAGTCTCTTCCTCTGACTTTTTTTATGTTTATAAAAAACATAAACATTCTCTGGGGAGAAACCATGCCATTATCACCATGAATTTTAGAATACCATGGGATTTCTTTTTCATTCTTTTTTGTTATATTTGAAAATACATTGTGTTACTTACAGATAGATTTTATAATTCACTCTTAAATGGATCCAGTTTTCTATATGATAGGATGCAAATCTCAAATCTTCTAATTCTCCACCTCACTCTCAGCAGATGTTAGCCCTCTATTTTCAGGGAAAAGGAAGCCCTCATTGGGTGTTCCCTTAGCTTCCTGCCAAACAACACACCATCTTGTCTGCATTACTTTCCATCCCTTCGACATTTAGTTCTGTCCACAAGAAGTGGTGTGTTGTTCTCTGTCTAAAGCTGCTCTCTTCCTAAACTCTGGTTTAGGAAGAAGGCCCTCCTGTCTCCCATTTCCTCCAGCACCTGCATTTTCTCCTTTTTTGATGGCTTATTTCCATTGACAGTTGAGGTTGGTCAAGCTTTTCTTATCTTAAAAAAATCTCTGGGGTTTCTGGAGAACTTTCATCCTATGTTTGATAGGCTTTCTAAAAGCATTGTTCACATTGCTGGTCTCTACTTCCTCATCTCCCTTTCACCTCTTCATTCTTTAAACAGCCTCTCTCTCTCTCTCTCTCTCTCTCTCTCTCTCTCTCTCTCTCTCTATATATATATATATATATATATATATATATATATATATATATATATATATATATATATATATGTATATATTTATTATTTTCCATTATAGGTTATTACAAGATATTGAGTATAGTTCCCTGTGCTATATAGTAGGTCCTTTCTGTTTATCTATTTTATATATAGTGGTGTGTACATGTTCATTCCAGACTCCTAACTTGTCTGTTCCCCTCCCCCAAACAGGCTTCTGATTTCACTATTGAAAGATAAGTCCAGACTCATGCATAAGATCTTTGTTGCTAAATCAAAATTTACTGACAATAATCAGTCTTCATGATATATGAATTATCTGCAGCAGCTGATATTTCTGGCCACTGTTTCTTTGAAATTTCCTCTTCCTATGGATTCTTTAATAGTACAGTATGTAGATTGTTTTCCTACCTCTATGGCTACTCTTTCTAACCTTCCTTCATTGATTCTTCTTCCCCTTTCTGTTGAGTAAGACTGGGATCCTTGATTCTAATTTTGGCTCTTATCTCTTTTCTTTCCTACATTTTCTACCTTGGTGATTTTAACTGTTACTAGAACTTCAGCTATCTTCTATGTACCCCAAGCTCTAAATTTTATATATTCTGCCTAGATATCTATCTCTAATGAGTTCCAGACTTACGTTTCTAATTGCTTCTTAGCTAGGTCTTATTGCATAATGCAAAAGCATTTGAATTTGAGATGTCAAAAATCAAGCTCATCTTTTTTAAAACCTGCTAATACTCCTGCATTTCCCATTTCATTCACTATCATCTCTCCTGCATGGCAAGGAAGACCTTTATAATCTGACTTCTGTTTACCCCTCCAGCCTTCTGTCTAGCCACTGTAAACTTTGCACTATATGCTAAACCCATATGCGGCCATCTGAAATTCTCAAATTATGCAGTGCTCTCTCACCTCTAGGAATTTTCATATGCAAATCCCTTGCTCTGGAATGTTTTTCCTCCTCTTGCCTGGTTAACACCTATTCATTCAGCTCTCATTTTCACTGTTGCTTTCTCTAATAAACATTCCCTGATGCCCGAAGTCTGGGCTAAATGCTCCATCTAGCTCAACACAGTGACTGAAATATATTGACATTCAATGACTTTTTTTTTTTTTTTTTTTTTTGGCGGTACGCGGGCCTCTCACTGTTGTGGCCTCTCCCGTTGCGGAGCGCAGGCTCCAGACTCACAGGCTCAGCGGCCATGGCTCACGGGCCCAGCCGCTCCGCGGCATGTGGGATCTTCCCCAACCAGGGCACGAACCCGTGTCCCCTGCATCGGCAGGCGGACTCTCAACCACTGTGCCACCAGGGAAGCCCTCAATGACTATTTTGAATGACTACATAAATGAATGCATGTTCTAGGTATTATAGAGGAAACTGGTCAGGCTTCTTAAGATGTAAAAGGCCAAGCTTCAAGTCTGATGACTTTGCAGAAAGGTGGTTAGTAGGGAAAGAGGATTTGTCATATTTGGATATTGATTTAAGTACCATAATCCTCTTTTATTCAACCATCCAAAGGAACCACTCTCTTTTAGCAATAAAATAGCCATTCCATATTTAACAGTAGCATGGTGAGTGATAATGGTTCCAAGATAAAATAATTATCTATGCATTGCAGTCTCAAATCTTTCAGCAAGGTGCCAAATGATGAATAAGTGTCAAATGGGGAGTGTTTTAAGAACATACTTTATAGTTACAGAAATGAACATGTGCCCCCAAATATATGGAATCTAGAACAATAATTGTCAGCTTTTGCCTTTGTAAAAAAGCTAACTGCATGAGTTATTTTATGTAACCTCCTATAACATTGATAACGGAATCAAAACAATAATGCTAATCATTACTAAAAATACAGAGATTGAAAAATATGGTTTGCCTCTGAAAAATATGGTTTGCCTCTTTTATACCTACAACTCTGTATAATTTCTTCACAGAGAAAGCAAATATTTTAACTTTCTTTGGACAGTCAATCTTTCACAGGGTTGCTGACATACTAAACTTGGTTAACGGAATCAAATGTCCCTGTTAGGTCCACAAACACAGCACATAAATCATGATGCTATTTTTGAAACTTTTTGACATCGACCTTTCGTATGACTTTCCTGTCTGCTCTGAAATAGTGGACATAATATTTCTCTTGTATAGAAATTAATCTTTAGGAAAAAGTTTTAGATGCCTAATGAGAAGTTTAATTATCTCAAGATTAACATGTGCTACTATCTTTTCAATAGTAGATTAGAATATATGACATTTGTTTTTGTTTTTTGTACATGGGAAAACTGGTGGCATATATTCTTTCCACTAGATCAAATGAATATTATATTTATATTTGGTATCTTAAAACTAAGGTGAGAAGTTACTTAACCCTCTTTCCTTATAGGGATGCCTCTACACATTCCTTGACATATTATTAAATGCATGGATTCTTATAAGGCAGCCCTTTTCATTGTGTATAACTACAAGCTATAAAGTTTTTCCTTATGCTGAATGAAAACTTATTTCACTCTAATTCTTAGTCAGTGATCCAAATTCAGCCTTCTGAAGCTATGCAGATTAAGTCTAATTCCCATTTCCTGGGGAAAGTCCTCAAATATCTAAAGAACACTATTATTTCCTAAATCTTTTTTCAATCTAAATATCTTTTTTCCCCCAAGCTAAACAGCTAACAACCCTGGTTACTCAGAATTTCTCTTAAAATAGAGATTATAAATTTTGCAAATATATTTAATGTACTTCCTTCCTTGATCTTGATCTCATACAAATGAATCTGTAGTCAAGTAAGAACTCCTATTTCACAGAAATTGCTACTATGTGTCATTTCCTTTGTTCTTTCCCTTAAACACTAGAATATAAACTCCTAGAGGGCAATGTTCACACATTCCTCATCATTATTTTCCCAGCACCCACCACAGTGCCTGAACTTTGGAAATACTTATTAACAAATGCCTCAAGGATGAATAAACAAGTGAGCCTACCTAAGTTCAAAACCTATTCTATTAATTTCATCTCGTTAATTGTAGCTCATAGTTCCACCTACCAGGCTCTTTTTGATTCTTGACCACCATTCAACACAGTAGGTATAACTTCTAGCTTTACATCATATGAATATTTGATAGGTCTCATCCAAATCACTGATAAAGATGTTGAAAATGACAGGGTCAAGAACAAATCCTATGCCTCATCATTGGAGACATCTCTAGAGCTTATTTGAGGTCAGGCTGTTCAGCAACTTCTAACTTCTGTTAACTGATTACCACTTGGACCATATTTTCAATGATGTCTGTGAGGATATAATGAAACATTCTATCAAATGCCTATTTAAACAAACCAGAGTTTGAACCATAGATCTAACCCTTATAGGCTTATGACTTAAGCAAATTATACAATTTCTCTCAGCATCAGTTCATCAACTGTATTAGAAGGAATAATCCTGTCTGTCTCATAAATTTACTGTAAGAATAAATGAGAAAAGATCTATCTACAGTGGCAAGCCCTGGTTCTGGTACATATATACGGTTGGACACATGGTAGCTGTTACCATTTTTACTAAATTTGACATATGATTTATCACACTGTCTGATGAATTTGAAATTATACTGAGATTCAGGGACCTAGAGTCTCAGATATTATATACATAGTAACTCTAGCAATTAGTTTGATATGTTTTGTTTTTGAGAGAACCTATTCTGATTCCTAATAAGCACTGTTTATGTTTCACTGGAGATCGAAATCAATCTGTTTCTCATATTCTACAATACTTTCCTTTATAAAACTTGGAATGGGGCTTCCCTGGTGGCGCAGTGGTTGAGAGTCCGCCTGCCGATGCAGGGGACACAGGTTCGTGCTCCGGTCCGGGAAGATCCCACATGCCGCGGAGCGGCTGGGTCTGTGAGCCATGGCCGCTGAGCCTGCGCATCTGGAGCCTGTGCTCCTCAACAAGAGAGGCCACAACAGTGAGAGGCCCACGTACCGCAAAACAAAAACAAAAACAAAAACCTGGAATGACATTTCACTGCTTTCCATCCTGTGACAAATTTCATATTTTCATGATTTTGCAAATATTTTTCATATATGGCTCTTAATCACACTGCAGATTCTATCAGTATTCTAGGGTATAATTCACCTGGACCTTCAAATCAAACTCATTTAATCAGCTAAAAGTGTGATTACTCTCTCTCACAATCTCCAGGTACCATGTTGCAGTGGATTTGAAACCCAAGTCTAATGCTTTTTAGCCAAGGCTCTGTAAGTTAACTTTTTTTAGGATTAATTTTCAGAGTTATAATAAAATTCTAATGATTCCTATCTTGGTAAGAGGTCAGATAGATTAAATAAGATAAGGTTTATAAAACACCTTAAATACAGTAGATTATAGTTATGAGATTATTTACTGAGGATATAGCTAATTGATTAACCACAGATACTGAAATGTTACAGACAACAGGGCAGATCAATGATAGAGATTTATTTTATCCTTTTCATTTTAAAATAAGAATTGTGATAGAGTGAAAATATTTTCACAGACCATTTGGTCTTGAGAAGTTATTTGCACTAGCTGGGACTTCAATTTTTCCACGTAAAATATAGGACAAATAATATTGACTATAGAGCTATAGTGATATGAGAATATATATGTTTATAAATAAATATAGGCATAGATGTGTGTGTGTTATATAAACTCTGAAAACTCTATCTATCTATCTATCTATCTATCTATGTGATTGTGTATGTGTGTACTGATTAGTATTAATTCACCTACCTCTTCTCCCCCTTCTGGCTTGGGGTTCAATATTATGTAGGTTTTACTCCTCCATTTTGAAGAAAATTTTCTTTAAGGGGTAATGGTCACTGAGCTATTGGTAATAACATGCCTATGTGTAGGAATTATTAGCACCTACAAAGAAGCAACAGCTCTCTTGTAAGTGTCATGAGGAATTGTGAAGAGAAAAATGATGTGGGTTTTATTTAACAGTTGAAATGCCTAGGCTGTGAAGTTTTCTATAGTTTTGTTTCTTCTCTACCCCTTATTTTTGAAGAAAGGAATAAAGAAAAAAGAAAAACAAGTGAGAAAATCTAGTATAGTGCTGGATATAACAGTGGTTTTTACATTAATTTTTGATTATTTATCATCCGATTGGTTCTTAGACTATAAATAGTGGCTAACATGTATGGTAATGATCATCTTTATCATCAACAATCATCATAGCTATCACTTCCACTATAGAGCTTATCATGTGCTAATTAATGTTCTAAGCCTTTTATCTAGTATTTCACTGAATCCATAGAAAAACTGTATGAGTAGGTATTATTCTTATCTTCATTTTATAAGTGAGGAAATTAAGACACCACTGAGGCTAAATAAATTGACTAGGCCCACACAGCCCAAAAGGGATGAAGCCAGGATTTGAATCAAGGCAGTCTGATCAGAGTCATGCTTATAACCACTATACCATCATAGAGGGCATTGCACTGTGTAGTGGATATGATATTAAACTGGGAAACACAGTACAAATAGTAAAGAAATCAGTATGCTTCAGTTGCCTCAGTTATAGCATCGGAGTAATAATAGCTATTTTCTATTTGCCTCATGGGGCTGTTTCAAAGATAAACAAAGTTGTCTAAATTCAGAAGTTATAAGTTCCCTGAAGGAAAATATAAAAATTCAGAGCACAGCAATTTGTACTAACTGTGCATGTTTGATGCACCTATGTATTTATTTTTTACTTCATCTAGGGATATCTCAGAAAATAGACCTCTAATAAGGATCCTTAAGGCACAAAAATAGATATAATAGGCTATTGGTCAAAACAGGACAATATAATGACAGCAACTTTTTATTCTAAATAAAAATGAAAGTAAACTGTATATTTTGTGAATGCTTCTAAATTATTCACATGGAGTGACATTACTATTAAAGATTCCAGCGACTATTGCATAAGAAAGAAAAATGCATTTAATTCCCACTTAAGAATGCATAAGTTAACCACCTCCCTGAAATTATCTATTGAATTTTACAAGCCAGTAGATTGGTGAAAAAAATGCTACACTTAAACCAAATCATGATTATTTCAAGAATTCAAGGATGGGTAAGACCTTCACCTCCACTCCAGTCCTCACAAATAAGCATATGATAAATTTCCATACTCTGTCTTGATTGAAAGAAGATATATTTAAGAAGTCAGTAATAAAAAGAAGTTTTCTTAACATGATAAAAAATATTTACCTTAAACTAATCACCAGCATCATACTTCGTGGTGAAAGACCTGAGGCTTTTGTATTAAAATCAGCAATAAGATAGGAAGCTGACTACCCTCCTATTTAACATTTTTGGGGAGACTTAATCAATGCAAACAATGAAATTATTATACTAGATATAGCTCTGGCAAGGAAGACACAATTATAGTTATTGCAAGTATTATTGTTGTAAATATAAAAATAACTGAAAGAATCAAGCAAGAAACTTCTAGAACTAGAAAAAAAAGTGGCTGGATATCAAACACATGTAAAAAATATATTTTGTCAATATTTACCAGTAATGACCAGTTAATAAATATACTGGAACAAAAAAAATGTAATGCTCACCATTAAAAAGAAAATGTTAGATAAATAGCAATAATTTTAATATAACAAATGCATATCCCATATGGATAATATTAAAAACTGTGAGACATAAAATGTTTGAATAGAGAAGAGTATCATTCCTGGGTTTAGGGAGGAAAGCTGAATACTGTAAAGATAGCAATTCTTTACAAAGAGGTTTAATGCATTTTCATTAAAAATTCCAGTAATATTTTTTGGGGAAGAGATTAAAATAGTGAATCAAAATGTCATTTGGAAGAATATATAAGTACATCAAGTTAAGAAAATTAGGCAAAGAAGAGTAGTAAAGGGTCTTACTTTACCAGAATTTATAACGTACTATAAAATGAAGGTAATCAGAACATTATAATAGGAAATAAAAGGTAAGCAGAAAAGAATAGATGATCCTTTAAACATATCTTAAAATGAACAAAAGTGTATATATTCAGATACCATGATGTGTCAAGGAGAAAAGGAAATATTAACAAATAAATGTTTCTTTAAAGTAACATATTGAAGGAAAATTATCTCCTCACATTATAATAAATTCTGTAAAGATTAAAGAGTTGGATCTAAAATTTAATCATAGAAATAATGGTAAATATTGTGAGATCTCAGTATAGATATTTAAAGTCATTGCCTGGGTGAGATCACCATGAGAATGAGTGTAGTCAGACAAGCAAATTGCTCCAAGGATTGAATCCTAGGAACACCAGTATATTGATTTCAGGTAATGAGGAGAAAACAGCAAAGAGGACTGAGAAGGAGCAGCCATCTAGCTTGAAAAACCCTAGAATATCATGCCCAGAAAAGCAAACTGAACAAAAGCTTCGAGAGGAATGGCTGCTTCAGAGGAGCAAATGCTGCTGATAAATCAAGTGCAATGAAGAGCTGAACACTAGTAGTTGGTATGCATATAGTGGTGGAGGAAAAGCCTGATTTTAGTAGTTCAAGGGAGAATGGTAGGAGAGAAATTGTAGACAAGAGTATAAACTCTTCTCTATGTGAAAGGAGAGGAATGAAGTGGTAAAAATCAAGAGGGGAAGTGAAGTCAAGAGAGATTTATTTATTTGTTTGTTTATTTATGTTTTTTTAAGATAGAAGAAGTACCAAAAAGTGATTCAGAAGGGAGGGGAGAATAGGCATGGCTAGAGTGATGTCCTTGAATCAGAGTGATGTCCTTGAGTGGGAGGGAGGGCTGGGATCTAGAGCATAGGTGGCAGAGTTGGTCTTTTCTACAAACAGGAACAGTTCATCCAAATTGGTGGAAAAACCAGAGTAATTGCACACAGATGCAGAAAGGTAGCTGCATGTGTTAGTGGGAGCTTGGGTTAGTTCTCTTCTGATTGTTTATAATTTCTCAGTGAAATAAGAAGAAACAAGGCCATCAACTGAAAGTAAGGATGGAAATGGGTCTGGGAAGGGTTTGGGATTTGAAGAGAGATGAGAAGGTAGGAAATTATCATGCAGGAATGGGAGAGAGGCACTGGACTGGAGAAACGTGGCATGATGGAAGAGCAGAATAAAGGTTCCCTTTGAAGTGAGTGATAGTGAACATACAGTGAGACTAATCAGCATAGTCGACTATTTTCCAGAGCCACATTCAGATTAGAAGGCATAGGTATTGGAGGAGTAGGATTTAACCTATTCCTAAAGGAGTGGTAATAAGAGAAATGAACATTACAAAACAGTGATATTAAAGAAGGGTCATGGGACTTCCCTGGTGGTGCAGTGCTTAAGAATCCGCCTGCCAATGCAGGGGACATGGGTTCGATCCCTGGTCCAGGAAGATCCCACATGCCACAGAGCAACTAAGCCCGTGTACCACAACTACTGAGCCTGTGCTCAAGAGCCCACAAGCCGCAACTACTGAACCTGTGTGCTGCAACTACTGAAGCCCGCGCACCTAGAGCCCGTGCTCTGCAACGAGAGGAGCCACCGCAATGAGAAGCCTGCACTCGCCGCAACTAGAGAAAGTCTGTGCACAGCAACGAAGATCCAACACAGCCAGGAAAAAAAAAGGGTCATGAATATTAAGCTGCTTAAGAAAGTGAGGGCATGAGAAACATAAGGAAAGATAAAGATGTGAGTGTCGATGACGAGACAAAATGTTGACATTGAAGTACTAAGAAGAAGTGAACTGGAAAGAAAAGAAACGGTTGTCAAAGAGAGAATAGTTGACATTGAGACTATAGAGGCACTCAGTTCCTGGTAATGACAAGTTCTCAGACTCATGGAGTGAGGACAAGACATGGGAAGAGTCCATTTTATGGGCATCAAAATCACCAGGAATTATGATAGGAGTGGTGCTAGAGTGAACGGCAATGATACAAAGGAAAAATCTTCAAGGAATGAGGTGGGTGACCTGAGGGTTAGTAAATGGCTTCAACAAGCAGGTGTAGGGGGCAAATGGATGGAGACCTGAGATTCAAAACTAGGTGTTGTTACAGAAGAGAAAACAAGGATGACCTGAAAGTGGCAGCGAGGAGCAGGACCACTGCCCTGCCCTCAGGCTCAGGGAAATGAAGAGTGTGAGAAAAAACAGCGGCTTCCACTTGAGAGCACTGCCAAGGGAGTAGTGTGTTGGGAAACCAGGTTTCAGTTTGAGCAAATAAAGATGACCTCAAAAGAAGAGGGAGATTATGTAGGGGAGTTTGCTGATGTCTGGTCATGAGTTCCACAAAGCTCCATGAAAGAGTTTCAGGAGATGAGGAGAGGTCGGAAGTGAGTTCAGCAGAGGAGACACCCAGAGTTGCCTGGGGACTAGAGTCTGGGGACCCTAAGTGGTGACACAGGAAACCTGAATTTCTCCACAGTCCTGATTGTTCCGGGGTGACAGAGTAGAGTGTTAGCAGGAATGTAATAACAACAACAAAAAAATAAGAGCAGTAAACTGTTTTAAAGAAATGGTTAAATTATGGGATATCAAATCAAAGATTGTAAAGATTTTAGAGACTATTTAACAACATAATATGCTCATGATATGTACATTTTTTAAAATCCAGAACATAAAACTACACCTATGGTGTTATATAAATCTTCTTTATAAACACATACATAAAATTGGTGGGAAACACATAAAATATTAAATGTTTATCTTATGTTCAATTTTGGGTGACTTTTATTTTTTTCTTTAACACTTTTTTATGATTTCCAAATGTCTTACGAAGAGCTTATTTTTATTTATAATCAGAAAAAAACCCTCATGTGATTTTTAAATAAATCGTTATGTTGTCTGGTATTTGTCTATGATGCTGTTGATAATAATGTACTATTTTCTTGCATGAGCAGTGGTTTTTCCAGTTGTAACTTTTTAATTACTTTAAAAAATGCATAATATGGTAAATGTATTTTTTTCCCACATTTTGTTTCACACACACACACACACACACATTCAGTTAAGTCCCCTGCAGGTTAGCTGACCTCTGCACTCAGTATATGAATATGTGTAAAGAGAAATGAGCACATGGGCTTTGTTCAAGAAAGGCTCAGATGAATACCTGGCATATGGAGGTTTCAGGGTCACACAGGCTGCTGTGTCCATGACACTGACATGGAACACAGGTGCCCAGGACTGGTCCAGGGGTATGGCTACCTGGCTCAGAACGCAGTCGATAAAATCCTGACATGCATGCCTGAAAGAAAACGAAGCCAATTAGGACAGCCAACTTGGAAATCTTTCTTTAGCAACACTTGGGTTCTTCAGTAGTTAAAAAGAAGGATTTCTTTCCCCCCCCATCAGCAGTAAAGACAACACCACTTAGAAACAATGAATGTCACTTTTGATTCCTAATGTGTATTCTGCCTGGTCCATAGAGTATACAAGCAGCATCTGTGTCATCAGACTTTAGCAAAGGAAAGCTGTCATTTGCAAATACCACTCAGCCTGGACAAACTTCAAATAGTCTTCTTTTTCTTGAAAAAGAAGTTTGTTTTTAAATAAAATTGTCATATGGACTAAAGAGAGAATTCCAATGTCCTTGACAACCTAAAATCTGCTTCCACTGTGCTTGATGGGTAACTAGGAAATGTCCAATGAGACTCAGAAAAAAATTAATTAAATAAAAAAGTGTCACGGTCGTGTTATTTATATCGGTATAATCTGAAGACTATAAAAGTAAGAAATTCAAAATAATAAAAGCTCTACATGTCTTGGGAATATTAGGCCACCAATAAAATGTATCTTTCCTTGATCTAGTTTTTTCATTTTGCAATAAAAATCTGAGAGCAAACAGGAAACTGCTAGCAAAGCTGACATATGCAAAATCAAGACTTCCATCTTCATTCGGGTTTATTATGTAAATGTATCAAGAAACATCTCTGGCTCTTTGAAAGAAAGCCCATAGCTCTGAAGAGGGAATAAGAAGAGTCTTGTGTTTTGGGCTCAGATCTCTTGGTGTGCAAAGCTGCTGCATTTATTAGCCATTGTTTGATTTATGAGTAAGAGATAGGAGTTAGTTTTCCAGATTCCAGTGAAGGTTATAAAGGGATATTAGCTATGTAAAATTTTTTTCACAGGATATTTTGCTCCCATTGATGAGAAAATGATTGCTGAATAAGCAGGGGAAAAAATAGTGAATTAAGAACTTCTTAATGCCTTTGCATCCTTTTGGTTCTGGACTAGGTCATCCAGAGTGGAGTAAGTAGACGTTCCTTAGAAGAAAAACGATCAATGGTCAGCACTCTCCTTGTTTGTTTGGATTTGGATAATGTGAGAGTACTTCAGTTAAGCATTTAAGAGTCTCTCTGCTTTTATCTCAGCCTATAAGAAATGCTAATGAGATTTAATAATATCCTGGATTTGAGCAAGCTGATAAAACTGGGAATAGTATTCAAAATATTTTGAGTCCTATTTGTCTTATAGTGGACCTAAGATATTTTAATAAGTTTATTCATATTCTTCAAAATAAAGGTTCAGTTTTGCCATTGTTACCAAATAAGGTCTGGAAATTATGGCTGAGGAATTCATTTAAGCATAACTGAAGAAACAATCCAAGGTGTGTTTAAAAATGTTACATAGTATGGGTTGTTCCAGTTCTGGTGTGTGCTGACTGTAGAATAAAATTGGATTTTCTTTATATAGATTTCATCGTTGGATACCTATATAATTATTGTTATTTTACTGGTATATTTGCTTGGTGTGTGTGTGTGTGTGTGCACATGTGTGTGTGTGTGTCTTTAAAAATCACACAAATTGAGAGTTCCTAGCTCTACTTTTTATATCAAACAAAAGTTTAAAAAAAGTCTTAGAAGAAGAATAACATTAAGAAATGGTACTTTTCGGGCTTCCCTGGTGGCGCAGTGGTTGAGAGTCCGCCTGCCGATGCAGGGGACACGGGTTCGTGCCCCGGTCTGGGAAGATCCCACATGCCGCGGAGCGGCTGGGCCCGTGAGCCATGGCCACTGAGCCTGTGCTCCGGAGCCTGTGCTCCGCAAGGGGAGAGGCCACAACAGTGAGAGGCCCGCCTACCGCAAAAAAAAAAAAAAAAAAAAAAAAAAAAAAAAAAAAAAAAAAAAAAAAAAAAGAAATGGTACTTTTCATTGAGGAATCATATGAAATTCAATGTTATGGAATGAAATCTGAAGGTGAGCACTGCAGGTAAAGTTTACACCCAGTTTCTCTTATTACTATGGCTCTTCTCTGGAAAGAGTAGGACAAAGTAGAAAAGTACTCCAGTGCGGGTAAAAGTCTGGGCTCCAAGTCAAGCCTGTGTGGAAGCTTTTTGGCCTATCTATGTGATTCTCAACCCTGGTTGCACATAGAATCGTCTGAGGAGCTTTAAATACAGATACCTGGCTCTGCCCCCAGAGATTCTAATATAATTGGTGGAGACTAGGGCCAGGGTTTGTTGTAAAACTCTCAGGAGGGTCTAATAAGCAGCCAGGATTGAGAGTCACTGGCACACTCCTCATTCCCTGCTGGGAATGTGTGTCTTTGAAGGGCGTACAGACTCTGGTACTGTAACATCAATGAATATGGAAGCCTTGATTTTACTAGTTAGTTTTGCCTGAGGGATACAGGCAAGTCGTTTGGTGTCATTGAGATGTGGTTTCCTCATCCCACAAATGAGCAGATGTATTAATTCAGTTGATTTCTGAAGTTTCTACAGTTCTAACACTCTAGATTAATTTTGCGTCCTTATAAACTTCTGAGTTAGAAAAAAAAAAAGAGAGAGAGTCTATTCCGCAACACAAGGATTAGAAAGTTCAAACACACTTTGTAAAGGAATGAGACATATTTATTTCTCTTTAATCTCCTACTTTCATGGACCCTGTATTTATTTTTTCCATTTTTCAAATATTTGAGGATGTTTTTCAAAATCAGACATTTTTCTTGTCAGTCAGCTGGGGCAAAATTCATGAGAATGATTATATTTGAGTTGGGAAAAAAAGAGGAAAGATAATAGCTACTTTTTAAAGTCCCGTCTAAAATTCCTTCTGGAACAAAATAAAGAATTACAGAAAAGCAAGTACATAAACACTGTCCTAATCTTATCCCTTTTTTTTTCCTAACTCAAACTTCTCCAAAGTTCTCTTCTTGCCTTGTGCTGAAATTATTCAGAGCTCAATTTCCTTCTGCTCTCCTTCCATCTTTAATTTGTTTTCATAATATGGTATCCCATCATAATGTTAGAAGCAAATTGCACAAAAATGTGGGAGGGAGGAGAGAAGGGAATGGGAGACAAAGAGAGTAAAGAGTCAACATGCTCCAGGTGCCGGGTTACATAACGCAGAGTTTAACAACAACAAAAAAAAAGATACTTGTGCTGTTGCCATTAAAAACACTATCTTGTATCTTTACATGGGTTTTGCAATCAGACAATCCTAGGTTTAATTCCTGTTTCACCACTTACTGCATATGACTTATGCAGGTTTTAAATACTGTGGGCTGAAGCTTCCTCACGTGGAATGTAAGGATGGTGTATAACTTACTAGTTGACTTTTAATGTAGCTAGGTTTTTTGAAACAGACTTAGGTAGGTTCAGATTGCTGTTTTGCTGTTTTCCAACTGTGTGATAAAGGTCAGGTTTCCGAACCTGCCTGAGCTTCCATTTCCTCACCCATAAAATGGGAATTATAATGTGCTTAATGATGTTGGTGTAAGTGTATTAGCGAATGCACTTGACATTGTGCAGGATACAGTAGGCACTCAATAAATGGTCAGTTTTGTGTGTGTTTTTTAATAGGGTTGTGAGGATTAAATGAGATGATGTGTGTGTAGTGCTTGAAATACAATAAATCAATATGGGTGCCTCTATTCCAGATAATTTTTTAGATATAGTCATCGAGAATACACTGAAAACAAAGGCAACAGTGATTGTTCTACACTGTATTGGGAAACAAAATGACAATGTATGCCACTTACCTATACCATGTTCTTTAATATTTTAATGTATATGAAAAGAGTCTTTGGGTCTTCCATGTGTAACTGAAGTGGTAAAGAACATTCCTAGAAATGTGCATGTGCAAGAAAAAAAGTCTAGTCTCACTATTTTGTCGTTTGAGTTTTATGAGTTGATAATAGGTACTGTTTGAGGATTTAAAAAATTATTGTTGATGGCCAATTGATGGCTTGTGAGTGGTGATCCAGTACACACTAGCCATTCAACTGTGAGCCAGAAGCCCTAATAAAACATGATGGAAAGGGGAAACAAGATGAAATGAGCAAAATATCATTAGGAGATCACCTGTGAATTTCTGACTTCCATGATCTTATTGCAGAGAACCACATATTCAGCACTGAATAGTTTCCATTTCTACCTACAACCTAACCTGAGTTTAGGTCTGTTTAGGCAACAGTGTTAACCGAGACAACATTGAGGAGTGAGTAGCTTAGGTAAAGTATGGTAAACTCAACAGCGCCCACACCAACAAGTGTGGTGAGGAAATTGGGTTCTTTGACTTCTAGAGGTAACCTAGTCTCTACTTCAAATCATAAATTATAATAAGTAGGCATTTCTAGAACTGACATTTTTAATGAACAGGGCTACAGTGTTATAACCCTACAGGTAATAGGCAAGGCTAAGTGTCTTTACAACTGGCTATATTTACAATGGTAACCCACACTTAATTTTGTTTCTTTGTAACCACATTTCTGGATAAAAACATGAAATGAGTAGCTTGTAAATGCAAATGTCTCTAGAATACCTTACATTTGGTGAAAATATTGTAAAGGAATTGCTTTGTGTATTCATGACCCAAAGCATATGTTACTAGAATGGTATGTATTATTTCAAAACCGTCCTTAGTTCTTGCTTTGATGATTAGATTTTATGCCTGAGTAATTACACTTTAGATTCAAGATGAATTATAAATAAGATGTATAATGGATTAGAGGCAATGAGTTGTGGAGAAAACCTCAGGTAGCTTATTATAAGAGATAGGTCTTTATCCCCTAATCTCTCCTCTAAGATATTACTGTAATTATTGTCTGTTAACAGAAGCTTAAGTGAAATTCACAGGACATAGGTGAAGCCACCAATGCAGATAATAGTTTGTATGTGTTTCTAGTTTTTCTTGATTTTCTTCATATATCATTGGCTTCATTTGTATTTGTATTGGTTAATTTATATTTTCATATAATGATGGAAAATTACTAAAATTAATGGGAAAGTATGTTTTAGAATATACTATTTAAAAAGCCTGATGATCATAATAAGATGAATTTTAACATTTCAAATCTGGAATGGAGGGTAGATTGCATTAAAATAATCTGCTACTCTGCTAAAATTTTTGTTCATAAGTGAAGAGTATTCTTTAAATAAATGCAGAAAAATATAGCTGTAGTAACTTTCTCTTCAAGATATCTAAGGTCAATCTTGACTACTTAATATCTTGTACAGCAAAATAACATTGCAGAATTAGATAATGTTAGAACTTCAAAACCCAACCTGTAATTTTATAGACTGGATAACTATATAATAACTAAGGCCTATAGCAATTAAGGCATTGACCAAGGTTACACAGTGAGACAGCAGTATAGCCAAACACTCCCTGGGATAAATAAAATTCCACCTCTTGTCTAGAAAAATCTCAAATTCTATCTTTTATCTTTCTCATGCTCATTGGAAAGGTAGCATATTTTGTATGTGCCTCTGTCACTGCCTCATTTTTCACATCTACAATGTGTGTGCATATATATATTTCACACATATTGGGTTGTGCATATAGGTACAATATATATACTTACTGGTGTATGTACAAATGTATACATGTGTATGTACGAGTTATGATTTAATAATGAGATGGATTATTTGGTCATTTATTAGATCAAAATAGACACATTCAAATAAATATTGCTGTTCAGAGCAGTCACAAAAATATAAAATTATTCCAAGGATATTTCACAGATATTTGCAGTTATTCTTATGAAATTTGTTTTCTGACCTGTGTGGAATTCATACAACGGCAACTAAGTTGAATGACATTTCAATTTACAAAGGAGCTTTTATATGTATGATTTCATTTAAATTAATCCTCATGATGATTCTATGGGTACAAAAACCCCAAAGTTCAGCAACAAAGAGCAAATGTCCTATTTAAGTGGAGAAGCTAGGGAGGATTCACCGAGACCAAACTCCTTTTTTCTTTTCATTATACCATGCCACCTCTCAAGAGAGTTATATTCATTGGTTTTAAGTGTACTTCACCTGCCTTGTGAGCCATACTTAATAAAACTTCTCAAATCCTATTTATAAAAGATATACAAGATTACAGTCCTCCCTCATTATCTGCCAGGAGATTAGTTCCATGAGTCTCTGTGGATGCTTAAGTCCCAGAGTCAGCTCTCTCATATCCGCTGGTATGGCATTAGTAGATTAAACCAACCACAGATAGAATTTTTGATCTGCAGTTGGTTGGATCTATGGACTGGAAAACTGTGGAGGGTCCATTGTATATTTACTGAAAAAAAATCATACATAAGTGGACCCAGGCAGTTCAAACTCATGTTGTTCAAGGGTCAACTGTATTTATAAATAAATCAATAGTTAGATCTATAAATATTTATTCCATTAATAATATTATTAACCATATTGACTTTGGTATTATTATTATGACTACTACCAGGCACTGTGATAAGTGCTTAGGTTCTAGTTCATTTAGCCTTCATGTGATTCTTGGGCTGTAGGTACGGGAGATATTAAAAATATCTAACTAGTATGTAGTGGCCACCAACCAACGTGACTAAGGGGAAAGAATCCATGCTGTAGGGCTGCAGTGGGTCCTGGAGGCCCCTCCCAGGCCAGCCTTTATTTGTTGCACTGTGGAGAGGACTACAGGGTCTGCAGGAGAAGGGGTGAGTGTGGTGGCAGTTACTCAGGGGCTTGGAGATTTACCAGCTGAAGCTTAAGCAGGTTTACAAGCTGCACAAGGTCTCAGTCTTAGTATATGATGAAGTAGAGATTCAAATCCAGGCCACTTTTTCAGCAATTCCACCTCTCCCTAGATCATACTCTTCCTATTAAGATTTAATATTTGTAAAATTTAAATTGGTTCCAGAAAATAAAGATCTAGAAAATTTACCAATTCTGAAGATAGTCAAAGGAATATCCTAGAAAGTAAAAAATGCTTTTTTAAAATATAATGACTGAGTGACAGTGGCACTGTTGGAACAATTTATGTCCTTCTGAGAAGCCTATGTTAAAGGGAACAGTCTGATATTTATTGCCTAAGTTTTGTCATGTTCTATATAAAAACAATCTTTCAAATCCCAATATAAACTTGTCTCATAATCACTGCAGTTTAAATGTCTCTGTTCTGAAAAGGTGCCAAGAAAACAGATCAGATACAATAAAGGGGCCTTAAGAAAACATTCTTATTTCCTGACTGTTTCATATTTTTAAAAATCTTTTAATTTTTATTAGCTATTCCCCTTGAGTTGTGATTCCTACTTCTAGGGAGCTATAACATCATCCTCTTACTGCGTCTCATATTGTGAGTGGAAGATCAGATAAAATAGGTTGAGGGTATGTCTGAAAGTAAAACTGATTGCAGTAAAGGTGGTCCTGGGAGTATTTCCATTTGGCTGGTTGAGTGGGGCTTGAGAAGGTTAGTTGGAGCCAGCTTACCTCACAGGACAAGCCAGAATAGCCCGGGGGACAATCACATCTTTCTATCAAGTGAGCTGGAGGAGTCATTTCTGTGATGCGTCCTTGTTCAGCTACCTCCATTGAGATTTCAGAAATCCTGGAACAGCGAGCAAATACTTAGATGGGGATACCAGTAAATTAAGCTTACCTAGCAAACACTCAATCCTGAAAGAAGGGTCTTCTCAAGGTTTTGTCAACAACCACAAACTTGTTCTATTGTTTTGAAGCTGCTAAATTTCAGGGGCTCCGTGTGCCACATCTTATTCTAGCAACTTTGCTTCCTCAAAGGGTGAGATTACACATTAGCAAAATTTTCACATAACTCATAAAGCATTTAGGAAATCAGATGTCTGATGTCCTATTGAGAAGTTATTATAAAGAGTTTTCCTCACACCTTTAAAAATGTGAGTGGCTTCAGGTAGACATGGCCAATTAGTTAGACATTTTCATTCTTTCAAACAGACAACCCAAGGTCATTCCCTGTTGGAAAATCTCCAGTCGTTACTAGTGAAATTGCTTTTAATTTGCAACTGGTCCCAATTTCTTGCTCTTGAATCTCTGAATGTCCTTTCAAGAACTTTAGAAAACCATCTAGGAAATGACTGAGCATAAGCTAGTAATATTGATAACTTTCTGAGGATAAAGAACCTCTCATATTAGTCTTTTGTTAACTTTATTGAATAAATCCTTCAAGTAACTTAACCCACCCTTCCTATTGGTGGAAAGGTCCTCATAATTGACAACAATTATTCACAATAAAAATGTTGATACCCTTTGTAATAATTTGAAATTATACATTAAAAAATATACACAGTCCATAAACTCAGACTGTTTCATGACTAACTGGTAACATGAAATGTTCCGCAAATAAACTTTTAAACGAGATAATGAATAGTTTTGCTTCAATAAAATGCACCTCTAATAGCTTAAGGAGCTTGAATCATAAACTTTATAACAAGCATAGGTAGGTTTTATTGACACTGGATTATGAATGCACATTCTGACTTGGCTCCCATTGTAATCTACAATCTGAAGACCAGCCAGCCTTTATGAAACACATGTTCAGTTAAAATTCAGATTTCATGCTCCCTTCATTATAGGACGCACAGCAGTTGTGATCTGTAAATAAACCGCTCCCCTCCTACAAGAAAGACTCTGGGTTCTCTGAGGGAGTAGGAAGGTAACTCGGTGTTTGTTGCAAAGTCATCTCTGCTAGTATCTCATGGTATTTTATAACCTGAGGAGTTTCTAGCATCACCTTCCCTTCTCTGGCACATGCATGCACACAACAGACCAGTGAGTATTTAAAAACCAAGTGAAACCTGAATGGTGTTAGCAACAGACATTTCTGCAACATATCATTATGTTTCCTCAGGGAATAAGAGAGGAACTGTTTTGCTTGAATCAGGGATTTGGCCAAACTCAGGCATCTATTTAAATGAATACTGAAAAACAAAGTCGTTAAGTTCTTCAAATAAATGTAAGAGAGGACAAAAGCAAAGAAACAAGAAAATTTCAGCATTGCAATATGTACAAAGTCAGAACCTCAAACCACATGTATAACAAACTCTCTGCTTCTGAGACTATTTAAATTTGTGACTGAATAAAGATGCAGCGTTATGTGCTAACCACTTTGAGAGGAAGACTCAAACATATCTCTGACCTTTGTCAAAATTCCACTGTCTTACAAAATCAAGTGCTGATCCACTGTTTTATTTGTTTTTATCGTTACTAGATGTTCACTCTAGTTTTTATTGAGCCTAGAAAAAGTGAAGCATTTACTTACTCTAGTGTTTAGAAAAAGGAACTCCTAAGCCAAAGGATATTATTTAGTGAGGTATATGAAATAAAGTGATAAGAGAAAGAGACTTATGGGGAAAAAAAATAACCTTACAACAAAGAAAGGTGGAATTGGTGTGAGAGAGGCAAAGAAAGCATAATGAAAAATGCACGACAACACTGTTTCTACCAGATCCACTAACAAAATGTTCTGCGTGCTACCAAACTTTTTTACTGAAGCACAGAACAATTTCAAAATAACATATTTTCACACTCACAAAATCACCTGCTGTCTTCTAGGACATGCAAACCTGCTTTGGCTTCTGTCACCTAATTTACATTTGAAATTCTAAAATAATTAACAATATAACTGACAAGATATTTTGGTATATGTTTTTTAAAAATTATTTCATATAAAAGAATCTCCTGTTTGGGATTGACATGTACACACTGCTATATTTAAAATAGATAATCAACAAGGACCTACTGTAAAAAACAAAACAAAGAATCTCCTGTTAGAAATGAGAAATATGAAAAAAAAATCAAAACAATATAGACTTAAAAGTAAATTTTGGTCCTTGATTTGGTCCCTACTTTTGGTACAATAAGAAGAGCAATATGGATCTTCTGCAACAAAGAAAGCATTTTCTGCTACATGTTTAACAGTGTAAACATTTGAAACATTTTTTAAGGTATTTTATTTTATTTTCTTTATTTTTTAATTTTATTTTTTTAAGCATCTTTATTGGAGTATAATTGCTTTACAATGGTGCTTTTCTGCTTTATAACAAAGTGAATCAGCTATACATATACATATATCCCCATTCTCCTCCCTCTTGTATCTCCCTCCCACCCTCCCTATCCCACCCCTCTAGATGGTCACAAAGCACCAAGTTGATCTCCCTGTGCTATGCAGCTGCTTCCCACTAGCTATCTATTTTACATAATAGTATATATAAGTCCATGGTAGTATATGTAAGTCCATGCTGGGACGAAGTGAAACATGGTATTTTTATATTCATTGGTTTGTCAATGAGAGGGTTCATAATTTTGTTTTCTTTTGTTGTCCTGCACTGATCTACTATTTTGTTATATAAGATTATTTCTAAACATCTATTGATTTCATTTTCTTATAGACACAACAGAGAAGCTAATATGCCGGAGAAGTTGAGACTATGTGTATGAACTCAACTCAACTTTCTGCCTCCATGGCATACATTTAGCTACATCTGTGCAGTTCCTCATTTTATCTCATTAGATAAGTTTTCCCTTATACTTGAGGCACATGACCTCAAGTATACTCATGTATACTCATGACGTTGAAGAATCCTGGCTTCTCCATTATTTATTTTCTCTTTATTCTATCATTTTTAAATTTATATCTTGCTACTAATTCCTCCCCTTCCCCAGCCCCATGGTATATAAACATGCTTACTTCTCTCTCCGATTAAACAATCCTCCCTTGACCTTTGACACGGCCTCATTCCTCCCTTTTATGGGTTTGTTCACGGAGAACAATAGTCTACATTCATAGTATTAGGTTCATTGTACTCCATTCATTCCTCAAAACCTTGAGACTATTTCTGCCCCAGGACTTCACTAAAACTGGTATGAATGTCACCAGTGTGATCCTAAGTGTCAGTTTCAAAGAGCCTCCTTTTAATTGTCCTCTTTGGGTCATACGACCATACCTACTGCCTTATAGTATTCTCATCCGTTGGCTTTCATGACATTCATTCTTGTTCTTCTTCCATGTACTTTCCTATTCAATGTGATTCCCAGTCTTTTCACATCATAAGGCACAGGGAAAATGGCAATATAGTATGGCACACTGGGGTGAACAGATGAGAATGCATATGGTTGGGAGAGACAGGACCAACTTGGCCCTGCCTGGTTCCCCTGACGGTTGAAGGAGGATACCTTCTCAGGAATCTTACAACCTATTTATAGCACAGCAGTGAATTCTCTCTACCCTGCAGGACATCTTCTCCTGAATTTCTACCTGACATCTAAAATTCACCATGTCAAAGATCAATTCAATATTTTTCCCCTTAATCTTGCTTCTGATTCTGTTTCCCTTTTGGGGGGAATGGCAGTAATTTCCACCAGATGACCTGGAGGCCATCCTTGACTAGTCTTCTATCATCACACTCCCAAACCAAACTTTTAAATCTTTGTTGTCTGATGTCTTACTGATCTCTCTTATAGACTCTAGAATAAGAAATTAACTTGGATATTCATTATAATTTACCTGCTTTGTCTCATGATATTTCCATAGGTAGCCTTGATAAGAATATAATGGATATCATATAGCACATCCAAGAAGTCTTCACGGGTCACAGTTCTACTGATTCGAGGATCATCACCATAATATTTCCATTTTTTCTGTTAACAAGAAAAGAAACTACTTTGCCAAAACCGAGTGCAAATCTATTGGCATCCTGGCACCCAACAACTAACCACCTTACCTCTGTCATTTCAATTTCATGTCTTGTCAACTGGCCAATTAGAGGAGCAGCCATATGCCTGATGATAATTCTCACATGACTAGGAGTCCCACCTCGAATGATAACTTGTGGGTTATATGTAGAGAAACCTGTCTCTTCCCGAGCCTCAAAATAGATTGTGTACTTGAGTTTGCCACCATAGGCCATCAACTGATAAAACAGAATGAGGAATGATGAGTTAGAAAAATCTTCAAATAGCATTATTCTAAAAACATATTTTATTTTGTTCTCATGTGACTTCAAAGTTCTCGTCCTTACCTTCTTTCCTTCAAATTGTTCTGGAAGTTTCCAATAAAAAGGTTCCAAATGGAGATCTTGTCTCACCAGATCCATGTGTGCAACAATCTCTGGATGTTGAAAAATGATGCCTCTGGTAGTTGTGTGCTGCAGCGCCTCATCCACCAGGGGCAGAATGGTCTGCTCAGGCTTCAGAGTCACCTGCATGGGATCAAAACACAGCAGGGGGCTGAGTTTAAGTCTTTGGAGGCCTGCTTTAAACTTAACCTCCAAAATTTACAAGCAGCTCATGCAACTCAATATCAGAAAAACAAACAACCCAATCCAAAAATGGGCAGAAGACCTAAATAGACATTTCTCCAAAGAAGACACACAGCTTGCCAACAAACACATGAAAGAATGCTCAACATCACTAATCATTAGAGGAGTGCAAATCAAAACTACAATGAGATATTACCTCACACCAGTCAGAATGGCCATCATCAAAAAATCTACAAACAGTAAATGCTGGAGAGGGTGTGGAGAAAAGGGAACCCTCTTGCACTGTTGGTGGGAATGTAAATTGATACAGCCACCATGGAGAACAGTATGGAGGTTCCTTAAAAAATTAAAAATAGAACTACCATGTGACCCAGCAATCCCACTACTGGGCATATACCCTGAGAAAACCATAATTCAAAGAGAGTCATGTGGCACAATATTCATTGCGGCTCTATTTACAATAGCCAGGACATGGAAGCAACCTAAATGTCCATCGACAGATGAATGGATAAAGAAGATGTGACACATATATACAATGGAATATTACTCAGCCATAAAAAGAAACAACATTGAGTTATTTGTAGTGATGTGGATGGACCTAGAGTCTGTCACACAGAGTGAAGTAAGTCAGAAGGAGAAAAACAAATACCATATGCTAACACATATATATGGAATCAAAAAAAAAAAAAAGTGGTTCAGAAGAACCTAGGGGCAGGACAGGAATAAAGACGCAGATGTAGAGAATGGACTTGAGGACATGGGAAAGCTGGGACGAAGTGAGAGCGTGGCATGGACTTATATATACTACCAAATGTAAAACAGACAGTTAGTGGGAAGCAGCCGCATAGTACAGGGAGATCAGCTCGGTGCTCTGTGACCACCTAGAGGGGTGGGATAGGGAGGGTAGGAGGGAGATACAAGAGGGAGGAGATAGGGGGATATATGTATATGTATAGCTGATTCACTTTGTTATAAAGCAGAAACTAACACACCATTGTAAAGCAATTATACTCTAATAAAGATGTTAAAAAAAAAAAAGAGTGATAAACTGCATGTCTATCTACAGCCCCATCCCCTTCTGATGAACGGTTCTCATGAGAAACAGAACTCATGCACAATGAACAGGTAGGAGAGGGGATAAACCCTTCTGACTTGTTTGCATAGTGAAATCCACAACATCTGTGAAAATTGGTCTTTTACACTAACAATAAGTAGAGTTTAAAAGTAGGAAGAGTTAAAGGAAAATTAAGGCAAAAATGAACTTTTTTCCACCTTAAAGAGCGATGATTCTCTAAGCTTGGTTGGACTAAATGTGCAAGTTCTGGTTTTCATTACTGCATGAACACACATCTATCTTCCCACTCTGGTGCCCTTGCTCTTCAGAAGGCAGCTTCTTCCCATCCCCAAACATAACATTTCCCTTATAATGTTTTCCTTTTTCACTCGGCATCTATTTCCTTATCCGCAATAAATGAACTCTTTTAAAGGCAGGATAAAAATGATATTTACTCCAACTGTCTAATGGCACATGGCCCCTCTACCAGTTCTAAACATGCGCAGGGGAAAAGGTTACTTAAATGTTTTGCCATTTCCTCCTACCCGTCAGTGCCTGGCTAAAAGACGCCAGCAGGAACTAACATTATACCATTACATGGCTCAGCAGTTCCTTACTCACCCACGTATGGATCAGTCCTTTTGCTTCAGAGCACTGAGTAGTGGCGCCGAAGCAATAGCAGCTGCTGCAGCCAAGTGGGTTCTTGGCCTCAAGTCCAAATTTTCCAAGCCGGCACCTGTCACAGCGGATGCCTTCCACATTCACCTGAAGAAAGATGAGAGATCCCCAGAGTCCATATGGTGACATGGTGAGAGAAATAAACTCAAGAATGAATAACAGGAGCACATTTTAAAGACAATGAAACAAAAAATAAAAGAATGCTGAATATCAGACTCACATCTCAAATAGCATATGTAGTTAATCTCTTTGTTAGCATGGCATGGGTCTAAAAAAATGCTTTATTTATAAATACATGCATTACTAAGGATATTGTATGTTGTTTTTTAAATTTAGGCAGCACATTTCCCATTATTCCACTGTGAGGAATATGAAAGAGTCATGAGAATTTTGAAAGCAAAATAAAGCTGTAAAAAACAGGCAGGATGTTAAAATAGAGATTTAAATAATTATTATTGAATTACGCTGTATATATGCACATATAGCATGTATTAAGTATAATCATAATTATAATATGTAATAATGAAGCATCATACTTTGTGCTTTGTCTGGGACTTTTAATGACAGAACCTTCCATTTTCCTAAATTCTCAAGACTCTTTACAACCACTCCCTAGATTTCATCTTTCTGTTTCCTCTGACTCTCTTTGCATATACGCCAAGACACATATTAATCAAACTGTCAAAAATTAAACACAAAGAAATCATATTAAAAGCAGCAAGGGAAAAACAACAAATAACACACAAGGGAATCCCCATCAGGTTAACAGCTGATCTCTCAGCAGAAACTCTACAAGCCAGAAGGGAGTGGCAGAACATAATTAAAGTGATGAAGGAGAAAAACCTGCAACCAAGATTACTCTACCCAGCAAGGATCTCATTCAGATTTGAAAAGATACTTCTGATACAGTCTTTACTGCATTTATCCTGGGATTGATTTTCCAGAAATATCTAAGGGAGAAAAAAATCCTTCTTACCCTTTTAAAAAAAATTTTATTTTATTTTTATTTATTTTTGGCTGCGTTGGGTCTTTGTTGCTGCACGCAGGCTTTCTCTAGTTGCAGCGAGCGGGGGCTACCCTTCGTTGCGGTGCGCGGGCTTCTCATTGTGGTGGCTTCTCTTGTTGCAGAGCGTGGGCTCTAGGCTCGTGGGCTTCAGTAGTTGTGGCTCGTAGGCTCTAGAGTGCAGGCTCATTAGTTGTGGCTCGCGGGCTCTAGAGCACAGGCTCAGTAGTTGTGGCGCACGGGCTTAGTTGCTCCACGGCATGTGGGATCTTTCCAGACCAGGGCTCGAACCCATGTCCCCTGTGTTGGCAGACGGATTCTTAACCACTGCACCACCAGGGAAGCCCTTCTTACCCTTTTTAATTGGCTGTTTTCCTACGTCATTTAACAATATTAATGAGGACTGAAATTTGCATATAGTCACTGTTTGTAATGTCAGTGCTTATACGTGATGAAATTTTACTGAACTTCCACAGCAGTATATCTATTTTTCAGTGTACAGTGATTGCGGATTAATTTGAGGAGAAATTTTTTTTTAAATAAACCTTATCATTTAGTTGTGATTTTCTCTGATGATGCTTAAGAGAACTTTTTCTCTCCCACATTATTCTTGTTGAAGCAAAGTGAATATGTAAAGACAAAATGAACTTTACTGTCGAAAATATATCATTTATACGCGCTAGAAAAATACATTGGGTTTTGGTTGAAAATCAGTTCTTAAAAATCAATGCTTATCTGTATGCTAGAAAAAACTGTGTCTGGCAATGAATTTTCATTTGTCTGTCTGTTTGGCCTAATGATGCAGGAATAAATAACTGAATGAAGTTAAAGCTGAGCAATGGAAATAGAATTGAGTAAGGTTTTTCCTTACTGAATTTCGGCAGCACATACCTTACAAGTACACTGCCCAGTCTTATCGGTACAGGAGCATTTTTTAGTCTCTAAATCACAGGTTGAGTCATCAGTCCCTGGCAGGAAGCAGTCACAGGGATTGCAGTGAGGGTAGTTCCAGTGGCCTCGATTGCACTCTGTACATTTTGCACCAGAGAATTTGGGACGACAGTTGCATTGCCCCGTGTTTATATTGCATTGGAAATCCAAGGATCCCACCGAGCTGCAGTTACAAGGCTATGGAGGAGATAAAAACAGCAATGATTAACATCATTTCATGGGCAATATCTTTAAATTTTAATTCTAATGTTTCTATGCTTCCATTAAGCACATATTAATCATATGTCTGTTATATGCTTTGTACTGTTCTAGTTTAGTCGCTTGGGAAACATCAGTGAACATAATGTTAAAATTGCTTCATGCATTTACTAAAATATATGAGTGTCCAGAAACCATAAAGCTATTGAATAAGAAAGAAACTGTGTTTTCTCTGTCTTTGTAGCGAGCAGGAGTTAGGTATAGGTTTTCTTCAAATGCTTCTTACTTCAGAGATTGAACTTTAGACAAAGCCATTTTACCTTATCATTTCATTTTTATAGCATTTATTGTATAGAGACATACCTTACAATCTAATGTAGGGAGAGAAGTAAATAAATAAATATAACACAGTGGAATAAGCATGATATAATAGGGAAAACGCAAAATGCTATGAGAACGTATAAAAAGCACCAAACCAGATGTGGGGAAGCCAGGGAGAATTTAGAGGAGAAGTGATATCTAGGATGCTGTGTTTTAGAGTTAGGTTTGCAGAAAAGCCCAATCTGAGGTGCTTTGCTGGTAACCTTTTTTCTTTTTCCTAGATATGCATAGGATTTTCTCTTTATATATGTAATTTGAAATTTTGCTAGAATTTTTTTAATGCTCATTCCAAACCTTTTATTTTAAACACTAAAAAAAAAAAAAGGTAAAAGTTTAAGCAATTAAAAAGTGATGAGACCATTAAAAAATTCCTATTGCTAGGGTGATGAGAGGCCCTTGGAAAATTTTAACCTATACAAACAAATAAGACTGGGTTAAACACATTCCCGAGTATTGAAGCTATTAAGATTATTAGACTGTGAAATATGCTGCCAAGGAAGTGCCAGATCCACCACCTCTTGAGACACTTAAAACTCAACTAACAAAACAGTACAAAATGTATTTCCGGGAAAAGGAAACTAGCACAGAAGGGGATCAAGCTACTAATTCAAGATATCTTTTTGTTTTCCTTCTGATATTCATGTTTAAGCAGCTACTTTTTTTTTTTAAGAGGGAGAAGATATGGGGTTATATGTATACATATAGCTGATTCACTTTTTTATAAAGCAGAAACTAATACACCATTGTAAAGCAATTATATTCCAAAAAGATGTTAAAAATATTAAAAACATAAAAAAATAAAATAATAAAATAAAATGATGCCAAGTTTTGCTAGAATTTTTAAAAGCTTGAGTCTTTTTAAAAATTAATTTACTGGAACATGGTGAGTTCTTTCAGTTTGAGAATAAAATTGTTCTTTAATTCAGTGTTATTTCTTCAAATTTGTTTTTGATTTTTACTTCTGTTCTAATTTATCAATATTCTTCTTCAGGATCATTTATAATTCTTAAAGTACATCATTTTTGTCTGTCTGCCAAATCAATAATATACTACTGTTTTCTGTAGTCGTTTCCCTATTTGCCTCTCAAATTTGTTCTCCATTTTGTCCTTTCCATTCTACACCATGAAAATTCTGTTGTATGTATATACCACCAATACTTATTTTAATTACACTGCTGCATTTTTAGCTTCTTTTCAATAATTTCTTTATCTCATCTAATCAACAGTCTTCAATTGCTGCTCATCCACATTTCTCTTTGTCTCCTATTGCTTAAGGCTCTCTGTTTCTGATTTACAGCTCATAGTTCCTTGCATTTTAATTAAAATTCAAGTGGATTTCTAAATGTTATTTAAGGTCTTGGAATACATCATTTTCACAGATCAGCTGTGCCAGTGATTACTCTGCTGTCTCTGAGCTCTAAACTCACTCCTCCTTGCCCTGCTTTGTGATACTGCAGTTAGACCCTTTGGACACTTCTCCCTGGCCAGGTAGCAGAACATTAGGCTTATTCATTAGAAGGCCATAGTGATGGAAAGACATTTCTGTTCTGGGTTCTGGTTCTTCATTACTATTGCCATCATTATTATTTAATTATTTAGCATGGGAGCCCAGAGGCCCAGAAAGAATTCCAGCTATGCCATCAGGCCACTCTCTCCCCTAGGCTGCTTAGGTCTGCACACAAGCTCTGACCACAGCAGGCTGCTTCTAAGTAACTCCAGCATACCCATATCCTCCAGCAATGATGGGTAGCGTCTATAGACCAACACTTGCCCACAAACTCTGGCAAGTTTTGTGTATTATTATTATTGTTTGTGTTTTACCACCAGCAGGCTATGCATTCCTGTGGTAGCCACATTCTTTTCAACTATGTCTGAACCTAAGCCTTGTTGGGAGTGGAGGGCAGTGGGATGCCTTCCCCTAGCCCTTGGTTCCTTCACTGTCCACCACCCCTCACCCTGGAAGTAGTAGCTACTCTTTTGTACCTACTACTTCAGGACATTTTATATCCCTCTTTTATCCTTTTACCGGTTAACAATTCTTTATATTCTACTTTCCCTGTTTAAACAACTAGTGTGGTTTCTGTCTCCCAAGTGAGTACCACCTGTCTCTGTGTCTGAGTTTGCCACCATACAGGCTTTGTACTTAGTCTATGACCTCTTTTTTTGGTGATTTTCTATTAATTATCCTTCTCAGATCTATAGCTCTGTGGCATACTCATATGCAAAACAACTTGCCAAATTTCCAGATCCAAGTCTGGCTGGATCTCACTTTGCATTTCTCACACTGTCATTGCTCAGCTTAATTCTTATACCCACTACTACTAGGGCTATTCCTGCTTCTGCTCCTGCCAGCAGTTTACTTATGGGACAACACTTTCCAGGATGTGATGTACAATCACCAGCTTTCCATCTATTATCTCTTCCCTGTTGAAATGTTTGGTGAAATATTTCCCCAGATTCTGATATTAAAATATCACCTGGCCTTATTTTTGGTGTCTTTCTGGTTCAGTATTTTTCTGTCTTCATTGCTATCCAGTAAAAAGGCCTGCAGTAGGGGACGCTCCTAAAAGGTATTTTAAGCTCAAAGATCTAAAACGTGATTATTTATTATACTACAAACATGGCCATAGTTTCCAAAGCATAGAACAAACAATTGCCATCCCCCCAAGTAACTCATCCTTATAGAACATCAGATGTAGAATGAGAATTCAAAATAAGGATGACTGACTTATTCCTTTAAATAATTTTTCCTTGACTCATTTAAACAAAACTGACCATAATCAGAAAGAGAAAATTATATGTTATGGAAACTATAATCATGTAATAATTTTAAAAATTGTTTTATGAGATAGAGATACTTAACTAAAATAGATGTCTTAGACTTTATTAACTAAAATAACTGTCTTTAGACTTTAACTAAAATATGAAATGTCTGCTACAAATTTATTATTATAAAACGAAAGCATTAATTCTTAAAGACTAGTCAACAGTACAGATAGACATTGGGACCTTTCCAAATCAGGGAGTTTATTCAGGAAGTTATAGTAGAGAATAAAAGAGACCATTAACCATATGTTTAGAGAGTACTATAGCCAACATGAAACGTAAATCATAATTAGATGTAATGTTTGTTTAGCAATAGAGGATTTATGCACTATTCCCCTGCTAGTGAAAGATGGCAGGCTTTGTATTCTAGTTCAATAAAAGCTCAGATGATGTGTGTGCTCACACCTCAGCACAGAGAAATTATCCATGACACAAAGAAACGAAAGCTATAAATCTCAAATCACTGTTCATTTAGATTATAATCATCCAAGGTTTTTAAATAGTAGGATTCATGCTTATAAATATTTGTGAGGGATGTATGAATTTTTTTGTAATTATTCATAATGATGAAGTGTCTAGGTATTCAGAAATTTAGGTTTTTAACAGTGGTTCAAAGTAATCAAAATATTTCAATCTACTTCAGTCAACATAATGTTTATTCAATGATCAGTAAATATAATGGTATCAAACATACAAATGCTTAAAAAAAAACTTGGTCTACATTCCATCCTGATTTACATCCTGAACATTAAGAATCAGCTTCAATTTCAGGAGTTTCATTAGAGTTTGGCCATATCATAGGATTTTGTAGATAACATGGAACCCTCTTAAGTTTATGTACAACTTATTCATGAGTCAAGCGATGGGGCAGATGCTTGGATTTGAGGTTGAAAATGCAAAATGTCAGTCATAGAAACTTAAAACATTGTTCATACTCATCAAAAATCTTTGGCACTCTTGAGAAATTTTTGTTTTGTTTCCCAAAAATGTAGCTCTATGGACCTTCAAACTTAATAGTGCTATTGGCAATAGAAAAATGAGCGTCCTGTCCAGTTTTTAATTTAATCACATGTCTAACTGAAGTCATGTGTCTGTGCTTCCTTGAACAGTCACCAATACTCTTGTTTTCCTCTAGATCAGTGTATTCTAGATGAATGTATTCAGATATTTTATTCAAATATGTAATAATGGTTACAGTCTACATGTGTGCTAACTCAGTAGAAAATAATAGTTTACATCTCTATAGAGTACTACCATGGAGTCAAACAGGCCACACTTGTTCATTATGTTCCAGTATTTCTCAGTCCAATGTGATCAATTGGAATGACTCTCACTAACATCAAAAATGCCCTTATTTATTGTTCTTAAATTTAATGGACACAGTTCAGCCCTAATCTTACTTGACCTTTGTGTTGCACTAGGCACTAAAGAATATTCCTTCTTTTTAAACAGTCTCTTAGTTTTTAGAGCACTTGCATGGTTTATTTCCTCTCTTTTAATCCGTTAAACTACAAAACTAAAAACAAAACACATACACAAATAAAAACCAAGAAATAACTGTTTTCAAACATTGGATAACAGGAAGCGAAGGGTTGTGATTTTTGAGAGAAGGAAAACAAATGAGTTAGAACATAAAGGCAGTCTAATCTGCAACCCAAAGAGGGGAAAACCAAATAAAGCCCAAAACTATAGCTGAATTGAGAAACAGCGTAGAGTTTGGAGAAGCTGAGGCAATTAGAATTTATGGAAGACAAGTAGAATATGTGTCCAAAAAGAAGGAAGTTAGAGAGAAAATTCCAGAGATATGCAGAAGGGTTCCCTTGAGTCGTTGGCCAAGTACTGATCTGTGCATGCATGGAATGAAATTCTACATGGTTGGAGAAAAAAATAATTGGAAAGCCTGAGGCTGAAAAATTCCTAGGGTCCACAAAAAGCTTGGAATAATTCATATTCCCAATAGCCAGAGTGAACAGATAGTAATGCACTGGGTAGTGTTCTCAATGTATTTAGCCCCTTAGTAGTAGGGTTAAGTGATTCCTAGATTAAAGGCTGCTCTGGACCTTCCCCAGTAAAATTTAAAAGCAAGCATCAAAAGGATTCAAGTGATCAGTGAGTAACTAACCTGATAGCCAGGATAAGTTCAACTCTCTTTAAAGGAATACAACAAATCTAATGTGCAACAATGAAAAAATGTACAACATCTGGCATCCAAATAAAAATCACCAGTCACACAAAGAAGCAAGAAAATATAGTTCATAATCAGGAAAAAAAATCAACCAGTAAGCATGATCTTGAAATAAAACAAATGATAGAATTAGCAGAAAACTACCTTACAAAAACCAATATTTATAAATATTATAAATAAATATTCTCAAGGATAAATGAAAAATGTGAATATAAGGAGGAGAGAAATGAAAGATATAAAGAGATCCACAAGGAAATTTAAAGATGAAAGATACATATTTGAAATGAAAAAAGACTAGCAACTGGATTAACAACAGATTAGATACTACAGAAGAAAAAAAATCAGTGAATTTGAACACCTAACAATAGATACTAACAAAAATGAAGAATATAGAAAAAAGAAGAATGAAAGAATAAACAGAATTTCAGTGAGCTGTGGGAAAGTATCAAGTGGTCCAACACATACATAATGAGTTCCAGAAGGAGACAATGGGGATGAAAAACAAACAAACAAAAATTTAAAGATATAATGGCTGGAAAATTTCCAACTTTTATGAAGTCTTCAATACCACAGATCCAAGTCCAACTAACCCCCTGAGAAATGAATATAAGGTGACTACAAAAAGACAGCATAATCAAATTGCTGAAAACAGGATTTAGGATTATATACTCTGAAACAATAACTTTGAAAAATGAAGGAAAAATAGAGACTTCTTGGTAACAAAAATTGAAAGAATCATTGTCAGCAGACCTGAAATACTAGAAATAATAATAATAGTAATTAATAATAATAATAATAGAAATTTGGATGTACCCAAAGTAATAAAGAGCACTGGAATGGATATTTATATAGAAAAACAGAAAATAAGTTTTTTCTCCTTTTGAAAAAATAATTGATTATTTAAATCAAAATCATGAGATTATATTGTGGGATATATAATATATAGAAGTAAAATATATGACAAAAATAGCATAAAGATAAGAAAGAAAATTAGAGGTTTACCCTTGCAAGTTTCTTATGTTAAATGTAAAGTGGTAAAACATTATTTTAAGGTACATTATGAAAAGTTAAAGATGTATATCCCTAGACAAAGACAAAAATATAAAATAAATAAGTAGAGCTAAGAAGTCAAAGTGAATATAAAATGTAATTATAAAAAATTACTCAGTCCAAAGTGAGATAGAAAAAGAAGAAAAATGAAGGTAAGAGCAGATAGGGCAAATATAAAGCAAATAACAAAATGTAGACTTAACCCATTCAGACTGATAATTACATTAAGTGGAAATGATTTAAATACTTGAATTAAGAGACTGAAGCATTAAGATAAGATAAACAACAGATTTAGATATATGCTACCTAAAAGAAACACATTAAACTATTTTTAAAAAGAGATGGAATAAATGATAATGTTTAAAAATGTATACAACCACAAAAACACCAATCAGAAGAAAGACAGAATAGCTATATGAACATCAGAAAAAAGTACACTTCAGAACAAGGAACATTATCATGGATAAACAGGGATGCTTCATAATGATAAAGGCATCAACTTTTCAAAAAGATAGATTCATCTTAAATGAGCATACACCTAATATCACTGCTACAAAATACATGAATCAACACCCGAGAGAACTGAAAGAAGAAATAGATCACACGTATGGCTCAACACACTCAGTTATTGAGAAAACATGCAGACATAAAAATCATTAAAGATAATTGACTTTTATAGAAGATATTATCCAACGATGCCAGAACATAACACACCTTGTTTTCAAGGACACATGGTAATCAAAATGGATACGATTCTGAGACAAAAAAGAAACTCTATATATCCAAAAGGACTAAAAAATACAAATTATGTTTTCAGACCAATACAGAACTAGATGACAATAACAGAAAGAGATATTGAAAACTCCCAAATATTTGCAAATTAAAGAACATACTTTTAAATAATCATTGGATTAAAAATAAAACAAGTAAGAATATATATATATATATATATATATATATATATATATATATATATATATATATATATATATATTTTTTTTTTTTTTTTTGCGGTATGCGGGCCTCTCACTGTTGTGGCCTCTCCCGTTGCAGAGCACAGGCTCCGGACGTGCAGGCTCAGCGGCCATGGCTCATAGGCCCAGCCGCTCCGCGGCATATGGGATCCTCCCGGACCGGGGCACGAACCCGTGTCCCCTGCATCGACAGGCGGACTCTCAACCACTGTGCCACCAGGGAAGCCCAGTAAGAATATTTTAAACAATGAAAATTGAGACACAGCATATCATAATGTATGGGATACAATTAAAGTAGTGCCTGGAAGGAAATTTATAATATGAAGTGCTTATATTAGTAAAAAAGAAAGATCTCAAATCAGTAATCTAAGTTTTCACCTTAAGAAACATGAAACACAAGGGCAAATTAACTTCAAAGTAAGAAAAAAAAAAGGGATGTTAAAATAAACCTTTGAAAACATTCCTCCATTCAGTTCATTTAATATGTTATCAAATTTATTGTTTTAAGTTGTTCAGATTATTCCCATATTATTCTTTTAATGTTTATAGGATCTATAGTTATGTACCCTTCTTTATTCATGATTTTATTTGTTTCTTCTCTCTTTTTTTCTTGATCAATCTTCTTAGAGTATTGTCAACTTTCTTAATCTTTCCAAAGAATCAGTTTTGGGCTTCACTGAATTTTTCTAGAGTATTTTTGTTTTCTATTTCATTGATTATGTAAACTCTTCAGAAATTATGTAATGGGAATACTTCCCAATCTATTTCATGAGGCTAGCAGTAGCCCAATACCAAAACTGGAAAACAACACTACGAAAAATATAAACCAATATTCCTTATGAACGTAGATCCAAAAACCATTTACAAAATGCTAGCAAACATTATCTAAAATAATTCTAAAAGAATAATCCCCCATGATCAAGCAGGGTTTATCTGAGGATTATAAAGTTGGATCAACATTTGAAAATCAATCAATATGACTCACCATATTAACAGCTTAAAAAGAAAAATCATATGATCATCTCAATAGCTGCAGAAATTCATTTGACAAAATTGAACACACATTACTGATAAAAGTTCTTAGCAACCTAGGAACATGAGAGACATCCTAAAACTGATAAAGAGCATCTATAAGTAAAATATAGCTAACATCATTCTTAATTATGTTTTAATTATAAAAGACTGAATGCTTTCTACTTAACATAAGGAATGAGGCAAAGATGTTTGCTCCAACTGCTTCTAGTCAACAATTTACTGCAGTAGGTCAAGAAAATGAAATAAAACTTATATGGATTGGAGAGGAAGAAGTAAAACTCAATTTGCAGATGACACTATTGTCTAGATAAAAAATCCTAATGAATCTACCAAAAAGCAAGTAAAACTAATAAGCTTAGGAAGATTGCAGTATAGAAGGTTAATGTATAAAAATAATTGTATTTTTCTATTCTAGTAACAAACAATTAGAAACTGAAATGGAACAAATAATAGCATTTGCATCAAAAGTATGAAATACAACAGTAAATTTAATAATGCATGTGCAAGTCTTGCACACCAAAACCTATAAAACATTGTTGAGGAAAATGATAAATACTTAACTAAATGGAAAGTTATGCCATGTTCATACACTGGAAGATCTGATGTTCTTAAAATGTCAATTTTCCCCAAATTGACCCGTAGATTTAACATAATCCCAATGAAATCTTAGCAGGCTTTTTAGAAAGAAATTGGCAAGCTGAGTTGTCAATTTATATGGAAATGCAAAGGATTCAATGTAACCAAATGGTATGGGAAATGATGAACAAGGTTGGAGAGCTTATACCACCTAATTTCATTCCTTGCTAGAAAGCCACAGTAATCAAGACAGTGTGCTGTCAGCATAAGGATAGACATAAATCAATTAAACAGAATAGAGTCCAGAAGTGTGTGAACGCATATATAGTCAGTTTATTTTGACAAAGGAATCAAAGTAATTCAATGGGGAAAATAAGATAGCCTTTTCAACAACTGGTGTTGGAAAAATTGGACATCCAGAAAAATAGTGAATTTTGACCTTTACTTCACACCGTATATAAAAATTAATATTGAAAATTGAACATGGATCCAAATTTAAGACATAAAACTGCAAAACTTCTTGAAGAAAACACAGGAGAGATACTTTAGACCTTTAAGAAATATAAATTTACTTCCTAGATGGACCATAAAAAGCATGAGCCATGAAAGAAAAATAAACTAATTTTTATAAAAATTAAAGATACTTAGAGGAATTTAAAAGCAAGTCATATACTAGGAGAAAACAGTTTCAGAACTAGATGTATTAAAGGGCTAGTATCCTGAATATATAAAGACCTCGTTCAACTTATTACTAAGTAAACAAACCCCAAATAAAAATAGGCAAAAGATTTAAATAGGCACCCAGAAGATATATAACTGACAAAAAAACAAAATTATTCCTAGTATCATTGGAAAAAAAAAAGAAATGCAAATATATGAATACACACCCAATTGAATGCTTAAAATAAAAAAAAAAAGACTTATCTTGAGTACGGGCAGGGATGTGGAGTGTTCTTGTGAAGAGGAATGAAAATGTGTCTACACACTTGCTTTTGCCATTTATACACTAATGGTCACAGCAAAATTATTCATAATAGGACCAAACTGGAAATGACCCAAGTCATAGCATATCAGACAATGAAAAATTATTAAACAATTAAAAAGAACTACCGATAAAATATAACAGATGGATGAATTACAAAAGCATTATACTAAGTAGAGGAAGCCAAACTAAAAATAATCCCCCAAAACAAACAAAAAAACCCTCCAAACAGCAACATGGAATATGACTCTATTTATGTGTTTGTAGAAATGGCAAAACTATAGTGATAGAATGAAAAGAATAGTTTCCTGGTGCTGATTGGGGGCGGGGGGGAGGGGAAGTAGACTGCAATGGAGCACAAGGGTTGGTTATACAACTGTAATCATTGATCAAAACTCATCACTTTAAATAGGTGAATTGTATTTTATTTAATTAAAGTCTCACAAAAAGCTGACAAAAAACCCCAAACTCATCACCTTTCCTTTTTGAACTTGCATCTCCTCCTATAATCCCTCTAGCAGTAAATGATACGATCACCTGTTGCAAAGCAAAACCTGGCAGGCATCCCTACGCCTTCTCTTTCTCACCCCCAAATACATGAGTTCAGCAGGCCATATCAATCTAGGAATTCTATAACTTATCTTGCCGCCTAAATGCTGGTGGATAATTGACTGGGGCCAAACCTCTGTCAACTCTCACCAACATTTCTGCAAAGGCCTTACAAGCAGCCTTCTACCCTGAAGCTGTATAGATTTCTCTAAATGTGAGTCTGGTCACACCACTTTCTATGGTCCACTCATGGAAAAAAAATGGGTAGTTTTGTAAGCTAAAAGTTGTTTATATGACTCTTCAGAATCCTCTCACTTATTTCCTGAAAACTGACATCTAGGTATAAGTTGGGGGAAATTCTTATGGATTTTTGGCAAATTCTTTTAATTCGTTCTTAATTTCCTTGTACTTTGCAGATATATTCATTGTGCATAGGTATCAAGTTATAGATGTTTCTGGTTTTATTTTAGAATTTTTGGTTCTTTTTCCTCCTTTTTTTTTGTAAGTATCATGGATGAAGCTGCATAAATGTATATTTACTTTATCATCTTTCCCACAAGTAAAATGTAAGATACTGATCAATACCTGCAAGCATGCTATAGTGATAGTTCTGTATTGTTTTGTAATATAATATTGACTTTTGAAATGCCAGACTACTGAGGTCTACCAAAATAGAAACCCTTAAAAGACATTATGAGATGAAATAAATCAATTCACTCACCTTACAACCAGTGGTGATGCTGTGGCCCCAGGTATTAGGTACACATTTAGAACATTTCTCTCCAATGGTATTGGGTGGGCAAATGCATCGACCAGTCTTTGGGTCACAATTATTACCCAGATGGGAACAGTCACAAGCTTCACAGGTGAAAGGATAAAAAAGAAAAAAATAATTTGATATAAAGTGTTTGTGTGTTTTTTTTTTTTGCGATTTGTGTTGTCTTATTTGGTTAAAGATCCTCGAAAATAACTCACCTCATTCATCTTTTATATTATAGTACAGTGTATTTCAGAGACGTTGTTCAATAAATATATACTGAATTCCATTTAATAATTTTAAATGGTAAAACATTTTTGCTTTTCGATTAAGGATAAAAAGAACCAATGTATCAGATTCCCTGTTAACTGTATTCCCTTATATCTAGATACTATCAAGGTTACAATTCTGTTTCTATATTTATTTTAAGTTCATAACTAATGTTTCTGTGCTATATAGATTAATATTTCCTTCCTGTTGATGACTCAGATTTGCAATAAAAACAATAAGCTTAATAAGCTTCCTAAATTCAGTATATCGTACATTTAATTAAAATAACATCAGGGTATTTCAGCTTTGCAAATATTTTTAAATAGTTGAACTACAGAAATACATTTACATATAAAAATATTTTTTGAGTTTCATTTACCACCTGCATTACTTCTTTTCAATGGATTTTTCATTTTCCTAGCTATGACACGATATATGAAGAGTGCAAACATCCCTATCCATTGCACTTTCTCAAAGAATGCAAAAATAAGATCTGACGGAAAAAAAAAAAGATTTGAGAAGATCTTCAAAGCCATTCAAGACAAGGAGTGCATGTCACTTATTAGCTATAGTTGACTCAGTTGCTGAGTATACTTTAGTGCAGCATTTCAGATCAAAAAAGTGAAAGAGAAAAATACCATCAAATACTCAGATTCAAATAGAAGACTAATGTTATGAGAAATCTTTAATTAGTTATATGATGATTAAATCTTTTTAAAAATACATTTAGTTTATTTGATTAAGTTCGCTTTTCAAGGGATCACAATTATCATTGCTCACAGCATTCTATCCCACTGTGAAAAATGTTTAGCACGATGCTTGACATAAATGTTAGCTGTTGTTTTTATTATTGTTGTTGTTGCTAATTTTAAGCCAAAGGATTTACTTTATATATACCCTTTATTAAGAAGAAAAATATTTCACATTATGTTTAAACTTATGTGCTAAAGAATGTCCTGGGACAGTTACAAGCTACTCGCAAGTAGAAATTCTCTAAGTAGTTCTTCAATGGAAGCACAACACCGAATAGGAAGACTTGAGTAATTAGCTAGTTTTCCCTACCAAAACAGAATGTTTATCACAGTTGATAATACTAATAAACAAAAATGATAATGATGATGATGATGATGATCACTTACATAGGCACTTTTAGTGCCAGGCATTACTCTGAATCTTTTATAGCCATTAACTCAACTAGTTCTTACAAAACCCCAGTGAGGTAGATACTATTATTTTCCTGACTTAACAGATGAATTTTGCAGAGGGAGAGTGAGGCCAGGTCACTCAGTCAAGGTCATATAACTAGTTGCTGGTGGAGTCACTAAACAAATCCAAGCTCTTTGGTGAGAGTCATGCTCTCAACCATAATGCTACCCTGCCTGTCCTGTGCTATATTTTTTTCTGTTCTGCTTCTCCGGGTTCGAATGCTACTAAGTTTGCATTTCTAAAATGTTATCACTGTCTCATAATTTAAAATAATTTTTTTGGTATTTATAATTTCTGGTAGTGGATATATTTGAATGTGTAGTATTTTTTCATCAATTCAGATTCAGTGAAAATGCTAGTGACAGTTGTGTTTATAAAGAGCAGAGTATATTTTAAAATGCAGCTCTATAAATTTTTTAGTATATACAGATATTGGCTTAGAGTTCATACATAGATTCTTAGAGGATCTGTAATTATAATATTCAGAATAACTTATAATGGCTGAATTTATGATAAAACCTGTATACATCAGAAGTGGTTGAGAATATCTGAAAGTTATTGGCTTTTAAAAGAATTTAAAATATTATTCCTGCCACTTCTCACATAAATTTGCTACAGTAGTCAATAACAGTATCTTAAAATCTTGCCATGTATTTATCATGATGCTGTGAGTGTAAGAGTACCATCAATGTTGCATCAGTGAGTTTAGTAAACAAGGGTAATATTCAACCTAGTGACTGTTGGAAGAGGGGTCAATTCCAACTTAGTGGCATAAAATTAAGGCAAATGTTCAATCTTTACTTTCATCTGTAGTGTGCTAATTCCTATTTTCTTCATTCAGGATCTGTAGGAAGGCTGTGGCCAGACATAGGAGAACACTGCTTGAGGGAGCCATGGTTAGAAAACCTGGCTTGCAATTTCTCAGGAACTGACAAATATCTAGAGCCAATCTATTTCTCTCTCAGACATCACAGTTTTCAAGGCACCAGGAAGTAGATGAAAACATTTTTTTTTGTACCAGAGAAAGATATTAACTTCCCTGATCCTTGTACCAATTTTGCAATAGGAAGAGAAAAAGTTGAACTGTATTAGCCTGCGAGTAATGTTTAAACTAAGGTAACATTGGCACCAGAAAAATTGAACATCTGATTTTCAAGCTGCAGTAGCCTTTGAGTGACTGGCTGAATAGAGGTCACAGAAGGGGAGGGAGACAGCAGAATTGCGACCTGCTGATGGATTTTTATTGCAAGCACAGTTATTTATAGGGCAGTGTTTCAAACTGCAATGTATTTCATCTAATTTATTTAAGATATATATATATATGTTAGGTTAAATATTATTTGCATTATATATCAATACTTGCTTGTTGTCAAAGTGTATTTCCCTTAACTTTTAGGAACCTTGTAGAACCAACTGTTACAGATGCCTAAACACCAAAAGCAGATAATGAATGCATGGAGCTTAGTCTCATTTACAGACCTGTGCATCCTCCTTCTTGAAAGTTGAAATAGCCGTGGGCACAGCGATCACATTTCTTTCCTGTTACTCCAGGCTGGCACCAACATTGACCATTCTCTTCGCAGTCAAATGATTTAGACCCAAAGGAATTGCAGTTGCAGGGAATACACCCCCTTGCTGATTGGAGGCCAAAGGTTTCAGGCTGGCATAGAAGAGGAAAGAGAAAAATTACATTTAAATCAATTAATTCACAATGGCACAAGATGCATGGTAAGATCAGGTGGGAAAAGAGGAGCCTGGGGTTATCCAGGTTCTTCAGTGATGTTATGACAACTGGGCTGTCATTTAATCTAATGGACCTTTTCTACAATGTCCAAGAGAAAAGTTCAATTACTATGAAATTCTATCGAGATTATTGGAAGAATTAGGGCACTATTATTGTCTGTTATATTTTCACCAGGGTTTCCCTACACCTCTCAAGATTCTAATGGAAATGTGGAAATAAGCAAGGGTGGCATTTCTATTTAATTAAAAATTTTTCTTGTTTCATTCCTAATAATCTGAATTGATTATTTTCAGATCTTATTAAGTCCTTTTACTTGGTAAAAATGTTTTCAATATTATTGGCCAGCAGCCTAAAGTTAAAATAAATCTTTTTTTCTCTCTTATATTTGATGTAATTTTTGTCGTATATCCATAAATACTTCTAATCATCACTATAGGGCTCACATTATAAATATAACTCTTAGGTTATGCCTATACTGACAAAATAAGTGGTTTGACTGGTATCTAGTTTGTTGGGTTTCATTCTAACAATCAAAACTGATTTGTGAGATCACATATCAAAGTACCAGATTAGGTAGAAAAAGGGAAACTTTCATCCTCTGATGAGTGATTCATATGCATATCTCTTATCTATTTATAACAAATAACCTTTCATGGTCAAGCATTACTAGCTTTGGCTGACTTTCTAGAAATACATGTTATCAGACCTAGAGTGACTATGTTAGAAAATGCTGATGGATTAAAAATCACTCCTACCAGAAAAATGAAAAGCACATATCCTACTTAAAGTATGTCAGGCCTGTCCTTTAAATAGAAGTTTGTCACATTATTATGATATTTTTATCTGGAAAATTAGTCTCAGTAATTACTTCTTTGTAAAACTAATTCCTATTTTGGAAAATTAGAGTTAATAATTACTTCTTGGAAAAAATAAATCTTGCTCTTTAATGTGAGCCACCCAAAGAGAAATGAAGAAGACTTATTATGTATTTTTGCCATTATTATTAACAATATTAAAAATAAGTCCTAGAAAACAAAATCACACTGAAAATTAGTCTCTTAAAATGACTGTTGCTAAGAATAGTTTTGTTTTTTAAATCTAAAATGGGTTATGTTTGATAATCATTTTAATCTTTATATTTCCTGCTGACTTTATTTTTATTTCTAGTTCTATTTCAGCTTTCACTATATAATTAAAGAAGGAAGTGTGCATCACTACTAACAAATGACCTAACACTTGATTTTGAAGTTAAATTCAGTTATAAGAAAAAATGAAAACATATACTATTTTTATTCATAAAAAACAATTGAATGTATCCTTCTAATATGTAATCAGAAATTAAGAAAATGGTTAAAGTACAAGCATGCCCATTACAATATTATTTATCATAGTGAGTAACTGTAGAGGTACTTAAATGTTCAATATTAGAGAAAAAGTTGAATAAATTAAATTGTGATACATTCATGTCATGAAATATATCCAATCATTAAAATCCTGTTTTGAAGCAGTTTTAATGATATGAATATACGTAGAATGTAGCGTTAAGTAAAATTTTAAAAAGCAGAATACAAAATTATATACACACTATAATTCTAATTACATATCCATAAAGATACACATACCATTCAGACACACACTAATAGAAACATATATACATAGAAATAAAAGACTAGAACATTACATACTAAAATTTTTAAAAAGTTGTGCTTCGCATTTGTCCTTATTTCCTAAATTTTCTTGACTTAGAATGTGAATTGTAGAGATAGTACTTTACATTCATCTTTATTTCCTAAGTTTGTCTTACTTAGCATACCTATCTATCTATCTTTAATGGATAAATCAATAAAATATTAAATAAACTTTCAAATCATTAGTTATTTTAAAAATTCCAAAGTTGATTGTATGAAGAAATATATCAGAAGTAATGTCCCTATCATACTTTTCTAATATTTAACTAATGTAATTTTAAAGCCTAGGTTATAGCAAAACAAATACTACCAAATTTCGGTAATAAAATTTTAATAAATTGGTGATCAAAAATTTATTTCACAGACCAGGGAAAACCTTGTAGTAAAAAACTTTAAGGAACAAATATTCGTAGTCAGTAATTGAGATTAATGATGTAAAACATATATGGAAGAAAGTGCCTGCCCAGTCTCAGCGGGGAGTTTGATGAGCTCCCATAAATTATTCTCATTTGGGGTAATAATAAAAACTATCACTTACGTATTGTGCTTGCTATGTGCCAAGCACTGTTCTAAAGCCCTTTAAAAATATGAATTCATTCAAAATCTCAAGGCAATCCTGGAAGATAGTTATTAGCATCAACTTTTTACAGAGTGGTGAAACTGAGTCATAGAAAGATCAAGTAATTTGGTTACCAGCTAACCAATTGTGGAGTCAGCCAAATCAACCAGACTGGCTTCAGAGTCTGTGCTCTTAACTCTCACACATACTGCCTCAAAGGAAAAATGGTCTCAGGACAAAACACCACTCCATCATACATCAGTGCTGTAGGATATGTAGGAAAAGGGCATGTATCAGGGTTAAAATTCTGCTAAATTTATATTTTGGAGACATACTGATCAGTTATTGTCCTTTTCTTTCACTTTAAATGTATGCATTTATTTCAGAAAAACATAATCTCTTTTAAAGATTTCTTCATTTAATAACAATAGTAATAATAACAGTAATAATACCTAACATTTACTGAGAACTCTTCAGATGTGTGTCTTGTGCACTCTTCTCGTGACACATGGAAACAGCCAGGGAGGGGCCTGGATAGATCTCCCTTCAAGAGAGCCTGCAGTGGGAGTGTCGCTGATTGACAAGCCCCAGCTTCCACTCTTGGATCTAGTGGAGAAGCTCACAGCAAGTCACACTTCTCCAAGTCAATGACTGGTACACTGAAGTACTAGAATCTTCCTGCCCAATCCAAGATTCCTCCAGTGGGCAAATTTTGCTGGGGCACTCCCTACTGGCCAGGCTAAGAATTTGAGATTTGGGCAGAATGCACCCAATGAGACTTTCCTACTCAATATTTCCTTCCCTCCCTCCTTTCACATGGTCAGACCTGCATTTCAGTAGAAGGCTCCCTGCATACTGCTCTCTCTTCCATCATCCTTCACTGGAGTTTCCCCCAGTAAATCTCTTGGCACTTGCTCCTTGGAGGATCTGAGCCAACACAAACTCTATGAAGTAGGTCCTACTATAGATGAAAAAGCTGAATTACAGAAAGATTTAAGAGACTCTTTCACAGTTTACAGGCAGTGTTGGAGTTAGGATTTGATCTGAGGCAGTCTGATATCAAAAGTAGTTTTTTAAAAATGTCAATAAAGAAATAAAATCATAAATTTGTTCTTCTTCCTCCCGGCCTTCCTCCTTCTCCTCCCCCCTCCTCCTTCTCCATCTCCTTTTTCTATCCCCTACCCTTAGTTCTCCTGAGCTCTGATTCTACACTGGCAAGTCCTGTTTCCTGGTATTTTGCAACGTGGCCTTGGACCTATTCTTCCCTCTACCTTCCTAACTTCGTTCCTCCCAACAGTTGTTTTGTTTTGCCTTGTGAGAAGGGGGACCAAACTTTTGTAGTAGAAGACATGCTAACTTACTTTGTGTATGCTGTACATTTATAGTGTGTGAAAGTGCATTTCTTGTGCTTGTTGTATATGTGAACAAAATTGTAATGTGGAAATGTAACAAAATCATTAATTATGATGAAAGGTCAGCCAAATGTCAGATCAATGGGCTAGATTTTCTTGGCTAGATCTCACTTTCTTTGCTAGATTTCCCTTCATTTATTCATTCGTGTGTTCCCTTCATTTGCTCCAAATGATGCCCGAGGTTCCTTCCCCTTCTAAGATTATAGGTTCCTACTGATCAATTTTCCTTTGTTTTCTACATATCCATGATCAATTGACACTTTTATGAACATATGAACTTGAATAGGCTTTTAAAAAGATATTGATAGCTATTTTTAAAAGACAAGATTTCAATCAGGAATTGCCTAGTTTTCGCATTTGCAATTTGCACACTTAGCAACCGTTATTTGGTAAAATGGCACCAGAGCAGATCAGCAGCAGCACATGGAACACAACATGCTGAGGCACGAGCCATGCAGCGCCTCTGGGATTACCGGAGCTGGGGGCCGATAGGCTCCCCGAGGACATCCACTGGAGCTGCTGACACCCCACCTCTGGGGAGACCCCAGCACTGGCTGCGCTCTCTGTGGCTGCTCCTTCTGTCGGTGCACCTGCCTGCTGAGGTTGCATCGTTTCCCTATGAAGCCTGATTTACAGACACATCTTCCTATGATATCACACTGTGGTGTCACAGAGCCAATGGGATTGCAGCCACAGGACACACAGAGTCGCTTCTCTGGGTCCCACCACATAGTGGGCTTTAAAAGCCAACAGAAAAATAAAACAAAAACAACAAAAAAAGAGCATATCATGTTATTCAAGAGATAGAGGCAAATGATATTTCCAAACTTCCTACAGACGGCCGGTTTGACACCTGAGAAATGCTTGGTTCTGCTTAACAGTGTTTATCACCAAAAAATTACATATATATGTGAAGGAGATAGTGCAAATCCATGTCCTCTTATGGAGGAATCTCAGGTGCTCACCATACTGAAGGCAGGGCAATACGTGCAGGAACAGAGGGCAACATATTTTGATTTTTGTTTCATTTTAGCAAAATGGTATCTAAAAAATATTTTGATTTACTTCTCTACTGAAAACTTTTGTTGAGTAGAGTGCTCACTGGAACTTTTAATTGATGGAACTAGTACAAAGTGTTTGATAAAAGCAAAGGGTGTGACACTTTTTTTTTATGCCAAAAACATAAAAGCAAAAGAAAGAATACATGACTCGCCATAGACTGGGATTAAATTTGTATGTTGTTTCAGAAGCAACTGAATTACAGTAAATATTACACAAATTCACTACCAAGGAAATGTAGGTTGAGGGTCAAATGCTAGTGTATGGTAAATTTTGTTCTATTTTGAAAAAAACACTTCAATGATCACAGTAATTTTATATGTACAATGAGATATTCCTGAACTTGTCTTTCAATATCCTCAGGAGTAGGTCAGTGAAAGCCAATGAGAAGTTTGAAGGAAGAAGTAATCATGGTCAACTCCTACTTCTTACCTTACATTCATCACACTGCCACCCCTGCACGTTAGGTTTGCATTCACACTGTCCCGTCTGAGCATGGCAAACCTCGGAGAAGGAGCCATTGGCATTACAGTGGCAAGCTGCAAAGAGAAGAGAGATCTGTGATTGGGAAAAATGTTCTAATAGTCTTAATAGGTTTGTTAAATAGTAATATCCCCCAGGTGGTAACACTGGCCACGAAGTTTTAGAATAGAATGTTTTCTGATTGCTAGGGGTTCTGTTAAGCATTATATTATTTGATGTTTACACCCACTCTATAAGCTGTAGAGATATTTATGTAAAGCAACAGCACAGTTCCTGGCACATTCATATGCTGTGAAAATACTAATGTCACCATTACTATTCAAATTCTGAGAATGAAGACACTGAATTTCCACATAGCCATAACTCAAACAATCCCACGTGATTAGTAGGTGATACAGTTGACTTCAGGTAAAATGATCTTTCCATCAGTCCTCCAGCTGTTTTGCTTCTTCATAGATACACTGGGGTAGCATCTAAAATATAATCTCAATGTAAGTAATGCATACTGACTCTAGAGCTGAAATAATTTTGAGAAATTATCAAAATTAATAGCACCCATGGCATATTAATTCTACAATTAATGAAGCAAAATTAATTATTTTTTTCCAATTTAATGATTATTTACAATATGCCAGTTTTTGTGTTAAGCTCAAAAAATGAGCTTGAGGGGAAATATATACATACCTTTAAGATTAGAAAAGTATGTAAGACCGTAGAACCAAGTAGACATTTTTCTAAAGAGGATATCAAAGTGGCCAACAGGCACATGAAAAGAAGCTCAACATCACTAATCATCAGGGAAATGCAAATCAAAACCACAATGAGCTATCACCTCACACATGTTAAAATGGCTGCCATCAAGAAGACAAGAGACAACAAGTGGTGGTGGGTATGTGATGAAAAGGGAACCCTTACACACTGTTGGTGGGAGTGTAAACTGGTCCAACCACTATGGAAAACAATATGGAATTTCCTCAAAATGTTAAAAACAGATCCACCATACAATCCAGCAATCCCATTTCTGGATATATACCCAAAGTAAATGAAAACAGTGTTTTGAAGAGATACATGCACTCCCATGTTTACTGCAGCATTATTCACAATAGCCAAGATATGGAAACATCCTAACTGCCCATCAGTGGGTGAATGGATAAAAAGATGTAATGTATATACCTGATGGAATATTACTCAGCCATGAGGAAGGAGGGTATCCTGCCATTTGGATGGACCTTGAGCACACTATGCTAAGTGAGATAAGTCAGATATAGAAAGACAAGTTCTGGGCTTCCCTGGTGGTGCAGTGGTTGAGAATCTGCCTGCTAATGCAGGGGACACGGGTTCGAGCCCTGGTCTGGGAAGATCCTACATGCCACAGAGCAACTAGGCCCATGAGCCACAACTACTGAGCCTGTGCATCTGGAGCCTGTGCTCCACAACAAGAGAGGCAACGATAGTGAGAGGCCTGTGCACTGCGATGAAGAGTGGCCCCCACTTGCCGCAACTAGAGAAAGCCCTCGCACAGAAACGAAGACCCAAAACAGCCAAAAATAAAAATAAAAAAAAGACAAGTACTGTATGATATCACTTATATGTGGAATCTAAATAAGTCAAACTCATTAAAAAAAACAGAGTAAAATAATCTTTACTATAGGATGGAGAATGGGGGGATAAAATTATTGCTGTTTAAGGGTAAAAAACTGCAACAAGTAGTTAATAAGCTATAGTGATCTAATGCACAGTATAATGAATATAGACAACAATATTGTACTACAAATTATGTAACAGGATAAATATTGCTACAATGGCAACCATGTTACAATATATAAATTTATTAAAGTAACACATTGTACACCTTAAATTTACACAATGTTATATGTCAAACATATTCAATAAAATGTATATAAGATAAAAATAACTTTTTCAAGTGTATTAGGAGTACAGTATTATAATTTTTAAACTGAGGAAGATATATACTATCCTCAGTTTATATACCATAAACAATATTACTATGATAGTATATATTATATACTATCTCCAAAGATAGAAAATGTATTTGGTTTAAGTAACCTTTTGTCATTTTTACGTTACAAAGTTGTCTGATGTTATTCTGAAACATATAATAAATCAGTCTAAAAATTAAGAAGCTTTTTCACAAATAGAACAGTAATTAATGGTTCACTCTGTACTCTACAAGTGTATTTTTAATGGTACATATAATTGCATTGATACCAGAATAAAAATGTGAGGGGGAGATGACATGGGAATTTAGACTATTCATAGATGGTTTTTGTAAATTTTGTACAATATTTCATGTCTCTGAATACTTTGATTTGAGCACAATTTATAAATATATTATAAATAGCTACTCCATCAGCCTGCACTATTTTTCTGTTCACGGGGCTGGAAGCACTACTTAGTTTTACTGCTTTCCTAAAAACTGCTTGATTTTTCTTCCAATAGTTTGGTCTTCAGTGTCTGCTAACTTGATACTTGTTGGGTGGCCATTTAAAAACTGGTCCCAGCCAGTTATCTTACTCAGGTAATAGCCTATGGATAGTCTATAGCTGGCGTGTGAGAAGAGGTTGAAGAAAATATTTTCTTTTAATATCCATTTCATTTGGCTACTAGAATTGTTATATATACTTTTAATTTATTTATATATTTCATATATATATATATGATACATCGATTTAAAAAATCTCAAATAATTTATAAATTAAAAGCCACTTTTTCTTAGAGTGGGGAATACAAGATTAAATTTACTATAAAGTCATCTTAAAAATAACAAAAGCAGGGCTTCCCTGGTGGCGCAGCGGTTGAGAGTCTGCCTGCCGTTGCAGGGGACACGGGTTCGTGCCCCGGTCCGGGAGGATCCCACATGCCGCGGAGCGGCTGGGCCCGTGAGCCATGGCTGCTGAGCCTGTGTGTCCAGAGCCTGTGCTCCGCAACGGGAGAGGCCACAACAGTGAGAGGCCCGCGTACTGCAAAAAAATAAAAAATAAAAAATAAAAATAACAAAAGCAATATAGAATTTTTAAGTGGCATTTTTAAATGAAATGTATGACACAAAAATATGTATATAAATTTAAAAAGCAAAATATATTTCTTAGTAGTGGTGTACTTTTCATGAACAGATCCAGAGGCAACTAAAATAATAATTTATTATGAATTTTCTTTTTGTAAAGGTTTACTAACTATGCATAGAAGAGCTATTATATCTATGAAAAGTTAAAAATAGATAATAAATGTGTTTTGGTATTTTTATATGCTAAAGAGCATTAAAAACATAATTATGTCTATACTTCATGGCAAGTGATATAAAAATTGGTGATGGTTCAAAAATGTTTTTATACCATATTCTTCTATGTGTTAAGACTTCATGCCACAGATCCTGAATTTACCACAATAAAAAGAGTGGAACTGTCTCTTCAACTTTATAGAGGGGGTTATTGGAAGATAGAAAATGAGGTCATTCAGTGAGTAACACAGCCTCAGAATTAGTGAGCATCTCTACCAAAGAAGCCACCATGTGTGAGTATCCCATGCCCCAGGCAGCTCACTAGATACTCTCACGTGCTAGATCCTTTAATCCTCATTGAAAATTAGGACCCTTTATGTAAATTAGGAAACTGAATCTCAGTGAGGTCAAATGTCTTGCCCAGCATCACATAGGTAGAAAGTGTAGATCCTAGATGATGAGTTTGAACTGGAGAATTTCTTAAGTTCCTTATGATTTTACACAGATGCCATAAACCCACAGTGTTTAAAGGTGCTTCTGAGCCTGGTGGAAATTTTGCTTTAAGAACAATTGACAATTTACACGTGATATTAATAGCTACCGACTGTTCCAGAGAGTAGTTTGTTTTTGATTCAATAAATTGTCATTTTTAAATGACAAAAAGCTGGCACTTATCTTCCAAACCTGTGAGGAGAAAGACACATTTCTTATTGAAATGGGGGACGCTAGCAGGTCTTTGGTGTTTACAGCAGAGATACTAACAGGCACATTTCCAGTGGTTTCTGTATTGTTGCAGGTTCTGGGACCCAACTGAGTGATTGGAAGAGTCCCTTCTTAGATAACGAAGTCTGCAGAAGTGAACTGTTGATCTGGTATCATAACCTGCCCTGCCTAAAGATTATCACAGCAGGTGAAGTTGATGATAGCAGTGCCCAGCACTAACGTGGACTAACACGGATGCTCATTCCATTTAATTCTCCACAATGAGATCTCTCTTGCATAATATATTACCACTAATATAAAGCATTTGTAAATTCTATGCAACACCAAAAAAATACAGCCGAGGAGATCAAGATGAGGGTAGGAATGTACTGACTAATATGGATGAAGTCCTACAATAGCTAATTTGTGGAAGTAAAACACAGAAATAGCATTCTGTGAGTAGTCCTAAGGTTAATACCTCAACAGTTACAAATGCCAGTGTGTAAGAATATTGGCAGAATTTTACACCTACTGTGAAATGCAAAAATGTAAAGTTTACATATGAAAGCATAACAGATTAATACCTACTGACAGGTACTAATGAAATAATACGGAGTGATAAATTTATTTCAAGAAAATGGTTAGAAATGTAATAAACAATAAGGATAAAGAGGGGCTACCTAATTTTCAAATTCTTCTTTCCTGTCATAGACAGAAACTTATTTAAAAATCTTCATCCCATGTGTAAACAGAGATTTGTGTTTCATTTGAAAAATGATACTTCAACAATGCAGCAGTTTTGAAAGGATTTAATCTATTAGCACAAAGAAATGTATTAGAATATTCAGACCCTGTGTATAGGCTGTGTATCTATCTATCTTACATGTATTACACATAATTTGCTACCCTCCAATCCCCACTCAAGAACTCATCAGTTACTTTGAGGTGCAATGCATCAATTCTGTCAGGGGCATCAATAGTTCAGGACTTACGCTGACAGTTCTTTGCATCAACTGCGTCTCCAAAATATCCATCAGCACAAAGCTCACAGTACCGGCCTGTTGTACCTGGCTTACATATCAGACAGGAGCCAGACAAGCTGTCACAGCTGCCAGGGATGGAGAAGTCAAGGTTGTCATTGCACTGGCATGGCTGACATGATCCCCCAGGTAGAGAAGGTTGTCCAAAATAGCCTTCTGCACACCTAAGATGAAAAGTTGCATCAGTGAGTATTTGGGAAGAACTCATGAAACCCTTTGGGGGCAATGTTTATATATTTTTTCATTCTATCCCTCTCCCAGGATATGCTTTCCCTTTAAGCACGCCTTTTCTCAAATGCAAGGTGATTAAAAGAATGTTTTTCTGTTACTGTAGTGTAGATACAAGATGAAATCCTGCCAGCCCCACTAGTAATTAGATTTCAGCCAGAAAAAAAAATCTTGTCACTGGCACTGAAGACGAGACCAAAGCATAATAAGAAATCTGATGCTGGCACTGCGGCAGGATCCAGGTCCGTGCTGGAAAGCCTTTGCAGTACAACACATCATATGTACGCAGCTGGTTGTTTCCTGTACACATATCTAAGGTTCACACGTTTCTGTTGCTGCAGCAAGGGCTTGTTGTGGGGAAGCAGGCTCACAAGGCAACTCAGTAGTGAGAATTCAGAGTTTATTAAATAGAAAATCGAAAGAGCCTCATCATTTGTGTGAGGGCCGTATGTCTGCCTTACTAATAGGCTTTTATACATTTGCACATCCATATGGAGGCAGGTTTCCACTGAAGAGTCTTTACTGAGTAGCAGGCCTGCTGCATATTATGGTAACATGACATAAGGCGAGGCTTAATGGTGCCCAGAACTCTTATTAGCAAACCCCAGTTCTTTTTTTTTTTTTTAAAGGACTAAACACTATTGTACATATTATCAGAAAAACAAAAGTGCATTTATTTATGAGGCATGGGAGAGATTTTTTTCAATCATATTATCAAATTTCCCTTTAACCACACCGTTATGTTTTAGAATGCTACTTAATGTTACAGATGCACAGATACACCTTTATAGGAAGTACTTATTTATATTCTACTCTGTCTTCTCTTTCAGTTACATTTGCTTATGCTTCATATTAAACTCCACTTGCCAAAGGAGAAATAAAACAGACATCTGAAGTCTTATGGTCAGGCTAGCTCTGTTTTCTGTGCCATCTTAGCAAAATAGAAAGTCTTTTACAGCAAGGGTCAAAAATGAAGGGGAATATATCTCAAAAGTACACTGTGTTTATGCTCATCTACTTACAGATACGTAGAGAAAAATGCTCTCTACTCTAGAAAGAGAAATGGTTTAAATACAGTGCATCATATAAGGATACTTTAATAATATCATGATTGTGGGGCAAAGTCATTAATTTGGTAAGATACATTGATTAGTCTAAGTTTTCTAGAACATTTATAGGTGCCATAATAATCTTGTAGAATTAACCTTTTATCATAATTTTTAATGAGATTACTAGTTTTAATTTTAACAAAATCTTTTATAAATTGTGAAAGTCATTGTATAAATATTGCTTGGAAGAATACTGCCACCAACAAATATTAATTATTAATTCTCTGTTGTAAAAATGAACTAATATTTTAGTGCATAAAATTCTCCCACAATCCCTTCAGGAGTGGTAGTCAATAAAGATAAGAAGAAAATCCTTTTGAATTTTAATCCGATTCTTCTTGCCGTACTTGATATTCAGAGCTCATGATCACATCCACATATATTCACATCTCATTTTGTTTACCATTAAGAAAGTGACTTTGCTCCACCAGAATAACAATATACAATGATCATTATCACAGATAAGAAACCCCCATTATTTTCAGCTCCCTTTCCTCAAAATGACTTACTGCCCTCAGGAGAGATGGCATTATATAACAAGATCTGTTTTTTTTTTTTTTTTAATGTAGATACCAATTAAGTCCCAAATTCTCCCACAACAATTTAAAAAACCAACTCAATCCATGAGAAAATAATTACAATTAAATAGAATAACTGAAGAGGCATCAGTCTTTTACTTTTTGTTGTAGGACATGTAAGGAGACTTAATGAATATATATGATACATCATTCATAAGGCACTTTACTGAAAGTAAGCATTCAGATTTTATTAGGGGTGTGCAGGTGTGTGTGTTTCTATACATAGAACAGTATTCTTAGAGACTTACAGAAATGTTTCAATAGAAATTAAATTAATTTATTATTTATATATTTTTAATTTTTTTAATTTTTGGCTGCATCGGTCTTAGTTGCGGCACACGGGATCTTCACTGAGGCATGCGGGCTCTTTGTTGTGGTGCGCGGGTTTCTCTCTAGTTGTGGCATGCAGGTTTTCTCTTCTCTAGTTGTGGCGCACAGGCTCCAGAGCGCGTGGGCTCTGCAGTTTGTGGCACGTGGGCTCTAGCTGAGGCTCGCAAGCTCAGTAGTTGTGGCACGCGGGCTTAGTTGCCCTGCGGCATGTGGGATCTTGGTTCCCTGACCAGGGAGTGAATCCCCATCGCCTGCATTATAAGGCGGATTCTTTACCGCTGGACCACCAGGGAAGTCCCATCAATAGAAATTAAAAGGTAATTCTAGGGTCAGTGAATACAATAATGCTAATCATATAACTTGAATTAATAATAGTGTTTTATAGTCTGATCAAGTTGGATTCATCTAATTAACATTAGTGTAAATCACAGTCCTTTAGACCTTTCCAGCTTCTCAGACTTTCACTCTACCAAAACAAATTGTTAGTTGAAATCTAAAGTCCTCTCATTTTCATATGAAAGGCAGAAGGAAGACATTTGTAAACAGAGAGTTAATTGGATTTTTTTTTTGCTAGAGATGGACCTTAACGTGACAAAGTCCCTGCTCCTTTGCACATTTGCTAACTTTTTTTCAAATCGAATTGCAATATTTAGAAAGAGATTGTTTAAATATAGATAACACATGCAGTTATGTAAGATGACTTAGGAACAATATTAAAGGAAGGTATATATCTATATCTATATCTATCTATGTCTGTCTATCTATCTATCTATCTAAGTGAGAGCAAGAGCGAGAGGGAGGGAGGGAGGGAGAGAGAGAGAGAGAGAGGAAATGGCAGTGGAGAGAAACAATAATGAAAAGAAGAAAGGAAATTGGTGAGACTTTTCTCTATTTCATTCTGGTCCATCATTTTTGAACAACTTTTGGCTAAAATCTTTGGTCTACATTCTTCCTATCTATAGACTGAAAACAATGCTTCAGTCTAAGCAAGTTAGAAAAGCTCTTGCTTTTTTTCCCCTTCCACTCTTCCTTAAACATCTACTGAGCACTTGCACATGATACTAATATAAATAAGGAACAGCCTTTATACTACAGTCCATGGAGAAGAAAGATATAGAGTTAAACCTTGAACAACATGGGCTTGAACTGCGTGAGTCCACTTCTACACAGATTTTTGTCAATAAGTACTATAGTACTACGTGGTCCGAGGTTGGTTTAATGTGCGGATACCACACTGCGGATACAGAGAGCCAACTCTAAAGTTATACACTGTTTTCAACCGCACAGGGGTCGGTGTCCCTAACTCCCATGTTTTTCTAGGGTCATCTATAGTTAAAAATGTAGCAGTGAACTATTAGAGATATGCAAATACTGTTAAAGAAGTATAGAAAAGGGCAACCAACTCGAACTAGGATTCATCAAGGACCCTTTCAGGATGACAGAGCTGAATTTTAAGAGCGCAGCAGAGTTGGTGTCAGACAGAGGTGGGGGAAGGGCTGCAGTCTTCCAGGCAGAGGAATCAGTATTGGCAAAGGCACAGGGGAGGGTGGCTGGAGTTTAAATGGGAATGGTCGTGGAACTGCACTGTATTCTTACTACCTCCCACTTGACTGAGTCAGCTGAAGACTGAGGAAGTGTGCCTGCTTATATGGTGCTTTCGGCAAATTAAAAAAAAAAAGATTCTCTCTGGGCAGATGCAGAAAAATGAACAGAAGACAGTAGACATGGCTGGGCACCCAAGCACATCACAGCTAGTGTATTGGCAAGAAGAGGGCACTAGTGTATTGGCAAGAAGAGGGCACACTGGATTCGAGCCCCCAGTCTCCCCCTTGGCTGAGTACTTTTGTGCAGTGTACGCACTGAACAACTGCAAATAAGCAGCCTTTTGAAACCTCACTTCCAGTCACAATTTTCCTAATGGCACTACCGAGTAAGCATAACTGTCTCTTGTCTCTAATTTCTGTAACCCCATGCTCTGCATACAGGACTCAGGGATCAAGGAGACTCAGCCATGAGTAGAAATTCTCATCAGCATAGTGATCAGATGACAATTAGACTTGGTTCAGAGTCAAGACGTTTCTGAAGCAGAGAATATCTAAATTGGATTTTGGAATTGAAATTAAAAAAAAGGGGGGGGCTTCTCTGACACTGAATACAAATCATGTGGATAAAACTGTAGGTAACTTTTCCAAATACTAAGCAATTGAATTCAAATACCTTCTGCATTCTCAGTGGCAATTGAGAAATTAAAGTTAACTTTGACTTCTCTCTCCTTACTTAGGGAGGACATAAAAAACTGTCCAGCTCAGGAGAGGACAGGGTTTAAGGGGTCCACATAGTTCATTAAGTTTCTTGTGGTCCTATGGATCTCATTGGATGAACTTGTCACAGTCTATTAAAATGTCTGTCTCCATGTAGTGTGATATGTTGCTGAGGCTACAAACTTATTCAGAAAGTAGCTTAGTATCCAGTAGAGCAGATGTCATCAGCATTTAGCTCACTTTCTTTTCTCCATGTTCTTTTTAATTTCACTGATGCTCCGGCACTCATCCCTTTTTGCCCTTCAAAATACTGTCTCCTTGTTTTTCTATATTTTTCTTTTCTTGTCCAGATAATAAAAGCCTAGAATCTTAGCAAAGTTCCATGATGAATACCCAGTTCCCTCACCCATGGTTCTCTTCTCTTCATTTTGTTTAAAACAGTCCCTAGTCAGAGGAAAGCAGTACTATCTCAAGGTATGTGTGCTTTGGCCCCAAGCAAAAGTTTCTGAAAACTGTAACCAGTGTCCTATGTGTGACACACTATCAGTCCATATTTTGTCATATCTTGTTTTGCCATCCTCTTGTTCACAATTTTTCTCCATTCCCTCAATTTAAGCAGTGAGACCACCTGTGCTGCTTGACTGAGTTAAGGGATCTGACAGGAAGGAAAGCAGAGACATAGGAATCTTTTGGACTTTGGCTTTAAAGGTCACCATTTCTATGAATGTGGCACCTCCTCCTGCAATTCATCCCCAAACAGGAAATGGGATGGAGTTAGAAAGGCAGATGGAGGAGAAATGATGAGAGTAGGGATGTTGGTGGATCCCAGTTTGGAAAGAAGACAGCAGTATGTGTCCTGTGTGCCCACGAGTGGTAGGACAGTAGTGGGGAGAGTTATTAGACCTGAGGGGAAAGGTAATCAGGAGGACAGGAAACAGGAAGAGGTCAGCAGAAATGCATTTGGATGAATTACTCAGAACAGGTTGGCCCTACCATATGTGTACTACCCCAAACAGTCACACACACACACACACACACACACACACACACACACACACACACACTCATTCCAGCATTCAAGGCTCTTGGTACTATAAGTAAGCTTGTTAGAACTTTGGTTCTAACCAAAGCTAGAGGTGGAAAGTGGGGAGAAGAGAAATAAAGTTAAAAGAAATTTTAAAAACTGGAACATAATTGACATATAACACTGGGTAAGTTTAAAGTGTACTTGACTGAGATTATGTGTCCAAGCCCTCACAGCTCCTACATATAAAGAATTTGATCTCAAAGTAGAAATTAAACTGAGATAAAAATATAAAGTTATAATTCCCATCTATCTGAGTCTGAGAGGCATTCTTGCTATATAATAAAAGTTCAGACCTAGGGACACATACAGACTGAAAGTGAGGGGATGGAAAAAGACACTCCATGCAAAAGGAAATCAAAAGAAAGCTGAAGTAGCAATTCTCATATTAGACAAAATAGACTTTAAAACAAAAACTGTTACAGGAGACAAAGAAGGACACTATATAATGATCAAGGGATCAATCCAAGTAGAAGATATAACAATTGTAAATATTTATGCACCCAACATAGGAGAACCTCAATACATAAGGCAAATACTAAGAGCCATAAAAGGGGAAATCAACAGTAACACAATCATAGTAGGGGACTTTAACACCCCACTTTCACCAATAGACAGATCATCCAAAATGAAAATAAATAAGGAAACACAAGCTTTAAATGATACATTAAACAAGATGGACTTAATTTATATTTATAGGACATTCCATCCAAAAACAACAGAATACACATTTTTCTCAAGTGCTCATGGAACATTCTCCAGGATAGATCATATCCTGGGTCACAAATCAAGCCTTGGTAAATTTAAGAAAATTGAAATTGTATCAAGTATCTTTTCCGACCACAATGCTATGAGACTAGACATCAATTACAGGAAAAGATCTGTAAAAAATACAAATACATGGAGGCTAAACAATACACTACTCAGTAACGAAGTGATCACTGAAGAAATCGAAGAGGAAATAAAAAAATACCTAGAAACAAATGACAATGGAGACACGACGACCCAAAACCTATGGGACGCAGCAAAAGCAGTTCTAAGGGGGAAGTTTATAGCAATACAATCCCACCTTAAGAAAGAGGCATTCTTGCTATATAATAAAAGTAGGGGATTTATGGTCACGTAAGATTAGAAAGTGATGAGTTAAACAAATTGAAGAGATTTTTTTTCACTCCAGGACTGGTCAGAACCTTTCACATGCTAATAGATGCTTCCCAAACGTAAGTGATCATAGAACTCTATTCCAAGAACATCTATAGCTTGGAAAACACAGCTTCAGTTTTTCAATGCTGATTTTGTGTAGATGATATGCATAACTGATTACACCAATCACTCACAGAATAGTTTTGATTACAGGATTTTCAGTACAACCCATATCTCCTTCCTTCCCTGACCCTTATTCTCCCTCACACCCCGGTCTACTTCAGCCTGCACATCCCCAAAAATATCTCTCCTAATATTTTGGATCCATCTAATGGACTTCTTAGCTCCTACAAATGCAGAGAAATGATAGACTCTAAATATTCCTGTAAAACCCTAATCTGTATTCTGGCTAGAAAAATATAATATCACATCTTCCATATAATAATGGATTAAGGTTATTTTTGACTGAAAAACTTGAATTAGAGGTAAGATATGCCATTTGATGCATGTTTCTCTCTTCTTTTTGATCAGATTAATAAAGGTTTTAGACAGGAAATCATCCTTTCTGTCAGGTATTCCTTTCCTAGGTGAATTTTATTGTTCAGACCAGAATGTTCTCCAGAATATGTTCAAATATTCTCACCCCCATTAAAAATGTGAGCTGCTTGAGGGCAAGGATGGTAGGATCCATCTGTTTATAGCCTATGTCTAGCCCCATGCACAGCACATGGTAGTTGCCAAACAAATGTTTCTTAAATAAAATGTAGGATTTTAAATTGTAGATGGTTCAGAAACCATTGTCTAACGTATACAGAAAATACATATCATGGAGCAAAGCGGTATAAATACATCAGAGACTAAGTCCACTTAGATAAATGGATTTAATGGCCTTGTATTACAGAGCAGCTGTCATTTTCCAGTTGCTAAAAAAAAAGGTTGCCTGAAGTGAGCCAGAGGGATTAGGCATTTGATGTAAATCTGTCTTGGCAATGATATGTTCTCCTATTACAGTAAGTAATATGCATGTGTCCTCCTTTTTAAAAAAAAAACACAATCAAAGACTTCTAGTTTCTCAACTGCAAATAAACCCTCCTTATTTCAGTTCTGTTCCTCCATTACTAAATTACAGATGCTGCCATACTCACAAATAGTACTTGCTGCCTCTAGGAGCTATCACTGGCACTGTGTCCACAGACTGCTAGCTGCTGGCTAAGTTCTCTCTGGGTGATTGGCTCTTGCTTCACTAACTTTATGCAGCCTGGTTGAAATAGGGTTGATGGCTGCCAAGGGGACAGGAAAGGATAGGCAGAAATAGCCCTCTGTGGTGTTAGCCTTGGTGATGCTGGGTGAAAGCAGGTACTTTCTCTGCCTCTCCCCCTACCTTGACCCCCACCCACCCTCTAGTGACAGAAACAAAAGGGACTATTTTCAGTGCTACACCCAGAAGATGCTGTTGTGTTGTCAATGACATTATGGGAGAATTTTGTACCATTTTCAGTGAGACTGAAATACGGAAGAACCTTTTCCTCCACAAGATTTTAGGAGGAAAAATAATCACACAAATTACATAAAATAATATCCCTGGCTCCACTGCAAAACAACCTAATAAAATCAATGGGAATTAAAATATTGGCTTAGAAGTAATTAGATGAGAATATAAATCATGATAATAAATTACGTTTTGTTTCGATTTTCAAATATATTTAAGGTAAATTATGGACCACTTGCTGAACTATGAACTACACATTTAAGCTACATTTTAAGGACAAAAAGCTAATTATGAAAAATAAATGTTGCCAACGTAGAGAGTAAGATAAATCTTAAAGTGCATGACTTTCCACTTGAACAATACTTTCTAGAAAGATTGCAGGTTAATGCTTAACCTTTAAGATTAAAACATTAATCAAACATTCTCTGAGTGAATGGAGATTTATAGAGCAATTTCTAGAGAATAAATAAACTATAAAAATACACTGCATTTGTTTGACGAGTGTGGTGAGAAACTTTATCTCACCTGAGTGTGGTGGCTTTTCTGGGATAGTGCAAAGGATGATAATGCCTGTGGTTTTATAACTCCCAAGGTAGAAATCACATTGAAAGACAGTGTAGTATGTGCTTACCTCTCACAGTGTGGTCCTGTGTACCCAACAGGGCATTCATCACAGATCAAGCCAAGACTCTGGTCCAAATGGCACGTCGGGCTAAAGCTATGTTGATGTCATTGGAGAACAACGGCGACAAGGAAAAAGCATATAAACAAAGTCATTAGCAGCATATTTTCATTTCTCTTCTTCCAATGTTGCTGTGACAAAAGGGTACAGGCTGGTCATTCTCATCTCACAGACGGAGAGTAGGATCTGGCCAATCCAGGATAAAATGACATTGCTATTTCTGCAGACGTGAACACAGTCCAAAGGAAAACAGTATCCCTGTGACATGCTATTAACTGATTTTTGACTGTTCTGGGTCCCTGATCATCAATAATAAGTGGGACTGTATAGCTGTTCTTGAGGGATTCCCCAGGCCTGGAAAAATACAGTCTCACATACTTTCTCTCTAGCCAAATCCTGATGAATTTGAAGCAACCCACAGAAATCTGTTAGAGATTTTGGAAAACTCAGTATGTGGTAGTGGAAGCTGTGGTAGTGGTGGTGGTGGTGATGGGGTTCCTCTGTCTAGTACTTCTGTCATGGGCGTGGATGTGTATGTGTGTGTGTGTGTGTGTGTGTGTGTGTGTGTGTGTGTGTGTGTGTGTGTGCAGGCTGCTGCCCATGTGTACTCAGGGTTACACTGTTTACACAGACAGAACCCTCAGAAAAGCTTTCAGATGAGATCAAGCATGCATATTCTGCCTAAATTTATAATAAAACAAAACAAACCAAAACAACCTTGCCATTTCATATCTTCTGGCATGTTCCAAAGTTTACCTCTCTCTTTGTACATATTTCCATCCTGGGTCTGAAGTCACGGAGTTGAACACCAAGTCAGGAGCTAGCAGAGTAATTATGTGCTAGCTTTAGCCTCATCAACCTGTTCGACTCTGGCCATACTTCTTTGCCTTGTGAGAGACACCCTTCATGCATGGACCGTTACCTCAGAAGTGACACAATGGCTCTCTGAAGAGCCAACAACTGTTTTGAATTCTGTGAGTTCTGCTCCTCTGCCATTTTCAAAGGAAATGCCCCCAACTACTCTTTCTCTCATTATGTTTTCCCTAAATAGATTTATTTTCTATTATATATGACAGAACAATTCAGTAGAGGTTTGCTTGATGGCTAAATGAATTAAAGAGAGAACAACAAATTAAACACTGAGCTCATTTTGCTCCTGACACTTGTATGACTTTGGAATACTTTCTTAACTTTTGTGCAGATCCGATCATACATACTATTTTTTTTAATAATCTCCCTTTGGCTTAACTCATAGTAGTCCTGTAAAATAGTTAATAATTCTTTTATTTATTTATTTTTAACTGAAGTATAGTTGATTTACAAGATAGTGTTAATTTCGGGTGCACAGCAAGTGATTCAGATATATATATATATATATATATATATATATATATATATATATATATATATATATTTTAATTATTTTCCATGATAGGTTATTACAAGATATTGAATAGAGTTTCCTGTGTTATTTAGTAAATCCTTGTTGCTTACCTATTTTATGTATAGTAGTTTGTATTTGTTAATCCCGTATTCCTAATTTATCCCTCTCCCACTCCCTTTCCCCTTCAGTAACCGTAAGTTTGTTTTCTATGTCTGTGAGTCTGTTTCTGTTCTGTGTATCAGTGATCCACACCCTTTTTGGCACCAGGGACCAATTTCGTGGAAGACAATTTTTCTATGGACCAGGTGGTAATGCAAGCGATGGGGAGCAGCAGATGAAGCTTCCCTCGCTGCTCACCTCCTGCTGTGTGGCCTGGTCCCTAACAGGCCGTGGACCACTACCGGTACATGGCCCGGGTGTTGGGGACCTCTATTGTATACAGATTCATTTGTATTATTTTTTGGATTCCACATATAAGTGATATCATATATTATTTGTCTTTCTCTGTCTGACTTACTTCACTTAGTATGATATTCTCTAGGTCCATTCATGTTCCTGCAAATGACATTATTTTATTCTTTTTGTGACTGAGTAATATTCTGTTTATATATATATACCACATCCTCTTAAACAGTCTTCTATTGATGGGCACTTGGGTTGTTTCTATGTCTTGGCTATTGTAAAAAGTGCTGCTATGAACATTGGGGTGTACATATCTTTTCAAATTAAGAGTTTTCATCTTTTCTGGATATATGCCCAAGAGTGGGATTGCTGGATCAAATGGTAGCTCTATTTTTAGTGTTGTAAGGAACCTTCATACTGTTTTCCATAGTGGATGCACTAATTTAGATTCCCACCAACAGTGTACCCTCTCCAGGATTTATTATTTTTACACTTTTAGATGATAGCCATTCTGACCAGTGTGAGGTGATACCTCATTGTGGTTTTGATTTACATTACTCTAACAGTTAGTGATGTTGAGCCTCTTTTCATGTGCCTATTGTCCATCTGTATGTCTTCTTTGGAGAAATGTCTATTTAGGTCTTCTGCCCATTTTTTGATTGGTTTGTTTGTTTTTAAAGATTTAATAATTTTTATTTTTTGATAGTAGCAAGCTATTTGAACCAAGTAGTTCTATCATTTAAAAAATTTCAACTCAGTGGAACATTTAAATGAATCTGTTGAGGTAAGTGGGGAAAAGCCTGGTCTGGCATATCTTGAGATTACAAATCTTACTCAGATAAAACATTTCACGTTAAGGGGTTCTGGTGGCTGCCACAAGCAGCAGAAGCAAGTTACACCCAGCCTATGGTCTGTGAGAGGGGACACATCTTTCAGAGAGCAGCCTGTGGCTTGCCACCCATGACCCAAAGGGAGCTCACTAAGGGTGATCTTCTTGGCAGGAGTATGACTGCACTGAGGAGAAGAGGCACATGTAAAAATGGAAAGAAACAATTGTTTTTTCCTCCTCATGCCATGGTTTGCTATTGTTTTCAGACATAAAACGGAGGACTGGATTTTGACAAACCTCTGGAAAGCACGTATGTTTTCTTTTAAAACTGGCATTCCTTACCTCATCATCTACAGAGAAAGTGACTCTTAACTAGAAGCCCTAGGTTTCCCACCCATGTGGGACTACAATGATGGAAAGAAAACTATACAAATTGTTTATTGATCCTAAATTAGTTTACCATAAGTCATGTCAAAGGTTCTTGATAAGGCTTCTGACACTTTAAAACTATTTATAAAATAGATTTCAAATTCTTGAATATATTCATGCCTCAGTTAAGGCTGACAGAAGTAAAATAAAACACACTCACTGACAGAAATCAATGCTTTTTCAGAAAAATTTAAGCAATAACAATATATCAGATTTGACTAGCTCTTTACATTTTTAGAGTACTTTTATGAATAATTCTATCACATTTTCACAAAATCCTATGAGCTGGTGGGGGAGGGCATAATTTTTCTTGCTCAAAGTCATATGTTAATTTCCAGGAGAATTTAGCACGGGATCCAAAACTTTTGATTTCTAACTTGATGCTCTCTTTTCCCTATAACCATCCAGTATTCAGAATTAAGTGAATTTAAACTTCTAGTAATATAACTATTTGACATGATGCATCTAAATAAAAGCTCCTCATAAAATATATTTGTATTTGTGCTTCAATGCTCCTTAAACAATGTAAACTGAGGGTTCACTGCCTTACTGCTGTAACTGCAGTTATAAGTATGGAGAAGATGGTATTCAGATACAAACATAAAATTAGAATGAGAAATAAACATGTGCAACAAAAAATGTCTATAGAATTTGGATTGGCAAATGCAGCAACTTGACACTGATTTTGGCAGATACAGGAAGCTAACCGTTCTGTGATAGAAAGAGGGAACTGTAAGATCTTTGTTGACTTCAAGTGATTCCAAGATTATGTCATCTAACTCTAGTTGGCTCGCTCTACACCAGCAGAGGCAATATTCGGCTTCCTGGATTATCCACTCCATGCTACAGAAGACACAAGAGATCAAGAATAGCAGGCTTTTTCCACAAACAGGGGGAGGAAGAGAAGCTATTGCTGGAATAAACAGTAAGGAACTACACATAGAAACAGTCTTTTAAAATGGCTGAATGTAAATTTTTATATTTATAATAATCCATTTATAAGTAAGTGTATATATGTACATACAAATGAATATGTATGTGAGCATATGTGTATGTATTTAGGTATGTGAATGTATAAATACAGATACAATTAGCTTTGTTCCAGAATGCATTTAACCTTACCTATCAAAATATGTACATTAAGATAAAATGATGCAATACGATTAAAGAGAAAAAAACTAAAAAATAAGATAAAATCAGGGGTATATTTAGAGTGCAGAATGTGTATTGTAAAAAATGCATATATATGTGTATATGTATATATTGTACAATATGTTCATTGGATAGTGGCAGATCAACATATGGCTTTGAACTTTCTCACAGCCAATGCAAGAGGGAACTGAATTGCCTCTTGGTTTCTGTGATGTGACAGGAAATAATGAATTTTTTCATCACTGGCATACATTTTCCATCATTAGGGGTTAGACAATCAGGACATGTTCTACGTGTGCATATAAAATAGGAGAGCAGGACTCCTTTTAACTAATTGTTACCTGGAACACTTGGGTAGGGGAAGACAGACCAGAAGGGATAAGATGCTGCAAAGTGTCGGTGAGTGAGGAAGCTAGGGCTAAGATGGTGTGACTGTCCACGAATAACTGCTAAAGGAGCAGAGGACTGAGAGAAAGAGGAGAAAAATGAAGGGTAAACTCATCTTACTTCATGACTGTGGTTTGGGTCACAAGAATTTTTGAAATTTCTCCTTAAGTTCTTTCTCCTTTCAGTTCAGTGATATCTGTTCTCTTTATTCTCAGGAGACCCATTTAGCAAACATATTTCTTTAATTATCTTTAAATAATGTGAAATCTGATGTAATGTCCATAATTGGATTTTGTAATTAGAATTGGGTTATTTTCATGTGTTTCTCTAAACATGAGTTTCTCATTTAGCAAAATAGGAATGTGATCTGAGTAAAGCCTTCATGCTGATAAATTATGAAAGCAAATACTTAGCATAGTTCCACAATAAATTAAGTAATTAAACCTGAAGTTTTTCATCCTGTCTAGCTCCTTACATTTGAGTTAGCATAGCTGTTGCCAAACACTAGTCATTTTTTACAATGGACATTCATAGTTTGTCTAACATTAAGTTCTATTAATTTTTTTTTTTTTTTTGCTTCTCTTCAATGTCTCTGTAATTGTTTCTATTTCTATAGTGCCATTGGAAGAATCACAGAGAGGTGAATCAGAATATACGGGTTCTAATATTGGTTCTGCCACAAGCAAGCTGTATGATCACGATCCAGGCACTTAATTTCTCTGGAGTTTAGTTTTCCCTCTGGTATATGGGACTAGTAAGATACACGATAATCATCTGTGTGTACATAAAACTATATGTGGGAAAGTGCTCTAAAATACCTATCACGCTCTAAAATTTCTAAATAAAGTTGTTGAAATGAACATGTCCTTAAATTTAAATTTTGTCTTAGAATATTTATATTTCTCTGTTATAAGTACTAATTTTAACAACAATTCAATGTGGCCCCTTGAGTGAGTCCAAAAGTCAGCTCTAGAAGTGGTCCATCCTTTCAAAAATTTAGTTTAGCATTTCTGATGTGCATAAAGAAGTAGTATTCACAATGATATTAGTAGACAGAACTTATTAAGAGCCTACTCTCTGTTCAGCTTTGTGCCAAGATTATCTCAAATTTTTTTATATAACTGATGAAAATCTACAATGATTTCAATAATATTATTTATTCAAACACATCCTAAGTGTTCAAGGGCAGACAATCATGTGTCTCTTTCATATCATATTTAATCTATAAGCTGTGTGATGCCAGAAATTAATTAATATAAACATTTGAAATATTTACATTTTTATTTGCATTATTACATAATGTAATAATAATTACATTATTATTCTCTAGAGATAAATTTCACTACCTAGTTACAATCTATAGCTAGAATATATACATCACCAAGATGAGATGGCTAAGCAAACAGTGGACACTGTAAATAGTTGATGAAGTGATATATATATATATATATATATATATAATTTAAATATTATATGCTTGTCTGTATTCATACATAATAATTGTACTGATCTATCTCTATCTCCCTACACAATTTGATTTATTTTGCCATATTATCTAAGAAATTTGGAGCCAAAATGCTTATGATCTATAAGATTTATGACTGGGGATTAAATAGATAAATCACCAAGGCAAAACTATCACTAAGCCTTACAATTCTAGATGAAGGTTGCAGCAATCTTTAGTTGAATTTTTTTTTTTCTGAATAACTTATGAACATTCAAATCCCATCTTCTGAATAATATGTAACTAGTCAAGTTATTCCTCATAGTTTCTAACTCAGATTATAAGTGTAATGACTTTTTAAAAACTTTTTTAAAAGGGGAGTTTCTCTAAGTCATTAAGTGTCCCCATTATTTAGTGAATAAAAAATTCAGGTTATTAGATTAAAATGAATTTTTCTCATCACTATTGTGCAGCTTAACTATGTTAATTTTCAAAGTGTGTTAAATTCAAAAGACCTAATACCTCTGAAAACAAATTTTTAAACAAAGTGGATCATCACTGTTCCCTCTTTCTACTTATAAAAATGCCACTTTTTTTATTGAAGTATAGTTGATTTACAATATTGTTAGTTTCAGGTGTACAGCACAGTGATTCAGGTTTTTTACAGATTATATTCCATTATAGGTTATTACAAGATACTGGGTATAATTCCTGGTAAAAATGTCACATTTAAAGCTGGCATTTAAAATTGGTTTTTGCCCTCTATTGTCAATTCTACTTCTAAAGTTAAAATTATTACTTAATAATTATTTAATGTAAATGAAAGCACCTGAAATTAAGAATCTTTAAATAGTGGGTGTAACTTACATTGTTATTATCGAGTTGTCTTTAAAGAATCAAGATCTGCATAATGTACCGAACTGTAATACAATACTAAAGAATATTTTATCACTGGACACTGGGACCTCAGTCCTTTTTACCACTGACGGATGGTATTTTAATGTTTGCTGACTTTCTCCTTTCAGGAACACAATTAGAATCCATTTTAAAGTAGAGGCACAGTAAACAGAGAAGAATGGGTCATGAATGCCTATAATTACCCAAGCAAAGTTCTCTCCCTAATGGCTCTTCTGCATTTATAGTAATTGGTAATTAGTTGGTCTAATTTGAGGATAAATTCATAAGGTCTACATATTCACTAAATTACATAATTCTGCAAATGTATTAGGCTAGGATTCCCATGGTACTATTAATGGTCAGCTGTGCTGAATTGACAGCTGTGCTAATGCCATTGACATTTTGTCTGAGGAGTGCAATGCAGATGAGTGTCCTGATGCTATCCCTTTGTTTTCCTCACCTCAGTGAAAGTTTTGTGTACGTTGGATGGTTCTGGAGAATTCCATTCAGCTATGTGAGTGAGTAGGTTCTCCATTGCTTGATCTGACCCTTCACAAGTACACCAGAGAGCAAGGTTTGTGTCATGTTATGACCAACATATTCATTATTTTCCAGATTTCCTTTTGCCTTCTTCCTCTTCTCTGACATCCCTGGTTACCAAAGGATCTTCAGTTTTGTAACCACCCAGGCTCATGCCCTAAATTCTGAAAATGTTCTGATCACTGATATAGTTCCCCCATTTCCCATTTAAGTCTCTTAATGCTATCACTTAAAATGCAGTGTGTTTTTTAAAGAAGCCCTCAATGTAAAACTGTAGAGAAATGGAAAGCACATTGGACTTTAAACTTAAAATTCCAACTCTGATACTTTAATATTTTATGACTCTGAGCAAATTACTTAATAATGGTCAGTCCTTATATTAGGCTCACTGTGTTCAATGATTGTTTTAGGTGCTTTGTGTATTTTAATTTATGTTATTCTCACAAGAACCCTAGGAGAGGGTCCTATTATTACAACTAATGACAAGAGAATTGAGGCACAGAGAGTTTAAGTAACTTTCCCAGAGTCACACAGCTAGAAAGTATGAAACTCAGCATTTAAATCAAGGAATTCTCTGAGAATTGGCACTTTAATGCTCTTTTCCCACTCGGAAACCCTTTTCTTAATCTATAAAATAAGAGTAATTATACCCACTTATTGAATAGTTTTTGAAGGTTAAATAATGCCAAATATAGTGCTTGAGCCTATGCCTAGAATGTAGTAGGCTGCTTTCATTAATCTTAGTTCTTTCTCTTCTTTTCCAGTGACTAAGATGGAAAATTCTGAGGGAGGAAGGTTGTCAGGAAAGAGGACAAGGATTTCATGTGAGATGAAGTGTAGGAAGCATAGTTCCTATGAGAACTTTTAAATTTAATGACAGAATTATTCTCAAAGTCTTTAGCTTGTAGTATTTATGGACTCTAGTAACAAAAGACCATTTCCGTTAGGAATATCTTGGGTAGGACCTCAGAGTATGACCAACTTGATAACACCTTCACATTAAAAAATTGTAACTGACAGATTTCATTAAAAATCATTAAAAACTTTTGATCTGCAAGCATTAATACAGCATTTAGAAACAGGTGGAAAGTACATAAAATAATATGAATTTTATTAAGCACTAAGCTTGCCTTTAAGAAAAAGTTCTACAATTTCTTTGATTTAAAACTATAGTTATATTTAATTTTTACTAGTAAAAAGTATTGTATTGTTCAACATAATATGTCCCATTAAAATAAAAAACATTTTTGGTTTCAGGATCTTGCTTACGTATTTGCTTAAGGGATGGCTGCTCTAAGGGGAAAGTGAATTAGAGCAGCTGAAATACAGTGTTCCCCTAAAAGGTAAAAGGAAGAGCAGACAAAATATATACTTTTAAAAGTTTGGTACAGAAAGAGAAAAACAAGTATCATATAATATCGCTTATATGTGGAATCTAGAAAAATGGTACAGATGAATTTATTTGCAAAGGTGAAACAGAGTCACAGATGTAGAGAACAAACTTATGGTTACCAGGGGGGAAGGGAGGGTGATGAATTGGGAGATTGGGATTGACATATACACACTACTATGTATAAAACAGAAAACTAATGAGAACCTGCTGTATAGCACAGGGAACTCTACTCAGTATTCTGTGGTGACCTAAATGGGAAGGAAATCTAAAAAAGAGTAGACATATGTATATGTATGACTGATTCACTTTGTTGTACAGCAGGAAACTAATACAGCATTGTAAAGCAACTATATTCCAATAAAAACTGATAAAACAAAGCAAAACAAAAACAAAAGAAAATCAAAGTCTGTTACAAAAGGTTATTATTTTAGGTGAACAAACAGAAAATTTAAAAAAAAGACAGAAAGAAACATGGATGACTAGAAAAATTGCATGAAGTTTGCATTAAACTTTTTCAAGATGTAGTTTATGTAAAATAAGATGCAAATTATCACCCATATTTCAATATTTATATAATTTATCATATAATACAATTATAATTATTTCAATAAGATAAACATATATATATACATAATATGATATATGATAATATGATAAACTGTGCGCTGAGGGACAGAACTGGTGCTTAAAGGTCAACTAACTGATCTCTTATTTTACCTTTTTGAGGGGTTTATGACTTACCTAAGAGTTACAAATATTGTGTGACTGGGACCTAAATGAGCAGCATTTATATTAGTACTCATTTTATTACAGTATGAAGATGTGTGTGTGTGTGTGTGTGTGTGTGTGCAAGTGCTTGCCTGTGGGCACATGTCTACGTTTGTATAATATATGTCTTCTGTTCTATGGAGTTGGTTTAGAAAATCTATTTGAGTTCTGTCTCTTAGATATTAACTCCTCCAAACTAGAGCTAAAATACTAAAAATTCTGCGGAATAAATAGCCATAACTTTAAATGTTTTATATTTGGAAAAACTCACAGTATCTTCTTGAGAAATTCATGCATAAATGTATTATTTTTTTATGTGTGACAAGAGAAAGGGTAAATTCTATATCAAAAATGCACTTGCAGAACTGGATTCCCAGCTCATGAGAGAGGTTAAGTTTTTTACTCACTTATTGGATGGGATATTGAGTGGACAGGCACAGGGCTGACAGTCATCAGAGGTTCCTTTAGTAGGATCACCATAGAAACCAGGAAGACATTTATTGCAATATAGGCCACCAGTGTGATCCTTACAGTTCTGAGGAAGAAATGCACATCAGAGTTTATTATCTCGGTCTCAAGCATCAACATGTTACCAAAAATAGATCTACAGAGTCATTAGTCTATTTCCAGCCAGAAAGAATAATTTTCCACATTAAAATGGTCAATTTTACAGCTGGGAAAGAGCACAGAAAGTTAATTTAATATCTAGCTTATAAACTACACACTAGTTTCAGCATATGCATACTTACAAAAAGATGACTGAAATTTATTATAAATTTTTTTCATTATGCAAACAGTATTTCCCTTTTTTGTTTTTTTTAAGGAAATACAAGTGATTGTGAGTGTGTGTATGTGTGTATAGTTATAGAGTCTTAATAATATATGTTTAATGGAAATTGTACCTGATTTAGGTAAAAATCAATTGTTCAACTTAAACTTCTGATTTAATGAGAACTATGGCTAATCCTACAAATCCTCTGACACAATGGCCTTTTACATCAGAGATTAATCTGGACCTCAGTAGGCTCTGATGATGTGGACAATGCACTAATGTATTACAGCTGTGAGGGCCTTGCTTCACTCATAATTTAAAAATGAGAATATTGAAAAATTAAAAAATGTATACCAATAAATAATAAAACCACAAGGCACATAACAATTTCCTTCACACATTGTTCTTTACTTTTTGTTTTATTATTATTTTTTTTAACATCTTTGTTAGAGTATAATTGCTTTACAATGGTGTGTCAGTTTCTGCTTTATAACAAAGTGAATCAGTTATACATATACATATGTCCCCATATCTCTTCCCCCTTGCATCTCCCTCCCTCCCACCCTCCCTATCCCACCCCTCTAGGTGGTCACAAAGCACTGACCTGATCTCCCTGTGTTACTGCGGCTGCTTCCCACTAGTTATCTATTTTATGTTTGGTAGTGTATATATGTCCATGCCACTCTCTCATTTTTTCCCAGCTTACACTTCCCCCTCCCCATATCCTCAAGTCCATTCTCTAGTAGGTCTGCATCTTTATTCCTGTCTTGCCCCTAGGTTCTTCTGACCATTTTCTCTTTTTTTTTTAGATTTCATATATATGTGTTAGCATATGGTATTTGTTTTTCTCTTTCTGACTTACTTCACTCTGTATGACAGTCTCTAGGTCCATCCACCTCACTACAAATAACTCAGTTTCGCTCCTTTTTATGGCTGAGTAATATTCCATTGTATATATGTGCCACATCTTCTTTATCCATTCATCTGTTGATGGACACTTAGGTTGCTTCCATGTCCTGCCTATTGTAAATAGAGCTGCAATGAACATTTTCGCACAGGACTATTTTTGAATTATGGTTTTCTCAGGGTATATGCCCAGTAGTGGGATTGCTGGGTCATATGGTAATTCTATTTTTAGTTTTTTAAAGAACCTCCATACTGTTCTCCATAGTGGCTGTATCAATTCACATTCCCACCAACAGTGCAAGAGGGTTCCCTTTTCTCCACACCCTCTCCAGCATTTATTGTTTGTAGATTTTTTGATGATGGCCATTCTGACTGATGTGAGATGATATCTCATTGTAGTTTTGATTTGCATTTCTCTAATGATTAATGATGTTGAGCATTCTTTCATGTATTTGTTGGCAATCTGTATATCTTCTCTGGAGAAATGTCTATTTAGGTCTTCTGCCCAGTTTTGGATTGGGTTGTTTGTTTTTTTGATATTGAGCTCCATGAGTTTTTTGTATGTTTTGGAGATTAAACCTTTGTCAGTTGCTTCATTTGCAAATATTTTCTCCCATTCTGAGGGTTGTCTTTTGGTCTTGTTTATGGTTTCCTTTGCTGTGCAAAAGCTTTGAAGTTTCATTAGGTCCCATTTGTTTATTTTTGTTTTTATTTCCATTTCTCTAGGAGGTGGGTCAAAAAGGATCTTGCTGTGATTTATGTCATAGTGTGTTCTGCCTATGTTTCCCTCTAAGAGTTTGATACTTTCTGGCCTTATATTTAGGTCTTTAATCCATTTTGAGCTTATTTTTCTGTATGGTGTTAGGAAGTGATCTAATCTCATACTTTTACATGTCCCTGTCCAGTTTTCCCAGCACCACTTATTGAAGAGGCTGTCCTTTCTCCACTGTACATTCCTGCCTCCTTTATCAAAGATAAGGTGACCATATGTGTGTGGGTTTATCTCTGGGCTTCCTATCCTGTTCCATTGATGTATCTCTCTGTTTTTGTGCCAGTACCATACTGTCTTGATTACTGTAGCCTTGTAGTGTAGTCTGAAGTCAGGGAGCCTGATTCCTCCAGCTCCTTTTTTCTTTCTCAAGATTGCTTTGGCTATTTGGGGTCTTTTGTGTTTCCATAGAAATTGTGAAATATTTTGTTCTAGTTTCTGTGAAAAATGCCAGTGGTATTTTGATAAGGATTGCATTGAATCTGTAGATTGCTTTGGGTAGTAGAGTCATTTTCACAATGCTGATTCTTCCAATCCAAGAACATGGTATATCTCTCCATCTATTTGTATCATCTTTAATTTCTTTCATCAGTTTATTATAATTTTCTGCATACAAACACTGTTTTTTAAAATTGAAATGGTATTTTTCTGTCAATTAGTATTTTTTGAAACCATGTTCTTTTCAAAAATAAAAAAAATCAAAATAAAGTCATTTATATCTTGATTTCTTCATATTAATTAAAGTATATTCATAAACCCACTTTGTGTTCACAAAATTGATCAAGACTGGTAAAGGTGAGCAATCAGATAATCAACGAATGAAACTGTCTATAAAGCATTGATAAGTTTTAATGATGTTCTGGCATCATGTAAACATAACTTCTTCAGTCTCCAGTGATACAATAAAATGTATCTAATGCCTATTACCTATCATACAATATGTATTTATTATGACTGAAATACATTTTTAATTTTACAAGCATATAAAATGCTAATTTTTTCTCATTTCAAAAGAATTCATCAGAGCTTGGAGTGCAAAACGTTTAATTTTATCATCAGTAACTAAATAAGTAGAGGAAATAGCTAATAGTCAAAATATAAATTCACTTTAAGCATAAAGTAAAAGTTTATTAATCTGATTGACCAATGGGATAGCCAGTTTGATTCAATGAAAATTCTGAATTATTATTTCTTTTAGTTTTTTTTTTTTTTTTTTTTAATTGCGGTATGTGGGCCTCTCACTGTTGTGGCCTCTCCCGTTGCGGAGCACAGGCTCTGGATGCACAGGCCCAGCGGCCATGGCTCACGGGCCTAGCCACTCCACGGCATGTGGGATCTTCCCGGACTGGGGCACAAACCTGTGTCCCCTGCATTGGCAGGTGGACTCTCACCCACTGTGCCACCAGGGAAGCCCTCTTTTAGTATATTTTTAAGAAGCTCAATTTTAGTTACACTTAGTAAATGGATTTAAGAAAAAAACACCCATAAATAAACACTTCTGAACATAGCTTGTTAAATTCCTTGGGGAGAGGGACAGATTCTTTATTGTAGACAATGTTAAATGAAAATCCAGTAATCCACTTGCTTACATTTTGTAAATGTGGGAGTTAAGCTCAAAATATATGAAGTTTTCTAGCTCTGAAATCTCATGACAGTTTCATGACAGTGAGTAGGTAATTCTTTAGTATCTGGTGATACTTGAAAATAGGTTTTTCTTTAAGGTATTTAAAATTCTCAAATTTATTTAGCAACCCTCTATCAAAGTAGCAAAGGTGTTAACTTTATTATCCACATTTGTCTAAATAACAGCACATTGGGATGGAAGGTGCAAAACATGGATCAATTTGATGAAACGCTTTCCTCTTTGATTTCATCTTCATATTAGTTCCTTGCAGTTTTCAAGTTTAAAGCTGTCTCTTACTAAAAAAAAGTATGTTTTTTGCAATATTCTTTGCATATTGTCAGATTGACACAATCAAAATTATATCTTCAAAGACTTAAGGGCTTTAAAAAATAAGATTATAAAACTGATTATGTTTTAACCATGTTGAAAATAGTATTTCTAAAACTCAACTGAAAATCTTGCACAACCCAGAGACCCTGCTTTTCTTTACTGATTTGAAAGAAAAATAACATGTAGGAGTTTCTTACATTTCCTAATGTCATATTTCAGTTAATGTAAATAAAATTAATCTTAAACCTCAATTGTTTCTGCAGTTGAAACCATAAAACAATATTAGACAACAATACATTGGAAAACCCAAACTGAAAAAGATGAAAGGTTCGCTCTGATGGGCTGGTTATTTTTACAGGTGTCCTGCTACAAAAGTACTTTCCAAATGTCTATTCACATCGCTTATCACAAGAACAATGACAAGGAACAAGTATGCAATCTTCCCATGTGGCTTGAGTGTTTCCTAGGTCACTTCAAAAGAACTTTGAGTCAAAATGACCTTTTAATATACAATAAGTCTGCCCTATAACAGAGGTCTGGATTTTGGTCTAATATCAAAAAATATTTCAGTTAATTTCTAGTTAGATTTCAAAGCCAAACTAAAAAGCAGTTTATCTGTAAGTTTTGTAAATTTTCTATCTAGTGCTGGTGGGGGGAAGCATAAATAATAAAAAAAAGGAAGCTAAAATGTGGGTCAAGTGAGCAGTAAAAATGCCTTTGATGTGCAACATTTAAATATTTTTCTCTTTGTGGATCACATTAGAATGAATACACTCAAAATGGAACAGCAGCATTTAGTTGTCAACACCATTTCAGATAAAGAGCATTTGAAAGTCTCCAGAAATATCTTACATGATCACCTATTTACCAGGTACACCAGAAAACTCAGAAAACACCCCAGATTCTATCTCTATCATCAAGATCTCTGTTGTTTCCCTAAGATTCATTGTGTTATTTGAAGTAGCCTATCCCCTGTCCATGAAACAAAGTCAGTAAACTAGGCTTCATTAGTAGAAGGTCTCACATAATCATTGATCCCCTCCTTTCTTCCTCCCAAAATTATGCTGGATGAAACTATTTTATTCTAAAACAATGGGCTTTCATTCTTAGAAATATTACATAACCAAATGAATTAACAGCATGATTTTAGACTTAATGAATGCAACATGAAATATTATTATTGGGAACATTAAAAGTCTGGTATCATGAAATATTTATTTTTGTCTTTCTAGGTTTGAGTAAAGCAAATCTGTATCTGGTTTGGACTGAATATTTCCTATTGCATGTTAGTAAAGTGTTTAAAGGTAACTCAGTATTTTTTCCAAGGTACATTTTAAAAGACTTATTGTATAATTAAAATGAAAATCACTTAGTCTTTCTATTCATAACAATGCCATTTGAAAAATCTACTGATCCACAAATTAAGGCTATCACGCTTTATACTGCAATACAATTAAACAAAATCTTCTATACAGAAAACAGAAAGAGCATCAATAAACCTAAATGCCAAATCACATTGAAACAAAGGCCCTGAGTTTTCATTTTGGATTTTTCCCAGAAGCTTTTAAGTAGAAGAAAAAGGGTGGGGGATAAGAATGAGCAAGAGAAAGAGAGAACATTAAGAAATACAGATAACAGAGTCTGCCTTAAATTCTACAGGGAAATGAGAGTATGATATCTTCCTAAACTGGCACCATTTCAAATTGTGTTTCTGCAAGACTAATGAAATGAGAAGTGTTGTTTCAAGCTTCATGCCATGTCAGACAATATAAAACTAACATGCCCTTGAGTTAATCAGAATGGTCTATTCAGTGTAATTCTCTAATCCAAAAGCTTCTTAGCAGGATGGAAAGTACTTTGCCTTTTGCAGAGCTTTTTTTCTGGTTGAAGTATAGACTTAATTGTAAAAGGAGTAAGCAGCTCTGGTGAATATGTATTGCATATATTTATTATTTTTTAATCTATATATGATGCTTTATATTTAGTTAAATGCTGACATTTGACAAGAAAAAAATGTAGTATTCCCTCATTTTCAAAGTGAAAAAAACTGAATTATTCCTATTATAGAGGTTACATTTTATGCTTTTCATATTAGGGGGATATAAATTATTTCCTGTTACAGAAATACAGTCTATTTTTGGTAGATTTATGGAAGGGATTGAAATCATATATATTTGTGGTAGATAGGTATCCCAGTCATTAGTTATGTTTTATTATGATATTAGTTATGTTTTATTATGATGTATCTGATCTTAATTCAATTCTTAGACTAATATGAATAAACACTTTCTAATGCTTGTTAGTCAGGGAGACCACATATGAAAGAACGTTCTCAGCTTCCAACTCAGTTCAATATAAAGAGTGCCATCAAATCACTTCCCGACTCAAGTATTTAAAGCCCCAAAGGTAGTAATTGAATTGCAGGACCTATTGAGCTGATTTCAGCCCTGTCAATCAGCATCTCCAAAGGAGAAAGCACTTACCAGGCATTCTCCAGTGATATCATCACAGGATTCCGCGTGACCAAAGCACTGACAGGGTTCACAGATGCCACCAAAAACAGTGCCGTTAACTCGTCTGTGCCTAGGCCAACAAGACTGAAAGGAAGATAAGGCTTCAAGTTAGTCTCAGGGATTTTTTAAAAGTTTGCTTTTTGTCTTTACTGGATAAAGGAGAATATTTAGGTAGCAAACCCAGCAAATGTGCTTGTCAAAGCACTGCCATTATGGAAATATTGCTACAGAGCTATTCCTCCTGACATGGGAGCTTCGTACTAACCTTAGTGTTATTGGCAGGTATGAGATTAGAAGAAGCATTAGCTTGATGTCTCTTCTGAAATAGCAAAATAAAGCAGAGATATAAAGAACTGAAACATGACAGTCGCAAAGTATAAAGCACAGATAAGAAAATGGAAGAAAAAGTACTGAAAAAAAGCAGCCGACAGAAATGGACTCTTCAGAACCTTAGCCTAAGAGAGCACCTAATGTCATTCCAAGGAATGTAGATTCTCTGGAGTGACCTCCATTTCCCACGTACAAACTGCCCATAACTCTGTCATTTTCAGAAAATCTTTGCAGTCATTTGGAAGAAAGGTAGCATCCGCTCTTAACATTTGATCACACACACACATATATAATTTATACCTCTCATTCTCAACTTCTTCCATCCTATTATGCTTTCAAATTTACACAAAATAGTTTATGATTTATTTACCATATATTTATTCCATTGATATTTTATTTTATGGCATTATTCTACTAGAACTCTACTTATATCTATCATTTCCTTTTTAAGTGTGAAACACTTTACCATCCAAAAATAGAATTCTGATTAGAAAAAGGGTATTTGGGCCATACAGTATCTGTGTGTCTGTGCTGGCTTTCAGTTCACTGTCATGTTTAAGTTTATCTTCCGTGGGGGTCACTATAAATTGGACGGGATGCAAAATAAGGGGACAAACTTCATTGCCCTCTAGGAGGTTATGATCTCCATCAAGTTAAAATTGTAATTTGTGGGTTATTTACCATATTTCTGGATGGTTAACTATGACATAATATATCATGAAAAGGCCTTTTTTTCCCAGTTGAAAGTGGAATCAAGAGAGAAACCACTGAAGTAATAAAGAATATAGAATTGTGTATTGTTGGAAATCTTCCTTCTGCCTCAGGATATGAGGACTCTTAAATGTGAACATCGATAGCAAACACATAAAAAAAAAAGGATGAGCTGATATTTCATAACTGAAAGGAAAACAAAACAACTTTCCTCTTAATTTGCGCAGTACAGAAAAGGTGTCAATTTTCTAACCTCTTCTAATAATTTCTCCTCATTAAAAATCTTGTCATCCTAGACCCATTATAGAAGAGATTTTGTAATGTAATGTATATTTCTAAAAACTGGTGAAGCTACATATCCAGAAGGGGGTAGAAATTAAGGGTGCTGATAACAAGGAGAGAACTGATTTACTCTTTTCAGGACAAATATTCATGGAATTGTCATTAAAAAGTGATATATATATATCTGCAAATGTACTACTCATACCCCATCTTCTTTCTTCAAATTTCCCAACTCTTTACACCTCTCTCTTAGCCAGTAATTTCATCTCATTAGTCACAGAGAAAATTAAAGCCATTGGAAGCCAAATTTCCACTACCAAGTCCACAAGCATAAGTGTATATTTCCATTTGTCATATTCCCCTCTGGAACAGGCATGCAGGATTCCTCATCCTCTCAAAGGAATATCACTGCACTTGTAATCTGTATTCCATTATCTATTGTCTTCCCAGTATTTCCTCTCTGTGCTGCATCAGTAATAGCTTTCCTTTCTGTTGGATCATTACTATCAACTTGAAAATATGATCTAGTATCTCCATCAAAAATCAGCTAATAGAAAAAAAAAGACAAAATTACTTCCTTAATATCTATAACTTTCAGTTACCTACCTGTTTTTCTTTTCAGTAAGACTGTGCTAAAAAGAATGGATATATATATATATATATATATATATATATATATATATATATATATATATATATATAAAACTGATTCACTTTGCTGTACACCTGAAACTTTCACAACATTATAAATCAACTATACTCCAATAGAAGTTTAAAAAAAGAAAAACACTTAAAAAAAATAAAATGTCTTTTCTTCCTCACTTCCCTTTTATGCTTCATTCCATCCTAATCAGTCTTGTGTTATCACCACTTGATTAAAACTGCTCTTGTCCATGTCACCAAATTCCAGGGAGCCAAATCCAATAAACAATTCTACAATCAACACTTTATTGCTCTCTCATCAAGATATGGTTTAGTTGATTCCTATCTCCCTCAAAAGTCCTCTTCTCGAAACTTCCATGCTTTTACAGTCCCAAAGTTTCCACCCCATTTCTTTGCTGTCTCCTCTGCTTCAACCTACTTCTCATTGTCAGGAGCTCCTGGGGGCTTAGTCACTTTTCTTTTTCTTTCCACAGTTTCTCCCAGGTCATTTTATTTAGTCCCCTAGTTGATGATTCCTTCTAAATACATATCTATAGACCAGACAGATATTCTGAGTTCAGGACCTACATTGGACATTGACAATACACTTCATAGCTCTTTCAAACCTAATATTTCCAAAATGGATCATTGATTTCATCCTCCCCATCACAGCTGTTCCTCTCCCAGTTTTCCTTAGCTCAGTAAATGGTACCACATCCAATTGCTCAAGCTCATCATCTGACTCATTCTTAAAATCTTTAGTTTTTTCAACTCTCTCATGGCATGTCTATCAGTAAGTCCTATTGGTTCTACTACCAAAATATATTTAGAATAAACACATGTCTTTCTACATCCTCTGTCATTATACTAACAAACCACTATCATCATTGCATTCTACCACAGTAGCATATTAACCATTTTCCTTCCTACCACTCCTGCCATGTAAAATATGTTCTACACACTGTAGTTATAATGACTTTTTCAAAAAAATATAACTCAGATCATGGCATCACCCAGCTTAAAGCCTTCTTTCCATTGAATTTAGAATAAAACCACAAGTTCTTATCATGCATGCAAAGCTCTGAATGGCCAGCCTCCTTCAATCATACCTTGTGCCACTCTCTTACTTGCTTACTATAAGCTCCAGCCATACCTGCCCCCACTCAGCTCCTTGCCGACTCCAAACTCTGTTGCACTAACTCCTCAGCTCCTTTAACTAAGCTGACCCTAAACTCAGTTTAGATGCTACCGCCTCAGAAAACCTTCCTGACAACCTCTCATAAAGTAGTCCCTCCCATCTAATCTTCCTCTACCCATTCTCAGTACCTCTATCAAGGCACCCTGTTTATTTTCTTCATGGAATTTATCATATTTAGCTAAATTTTCTTTGTGGCATCATATAGAAGAGGGAACTGAGATTTGAATTTAAACAACTTTTTTTAGTACCCAACTTTGCTTTCACTTCCTCACCTGTTCCACTTGTCAAGTGAAATGAATTATGATGATACTAGGAAAGTATGAAAATATTTGAAAGATGAACTGTGGGGGGATTTATAAGAGGTAGAAATGAGAAAAAAAAAAAGATTCTGAATCAACATTGTGGACCCAAACAAAACAGAAGAGAGTGATTCTATAATGGAGTTATGGCATGTGTTTTTGGTAAGCTAGAATTAAGACGTTAATAGTCTTTGGAGTTTACTCAGCTTTTAAAGGATCCAGTGATATTAGTGATAACAAAACTAGAGTGCCTGGCATTAGGAACTCAATAAAAAAGCAAATGAATTTAGGAAAGGATAGGAATAGATAATAGTGAGTTTAAGAATAGGAAGTTTCAAAGAAAAGAAGGAATTATTAGAGAGTAGAAAAAACTAAGAAGCCAGAGAGAAACTCCAGAGTTCATTGTCTTCTGATTCAACTAAATTCTTTTATGGATTCCAAAGTAACTTTATTTATCAATTATCATGTGAGAGGCACAGGAAGGTTTTCTTATCCCTGCTCTGCTTCTTTGTTCTGACTCTCCCACACTCGCTTGCTTCTCTCTCTTCCTACCTAATTGTTACCATTATTTAGCATCCAATTTGAGGTTTTTCCACCCTAGGATACTTTCTGTGACATCTCTCTCCACTGGAATTGCTCACCTCTTTGAAAGATTATTGCACTTAAGTTCTGTACCACTTAACTGGTGCCTTAATTATATAGTGCTGTGATCCAATTTTTCACAGGTATTTGTTCTGTCTCCCTAAACAGACCGTTAGCTCTTTAAGAATAGGGATTGTGATGTAATCTTCTTGATAATCCCCTCAGCATCTAGGTCAGAATTTACCAAAGATTTTTAATAAATACTTTTGAAGAAAGAAAAGAAGAAACAAAATGCATAACCAATTAAATAATTCTAATATTCAGACAATTTTAGATTCAATGGGCATTTTAAATTTGTATAAAAGATGATGAAGAGCACTGAGAGTAACCAATGTGGGAATAAGGGTTAAACCAAAAATAGAATCAAGGTTATTTATTATTTCAGTTGAAATGAGAACATAAAGTTCAAAGAGAGCTTTCTGGTTTGAAATACAAACTGCTAGGCTCTTAATAAAAAAATACTTTTCATCAAGTACAGTATTTATTTTACATGTAAAATCAAATTTGGGTTGACAGAGCTAATTCATTTCCATGATTATTTTTCTCTTCTCTATTTGAATTTTGGAAAAGTGACAGTGAATTACATTTAGTTTTATTTCTGGATAGGTGAATCTGAGCCCAGTTAAAGAAAACACATTTGTCACCAATATGACTCTAAGCCCTGAGTATCCTCTCATAGCATGCATTATTTTAAAGTACAAGAGAAACAACAAAGTAAGGCCTAGGGTATTTTTGTAAATGGCATAATGGGGTAGTGTGCTGAAGTGGAACATCTTGGTACAGTCAGATGATTCCTTAAAGGCACCATTTTTAAAGAATTTAAGTTCCCATTTGTCTGCAAACCATGCCCTCTATAAAGGAAATGGTGTTTATATTTTTTTGACCAGATTTCAAGTAAAATCAATTTTGAAACTACCTAAAGAAAATACATAAAAGTAAATAAAAATTATTACCTTAGAATGACACACTGTGATATTAAGTAAGGAACATTAATCTTATTATAAATCTAGAATATTGAGACAGCCATAAATATCTCAAATTTTAGGTGCTAAACAAATCAAAGACTTATAGGAAATTTTCTAGATCAAGGTATTTCTTCCATATATTATGTTCTGGACATTTTAAAGATTGAGTCCTTTAGAAGATTGTGATTTGGTTGTATTCTTAGGAATAAAGTAGAGAAAGAATGTGGTACATAGGATTTAAAAATGTGGAAAGGGTGAAAAAGAAAAGAAATAGTGCTAAATTCCTCGTAAGTATTCAGTTGGAAATGAAAGAGAAATATTTTGAAATATTATTCCACCATCATTTATTCTATTTTATCAACAGATTAAATCGAAAACAAACACCTAAAGGAACATCAGATTTTTAGCTATATGTCATAAGGCAAAATATCTCTACAAGAAACCTGATTTCAAGATGGCATTACATGAGTAACACTATTTGAAAGTCATGACTTTTTCGCAGACATTGGAGTTTCTTCTTTAACTAATAATATACTATCATTTGTGCAATCCTTGATGGAAAAACTAAGCTTATTTTAGAATAGTTTATGGAAAATAATGCTGAAGGAACTTAGAATGCACTGAAGCTATATTCTTGCAAACTTACTTCACAGGAGGAGCCAGTATACCCTGATGGACATTGACAAACTTCCACAGCTGCTGCAATGCTTCTGTCAGTAGGATAGGGGACAGCAGATTCAAGGCCAACAGAGCTCAGCCTGGAGCAGAAGGAAAAAGAAATGGTAAATAAGCAACAAACTCCTAGGTGTTACATCTCTTGAGGAATAGTACAGAAACAATGATGTAAATATAAGCAAAGTTTTATGTTGAAAAAGAAGGCAAATGAATATCCATAACTTGATGCTCTGGTCATTCATCATATTAGGCAAAGTCAGCCCAGTTAAAAGTGCTCACAACCAGTACCACAATCAAATGTTGAAAAGATATGACTATTCTTGCTCATTTCTTGGTTTTTGGCTATGTGTTTTGATTCCCCCACCCGCCTTTTTTTTTTTTTTTTTTTTTTTTGAGATAAAGAGCTTAAAATCATAGTTGAAGGGACTTCCCTGGTGGTACAGTGGTTAAGAATCTGCCTGCCAATGCAGGGGACATGGGTTCGATCCCTGGTCTGGGAAGATCCTACATGCTGCGGAGCAATTAAGGCCATGTGCCACAACTACTGAGCCTGTGATCTAGAGCCAACGAGCCACAACTACTGAATCCGTGCACCCTAGAGCCTGCGCAGACCGCAACCACAGAGCCTGCGTGCTGCAACTACTGAAGCCTGCGCACCTAGAGCCTGTGCTCCCCAACAAGAGAAGCCACCACAATGAGAAGCCTGTGCACCACAACAAAGACTAGCCCCCACTCACCACAACTAAAGAAAGCCCGTGCACAGCAACAAAGACTCAATGCAGCAAAAAAAAAAAAAAAAAAAAAAAAAAAAACATAGTTGAAGGAATTTTTAAAACAGACTGACTTATTTTTAATATTTAAACTAGAAAAGCAGAAGGACATAATATTAATATTCAGTCCAACAGTTTAAATTTAAAGAAAAAATGGAAGCAAAAAAAAGAAAAAGAAAGAAAAGAAAGATGGAAATTATTTTGGTTGCTTTTTCTCAGAGATAGATCTTCATATTGGTAGGTAAAAGTGAAACTTTTTCAAATGCTCAGTTGAATTAGTTAGAACTATTTTCCTAAATTGTTTTGGGTCTAAATGAAATTCACTGTTTTCTGTACTTCCGGGCTTCATTTTATTGGTACTTCTGTACAATCTGGTGACTTTAGCACAGAGATTTGGTATCATTCATTATTCCTAGGAAAGGCTGGTTTGGCCAAGTTGAAAAATGCTGTTACATAAGTGGTATATATGTATAGTGTGTGTATGTATTTCTTTCCAAATATGCAACCAATATACATTCACAATTTAAATAAATCTCATTAGTGTCTTATTGGCTTTTTCCTATTAAGAAAAACAAAATGTAAAATCTTCATTGTTAAGAACACAAACTCAGAAGTCAGACAGATCAAGATTCATATCCTGTCTCTGACATCTACCAGTCCCGTAGCCTAGGAAAAATCACTTAACATCTCTCGGCCTCAATATCATCATCTATGTAATGGAGATAAAACAAGAGTCCATACATGATGAGCTTGATTAAAGGATTAAATGAAATAATGAATGTAAAGTTCTTGATATAGTACATAACTCATATATGTGGTTATAAAATGCTAGGAATTTTATTACCATATATTGACTGCTGCAACAGGATCAAAATGACTAGATGAGTAGCACAAGAAATACTATTTCCATCCCCAAAACTAGATTTTTGTCATTTTAATGTATTAAAATAAATTTTAAATAAGCTCTAAGAGCACAAAATTAAATGACTGCTATTGATTCATAATGATAATTATTGTTTTTTAAAATGACTGATAGATCTCCATAACACATAATATGCCATTATTTAACCATAAAAAAGATGTAACTGATTCTTGCTAGGATATGCATTTTTAGTTGCTTTCTTAAGAGTGGTGGTAGATTTTTATTGTTTGGTGATTCCCAACCTCTGACAACTGAGATCTGCTTCTGTTTCCATGGATTTACCTATTCTGGATATTTCATACAAATGGACATATATAATACATGACCTTTTGGGTCTGGCTTCTCTCTGTTAGCATAATGTTTTCAAGGTTCATCCATGTTATAACACATATCAGTATTTCATTCATTTTTATGGATGAGTAATATTCTATTGCATGAATATACCACACTTTCTTATTCCATTCATCTGTTCATGGATGGTTGGCTATTTCTACTTTTAGACTATTGTAAATATATTGCTATAAACATTTGTATACAACTATTTTTGAGTGCCTGCTTTTAATTCTTTGGGGTATATAAGTAGGAGTGAAATCCCTAGATCTGGCAATTTTTAACACAACATAAGGTTTTGAAGAGTTACTAAAATAAGGATAGTACTTGTTTATGCTAACATGAGTTTATGAGTACTCCTTAAGAACAGAGACCCTGTTGTGTCATCTCTCTACCTAGCCTGATCACATCAATACATGCTCAACACATTTTTGTTGGATGGATGAATCTCTGGATGGATAGAAGGATAGACAGATAGTGGGTAGATGAATAGATAGATGGATAAATGGATGGATACAAGACCAAATACATACATAAATGAATGAATAAATGGATAGATGAATGGAATGTAGTTATATTACAAACAATGTGTTGTAACATACTCCATAACAAATGATACACTGAAGCCAGGATCCACATTTCAGATGAATAAAATCAGATAAGTAGAAGAAAACTTACTTGTTTTATCTAACAAAGAAAAGAAATTGAAAACTGCTAGCATTAGGATTTCAGGCCAGAGGCCAGAACTCATCTGAATTTATTGTGACATCTAATTGCCTGCAATTAATGGACTGTCGCATGATAAACTTGTATTTCTGATCACTTTAATTTCAGAATTAGATGATTTCATGATTATTATACTAGCTGATTATCATACAAAGACTATCACACTTACTAAACAGCAGCCTGGTTAACTATATATAGATATAATCCCAGGATTTTCAGTATAAAATTAATGAGCAAAACATAAAGAAAGATTACTGGAATGTTTTAAAATAGAAAAATGAGTAATTGACTGCTTTAAGAAACAATTTAAAATAGAACATAACAAAAACAAAAATATTTTCAATGAACTGCCAACCTTCATTTGTCTTTTGAAACAACAGATGTTCCTCTTCTTAATCTATGTAACCATTTTGAGCTATGAGAAATTTCATCACTCAAACATCTTTCCCAGCAATATTCCACATTAGTATTCACTGAGCAGTCCCAATGTGCATTAGGTTCTGCTATTTGTTAAATGGGATTTTAATGTGTTTAACAGTTTTTAGTGTTACTCATGAAGAAGGCTGCAGTTTATTCTTTTTCTCCCTTCAATATGGTCATTTTATTTTCTTGATACAGGCTGCATTCATTTAAATACATAATGCTGATAGTAATAAAGTACTAAAGTTTGGAGATGCATGAACTGTCAAAGATTTGTCAACTAAATCAAATGTTTTAGCTGGCTATTTCTCTTTATTATTATGAGTGGGAATACAGATAAGATGATGGATGAAGAGAAAAGATATAATTATATAAGCTAGTATTGAAAATATTGGAATCATATAAGAAACAGTGTCCTGGAACTGTCTTAAAGATTGTTCTTAATATTTTTGTTTTCCTATATTTTCCACCAGAGTTAGCTATGTCATGCTTCACAAACAAAAAAGAAAAAAACCCAAACTATTCTTTAAACAACAGGACACTTGATGTTAAAACTCTTTTAAATAATTATTTTTAATTCATCTTTTTTGTATAGAAGATATCTATTTAATTCTACTTAAACAAATGTTACTTCAGGTTGGTCACTACAGATAAAGATTTTATCACTGTTCAGGTGCTTTGTTCTATTTCATTTTTGACAAAACATAAGATGATGACTTAGAACTTCCTTTAGCCTCTGTCCTGTGGAAGTTCCACAAAGTACTACTCAATTAGTGAAGCCTGATCGTTTTTACTTCATTCCTAAAAAGGCAACAGAATCATTCACTAGGTCATTCAATGTCCGAGTGGGCCATCTGGGAACAAACTAGACATTTTCTCCAAACATTTTCAATCCCATACCAAGTAAGGAAAATAACTGACAGAATCTGCTATTGTTGCAGCCATTCATCAAAAATATATTAAATGCTAATATAAGAATTCATCTCTTCCTCCCTAGTTCCACCAGGATGCTCTATGCACACTTCCATTGCACTCTTTATTATACTACCATAAACGTTTCTACATGTCTGCCTTTCATACTTGACCATGCCTTCTTTGAATTCAATGATCCTTTATCCATCTTTGTATCCTCTTTCCTTAGCCTAGAACTATCACATAATAATTACTGTGTACTGAGTGTCTTCTGTGCACTATCATGGGAACTTGAGACATAGCTCCTTTAAATATCAATGAAATTAATGTGGTAATCATGTTTTTGCCCACATTTACAAAGCCAGAACCTGAAGCTCAGAGAAGTAAAGTGCCTTGTCACTATAATACCATTAGCAAATGGTGCAGCACAGACTCAAACCCAAACCCAGTGGTTAGCCTGTTACTCGACATTGCCTCCCAACATATACTAGATAGCAGGTCAGATGTTTTGGATACATCATTTTCTCACCTTAGCATTCAATCTTGAAAGTTAGGTATTCTTTTTGCCAATTTACAGAAGAGAGAGCTGCGACTCAAATACACAGGGAAGGCACTCAGTAAATGCTGGCAGACTGAATGAATCCAATGTTACAGAATAGATTTGGGAGGTAGTCAAAGATAATGGGGAGAAAACACATGTGGGCATAAACCCTGGCTGAACCTCTTCCCAAGAGCAAGTTACATAAATCTTTTTAAGAGCCTCAGAGCCCTTGTCATAATAATTTCTTCAATATGCGATTACCTGTATCATTAATTTCAAAAGGTAGAAGTATACTATCAACACTATTTCTACAAGCCTCAAAACACTCCTTTGTTTATAAGGATTTTTCTAGATTATTTATTACATAAATTCTGTGTAATATTTTTGATACCCATACCAAAAAATTTACTATTAAAAGTCATGTGAAAACATCTTGCCTTGGAAAAATTTCGTATTTCTTTTCAAGCAATAAAGACACATGGGTTGCATCATAATAAAGTCATGATGGGCTTAGTTATGCTGTGGTAACAGACAACTCCAAATTCTCAGTGGCTTAACAGAAAACAAAAGTTTACTCATGTGAAATCCTCTACAGCTCTGGGTAACTATTCCGGGTAGCTGACCTATGTGTGCTGTCAATATTTCAGGCTGTTTTGATCTTCTGGTAGCTAAGCAAGCTCCACAGAGTCTCAAACAGGCAATTCAATGCTTTTCCAGGGCTTGGGGGGAGGAGGAGAGGAATAATACATCATTTCAGCTCACATTTCATTGGCGAAACCAAGTCCTATGACCACATCTACCCTCAAAGAAAATGCAGTATTCCAAAAGGAGGAGATTAAAAATTTGATGAACTGTACTAATGTCTACTATAGGGTATAAGAAAAAATATCAAGTTAAATATCAAGGATGCTACTAAAAATAAGGTTTGGTGAATTTAAAGGAGAAAGATACACAGTTAGGTTAAGTTGGTTTCTCTTACATTCCTAAAGGAAGAATGAAAAATTTTCCATTTTTATCTTCATCTTATCAATGAGGACAATGAGAAGGAAATCAATTAATTTTATCGTATGGGTCTCTCAGCATTGTCAAAAAGAATGAAAGCAAAAATGGTCTCAATTTTAGAAATATCAGTCCATGCTTTATTCTAGATATCTCCAAGTCTTAACGGTACTTGGAAAAAATGGTATTCCCTGGAATGATGCAGGTCAGATAGAAATGCTTCGGATTTGTGTGCTGATTTGCCATTAGTAAAATGCTTTTGCAGCCCTCTAATTCCATTCTCATAGTGACTTTCTGACGTTGGCAAGCAATTGTCCTCATCCTTATTTTACAGACGAGGTGATTGAATCCAAAGAGGTCAAAATGACACTTATGTTTACAACTATTAAATAGCTAAGTTAAAAACAGAAGTCAAAATCCTGACCTGCAGCCCACTTCTCCCTCCACTATTCAATTCCAGTTCCTCCATAATGGAAGGAACGTAAGCCCATTTGCTGAGAGAACTACCCTGGAAATAAATCTTCCTTAAGTAATTCTAAACATGAATTTCTGTTGAGATAGCTTCAATTTACTTGTGCTTGCACACAAGCTGTGTACCAAGTTGGAAGCCTACTGTGCAAGACAAGTTGAAATCAATTCAAATGATGTTTTACAAATATGACTCAATCTACTAGTAGATCAGAGATAAATAAAATATAACAAGCATACTGACTCGGGATTCATGCTGACTTTTGGCTCACCTGAAGTGGGTAGGAGTTTCAAATATGATATGGCTTTCACTTCTTGAACCACAGTGCCTTACAAAATGTAGGCTGCAGAAAGCATCACCTACTTGGATTAGTTCCTGTGTCAGATCCCATAGACACACTCTGTGAACACGTTGTTCGTGTATGGGAAAACCTCAGCAGGTTCAAAAGAAACTAGTGATTTTAAGATGGGTAGACACTAAAATTATCTGACATGAATCAGGGGGATTCATGTCTTTGGATTAACTTGTCTGAGAAACAATGATGGCAAAAATAAATAAGTCCCCCAGCCACCTTTTGTCAATTTGCTTGTCATTTATTTTGAAATCCAGAGGACTCATCTCGTTGTACTTGTTAAACATCTTGGCAATCTCTATTTACTAAATGTGAAAAAACATAATTAATTCCTAAGTGCTGCTTCTCATCTTCATGGCATTTTAACCCAGCTTCTAGCAGAATTGACTCTGTAGAAGAGGTACATTGTTTGGCAGTGGTTCTGTTTATGAATCTGCGATACTCTCCTTTGGGAGATGGTAATGATGATTACACTTAGTTAAAGTGCTACAAATGAAAGACAAACTAGGCCATGCAAGCAAATGAAGGAGGTAGGGGAGCATCAGTAATTTAAAAAAACCGTTTTGCAGATAAATCAGTATTGGAGACATTGCTCTGATTATGGGTATGCCAAGTTGTTGGTTTGGGGTCACATTTGGTCATCTAATTAACCTGATTTAGGACAAAATTGCCACGAGAGCTTGTGTTATTTACTATTAGAGTAGAAAAGGAGAAAGGAAAAGAGCTCATTTAGACACAAAGTCAAAATTTTGTCAGAAAAATACATCATTGTTTTGTTTGTTTGTTTGTTTGATTGTTTTTTTGCGGTACGCGGGCCTCTCACTGTTGTGGCCTCTCCCGTTGCGGAGCACAGGCTCTGGACGCGCAGGCTCAGCGGCCATGGCTCACGGGCCTAGCCCCTCTGTGGCATGTGGGATCTTCCCGGACCGGGGCACGAGCCCGTGTCCCCTGCATCGGCAGGCGGACTCTCAACCACTGTGCCACCAGGGAAGCCCCATCATTGTTTTAAAAATGGAAAACACAGCAGCCTACAGTCAGCCCCTTATGGATGTTTGGTTTAAGTCAGGGAGCTCTCTCTTTAAGGAAAAAAATGGAGAACAGAAAGGAATAATCCTTTGAAAGCGTTCTAGGTAAAGAGCCCTTTACATAATTATCACATATAATTTTCACAACGACCCTGAAAGGTAGGCACTATTTTCTCCACTTCACATTTGAAGAAATCAAGTTTTCACAAGGACCAACCACTTGCCAAAGGTCACACATATAATAAGCAATAGAGCTAATTTAATTCCTAGTCAGGTTACCTCCGAAGCTCATACTTTCCTTTATATCATGCAGCCATTACAGTATTTTTTAAAAAAAACTTGTAGTTACTTAAATGAAGATGCTTATATTTCTCATCATAAACTATATACTATTAAGTCAGAGACGACTGAATTAATTAATGGAAGAAAATATTTTACAAACCACTTTCTGAATACGGGTATCCTGGAATTGTATCACTTTAGTTTTCCACTATCTGAGTCATCATAAAGGAGACTCTTTTCCAGTATAGCATTTCTCGGTATGGGAAGCATTCTTATTGCATGCTCTGGCAGAATTGAGAAAGAATCATCAATACTAAAAAAGGACTAAGACAAATTCATCTTGGGTATGCAAAATTTTAAAGCTTAATAGAAACACTTTTCAGAAAACCAGTGCTCCGTTCTTATCTACTATTTGAAGATAGCAAACATTAGGGATCTTCAGTCACTCAGCACATGCGTGTTTGCCCCAAGGTAAATGTGTGAACACTGGGAGATGCAGTTCTTGAGTTTACCTGAAGATGGCATCCATCCCAAGGCTGTATGTGATTTGTATAAGGACTCTCTTTAAATTCGCAAACACGGTCATAAACTCTTTCCTACTGACTGGGAAATTTGTGCCATGTATGGTAAATAAATCTTCTTTAAGTGACAACACATTAATATGTTCTTCAGATGGTTGCAGATACACCTCATCTTGGGCTGTACTGATTCTCAAGTCATTTCCCTAAAGAGAAAAAGAAAGTATAAAAGGGTAAAACTGGGAAAAAAGGAATTCTCTTCTCTGTGGATTATCCTCAGTAGGTTTTTAATTTCAGGTTAGCTTCCCCTGTCAGTCAGCATATTTCTAGTATGTATAAAAGGCAGAGAAAACAATTTAAATATTAGCCTTAACCAGATGCATCACAAAGTATACGCTTCCTGGTTATGCATGACTTTGCTTCCCCCATTAACTAAAATAATAAATACCTGGCAACTTATAGATATATGTGATTACAAATGTCTCAGTTTTACAGAAGTGTACAAAAACTGCGTATTTCAAATATACTATTTTATGGTGAACGTGGGTTGTATAGGAAAATAGGGAAGAAAACTTAGAACAGTATATGAAGCTATTGTTTTAAAGGACTCTTCTATCTGGGGAAAAAAAACCCAAAACAAACAAGAAAAAAGCCTGCAGTTTAATGTTCACAATAGGATAATGGCATCATTACCATTTGAGTTAACATTTTATCTTAGTTCATTCGTATTAATAATATGTAACTTCTCAACATTTTACATTTAGAGAATCCCTTTTATCTCAAAGGAATTCTATGACATACTTCTAGTTTCATACACATACATATGTAATGATATATATCACCCAGATCACTTCATCTAATACTGGGAACATTCATTTTGGGGAAAGAATTTTTTTTATTGATTCTCATGCATGAAAGTTTCAAGACAAAAAACAACAAAGCCTCATGCTAAATCAACATAGATCCATTTGGACTCATAAATATGCATGAAATGTGTGCTTTTGTGTGACTTGAGGGGAGGAGGGCATGTATTATGTGAAAGGAAGAGTATGAGAAAGGATGGAAGACAGCCTTTGTGATAACTTTAGCCTTCTAGCATTTGGGAACTCCCTATGGCCCTCCAAATCCCGAAAGCAGTTTCTCCTATATTTTTCTTATCTAAATTAGGAGTTTTGAATTCGATTTAACTGCACCTAAATAAATGTTTCCTTTTCCATTTACTTCTACCTAATATAAACAAAGAAATAAACAATAAAATCTACTTGGAAGCAAGGAGAGATGGATAAAGTACAACTATGTAAATCTGCCATTTGTCTAAATACTTTCAGTATCCTTATATTCTTGGGAAAATAGTCATTAAGTTTTAAATTTAAATTCCAAATCTGCTCTAAAACTCCCATGTACCATTGGAACCCAATGCCTATGCTCAGTCTTTTAGCTATGTCTCGGAGTGAAACATAAGACTGGCATAAAAAAACTCCCAAAATATGATATTTTTCTCTAGTAGTATGTAAATTAATGTTCAACTAGCCAAGTAAGGAATAACCTCAAAAAACATAAGAGTGTAAAGCAGTTAAATATAAATGACCCTTTCCATACTCTACCTCTAAGATAACCATAAGCTGGAGTACATGTTCTGTATCTTCCTCCTCTTCTTCGAGGTCGTATGATATAGTAAATGTCAATTGTCCTCCAACTGCTGTGAGCTACAAGAGAGGAGATGTGTAATCATTACAGGACTGGAGATGGGTCATTAAATCATGTTTTACTTATTATTTTAAAATTATTATATTGTTCTAGAGGGCAGGATTTGGAAGAAGCAGAAATCATGAGCATGCAGAGTGAGAATGATAGACATTTCTTTAGGAGTAACATTTATACGAACCTTACCCATCAACAGCAAGTCTGACACAAATATAAATTCATGTATTATTTTCCCTGGTATTGCAGGCTTGCTGAAATAGGTTAAGTTCCAGGGAACCAAACACAGCCCCTCCTGTCCTTCTCCTAGTGTGTAGCTTGAGCTTTAAAATTCCCAGAGAAGGATCTTTGTTAAAATTGGGAGATTTCTACCCATCCCTGAGGGTCACTCACTCTCTGTGGGTCTGAATGCTTTCAGCAAAGACATCACTCCAATTCACAGGCACTTTACCTAGACTATAAACTAAGCTGGGAAATGTTGTTGGTCAAAGAAAAAGAAGTGTAGCAGCAAATTTTATATCATGATAAAATCCAATCAAAACTCCCAAAGAAGATACACTTTCCCCTGTGCAATCCAATATGCTTAATTTGAATGAATGCTGTTATCCCTTTTCGTTAAACAAACTTCTTTCCTTCCAACATGCATGCCGAGCCCCATACAATGTATGCTTGAGGTTTACATCCTCTGACATTGACAGTAACCTTGCAGAAAGGATAAAAAAAATAGGAAAGCAAGATCATTTACAGGATAGGAATCAACACTGGAGCTTGAGTGACAGACTCGATGCAAATGCTGCAGTGCTTTTTAAAAAATTCCACCCCAGCATTGTAAATAGACACTCATAAAACAAAGCTGATGATTTGTATTCTGCAGTTTCCTCCATGCTGACAAACAGACCCAGCTTCGCAGCCCTAGGCTCCCTGTGGCCTCTCACAGCAGACCCTGACCACAAAGCAATTCCCGATGATGCTCTGGATTGAAGAGGAGGAACCCGGATTCCTCTCAGAGTTGTTCCATAGAGAATGGAACATAGCTCGCTATGGCTGATTAAACAGGGTTTTTAAATTGCAGCTCCTAATGTCTTCTAAGAGCTCATTACAGGGAGCTCTATAAGGAACTAAAATTCAGAAAACTTTTATTCCCCTGTTCCACTGAGAAATAGCCCTATTCTAATGTCTTTTCATATATAAAATAATAAATTTCTCTCTAGACTATAGCCCTTGGCATTATTGTGAGTAATGAGGGGTGAATCTATGTAAAAGGTTTTTGGTTCTATTAAGATAAGCTTCCAAAATTTCACATAGCATGCTTGTTCAAAATCACCCAGACATTTTCTCAATGACAGGAGCCTAGAAAGGCAGCAGAAAGAATGTTTCATATATTTCAAAGAGGACTTAACTATTCAGAATTTCCTAAATTAATAAAAATATTTAGTAGGAGGTAGGGATTGAGTTTGGGAAGGACATTGGGACATAGATCTCTAATGTAGCAAACTTTTGAGATTCCAAATGTATTTTGATTATTTAAAATTTGGATTACATGTTATTCTTCTGGGATATGTTTCTCTAAAAAAAGATGAATGTAAATTAATTCTTAATTTCTTAAATCAATTGGAGAAACTTAGAATTAAAGGTAATTCCCACTTTGCCAATAAAAAGAGCCAAAGTGTGTGTAATTTGAGTATCCCAAATGTTAAGACTTAAGATGAAATACAAAAATGTTTGATCTGTTACAATATTTGACTTGTCAATGTATTTTCCATACCTGCTTATAATCAAGTCATATAGTATATGAGATAATACAATATGGGAGAGTAATGAGGGTGGAAATGGGGGAAAAAGAACAAATAACTACATAGAAAAAGAGAGGGGCCTTCTGTGGGTCAATGATAATATAAAACATGAACTAAGGAATAGAATTAATTCAACCTATTTTCCTGAGGGCTTATAATAATAGTAGTAATAATAAGAATGAAAAATTGGTTTCACATTTCATAAAACAACTTTTTTTCCAAACTCTTTCATGCATATTTGATACCCATGCTTTGGCAACATTAGAACCAGTTTTTGAATCACCTAACAATTTTCATGAGTGTATCTATTTTGCGTCCACCTAAGTTGTGAAAAACAGGAAATTTTAAATAGATGCATGATACTGTTACCAGGTGTTTTTTCCCCAAACCACAAGTGTTCATTTCTATAATATTAAAATCATTGTCTACTTCATTCACCCTAAGGTATATATTTATGATCACCTCTATATAACTACTTAGTCAAGTACTTAGGTAATTTTTTAAAAGACTGTTTAAGATATCATCCTTCAATTTAGAGATTGTACCTTCTAGGAATAATTACTTATTCTCTGTTAAACTCCTTTGCCTCTATTTTTCCTTCAACTCCATAAAGTAATCTCTTCAAAAGCAATAAGACCAAGCACTTCCTGGTGGTGTTTCCAGCTAATGTGTCTTCCCCAAAGAGTACATACAATTGTAGGGTCTTTGTAATGATTCAATTGTAAGATAACACCTTGTTTTCTGAGGAATATTGTTTTTTGGGGGAAAAAGCTTTGCGAATACTCAGAATATAAGTTGTCCTTTCATATATGGCTTGGATGAGGAATTCTGTCTCTTCTCCATCAATGTACTGCTCCATATTCCAAATGCCATTTTTACTTGGCTCCGCCACATGCTTGCTTCTCCACTCTCCTATAATTCCTTCAGTATCCCAATCTTCACTCTCTCCATCAAATCAAATGTGCACAGGGCTGCAAGTCATCAATTAACTTTGTTGTCTCCTCTAGCTGTTATCTCTGGTTATTTGTTAGTTTTGCTGTCAAACTCTAAGATATGCGGTATTACACTCATTTTCTTTATTTCTACCCATCCACCCTTTATTTATTTTATCAAGCTGCAGCCTGCTTTCCACCCTTAGCACTTCACTACAAGTGCTTCTTGAAAGGTCATTTATCAGCTTTATCTAGCAACCACTAATGGGCTTTTGTCCAGTTCTATGTGTCATGTGATAATTCTTAAGATTCTTGACTCCTTGGTCTTCTAATACTTTAGACTTTTCTGATACTTCTTCCCCTGGAGTACGACAGAGGTCATACCTCTGTCTCTGTGATAGATACAGTTCTCTTTTATTCCATACTCAGTGTATGGATGTCTCCAAGACTCTTACTCTCTTTTGGTTATCCTTTCTTATTGACTTTCCATTCCTCTCTCATGGATTGAACTATGTTCATACCTGGTTCCTCAATCCATATCTTCTATCCTGTCCCATGTCCCTGTATTAATTTGCTCCTGGTGTCATAACAAAGGACCAGTGACTCGGTAAACAACAGAAATCTGAGATCAAGATGTCAGCAGGGTTGGTTTTTCTTAGGCCTCTCACCTTGGCTTGTATTATAGATGGTCATCTTTTTCCTGTGTTCTTCCATGGTCTTCCTTCTGTGTTTGTCTCTGTCCTAATTTCCTCTTCTTATAAGGACACCAGTCATAGTGGATTAGGGACCACACTAAGAACCCCATTTTATCTTAATTAATTAATTGGAATAAAAGATCCTTTCTCCAAATACAGTCACATTTTGAGGTTCTGGGAGTTAGGACTTCAACATACAATTTTGGGGAACAATTCAGCCTGTAACAGTTCTGTACTGAATGATTGTTCAGTAATGTATCACACACTCAACATACCCAAAGTTAATCTTATTATCTGGGTCTTCCCAGGAAACAACTATTTTCTTAACTTCCATGAAGCATGGGTCAAGCCAATTGCTTTGTTTCTCTACTGTAATTTGGAAACCATAGGTACAACATAATATTGTTTTCACTTTATTTTCTGTATCAGATTAGTGCCTCAATCCTATTCCTTGAAATGCTTCTTGTCTAACTTTCTGTTCCCATTGCTACATCCCACTCACTAGGTCCTCATCAAGCATTTGAATTCAATTCCCTGACTTCAGTGTTCTTTTTTGGGGAAAGTGTTAGCAACAATTACTTCTGTTGTTGCACTTGCCTAATGAAGAAACTCTAGTGGCTCTGGGATCTATGATATCATTCAAGTTTCTATGCAGTTTCAATACTCTGTAGGATCTATCTAGCCCTCTGTTCACAAAATCTGTGCAGAGATGTCCCAGGGCACTTCAGTAAACTCACAAAGGCACTGTGGGATGTTGTAAATGTTTGAAGGAAATACAGCAATACTATATAATGGTTGGACACCACACAAACAACTAGCTCTACGTAGTTCACAATTTTAACAGATAATGCTATATTCCTCTAGAGGATGTTCTCAAAATTTTGTGCTATGTTTTTGTTTACTTGCATTTTCAGCCATGTCATATCTTTGTTAAGCAAAGTTTTCAGTGGATGCTGTGATAAACAAAAACAAGCATTGTACAAAAATCAATGTGAAACAGAAAATAAAAGCAGCAATGTCTGATCTGATTCTCGGTTTTCAGAACTTGAATATTACTCAGCAAGAAAGATCCCATTAGTAAGTAATTGTGGTAATTTATGAAGAAAAGAAATTATTATATTGTCTAAATTTATGTGCATTATTTTTTAATGACTGCTAAGTTGTTAAATTCAAATATTTATTAAGTTGTTTAGCCCTAACTACTGCGGCATATTTCAGTTGATCTAGAAGACATTGTGAGAAAAATATGGAGACACTAAGAATACCACAAATTGAAAAAGTTTCAGAACTCCCAATCTAGCCTCTGTATCTATCCATTCTGCTACTTATATGTGCTTAAAGTAATTTTCCTGCTGAAATTCTCATTCCTACAGCTCTCTGACCATTCAAATGCTGCTTTTCTTTCTTTGCCTGGTTGATGTCCCGCTGGACAGAAGACTGAGGGAAAAAAGTTCTTTCAGTGATATTCTTAAAGTCTACTGAGAAGTCAGTGGCAACCACAACTAGTAAAAGAGCTAAAAAACAGAAGAACAGGTAGAGCGCTGTATAAACCAACTCATCCAATAACATTAAAGAATTCTAACCATACATCACGTGACATTGGTAAGTTATGTGTACTGTGCATAACTAACTTTCCACAATCTTGGACTCTGTAGACTCTACTAATTTTATATTTGAGGTTTTCATATTAGTCCTTTTTGGGGACAACATTGATTTCTCTAATTTTACAGAGCACTGCATGTACAGCCAATAGAACATTTCATTTTCTCCTGCTATTTAGGAACTAAACTGTCATCATTCTATTGGCTAGAGAAATATGCTTTTCCACAGGTAGAAATAAGTGCAATTCCAGTTTGCTTTAGGGCCTTTCTTATATTTACTGGATGGATTAGACTATATCTACCAGAGATGAAAATTATATTCCTTTTCAATACAAAGAGAAAGTGAATTTAATGAAAATATTTCATTCCATAAGAGTTCCCAAAGACCTAGCCTTTTATCTTTCCCCTTATCTATTAAGCAAAATTCTCTTTGGGGAGATTCAGATATCAAATTGCGAAGGCACTGCAAGACAAAGGAGCAGCACCCATCCATTCCTGGAGATGGTTCAGTGCTAAGTCCTTCACTCTCCTGATCCTCAAATTCACCCCATTAAGAAAAGAGCAATGCGAGTAGCTGTTTCCCTTGAATACCTGTTTTAATTCTACCTTCAGGGGAAAGGAACAGCTTGATTGCAAGTAACATTATAGTCACTATGCAATATATAACCTAATGTCACACTTAATAATGTAGTGTGCATGCAGCACATTGCATTAAAGATCTAATGAGGCAGGAAAGTTTTTCCTCATGAGTAGAAAAGTCTAAAGTTAATTCATAAAACTAAGCTTTACAAAAGCATTTAGTATTAGGTTTTGTGTGTTCTAGCCTCTCTCTCCCCCCACCACCCCGCAATTTAAGAAGTATGGATTGAGGGATGAAGGGTGGATGATCTATGGAGGACAATATATCTGCAAGGAAATTTTTCTCAGAAAAATAAGCCTGGAATATTTGGTCCTCTGATGTCAGAACATCATCACTCTTACTCCACAAAATGGGGTGTGAAACCTAATATTTGCTTTTCTTACCAGAGCAAATATTTCAGAAGGGATATACTAAAATCAAGTGAGGAAAAGGCTTTGTAATATTGAGCAGGATAAGTGAAACAGAGCTGTCAATTTCAATTTAGTATCACAAAGTGGGCAGGCGATTCATCTTTCTAGATTCCAAAGCCCCAGAGTATTAAACTCTGAAAAGGTACCCTTCCATTTAAGTGTTTATTAATGCGTCTATTCATGAAGCTCTCTTTCAAAATGGAAAAAGTATTCCACTACAGGTTTTGTTATGTTCTTCTGTACATTTATAACATTGAGATAAAGTGCATGTTTCTCTCCTTTCAAAACTTGATAATTAGAATAGAACCGATGCAAGGGGATGTTGAATTAGAGAACAGGCAGAATTTACATGGCAGATCTTAAAGTTACATAATCTTTAATGCACAGAAAATGAACTAGGAGTTGTGGGTGCCAAATGGGGACAATACATTCTAGAAATGTGGCTTTGGAAGGCAAGAGGCTACTTTATGCAGTCAAGGAGATACAAAGAAAAAACCCTAGGAATTTTACTTTCTGCCTGCCTTACTCCCTTTCTTTTCTTCCTCGCTGCTTGCTTTTTCTGCCTTCCTTCCTTCCTTTTACACATCTCCTTCAAACCCTACCCCCACTCCCACCATCTCCTCTCCTCTTTCTTCTGATTTTTTTTTTCCTTTTAGACTTGGCCACTTCCAACCCGATAAGATAATTTTGCATCCCTCTGTACTTTGTATCATCTAAAGTTCATATGTATCCAAAGCAGTGATTAAAATCATGAATGTGTCAGGGCCAAGAACAGAGTTTTGTGGCAGCCCACCAGGGATACTCCCTCAGTGTAACACTCACTACCTGATCAGTCAGTTTCCTTGCAGCCCAGTCCTCCAACTGCTTATGGAACTACTCACACATATTTATTCTTCCCAACTTTCACCATGTTTTTCCAAATTCTCACAACCTACCTCCTAGCTAGTATTCATATACAATGTTTATTATTAATAATGCTAAGAGATATTCATTACAGTGTTTTGGTTGGCAGAGGGAAAACAAAGTAATTGTGAGAGATACATCTAGAGGAATTAAGAAGTCAATATGAGATTCCCATATGAATTTTTGTTAAATTAGTTGTTTATTCACTTGAGTAATGCCAACCTATCTCCAGCATAAGCTTTCTGTCTCCTGCATAACAAAGTGAGGCCCAATTATACTTTCCCTATACTCAGTTATGATTCAAAGCAAATGGAATTATAAAGGTTTGATCAGGTAAGAATGTATCTGGTTGCAACTGAAAACCAGACAGTTAGTGGTTCTCATATAACAAGAAGTCCAAAGGTAGACAGATCAAATTTTTTTTTTTTTCTCGGTACGCGGGCCTCTCACTGTTGTGGCCTCTCCCATTGTGGAGCACAGGCTCCGGACGCGCAGGCTCAGCGGCCATGGCTCATGGGCCTAGCTGCTCCGCGGCATGTGGGATCTTCCCAGACCGGGGCACGAACCCGTGTCCCCTGCATCGGCAAGCGGACTCTCAACCACTGCGCCACCAGAGAAGCCTGACAGATCAAATTTATAAAAATTACAATGAATGGGTTAACCTTTTTCTATTTCATGTATTTTCTACAAACGCCTAGATCCTTCTGGGGGCACTTAAAAATATAAACATCTTATGAATAGATTTGCTAAACTTTACATAGATGACGAAGCACTTAGAAGTACAACATCCCATACATAAATTAGTATTTAGTGTTTTCTCTAAGTTCTCTGACTTAGAGAACTACTTGCTACCTTGTGACATGCACTGATCAAATATTGAGTTGAAACAGTACAGTCTCAACAGATGCGAGTAAATGGTAGCAGCCAAATTCTCCAAACTGTTTTTTGTTATCAAGCCCAGACTCAAAAATAGGATTTTTGCAACAGCTGTTTGTCTTCTGTTTACTTTTTATGTTTGGATGGAAGCTTCCATTAGTACTCTTTCTTTGGGTTGGATTAATTTATGAGTAAATATTTAGTACAAAAAATACATGTAGTATATTATTAAACATTGATCTAACCAAATAAACCATAAATTATGTTTTTATATATACATATGTTTCATATTGACTAGGGCTTAATTTTTTTAAGTTCTCTGCCAAGAAAACAGAAAACTATATCCTCATGATATACAACATTGATCTGATTAAAATAACAGGACCCATTTTAATCCAAGTTCCAGTAAGTTAAATAGAAACAGACTTACTATTTTCACATAAATGACGAATGAAAACAAAATATACAATCCTTGTGGAAAATTTATGAAAACACTGTAAAAAAGAGTTATCAGCCTTGCTATTTTCTATGTGAATGAGAATTTTACTTAACCTTTCTCTTACTGCTTAAGTATTTTATCTTATAAGTATATTCATTACTTTGGATAGTATATGGCTATTATATAGCCTTTTCCCCTCACATTGCAAAAGTAGCAACAAGAGTGTAATAAACAGAGCTTTCCTCTTGCCCATAGGCAATTCTAACAGTTTATATCTTTAGCAACACTAAATATGGTTGGAACTGCTGTATGTTTAAATAAGTTCAATTCATTTTAAGTTACATTATTTAGATAGAGCTTATTTTGAAATAGCAGTCAACTTATCTCCCTCAAAAGCAGAAGTCAGAACACATCTTGGAATACTATTCCAATTTGATGCTAAATTGATCTACCACTATTCTCTTTTGTTTCTTTCCACATTTGTGAACTCTGCAGGTGATTCTTTATTACAGCAGTAGAAGCTGATTATGAATTTTAGAAGAAAACATTCCCAAATGTGCAATGGAAACTAAGTCACATCCTAGAGGAGAATCAACAGGCTAATAAAATACATTTAAGTATCTTCTTCCAGAATGAACAGATAAAGGGCTGTGTTAGTTATCTGATGTCTATTAATATACGGGTCAGATATAGATCACACCAAAGATCAAACCCATTCCTGGAGATTTTCCGGACCTAATTTCAGATCCTGGTTCTGCCTTTAAATTACTGTATGGCCCTTGGGAAAGTTATTTATGCCTTCAGAGTCTCAGTTAATTTTCACTAAAATGAGCTGAATTACACCTACCTCAGAATTTTGTTCTGAGTATGAAATGAGAAAATACAAGGTAAATTCCTCCCCTGGCACCTAGCATATAGTATATAAGTAAAAAATATTGTAAGTTATACTGTTTTAATATATTTTCAAAATTAAATATATACACACTTCGCACAAAAATTCTAATCATAATAATATTTATTTCACAATTGTAAATGCACTTTAAAATCTTAGGTTTTCTGGAAGAGTCACAGTGATGGCAGGATTCAGATCTTATTCATGCTTTAATGTTTCCCTCTGGTACTCTGCATAAGTATCTCACAGATAGTAGATAGTACATAAATATCTGCTATATTTTAATCAAATTCAACACCATATATCATTTCAATATATGATATTGAATAGATGGAGAAGGCATTAAAAAAACTTGGAAAATTTGTATTACTCCATGAGATAACTTGCAGTTGTTATTAACGTAGGTCTTTATTGGTCTCTCTATTATTATCTTTATCAGTCCTAAAAACAAACCAAACTAGACATGTCTATTTGAGCTTTTTGGTGATTTGAGCTTACCACAGGAACTTACTGTACTGCTGACTGGCAAACTATAAATGCATTTGTTTTAAAATAAGGAAGTTTTAGCACTGGGAATTTTGATCTGAAGTTGAAGGGAAAAAAATCAATATTTAAGTCATTTAGACATTTACACACATGAAGCAACTATATGCCATTACTTTTCACCAGCTTCTATGTGCTAGGATAATAGCACAATTTCCAGCACCCCCTAATACATATTTTATAAGTCATATGCACATTTTCAATACGTTCTGATACATTGGCAAACAATGTACTCTCTGTATTAAGAAGATACCTAGCATACAGATTAAAGGAAGCAATAATCCAACTGCAATCACAGCTAGTAAGAGCACATTCTTGATATCACCGTTTAAGAGAGTAGTTGACAAATTAGAGTTCATTCAAAGAGGAATGACCAGGACGTTGATGGCTCTAAAAGCTGAGCAAAAGGTTTGGAAAGGTAATGGGAATCTTTAATTTTAAAAAGAAAAAACTTAGGGAAAACATGATTGTTTTCTTGAATGTTTGAGGCTCTAGCATGTATAATAGGAAAAAAACGTGCTCTGTTTGTAGCACAGAAATTGAGCCTATATAAGGAAGTGGGGAGAAGGAGTATTGTTTGGTCATGTGGAAAAATTAACTTCTCATATCTAGAACTGTTGAAAATGGAATGAACTACCTTGTAGAGTATCCGTATCCCTGAAGATATATGAATAGAGCTTCATCTGTCCAGGATGATGGCAGAGGAATGCCTATATCAGCTGAAAGGTTGGACTAGATCTGAAACCACTGGGCAACTTGAAATTCCACCATGCTGTTTTACAGCTTTATTATAGTTGGTGACTAAATATCAGGGTAACCTTCTGCAATTTCTATTGTAGAGCCCCAGGATAGTATCAGTTTTATATACATCTGCTTTCTGCTCTGTGATTTTGGGGATAAAGAATTTATAGGAAAGAGCAACACATTTTATTAAGAGAAAACTACTTGTATACACAAAGACAGAATGGCATAGTGGGAAAAAGAACATGTTCTGGAGCTAGACTTCTGGGGAAGAAATAGTCAGCTCTGCCACTTATTAATTGCTTATGACTAGAGTAAATTACTTAATTTCTCTTTGTCTCAAATCTTCATCTGAAACATGGATATGATACAACAGTACATGCTTTATAGTGCTGTTGTGAGAATTCAATTGAATTATCTAGAATAGTGCTTGACACTTTACAAGTGTTGAATAAAGGTTAGCTGCTATCACTGTTCTTGTTGCTATTATGTAAAACAATCTCCAAAAGTTTGTAACCATCCAGAGCAAGATTCTCTGATTACCACATCATTTCAACAAATCAGTATGATCTGGGTATTTTTAAGTTTGAAAACAAACATTTGTCACATTTTTAAGCAATATATGCATAACATAAAATTACGGTAGGTCTCAAAAATTAAGGGACTCAATTACTGAGCCTTATATAATCAAGCAAACATTTATATAAAACTTTAGAATTTCAATAGCACTTTTGGCATCATTTTATTTACTCTTGAAAAATCTCATAAGTATTATTATTATTATATCATATCATATACAGGGGGAAATTAAGGTTCCAAAAGGTTAAATTGTTCAAGGTCACACTTTTACTTTAGTGATATCGAGATGCAGCCTTGAGTTATGTTTACCTTTTTAAATTCAAGACTCTGTATCTCTCCCTTCTTCTCTCTCTCTCCCTCTCTCTCACACACATACACGCACGTGCACACACATACACACACACACACTCAGTGTGCATGGTATCTATAATTCAAAGATCCTGTGCTCCAGAATAGGACTGACTCACTCTCCATTACATTTACTGTGTGACTTTGGACAAATTAATTTAATTCTATAGTATACATAGTGTTATGTCTAAAAGAGAATGAAAATACCTACATTGAAGTGTCTTTGTAAAATAATTCATGAGAGAAACTATGTAAAACCTATTCTTCATGTTCTATACCAGGCATATTGAATTTATTCAAACATAGTCTCATTTTCTCTTATAATTATTCTGGGAATTGAACAAGCTTAAAATAAGTTTCTTAATTTGAGTCTAAGTGTTCATGTAGAAAAGAAAATACTGTTGTTTCTTAAACATGAAAATATATTATCTTCATTAATAATGAGAAGAAAAAGTAAAACTTTGCTAAAATACCATTGCTCACTCATTGAATTGGTAAAGATCCAAAAGTTTGATAACATACTCTACTGGTGAAGGGTTTAGGGAAACAAGCACTTGCATGCATTGGTGGTGTATGTATAAAATCTATGGGATCGATTTGGTAATATCTAAAGTACAAATGCATATACACTTTGATATGGCAATTTTCTGGAAATTTATCCAACAGTTATACTTGCACATGTAAGATATAGCTAAGCACGTGATTATTCATTACAACAATGTTTGTACTAGAAAAGCATTGAAAATAGACCCATGTCCATCAATAGTGATCATTATTAGACATATTAATAATGATAATAACGGAGATGGCAAATATTCTGCAATGTGGCTGTACATATATTAACTCATTTAACCCTCAAAATAATATTCATACAGCCTTATGAGATAGGCATATTGTTATCATTGTTACATTTATTTTAAAGATGAGAAAACTGAAGCATTGAGTGATTACATAACTTGCTCAAGGTTATAAAGTTGGTAAGTGGTGAAACCAGGACTTGAACCTCATGACCTAGCACTAGAGTCAAAGTTTAACCTCTTTTATGACTGCTGAATGAATTTGGGTGCATCTATTCAACAAAATAAAATTAACCAAAAGTTATACATATAAGTATATATATATATATATTTCTATACATGGAGGAGAAAAATCTTTATCCCTTAATATGGAATTATTTTCATCACATTAAAAACTATAATGTGCTTTTATAATATGTATGTCATACTACCATTTACATAAAATGAGAAAAGTTATATATATGTATATATAATATATATATACATAAAAAGTAATATAGAAATAGGGAAAATAAGAGTTAACCCCAAGATACATGGCAGTTACTATTTTGATGTTATTTATTCTTAATTTATCAGATGAAATAACTAATAGAATCAGCATCACTAGCTGGGATATCCGAGTAAGGTCAAATATTTGTGATTTAAGCACCTGCAAAATGGCCCTGGTAATCAGGGAGAAAGTACATTTTATAAAGAATGCTTTGCAAATATATTTAGAGGGGTTTCTGGAATAGTGATACTGAGGAAATACAAAGAAAAGGGAGTCAGGAGACTTGAGTGTTAGCTAGCCCTGCTCAAACCAGATGTGTAATTTAAAAAATATTTGTTTCTGAAGAACAAAACCAAAACCAGGGGCTTCCCTGGTGGTGCAGTGGTTGAGAGTACGCCTGCCGATGCAGGGGACACAGGTTCGTGCCCCAGTCTGGGGGGATCCCACATGCCGCGGAGCGGCTGGGCCCGTGAGCCGTAGCTGCTGAGCCTGCGCGTCCGGAGCCTGTGCTCCGCAACGCGAGAGGCCACAACAGTGAGAGGCCCGCGTACCACAAAAAAACAAACAAACAAACAAACAAACAAAAAACCAGACTCTGAATATGGAAGTGAAAAGAGCTGACATGATGTCTCAGCTTATGAGTATTTCACAGAAGTATGACTTCTGTTATACTTATATGAGATATTTATCTGAAAAGAGCTTTAAAATCATCACCTTTACTGTGCAAATTTCAGTGATTTTCCTGCTATTTTACTGTATTATTTTGAGATTTCTAATAAGTAATATTAGTATATTTTGGAGACTACATATATGTACATTTTTATTATTTGATACCTTTAGTTCTAAAATTCTCTGACTAAATGACAATAGAAATCTGATACATCAGACTTCTTCAATAGTGAAACTCTAATATTTAGAAATGATTGCATTCAAGTAAATATATTACACAGTATTTTAGATATGTCTTGCCCTCATTTCTTTTCATTTTAAGTAGATAAATCATTACACTAAAATATCCCTACATGAATCTACAAATTTCATCACTCATATATTAAAAGTACATCAGACTATGGACTCCTTAACTCAAAACAAAAACAAAAAACAAAAACCCAGAAGTCAGCAAAAAACAATAGCCAAAATTTTAAGATAAAGCTTAGTACTTCTTGTAAGATATAGGAGAAAATTTGTGATTTTTCTACTAAGTCCCACAATTCCCATAAACTGTAGGTACGCTTTTATAACAAAGGGAGTACAAATAGTGTTCCTTACTATTTTCTAAGAAAACAGAGTTTCTGCCATACAAAGGCAGACAGACCCTTAGGACACTCCATTCTGCTAAGAGTTCAAAAAGGCGCGTAAAAGCAGCCCCATCAATCACAACATGAAACACACACTTTCTCACACTCTCACAGGGGTGCAAATATTTATGCAGCTTTGGACACTTATTTTCTTCATGCACTTTCACATCAGCATAGCCATTGTATACTTTTTTGCGGGGGAGGGAACATTTATGCAGTCTTTGAACTTTAGCATATTGCATTGAATTTTGTAGTACATACTTTATTTTATATACTATTTCTAAAGCTTTCAACATCTCTGTTATTTCTCTTTCTTCTCAGTCATAACTGAACATCCCTCCCACACAGACCAGCTGTTTCTCTATTTAAAAGAAGGCAAGTGATTTAACATCATAAATACCAAATTGCATCTCAAGGTCAGAGTCAAAAGCTTTTATGTCTCATTAAATTTTAGTCTCCTCATCAGTTTTTCTCGTTGAGCTACCATTTATATTTTGGTACGTGGAAAAGCATGGGACTTGTATTATCAGTTAAAACAGAAGGCTATCTCCAGCTACTAATGACTAATATAAAACATTTCCAATTAAATGTGTAGTACCTCATATACTTTGTAAATGGCAACAGCAAAACTTCATCAGCTTTCTGGTCCATTTAACAGCAACTTCCCTTCCCACTGAGGGAGAAGAAGGAAAACACCTCTTTGAATTAATCCATCCCCTAAGTGCTGAGACATAAAAATATGGACCTTTATCTCTCTCCTAAATCAAATCAGTTAGACCACTAATATAATTCTTGGAAGTGATAGATTTAATTTTAAAATATTAGATTTTTTTTTTGCGGTATGCGGGCCTCACTGTTGTGGCCTCACCCATTGCAGAGCACAGGCTCCGGACGCGCAGTCTCAGCGGCCATGGCTCACGGGCCCAGCCGCTCCGCGGCATGTGGGATCTTCCCGGACCGGGGCACGAACCCGTGTCCCCTGCATCGGCAGGCGGACTCTCAATTTCTTAGAAATTTCTTAGAAATTCACTAAAAGTAGGTAATAAAGAAAACCTATATGCATCACTGTCTGATTTTAGCACTCACTTATTCAATGATAAATAAGCAGAAGTGTGATAACATGAAGAACCTCCCATCGTTTTAGTGTCTACAGCAGTATTTCTGAAGGTAATCATGTATGAAGAAGTTGATGGCAAATCAACTGACTTCATTTATTTCCCCACCTATAAAAGGAATTTTTTATGCCTTTTAGCCCCCAAACACTTATTTTATCATAAGGAAAACATCGGACCAGAGAAGATATGTGATCTGCCCAAAGCCAAAGTGTAAATAATGGCAGAGATTCTGGGACTTGGTTTCAGTTCTGCATCTCTACATGTGTTCATAGATACTATTTGCTTAGGACAACATGTTTTCTGTTCTATTTTATTTTGTTATAATTGTTTTAAAATACTGTCACAAATTTTTTGACACCCATTTCAGTGAGAGTCAATGGGGGTATCTGTCCTGTCTCTTGAAACTGAATGGGTTTGTGATGGCTTTGACCAATGGAATATCATGTGCAATTTCTGAGGTGAGGTCATAAATCATCATTAAGCTTTTGCCTTATTTTCTGGGTGCATATTCTATTGGAACTCTGCACTGCCATGAAGGTTCCTGCCACCCTAAGGCCACCATGCTTTGAGGAAGCCCAAACTACATATATTGGTCATGTGTGGGATGCCTGGTCTGTCTCATTTGAGCTCAGCCTTTGGGCTATTGTATTCCAGGCAATAGCCATGTATGTGAAGAAGCTTCCAATGGTTCAATTCACTCACAACCATTCAAGTCTGCCCGCCTGAGCCTCAAGATATTATTGAGCAAAGAGTAGCCATCCCTGCAATACTCTGTTCAAATTCCTTACCTGCAAAATTTGTGAACATATTAAAATAGCTGTTTTACACTAATTTTGAGGTGGTTTGTCACTCGGCAATAGATAACTGGAAAACTCTTAGATTTTAGTTCTCTCCCATAGGGGTTAAGCACGCTGGTTATTTTGATACGTTTAGCTATTGCCAGTCAAAAGGTATACTGTTCTATAGCTTAGCTTTTCTTAAATGACCTTTCTTTAGAGCTATAATTCTGCCATCCTTCTACATATTATTTTTATGAGCATAGAATAGCACTTTTTTTTGTTAAATTTCTTTTTAAAATTTCATTCACTAAACATGTATTGAATATATAATCTATATTTTAAAAATTAATAGATTTCAAAGATATAGAGATGAACAGAATGAAATGATTGTTCTCCAGAGAGTGTGGGGAGAGAGAGCTGCTGTTTGATTTTTTTGTTCTTATTTTCCTCTTCCTCCTTTTTTTATTTTATAATGAAAGCATTTAGGACTTTAGATTTACCCTGAATACTGCTTTTGCATCATCTGAGTTTTTTCTTAATCATACACTGTTTTCTAGATTATATATAATTGTAATTTAAATTTCTTTTTGCAGGATAGTTTATATAGCATGTTTCAAGATTTTAATTCATTTAATACTTTTAATTTATATTTGACCACACCATGATCAGAGACTGAAAACTAAACATTTTCTGGTTTTAGAATTTCTGAAAAGTGTGTGTGTACATAAGTATGCCTGTGTAGTCTGTCATGAGACTGATTTTTAAAACATTCCATCAGTATAGGCCCTATTTATGAATATAAAATTAACAAAGTGCTATTATTTATTTTTTAATCTTCAGTAAGATTTATCAATGTTTACATCCTCTCTCCTTACTTTTTAAGATTGAGTCATGTATTAAAGTCTATCACTACTACAATTGTTTGCTTGCATATCAATAAAATAGTGTCAAGGAATATGCAGTGAGTATTCTTCAAACATAAGAAGAAATTCATGATATACTGGCATAGTTTGAATTCTAACAAAGAAAGCCTGGGGTAAACTAATGATATGTATAGTTTCATATCTACAGGACAACATTTGGAGCACTTCTAACTAGCAAGTAATTCTAAGAAAATATACTAACCATATAATTTATTTATTTAAAATTGTAAATTAAGAATCAAATAATTAAACATAAACAATAAATATCACTATTTCTAAAAATGTTATCAAATCTGAAAATATACTTTGAATGCATTAAGAAGTTCAAAAATGAGAAGAAAAAGAACATCCAGGCAAAGTATTTTTTATGCAAGGTAATTTGCATAAAAAATTTATAACACATTAATGCCATAATAGACATTTTTAGAGTTACATTATATTTAGCTAATGAGAATTGAAATGTTAATGTGTATCATAATCATAAGGCAAGCACATTCATCATTTTATTAACTTTTTCTATCTTATTTTATACATCTGACATTCAAGAATATTTGATCATTTTTCTGGACCAAATAAAATTGTTATAATTTTAGTTATTATTAGGTAATTCAATAAGCATATTTTTACATATGGCTTGGTATTAAGCTTGGCCTTATGCAAAAGTATGTATAAATCTAAGGATATAGCAAAAAGAATCATGTATTTCTATTTTAGTTCAATTTACAAAATGTGAATCTTTTTTAATGTCAAGTTAGAAAGACAGCCGTGGCAATGGATGAAAAAGGTCGGGTGAAGCAAAGTTTGCTCTTTTGGAGGAGTACTGATTATGCACAGCATGTGAGGGGAGAAATCAAGAGTACCAGGGGTCTTTGAGTCATCTTGTTAAAGCTCATTGGTTCCTCACCATGGCTTGATAAGAGCAAAACAAAACAAACCCAAAGTGTGGATACTCTAGGAGCATAATAATTGTGAAGAACCCCCTCTTTTTTTTGTCCACAAACTCTATACACTGAAATAAATAATGTTTGTTTTCTTCCAGTTCAATTGGTTCTAAGCTTCCCAGTCCCTGGAATTTTCTTGCTTGTCAATCATGCCAATGTGAGCATTCAATTCTGAGTATAAAACATGCTCAGATGAGTCCATACGCCCATGTAAAGGCTGGAATTATGAAATTATCTTTTTAATATTTCACAAATGTGTTTGCAATTTTACTTCCAGCTTTTAAATCATACATTTTGTCTAAAATAAACTAGAATAAGATAAGATTAACTTAATGTACTGCATTTCGTTCACTCAAGCACACAGGCCACAATTTGTAGTAGGTTAATGAGACGAACTCACTTGAGTCCACTAACAAATTTCTCTTTTTTTCATATAGTTTCAGAAAGACCCAGAGTCAATGGTCAGTTTTATGCCTCCTAGTATTTGCCTAGGTTGTTTAACACTTGAATCCTTAAACACACATTCCATGTAACTGATTTTCTAAATTGCATGAAAGTATATACACAATTAATAATGAGCATATTAACTGATTTATTCACATCAATATGGCTTAATTTTAATAATGCAGTTTTGATTTCTCAACTTTTCATAAGTGTACCCTCCCAAATAAACATTTTTTTGGTTCAGTAAAATTTACTCATTCAATTTAAACTATATTCATGTTAATGGATTTCTTATCACAAAAATAGCTCCAACTTCCCTGGTGGTGCAGGGGTTAAGAACCCGCCTGCCGATGCAGGGGACATGGGTTCAAGCCCTGGTCCAGGAAGATCCCACATGCTGCGGTGCAACTAAGCCCATGTGCCACAACTACTGAGCCTGCGCTCTAGAGCCCACAAGCCACAAATACTGAACCCGTGTGCCGCAACTACTGAGCCCACGTACCACAACTACTGAAGCCCACGTACAGCAACTACTGAAGCCCGTGCTCCACAACAAGAGAAGCCACCTCACTGAGAAGCCCACGCACCACAATGAAGAGTAGCCCCCGCTTGCCGCAACTAGAGAAAGCCTGAACACAGCAACAAAGACCCAACGCGGCCATAAATTAATTAATTAATTTAAAAAATAGCTCCAGTACAACATGTGTATGGAGCAGAAATACCATTATTACATTCTTTCTTCAATTTAGCTCCCATTTTTGTTATACTTTGAACATCCTGACTCTGTGATATAAGTGAAAAACACAAAAGTCAGCAATAGGTGAGCTCTGAGGAGGTTCTATATAATAACAAACAGCTGGATTGGTAGAATTATTGTGATAAATGATTCACTTTTGGGGTTTTAACCTAAATATGTGGCATTATACATCATTTAAAATGGCTGAATATTTGGACATTAATTACTTCAGGTTTTTCTAATGATAAATATAGTCTGTTTTACATGATGCCCATATTTCCAGACCTCACAAACGTATGGGTAGAAATGAGGTCTCACTGACATTGGGGTCCAGTAAAGATAGTCTCAGACCCCTTTCATTTCCAAAGGAAATCTTTTCTAGTCGCTCATCAAGACACCTCTTCATTAGGTGGCTGCTGGTGCCCATAGCAGGAACCCAGATTCACGCAAATCTGCTCTTAGCTCTCAGGATATCAAATCTGCTTTTCGTTAGATGTGGGGAAAATGGGCTTTTCCTCTGCTGTGTTTCACAGTTTGTCTCACAAAATTTTCACAAAAATATCTTACTCATTTTCAGTCCTCCACCTTTTTCTCTATTGTAATGAGGATTCAAATACCAGTTTCTCATGGCCCTCCAAGAGGGTGAGAGGAGAAAAAGGGACAAAAACTATGACATCTTCCTTATTGATTTTTTTCATCCCATTATTTCCTCCTGGTCTTTTGCACAAAATAACACTCACCTCCTTCTGAACAAAGATACAAGCATCCATATATATTATATTAGTTTCCAATTGCTGTCAGAACAAACTTAGAAGCTGGAAACAACACAAAATTATTATGTCACAGCTCTGTAGGTGAGAATTGCAACACGGGTCTCACTGGGCTAAAATGGCTAAATCATGGTGTCAGCAGGACTGCATTAATTTCTGGAGGTTCTAGGGGAGAATCCATGTGCTTGCTCATCAGAGTATTGGCAGAATTCAGTTCTGTGGTTATAGAACTAAGGTTCCCATTTCCTTACTGGCTGTCAGCCAATGCCCATTCTCAGCTTCTAGAGGTCATCCACATTCCTTGGTTCATGGGCCCATCCATCTTCAAAGCCAGCAATAATGGACAGAATCTCTTTCATGCTTAGAATCTCTCCTTCCTCTTCCTCCATTGTCATATCACTCTGACCTTCTTTTCTGCCTTCCACTTCTAACTTTAAGGCCCCATGTGATTAGATTGAGCCCACCTAGATAATCCAGGATAATCACCCCATCTCAAGTCCTTAAACTTAAGCACATTTGCAAAGAACTTTTTGTCATGTAAAGAAAATTTTATAGGTTCTGGTGATTAGGATGTGGACATATTTGGAGGGGTCATTATTCAACCTACCACATATATCAGTGAATATAAAGAAATTCTTGAGGAGTCACTAGTCAACAGCTCTGTAAACAGATCCAGAATTCCAATTTGGAATCAAGAGCTGTGATATTGAAATAGTAAAAATAAAACGTGAAGGAGGGGAAATATGGAGAAAGAAAAAGGGACTTGCAATTATAGATTTTGTTCTAAGATACAGAATGGCTGCACAATATCCAGGGAGCAATAGGAGTTAACAGATTAAATCGTAACACCCAGAAAAGGAAGGCTTACATTGAAAATTCTGACAGGCTTCTAACAACAGGACTGCAGCCCTAGCAGACACAGCTATAATAAGACCATATACTTTCCCTATGTATCTAATGACATTTTGCTGAGTTTCAAGCAGGAAGAAGCTGAGATCTCCTTAGAATATAAATCATGTCAAAAGTAAGAGTTAAACTCCAAAATAAATTAAGTAAAACTTAAAGTGACTTTTCTAAGCCTAGCACATATAGACACAAATTAGGACCATATTGTACATAAACTGTGTGATGACAATATTCTGACAAACATGAAAATGTCTTCTTTAAATAGACAGCTATATTTTTCAGGATATTCAGCTTAAAAGAAAGAACATTGTATAATGCAGTTTCAATCAAGGACGCCTTAGTGACCACTATTATTTCTATATCATTTTTCTGCAATGTATTTGGAAGTCTATATATAGTGTGTTGATACAGCGATGGTGACTACATTGAAGCAGAGGACATGTATTCATTTACAAGTAAATGTCACTAATATCTAATGACATGCCACTTCAGAAGCTGAACATTTTCTTTAAGCAGCTGAATCATTTTATGCTTAAGATGCTCTAAACAATATTTTGGAGGGCATATGTTCCATTGGCTTCTTTTTGTTTAAAAAAATTTAAGCTCTCCATTTTAATCATCAGTGTAAAAAGAAAGAGGAAGGAAGTGCATGGGCAGTTTGAGGAACTAAAGGACAAAGAATAAAGTGTGTTTATGCCTAGAAAAACGGGTGTACTCTACAGTGCTGCCTTAGCAGCCTGAAACTATTCAGTGTCAACACATACGAATGAAAAGTGAACAACCATACATAATATTGCAAAACATTCCTCCATTCCCCAAGTAATAAGCACATTTTTATAGTTTGCTACATAATAAGAATAATGATAATAGATACTTCAGAGCACTGTGTGAAGGTCAAATCAGATAATGTCGGTAAAACAATTGGCACTGTGTCATGTACACATGTGAATACGAAGTATTTCAGATATACACAAAATTACTCAATACATTTCAGTTATTGCTATTACTAATATAATTATGAAATATGACAGTTGGTTAAATAATTGGTAAACATTCTTGTGTGTATAGCAAAGTGTTATTTCAAGACATTAACCTATATTTTCCTTGTTGCCATACTTTGTACTGGATATAACAAATAGATGATTGGCTTATTTTTTGTCTTTGCATAAGTATTTTAATATTATATAAACTAGCTTTGTTTTGGGGGGCATGTAGAAAAAGGCCCATTTCAAAAAAGAAGAAAAGACACTGAGGTTAAAAAACTGTTCATGATTACTTACTGTTCTCTTAATTTTGGTGAAGTGCTACTGATATTTAGTGTCTGGGGGTATCAACGATATTAAATATTTTATAATGCCTTGCATAATCCCATAAAACAAGGACTTATTTTACCTAAAACACCAATAACATTTTAAATTCTTTTTTTAAATTATTTATTTATTTTTTGCTGTGTTGGGTCTTCGTTGCTGAGTGCGGGCTTTCTCTACTTGTGGCGAGTGGGGGGTTACTCTTCACTGCAGTGCGCATGCTTCTCACTGCGGTGGCTTCTCTTGTTGCAGAGCACGAGCTCCAGGCGCACGGGCTCAGTAGTTGTGGCTCTCGGGCTCTAGTGTATGGGCTCAGTAGTTGTGGCACACAGGCTTAGTTGCTTCGCGGCATGTGGGATCTTCCAGGACTAGGGCTTGAACCCATGTCCCCTGCATTGGCAGGCAGATTCTTAACCACTATACCACCAGGGAAGCCCCCAATAGCATTTTAGAAGGAGGGGAAAATGAGAAAATATTATGACCTGAGACTTTACCATCACCATCTTGAACTCTGTGGTCAAAAATTTTAATCTCTCAGGGCTTCCCTGGTGGCGCAGTGGTTGAGAGTCTGCCTGCCGATGCAGGGGACACGGGTTCATGCCCCAGTCCGGGACGATCCCACATGCCGTGGAGTGGCTAGGCCCGTGAGCCATGGCCACTGAGCCTGCGTGCCCGGAGCCTGTGCTCCGCAACGGGAGAGGCCACAACAGTGAGAGGCCCGCATACCACAAAAAAAAAAAAAAAAAAAATTTAATCTCTCCCTTCCATAAATCTCAACTCCCTTGCCCTTCTCTAGTTTCATTGTACTCCCTTGGCTAAACACACCCTAGTTAAATCCAACTCTCTACCTTCTTTGTATCTGCAACTGTTGAGCTGGACGTATTTGAAGAAACACATAACACCTTGTTGACTGACTTCACATCAAATTCATGATCACTAAACTCAGGTGACTCCTTAGTACTTCCTGGTCCATTTTTCCTACTATGTTCTTGTTTGCTATTTCGTATTTTCTCCTTTCTTCTTAAAATTCCAAAATCCTCCTCCCATATCCTCATGCTCAACCATTTTCTACTTTTCTAAGAACATAAAAGCCAATAGAAGAAAACTTCAACCCTTCCCCCCACTTCAATTCACGTCCAAGCATATGTCTGTATTTTTTTCCGAGAAAGAGAGGTCTATCATTGCTGTCTCCAAATCCTTTCTCCTCATTCTCTCATAAATCCACTCCAGTCAAATTTTTATATCCATCACTCTACTGAATGTGCACTTTCCAAGGTCACCAGTAGCACCCATTGCTAAATCCAATGGTCAATCCTCATTCTGTACCTTATTTGATCCATCAGTAGTATTTGACAGAGTTGTGCCCTCTTGATTAACTCAATTGGCTTTCAATACCTTCCTCTCCTGATTTTCCTTCTATCTTTCTGGCTATTCCTTCTTAGTCTCCTTTCTGGTTTCTCCTCACTTTCTTAACGTCTAAGCGTCGGAGTGTCCCAGGACTCAATCCTCAGATTTCTTCTCTTATCTCTCTTTTCTCGTCTTTGTGGTTATCATATCTAGTCTCCTAGCTTAACCGACATCTGTATTAAAGATTAAAACATTTTTTAGAAATTTAGTCTAGATGCCCTCCCTTCCCTACACAGACACACACAGACACACACAGACACACACACACACACACGCACACACACACTGAACTTCAGACTTGTATGACAATTATCATCTTAACATCTCTCCTTGGATATCTAAAAGGCATTTCTAACTTAATAGAACCAGCTAGGCTGAGCTTCTGATCTTCCTCCCAAAATATGCTCTTCCCTGTCTTCCTCACTGAAGTAAACGGTAACTCTATTCCTTTAGGTGTTCAGATTCATAACTTTGAAGTCATCCTCAACTCTCCTCTTTCTCTAAAATGTTCCACAACCAAACTCTCAACACATCTTTTTGGCTTTACCTTCAAAATAATCTGTAATCAAATGACTTTTCATTACCTCCACTGCTACCACTCTGGTCCAAGCCATCATATCTACTGATCTGATGATTACAAAGCCTCTGGTCTCCCTATTTCTGTCCTGTTCCCTTCATTCTATTCTCGATGTAACAATCATATTGACCCTATTAAAACAGTTCAGATAATTATACTTTGTGCTCAAAGCACTCCAAAGACTTCCTATTTCATTGTGAGAAAAATCCAAAGACATTATAATGACCTAAAGGCCTACAACATTACCCCCATCCCCTTCTACATTCCCTCTCCCTCACCACATACTGAATGATTTTTTTTTAACATTCCAGCCATATTTATGTTTTAGGGCATTTACAATTGCTTAATTCTTGCCTTAAGACCCTCTTGCCCAAGATATCCACATAGTTTGCTCCTATATCATTTTGAGTTCTTTGAATAAATATTCTATCTAAAATTATAGCATCATCAACCTACCATCACTCTTCCTATCCTCTTCCTTGATCTATTTCTCTCATTAGCATTTTAAAAATTAATTAATTTTATTTTTATTTATTTTTGGCTGCATTGGGTCTTCATTGCTGTGTGCGGGCTTTCTCTAGTTGTGGTGAGCGGGGGCTACTCTTCATTGCAGTACACGGGCTTCTCATGGCGGTGGCTTCTCTTGTTGCAGAGCACGGGCTCCAGGTGCATGGGATCCAGCAGTTGTGGTGCGTGGGCTCAGTATTTGTGATGAATGGGCTTCATCGCTCCACGGCATGTGGGATCTTCCTGGACCAGGGCTCGAACCTGTGTCCCCTGCATTAGCAGGCAGATTCTTAACCACTGTGCCATCAGGGAAGCCCTCTCCTTAGCATTTATAACCACCTAACATACTGTATTTTATGTACTTAATCAATTTTCTCTTTTCTAACTAGAAATAAGCTCTAGGAGGGCAGAGTTTTTTCTGTTGTATTCACTGCTCAGAGACTAGAAAGTTCCTGACAAATGAATATATATATATCGGTCATCAAATGGTAATTTGCAATGATAATTCTCTTAAATGTCTCTCTTGAGTACTTAGATCCAAGTAATAGTATAATTAAGAGGAATAGAAGAATCCTAGATAACAATCAGGAGAATGGGGGCCACAGTTGGAAAGACATTAATTGTGCATGAAAGACAGACTTCATCTATTCCACAGATTTTTCTTAGGGCTGGATTTACTGCAGTACTCAGTTACCTAGAGCAGGGGTTGCCAGAATTGTTTTTATAATTTTAGCTACAAAAATGCTTCTTAGGGTATATATACACACATATATGAGAGTATATATATACATGCATGTTTATTGGGTTGGCCAAAAAGTTCTTTCGGGTTTTCCATAACATTTTACGAAAATCCCAAACAAACTTTTTTGGCCAACGCAATACATACATGTATCTGTACACTCTCTCTTTTTTTTTTTTTATTTAACAAATTTAATCAGTTATACATATACATATGTTCCCATATCCCCTCCCTTTTGCGTCTCCCTCCCGCCCTCCCTATCCCACTCCGCCAGGTGGTCACAAAGCACCGAGCTGGTCTCCCTGTGCTATGCAGCTGCTTCCCACTAGCTATCTACCTTACGTTTGGTAGTGTATATATGTCCATGCCGCTCTTTTGCTTTGTCACAGCTTACCCTTCCCCCTCCCCATATCCTCAAGTCCATTCTCTAGTAGATCTGTGTCTTTATTCCTGTCTTACCCCTATGTTCTTCATAACATTTTTTTCCTTAAATTCCATATATATGTGTCAGCATACAGTATTTGTCTTTCTCTTTCTGACTTACTTCACTCTGTATGACAGACTCTAGGTCCAGCCACCTCATTACAAATAGCTCAATTTCGTTTCCTTTTATGGCTGAGTAATATTCCATTGTATATATGTGCCACATCTTCTTTATCCATTCATCCGATGATGGACACTTAGGTTGTTTCCATCTCTGGGCTATTGTAAATAGGGCTGCTATGAACATTTTGGTACATGACTCTTTTTGAATTATGGTTTTCTCAGGGTATATGCCCAGTAGTGGGATTGCTGGGTCATATGGTAGTTCTATTTGTAGTTTTTTAAGGAACCTCCATACCGTTCTCCATAGTGGCTGTACCAATTCACATTCCCACCAGCAGTGCAAGAGTGTTCCCTTTTTTCCACACCCTCTCCAGCATTTATTGTTTCCAGATTTTTTGATGATGGCCATTCTGACAGGTGTGAGATGATATCTCATTGTAGTTTTGATTTGCATTTCTCTAATGAGTAAAGATGTTGAGCATCCTTTCACGTGTTTGTTGGCAGTCTGTATATCTTCTTTGCAGAAATGTCTATTTAGGTCTTCTGCCCATTTTTGGATTGGGTTGTTTGTTTTTTTGTTATTGAGCTGCATGAGCTGCTTGTAAATTTTGGAGATTAATCCTTTGTCAGTTGCTTCATTTGCAAATATTTTCTCCCATTCTGAGGGTTGTCTTTTGGTCTTGTTTATGGTTTCCTTTGCTGTGCAAAAGCTTTTAAGTTTCATTAGGTCCCATGTGTTTATTTTTGTCTTTATTTCCATTTCTCTAGGAGGTGGGTCAAAAAGGATCTTGCTGTGATTTATGTCATAGAGTGTTCTGCCTATGTTTTCCTCTAGGAGTTTGATAGTGTCTGGCCTTACATTTAGGTCTTTAATCCATTTTGAGCTTATTTTTGTGTATGGTGTTAGGGAGTGATCTAATCTCATACTTTTACATGTCCCTGTCCAGTTTTCCCAGCACCACTTATTGAAGAGACTGTCCTTTCTCCACTGTACATTCCGGCCTCCTTTATCAAAGACAAGGTGACCATATGTGCGTGGGTTTATCTCTGGGCTTTCTATCCTGTTCCATTGATCTATCTTTCTGTTTTTGTGCCAGTACCACACTGTCTTGATTACTGTAGCTTTGTAGTATAGTCTGAAGTCAGGGAGCCTGATTCCTCCAGCTCCATTTTTCGTTCTCAAGATTGCTTTGGCTATTCGGGGTCTTCTGTGTTTCCATACAAATTGTGAAATTTTTTGTTCTAGTTCTGTGAAAAATGCCAGTGGTAGTTTGATAGGGATTGCACTGAATCTGTAGATTGCTTTGGGTAGTAGAGTCATTTTCACAATGTTGATTCTTCCAATCCAAGAACATGGTACATCTCTCCATCTATTTGTATCATCTTTAATTTCTTTCATTAGTGTCTTATAATTTTCTGCATACAGGTCTTTTGTCTCCTTAGGTAGGTTTATTCCTAGATATTTTATTCTTTTTGTTGCAATGGTAAATGGGAGTGTTTCCTTGATTTCACTTCCAGATTTTTCATCATTAGTATATAGGAATGCCAGAGATTTCTGTGCATTAATTTTGTATCCTGCTACTTTACTAAATTCATTGATTAGCTCTAGTAGTTTTCTGGTAGCATCTTTAGGATTCTCTATGTATAGTATCATGTCATCTGCAAACAGTGACAGCTTTACTTCTTCTTTTCCGATTTGGATTCCTTTTATTTCCTTTTCTTCTCTGATTGCTGTGGCTAAAACTTCCAAAACTAAGTTGAATAAGAGTGGTGAGAGTGGGCAACCTTGTCTTGTTCCTGATCTTAGTGGAAATGGATTCAGTTTTTCACCATTGAGGATGATGCTGGCTGTGGGTTTGTCATATATGGCCTTTATTATGTTGAGGAAAGTTCCCTCTATGCGTACTTTCTGCAGGGTTTTTATCATAAATGGGTGTTGAATTTTGTCGAAAGCTTTCTCTGCATCTATTGAGATGACTATATGGTTTTTCTCCTTCAATTTGTTAATATGGTGTATCACGTTGATTGATTTGCGTATATTGAAGAATCCTTGCATTCCTGGAATAAACCCTACTTGATCATGGTGTATGATCCTTTTAATGTGCTGTTGGATTCTGTTTGCTAGTATTTTGTTGAGGATTTTTGCATCTGTGTTCATCAGTGATATTGGCCTGTAGTTTTCTTTCTTTGTGACATCCTTGTCTGGTTTTGATATCAAGGTGATGCTGGCCTCGTAGAATGAGTTTGGGAGTGTACACTCTCTTTTTACATGTCATGAACCTTATGGTAAAGAAAATTTGATGTTTCTAATATTTGAAAAAAAAACAAACTATGAACTCTGGTGAATTTTGGTGATGCGAGCCAAGAGCTTTTGGCATTGGGGTTGTGCTGGTTGGCATACAAGTGCCAACTATCTCCTCCTCTGTGCATTTCTAAGAAGTAAAGAGAGAAAGACTCTTCTTCACTTTACTAGGTTTACATAGAGTCTTCTGGAACACAAACTACTGGTTACTGGCTCAAATTTATTTTTCTCAAGGGATTTTTTGAAACATTTTTTGAAATGTGACAATATCTCTTTGCATCTGAGCTTCAGAACTAACTCTTCAAGTTACAGAGGCTGAACTGCCCCAAGCCCATAAATAGGAAGCTGTCTTTGTCTGTGAATGACAGTCTAGAATAGTTTACATCCTGAAGTCTTCAGAAACTCTGACATTTGTTTAAACTTGTCTTCATTTTTTTTCTCAATGAAAAGGCTATCAACCAGATCTTTTTAACAATCTTATTTCAAAGTAGGAAACATCTCATGTTTTAATATGAACAGATTATTTTAAAAGAGGAAAGGTTTGAATTTATTCACAACTTGCTAACAGATGATCTCCATGGAAAACACAATGGAAACGTTTGCAGGAGAAAGATTGTTGAGGTAAAGTAAGGTATAGTTCTCCATAGTATTATGGTAGTCTTACTGAAGGTAGTCTATTAACATTCTTTTCTCTAGTTTAAAGGGAAGGCTGAATTCAACTCCAAGGGGAGTAGACAATTGCCAAAAAGATTTCTAAGACTGACCAAATGATTTGATATTCATGTGCATTCATGTAATTACAAACCTAATAGACATAAACTGATTATAGAAAACAGATGTTGGGACTTGTATATGAAAGGAAGTAACTAACTGATTTAAGATTCTAAAAATATGTATTTTTATTCAAACACACTCTTTGTATTTATCTACACTTTAAGAACATAATTATACAGCTTATTTTCCTGCTCCAAAATCTAATTTCAAAACAAAGTCCTTAACCCATGTTTAGGTACAATTTGTATTTCCAATAAGTACAATCTATACAATCTATTCTCAATAACTTTAAAGTATTTTATAATTTTGTGACAAAAATCATGCCTCATAAATAGAATACTAAGAATGGCACTTTATATGAATGTTCTTTTATTATATATTAAGTTAATACTCAGTGTATTAATAAAATGAAAAAATAATTTCCATTAAGAGTGAAAATGGATCTCTTATATCCCTCTATGATTCAGTACTAACTAGCATTTATCATGATAATACCTGTAGTTGTAATGTAGATTATTATATAATCCAAAGAAAATGTCTTTTGTATTTCAACTATTAATTAATACCTACTTGTAACATAGCATTATTCATTACACATTCCAGAGAAGCAAAAGTCTACTTATTGCAAAACTACCTCAAGGCTCTTCAGATAACCATGTGTCTCCATCCTCATGTCAAGGAACATCATTTTAATTATAGGGATTACTTAATATTTATATAATGTGCCAGAATATGCTCAAGGCAGCCCTAATATATGAAAGGCATGTATTGCCCTAAAGGATATTCTCTTGTCCTCAAACTGACATGAAAACAAAGAGGAACAGTTTTGATAACTTATAAACAATAAAGTTTCTATCTCTACAATGGTGTTTATTCCATAGAATGTAGCTGCAGTTTATTGTAGTTGTACAACTAGAGACTCCATTTGCTAGCTGATTTGTGGTTATCCATCATTTGTAAAACAGAATTTGCTTACTGATTCATGATTTCTGTCATATATTGAGCTCATTTTTGCTCTGCACAGTAGGGCATCGACAACCATTATTGCCCTTGTTCATCCTGAATCAGTAGGCAGCAATTTGTTTATGGTCACTGATTCTGTTTCTTCTCTAGATACTTTTTAAAAACCAAAGAGAAAAATAAGTGATAAGCCTCTTCCTCCAGATTCAGTTAGTCAACTGGAATCTATCATATAATTTTGCATATTAAATCAAATTATTTTTATGGGAATATCAAGGGAAACCAAAGGGATAAATAATAATCCAGTTCCTATTACATACCAGATGTTTTATGTATTATTAAATGAAATCATCATGATAATTCTATGAGGTAGCATTCACAATCTTCATTTTATAACTAAAGTGATGAAGGATATGAAGTGAAATGATTTTTCTAAAATCTCACAGCTAGTAAACGTTAGGTTTAAAAAACAAAAACAGGTCTGGGGCTTCCCTGGTGGCGCAGTGGTTGAGAGTCCGCCTGCTGATGCAGGGGACACGGGTTCGTGCCCCGGTCCGGGAAGATCCCACATGCTGCGGAGCGGCTAGGCCTGTGAGCCATGGTCGCTGAGCCTGTGTGTCCAGAGCCCGTGCTCCGCAACGGGAGAGGCCACAACAGTGAGAGCCCCGCGTACCGCAAAAAAAAAAAAAAAAAAAAAAAAAAAACAGGTCTGTTTGACTCCATCATTTTTGCTATTATACTACACAACCTTGAGAAATATATATGGGCTGGGTACCCTAGCATTCTCCAGAAATGCGTTATTGTGGCATGGAGTGGCAAAATGGTGTTTCTAGTTACTTCTTACTGAGGAAAAAAAAGACTTATGGATATGGGGGAGTGGTCTAAGTCAGAAGCTTTGATATTGGGTTACATTTGCAGCTAGCATACTGTACGTAACCCTTTATGAATCTATTGGGGAAAAAACCCTCTAATTTGGATAATCCCTTGGGGTCCTATTCAGTCTTTTACCTCCTGGAAGATAACACAGGAGACAATCTAGATGATCTTAGGTTTGGTAATGAGTTTTTAGATACAATACTATAGTTATGAAAGAAAAATAAATAAGTGGGACTTTATTAAAATTAAAAATGATCTGCTCTGCAAAAGACACCGTCAAGAGAATGAGAAGCAAGTCACAGTTTGGGAGAAAATATTTTCAAAAGACGTATCTGATAGAGAACTTATTACAAAACATACAAAGAACGTTAAAATCTCAGCAATAAAAATATCAACAATCCAGTTTAAAAAATGGGCAAAAATATAAACAGACTACTCACCAAAAATTTTATACAGATAGAAAGAAAGCATATGAAATGATGCTCAGCATCATACATCATTAGAGAATCAAGAATTAAAACAATGAGATATCACCACACACCAATTAAAATGCCTAATACCTATAACCTGACAACACCAAATACTGGCAAGAATGTGGAACAACAGGAACTCTCTTTCATTGTTGGTGGGAATGCAAAACAATACAGCTAAATTGGAAAGACACTGGCAGTTACATATAAAACTAAACATTCTCTTCCAATAACCTAAAGAGATTGAAAACTTAAGCCCACAAAAAATTCTATATCCACAGTAAAACCTACCTGTGGATGATTGCAGCAGCTTTATTCATTTTTGTTAAAACGTGGAAGCAACCACGATGTCCTTTAGTAAGTGAATAGATAAATAAGTTGTAGTGTAGCCCGAAAATGGAGTATTTCTCAGCGCTAAAAAGCAATGAACTATCAATTCACCAAAAGAAATGAAGAAACCTTAAATGTATCTTATTAATTGAAAGAAAGCCACCAGGAAAGGCTACATACTTATGACTCCAACTACATGACATTCTGAAAGACAAAACTATGGAGACAATAAAGAAGAAAATGGCTTATCGCATCTTTACCGCTTCTTCTAAAAAATACAGATTATGAAAGTAACACATATATTGTCAAACAGGTGCTGCCAAAGCAGTGTCATGTCTATTCAGGGGATGCAGAGAGACAGAAAGACAGCCAGACCTAGGACATCATAATAAACATTAAAAATGCTTTAAAATGCGTACACCTCTCTCCACGAGAATATTTTGGAAATCAGCAGACTAAACAGCACTAAGTCAAACATTTAAATTAAAAGCCACAGCTGACTAAATATTATTGTATCTGTTTATTTTATTATCTTGAAAGACAGCTGCTTCCTACGTGAAAGCAAATTAAACTTAGTTAACAAACTTCTTTAATTTGATGGCATGAACTCAAAATTGATGTTTCAAAACAAATGTCACAATTTTAACTTACCTTGACCATTATGTAAATAACCTGCCCTTTTTCATGTGTTGCATAGGAAAATGGAAAGAGATCTGCATGGAAGTCAGGGGGTCATAACTCTAACGTCAGCCTGGTCTCTGGAGAAGCTGTGTATCTTTGTTCAAGTGACTTCATCTCTCACAGCCTCAGCTTCCATTCCATGTACTCTCAACGTGCAAAATAGATAAATACACCTGGTCTAAGAAGGAAAGGGGCTCCCTGTCTGCTCCATGCCTCCTGTCCCAGCACAGGAAGACCACACAGAACACAATGTGAAAACCACTTAATAGAACATGGCTCAAATGATTTCCAGTTCTGAAATTCTTTTTTTCTGTGTAAATATTCAAAACAGTATAACTCCCTCCTGATTCACAGAGAACAAGACTTTTACTCAAACAATGCTACTCAGGCTCATACAATTTGAGGGCTGGAAAAGAATTTGGCAGACTATTCAGGTCATCTGCCTGGCTCTGAATGGATGTGGCCTTAAATGATCCCAGAATTATTTTTTACAATATTTAGAAAATCCAGACAGGCATTTCTGAAGAAATCCCAACCAAGTTATTTTTCTACAGCCTCAAAACTTTTTTATTTAGGAGAATTCTACCTATATTTCCTCTTGTTCATCTTCTATGGAAACATAAATAATAACTATTCACATAGAGCATCTATTTATTCACTCTACAGGGGATTATTAAGCTCCTAAACAACACTAAGCAATCTCCTAAGTCCTAGAAGTACAAAGGGGAACAGAACCCAGTTGCATCCAGGAACTCACGGTTTAGCGAGGAATATTTTTGTATGCTGGGTGGTGGGAAGTCTCAGGGAAAGAGCACAAAGGAAGGCCTAACTCAGCCTGTCCTGGGAGATGGGGTCAGACAATTTTCCTATAGAAATCAATGCTTCAACTGCATTCTGAAGGATGAATACAAGTTAGTCACTCAGGAAAATGGTACAAGAGAATCTCAGACAAAAGGAAAATGGGAGATAGGAAAGTATGAGAGAGCATGGAATACACATGGGCATTTGAATGGCTGGACCACAGAGTTCCTTCCTGAGTACAAAGCCAGAATTGTCTCAGAGACCTCACTGTATCGTTAAGACAGTGCGGTGGACTGAGGCCATCAAATTTGAGTTTTATAAAGATCTTCCTCCATCAGGTATGTGAATAAAGTATTAGAATGGGAAGGCTGGAGGTAGAAAGTTAGATGGTGTTTTCTGTAATTTAGGTAAGAAATGATGTGGGCTCAACACTCACTGTTCAGTGTCTTAAATCATTTTAGTTGCTTTGCTCTGAAACCTCTCACATTTTCTATGGCTGGGTGTATGTATCATCAAGGCATCTGGATAGGGACAGTAGCTCAGCTGAGAAACACTTGTTTTTTCAATTGATATCAAGTAGCCTCTTTACCATACTTTGTAGAGTTATTATTTCATTGTTAGTAGTCAGCTGATTGTGTTATTCTGTTTGGTGTTAGAATCATAAAATTTTAAATCTGCAAGAGTATTTCTAATTCATTTGGTCTGTTTGTTTTCATACCATGTTTCTCCAAAACCTAGTTTTCTTTTGGGGAAATGACAGATGAGGCTATTGGATAAAATGCAGACAGAGCTCCTGGCCTTGTCACCCAGTATAACCAGGACCGGCCCTGCCAGTCATTGTAACCAGCACCGTTCCTGTCTCCCCTGGTAACCAGCACCAGCCCTGTCACCCACTTGAATGATTTTTCTTGATTTTGTGTGTTCTAATTAAGATTTTATTTGCAAAACAGGATCTGTTGCTAAAGTTATAACCTCTCCCTAACTTCACCAATAAAAAATTCAAACACAATGAAGTTAAGGGCCTTGCTTGTGTTTATACTTAGCTAGTGAGCAGCAGAGCTCAAGTAGCAAAGCTGTTAACACATTCAGGAAGAGTTGGAACCTCTTCTAGAATCTGAAACTCTCCCTAATCCCCAAGTCATATTCTGATCTTGCCAAGCTTCCTCATTCCAGATATTAATGGCAGGGCATTTTAGACTTCCTGTTAAAAAAGAACACAGCTTATTTCTAAGAGTCATTTTCTTCCCATGTGAATATGTATGTTTGTGCGTATTGTGTGTGGGTGTTTCTGTTTGTAATGAGATGGATATATAGGTTTGGATTTACACATTTTGTGGTAGCTAAGAAAATATTATGATAGGGTTCCATTGCACAGGCTAAACTATTACTATTGGGTAAAAAAGTCAACCTCTGAATTCAGAGTAAAGCATGCGGCAGGATTTTTTTTTTTTTTTTTTTTTTTTTAAGCTTTGGGAAGTTTCACTCTCTGGAATCATCTACAGATACTTAATTCATCAGCAGTAATTTTTTAAAGTAATCATAAAAGAGTGGCTCTCAAAATTTTATGTGTAAAGAATCACTTGGGGAGGTTGTTTAAAAATGTAGATTTCCACACATTTCCTCCAGATCTCCTGACTGAGTGAATCTAAGATAGGGGTCAGTAATGCCCACTTTCAGTAAAGACCCCAGGTGACTCTGATGTGGGCCTGAGCACCACACTTGAGAGACTGATGTAGCTCTAACTACATTTTTAAAAGGGGTTGATGTAAATGGTTTTGCTGAACCCCTTAACCTGGCTTGTCTCTTTTAAGTAAAATTATCGTACCACACGAGTCAGGGACATGGAACCAAACCCATCCCTGCTAAGTCTTACAGGATCAAGTGGTCATAGGGTTCATTCCCAGCATAGTTTATATTTCCTTTAGCCTAAATATCTTTCACCAGGCACAAAGTTCATGTGTTTGGCACAATAGAAAGTTAGTTCTTGTTCCAAACACTTACTCTATCCTTCATCCTCCAAATATCTGCTAGACAGTGAGATCCATTAAACTGCTGTGTTGTTTCCTGTGTTAAAGTTTCAAGAGTTTCTCATCAAGAGCAGAATTAAGATTAGATATTAACATAATCAAATTTTATCTCTGCATGTGTTTTGAAAGAAAAGCAAAAAGTATTTTGACTTTTATAAAAAACATCACATCTTAATTTAAAATTATTTGTTATAAGACAATGCCCTTATTCATTTTTTTCCCCTGTGATGATAAGTAAAAATAAGCTTAAGGCAGTAAATGGCCTCGGAGACCTTCAATGGCCTGCCAAGCTCTGTGCTTGTGGGTTATTTCCAGTTCCATTTCATTATAAAGGACTTATTTCAAGGACACTGGGGCTGATAATCATGTCAAGCCCAGCCTCAGAAGAAAACTGGGAAAAAGAGTATTTACTCAAAGACCAAACCACCTCTTGATAGATTTGGACTAGAAGAGAGAGGTCCCAATAGATAGTTACTTTCTAAATCAAAACACCCTAAAAAATGAAATATATATGAGCAGATTCTTCTTTTCCTTTTCTGCTCTATTTCTCCCTTCCTTCCTTCTGTCCTTCCTTCTTTCCTTCCTTCCTTCCTTCCCTCCTTCCTCCCTCCTTTCCTTCCTCCCTCCCTTCCTTTTCTCTCCTGTCCTTTCCTTTCCTTTCTTTCTTTATGGGTAGTTTTTCTAAAAGTTCAGTGAATGATGTCTGACCTCAAAATAGGCCCACTAATACTGAGTGCTTATTATTTATCAAGCAGTGTCTTAAGTGCTGTATATGTATGAAATCCTCAAAATAACTCTGCTGAAACGGGTATTTGTATTATCTCCACTTTACACATGAGGAAGCAGTGGCACAAAAAAACTAAGTAACTATATTATATGATCCCACAGCTATTGTCTGTAAGAACTAAAGTCAACATAATTCCCTATTCCTATGTTAAGGCTGGGAGCAAGCATAATTTCTAACTCCTATTGCTGAAATATTTATGATAAGGGCTCTGGGACTTGCTTCAGTGTGGTGGAGGGAGGGAGGTGTAGGGGAATAGGTGTCATTATAGTTGAAATAAGATCGTCCATGAGTAGATCATTGTTGAAGCTGGGTGGTAGGTTCATTATAATAGTCTCACTACCTTGTATGTGCTTGAAACATTTTATTATAAAAAGATTAAAATATATGGAAAACTAACTAACTAACTAAATAATTCTGCAAACAAGCTCCAAGAAAACCTCGTTCCTGGATTGTGATCTGTCTCAACCAGCTTACTTATATACTAATAGCATGCTCTTCAACACTTCAAGACTCTTGTGACAAATCCAAAGCTATGGTATCATAAATTCTGCCCACTTGCCTGCAATACAAGATGCACCCTGAAGTCAGCCAACCTTTCCCCTACTGCGATACTGCCCACGAGTATCCTCCTCTGATCTTTCCTTTCCTTTTGAGACACTACTAAGACTTTGTAAAGGTGGCTGGTGTTCTCCCTTACTGCAGTAACTTCATAAACTTAGTTTTGCTTGGTGAATACGTTTTTTCAGGATATATTTGGGAGGTTGGCAACTGACTGCTGTCTAATAATTATTAGGAATTAGACGACTGTATTTTGTTATAGACATAATAAATAACCTGTTCTCCTCTAATTCTTCTCAAACTAGAGATATCACTACAGCAGAATAAGGAAATTGATATCAACCTTAAGTAACTACTTAAAGAATTTTTGACATTTCCTTAAAATAGAAATCCAAAAACTAAAGTATTTATGCTTGTGTGATTCTTAAAGCAAAGAGCTTTACAAAAGTTCTCTACAAATAAAAAGAATTCTCTGACTAGTTTCCCTAACTCACATCAAATATAAATTGTGAGATTTAAATTGTGGGGATAAAATAATTAATTTTTCAAAAACAGTTGTTTGTATATTACAAACTTCTTTAATGTAAAAAAATATTGCTATTCTGAAATTTTACTCAATCAGGAGACCAAGACTGGTCAATTTAAACACCAAAAACAACAAACAGAAACTAAGACAAAAAACAACCGGAAAAAAACCTAGTTATCTCAGAATGATGTAGCTTTCCTGATAAAGGAAACGTCACATGGTAAATATTTCAGGTGTGAACATACAAGGCTCAAGGAGGTCCCGTTTCTTTGGAAATAGCTGCAAATATATTCATCTGAGTAAAACAATCATCTGTGTCCAGTCATGCATGCTGTCTGCTCCCGTGGCTGTCACTGCTGTCGATCTGAACTTGAGAGGTAATGGACTCATGATTCAAGGAAACTGCTGAAGTGTGTACTCAGGCTTCAGTTGAAGAGATGGGTTCATTTATCATCATAATAAGTTATTACCATCGAGAGGTCACAACTCATTGAAGAGACAGTCAGTCTAATTGGATCAATTCCGTCAGCTTTCGACGTGCCTCAAGGAGATAAGCACTCTTTCACAGGTAATTTTCAATCACCCAACAAACTACCTGTTCAATAATTCATCACATTTCAGATTGGGATCTTATCACATAGCTCCTTTTTCCATGTGGCAAATGTTGAATTTTAACTACTTGGAATCTCTGACCTAGGTAATATAGGGAGAGCTTCAGAAAAAGTAAGGTGAGAGAGTGTCTGCTTTACTCAACTACTACTGTTGGAAGTGATGAGAAGACCTCAGTAATATAAATGTAAGCTTTATGCTTCCCCAACATGCCCTGCTGACAATAACAGAATTTCCTGAAACTACCTGGTAAGATAAGAGTACTACTGGAATCCTTGTGATTAATTAAGCATGACAACAATTTTTAGCTTATAGAATTGAGGCACTTAAGTGATCACATCAAAGCAATAATCTTTACAACAAAGTCTAGAATAGAAAATTAATAGGTTATAATAGATCAAAATAAAAACAGACTGTTACTTAAAATATCTTATTTTACAACTTTGACAATATTACAATATTGAGTGGGGCAGTAGATAGTCTCTGAGGCAAACTCACCTCAAATCAAATGCTGGCTGTGTCTTTAAATAGCTAAGTTACCTTATAATTACAAGCATATTATTTTTCTCCACTATTTTTTACACAAATGGTGGTCATATACACACTATTCTACTTCTAGGTTTAATTACTTAACCATATACCTTGGATTATTCCATATTCGTAGACAAGAACTTCTTTTCTTATTTATAGTTTTATAGTGTTTGACTGTGTGTATGTACCAAAATTCACTTAATCAGTCTCTCAGTGACAGACATTTTTGTGTTTATCACAAACATTTATGAATGAATAACTTTGCATTTCACACATTTATATATACCAGTAGGAAAAAATTCCCAGAGGAGAAATATATAAGCACATGTGCATTTGTAGCTTTGGTAAAGATTTCTAAATTAGTTTTCTTGGATTGCATCAATATGTATCTCCACTACCAATATTATAAGATCTTTGTCGTTTAAAAATCTTACTAATGCTGTGCTATCCATTTTGCCATTTTGCTCTCTTTTCCAAGATAAATGACAATTTCTCAGTGTAGTTGTATTATGAGTCAGGTTGTACATTGTTTCATATACCTAAGAGCCATGTGTATTCCTTTTCTATGAACGGTTCATTCATATCTGTTGCCCATTTCTTTATTGAACTATTGGTCTTTCTTATCAATTTCTATAACTTCTTTAGATATTAGATTAGGCTTTTGTTTGCAATAAATTAAAACAAAATGAGAATTATCAAATTTTAAAAATAATTGATATTTTACTTGATTTATTTGCTAAGGCTGCCACAATAAAACCATAAACTAAGTGTCTTAATAAACAGAAATTCATTGTCTCACAGTTCTAAAGGATACAAGTCCAAAATCAAGGTGTTGGCAGTGTTGGTTCCTTCTGAAGGCTGTGAGAAAATGATCTGTTTTAGGCCTCTTTCCTTGGCTTGTAGATGGCTGTCTTCATGTTCACATGGCATTCTCCTTGTATGAGTATCTGTCTCCAAATTTTCCCTTTTTATAAGGATATCAGTCATATCGAGTTTGGGTCTACCTTAATGACCTCATTTTAACTTGGTACATTATAGCTGCAGGGTGTTGATGCTGTCTATAATGCCTATAAAATTAACTTCCCTAATCAGTTATTGATGGACAGAAATCTTAAATCCCTTTAAATACTTCAGTAAAGCAGGAATAGTTAGATACTTAATCACGTCATTTACTTGGAAAGACATGAAGCGATGCTTGTTTGATTTATTTTGGTACCTTCAAGATAAAGTGTAAAACACTCTGCTGGTTTCTCAAAAATCTAGATAACTGATTTAGTTTTTTTCACATTTCCATAAAGCTGCTGTTTAAGTTACATAATCTACTTACTTGCTAAAATCAACTCTCTGTGATTGTCCATTTTTATTTTTATTGCTACCTTATCTTTACCACCACCAGATGCTATATCAGATAGCAATAATAAGCAAGGGACAAAGCATTTTAACAAGTGTCTTATATTGATACAAAGATTACCTCTGTATAAATTACTGCAGCATACAACTACAGAAATTCTCAAAGCAATTGACATTCATGAACAGATTCTGCATGCTAAGGGCATTTTTGCGGGCTTTGTACTATTCTGAGGAGGTGCTGGAACTCTCAATTTGCAGATATTGAAAGTAAGTCTCAACTAAATAATGGGATGTGTCACGATTACAAAACTAATAAGGAAGAGATGCGGCATTTGAATCAGATCTATGAAAGGCATAAGGATCAAAACACTGAAAATAACTTACCAGAGCCTCCCCATGCATAAATAATAGCTTTCAATCAAGAGCAAGATGGTGGGAAAGGATGGGACACAGGTATGTATAGAAAATGAAAATGAAGAAAGAAAATAACTACTCCTTTAGTAGTCCACAATCAAGATGTCAGCAGGATTGGTCTCCTCTGAGGGCTGTGAGAGAAGGAGCTGCTCCAGACCTCTCTCCTTGGCTTACAGATGGCCATCATCCTTCTATACATATCTGTATTCCATCCTTCTCCACCATCTTGCTCTTCTCCCACTACCAACAATTAAGCAGCATACACTGGGTTACCTACAAAAACCCAGTAGATAAAACACTCTGGCCATGATAGGTTCAGAAAGGGCATAATACTGCCCCGCTAAACTACAACAGCAATAGTTAGTGGGTCTGATCTATTGCAAGTGGCAGAGGCCAGCACACTGGAGGTTTGTCCCACAAGGACTTGGGCTAGTACATCAGAACCAGCAATCCACTGGTTCCTTATAGTTCTTCACTGAGCTGCACATGAAACACAGGTGTAAAAGTGTTATTGAAAAGGATATAGTAAAAATGTAACGTTTTCCATTAAGATTTGATTGAAACTTTCAAATTGATGGTGGTTTTGCTTTCTTTACTTTTGAGATAAGGAATGGGGGTTTCATGGTCTTCCATTTTACAATTCCAAATAAAAAATTATACAGAGTACCCAAATTTCTATTTTCACCTTGTGTGTTTTGTCGTTCATTTGATAACCATTGTGTTAAACCCCAAGGCTAAAGAGGTGACCAGCCTGAGGTCCCATGGTAGGTGGCAATCCGTGGAGAAAGCATTATTAAACTTTTGTGTTACTCTTAGTTTCTTTTTGTAGGGACAAATTTCATCTGCTATCATATTCCTTTTACTGGAAGAACTGTCTACATTTCTTCTAGTGATATGTTGGTGAAAAAGTATCTCAGCCTTTATTTCTCTGGAATACTCTTTGTTTTGCCTTCCTTTTTCAAAGATATTTTGGCCTGGTAAAAAATTCTAGATTAATAATTTTTGTTTGTTTGCCGTTGTTTCTTCCCCCCCCCCCCGATATTTTAAAATATCTCTGTACTATATTCTGGCTCTTGTGATGTCTAAGAATCTTCTATCTTATATTTGTTCTTCTGTTCATGTTGTGTCTTTCTTTCTCTGGCTGCTTTTAAGATCTTCTCTTTATCTCGACCACTGTTTGTTTTTCTAATAATTTGATTCTGATGTACTTTGACATTATTTCCTTATAATTTGGGGTCTGTTTCTGTTGACTGATTTTTCTCCTGGTTATGGCTCATATGCCCCTGCTTGTTTACATGCTTGGTCATTTTTTATTTGATGCCAGACATGTTAGATTTTACTTTGTTGGGTGCTGAATTTTGTTGTAATTAATTAAATAGTATTGGATTTTGTTCTGGTATGCAGTTTTGGAATAAAGTGGTTTCTTTTAAGGTCAGCTTTTAAGGTTTGTTAAGGTGGGTTAGAGCAGCCTGTAGTCTGGGGCTAATTTAGCCCTTCTACTAGGACAGTACTAAGTATTTTACTGAAGTCGTCTCTATTATGACACTGTTCCCCTTTAGGTCATGGGAAAATGAGCTAGGAATTTTTTCTCATTACTTTTTGGTAGTTCTTCCATCAACATTAGATAGGTAGTTTTCTGCCATCCAAGTCAATATTCAGCCAGGTTGTAAGTTTCCTTTACATCTTTACAGATATCTGGATTGATTCTCTCTTCTCTCTCTCTCATTTTCTCTCCACCTTCCTTTTCCCTAATATTCTGTCCCAAAAGTTCTAGCTTCCTGGGCTTCCCTGAACTCCAATCTCCCTCTTTCAAACAATGTTGTTTGGGTTTTCCCTCAATGCATTTCACCTTGGAAACTACACCCCGGCAACAATCTTAGCAGCTGTTAAGCCTGAACTCATCTATTTCTTTTTTCTCAGGGATCACAGTCCTACACCATCTGCTGTCCAGTGTCTAAAAACTCTTGTTTGACACTTTTTCTCAAGTTTTCTTGTTGTTTAAGAAACGTTTATTCAATCATGGTCAGAAGCAAAAATCCAAGATATTGTCTTTGAAAAGCTTTTTTAGTATGATTTTTGAAATTCTAGTCTTTGATTCAATTAGAGTTTATTTTTATGTATAATATGAGGTAGAGATGGTTATTTTTTTCCTCTTTAGATAACCAGTGGTACCAGTAGCATTTATTATATGGTCTACCTTATTGTCATTGATCTGCAATATCTGTATTGTTAAAAATCAAGTATCCATATATGCATGGGATATTGCTGGGCTATTTTTTTCAGCTCTATTGAGCATTTTTAACCTATTTTCTCACCAACAGCACTTTGTCTCAGTCATTATTTCTTTTTTAAAATGAGTCCTAAGTCTTTATATCAGGTAAGTTTTGATTAATACTCCATTTCCAGCTTTCTTTAGGATTTCCTTTAATTATTTTTGGCCCTTTGGTTTTCTGTATAGATTCTATCCTTGGTACTTTTATTACTTATCGCTATTATAAAGCACTTCTTTTTTCGTTAAGTTTTTTTTTTAATGGAGTACTGTTGCTTTACAATATTGTGTTAGTTTCTACTGCACAGCAAAGTGAATCAGCTATTCGTATACATATATCCCGTTTTCTGGATTTCCTTCCCATTTAGGTCACCACAGAACACTGAGTAGAGTTCCTTGTGCTATACAGTAGGTTCTCATTAGTTATCTATTTTATACATAGGATCAGTAATGTATATATGTCAATCCTAATCTCCCAATTCATCCCAACAGCCCCCCCTTCCCCCTTGGTGTCCATACATTTGTTCTCTATGTCTGTGTCTCTATTTCTGCTTTGTAAATAAGATGGTCTACATAGAGGACTTATTTTTAAAGTGTTGTTTTAACTGATTTTTGCTGATGTAAAGAAACACAATCGACTTTTATATATTAACTTTGTATACAGTCTTTCTTGATTCACCTATTAATAATTTATCTTCTGAGTTCATAAAGCAGATAATCATATCATCTACAAATGGCAGTTTTATTTCTTCCTTTTCAATCTCTGTATCTTTTATTTTTTATCTTACTGCACTCTCCAAATATTCTAGTACAATGTTAAATAAAAGTGGTCAGAGTGAAAATTGTTTGTGATCTTAAAGAATTCTTTCAACATAGATGCTATTCATTTTTGTGTAGATACTCTTCATCAGATGAAGAAGTGCCTTTCCAATCCTAGTCTACAAAATTTTTAAAACATCATGAATCATTATTTAACTTTAACTATTTCTTTTTCTACCTCTATCGAAATATTTTTTTCCCTCTCCTTTAATCAGTCAATATTGTCAATTACTTACACTGACTTTTTGATATTAAACCAACATTGAACTCCTATGATAAAAGTAACCTGGCCAATTTAGTTTTACCATTTTTATACATTATGGATTCTGATTGTTCATGTTTTGGTTAGGATGTTTGCATCTATTTTCATGAATGAGTTTGAACAGAGATTTCCTTTTTCATACCTCCCTGATATCCAGCATATTAAGCCACATAAAATTGCTTGAGGAGTAGTCCTCACTGTTCTGTTCTCTGGAAACCTTGTAAGATTGAAAAAAATTTTTAAGGTTTGAAATGTGATTGAACAAAATAAACAGAAGTAAACAAAATACTTGTTTTCTTTATGGGAAGAACTTTTTGGCTACTGTTTCAATTGCTTTAATATTCATATCACTTTTCACATTTTTCCACTTGAGTCAGTCTTATTAATTTTCATTATTCTAGAAATTTGACTTTGAGTCCTCATAGGTAGGCTAATTTTGCATAGTAGACATTACCAGAACTATGGGCAATAAATGAGTTCTTGAGTTCTTTTGTTTGCTTTTTAATAATATGTTTCCTCATTTGCCCCTAACAATTCATTTGGTTTATTCTTGACAACAGATCTTCTTCTAGTACTACTCCACTACCAAATCATTTTTTATATGATCTCATTTATGGAATAAAAATTTAATCACAGTTGATTTATACTACTTACTTTTATGGCCCTACCGTTCACCACATACATAATACTTTCTTAATTAATCCATTTAATCTAAGACTTAAATTGAAGGACATTAAGGATGAGGGAGAGAGTTTGACCTTTACTTCTGAATAATTTTGAGGAATGTGGAGCAAAGAAGTCAGAAATACAAATTATGCTGCTAAAAGGAGAGTGGATCATGCTTATTAGTAAGTTTTTAGTTTTTTTTTTTAACCAAGATTGAAATCATCTTTCAGTTCTAACTTAAATCCCAACTCAAGAGTCATTTCTGAGCCATCTAATGAAAACTATTCTGTTGTTGTTAAAAATGTAGCATTGATCACAAAATATTTGTGAAGTTCCTTTTATGTAACAAGGACTACCCTATCCTGTAAATCTCAAACATCAATCTCCTTCAAATCCACAGCTTTAATTAGGGATCTGAGGGGTAGAACTGAAAGTCAAGGAAACACAGCAAAGAAATACCAGAGATTACTTTTAGAACCAGATCCTCTTTTGTCTGCAGACTCATAATGTGCATCTTAAGCTAAACTGTAGGTATTCTTGGCAACTACATGAAACAATTTAAAAGTTTCTCTAAGCTAGAAACAGAAAAAGATAGTATAATGTTGTAGAAAATAAACATTGTTTTGTAAAGACCACATCACACAAGATTAATTTAATAACACTCAGAGAGAGATTTTCAAACCTTAATGGTAATGCGGGAACAGTAGATAGGCCAAGCCAGATTCTCAGGGAACTTTACAGATGGGAAGAGAATTGCTTTTGGAAGCTGCAGTATCTATTTCAGACCACTAGGGTAACCTTAATTAAATGACCATTTCAATGTTCCAATAGCACTTAGTTTACTAAAGCAGTAAATTATTCCAACTCTGAAATACCCAAACTGTTTCTCAATAGCTGTAGCCTGTAGCAAATCAGCAGGACTATTTGTCCTCTAGCTCTTTCCATTCCTGCCTAGTTTCATGCTTCAACAACTGCCCTAAAACCAAGCATTAACCTGTGCCAAGCATTTTGAAAATAAGCTGCTGCCTAGTAGAGCCCTGTGGGTGCCTGACTTAATTCTCTTTGAATATCTAGAATGGAGGAGGGCAGGGAATTAATACTCGATTGTGACAATTGTGCTAAATACTCACTCACATATGAGAAAACAAACATTTTCAAGATTGCTGTTGAGGAACTAACTCATAGTTGAGACTGTAATCCAGCAAGACCCTCTGGGGCCTTCTCAGGACAGACCCCCTCCCCCATGTCCTCTGCTGGCCTCTTGTTTGTAGAAAAGCTGTAGGCTCCCAGGCCTCCCCTGAGTCACAAACCCTGGCTCAAGAATTAATGATTGAAAGGATGTGAACATGTAGTGACAAAAATAGCAGTTGGGCCAGGAGAATTGGTAAGAACTTAAACAATAAATCAGCCATATGACAGTCACAGAATCTTTAGTTCCTCCCTGAAGCACCTAGATAACTGTATCTGATGCACATTTCCTGAGTTGTTTTACAGATGTTAAAACCCCCACCAAATGGAAGAAGTTAACTACTTAATGACCATAAGCACTAGCCCACAGACTTATTGAACCTGAAGATTGATAATGTTAAGCCCTGTGGCGCTACCCTGTTATCTTGCTGTCAACCAATCAGAGAATTGTGTTCAGGCTGATCACACACACCAGGCAACTTCCCTCCATCATTTTGCCTTTAAAATCACTTCAAGGATTTTGGGTCTTTTGAGCATGAGCCACCCCATTCTCCTTGCTTGGCCCTGCAATAAACCTTTCTCGGCTCCAACTCTGATGTTTTGGTTTGTTTGGCTTCACTGTGTGTTGGGCACAAAAACTTGCAATTGACAACAAGATCATGGAAATTTTTTAAGTGGGTAGTATAAAAATGTGCTACCTTTTTCTACGCCTCATCCACCATCCACATACATAACTATATTCACTTATGTACTCCTCATTAGTCCAAAGAGGAACTGTAGTCAATAAAAATGTTTCTTAAGATGAAAAGTATTCCTTCGCTAAATTGGCTAGTGCTCTTGAGTTTAATTATGATCAGGCAGGTTTCTATGTTAGCAAAGTGTATCCCAAGTGAGAATAGTTTTACTATTTGGGGTTAGGTTACCCAAAAAAAGGAAGACTGGCATGTGGCACCTTCATTATAACAATATGTACAACACATCTCCCTTCTGTTAGAAGTGGATTTATAACCAAGTAACTTGGAAAATGTTTAAAAATTGGTTATATAAATATTTAGGAAAAGCTAATAGCATCTCATAAATATATACATTTTTTGACTTAGGAATTAACAATAAAAAGGCAGAGGAGGGATCATGTACCCACAGCCCCCTGGTCATGGATGTAAATGAAATTCAGTATTTAAGCAGATGTACTAGTTTCTTGATATACTATTTCTGTCAGATTCAGGCAATGGCTCTGATTCCTACAGCAATTACTGGTAAAGAACTTAGCCTCAACTATTTAGAAAAGTGGCTTTACTGGATTTACAAACAAGGGCTTACAATTTTCCATTTCCTTAGCAAGATATCAAATCAACCAAGCTAAGCATGTCATCATGACTGTAATTTATGTGATATAACATGACAGTTAAGATGTACTGTGGTAATTTGTGAGAGTTGGCAGTATTATTGTAGTATCAAAAATTTATATGGTTCAGTTATTAAGGCGAATTATTTCATTCATACTGAGATATCTGACTGTAAACCACAGAGGGATTTCACATTACATTAAAAAATGTCTTCCATATTCAAATAATTTGTACACCCTGTTACGATTATTTTGTTCACTGAATGGAAACTGAAGCACAGGCAAGCACAGCTTTTTGATGTGAAAATGATGTGTGGGGGACATGAAGTACTTCATTGTGGGTGGATATAAGAAGCAGTTCAGCCAGGATAAGGGAAGTTATCTTTGGGAACCAACAACTATGAACAGGATGTCCAAATCCTTTGCTCTGATGCTATTTAATATCGCATTTGCTTGCTTTCCTTCTGTCAGTTTGATTTTCAGCCAACAGAAAGCAAAAGCATATGACCAAAGAAGAAATGATGGAAAATATGGTAAAGCATATACTATTTAAAAACTATCTGTAAGTAAATTTCTCCATTGTAAGAAAAGTAAGACCTCTGAAACTCATCCAATGACTCTTCTCTAAACTCCTCAGAGCAGTTAGAAAAAAGACAGTTTATGTACGTATTTTTTTTTTGGCAATTTTAAGCTATAGACATTCAAGTTGTATGTGCTATTTTATTCCTGTCAGGGATTCAGGACGTTCCTAAATAGAATAGGATAGAATGACTTCTTGTTGGAAAGGGCTTTGAAGTAAAAGTTTAATTGGATTTTATTACAGATAGAAAATTTTATGCAATATGCACTGTCTCTTTAAAAATACATATTCGATGAAAAAGTGTTTTATTCATTTACACATTTCTCATAATGGTATTCAGAAGCTTGTAAAAATAAGAAACAAGCCATGAATTAAAATGTTTTCAGTCAGCTAAAACCACTAGTTCCCATTCATATGAACTAGTAAGGTTTTCTATCTCAATACTCACACGCCACTATTAATATATTTTAATTTATTTAATCAATGAAGATTTCTTCAAAAGTAATGTTATATTCTTATAGGTGAAAACTAGGCTTAAATAGCATCAACTTGCTAGCGAATTTTTCTCGGACTGTCACAATTTCTGGTGTGATTAGGTGACTTAACTATTAGCTGAAAAGGTATTAAGTTCCACAGACCAAGCAAATATTCCCACTTAGAATTACTATATCAAATTTTGTTTCCAACAAATTGTTAAGCAAAATAAAATAAAATAAAATAAAATGATAAAAGCCAAGGAACCTATCTAGATAAAGTTAATCCACAACAGGCCGGGATGGGGGGGGGAACACCTGCATTTCTGAGATTGCTACATTTGTTTATCTGCGTGTGTTTTTATATGTGTGTGAGTGGGCTTGGAAACAAACATGTGCTTTCAGTCTGGCACTTCTCTTAGGATAGTTCTCTTCCTGAGCTCCAGGAAATATGGTGTTTATATAAGCTTCATGGCAAGCATTAAATTAGTTGTGTAATAAATTTCATTTCCAGTTAACATTCAGACAAGGTAGAAAAAGTAGCTCTCTTGAATATCAGTTTTGAAATGAAATATAGACGGATGAGAAAAACTTCAGTAAGTATTGCACCATAGACAACTCTAGAAAAACAACTATTTCACGTAAACATAACACCGTCTCTTCCAATATCTATAATTTGTTTTGCAAAAAAGTATCCTAGAGGCTTCATTAATCTATTTGTAGATTCAAAATGTTGACACAGAACAGCAACTATGTAGAGTTGTGAAGTAGGGATGCTGTGGCCCACGGGGCAGGGTGGAAATGTCCAACTTAATCTGATTTAGCTGTTTCCAGCAATTCAATACAGTATACATTTGATTTTATCTGTCTTTAAAGAAAGACTAAATAAAACCCATTATTCTTATTGATCAGTTAAAGCAAAGTAGCATGAAGCAAGCACTATCTGGACTTACTTTGTTTCCCAGATACAGAGCTGGCGCACTCCAGTAGTAGCTCTGGGGCAGGGCTCGTCGGGCCTCCACGCTGCTGATGCTGATCTGCTGATGTGGATCTAAGTCATCCTGCTGTGGAGTCACTCGAATGTGGCCAGAGATGTCAGTCAGATACCAGCCACTCATGTCTTGTATCTTAAAGAAAACACACAACCATCATTACTTAGGAAAAAAAACCCACCCACTCCTTTTCTCTTTCATATTCCTGTAGTCTTCATTTTTTGAAAATTAAAAATGCAAGAACTATGAAAGTTTAGAAAAATATAAGAGTTGTGAATATCATTAAACTTATCAGATGTACTCAACTCTAGGTACCAATTATTTTTTTGCTTGATGTTTCTAAGAGTTTGGATGGTACGATATAGTAACCTGCTTTTATTGATCCAATGTGCTTTTTTAAAATTATGATTACAAATACTTCTTTCTTAAAGATAGAAACTCATTCAAAATCACACGTAATGTTATATAAATTATCAAATAGTTGAACTTTGATTTTCATGTTTTTCACTCCACTAGTAATTTCCTGTTTCTTATAGAAAAATTTATTTCAAAAGGTGTTACGTATGTGTTTGTAAAGCAGAGGAAGAAAAAAGATATGAAAGGTAGCTTTTCATTTAATATTTCCTTCCTTTTCATATACTTATGAAATTTAAATTTAAACTTTGAGGCTCAAGGGCATTTGAATCTACCAGCTCACAATACTGTACCTATTCCTTCCCATGAGGTTGGAAGTGTTGTAGGAACTCCTAGCCTAGATCCTTGGCCCAGAGAAGGAAGGAGCCTTTAAGGGGGAATTAGGGAATACATGATGATTTGCTTTTCCATGTTTATACTCCAGCCATGGGTGGGCACACAGCTACAATTCAAAACCATCCAACCTCGTCAGGACAAAACACTGGATACTGGGGTTTGTGGCTACCAGGGGCCCACTAGATGTGTGTGAGCTGCTTGGTGTTGTAGGTGATGGCGAGCAGAATGGTAATGGTGATAATATGTGGATGAAATGTTTTTTAAAATTTCTTTGTGTAGAGGTCATTTGATTCTGCATCTCCCAAAGCTGTGGAATTGCTGGGACTGCCCTGGTCAAAGAAAGAGAGATTAAGTAAAAGCTTATGGGATAGCCACACTACAAGATACATATTACTTCCTTCTCTTCCCTTTCCAACATCATCATCAGACATTCTAAGACAGCCCAGTGAGATTCAGAGAAGGTTCTTTCCAGAAGACCTACTGAAATGCAAATATCAATGGACCTAGTTTCTGAAGAACAAAGCTGAGTTCTACCTCTGTTCCTCTGCTAACCATAAAACTTTAGTACATTAATAGAACAGTCTAGAGGGTGAGGTGCGACTCTACAAACAAAAGAAAGAAGTTAGACTAGATGTTCATATGTTGTTGGTTCTACATAATCTGCTCCAAAAGCTATGCATTTGATAAAGTATGTATAGATTCAAATTTAGGTATGAGAGTACAATCAGAAACTACTCATAATATTTCAGACTTTAAAAGCAATACAGGCAGAGAAAATTTTCATAGTTGTGTTAAGGATTAGTTAGCTGACTGAAGTTGAAAGGCAAGAGTAGTGTTTGAAAGACAGTTTTATTAAAATAGTGATCTTTGTAAAACCTAACCCTAATCATAACAGTCTCCTGCTAAAATCCTCCAGTGACTCTCCAAGGATAAGAATTCAACTGCTCAGTAAACTCAGCCCTATATGGTATAGTTTCTCATTCACTCTGTAGGTTTCTTTTTCTTTCCCCAGCCTGTTTCTTGTTACTCTGTACTCCTAAGTGCTGCCACATAGGCTATTTGAAATTCCCAAAGGTCCTCTTTTATGAGGAGACAAATCGCTGTCTGTGAAGGGTTGAAAAGGCAATGGGAGTATGATGAGCAGTGAAGGTGGGAAGGGAAACATGTTTATGTTTATGGTAGAGGTAGAATATCCCAGTAACTACTAAACAGGTAATAATTTGGACTTTTTCAAATCAATTAAGAATGAAGGTATTGTTCATATTCAGTGTCTCCTTTTAATGAAGAAAGGGCTCTGGCAACATCAAATCACGACTAACGGCTGGTGGGTAATATGTACCATGTATATAGTTATTAAAGGAGTTTTTATTAATGGGTATCCCAAAAATACTGGTGAGTGAAATACATAATCTTTCATAGCACAATCTGATGTTTTCTCTGTTGAATCATCTGCCCTTGAGGCTAAAGCAACATTAATTCCGTTACTGCTTCACATAATAATCATGGACACTGGAAAGGCTAGTGTTGACTTATTCTAAGAGGTTCCAGTGTACACATCGGTACAAATAAAATCCTAAAGGCTTTGGTCAAAGAGGCACAACTAGCATTTGAAAGAAAATTCTATCACTTCTTCATGATAAGTTTAAGTAGAAGCTCACTACACGAAAAATAATTAATTTCTTATAGAAGGAAAACAACAACAATAGCAAGAAGCCCCGTGGAGCAGCACATAGGATTCAAAGGCTGTTGCTTACATTGCCATAGGTCCAGTAGGAGCTCTGACATCTGTCTGAAACCCCTGAACAGAAACACTCATCACAACCTTTATGATTATCCTCTTGCAAATTGAAGAAGCCGAATTTGCAACGACTACAGTCTCCTCCTTCGACATTTTCCTATAAATAGAGAGGTGGGTTAGCAACAGAGGTGCCCTTCAAAATGGAGCATTGTCTCTATTTCCATTTATGAAAAATATAAGCTTTCTATTCTTCATTTTACCTTTTAGCCTTATTTAAAGTATAATGATATTTTAAAAAATCTTCTCAAAAGCTTCTTATTAAGTTATATGCTGTCCTAACCACACTGATGGGAAATAATTTGGATTCTAATCTACAGCAGTAAGTTACAATTTGATCTTCATTTCTGTCAAGGGTATGGAGTAAATGTCATGATAAATATAGCAATAAGTTAGACATTTGGTTTACTATTTACTGTTCTATGCTGTTGAAGTACTTCCTCTTAGGAACACATGATATATGATAAAAATAAAAGACATTAAGCTAATACATGGATGTAGAATAGAACATTGAAATTATACAGATGGTAAAATACTTTTCACTCCACATATGAAAAATACATATATTTGAAACAAGCATAAGAATCTGACAGGTAGAGAAACTGGGGCAGATAGTTATACTATTTCCCTGATGAGATCCAGTAGGAAGGGAGGCAAATTTTCCCCAGTTAATTTTCAGTGTTTCTTTTAACCTGTTGGTATAGCCAGTTAAACATATAGTAACATTATGGGAAAAAATAGTTCCCATTCAGTGACTGCTCCCCAAATTGGTTTCATTAATCCTAGGCCCAATACACTGAAAAATTATTTGTTTATAGGTGGGATTCAAGCCAGGGAAAGCTGACTATATGATGAAAAACTGGGAAGGGTATAATCTCTCAATTTAAAGAATGGTTAATCTTGACTGATGTCTTCTCAATGAAAGTTCCCTGCTTTCCAGGAAACAGATTCTCAATATTCCCCACACACGAAATTGCTCCACATTTTCCCTCTTCCTTGAATTCCCTTATTACTTCAATTCTGAAGCTTTCCTTTTCCTTAGAGAACTAACTTCTCTCTCAAATGTGTTCCCACTGCCCCTTACACATTGCTCTATTCTAACCACAAAAATGTACTGCTGTATCTTCTAAGATTATTCTCTCCAGCTACATACCATAATCCGTTCAGAGGTAGAACCCTGTCTTACTTACTTCTATAGTACCAGAAAATGGCAGTGTTCCTGGTACAACACTGAGCACTAGCTTAATAAATTAAGTTTAAATAAGTCTCTTGGGGGTCATATTTTCCACCTAGTAGATGTTTCATAAAAACATTTTTGAATAAAGCAAGATTGGTCAGAAGATAGGATAATAAAATCTGAGAACATGGGGGAAAAACAGAAGAGGGAAGAACAATAGAGAAAAAAATAGACAAATTTATAAAAAATAAACAAAGAAGTTCTCCTTGTATCCAAGAGAATAATTTATTGGAAAGTAACTTTTGGGGTCAATTTCTATGAGCTATTTACCACCTCAACCATTTCTACATTGCCGGGAGCCTAAACAAAGAGGCATCTCTAGGCCCGTTTCATGTGTCAAATTTTAGCCTCCCAATATGTACACAGATTTAATGACTGCACTGATATTCTTGCTAGTTTTTGTTTCTAAGGTAAATTTCAGATTTTTTGAGATGGTAGATGTCAACAAAACTAATCAAACTAATTTCAGACCTAAGGTGACAAATAAATCCCCCAAACCCTGAAGTTGAGAGCATCTTCAGAAGAGTACACAGGCAGGAAAGATGAAACATATCTATAATCATAATTTAGCTTATCCTGTTGAAGACACAGTACAGCTGTTCTGTACACTGTGTTCTTACGTGGTTGGTCTAATCTACTTTCATTTACTCTAATTTGAAAGCTTGGAATACCACTTTTCTGAGATTCAGACTGAGTTCAACAATTAGAAACTTTTAGACATTAGTTACATTTTCTGTAGCTACATTTTCACCTGGCAATATGACCTTGAAAAGTAATGATTAAATAATAGCAATATTCAATTTAATTTAATAAACCGAAGCATCACATTAGGGTAGACATTCTAGGGACTCTAAAGATGGGTGAGTCAAGGTCTCTGTTTTTACAAGCCAGCATCTAGAGTTGGGTAAAAAGATACATTTACAATCAAACTTAATGCAAGGTGGAATATGAAAAGGTCATCTCAGAAATAAATTAACTTATGGAAACACAGAGGAGGAGGAGGGGCTAGTTTCTGCTATGAAGGCCTGAGGAGGATTTATGAAGGAGTGGGATTTGACTTAAACTTTGGAGCATGGTTTAAAAATTCGACCTGTTGGAGGGGACAGAATAGAGGCCTATGTTAGTAAAGATATTAGGAATAAGAAATAATTCAAAGCTTAGTTTGACTTCTGGGGTTACTGGAGACTGAGTAAATAAGGCCAGTTATATGAGGACTCCATATCTACTTAATTGACCCCCAATAAAAACCCTGGACACCAAGACTTGGGTGAGTTCTCCTGGTTGGTAATACCTCATATGTGTTGTTACATACTGTTGCTGGGAGAATTTTGTATGTATGATTTTACTGGGAGAGGATAACTGGAAGTTTGTTCTTGGTCTCTCCTTGATTCTTCCCTATGCACCTTTTGTCTTTGCTGATTTTAATCTGTATCCTTTTCACTTTAATAAACCACAAGTATAACAGCTTTTCAGAGTTCTGAATCCTTCTAGTGAATCACTGAAAATGAGTGTTGTCTTGAGTCCCCCAACACACCACGGTAAAGATAATAGGATGTCTACACCTATAAGAACAGGTTAGCCAACTGGTAGTTTTACTTTGTTTATTGTGACAAATCTTTGAGGCAAAATATTTTAGATCCTGCTACAGGTCCTCAAGCTAATCCTATACTCAATTCACTTCAACCCTCTTCACAAGCAATTATCAACTCATAAATTTGCAAAGACCTTATATAATATTGTATAGCACCCCAGCTTGAAGCCACCACTTTAAGTTTCTAGACTTCTACTTTTTCAGTCCTGAGTCTATACCATACTTTTTCTTTATTTCATAATTTCTCTAGCTCCTAATCAGATTGAGCTAGACTCATTCAGTTGAGAAGTTCTTGGTTCTGACTTTTCTCTAGCTCTACTACAGTCCAATATTAAGCCAACACTAAATAGTAAATATGGTGGATATAGCACCTACTTATATGTGTGTCCTTATGGACTGGTTAAAGAGTCTCTTCAAGCTGGTAGGAAAATGAAGAATCAGGGAGAACATCTTTTTAGCTCCCTAGCACTCTGCTTTCTGGACATGTATAGAATTAATTAGTTATATCAAGTTCTACTTCCTTTTTAGTTTTTTAATCTCCCTTGAGAGAGTATATATCTAAGTAATTTCTTATTTAAGGACTGTGTCTCCAGAGTTTTCTTTACAAAGATACGAGTTTTAAAACAGTGATTACTAGAGGACATTACAGTTTGATATTTAATAAATTTTAGATTTTTAGAGTGGCACAATTCAAACACAGAAGCATGGTGTTCCAGGACTTTTATTGCACCTTCATAGAGACAGAGGTTCCCCACTTTCTAGTAGTTTGCTAATACATGTGATCTTGGAAGCTTGGGTCTCAATTCTTTTTATGGGTTCCCAGGTGCATAATTGCTTTTTCAAAACTTCTTTATGACTCATCAACAACTGTCATCCATGAAGCAACCCCTGATTGTATTCCTAATTTATTTTCAGCTTGATGGGTAAGTTTTATGGGTAAGTTCGTTAAGCATTTTAATTTCCTTTGCTATCAATATCAAATTATTAATAAATGCTCTGTATATCACTTCTCACTGTTTCTTTATTCTCTGTTATTATTCATTCATCAAATCATAGCTGAGCTACTACATATAAGGCATTATATGAAACGCCAGAGGGAACATAAAAAATGCCCTCAAGACAATTATAGCAAAGGAAGTAAGAATGTGGACAAATAAGTATAATATAAGGCACAAGGGAGTTACTGCCCTAAGAGGAGTATTGAGTACGTACTCTGGATCTGACACCGGATTTATGACCAAAGTTCTCCAATCCCTGAAAGAAGAATAAGACAGAAAAGCCACAAGGCTGAAAGAAAAGGTGTATCCCAAGGTTTGCATGATAGGAGTAAAATAGGCTACTGCAGCACTGTTCTCTTTAATTAGAATGTTAACAGATGTAAGAATGTCTATTGTAGGTCTTTTAAATCAATCAATCGATCCAAACAGTAAAACCACTGTTTCTGTTCTTTTCTTGCCACTTATATTACTAAGATCTTCAAAGGCAAATACCTTATAATGTGTCACCATCCAACTCAGTTGCTAAAGCACGGATGTGAAAACAATTGATCCTGAATACCTAATAATGATGGTGAGAGTCTGTGACTTCTAGCCCAAATACTATTTTAGTCATTATGAGACTTCTCTTTCCTTTAGCTATTATCCTATCACTTCTTTGTACGGATCAACTTTAAAAAGAATTGTTAACATGTAATTTAATACAAATTTTAAAAGTTGTTTTAACTGTTTATCTAAACAAAATGGGGTCTAATCTATTCTCTCTCTCAGCATTTCAAATGGATAGCTCTTGTCAATCCAGTAAATTTATTTTAATATTTTATTTATTTAGAGTTCAATAGTGATTCTTTCTAATTTACAAATTTAATGGTTATTTTTATACCTAAACCTATGAAATAGGTAATTTCCAGAATGCTCCAGACTTAATTTCCAGAATGCTCAGACTTCCACTCTAGAGATTAACATTCCCTTATATGACCATATTTTCCTAAAAACAAATATTCTCATTTTTTCATTTCTAAACCATTACTCCAGTTGGTTATATTAACAAAAATTAAACAGGAACTAATGAGAGTTAATTATTTTTTCATTGTCAAATATTAGTCCACATAATAATATTTTTATTCTCTTACGTATCATGATAATAAAAAGCATCACTTCAGACCAGTGGTTCTCAACCTAGTTTTTATTATCTTATCCCTAAGGAGCCTCTTTAGTCATTTTTTTCATAATCATCTCCACCATGAAATTTTAATTCTACAGATATACTGCATGTGCTGATGTACTGTGTGAATATGTTTGCCTCATACATAAAATGGATATGATATTTTGACCCAAGAACAAATTTTCATCCCCTTAGAGAGAAATATGTGCTTTATATACATATTTCTGTTGAACATATTTAGCTGAGTATCTAATTAGATATTTTGTGGCCTACCCTACAAAAAATATATGTAATAACTGTCCTTTTTGTCTTTAGTACTTTTTTTTTTCCTAAAAACAAAGTTGAATTAGAAAAATCTGACTAGGTTCTTTTTCTTGAAGTGAGATATTGTTGGGTTGACATCAGTTTTCTTTTTGCTATAGTTTACTTAGCACAGTTTCTCTCTTGAGAAGTATAGTCACAATAGTTTCCCTGTATTCTTTCTTATGAAGCCACCTTCTTATAAATTAGGAACAACTTCAACAGTACATGTTTATCTGTGATTGTTAGCCAACTGGGAATTCTACTGACAAAGTTACCAGGAATATCTCCAGTGACATTTAAGTTATTTTTTGTGATAATTGCTTCGGAAATTTTGCAGTCATGCTTGTTTATTGGGGTGTTTGTAGTCAATTACAGATTTTCCTGTTATGGCCTTCATTCTAATGTATCCTAGTATTAAAAGAAGTTAACAAAAGAAGGATAATTAGATAATTAGCATTATTTCTTGAGTGTTTACTCATTAAATATACTGTTTCAAGGCTAAATAATAAATACTTGGTGGGTTAGAAAGAGACAGAGAAGAAAATAAATGAAAATTTAGTTCTCACTTTTATAACCTTAACTTTTAATATTAGAAAGAAACAATATTTTTGAACTGTAACTGTTGCAAGAGACAAATTCTGGTATATACCTTTTATGCTAAAAATTTTACATCTGTAATTTAGATTTGGGATCAAATATATAAATCGAATGCTTTTGTAAAAATGCCCTGGGTTCGAGCCTAACAAGTTAAAGAGGTAATCATTCCTGTACATAAATGGAAAAGAGGAGGGAAACTCAAACCAATAAAAATATTAACATACACCATAAAAATCTCATTGGGGAAAAGAATGGAAACTTATCTCTACTTGTAAAAAACAATATAAATAATAAAAAAATTAATCCAGCAGGTATTTATGATTATACTTTATATTTGCACAGGGCTTCAATGTTATAATTACACCTATTGAGAGCTGGGCAAGAAAGATTTAATATCATTTTATGGATTAAGAAATATGAATCAGACAGTTTAAGCAATTGTCAAAGCTTCACACGTTTTTTAGTTTTCTCCTTTCCTTCTTTTTAATGTATGAGCCACTGTGTTATCTTCTTATGAAGAAAATATACAGAATTGATGCCATCACAGAGGTGCAATAGACATTAAATGGATTGCAAATTGTGAAAAGATCATAAAGGAAAAGAAAAAGGTGACAAGTGACTATGGCAGAAGAACGATTTATACCGTGGGATAAAGGATAGCTTTGCTGATAAGCGGAACTGAGCCTTGAAAAATGCCTAGGTAAGCAAAGGGAAAAGGTCAGAGTGAGGTTTTCCCAGCAGTCTGAATAGAATCTGTAAAATTACAGAGTTAGAAAGAGGTTGACGAGTCAAGAAATTTCAGCAAGGCTGGAAGACAGTGACTGAAGCTCAAGAATATTCTGGCGAGGTAAACCAAGGTCAGATCACATCATTTTGTGCATCAGTAAGAACTTAATGTAAAGTGCAATAAAAAACCCAAAGCAAAACAAGATGAAAATACAGATTTTGATTTCTAGTCTTTGACTTCACTATTTATCTTTCCATTATGACTTTGATAAAAATAAAAGCACATGTTCCTACCTAGGTCAAGGACTATTTATATTATTTATCAGATCCTGTAATCCAACTGACTTTGGATACATAATATAATACCAAACTTCAAAAGAGCCAATTTTTAGCATGTAGTACTTAAAATGAACAAATACCAAGAGTCAGAACAGCATTTACATTTACTTGATTTGTCATATATCTGAGATTGTCTTATCTCTTGTAATTTACCAGAAGAGAGAGGAATTTTCAAAATTTTAATAATGCATAACAATTAGTAAATACTTTTGTGTTGCACTGTTTTCATATTTTGAAATATAATTAGGATGGGGTGCTCAGTAATACCATTATCTAAAGAAGGATATAACAGAAAATCTTATGTGTAGAGGTAATAGTATTTGACAATGTATTAAGTGAGAAATTTTGTTCACCTCTTTTTAAATCAGGAAATCCTTTTTTTCCTTCAATTAGAGAAAGTTTAAATCTGGAATTATTTTAAAGCATTAGAAAAGTACATATAATATGATAATTATCCACTACCCACAACCTAGAGGTAAAAATATGAATATTTTCCCAAGTGTGCTTCAGCTATAGTTTTAAAGAAATAAAGCTTAAGCACATTTGAATCTCACTTCTCTCACTGCACTTCTACCCTATTCCTTCCCTCTTTCTCTAGAGTTAACTATTATTCTGAAATTAGTACACATCATAACAGTGTATTTAAATTTTTAAAATTGATATTTGTGTGCTCATAGAATGTTTTATGTTTTACAACTTTACATAAATGATAACATAATGGCATTTTTTTCCTTCACTTCACTTGAAATTTATCAGTGTTTTTACACATAAGACCTATTTCACTCACTCGAGTTGTTTCTTGTACCAGGTTACTTGAATATATTATAATTTATTTTTCTTCTTTATGGATATTTAGATTTTTCCTAATTTTCATTATAACAAGTAGGTCTATGTTGAACATCTTTTACATGCTTTTATATGCCTCTTTATACACGTTATATAAGATTCTTTTGGGGTAAACATCTAGATATTGAGTTGCTGGCTGACAGGTTTTTAATATCTTTAATGATACTAGATAATGCCATATTCGCCTCCTAAGTAGTGGTACTAATTCATCCTAATAACAGCATTTCCATTTCTCCAGATTTTCACCAGCACTTGATATTTGCAGCTATCTCCCCATTTTAAATATTACTTTATGGTCTTCAATAATCTTTTAAAAAACACCTGTACTTGAGAACATTTATTTCTAAGCACCACATAGTTTTGTTACTATTCTAAATGTTTTTATTACATTTCCTAATTGGTTATCACTAGTGTATAGAAATGCTACTGCTTTTTATAGACTGATTCTTATATTCTGCAATCCAGTGAAACTCTTCTGGGTTCAAAATTCTTTGACTAAAGTACATATATTCTGAGAAGTTTTTTCAGTGAAGTTGAACTATTAGAGGGAAACACAATAATCTGATATTTGTCTCTAGTTTTAATATTTTTCTCTTTGTCTTGATTAGTGGGCAGGGTTTCTACTATAAGCCATGCTGGTGGTCTTTTTTTTTTTTTTATCTTCTTCAAAGGATGTACAATTTTCTTTAATTCTACATAATTCTTTACTCCTCCATTATTTCTTGAATATTGTTTCTCCCCAATTTCATCTAATATCTTCTTTGGCCAGTCCTGCTAAATTTTATGTTGTTTTTTATCATTCTATCAGCCATGCCATTTAGCATCTCATATTTTTATTTCTTTACCTCCCTATGACAATTTACAAGTAATTTCCTCCATTCTGTATTTCTGATTCTCTATCCAGCAGTTTCTAACCTCTTGTTCAACCCATTCACTGAATTTTAAATTTCAATGACTACATATATTTTTATTTCTAGAGGTAAACTACAGTAACATTTCTCCACACCTGCTTATTCTTTGAATATAGTGCCCTATTTTGTGTTGTTTTTTCCTATTTTTTCTTTCTTTGTTCTTTTATTTTCTAGTCATATTTTTATGACTGTACATTTTCTACATATTTTATTCTATTTATATTATAAAATTATGATTACATATTTTATGTTTATATAATTTTTTTAGACTATCCTATTTTTTTTTAGTTTTTAGTGTACAAATATTCTGAATTTTATGGCTTCTGATTCCCTTTTGTAGTTATTTTCCTTTTGTGCAGTATACTGCTTTCCAGTGAGCTCACTGTCAATTAAGGCTATACTTTCTTTCCTGTGGAAATACCATTTGCTTGACTTGTTGAAGAATTCTAGCACAGAAAGGGAGAATAAAACTGACCCCATTCCCATGTGGCACACAGGTTTGAGGGTTTGACAATGCACCAATTTTACCCACCTAGAGCCCCAAAGGAAAGAGAATGTTTTCTAGTTGCCACACCTAGCTTGCAGGTGTAATTTTCTTGTGCCTGTTTGTTTCACTGCCAGGGGACATTTCTAGAGTCTAAACTTAAGTGAATTCAGTTCCAATTTCCCGCAGTGAGTCCAAATCCTAGTGTCAAGTCTCAGAAAAGCCATTAAAACTCTAAACTTTAACCCCCATCTTAGGACTATGACCAGTCTCTCCCCCCCACCCCACCCCCATGACCTTAATTGCACAGTTTTGCTTGAGTTTATGCTTAACTTAGACTTCTCTCTTTGGTTTAACATCTAGGAAATTCCCTTTCTTTCCTGAATCTATGTGATTGCAAATTTATTTGCTCTGTTTTATCCAGAATTCTTGTGTTTGAAATGGCAGAAATGGGAAAAGCAGTGTCAACTTTTCTCAGTACTGCATTTTAATAGAATGTTAGTCATTTAAAATTTACAATAGAAATAAATTTAGGCCCAAGACTTTATGACAAAGTACTTTTTAAAAATGTTTACAAACTTCAGTAAATATTTTTTTCTAATGAAAATTATGGAAAACTGTTATATATTATAGTGAAAAAGAATAAATGTGCAAATGCTTACTGGTTAATACACATTTTGGAGATGAACTCTTTTATAGATATCACTTTACCTGAATTTAAGTCTCTAGTATCTTAGCTTCTCAATAATGTTTTACCTATTAAATAGCATTTGATATATGTTGTTTTGAATAATCAACTGACAATCCTATGTCGAATCATCTTTTTGTTAAACATGCATATAATTCATGACTTTTAAAATTATGTAGATATCTATTGAGACTTGCTTTCTCCAAGTTTTTATCCCAAAAAACATTTAGTTTATAAGAACTTATAGTAATCTATTTAAAATATCACATAGTTGAAGGGTAACTCTTTTCATGATGCTAGTTACTTAATTTTTCATTCTCTTTTGTGATTTCTTAATTGCTACTTATTGTTGTGTTTTAATTGTCTATGTAGAGCTTCAAGTGACTTTGTAGAAGGCATTTTCCTTATTAGGATTATAATCACTCTTAGTGCAATATTGAGGCAGGCAGAGAGCAGGTGGTGGCTCAAGGAACTATCCCTCGGATCTCTGCTAATGGCAACAACTCTCCTGTTCTAGACTCTCTTGTTGCGGAGCATGGGCTCTAGGTGCATGGGCTTCATTAGTTGTGGCACGTGGGCTCAGTAACTGTGGCTCATGTGTTCTAGAGTACAGGCTCAGTAGTTGTGGTGCACAGGCTTAGTTGCACCACGGCATGTGGGATCTTCCCGGACCAGGGCTCGAACACGTGTCCCCTGCATTAGGCGGATTCTTAACCACTGTGCCACCAGGGAAGCCCCCTTTCTTTTTTTTCCAGTTTGATTTCCTATATTCTAGAGACTCAGGAGGTTTCTCTTCCATTTTAAGCACAGCTGTGTCTGTACTTTATTTGAGCAAGTGATAAAGGTTAGAGATTTCTGTGGAGTTTTGGAAAAGGAATAAATCACACACAGGAAATATATTTGGTAAATATTAGAGAAGATGCATTAAGAGCCTCTAGGATTGCCCCAAAAGACATACAGGATGAAGATAGGTGGTGTCCTTTAAAAAGTGATCACCCAAAGACCACTCCAGTCTTGATCTACAAGTGTAAGTCTTCATTTCTGATAATATTAGAATAAAAGGTACTAAATCTAGTTAATTACTATATTTCAGTACATGGCAACTCTTTACCATGGACTGTAGACTTTCTGCCTGTTTATATGGACAGGAGTTTTATTGTTTCAGTGGTCCAAGATAGGTACCTAAATTATCCTTGATAAAACATATACTTATTATATAACTATTATAGTATTTAGCTTCATATTTCAGACATTCCTGTCCCAATAAATGAACACTCAACATCAATACTAATATTTACTTCTTATTTTACAGTCTAACATTTGTATACATATGCACACTCATATAACAACTATCAGCATATAATTTATAGCTGCCTAGAGAAGACTAATGAATTAATAAAGGAAAGATTCTTAATAAAATTCCACCTATGTTTGAGAACAAAGAAAAAAAGAAGTAATATTTATTTTTACATCAGTATGGAATGCTAACTTTTTCAATGGAGCGTTTATTCTCTCAGCTAATATAGCTAACACTGTCTGATCTGAACGTTTTGGAGCTGATTACTATAGCTAAAGGAAATCAGTTTTATCATTTTAGACTTGGGCTTGCCTCTATGTTTCCCCTATTGTATAAGCTCCAGGTGTAATATATCACTTGGTGTTAACACGATGAGCTCTTATTTGAGTGTATACAACAAATAAAGTTGCATTTCTGAAAGTACTCTTGGGAGGAAATATTGAGCATTTCATCAATTCCACTAGGGTTTCTCACATTATTTGGTAATTAAACAGAGGATTTTGAACATGGTATTTTCAGACCTATCTGGGTTCAAATTCAGAAGATTATTTAAAAATCTAGAATAAAACCCTTGACAGAATTATTTTCAGAATTAGATACAAAGCTAAAGTAGTTTTGAGTGTACAGTAGATTTAAAGGATTGCTAGTTTTAGTGTTGTGTATTTTAAAATTAACAGACTAGATAGGTGGTGAGGGAAACCTGTTTTTGTTATAAAATAACACATTCCTAAGGTGACTTATCTTCTGTATTTGTAGGTTTTTAGACAAATGGCATATGTCTTGCTGCAGTGAACCTGGTTCTAAAGACACTTACAGGAATGCCACCAATAAAATAGAGAATGGAGATTTACAGAAGTTCCAATTGCTTAATGCCTGCAGATATATGAGAGAAACCAAGAAAAATGACCTTTGCTCTAAACAATGGGACATTACTAGAATAAACAACATACCTTACAGTTACAGGATCCAAAACAAGGGTCCTCATTTGTGCTCCCTGCACCACTGCAGTTACAGGGTTTGCAGTCTGGGTAGCCAGTGTAGCCCCTGGCACACCGATCACAGCTCACCCCTCTGAAGCCAGGTTTGCAATGACAGGACCCAGGTGCCAGACCTAATGGTAGATGAGACACATATCAATATTTTCTAACTGACTCATAACCCCCCTCAGACTATCACAAGATGGGAAAGTGCCTTGGGCGTAAAAATATAGTACTTGAAAAAAACACCTAACAACAATCATCTAAGTACAACGTCACTAAGTACAACAAAAAAAAGACTAAGGGTGTTCAACCTAAATGTCTATCAACAAATGAATGGATAAAGAAGATGTGGTACATATATACAATGGAATATTACTCAAACATAAAAAAGAATGAAATAATGCCATTTGCAACAACATGGGTACAACTAGAGATTACCATACTAAGTGAAGTAAGTCAGAAAGAGAAAGACAAATACCATACGATATCACTTATATGTGGAATCTAAAATATGACATAAATGAACTTATCTACCAAATAGAAACAGACTCACAGACCTAGAGAACAGATTTGTGGTTGCCAAGCGACAGAGGGTCGGGGGAAGGATGGACTGGGAACTTGGGATTAGCAGATGCAAACTATTTATATAGAGAATGGATAAACAACAAGGTCCTACTGTATAGCACAGGGAACTATATTTAATATCCTGTGATAAACCATAATATAAAGGAACATGAAAAGGAATGTATGTGTATATATATATATATATATATATACATATATATATATACATATATATATATATATATATATATATATATATATATATAACTGAATCACTTGGCTGTGATTTACACAACATTGTAAATCAACTATACTTTAATAAAGTAAATTTTCAAAAGAGACTGAGGGTGTTCATGGGAATACATATTTGGGGGATAAAAAGGAATAGAGGAGGGAAATAATAGCCGTTTAAATTTGCTTTTTCATTTTAAATAGAGAAATGCAAAAGACAATTTTTATTCTTGTCTTTGATTAGAAAAATAAAAAAAACCACATGAATGAATACAAGTTATTGACCTTCAAAATCTGGAAAAATATAAGAGCAAATCAGTAAAATATAGTCCACTCAAAAAACAAAAGAAGGGAGAAAAAAGCAAGGAAACATTATGCTGTGAAAACATAAAACAATGACAGAAAGAGTGCCAAACATACATACTAGCAATACATAAGTGAGTTAGTCTTACTCTTTCAATTAAAAATATGTGTGTGTAATGTTCACAAGAAATAGACAAAATGACAAGAAATATTAAAAATAAAAGAAGGTAAATATACATTAGGAAAGCATATAGAAAATTAAAAACAGTTGTAGTAATATTAATGAGGGCCAAAGTAGAATTCAATTAAAATAAATTCAATAGAACACGCTCTCTGTTTACATTATTAAAGGTACAATAAAAACATAATTTAAGTTATTATATTTATGCTCCAAATAAGCACTAATTAGAAGTACAAAAAAATATAGATAATGAAAGATATTGGAAATCAAAGAAAAATTGCCCCAAAATCAATGGCTGAGAATGACATTAACCTACCAACTTTAAATATTTACACATGAATTAGTAAAAAGCAAAACACAAAAATTTGAATAATCTAATAATGTTGAATTGTATATTAAATGGCATATAAATATTTATTGTAGCTTATCATTAACTAATCCACAAAAATGTTCAATTTCTCAAAGCAGAAATTATTTAAGGCTTCCTTTCTTTTCTTTTCTTTTTTTTTTTTTTTTGCTGTATGCGGGCCTCTCACTGTTGTGGCCTCTCCCGTTGCGGAGCACAGGCTCCAGACGCACAGGCTCAGTGGCCATGGCTCGCGGGCCCAGCCGCTCCGTGGCATGTAGTATCTTCCCGGACCAGGGCACGAACCCGTGTCCCTTGCATTGGCAGGTGGACTCTCAACCACAGTGCCACCAGGGAAGCCCTTAAGGCTTATTTTCTTAACATAAATTGCTACTTCTATATTTGTACCAAATGCTACATTAAATTAGGATTAAATTAATTATGAATATCAAACATGAAGATAGAATTTTATGCAAAACTCAGACACTAAAAATTAATAAATATTTCTTCCTAATAACTCTTAGGTTAAAAAGAAAATCAAGACTTCAATTGCAGATCAAATAGTTTTTTAAAGAGAATATAAAAGCAGTAAGAAAGGAACTTAACAATGTTCATTGGATGTTGAAAAACTGAAGCTAAACTTTTAGGCTTAAATATTCCATTATTTTTAAAAATGTAAATAAATTAAAACTTAATTCATGTAATTATCAAAAAATTTAAAAAACCAAAATGAACACCTGGGAAAGAAGGTAGATTTGAAACATAAACAAAAAGAAAAGGAAGCAAAAAAAAGGAAACTTAGACAAAGCTAATTAAGGATATCAAAAGAGGTTAAATGATGAAAGAATTCCCACAAATATTTCAGTACCAGTTAATTTTTACAGTGTTCTCAAAGTTTGAAACTCTTATGGAGCATATAAAAAACAGAGAGGTATGTAATTCAGTTTATTAAGCTAGTGAATACATGATATAAAAATCTAACAAAGATAATCCAAAATAAACATAACAAGTAATATTTAAATAGCATTTATTTTATGCTAGGCATTACACTTTGCTTACACACTACACATATGCTAATTGAGTTAACATTCAAAATAACAATATGAGGTAGACCCTATTATCTTCCCCGCTTTACAGATGAGGAAACTAAGACAGAAATTTAGTGATTTGCCAAGGTAGCACAGCTGGCAGGTGTCAGAGCCAGGAACAAATTAACATATGAATCCAGATGAGAAAATCCTAAATAAAATAAACACCAAGCTGAACCCTAAAGTACTGTAAATTAAAAGGACCTTCCATGATGACCTAGTAGAATTTATTTTGGTAATATAAATACCTCATTTTATTTCACTTTGTTTTATTGTGCTCTGCAGATATTTTGTTTTTTACACATTGATGTTTTGCCCCTGCATTGAGCACATTTACTGGCACCATTTTTCCCACAGCATCTGCTTACTTTGTGTCTCTGTGCCACATTTGGATAATCCTCCCAATATTTCAAACTTTTTCATTATTATTATATTTGCTATGGTGATCTGCGATCAGAGCTTTGATGTTACTACTATAATCGTTTGGGGGCACCACTAACCACACACACATAAAACAGCAAACTTAATTTATAAATGTTGAGTGTGTTCTGACTGCTCACAGACTGGCCATTTCCCATCTCTCTCCCTCTCCTCAGGTCTCCCTGTTCCCTCAAACACAATATTTAAATTAGGCCAATTAATAACTCTACAATGGCCTCTAAGTGCTCAAGTGAAAGGAAGAGTTGCATGTCTCTCACTTTAAATCAAAAGCTAGAAATAATTAAGCTTAGTGAGAAAGGCATGTCAAAAGCTGAAATAAGGTCTAAAGCTAGTCCTCTTTCACCAGTTAGCCAAGTTGTGAATGCAAAGGAAAAGTTCCTGAAGGAAACTAGAAGTGCTACTCCAGTGATCACACAAATGTTAAGAAAGTGAAACAGCCTTATTGCTGATATGGAGAGAGTTTTATTGGTCTGGATAGAAGATCAAACCAGCCACAACCTTCCCTTAAGCCAAAGCCTAATCCAAAGCTAGGCCCTAACTCTCTTCAATTCTATAAAGGCTGAGAGAGGTGAGGAAGCTACAGAAAAGTTTGAAGCTAGCAGAAGTTGGTTCATGAGGCTTAAGGAAAGAAGCCATTTCCATAACATAAATGTGTCAGGTGAGGCAGCAAGTGCTGATGAAGAAGCTGCAGCAAGTTATACAGAATATCTAACTAAGATAATTCGCGAAGGTGAGGACACTAAACAACAGATTTTCAGTGTAGATGAAACAGGCAACTGTTGGAAGAAGATGCAATCTAGGAGTTTTATAGCTAAAGAGGAGAAGTCAACACCTGGCTTCAAATCTTCAAAGGACAGACTGACTCTCTTATTAGGAGCTAATGCAGCTGATGACTTTAAGTTGAAGTCAATGCTCATTTACCATTCCAAAAATCCCAGGGCCCTTAAGAATTATACTAAATCTACCCTACTTGGATGATAGCACATCTGTTTAAGATGGCTTATTGAATATTTTAAGCCCACTGTTAAGAACTATTGCTCAAAAAAAAAGACTCATTTCAAAATATTACTGATCATCTTGACAATGAACCTGGTCACCCAAGAGCTCTGATGGAGATGTACAATGAAAGTCATGTTTTTTTCCTGCCTGCTAACACAAGATCTATTCTGTAGCCCATGGATCAAGAAGTAATTTTGACTTTCAAGTCTCATTATTTAAGAAATACATTTATAAGGCTACAGCTGCCATAGATAGTGATTCTGTGGATGGATCTGGGAAAAGTCAATTGAAAACCTTCTGGAAAGGATTCACCATTCTAGATGCCATTAAGAACAATTGAGATTCATGGGAAGAGGCCAAAATATCAACATTAACAGGAGTTGGAAAGGAGTTGATTCCAACCCTCATGGATAACTTTGAAGGGTTCAACACTTCAGTGCAGAAAGTCACTGCAGATGTGTTGGAAATAGCAAGAGAAATAGAATTAGAAGTGGAGCCTGAAGATGGAACTGGATTGCCACAATCTCATGTTATACTTTAATGAATGAGGAGTTGCCTCTTCTGGATGAGCAAAGAGATTCCTTGAGATGGATTCTACTCCTGGTAAAGATGCTGTGAAGACTATGAACTGACAACAAAGAATTTTAAATATTACATAAACTTAGTTGATAAAGCAGCCACAGGGCTTAAGAAGATTGACTCCAAATTTGAAAGAAATTCTACTGTGCATAAAATACTATCAAATAGCATTACATGCTACAGAGAAATCATTCATGAAAGGAAGAATCAATCAATATGGCAAACTCCACTGGTGTCTTATATTAAGAAACTGCCACAGCCATCCCAGCCTTCAGCAGCCACCACCCTGATCTGTCAGCCGCCATTGACATCAAGGCAAGACCCTCCACCAGCAAAAAATTGCAACTCACTACAGGCTCAGATGATGGTTAGCATTTTTTAGCAAGGAAGTACTTTTTTAATTAAGGTACTGTGTTTTTAGACATAATGTTATTACACACTTAAGAGACTACAGTATAGTGTAAACATAACTTTTATATGCACTGGGTAACCAAAAATTAGTGTGACTTGCTTTATTACAGTGGTCTGGAACTGAACTTGCAAAATCTCTGAGGTATGCCTGTATCGTTTAACATTAATACATTTATTTTTTTAATCGTATGTATAAGTCAAATGGAAAAGAAATCCGTTCAATAAAGGTTGCAGACACATTCCCCCAAATTAATATTTGTTTCTGATATTAAAATCTCCAGACCTTGAGACAAAATGCAGAAATACTGCAAGTAATAAACAATGTCTATTAATGTTTGTTCCTGGAAATATTATGAAGTGAATGTCCATAAAGACTTCCTTGTTCAGGATACTTGACTATGCAGGATGAAATTAAAGACAGACAGTTAGCAGAGAGAGAGATATATAAAATGGTTGTGCTGTTATGAAATAGAGAAACCCCTTGGAGATCAGAAACTAAAAGAATTACTTTCTAGAGTGGTAAGCCAGTCCTTAAACCAGTGTCTTTCCTGAAGTTGACTAATTCTGATTAACTAGTCTAGAGCATGGAGCATGGTTTTATGGAACAGAAGACAAATTCTAGGTACTACTCAAGTTAGGAGGACATATCAGAGAACTTTACATATAAACTCAAGACTCCTGAAAGGGTAAACTAGAAAATACACAGGTATGTTCACACACACACACTCTCTCTCTCTCTCACACACACACACACACACACATGCACAATCATGAAACACACAAGAAAACAAGGCCCTGATAAAGACTTAGCAGAAAAATCAAACTGCAGAATCAAATAGATAGCAGAGAATACTAGTAACAGATACAAATTATAAAGTAAACATAGAGCTGTCCTCTCTTATCTGCGGTTTCACTTTCTATGGTTTCAGTTAATCTGTGGTCAAACACAGTCGAAAATTATTAAATGGAAAATTCCAGAAACAGACAATTCATTAGTTTAACATCAAGTACCATTCTGAGTACAGTGATGAAATCTTGCACCATCCCACTCTATCCTGCCCAGGATGTGAATCATTCCTTTTTGCAGCATATCTCATCCCACTGGTCACTTAGTAGCCATATTAGTTTTCAGATTGACTGTCAAGGTTTTGCAGTGCTTGCATTCAAGTAACCCTTATTTTACTTAGTAATGGCCCCAAAATATGAGTAGTGATACTGGCAATTCAGATATGCCAAAGAGAAGCCATGAAATGCTTCCTTTAAGTGAAAAGATGAAAATTTTCAACTTAAAGACAAACTGTATGCTGAGGTTGTTAAGGTCTACCATAAGAACAAATCATCTGTCTATGAAATTGTGAAGAAGGAAAAAGAAATTTGTGATAGTTTTGCTGTTGCACCTCAAATTGTAAAAGTTTTGACCACAGGGCATGATAAGTGTTTGGTTAAGATGAAAAAGGCATGGAATTTGTACAAAAAGATATTTTGAGAGAGAAAGACCACATTCACATAACTTTATTATAGTATATTGCTATAACTGTTTTATTTTATTATTAGTTGTTGTTATTCTTGCTGTGTCTAATTTATAAATTAAACTTTATCATAGGTATGCCTGTATAGTAAAAAAAAAAACACAGTATATACAGTGTTTGGTACCATCTGCAGTTTCAGGCATCCACTGGGAATCTTGAAACATACCTCCAGGGATACGGGGGGACTGTATTTAATATGTTTAAAGAAACAAAAATAATATTAAATATAGGTGAATTAAAAGAGACTATTAGAAAAACAAAATGCAGTTAGAAACTTTTCTTATAAAATATACCAAAATAAATTCCAGATGGATTAAAGAATTAATTATCATAAAAAGAAATCAAGTGGTCAAGATGAAAGTGGTCAAAGGTACAAACTTCCAGTTATAAGATAAATAAGTACAAGGGATGTAATGTACAACATGATTAATATAATGAACTCTGCTGTATGTTATACATGAAAGTTGTTAGCAGAGTAGATCCTAAGAGTTCTCATCACAAGGAAAAATTTTTTTCCTTTTTCTTTTATTTTGTATCTATACGAGATGATGAACGTTCACTAAACTTATTGTGGTAATCATTTCATGAAGTATGAAAGTCAAATCATTATACTGAACACCTTAAACAGTGTTGTATGTCAATTATATTTCAATAAAACTGGAAGAATAATAGGAAATAAAAACTAAAGAAATAAACAATTTGTCTAAACTTGGAGTAGATAAGAATTTTAGGATTATAAAGGCATGTAAGAAATCCAATAGAAAAATATTACTATGCATAATAATTTTAGCATGTCATTATTATAGCTAAAGTGGGTTTTCTGAATTTTCATAGGTTATTACATAAAAAATTTTAAATTATATACATTAAAAATTATCTATAATAATGAGACACAAAGAAAATCTAGAAATTGTTCATAACAAATATGACATACTATTAGAGCTCTTACAAATCTATGGAGGAAAAAAACCCACCTTACACCAAAAAGAAAATTAAGGAAACAGAAAATTCACACACAAAATATTTGTTTTTCTCTAGCCATCAGGTTAATGCCAATGAGATACTGAACATCATTTCTCAGGATCTGGTTACTCATTCTGACTAAGAAATCCAAATCGTTAGACTACATCTGAGACTGTTTCCTAAAGAGATCATCAGACTAAACAGGAAGAGAAAAATGTATCATGGTTATATGTCTAATTATTCAACTCAAGTCCATATTGAATAAAATAGATCTAATTATAATATTACAAGTATTGATTATTGCTTTCAATTTAAAATTAGAAAAATTAATTATTGGCCTGGAACCAAATATCTCTACACAATTTTTGAAAAGGTGAAGATGCAATTGACAGACACTGTCAAGTAGGTTGAAGATCAGGGGAGCATGTAAGGATGCTCTTTTTCTAAGTTTGTGTAGTATGACCTCAAGGGATAAAGCCCAACTTTAATAAATCAAAAACTAGGAATTTAAGCTTTTTATTTAACATGGTAAAAATACCGTAGAAGAAAAAAATTATAAAAAGATATGAATGGTAGAAAGAAGGAAGAATGTGATATGAATGAAATGTTTGTGTTCCAAGATGGACAGTCAGTGGGCAATATTTAATGGTGATGAAAAATACTAAGAATATTGTTCAGATATTGTTTGAAAGATAAGTTCTTCCAAAAGAACTTAATAGGAGGAAAGGATCAGTGTGATTAAATTTGGAAATGAGACTAGGGGTGGATAAGTTGAAGAGGACACTTTGCTGTTTATTTTATTCCCTTCCCTACTGTTAAAATTTTATGTGACCATGTGTTGTTTTAATAATAATTGAAAAATCACTATTTTGTACAACTGTAACATATAATATTGTACATCAACTATACCACAATTTGGAAAAAAGAATTAAGAGCACAGAGGAAAAAAAATAATTGAAAAATATTTATATCCAGAGATCTTCATTAAAGCATTGGTTAAAATACACAAAATTTAGAAACAATCTTAATATCTATTCAAAGTTGAGTACTCTATTCAGGAGCTAAATCCAGATTTCAGAGAAATGAACAGATATGGGGAAAAATTCATCATGTAAAGTTAACACAAAAATGTTAATAACAGTACTATGCTGAATTACCACTGCATTGAATACTCATTTTTCTACTTTTCTATTTTTTTAGTCACTTTTTTCAACAACAAAATACCTATCATTTTAAACTCAGGGGATAAAATTAAATTACATTGCTCAAAATAATGCGATTTAGTTGCTACCATAAAAAGATAAGGGACCATAAAATGAAAAGTGACATCAATAATTCACCATTTGAGTTTTTAAATAATCATTTTTTAATCTTTTAAGATTTAAGACTGCAAGGCTTAAACAGATAATCAAATAGTTTTGTAAAGAAAGCAGGTAAGCTAAACTGTGACAAAGAAATATTGCCAGTCTTTTAAATAGAAGGTCTTTCGGGGAAAAAGCCTATAGCAGAGCCATGATTTATTTTAGTCTTTCCACAGAAGAGAAGAATCCAGTCTTAGAAATATAAAGAAACAGTTCCAGATATATTCAATGAATTTTCTACTTTGGCAAGCAAATTTCCTGGAAGCAGTTCCTAAACATTTTACATCAAGGAGTTAATTTGGCATTTGATTACTTAATGTTTGGAGTTCATCATGAATTTCAATCCTCAAAGAAGGTTTTGTCTTAAACTAATGTCAGCCTCTTTCCCTTCATTAACTCATTCCTACCGCCTTTTACAGTCCTTTATGTAGACTTCTCGCTTTCTGTATTATTAACTACATCTCAGTCTGTGATCTCACCTATTCGCTCTTCCCATTGTAGCACGCACATCCCTCAATGAACACTGTCATTTCACCCTAGAAATCATACATGCTATAAAGCAATATAATAAATAGCAAGACATCAAAAAATTACATACACCACAGATTTATAATAGACTAGAAGATATATATATAGATATGTATATATGTATATATGTGTATATATATATGTATATACACATGTATACTAATGCAAAACAAATGATTCAACTTTTCTTGCTTTTAAAGTATAATTAAACAAACATAATTATTGAGATGAATTAAAAACTGCTTCCTGTAGGGGACATTGATAGCTGTAAGAATAAATTTATACTGAGCCCACATGCTCTGGGGCCCACGTGCTGCAACTACTGAGCCTGGATGCTTCAACTACTGAAGCCTGCGCACCTAGAGCCTGTGCTCCACAACAAGAGGAGCCACCGCAATGAGAAGCCTGCGCACCACAACAAAGAATAGCCCTACTCACCGCACCTAGAGAAAAAAGCCTGCGCGGCAACAAAGACCGAACGCAGCCAAAAAAAAAAAAAAAAAAGAATAAATTTATTACATGAATGAAATTTACTGCAACAGGTTCTTCTGAAAATAATCACACTTGGCTTTAGTTGTTCTTTCATCAGAACAATGGCCTTCTACTATAGCTCTCACCTTGTTGAGCACGTTTTTCATCCTTGACACAGACTTCATTTAAGGAACCAACTGGGTCACAATGGCATGGCTGGCATGGTCTTGGAAAATTTGGAGATATCTAACAAAAATATTAAAATTCTGTTTTAAAAACACTAAATTTTTCAATTCAGCAAGCCTTTAAAGAACATTTTAATAAATGATAATAAATTATATTTAGAAAATGATAATATAAGAAATTTTCTTTATTATATGTTTGCATTTTCTAAAATCAATTTCATCTAAGTGGATACACAGAAATAAAGAGGATAGTATAATAAACTACTAAATATTTGTTACCTAGATTCAACAATTATCAAGATTTTGCTATATGATTCATCACGTTTTATTCTTTGCTGAAGTTTTTAAAGAAAATCCCAAATAAAGAGTCTTTTAATCCCTACACATTTCAGTATGCATCTCTTTCTTTTATAATCACAGTATCATTATCATTACAAACAAAAAGAACAATGTTTGCTTATATAGAGGACATTAGAATATTAGAGAAATATACATTCCATAGTAAAACCTTACTGTTTTATTACAACATAGTTCAAAATTAGTAATTTTTCCCCAAATTAATTTTTCAAAAACTTTTTACATTGATCATGATATAGCTAATTAAATAGAAATTTATATTTGGTGCTTGAAAAAGATGTTAAATATTTACATTAAAAATTTGACTTTCTCAGGAGGCAGCATAATCTGGGGGGAAACAATGTAGGCTCTGTAATTAGGAAGGCTTGAGTTCATATCCCACTGTGTCCACTTACTGGCTATGCGGCCTCCTGCAATTTACTTACTTCCTGATAATATGAGCATAATAGTAGAAACTTTAGTGATGTTATTAAATTAAAATTAAGAGGAATAACATATAAAGCATCTCATAAGATTCCTCACATACATTAAATACAAAGTACAACTAGTAGTTTTTAATTAGAATATTTTAATTAAACACACCTAGACTGTGCTAATGTACCAAATATACAATATTTTCAAGATGCAATAAGGACAAAAAAAATCAACAAATTCTTTGCCTAGGAAATACTAATACTCTGAATATATACAAAAAATTGTGTATATAAGTATATATATATATGTTTCTCCCCAAAAATACAGTTTTATATGTATATATCTAGGTTTAATTGATAAATGAAAACCTCTTTGCTAATATAAATCAAAGTTTCACAAGTAGAGAAATATTTACATGTCTGATAGAATTCAATCAACTATATCCACAGATCAGCTTCAAAATCATCATTTGTTAAAGACCCATTCATTCACTTCCTATTATGAAGTAAGGACTTTGCAAAGCACAGATAAGGCCTGATTTCTGCCTTAAAGAAGCTTACAGGAATAGCAGACTTGAAAGATATTGATTAAATAGAATGTGCAAAGTGATAAAACAGACACACAGGCAGAGCGTTCTGGGGCAAAAGAAGAGAGAGTAAAAACACAATGAAGTCAAGCAATGTTTCACAGAAAAAGTGACATTTAGACTGGAGCTTGAAATATGAGTAGCAATTTGAGAGTGGAATTGGGAGAAGGGCTTTCTAACCAAGAGAAAACCAAGACATGAAGAAAAACAAAACAAAACAAAACTCTCTGTGGGCATATAGCAATAAATTTCTTTAGGATAAATTCTTAGCTCTTATAAATATGATTTATGATTCCCATGATGATCTTGAGTAAACCAAAGCCTCTTAATTTGTTATCCTTCTTTGTGGTAATTGGGAAAATCTGCCTGAATCAGACTGCTGATCAGGAACAAGTTCTAACATAAGAGATTTTATAAATTCATCTACTTTATACTTGATTTTTAATTTTATTCAAATAATCAGATTACTAATCAATCCTCAAAGTAAGCACTGCTATATATGTGTGTGTGTGTATTTTAACACTTAAATGTATGTATTTAGGAGATAAATCTAAAATTAGATTTTAAGGCAATAATTTTAGGAATATAATAGAGATACGTTATTTAGCTATAAAATTTGCAGTGCACAAAACTTTTCTTTCTATATCTTCATAAAAACACATGGATTTCTACCCTTAAGAACCTGAAAGGTTTGAATTTTTAACACAATATAGCATACGTATTTTTATGTGTTAAAATACCAAAATCTAGGCTCAGATTCACTTAATAACTTGTAATAACAACTTGATCAAGCTTCCAGTTTTAATGATGGCACAGTGTCTTGTATAGGTCTAGCACACAGTCAAATGACAATTATGAATTCTGGACAAAATATAAAAATCAAACATTTGAGGACTTGGGATAATAATCAAAAGCAGGCAGAAATTAGAAGGATTTGAGATTTGAAAGAAGAAAATACAGTAGATGAGATCCATGTTCATATAAGGGTAACAACAAAATTTGCATATCAATACCCCTCAATTCTTAACTGATCCTTTAATTGTACATTAAATCAGGGGAATCCAAGGAGCCCAATGGATAGCAACAGCTGGAAAGCTAAATGATCTAAGTAAAATTTTCCATTCTACACACCATAAAGTGAACAGAAATGAGAGTTTATCAACAAAGTTGGAAAGGTTAGATAAACACCCTGAGCTTTTTATTAATCTGTCCTAACAAAGTATAAAAGCAAGCCTCCTCAGTTTAATAGTGATTAGTCAGTAAGTTGATTACCTATTAAAACAAAATTCACAAATCTTTGGAAGAAGACAACAAAATCTTGTCTCTACACTGTATCATCCTCAATGTCCTGTGTAAATCATAAATTGCTAGACACGAGGAGAAAAATGAAGGTGTGGTCCTTATTCAAGAAACAGCAAGTCAATAAAAACAGACCCTGAGGTGTCCCAAGTATTGAAATTAGCAGACAAGGACAGGTCTGTATATATGCCCAAGAATATAAAGGAAATAATCTTCATAAGGAGTAAACACATGGATTATTTCAGCAGAGAAATGGAAATAACAAAAAACACAATAAGTCTAAAAAGCTGAAAACAAAATATCTCAACGAAAAAATTTACTGGATATGCTTAGCAGCAGGTAAGTGATGGCAGGGAGAAAGGTAGTATACCTAATTACAGATAAATAGAATTTATCCAATCTGAAGAACAAAACAAATTTTAATTACCACAGACTCAGTAACCTATAGGACACAGTCCAGGAACCTGACCTGTATGCAGTTGGAGTCACAAAAGGGGAAGAGAGAGCATGGTTCAAAAAAAATTTTAAAGAAATAATGGCCTAAAATTTCCAAAATGTGGTATAAAATCTCAATTTATAATTACAAGAAGCTCAGTAGCCAAGAAGGTAAGCACAAAGAAAGCCACATTTAGACACACATGGCCCAATTCTGAGATTGGAAAATTTTCTCTGTAACTAAAATTGTAGGCTTTGTAAGGCACATAAGGTTTGTTTCTTCTCTTCCTCCTCCTTCTCTCCTCCTCCTCTTCCACCTAGTTCTTGTTCATCTTGTTCTTCTTTTTCTTTTCCTTAATTTTTTTGTTATTCTTTTCATTTTCGTTCCATCTCCTTTCCCTTCCTCTCCTTTTTCTCCTCCCCTCCTTCTCCTCCGCCTCTTTCTTTTTTTTTCTTTTAACAAACTTTTACAAATGTAAAAAAAAAATTATTTGTTTGCAGGCCATATAGATATAGGCCATGGGCCAAATTTGATCGAGAGGTCATAGTTTGCCAATACATGTTTTGGCTGCTAAAAGACAAATAAAAAGGATATCTTGAAATCAGTCAGAGAATTAAAGACACATTATATATAGAAGAAAAAAATGCAAATGATGGCTGCCTTCTCATTAGAATAAGTGAAATCCAGAAAATACTGTATCTTTATTTTTTAATAAATTTATTTATTTTATTTTTGTCTGTGTTGAGTCTCCATTGCTGCATGCAGGCTTCTCTCTAGTCGTGGTGAGCAGGCTTCTCATTGCGGTGGCTTCTCTTGTTGTGGAGCACGGGCTCTAGGCATGTGGGCTTCAGTAGTTGTGGCACACAGGCTCAGTAGTTGTTTCTCATGGGATTAGTAGCTCCGAGGCCTGTGGGATCTTCCCGGCCCAGGGCTCAAACCTGTGTCCCCTGCATTGGCAGGCAGATTCTTAACCACTGCACCACCAGGGAAGCCCAAGAAAATACCATATCTTTAAAGTACTGAAAGAAAAACAAACATCTCTCTCCATGTAATGAAAATATACTTCAGTAATAAGGGTAGAATAAAGACATTTTCAGATGAAATAAACATGAGAGAAATTGTCACCATCAATTCTTGCCCTATTTAAAGAAAAGCTAAAGGAAGTTCTTCAGGCAGAAGGAAATTATACAAAATTAACAAATTAACAAAACACATGCAAGATCTCTACACTGAAAACACTGATATGAATAATTAAAGAAGACAGAAATAAGTGAAGTGATATACTATATTCATTGACTGGAAGACTCAATATTGTTAAAGTGTTAGTTCTCTCCATATTTGCCTTTAGATTCTATACAACAATCCCAACTAATATTTCTGTCATTGAGAAGTTGATTCTAAAATGTGTATGGAAATGTAAAGAAACTACTATAGCCAAAACAATCTTCAAAAGGAAGAATAAAGTTAGTGTACATATGTTTCTGAATTCTAGTTTTATTAAAGCTAAAGTCATCAGGCTTCCCTGGTGGCACAGTGGTTGGGAGTCCGCCTGCCGATGCAGGGGACACGGGTTCGTGCACCGGTCTGGGAAGATCTCACCTGCCGTGGAGCGGCTGGGCCTGTGAGCCATGGCCACTGAGCCTGCGCGTCTGGAGCCTGTGCTCCGCAATGGGAGAGGCCACAACAGTGAGAGGCCCGCGTACCGCAAAAACAAACAAACAAACAAACAAACAAACAAAAAAAACTAAAGTCATCAAGATAGTGTGCCATTAGCACAAAGATGGACAAATAAATCCATGGAACAGAACTGGGGCTCCAGATGTTGACACAAAAGATCAACTGATTTTCAAAAAATGCCTCAAAACAATTTAAAAGAGAAAAAGAAATATTTTTCCAAAAATGGTGCTGGAACAACAGATGAACCACATAGATCTCAATCATTATTTCATACCCTACACAAAGATTAACTTGAGATGGGCCATAGCCCTAAAAGTTAAAATTATAACATTTCTAGAATAAAAAAGAACAATTTCTTGACTTGAAGAAATACTTCACAAGAGAAGATATAGGAATAGCCAATAAACACTTAAAATAAGAATTTAATCCATGGGATCTGCTGTAAAATTCATAATAGAAGATCTGCTGTAGCACCAAGCATTGATGGGAATGACTTAGTGATTGCCTAGTATCCACTTGCCATACCTACTACACCCACATCCACTAGAATGGCTAATTCAAAAAGATAGTCAAGACCAAATAATAGAGATAATATGGAAGAACTAGAACTTACATACATTTTTGGTGAACATGTAAAACAGTATTACTAACTTGACAAAATGTTGTCAGTATCTTATAAATTCAAACATATATCTATCCTATGAAACAAGTATTCTACTCCTAGATATTTACACAAGGTTAATAACACATGACCACAAAAAGACTCATATAAAATTGTTTTATAGGAGCTAACCAAAAACTGGAAATGACCCAAATATCCACCAACAGGAGAATGGATTAAAAATCAAGATATGTACATGCAAAGGACTACTCCTTAGCAATTTTTTTAAAAGAAATAACTACTGATGTGTACAACATGAATAAATCTTAACATGTTAAATTGAGTGAAAGGAAGACCAAAAATTTTATGTACTTTATGATTTCTTTTTTAGGAAATTCACTAAGAGGTAAAACAAATTTATGCTCTAAAAATCAGAACAGAGTTTGCCTGGGGGTGGTGACTGACTGGAATGAGGCACAATGGGACTTTCTGGAGAGATGGAAATATTTTATATCATATCCTGAAAGATTTATACAGTTTCTACTATGAAATATTTCTAGTCACCTTTGAGAATTTGAAGTCCAATTATTTAGAGAAGCTATCAAAATTATTTTTCCCCATAATACATCTCTGTCTGAAAAAGCCAAAATAACACTTAATGAAAGAAAAAGCATACTTTACCCCTTTGGGTCTGAAGAAACCATCAATGCATGTCTCACAATTTACACCAGCAGTGTTTCGAGTACAGTTAATGCACACACCCCCTCCAATGTACTTTCCATGTATATTTAAACTCAGATTTCTTCTGGCAACATTTTCATCATAATAGCATTCTTCAGCTTTCCCATGACAATTACAGGCTGCATTAGGGAAAAATAAATTTATAAACATTAATTTCAGATATATTTTAAAATAATATTTTGTTACATAAGAGATTTTTATACCATATGGAAAATTATATTACATTATATATATATAATGAATACAAAGGTATCTAGAAAGTACTTGGATTTATTAGACATATTAATAAATTTGCATGTTTTAATGGAACTGGAAATAGTTAAAACATAAATTAAGCTGAAGCATATGAAATTGCCAATATTTGACTGATTTTATCTTATAAAACTGATATTTCATATAATTCACCCTACATTTTCCTATTATGACAAACAAATTACTGAAGTATGGTACTGAATGATTAACATCCATGTAATCTGTAATGAATAATTATTATATGTGAACCTCTGTGTTAGATACTACGGGTAAAAAGGATGCTTAGTATATACACTTGACCCTTGAATAATGCAGGAGTTAAGGGCACCAATCCTTTGTGCAATGGAAAATTAGAGTATAACTTTGCAGCCAGCCCTCCCCGTCCTTGGTTTCTCATCCCCCAATTCAACCAACCATGGATTGTGTAGTACTGTAGCACTGTTGTCTGCATTTAGTGAAAGAAATCCGCCTATAAGTGGACCCTTGCAATTCAAATCCATGCTGTTCAAGAGTCAAATGTTATTCTTTCTTTTACTACTAATCATAACTAAAACCTAGGGATGTTTTTATATGCCACATTCTGTTCTAAATGTTTTATATTTATTACCACTGATTTTAATTCTCAAATAGTTTTGTGACTTACAGACTCTATTAACCTCTTTTCATATATTAGGAGCCTCAAGCACAGAGAAGTGAAGTAACTAGTAAAAGTTCACCAAATCAGTACTGTAAGCCAAACTCTGAAGTCAGGCTCCAGAGTCTGCAGGGCTAACCACTACCACAATCCCTTCAAGTTATCTGATAAGAAAAAGCTGCACGATAAGTGCCAAGGTATCAGGACAAGATGAGAGCTGGTTTGCTCAGTGGTGAGATCATGCTATTTTGTGCCAGTCTTGGATCTGGGTGTCCTCTTCACTCCTTAGTAGTCCTGTGAGGTAGGGAACTTCATTTCACTAAAGCTCAGTTTCCATATAAAACATGAAGTGGTCAGTAGTAATTATGAGGTAGGGATATTAAAAATGCATGGGGCCTCCCTGGTGGCGCAGTGGTTGAGAGTCCGCCTGCCGATGCAGGGGATACGGGTTCGTGCCCCGGTCTGGGAGGATCCCATATGCCGCGGAGCGGCTGGGCCCGTGAGCCATGGCCGCTGAGCCTGCGCATCCGGAGCCTGTGCTCCGCAACGGGAGAGGCCACAACAGTGAGAGGCCCGCGTACCGAAAAAAATAAAAAAAATAAAAAATAAAAATGCATGTAAAATCATTAGCATAACGTGCTATAAATAAGTTCCCAATTGATTTTCCCTGTTCCACTTCCTCTCATCTTCATCCTCTATGTTTTCGTAGCCCCGTTCTCTTCTTCTCCTTTTCTTTTTCATATCACACTACAGGAGTTCAGAGGAATGAAAAAATCACTTCCCCAGGAAGAATTGGGTAAGGCTTTGAAAAATGGGTAGAATTTATTTTAGGATGGGAACTAGGCAAAAAATATACTATGCAGTGTCCTTCCTCATATGTTGAGTTTCTTAGGTGTCCTTGCATTGATTTCCACATCTATATGTGTGTGTGTATGTGTGCATGTGTATGCACGTGCACAGGCCTGTGTGCGGCACACAGCTCAATCTTTTTTTTAATTCCACAAAAGGGGACATTTATATACTGTTCTGAACTATATTTTTACTAACAGTAAATGGCATGGTTCCTTCTCTACTGGTATTATGTTTTCCCTAAGGCTACACTGGGTACTTCTTGATTAATTAGATGCCTAATAGTGGGCAGTTACATTGTTTCCAGATTTCTCCTTTATAACACTGAGTACCTACCAGGAGGGCAATGGAGGTGGGGGTAGGAGTGGGGGTCTGGTGTTAGATGGCTCCCCATTTGCCAGCTGAGTGACTTTGAGGAGAGAGTTCAAGTCTTAGCGTCATTTTGGTACTTAACTCTTAGGTTGTGGTGAGAATGCAGATCATCTAGCAGAATACCTGAGACAGTAAATACTCAGCCCTGTAAATGTCAGTAGCAGTGGTATTAGCAATTGGGTACTAAAGACAAGGATCATAAAATGTCCTGTACAGCTATCCAAGTCCATCTACAGATTAAATTCCTGCAAGTGCAATTTCTAGTCAAGGGGCATGGGAAATTTTAATTTTAATTAACTTGAAAAAATTCCCTCTGCAAATGCTGTCAGATTACTCTCCCTCCGATAGATAGGATAAAACTGTTTCCCCACAGCCTCACCAAAACTGTGTATTACCAACATTTTCCATTCGGTGAGCATTCAAACATATGTTGAGTGAATGAATGAACACTTTGGTAAGTTTAAAAAAAGTACTTTTATTGTTTTAATGGATACTTCCTTAATTATAAATAAGTGTGATCATTTCTTTATATGGTTATGTCATATTTTTTTCCTGAGAAATATCTGTTTTGATCTTTGCTCATTTTTAACAGGTTGTTTTGAATTTTTTTCTTATTGCTATGGAAGATCTCTTCATATAGTAAGGATATTATCTCCTTTTCTTGTTTGTTGCAAATATCTTCTTCAGCTTGTTGGCTTTTGATTTAAGATATAATACTCTTGCTATATTAATGGAGAGTTTTCAAAATGTATTCTAGGGGACATGTAGTCACAAATATAAATCACTAGGCATCATAAGCAGTTTTATACCTTTAGGACAATGCACAAGAATTCTCAAAAATCTTGTAAAAATATATTGCAAGAAATAGTCAAGATTTCTGCTACAAGTACAACTAGAGGGAAATACAGAGGAATACAAATTTATTCTCACATTATTTAGAACTAGTATTGCTGACTGTACTTATAACCATGAGCTAATGTAGGTAAAGACTGATGCCTGAGGAGCAGTCCTTTTCACACTCCATGTATGAGGGCCCTTTCCTACAGCCTTGGCTGCTGTTTGAAGGTCTTGGGCCTGAACAGCTTTTATCTATAGCCTTAGAGGACATGGATAGTATCTACTCACAAAGAGCCATTTTTCATCAGAAGTTTGTTATTTCACAGAATGTCCAAGACACATGATAGAAACTGTCTGTTAGTAGAGGCTTAGCAATGGAATACATATCCTTTGCACTTTAGAGATATAACCTGCCTCAAATAAGCTAGATTGATAAAAGTCAAAATTAAATTCAAATGAATTAGAAGGCAGTTATTCATTTTATAGAGGGATTTGTCACGTTGCAGAAGGATTTTTCTAAATATTAAGAGGTGATTGGAACACAATTCAACTTGGAAAATAAAATTTTCATATAAGCTTTTACGAATGTATACATTGCCCAAAGCACAATATTTATACAAGGTTTTATGGTTAAGACCCCTATCTTTAATTTGTGGATTTCAAAAAAAAAAATTATTTTTTCAGTTTGGAAATACAACCTCCCATCTCTTCCACAAAGAAAGATAAATTGTTTTATAATAACACTATTTTATAAAAATGTATATAGAAGCAAGTGGAAATTTCCTTCTGTGTTGCTTTGTCCATCCCTATTGCTAATAAGTCTGATCCATCCTTTCTGTTTCCTTGTTTAAACACATACACACAAGTGGAGAGTGGTAAAGGATTCTGCAGATCCACTTAACGTTACATCATGATAACTTTGTGACAGAATGTCAGAGACATCAAGAAGAATCCCTACCCTCAAATGCTCAAAAGTTCCACGCATGACTGCTGATATTCCACAAGCAGAAGAGAAAGTAATTGTATTTAAGGAAGTTTGAGAAGAGATATTCATGGTGCCATTTAACTTAAATTCAGTCTTAGGAATGAACGTCTGCTCTTGTTGGGAGAAGCTGTGGAGATCCTGAGGGATCATCAGGAATGGGGTTGGGGGTAGATGATAAAAAACAAGGGCTGGGCATCTGATACCCCCCCTTACAACACTGGGTAGTGGTGGCCCATTCCCTCAGATACATCTCAGTAACAATGAGTGATTTTTAAACCAAAATATCTTCACAAGCACGCAGACACAAATCAAAAGGCAAAAGAGATATGTGCAGAAAATGAAGGGACTCAAGACATTGATAGGATAGGCAGAATCTTAAACTGAAAAGAAAATGTATTTTATGTTTGGGGAATATTTTATGATTAAAGCCTGTTACAATTTCAATAATTTTAAGGACCTATCTTGTCTGACACATGATACATGATAAATATTTTTATTCAATAAATATATAAGGTTGATATTGGCTTAAAATGTCTACCAAGCCTGTTTTGGTGACCACATACACCTATTGAACTGAAAAAATGTGATTAGAACTGATTCACTAAAATATTAATATTTGAATTCAATAGAATTGGGCTTTCTGGCTAGTTCGGATTTATAGTTCAGCAGAAGTCTTTGTTTTCAGGTCTCGTCTTGGCCTGAACAGATCTCCAGAAACAGAAGTTTCTCTAGTTTCCCTGTCACTGTGTTGGGACAGTTGGCAATATTAGGCTACAAAGTCATCTGCTACCTTTCTTGGGTATTTCCCTTCAGGAAAAACTTCAAAAGTGATCATATTAAAGTATAAATGAGTATTTGTTGGCAAATGTTTGCATAGCCAGTTGTTTTATGGTTTTTCATTACCGGCTTTTTCTTGGTTGTCACTGTCCAATAATTACTATAGCATAGTTTATGCTAATAATTGTCACTGATACCATTTCTAATAGTAGCATTTTATACTGTTATTAATGTGAAACCACATATTTAAAATATTAATGCTTATTATTAAAATAAATATTTTTTCTCCACAAATTTGACTTCTTGCCTTCTGTCTGTTATGTTCTACTCTCCTATTCTTCCCAGCTACTGCCCACAAACACTACCCTTTAATAAGTATTACTAATGAATCAGAGTCCTTTCTTTCCCAGATAATAAACTGACTCTAACCTGTAGGGTCTGATATCTCCCCTCTGGTTTTTCTCCATTTATTAGATGATGGGTATTCAAAAGCTACTTACTATTTACCTAAGCTATTTAGGGGAGGAACTACAAAGGGAACAGGCAGAAGGATCTGGAGCTATACTGGTTTCAGAACCATTTTATAAACATACGTGTTTAGAAGGGTAATCTCTATACCCTGTAGGTTTTACTGAATGTTTATTTACATTTGTATATATATATTATGCTATAATCTTCAGATTCACCCCTGATGACAGTAAGTGTATACTATGCTTTTATCTATTTCTCATTATTCTCACACAGTGGTAAATTCATGGGTGTTTTCTAAATATTTGTCAAATTAAAAAAAAATGTGAAAACTCTAAAGCAGGAGGGTAAATGAGCTTACCAGCTACTGTCTTGGATAAAATATATGAACTGGAAGTATGCACTCACCTGAAATCAGCACATGTTTATAGCACCTGTGCCCCAGGAAAGGAAGAATTAATTACCCATGGTGCTGGCTTGTCAGGACATACCTTCACATTCAGTTTTGGTCAGAAAAGTGCCTGCTCTCCACGGTTTCTGATGAAATCCAGGACAGCACTGATCACAGCTATCACCACATGTGTTATGCTCACATTCACAGTGGGATTTCTAGTCAAAAAATGGGGAAAAAGCATACTTTCAGCATTCTTTGGAACCATAAATGAGGGGCTTCCCCTGAAAGGTAGAATGAAGAGAAAAGAAAACATCAAGACTATGTACCAAAATCTAAAACTCGCGTCAGTCTGGGAAGGAAGAGGTGCCAGCCTTGGGAGTGGGTATATTTGATCAACACCAGCTTAGGGAGGGAGATCCAGGCTGGCTCTGGAATCACTGGGCTCAGACGTAGAAGAGAGAAGAGACCCAGCTGGAAGTAGTCTAGAAGACTAGAATCCCTTCTCTGATTCCTGAGATCCACAGGTCTTCTGGGTGGGATGTATCCATTTTAAGGATTCCCTCAAAGTACAATTAACATTTGGTGTAGGAAGAGGGGAAAGAGTAGACTCCTAGGCATGGAGGGACATGGATAGCATAGAAATCTAATACCCCAAGCCTGAATCTCCTGTCTGTGTTTTGAGTACAGTCTTATTTCATCACGTGGAACTGGCCCTCCAAATCTGCCATGTGGTCTCTCAAAGCTTGGGAAATACTGCTCATCAATACCCCTGATAGACAGTGCCCACACTCTGAAGAAAGCAGGACCACAACCTTACCCAGAAAAATATGCCAGGGATTTGAATCTTCCTGAGGAGGTAATACTATGATGCATTAGTCAGAAAACTAATACTATTTGAGAAATACCATTTGCATTACAGTTTTAGTAGGAAAAAACATCTTTACATAGGTAGCTACATTCACAGATCTTACTATTGAATATATTTCTTCCATACACTATAAAGTGCATGATTTTCTTTTTCACCAGTTTATTTATGACTGAGAAAAACAGATGCTCATTCATCTTCATTTTTTTTTTTTTTTTTTTGTGGTACACGGGCCTCTCACTGCTGCGGCCTCTCCCGTTGCAGAGCGCAGGCTCAGCAGCCATGGCTCACGGGCCCAGCCACTCTGCAGCATGTGGGATCTTCCCGGACTGGGGCACGAACCCATGTCCCCTGCATCACCAGGCGGACTCTCAACCACTGCACCACCAGGGAAGCCCTCATCTTCCCTTTTAGGTTATGTTCATTTAGTCCACTGTCATTAATGAAAAATTCAACCCAAAACCACTCCAGCGTTTTCTGACCTGGTGGTTTCAAGCTCTCTTGAATACTCTCTTCCACCCCACTCCTTCCTGCCCCTGTCCTATCTCAGCCTCCGATTCCATGGTCATTTAGATTTACTTCCACGTACATTTTTCATTTGTTTGCATTAATTTTTTTGATGAAACTTCTTAAAAGAAACAGGGTGATTGATGACAGGCATTCTCTAAAGCTAAATCATACAGCTGGCTGTCATAGCTAGAAAGGTTTCAAAATATATAGACCAGTTTGGAGCCTTTTTGGAAGAAAACTAATCTGTTTTCTGATACTGTGATGGCTGCCTTCAAAGTCTATCATTCTACCTGCCAGCTCTATTTCACCCTGGCATGGTTTTCTGTTAAGTGGGGGCCTGACACCCATTCACAGCGTCCCTGTCAGCAAAGCTTCTCATGAAGCATGTTACAGTTCAGAGCTTCATTTTACCTAAGCATCCTATAAATATACATACATTTGTCACTGGATCAAGTGGACAAGCCCTGGCATGACCATAGCAGATGCACATCCCTCCAACCGAAATATCCTTGACCGAATAGTAATACTGCAAAAAAGCAATCCAGAGAGAAATCCTATTAAGACTACTGCAAGGTGAAAGCAACAAAAGGGAACATTCAGTTAAAAACTTGACTTTCTGCTTGTATCCTTAGTTTGAAGCACTAGAGAACAACAGAAGGTTCACAAAAGTATCCAGTAACTCCTCACATTGAAGTCATAGCCCAGGGACAGAATGCCTCTAATTTATGTTAGGTGGGCGTTTGAGAAATTTCTTTCTTACAGACAGTACCAAGTACTGCACAGTACAAATACTCCATGCTGGAGTATTTATTATTGAGAGCAAATTGTTATGGGGTGGGGGAGCAAGGGCACTTATTCTTCATAAAAGTTGAAAGAAAGAAAACCTCTTTTATTATCATTATAGGAACATCGGTGTTCATGAATCATACGCAGACTGTTTTACTTGATGGATTTGAAAAGAATCAACAAATTTAGGGAAATAGTGCTCATAACAACACATTTCTTAACCATATCAAGAAGAAAATGAAAATTAATTATAAGATTGATTTAACATAAAGTAAGAAGTAAACTAGATGTGAACACTTTTTTTTCATTATTATGGTAAAATATCCATGCAATTACTTTCCTATCTGAGTTAACAGGACTGTTTCTAATTATTTTCATCTACTCAGCTATTTTTTTTTTTTTTTTTTTTTTTTTTTTTTTTTGCGGTACGCAGGCCTCTCACTGTTGTGGCCTCTCCCGTTGCGGAGCACAGGCTCCGGACGTGCAGGCTCAGCAGCCATGGCTCACGGGCCCAGCCGCTCCGCGGCATGTGGGACCTTCCCGGACCGGGGCACGAACCCGTGTCCCCTGCATCGGCAGGCGGACTCTCAACCACTGCGCCACCAGGGAAGCCCATACTCAGCTATTTTTAAAAGATTATTTGTAATTACAGAACAGGACTATTTAAAAATTTTACTTAATTTGTATATAGCATTTTATAGTTGTGAGAGTACTTCATATTACCTTATGGAATCCAAATAGCCATCTTATGGTAGACAGTTCTATTATTCCAATTATTTACACTAAAAAAACCCCCCACACATTTAGTGAGAATAAGTAGGTAGACACAAAGTTCCCTGACTACAAATTCCCTTTTCCAATTTACTTCTTTTCTTTACTTCTTTTTAAAATTCTTTTTTTGTTTTTGCTATTTATGTATAGTTTCTTTTATAATATTTTTGTTACTTTATCTTACTTGATATACTTAGACCTCACACTATTGTAACTTGCAAGGAAGTTAGGTTTAGTTTAAACATAAAAAAGTCTGCTTTTCACTAACTTCATCACCTTATAATACAGATACAAACAGGGATAGTTGCTCAGAAAGCTGATACAGTAGTTTTGTAGGCATTTTTAAAATTGGGAAATTTGCTTTAAATATAAATGTGCAATGCTTCATTTCTGTGTCATGAAGAGGAGCTAAAATTCAATATCCTATTTTTATATATTTAAATTTATATATAGTGTTTATAGAACTTGAGTACTTTCAAAAAACATATTTATATGTTGAATTTTACTGCACTATTTTAAAGGCTCATGTACAATGAAGTTATAAATAATACATGTGCACCCTAACCCCTCTCTGCTTTCTGCAAAAGATGATAAAAGGAACACATTTATTTCCATTGATTTTTTTTCTTTGATAGATATACTGTCAGGAAAGATTAAATTTCACTTCAAAATTATTCAATCTTCCTTGGTGTGTATTTTTAAGTCATGCCAAAATTATAATTAAAAATCTTTTTTTTAACAAGCGAAGAATCTAAACATTGGTGAAAAATAATGATTACTTTTGCATAAGACAATTTACAATATACTGAAATATAAGACAAGGTAAAATTATTTCAGTTTTGGAAATACAGGGCACTAAAACATCCAACACGTGTTGCATGGGGACAATAAAACTTTAAAAGTTATTTTGCAATGATGGAAAGGTTAGGTGTGAGTAAGTTAAGTAATGAGAAGAGAAAATATGCGAGGGGTTCTCAGGAATTGTGAAAAGTACCACCCTTCAGTATTCAGCCTGCCGGTTCAGCAATTTGGTAATTTGTGGCAACCGTCTAACCTTAGTAGGGTCATTCTAGAACAATGCTTTTTCTCACAAACTCAGTTTCTCCCTACAATCCTCTTTTCTCCTCCACTGTTAGCATATATTTGTTCTATGGATTTACTGCTGAATTGACTCTCTTGATAATAGTGTCTTGGCTGTGTAGCAGCATATAAAGGAGATGAGTAAACCAGTGAATACGGTGAGGCGTGGATAGGAGAAAGAACAGTTATCACTCACAGCAACTTGGGCTGATCATCTATGTCATAATCTCTCAAATTCCTGTTTAACACTGGAAAACAACACTTGTTAGCTCCTACTTTCAATGATCTGTTGAAAGGATGCTATAACCATTTTTTCCTGATATTCAATTCATAAAGGAAAATAAAATAGTATATATAATCACTTTTTTCCTATAGCAGCGCTCTTTTGAACTAGCAGTGTCTTGTGATTCATTAATGAAGCATAAAACTAAATTATTTAATTAGACAAAATGGTCCACAGAACAGTGACATCCACATCACCTGGGAATTTATTAGAATTGCAGTTTCTCAGTTCTGCCCTAGACCTACTGAATCCAAATCTGCATTTCCACATCACCAGCTGATCTATGCACATTAAAGGTTATCAAGATGTCATGTGATGTGTGTGTGTGTGTTTGTGTACTGAGTCATGATATAAAATGTATTTCTTAGTGTGCGTTGCAACCAAAAATGTTTCAAAGCCTATTCCCTTCCTGTAGTAAGCCCCCCGACCAGAAGCCAATTATAATAGTAGTATGGATTACCCAAAGTGTCGAAAAACTAACTTAGGCCTCAAAATTAAGATAATGATCTAGGCATTACAATCTCCATCGTACCAAAGAGGAAATTAAAGTTTAGAAATGTTAAAAAGTTTGATAAATGTTACACATCTAATAAGTGGCAGAGCTTAGATTTAAACAAAGGAAGGTCTGTGGCCTTTCAAAGTCACTTCTTCACTGAAAAATATCTTTTAAAACTATTTAACAGACAATTAAAACGATGGCTGCAATATCATTCACAAGTTCCAGTATGATTCATTGTAACTTACTCTTCGTGTGACAATGGGGTCAATTTCTCTTGGGTCTTTGTGAGCAAACATCATCAAATCGGCATTCAAGGTGCGGATCCTCTGAAATCTCAGGCGAATATAGCGGGCAGAGGTAAATTCTAGCAGTTCAGGAGACAGATCATCAGCACTCGGTCTCCCATTGATCAAAGAGATGTGAATCTACATAAGGTGGGAAATCATTTGACAATTAAAGTTACCAAAAATTAAATATCTGGTTTTGTTTAATTTTTCTTAGAAAAATAAAGTTAAGTTCCCTTTCTCCCAGTTAGTCAGGCAGATACAGGTTCATATATACTTACTGGAATGCAGTGAAGTAATTGAGGAATTTTATGAATGCTTTAGTACATATACATGCAATTTATTTGCTTATATTTCAGGTGTGTTTTATATACTGCAATTACCCATATTTCTCTGTTCCAAGGCAGTGCATCTACTTGACTTTCCTAGGATTTCTATAAATTCTTAAGTCAGTCATTCTTTTTCTGAAAATTATTGTGCCCTAACATTATTTAAGACTGTAGTATATAGTGGGAAACCAGAAAACTTGGTATAATAAAGTTACAAATTATCAGACAAAAGCAAGAAACCATCAGGAGCTTAATTTTTTTTTATTCTGAACTTGAAAGTATCTAATTATATAGCCTTAATATATGGAGAGCGTAAATGGACACATTACAAGAAAAACTACACAAATCTCCAAGCACAGTGAGAAATTTCAATAAGCTGGGGTTTTTTTTTGTTGTTGTTGTTTGTTTGTTTTTTAGTAATTGATAGATCAAGAAGGCAAAAAATTTACTAAGGATATAACACATTCTATGAAAAATACACTCTGTGAAAATATTAAAACCTGGACAGGATGGCAATTTTTTCAGGAAAATAACTTAGCACAATTGACACCAGAAGAAATCAAATCTAACCATGCCATTTTCCATGTAAAAAAATGGAGAAATGGTCAAGGAATTACCCTCCAAAGGTAATTTGGAGGCATGGGGCCCACATGTTCTAACAGGGATTTCATGAGAGCAGAGAATTCTAATGGGTAATAAACCATTTGATAAAATAAGAAGTACTTTTATCACAGATAAAGGAATTATTTTTCTAATACCTAAAGAACTCCTATAAATCAACAAGAAAAAATACCAACGACACAATAACAGAAGATGTAAGAGGACTATTCAAAGAAAGGGAAATATAAATGGCTATTAAACTTTGATAAGGTAGTGAACCTCACTCATAACAGAACCATTAATTAAAACAACTCTAAAAACCTTTTCCATTTTTTTCAGGTTGTCAGAATCCTAAAATATTGATAATACTCCCTGATGGCAAGACTAAAGAGGTACAGCAATCCTCACATACTTACAGGTGTGAGTGTAAAATGGCATAGGTCCTTATGAAGGTGAATTAAGCAATAACTGTCAAAATTACAAATGCACAGAATTTTTTACTTAGAAATTCCACTTCTGGGAAATCACCCTACAGATATATATATATCACTAACTAACATGTAATTAATGAACTGTAAAACTATATTGAATTCCCACCACATTTTTTGGTAATAGCAGAAGACTGGAAACAATCTAATATCCATCAATGTGAGACTGGTTAAATAAATTATACATCTATACAGTGAATTATATGTACCTTACAAAAGTATAAGGAAACTCTCAATATAATGATAGGAAGAACTACTTTCACTTTTTTGTACTTTGTAAATGCATTATTACCTATGCAATAAATCAAATGAGATTAAAATTGTTAAAGAAACTGAAATTGAGTGGTAAGTTTTGGACTGAACACACACACACACACACACACAGCTTGTGTATGCATACACAGGAGGCTAAGGAGCAAAGGAAACCATAAACAAGATGAACAACAACCCTCAGAATGGGAGAAAATATTTGCAAATGAATCAATGGACAAAGGATTAATCTCCAAAATATACAAACAGCTTATGCAGCTCAATATTAAAAAATGGGTGGAAGACCTAAATAGACATTTCTCCAGAGAAGATATACAGATTGCCAACAAACACATGAAAGGATGCTCAACATCACGAATCATTAGAGAAAGGCAAATCAAAACTACAATGAGGTATCACCTCATACCAGTCAGAATGGCCATCATCAAATATTCTACAAACAATAAATGTTGGCGAGGGTGTGGAGAAAAGGGAACCCTCTTGCACTGTTGGTGGGAATGTAAATTGATACAGCCACTATGGAGAACAGTATGGAGGTTCTTTAAAAAACTAAAAGTAGAATTACCATATGACCCAGCAATCCCACTACTGGGCATATACCCTGAGAAAACCATAATTCAAAAAGAGTTGTGTACCAAAATGTTCATTGCAGCTCTATTTACAATAGCCAGGAGATGGAAACAACCTAAGTGTCCATCAACAGATGAATGGATAAAGAAGATGTGGCACATATATACAATGGAATATTACTCAGCCATAAAAAGAAACAAAATTGAGTTATTTGTAGTGAGGTGGATGAACCTGGAGTTTGTCATACAGAGTGAAGTAAGTCAGAAAGAGAAAAACAAATACAGTATAGAACACATATATATGGAATCTGAGAAAAAAAAAAGGTTCTGAAAATCCTAGGGGTAGGACAGGAATAAAGATGCAGACGTAAAGAATGGACTTGAGGACATGGGGAGGGGGAAGGGTAAGCTGGGACGAAGTGAGAGAGTGGCATGGACATATATACACTACCAAATGTAAAACAGATAGCTATTGGGAAGCAGCCACATAGCACAAGGAGATCAGCGTGGTGCTTTGTGACCACCTCGAGGGGTGGGATAGGAAGGGTGTGAGGGAGATATAAGAGGGAGGCAATATGGGGATATATGTACACGTATAGCTGATTCACTTTGTTATAAAGCAGAAACTAACACACCATTATAAAGCAATTGTCTTCCAATAAAGATGTTAAAAATAAAATAAGAAAAAGAAGAAAGGAGTCCTGTGCTGGGCTGGGAGCTATTAAGGAACACAACAGTCTGTAAGTGCACTGGGAACTGTGACTTGAGGTCACCCACTGGAATTTTCATCCACTTTTGCAAGACAATATATCATTTGTGTTAATTACATTTTTTGACAAGAAACGCAATGTGTGTCTCCATTCCTAACATTCTGCATTTAGATAATCCCTGAGAGAATTTTACAAACTGACTGCCAATAAACTACTGAGTCACTAGAGGAATAAATACAGCAAACTCTGAGATGAGAAACGAATTCTGATGCCACAAAGAATAGAATCAAAATGCTTCATGATAAAAATATGAAATGTCCCAGCTAATTGAACCTACCTTGGATATTTAGTAAAGAATAAATTCACTTAAATCAACTTTTGAGGATGATAAAATACAAGGTCTCCTAAATTAATAAATCTCCAAATACTGAATATCCTCCCCCCCCCCGATGTAGAAAATTTTAAGAGTAAGACAGATCTTGTATATTCCACATTTCTGGCATCTAACAGGTGAGCCAGAAATGTGTTTAAAATCAAGTCATCTCTATTACTTAAGAAGTTATCCATTAAACGATTAAGAATGAATAAATAGATGTATGAAGCAATTAAAATGAATTCCCCTTAGAGATTAATTTTGGCATCTAAAAATTCACCAGTGCCCTTGAATTCATGCTAAATTTCTGTCTTATCAAGCTCTTACTCGACTGCTGCTAAAAATGCTATTTGAAGGGAGAAAATCAGACCATGTCTAGAATTAAGTTTTCCAAAAATTGTTAAGGTTTATTTGGCATTAATGCTATGGTGAACTGTATTTGTGCTATACATGGAATCAGTAAGTGCCTCATTTAAACATACAGGAACTTTAAAAAATGGTGAACATGTTCTCATTTACGTTAATAAACAATATGATAGAGAAAGAAAGCCTTCAGCAAAAGAATACTTCTCACAGCTTTTGTATTTTCATCAAGCTACTCCGCCAAGAGATCTTGTGAGTATAGTTAGTCTCAAGCTGTTTCTGAGACAGAAAACCAGACAGCTGTTTGGCCATGTTTTCTGCAGCTTACTTCCATCATTTTTTTTCCTTTTTTAAAAAACTCTCCTTCAAAATAAATCATAATATTGGATAAGATATTTCCACTGGAACCTCACTGTGTAATTCCAACTCCACTGGATAGTTTAGCATACTTCCTGATTTCCTGTGGGGTGACAACTGGAGGGTGTCTATCTTCAAAAAGATGAAAAGTATCATTCCTCAAGACCACCACTGTCTTGCTGCGAGGCTGTGGGAAGTCTGTGGCAGTCTAGTGTCTTCTGAAATGACTTCCATTACAGACATGTTAGTGGATACATGTTCATGCTGTCAAAGGAATTTATTCCAACTGAAAATATCAGCCTGATTAACCACCGGTTTTTTCGATTTTAAAATTACACTCTTCTTTGAAATTAACTTTCACAGATAAATAAAGGGGAAAAAAAAAAACTCATGAGAGATCATCTCTTTTTACGACCAAATGACAAAATCAATATTACACTCTACCCATCCAAATAAATTATTTTTATTAGTGTAAGGGTATTACATAAATCATGTTTCCCTTGCAGAAGGATAAGATTTGAGGGCCTCTATGGCATTTTTACTTTGATAATTAGAATATAATTTAAAGATATTTTATGCAGCAAATAATCAAAATTCTAGTATGGATAATGGCCCCTTATTATTATGTTTTTCTATTTATATTACTACATTTGCTTTAGATTACTGGAAAAGCTATATTCCTAACAGCCTCCCCAATGATAGAAGTTTACTGAGCGGATGGATGGGATGGATGGGAGAATGAAGGTTACTTAAGGATCATTAATAAGGATAAGAAACTTTGAAATGAGTAGTGGAAGTGATTGGAGTTGATAACTTGACGAACATTTTAAAATCCCCTTTATCGGTCTCTAAATGTGTCAATGAAATTGGTATAACAATTTGAAAGTAAGGTGGCACCAGGAGATAGAACAATAATTTTCATATGTATAGGATGAGATCAGCTATCTATAGGTGTGGTCAAAGAACATGTATGTAAATGAGTGGTTGAGACTTGTGGAACCTCTTAAATCTAATCATGATTAATGTGATATTAATTCAGAGAGGGAGAATAAGATCACAACGATAACTTTGAAAAATGAACTTAATCACTTGTATTTTACCCAGCATGGGAAAAAAAAAAAAGAAAGAAAGCATACGTTTGGAGAAAGGGGGTGATCTGTATGAAGCTTAGGAAAAGGTGACAGTGCAACAATTTGCCACTGTGTTTCTAGCACAGCACAAACAAAGGCTCTGACTCTGGCTCTGGGTGGTCAACAGGAGCCTCTAAATGATCAGTTTTCAGTCTCCACCATACTTGATCTATTAACAGCATTTGAAACAATTGATTACTCCATCGATTTCCAGGACACCACACTGTCTTTGTTTGCCTCCAGCGACCCATTCCCAATCTCTCTCTCTACTTACTACCTTCTCTCCTCCCTAACTTTCTAATATTGGAGTACCACGGTGCCCAGTCCTTGGCCTTGTCTTCTGTTCTATCCACACTCACTTAGCGATCCCACCAAAGCTCGCAGATTTAAATACCATCTATACTGATGCCTCCCACACTTATATATCCAGGCTTGATCTCTCCTAAGGTCCAGATGCAGAATCCAACTGCCTTCTTGATCCATTTATGTGACTGTCTAATAGGTACCTCAAACTTATGTCTCAAACTGAGTTCCCTTTCTTCACCCCCAGTGTTCCCAATCTCATTAAATAATTTATCCTTTCAATTACCCAGGACCAACAACTTGGAGTCATGCTTGCCTACTCTTGTTTTCCTTCTTCCTACCTCCAACTTTTCTGCAAATCTTGTTGGCTTTACCTTCAAAATATATCCAGCATCCAAACACTTCTCACCACCTCTACTAAAACCATCTTGGTCCGAGAGCTTTCATCATCTCGTGTCTGTGCACAGCAATAAGGATCTGAACAGGTCTTCCTGCTACAACTCTCACCTCCTTAGGGTCTATTTGCAACATAGCAGCTGTTGTTTTGTTTTTGTTTCTTAAGTTTTTAGTAAATGTTTCCATCAATTTATTCTCTGTATTCCTTAAAAACAAAAATCATAACTTTAATATTAATAATTTAAAATATTATGGACCAAACAAAGCCAACTCTCACTCATGCTGCAAGTTGGTCAGTGTTTTCTTTACTTCTGTTCGCCAGATGATCTTCAATAATTTCTGCCAAGTGACTCCTCTTCAATGGGTTACATGCAAGCAGTAAAAGCTGGCCATCAACTTTATGAAAATAGTGTAAACCATAGCAAAAGAGGTCCATTCCCGTCTCAAACCCCATACCATAATCACATTCATCATTAGAAAACTATACAAAAGTCATTATTTCCTGAAGGTGAGCAAAAGCTTTTATTCTATCCTCATAATTTGGTGCCTCAAAAACTGGCTTGCAAATTTTGTCAAGGACAGCACATTTCAGGGAGCTCTCTAAATATTCCTTGAAAAATATAACTCTGGTCATGTCATGCTTTTCCTTAAGACCTTTCAATGCTTCTCTATTGCACTACCAATAAAAGCCAAAATTTTTACAATGAATTATGAGATCCTATACTGTCTGCAATGTCACCGCCCCACTCCTACCCCTTAATACTGCCAAAGGAGAAAACAATGACTTTTTCGAGCTCTTTTCCTACTTTCTCCCTCATCCACACTGCTCCAGCCAGCCTGCCATCTTTGTTTGGGCATGTGAGATAGGATCTTACCTCAGGGCTTTTAAACTTGGGATCCCTTGCCTGGAATGTTATTCTCCCAGATATTACAATGCTCACTTTCTCATTTCTCTTAAACCTTGCTTAGACGAGGCCTTCTCAATGAGCCCTTCCATGACTATCTAATTACAGTGCGAACTTCATCCTGGCACTCACAATTTCCTCTATTTCCTTCATTTTTCTCCACGGTACTTTTCTTCTAGCATACCGTGAATATGATTTATTTGCTTTGTTGATTATTCCTCTTCACTCTCTAGAACATAAGTCTCAAGGGTTCAGGGATTTTTTATCTTTTTTGTTAACTGACATAATCCCCAGAAAACAGGATAATATCTAAAAATAACTGAGTGCTAAGTAAAAATTTTTGAATAAAGAAACTCATATAAATTCTAAATATTTAGCATACTCAACTAGCTTCCTACCTGTAAAGCAATTTCACAGAATAATTAATCAGATTTTTCTGTTATTATATGAGTAAATCTTTGTGTATGGTATTTCCAGAGAATGAAATTAAAGTCAGTAATCCTTCATATCACTTTCTACCCAAGCATTTTGGGTTAAGTTGATTTACAGAAAATTAGGCATTAACAGCTTTGATCCACAATTTCCTTATATCTAGGTCTCCTACATTTGTTAATATTAGTTAAACATTAATTAACTTTAAGTTTCATTTTGACAGGCTATTTTCAGCTGATAAGGACATAGAAATGTCATAAGACATTGTATTTCAACTTAAGAACTATTCAACTTAATTTCAACCAGAGCAAAGTGGACCTTACCCATTGGTTAGTTCCTTCAATCATATTCTGACTATTTCATAATCCAACCAATAAATTGGATGTGCTATTAGTCACACAAGAGTCCATGACAACACAATAGAGTATACTTAAATTATAGAGTATATTCCTTAAACTCTATGGGCATGCAATAACTATTGATAAAGTTAATTAACAATTACAGAGTACATTGCTTCTACAAGAAAAGTTTTTACTAAATGTATTATCATCTTTATGGATTGTCATTAGTTTTATTATATGTAACTGAATAATTATTGAAAAATAACCTTCCTTACCTTATCAGAAAAGTTTCATTGTAGCTTTTAAAACCTTTCCAAATCAATGCAATATTTTTAAAGTCTTAAAAATATGAAAATACAAGAATATATGAAAATTAATTCATGGGTAATAAAAATACACTAGATAAATAATAAAACTTACCTAATATGTCATTTATAATACAAGTTAATAAAATATTTAAACATTTCAGACTAGAGATTTCCCTATCAAGAAACGTTAGGTTCTTAATGAGAAAATGGGGTATTATAAAATGAATCTTTTTCTAGTCCATTATTTCCAGTTATATCAGGCACAGTTTATTGAAGTCCTCTTTTCATTTTCCTTTTCCTCATATTTGGTTATTTCCTCCAACTAATGACTCTTGTTTTATGATTATTTTTATTAATTCAAATACTGTTCATTTGGGGCTTCCCTGGTGGTGCAGTGGTTGAGAGTCTGCCTGCCGATGCAGGGAACATGGGTTTGTGCCCCAGTCCGGGAAGATCCCACATGCTGCGGAGTGGCTGGGCCCGTGAGTCATGGCCCCTGAGCCTGTGCGTCTGGAGCTTGTGCTCCTCAACGGGAGAGGCCACAGCAGTGAGAGGCCCACGTACCACACACACACACAAAAAATACTGTTCATTTGTACATCCAGAAAATGAAATACTCTGAGGGCTTAAAACACATGCTTACAAAGCTTTATCTCTAGACTACCTCTTCATGCTTCAATATTTCTCATTCATTCATTTAGTCAGTCAGTCTCTCATTCATTCAAAAATATTTATTTGATGCTTACTACATTCCAGGTCACTGAATCATTTTCACTTTCCCTTCTGTATCATGATCTATCTCATCTTTGGGCCTTTTGCCAAACATGTTTTATGTCTCCCCACTGCTCCCATTAGCACAGATATACTTTATACCTTTCAGGTCTCAGCTAAGATGTCAATTCCTTCCTTCCATGAACACTTCCATGTCCTGTCTAGGAGCTCATCCTATGAATTCTCTGAGCTCCACTGTGATCACTGACTATTTACTTGCTTGTATCTGCTACTAGACTGTAAGCTCAATGAGAGTAGGAACTTTGTCTTATTTACAGTATAGTCATTTTTTTTTTTTTTTTCTGGCGGTACACGGGCCTCTCACTGTTGCAGCTCCTCCCGCTGCAGAGCACAGGCTCCAGACACGCAGGCTCAGCGGCCATGGCTCACGGGCCCAGCCGCTCTGCAGCATGCGGGATCTTCCCGGACTGGGGCACGAACCCGTGTCCCCTGCATCAGCAGGCAGACTCTCAACCACTGCGCCACCAGGGAAGCCCTACAGTATAGTCTTAGTGATTAATATAGTGAGTAGCATATAGTTGATTCAATAATTATTTGTTGAATGAGTAAATCATTAACAGTGCCCAAATATTATAGACTGTGATAGAATTTCCAATGAATTAACTCTTTCTTCAAACATTCACAATTTTTGAATTGTGTATGTCATTTAAATTTTGACTTTGTATATATTTCACCTATATTTTTAACTGCATTTATTAGATGTACATCAAGAATTTTAGCATAAATTTTATGACATAATTCAATAAATCTCACTAGAGGTGTAATAATTCAAGTACCTAAAAAACATTACAGGTGGATTCCTGTTGCCCCAACATTTGGATAAATCATCCAAAAATTATTGAAGTCACTAATAGAGCCATTTTCAAATATAAAAATAATGCAATATACTTGTATATCCTTAGGTGCCTCAGTATTCCTACTTAACAGAACTGGAAAGATTTTCTTTTCATGCAGAGTGTAGTTTACTGAATTATCTTGGAAAGTCCTTAATAAACATCACACTATCATCAGAAGTTTATAAGCCCAACCAAAACAACTATACTTCCATGGTTGATGACTACTGTGCTGCTGGAAAAGTAATATTTTAACATATAAAATGTCAAAGACTGTGAATGACATTAACTTCCTTAACTTATCTATTCCAAGAATATAAGGAAATGTCAGCTTAATGAACTATTTAATAAATATGACTGTATCACTGACACCTGTACCCTGAGCTTAGTCTTAACAGGTCTTTCAGACTCCCATAAAATATCTCCTTTCTGACACCTACTTGGCTCCAATTGTCCCTGAAATTTAGACTGCTTTCCTCCTGTTCTTTAGAATTACAATTCTGGAATTTGTTATTCCTGGATGAAAACTTTTCCTTCCATGAAATATTTACACAGATTCATCACTGTCAAAGCAATGGTCATTAATAAACTACAGTAGAATAAGGAAATCAGTTTTCTTCATTGAGTACCTGTCATCTTATGTTTTTATTTTTCTCCTCTCTTAGTGAAACTAGCTAAAATATTGTGCTCCAAAGGTTGTGTAGCTTCTCTCTTGGTCAAAGAAGAGAATCCCCCTCTGTCTCTCTGTCTCTAACTCTCTGTATCAGAGTTAGTCAGAGTTATTTATTTTTTGTACAAATACCAGATTTCATGTGGCAGTGCTTTTTAAATCCTATGGAATTAACATACAGAAAAGCTAAGTGGTTTGGAAAGATTAAAAATAGAAGTAAAGTCTTAGCTGCTTTAGGAGTTCCAATTTTCTCAAAGTTTCAAAATTGGTATGGTCCTTCTTTCAAAAAGCTTCTGGTGGTGTTCTTGCTTTGTACAAGTCAAAGCAATCCAGCAAAGCATTTAATTCTAAGCCCTTTGCTCTTAGATTAGTTTCATCTGAAACATGTCCAGATGAGTGACATGTAATCCATCATAATTGAATAGAAGAGCCCACTAGTCATGATGTATGAAAGAAACAATGACAATTAAGTTCCTGAAATTTTCAAAAAAAGGAAATAATTATTAAATGTAAATATCTTTTTTCCCTCAAAAAGGACCTTGACACATGACCTCATTTTACATCTATCTAAAAATTTATAATTATTTTCAAATAATAATTTTTAAAAGTACTCCAAGTTCTGAATTTTTCATTTATTGTTTGTGTTTTTCTTCCTCCCATTAAAGTATACAATATTTGCATGGATAAAAGAAGAGTTGTCAAAATAGGTTTTCTCAATCTCTTTTGGGACCGTCTCATTTAAATTTTATCAAATGCAGGTGTCATTACTAAATCTTTGTGCTGTCCAGCTAAGACTATATAGGGATATAGACATCATCTGAAATTCACAGCAAGAAAAGAATCTAAGAGGAGTCGCTTCAGAGCAGACCATGAAGGAAAAATCACCAGAAGAAAAATTCTTTCAACTCTCCTCAAACATTTCCATTGCTCCAAATTTTGTTCTGGGTGCGTCTCAACCAGAGATAGATTAAGAGAATAAATCATTAGTTACCTATTCCAACCTCATAGCTATTTCAGAAATTTATCTGCAATATACCGGAGTTTACTCATAAAAACAATAGTGATTATGATTCTGTACTTACTGGATACTGGACACTCTTGCATATAATCTCTGTGTACTAACTCAAATAGTATTAACTCACTTAATGCTTACAACAACCTCATGAAATTGGTGCAATTATTATCTCCTTTTCTAAGAAGAGAAAATAGACATTGAAATTTTAACAAGGATGGCTAAGTTTGTATAGCCAAGATGTGTTCTGATTCTAGTCTGACTTCTTTGGCTGAGTTCCTCAGCTCACCATTTCACTACCTCAAAGAATAGGGGTTTAGTCAGCTTTTGTTGAATGAATAATAGCTCGTTATCTAGGCTCTATTTGAAGACTTCTAGCAACATTAAGCTCTCCACTGGTGAGACAATCTTCTCCATACATGCTCTCCATTATTTATTTGCCTTACTTCCATTCCAAACTGGTCTGTGACTGACACCAGTATTTTAACTTCATTTTCTCTCTATTATCCTGCTCTTGCTCCTCTGGAATTATCTAGCTTGTTCAATTTCCCCACCTCTTGGCTTTTCTTCATGAATTTGTGTCAGGTTTATCCCACTAGTTTTATTTGTTCTAGACTTCCTCGGGTAAACTGTTTACCATGCCCCAGGTCACCACTCAGGACCCACCCCCAGGTCAGATGGAGTCCAGGCCTCCTGCAAAGGGGCAAGAATGAAGTATATTAAAGCACAGAGGATCACTAAGGCAAGGGATAGCCTCAGACCTCATCAACGTCTCCTGGCATTGATTCATATCAGTAGAGAACCTCCTGGTAAATGGAAGCAAACTCTACATTAATCAAAATCAGAACCAGAACCTGTCCAAGAATCGAAGGCTAAAGAACCAATTGTTCTGAAAAGAACCCACCCCTAAGGTCTTACTAACATCATAATAAATGAAATTAGTTATGACAGGTTTAGTACTTAAGCATTTTAGTAAGTGAAAACCACACGCTTGTATGCAAAAAAATTAATTTAAACTTTATGGCAAATTCTACTAAGTAGGAAGTACTAAAATCTCAAGTTATAGAGGGAAGGGGAAAATAATGTTCTAATACCAAAAATAAATATCTGTGAAACTAACATGCTCTTCCTTATTGTGGAGAGCTGTTAGAGACAGTTCCGAATAGAAAAAAAGCAACTGAGGGTACAATGACCTGCATTAGTAGGGTAGAACAATCAGTACACTTGAAAGGCATTTAATAACAACACAAAGGAAAACTTAAGCAACATTTTCCTGTTTTGTTTTCAGTCCCTGTGTGGGAACACTTGTTTAAAATTAAAATAAAATCTTGGAGCAAGAGGTCTAAATGCAGTGCCAGATCCTGTGTCATTCGATTGGAACAAAACCTAGATGTGTACTTGAAAAAGAAATGCAGTCTCTCATTCTCTGACTCAAGAGTTCCTCAGAGAGAAGGGTGTGTGTATGTGTGTGTGTGTGTGTGTGTGTGTGTGTGTGTGTGTGTTGCAAGTATTTAAATGAAAGCTATAAAAACACATTAATTTGATTTTTCTCATTTATATAGAATAGCGTTTGGGGATGGTCATTGGCAATCTCAACTAATTTAACATTCAGAAATGTTCAACTTCAAACGACATGTCAGAGATTTTAAATGATCGAGACATACTAATATATCCTTAGAGAGGGGTCTGAACATAGCACAAGGTCCTCAAGATTGAGCATGCCCTCTAGGCTTGGTGTATTTCTGATATCCCTGACCTATGTGTGTGCAAGTTGACTGCCGCGTCCCCCGCCCTCTGATATGTGTCCCCCGACTGCCTTCTTGCACCAATACAAGGACAGGCTCATTCTTTGAATGTTCCCTTCTTTTGCCACCTTTCTCTCTCTTCTTTTTTTGCTTTCACATTATTAATTTTTTGGTGTCTTCTTCATATCTTTTCTTATTCTCCACTCACCTCTTATGGTTTTTATTCTTGCCCTGCTTCATTTTATTTCATCTTTAGAGTGAAACTGTCCATCCACAGTTGATCAAGTTTCTATTCTTTCAAGTGAAAACATGTGTTCAATTACTTTAAATATGGCCTCTAGCCTAGCTTTGTAAGAAGAAACTGCAGGTTTTACCTCTTTAATCCTAAGATTTTTCATTGCACAGAGTAAAAACAATTAATAAAATAAGTTGGTGTTTTTGTGGAACAAAATTTTATACTTAGATAACTGAGGGCTTTTTATTTCAGTGGGCTTGTAAATCTGAGTACCGATGAGTCTGTATGTAAGACTACAAAAATGTTTGTACATATATGCTTTTCTAATTTGGGCTAATACTGTTTCTGGTGCTTTGTATGATAGTATGTGTGGATGTGTGTTGTGTGTGTTCAGATAGTTAATGACAGCTGAAGACCATATATGTTGAAGCAGACTGCTTGGGATCAAAGTCTGGCTCTGCCACTTACTACTTGTGTGAATTTAGGCAATTGACTTAATATCTCTGTGCCTCAGTTTACTCTGTAAAAGGCAAGTAATAATAATAATACCTACTTATTATGCTGCTGCTAGATTAAAAAAGATCATTCATGCAACCTGAATAGAAAATGCCTGGCATACAGGAAAAACTAAGTGCTAATTGTTGTTACTCTTGAAAGAGTAAGAAAACTAACAAACAGTTGTATGTCTCTTTGCTAACTAGAATATGCTGTCCTCTTTACCTATCAGCAACCTGGGCAGCCTCAGAACAGTGGAAGTAGTAGTGATAAAGTTCCCACCCACAATGGAGAGGTGAATCTGGAAATACTAAGATTGTTGAACTTCAACGGGAGATTATGTGTCAAGAAGAAAGAGCAGGACCTCTTCCTGCATTTTGCCTCCTTGTTCATATCCAACTTCACACAAGAATTAAGAGAAAGAATGATCAGAGGACTTTCTAGCTCAAACCCCCTCCAGCTCCATGCTGGGACTGTTGCTTTGGGGATGGCTTATATTCCCATCCCCTGACATGACAGCCTTTGGGCCTGAGGACAGAGTAGGTGACCAAGTGCCAACACATGGACTACAGGAAGAGGAGGCTGTAGAACTACCAACATCTGGGCAATAGTTTGTGAGAAGAGAAAGATGAAAAGGAAAAGGATCTGTCAAAGGAAGGGACTCTCTATAAATGTGCAGTCATACTTAAAATTTTGTTGGAGTCACCAGGTTTGCAACTGATGTGCACAGATGACTAGATACCATTTGAAAATATCAAAGTTTTAAGGAAGTTTTTCATATAAGAGGTTAGGTGTTAATTTTATATGCTTTATTGAACAATAAGAACAAATATGATCCATGTCAACAGTAGCCTAAGTTCAGGTTCTTACCATTATTCTGTACAGCATTGGACCATAATCATTTATTTACTAGGTTTATAAGACATTGGCTCCTTGCACCCCTGACATCTGTACAGCACCAACAGATCTCTAGTCCCTTCAAAGAAACAGAATGCACCAAGGGACCTCTCCTCCCACACAAACAGAAGATGAAGTTTTCTGTAGATTCACTGAGTACACAGTGTTCTTGTTCCTTTGCTGGACTCACACTAATAACTGACCACAGGAAGCTGCAGGGCCATGCCCTCAAAGAAGCTCAAATACAGCTCGTGTTGTGGTTAGCTGGTGGGGGTGGGGGGGTGCTGAAATTCAGGGTCTCATTTTCTGCAGGAACCCATGCAGAATAGAGAATATTCAGAAACATTCAAACTTGAGAAAGATGAATAAACGGCTGATTCGAGGTCACTGATCATTATCCTGTTATTTGTTTAAAGTGGATTTTGTTTTGCAACACTCCCTTTTCTCTCTCCTCTGACAAACATGGTGTGAATGAAAGGTAAAGGGAATAAAAAATTTAATCAATCATCTAGGCGCCAGGGCTGAATTGCTTTCTGTTACACATTTGGTGCCAAGTTCACAGAATCAGGTTTGTTTTCAATTATTTGTAATATGCTTTCCTAGAAGAATTTATAATAGGCTGTTTAGGCCCTGCCCCCCTTTCTATTAATGATAAAAATACAACTGTTCCTCCTTAGCAAAAAAGGAGTTAAATTAAGAAAACTGTTATGAATTTCACTGTTGGGCTTAAGAATTTTTTTGTTTGTTTCTCCAATGAGAAACGGCAACCAGACTGTTTCATTTATTTTTTCCCCTTACTATGTTTATTTCCAAAATAAAAAGCAACAATTAATCTTTTTTGAGATAGTTTATAATAATAATACCTATAAAATATTTAAAATAAGCATATGTCATGATTATCTATTGATATGTTGCTTCTGTAGTTCTAACAGCTGTGAACTTCATTCCTTGAAATAAAAGTACACTGAAAATCCAGTGAATATTCACTGACCAGAATGCAATGCTTCCAGTCTCTCCATTTCCAAAATTACCCTTTCTCTCTCATCACAGACTTCCCTGTATGTTTTCTCTAGGCCTCCTGTATCCTGACACTATCAGCATCCCTGCCATCTTCTGTCTGATCAAGTGCTTATTAAAGACAGAGTCATTAATAGGAGATGTCATTCCTTATTAGTTGACTAGGTATGGCAGTCTTTTGAGAGACACAAGTAAGAATCTATGAAATCCTATTTATAGGCATCCCGTTGGGCTGATTACCTATGTGGAAAGATGATGTACAGACTTTTCTTATCCCAGTCATCTCACTCCATTGCCCAGGCCCAGGGATCACAACGGCCATGCTCCAAAGCCCACCTTTATTCACAATGCACTAGAGCTGGTTTTGAAAAAATATGGGGCCTATGACTGCATAGTATGGACTGGGGTTTATTTGTAGATTTTTCTGAAAATCTGATCAATATTCATTCCCTTCTCTCCTGATAATCCACCTTCTTTTCTGTTTCTCTTTCTTCTCTATCATAATTAAGCTCTTTCACTGGTTTATCTCATGACCTTTCCATTCTCCAGTAATTTACTTTAGGAGAAATAGTCCTTCCTCTTAACTGCTGCATCTATACCCCAGGTTCTTTAAAGTCCCTTTACTGGGTCTCAAAAGTATGTCATATTTTAAATAAAATTGAACTAATTTTCAATTTTAATTTACTGCCTTGTTTTTACCTGAATCTCTTCCTGCACAATTATAAATCCCTATTTTCCTACCAGTAGTATATTTAAGAAATGATGGCACCGACAAAGAGAAAGGAAAACATTCTCTTATAAATATCATTATCAATTTATACAATGTCTACAGAAGTGCACATATACCACCAGCAATATCATTTCTTCTTCAAATAAAAATACAATATGTATGTAGGTCAACAAACTAGTGAATACTTTTAAAATAAGTATTCCAGAGTTCATACATTCAAATGAATGTTGCTCTTTCAAAATACCTATTTCGGAGTGTTCTATTTACAACAATAGTGCCTTCTTCTTAATCATTTTAATAGTCCTTGTGTTTTTCTTTATTCCTGAAATTTTTCTTTAAGTGGTAGGAGGAAGACTATTTCAAAAACAAAGGTTATTGGGGAAAAGAAAAATAAGTCACAAAAATTAAAGGTCAGGATAGAAATTAAAAATTAAAATTTGAAATAGAGAAAGGTACACCTAGCAAAGCCTATTCACATTTTTCCTCCACCACCCAGAGTTGCAGGGCTCCTTACAGCTCTGGCATTCCTAAAGACTTAACAACAAAGGCTGTTGGGAAATATTAAACATTTAAGAAAGAAACTGGCAACTAAAGATAGTTTACTTGAGAAATCTTTTCACTTGTCAAATCAAATACTTGTAGCCCATTGAAGACAAATAATCATTCATGATGGAAAGGATTTTACTATGTCAATGACCCTTATAAAAAAAAAAACTTAGAGTTAAAAGAAGAAAACCTGACAAAAATGTACACTATGCTTGAACCTTAAATGTAATTTATAATTTTGCCTGATGCTGTTTTCAGTCATTAATATTATTAAAACACAACAGGTCAAATTAATTTCAACACATTATCATTTTAGTGTAAATTCTTTTATAAAATAATATACCTTATCTTTATACATCATTGGATGGATTATGTTAATAGTGTTTTTCTCTTTAACTCTGAGAAGAAAACGAACAATCATGGGTCATCTAAAATGTCCTTCCAGCTTGTAGAATGAGTTGTGTTTGTATTTTAATGAACATCTGTTTGACAAATTGTAACACTAATTATGATTTATCATTTCCATGACACCAAATATCAAGGTAGTGATAAACACTGATGACTAACAATATTTTTCTGTTTCACCCAGATGTTTGGCATCACCAAACTTAGTTTAACAAAAAAAAATAATTTCTTGAATTCTGGCACATTATGGTGGAGGGGAACTAATATGAATGACGTGGCGAGTGCATTTTTTTTTTTCCTCAATATGTAAAATTTGACTGGCAAGGCTTGTAAGACACAGAAATGAAATTGTACTTAAAAATAAATGTCTTGGGGCTTCCCTGGTGGCATAGTGGTTAAGAATCTGCCTGCCAATGCAGGGGACACGTGTTCGAGACCTGGTCTGGGAAGATCTCACATGCCGCGGAGCAACTAAGCCTGTGCGCCACAACTAGTGAACCTGAGCTCTAGAGGCTGTGAGCCACAACTCATGAACCCATGCGCCACAACTACTGAAGCCCGCATGCCTAGAGCCCGTGCTCCACAACAAGAGAAGCCACCGCAATGAGAAGCCTGCACACCTCAACGAAGAACAGCCCGGCTCGCCGCGACTAGAGAAAGCCCGTGCACAGCAATGAAGACCCAACACAGCCCAAAATAAATTTAAATAAATAAATAAATAAATGCCTTTCAAAGTTTTACCGATGCAGCCAAAAGCCAGAATGAAAAAATAATTAAATAATTTATATCATAAAAAATTTTTCAATGCAAGTCTCTAAATTCAGAATTTATCCTTTAGATCTTATTTCAAGAATGTACCATTGTGAGACATCTTAGAATATATGGCATATAAGATCTGATATGACAATTTGGAATGTGGAGCTTGAAGGACATAAAACAGTATACACTAGTTTGTTTGCTTTTGTTTAATGTATAGCAACGCTTGGGCTTTTCCACACCTTTCCTGGAAAACCCTAATCAAGTTCTCCTTTATAAGCCTGGAGCCCCTTCCCCTGATATTGTTTTTTTAATAATAAATAACATTTTAGTTTTAATAGTAATCAAATGGAATTAGCAAATAGTCCATTGTTTATTATATAAATGATACCAAGGTCTGAGTGCACATCGCCCAAAAGATTATTTTTACATCCTGCAACAAAGAGAATATGTAATGCTTGCAATATTCCTGTGAGAAAACTCTCTGACCCAAACTGTGTGTTTGCTCTTTATTTTTGCTGGTTCTACCTCATCTCTCTGACCTCTAAAGGTGGAAGTGCCTCAGGGCTCAGTTCTAGAGCTGTTTCTCTTCTTGGTCTTCATGTATTTCCTGGGTGATCTCGTGCAGTCTTACAGCTTTAAATCCTCAAATTCAGACATTTCGGCAGTATTTCTCATCTGAACTCTAGAATACTATTGAATATATACTGCCTATTCAACCTTGCCATAATGTCTAATAGACATTTCAAGTTTAACATACTCAAAACTGAACGCCTGTTCCTCCTCATCAAAACTTGTTATACCCACAGTCCTCCCTAACTCGCTTAACTGCAACTCAGCCCTTCCAGTCGCTCATGCCAAAAACTGTAGACTCATCCTTTACTCATGTCATTCTCTCACACCTAATGGAAAACCCATTTATCCCCTGGAGTACCACAAAAGTCTCTTGACTGCTCTCCTGCTTCCACCCTCCCCCTCATGTGTTAACCAACCCAACACAGCCGGGGAGAGGGGGAGAAGGACAGGAATGGGGAATGACTGTTGATGTGTATTAGGTTTCCTTTTGAGAATGTTCTACAATTAGATTCTGATGATGGTTGCACAACTCTGTGAAGACACTAAACACAACTGACGTATACACTTTCAATTTTTGAATTTTGTGGTATGTGAGGTATATCTTAATAAAGCTGTTAGTATAAACTGTGAAGGATCTGAGATTTTCGATTTTTACCTTATCTGCAAGGTAACAAGTTAGACTGACACAGTTTCCTGGATGCTGGTGGAACATATGAGACTCCAAGAACATGAAAAAGGGTCTTTATCACTCCGAGTACAGGAGGCAGCATGCGCATCAGCATATTTGATGCCAGTCCCTGAGCCTCACTTTGCCACACAAAGAGATACAATGAGAACCAGCTGATACTGGCGCTCCAGTGGGCTGCGTTACAGATGGAGATCTCTGAGGGTAAGGAATCCAAATCTTTTTCTCTGGGGGGAGATACCATCCATATCTTTCAAGGCTATAAGCAAACCTGTCCTTGGATTCACAGGGAGATACTATCACTACTTTCCAAGGCTGTTCAGTCTATAAATAGCCTTGAAAAGATAGCCCGGAACAAAAATGATCAATGCTGCCGGTTTCAAAATATATAACCAATTTATCAAGGTGTGTCATCTGAATTTAGGCATAAGCTTTTTTTTTTTTTTTTTTTTTTTTAGCAGGCCTCTCACTGTTGTGGCCTCTCCCATTGCGGAGCACAGGCTCCAGACGCACAGCCTCAGCGGCCATGGCTCAAGGGCCCAGCCGCTCCGCGGCATGTGGGATCTTCCCGGACCGGGGCACGAACCCGTGTCCCCTGCATCAGCAGGCGGACTCTCAACCACTGCGCCACCAGGGAAGCCCTAGGCATAAACTTTTAAATCTCAACTATTAACCAAAATATAACTATTATTTCAAGAAAACACCACATGAATTGGAAGGTTTTAAGTTGCAGTAATTTAAAAACAGGCATTTATATGCTGATTTTAACATTTAAGTTTATCTCTTTTAATTCTCAGGGTTAGGAAGGAATTGCCATGTTCCTCATTTTTGCAGATGAAGAAACAGGCTCAGAGAGGTTACAGAACTTGCCCAAGAGCAAACAGCTTGGAAGTGACAGAGCTGGGACAGTCTGACAGTAAATGTGTGTGTGGTGGGGCTGTGTGGGTGAGCTGGAGCAGGTAACCCAAGCTGAACGCACCTGCCACAGACAAATCCTCTGCACAACTCCTGTCCTGCAAATCCAGAGATCGTTCAACACCCACAAAAACACAAGTTACAAATGTTCACATAAGCACCACTTTGGAAAAATCAGGCTGTAAACCTCATATATGAATTTGCTTTCCAACGTTCTGTCTAGTGCTACTGGGCCTCCCAAAGATTTCCAAAGGCATGAAGCAAAGAATAGCATGAAGGCATTCTGAGTCCCATTTTCTTGAATTTTCACTTTGGACCACAAGTATTAATAAGGATGTGCTTGCAATAATGAGCACATTTTCCCACTGAAGCACCAGGGAATGAAATCCCGTTGCCTAGGGAAACACAGAAGTCTGTATTGGTACGACCTCAGGAAGGAACATCTGACAAATAGGGAAGCAATTCTGATATAAGATTTTTTAAAAACCACATTATAAATGTTGATTGTATAAATGTGATTAGGAGAAAAAAAAGTTTCCTTCAATATTCTGTTAATCATATATAAATTATCAGTTGATATGATGAAAGTATTGCATAGAGTTAAGCCTAAGTTTTCATAGAACATTTAGCTGCGTATTCAAGTAGAGATTAACTGGTTTAGGAAACTTGTAAATTATGTTTATGTGTTAAGGAGAGACCAAAACAACGTTTAGTAATTTTTTTTCACACAATGTTGAGTTAACCATAATTTTGCAATAAACATAGGAATCAGTAATAATCACAAATTTGATTTTTTTCATGCTGGTCTAAGCAGTGAAGCAGCAAATAAGATATCTTTCCTTTATCTCAACTGAAACGATTACCTCAGAAAGATTTGAGATTTTAGGTAACTTATAAATCTTTAATGGCTCAAGGCCTCAGAAAATTGACCCTGGTTAATTTTAATTATAATTTCAAAATAAATTATTTACAATTTGCTACTACCTTCTAATTTATTTGATCCACAGCCTTTTCCATAGTTTTCAGAGGTTCCAGATATAATTTTCTTAAAACTGATTTATAATCTTTTTAGAAGATTTAATCTAGAGCTTCACAAACAAGATGATTTTATTTTTCTAAAGCATACAATTTCCGGATTTGAGGATATCTGTTAGCACCTCCTTCCAGAGCTTTCAGCTTTTACTCCAGGTGTCATGAGGCTCTGTCAGGTCTAATGCGTAAAGTTCAGGGAGATCTTTGGAATAGCAGACACACCATTGAAAACACATAGAAGATACTGCTAGATAGAGCTAGGATGGAAAGTTGTTACTCTACAGGAATGACTCAGGCTAAATTAAAATATCAAAAGTAAGTAAAAATATATGGAAAACAACAGTATTAAGGAGGTTTATAATAAAAAAAAATTGAAAGTATATTTGCAGAAGACTCTGAGGTCTTCAAAAAGATAGCAAATATTTTCATTAAGTTGGCAAATCTCCCAATTTAACAGCCTGGTAGACAAATTTCCCAAAACGGAACAAGCACTGTGAAGAGGTTGAGTCATTTGTTTTTATAAGTGCTCTGTAAGAAATTATTTCTGAAATCCCAGGCCCACCATTGGTGAGAGACAATGGGGAAGAAGGTTTTCATCTTGCACTCAGCAGGGGCCTCTAGACTAATATGTATACACACCCATGATTACCACAGCACAGTTTGTGCAATTTCACTTCAGATATTGTTAATCATTTCAACATTCAAAAAGTCTCCTTGAAAAGTCCAGCTAAAGGAGCACACTGATTCACATGGCTGAAAAATATCCTTGCAATTCAGAAGCTATTTTTTATTAAAGGCAATAAGGCAGCAGCATGAGAAGATGTTAGGTGCATTTGAATTCTTCTAGAGTGCTCACTTCTACATTTCCCTGTATATTTTGCCTTTATTCTAAGTCACAGCAAATGCAATAGCTAAAGACTGTGGAGACACTTGAGAATACTAATTTCCTTGAAGAAGATTTCTCAACCAGTTGGAAAAGACATGCTGAAAGCCTTAGAAAGATCACTTGATGGAGGATAAATAAGCCTTTAAATAAAATAGCACTAGAGACAAAAGTCAAGTCATCTGTGGAGAAAGGTCTGACTTTGAAGGTCATATAAATATCTAAAATCCAGATGTTATCTTTTCTTATCTTTTAGTAAACATTGTAAAACTGTTTCACTTTTCCTGATTTTTGAATCTGAAATCCCATAACTGATTTTATTTACAAAATAATTATATGTTTTTACTCAGTATGATTCTCATAAAATCTTGTCAGTTCAAAATTTTATTAGTCTAATCATATCAGTTTTTATGTGTGATGATGTTTCATGGCACAAAGCTTATTGTTTTACATCATTTGAGATTTTTTCCCCCTTTTTTGGATAATAAATTTTGAAACTTTAAAAATGGTAACCCATTTATGGATTTTTCACTAATTGGGTTCAGAAATCCCAAAACATTTAAAACTCAATTTTGAGCTTTACATTACTGTGTCAATGGTGACTCTCTTAAGAGAGAAGGAGAAGGGGAGAGAATGGAATTTTGGATATTTAAATAATTTCTTTTGATTTTTTTGAATGTACAAAAATATGTATCTTAGAGACTCAGGGTCAGACATGCTGAAATCTGCTCTGACAACTTTAAAAAGGCTCTTGACATATTTGACTTTCCTGTGGACCTAGAAGTTTCTGGTTATAAATAGAACTTCTTCATGACATTAATATACGAGTACTGGAAATTATATTTTAAAGTTTCTTAAGTCGGTCATATCACAGATATAACTAGAGCTAATATAAGTGATAATAATACTACTAATAATAATAATTAGCTGATATAAGCTAATATAACTTCTACATCCCCTAGAAATATCTTTTTATTGGTTATTCACTCAATTCTGTGCCAGTGCATATCAAAATAAAATGTGTATATCCTTTGACTAGTGATTCATCTTACTAGATTTATTTACAGAAATATTCATGGATGAATATAAACATCTTTGTACAAGATGTCCATTACAGCATTGTTTATAATCATTAAAAGTTGGAAATAAAGAACCATCAATGAGGATATTATTAAATAGATTGTAGGGTACCTACTTTCCAATGAAGTACTGCATCACAATTAAAATAAACAAACAATGTAAATCTACCAGTACTGAAATGGAAAAAAACTGTCTACAACATCATAAGTGAAAAAGCTTATCACAAATACCATGCAGAGGATAATTCCACTTGTGAAAAAACCAAGAACACATAATATATTTTACACATGTTTTCATATATGCATTAAAAATAATGTCTAGGAAGGCTACATACCAAACCATTAATAGTTGTTAGCAGCGGAAGGAACACTGGGGGAAGCGAGGACTCTCTCCTTCATCTTGGCCTATTGACCACAGTGCAATACTCCTCATATAATTACATTATATAATTTTATACTGTTTATTTTTAAATTAACATTTAAAAAGCATTAAAACAAAACTTTATGTATGTTATAAAACTTTTGACCCCTTAAGGAATCTTTAGGCTGGATCCCTCAGTCTTATGCATCACCCATAAGGAGCACATCAGTACCACTACTAGTCCTGGCTTCACTTCTTCCATTCTTGAGGGAAGTAGTGCAAAACAATAACATGCTTTTCACAGTTTTGGGAAGTCTCTCGTCAGCTTTTGATTGTTAGAGAGATTCTGACTCTATATACTTTGGGCATATATTCCAGTCTATTAAAGTTTCCTCAAAGACAGAATCAGAGTAGTTAAGAACAAATTTACAACAGAAGAAATTCCAACTTTAAATGCCATGAAATTGGCCTATAGATAAGCTGCTTGTCTTTTTTTTTTAACGTCTTAATTGGAGTATACTTGCTTTACAATGGTGTGTTAGTTTCTGCTTTATAACAAACTGAATCAGTTATACATATACATATGTTCCCATATCTCTTCCTTCTTGTGTCGCCCTCCCTCCCACCCTCCCTATCCCACCCCTCTAGGAGGTCACAAACCACCTAGCTGATCTCCCTTGTGCTATGTGGCTGCTTCCCACTAGCTATCTACTTTACGTTTGGTAGTGTATATATGTCCATGCCACTCTCTCACTTTGTCACAGCTTACCCTTCCCTCTCCCCATATCCTCAAGTCCATGCTCTAGTAGGTCTGTGTCTTTATTCCCGTCTTACCCCAGGTACTTCATGACCTTTTTTTTTCTTAGATTCCATATATATGTGTTAGCATACGGTATTTGTTCTTCTCTTTCTGACTTACTTCACTCTGTATGACAGACTCTAGGTCCACCCACCTCGCTACAAATAACTCAATTTTGTTTCTTTTTATGGCTGAGTAATATTCCATTGTGTATATGTGCCAATTTTCTTTATCCATTCATCTGTCAATGGACACTGAGGTGGCTTCCAGGTCCTGGCTAATGTAAATAATGTTGCAATGAATATTGTGCTACATGACTTTTTTGAATTATGGTTTTCTCAGGGTATATGCCCAGTAGTGGGATTGCTGGGTCATATGGTAGTTCTATTTTTAGTTTTTTAAGAACCTCCATACTGTTCTCCATAGTGGCTGTATCAAATTACATTCCCACCAACTGTGCAAGAGGGTTCCCTTTTCTCCACACCCTCTCCAGCATTACTGTTTGTAGATATTTTGATGATGGCCATTCTGACCAGTATGAGGTGATACCTCATTGTAGTTTTGATTTGCCTTTCTCTAATGATTAGTGATGTTGAGCATTCTTTCATGTGTTTGTTGGCAATCAGTATACCTTCTTTGGAGAAATCTCTGTTTAGGTCTTCTGCCCATTTTTGGATTGGGCTGTTTGTTTTTTTTGATGTTGAGCTTCATGAGCTGCTTTTATATTCTGGAGATTAATTCTTTGTTAGTCGCTTCATTTGCAAATATTTTCTCCCATTCTGAGGGTTGTCTTGTTGTCTTGTTTATGGTTTCCTTTGCTGTGCAAAAGCTTTTAAGTTTCATTAGGTCCCATTTGTTTAGTTTGGCTTTTATTTCCATTTCTCTAGGAGGTGAGTCAAAAAGGATCTTGCTGTGATTTATGTCATAGAGTTCTACCTAGGTTTTCCTCTAAGAGTTTTATAGTGTCTGGCCTTACATTTAGGTCTTTAATCCATTTTGAGTTTATTTTTGTGTATGGTGTTAGGAAGTGTTCTAATTTCATTCTTTTACATGTAGCTCTCCAGTTTTCCCAGCACCACTTACTGAAGAGGCTGTCTTTTCTCCATTGTATATTCTTGCCTCCTTTATCAAAAATAAGGTGACCATATGTGCGTGGGTTTATCTCTGGGCTTTCTATCCTGTTCCATTGATCTATATTTATGTTTTTCCTCCAGTAAAATACTGTCTTGATTACTGTAGCTTTGTAGTATAGTCTGAAGTCAGAGAGCCTGATACCTCCAGCTCCATTTTTCTTTCTCATGATTGTTTTGGCTATTCGGGGTCTTTTGGGTTTCCATACAAATTGTGAAATTTTTTGTTCTAGCTCTGTGAAAAATGCCATTGGTAGTTTGAAAGAGATTGCATTGAATCTGTAGATTGCTTTGGGTAGTATAGTCATTTTCGCAATGTTGATTCTTCCAATCCAAGAACATGGTATATCTCGCCATCTGTTTCTGTCATCTTTAATTTCTTTCATCAGTGTCCTATAGCTTTCTGCATACAGGTCTTTTGTCTCCTTAGGTAGGTTTATTCCTAGGTATTTTATTCTTTTTGTTGCAATGGTAAATGGAATTGTTTCCTTAATTTCTCTTTCAGATTTTTCATCATTAGTGTATAGGAATGCAAGAGATTTCTGTGCATGAATTTTGTATCCTGCTACTTTACCAAATTCATTGATTAACTCAAGTAGTTTTCCTAACATCTTTAGGATTTTCTATGTGTAGTATCATGTCATCTGCAAACAGTGACAGCTTTACTTCTACTTTTCCTATTTGGATTCCTTTATTTTTTTTTCTTCTCTGCTGTGGCTAAAACTTACAAAACTATGTTGAATAATAGTGGTGAGAATGGACAACCTTGTCTTGTTCCTGATCTTAGTGAAAATGGTTTCAGTTTTTCAGCACTGAAAATGATGTTGGCTGTGGGTACGTCATATATGACCTTTATTATGTTGAAGTAAATTCCCTCTATGCCTACTTTCTGGAGGGTTTTTATCATAAACGGGTGTTGAATTTTGTCAAAAGCTTTTTCGGCATCTATTGAGATAATCATATGGTTTTTCTCCTTCAGTTTGTTAATATGGTGTATCACATTGATTGATTTGCATATGTTGAAGAATCCTTCCATTCCTGGGATAAACGCCACTTGATTATCATGTATGATCCTTTTAATGTGCTGTTGGAATCTTTTTGCTAGAATTCTGTTGAGGATTTTTGCATCTATGTTCATCAGTGATGTTGGCCTGTAGTTTCCTTTTCTTGTGACATCTTTGTCTGATTTTGGTATCAGGGTGATGGTGGCCTTGTAGAAGGAGTTTGGGAGTGTTCTTCCCTCTTCTATATTTTGGAAGAGTTTGAGAAGGATAAGTGTTAGCTCTTCTCTAAGTGTTTGATAGAATTCACCCGTGAAGCTATTCAGTACTTGGCTTTAGCTTGTTGGAAGATTTTTAATCATAGTTTGAATTTCAGTGCTTGTGATTGGTCTGTTTATATTTTCTATTTCTTCCTGGTTCAGTCTTGGAAGGTTGTGCTTTTCTAAGAATTTGTCCACTTCTTCCAGGTTGTCCATTTTATTGGCATATAGTTACTTGTAGTAATCTCTCATGATCCTTTGTATTCCTGCAGTGTTAATTGTTACTTCTCCTTTTTCATTTCGAAGTCTGTTGATTTTAGTCTTTTCCCTTTTTTTCTTGATAAGTCTGACTAATGGGTTATCAATTTTGTTTATCTTCTCAAAGAACCAGCTTTTAGTTTTATTGATCTTTGCTATTATTTCCTTCATTTCTTCTTCATTTATTTCTGATATGATCTTTATGGTTTCTTTCCTTCTGCTAACTTTGAGGGTTCTTTGTTCTTTCTCTAATTGCTTTAGGTATAAGGTTAGGTTGTTTATTTGAGATGTTCCTTGTTTCTTTCTCTTTTTTTTTTTTTGTGGTATGTGGGCCTCTCACTGCTGTGGCCTCTCCCATGTGGAGCACAGGCTCCAGACGCGCAGGCTCAGTGGCCATGGCTCACGGGCCCAGCCGCTCCATGGCAGGTGGGATCTTCCCGGACCGGGGCATGAACCTGTGTCCCCTGCATCAGCAGGTGGACTCTCAACCACTGCACCAACAGGGAAGCCCAGAGATGTTCCTTGTTTCTTGAGGTAGGATTGTATTGCTATAAAGTTCCCTGTTAGAACTGCTTTTGCTGCATCCCATAGGTTTTGGGCTATTGTGTTTTCATTGTCATTTGTTTCTAGGTATTTTTTGATTTCCTCTTTGATTTCTTCAGTGGTGTCATAGGTTTTCAGTAGTGTATTGTTTACCCTCCATGTGCTCATATTTTTTACTTTTTTTCCCCTGTAATTTATATCTAGTCTCATAGCATTGTGGTTGGAAAAGATATTTGATACAATTTCAATTTTCTTAAATTTACCAAGGCTTGATTTGTGACCCAAGATATGATCTATCCTGGAGAATGTTCCATGAGCACTTATGAAGAAAGTGTACTCTGTTGTTGTTGGATGGAATGTCCTATAAATATCAATTACATCCATCTTGTTTATTGTGTCATTTAAAGCTTGTGTTTTGGAGGCTTCCCTGGTGGTGCAGCGGTTGAGAGTCTGCCTGCAAATGCAGGGGACATTGGTTTGAGCCCTGGTCTGGGAAGATCCCACATGCTGTGGAGCAACTAAGCCTGTATGCCACAACTACTGAGCCTGTGCCCTAGAGCCCACGAGCCACAACTACTGCAGCCCGCACACCTAGAGCCCATGCTCTGCAACAAGAGAAGCAACCACAATGAGACGTGTACGCACCACAATGAAGAGTAGCCCTCGCTCGTCACAACCAGAGAAAGCCCACAGGCAGCAACAAAAAAGACCCAATGCAGCCAAAAATTAAATAAATAAATAATTAAATTAAAGAAAAAAAAGCTTGTGTTTGTTTCTTTATTTTCATTTTGGATGATCTGTCCATTGCAGAAAGTGGGGTGTAAAGTCCCCTACTATGATTGTGTTACTGTCAATTTCCCCTTTTATGGCTATTAGCATTTGCCTTAGATATTGAGATGCTCCTATGTTGGGTGCTTATTTATAATTGTTATATGTTCTTCTTGAACTGATCTCTTGATTGTTATATAGTGTCCTTCTTTGTGTCTTATAATAGTTTTTATTTTAAAGTCTATTTTGTTTGATATGAGAATTGCTATTCCAGCTTTCTTTTGATTTCCATTTGCATGGAATGTCTTTTTCCATCCCCTCACTTTCAATCTGTATGTGTCCCTTGGTCTGAAGTGGGTCTCTTGTAGACAACATATGTATACGTCTTGTTTTTGTATCCATTCAACCAGTCAATGTCTTTTAGCTGGAGCATTTAATCCATTTACATTTAAGGTAATTATCAATATGTGTGTTCCTATTACCATTTTCTGAATTGTTTTGGGTTTGTTATTGTAGGTGTTTTCCTTCTTTTTTGTTTCCTGCCTAGAGAAGTTCCTTTAGCATTTGCTGTAAAGCTGGTTGGTGGTGCTGAATTCTCATAACATTTTCTTGTCTGTAAAGGTTTTAATTTCTCCATCGAATCTAAATGATATCCTTGCTGGGTAGAGTAATCTTGGTTGTACGTTTTCCCCTTTCATCACTTTAAATATGTCATGCCACTCTCTTCTGGCTTGCAGAGTTTCTGCTGAAAGACCTGTTGTTAATCTTATGAGGATTTCCTTGAATGTTATTTGTTGCTTTTCCCTTGCTGCTTTTAATATTTTTTCTTTGTATTTAATTTTTGATGGTTTGATTAATATGTGTCTTGGCATATTTCTCCTTGGATATAACCTGTATAGACTCTCTGCATTTCCTGGACTTGATTGACTATATCCTTTCCCATGTTAAGGAAGTTTTCAACTGTAATCTCTTCAAATATTTCCTCGGATGCTTTCGTTTTCTCTTCTTCTTCTGGGACCCCTGTAATTTGAATGTTGGTCTGTTTAATGTTGCCCCTGAAGTCTGTGAGACTGTCCTCAATTCTTTGCATTCTTTTTTCTTTATTCTGTTCTGTAGTAGTTATTTCCACTATTTTATCTTCCAGGTCACTTATCCATTCTTCTGCCTCAGTTATTCTGCTATTGATTCTTTCTGAAGAATTTTTAATTTCATTTATTGTGTTGTTCATCATTGTTTGCTCTTTAGTTCTTCTAGGTCCTTGTTAAACGTTTCTTGTATTTTCTCCATTGTATTTCCAAGATTTTGGATGATCTTTACTATCATTACTCTGAATTCTTTTTCACGTAGGTTGCCTATTTCCTCTTCATTTGTTTGGTCTGGTGGGCTTTTATCTTGCTCCTTCATCTGCTGCATATTTCTCTGTCTTCTCATTTTGTTTAAATTACTGTTTGGGGGTCTCCTTTTTGTAGGCTGCAGTTTCGTAGCTCCCGTTGTTTTTAGTCTCTGCCCCCAGTGGCTAAGGTTGGTTCAGTGGCTTGTGTAGGCTTCCCAGTGGAGGGGACTGGTGCCTGTGTTCTGGTGGGTGGGACTGTATCTTGCCTTTCTGGTGGGCAGGCCTGCATCCGGTGGTGTGTTTTGGGGTATCTGTGAACTTAGTATGATTTTAGGCAGCCTCTCTGCTAGTGGGTAGGGTTGTGTTCCTGTCTTTCTAGTTGTTTCGTATGGGGCATCCAGAACTGGAGCTTGCTGGCCGTTGGGTGGAGCTGGGTCTTAGCATGGAGACAGAGATCTCTGTGAGAGCTCTTACCAGTTGATGCTATGTGGAGCCGGGAGGTGTCTGGTGGTCCAATGTCCTGGATTCAGCTCTCCCACCTCGGAGGCTCAAGTTTGACACCCAGCTGGAGCACCAAGACCCTGTCAGCCATACGGTTGTCTCTGCACTACTCCCCTGCTGAAAGCAGCACAATATGGGGACAACCTCAGTCTCCAAGTTCCCTTCCTCAGGATGGGGATCTTCCAGGAGCTCCATCATCTCAGCAGCACAGCCCTCACACCTCACTCCACTCATGCCTGTGCACTCACTCCTCCACATATCATTATTGAGTGAAAATTTTAAGTCTGTATCCTTAATGTGGAAGAAATAAACAAATAATAGTACTAGTCATGCTTGCAGATCTTATACTTTCTGCTATCTGAAGTCTTTACATAAGGATTGCATTAAAATGTTCTCTGAGAATTCACTGCCAAGAAAATGTTTGTCTTGAAAATTTGGAAGCTGTCCTTTGTTAGACAAGGAAACTGTATAATTTAACATTTTCTCTTTTTTTTGCCCTAATTATCTGAAAATTCTGAATTAAGTGTTCAACTGCAATAACTAACTCATTGCAGATGAACAATAAATGTGCACTTTAATATTTTTCTGGTTGTTAAATTTTCTCTTTTTGTCAGTTTAAAGTTGTGTTTTGTTATGTATGCCACCTTGACACTTTTCTTGGAAGTAAGTGGAGGTACAAAAAGGAATGTCTTTAAAAATGATGGTAATATATTCATTTATTTTATCATCTGTTCATTCATTTGCTCATCTAGTATTATCTAGTATTATTGAGCACCAACCCTGCCAAGTATCTAGGAAAGAATGAAAAATTAGTCTGTAAACCTGTAGCATAAAAGCATGAGGAAGGAAATATTTAAGAAAATTATTGGGTTTTCAGATCATTGTGTGAAACCCATGTTATTAAAATCATTTCTCTGAACCTCTGTTAACTCATGCTCCTTTGAAAACTGCCTTCTAATCTGTGAATGTAAAATGAAGCTGCTAATTTTTTAACAAAGAGATCAAAAAAATCTTACAACTAAATGAATGAAAAACACTTTACATTAATTGCCTTGGTTCTACACATATCTCAACAACACTCAAGAGATTTTTTGAACTCTTCAGAGCTGTGTTCAGAACCTTCAGTAGATTCCTTTGACTAACTTGATATTACAAAATTTTATCCTTGAAGGTGAATAATGGGTGGGTGGGAATGAAGAAATGTCATTTGGAGTCGAGTGGTTAATGAAGTCATCAATATAAAAATAATAGACTCCAAGAAGATTTCCAAAACATTTTGAATAACATTTCACTCACGATTATGAATGTAAAACTATTTTTACCTCTTACCATAATAGCTTGAACTTAAAAGATTTTATTTTGGTATGTGAATTCCAAAGCACTGCTTAAAAATTCAAGTTACTTTGGAAGCATACATCATAGCCTGTGCTACAGAAGTTCAGAAAGGAAGTGTTCTCTGGTTTCCTTAATAATGCCTTTAGCTAGCTTGATTCCTTCCTTTTCTTTCCACTCAAAAGAGCAACTTGAAAAGATTTAGTCACAGTTCTCAAAAACCTGTACAAATTGCCAAACTGCTGATTATATACATAAAAGCCCTAGGAGGTCAGAAAAAGAAGAAATTCTAACTTGCATTCTGTAATACACAGAAATAAATGGTAATAACAGCTCCCATTTATTGAGTCCCCAGCTTGGGCCAGATAATCTATATAAATTGTCTCATTTACTACAACCAGTATTAGAAGATATGTATTTATACTTCTCCATTTTGAGATAAGGAAACTGAACTTGAAAGAGTTGCCCAAGGATACATAGCTCTTGGCTGCGAGACCAAGATTCCAAACCAGGCCTGATTTCAAATCCCATGTGCTCAAGGACGCCACCTGTTACCATTCAAAACTCTTCCTTCTATACAGATCTCAACCATTTCTCCCATGGGAAAAGCTGGTAGGAGAGACAGTCAATTGTCAGGACTTTGTATTAAACATGCTTTGTGTTTCCTCAGGAATTTCAGAGGCTGTTACACTCACTTAACCATGTCTTTCTGGAATGAATAAACAGCAGCTGGGAAAATACATTTCTTACAGAAGTATTCTATATGCATCAGACAAGTAAAAAAAAAAAAAAAAGACCCTCAATTCCAGATGTTAACATAAAATTATCCAGATGCTACAAAATGATCATCCAGAACACCAGAGGCAAAAGAAAACTGAAGTGGAAATTAATTTCAGAAGAGAAATCAAAGTGAAGTCACCAATTTGGTTTTGTGCTAAGTTACAGGAGACTGGCTATTTCTCTGCTTTTTAGAAATTACTCTCTTAAATGATGGAATAGGGTTGCAAAATTAAGTTTATTGATGAGTAATTAATGCACAGTATTCAAGATAACATTCTGGGGCCTCTGTAGCATTTTGCTTATGTGTTACTTTTGGATTGAAAAAGTATAGCTCTCTTAGGTACCCCCAAGAGATACAATACACAAAAGAAAAACTGTCATACAAATATATTTTACCTATTAATATTCCTATGTGAATGTTTAAATTTGAATCAAGCATAATTGATTATCTTTTTGTTCTTCATTTCCCTGGGAGTTTGATGTTGCTCTAGCACATAAAAGAATGACACATGCAAATACTACAAAATTCTAAGGTGTTACTTTCCTGCCACACTTTTGAAAGTTATGTGGTTCACTGGTCAAGACAGTCAAACAAGGTAAGTCAAGTTCCACTTTCTACTCCCAGGCAAGAATGATCCGATTTGGCTGTTGGTATGGAAGACCTTACACATATGTCTACATGATGCAAACGGTGGAGTGGGAAAATGCAAAAAGGATTAAGTCATATTCCTCTCTCTCATGGAATTCAATAGCTTTTAGCAATGCTCGGAAAACAGCAGTATCTTTCAACTAACTACTTAATGATCTATGACAGTGGGAAAAGATTTTATGTTAAATGATCAGATATAAAATAGAGATACTTTTTAAAAGCAAATACAGAAAACATTTTTTACCTCATCTTCATTCTTGTTATCTGACTTAAAAACAAACAGATGAGCAAACGATATTTGTATTCCTATCTCTAGAAACATCCTTTTGTAGTTTTCCTTTAGGGAATTGTATACGAGGTAACTATATCACTGAGAACTAAGAAGAAATTTGTTGAGTTTTGAGTCTTTGGTCGTTCTTTAACCTCCCAGTCTTCTAATAGGATGACTTGTTTACTTCTGTTTCTGCAGCTGTGAGTTCTGGACAGAGTTGTAGTGATGTTTTTCAAAATAACCCCAAATCCTCATTCCAGACCAGAATATCAAAGTATTGTTTGGTTGGCATATATTTTACTGATTGCTCTTGACCTAATTATTTTATATCTTTTCAACCTTGATTTGCATTTATCTTATGCTTTACAAGTCCCCTCTTTTTAATGGATGAATATCCTATTTGTCATTATTTGATCTGTTTCCAATTTTAGAGTCTAAAGTGCCTGGAGATACTGTTTCTTTTATTATTTTAAAACAAATTTTGTATATTCTAAGCTGATATCAGCTTCTCTCCATATTCTGCCTTTGTTTCCTCTTTCGATAAAAATCTCCTTTGGCTGAAAAGTCACCTGTGCTATTTTCAGAAATGAAAGTTAGGCACCAGCTGTGCTGTTTTTCCAGTGATAGGGATAAAATGCCCCAAACCATCTCTCCTCTCAGTACTAATGCTGAGCCTTAACCAGGGCAAGGCTGGGGGTGACTGATATCCTGGACTCCCCTCCCTGGGGAGCCTTGAAGACACTAGAGAGCCTTGGCAAACTTCAGCAGAGTGGCTCTGAGGGTAAGAAGGTGGGTATAAACACGTTACATGCCCCGGATACCATTTCCCCTCATTTTGCTACTGCCCTAATGATTTGGATTCCTGAGAACACCGTTTGCAATCCTCAATCCAAGTTTCAATACTCTATATGGTCACAGAGAGTTGTGACCATATAAAGAGGTGTGTTTTTGTTTGTTTGTTTGCCTACATTTAACATCATCTGTGTTAGCATTCAGTAAACATCAGACGCCTAATGGAATTAACTAGAAGAGATTATGTCACAGCACCCAGACAACACAATGTAAGATGTAAGTGCTGACAAAATGCGTTACAGTGGCCCCTCATATCTGCAGGGCACTGGTTCCAGGACCACCCCCATCCCCGATATCAAAATCAGCAGATGCTCAACTCCCTTTTATAAAATGGCACAGCCCAGTCAGAGCCCATGGATATGGAGTGCCAATTATAGTACTTTGCTTTTGGCTTTTTTCCCTACAGTTCTATTAGTTCTATCTTTCTATCAGTTCTCTGATGCTTTCAGCTAACCATTCTCTCAAGAAACATGTAGACACTTTCCTTAGTGTGGAGCCCTGCTAAAGATGAGTACATCCATATTCTACCAACTGGACTGCTTCATCTGTGATGGTAAGTTAGAGGTTAAACATTACTCTGTGCTTGTTCCAGGAAATTATTAAAAAGTTACCTCCCGATGGAAAGGCTGATCAGAACACTGAGAAAAAATGAAGGACTAAAACATTGCAACTCTCACAAAAGGTCCCTCATGCTAAAGGGCAAACCCCACATTACATGAGCCTTACTGGAAAAGAATTACAAAATAGGATACATTTTATAATCTAAAGCAAAAAAGTCAAATGCTTTCATTCCTTAGGCTGATAACATCCTTATTTTTTTGTAATTTAGCAAGCACTTAGCCATAATTATTGTACAGGGAAGAATTCTGCTCCCCTAAAATCCGTTTCTCTGATATGTTTCAGCAAGGCGGGTGTTTGGTATTTTTTTCTGGGTGTGGGCTTAAAATCGAATTTTTTCATTCTGAAACTGTTTTACAGCTCAATACAGGCAGCCTTTCTATTCAATTTATTCAGATACGCAGTAGCTGAAATAATCACAGTGCATCAAAGCAACTGCTATGAGCACAGCCTGTCTCCCATTATCCCCTCCCACATTTTCTATGTGGCACTATTCAGTTCCCTAGACAGGTCACTGCTATTCATTCTCTCTCTCTCTCTCTCTCTCTCTCTCTCTCTCTCTCTCTCTCTGTAACCAAGACTTTTCTGTGCTATGTATGCCTTTACCACCTTGTCCAAGCCTCCAAGGTGTTTTCCTTGATTTATTGAATCTCTTATCTTACCCTCACCCAAAATATAATGTCCTTTATCCCCTGCACCTAAGAGAGTGTTTGCAACATAGATGGTGATCAGTATTCGTTAATGGAAAAAAATAGCTAAATGTTGAGGATTACTCACTGGCTATATAAACCCATAACATTTATTCATAATATAAAATCATTTGGTGGTTGAACTGAAACTGCATCCTGGCCATATTTTTTTTGTCCTATCTTTTTTGGTAATGCATTGGCTTTGTAGTGAATAATGTGTGAACTTCTCTACTGTAGCTAATTCAACACAAAATTTTATCTTGTTATAAGATTAATGGATGCAACATAACAAATTATAAAAAGGAAGAACAAAATGTTTTTTCATCTGCTGATAAAAAGAACAAGTGTAGAGATAAGAAAGAAAGCAAAATGGAAACATTGCTATGATTTTTTCCCTTTAAAAACAAAGTGTTTCTTTTCCCTTTAACATAATCTTCAAGAATTTTCACCAATAATCTTACAATAAGGTAATTCATACTGAAGAGTGGATAACTGCTATAAGATGGATGCCAGTTTTTAAAATATTTGAAATGCCTCTAAGAAGGTGGCAGCCGTCACTCCTGATATGACTAACATCTATTTACATGATTATGCAGCACAAACATGGGCACTGGAATGTTTATGTGTGTAAAAACACAGATACGCTTTACATTCTATGAACCCAAACTACTCAGCTCCCAAACTTATTCCCAGTAACCAATACCCCTTCAACTCCCACGTGGTTCTCCATGGTACCCAATGTAATGCCTGATTATTCATATGAAAATGCTATTTGCTATTCTCCCATCCACCAAAAATTAAGAAACAAATGCAATACAACTCATTTTAGCTTAATATTTACCATATAACTAACACAGTAAAAAAAATAAACTTCACAAACTATTATAAATTATTATACTTATAAATTATCGTTTCAGTGAAGGGACTTGATTTCCTTTTAATGCTTTTGCTAAAATAAGGTGTACAAGTGAGGTTATGCTGAGGACAGTTTAAATTTCTGCAAATGTTTCTATTCATGCTTTGGCGTATATTAGTTAAAACCATATGAAACTGCATATTTATTGTCTAAAAATAGTCAAATATTGGCAATTTCATATGGCTCAACCTAAGAGTAAGCGTGGTTTTAGAAGGCACTTATCTGCCGAGTAAGAAAATAAATAATTCTTATTACTGAATGAAGCTGAAGAACAAATTTACCCAAGGGCAATATAATTTTCTTCTAACTTGTAGTCTTGCCAGGTTGCCATTCTCCTTTGCAAAATGAGTATCATGGGATTTTTGCTACCTATGATTAGAATTTAAATTGTGTGTCTCATCTGATTCCCAGGTAGCAGAATTCATCAGTTACTCACTTAGGTATTTTCAATGAAGATATTTGGCTGCAGTCAGTCTACCACAGTGCAAACTAGTACACATCCTCAGGCTAGAATGCTTTGCAGTAGATTTTTCTCCAGTTTTTATTTCATAGCAGGAGACCTGGTAAAGCAGCTCCTGGTATCTTTAAGTTTGCCTGTAAAGTGTAATCATAACTATTCCACTCCTGAGTTACTTGTCTCAAGGACTTTTGATGATAGCTCTAGTATTGAAATAGCTTCCCCAAGGATCAGAAGCTTATTTTAATAGTCTCAAGATCCTTTGTTGTATTTTCAAGTATACTTCTGCAATAAAGATAATAGTATATTATCTTTCCTCTGTGAGACTGATTAACTGACACACCCGCAGGTCCTCAGGTTTTTCCCAGTAGAGATGGTGGATGGCATTTAAATACCACACCGTGTCACACGGCCCTTGTGACCAATGGTAAACACACATTTAGAAGATGGCTGATTGGACCTAAGGGTTCAGTTTATGAAGTAGAAATATTATGAGATTTGCCATCAGAAGATTTGAACTGGACCTGAACCAGAGATTAAAGTTGAAAATTTACCATTATGTGACCACAAACAAGTTATTTAACCTCCATCAGTAAAATGAGAATGATAAATATTTTGGCTTCAAGTGTCTTCAAGGCTTTGATAAAGATCACATGGAAGAGTGTATGACAAGTGATTTGTAATCAGTGAAGCACTATATCCAAAATGGTCATTGCCAACATTATTGATAACAATAACAACAGTACCCACGAATCCTCTTCCTTCCCATGGGATTTACATTTTAACTGAAGACTTAGTCCCTACTTTGGTAACATGAAAAAAAGAATGCTGACACCATTAAATATAGTATGACCTGCGATTCTCTCATGGAATGTTTCCTCAGGACTTCAGACTTGATTTTAAAAGCCACAAGGTGAGTTTCAATGGTCTCAAATGCTTCTTACAATGTCCAGTGCATTTAATAGTTCTTTTTTCCCTCTTTTTGTACACAACAAATACAATTATGTTTCATAATCTTGTAATTTCAATACACTTTAGAGTTGGGTCTCAAAATACTGAAAACACTTTCAGAGAATTTTAACCTAAGTTTTTCTATTACAAGTTGCAATGAGTACAAAAAATGGAACTTGGTTTACCCAGTTTCTTGAAATTCCTCTACAAGGTGCTCGCATAACTTAAAGCTTGTGTACTTGTCTCTACAATATTTATATGGAAGAATAGCATTATTGGATGTATAAGCTAAAGACTGCATATATAATATTAAATCTTATTTTATCCTTTGAAAATTTCCTTATATAATAGTGAGGCTAGCACTGACCAGTCATCTCACATTTAGAGGGGAGCTTAAGCCAATGTTACCTACTAAACTAGAGTATTTACTATCCTATTATATAGGTTACAAGGAGGCATTACCATAAATGACTTAATTTGATCTTTATTATATTTATGTGAACTGGCTGGGGCATGAATTGGGTTGTTACTCATCTGCCCAAGCCCCATGGTTAATCAGTGACAGAGCTATATGTGAGAGCCATATCTAGTGAACACCCTAAAAGAGAGTAAGCTGTGCCTTTGTGCCCTTTACCACAACCCTGCACTTCCCTTCCCAGCTTAACAGAAGCCTACTCTTCTGTTCCATTTTAGTGAATACTGTAAGATCCTATTCTACAGTGCTGAGAAAACCAGGTCTTAAAAATTGGTGTTATCTCCTCAAGATTCCATTCTAGTTCAGTTGCTGTGGCCTTCATGATTTTTCAACAACACTGTATTAATTTAACAAGGATTTACTGATATTTTCTAGGCACCATATTGTGGGGAGGAGTCTATAAAATGACCAATAGAAAAGAGGAATATAATCTTCTTAATTTTGTATTTATTTAATTTCACAGGCATGTTTTTAAAATACAAAGCGAATACCTTAAATGAATTATGGATTTTGGGGGGGTGGAGTCAAGATGGCATACTAGGAGGATGTGGAAATTGCATCTCCTTACAACTAGGGCACCTACCAGGCACTGGTGGGGGACCACGGACACCCAAGGGGACAGGAGGAACCCCCAGCGATGGGTAGGATGTGGGGCTTAGGGGAGTGAAGGGAGAGGAGAAGTGGAGGTGGGACTGGACTGGTGCCCCTGAGGGGTGGCTGGGGGATGGGAAGGCCATGCCCACAGGGGGAAATTGGGGAACCGTTGAGAGGGCAGAGGATCAAAAGGGAATGTGGCCAGGTTTCCCCTGCCCACTTGGACCACCAGGAACCTGTTGAGATCCCAGGCCTGATCCTCTGCCCACTGAGGTCCCCTCCAGCCTTGGGGGTCCTGAGGGAGTGGGAGGGAGGGAAGGGGGAGCAAAAGTAAAGGCCAGACCTCCCAGATGGTACCCTGAGGGGTGGCTGGGGGAGGGAAAGAGTTCCTACACCCAGCGGGATCCACCCACTAGAGGTCCAGCGGGGGCAGGGGAGACCCTGTGGAAGATGGTGGGAGAGGAGTGTGAAGGAACAGAAGGGAACAGGGCCAGTGCTTTCCCTGTCCACTTAGGCACAGGAGAGCCTGTTGTGCTCCCGGGCCTAATCCTCTGCCCTCGGAGCCTCCCTCCTGCTCTGAAGAACCCAAGCCCTGCCCCTACACCCACACCCAGGGCCCCATGTCTACATTCGGAGACCCCCTCCAACCAGTCTGGGCCTAAGCCCCACCCACACACCCTCATTCAGGGCCCTACCGCCAAACTCCGGAACTCCATGCTCCAAAGGCCCACCTTTTGACATGCTGCCTCGTCCCTTCTGCGCAGGTCCTAAGCAGAGGCCATGCTCCATGCTTGAACGTCACCCTGCCTAGGCCCCGCCCCATGCTCAAAAGTCCCCCCCAACCCGCCTAGGTCCTGCCCCACCCAAAAACCCACCCCTGCCGAAGTTCCACCCCCTACCTAAATTCTGCTACCACAGCCAATGCTTTTTTTTTCTTTTCTTTTCTTTTTTCCTCTTTTAGATTGGGGTTCTGTTTTACCTTGTTGATTCATTGTTGTTGATCCTTTTATATTTTTATTTTTCTAATAAATCTTTTATTTTTCTAATTTTAATTTATTCTTTATACTTTTTAGTGATCTCTCCTTTTGGCTTGCTTCGACCCCCACTTTTTCTTTTCTTTTCTTTTTTCAGTTATGGTTTTATTTTACCTTGTTGCAGTCGTTTCACTTATAGTTTAATTTTTTTCTAATATATTTTTTATCATTCTAATTTTATTTTTTATTCTTTGATATTGTACTGCTCCTTTTTTTCTTTCTTTCTTCCTTTTTTTTTTAAACACAATGAAGTTTGTGGGATCTTGGTTCCCAGGCCAGAGATTGGGCCCAAGCTCCTGAGGTGGGAGCTCCGAGTCCAAACTGCTGGACTAAAAGACAACCTCAGCACAGTGAGGCTTCCTGGAGGTCCTCATCTCAGCACCAAGTCCCAGCTCTATCCAGCTGCCTGAAAACTCCAGTGCTGGACGTCTTAGGCCTGACAGGAATACAGCACAACCCATCAAAAAAAAAAAAAAAAAAAAAGACAAGAACATGGTAGAGATGGAGGAGAAAGGTAAAAACCTACAAGACCAAATAAATGAAGACTAAATAGGCAACCTATCTGAGAAAGAAGTCAGAGTAATGATAGTAAAGATGACTCAAAATCTTGGAAACAGAAGGAGAAAATACAAGCAACATTTAACAAGGATATAGAACAACTGAAGAGCAAATAAACGGTGATGAACAACACAATTACTGAAATTAAAAACATTCTAGAAGGGATCAATAACAGAATAACTGAGGCAGAAGAACGGATAAATGAGCTGGAAGACAAAATGGTGGAAATAACTGCCAGGAGCAGAATAAAGAAAAAAGAATGCAAAAAATTGAGGACAGTTTCAGAGAGTTCTGGGACAACATTAAAAGCACCAACATTCGAATTATAGGGGTCCCAGAAGAAGAACAGAAAAAGAAAGGGTCTGAGAAAATATTTGAAGAGATTATAGTCGAAAACTTCCCCAACATGGGAAAGGAAATAGTCAATCAAGTCCAGGAAGCACAGAGAGTACCATACAGGATAAACCCAAAGAGAAACATGCCAAGACACATATTAATCAAACTAACAAAAATTAAATACAAAGAAAAAATATTGAAAGCAGAAAGGGAAAAGCAACAAACAACATACAACAGAATCCCCATAAAGTTAACAGCTGATCTTCCAGCAGAAATTCTGCAAGCAAGAAGGGAGTGGCAGGATATTTTTAAAGAGATGAAAGGGAAAAACCTACAACCAAGATTACTCTACCCAGCAAGGATCTCATTCACATTCGACAGAGAAATTAAAACCTATACAGATAAGCAGAAGTTAAGAGATTTCGACACCACCAAACCAGCTTTACAACAAACGCTAAAGGAACTTCTCTAGGCAGGAAACACAAGAGAAGGAAAACATCTACAATAACAAACCCAAAACAATTCAGAAAATGGTAATAGGAACACACATATCGATAACTACCTTAAATGTAAATTGATTAAATGCTCCAACCAAAAGACACAGACAAGCTGAATGGATACAAAAACAAAACCCAGGGCTTCCCTGGTGGCGCAGTGGTTGAGAGTCTGCCTGCTGATGCAGGGGACACGGGTTCATGCCCCGGTCTAGGAAGATCCCACATGCCGTGGAGCAGCTGGGCCCATGAGCCAAGGCCGCTGAGCCTGCACGCCCGGAGCGTGTGCTCCACAATGGGAGAGGCCACAACAGTGAGAGGCCTGCGTACTTCAAAAAAACAAAAAACAAAAAACAAAAAAAAACAAGACCCATACATATGTTGTCTACAAGAGACCCACTTCACACCTTGGGACACATACAGATTGAAAGTGAGGGTATGGAAAAAGAAATTTCATGCAAATGGAAATCAAAAGAAAGCCACAGTAGCAGTTCTTACATCAGACACAATAGACTTTAAAATAAAGACTATTATAAGACACAAAGAAGGACATTACATAATGATCAAGGGATCAATCAAAGAATATATAACAATTGTAAATATTTATGCACTCAACATAGGAGCACATCAACACATAAGGCAAATGCTAACAGCCATAAAAGGGGAAATCAACAGTAACACAATAATAGTAGGGGACTTTAACACCCCACTTTCACCAATGGACAGATCAACCAAAATGAAAATAAAAAATGAAACACAAGCTTTAAATGACACATGAAGCAAGATGGATATAATTGATATTTATAGGACATTCCATCCAAAAACAACAGAATACACTTTCTTCTCAAGTGCTCATGGAACATTCCTTAGGATAGACAATATCTTGGGTCACAAATCAAGCCTCCGTGTTTAAGAAAACTGAAATCATATCAAGTATCTTTTCCGACCACAATGCTATGAGACTAGATATCAATTACAGGAAAAAATCTGTAAAAACTACGAACACATGGAGGCTAAACAATACACTACTGAATAACCAAGAGATCATGGAAGAAATCAAAGAGGAAATCAAAAAATACCTAGAAACAAAGGACAATGAAAACATGACGGCCCAAAACCTATGGGAGGCAGCAAAAGCAGTTCTAACAGGGAAGTTTATAGCAATACAATCCTACCAGAAGAAACAAGAAACATCTCAAATAAACAACCTAATGTTACACCTAAAGCAATTAGAGAAACAAGGAAAAAAAACCCAAAGTTAGCAGAAGGAAAGAAATCATAAAGATCAGATCAGAAATAAATGAAAAAGAAATAAAGGAAATAACAGCAAAGACCAATAAAACTAAAAGCTGGTTCTTTGAGAAGATAAACAAAATTGATAAACCATTAGCCAGAATCATAAAGAAAACAAGGGAAAAGACTCAAATCAACAGACTTCGAAAGGAAAAAGGAGAAGTAACAACTGACACTGCAGAAATACAAAGGATCATGAAAGATTACTACAAGCAACTATATGCCAATAAAACGGACAATCTGGAAGAAATGGACATATTTTTAAAAAGCACAACCTTCCAAAACTGAACCAGGAAGAAATAGAAAATATAAACAGACCAAACACAAACACTGAAATTGAGAGTGTGATTAAAAATCTTCCAACAAACAAAAGTCCAGGACCAGATGGCTTCACAGGCGAATTCTATCAAACATTTAAAGAAGAGCTAACACCCACCCTTCTCAAACTCTTCCAAAATATAGAAGAGGGAGGAACACTCCCAAACTCATTCTATGAGGCCACTACCACCCTGATACCAAAACCAGGCAAAGATGTCGCAAAGAAAGAAAACTACAGGCCAATATCACTGATGAACATAGATGCAAAAATCCTCAACAAAATACTACCAAACAGACTCCAACAGCACATTAAAAGGATCATACACCATAATCAAGTGGCGTTTATCCCAGGAATGCAAGGATTCTTCAACATATGCAAATCAATCAATGTGATACACCATATTAACAAACTGAAGGAGAAAAACCATATGATCATCTCAATAGAGGCAGAAAAAGCTTTCAACAAAATTCGACACCCATTTATGATAAAAATCCTCCAGAAATTAGGCATAGAGGGAACATGCCTCAACATAATAAAGGCCATATATGACATACCCAGAGCCAACATCATTCTGAATGCTTAAAAACTGAAACCATTTCCTTCAAGATCAGGCACAAGACAAGGTTGTCCACTCTCACCACTATTATTCAACATAGTTTTGTAAGTTTTAGCCACAGCAATCAGAGAAGAAAGAAAATAAAAGGAATCCAGATCAGAAAAGAAGAAGTAAAGCTGTCACTGTTTGCTGATGACATATTATACATAGAGAATCCTAAAGATGCTACCAGAAAACTACTTGAGTTAATCAATGTATTTGGTAAAGTAGCAGGATACAAAATTAATGCACAGAAATCTCTTGCATTCCTATACACTAATGATGAAAAATCTGAAAGAAAAATTAAGGAAACACTCCCATTTACCATTGCAACACAAATAATAAAAGACCTAGGATAAAACCTACTTAAGGAGACAAAAGACCTGTATGCAGAAACTATAAAACACTGATGAAAGAAATTAAAGATGATAGAAACAGATGGAGAGATATGCCATGTTCTTGGATTGGAAGAATCAACCTTGTGAAAATGACTATACTACCCAAAGCAACCTAAAGATTCAATGTAATCCCTATCAAACTACAAAATGGCATTTTTTAGAGAACTGGAACAAAAATTTTACAATTCGTGTGGAAACACAAAAGACCCCTAAGAGCCAAAGCAATCTTGAGAAATGGAGTTGGAGTAATCAGGCTCCCTGATTTCCGACTATTCTACAAAGCTACATTAAGCAAGACAGTATGGTACTGGCACAAAAACAGAAATATAGATCAATGGAACAGATAGAAAGCCCAGAGATAAACCTAGGCCCATATCATAACCTTACCTTTGATATGGGAAGCAAGACTATACAGTGGAGAAAAGACAGCCTCTTCAATAAGTGGTGCTGGGATAACTGGACAGCTACATGGAAAAGAATGAAACTAAAACACTCCCTAACACCATGCACAAAAATAAACTCAAAGTGGATTAAAGACCTAAATGTAAGACCAGACACTATAAAACTCTTAGAGGAAAACATAGGCAGAACACTCTATGACATAAATCACAGCAAGATCCTTTTTGACCCACGTCCTAGAGAAATGGAAATAAAAACAATAATAAACAAATGGGACCTAATGGAACCTAAAAGCTTTTGCACAGCAAAGGAAACCGTAAACAAGACGAAAAAACAGCCCTCAGAATGGGAGAAAATATTTGCAAATGGAACAACTGTCAAAGGATTAATCTCCAGAATATCCAAACAGCTCATGCAGCTCAATATTAAAAAAACAAACAACCCAATCCAGAAATGGGTGGTAGACCTAAATAGACATTTCTCCAAAGAAGATACACAGATTGCCAGCAAACACATGAAAGGATGCTCAACATCTCTAATTGTGAGAGAAAGGCAAATCAAAACTACAATGAGGTATCACCTCACACCAATCAGAATGGCTATCATCAAAAAAATCTACAAATAATAAATGCTGGAGAGGGTGTGGAGAAAAGGGAACCCTCTTGCACTGTTGGTGGGAATGTAAATTGATACAGCCACTATGGAGTACAGTATGGAGGTTCTTTAAAAAAATAAAAATAGAACTACCATATGACCCAGCAATCCCATTACTGGGCACATACCCTGAGACAACCATGATTCAAAGAGTCGTGTACCACAATGTTCATTGTAGCACTATTTACAATAGCCAGGACATGGAAGCAACCTACGTGTCCATCTACAGATGAATGGATAAAGAAGATGTGGCACATATATACAATGGAATATTACCCAGCCATAAAATGAAAAGAAATTGAGTTATCTGTAGTGAGGTGGATGGACCTAGAGTCTGTCATTCAGAGTGAAGTAAGTCAAAAAGAGAAAAACAAATACTGTATGCTAACACATATATATGGAATCTAAAAAAGAAAAAAAAAGATTCTGATGAACCTAGGGGCTGGACAGGAATTAAGACACAGACGTAGTTAATGGACTTGAGGTTACGGGGAGGGGCAAGGGTAAGCTGGAACGAAGTAAGAGAGTAGCAGTGACATGTATACACTGCCAAATTTAAAATAGATAGCTAGTGGGAAGCAGTTGCATGGCACAGGGAGATCAGCTCGGTGCTTTGTGACCACCTAGAGGGGTGGGATAGAGAGGGTGGGAGGGAGATGCAAGAGGGAGGAGATATGGGCATATATGTATATGTATAGCTGATTCACTTTGTTATAAAGCAGAAACTAACACACCATTGTAAAACAATTATACCCCAATAAAGATGTCAAAAAAAGTGATCCAAATAAGGAAAAAAAATGAATTATGGATTTTATGTGTGTGTAATTCCAATATATTTCAAGTGCTCCGTGTATTCCAAGTGGTCCATATATTGAAATAAGCTGGGGGTATTTTTGGAGGAAGCCACATAAACCTCACTGTACTGAGGCACTTTCACCTTGTTGCTCCAGGTACTAACTGTCTCCATGTTGGTCAATGCAAGAACTATTTTTAGCGGAAGGAAATCTGAAACCCCCATAAATTATTTCCCTAAATCTCTATTCAAAACCAATACAAATTAGTGATACCCTGATGCTTCTCCTTAAGGGAGCAACTCCAAGGATAATTGAGAAAGGCTCGTTCCTCATTTCCATCCCTGCATTTCCACACAAACTCACACATGCAATCATGTCATACTGTGAACAATATCACATCAAAGAAGGTTCTCAGAAACTTTTTTTACACAGTGTTGGGTTTGTTTCTTCATTCTCCAGTATTTGCAATTCTAAGGATCACCATAATGTCAGGTGATATAAAGAGGGAGAAAAAATTCTGTCTGTATATATAAAATTCTGTCACATAGGAAATGAAAATAATATCAAAGCTCTACACACAGTTTAAAGGAAAAAAGGTGTCTTCAAGAATTAATGATGGCTGCTCCAGGGAATTTATACAAGCCTGCCATGTTTCAAAAGCAGAATCAAAGTGAATCTAAGTTCCAACTGAGTTGCAGTCCCGAAGAGCTGGGAAGTGTTGTAGTAAAAATAAGAGGAAATCATATGTGAATAACTTAAAGGTCTCTGTATGAGGAAACTGAAGCAAAAAATAATATGGTAACTATGAATATTATTTAGCAGTCTAGTGACAATCCAAAGAAATTAAAAGCAATAATCCCAGTCACAGAAAGGGAAGAGTCTCATATAACAGAAACACATTTACTACAATTTTAATTCTACGAACCCTAAAGCAGTGCCATCCATACAGCCCCATTCTTGTCAATATTATCAATGTGATTCTCCTCTCCCAGCTGCTCCTTTACCCATCTATAACTTAGTGACAGCTCAAAGTTCATTTACTAAACTCAAACTCACCCACAGATTCGGTCCACCAAAGTCAATCATGTTTTCTGTCAGAAAAGTAAGTCTCTACCTTCAGTTAGAAGGAGTTCGAATGTCTGATACACTTGCCCTAAATAACTAATGATCTGTTCTTCTCCAGGGTTTGGGAAAGCTGGAAATATCTGAACAATGAGCCAAAAGGAGGGGCATCAAAATCACCAGGAGTACTTGTTTAACATATACATAGAGCTTCCTGAGCCTTTCCCAAACCTACTGAATTAAAAACCCTGGTCCCAGAAATAACTATCTTTCAAATGTCCCCAGTGATTTTCAAGTAAAGCCAAGTTTGGGAGGAGCCATGGCTGCAATCATAGTTCACAGTGGTGCCTCCAAGTGGCGGTTCTTGTTAGCAGTTCTAAATAGCATCCAGGGGCAAGTGCTTTCAGCAGAGGCAGCACTTGGGCTGATAGCAGCTCTGGTTGGAATTGGCTCCCTCTGGCGCTGCTGGAGAGGTACATCTTTGCAGCTGTACCCACCAAAGTTTTTGTCTTTGGCTGCCCTCAAAGTAATGGAGGCCCCCTGCGGTCTGTTACTACATACTACACAACTATTCTGGAGCTTAGGATCATTCTCTCAAGGCAAGGCAAGCAGGGTTCCTGCTGAGCCCTCTCTTGGCACTGCTGACACAAAATCGCCTTTCTAAAATGAAACTCTTGGAAAATTTTCCTCCAAGTATCCTTCTGTTTACACCCTGGATAACAACATACTAGGCCATACTATTATGACCATTGGCCCCATTATCCTCTATCCTCTATTATTTTTCCTCTGCCAGTCCTGAGACTTGATTATCTCATAGCTCAGTAAATTTCTCTTCTCCCTTTGGGTGCAAGCCCAGGATGCTAGCCTGCAGGACTACTCTCCTTCTTGGATGCAGTTGAACCCAGTCATCTAGGGGACTGGGTATGTGCCCTATACTATGCTTCTGGTGAATCCACATGACAACTTTCTTATAACATTTGTTGATCTCTTGCAGGCAATGTGAGGTGGAGGACAGAGAATGGACCAAGCTAGAGGGTGGAGGCCAAAAAGTGGGGGTGGCTGTAGCAACAAATAAAACTGAAGAAATAGCAGAGATGATGCTGTTAAGACTCAAATGGTCAGAAGGAAAGGCTAAATGGTCTCCAGTGATAATATGGACAGAGGAGAGTGCTGAAGTTTGGATATAGATGTCAAAGTCAAGGCTATGATATCCTTGAATTCCTTAGGTATTTACCTAAGGTATCTTTCAGCTCTAAAATGATGTACTTTTCACCTGAAATATGATATCTTGGAATGTTCCAAAAGTTATGGCACATGTCTCCAAAACTCTACAGACAAGTAACAATGTAATAAACCTTAGACTCAATAGATTTGATGTTAGTCACAGAAGACTATTTTCTATTAATGTTCTATACCTATAACATAAACATTATTACTTAATTAGTGTGTTATAATTGAGACATGTTTATTTCATAATGTCTTGCTGCACAGGTGAGTCTTAAAAATACTCTGCTCTTATTTTTCTTATTCTCTGACTTAAATTTATATTTAAAGGGTATTGTGAAGATCTGGAAGCAAATGATCATTCAATGGTTAGTCAAAAATATACATTTCAAATCATGGTGAATATTTAGATATTGTTGTCTAAAATAAAATCCTATCTAGAAGACAGTAAAACTTAAAAACAAATAAGGAGGAAATAGGAGATGTGCATATAAAAATAAATGAGTGATGCAATAAGAAAGTTGTTTCACCTCTGCAGTATTCTTCCCCCAAACCCAGTAGCCCAGTCTAATCATGACTCAAAATGACTAACATGTTACAAAAAACTTGACCAGTACTCTTAGAAGTGATCAAGGCCAAGGAACACAAGAGAAGATTAAGAAATTGTCATGGATTAGAAGAGACTAAGGGGACACAATGATGCAATAAATGCAGTGTAGTATCCCAACTTGGATCCCAGAAGAGAAAAAAAAAGCATTAATGATAACATGAATTAAATCTGAATAAATCTGTGGTTTAGGTAATAGAGTATCAATATTAATTTCTTATTTCTTATTATTGACAAATGAATTGTAATTATGTAAGATATTATCCTTAGTGGGAGCCGGGTAAAAGGGACATGCGATTCTCTGTCCTCTTCTTACATTTATGTAAATTTAAAATGATTCCAGAATAAAAAGGTTTTAAACAGTGCATATGAAACTATGCTTCTGTTTATAGTAAATTATATAATTAGTGCTAACACTGTCAATGATAACAACTAGACCAACTGGACAAAATATATAAAAACATTTATGTAAAGCCATATGACAGCTATCAGGAAAATAAAGAATCAACTTCTCAATATCAAGGAGAAGATTGATGTCTATAGAGATAATTAGTGTATTGTGACAGCTTTTGTCCTGTGGGCATTTCCCTGTTCAGAAGACATGGCTCAGAGACTGAGCAGTGCTTTGACAGTCTTGCTGTACTAGGAGGACAAAAGTTGGATTCTGGAACTTGTATGGGTGAGACTTAGGTAAATTCCACACACTTTAGTTTGGACTTCAAAGACAGGAAGTGTAGAATGGGGATAAACTAGAATTAAATCAGCTGTCTTGGGAGTTCAGCACTGCTTTGAGGCATCTAAGTATCCCAGAAATTGGATTAAGATGATCCATATTCTCATTGCCTGGCAGAATCATCAGAAAATCCTCATAAGGTAAAGATAATTTCTTAGGCCTAAATTATTTCTACACACACTTTTTTCAAATACAACTTCTGATATGCAAAAATAATCAAGAATGTGAGGATACAAGAGAGCATAAGAAAGAATCAGCAAATGAAACAGAAATAAAATATATTCACAAAGGCCAGATACTAGAATTATAAAATAAGAACTCAAATAATTGTTACTTTATGCTCAAGGAGATAAAAATATAATATTGAAAATTTGAATATAATTTTATTATTAAAAATTCAATAGGTATATAAAATTTTGATATAAAACTAGATACTAAACTATTTTAAATGAACCAAAGAGAAACTCTATAACTGAAAAATATAATACATGAAATTAAGAATCTTATGATTGGTTTCAATAGTAGTTTTTACATAGCTGAAGAGAGACATCATGAACTGGAAGTAAGCAAGAAGAAAATATCTAGAATGAAGGACAGAAAGCCAAAAGGATGACTATAAATAAAAGAGAGTGTAAGATGCATAGTGTATACTGTGAGAAGTTCCAAATTATTCTAAATCATATTTATAGAAGAGAGATAATGGGGAAGAAGCAATATTTGGAGAGTTAGTGGCTGAATTAGTTCTTGAACTGATGAAAGACATCACTCTGCAGATATACCAACCAAATAAATCCGAATCCAGAAAATAGAAAGCTATCATCTATAGCAACACTGCCCAATAGAACTTTAGGCAATGATAGAAATGATCTATTCTGTGCAATCCAGTGTGGTAGCTGCTAGTCACATGTGGCTATTGAGCACTTGAAGTGTGGCTGTGCAATTGAGAAACTGAATTTTAATTTCATTTGAATTAATTGAAATATAAATTTAATAACCACATATCTCTAATAAAGATTGTTTTGGGCAGTGCAGATCTGGAGCATCATAGTAAAACTAGTGAAAAACAAAGATAAAAATCTTTAAAGAAATAAAAGACTTCACAAAGGACAATTATTAAATAGTTACCTTTTCCACATAAACAATGGAAACCAGAAGACAATAAAATATGCCAAAAAACAATAAGAAACCTACAATTCTATAACCAATAAAAATATCCTTCAACAATGGAGGTGAACTCTTGTTATATGCCTAGTTTAACTCATAGGGCATATTGGAGATGAATTTGCATATTGCCTTTGAAACTTCTGAGATACTAAGAAACTTTTGTTTCTGTTTCCCTGTACTCTAAGAATTCAACTTCTCAATGTGGCTCCTTTGGCTCACCCAGAGGGACGTTACCACTTTCTGTACACACTTCTACTGTGGCATTTATACTATCATTTTGCATTTACTGGTTTACATATTTGGTTTTTACTTGAATGTCACTTCTCTGGGAAGTTCTGAACATAAGCACCTAGTAATTAGATTTCAGATGGTACTGAAAAGTGAATCATTTTAAAACTAAAATTTAATGAGAGTAAGATTTATTTCATAGTCACTTGTCTGGGAAATATTGGAGACAAGCATCCAAAAATTTAAAATATTCCCACATGTTATATTGTAGTTGATATCCAAAACTATTACTTTAGAACTGAAAGATGCCTTAAGACAATTTATATATAAAACTAATTCATGTATTAAAGAAATTCAAACTCAGAGATTAAGTGACCTGCCCAACATCCCACAAAAACTAGAGCCAGAAGAAGAGCCCAGTCTTCCAGTCCCATGTACATTCTTCTATATCATGATATCTCAGGATTAAGAATCTTTCTATTTTAATGGATACAGCATATCTATCTCTATATCTCTTCTAAACCAATATTTGAGTTTAGCTATTACCAACTTTTTTTAAAAAATCGACTTCCAGTCTTCAGTCTGAAAGAAACACTAACCTAGGAGTCAGGGGACCTGGATTCTTATCTCAGCTTTGTCACCAGTGGATCTGGGAGTCTTGGGAGAGTATCACCTACCTTTGCTGGACCTGTTCATTCCAAAAAGTAATAGGTTTCACAGCATAAAATATAAAGTGAAGCAGATATTCTAGGAGAGGTCTGAATTTAATTCATATTCTTAAATACTATCATTCTACATCAAATATTTTGAATTGACTTTCTGTTCCTCACCTTATCCACTTTCCAATGAGAGAAAAATAGACTTAAAAAAGCATGTCACAGAGAAAGTTGAATGAGTTGTTCTTAAAAGTCACCATCAATGGTTAGTTTTTAGTGAATGTCTAATACAGCATAGCCAGTTAAACACAAACAAATAGAATGTCTGTTTGTTCCACGTTGGTAAGTTGACACAGTCTAAAGGATGGAGAACCACCATCATTGTAGGGAGAGCATGCTTCGGGGATATACATGTAACTTGTATGTTACATATCTATCTGGGTACATTTTACATTGTTCAACAAATTTCTGAATTAGACCATTTTTTTAAAGGTAAAGAATAGCTTTATAAATATTAGATAATTATTGGTTCTGGGTAAACACTGGATCCAGGAGAAAAATAATACAAATTCAACTCAAATATAGTCTCTCTGCACTCCTCCTTACTCCCATATCCTCAGGCCAATCTGGCCAGGACTTTGGATGCCTCTGGGCACAAAGCAGGTTGAACAGCTGTTTGACTCACTGTTTTTGACTCCTTGTCATTTGGCAGATTGGAATCTCTGCTGAGAGCACCATTTGGAATTTTTTTCGCCCAAAACTGATACTTTTGAACATGAAATTGAAATATAGTGAGGCAGTGGTATACATTCATAGAATAATAGTGCCAAAAGAGAGTGTGACAGATTTATTTCAAAACTCTAACTTGCTCCCAGAAGTGTTTAAAGAGATAACCCTAGATTAGTTGAGGTGGGCATGATAGTGTATGAATATGGATTTTCTGAAACTGTGAATATAATAAATGATACCAGCTTTAGGTGTGTGAACTGGTGAGGAGAGAATATCAGACATGAATATAAATAGAGATGTATACAAACAGGGAGGAAAAAAACAGCTAGACAGTATATACTGAAGGGAGACTGATTGGGGAAATATAACTAGAGAATCCAAAGGAGTCACTAAGTCTAGGTTTGGGTATTTGAGAGGAGGCTACTACGACTACGACTACAACTACCAACAAAAACAACAATCTTAATAGTTGTTGTTGTTGTTGTTATTATTATTATTATAACAAGAGAAACAAAAATAGTTAATGCTTACAAAGCAATAGTGTATACGTCTGTCAGCACTGTTCTAATGTTTTAAACATAATAATTCATTTAATCTTCTTGATAATCACAAGAAATAAGAACTATTGTTATTGTTTCCAATTTATGGGAGATGAAACTAAGGCACAGAGAATTTAAGTCACTGATTCAAGATCACACAGCTAGTAGAGGTGAAGTCATGGTTTGACTGTGGCTGAAAAGCAATGAATGAATCTAAAATCTTACCCATAGGAAAAAAATGCTATGGAGAAATTGAATGCTTTGGAATTAAGCATATAATAAGCAAAGCCTGAACAATGGAAAGAAACCCCACTGCAGCACTATGTGGTGACAGCAGAAAAACATACAAAAACTGACAAAATTTCCTTCTCTGTAGGTCCTTCAGGTGAATTATATTTCTTCCCAAATTTACCTCTTTTGTCCCCATCTTCAGACCAGAGAACACACAGATCTAGGCCTTCTTTTAAGCTCTCAATCCCCCTCCAATTACTAGCAAACCACAGTGTTAGAAAAGTATCTTTATATTTAAAATTAATCACTGACTTTCCAACTTAAGCCCATTTCCTCTTCTCTGATCGCTATTGGAAACGGGAGATAACACACTAGAGGAAGGCAGTTAAAATTCTAATCACTTTCAGTTTTTCCTTTTTATTTAATGTTATTTAAAATGCACTTCTGCTAAATCCTATTTTAAAATCTCCCTGACATTATGACTGATATATTCAAGTTTTTATGACAGGCCTATTTTGCCACCTTAAATACACTGAGGGTGAGTTTTCTCATCTTACCTCTCCGTTTTCTAAGGGGTGTATCTTGGAATAAAATGAAGTGCAGATGACCTCATCGTCTTTGGCGTATGATGGTGGTCCAGTGCGGGGATGAATATTGTAGAGTGTTAGGCACTCTGTGTCCGTCACAGCATGATACTGCCAGGGCTTATAATCAACATCATCAAGTGAGCGTTCCAAAATCCAGTTTCCAGGCCGAGGGGAATTAGCTGCTTTCACAATCACATACGCAATCTGGAACACCTGAGGAAGAGTGACAACAACAACATGTAACTCTGAATTCCAAAGGGTTCTCACTATTACATATCAAATATAAGGCCTACTTAAGGCCACAATAGATTTTATTCAGATATTATTCCATAACCCTATGATGTTCTCTAAAAGTATTTTTACTGTTACATATTCATATTTTATACCTTTTGGCTAAGAAGAGATGTTCCGTTTTGTGGATTTTAGTTCTCTAATAACTCATTAACATCACTTCATGTAATTCTTGAAGTTCTATTATAATCACAATCAGTTAAAGCATTTATTACATACCAATTTACTCACCTTACTCTGTTGGAAATTATAATATATGAGTTAGAAATTCCATGTGTGGATAGTGCTTGACAGATTAGAAAACAGTTACTTATGTCACCTAATCCTCAGACAAGTACCATCCGTTACTGTGGTACAGCAAAAACAACATAGTGATTCAGAGGCACAATCTTGTATTCAAATTGTGGTCCCAGCATTTCTGTGACCTTGGTGTCAACTCCTAGCTCCCTTTTCTTCAAATTAGGGTCAATAATAAGTACATTAAGTACACTACTGAGAGACAATTTAGATTAAATGAGATAATGTATGCAAAATACCTAGCAAAAGGCTTGGCTATAAATACTCAATAAATGTCATTTCCTTTACATCCCCAAATAGAAAATAACGGAGAGGAAATTCTAGTACATGCAGACAACTGTTTGAAACTGGAATGTATTCAATGAAGGGTTTCTGTACCTTCTGTATAAGAGGTAAACATGTGTTAAAGAAAAGGAAAATAAAGCCATCAAGTGACTGTAAGTCAACAGAGTGACAATTGAGTGGAATATGGCAATCCTCTTTGTTCAAATCTACATAATATTTGAAGAGGTAAAAAATAAATATTCTGGATATTTTGTGATGGTCCATGTGTGTCTTTACCAATTCAACCCAAAAGTCCAAAAGAACAATGCACAAACATTACTGAATGAAATTTATTCGCAATGTCCTGGGTAGAAAGGTAGATACAAGCTAGTTTAAGTTATTGTCCCACCATCTATGACTTGACAATATATTATAATAATTAGATATATAATGAGTACACTAATAATAAAGCAGTGGTATATGTTCTTTTTAGTAAATTCAGCTAGGTACAAGGAGCTTGTCAACCCTAAGCTCTGGGTGATTGGGGTCATTGAAAGGATACAACTGGAGGACAAATCTTCTAAAATGTGATTAAGGGTCTGCTTAGAAGGGAGCTTGAAAGGAATGTTCTGAAAATAAACCTTATCTGCTACATAGTTTTGATATGAGACTTTCAGGAATGCATCTACACTGTCTGTGGTACACTTTAAGGGATTGAATTTAAAAATACGAAAGGTTGATATATAAGACATAAGACAGGAGACCTTCAAGATGGCAGAGGAGTAAGACATGGAGATCACCTTCCTCCCGACAAATACATCAGAAATACAGCTACATGTGGAACAACTCCTACAGAACACCTACTGAACACTGGCAGACGACCTCAGACTTCCCAAAAGGCAAGAAACTCCCCCACGTACCTGGGTAGAGCAAAAGAAAAAAGAAGAAACAGAGACAAAAGAATAGGGATGGGACCTGAACCTCGGGGAGGGATCTGTGAAGGAGGAAAAGTTTCCACACACTAGTAAGCCCCTTCACTGGCGGAGACGGTGGGTGGAGGGGCGGGATGGGAAGCTTCGGAGCCACAATGGAGAGCGCAGCTACAGGGGTGCAGAGGGCAAAGCAGAGAGATTCCCACACAGAGGATCAGTGCCGACCAGCACTCACCAGCCTGAGAGGCTCGTCTGCTCACCCGCCAGGACGGATGGGGGCTGGGAGCTGAGGCTCGGGATTCGGAGGTCAGATCTCAGGAGAGGACTGGGGTTGGCTGCATGAACACAGACTGAAGAGGGCTAGTGCGCCACAGCTAGCTGGGAGGGAGTCCAGAAAAATGTCTGGAACTGCCTAAGAGACCACTGTTTCAGGGTGCGCAAGGAGACTGGATTGAGAGTACCACCTAAATGAGCTCGAGACGGGCGCAAGCCGTGGCTATCAGCACAGACACCAGAGCTGGGAATGAAATGCTAAGGCTGCTGCTGCAGCCACCGAGAAGCCTGTGTGCAAGCACAGGTCACTATCCACACCTCCCCTCCTGGGAGCCTGTGCAGCCCGCCACTACCAGGGTCCCGTGATCCAGGGACAACTTCCCCGGGAGAACACACGGCACGCTTCACGCTGTTGCAACGTCATGCCAACATCTGCTACCGTAGGCTCGCCCTGCACTCTGTACCCTTCCCTTCCCCAGGCCTGAGTGAGCCAGAGCCCCCGACTCAGCTTCTCTTTTAACCCCCTCCTGTCTGGGTGGAAACAGATGCCCTCAGGTGACCTACATGCAGAGGCGGAGCCAAATCCAAAGCTGAACCCCAGGAGCTGTGTGAACGAAGAAGAGAACGGGAAATTTCTCCCAGCAGCCTCAGGAGCAGCTGATTAAATCTCCAGAATCAACTTGATGTACCCTGCAACTGTGAAATACCTGAACAGACAATGAATCATCCCAAAATTGAGGCAGTTGCCTTTGAGAGCAACTGCAGACTTGGGGTTTGCTATATGCGACAGACTGGTTTCTGGTTTTATGTTTATCTTAGTTTAATATTTATAGTTTATTATCACTGGTAGTTTTGTTTACTGATTTGGTTGCTCTCTTCCTTTTTTTTTTTTAATGTATATATATATATTTTTTTTCCTTCTTCTCTTTTTGTGAGTGTGTATGTGTATGCTTCTTTGTGTGATTTTGTCTGTATAATTTGCTTTTACCATTTGTCCTAGGGTTATGCTTGTCCTTTGTTTTGTTTTGTTTTGTTTTGTATAGTTTTTAGCACTTGTTATCATTGGTGGATTTGCTTTTTGGTTTTGTTGCTCTCTTCTTTCTTTTTTTCTTTTTTTGTTACATTTTAATTTTTTAAATTTTTAATAATGAAAAAAATTATTTTATTTCTTTTTCTTTTATTTTCTCCCTTCCTTCCTTCCTTCCTCCCTCCCTCCTTCCCTCCCTCCCTCCCTACTCTCTCTCTTTCTTTCTTTCTTTTTCTTTCTTTCTTCTCCCTTTTCTTCTAAGCCATGTGGCTGACGGGTCCTGGTGCTCCGCCTGGGTGTCAGGCATGTGCCTCTGAGGTGGGAGAGCTGAGTCCAGGACATGGGTCCACCTGAGACCTCCCAGCTCCATATAATATCAAATGGCAAAAGCACTCCCAGAGATCTCCATCTCAATGCTAAGACCCAGCTCTGGGCTTCCCTGGTGGTGCAGTGGTTAAGAATCTGCCTGCCAATGCAGGGGACACGGGTTCAAGATCTGGTCCGGGAAAATCCCACATGCTGAGGAGCAACTAAGCTGACGTACCACAACTAATGAGCCTGCACTCTACAGCCCACAAGTCACAACTACTGAGCCTGTGTGCCAAAACTACTGAAGCCCATGTGCCTAGAGCCCATGCTCTGCAACAAGAGAAGCCAGTGCAATTAGAAGACCACGCACCACAATGAAGAGTAGTCCCCGCTCTCCACAACTAGAGAAAGCCTGAGCATGGAAATGAAGACCCAATATAGCCAAAAATAAATAAAATAAAAATATATTTAAAAAAAAAAGACCCAGCTCCACTCAATGACCAGCAAGTGACAGTGCTGGACACCCTATGCCAAACAACTAGAAAGGCAGGAACACAACCCCACCCATTGGCAGAGTGGCTGCCTAAAATCATACTAAGTTCACAGATACCCCAAAACACAACACCGGGCGTGGTTCTGCCCACCAGAGAGACAAGACACAGCCTCATCCACCAGAACAAAGGCACTAGTCCCCTCTACTAGGAAGCCTACAAACCCACTGAACCAACCTTAGCCACTGGGGGCAGACACCAAAAACAACGGGAACTACAGACCTGCAGCCTGCAAAAAGGAGACATCAAACGTAGTAAGTTAAGCAAAATGAGAAGACAGAGAAACACACAGCAGATGAATGAGCAAGGTAAAAACCCACCAGACCAAACTAACGAAAAGGAAATAGGCTGTCTACCTGAAAAAGAATTCAGAGTAATGATAGTAAAGATGATCCAAAATCTTGGACATAGAATGGAGAAAATACAACAAATGTTTAACAAGGATCTAGAAGAATGAAAGAGCAAACAAACAATGATGAACAACACAATAAATGAAATTAAAAATGCTTTAGAAGGAATCAATAGCAGAATAACTGAGGCAGAAGAACAGATAAGTGAACTGGAAGACAAAATAGTGGAAATAACTACTGCAGAGCAGAATAAAGCAGAAAGAATGAAAAGAACTGGGGACAGTGGTAGAGACCTCTGGGACAACACTAAACCCACCAACATTCGAATTATAGGGGTTCCAGAAGAAGAAGAGAAAAAGAAAGGGACTGAAAAAGTATCTGAAGAGATTGTAGTTGAAAACTTCCCTAATATGGGAAAGGAAATAGTCACTCAAGTCCAGGAAGCACAGAGATCCCATACAGGATAAATCCAAGGAGAAACACACCAATACACATAGTAATCAACCTATTAAAAATTAAATACAAAGAAAAAATATTAAAAGCAGCAAGGGAAAAGCAACAAATAACATAAAAGGGAATCCCCATAAGGTTAACAGCTGATCTTTCAAAAGAAACTCTGCAAGCCAGAAGGGAGTGGCAGGACATATTTAAAGCAATGAAAGGGAAAAGCCTACAACCAAGATTACTCTACCCAGCAAGGATCTCATTCAGATTTGACAGAGAAATTAAAACCTTTACAGACAAGAAAAAGCTAAGAGAATTCACTACTACCAAACCAGCTTTACAACAAATGCTAAAGGAACTTCTCTAGGCAGGAAACACAAGAAAAGGAAAAGACCTACAAAATCAAACTTAAAACAATAGAATTCAAGACTCAAATAAATAGAATTAGAAATAAAAAAGAAGTAACAACTGACACTGCAGAAGTACAAAGGATCATGAGACTATACTACAAGCAACTATATGCCAATAAAATGGACAACCTGGAACAAATGGACAAATTCTTAGAAAAGCACAACCTTCCAAAACTGAACCAGGAAGAAATAGAAAATATCAACAGACAAATCACAAGCACTGAAATTGAGACTGTGATTTAAAATCTTCCAACAAACAAAAGCCCAGGACCAGATGGCTTCACAGGTGAATTATATCAATCATTTAGAGAAGAGCTAACACCTATCTTTCTGAAACACTTCCAAAATATAGCAGAGGGAGGAACACTCCCAAACTCATTCTATGAGGCCACCATCACCCTGATACCAAAACCAGGCAAAGATGTCGCAAAGAAAGAAAACTACAGGTCAATATCACTGATGAATATAGATGCAAAAATCCTCAACAAAATACTAGCAAACAGAATCCAACAGCACATTAAAAGAATCAAACCAAACGATCAAGTGGGGTTTATCCCAGGAATGCAAGGATACTTCAATATACGCAAATCAATCATAGTGGTATACCATATTAATAAACTGAAGGAGAAAAACGATATGATCATCTCAATAGATGCAGAAAAAGCTTTAGACAAAATTCAACACCCATTTATGATAAAAACCCTCCAGAAAGTAGGCATCGAGGTAACTTACCTCAACATAATAAAGGCCATATATGACAAACCCACAGCCAACATTGTTCTCAATGGTGAAAAACTGAAACCATTTCCACTGAGATCAGGAACAAAACAAGGTTGTCCACTCTCACCACTATTATTCAACATAGTTTTGGTAATTCTAGCCACAGCAATCAGAGAAGAAAAAGAAATAAAAAAAAATCCAAATCAGAAAAGAAGAAGTAAAGCTGTCACTGTTTGCAGATGACATGATACTATACATAGAGAATCCTAAAGATGCTACAAGAAAACTACTTGAGCTAATCAATGAATTTGGTAAAGTAGCAGGATACAAAATTAATGCACAGAAATCTCTTGTATTCCTATACACTAATGAAAAAAATCTGAAAGAGAAATTAAGGAAACACTCCATTTTACCATTGCAACACAAAGAATAAAATACCTAGTAATAAACCTACCTAAGGAGACAGAAGACCTGTATGCAGAAAACTATAAGTCACTGATGAAAGTAATTAAAGATGATAGAAACAGATGGAGAGATATATCATGTTCTTGGATTGGAAGAATCAACATTGTGAAAATGACTATACTACCCAAAGAAATCTACAGATTCAATGCAATCACTATAAAACTACCAATGGCATTTTTCAGAGAATTAGAACAAAAAATTTCACAATTTGTATGGAAATACAAAAGCCCCTAATAGCCAAAGCAATCTTGAGAAAAGAAATGGAGCTGGAGGAATCAGGTTCCCAGACTTCAGACTATACTACAAAGCTACAGTAAGCAAGACAGTATGGTACTGGCACAAAAACAGAAATATAGATCCATGGAACAGGATAGAAATCTCAGAGATAACCCCACGCACATATGGTCACCTTATTTTTGATAAAGGAGGCAAGAAGATACAATGGAGAAAAAACAGCCTCTTCAATAAGTGGTGCTGGGAAAACTGGACAGCTACATGTAAAAGAATGAAATTAGAATACTTCCTAACACCATACAGAAAAGCAAACTCAAAATGGATTAAAGACCTAAATGTAAGGCCGGACACTATAAAACTCTTAGAGGAAATCCTAGGCAGAATATTCTATGTCATAAATCACAGCAAGATCTTTTTTGATCCACTTCCTAGAGAAATGGAAATAAACAAAAATAAGCAAATGGGACCTAATGAAATTTAAAAGCTTTTGCACAGCAAAGGACACCATAAACAAGACAAAAAGAAAACCCTCAGAATGGGAGAAAATATTTGCAAATGAAGCAACTGACAAAGGATTAATCTCCCAAATTTACAAGCAGCTCATGCAGCTCAATATCAAGAAAACAAACAAGCCAATCCAAAAATGGGCAGTAGTCCTAAATAGACATTTCTCCAAAGAAGATATACAGACTGCCAACAAACACATGAAAGAATGCTCAACATCACTAATCATTAGAGAAATGCAAATCACAATGAGGTATTACCTCACACCAGTCAGAATGGCCATCATCAAAAAATCTACAAACAATGAATGCTGTAAAGGGTGTGGAGAAAAGGGAACCCTCTTGCACTGTTGGTGGGAATGTAAACTGATACAGCCACTATGGAGAACAGTATGGAGGTTCCTTAAAAAACTAAAAATAGAAGTACCATACGACCCAGCAATCCCACTACTGGGCATATACCCTGAGAAAACCATAATTCAAAAAGAGTCATGTACCACAGTGTTCATTGCAGCTCTATTTACAATAGCCAGGACATGGAAGCAACCTATGTGTCCATCGACAGATGAATGGATAAAGATGTGGCACATATATACAGTGGAATATTACCCAGCCATAAAAAGAAACGAAATTGCATTATTTGTAGTGAGGTGGATGGACCTAGAGACTGTCATACAGAGTGAAGTAAGTCAGAAAGAGAAAAATAAATACCATATGAAATCTAAAAAGAAAAAATGGTTATGAAGAACCTAGTGGCAGAACAGAAATAAAACTGCAGATGTAGAGAATGGACTTGAGAACACAGGGAGGGGGAAGGGTAAGCTGGGATGAAGTGAGAGAGTGGCATGGACATATATATACTACCAAATGTAAAATAGATAGCTAGTGGGAAGTAGCCACCTAGCACATGGAGATCAGGTGAGTGCTTTGTGACCACCTAGAGGGGTGAGATAGGGAGAGTGGGAGGGAGATACAAGAGGGAGGAGATATGGGGATATATGTATATGTATAGTTGATTCACTTTGTTCTAAAGCAGAAACCACCACACCATTGTAAGGCAATTATATTCCAATAAAGATGTTAAAAAAAAAAAAAACATAAGGCACGTGGCTCTGATGCTGGTCTTTTGAGATCTTTACTAGGATGTGAGCATTTCTATCTGTGTGCAGTAAGGGAAGAATCACGAGCCATCATATGACTGAAAGTAGGGATGGTATTTGCGTCTTAGGCACAGTTGTGGAAATACTGGTAATTAAAATACTGAAATACTTCTGTAGTTGGTAAATCACTGCTGCCCAAGCCTCCCAAATGCCTCCTCTCTCCTGAGATCATCTGGTTAACCTTGGGATAGCAAGGAACAGCCAAGACATCGTCACTGATTAGTCTGGGCTTTGACCAATTCTAGTTTATTGACTATCACTCCAGGTGGGAAATATTATGAATTTTTATTTACAAAGGTATATAGATAAGTGTAATTGCAGATATACACACATATATGCATATGTGTCTATAATTATTGGAATACACTTAGACATTTTGGGGAAGGGTAGATATGGACATCTTAAAGCTATGACCAATGAGGTTTGGCAATCAGGAGTCAAAGAGATAAGAAGAGCTTTTAAATTTCATCTAATAACCTGCTATATTAATTGCATTAACATAAATGTCTTGGTTTTTAATAAAATTATTTTTAAAATAAAGAAATATTTTTTAAAGTATTGAAGAAAGGACAAGAGTAGGAGTAAAATGGAATATATTCTAGCTATCATAATCTAAAGTATTTGCTACTTCTGCATTTTTTAGGTGTTATTCATATGGAATTATTTCTCTTAGACACTCTGTATTCAATAACTCATAACATGGAACCTCTTTAAAAGGGAATTCACTGAAGGACAAACCTATTGAATAATCTGATAGAACAGAGAGATATTTGATTCTATTAAAAATCTGAATTACCCTGGTCCTAATTTCTGGTAATCCTAAATTATTCGTGACAAAGTCTATAAAATGATAAAGAATATGAATAGATAAATTGTGAGCTCCTAAAGAGCAGAGATGCTACAATCCTTATTATAATTCTTTTGAAATAGTGTGCATTCAATATTTATTAGTTTTAACTGAATAACCAAAATCATTGTAACATGCTTCCATGTTACTTCTACTAGCTTAACACTTTCTTTTCTGTTCGTTAGAGCTTGAATTTCAGTCAACCAGTATATTTTGTCACTTGTAGGAACTAAGACATACATTGCTTGTATGTTCGTCCTATTACATCTCTATGAGTTGAAAAAATTTCTTAAACTCTTTTACCCTCTGTTTCCCAGTGTTTCTTTTCCAAAGTCAAAACCATGGAAAGATAATGAATATAAAATACTACATGGTCTTTGGAAAAAAGAATCTATATAAATATTTTAAATTAGCAAATTTCTATCCAGAAAAAAGAATGCACAGAAATTTTCTTAGTGGAAAACCAAAGAGAAATATCAAAGCATAATTAGAGATCACAAGTACAAATAAGAAAAATAAAGATACACTGATGTATGGATAAAGTACTTTGTTTAGAAACAACACAGCCAGCAAATATAGGAAAAGGCCAAATTGTCTTGGAGCTACAACATGGACTTATGACTTAGGAGCTTCTGTGCTGGCTCTGGAATAATAGATGAAATCCATAAAAAGAAGTTATACTAGAAACCACACAGACTTTTTCTATAATTCAACATAACAGCCTACATTAAGTGACATGGAAAAGCAGTCATTTCCTTCAAGAATATGTCACCCCATTTCAAAACAATATCCTTCTTTCATTTATCTTCTATGGATTTTTTCACATTTCATGCAAAATTAATTAAATTAGTTAACATGTAGTATTTTGAATAAACTTTTAAAAATGTGGTAGACAGCATTATTGGAAAACACAATGAATAGAAGTATTCTTTGAAGGCGTCAGGCAAAGACTGTGAAAATTCTAATAGTGATTTTCTAAGTATACCAAAATTTTAATGACTTGAATAGAATAATTCTCTAATGTACTCATGCTACTTTTATTAACTCTGTCTTGTGTTTTCAGTATAAAGGCTCTTCAAAATCAGTAGTTATAAAACCTTATTTCCAGATGGAAACAAACCCAATCTGTATGGGGTACAACAAGGAAAGCAAACACCTCATTATAAGTACAAAAATGCTATGATGGCTAGGCTTCTATAAACCGTAGATATCAATACACAATACCCAAATTTTTGGAGGGCACATTTTACAAACTTGGTGGCTAAAAAAAAAAATCCCGAATAATTTTTGAAATAATACCAAATGTTTGACATTTTACTGTAAGAAAGAGAACTTTCTATTTCATATTCCATTTGTGTATCACCTAATAAAATATCATGTAATTATAATCATATGTCACTGAGGTAGCATTAAATTAGATGTTCCTAGAGTATTAGGAACCTGATCTCATTTAGGATGGAAATGAAGAATACAGTCTTTCTGAAGAATCCTTCAGTCCCAAAGTAACAAGTAACATGCAATGACCATCATACACACTGATGCTTTCCCATCTTTTTCACATTATAAGAGGAGACCTCACAGCCTGAAATAAACAGCCTAGGAACTTTGGCCACTCTAGATACTGTCCTAGGACAGGATATACATTAGCTCACCTGTAACCCATGTGGGTAAGTCTGACCTCCAGAACCAATTTCTAGCACATGCATTGCTGGGTCTGAATTTTTGAAAAATATTCTCTACTATGACTCTCAGGAACCTACTTTATCCCAGTTCTTTTGTCCTCAGAAGAATCATGGATCTAGGAAAATGCTACCAAAGAATATTGTGTTTTGGAAATTTTAGTGATACTTTTGAGTGTCACTGGCACACAGTTAAGAGAACCAGGCCAAAGTAGGACTCCTTAATGATGTAGCAAGGACAGAGGACCCCCGTTTCCTATAGGCTGATCCCCCATGAAAGCCATAAAACTATTAATGAAGGTCACTCTCTGTGGAAGATGGTACTTCAACTTTCTCATAGAACTTGACCTGAATTACTCTCTTCTATTTCTTGTTTCCTAATTTGTCAAGAGAAAAACACATGGCCATCTAACTTCTGCCCACTGATAAGCTCTGCCTCCCTCCCACCGTTGCTATCTGTCTGTGAACTTCCTATAGCAAATAGTTGTCCACATAACAAAATTGCTTAGTTGTGAAAGAGGCTTTGCAATATTCTACTACCTGCTCTTGCCAATGTTATGGATTTAAACATTTCCACAAGCTGTGATGTCATCTCTAATATGTTTTGAACACTCCTGTGTATTCTTAGTTCTAGTATATGTTTGTCAAATACTCTTATTTATTCATATAGGTATGTTGGCTTTCAGAAAGCAATGAGAGTTATACAATATGAGACCTGAAAGGATCCTTGGAATCATGAGTTCCAAGCTTAGTACCCACTAGAATAATCAGGGAAGCCTTATAGAAATGTGTGCATGTCTCTGTGTTTGAGTTGATAGATGGAGTTCATGTGGTTACCTAATCTTTCACCTGAGACCTAAAAAGAGGATAAAAAAATAAATAAGAAAGCAATAACAACAAAGATAAGAGCATGAGGAGGGTTCAGTATTTTTCTGGAAGGTCAATGAGAGTCAGCTGAGGAGGGAGAGCAGAGATCATGGCCTGAAGTACTCAGTACTTTCCCTGGGTCAAGTCCAGCAGAAACCCACAAAGGTAGGTCTGACCAGAAGCAGGGATGAGAAGCGGGGCTGAATGTAGGAAATTCATCGTAATTCTGAGTTTAATAGAGGCTTCACTCAAAGATGCACCCCACCCAACCACATGTAACCAAATTCTTACTCCCCAGCAAAAATTTCTGAGCAATCACAGAAAACAAGTGGCTCATTATAATCTTAAAAATTATCCGAAGATATTATTATACAGATTTTGAAAATATTATTACTGGACATATTGGATCAAGTTCCCAAAACAGAAGCTTTTAAATGATACTTTAAACTTAAAAAAATAACCTACAAATAACTCTAATTATTAATTTTTGAGTGAGTTTTATGTCCCTTGTAAATTTACACTTACTTCAATAAACCTAGAATAATGTGGTGGGGAGTCCTGAAGGATAGCTCCTTGCCTGTCTGTGCCTTCAGACAAATTCATTTACAATGATTTCAAAGACGGAAATGATTTGTGATTGTCACTCAGTTATAATGTGCAGCCCATTTATTCTCCTCCCCCCAAGTGTATACTACAATTGCTGAGTGTGAATTTAGGGAGTTGCAGGTAAGCAAATGTGCCATTTCACCGCAGGGTAAGTGGCTCCCGAGTCGCCAAAGGAACAGAAACACTCTGCCCTCAATTAAAACAGACTTTTTTATACTCACATTAAACTCATGTAAAGTTTATACATTTGGAAATGAATTACTCTACCACTCCAGAATTTCTAAGAAATAATAATCTACCTGGATGACTAATAATCCTTTGAAGATAAAATGTTCAATTATTTGTTGAAAAAAAATTTTAAAGGGTTTTTATCAGTCTAACTACTTATGGGAAAGTATTTGAAGGACTGCTCCACCTCACTATGCAAGGAAGAAAATCTCAACTTCTAGTTCTGAAAAGTAACAAGAGTTACTTTTTCTGCTCTCTCTAAATTAATACATAAATCTAAAGCAATTTAATTTCTTATTAAAATATTAGGTTTATCTTCCCCCTAAAGCTGGACAAGTTGATTATACATTTGATTTGGAAAAATTAACAAGAAAGAATAGCCAAGAGAACCTGAAATGAAAGAACAACAGATGCAGGGATGTATTATTAAATGAAAAATAATCAACGTAGAGAATATTCAGTTATACTGGATGCTGCTGTTTACTAAGAGGGCCTTTTTTGAAATGATGGATCTGTGGTGGGACTAATGGTCATCATGGCCACTAACGTCCCCAAAAGAGAGAACACAGCACCATCTATAAACACAGCACCATCTACGATTAATCGTGCCAGAAAAGTGAACCCAAATCTGAGTGGGTCTCTACATTTTTAACTATCAGTTTACAGGAAATGAGGTATCCAAGGAGCATGAAAACAGCACCACAGGAATACAATTAGCAAAATCCAGAATGTGAGAACTTTTACTAGACAAACCATATCGCTTCCTCCAAAAATAAATTGCAAGAAAATAAAAAATAATGAGGTTATAGATTAAGAAAACTTAAGAGATATCAAATAAATGCAGTATGTAATTTCAGCTGTTTAAAAAATTCAATCAGCTGTTTAAAAAATTTGGAGGCAAATGTGATGAATTTTGATACTGACTGAATATTTGCTAGTATTAAAGAAGTAGTAGTAATAGTATTAATTTTTAGGTGTGACAATGCTTTTGTTTACAAAAGAGCTGTATCCTTCAGAGATACATACTGAATTATAGAGGAAGTAATATGCATGGAATTTGCCTCCAAATAATCTGGTGGGTGGGGTGGGCTATGAAAATGTAGAATTGAAACAAGAAGGGACACAAGTTAATTCTTACAGGTGGGTGTTGGTTACATGTGGGTCTAGGGTATTCTTCTCCATACTTTTGTGTATGTTGGGAAATTTTCATAATGAGAATTTTTTAAAAGATTACTAATACATCTCATTTTAATAAACAAATGATTCTCTTTTACATAATGATTTTAACACTGTTGGTAATTCAGTGCTTGCTCTTAAAAAGCAAATATTTAATGCATTTTCTTTATTATCTTGATAAATGGTTAACTCTGCTTCATGCTGTGAAGACACTGCATTCTGAGCTCAAGAAATATATCTTAATTCTTTCAAATTAATTATCAACTCTAAAGGGCATTGCTGGTCCAAAATTTTAGTCCCATCTTAAGAAAACTAGGAACACGAATAAATAGAATCCAAATTGCAATGAGTAAGGTCCTCCCTCAGCTTATTAATGCATTTAGTACTCTATGCTTCATTAAGTTGCTATCATTTTTAACAATGTTAGCTGCAGGTAAAATTCAGACAAGCATTTTCCTTCTCTTTAGCACTGCCCTTGACATCTGTTCTCTCCTCACATATTTCTCTCTTATCTGAAACAATCTATGGTTTCAAAACATTGACCTGCCTCCTGTGAATGAGCCATTGGCACAGCATGGCTTTCACACCAGCTACTGGTAAAGAGCAGGTAGGCTGAGTCCCCCATAGAACATGACAGTCCTTTCAATGAAGCCATCACAGAGGACAATATTGGTGTGAATCACAGACAATCGGAAATGTGACAGTTTAAAGCTTGCCTTCTAAAAATTATCCACCCTGGAGAAATACCCAGGATTGCCTTTGTTTTTGTGCTTCTATAGTGATCAGGGTAAGAAGAACCTATACCTTCTCAAATTTATGACATTGCAGACATGAATGAATCACTCTAGTTCAAAGCATTTGGGGAATAATGGCAAAGATTTGTAGTGATGAGAAGAGTTAGAAATATAATGTTAACAGTGGAGAATAACAAATCAAAGACAGATGAAACTTTCTGATCTTGGTTCATGAATTCTTTCAACAGATCAGAGCCACTTAACACTCATTCAATTTTAGCCATTACAAATGAAATAGCATCAGCTATTTTCATGCTTATATATTGCCCCACTTCCTTGTCCTTCTCTAGGGACTTTCTTAAGAGTAGTTTGTACCCTCTTTTGTTTATTACCTTAATATCTCCTCTCTATTTAACCTTCTGCAGTCCATGCAACACTCACCACCCTACCTGAATCACTTTCAGAAGAGTTACAGCAACCCTTTTGGAAAATTCATGTTTTTTTCCTCCATCTTCATCTTCTTTGAGATCTCCACAGCTTTTGACTATACTGTTCCCCCCGCCCCCATCTGAAACTTTCTTTATCTTTGGAAAAATGATATTTATTTATAATTTAGGGATTTTTTTTAAAAAAAGAGAAACATGTTTTCCTAATATGGCTTTTTACTTAAAATGGAAGGTAAACAATAGGAGAGAAGGGAGTGAAGACAAAAGGAATATTCAGAAGAGAGCACTGTGTGGGGTATGCCTGCTGTGGGTCTTTTTAATTCGAATTTCTTTAACAAAGGTGTGTCCCAATGTTCTATGTCCTAATAATCTTTTCTTGGGGAAAGGAGCATTTTACTTAGTGCTTAGTTTTTGCCAGGCACTTCAGCATGCAGAAGTTTGTTTCTGTTAACAAGAACCCTATGACATAGGTAGGAACTGATTAGAAATTGAAATGAGAGAGTTACCCTAATTTGTGTGGTAGAAAGAATAATAGCTCCTCAAAAATGTCTATATCTTAATCCTTGGAACCTTTGGATACATTCTCTTATATGTCAAAAGGGATTTTGCAGATATGATTTAGTTAAAGACCTTGAGATGGAATGATAATTCTGGATTGTATGAATGGGTCCAATATAATCACAAGGATCCTTAAAAATAGAAGAAAGAAGCAAAAGAGGAGGCCAGAGAGATGGAACATGAGAAAGCTTCAACCCATTTCTGGCTTTGAAGATGGAAGAAAAGGCCACAAGACAAGGAACACAGGTAATCTCCAGAAGTTGGAAAAATCAAGGAAATGAATTCCCCTCAAGAACCTTCAGAAGGGAATGCAACCTTCCCCACACCTGGATTTAAGCCAGTGAGGCTCATGTCAGACTTCTAACCTATTAAAATGTAAGATAATAAATTTGTGTTGCCTTAAGCCACTAAATCTGTGGTAATCTGTTATGACAGCAATGGAAAACTAGTACACTAGGTAACTTGTTCCATTTACATGACTAGTAAATTATGGAGCAAGTCTATAGATCCAGTTTTGTTTAATTTTGCTTTCTGCATAATACCTTCCATGTCTATGACTATTTCAACTAACTCCTTTATACAGATATGTCCCATATCTCAATTTCTAACCTAACCACATTCTCATGTCCCATTTCATATTTCAAACTAACAACTGAACAGCTCTATGACAATTTAATTTTGCTTTGTAAGAAATTAATTTTGCCCTCGTTTTACCACCAAAACTAATATAAATTACTAGCAGTAGAGACTGTAGAATACTCTATAGATGTTTTTTAATGCTTTACACATAATTATCAATTATTTTTTAAAATCCAATGGAATAGGTGATCAAAAATGGAATGCCACCACTGAAACAATTTAAGGAACCTCAGAAGTAATTTCTACAAGCACCTAAAATGTGAACCTACCTAGCCACCATTCAACATTTATAAGTACAGGTGACACATCCCTCATCATTTCTAATTTCCTTGGGAATTTCTACCAAGGTAACAATCTTAAATACGTCTAAATCACATATTCTTCCTCTGAAATGAAAATCTGCAAAAAAGAGAATTCTGACAAGGTTTGTCAAGCTGGCCTTTACCCAAATTTTAAAGAGGTGACTTCACTTGCCAGTGAAGTGTGAACAGTGTAAATGAAATGAAAAATGAGAAAACTGCAGAGCCTGATATCATTCTGGCTAAGATTTTAAAATAAGGATAGGATATGGCACTCATATAACTGTATAGACATTTTCTAAAGACTGAGTGCCAACAGTTATGACAAATATGCCTGAAAGGTGACCATTTCAAGAGGACATAGGATAAAGTTCTTACAAAACCACCCTACAAATTCTTTGTTCTTTGTATTCTGCCTAGATTTCTCCTGATTTTTTTATGAGTTCAAAACACACCAAATCATCATAGAACTTTGGTGATGTCAAGTCAAAAATGATTTATGAAGTGCTGAGCTGGATTTCTGAAGCTCCAAAAGGATCCATGGCACACAGATAACACTTAGGGAATTTTACTGTCTCCTTTATGCTGCCTTCACAAAATTGTGTTTTACCCTGTCAGCAAGTTTGACTGCTCATGGATTTTCCAAACCTCTCCATGAAGGACTAATTAATTGGTTGCACCAAAGCAAAAGTTTTTTTTAAACCCTCACCCTTAGAGGAAAATCAAGGGTAATCAAATTAGGACTCAGCACAGGAAGGGGGGAAAAAAGCTTAAAAAGTGACTTAGAAAATAATTTTCTGACACTGAAATTCATCCAGTTAAGCAGGCTATGAATGTCACAAAAAGTCATGGTTATAGTTGTCCTGAAAAAGAGCAAATGTTTTTGGACATTTTCTGTAGTACTACATGTCCTGCTGTGAACCTTCTATCAGCCCTGAACATAATTAATTTATTTAAAAGCCTTCACTAGAAAAACCCTACACACATTTCTATTTAAATTATGACAAAATATCATTGTACTCTGATTCTGAAATTGTTATCCAATAGAACATTTGATCACAATGTCTAGAAAGAAATTGTAAAGAACAATATATCTTTGGGAAACAGAAGTAGTATTTCATCAATATGGAATCAAGCTCTAACACATTTATGATACCCAAGGCATAAAACAGAATCCATAGGGCTTCTTGAACAGTTTGATTGACTACAATTATTCAACATCAAATAATAAAGCTGCAAAATCATCAAGAGTAAAATCCGACACTATAAATTGAATCTGTCTAAACAGCAGAGAATGGATGACAGCAGAATACCCACACAACTCTACCATAAGCATATATGGAGGGATAGTTGTGAATAGAAACACTATAAACAACACTTTAATGAAGTGCTTCATTACTAAGCCAAGATTCTGTTAAACCTAAACATACAGTGGATTGTTGCAAAATAACTGCAGCTATTAGTAAAGAGCTATGAAAGGTATGAAGGATGAAAGCTTAACTTTTTCTTATTCCAGGCTTCATGTCTGCAGTGGGCATAAATATGGTATTACAAATAGTGACCATGAAAAGCAAGTAGTAAATAAAGTCACTTATTGAAAGCAGACTTTACCACATTTTGTGTGAAGGAGACCTTTTTTCCATTGCTTGCCTGTTCAGCAAAATACATTACCAAGTATCATCACAGACAGAAGTGAAGAATAGCTGTATGACTATTAACATTTTTTAGTCTAATCCTTTTTGTGTCTATGTCACTTTAAAATTATAGTACAAACCAAAAGAAGGTCATGATTTGAATTGTAGATGTTCTTGACATGAACAACATTTTAGACATACATCAAGTGCTTAAAGAACATAACATACTGGAATAACTTCAGATTCATTTTTCCAGACTAAACATAAATGAAATTATTTAAATATGAACAGAATAAATTTAAATGTCTATATTCTCAGTAATCTATTTAGGGAGGTTTAAAAGAATATATTCAAATGGGTATTGGAACAACTCCTTGATTAAGAAGGATGGGAAAGACAGTTATACCTGCAGTCAAATTCGCTTGAGCTAGTGTTACTCTCACCTTTTTGTTCCAAGATTCCTATTATGGATTCTAAAATTCTGTACTTCCATACATATTTTAAAGGCTCACATAGTAATATATTTAGTTCATTTATTCATTTATTCTCCAAATATTATTGAACAACAGATTATTTATTGTGCCAGCCCTTAACCCAAGTGTTGAAATATAGCAGTGAGGATAATAAAATTGCTCTTTCATGGAGATTATATTCTAGAAAAACAGAAAACACACCAGTAGTCTGCTGGAGCCAGCTTGCACTGACTTTCAAAAGCCAGTTTTGGCAAGGATGTGGAGAAAAGAGAATACTTGTACTCTGTTGGTGGAAATGTAAATTGGCACAGCCATTAAGAAAAACAACATGGAGGCTCCTCAAAAAATTAAAAATAGATCTAGCATATGATCTAGCAATTCCACTTCTGGGTGTACACCCAAAGGAACTGAAAATAGGATATCAAAGAGATATATACTCTCCCATGTTTATTGCAGAATTATTCACAATAGTCAAGATATAGAAACAACCTAAGTGCCCATCAATGGATAAATGCATAAAAAAGAGGTGATATATATATATATATTATATATATATATATAATACATACAATGGAATATTATTTCACCATGAGAAAGAAGGACGTCCTGCCATTTGCAACAACATGGATGACCTTGAGCACATATATTATGCTAAGTTAGAAAAGTCATACAGAGAAAGACAAGTACTATATGATATCATTTATATATAGAATCTAAAAAAGCCAAACTGGTGAAAACAGAGAGTAAAATGTTGGTTACTAGGGGATGGGGAGGAAGGGAATAGGACAGATGTGGTTTCAGCGTACAAAATTGCAACGAGTGGCAAATATGTCCTAGAGATCTAATGCACAGTAGAGTGAACACAGACAATATAGTATTATAATCATAAAACTTGCAAAGAGACTAGAACTAATTATTACAACCATTAAAAATAAATGATAGCTATTAATATGATAGAGGTATTAATTATTGCTATAATGGCAATCATATTATATAAATGTATCAAATTAACATGTACATATCAAATTTATACAATGTTGTATATCAAATATATTTCAATCTTTTAAAAAGCCAATTGTGTTTATCTCTTCCCAATTACTTGTTCAGTGACATCATGTTGGTAGCTTGAAATCAATCCTGATATGAATATTTACACCACAAAATTGGCTAACACTACAAATCAGCACTTTTCTTTCACCCCCAGAGAATCAACTGTTAAACATCTGCCAGTACTCTACTGCAACAGACAAATGAATAAATAATGCAATTTTAGGTAGGGGGTTCTATAATAGATGGTAATCAGGGAAGAATTTTTATTTGAGTAGAGACTTCAGTGACATGACAGAGGAAGCCATGTCAAGATCTGGGGAAAGAACATTTAAGCCAAAGGAAATAGCAAATGTAAAGGGCCTGTTGCAGGAATGAACTTGGTTCATCTCAAGAAGGCCAATGTGGCTAGAATAAAACAGCAGCTACAGATTGTTGTCAGCTATGATTTTGGAGAAGCACACAAAGGCCTGGTCTTGCAGGTTCTACAGGATGTGGCAAGAAGTGTGGATTCTGCCTTCTGTATGTTAGGAAATCATTGTAGAATTTTGAACAATGAGGTGATAGATCCAACATATATTTTTAAAAGAGTACTGTGGCTGCTGTTTGGTGAGTAGGTTATGAATAGGGGATGGGAAATCAGAGAGACTAGACAGGGAACTATGCTAGTAATCTAGATGAGAGATGGTGGCTTAGATTAGGATTGTAATGGAGCAGATAAGAAGTGGCCAAATTCAGGATACATTTTGTAGGTTGAGTTTTCAGAACTTGGATAAGGGGTATGAAGGGAAAAGAATAATCAAATATAATTCCCAAGGTTTTTGTTTGTGTTTATCTATTTGCCTGGAAAACTGAATTAAGAGTGGTACTATTACTGAGAAGGTACATGTTTGGATAAAGTAAATCAACAAGACCTCTGTTTTGAACTATAAAATATGTGATGCTTCATTAGACATTCAAGTGGAGTTGCTGGTTGAGAGACAGAGGCAGGGTAGTGTTAAATGGGCTACTGCCACTTGGGAAAGTTTCATAACCTTTCAGTGCCTCATTTTTTCCCATCTGGACAATGGGAATAATAGTACATTTCCATCATAAAGTTGTGAGGATTATAAAACATAATACACATAAAGTGCTACAGCACTGTCCAGCCCATGTTATACACTCATTAAATGTGAGCAATGCTTTCATCCATTTCCTAGCTGATACATAGGCTCTAAATTGTTATACTTTTTAGATAACCTTGAAAGGCAAAGAAACCTGCCTATAGAGTTGGCAAAAAAATGTCTATTTTAAAACTTTTAACTGAGACAGAGACACAGAGCCAAAGAGAAATTAGATTAGTTAATAAATATCTTCTAAGTGGAAGCCAAGTCTACCTTAGCCTTTACTCCTGTCTATCCTTATAATTCACATGCCAATAGGCATTTGGGTTTTGGTTCTTTCTGTTTTGTTTTGTCTTGCTTTGGTTTTACTATTGTAATGAACAGAAAATGAAGAAAAGGGGTTGTAAATAATGCAATGGCAGAATACATTTTAAAATTTATTTTATTATTGAGATTTATTACTTGTTTTGAAAGGTCATATTATTTGCTCCAATGATATTGCAGGTAGCATAAAGTTTATGGTTTTCCTAAGATCTGGCTAGGTGTTCTGTCTCACTTACATCACCCTTGCATTCCAGGGAGTCCACAACTTCTAGGAGGTCTGGAAGCAGGAACATAGTCTATGAGACCATATATTTGCAATTTAATTTTTAAATAGCTAAATTTCAAAGACTATATAATTATATGAGGAAGATGTTCATAATATAATATCCAGTTGACAAAACACAGTTGAAAAGAGGATAAAACTTTATGTACAGTATGATACCAATTTAAAATTCATATGTATTTGTGTGTGCACATATGCATTGGTGTGTGTGTGTAGAAGTAAAAGAAAATAAAACCAAATGTTATTGCTATTAACTAACTTTTTATAATTCAATAAAGCAGAATATATATCAAAAAGTTAGTTCATGAGAAAAAAAAAACTGTAAATATAGCTATGTTTGCTATGAAACCTAGGTAAAAAAAATCCCAAGATGTATAAGGGAGAAACAATCAATAGGAAAGTACCCATGGAAAAAGAAAATGTTTCAAGAATAAAAGTTTAAAGTACTCATTTTTAACCATACTGGATTGGGAGATTGGGACTGACATATACACACTACTATATATAAAAGAGATAACTAAAAAGAACCTACTGTATAGCACAGGGAATTCTACTCAATACTCTGTAATGGCCTATCTGGAAAAGAATCTAAAAAAAGAGTAGATATATGTCTATGTATAACTGATTCACTTTGCTGTACACCTGAAATTAATACAACATTGTAAATCAACTATACTCCAATAAAAATAAAAAATTTATATACTGGAAATAGTAAAATGAAATGATTTTAAAGATATAAAGGAAAAGATGTTTGATGAAGTGTACTTTTATATGAGCATGTAGTTCACAAATTAATTAGGAATTCAAAGTTTTAATGAAAATCAAAAGAATTAAAGATAGTCAATACAGTCAGTATTCAGATAGGGAATAAAAATTATTCCTAGGAAACTGACAATATAGCCTAAATTAGAAAGGACTGTATATGAGTCCTATTTTTTACAATTTACAGTATCATCTACTTTAAGTTTGTTCCCAAAACAGAATCCCCACATTACATAATCAATAGATACAAGTGTTTCTTGTTGAAACTGAACTCTTTTGGACACTTGAAAGCAGGCACCTACTAGAGAAGTCACATTATATCCTAAATTTATTGGGTGTTTAAAAGACTTAGATTACTGAAAAAACGTGTTAAGACTAAAAGACTGGATTAGCAATTTATGTTATTCTGGAGCAAGGAATAATTTATATAATCATATTATAAAGGAGTGATATAATATAATTAGAAAGTAATGTCATAGCAACACAAAGAAGAAAGTTCAGAGACAAGAAGATTCAGCAAAGCTATCCATTTATTCAACAGCTATTTATTGGGCACCTATTATACGTTAGTCACCAGTATCCACTGATGCTAGAAAAGTAATGAAAATCTGTAAAGGAATTAGCAAGAACTCTTACATATTTCTACATCTAAATAGTATCATATGCAATTACAGTTTTTAATCCAATCATACATTATAAATTTTACTTCAAGTATAAAAAATTATTTTGTCAAAGGTATCATCATGTTTTTAGAAATATTTTGATTGAGATATATGACTTTTAAAAAACCCAGCTATTTGACATACAGATTCAGCAAGTTTATAATAAATCATTGTTTCCTATCAAGTTGTTTTAGCACCTTAACCTTCATTTTCTACATTTGACAATAATATTAAAAAGCATGTAATTTTTTGTGTTTAAAAAACTTCTACTTATTTTCTATATCTTCAGAAATGCTTCTTTTGTAAAATTTAGAGTATGGGACTCTATTTAATGTCTATAAGTACTAAGAACTTTAAAAGTTATGTTGATATGTAAATATTCAGGCAGGCTTTCATTGTGATTACTGGAGAGAAGTTTAAAAGCCCTTCCTTAGGAAAATCAATGAATATCACTAAAAATTAAGAAATAAGGATTTAAACTTCTGGAAATCATTTTAACCAAATTGGATTAATGATAATTTTTCTCATATCTTCTAGCACAGTGTTTAGTTTATTGCAACTGTAACTGCCCAAAGAATTTTATTATAGAGGCCCACAAATTCTGTATGATTCCTTAAAAGAGACATACTTAAACTGAGTAATGAATAGCATTTAGTAATGCAATAACTGTCTTCAAAACATTTTGAAAAGACCAAGGACACAGATATGCACTTAAATAGCCAGCTGAATATTTCAAGTTATATCTATACATATATTACATGTTAGAGGTTAGTAGTATCCTGGTAAATCTTAAATTTGAGGTAGAGTTTTAAATTTTAATACTCTTTTATATTCATTTATTCTTGTTTTTAGTGAGATTATCACAATTATTGGCATGTACACAAGCCATTATACATGCAAATGTATACGGTATACAGAGAAGTCCTATGCTCTTAATTACTCTAAGATTCAGGTAAGGAATTATACGTTGCATGAATGTCTATTGGGAGTAGAGAGGGCAGGCTCTGAAATCAGAGAGAACTGGGTTTGGACTCTGGCTCTATTGCTTGCCAGTTGTGAAATTTTGATCAAGTTGCTAAATCTCTCATCTTTCTAATAGAGTTGAAAAAACTCCATAAGATGATTCTTGTAAAACATTTTGCCCCATGTCTGGGAAAAAATAGGTTTACAAAAAGTGCCAGTTAAAACTCCCTAGAGATAAAAGTACCTCTGCTGTATTTCTTAACACAAGTACTCTACATATTATATTTATATTATCAAATTATTTATACTGTAAAAAACATAATTTACACAAATAAATTATGATAAGCAAAATGATTGATTTCCTAACTGACTCAGAGTTATCACAGGGCTCTTTTTGATGACACATTTCTGTAAGCTGAGCAAAATTGCCCCGGATTTAACTTCCTTTCATATAGTTCTTTTATTTGTCATGTTTCAAGATTCTCACATTTTACATGGGCACTCTTTGCTGCTATTCTTTCCAACAGCATATGGTCTAAAAGTTATTATATATCTCTCTGAATGATTTATCCCAAGTTATCTCAAGAAAGATTAAAAACTGTGAAAGAAAATCTGAACCACTACCACTTCACACCCATTAGGATGGCAACTATCAAAAAAAATGCAGAAAATAACAAGGGTGGGCAAGGGTATGCAAACTGGGAAATTTCATGCACTGTTGGTGGGAATGTAAAATGGTGTAGCTGCTACAGAAAACTATGATAGCTCCTCAGAAAGTTAAAAATAGAATTAGCGTATGATCTAGCAATTCCACTTCTGGGTATATACCCAAAAAAGAAACAAAAGCAAGAATTCAAAAAGATTTTTGTACATCTATGTTTATAAGCATTATTAGTACTAGCCAAAAGATGGAAGCAACAAAAGCCATACTTCCAGAATCATTAATTAGTTAAAGAAATTATTCTCAACACTGATGGATGGAAAAGCTTATCATTTAAAATGAATTAATTGAGGGAGGTGGCAGTAAGGATAATAATGAAGCAAACATGGAAACTGTATTTAAATATTATTACTGAGAAGATGACATATTCCAGCCCACTACTGCAAGATTTTATCACAGAAATAGTAAATACTATGATGGCAGACTGCTAAATTAAGTATTTCCTCTGCATTTGCAAGAGTATTCATCTGTGCTTCCCAACCTGGCTTGTTAAATTAATATAATCATAATGACCCAATGCAGAGAGGCAACTGCTCATTAGGTTTGGGCTGATTTCCTTGGTTATACTACATTATGATGCTGATTTTTCTTTTAGTTGAGTTCATTGTTTCAGCTAATTTGAGATTAACCTACCATGACCTTCAACAGCAAACCTGGCTGAAATACCACATTAAAATATTTGTAAAAACAAACAGAACTGAGTATTTTGACAGGAAACATATTACTTTTAATATTTAGACCCAACCTGGCTAATAAGTAAAGGATGCTAAAATCTATTTTTTTCTGTACTGTTTTATTAGCTATCACCTTAATTTGAAAATTATACAATCAACACGTGCATGCTTAAATAAGTAAGCTGAACACTGATAGGTGTTGCTGTGGTGAAAGCTTCCAAATTAAATCTTGGTGTTTGGAGCCATTCACCCTGTATTAAAGTTTCTCTAATAAAAAAATATTGTCGGACTTCCGGGTAAGATGGCGGAAGAGTAAGACGCGGAGATCACCTTCCTCCCCATGGATACACCAGAAATACAGCTACACGTGGAACAACTCCTACAGAACACCTACTGAACGCTGGCAGAAGACCCCAGACCTCCCAAAAGGCAAGAAACTCCCCACATACCTGGGTAGGGCAAAGCGGAGAGATTCCCGCACAGAGGAGCGGTGCCGAGCGGCACTCACCAGCCCGAGAGGCTTGTCTGCTCGCCCGCCGGGGCGGGCGGCGCTGGAAGCTGAGGCTCGGGCTTCGGTCAGAGCGCAGGGAGAGGACTGGGGCTGGCGGCGAGAACTCAGCCTGAAGGGGGCTAATGTGCCACAGCTAGCCGGGAGGGAGTCCGGGAAAACTCTGGAGCTGCCGAAGAGGCAAGAGACTTTTTCTGCCCGCTTGGTTTCCTGGTGCGCGAGGAGAGGGGATTAAGAGCGCTGCTTAAAGGGGCTCCACAGACGGGCGCGAGTCGCGGCTGAAAGCGCGGAGCCCAGAGACGGGCGTGGGACGCTAGGGCTGCTGCTGCCACCGCCAAGAAGCCTGTGTGCGAGCGCAAGTCACTGTCCACACCGCCCTTCCGGGAGCCTGTTCAGGCCGCCACAGCCGGGGTCCCGGGATCCAGGGGCGGCTTCCCTGGGAGAACGCACGGCGCGCCTCGGGCTAGTGCAACGTCACGCCGACCTCTGCCACTGCAGGCTCGCCCCGCACTCCGTGCCCCTCCCTCCCGCCCGGCCTGAGGGAGCCAGAGTCCCCGAAGAGGCTGCTCCTTTAACCCTGTCCTGTCTGAGCGAAGAACAGACACCCTCCGGCGACCTACACGCAGAGGCGGGGCCAAATCCAAAGCTGAGACCCAGGTGCTGTGAGAACAAAGAAGAGAAAGGGAAACCTCTCTCAGCAGCCTCAGAAGCAGCGGATTAAAGCTCCACAATCAACTTGATGTACTCTGCATCTGTGGAATACATGAATAGACAACAAATCATCCCAAATTGAGGAGCCAGGAGTCAGTGCTGTGCCTCTGAGGTGGGAGAGCCAACTTCAGGACACTGGTCCACAAGAGACCTCCCAGCTCCACATAATATCGAACGGCGAAAATCTTCCAGAGATCTCCATCTCAACACCAGCACCCAGCTTCACTCAACGACCAGCAAGCTACAGTGCTGGACACCCTATGCCAAACAACTAGCAAGACAGGAACACAACGCCACCCATTAGCAGAGAGGTGGCCTAAAATCATAAAAAGTCCGCAGACACCCCAAAACACACCACCAGACGTGGACCTGCCCACCAGAAAGACAAGATCCAGCCTCATCCACCACAACACAGGCACTAGTCCCCACCACCAGGAAGCCTACACAACCCACTAAACCAACCTTAGCCACTGGGGACAGACACCAAAAACAACAGGAACTACGAACCTGCAGCCTGCAAAAAGGAGACCCCAAACACAGTAACATAAGCAAAATGAGAAGACAGAAAAACACACAGCAGGAGAAGGAGCAAGATAAAAACCCACCAGACCTAACAAATGAAGAGGTAATAGGCAGTCTACCTGAAAAAGAATTCAGAATAATGATGGTAAAGATGATCCAAGATTCTATTTCCCAGATCCATAATCTTGGAAATAGAATAGACAAAATGCAAGAAACAGTTAACAACGACCTAGAAGAACTAAAGATGAATCAAGCATCGATTAAAAACACAATAAATGAAATAAAAAATACTCTAGATGGGATCAATAGCAGAATAACTGAGGCAGAAGAACGGATAAGTGAGGTGGAAGATAAAATGGAGGAAATAACTGCTGCAGAGCAAAATAAAGAAAAAAGAATGAAAAGAACAGAGGACAGTCTCAGAGACCTCTGGGACAACATTAAACGCACCAACATTCGAATTATAGGGGTTCCAGAAGAAGAAGAGAAAAAGAAAGGGACTGAGAAAATATTTGAAGAGATTATAGTTGAAAACTTCCCTAATATGGGAAAGGAAATAGTTAATCAAGTCCAGGAGGCACAGAGAGTCCCATACAGAATCAATCCAAGGAGAAATACGCCAAGACACATATTAATCAAACTGTCAAAAATTAAACACAAAGAAATCATATTAAAAGCAGCAAGGCAAAAACAACAAATAACACACAAGGGAATCCCCATCAGGATAACAGCTGATCTCTCAGCAGAAACTCTACAAGCCAGAAGGGAGTGGCAGGACATAATTAAAGTGATGAAGGAGAAAAACCTGCAACCAAGATTACTCTACCCAGCAAGGATCTCATTCAGATTTGATGGAGAAATTAAAACGTTTACAGACAAGCAAAAGCTGAGAGAGTTCAGCACCACCAAACCAGCTTTACAACAAATGCTAAAGGAACTTCTCTAGGCAAGAAACACAACAGAAGGAAAAGACCTACAATAACGAACCCAAAACAATTAAGAAAATGGGAATAGGAACATACATATCGATAATTACCTTAAATGTAAATGGACTAAATGCTCCCACCAAAAGACACAGAGTGGCTGAATGGATACAAAAACAAGACCCATATATATGCTGTCTACAAGAGACCCACTTCAGACCTAGAGACACATACAGACTGAAAGTAAGGGGATGGAAAAAGATATTCCATGCAAATGGAAACCAAAAGAAAGCTGGAGTAGCAATTCTCATATCAGACAAAATAGACTTTAAAATAAAGACTACTAGAAGAGACAAAGAAGGACACTACATAATGATCAAGGGATCGATCCAAGAAGAAGATATAACAATTGTAAATATTTATGCACCAAACGTAGGAGCACCTCAATACATAAGGCAAATACTAACAGCCATAAAAGGAGAAATCGACAGTAACACAATCATAGTAGGGGACTTTAACACCCCACTTTCACCAATGGACAGATCATCCAAAATGAAAATAAATAAGGAAACACAAGCTTTAAATGATACATTAAACAAGATGGACTTAATTGATATTTATAGGACATTCCATCCAAAAACAACAGAATACACATTTTTCTCAAGTGCTCATGGAACATTCTCCAGGATAGATCATATCTTGGGTCACAAATCAAGCCTTGGTAAATTTAAGAAAATTGAAATTGTATCAAGTATCTTTTCTGACCACAATGCTATGAGACTAGACATCAATTACAGGAAAAGAGCTGTAAAAAATACAAACACATGGAGGCTAAACAATACACTACTTAATAACGAAGTGATCACTGAAGAAATCAAAGAGGAAATTAAAAAATACCTAGAAACAAATGACAATGGAGACACGACGACCCAAAACCTATGGGACGCAGCAAAAGCAGTTCTAAGGGGGAAGTTTATAGCAATACAATCCCACCTTAAGAAACAGGAAACATCTCGAATAAACAACCTAACCTTGCACCTAAAGCAATTAGAGAAAGAAGAACAAAAGCATCCCAAAGTTAGCAGAAGGAAAGAAATCATAAAAATCAGATCAGAAATAAATGAAAAAGAAATGAAGGAAACGATAGCAAAGATCAATAAACCTAAAAGCTGGTTCTTTGAGAAAATAAACAAAATTGATAAACCATTAGCCAGACTCATCAAGAAAAAAAGGGAGAAGACTCAAATCAATAGAATTAGAAATGAAAAAGGAAAAGTAACAACTGACACTGCAGAAATACAAAAGATCATGAGAGATTATTACAAGCACCTCTATGCCAATAAAATGGACAACCTGGAAGAAATGGACAAATTCTTAGAAATGCACAACCTGCCAAGACTGAATCAGGAAGAAATAGAAAATATGAACAGACCAATCACAAGCACTGAAATTGAAACTGTGATAAAAAATCTTCCAACAAACAAAAGCCCAGGACCAGATGGCTTCACAGGCGAATTCTATCAAGCATTTAGAGAAGAGCTAACACCTATCCTCCTCAAACTCTTCCAAAATATAGCAGAGGGAGGAACACTCCCAAACTCATTCTACGAGGCCACCATCACCCTGATACCAAAACCAGACAAGGATGTCACAAAGAAAGAAAACTACAGGCCAATATCACTGATGAACATAGATGCAAAAATCCTCAACAAAATACTAGCAAACAGAATCCAACAGCACATTAAAAGGATCGTACACCATGATCAAGTGGGGTTTATTCCAGGAATGCAAGGATTCTTCAATATACGCAAATCAATCAACGTGATACACCATATTAACAAATCGAAGGAGAAAAACCATATGATCATCTCAATAGATGCAGAGAAAGCTTTTGACAAAATTCAACACCCATTTATGATAAAAACCCTGCAGAAAGTAGGCATAGAGGGAACTTTCCTCAACATAATAAAGGCCATATATGACAAACCCACAGCCAGCATCGTCCTCAAAGGTGAAAAACTGAAACCATTTCCACTGAGATCAGGAACAAGACAAGGTTGCCCACTCTCACCACTCTTATTCAACATAGTTTTGGAAGTTTTAGCCACAGCAATCAGAGAAGAAAAGGAAATAAAAGGAATCCAAATTGGAAAAGAAGAAGTAAAGCTGTCACTGTTTGCAGATGACATGATACTATACATAGAGAATCCTAAAGATGCTACCAGACAACTACTAGAGCTAATCAATGAATTTGGTAAAGTTGCAGGATACAAAATTAATGCACAGAAATCTGTGGCATTCCTATATACTAATGATGAAAAATCTGAAAGTGAAATCAAGGAAACACTCCCATTTACCATTGCAACAAAAAGAATAAAATATCTAGGAATAAACCTACCTAAGGAGACAAAAGACCTGTATGCAGAAAATTATAAGACACTGATGAAAGAAATTAAAGATGATACAAATAGATGGAGAGATGTACCATGTTCTTGGAGTGGAAGAATCAACATTGTGAAAATGACTCTACTACCCAAAGCAATCTACAGATTCAATGCAATCCCTATCAAACTACCACTGGCATTTTTCACAGAACTAGAACAAAAAATTTCACAATTTGTATGGAAACACAAAAGACCCCGAATAGCCAAAGCAATCTTGAGAACGAAAAATGGAGCTGGAGGAATCAGGCTCCCTGACTTCAGACTATACTACAAAGCTACAGTAATCAAGACAGTATGGTACTGGCACAAAAACAGAAAGATAGATCAATGGAACAGGATAGAAAGCCCAGAGATAAACCCACGGACATATGGTCACCTTATCTTTGATAAAGGAGGCAGGAATGTACAGTGGAGAAAGGACAGTCTCTTCAATAAGTGGTGCTGGGAAAACTGGACAGGGACATGTAAAAGTATGAGATTAGATCACTCCCTAACACCATACACAAAAATAAGCTCAAAATGGATAAAAGACCTAAATGTAAGGCCAGACACTATCAAACTCTTAGAGGAAAACATAGGCAGAACACTCTATGACATAAATCACAGCAAGATCCTTTTTGACCCACCTCCTAGAGAAATGGAAATAAAGACAAAAATAAACACATGGGACCTAATGAAACTTAAAAGCTTTTGCACAGCAAAGGAAACCATAAACAAGACCAAAAGACAACCCTCAGAATGGGAGAAAATATTTGCAAATGAAGCAACTGACAAAGGATTAATCTCCAAAATTTATAAGCAGCTCATGCAGCTCAATAACAAAAAAACAAACAACCTAATCCAAAAATGGGCAGAAGACCTAAATAGACATTTCTCCACAGAAGATATACAGACTGCCAACAAACACATGAAAGGATGCTCAACATCTTTACTCATTAGAGAAATGCAAATCAAAACTACAATGAGATATCATCTCACACCAGTCAGAATGGCCATCATCAAAAAATCTAGAAACAATAAATGCTGGAGAGGGTGTGGAAAAAAGGGAACCCTCTTGCACTGCTGGTGGGAATGTGAATTGGTACAGCCACTATGGAGAACGGTATGGAGGTTCCTTAAAAAACTACAAATAGAACTACCATATGACCCAGCAATCCCACTACTGGGCATATACCCTGAGAAAACCATAATTCAAAAAGAGACATGTACCAAAATGTTCATAGCAGCCCTATTTACAATAGCCCGGAGATGGAAACAACCTAAGTGTCCATCATCGGATGAATGGGTAAAGAAGATGTGGCACATATATACAATGGAATATTACTCAGCCATAAAAAGAAATGAAATTGAGCTATTTGTAATGAGGTGGATGGACCTAGAGTCTGTCATACAGAGTGAAGTAAGTCAGAAAGAGAAAGACAAATACTGTATGCTGACACATATATATGGAATTTAAGAAAAAAAAATGTCATGAAGAACATAGGGGTAAGACAGAAATAAAGACACAGACCTACTTGAGAACGGACTTGAGGATATGGGGAGGGGGAAGGGTAAGCTGTGACAAAGCGAAAGAGAGGCATGGACATATATACACTACCTAACGTAAGGTAGATAGATAGTGGGAAGCAGCCGCAGAGCACAGGGAGATCAGCTGGGTGCTTTGTGACTGCCTGGAGGGGTGGGATGGGGAGGGTGGGAGGGAGGGAGATGCATGAGGGAAGGGATATGGGAACAGATGTATATGTATGACTGATTCACTTTGTTATAAAGCAGAAACTAATAAAAAAAAAAAAAAAACAAGTGGTAGATGTCAAAATTTTAATGCCTTTGTACCTAGGCCTTTGTAAAGGGTTTATGTTTTTAGTATTTAGGTAAAAGCCCACAATGAGTCTCCTCTTTTACAAAGGTCAATCATAAAAAAAAAAAAAAAAAAAAAAATATTGTCACTCACTGAAATTTAATATGGTGCTTTTCTTCTATATTCTGATATTTCCACTACCTGAGTGGTTTGACTCGTCCCTCTTAGCAGCTACATTGCCACAGTTTATCGTTCCCTCTTTCTTGATCTATTTTATCTTGGCTTCTCTGATTTTACCTTCCTCTTCTCCTTACTCCACTCACCACTAAATTTGAAGTGCCTAGGATTCAATTTCAGAACCTCCTTTTAACTCTATACTTTCTTTCTAGGTGATCTTAAACAGGGCCTTAGTATTAAATACAGTGTTCAAAAATCCAATTGTGTCTTTTATGTTTCCACTTGGATGGTTACTATGCTTTTCAAACATAACACATTAAAACAGAGGCCTTATTTACCACCTAGTATCCCCATCCTGGTCTTTCTTGAGTCTGTAACTGTCTCAGTAAAATAAATTTTTTCAGGCCAAAATCCTAGGAGTCAACATCTTTGCCTCACTCTCTTTCTCCATTCCACCATCAGATCTAGTCACATCATCCTCCACAGTAAATCCCAACCTACCACTTCTGTCCATCTGTGCTCCTACCACCACAGTCCAAGTCAACATCATCTCTTGGCTAGAGTATTTCAGTGGTTTCCTAACTGCCACCTAGTTTTTAACTCTTGTTTCACTACAATCATTCTCCATTTAGCAGGCACAATAAAATTTCTAACAAAATAAATGAAATCATATTATTCCTTTCTTAAATCCCACCGTAGGTCTCTCATTACACTCAGAATTAAATCTAGCTCCTTATGGTGATTGACAACTTCCCCCTACTGTAAGTAGACCTGGATATGTCCCAGACATCATCTCATAAAAACTTTGCTCTTCATCACTATGCTCTAGCCACGCTGACCTTCTTTTAATTCCTCAGCCTACCAAGTTTATTCCTGCCTGGTATAAAATTTACTTAGCATTTTTCATGATTGGCACTTTCTGTTATGCAATTCTCAGCTCAAATATCACTTTCTTAAAAATACATAGAGACTTCCCTGATGGTCCAGTGGTTAAGAATCCGCCTTCCAATGGAGGGGATGTGGGTTCAATCCCTGGTCGGGGAACTAAGATCCCACATGCTGTAGGGCAACTAAGCCCATGCTCCACAACTAGGGAGGAGCCCAAGAGCCACAGTGAAAGATCCCGCATGCCGCAACTAAGACCCAATGCAGCCAAAAATAAATAAATAGATATTTTTTAAAATCATAGGTAAACCATACAAATAAAGTAGCACCTTTTATCACTCTCTATCATATTATCCTGTTTTGTTTTTTCCATGACATTTTCACTATTTTAAATGATTTATTTGATTTTCCATGCCCCTTCTCTCTCTGTAGCAACCCTCCTTGTCCCTGCAATTACAATGTAAAATCTTGGAAAACAAGGACTTCTGTCTCCTTCATGGCCAGACTTTCAGGCTTAGAACAGTGCCCATCAAGTAGTAGTTACTCAATAAATATTTTTCAAGTGTATTATTGTTAAATGATTTTCTTTATGTATTATTCAGGGCATATACCATAAGGGGCATGGTGCTTCCTACTGAGGATCATGTCCCTACTTTGATTAGTATTGCTTTAGATGACAATTTCATGCATCTCAGATTTCTCAGAATGATCTCAGTTTTAAATACGCTTTCTTGCTTTCTTCATAACCCATCAAAATATTCCAATATTTAGTATATTTTAATATTGAAACAATAATTGAAACTGTTCCTTAAATTCACCAAAAGAACCTCCCCAAAATTATCAGATAATATTCTCTGATTTTTTAACTATAAACAAAACAAATACACGTTTTCTGTCAAATAGAAGAACTATAAAAGATGAATAAAATACTAAAAACAGCTGTTTGAAGGCATCAGAGAGCAAGCAAAGCAGCCAAACTTGATTAAAGAGATACAAATAAAGATGAGCTGGCCATTTTCCTCTCAGGGTATTCTTACAGGAAGTTACATCCTAGAGCTATCATCAGTCTCTCAGGATGAGAAGATGAACACTGAAGTTCATGGCTATGAAGTCAGCTAGGATGTGAAGGGCCATGAGCCACAGAGAAATCAGTCCTACGTTCTGCTCAGCTTTTGACTTCAAGAGATTTGCCAAATTAAGTGGTGAAGGAGCCAGAGATAAACACCATGCAAAAATTAACTCATAAGAAGTGAAAAGCTAAGCAGATCTTTGGTAAGTCTCACAGAGCTGAGAAGACAAAATTTAAAGTTCAGAGTCTGCCAAGAAAGAAAGAAAAGGCTTTCAGTTATGAACCCTGAAGGTCTACCCCTAGAAATAAGGGCAAACCAGAAATAGCCATCAGAATCCCTGATCAAGCCACAAAAATCTAAATAGCTGATTTAATCAAGGCAATCTGGTCCTACTCTAACTCTTGCCAGAATGAAAATAAATCCATTTAAGAGTATTTTTACAAATTTTCAGATACAATGTATATTATTTAATTAAAAAAAACAAAACAAAACAAAAAACTACCAAGCTTTCCATGAATCAGTAAACCTAGAAAGGGGAAAAAGAAAATAGAAACAGACTCACAGGTGTTTGAAATGTTAGTTATCAGGCATATAATTAAAAGAAACTGTGATTAATGTGTTCCAGATGACTAAATAAAGAAGTAGTCTGGAATCTATTTTTAAAAAGTATCAAATGGAAATTCTAGAACTGAAAAATAGAATTATTGAAATTAAGAGTTGAGTAAATGTGTTTAATAGAAGATTAGATCCAACAAAAGAAAGCATTAATATACTGAAAAATAGGTCACCCAAAAGTGTATAGACTAAAGAAGCTTTGAGAGAGAGAGAGAGAGAGAGAAAAGAAGAAAATAAGGAAAAGCATAAAATATGTAACTGGAGTCCCAGAAATAGAAGAGAGAAAGTAGATAGGAACATTTGAGGAAATACTGGCTGGGAATTTTCCAAAACCAGTGAAATACATCAATCCATAGAATACAGAAGCTTTTGAATCCCAACCAGTATTTACACAAATAAAATCACTCCTAGACACAGGGTAGTAAATCTCTGAACACCAAAGACAAAGAAATAAAATCTTCAAAGGCAAAAAAGACACCTTACTTTCAAAGGAGAAGCAATGTCTTTCACTGACCTCACATAAATTATGAAAGCCAGGCAATAATGATATAAAATTGTTAAAGTGTTAGAAAAACTTCCAAATTAGAATTTTATTCCTAATGAAATATATAAATCAAAAAATAAAGGAAGAATAAACACTTCCAGGAAAAAATTGAAAGAATTTGTCACCAGCCAACTGTCATTGAAAAAAAAAAAGTAAGAAGGGAAATTACCTTATACAGAAGTAACTAATAAAAGAATAAACAAAAAGCAACAGAAAAAGTAAAACATGTGTTTAAAATTAAATGAATATGGCTTGTTTATGATGGTAATAGTTACTTCTTATGGAGCTTAATATATACATAGAATTAAACACACCAGAACTATGGGTGAAAATCTGACTGGGACAGGGGAGAGTGGGGGGTGGGTGGAGAGTATAGAGTTAAAATGTTATAAAGTCTTTTGCCTTGTCTGGGAAGTGATGAAAGTACTAATTTATAGCAAGTTCTGAAATCAAAAATACATGCTATAATATTTATGCTGTAATATTATAATTAATACAAGTAATAAAAGACTGCCCAGAACACACGTTAATGAAAGGAGAAATAGAATAATTAAATGGGGAAAAATCTTTAATATCCCAAAGAACTAAAGTCGGAGGAAAAAATATAACAAAAAATAAGACAAATAGAAAACAAATGGGAATATGTCACTTTGAACCCAAATATTAATAGTGATATTCAACACAAATAATTAAATATCCAATTTAAAGACAATGATCAGCAGACTGGTTAAATAAACAATTCAACTACATACTGCTGAAAACAGGTACTCCTTAAATATAAAGACCCCAAAATAAACAGAAAAAGCAATATTATGTAAACACTAACAAAAAGGAAGCTCATGAAGCTACAAAAGTAAATCTTAAAGATAGAATTACTGCTAGCAATGGTAGTATTAAAAAGAAGGGTTAATACAGCTCAAATCCTAAATTTGTATGCCCTAATAAAATAGCTTCAATATATATAAACAAAAACTTACTCACTGATATATTCATAAAACTGCAGCCAATGACTACAGAATCCATATTTTAGGCAGTCCTCTTCAGACTTTGCATAACAGAATCAGTATGATTTAAAAGTTTTAACAGATCTTTTCCCACAGATATTTGACCGATCTTTTCATTATGTATTAGTATTTCTATTTTTAAAAATTCTTGAATCTATTCTCTGGTTTCAAGAATCATTTTCCAGGGTAGTCATCTTGACACTATTTGAAATAGGATCTGCATCTCCAAAACATTTACAATTTCATGATGTTGCTAGAATTTAGTTTATTAGCTATTTATATAAAAAGACATAATATCTTTTGTCTAGAATCTTGTTTAAACAGCATTCTGGCGGCACTTTCCCCCTTTTATACTTCTACTTTTTTCAACTGGGAAATTTTAAAATATCAATTAAAAAATTACAGTCCTAGGGCTTCCCTGGTGGCGCAGTGGTTGGGAGTCCGCCTGCCGATGCAGGGGACACGGGTTCGTGCCCCGGTCTGGGAGGATCCCACATGCTGCGGAGCGGCTGGGCCCGTGAGCCATGGCTGCTGGGCCTGCGCGTCCAGAGCCTGTGCTCCGCAACGGGAGAGGCCACAGCAGTGAGAAGCCCACGTAATGCAAAAAAAAAAAAAAAAAAATTACAGTCCTAGACTTCTCTGTTACAAATGAAGAGTTAAATGATTAAAATCTGCTTTTCCTAAATAAAGCTATAAATGTGGTAAAGCCACACAGAGAGTGACAAATATGACCGAAGTTTAGAACATATTTAGTAAAAGGATTAGTGAGAAATTTTACTTCATGCTATTTAACTTGAGACTTAAAGGAGAAACATAAATTTGAAAATTCATAGCATATATTATCATATGAAATACAGTAAGAATATTTCTTCCTTTGTTTAATTTTCAGCTTTAATATGATTCTTACACTATGAATTGGTGTTTTGATTGTTTATTCATTCAATCATTTATTCATTTAATATAAATCTATAGAGTACCTCTTATATGCTGTGTATTATTCCAAGTGCTTAGAATGCGGCAATTCAAAAAAACCACAAATATCTCCACTCTCATGAAAATTGCATTTTAAAAGGGGAGATAAACAACATTCAATACAAATACAGATGGTCTTGGACTTACTATGCTTCACTTCAGATTTTGAATTTGTATCTTTTCCAGGCTAGCAATATGTGGTATGATGCTCTCTTGTGATGCTGGGCAGTGGCCGTGAGCAGCAAGACGTGGTCAGCCACGGGACCAGGAAGGTAAGCAACTGATACACTTTCAACTACTTTGTACCCACACACCCATTCTGTTGTTCATTTTTAGTACAGCATTCAATAAATTACTGGTGAAATATTTAACACTTTATTATAAAGTATGCCTGTGTTAGGTGGTTTTGCCCAATTGTAGGCTAATGTAAGTGTTCTGAGCATGTTTAAGGTAGGCTAGGCTGAGCTATGATGTTTGGTTAGGTGTATTAAATGCATTTTTAACTTACAATATTTTCAATTTGTGATCAGTTTATTGGGATGTGATTCCATCATAAGTCGAGGAAGAGCTGTAGTAAAATATATGTAGTAAGTTAGACAGCCATGTACTTTATGGAGAAAAATAAAGCAGGGAAATGGGTTAGGAACTAGGGAGGGATTTGTAATTTTCAATAGGATTATCAAGGAGGTCCTTGCTATGAACATAACACTTGAATAAAAATCCAAAGGAAATGAAACAGACTGTATGGAAATTAGGGAAAATAATTCCAACACAAGGAACAGCAAGTGCAAAGGACTTCAAGACTCAGTGAAGTAGCCAGTGGGGCAAGTGAAGAGGGGAGATTGAGGCCAGGGATGAAAGGGGGTGAGGTAAATCCTTGTAGGTAACTGTGCTTTTTCCACTGAGTGCCATTAGAGGGTTTTAGTGGAAGGAGTGATCTGATCCAATTTGGTACTAAAATCAATGTGAGTGCAGTGCTGAAAGTAAACTGAAGGGGAGAAAATTAAAACTAATGCTCTGCACAATACAGACACTAAAGCTGGTAGTCACCTTTATTAGTGATTAAAAGATCAGCACAAATTCATTTAGTGGGGGAGATTACACTTTCTAATTAACCACAAATCCTACTTGTGACATTGAATCAATGATCTTAAAAAAAAAACTAAAGCAGGTAAAGAACTGTGAATTTAATTATATTCTGCTATTCTAAACAAGACGTATCATGTAGGACATTTTGAACGTGTAGATTATAATCTCCACTATAGTTAGTTTTATATTCATCAATTTAGCAGTGACCCAAATAATATCAAGAAAAAAATTCATTCTTTCATAAAATCTGCTGAGTTCCTGCTAGATGCTGAGTGCCATGGTGGGTAGAAACAGTCTGAGAACTCTGCCTTCAAGAATGCTCAATCTAGAAGGACAACAGGGGAATACATCTAATCACCATGCCATGGGCTAAATCTTTCATAGAGATCTGTCTCCAGGAGGCAGATCAAATAGACTGTATTGAACAGAACCATATTCAACCAGAACTATGTAAATCTTGTCTCCCTTTTTAATATATCACTTGTATCTTCCTTATTTATATGATGGGATATTAAATGTAGGAATGTCATTTATACTTCTTTCTACCTGTTGAATATTTAATAATTAATTGTATCTATCAATTTTTTCATGCTTTATTATTATATAAGGGATTAATTATTACATTAACAGTTCAAGAAAAAATGGTTTTCTGCTATTCACACACATTCCAAAAGTATAGCAATATTTTAGAGAAATATTAATTCATCCTCCTCCGAAACATAACTCCCATTTTAAACTGTTAACCTATCTCACTAGATATGTCTCTATAAGGTCAATGAATAAAACATTTAGGTCAAGACCATGTGGAACTTGATCTCTGTAGCTGTAAGACAATTTTTCTTGATAAATGCATTTTTAGTTTTGGGGGATAAACCAGGAAGAGAAGGGAATTATGTATGGAGATAAAGGAGATTCCTACACATGAGCATAACTAATTCCATGGTGTACCTGGATTATCCAGGAATGAATATGACTCAATGTACATTTTTTAAAGGTCTATTAAAAAGCTGCCCCTCTGTATTTTAACCCACTTGCCAATCAACTTTCTTCCTAAACAAATCAAAGGGCAAGCCTAAGGAAATGGCCAGATTTTAAAAAGTCATAAAATGAGATCATATATTATAATATATATTGTCATGAAAATCCGTTGGAAAGGGTCTAAAATGGCATATTTTGGACATGCTATTAACCTTCAATTTCCTATTATTGTCTTTTAAATTTATGTATATTTTTCTTTACCATTATACTGGGGTTTTGCATACACATCATTGGAACAGCTAAGCTTCTCTTTGAGATTATACTGATAGTAGGTCTTTATGATAACTGTAATTGTCAGATGTAATTTAGTTGTTGCATTGCTATTATCATTATTTCAATTTCTTGCCATGATATTATAATATTTATTTTGCTAATCTAGAACTTGGGGCACAGCATGATTAAATTATTTGCTCAAGATATGCTGTGAGTAAATAGTAGTATTGGGAAAAGTTAATAATCCCTTAGTAATAAAATTCTAAAAACAATCTATAAAATAAGTACCTACTTTCTTCTCAATAAGTGTTATATTTTTCTAGGGCTCATCTTGAATGATAAAATGTAAAAGAAATTTCCCAGTGTAATCTGTAATGATTCAATCAAGGAAATCCAATGGTGACCTTTATTTAAAATAGTAACTTATTAAAAGTATTCCACAGAGGACCCAAGTATATATCAACAACAAAAAACTGGCACTTGTTGAAATTCATGCATCTCAAAATAAAAAGGAGAACTAATAAATGGTCAAACCTCTTGCTGAATCAATGACAAACAAACATTTAGTGATATTTACCTATTCATTATGAAACTACTGCCCTTGCCTCCCAGCTGAATAACAGCTCATATTATGATGAAAAACCTATTAATCCTTCATGCTGTAGGTGAAAAAGACTGAAGTTATGCTGTTTTAGAGATATGGTAAAGTGTAGTAGAAAATGAGAGATCTAGTCCTTGTTTTATGACAAAACAGACTTTGGCTATATTCTCCTGTGTAAGCCAGGAGATGATAACCCAGTATTCCTTAAACCCAAACAATGTATGGACGCCTTGAAATTATATATCAAAAATTCTCCCTAAGTTAGGTCTTCCAATCCCAGTTTAGGAAATACTGGCATAGCTTGGGGTCTGGATTCAGACAACTCCAGATGAAATCCCAGCCCTGCCCATAATAGACTTTAGTAAGAAGCCCAAGTCACTTAATTTTTCTAAGTCTTAGTGTTCTTCAACTATTAAAGAGGGGTAATAATACTAGCTGCCTTATCAGCTAATTGTAAGAAGTAAATGATATAATAAGGATGTCCACATTTTCTCTGTTGCCAATGCATTGTAACATGCCTTCCTGCAGATCTGCCCCTTAACTGAATAGGTTTAAGAAGCTGTTCCACAGTTAGTTCCTCCAAAACCTGAGGCTAAATAAGAGGTCTAAATCCCCTTTCTGTCTGTGGAATTCCCTTATAAAATCTGATTACAAAATATGCTTAGCTTTTTACATTATTAAATCATTGACTAAATTAAAATCTTGAGACAAGTAGAAATAAGGATTTATTTTAATTTATAGGTTGTGTTCTGCTTCTCTTAAACACATGATGAGTTGATTTTAGGAGGTAAGAGAGGGCTGAAGTGAATAAGGGCATGGGTGGGTGCCATTCTGAGATATGAGACCATACGAGGACACATGTCTGTGCCACTTCCATGAGGTGTACTCCAGACTCTGGAGACAGGTAAACTGATCTTATAAACAGAGTCCTGCCACTTGTTATGAAGACTGAACTATAAAAGATGTCTTGAATATTCACACCTCTGAAGGCCATTCAACTAAAAGGAAAGAGGAGAGAACAGGAAAACAAAGATACCGTGGGGAATGGATGAGTGGGGATGCAAAGCAAATGGGAAAATATAAATGGTATAAATGGCTTCACTGAAAAATGGGTTTTCAGATGTACTCTTTGACCTGTGGAATTAATAATGATAGGTATGTCGAGTAAAAATGATTTAGTAAAAACCTGTGATTGTATCATCCAGTTGTAAATTAGAAGGAAAAAATGCTGCTATGTTTAATAACAAACGCAGGCATACCTTAGAGACACTGCAGGCTCAATTCCAGACCACTGCAATAAGGCAAATATCACAATAAAGTGAGTCTCATGAATATTTTTGGTTTCCCAGTGCATATAAAAGTTTTGTTTACACTACACTATAGCCTATTAAGTGTGCAACAACATTGTGTCTAAAAAAATGTACATCTTAATTTTTAAAATACTTTATTGCTAAAAATTGCTAAACATCACCTGAGCCTTCAGCCAGTCAAAATCGTTTTGCTGGTGGAGGGTCTTGCCTGGAAGTTGATGGCTGCTGAATGATCAGGGTGGTGGTTGCTGAAGGTTGGGGTGGCTATGTCAACCTCTTAAAATAAGACAACATTGCTGCATTGATTTACTCTTCTTTTCATGAACAATTTCTCTGTAATATGCAATACTGTTCAATAGCATTTTACCCAAATGCTTTCAAACGTGGAGTCAGTCTTTTCAAACCTGCTGCTGCTTTGCCAGCTAAGTTTATGTAATATTCTAAATCCTTTGTTGTCATTTCAACAGTCTTTATAGCACTGTCACCAGGAGTAGATTCCATCTCAGGGAACCACTTTCTTTGCTCATCCATAAGAAGCAACTCCCAGCTGTTAATCATGAGATTGCAGAAAGTCTGTCACATCTTCAGGCTTCATTCTAATTCCAGTAGTTTTGCTATTTCCACCTCATCTGTAGTTACTTCCTCTTCTAAAGTCTTGAACCCCTCCAAGTCATCCATTAGGGTTGGAATCAGCTTCTTCCAAACTCCCGTTAATGTTGATATTTTGACCTCTTCCCATGAGTCACGAATGTTCCTAATGCCATCTAGAATGGTGAATCCTTTCCAAAAGGTTTTCAATTTACTTTGCCCCAGTCCATCAGAAGAATCACTATCTATGACACCTGTCGCCTTACAAAATGTATATCTTAAATAATAATACTTAGAAGATGCAATTACTCCTTGATCCATGGACTGCATAATGGATCTTGTGTTAGCGGGCATGAAAACAACATGAATCTCCTTGTACATCTCCATCAGAGCTCTTGGGTGACCAGGTGCACTGTCAAAGAGCAGTAATATTTTGAAAGGAATCTTTTTTATTTTTTTGAGCAATAGTTCTCAACAGTGGGCTTAAAATATTCAATAAACCATCTTGTAAACAGATGTGCTGTCATCCAGGCTTTGCTGTTCCACAGCACAGGCAGAATAAATTTAGCATAATTCTTAAGGGCCCAGGGATTTGGGGAATGGTAAATGAGCATTGGCCTTAACGTCAAGTCACCAGCTGCATTAGCCCCTAACAAGAGAGTCAGCCTGTCCTTTGAAGATTTGAAGTCAGGCATTGACTGCTCCTCTCTAGCTATGAAAGTACTAGATGGCATCTTCTTCCAATAGAAGCCTGTTTCATCTATACTGAAAATCTGTTGTTTAGCGTCCCCACCTTCATGAATTATCTTAGTTAGACCTTCTGGATAACTTGCTGCAGCTTGCATTTGATCTGCATCAGTACTTGCTGCTTTACCTGGCACTTATATGTTATGAAGACAGCTTCTTTCCTTAAACTTCATGAATTAATCTCTACTGGCTTCAAACTTTTCTTCTGTAGCTTCCTCACCTCTCTCAGCCTTTGTAAAATTGAAGAGAGTTAGGGCCTAGCTCTGGATTAGGCTTTGCCTTAAGGGAAGGTTGTGGCTGGTTTGATCTTCTTTCCAGACCACTAAAACTTTCTCCATGTCAGCAGTAATGCTATTCTGGTTTATTATCATTTGTGTGTTCACTGGAGCATCACTTTTAGTTTCCTTCAAGAACTTTTCGTTTGCATTCACAACTTGGCTAACTGGTGCAAGAAGCCTAGCTTTTCGCCTGTCTCAGCTTTTGACATGCCTTCCTCACTAAGCTTAATTATTTCTAGCTTTTGATTTAAAGTGAGAGATGTGCAACTCTTCCTTTCACTTGAACACTTAGAGGCCATTGTAGGGTTATTCATTGTAGGGTTAATAATTTCAATGTTGTGTGTCTCAGGGAATAGGGAGGCCCAAAGAGAGGGAGAGAGATGGGGAAATGACTGGTTGGTGAGCAGTGAGAACACATGCAACAGTTATTAAGTTCACCTTCTTGTATGGGCATGGTTCGTGAACCCCAGAACAATTATAATAGCAACATCAAAGCTCACTGATCACAGATTACCATAACAAATATAATAATAATGAAAAAGTTTGAAATATTGCAAGAATTACCAAAATGTGACACAGAGACACAAAGTGAGCAAATCAGTTGGAAAAATGGTGCCAATAGACTTGCTGGCCACAGAGTTGCCAGAAACCTTCAATCTGTTTTAAAAAAAAAATGCAATATCTGCAAAGTGTAATAAAACAAAGCATAGTAAAATGAGGTGTGCCTGTTAACCTAGGGTTGGCCAAAAAGTTCGTTCAGGTTTATCTATAAGATGTTACAGAAAAACCCAAATGAACAGTTTGGCCAACCCAATGCTATTGTGGTTGAGCTCAAAGAGTAGTATAAGTGACTTGTGCAAATTATATTAACAATTGAGTCTCCTGCTCCATGTGTGATTTAAAAGAATAGGCAGAGAGTAAACCAGAGCAATGAACCATCACTATTTATTGATTCCCTATCCCAGGAGCTGACCCAAGGTAATAGACAGCAGACTCACTCCTGATTGGAAAGTTGGATTGCAACTTTCAACGACCACATGATGGGGGACAACTGCTGTGACTGGCAAAGCACCAAGTTGTCTTTATCCAGAGAGGGATAAAGTCCATTTCGAGGCTAGGATTTTCAGGGAATTCATGCATAAGACTTCTCTGAACTAAAGCATAATTGATCAATGTAGTAGTTTGCCTGCCTTCCCTGATTGTGTTCTGAGATTTCCTGAGAAATACTGTTAACTCAAGGCTGACATTCAGCTGCCAGTATGGGTAGAAATAAATACATATCAGTTGGCAATTTAGCTGCAGCACTGAGTCCCTGCTGCTACCTTGTTGCTCAAGTCCTGAGGAGTCCCAAATGGGTGGAAAGAGTATCTGCTGTGAGACCCACCAACCAGCCCTTTGCAATTCCTGAATATGTGCACCCTGGCCTAAATGGGCCCCAAACCTGAAGTGGGTAGTTCGTATCCTATTGATGACAAACAGCATCCATTAGGGAAATGCCTGGTGCCTATCTGGCCTCCTGAGAAGGTGACAAACCCCCACTGGCTAGTGCTTTCCTCCACTGTGATCACATGTGGAAACACAAGCTCTGCAGTTATGGTATCTGTCATTAACTATTTTAGCCATATCCTCTCCACTAACCCCAAGCCCCTTTGCTGCTCTGCCTCTACTGGGTCAGGGAGGAATGCCTAAGTAACTTCCCTATGCTATCCCAGATAGTGAGAGAGGAACAGGTTGAGTTAAAAAAGTCATCTAAGTTCAACATTTCCAGTCTCAGCCTTCAATCAATCAAATAAACTTTTGTATTTGGAATAACAGTAAAATATGGGAACATTTTTCCAGACTCCATCCTATTTGCAAGCCTAAATAATTCTTGATGAATACTTTCCACCTGACCTGAATATTGTGAACAGAAAGAAGAAAAAATTAAGGTAGAAGGCACCTAGACCTATGTACCACAAACTCTAACAACTTCCAACATCAATTTTATACAACTACAACTACATTACTGGCCCAACTTTAAGAATCAACTGTCACATCTTGCTCAACTCCCAGTAATGAGAGGCAATGTACTCAAGAATCCTGTTATCCAAGAACCTTCTCGTACACCCACCATGAGCAGAGTGGCAGCACTCTATTATTTTAAAAGTTTAAATTATTATTTGTTTTAAACTTTTATATTATATAGGCACTATTATATTTTCTTTATGTAAGATTTCGTTGATCAACATTTTTATCATTAACTCTCATTGGTCAAAACAGAGTCAGCTCCTAATTCAGTTCTAAACTTCTCATGCAAATTCATTTTATTGGGCTGGCCCAAAAGTGAGTTTGGGTTTTTCCGTAAGGTGTTATGGAAAAAACCAAATGAACTTCTGGGCCAACCCAAATAGTTGTGCTTTAGAAATAAATGCCAAATGTTTTTAAATAGCAATTTACTAAATGAATAAGCCCCTTTGCTCACTGTATCAAGAAAACAATGGAGGGTAATAAGAAAGAGTATCCTTTCACCCAAGAACTGCTAACTACACAAATAGCAAATCCAAGATCCAATTTCAAAGTGGAAAATGATAAAAAATAAAATGAAAAGTAAAAAAAAAGGCATAATACCTGCTGTAAATCCAGTGTAATTGTCACATAATGGTATTCAATTCCATTCTTAATACTGGGACTCTGCCACCAAGTGTTCTTTCCGTCAATAGCATTTGTAATCGGGTGTCTCACTATTGAATCAGCAGCAGCATGTGAAAGAAGAAAAGATCATATGAAGAATTTATAGCTGTTTTTTTAAAGTAAAAAGTAAAACTAAGTTAAAACCATCATCATGTGAAGGTCAAACATTAAAACAACATAAAGAGAGAGCAATTCATATTTTTAACAGAATTTGGTTACGGTCGACTTTTTCACAGCACTCCGCAAGGTAGTGTGAAATGGTTAAAGACTATAAGAGAAGAAGCTGTGCAGCACTCTGGCCATCAACTAAAATGGGCAACTTTAAAGATAACTACAGAAATTAAGTGTGAAGAAGTGATACTGAAGTCTAATTGATGTGTCAGTCATTCAAAGAAGCAAAAACTCTACTGCTTGAGGCAGCTTTAGTATGACATCAACTTTTTGAACAGAAACATAAAATCCTGAATTGTGGTTGAAAGATTCTTGAAGATTTGCCCTTCTGACACATACATTATTACCAGGACTTGGGCAATTCAATATGTATCTGGTTTTAATAGAAAATGCTGTCAAATCCATCCTATGAGGCTTTTTGCAGTCAGTCCTCAATCTGCCAACTTTCTATTTAAACCACTATTTAAAAATATAATGAAAGATACTACAAATCTCCCATCCAGCGGTGCCTGTCCCCATAATCACTAACTCAGTGGAGGGGTCTGGACAATAAAAACAAGCAAAGAGAGCTCGGCACATGAAACTCCATCCTACTAACTAAACATGGATCTCCCCTTGTCTTTACTCCAGATACATGAGAACAGGACGTATTGTGAAAATTAAAAAGGAGATTGGCAATAAAAATAGGAGGTGTGGACGATCGTTGCCACCTCCCCCCACAGTTCCTTCTTACAATCCTCAAAACTCACACATTCCTCATCTCCTCCCACTTAGTTCCATGCATCTCACAACAGCAACCATTTCCTCTGGGGTGCCAAAACTCTTGTTCCTTTTTGGATGCAGTCATTGGTTCTTATCTGCCATCTGTGCTTCTCATTTCCCAAGTAAGGAGGAACAGAACTTGTTCCTCCTCTGATCCGGTCCAGCTCAGGCACGGGTGAGGATGGCAGGAGGACAGTTTGCTGGGGATGTTCCTATTTCTATTCCTAGGGCTGCAGTAAGAGTTCTCACTTCCTAACATCTCACTTGGAAGTCACCCTATTTGCCCACAGAAATGTAAACAAAGTGGAGGTTAGCTTCCCTGCTACTCTGATTAATTATGCTTTGGAGTGTCAGTCGTGAGAACTTTTATAACACTAATTCCTTGGGAAGATGTTTCAAACGAATGGCCTAAGAATACCCTTTTATTAGAACATTATCTTTTTCTGCAAATTGAAGGAATATTTCAAATAATAAACAAGCCATATCACTATGAGGAACAATCATGGATTTGCAATCTGTGGACGTAATGTAGTAATCTAGCCAGGTATTTTAATGATAATGGTGATGAAAGAGCATAAGATTTGAACCATGAAGTGTTGGAGTAGGAGCAGCTGGACAGCCTATCTGGACCCACAATTTAGCACTTAACTGACCACGGGCAAGTCACTTAAACTCTGTGTCATTCTTGAAGTGAGGATAACATAACTCCACTTATAGCACAGGAATCCAGAATCTTAACTCTCAGAAAAAAGTAAAAAAAAAAAAAAAAAATTAAATGTGTATGAAAGAGATTTGTGGACTTGATACAGGAGTTCTAGCTCTTTATTTCTCAAAGTAATAGTAGCGTTCAGCCTACTCTTGCTATCATTTAAAATATCACTTATTTCATAAAATGGAGGACATTTAAAAACAACAAAAGTTTTAAAACAACATAATATTAAAATGAAGGATAATTCTTTAACAGGTATTCATTTTATCTTCATAAAAAATTTGGAATTTTGTTTTCATTTTCTCATTTTGCCATGGACCAGTAATGGGATGGGAACTCTCAACTCACAGGGTTACCAGAGGGACATTAAAACCATTAATACTCTACCATTATTATGCATATACATAGAATTAATTATACATCTGTTCAAAATATGCAGGATTCTGAATCTTTACTGGGGACAAATTACATTTAATAAAATTTTTGAAGATAAAAACCAAGCAAAAAGAAGTCCTCAATGCGATAGGAGTCTGATAGTAAAGTAAAATCATCTTCAAAAAATTTACAAAAACTAAATATTCATTAAATTTGCCATTTTCAGATTGTGAACATTTTTATTACATATTAATTTATTAACATAGTATGCTATAATCTGTTTAATTGAAAATATAAAGGCTTATATCTTTGATTTACTATGGTAACATGAGTATATAAGACAGGACAAAAATAATCTGTTTTTATTGGTAAATTACTTAATTCAGCTGAACATCTGGATGGGCTTTGTTTTGTACCAAGTCTTATCACATTAGAAGTCCACTGAGATGAGGCACCTTATCTCATTAATGAAAAGTAAAATTACTGACTAAATTTAATAATTAGCACTAGTTAACTTGTTCTGCTGAAGCTAGGGAAAGTGTTAGGTCTTTATAACATCAACAAATACAAGAAGCATAACTAAATATCAACTAAATGTCCTTGGTGGTATGAGTGGGTGCTGAAATTGGCACATTAGGAATCAGAACCATAAATGAAATATTACTGGCACTGCTTCTGAAGAAAAATAAATATCACAGCAAACATTCCTTAAACATCCTCCTGAATCTTCTTCACAGATTGTGGGTTTAACATGTGACAGAAAAACACACACAAAACCACATTTCCAAATCACACTTGTGGCTCATAAGGTAGTTGTGAGAGGAGCTATCTAATTGGAAATTTTGATATCTGTCACCTCAGGTCAAATTGATATGAGAATTAGTCATAAAAAGGAAGACTGGGAGATGAATCAACAATTAACCATAATCCCCATTATGAAATTTTAATCATAATTAATTTGAAAATACTGATTTATTGTTGGCATACTTCCCTTATTTAAAAAGAGACAGAAACTTATAACATCCTCAACAGGGATAGTGACTCAAGTCAATCCAAAGGCTAAGTGCATCTGAAAATTGGTGAGGGAATCATTGATGAAGTAAACCTTTCAAACTGCTATTTTAATTGGAAAGCACAATCTATTAACAGGAGGTTCAAATTTCCTTTTCTTTGTATGGTACTTAAGTACCAACCTTCCAGATTAATTCTAGCTGTTCAGTGAATTTGTGGAATTTTATCATCTGTTGCGTCAACTTTTACTAAAATATATCCATGTTGATTATTGCTAGATTTTTTATTCTTGTGGGGTATTATTCTTTCTAAATTTTTGGTTCCAAAACAGGATTCTGAAATGTAATGAAGCTGGTAATTTGAAATTAAATTAATCAAAGTAAATGTAGGCTGTGATAAGTTTTAAAAACTTACCACAACTAAATAAAATGGGAAATACAAAACATACCTCATATGTGCCTTGCTTTACTAAAACAATTTATTCACTTTTTTGTCCCAAAGTGAAAATATGGGGTGGGATTTCCTAAATACAGATGTCGCCCACTGAAAGACCTTGAATACTGAACTCTGAAGAAGGGAGTGACAGTCACTCATAGACTTAAGTTGGTGAATACATCTCACTGAGTTTGCTACCAAGAGTGTCCACTCAATTATTTTCTACCTGAATCACTGTACCTTCCTTCCATCCTGTCTATTTACACATTTCCATCTTTTTCTCCTTTCCTGGGATGCTTTTCCTTCTTATCTCAGGTAATTCAGGTTTTTAGAGCCCTTCTGAGTCTGACCACCTTCTTGGAACTTTCTCTTGCTACTTCAGTTCCCACTGATGTTTTCCTTCTTAGAAATTCTACATCATTGATAACATGTACCCTAAGGTATAGCCCTGAGTTTACTGCTTAGAATATCTGTTTGTCTTCTATACCCAATGTTATGCATATGTATATATAGATAACCATACATATATACACATACATATACATGTATATATGCACACACGCACACAAACAAGCATATATATGATTTTCGTACTTTCTCTAACTCTCTTTCTCTGCCCAGCCCATCCTAAACACACATAAACACACTCCCAACCACCCCCATCATTCCCTCCCTGCCATTCCATGTCTCCAGGCTTTCTCACATTCTCTGTGAAATCATCAAGGCCACCAATTATTGCAACAATGGCAATTTTTCCCTATCAGTCTTCATCTTCTTCTTTAACGAACCTAAAGCTCATAGTCCATCAATTCATTTATTTTTTAATTCATTTTATTTTCATTTATTTACCTCAATTTTCTTGCTTCTGATGTTTCCCCAGGGCTCCGACTTAGGTCTTTTGCCCTAAACGTTCTGTACAAGAACAGCAAACAGATAGGATGTGTTCCAATATTCCCAACTCCTACACCCATAACAATCTACACCATAGAAAATAACCAGAGCCATTTAACAGGCAAGGAAGGATTCTGATGCTTGCCATCTTTGGTTTCTTAACTTTTTGTTTAACATTCTGTGATATACAAGACCAGCAATTGTATTCATAAAAGTCCCAGTTCTCCAAACATATTAACGTTTTCAGTATCTCTCAATTGTATAATAGAGAAGGGACTATGCATTCTCCCCTTTAACCAGCTCCAAGAAAGAATGCACAGTGCCTCCCAACTTTCTTTTGAGATTAAAAAATATAAACTGTGAGAGAAAGCTTTCTTCGTTTTATGAGCATTACAACTTTTTTTAAAAAGAGAAGAAAAACTAAGTAAATTTTAAAATAGTATAATTGTGAAACTTTATTATAAAGCACCTCACTGACATTTTTCACTTTATTAATCTCCCCAATATTTGATGATTTCCCAATGTAGCAATATATTTATAAATCAACCCCCATCTCTAGAATTATCTCACACCATTCTCCCCTTCTCCATATAAATTCTTTACTCATTAAACCTAATTACTTATAGTTCTCTGAATAGATCATGCTGTTCCATGCCTTCAAGATTTATGTATTTTTTAATATATATAATACTTTTCCCCTTTTCATCTTACTAACCCTTATTTTCTCAGTACATGGTTACTTTCTCCCAGGAATCTCTAGATATTCCCTTAGTACTCAATTTAGTTTTGTTTCCCCTATTCCCCCCTCCAAGTCCTTTAAGTCAAGGACTATGTATGATTCAACACTCTGCTCCAGTAGAATGCATTTCTAGTAGCTGGTGTTCAAATGCTTGCTGAATAAATGCATGAATGAATCTGAGATATCAGTGTGGTTCCTAGAGGCCACCCAAGAGGGCTTTGTATGACACATCTCCTTGAAACACTCTTCTTGTGGTGTTTAAGAACCGTATAGTCTGATTCCAGCCCTGCACCAGACTCATCCCTACTCTCTGCCCTCTGACACTCTCAGTTGCAGCCATTCCTAACTACCTGTTAGTTCCCTGAGCAAGTACTGTTTTCCGTCTTATTTTGAAACTTCTTCCTGGCATTCCTTCTCTTCCCTCTGTCTCCCCTTTACCTGCTCAGCTCATATTTGTCCTTGGGTCTCAGTTTAGATGTCACTTCTGGCAAGCCTTCATCTACACTAGGACTAAATTTGTAAACCTCCCCTTTCTCCCTAAAGCCCCTATGCTCATTCTTTCATTGGTACCTACCACATTACACAGCAATAATCTGCTTTTTGCCACTTCTTCAACTGAGCCAGGGGCCACATCTTATTCCTGTTGGATCCCCAGCACAGTACCTGGCATATAGGTGACTACTGAATGACTAAAACCCGAATTAATAACCACATCTTCAGATAATCTTCTGCAAGTGATAAACTTAAGGACTGCCACAAGTCTTCAGCTAGAAAACTCTCCTCAAGCACCACACCCACTACACATAAGGAATTCCAATAACATCTGTTAAGTGACAGAGAGGGGCTGTAAGGTTCACAGTGGGAGTAAAGTTCTAGAAATTTGGGGGACCACAAACCCTTTGACTTTAATGCACTTTGGCCTCAACATCCTCAATTACAGCTCCTACCCAGTGCCACACAAATTCATCCTAAAATACATACAGTGTGGATTGCTGCTGTTTTGATGGCAGATCCGACATTGAGGGTTCCTCACGGGCTGCCCAGGGACGTGCTCTACCAATTTGCAATACATTTCAGGTCCTTTTTCTCCACATGTTGCGTTTGTGGTGATGAGAGCACTGGAAGCAAGATTCAGGACAGCAGGGAATAAACCTAAAAAAGATGAACAAATGAAGGTGTGTGAGATGATTTTGCTGCATTTTAAAATGAAATTAAGATAGGATGTTTTCCAGAGCATTAAATTAAATGAAAATGGAATAATCAGTTATAATTAAATATCTGACTTAATTAAGTACACTACATAAGTAGCATGTGTTATCAAGTGAACATTTTTTTTTCTTTCTGGGTCTTAAATATGAACTCTAAAGCTATCTTCTTACTTTTTTCTGTGTGTGTGTGATACACGGGCCTCTCACTGTTGTGGCCTCTCCCGTTGCGGAGCACAGGCTCCAGATGCGCAGGCTCAGCGGCCATGGCTCACGGGCCCAGCCGCTCCGCGGCATGTGGGATTCTCCCGGACCGGGGCACGAACCCGTGTACCCTGCATCAGTGGCGGACTCTCAACCACTGCGCCACCAGGGAAGCCTTATCTTCTTAATTTTTAATCTCTAATACATAATTAGAAAATCCTGTCTCTAAAACATACTTTTAAAAATGTCTTCTGTTATCTTCATGTTATTGACACAAGTCTTATTGAAACCTCCATTCTACATTTCAGCCATTTTGTGAAATTTGTCAGGTTACAAATTTTAAAATAATTCAACCATCCCCAGAACATTACCTCTCTACCTTTAGACATTGTATTCTCTAGGTTGGTAAATGATTTATTATTAAATAAATAAGGTTTCTCTTCTGTCATTCATCATTATTTTCCATTTAGCTGTACAATTATTATTTCATAAAATACATGTTGAGCCAACCCAATCCAAAAATGGGCAGAAGACCTAAATAGACATTTCTCAAAGAAGATATATAGATTGCTAACAAACACATGAAAGAATGCTCAACATCATTAATCATTAGAGAAATGCAAATCAAAACTACAATGAGATATCATCTCACACCAGTCAGAATGGCCATCATCAAAAAATCTACAAACAATAAATGCTGGAGAGGGTGTGGAGAAAAGGGAACCCTCTTGCACTGTTGCTGGGAATGTAAATTGATACAGCCAATATGGAGAACAGTATGGAGGTTCCTTAAAAAACTAAAAATAGAACTACAATATGACCCAGCAATCCCACTACTGGGCATATACCCTGAGAAAACCATAATTCAAAAAGAGTCATGTACCACAATGTTCATTGCAGCTCTATTTACAATAGCCAGGACATGGAAACAACCTAAGAGTCCATCGACAGATGAATGGATAAAGAAGATGTGGCACATATATACAATGGAATATTACTCAGCCATAAAAAGAAACAACATTGAGTTATTTGTAGTGAGGTGGATGGACCTAGAGTCTGTCATACAGAGTGAAGTAAGTCAGACAGAGAAAAACAAATACCGTATGCTAACACATATATATGGAATCTAAGAAAAAAAATGGTCACCAAGAACCTAGGGGCAAGACAGGAATAAAGACGCAGACCTACTAGATAATGGACTTGAGGATATGGGGAGGGGGAAGGGTAAGCTGGGACAAAGTGAGAGAGTGGCATGGACACATATACACTACCAAATGTAAAATAGATAGCTAGTGGGAAGCAGCCCCATAGCACAGGGAGATCAGTTGGGTGCTTTGTGACCACCTAGAGGGGTGGGATAGGGAGGGCGGGAGGGAGGGAGATGCAAGAGGGAAGAGATATGGGGATATATGTATATGTATAACTGATTCATCTTGTTATAAAGCAGAAACTAACACACCATTGTAAAGCAATTATACTCCAATAAGGATGATAAAAACAAACAAACAAACAAAAAAACATATTGAGCACATGCTATGCCAGATACCATAAAAGGTTTGGGGGTTTGGGAATGAAAATACTATTAAGATGGGCTTATTGTGGGAAGTGATCCTGATCTGAATCTTGGAGGAGAAATAGAAATGTATTTGATATAGAAAATGAAGAAGAAAAAAACAAACATACCAGGCAGAGGGAATATTATATGAGTATGGACTTTATTCTGAAAGCGTATGTGGATGCTGAGTGACTGACAAGAGGACTGAATTAGTAACTGTTCTAACCTGTTAGATTATGTGATCATATATAGATACAGATATGGATGTAGATACAGATATAGTATAGCTACCTACAGATTATACACAGAGTATACACAATGGTTCACATGTATATCAACCCAAACCATTACCTGTTTGTCATTGTTAGTAATTTTAGTGGGATTTTCTTCCAGGTCTTTAAAATTATAATTTATAGTATTAAAAAAATAGGTAATAGGAAGGAAGAAATATGCTGGGAATCCTGTTCTTAAGAGGTCAAAACACCTTGCTGGCCAGCAGGATGAAGTTAGATAGTTAAGTCCCTTCTAGCTTCTTCAAACAAAAGCCACTTTACTTACACAAAAGCCATATCAGGCAAGAGCCAATATCTCTAAAACTGCCCCAGGACATTGTCAGTTTTACTCTGTGATCTTTTTCTCCCTTCCCTCTGGCTAGTCTTGACCTTGACCCTGTCTTTGGGTTCTGTTTTGTAAGTATGGGTGAGACACCCCATGCCCTGCTTTGGTACAGCCCTGTGAGACCTAATTGGAGTTGGGTAGGCCTGGACTTCCTCAGATCTGAGGAATCATGGGAGGGAACCGAGATGGGAAGATGGCTGGTGAAAATTATTTTCCTGTATGTCGTATGTTCCAAAATATAGAATTGGATTACATCCCAAATTACCCACAGGATTAAATGAAAAAAATGTGAGCAAAATGACATGGTTATAAAACGATTATGGGTATAGAAGTAACACTGATTAAGAAGCTATTTCATATTCATTAATATGATTTAATCACCAGTAACCCCATTATGTAGATTTTATTAGACCCATTTTACAAGTGAAGAAAATTCAGCTCAGAGAAAACAAACAATATGCACAAAGTTATGAATTACCAAGTTCAATAACTATTTGAACTCAGCTCTTTAACTCAGAAGGCTAATTCTCATCAGGGCATGAAGAAAAACCTGGTCCTTGGCAGAGCTTATCAATTTACATACTTAATAAAAGAAATAACTTACCCAGTCACCACCCCTTTGTTGTTTCATAGAGTTTTCCAATCATAAACTGAAGATGTTAATATAATTTACATTTATTTTCTTTCAGTTCTTTCCATTGATTTGTTTCTGTTACATTTATTGATCATGTGCTCAGAATTAACCTTTTCATAATTTAATTGCCTTGCTTTGTGATCAGGGAACAGGTGCCTTTTGAAATTTTATTAGCAATTTTGTTGTTTATTTTAAAAAATCAGTAAAGTGTATTGGTCAGGGAAGTTCCCCAAGTAGTTTCTAACGACCAATTTGAAGAGTCATTCAATATCTGAGCTTCTACTGAATTTTCAGCAGGTTATATTATAGATTGCAGCCCATTTTCATTATAAGTTAAATCTATTAGACTGTACCTATTTATTCCCATTCAAAAGCAGCAGAGCAATATTTATTGCTATATTCAATATGGGTTACTTGGTTAAGATTATATAAACATTGCAAGTGTAAATGAACTACAAATAGATGGTGAACATTTATAGAGCATTGACTTACAACCTCTTAATTAAATTCTTAATTTGAGGTCATGTAATGTTAATGACATAAAAGCCAGTCATCCTTACCCATACAATTATGTCTGACATTTTTTTTTTCTGAATAGTGTCTAGACTAAATAAATTTAGTTGGATTTGTGGCTTAAAGAACAAAGTCTAAACAAAGAACAAATAATATTTATTCTCCCTATACTATATATTTTATTGGAGATTAGAATATGTATACTATATAGAGAATAATATAATAAATTCTTTTCTATAATATATACATTTAGTAAATAGTCTAGAAAAATTTACATCATGGGAAAAATAGAAATTTTGCTACAATATGGCAAACATTTAAAAATTCACCAACTTTTCACTGTTTTTATTTGAATGTTTTTAGACTATATTTGCTTACTCACATACTGTGCTCTATTCATGCAATTTTGCATGATTTTGATGATGTGCCTTAAAACCCCACAATTTGCTTTTAAATGGCAGAAGCACCTATAAAACCTGCATATGGAGGTTCTACTTTCAGTAATTGTGGAGTAGCTCCTATTAAATTAAGTCACTCACAGATAACAGCTATGAATTCTAAATAAAAAATATTTTTAAAAATCTCAAATACTTGAAGACATTGAAGAACAACTCAAAACAGTTAAACCAGGAGGATGTGTATTCTTAGAAGGAAGATAATGGATGTGCCTCAGACTGCCCATGCAGGGTGGCTAAAACTCAAGTGGAAACCCACAATTTCACTGTCTTTTTCTTTTTTCTTTCTTTTTTTTTTTTTTTTTTACTTAACTGTCTTGAATAATCAGAAAACAGAACCAAGAACGATCACAGCTGCTGTAAAGTGAGGAAGAAATACTGGAAAAAAGAAAGCTACAGACAGGGAACCTCAAAATATGTGTATAAACTCTTCTCAAATCTCTCATCAATAACAGATATACAAATGCCCTAGGCAGACTCCAAGTACCCCAGATTGGACTAAACGAACAAAACAGTGATCATAGTTGCTGCATTCCATAAGAAAGACAAGAGTGTTTGAGTCCAGATAAGTTAACCAGTAAAACACAAAACTATAAGATCGATAACTATTCTTCAGAACATATCAGAATCCTAAGTTTTCTACCATGGATTGTTCACAACATCCAGAATGCAATTTTACAAAAAAATATTAGATAGACTTACAAGGAAACAATAAAATGCCACCAGTACTTAGAAGAAAAGCAGTGAACGGAGACAAACACTGATATCAACCAGATGTTGGAATTAGTACACAAATAATTTTAAGCAGCTTTCATAACTATGATTAAAGACACACACACAAAAATGCTTATAATAAAAAATAGAGAATAGAAACTACAAAAAATATGAAATATACATTCTAGAACTGAAAAATGCAATATCTAGAATAAAAAATAAATATTACATGAGATCGGTAAAAAATTGGAGGACTTCCCTGGTGGCGCAGTGGTTAAGAATCCACCTGCCAATGCAGGGGACACGGGTTCGACCCCTGGTCCGGGAAGATTCCACTTGCCGTGGAGCAGCTAAGCCCGTGCGCCACGACTACTGAGCCTGCACTCTAGAGCCCATGAGCCACAACTACTGAGCCCTCTTGCTACAGCTACTGAAACTTGTGCACCTAGAGCCCGTGCTCTGCAACAAGAGAAGCCAACTCAATGAGAAGCCCACACACCACAACGAAGAGTAGCCCCCCACTCGCCATAACTAGAGAAAGCCCGCGTGCAACAACAAAGATCCAATGCAGCCAAAAAGAAAAAAAAGAAATAGTATATATGTATAAGTATATACCTGTGTGTATAACCATACATACACATGTATGCACATACACATATATGTATATATATGTATATATGATTCATGTCATTCTTTGGCTTTTACAAATTATCAATACCAGTAACAATAGAATTTTAATCTGACATTTCTCAAATCAAATGTGGAAAAACTGGTTAGATACTACAAAGGGAAACTGTTTTCAATCCTGTTCAGAATCAGAAGAATGGAGAGAAAGAAAACCCTGAATTAGCAAAACAGCTGAACGTCTTTCCAAGACACCTGCTGGCCAGCAAACAGCAGGTGAATTCATTTTCCTGTACAGCTTTCCAGCTCTTCCAGCTTTTATTTTATAAAAATGAAGAACTCTGACATAGCATCATATTTAATACATGTTTGTCTTTTGAATAACTACAAGTGAGTCACAGAGAAATGCATTTTATGTATGAGTAAGTGATCTACTGTGTGGCACAATTCAGGCTCGTTCCTTAGGATTTAGGCAATGTTCCTCTAGGTGATGAGCCAGAGGGTTGTTATCCAGTAGGAAAAAGAAGACTATTTTGAATTTGAGTTTTACAAATGAGGAAAATAACTCCCAGAACCTAAATGGCACAGCTGGTTTTCAAACACAATTATTGTAATCCCAAATAAATTAGAATTAATTTTATCATTAAAGATCCACCCTGCCTCACTCCTCTTCCTGCTCTAAATGAAAATCCTTCTCACCCCCTACATCATTCCTGAGTTCTGTGTCATCTAGTTCTCCCTTTCCCTTCTATATGCACACCCACAGGCCAACTTCCATCGTAGTTTTACAAGTCCTATAATTTATTACCAAATTTTCCTTTTTAAGAAAGCACTCCTTCAACCTGCATATTGTAATTGAAGCTTGGACTTCCTCTGAAAATGACACTTCATAGATATCCCCAGTGGATCCCTAGAAGCACTGGGAAACGAAACATAGCCTCCTTCTGGCTTCTAAATGCTACTTACAAATCAGTTCCTCTCATTGGCACTCATAACTTCTTAAAAATTCCAAGTCATCCAAACTTTCCAAGTGCTCATCTCTGTTGACTGACTTCATGAAGACCATCTACAAAAATATTGGTAACTGATTCACAGTAATCTTCATCCCCCAAATCTCTGTCATTCTTACTAAATAGGTGAACATAAACCAGCATTAATAAAATTTTATTCCACAGAAACCAGAATATGTTTAAAAAAGGTACTTTAAGGACAAACATGTCTTACTTCTAATCTTAATTCTAAGATTTCTGCTTCCAATTAATTGTTTTGTCTCCAGCTTAATGTTATCTACCTATTTATCTATCTATCTATCTATCTATCATCTATCTATACTTTCAGGTAAACGTATCCTATCTGATCTTACATCTAATGCAACAGCATCCATACTAGTCTTCCTTCATGACTCCACTTCCATTCATCTTCCAAACTGCTGGAGAAATTATCTTCCTAACAATTAAGTCTGATCATATCACTTTCTTGTTTAAAACCTCTGTGAGTTGTCTGTTGCCTATAACATAGCAGCCAAATTTCTTGGTAATCTGAACATTTATAATCAGGCCCCTATCTACCTCTCTAAACTCATCTGTTTCCATCCTCTTTCATGCCTTCCTACACATCCAGAGTATTAACATCTTACTGTTTACAAATATATCAGGTGCTTTGAAAATTCTTTGTCATGACATTATGTTGTCCATAGAACATTTTCCTTTTTTGCTTACATGGTCATCTACTCATCTTTCATGACCCAGCTCAAATATCCACATCTCTGTGAAAGTGTTTCCTCGACTTTGCAACACAGAATTGGTTATTACCTTCTTGGTGCCTACATAGTACTTAGTTTATATTTTATTATAACCCTTATTACACTGAAACTTTAATATCTTTTACAGTGGATCTCCAGTCTATAACATTATTGAGTACGGGGATAATACTAGCTAGCCTATAATAGCACTCAAATTTAAATTTATTGAATGAGAATAAATTCATGAACTTTGTTATACAGCAGAAACTAACACACCATTGCAAAGCAATTATACTCCAATAAAGATGTTTAAAAATTTTTTTTAAATTATGTTTTATGATGAAAGTTTCCTTCTAGCTTATTTTATTTGTTTGTTTCCATTGTGCTCTTTATCTTGATTATACTTAACTGTGTGACGTTTGGTGAACCACCATTTTAATATGACAGTGATATAACTCATATCTTAAAAGAAAATCTTCCTAATGTAGTTTGGCAAAAAGAATTCCTAAATATATTTTCTTGTTTTCATCAGTTAAAATATTAAACTAAATGAATATTGTCGAGGAGCTGTCTTCACTACCTGTGCCTAGCATACTATAATACTTTTTAACTAACATTCAGAGATATTGATAAACATGTTAAATATCAGTATATGTATTTTAATTCCTCAAATAATGTTTCTTGTTAACATCTACAGTCCAACTCACAAAGACCATCGTTAACATAATTGATAACAGACAGTACTTGGAGACTTGCTATGGGAAAGTCATCCAGTCAATGAATTCTCTCCAATATATTCAATTTTTAAATAACTTTTAAAAGTCATCACATATTTTTTACAATAATACAATACACATTTCTCCCCCCGCCTCCTTCTGTCATCCTAGTCTTGATACACAATATTTCTCTTGCTCGCTTATACCAAGCATCTCTCCCCTCTCAAATGAATAAGAGGAAACTGTCTGAATGTTTCTGACTTTCCATTTCAGTCTCTAGGTCTGTGGAGCATTTTTAAAAATTCTCATGCAGGCAAACAGAGCTGTTTGCAAGTAATTCAGCATTTGAAAGACAAAAGAGAACATGTCAATTTAAAATGTTCTAAGACGTGTCAAGGAAAAAAAGGAGATACTTGTCTGAAATCCTGAGCTATGCGGGTGTGTAGGAACACATTGGTATAAAACAAAAATGGGACAAAACAACATGTTGCCGAAGAGAATGATTTCCAGCTGTGCACTGCAGGAAGTAACTTAATGCTCCTGATCCATGATGCAGATGAAGAGTTTTACAGAACTAGAAAATCAGTCCAATTTGAACTACTAGCCATCCAGACACAACAATGTTTGTAAGCTGGAAAAAAAAAAAAAAAAAAAAAAACTGCTGAATCCAGTTGTTCAGAAGGAAAAAAAAAGGAGGGCATGTATTGTCATCCTAACAGGCCTTTCAAATGTGTCTTGTACTGTTGCTCAGTTCTCCTCTTTTCAGCTTCCAAAATAAAAGGATATTTTTTGGAGGCTTAAGGGTTGATTTGGTCTCCTTTCTTCTTTTCTAATCAGAAAAAGTAGTACAATGTCTACTTAGTACATGTTAAAAATTGTTTACTTTGTTTATTCTAAACAAAGATGAAAATTTAAGTATTTTTATTATTATCAGAAACAAAATAAACCAGATGCAAACACACATATTCCAAAGGGTCTTAAGCAAGTGTTGCTTATGGGATATCAACTCTATGTACAGATATTCGGACTAAAATAAGGACTACAAGGGCCATAATGAACTCAAATGCCATCTTAGCCACTTGACCCAACCAAGTGCTACAGGATTTTATTAAATTTCTGACAAAGCACATCATTAACCTTATTAAGACAGGATTATATCATGGATTTTCAATAACATAAAATGATATATATATATAAGAAAATAACTGTCATTATGACATGGATTTCTGGTAAGAACTCTAAGAGATAACACCAGGAAGGACATGACAATACATCTCTATGACAATGACTCAAAATAAGGCATTTGTACTCAAAGTTCCTCAAACTCCTCAAAATATATATATTTTTAAACCAACTCTCTAACTACCGTATGCTCATTAAATTGAAGTTGACCACACTATATTTGATCAATAAAGACTTCTTGAAATGGATAAATAAGTAAATTTCAGCAAAATATCATCTCTAGGGTTAGATTGAATAGATTCTTTTTCAAACTTCAAATTTATATCCCCAAAATACAGATCCCCACTACTCCCACTTCCATTATTTGTTGAGGACCTGGTGGACATTGCCCTGGTCACAAAATTTCCATTCCTTTCAAATTGCATGGAAATCTCACCCAGTATCCATTTAAAATTAGTATCTACAAACCGCTTTGTTTTTATTTTTTTATGTTCCACTTATAGAACAATCGTGAATCATCCTAGAAGTTTTCAAAATCATATGATAAAAAATAATTATTATAGCTGGGGCACTTATTTAGAATATTCTAACATAAGGGTACCCAAAATATTCATTGAGGGGGTGGCAGTTAGGGAGAAATAGACTGTTTCCCAGCTTCCTCCAATCTCACTTCATCCATACCAGCAGAGCATATGTTCAGTATCTGCTCTCTTCTCTCCTGCTTGGCTTCCAAAACCAAGCCCATAAACTAGATGTCTCTTTGGCAGGTCTGTCTGCAAACTCAAAATGAGAAGTAAAAAAGGCAAAGGAGAGGAAATGTGAAACAATTTTAAGTCACTGAAAACGAAATTTAGAGCCTTAAATTGGCAATTACCCCACGACAGAGGTGTTTGTAATATAGAAAACAAAATAAAAACTTTGTGTCTGTGTCTGCTGTTGACAATCCAAAGTAAAAAAATATAAGAAAGCTCTAAATTAATTGCTCTGCAAAGAGCGTGAGCTTATATTTATGGCCCTCAGACAAAAATATCAGAAGGGACTCAAGTAAGCTTTGGTTCATATAATGGCAGCAGGAAAGATGCTGTTCCCCATGGGTCCTGCTCTTTAAGGACTGCTAGACAATTTCTTATTTCTAATGATGAGACAGATATTTTTTAAAACAAAACAAAAAACACTATTCTACATTGTGCTTCCTCTGGCTTAAAAGATCTAGACAAAAGGAAACAGAAAAGTCACATTCATTTACTATGCTCTTTTTCATTTGTTTTTATCAGTAAGTATTAGACTTCCTCAGGGCTTGATCCTAGATCCTTTTCTTATTTCATTGCATCCCCAAATAATCTCCAAATAATCCGCAATAATCTCATCTACTTCTAAACCATTTACATACCATCTGCATAGTCAATGTGGAGTTATATCTCCAGGCCAGATATTTTTCTGAAGCTCCTGGTTTAATTATCCAAATACTACCTCCACTTAGATGTCTCACCAGCATCTCAAACTTAATCTACACAAAGCAGAGCTTGTGATTTCCAGTACTCAGGCACCACCACCATCCATCCCCATACAACCGCCCTGAATTAGCTACTCCTGAGTTATCTCTAGCTCAACACATTTTATTTTACCCACCCGGTGTCTCATACAGAAAGCTAGGAGTCATTGTTGATGCATCCCATCACCAAAAACTATTCTAACTCCAAAATTAATTTCAGATCCATACGCTTCTCCCCAGTGCCAAGGCCGAGTCACAGGCATTTTTAACATCTGGATTTTTGCAATAGCTTCTTAAAGGGACTTCTGACTACCCTTTGCCTCTCTTCAATCCATTTTTAACAAAATGGATTTTCTTAAGATGCAAATCTGATCAAGTCACTCTTAACATCTTTCAAGGGAATATCAGTGCACCTAGGTTAAAATTTAAAATTATTATCCTATTTTATATAATATTCTCTCATCACATTCAAAGAATACTACCTTTAGTTAGTTTCTAGAACAAGGTCCTGTTTTTTTCCTTCCTCAGGATTTTGCCTAGAAATCCCTGCCTCTTAACTTTCCTCCACTCTTTATACCTTCCTATCTTTCACAAATCTTTTTTCCTTATACCTTAATTCCTCTGAGATCTTTCCTAACTCTTTCTAAACAATTCCCAATTTTAATCCCTAAATATGCCATACTTTGCCCATGTGTAATTTTATTTAATGATTACTTATCCAAGGTCTATCTCCCATACTGGCACAGAAACTCCATGAAAGAAGAAACCATGTTTATTTTATTTACTTTGTTCCATGGTATTCTCAGAGCCTAGCGAGGGCTGGACACAAAAAGGTGCTCAAAAATATTCTCTAAGGAGAAATTCATCTTAGAACTTAGGGTATAATTGTATGCCTAGTCTGAAGAAGTGAAAAACTTCCTTTTGTCAAAATATAAAAGAATAAAACATGAAAAAAGCAAAACACAACAAAACCAACACACACACAAAAACCCTACAGATACATCTCTTTTATTGTTTTAGTGACTTGACAACAGAGACAATGTTAGTCTCCAAGGCTAAAACCATTATTTTCTTAAAGTTTATTGTGTTAATTGTCTTCTTAAACCCAAGTCCCTAAGCTCTGGGTAGTTTCTTATCTTCTGTCTTAGAAAATAAAACTGTCTTTTGTGTTTTATGTGAGCAACTTTGAATTCTCTCTGGGATTAGATTGGTTTGGTTGATAAATCAGAAGGTGGATTTATTGATTGATGTATTTCCCCATACCCTGGTCTATGTCCATCCTCATCCCAAAGCCCCCCTACAAAAAAAAAATTTGGGAAGATATAAATATATAAATGTATGGTTCTAATAAATACAATGTTAAAGTTATGCTCACCACTGGAACTTTATATTGTATCATCCCTTTCAAATTGTACCAGGTCTTAGCCTGATCCATAGGCTGAAGAATTAGAATGAGAGTTGTATGAAAAAATACTTCACAGCTGACTCAAGCATCTAATTCTAGTTTATGCTTTAAAAGCAAATTCTATGCAGCTTTAGTATATCTATGGAAATACTTGTTTTATGGACAAATTTTTTTCAAAGTGAGATTTGACAGTGTTTATAGCAAAACACTTTGTTCTCCAGCAGCTGTTTGAACACATATATAAATATGCAAGAAAACTCACAAATATTCTGTTTGCTCTTGTAAATACTTGAAGCAAAAAATCAGCATTTTACAGTCATTTAGCATAGTGTTGCTAATAATACTTTTCATTTACCAAGCACATATAAACTCTCATATATAATGAGGTTTTTGTCAGTTTTGCTTTTGCATTTTTACCAACATTCTTTGACCACTAAACTCTAAGTTCCTTGAGGGCAGAGACCATAATTCATGAATCATTTTATTCTCAGAGACAACGAGAGTCACTGACATCAAATAGATGCTCAGTTAATATTCACAATATTAATGAATATCAAAAGTGAATGAGATTCGGTGAATTGATTTCATCACATCAGTTCTAATTTCTTTTTAAAAATTCTGGAGTAAGTATATCTGTTCTAGTTTGAACTAAAACAAACAAAAACAAAACCAAGAACCATGAACTTTCCTTTGTCACATGGTACGTACTGTTAACGTTTGTTTGAGTAATGCAATTCATTGATCATAATAAAAGAGTAGCATTGAATTTTACAAAGATTTTCATTTATCGCTTGACTCTCACAACAAAACTATAAGATAGATGGTATAGGCATTATTCACTCGATTATATAGATGAAATAATAGAACATCAGTAATGATAAGCCATTTCCTAAATATAGAACTTGTGTTTTTCAAATCCAATCCCAGTTTTTCTTCGACTACATATAACAAATTCATTGAATTCCTCCAACTCTCCAGGCACTCAGCTAGGCAGCTAATTAATACAAGAATGAACAACACAGGCAAACCCTCCACCTTCACAGAGCTTCAAACTAGTGCCAGAGAATTATATAATAGAATTTTTGCATAAATTGTATTAGAAACAATAAATGAAGGAATGGAAGTAGGGAGTGACAGCAGGCAGCAAGGAGAGAATTTCGAATATACTCAAAGTAAGTCTGGCCAGAGGTCAAGCCCAGAGGGTGTCCTAAGGTAAATATGGCTATAAGGCCAAAGAAACCAGATTCAATTAATCTTCACCTTAAATACCTAGGCAAGGACTTGAAACCTAACTTTGGAGATGCAGAAATTAAAGCTATGGATCGATGAGAAGGGGTCTGACTCTGAGTCAGCTGCTTTCAAAGGGAAAACCTCTGTATTCTAACCTAAAGGCAGAGGTAGCCTTTGCAATGGGTAAAGGCAAGAAGGCTCTACAATTAGTTGTCTTAGAGATCTGAGGAAAAAGCAACCATGCCATTCCTAAAAAATCCACTTACGATTTTCAAAATTTGAAAATTTCTGAAAAACTACTGTCAAAATGTGACCCAAAATAGTTTAGTATTGCAGGCTAAAAACATTTTCAAAAATGTCCTTTGGTCTTGTGGGGGCTTTTTCCTAGTTTTTCTCATGATTATTTGGAAGCATGTCTTTTTTCTCCAATTATTAGTAGACATTAAGATAATAACTCATCACCATCAACTTTATGTTCCTTAATAACTTCAGTCACTTCAAATGTTCTAATTTTCTGTAGAGTTCCTCCCAAATAAATACCACTGCAAGTATTTCAAAGATCTTCAAAAAGCATTTTTTTTAACATCTTTATTGGAGTATAATTGCTTTACAATGGTATGTTAGTTTCTGCTTTATAACAAAGTGAATCAGTTATACATATACATATGTCCCCATATCTCTTCCCTCTTGAATCTCCCTCCCTCCTGCCCTCCCTACTCTGTATGACAGACTCTAGGTCCATCCACCTCACTACAAATAACTCAATTTTGTTTCTTTTTATGGCTGAGTAATATTCCATTGTATATATGTGTCACATCTTCTTTATCCATTCATCCGTTGATGGACACTTAGGTTGCTTCCATGTCCTGGCTATTGTAAATAGAGCTGCAATGAACATTGTGGTACATGACTCTTTGAATTATGGTTTTCTCAGGGTATATGCCCAGTAGTGGGATTGCTGGGTCGTATGGTACTTCTATTTTTAGTTTTTTAAGGAACCTCCATACTGTTCTCCATAGTGGCTGTATCAATTTACATTCCCAGCAACAGTGCAAGAGGGTTCCCTTTTCTCCACACCCTCTCCAGCATTTACTGTTTGTAGATTTTTTGATGATGGTCATTCTGACTGGTGTGAGGTGATACCTCATTGTAGTTTTGATTTGCATTTCCTCTAATGATTAGTGATGTTGAGCATCCTTTCAGGAATTTGTTGGCAATCTGTATATCTTCTTTGGAGAAATGTCTATTTAGGCCTTCTGCCCATTTTTGGATTGGGTTGTTTGTTTTTTTGATATTGAGCTGCGTGAGCTGCTTGTAAATTTTAGAGATTAATCCTTTGTCAGTTGCTTTATTTGCAAATATTTTCTCCCATTCTGAGGGTTGTCTTTTCATCTTGTTTATGGTTTCCTTTGCTGTGCAAAAGTTTTTAAGTTTCATTAGGTCCCATTTGTTTATTTTTGTTTTTATTTCCATTTCTCTAGGAGGTGGGTCAAAAAGATCTTGCTGTAATTTATGTCATAGAGTATTCTGCCTATGTTTTCCTCTAAGAGTTTGATAGTGTCTGGCCTTACATTTAGGTCTTTAATCCATTTTGAGTTTATTTCTGTGTGTGGTGTTAGGAAGTGTTCTAATTTCATTCTTTTACATGTAGCTGTCCAAAAAGCGTTTTATCATCACTAGAATGAATGAGTTTAGGACACAGAGAAGAGACGAATAGGACTCTTTATAACTTGCGGTGGTTACTAGTTATCCGCGTTGAAACTTATTCAGTTCTCAATCTTGCTTGGCAGTCAAGTTGACAGAGGGACGTTAATGGAGTATAGGATATATACTACTGGCCGTGAAAGAGAACATTCCAATCATCATAGAGGATGTTGATGCATCTTTGGCGTATCGTTCTTACTATAAGTATGATATCCAAAATGAGACATTCTTGCTTGAAAGATATTACAGAAGTTGTCTGTGTAACTGTTCTCTAATTAAATATTCCTAATCAGTCTCCTTTTTCAAGAGTATCACTCTACTAAAATTCCATCCACTTCTAAATTTTTATATGCCACCACACATGATACACTCTTATTTATACTCTCTAGTATTTTAATTGCATGGTAGTTAGAGCTTTTCATTGCTGATGTATAATGAGCTCTCAGATCACTATGGTATCACAAGCTATTTTTTTCTCCACACTTGCACACAGTGTAATTTCTTCGTCATCTTGTTTTAGTGTCATGAGATTTTTGCTTACAAAGTAAATTGCTCTTCAGTTTTATATAAGAAACTTATGATTTCTGTCTGCCCACTTCTCTAACTTCTCTCCTTGTGTCTTTAATAATATTTAATCTATTTTTGCACTACTCGTTAATTTAATAATATACTACATCATCTAAAATCATATCTAGATAATATGTCCTGAATCACTTTGGAAGTGAGATGTGTGTGTGTGTGTGTGTGTGTGTGTGTATTTGGTGGATTCAGTCATGTCAAGACAGCTAAGGGTTGGTTATCTTTTTCTTGTTGATACTGAATCTCACAATTGATACCAGATTGGCTTATGGCTAGAAGTTACTGGTCAGAGTAAAATATTCCAAAAGGTAATTATTTTACTCAAAATGTTAAAATAATAACAATAAAGAGTTGATAATACAAAGAGATTAAACTTAGACACACATGGAAGATTAAACTTAAGGCTCCAAAATTTATTCAAAACTCAAGAAGGTCAACTTATTGAACGAAATGTTTTCAGTATATAGATTTATTCACTCACAAAACTGTAAACATTAACTGGTCCCAAGCATGTTGAAACAAGAGATTTAAACAACACTTTCAGAACACTATATATTTGCTTGGCTACAACAAACATGCCCAGTAAAATGTTATTCTTTAGAGATATATATTTTGTCTACCTTGTCAGTAATGAAGCAGGCTTGTAAATCATGCTCATGAAACTGACAGATGGATTTGGGGACTTAAGATTCTTAGGCATTCATAATAATATTTTTATATTGTCTCCATTCTTCTGAACTAAATTGAAGACTTGTTTAACAATATATTGGTTTGGCCAAAAAGTTCGTTCGGGTTTTCCACAGGCTCTTATGGAAAACCCGAACGAATTTTTTGGCCACCCCAATATCTGCTTAATGTAATGCTGGACCCAAGAAAATATTCAAAAGAATATTTGATAAATAAATCAATGCATGAATTCAACATAAAAGGCTGTTTACAATATGAATTACACTTGCACTGCAGAGAACAATACAAATAATTTACAATTTAAATTTGACTGTGTGTCTGTATTTGCATTGTTTTAAAGTGATCTAAGACAAATTCTTCTCTTTCATCTTTGAATCATCAAATCTTATACTTACTTATTTTTCAAAATATACTCAAAATTTACATTAACCTCCATCAGGACTGATGCAGCCTAAATCCCATTTTTGTTAGAAGCAGAGATTATAATCATGTGTTAGATTCCTGTGCATTATTGTTAAAATAAGTTCCATAGAAGTCCACTTTCTTCAAGTTCTTGCATCACTCCAGGTCCTATAATAACTGTCACTTGACTCTAACTATAACTCTTTCATCTAATATTTCAAGTATTCCATAATCTCACTCTAATCCACCTTTCCCACCTAAATTCCCCTAAAATTATCTTCTATTATTCTCAATTAAAATTCCACGCTCAAGTAATTTCCTTATCTTATTCTGAAACCACTATCTCATTATCCACCTCACCTAGGTTGTGTTCATTTCTCTACCTGAATTATTCTCCATGGGTCTAAATATAATATTTCCCTCAAAATCTTGATTAAAAAAAATTATCCATCCTTTCCCAATCTTTTGCATTAAAAAATCAATCTTTATTAAACAATTTATCATTTTAAACAAATGTTCTTTACTTTATTCTTTTAATGCAAATGTACTTAGGAGATGAGAAAAAAAAATGTTACATACTTGTTTAAATCACCAGAATACCTAGCATACCAGGAAGTGCATAGTCAGTGCTCAAAAGGTCTTATCAAACTTTCTTTCACTCACTTACAGTATATAAACATACTTATCACACACATACACATATATGTGTGCGTGCATGCATCCCCATGTATTAAAACCTATAAGTTTCTGGGTGAAAATTTCTACAAGTAAACAGATTATTACGTATGGATTCTAACTTGTTCATTCATTCATTCATTCAGCAAATATTAATGGAGGTCTTGCTGTATACAAGACAAGGTCAGCCTTTGGCTAAGTCACTGTCGAGTTATTCATTTCTGTAACTCCCTCTGTGTCTAGCTAGAGCCTTAACACACAATTAAATGAAACTTAATCAATAAGAAGATACGGTCTCTGTTCTAAAGGAGCTTATTTATTTTTCAGAGCTATTTATAAGACATTCACCTTAATATACGGGTTATTACTAAGTAAAAAATATATATTGCTTTTATTTTTAATATTGAGTGCTAGTTTTATGTTCTCTTATAGTCAAAACTACCTGGAATTTTCCACTTTGAAAAATGTTCAATTTTAGCTATGGCTGAATAGAGAAAGTAAGGCCTGAGCAGATGGCTGTCAAAACACCAATGACTACATACCATGGCTGAGAACTTGCACACAAAAATATGCAACTTGGTACACTGTAGACTTCTTTCATGTAAATACCAAGGGACAGCTGGCTTGAAAACTCTGCAAAATCAAGTTGATGCTATTCTATATTTGGTCTGTCTTCCACGAATATTAAATTATATCAGCATCTGCTAGAATCCCTGACAGGAAAGGCTGTGTCCCCAGAACCATTTCAAGCCCTAGTGTTTCACTTTCCAACATCAGAAAACAGCTGGAAGCTGAAATCTGTCTTATATGAAGTGTATTGCTTACATGAATGGAGTTACTTGGGAAATAGAATTCTTATGTTTGAAAGAATTACTGCATCCCTACTCTAGTGTTTCACTTTCAAGCTCTAGTGTTTCACTTTCAAGCCCTAGTGTTTCACTTTCCAACATCAGAAAACAGCTGGAAGCTGAAACCTGTCTTATATGAAGTGTACTGCTTACATGAATGGAGTTACTTGGAAAATAGAATTCTTATGTCTGAAAGAATTACTGCATCCCTACTCTCAAAGCACATGTATACTAATGGCTTCTAAACAGCTTTATTCTTGGAGTTTCTTTCTAAATCTGTCACCACTACCTTCATCTTTGCTGTTAGATTCAATTTTAGTGCACATTTATGCAACGGTCTTAATGCAAAACGTAAGTTCTAGTTGATGGCTAAGTTTGACACACACTAGTAAATATATAGACAGCTGGTAAACTTTGACACGTGTGAGCATTTGTGCAGGTATGTGCACAGCAACACATCTATGACTGAATTTGCACTCCCCTTTAAGCGTAGCAAAATTAGAAAATGATTCTGAGATGAAAAAGAGCAAATACTTTGTTCCTCTAAAAAGAATTCACTGTAAATTTTCTTATGGCCTCATAATGTAGTCAGAACATTTCAAATGTAATTTCTTTAAATGAGCAAAAGCTGCCATAGGTTTATTGTACCCTGCATCCACTCTGACCACAGAGCTCACATCACTGCTGTTCAACAGCTATGAAATTTCCCATTTCCCATTTAAAATGCATGAATTTGCACATCATACTGAAAGAAGTAAAACTGGTTTCCTTGATTTAAATTTTTTCAATTTAATTTTAATTCTGATATGGTTCATCTTTTTCTCCATGGACCCTTCTTCTTAGGTATGATTTCTCCTTGACCTACTAACAAAGCTACTGATGAAGAGAGTAATCGTGGCTATATTAAAGCAAAATGTGATATTTCTACCTTTATAAAAGAGCAATAACTGTTGTCAGATCACTATTTTAAAAAAATCTTTAATAAAACAAAAGCTTTAATTTTTTAAAGTGGTAGCATTGTCTGAATATGTATACTTTTCTTTTAAATGTTAAGACAATGTATTTGGGGGCTTCCCTGGTGGCGCAGTGGTTGAGAGTCCGCCTGCCGATGCAGGGGACACGGGTTCGTGCCCCGGTCCGGGAGGATCCCACGTGCCGCGGAGCAGCTGGGCCCGTGGGCCATGGCTGCTGGGCCTGCGCGTCCGGAGCCTGTGCTCCGCAGTGGAAAAGGCCACAACAGTGAGAGGCCCGCGTACCACAAAAAAAAAAAAAAAAAAAAAAAAAAGACAATGTATTTGAATATTTTCACTTTTCTTAGAAATTTATTTGCTACAGACAACAAGCTACCCAGAGAGAGGGGAGGCAAAAAAGACTTTTTTTTTTCATAATTGGAAGTAAAAGGTCTAATTTATGCAAAAAGACAGAAATATACAATTCATTTAATTTTTCACATTTTATAATACCTCAGTTCTCTCTTTTCCCAATGACTCAAACTAAATTACACTCCTCAATAAATTCACTCAGATATGGACATTTACTATGTGTAATTTTTGTCATTGCAAAATTATTTTCTATACACTGTGAACCCCAAAACTATTTAGCACTAAATTAATTTTTAAATTTTCAAAAGTTAAAAGAAATTATTTCTTGTGGCACTTGACCTTTTATTTTGACTGACCTTAGGTACACTTCTGCCTAATCAAGAACTGGAAAGATATTTGGACATACCATTAACATCATAACATAACGTGAATTGGGTTAGACAGATCTACAACTATACAATATTTGGGCTGAATCTATTCCTTGGGCATATTATCATAGAAATTAGAAAATAAGTTTATCATACTTCCTAAATTTTTTCACATAATTTGACTTATTTATCTCATGTACTCTCTATATAATAAATACTTAAGTAGACTCAGCATTGAATTGTATTTAAGTTCTACATTAAATGTATGAATAACCCTGCTTTTAATACAGTCAACTTTTACAAATGCAAGGAAGAAATAGAAAACTTCTCCCAGACTGTTGCTGAAACAGCTGCTGAATGATGCTTCCAATTTCAGTGACTAGCTCTTATCCATGCCCCACTACTAACTCAGTCATTATCAACTGGCTTTGGAGCAGTGAGACTGTATTTATTCACATATCTATTTAGCAAAAAAAGTTATTAAGTACTTATAACAAGCACTATGATATGGAATGAATGACAAAGACAAAAATAATATTAATATAGAATTGGTACATATGTTCATTGCAGCACTATTTACAATAGCCAGGACATGGAAGCAACCTAAGTGTCCATCAACAGATGAATGGATAAAGAAGACGTGGCACATATATACAGTGGAATATTACTCAGCCATAAAAAGAAACGAAATTGAGTTACTTGTAGTGAGGTGGATGGACCTAGAGTCTGTCATACAGAGTGAAGTAAGTCAGGAATAAGCTGGATAGGAATAAAGACGCAGATGTAGAGAATGGACTTGAGGACACAGGGAGGGGGAAGGGTAAGCTGGGATGAAGTGAGAGAGTGGCATGGACATATGTATACTACCAAATGTAAAATAAATAGCTAGTGTGAAGCAGCCACATAGCACAGGTAGATCAGCTCAGTGCTTTGTGACCACCTAGAGGGGTGAGATAGGGAGGGTGGGAGGGAGATGCAAGAGGGAGGGGATATGGGGATACATGTATACGTATAGCTGATTCACTTTGTTATACAGCAACAACTAACACAACAATGTAAAGCAATTATACTCTAATAAAGATGTTAAAAAATATATAGAATTGGTACCTAATGAGCTAACAAAGAGCATGACTTATAAGTGAATAAGTAGAATCAAATATATAATAAAAATTGATGTGATATGATAAATGTTAAAAGAGAGGAAGATGAGAGGAATGGACTGAATGGGGTTGGCAAGACTAGATACAAGACAGCAAACTGGAGTGCTATTCTAGCAATGTAGGTGGGATATAACCCTGTCTGAAGGGTACTGACAATAGGGTACTGAGAAAAAAGCAACAACTGAAGAGATATTAAGAAAGTAAAATCAGTGAGATTGGTAATTCCTTAAATGCAGGGGTAGGAAAAAAGGAGGGCTCACTGGTGATCCCCAAGTTTCTTTGCTGGCACCCTGCGATGGTATACAGAAAGAACAACAGATCTGGTTGATGGTCTAGTCCTGAAAGTCTCCGATATACACTTGGAATGGACGCCAAGGAAATGTGTGCAGAGACACAGAGAAACTCTGTGGAACTGAAAAAATTCAGAACAACTGTATATAAGCATTATGCAGAGGAACCTACAGAGTGTCATCTCAGAAGTCAATGGAAGAGGGTTCTCAAAGAAAGAGGGAGTGCTCAGACATGTTAAATGTCACAAAGAATTCAGGGAAGATAAAAAAATAAATCTTCACTGGATTCAGAAATCAAGGGCTTATTGATGAATTTAATGAGACCTGCTTGTTAGAGAGATGGAAACAATGCAGACTGTCACCAGTCGAAGAGTGGATGGATATGAGACAGCAGGTGGTATGGACATGGACGCAGAGGGTAGCATATAAAATTTTTTTTGTTTCACATTTAAAAAGGGGGGAAAAAGCAAACAAAATGCTGCAGGGAAAGAAATAATAGGGTGGTATATTAAAAGTATAACTGAGAGTGAAGAAAAAAATGGATGGAGTGGGATCTGATTATGGGGAATATTCAAATTCAAGGAGTCGATCAATGTTGGCATGTAGATGCAAATAGTGTTCCCAAATATCTAAACTGGAAGCAGTAAACAATTTTAAAACTCACATGACTTTTAAGTATGAGAGTATTTTGAAGTTAGTGATTCTGTTTGTTTTGTTGGATTATTATTATTGATTCAAAAAAGTCCTCTTTGAATAGAAAGCTGGCTAGATGCTTTCTAGTTATCAACACTGTTGCTTCTTATTACTGAAAGGAAAAGTCTACAGTTGTGAGTTACCTTAGGAAAAGCTTTTGAAGTATGATGATTTTATGTGGGCACTCCTCATGTATCTATCTATCGATTTTGTCCACATTTATCAAAATCTAAGAACATGCTGACATTATGTGTCAAAGTACTATTTTTGCTAATCTTTTTGGCTAAAAGCGGTTAAAGTACAATTTCTTAAGCCCCAAGAAAATTTTGCCACTGAGAATGAATTTATAACATGCATAGCACTGAACACTTAATTTGAGAGTAAGTGAGGGTTTCATGTTGTGATTAATACAAATGAGAGCTTGTCAATGGGCAGAATTTCTTCTGAGTTTCAAGAATAAGCAAAAATGAAGAATAAGCAAAAATGTGCAGCATGATAACATTCCTTTTAGGTAAAGCAAAATTGAATCTCAGTCTTAAAAACCTCAAAGCTGCATGATATTATCTTAAAGACTCCTGAAAGATTTCTTTTTTCCTTTTCTTTTCTTGTCATTGCAAAGTTATATTTATATCCTGAAAATCAACAAGCCAAGAAATAAGCAAATATCCAGAACCATCCAGTCAACAAAACAACAACAAAGCAGCAACAAAACTACTTAGGTTCTACCACCCAATAATTTCTTGCAAGAGAGATTTTTACTAGCATAGTTGATTTTTTGCTGCTGTTTTCTTTCTAATACTGCTTAAAGCACTGGTGAACTCTCCAATGGATGAAATATCCTAGAACCTTGAGGTTCATAAAGCTGCCTGGCAGGCCTTATGGCCTATTTTTGGTCCATGGCCTACTTAAAATCACATTCTAGAGGAGTCTTTTTCTTTTGGAAACAAAGGTAAGTAGCATCCCAAATTAGTCCTCATCTTTCTGTAAAACCTGTAGTCCCTAAAGAAATGACATATATTTAAGTGGAGGAGCACAGCAAGCTTTTCTGGCTTTCTTCCCTTTGGCTATTTATGAGTCTCTTGTTTCCTTATCCACAAGTTCTTATCAGGGCAGGACACACTTCCAATTACAAAAAAGTCACTTATAGTTTCCTCTTAGGATAATAACACCTGTTCTTGACTGAGCTATTCAAAGGGATGCTCAGGGCATTCTTTCTCCTACCTTTTCTCTCCAAAACCGCTGCTAATTCTTGTGGCTACAGAACTAAATACACTATATATATGTGTGAGTCTGTGTGTGTGCGTGTGTGTGTAGCAAATGGAAGAAAAATAGCAAAGTAACAGGGAGAGATATTTAGCAGCTGAACATTTTTATTTCCAGAATTATGTACATTTTCTGTATAATTTTAAGAAATAAGCTATGTTACATAAAACATATACTAATTCTCCCAGTTTATAAGTTACTTGAAATCAAGGAAAACGTAATTTCAGCATCTGAATAATTTGCCTTTCTAACATTATTTTAACTTTTATATAAAGAAAAGCCAACATAAAAGAGTAGTCAATTCACAGATGAAATATCTTGGAATAAATAAGTGATACAATGTGCTAAACAACTCAATATTTTGCTCAATGCATGAGATACTATAATTTAGCAAACAGGGCTCCACATAATTAAGTGGACTATAATTCAGAAGCTGGGATTTTTCTCAGACACTAAGATTTAAGCCTACTATACATTGAAATGTGAATCCAAAAAGGAAAAACTTCAAAGAGTTACTGGGGAATTAAAGTTACGAAGTTTTCTTCAATGAATCAGTTATGTGAAATAAAAGTTATTCATAAGGTACCACAATGTTCATTGCAGCTCTATTTACAATAGCCAGGATATGTAAGAAACCTAAATGTCCATCAACAGATGAATGGATAAAGAAGATGTGGCACATATATACGATGGAATATTACTCAGCCATAAAAAGAAACGAAATTGAGTTACTTGTAGTGAGGTGGATGAACCTAGAGCCTGTCATTCAGAGTGAAGTAAGTCAGAAAGAGAAAAACAAATACTGTATGCTAACACATATACATGGAATCTAAAAAAACAAATGGTTCTGAAGAACCTAGGGGCAGGAGAGGAATAAAGACACAGATGAAGAGAATGGACTTGAGGACATGGGGAGGGGGAAGGGTAAGCTGGGATGAAGTGAGAGAGTGGCATGGACTTGTATATACTACCAAATGTAAAATAGATAGCTAGTGGGAAGCAGCTGCATAGCACAGGGAGATCAGCTCGGTGCTTTGTGACCAGCTAGAGGGGTGGGATAGGGAGGGTGGGAGGGAGACACAAGAGGGAGGAGATACAGGGATATATGTATATGTATAGCTGATTCACTTTGTTATAAAGTAGAAACTAACACACCATTGTAAAGCAATTATACTCCAATAAAGATGTTAAAAAAAATCTTACTGGGGCACTAACCTGCCTACTGAAGAGTTAATTACCCGGGGGGGGGGGGGAAGTTATTCATAAGATGTGTTTCTCATAAGAGGTGTAATTTGACAAAAGTAATGGAAACTTTTCTCTATAGGTGAACACTTCTACTTGTGGCCAAGAATAGCTGTGGCCCCAAATACTCGTAGGTACTTCTCCCCCAGGAAAAAGAATGAAGGTTACCTCTCTGGAGAAATACGATCCCAGAGGAAAAAAACATATTCTTGCATTTGATGCTGCCTCCGCAGAAGAGCTAGCTCCCTGCCTAATCACGCCCTGGGCCCTCAGTCCTCTCAATCAGCTCCTCAAGCAGATCATCTTAAGACCTCGCAGCACAATATTAATAGGGAATAAAGATAGGCAGTTTTTTTAGTAAAGAGTACCTCATAGAAAAGAAGAACCAAGATTAAACAGTAAAAAAAACTGGAAGACAGAAGATTATACAAAGGACTGATAATACCATTTTTGAAAGAAAGAAAATTCTAATTAATATTCCTGGAGAGATTTGAGAAGAGAAAAAGAATACAGTAACATGAAAAAGTAATATTACAATTATTTATCGATAATAAAGTTTCAGTACGACTTTTGAAGATAGAGTTAAAGACATTGCCTATAAAAGAGAAACAAAAGGAAAACATTAAAAATAGGAGAGGAAAGATGAAAAAGGCCAAATTTGAAGAAAAGGAGCTTCAAAAAATAAAATAGAGAAACTAGATAGAAGAATTTCTACTAAAAAAAAAAACAGAGAAATTACTCAAACTTGAAAAAATTTTATATAATACAATGACTTAAATTTTATTAAAAGGACTCAAAAAGTTTAGTGTCCATGCAACATTTCTTAAGAAACTATTTGAGGATGTACTCCAGCAAAATGAGAAAGTAAACCAAAAAAGAGGAAGGTGTGAATTCCTAGACAAGGTGGACTCAATGTAGGAAAAGATTTTACAGTAAATATAGGGAACAATGAATCCAAGTTCAGGCAAAACACAAAGGACTTTGGGCAAAGAGATCTAAAGAAAAGTGGGACTGTTTAGAAAAAACTAATGTGCTGAAACACTTCTGAGAGGGGAAACAATATAATAGCAAGTAGTACAAGAAGTACAAGAAGAATTAGAAATCCAGGAAACATAAACAAATAAAAAATAACTCTCAAGACAAGCAAGAAAAATGGTGTGCAAGAAAGCTAAGTTGTGATTTATAAAAACAGAATGTCAATTGATAGTATATAAAATTGACAAATTTAGAAATATGAATAGAAGTCTATCAAAAAATATGAGATGTAATTGCCAGAAATTGTTAACTTTAGACACCTAAGAGGAAAATACTGGAGAGGGATGAATAAATGTGTTTTCTTTTCTCTCAATCTTGTTAATATTACTTAACATTTTTTGTACTTATATATCTATATCTATATCTATATCCTTTTTTTTTTTTTTTTTTTTTTTTTTTTTTGCAGTACTCGGGCCTCTCACTGTTGTGGCCTCTCCCGTTGTGGAGCACAGGCTCCAGATGCGCAGGCTCAGTGGCCATGGCTCACAGGCCCAGCTGCTCTGCGGCATGTGGGATCTTCCTGGACCGGGGCACAAACCCGTGTCCCCTGCACCCACAGGCGGACTCTCAACCACTGTGACACCAGGGAAGCCCTGTACTTATATTTTTTATTTTAGAAAACTCAAAATTTTATAATAATAAATCTCATCGATCTTTTCTTTTGAATTTTATATCACTTTTAACATATACCATCAATTCTTCCTTTTAAGACCCTAGTCATCGTTTCTTATTCTTCTCATGTATGCAAGTTTGCCTTCAGATTAATTTCCTGACATGTTCAACCCTCTCAGAGTTACTGCATATGCTTCTTAAAGCAACATAAAAGATCATCATGTCCTTTCTTTTAGTAGATCCTTTTCTAAAATACTTAATTTTTGTTTCTTAAAAGAAAATCTTTTATTCAGTGTGACGCTATTATTTCACAACCAATTCTAACTTGAAATAGCAAAAACACTTTACAACATCCAACACAGTCATTCATACTCGTTCCAAGGCAACTAGATTTGAAAAAGAAATATTCACATTCTATTTTTTTCCATGCAAAGTAGACTGGAAAATCCCTTTAAATTTTTCAGGTCATTGTAATGGAAAAAGATGTCATCAGTAACGAAACTGCTGGTTTCAGGATATTAGGTATTTCTGTGCATATATTTAGATCTACAAGATCTAAGGTAGGATAACTGCATTTACTTTTATCCTCCCTTGATGCTAACTTTTTAAAAGAATCTTTAAGTATCCTGGATAATAGCCATCAAATGATGGCATTCATCTTTAAAAATGGTCAATTTTCTCTTCAATAGTATAAGTGAAATAATAATTTTAGGAAAATCACTTCACTAATTTTAAGGCAGAAAAAAATTCCTTGTTTAAATTAACTCTCTCTGGAAATATAGGTGTCATATGTATTATCAGCCATAGCACTAAGTGCCCAGCACATGACATATGGCTGGGAAATAGCAGCTTAGTATCACCTTTATCGTCCTCTTAGATAATGCATCCCAAGAGATTATGAAAAGTAGTTTTTTTAAGTAATACATTATATATCTGAATAATAAAGTTTTGCTAGACTTTATACTACCAAGTTCAGCTTCCAGATGCCAGGCATGTTTACACAGATCTTCTACCTTTCAAAGTGCACTTTTTGAGCAGTCGATAACTAATCCAGAGATTCGCATATGTACTCACTTGCTGGAATCAACAGTACTCTTATGTACCAAATTTTCTAACTGGGATGCCACAATAGGAACATTTATTATATAAAAACTATAGTGCCTCCCATAGAGTAGGAGCAAAATAAAATGTTTTAACTTAAAATTGAAGGGAATTATTGAACTTGATGAAAATCAAGATGAATTCAACAGACTCTGAGTTACAAAAACTTTAACATCAAATCATGTTAAGTTTGCTTATAGTTAAAATACTTGAAGATTGTTAAGAAAGAAAAACAGTTTTCACTTTAATTTTTTAAGTGGCTAAGTGAAATAACTAAACTTAGTTCTGTTTCGTGACCCATCAGAAGCCTACATGCAGTTGCTGAATTGCTTATTTAGCATATTTTAACATATATATGCATACATGACTTGTACATAATTGAATTATCTCTAGCGAAAAGGAAATGAAGTATTTTTTATATCCTGAAATTTTTTTCTTCTTCTTTTTTTTTTTTTCTGTACGTGGGCCTCTCACTGCTGTGGCCTCTCCCGTTGCGGAGCACAGGCTCCGGACACACACAGGCTCCGCGGCCATGGCTCGCGGGCCCAGCCGCTCCGCGGCATGTGGGATCTTCCGGGATCGGGGCACGAACCCGTGTCCCCTGCATCGGCAGGCGGACTCTCAACCACTGCGCCACCAGGGAAGCCCCTCTTCTTCTTTTTAAAGCATTTTTAAAATTGGTACATGCTACATACCAACATATTATATATTATAAATGCCATGTATTTTATATATATGTATCAATATAAAAATATACACATGTATTATCTTTTCATAATTTAAATGTAAAATCATAATGTCTTATACTAATATTATCAATGTACTATCATAAGTAAAAACCTATATAACGATTATCCAGGTCAAGACAATATTTCCCATGACTCTACCCTCTCAATCCCTGTATCCACCCTCCTTAAAGATAACTACTCTCCTAAGTTCTAACACGATAGTTCAGTTGTACCTATTTTTGAATGTTGTATAAATAGAATCATGCAGTAGATAGCCTTTTATGTCTAATTTCTTTTGCTCAACATTATGTTTAGGATTTACCCATGCTGTCAGGTATAGGTTCATTTTTACTGCTTTATAGTATCCCTTACATGACTATGCCAAAAAATATTTATCCATGCTTATATTTATGTCATAGGTTAGTTCCAGCTTTAGATATTATTAATAGTGCTGTTACAAGCATTTTTGGATATGTGTTTGGTGCACACATTTCTCTTGAATACATGCCTACTAGTTGAATTGCAACTTCACAGAGTATGCGTTTATTAACTTCAGTAAATAATGCCAAGGAGTTTTCCAAAATGGTTTATACTACATACCTGCATACCTGTTTTTAAAATGCTTTTATGTCTAATCTGGATCTTAGAGAATTTTCTGGCTCTGTTTGGTATTCAGATAATGGTTCTTGGTCTACTATGCATAGTAATTTAAAATTTTATTTGGTTTTATTTTTACCCATCATCAGAGAGGATACCTTAAACTCTTCTTCAGCTAGACAGAAGTTTTTGTGGCATGCAGCATTTAAGCCACAAAGGGCAAAAGAAAAATCTTTCTGTCAAATATTGTATTCTATGCAGATGACAGGACCTGGTTCTTCTAAACAAACTGAAAGAAAATCTCCTGCTGATTAAAGCACAGACAAGAGTGGGGTTGTTCTCAGTTGGATGCAAGCTTATATATTGTACATCACAGTTCCTATTGTCTTCAATCCAAATTTCCACTACAGTCAAGAGTTAGAATACAAAATACAAATGGCAATTTTAAAGTGCACACGATTGCAAAAATAAGCAAACTCAAGATGCATAAACAACTTGCAAGATAAAAAGCTGTATTTTTGTGCATCATTTCCATTTTCTTGTGCAGACTACATAAAAGAGATCTTTTGATTAGGAACAATGAGGAATACTATATTTATTTAAAGAAATACCTTCCTTTGACAGTCATAAGAAACCTTTAAAGACTTGAACAAGAATAAAATTCTGGAGTGTTAGGGTATTAAATTTCTTAATAAAGTTAGAGTTGACAAGAATATGGTCAATAAAAATAATTAGCAAAATTGGTACATTTAATATTATATACTTAAAATGTTTAGTGCTTTTTATGGTGAAATATTTGTGAATATTATTACACTAAGAAAAATATTTTTTAAAAATACCTCTAAAATCCATAATACAGATAAACTGTAGGGAGAAGCAAAAGTGGTTGAGATGCTGCATATTTCCTTTTCCTTAGGGGTTCACAAGTGAGGCCCCCTCTTCTGCCTCTCATTTGTCACCAGTGCTTCTTAAATTAAACACATGACTTTGATGATCTCACAGCAAAGACAATCAGCCTAAACTTATACATGTGTTTTTAAGGGAAGTGGGGAAACCCTGGAGATTTGATATGATTAATTAAGATAACTTCTCCTTAATATCTGTTCTTGATTTGTATCTACAAATAAGATTACATCAGTTTTTAAACTCTAAATTGGTATAATTTAGTTAGTATGTTTACATTTTTCATGATAAATGATCTATATTGAGTTCAATTTCAGACAAGAGTGTTCTCAGCTATTTTGAAAAGTGTTAATTAGTTACCTTGGAGTAAATTCTATTTAATTTCTTATTTGAAGAGATTCCTTAGTTCTATTTCAAAGCATTAAAGCTTGATAATTCTCCCTGACAGAATATAATACCTGATATACTCATGCTTGGTTAGAGTCTAATGACAATATTTTACACTTATTAGTTCATAAGCCTTATGTCCTTACTTGTTCATATTTATGTTCTGCTTTGTTAGCTGGATTTTATATTCCTTGTTTTAAAGATGGTAGGTTAAATAATTCCACCACAGTCAAACATCTAGAAAGTGTGCACAGGATGAGTGGTATTTTTCTTCTGTTTTGTACTCAGAAAACACAACTTTAGAGAATCTTTATAAAACTAACAAGCCACCTGAAGGCAGGTTTTATATGGATTCTTCTGATGCAGCTTAAATCTAGACAATGGAATGATGAAAAACTTAAAGTTGGAATGATTAAATGCAGTATCTTGTACTAAATAAGTTGAAACTCAATAAATACTTGTGTATGAATGAATATTGACTGTAAGATGTAGAACCCAAAATCAGACCTGCCCACTGAAGTGGTAAAAGTGCACAGGGGACACACCCAGCTCCAGGTTTTGCTAGGTAGCCCAGACCAATGTAAAAAGTACACAGGATCCAAATGTAAGATGACCAGAAAAGGCATAGCTGAGGTACCCATATCTTCTTGTTCTTCAAGTGTACTAGACTCCATCCTCCTCTGCCTTATTTTCCAATGTTGGTCTTGTCTCATACCCCTTCAAGAAATTAGAAGCAATGAGACAGAAACCTTCTCATGTTCACATCACTGTTGCTATAGAGGAAACGACACTCTTATCAAATACCAAGCTCTCCACATGTGATCTATAAAGTCTGTATTACAACCTCTCCCACTTTCTCAAGGACCTTGCTCTATTTTGATGTCTAAAAGATGTCTCAAATTAAACTCTTTCTCAGCTTTTCCTCCCTAAAAATCTTGCTCTTCTCCTAATCTATTCCAGCACTTTCAATGACATCATCATCCACGTAATTGCTCAAGACCAAAATCTAGGATCTATCCTTGATTTTCCTTTCCTAACTACCTTAATTAAACTTTCTCCTTTTTCCCTTATCACCTACATCCAATTCAGCAGAAAGTAGCATTTATTCCGCCTGCCAAAAATCCCATACACATCTTCTTTTTTCTCATTTCCATGAAATCCACCCTATACAAGCCCTCACACCTGGGTTCCTACAGCCTCTTAGTTCGTCTCCCTACTTCAGCTCTTGCATCCCAATAATAAATTCTCCATATGGTAGTCACATAAATCTTCCTAAAATATGTCAGAAGTAATACACATCTCTACTTACAATCTATTTAGAGTAAAATGCAAATGTTTCTCTTGGCTTACAAAGCCCTACATGTTCTGGCCCTGTCTACCTCTCTGACATTTCTTTCTAGAATAGGAATATTCTATTTCTCTAACCCATACCTTCTATGCTCCAGTCACACCAGCATTCTTTTGGTTCCTATAATGTGCAACTCTGGATTATCTTACTAGGTCTTCCCTGACCACCTTGATAACTATTTGGTCATTTGTTATCATATTAGCCTATTTATTCAAAAAAAATTAATAAATATCAATATACAAAAAAGTTGAAAGACTAATGATATTTGGCTATACTTGTTTTATTTTTTAAAGTGAGTTTCATATCATAGTCTGATAGCCATAGATAAGACTTCAAGAAGAGATGGGAATTTGTAATATGATTATGTTGAATGAGAAGGGGACATTACAGCACCTTCCTATTTAAGGTAAACATTTTATATCTTATCACATATAGATGGCACTTTTGTCACTGACTCTAAATAAAGCCTTTAAGATGTATATACCATAGACAAAAACATAATCAGTTTTTGGGCCAAGCGCAGCAGGTTTGAAAATGATTTTCTTTTTATTGTGCTTTAATTCATTTAATAAACTAAAATACATAACTAACATTGTCAATGGAACATTTATTTATTCTTTATGAACCATCACCTTGATGAACCAGAAAAACAATACAGTATTATTCTTGTCCTTCAGTGAGCAAGCATTATTTTCATAGTATCTTTCCACTAGGACAAAACCCCATTATCTTTAATGAAACTGCAATAATTTTGAGAGACATGTAAAAATGATAACTGGCTATTTCCAGTGAATAGCCAAGAAGAAGGAAGTATTCCAAAAATGAATGAAGTCTTCTTAATATCCAAAATAAGTGTGCATTTTATCCATAGGAGAATGGATAAATCCTTTTTTTCATAAATAATTATAACAACTTTAATAATTTTAATTCCAAATTACAGCCGTTTTAAGGAAACAGATTAAGGGTGGTAACAGTACTGGAGTCTGGGATTATTTGCAGATAGAGATAAACAGCTCTAAATAAATTTACAGTGTATAATGTTATCACTGTATTTAAATCAGAACTATAATTATAGTAATAGTGAATGAGTTACAAAAATCAGTAAATTTATCATCTACATTCTGTGTTTAAGAATGCAAATAAGTGCAAAATGTAGGTAAAGAAATTTTAAATGTCCCTGCCAGAAATAATAAAAAGATATATCCTAAGGGTCGTGGATGGCCGGGTTTTGAACTACAACATTACCTTTGCTTTGTAGAAAGACAAGGTACAGTATGGAACTGTGTGAAATTACTAAAATTAATCCTGAAAGTCTACAGTTGGGCCCTGGGTTGGAGGAAGCAAAGGGAGAATATAAGCCATGGTCCAAGAGCCTAGGGCTGCATTTGCCCTCTTTCAATAAATTTTCTGTATTCAACAACATTAAACCTACTCATTTTTACAATTTTTGTATGCTACCAGATAAAATTTATGAAAAAAATAGGATCATAAAAGAGCCTTAGTTCATTTAGAAATCTATCTACTCATTATCTCCCTCCCTTTACATTTAAAATGAATTACCAGGCACATGTAAAAAAAACTACCAAAAATACTTTTGAAAAAGAACCAGATTTGTTGTAAAACTTCCCTCCTGACCCCAAAAGTCCTGAAGTAAACAGCGCTAGGAAAACCGTGTGTTCTCAGAACAGATTTCAAGAGTAATCTCTGAAGATCTTTTCTTTGCTCAGTCTTGATGCCGGGCACACTACTGCCACCTTTCATGTCTCGTAAAGACTCAGAGATGGATGAATCACCAGGCACGAATAAGAGCAACTCCTCTCCATTAGGTAGAGCCTAACCTAATTACATAAATGCTCAAAAAGATATAAAAGACAAGTCACAGTAATTTCATAAATGTTCAAGGACATGGGGGTGGGCTCAAGGCTTCCAAATAGAACAATCAGCAGATCTCTTTTCTCCACACAAGGAGCTGGTGTAGCATTTCTTAACCCTGTTACCAAAAGAGCAGGGACCTGATTTTATAAAAGACTGGCGACTGTCAGGTTTGCCACCAAAATGATGTATGTGTTCAAGTTACTCTTCAGAAAGTGGTCTGCATGTCTTGCCTTAGTAGCTGAAGGCTCTATTAGTGAAGGATGAAAAGAAAGAGAAGAAGGGGTAAGAAGAATAGTGAGTGGGTTTACAAAGTACAATGAGCAAGGTGGGCTAGTCTCCACATAAATAAATGAGATTACGTATAAGTCTGCTTTTCTCACTAATAAAATTTGAATATGAAAAAACGAACACTTGAATTTTTGGCATATGGATGTACATGTATGCATAGATAAAGGCATAGATATAGGAAACAAATATATTAAATAAAAAGTCATATTACACTTGCTTTAGCTCTAGACCTCTCTCACAGAACTCCTAAAACATCTTCTGAAATTTTTGAGACTTTACCTTAGGGAAAACACATATTTAGACAACCAGGAATGATGGACTGTATAAAGTATGTATTGTCATGAAAACCAATAAAGTAAACAACTACATTTCTCTCCTTCCTCTTCACCCGTGAATGTTTCTCTCTATTTTGCCTTAATGTGAAATGTCATAATATACTAGGAAGGGAGAAGTCAATTCCACATTATGACCTTAGAGTCTCTTTTCCTTATTCAGAATAGGAGAAAGATATGTTGAATTTAAATAGATCATGAAAGTTTTTAAATCCCTTCTTTCTTGAGGAGAGCATTTTCTAGATTAGTGAAAATTGATTTCCTCAAATCCACTATGTCTGTGAGCACCTGCCATATGAAATTCTAATTATCAGAGCTGTATCCTCCATTTCACCTGAACCAAAGGGAAAAAAATTAAAGGAATATTGTAGCTTTCCCATCTTTTCAGGCATGTTTGGTAGGGATACTTTCAATGTTGCTGTATTTCTGGGAGAAAATTGTCCTGGCTTCAGTACATGTATGGTCATTAGCCAGATTTAGAAAGTATAACTTGGTCCCAAGATATATACAGGTTCATTCGGGTTCACCACTTAGAATTAACATCTTTGATTATAAAAAGACTTTTTTAAACCAATTCAGTAACCAGTTTAAATCTGATTTATTACTGTTGCCACATTGTTCCTGACAAAGAAACCTGCAATAATCCCCAACAGCTGCCGGCCAACAGGTGCTGCCGAATAACACTGAAACACTGAGCCATAAGCTAGAATCAATTTTGTCTCCTTCACTGTTACAATCAAGCAAGCAGAATGACTGGAGCATTTTTAATCTTACCTTTAATATCCTTCAAAAACAGAGGTGGGAAACAGGACCCCACCGCATAATCAAGAAAGCACATTCCCTGTCATGATAATTGTTCTCCAGAGTCGTGCATTTTATGAGTTACATATAAAACTTACAGGGAAGGTCATCTTCTGAAATCAGAACACAGCTGGAAGGCAGTAAGAATCACACTGTATACATAAAAAACTCAGTGCCTGAGATATCACATTCAAGGGTTTAAATTTTAAGAAGTGCTCATTTGCAATCTGTGAACATATATCAAGGCAATTTAAACTATTTTTGTCCTCTGGCCCCGAATCTACATTCATATCTTTTCCTTCTAACTGCTTCTTTTTGAAAATGGACATTTGAGAAGCCACAAAAGGTCAAATATTTAATTAATGTCTCTATGCTTTTCAAAAAACTTATTTCTTCATTTTTCTGAAGACTCACTCTAATGTCTGTCTCCAGTCTGGATTTTTGGATTAAGCACGTTGTGATTTTTTAAAAAAACTATCCCAATTAGAAGAAGTTGTGGAATATTTGGCAAAATTTTGAGGTTTTTGAAAAACTAGTCACAACACAGTTTTTAAAGAATCTGAGCCGTAACCTTGACTCTAGTATTGAGTTTTTGTCATTCTTGGCAAGACACTGTGACTCAATTTTACTATCTATGACACATAAATAACACCAGCATGCTTTATCTTCTGCAGTTGTGGTACCCTTGAAAATCTGTGTGAACCAAAGTTGGGAAAATAAAATTACAAGCTCTGAATATATTCGGGGAAAAAAAATCAATAAGAAACTGTAAGATGAATCCTTCTGACAAGTGAAGAATCCTTTTATACCCTATTTTTAAAAATAAATTCCAGTTTTAGTATTTTAAAAAATTTCAGCCATAACTCCAAAGTCCTTGGAAGCAAAAAGAGAGAGAATTCCTAATAGTTGAGAGATTGTGGTCTGGGTAGGAAGATAATTAACTTATTTCTCCATTGGCTCAAGCATTTTATAGGCAATTTTTATACTAAATGAGTCTTTATTTTACTAAAGAGTTAACGTCTATACTCTCCAAAGGCACCCAGTGGAGAGGATTGTTTCCTCATCATCACCAGGTGAGATTTCAATGGCATATGTTTCTTAATTAATTGTAGTTGGTAGAGATACTGGTATGTTTAATATGAATGAAGATATTCTCTTGTAGGAAACTGTTTCATAGTAGAAGTGCTAAAATTAGCCATTTCTATCTAGGACTTTGGGTTATGCATACCCCCCGAAAAAAAAAATCACAGACCACACTGCAGTAAGCACTCTACATCCTGGGTACAATATGTATTTGTGGTCCCTACAATGTTTTCCAGGAGATTAAGTTCATTCTGGGTGAATCGCTTGGAAAATTCCTACAAGTGATTCTATCCAAAAAGTCATCTTTCCCTGCCAAAGGTCCTGGCAATATACAGATCTTGACTCTATCACTATTTAGGGAATACTTTAAGAGGTAGAAAAAATGAAAAGATAAGCTATCTTTGAATGCATATTTTTCTCAGCATTCCTTTACATGTGGAGATAGAATTTTTTTGAATCTAGATTGAACAAACAGCAAGACTTTAGTAAAACAACTGCTTTGTTAGGAGACTCTATATAGTACTAATTAAGGCTACATCTTTGGATTCTTGTAGACCTGGGACCAAATATGAGCAAAATTTTAGTTCTCATTGGTATAATAAGACTAACTATATTTCCACTCTCCCAGTGTTATGATGAAATAGGATGATGGATGTAAATTCTTATGTGGCTTTGGAGTTAATTTTCAGTATTGGAAGAAAATGAGCATCTTTTACCTTCACTAACTTTGAATTCTTTTTTTAAAGTTTGGCAGCCGTATATTACCTTATATCCCAAAGGAGTAATCTTAAGATCAAAAAGATGGACAGCAACACTTGCATCAGTGAATGCATGCAGGGTTTCTGCAAGCTTTGGTAGAAAGATTAATGCCATCCTCTGAGACAGCATCAGTATCCCATCGTGCAGGTAATGACACCATGTGCAAGAACAAAATAAGCATGTTGTCACCATCTTCCATTATTTCAGTCCTGAACTATCATGTGTTTTGTAACTTGGTTCTTTTCTTTCAAACTGTACAGCTACTAAAATGGTGAGGGAAGTTTCTTGAGGATGTATTTCATTAGATTTAAAACTGCCCATAAAATCTGACAATTTGTGTCAGTGTCGCTGCTAGGAAGCCAATAAAGCCAGCACACCACGGCAGGTTGCGTGAAATGCCAGCAGCATCTCCATCACCTGATGAGTCAGCTGTACCCCCAAAGACAAACTAATCAACACAGACCATTTTACTGACAGTACACTTGTGTTCCCGTATTTCAGAAAGGCAATTTGGGTATACTTGATGTGTAGCAGCTCTTAGGAAAAAATGGCAGCCTAAAACGAAGAAATCTGGCTGTTAATATTTCTGATGTATTCCTCCATCAGAAAAGCACTGGCCAAAGCGATTCCTTTCACTAAATCTCCCTTAGTGAATAGAATGGTAGACTAGTTATTCGTGTGTGATTTACATACACGTGGCAACACTTTGGTAATCCTGTTTGAGCCCACATATCTTAATCAAATAGCATGGATCAGACATTCCATTTGGAAAAAAGGGATGTATTTTAAATAGATTCCAATGCTACAGAGAAATTATTTTTTGAAAGCAATTTAATACGGTTCCATGAATAGCATCTAGGACCCCCAATTCACTTAACATTTAAGAACCTACTATGTACCAGCAGACAATCTGTTTGCCAAACACCATGTGGTGCTCAGGGGACACACAGATCACAGACATAGCCCCTGTTTTACAGGAGTTCCCTCCATTGTGGAGGAAACTGCAGTGGTGGTGCCAAGAGTTGCTTAGCATTCCTCATACTTTGCCTTTCCTTGGTAATCTCTCTGAGTTTCCGTAAAACCATCACGAATCAATACAATATAAGTAAAACACTGAGCTGCCACTGCATCTTAGAGAAAAGTCTCCTTGGCCTCCTTCCACGATTGCTTCCCCTGAGCTCTCCACAGAGCTACCTAAGCCCATGATGGGAAACAGCCACAAACCTTCAGTGGCAATATCATGTGATAAATAACATAAATACAAAGACCTCTGTAGCCCAGAGTGGTGACTGTTAAAAGATTAGGACATCAGGGGATAATTTTAGGAAATGCTTAAAAGGTGAGGGCATGTTGCCCACTCAAATAATAGGAAGTTTAGGAGAAGGGAGGCATAAGGGGCAACCTTTGAGAAAGTGTATGCAAGCTCACTGTGCAATAACTACAAGGCAATCAGCATGACAAGAGTGCAGTGTGTCAATGTGAGGCGTGTCAAAGATTAGGTTGGGCTGATGAACAGGGACCAGATTATAAAGGAGATGCCTGTTTTATTAAAAGTTCCAATATAAACTTTAAATTGGAGACCATGGCATCCTTAGGAGAATATTAAGCAACAGAGATGTGAGAATGGGAGAAGGAAGAGAGGGTGGCAGATGACTAACTTAAGAGGCTGTTCAGAAATCAAAGGAAGAAATATTTAGATTTTGAATGAAGGTAATGGCTGTAGGACTGGAAAGAAGCAGAAGGCTTTTAGAAAGATGTCAGAGGCAATACCCACAGCACTTGGTGGCTGAGTGGATGGCAACTGTAAAAGCGGGCTCCATGGCATGGCTTGTGGTGTGGATAATGGGTGAATGGGGCTCTTCATCAAGATCAGGAATATAGAGGAAGAAATGAGAGGTCACAATGACTAGTGCCCAACCGCTATGATCGGAACAAGTATGTTTAAGGCAGCTAAAACAAAATAAGATTATCACCCATCTCTTCCTAGAAGAAATCTGTTAACACAAGTAGTAAAAAAACACTAAACTCTTAGCAAAAAGCACTTTAAAATTTCACATTAAAATTCTACAAAAGTGTTATGCAGAGAACAAAACAATTTCCTATATATGATCATAACCACAAATGACATGTCTCTGGGTTTCAATAATCAAAGATCACATTTTAAACACTTTACAAGTTGGTTCTTACCTAGCCTGTGATATCTGCTGCCAATATTATATATTTAATTATAGACTGATTAAATACTGATTGTTAGGCATTTATGATAAATGCCTAACATTAGGCTTTGCCATCAGAGACACTGATGGGCACTTTTCAATCTTAGGTTCTTTTTTTTTTTTTTTTTTTACCAAAACATAAGAATAATTATATCACACTTACATATCTTTTCTTTAAAAATACAATAAATCTCAAACAGATAGTTCTGAAGAAAAAGCATAAGAATAGGAAACACTTGAAAATAGGATCTCCCCTAACAAAAACTAGAAATATGGAGCTAATAGGCAGATAAATAAATATAAAAAGGGACAGAAGCACAAAAATTATACATATATATACAATTATATATAATATAGACATATTCTTTTCCTTGAGTTGAGGCATCTTTGGGTCAATCTACAGAGCTATAGAATAATTGGAAAACTTTTCTAGAATGAAACTATTGTAATTATTCCTTCAACAACAATTTATTAGTGTCTGTGTATTTAGCATAGGGACTGGACTTAATTTAAATTGTACAATTACTATTAAATTATTGGAAATATTTTAAAGTAATGAGAAGTCGACAAGTTATCAATTACTCAAAAATTTAGTAAAATACCAGTATTAAAATGCTAAATAGCCAGGACATGGAAGCAACCTAAGTGTCCATCAACAGATGAATGGATAAAGAAGATGTGGCACATATATACAATGGAATATTACTCAGCCATAAAAAGAAACGAAATTGAGTTATTTGTAGTGAGGTGGATGGACCTAGAGTCTGTCATACAGAGTGAAGTAAGTCAGAAAGAAAAACAAATACTGCATGCTAACACATATACATGGAATCTAAGGGAAAAAAACGGTCATGAAGAACCTAGGGGCAAGATGGGAATAAAGACACAGACCTACTAGATAATGGACTTGAGGATATGGGGAGGGGAAAGGGTAAGCTGGGACAAAGCGAGAGAGTGGCATGGACATATATACACTACCAAACGTAAAATAGATATCTAGTGGGAAGCCGCCGCATAGCACAGGGAGATCAGCTCGGTGGTTTATGACCACCTAGAGGCGTGAGATAGGGAGGGTGGGAGGGAGGGAGACACAAGAGGGAAGAGATATGGGAACATATGTATATGTATAGCTGATTCACTTTGTTATAAAGCAGAAACTAACACACCATTGTAAAGCAATTATACTCCAATAAAGATGTTAAAAAAAAAAAGACTTGGTGCAGCCAAATAAACAAATATTAAAAATAAATAAATAAATAAATAAGATGCTAAAAAAATCATCAGGTAGGATAATCCTCACCTGTTCCTCCTTTTGGAGGGCAGATACAGAGTGAAGTAAGTCAGAAAGAGAACAAATATTGTACAATATCGCTTATATATGGAATCTAGAAAAATGGTACAGATGAACTTATTTGCAAAGCAGAAACAGAGTCACAGATGTAGAGAACAAACTTACGGTTACCAAGGGGGGGAAGGGGGCAATGGGAATGAATTGGGAGATTGAGACTGACATATATACACTACTATGTATAAAATAGATAAGCAATTATACTCCAATAAAGTTGTAAAAAAAAAAGAAATTAATAGGGATACAAATAATTGTACACTTGAAATGAGTGAATTTTTGATATGTAAATTATACTTAAATAAAGCTACTAAAAAGAAAAAAAATAGATAACTAATGAGAACCTACTGTATAGCACAGGAAACTCTACTCAATGCTCTGTGGTGACCTAAATGGAAAGGAAATCTAAAAAATAGTGGATATATGTATACTTATGACTGATTCACTTTGCTGTACAGCAAGAAACTAACACAACATTGTAAAGGCAATAAAAATTAATAAAAAAATTAAAAATAAAATGCTAAAAAAACAAGTTTTCTTTATATTATCTTATTATATAAAGCATAATAGGGCTTCCCTGATGGCACAGTGGTTAAGAATCTGCCTGCCAATGCAGGGGACATGGGTTCGAGCCCTGGTCCGGGAAGATCCCACATGCTGTGGAGCAACTAAGCCCACACACCACAACTACTGAGCTTGCACTCTAGAGCCCGTGAGCCGCAACTACTTAGCCCATGGGCTTCAACAACTGAAACCTACGTGCCTAGAGTCCATGTTCTGCAACAAGAAAAGCCACTGCAATGAGAAGCCCGAGCACTGCAACGAAAGAATAGCCCCTGCTCACCACAACTAGAGAAAACCTGGTGCAGCAACAAAGACCCAATGCAGCCAAAAATAAATTAATTAATTTAAAAAAAAAATCAGGCCTGACAGGAAAATGCTGCTGTTATGGCCATTAAAAAAAAAAAAAAAAAACCACAACAGATACCGTTAGTAAATCTTTTTTTTTTTATTTCAAGGCTGAGATATTTGAGTGGGCTAAGAATGGAGCAATCATTATCCCCTCCTCCTCCAAGAAAAATGTGAGATGTGTTATCTATAAAAATTAATGAAGAAGGAAGAAAACAAAGAAAGAAGGAAGGGGGGATGGGGAGAAAAATGAGGGAGAACTTAAACTCACTGCCTTACACAAACCTAACCTCAGCGGTCAACCTAAACACTGAGAATAAACTCTGGGAAAGAAACCTTTGCATTTTTACACAAAAAGGACAGTAAATCTTAACTTATAGAAGTTTTTATCCAAAATAACACACATTAAAGTAGAATTTTCTTTCCAGTATATTTTTTCTTTCCAAAATAAATTTCTGACAACTCAGCAGATATTTTATAGAAGTTTTGAATGTTACTGAGGAATCTGATAATTCCTTAAGGTTTCACTTGAAAGTCTGGATCACATAAATTGAAACCAGGGTGAAATTTTGTCAACAAGCATTAACTATAAATATGTCCTGAAATGAATTTAGTGGGAAATGTGTTAAATTCCATATAACAGAATATTATGAAGCATCAAAAAGATATTAATTGTGTTTATAATTTGATAATAATTAGAACGTGTCAAAATATGAGCATATACTATAATAGAATATAAGAAAAAGAATTAGAAATAAAGCCAGAAAATAAGAAAAGTGCATTGTTCTTAATTTGCAAATTAATATCAAAGTAAGAAAAACAAGAAACTCAGTTTACAATTTAGTCAATTAATTTTAGTCAAACTGTATTTACTAAGAGGACAATATGTTAGGCTCCGATGATTCAACAGTTCACAAAACAAACATGATCCCTGCTCTTACAGAAATACATCCTTGCTAAATTGTTCAGAAATACATATGGGTGTAAATCAGTGAGTATTGAGACATGACTGTATTTGACTGAAAATAACCACCATCATCCTACCTCTGATTCGGAAACTTATTTTTCTAAAATGTTTCAAGACGTAGCAGTAGTTTACATGTCCACCTTGTTCCTCTTTGCTGCTACTAGCAAATCAGTTTTCTCTTTCCCTCCAGAAATCTCAGCTTATTTGAAGCTTCTATCATCAAGCTATACCACCTACTACATCTCCCACTGCTTTCATAAAACCACCTTCCAGGCATTTTAAAGACATGGTTTCTGGTTCATCTTCCTTCCCACCTCTCCTTGTGTAATGGCAAAATCTACACATGTGACTCACCCAGTGTTCAGGTCCTTGACTTCCTCATCAACCTCTTTTGTGCCTCTCCATCTCCAGTACCCACCCTCAGGGCTCCTCCCTAGACCTGGAATTCACCACACCACTTCATCCTTTCAGCTCACTCACTCTTGTACCCCATTACAAGTCACGGTCCTTTCTCTTATCCATCCTCTCTTTCCTGCCATCATTCCCTCCTCCCTGGCTTAGTGATTCCATGATCCATCATTAAAATCACTGCATTACAAACCTCCTTAACTCCATTTCTCTTTTAAGAAAGCTGCTTCATTGTTTTACTTAAAAATCACTGGAAAATTTGAACATCTTATCACAGGTATGAACTCTTGAATAGCCAGCTTGTACCTACAGTTCCAAACTTGACTCATATTATTCTTCCCCTCCCTTACTTTACCCTAACCACACTGGCCATTTCTTGAACCCACCAAACCCTTTCTTACTATTATGCCTATCCACTTTTTCATCATTCTGCCTTATGAGCTTATCTCCCCAACTCTTGACTTGCCAGTCTCTTTCTCATCCTTCTTCTCTCAGTTGCAATGTCACCTCCACATATAGTCTTCTCTGGCCATTTCATCTAAAATAACTTGACACAATGACTTTCTATTACATTGTCTTGTTTATTTCCTTCTTAGAAGTAACTGTATATATAGTTATATTGTTTAATTACTTACTGGCTATCTCCTGCATTAGACTTATAAGCTCCATAAGGACAAAAGCCCTTATCTGTTTTGTTCACTTTTATATTACATATTAGCAAATATTAAATTCATACACAAATTAATAGAATGAACAAAAGGGAAGTAATAGGAGAGTAAGGTTTGACTATATACATGTCAAAAATCTAAAAATAGTAAAAAAAAAAAAAAAAAAAAAGGGGAGGTGGAATTGGATGAAGGCCATCAAAAGGTGTTAAAACTTCCAGTTATAAGATACATAAGTACTAGGAATGTAAACAACATGATAAATATAATTAACACTGCTGTATGTTAAACACAAAAGTTGTTAAGAGAATAAATCCTAATAGTTCTCATCACACACACAAAATTTTTTTCTATTTATTTAATTCTGTACTTATATGAGATGATGGATGTTCACTAAATTTACTGTTATAATCATTTCATGATGTATGTGAGTCAAATTATTATGCTGTACACCTTAAAATTATACAGTGATATATATCAATTAAATATCAATATAAAGGAAGAAAAATAAATGAACAAATAAAAATTGATTTAGAAAGGAAAAAATATAGAAAAATAGTAAAAAAAAAAAAGAATTCAATATTTATTTAGCCATCTATACAAAAAAAATCAGTATACACCAAGTCTACTAATTATACTCTTATTTTGGTCAACATAACTAAGAGAAATTAAGCCATATAAATGTATTTTTATGTAAAAACTGGTAAAAACTAACATAAAAATTCACTAATCAAAAAAAAGAAAAACCAGTCAAGTGGGTTGTTTGATAGCATATAATAAGGAAAATGATATCTGAATTCAATTTTTGAAAATTAAAATGAAAGCAGCATGAAAAATATAGATAGATAGAACCCAGAAATTCATCTATAAGAGAATCAGATTTAAATTATGAAATAACAAAGATATGCTAAATCATAATATTTACAATAAATTCTGAAATTCACAAATATTAAGTAATTGAATATGTCATTGATGAGTCACAAATCTAACAAATCATGGGATTTCTCTACCAAATATCAGGTTCTTATCAACCCTCTCAACTTCATCCGACAGAAATCTTATTTAACTATCCAGGTAAATACAGTATTATGCTAAGTATAATAGAATTATATTAAATACATATAGTATCTGACATAATATCTATGAGAACTTTCACTCAGAAAATAATTTCTATTGAATATATATAATTCAATGTGATAAATTTTACATGTTCTTTATTTTCTCTGCTCATAAAACTATACCCATGAGGATACTTTTTAACTATCTCTAAACTTCTATGGGGTAGAAGATTGTATTAGATATGTGATCAGGATTTGTATAATAAATGTTATTTTTAAAAGTAATCTTGGTAAAATATACAGTGGAACTTACATCCAATTTAATCTTCAGTTTCAAAGATAAAACTACATAGGTTTGATCAAATGGTAACAATACAAATAAATAAACAAAAAGCACTCAGCTAAATATTGATTCAAACTACCATAAGAAACTCAAAGTGTATCAGACTCTAAATAGATCAGATTCCATCTCTTTAGTATTCCTTTAGCATAGGTATTATAAACTCTGGCCTACTGTCCTGGAATGGTTCCAAAACCTTGGTGTGATACACTAAAAACATCTTCATTCACAAATTTGGACCATTCAGCTAGTTGGAAACTGAGTAAACTAATAAGATAACGGACACCCCAAATCCTGGGAGTCTTCCTTGTAATAAAAATCCTTGGTATTCCTTGCTTTTCTCACCTGTCCTCCTCACAGTTACAGGTGTGTAATCATACGACAGAGATTCCTAATCTATCCTTTTCATTTGGACCATCAATTTTCAGCAGTTTCAGCTGTCACAATCCATTATGCCCCATTCCTTAAAGCTCCTCTGTCATAAATATCTAATTCTCTGGTTCTTAGCATTGACATAGCATTAACTCTTATTTGATTCACAAAACCACTCCAGTTCTCAAGTATAATACTCCCGCTTGAAATTAGGCTACCAGTTTATTAAACACCACAGAGTATTGCTCAGAAAGCCCAAGCTGATTAGTCTTTAATTAAAATAGCCACAGTTTGGACTTTTGATATCTCACTGGATTTAAACTTTCTATTAATTTTTCTCTGAGTCTATTAATCATAGTAATTAAATGAGAGGAACATGTGGAACAAAGACACTACTTTCTTTCATAGATTTCTTGTTTAAAAAACACTGCCTCCCTCCCCGGCACGAACACACACACACACATTGTAAAGTTTATGTTTTTTAAAAAACTATTATTTCTGCATCAAAAAAGCTACATATTTTCTTTCACGTAGCCAGAATAGTCAACCATAACAATGTATATATTAGGGCTATGTTAATTTTCAAAAAATGTCGGGAGGAAGGATGCAGGTAAGAGTGTGTTTCATGTATATGCTGAAAAGCTCACACAAAATAGAACAGAAATGTACAGCTAGCCTGTAATGATGTTTGTAATATATTCTCAATATAATATGTATAAAATCTAACATATAAATAAATTTTAGTGTAAATTTCCCATCCCCTTTTGAGTTGCCTAGCAACACGAAGGCACCCAGAACCACTGTCAAGACAATGTTACTGAAATTTGTGAGAAGTAACTGTTCACTCATTGTTAAGTCAGGCTCCATCTACATTATATCTAAACTCTTGGTGGATCATTTTCCAGTTTCTGCTGCTAGTAATGTTTTCATACGAAAAAGAGAGTACTTTTTCATTTTCTCTTCAGCTTTCCAGCCAGGATGTTTTTGGCACGATCGATATATGTGCATAAAAATGTGGCTGCTGTCATTTAAAATAAATAATCCATGGCACTCACTGCTGGGGTTCAGTGATTTCATCTGCAGAAAGATTTTGCAGTGTATCTCCAGGTTGGGTCTCATTGACAGGTAGAGAAATTAAGTAGTACCAGCGATGTATCTGGCATATGAAACCCAAAATATTTTTATTAAAAAAAACATTCTGCTATCTTAAATGAAATTTCCATTCTCCTTTTGGATAGCCTTGTACATAACTGAGAACTAGACCTTACTTTGACATTGTCCCAACTTTAGTTATAGTTTTCTCTTCACAGCAGTAGATTCAATGAGGTGATGCACATGAAGTATCTACAACAAAACTGTCAACAAACAGTGAAGACAAAAAGGAAAAAAGCCATGTGGAAACACTGAAATGTTACTGCACAAAATATACAATTGATTTCTTCCTACCCTAACCTAGCTAGTCAGGAATTACACTCTTCCTACTCTTCACTAAACATAAATGTAATTGGCTACTGTAGAATATAGACGTGTTATTTAAATTTAAATGTGAAATTATGATATGTGTGTATGTGTGTGTGTGTGTGTAGTTCTCCTTAAGTGACAATTCCTGACAATCTGGGTCTCATATCCAGATACCCTAAACTGAAAAAAAAAAAAAAGATTTTTATCAAAGATGATAATTATTTGAATGCCTTATATTTGCAAACTATTTCTAATTTGCAACATTTCTCATTTAATGGAGGGCTACATCCCAACTCCTGAAATAATCTGATCACAGAACAAGAAATGTCCCTAACTTCAGTAAAACCATAACATTCTTGAGGGATATATCTTGGGATCACAAATCTCATAATACATAAAAAAATTAAATGACTAGAAGTTGAACTTCTTTTTAGGTACCACTTCCTGCTATGAAATGAAGTTTTGATTACTTTTTAAAAGTTAATATAAGGTGTTAATTAACTGACAACCACACTGCAATGTTGGTACTGTGTAGTCAGCTGGACTCACTTACTGGCTGCCAATAACTGAAGTCAGAGCAAAAATTACTGTCCTTAAAAATTTCAAAGTGTATTACACACCTTGGAGATTTCTCACAAATATCTGAAACTGAAAGATTTGTAACTGTATATGGTAAATCTACAATTGCCAAGGCTCTATCACTGCATTAAAATTTTTAAACAGTTGATTATGTCAATTATTCTATACTATATGCTATAATATAAAAAGGGTTAAATAATTCACAATAAACGTGATCTGGCCATAGAATACAGTGGCAAATTCATGCTGTGATTTAAAATAATGTGGACATAAAAGAAAATTACTAGACCATGAATGCATTTCTCAAGTTAATACTCAAATGAGCTTAATTCCAGGGTTTTGCTTTTGCTGGAAGTTAAACAGATGTACATATGTCAAGAGAACACAGGAAATACTTTTTAAAATTAAAACTCAAATGGTCAGTTTGCTCAAATATTTCACCAATGAATTAAGTATGTAATTCCAATATCATTTTATTTTATCTTAAAATAGATTTCATAGCCAACCATAAGTTTCTCTTGAAGGGTTTCTTAAAGAAGTCAGCAACTGTCACAGACTTTTGTATCCTAACAAAACAGGAAGAGTTTTTTAAAATCGTGCTTTTTGCTTCACTATTTAATATGAGAAGCAGATTGCTTTACCTTCTTCAATTTATTGTGAAGAATTCTAAAATGAATTTTATGTGATTATACAAACATGACTGTATTTTACTTTGAAAATTTTGTAAAGCAAATATGAAGATGTTTTTGTTTCCATAATAGATTGTAGCATTTTCATCCATTTACATTTTGGGGAGCACTAGTTTTACTAAAATATAGCAATAGAGTGTTTCATATTTCAGGACAGCAGAAGGAAGAAGGACTATGTCAATTGATACAAATTTCTGTTTGTAAACCAGTCATCATTGTTAGGGGAAAGAAAAAAGTAGAAGGAAGCAAACCTAGGAGAATAAAGTAAGCTTCCCAGCAGGATGCTGCTCTCAGGAAAAAAAATAAACAAAAATCACAAGAAGGTGATTTTTCCCTTTGTATGGGATAGACTGTACAATACCCCAAATCCCAAGAATTTATTCTTTGAACCAAAATTCAACCTAAATGATCATCTCTATGTTTATACTTGTTTAAACTGATTGAATCACAATCTTCTACCCAACATTAAAGAAATAACATTGAAATTGTCCCCTTTATAATGATTAAAAAGCATTTTTAATACCTACATTCTTAGACCTGTAGACTAGTTCTTTCAACCTTTAAATACAGGAACCCATGCTGATTAAAATATCCTCTTTATGCATATATAGAAATATACAATATTGTGTGATTTATGTACTGACAAGTCCTCGCAGCTCAATTAAAAACTAATTTTAGCTCATTTGTTTTAGGTAACAAACAACACACAATGAAAGTATTTCAGATTAAAGCTTTCAACAATGAACTTTCTGATTAAGGCAAGATAAATAAGAGTCAAAGTGGCCTGCTTTAAAACAAAACAAAAATACAAACTAGTCTTTTACCATGTACTTGGCTTAAGGCAAACCAATAAATATTTAATAAGCTCACCACAAAGAAGTCAACTTCTTCCCAGACACAAAACTCTATTGGGTGTTATTACCTCTAGCTGTGGACCCAGAGCTTCCATTAGCAGGATCTATTATAATAGGAAGTTGAAGCACAGAACAACTTATTAGGAGCTCGGGCAGCCAGCCAGGCTCTAAATGCATGTTCATATTTGAAGATATATGTTTTCTTTGTTAGATACACATTTCTGAGATGTTTCACTTGTATCTCATTTGTTGTTGTTTTATTCCTATGAGTTACAATAAAATAGTCCCCAATTAAACCATCAATAATCAATAATTAGAATAATTACACCCTTCAGGGAACCAACAGGAAATAAAAAAGAGAATAATATTTTTTCTGAAAAGCACAGGCCGAGGAAGAGCTGAAAAACAAAAAAAGCTAACTACATATTGTGTGCTGCGGAAGACTGATAAACACTTCTCTGAAACAAAGCTATATGAGATATCCTGGCTTGTGCTAGAGCTTTGAGTTTAGTAATATTTCATCAGTGGCCATAATAAATAGAAAGCATTTAAAAATAATAAACATTTATAACTACTCTTAGTTCTATTCAGCAAATTATCTAGAAAACTGGCTTTTATAAATATCAATGAAGTTTGATGTGAAGTGAAAAACAGTAAGTTACATTTTATAAGCTCTTATTATGTGCCAGGTCCTTGTATGTATTATCTGTAATTCTTAGGACAGCTCTGTGAGGCATAGATTTAATAGGCAGAGTACCTGAGGCATGAGAGGAAAATGTCTTGCTTTCTAGTAGCCAGCTAGAAAAGGTACAACAAGAATTTCAACACAAATTCAAAGGTCTATTCTTACATAGCCCATGCAGGCTATTTGAATGCTATTTTGTAAACTGATGTTTTATAAACTGAGCATAAATGAGCACCATGCATGATTTCACTCACTCAAAAGAAATTAAGTTCACATGATTCTTCTCTGAATTACTCCATCCTCATAATTTATATTTAATTTTTATAGTTTTTAAATTTTAGAACAAATGTTTCACATGTATATGCTTTACTACAATTCAGTTGTTAAAATTTTGAAGGATGGAGCCCTATTTCAGTAATTAAAATATATATATATATAAAGTATCAACAAACTTGTTTAACTAAATATTATAAAATTCAAGAAGCCAGACTCACATAGTCATAATATCTTCTAGATAATCATTATTTTTAAGCAACCTACACCCACACGTCACCACCACTGCCATTTTTCATAAAATGTTTTTGTGAAGACAATCCTTTCACTTCTAGAAACTCAATATTACTTTATAGAACAATTTTGTCCTGTTTTTCATTTAATTGACTAGGAAAGGATAATTTCATTTTTATTCCATATCCTATTAATTTGAAGTGAATCTAATAGACTTGATAAATGAGCAACTTTAGCATGAAGAAATTTCTGAGTTTTCTAAATCAAATGCTTCAGTTTTAATTTATTTGGCTCAACTCAGATGAAACTTAACCTCCATCAACATAGAAAATAAATGTGGAGAACCAAATTTCCCTTAGTCCTATGATATCAGACTTAAAGAAAAAAATATATTTCTAATTTATTCTAAATTCTGAGAATTTATGAGAATACCAATCACTATTTAATTGTCCAGGCAATGCTTATGCAGTATTGGGGTCCGTGCCTCCTGATCACTTCTCATGCCCATGGTAGCATATGTAATGTACATTATTCTAGTGCCTTAGTCTTAGGCTGGCCTAGCAGGTTTTGTTTAATACCTAAAACTCCTTTAGTAAAACATTTGTCCATACCTAATATGTTTATTTTTTTATCAAAAAATGAATTTGATGGAGAAAATAAAATGTTACTTGCCCAGGATCACACTTTCATAGCCTGTGCATTGGTTTGGCACTAGCAAGCCTATTTCATTAACAAGTGGACACTTTATTTTTTTTCCACTAAATTTGCATTGTCATGCCTCCTTTTAAAACTCCTTCACTTGTCCCAACATGGTACACTCTCTAAATAGACTAACATTTCAAGTGCTGATTATCAGATCAAATGTTGAGCAGTACTTGCACAAATAAAAATTATAAAGTAAATAAGCAAAATAAAACCAAGCTATGACTAAACAACAAGGTCCTACTGTATAACACAGGGAACTATACTCAATATCCTGTGATAAACCATAATGGAAAAGAAAATGAAAAAGAATAATATGTATAACTGAATAACTTTGCTGTACAGCAGAAATTAACACAACATTGTAAATCAACTATACTTGAATAAAATGAATTTTAAAAAAAACAAACTATGACTTTGGCTGACAAACAAGTTACCCTGGTTCCTGATTTTCCTTTAAAAAAACAAATATAGTGACATAATTTGAAAAAGGCATTTCCAGTTCAAGTTGGTGACATTTTTCTCTGAAAAAAGAGGGCGAATTAATATGAATGTAAATATTTAGGTGAGTATTCAACTTAAGTGAGTACTCTGGTTAAGCTAACTTTATTTCCATCACAGTAGCAAGAGACCAATTAAGGGTCATTCATTTATTCAAAAAACATTAAGTGATCAGTTTGTGCCAAGCACTAATCTAAGCCCTGGGAATACATAGATTGTTAAAATGTGAGGAATCAGTGACCATCATGGAGAGCATCGTGCTCTTTTTCTTCTCTACAACTTCAGGCTGAGCTCCACTAGAGACCAAGACTCTAAGGGGATGTTTATCACAGTTTCAGGCTGAATTAACCCCCCAGGTACTATAAAGAAGTTAGCAGACCACCCACCAGGAGGGTGATGTTTTCAATGGTCTTTCTTTAATTTAGGAGAGAAGATTCTTCCACTAAACTCTTTGAACAACTATAACATTAAGCCACTTCACAAATTGCCTACAGGGTTATAGCCTCTTTTTACTCCTAAGTAGGGTAACTTCTAAGAATGAAAGTTGGTGCTATTAGCAGTTGTATCAGGATATGAAGTGTAAACCGGCATGATCCTGGGCAAACAAGGATATATAGTCATACTGTCTATAAGGCACTGAACTGGTTTGGATTTCTTGAACTGAACTTTTTCTTCCCTCAAACCCAAACATCCAAATACACACACACACACACACACTCATGCACGTACACTTGCAGACTGTCGATTTCAAAAGTTGATTCAACCATAGTAGCTACATGAACTTGTGCAATCACTAAGCCTTTCTTACCCAGTTTACTTATCTGTCAAATGGGGTTAATCTCTATATTACAGAGTTTTGTGATAATTATAATTACATAATTTTTAATTCAGGAAAAATATTTGGCATGTAAGTTTTAAATGTAATACATATTTATTATTATTTTAATTATTGTTCAACATGGCCTTTGGAGGGGGCACTAGAGATTATCATAACATCTAGGATAGTGGTGATCCTAAAATCATTGGTCAGTAATAGATATCCCCTTTTCTGTTCTCATCAAAACACTGTTAGAAATTTCCAAATAGTTAAAAAAATCTCAATTGCTTTACATTTGAAAATTGCATGCTGAGTAACTACTTTGATAAGGTATTCTATCATATATTTCATAATATCACCTCATTCAATTGTCAAGTACAAACTGGAACTGGCCATCTACCTCTAAAAGGATTAAACTATGAGCCGCTGCAGCTGCTGACCTTCAACACCCCCTGAAAGGGGTTCAGGGTGGAGATCAGTAGTGAGGCCCTCTCTGTGCTCTGGGAAAAACTGGCAGAACAGGTCTTCAGATAGTTAGATATATTCAGGAGATTTTTATAAGCCAAATTCTTGCATCTCCTTGAACCTAGAAAAGCACTAAAATCCTTCATGGTGACGTCTGCTCCTCGTGACTAGCGGTAATCTTCACGAGAGTAGCAGCAACCTTCTGCAAAAATGTGTGCTTGATTGCATGTACTCCCCTTTCACAAAAATCACATATATACTGACCTTCCCACCTGCCTCTTTGGAGCTGTTTCTCAGAGCTATCTGAAATGCTATCCCCCGGGCTATAGTCCTCATTTTGCCCCAAATAAAACTTAACTCACAACTCTCAAGTTGTGCATTTTTTTTTCAGTTGACACAATCTTCACCACAGATCTATGGAACAAATGAAAAGTTAACTAACCTGTCTAAAGTCAAAAACGTAGTCATTGACAGGCCAGGAATTGAACCTGGATCTTTTAACTTCAAGTCCAGGACTGTTCCCTTCAAACTGAGTTTTCCCTTCTTCCTCTTCCCTAACTATCAGATGTACCCTCAGAAGCTTTGGAACATAAAGTTTAGACAAATGATTTGTTAGGTAATCTGCAGGGAAAAATACACTATCATATACTGGTCTTGAGATTGGAAAATGGTCATACCCACACTGAGAGGAATCTGGCAATATCTAATTAATTTATATTCACGTTCACCCTTTGACTGAGTAATCACACTTTTAGGAATCTATTTAAATACATAGTGAAAAATATATAAAAGAGACATACACAAACAACTGCCTACAGTCTACTTGTAGTAGCAAAAGACTGGAAAAAATACCCTTAAGTGGATTCTTTGTATAAACTATTTTGAGACATTCCCCTCAAAATGTAAAGATAATCCAAAACTAAAGAAAATGGTGACACATAAAGGGGAGAATAAACAGGATGGATAGACAGAGTCTAGTTTTCCCTGAACATACCTTTATTTCATAGATTTGACTTTGGAACTATGAAAAAGTTTTACATTTTTATGAAAAAAAACAAAACTTTAAAAATTGTAATGCCAGGACTTCCCTGGTGGCACAGTGGTTAAGAATCCACCTGCCAAGGCAGGGGACACAGATTCAATCCTTAGTCCAGGAAGATCCCACATGCCATGGAGCAACTAAGCCCGTGTGCCACAACTACTGAGCCTGAGCCCTAGAGCCTGTGCACCACAACTACTGAGCCCACCTGCCACAGCTACCAAAGCCCACGCACCTAGAGCCCGTGCTCCACAACAAGAGAAGCCACTGCAGGGAGAAGCCCGCATGCCACAACAAAGAGTAACCCCTGCTCACCACAACTAGAGAAAGCCCACACATAGCAATGAAGACCCAACACAGCCAAAAAAAAAAAAAATTGTAATGCCTTAAAGCAAACAATCACAAAACAAATGAAGCTGTGATTAGAGTTGGTAGCTTAACCACAGGAAAATTTTTTCAGGTGAATATTTTTTTTAAGAAAGGTAATTTGACGGCACATGCCTAGTGGGATGTTTCAGAAGTACAAAATAATGACTAGGAATTCTTTTAAAATAAATTCAGTAACTATGTTGTATATAATAATATTGGTATTATTCTAAAAGTACATACACAGACAGAGAGAGAGCATGACAGGGCAAATAAATTATTAGGAAAAAAAGCTTTCAGTAGATGAGAAAATAGATACAATATAAAATATAAAAAATTAAACATAGCCCCATTATCCTGAATGGACATACCAGAATGAACTCATGATGTATTTTCACTATCAAAAAATACATATTTCCCACATGAGCCATTGCAAGACCTACAAACTACCGACATATTAACAGTGAATTGCCCTACAGGCCTAGATGTGGCCTATAAATATCATTTCCCACTACAAAGACCAGAGTTCCTGTGTGAAATGACTGTTTCTAAGAGTAAGACACAAGCAAGACAATCCTGCAACATCTTCATATGCCAGACAGCACAAAAAATAGCAAAGAAAATTGAGCTGTAAAGAGTAAAAAAGCCAAGTTGAAAATACTCCCACCAGACAAAGGTGGGGCAATTTAAGCATTGACAGGGATAACTACAATGAATTGAAGGACATCAAATATGTTCAAAATCCATGAGTTCAAAAAGATACATGGAATCTACAAAAAAGGTACAAATGAACTCATCTACGAAACCGAAATAGAGTTACAGATGTAGAAAACAAACATGGTTACCAGGGGGTAAGGGGCAGGGAGGGATAAATTGGAAGATTGGGATTGACATACACCCATTACTATATAAAAATAGATAACTAATAAGGACCTACTGTATAGCACAGGGAACTCTGCTTAACACTCTGTAATGGCCTATATGGGAAAAGAATCTTAAAAAGAGTGGATATATGTATATGTATAATGGATTCACTTTGCTGTACACCTGAAACTAAAAGAACATTGTAAACTATACTGTAATAAAAAAAATTTTTTAAAGATACAAAAAGCAAACTAGTCACCATTAAAGGTGATTAATGAACTTATTTTTCCAAAAACTTGGAAGGGAAAATATCAAGTATTTAATGTTTTCCTGTGTGAACTCTACCTGGGGTTAAAAAAATAGTTAATGATGGAAAGCTTTTCTTTATATAAGTATTCCAGCAAATATATTAAAAAGGAATGTTAGATTATCACTATTTGATGATAAAACATAATTATTGTTTACTTTTTAGTGTATAATGATATTGAGATCATGTTTTTAAAAATAATCTTTGTCTTTTAGAGATGCATTCTTACATATTTGCAGATTACAGATTATATGATAAGATATCCAGGATTTCCTTCAAAAGAATCCAGTGAGGAAAGAGGATAGTCAGTAGGGTTTCAGATTAACAAAAAAGACTAGAAGAGTAAGCTGGGATGAAGTGAGAGAGTGGCATGGACATATATACACTACCAAATGTAAAATAGTTAGCTAGTGGGAAGCAGCCACATAGCACAGGGAGATAGCTCAGTGCTTTGTGACCACCTAGAGGGGTGGGATAGGGAGGGTGGGAGGGAGGGAGACACAAGAGGGAGGAGATATGGGGATGTATGTACACGTATAGCTGATTCACTTTGTTATACAGCAGAAACTAAAACACCATTGTAAAGCAATTATACCCCTATAAAGATGTTAAAAAAAAAAAAAGACTAGGTGATGAGTAGTGCTTATTGAAGTGACTAATGTGTACTTGAGGAGTTTTTTATACTATATTCTCTATTTTTTATGTTTGGAATTTTCCATAATAAAACATTTTTTAAATATTGGAGGATTAATGTCAGATTCTCCAGTGGGCTCCAAACCGAAGTTTTACTTTGTTTTTGTGTGCCATTTTGTTGACACTTCTAGATCTTGAGCCAAACTTTCTTATTAAAGTCAATCCCCTCCCCACAATCATCCAATGTGTTTGTCTTTATTTTTGCCTCACTTTCCAATAAAATGTCTACTCCTGTCCCAACATCAAAAAACCAGAATTTTGCCATAAGCACTGAATAGTTTAAAATTGCATAGTGGTTTGAAGTGTTCAGGCTGGTAACAGCACTGTAAACCTTGACTAATCCTTATTATAAAACATCACCCTTCAAAAAAGCCCAGGAAGCTATCAGTTTCTCCTCAATCTGCACAAGCAGCCATCTGACCCACTTTCCTTCAGAGAGACCCCTTCCACATTCAGGACCATGAACATCATGAACATAAATCTGAAAAGAATGAGGCAGGCTATGAACAAGAGTTTTTTAAAAGCTGTACTTACAAGACACTATATTATGATTTATATCAAATGAATAAAAAGTGATACAGTCTTTGAATGCATAATAAAAATCATATATTTCAGACCTACTGACTAATTAATTTGTAGAAGATCTACACAGAAGAGCAAGTAAATGATAGTTTCTAATAAACTTTGAAATATTCATGAGTCTTTATTTTCCATCCCGATTCAATGCAGTCAAGTGATTCCCAAGGTGCATATAGGAAACTTATGTTGTTTTGTAATACAAACACAGCCCCCTGAAAACTACCCCCCTAAGTACTCCACTCCCGAAAACTAAGGAATCAAATAAAATTTAACTAAACCATGTCTGTCGCCATCTAAACTGACTATCAAGATTAAATTACAGAGAAATTCAGATGGAAACCCCAGTAAGATTCGTGAGAAACGTCTCTCTTTCCCATTGCAAAAACTTCATTAAAATTTTTCACCTCTACAAAGAAACTTTGTTTCTTCCATAGAAAAATGGTTTTTACTCTGAGAAATTTGTAATTTGATCCTGCAGAATTTGTACGTACAGCATTTTTCCTTTAGAGGTGTCCAGAAAGTTGAAAGCCATGTTTTGAACAGAGAAAATGAGAAGTTTAGAGAAAAGGAGAGTAGCAGAGGGAGTTCACATCCAGATACTTGTTTCTAATGATCTTCACGTTTAAATACATGTGAATGGGTCCTTAATGAGAGAAGTAAGTTTTCAAACATCTGCCAGGAATGAGGAGGCATTAGTCAAATTGGTTATACATAGTGACTACCGCACAGCAAGAATGTGAGAAGCTGATGAACAGAAACAGATCATGTCCAACTAAACATGAGAATTTGCTAGTAGTTCTGAATTGTCCCAGCATCACAGCAGAAAACAAAATAAAACAAAACAGAATGATGTGGCAGTTAACCATATCGGGGCACGGGGAAATGAGAAGGACTGAAAGATAGGAAAGGAAAAGGTGGAATTGGCAAGAATAACCCCACTGCAAAATTCAGGTAGTCGTGCATGTATCTATTGTATTTATTCACTGTACACTTTTTTATGTATTAGCACTGGATATAAAATGATGAACATAGGACAATATTTAATAGGGTTTGATTACCTTAATTTTCAGTTTAATGAAGGAAAAATAACTATCAATGGTACATATTAAGTAAATGTCACAATTAATATTTGTATTATGTGCACAAAATACTTACGTGTGTACTTGATCCAAATCCCTGAAATTCAACTTCCTAAATAAATGGCAAGTGCAGCCATTTCTCTCCACTCCCTCTGCCCATTTCAGACAATTACCATTTCTTGTCTGGTCCACTGCAATATTTTTCTAAGCCCTTTTCTTGCTTCCCTACTGCCCTTACCTCCAAAGCATCCTTCAAAGCTCATTTTTTAAAAACCAGTTCTGAAGCTGTTGCTCTTCTAGTTAGAGTCCATCAATAAATTTCCATCAACAGATGATAAAATCCAAGCTTCTCAGCAGCGTGTTCTTCCATCTTCCTCACTGTCCTCTCCTTCTATCATTCTTTCACAATACAATGTTTACTGACCACACTGCCTGCCTATGCATAATAGAATACTCCCACTTCCTCAAGCCTGTGAACATTCACTTTTTCATTCTCTGAGGGGGGGGGAAACATGAATTTACAGGAAATTCAGAGTCAGCAGCATCTGACGGACCAATGGGAAAAAGCTCAATCCGTTATTAATCAAAAAGGTAAATGAAGACCACAATGATATATCATGTTCACTCATAAAATTGACAAAAATTAAAATTTATTTAACATTCTACATCTTGACATATTCACTCAATATTATGTTTTTGAGACCTATACATATGGGCATAATATTGAAATAAAATTGCAAGTAGTATCTTATGGAATGTAAAAATATAAATGTCAGTATTGACCATGTATATATAATACATATGTAAAAGTATTTTTAGTGGAAAGGAAAACGGTCACAAACCCATGATGGTGTTTTCCTATAAGAGAGGCAGAAGAGGAGTAGGATTTAGGGTAGAGATAGAGGTGAGTTGTATTTTGTTTTATTTCTTTGGTGAGAAAAAGAAAACACGACATGTCAAAAGTTGTGATTTCTAAGAGACAGAACTGTGGGTATTTCTTTTTTCTGTGCTTTTTAATTTTCTCAGTATAAAAAAATGAATAGACAAAGAAAACACAGTTAATATACTCAAAGAACAAAGCAGTGAAGAAGACAAGCAAGGAAAACCACAATTCTGATAATGTGTGACATGCTATGTTAGAGGGCTAGACTGTGTTGTGAGGGCAGAGAGTGTGGGCTGCCTAACTGACCAGGAATTACAGGATGTATTCCAGAAGGAGTGGCTTCCAGAAGGAGTCACTGCCAATTAAGAGATGAGTAGAGGTTGAGGAACTGGGAATTGGGGATTGTGTTTTTGTGTTGAAGGCAGGAAGAATAGCATTTACAATGGAAAGGCAGCAAGAGAGAATAGGATATTCTGGAGGAACTGGAAGTCATTTTTAATGCCTTGGGTTCAGATGGTGTACAGACAGGTAATGAGAATTGAGGCCAGAAAGGCAGGCAAGGGTGAGATCCTGAAAAGAAGTATTTCCAACTCTCAGGACTTTGAACTCTATCCTGATGGATGGGAAACCACCAAAGACTTTTAATCAGGGGAATGATAATACCAGGTGTAGATTACAGAAAGATCACTGCAGGGAGACTGAACATGACCTGCACTGGCAGAGAAACAATAGGGCAGAGGGAGGGGAATCAAGAAGTATTTCGGGACTAAAAACTACAGGACACACTTAATTACATGTGACTTTGAGGAGCAGAAAGAATAAGATGAAGCCAGGCTCTGGCTTAGCCATCTGGATGAATGGGATGTGTCTTCATCAAACAGGGGAATATGGGAAAGAGTATGTAGTTTGGTTTGGGGAAGTTGGAAGGATAAGAACTAAGACTTTCTAAATACTATCCTTTGTCCAATCCTACATTTGTTCAGTGATTGGTATCCCAAATTTATTTTCATGTTATTAGTACTGGTCCAAAGATATCTTAAGATACACATACTAAAATCAAATCTACTTTTGTTGTTATTGAAGTTCTCAAGAAGAAAGTAAAAAATAAAATATCTACCCTAACTTTCTAAAACAGACACATAGTTCACTAAGTATTTGTGGAGGGAATATTAGAATAACAATCATGATATTTCAGCTGGTAGAAATATTTTTATACAAAAGTTTCACTATCTCTCTGGCACCATGGAAAAATAAGCTTATTTATTTATAGATGTGAAATTCTTTTAACAGATATGTAGACAGCTTGATAAACACAAGTTTCCTAAACTTAACCTAATTTGACCCATTATTCCATGAGAAATGTCCCTCAAAAAAAAAAGAGAATGGACTTGTTTGGTTAAAAAGAAAATTAAATACCAAAGAGAACCTCTTTAATCAATATGAAAATCTAGAACCTGGCATGTTATTCATATATGTGAAGTGTCATTTCAAGTGGGCTATAGTGTGGGAAGTCCGGGGATCTACAGGACAACAACAAAAATATTTTAAAAGGTACAACAAATGTTACTGTGTATGACAACAATCTAGAAAAGTAAACTAACAATTTTTTCCCTTACAATGTTCTAATATATGATATCAGAAATGACTGTTGACATCAATTCATAAAATGTTTCTCCTAATAGCAGACAGACCTTTCATTGTTTTGTACCATAACAGCAGTGACAGCCTACATTTATTGGGACTAGACATGACACTAAAAATCCAATCAATTTCCTATTTGATACTCTTCCTATCATTTTATCATATCAGTTACATTGATAGCTTTTGCAAGTCTTGACTGAGCTACTCTATCCCCCATGGTGTCAACACGAATTTACTTTCTAGGGGGTTCCATATCCAGGATAAAACCCACACAGTTCCAAAGGGAATTCTCTACATATCTACATATAAATATTTAGACTTTTTAACTACCTCTGTCGAGATTATCTGTGGTAGAAAAAGTGGTGCCCTCCAAACATCCCACCTGCTCTTCCATGTTACTCAGATACCTTGCATTAGGTGAGGCCGTGTGATGGGGTTCTGGTCAGTGACCTACAGGTATAAGTGGTGCTTGTCATCCTGGCCAAGAAAGGAGGAGATGCATGGGATTCTCCAGGTGTCCCTACATCAGTCAAGTGCCCCGCAATTGTCCATACAGTGGAGCACCCATTAGTTTCAGCCCTAATGTGGCTATGTGAGCAGAGTTCCTCTTTCTACCTACCAAGTAAACGAAGTTGGACAAGTCATGTGAGAGAGAAGAAAAAACCTTGTTGTATTAAGCCACCAAAACTGAGGGGTTGCTTATTATAGCAGAATAATCTTGATTAGCATGAAGCAATAGAGTAAACCCCCAAGGTCAAATGTGCCACCATCTCAACTGTCTCCCGCTATTGTGGGGAAAAGGTGGATATTTTAAAAAAATTTTCCTCAGTTCCTTCTAAACAGTATCTGTTTTAAAGAGAAACTTTAGGGCTATAATTTTCAATAGTGATTTTACATCTACTTCGAGGATAATATTACATAGAACTCACATTTCTGAAGACTCTGATGACAAAAAAGAGCACATTATCTTGCATGATCTATTATCAAAGGGTTAGACTAGACAAAAGTCTTCATCCACTTACATATTTTTTGAGGCCCTCATCGTGCCAGGCAATGTTTTAAGACACTGAATGGAGGAAACTGAACAAAATCAATCACAGTCCCTGCTTTTATGTTGCTCCCTACCAAGTTGAAGAGATAAGCATTAATAAAACAATTATACAAGCAAATATAAAACTGTGTGTGATAGTCTTGAGTGCTGTTTGCCAAATACTCCCAGCTTTCCACTTTCTGGGCATACAGATGGTAAGGCTGTATACCCTGGCCCACTATGGGTGAGTGGGGGCCATTTAACTAGTTCTGGCCAAGGCATTGTGAGAAAAAGTAATATGAGTCACTTCTGGGCTAAATGTTTAATTGCTCCAGAGCTCTCTCTTTCCTTCCATCATGGCCACCAGCAACACTGAGATGATGACTGCTCCATTAGTGACTAAGATTAGTAGAGCCCTGTGCTGACTACAATGAACACATATTGTGAGTGACAAAAAAGTTGGTTGCTTACAGTCACTGAGATTTTGGGGTTGTTGTCTTTGCAGCATAACCTAGCCCATCCTAAGTAATAAATTTCTTCTAAATTGTGCCTAGTGTTATAATTCCAAAATATTTTAAATATGCTATGTAATTTTGACAAGGATTTTATGAACTGGTCACTTGAGCATAAAAAAGTTTTATGAAATTACTCTAAGAAGTTAGTACCATAGTTATAAGGAGAAGTCAAACCCATGTTTTTAAAGTCTTTTTAGCTTTTCCAGATTTCATCTGAACACATTTATGATAGTACATCATTCTCTACAGCATGAGCACTAAATTCAATACTTCTTAAGTAGAGTCTGTTGTCTATGGAGACCACAGGTGCTGTATATCAGACAAGCTGCAGCACAGCCTTGTAATACAGTTTGTTCTAGCAAGAGGCAAGTTAAGGCATGCTTTGAACAAGTTCACCTCCCAAGCGATTTTTGCTTTTCAAGAAACATTTTTAACATTTTCTTAGCACTCATTCCCTCTAGTAACCCAGTTTCTGGCATTTTGTTTTGTCTTTTTATGCTCTTTCTCTTGGCAGATGAACCAGGCTGTTGCTTTTTTCTCATGACATGAGTTCAAAGGAAAATCAGAAAAGTCCAATTTTTTTTTTCTGAACCCAATTTTCAATGTATAAAGTACATTGCTGCTTGCTGACTATGCACTGTTAACGTCCCCCAAATACCCCTGTGCCACTTCCAGTGGAGAAATTTGGAAATAAGGTAGGAACTTTAGGATTTACCTAATTAGGGAGTATGCAAGATACTGCCCTTGATTCTTTTTTGTAAATAAAGTTTTATTGAAACACAGCCACACCCACTCATGCATGTATTGTCTATGGCTGCTTCTTCCTTACAACAGCAGAGTTGAATAGCTGCCACCATATGTTTATTATCTGGCCCTACACAAAGTAAGTTTGTCTACCCCTAACCTAAATGGTCAATATTATTTAATTAGGAGATTGTACCAAATACTTAACGTAACCTTTAAAGCCTTTCTCTCTAAACACCTTCCTCAACCTGCTGCCCCAATTTGCCTAACTAGCTCCTACTCATACTCCAAGAGTCACTTCCTCAGAGAAGTGGCTTATGACTGCTGCCTGACCTGAAAATCACGTTCTTTGGTGACACACCTTCAAGAACACCATTCCTTATCTTACCTCATGTTCTGTTAGCTTGATTATTTGATTATAGTCTGTTTCTCCCATAGGTTGCAAAGGTCTTTAAAGAAACGAGAGGTCTGGTTTTTGTTCAGTGTCTGTGCTTAAGACACAGAGTAGGTGTTCAGAAAAATAATTGCTGAAAGAATACTTGGATTCTTGGGATACACAGACCTAATATTTGAAGTTTCAACGATCCACATACAGTTCCAATAATTTATTACAAATATTCATTGGTAGTTCCCCTCAGGTCCTGCTCTGAATCTCAAAATTGTTTGGTTAGGGCTTCCCTGGTGGCACAGTGGTTGAGAGTCTGCCTGCCGAAGCAGGGGACATGAGTTCGTGCCCCAGTCCGGGAAGATCCCACATGCCGTGGAGCGGCTGGGCCCGTGAGCCATGGCCACTGAGCCTGCACGTCTGGAGCCTGTGCTCCGCAACGGGAGAGGCCACAACAGTGAGAGGCCAGCGTACCGAAAAAAAAAATTGTTTGGTTAATGTGTGAGTTCATTAGCTAGTCAGTGAAGCTGCTGGCACCCAGGATACTTATTTTATTGCAGGCTTGCTACTCCACATTCATCTTCTCTCCTAGAGTAAATCAGGAAATAATTGTTTTAATGGTTTCTTTTTATAAAAGAAGTTCTCCTTAAAAGAAAGTCAACTGACAGTGCTGAAGGTTCTTTTTTGTTTGTTTGTTTTTGGTTTTATTTATTTATTTTTGGCTGTGTTGGGTCTTCGTTGCTACGCATGGGCTTTCTCTAGTTGCAGCGAGTGGGGGCTACTCTTCGTTGCAGTGTACAGGCTTCTCACTGTGGTGGTTTCTCTTGTTGCAGAGCACGGGCTCTAGGCATATGGGCTTTAGTAGTCATGGCATGCAGGCTCAGCAGTAGTGGCTCGTGGGCTCTAGAGCACAGGCTCAGTAGTTGTGGCGCACAGGCTTAGTTGCTCCACGGCATGTGGGATGTTCCCAGACCAGGGCTCGAACCCATGTCCCCTGCATTGGCAGGTGGATTCTTAACCACTGTGCCACCAGGGAAGGCTCATGCTGAAGGTTCTTAACTAGAATATATACATTTGGGATTCATGTAAAAGTAAAGCATTGATTTTGCAGTATTTCCAATCTGGAGAGGGAATGAATCAAACATATTCTCTGAGGAAAACAAGAAAAAATTTTCAAGGTCTTGAAATTGTTTCCATACGATTTCCTCTGCTATAAAACTATTTATCAAAATAGTGGTAAAACTAGATAGAGGTTGAAAATAAATTAACTTTGTGAAGTGAGGACACATTCAGAAAATACTCGTCTCAACAGAAACCTAAATCATGTGAAATGTAAAGTATATATTATCATTCCTCTGAAGCAAAAGAGGCTGAAAGCAGTATTGAAGCTAATGAACCAGCATTTATCATAAGTAAAATTTAGTTTGCATAGTTTAAGAATCTTTCTCTTTCAAAAAAAAATTAAGATGAGAGGCTGAAAGGTGATCACATAACCTTGTGAAGTTCTTCCTAACCAAAGGTGATCATAGAGAAAAAGGTTATAGACCAGGAAAGGCATTCATCACAAATATCACCAGAATAAAATGCATCTGTGAACATATCTGAAGAGGAGAAATAACCAAATATGTCTTCTATTGGTAGCACATAGTGTTTTGCTATATTATACTGGGAACCCCAATTGGGGGTTATAAGAATAATAACTTATGTCCATATATTGGCATTGGGTCACAAGGCTACTGTATGGATCAGTTTCATAAGTGCTATATTTGAAGAATATCTTGCAACACAACCATGAAACTTAACATCTCAGAATTTCTTTGTATTCAAATGTACTAAAATGACATTTACAGATTTGAAGGTCCCAAGACACATTCTTCATGAATGCTAACACCATTCACATCATACACTCTTCATTAGTGAGATAACACTGTACAATAGTCTGAAATATGGAAAAAATAATTTCTTTTGTTTTGATGCTCCCTCAGAAACATCAAAATGTAGAGTACACCCTCAAGCAAAGCATCTTCCTCTCCCATGCTGATGTCTTTCAGTGTTCCTATCACTCCTTTTCACCCTACAAACTTGTCCTAGACAGCATCTCCCATTCCCCTGGGTTCCAGTGACTATTTACATGCTGAAATTTCCCAAATCATTATCATCAGCTAGAGTTCTCCCGTGAGCTTTGACTTTGTTTAACTGACGCTTAGATACTTGCCTGTGAGTATCTATCAGGCATGGGAAATAAAAAGGAAAAAAAAACCCAAGTGGAAAACTCTTGTTTCCTTTTGAAATCTTTCTGTGTTTCTTTTAACCAACTTAGACATCTGAGGGTCATGCCTAACCCCTTCTTCTTCACACTCTACATCTAATCAGTTACCCAGTCTTTTTGAGTCAGGCCACTAAGAAAAAAATTCTGCCAGTCCATTCATGCCTGTCCTACTCCACTGCCACCACTGTAGTTCAGGTCATTATCACCAATCCTTTCAATTACCTCAATAACGTCCTAATGAATTGTCCTGTCCTGACCCCTCTGATTCATTTTCCTCCTAGCTGCCATCAAAAGGATTTCCTGAAACTCTTTATCAAGGCTCATAAAGTGGTTCATGATCAGATCCTTTTGTATCACTCAACCTTCCCTCCCTCCACTCCCTCTGATCCTCACTTCCTCCTTCTTCTCCATCTTTGTCCCCACACTTAAATTCCAAGCATTCCAAATTTCTCTCTGTTCCTGGAAAAGTAAGCGCTAAATGAATTGCCTGAAACATTCTGCCCCGTCCTCCCACTCCCAACCTCACTGCAAATTCTTTTTACATGAACTTCTCCTGTTCATCCTTAAAAATCTCGGGTTAGTTGTTACTTCCTCTGGGAAATCTTCCCTAACTCTTCTGAAGACCTATTTTTCTTTTTTCTGTTATATGTTCCTACAGCATCTTGTTTAATTTACTGTTGTACTTTGCTCACCATATGCTATTTACTTTAGAAATTGTTTCTCAATAGATTGTGTCACAAAGCAGAATTCCTATTCAGTTAATTTTGATATTCAAAGTTAATAAAATATATTTAGTCCATAAGAGTGACTTGATAAATATATACTGTGTGAATGAATGGATAGATCGATGGGTGGATGGATGAAAAAATGAATCAGTGAATCCATAAGCTCATTTCCACTAGCTTTTTCTAATTGATTTATTCTGCAAATATTTCTCTGAAAATCAATGACAGTCTAGGACACTTCCCAAACTTTTTGAAGGCATTAATACTACTGGCAGAAGAGTCTGAATTAGTACCCCAGAAAATGTATTAATTTGGAGGGGTTATCTGAAAACTGCATATGAACATTCAGTTATATACCATAATATGTTTGAACATATCCTAATGCAAAACAGTGTTTTTCTTACCCCATACCTCAACAAAATCTTTAGGTGAAATTTATATTCCACAAGATGCTAGTACCATGTTCATGCTGTAGTTTTGGTTATCTGCTGGCATGCTGCTACATACCCCAATAGATATGAGTATTTGAGTTTAAGATCCTATCTACCTCCAGGATTGATTTTTCCACAAGTCATGAAGGCATGTCTTCTAGTGAAGACTGGATGTAGCAAATAATAGCAAATATTCTGTGATTTCAAGCAACAATTTCTGTAGAATGCCAGTATACTTTTTGTCCCATTGTGACCTCTTTGACAGTCTAGTCTATGCTTGATAAAGAAACTAGAGGGTCAACTGGTTAACTGGGCATAAATGGAGTACCCTGAATTACAGGAAAGGCCAGCCAGAGGACATACCATGCACAGCATGCTGGTGTCTGACTACTTACCTTGACTGAACTAGCCACTGTGTGATATATTCAGGCCTTTTAAATGGTGCACTAGGTCAGTGTTAATATGCAAACTTAAAAAACAGTTGAGGAGGGAAATGCATCTACTTGAAATGTAAGTCTGCATTCGTGCTAGAAGGCAGTTCCCAGAACTGTTTATGGAAAGGGGCACCAGCTATAAGATCCCACGGCACTGTCCCCACAAAGCAAGAACTCCATCCACTCCCATGGTGGCTGACCATTTTTAGTGAGTCCCTTAGTTATTTATTCATGGGACAAGTAAAGAAATATGGTTAACCCTATACTTAAAGGGTCCTTTGTCTCAGTGACTCTTTCATCTCTTCTTGCAATTTGAAGCTGTGCTCAAAAAGGTAGTTTCTGTTCTTCCTCCACCCACCCCTCCATTTTCCCTCCTTCAACTTCAAAGTCCCATGAAGCAAGCCAGGAAACTCTTATCATTAATATTGTCTAGAGATGATTAAAACAAATATTGAGTCATTTAGCTAGAGAAGTATACAGTGAGAAGGAGGATTTTAAAATCATGCCATAAATACTGTTATGGCTTCAATATTTTTAATCATCAGTAGAGTTTTTAAGGGTGTTAGGAAAGAAAAAGGCAGAAAATACTATATTTTAAATTAAGCTTCTATTTTTAAATAATTTCCTTGTTATTTTTGATTCAAGAATTAGAAAGTGATGCTGGCAGAAGAAAAATTATAAAAATGTCAAACTCTATTATTATCAGTGTCCTTCTCCATACGGCTATGTCTTTGAGCCAAAGCCAGAAGTAGGAGTACTGCACAGTAAAGAAATCATGAATCTTGCTCTCAAATGAGCTCTAATGTCCTAGGCTCATTAGCAACCGAGCCAAGCTATTAAGAGGTCTGTAACTTCTTACAAGGACTTTGATTTAGGATTGCCCCGCATAAAAATGACTTCACCTATTAGGGCAGCAATTGTTGAATTACCAGTCTTATTTTTCCACTGCAATATAGTAACTTACTGGTAACTACTTTTAAATTAATAAGCAAGTTGATTACATTGTAGCCCATTATTTTCCTATGTATTCTCAACTCTTGCACTCAGTTGAAATTTTATATCTCAACAACAAAAGGATATTAATACTAAACTGAAATACTGATATTGTAACTAAAACTATGCCAATACTTTTCATAGAATATTGGAAAGCTATTACAAGAGACATAGAGATCATTTGGAATCAGAGCTATTCTCGAGGTATTACTAAAATCATCTCATTATTAATATATTTTCCTTTGCAATGAATTTTATGGATGCTCTAACATATCAATAAACCATCCTTTTCAATATCATTTTTTTTCCTAATTCAGCATAAAGATTTACTTTTCAATGATGAGGTCAGGGAGGTGCCCTATGACACAAAATTTAAGATGGCAGATGCCCAAGGCATCTCATTCCCTCATCCTGGTCACAGTCTTTGTCAATAATTCCCCAGAAAGAATCAACAATGGCCCAAAATGCCCTGTATTGAAAGAGTAAAGTTTTACACACTTAGTAAAGCAATAAATGCCATTCGTTGAACATTTACTATGCACCAGGCACTCTGTTGAATGCTTCACATGGATTACTGTTTTAATACAACAAGCTTGAGGCAGACATGATTACCACATATTACAGATGGAATCTGAGGTTCAGCATGGTTCAGTAACTCACACAAACCATTTATACAGCAAGGAACAAAGCCAGAGTCTAAGTCCAGGTCTGTCTCACTGGATTGAAATCAAGTGCTCTTAATCAATAAACCTTCCTATCTGTAAGGAAGGGAATGATATGGATCTTTTACTAAGTGAGCTTTTTTAAAACTGTCATTTCTTCAAAATGCATAAAGGAGCAATAGCTGAAGTTTAATACAGTATTACCAATTAGAAGTCTTGACAAATCTGCATTAATGGATACTGCCCAGTAGTCTGGTCTCATTTCCCACACCTAACACGCTATGCTCCCAACATTAATTTCCCCAGCATAGGCCATTCTGCTGATGCCATGCCCAGAACCCTTCACCAGGCCTGAGCACCCCTCTCTCAGCTGCAGCCAGGGCAGGCTGTTAATGGCTTGCGGCTGTGCCATTCCAGACACCTGCCCTATGTGGACGAGAGCTACCTGGCCTGCGACACCCAGCAAGTTACATCACTTGCATCAGCCTGACCCCTGGGCTGCAGCCAGTGGCTGACTGATATGGGGTGTATAATCCTGACACCTCATTCCGCAATGAGGAAACTCTTTCTGTGATGAACTTCTCTCTCTAGACCACACCGTGGGTCAGGTTGAGGCTCCGCTTCTGAAATAACATCTGTCCAGTTTCTCCCCCATCCCTTTACGGCTTCCCTCCCTCTCATGGATTTCCTCTGAGAGCACTCCCTCAGTAGTTACTCACACTACAGTTCCTGCCTTGGGCTCTGTTTCTAGATACTCTGCTTGGAAGACCTGCTGCTCTTCTCTCTCTAACCTTTCTCTTATTTAATCCCAACACATCCTCCAAGTCCCAGCACAAGTACACCTGTCCTAGAATGTTCTCTTTGTTTACTCACCTGGCAGTGATTCTCATCCTCCTCTATATTCTCAGATACCTATTTGCCTAAGTTCCCTCTGTTAGAGTTTAATTATAATTTCTTTTTTCTGTGAACACTCATTTCTTTTCCAATCCATAATATAGTTATGCAGTTGAAGCTTGAACAACACCACAGTTGGGGTGCCAAAAATCCATGAAGACCATGCAGCACTATACAGTTGACCCTTGAACACAGAAGTTTGAACTGTGAGGGTCCACTTATAGGAGAATTTTTTCAGCAGTAAATACTAGAGTACTACAAAGTCCATGGTTGGTTGAAACCGAGGATGCGGAGGACCCTCAGATAAGGAGGGCGATCTATAAGTTGTATGTGGATTTTCAACTATTTGGAGGTCTGTGCCCCTAATCCGCACAACTCATTGTTCAAGGATCAACTACAGTATGTGCTTATTGAAAAAAATGCACGTGTAAGTGGACCCGCATAGCTCAAACCCATGTCATTCAAGAATCAACAGTATGCTTTCTTGAAGGCAGGTAACCTACTTCATTTAAACCTACAACAACACTAAGCACATAAAAATATATTAATAATTGCCTGCTAAAAGAACGTGTTGAATGTTCAGTTATCAATAGAGGTATTATGTTAAATTATAAATATAGGTAACAAAATGCTTTAAAATGCTTTCTCCATATAAGAATTTTTTCCTTTAGTCTTCACTGTGCCTTTCCAGTGCCAGGTGAAGGAGAGCAAAGGAGATGGGCTCTTGCGACTGCAAAAGGCTTGGGCACCCAAACCCTCCTGAGTCAACTGAAAGACTGGTCAGAGCAAGAAAAGAGGATACCATTGCCAGGAAATGAGAGGAGTAGTTTGGGCTCCTATTCTTACCTTCTCACACAGTCACTAATAAAACTAGCCCTTCAGGAAATGAATCCTGCTTCAAGGGACATGCAAAAGAAAGCTAGCACCTCTCACCAGAGACACGTTTAGCTACCAAGGTTCACAGCTGTAGGCTACAGTCATTCTAAATTACAACTTAATTCACTGCACCAAAAGACAGCTCGCTAGTATAGACAAAACAATTGGGAATGATCAGCTTAGTGATGATAATTCTATCATTAATCAGCAAACACATTCTAAAAACAAGTATCCTAACAAGTTAAGAGAAATACATTATCAGAATAAGAATACAATTTCTAACAACTGAATTTTCTATCATGAAACAAAAGTTTATTTATTGATATTCAGGAACAAATTTTAGAGAAAAGCTGTTTGAGCAAAATTTTAATAGACTGTTTTTCTTAATAAAAGTGTGTTTATGTCTGTTGAACCTTTGAACCTTATCCAACTTAAGTTATAAGCCCCAAATAAGCCATCTTCTTATCCGTACCCATAGGGGGTTGGTAAAATCAAAAGCAGCTGCAAAAACTCATACAGACTCTTAACACAGTAGGTCATGTAATATAGAAGAGAACTATTTAAAGTGACAGTATATTTGAAGGCTCATCACACTCTTAATTTCCACCTTTATTTCTTGAATTCAAACTCTATAATATTCTATCCATACAGAAATTTTAAAAAATAACTTGTAGCATAATAAAAGTCACCATAAGTTTGCATTCTTTCAAGAACTGATTATTAAACAAAACAAAACAAAAAGACTTATGATGAGGGGAGGAGTCTAGATGGCCGTGTGGGAAGATGCAGAGTTAGCATCTCTGCATAACTAGGGCTCCTGCCGGACGCTGGTGGGGAACCCTGACACCCAAGGAGACAGGAATAACCCCCAAGCGAACCAGTAGGACATTAGGGGACTGAGGGGGGGAGGAGAAGTGGAGGTTGGACAAGACCAGTACCCCTGAGGGGTGGCTGAGAGGGGAGAGGGGTTCCCACGCCTGGAGGAACCTTCGGGGGCTCAGATCAGAAGGGAGCAGGCCCAGCATTTCCCCTGCACAATCGGCCAGGGAAGTCTGCCCAGCTCTTGGGCCAGGTCCCACGCCCTCAGAGGCCCCCTCCGGACTGGGTTAGTCCTGGGGCTATAGAAGGGAGACCAGGAGAGAACAGGAGAGGCACGCGGGAGGGGCCCTCCAGGACGAGAGGAGGAGCAGAGGGCATTTGCTCCACCCACCAGTGCCCAGGGAGCCTGCTAAGCTCCCAGGCCATTCTCCCGCTCTCCAAAGCCCACTCCAGGCTGCATGGGCCCTGGGGGCATGGGAGGGAGGTCGGGGAGATCAGGAGAGGCACACAGGAGGGGCCCTCCAGGACAGGAGGAGCAGAGGGCACTTGCCCCTTCCAATCAAGCCCAGAAAGACTGCTAGGCTCCCAGGTAGAGTCCCCCACCCTCTGAGCCCAGAGGTGGGAGGCACCCCTGGGCCCCTTTTATTCTGTTGAGCCTAAGCGCCACCTCCCACACACCTCAGCCCTTTCCATCCCTGTGGGTACTAAGCATAGGCCCTGCACACCACCCAAACCTCACCCCTGCTTAGGCCCTACCCTCCACAGCCAAGGCCTTTTCCACCTTTTTTTTTTCCTCCTCCTCTTTTTTACTACTGTGGTTCTGTTTTATCTTCTGGTTGTTATTTCATCTATATTTTTTAAACTATTTTTTTCTAACACAGCTGTTAGTTTTATAGTCCAATTTTATTTTACTTTATTTATTTATTTATTTATTTTTTGCACTACACAGGCCTCTCACTGTTGTGGCCTCTCCCGTCGCGGAGCACAGGCTCTGGACGCGCAGGCTCAGTGGCCATGGCTCATGGGCCTAGCTGCTCCGTGGCATGTGGGATCTTCCCGGACCGGGGCACGAACCCATGTCCCCTGCATCGGTAGGCGGACTCTCAACCACTGTGCCACCAGGGAAGCCCTAGTCTAATTTTATTTTTTACTTTGTCATTGTCCTTTCCACCCCACCCCACCCCACACACTTTGCCGGATCTTGGTTCACAAGCCAGGGATCAGACCAAAGCTCCTGCGGTGGGAGCTCCAAGTCCGAACCACTGAACTAACAGAGAACCTCAGACCCCAGGGAATAGTCATTGGAGTGAGGTCTCCCAGAGGTCCTCCACTCAGCACCAAGACCCAGCTCTACACAACAGCCTACAGACTGCAGTGCTGGAAGCCTCAGGCCAAACAACCAGTAAGGCAGTAACACAATTCCACTCATAAAAAAAAGGAAAAAAAATTAGATGTCAAAAAAATGTCACAATGAAGGAGCAAGGTTAAAAGCTACAAGACCAAATAAATGAAGAGGAAATAGGCAATCTACCTGAAAAAAAATTCAGAGTAATGATAGTAAAGATGATCTAGAATGTCAGAAATAGAATGGAGGCACAGACTGAAAAAATGCAAGGAATGTTTAACAAAGATCTAGAAGAACTAAAGAACAAACACAGATGAACAACACAATAATTGAAATGAAAAATACACTAGAAGGAATCAGTAACAGAATAACTGAGGCAAAAGAACGAATAATGAGCTGGAAGAGAAAATGGTGGAAATATCTGCCAAGAGCAGAATAAAGAAGAAAGAATGAAAAGAACTGAAGACTATCTCAGAGACCTCTAGGACAACACTAAACGCATCAACATTCACATTATAGGAGTCCCAGAAGAAGAAAAGAAAAAGAAAGGGTCTGAAAAATATCTGAAGAAATTATAGTGGAAAAGTCCTTAACATGGGAAAGGAAATAGTCACCCAAGTCCAGAAAGCACAGAGAGTCCCACACAGGATAAACCCTAGGAGAAACACATCAAGATACATATTAATAAAACTAACAAAAATTAAATTCAAAGAAAAAATATTAAAAGCAGCAAGGGAAAAACAAAAAATAACATACAAAGGAATCCCCATAAGATTATCAGCTGATTTTTCAGCAGAAACTCTGCAGGCCAGAAGGGAGTTGCATGATATATTTAAAGAGAAAAATTTACAACCAAGATTACTCTACCTGGCAAGGATCTCATTCAGATTCTATGGAGAAATCAAAAGCTTTTCAGACAAGCAAAAGCTAAGAGAATTCAGCACCACCAACACAGCTTTACGCTAAAGAAAGTTCCCTAGGTTGGAAACACAAGAAAAGAAAAAGAACCACAAAAACAAACCCAGAACAACTAAGAAAATGGTAACAGGAAGTACATATCGATAATAACCTTGAATGTAAATGGATTAAATGCCCCAATCAAAAGACACAGAATGGTTTAATGGATACAAAAACAAGACCCATATGTATGCTGTCTACAAGAGACCCACTTCAGACCTAGGGACACATGCAGACTGAAAGTGAAGGGATGGAAAAAGATACTCCATGCAAATGGAAATCAAAAGAAAGCTGGAGTAGCAACACTCATATCAGATAAAATAGACTTTAAAATAAAGACTGTTACAGGAAATAAGGAAGGACACTACATAATGATCAAGGGATCAATCCAAGATGAAGATATAACAATTACAAATGTTTATGCACACAACACAGGAGCACCTCAATACCTAACACAAACGCTAACAACCATGAAAGGGGAAATTGACAGTAACACAATAATAGTAGGGGACTTTAACACCTCACTTACACCAATGGACAGATCATCCAAAATGAAAATAAATAACGAAACACAAGCTTTAAATGGCATAATAGACCAGATAGGTTTAATTGATATTTATAGAACGTTCCACCCAAAAGTGGCAGAATACATTTTCTTCTCAAGTGCACATGGAACATTCCCCAGGACAGATCACATCTTGTGTCACATCAAGCCTCAGAAAATTTAAGAAAACTGAAATAGTAACAAGCATCTTTTCTGACCAAAATGCTATGAGATTGGAAATCAATTACAGGAAAAAAACTGTAAAAACCACAAATACATGGAGGCTAAACAGTGTGCTACTAAATAATCAAGAGATCACTGAAGAAATCAAAGAAAAAATTTAAAAAATACAAAGAAACAAATGACAATGAAAACACAATGACCTAAAACCTATGGGATGTAGCAAAAGCAGTTCTAAGAGGGAAGTTTGTATTAATTCAATCTACCTCAAGAAACAAGAAAAATCTCAAATAAACAATCTAACCCTACACCTACCAAAGAAAACCCAAAGTCAGTAGAAGAAAAGAACTCATAAAGATCAGAGCAGAAATAAATGAAACAGAAACGAAAAAAACAATAGCAAAGATCAATAAAACTAAAAGATGGTTCTTTGAGAAGATAAACAAAACGGATAAAGCATTAGTCAGACTCATCAAGAAAAAAAGGGAGAGGATGCAAATCAATAAAATTAGAAATGAAAATGGAGAAATCACAACCAACAATGCAGAAATAAAAAGGATTATAAGAGATTACTACAAACAACTATATGCCAATAAAATGGACAACCTGGAAGAAATGGACAAATTCTTGGAAAGGTACAATTTTCCAAGACTGAAACAGGAAGAATTAGAAAATATAAACAGACATATCACAAGTAATGACATTGAAACTGTAATTACAAATCTTCCAACAAAGTCCAAGACCAGATGGCTTCACAGGTGAGTTCTAGCAAGCATTTAGAGAAGAGCTAACACCAATTCTTCTCAAATTCTTCCAAAAAATTGCAGAGGGAGGAACACTCCCAAATTAAATCTATGAAGCCACCATCACCCTGATACCAAAACCAGAAAATGATATCACAAAAAAAGAAAATTATAGGCAAATACCATTGATGAACACAGACACAAAAATCCTGAACAAAACACTAGCAAACAGAATCCAACAACATATTAAAAGGATCATATACCATGATCAAGTGGGATTTATCCCAGGGATGAAAGATTTCTTCAATATATGCAAATCAATCAGTGTGATACACCATATCAACAAATTAAGGAATAAAAACCATATGATCATCTCAATAGATGCAGAAAAAGCTTTTCACAAAATTCAACACCCATTTATGATAAACACTCTCCAGAAAGTGGGCATAGAGGGAACCTACCTCAACATAATAAAGGCCATATACAACAAACGCACAGCAAACATCATTCTCAATGGTGAAAAACTGAAAGCATTTCCTCTAAGATCATGAACAAGACAAGGATGTCTACTCTCAACACTACTATACAACGTAGTCTTGGAAGTCCTAGCCATGGCAATCAGAGAAGAAAAAGAAATAAAAGGAATGCAAATTGGAAAAGAAGAAGTAAAACTGTCACTGTTTGCAGATGACATAATACTATACATAGAGAATCCTAAAAATGCCACCAGAAAACTACTAGAGCTAATCAATGAATTTGGTAAAGTTGCAGGATACAAAATTAATGCACAGAAATCTCTTGCATTCCTATACACTAATGATGAAAAATCTGAAAGAGAAATTAAGGAAAAACTCCCATTTACCATTGCAACAAAAAGAATAAAATACCTAGGAATAAACGTACCTAGGGAGACAAAAGACCTGTATGCAGAAAACTATAAGACACTGATGAAAGAAATTAAAGATGATACCAACAGATGGAGAGATATACCATGTTCTTGGATGGGAAGAATCAATATTGTGAAAATGACTATACTACCCAAAGCAATCTACAGATTCAATGCAATCCCTATGAAATTACTAATGGCATTTTTTAATGAACTAGAACAAATAATCTTAAAATTTGTATGGAGACACAAAAGACCCTGAATAGCAAAAGCAGTCTTGAGGGAAAAAAACGGAGCTGGAAGAATCAGACTCCCTGACTTCAGACTATACTACAAAGCTACAGTAATCAAGACAATATGGTACTGGCACAAAAACAGAAACATAGACCAATGGAACAAGATTGAAAGCCCAGATATAAACTCATGCACCTTTGGTCAACTAATCTATGACAAAGGAGGCAAAGATAGACAATGGAGAAAAGACAGTCTCTTCAATAAGTGGTGCTGGGAAAACTGGACAGCTACATGCAAAAGAATGAAATTAGAACACTCCTTAACACCATACACAAAAGTAAACTCAAAATGGATTCAAGACCTAAATGCAAGACCAGACACTATAAAACTCACAGAGGAAAACATAGGAAGAACACTCTTTGACATAAATCACAGCAAGATCTTTTTTGATCCACCTCCTAGAGTACTGGAAATAAAAACAAAAATAAACAAATGGGAACTAATGAAACTTCAAAGCTTTTGCACAGCAAAGGAAGCCATAAACAAGACTAAAAGACAACCCTCAGAATGGGAGAAAATATTTGCAAACAAATCAATGGACAAAGGATTAATTTCCAAAATATATAAACAACTCATGCAGCTCAATATTAAAAAAACCCAATCCAAATATGGGCAGAAGATCTAAATAGACGTTTCTCCAAAGAAGACATACAGAGGGCCAAGAGCACACAAAAAGCTGCTCAACATCACTAATAATTAGAGAAATGCAAATCAAAATTACAATGAACTATCACCTCACACCAGTTAGAATGGGCATCATCAGAAAATCCACAAACAACAAATGCTGGAGAGGGTATGGAGAAAAGGGAACCCTCTTGCACTGTTGGTGGGAATGTAAATTGATACAGCCACTATGAAGTACAGTATGGAGATTCTTTAAAACACTAAAAATAGAACTTCCCTGCTGGCACAGTGGTTGAGAATCTGCTTGCTAATGCAGGGGACATGGGTTCGAGCCCTGGTCTGGGAGGATCCCACATGCCGTGGAGCATCTAGGCCCATGAGCCACAACTACTGAACCTGCGTGTCTGAAGCCTGTGCTCCGCAACAAGAGAGGCCATGATAGTGACAGGCCCATGCACCGTGATGAAGAATGGCCCTTGCTTGCCACAACTAGAGGGAGCCCTCACACAGAAACGAAGACCCAACACAGCAAAAATAATTAAATAAATTACTAAACTCCTACCCCCAACATTTTAGAAAAAAAAAAAAAACACTAAAAATATAGAATTACCATATGATCCAGCAATCCCACTACTGGGCATATACCCAGAGAAAACCATAATTCAAAAAGACACATGCACCTCAATGTTCACTGCAGCACTCTTTACAATAGCCAGGTCATGGAAGCAACCTAAATGCACATCGACAGATGAATGGATAAAGAAGATGTGGTACATATATACAATGGAATATTACTCAGCCATAAAATGGAATGAAATTGGGTCATCTGTTGTGATGTGGATGGATCTAGAGACTGTCATACAGAGTGAAGTAAGTCAGAAACAGAAAAACAAATATCGTATATTAACGCATGTATGTGGAGCCTAGAAAAATGGTACAGATGAATCAGTTTACAGGGCAGAAGTTGAGACACAGATGTAGAGAACGTATGGACAAAAAAAAAAAAGAAAGAAAATCCTAAAGATGCCACCAGAAAACTACTAGAACTAATCAATGAATTTGGTAAGGTCACAGAGTACAAAACTGATGCACAGAAATCTCTTGCATTCCTGTATACTAACAACAAAAAATCAGAAAGAGAAATTAAGGAAACAATCCCATTTACCATGGCAACAAAAAGAATAAAATACCTAGGAATAAACCTACCTAAGGAGGCGAAAGACTTGTACTCAGAAGACTATAAAACACTGATGAAAGAAACCAAAGATGACATAAAGAGATGGAGAAATATACCATGTTCTTGGAGTGGAAGAATCAATGTTTTGAAAATGACTATACTACCCAAAGCAATCTACAGATTCAGTGCAATCCCTATCGATCTACCAATGGCATTCTTCACAGAATTAGAACAAAAAACTTTACAATTCGTATGGAAACACAAAAGACCCTGAATAGCTAAAGCAATCTTGAGAAAGAAAAACGAAGCCAGAGGAATCAGGCTCGCCTACTTCAAACTATACTACAAAGCTACAGTAATCAAGAGAGTATGGTACTGACACAAAAACAGAATATAGATCAATGGTACAAGACAGAAAGCCTAGAGATAAACCCACAAACCTATGTTCACCTAATCTATGACAAAGGATGAAAGCATATACAATGGAGAAAAGACAGTCCCTTCAATAAGTGGTGCTGGGAAAACTGGACAGCTACATGTAAAAGAATGAAATTAGAACACTACCTAATACCCTATACAAAAATAAACTCAAAGTGGATTAAAGACCTAAATGTAAGACCAGATACTATAAAACTCTTAGAGGAAAACATAGTAAAAACACTCTTTGACATAAACCACAGCAAGATATTTTCTGACCCACCTCTTAGAGTAATGGAAATAAAAATAAACAAATGGGAACTAATTAAACTTGAAAGCTTTTGCACAGCAAAGGAAACCATAAACAAGATGAAATGACAACCCTCAGAATGGGAGAAAGTATTTGCAAATGAAACAGCAGACAAAGGATTAATCTCCAAAATATATAAACAGCTCATGAAGCTCAATATCAAAAAAAGAAACAATTAAAAAATGGGCAGAAGACCTGAATAGATATTTCACCAAAAAAGACATACAGATGGCCAAGAGACACATGAAAACATGCTCAACATTACTAATTATTAGAGAAATGCAAATCAAAACTACAATGAGATATCATATTGCATCAGTCAGAATGGCCATTATCAAAAAATCTAGAAACAATAAATGCTGGAAAGGCTGTAGTGAAAAAGGAGCCCTCCTGCACTGTTGGTGGGAATGGAAATTTATACAGCCACTAAGGAGAACAGTATGGAGGTTCCTTAAAAACTAAAAAAAGAACTACCGTATGACCCAGCAATCCCACTTGAGCATATACCCTGAGAAAACCATAATTCAAAAAGAGTCATGTACCAAAATGTTCATTGCAGCACTATTTACAATAGCCAGGACATGGAAGCAACCTAAATGTCCATCGACAGATGAATGGATAAGAAAGATATGACATATATATACAATAGAATATTAGCCATGAAAAGAAACAAAATTGATTTTTTTGTAATGAGGTGGATGGACCTAGAGTCTCTCATACAGAGTGATTAAGTCAGAAAGAGAAAAACAAGTACCGTATGCTAACACATATATATGGAATCTAAAAAAAAAAAAAAAAAAGTACTGATGAACCTAGTGGCAGGACAGGAATAAAGACGCAGACATAGAGAATGGACTTGAGGACATGGGAGGGGCAGGGGTAAGCTGGGGCGAAGTGAGAGTAGCATAGACATATATATACTACTGAATATAAAATAGATAGGTAGTGGGAAGCAGCAGCATAGCACAGGGAGATCAGCTTGATGCTTTGTGATGACCTAAATACATGGGATAGGGAGGATGGGAGGGAGGCTCAAGTGGGAGGCGATTTGGGGATATATGTATGCATATAACTGATTCACTTTGTTGTACAATAGAAACTAACACAGCACTGTGAAGCAATTATACCCCAACGAAGATCTATTAAAAAAGCAAAAAAGCCTTGTGACTAAAATATGATGTGGGGCTAGAAGATTATTTCAATTTTCATAAGAATTAAACTTGGTAATTTGCAATCATAATAATGCTAGTGATTTGCAGCTTATAACTTATACATTTTAAGGAAAGTGATATCATACTTTCCCCCTAAAAGCCAAATTCTTTATTTCACTCGAGTTATTTAATCCTGAAAAAAAAATTACTTCCACTTATTTTCAACCCAGATTCTAGTTGTTTATTATTCCTTTCTGGACCTCAAAATAACTGAAACACCAGCTGTAATTGTATTTGGTGTTGATCTTCACACAGCCTTAGACCTGAGCCTACCTCTGGGAACACCAATGTCATATCTTCCACTTACAGAGCACTTTTGATTTTCCTTGTCTATACAAATACTAACATTGTTGCTATGGTTTTTGTATGCAGAATATTAATTTGCTTTAAAAATAAAAATATATTAACCCAGGTATTTAAAACTACACAGGAAATTGTAATATAAAAATAAAGTATATTCTCAACGAACTGGGAATTCATGTGAACTGCCTTTAGAAATTGGAATGTCAGTGATAATTTAAGATTTCAAAACTTCTGTTAAATTGTACAAATGTGATTATTTTAAAGTGCTATTGCATCCTGTGGAGACCAAAGGAAAAGTTTGTTTGTTTTTTTAAAAAAAGGTTACACTTTGTCATCTTCCCTATAGGTGCATTAACCCTACTGAACCGGCCAAGATGTGAGCCAGAACTAACAGTTGTAATTGGTCCCAAATTTCACCTGCTCAGTTGTCTTGACCTGTAACAAATGAGAGCAATGGAGGAAGAAGCCCTAGTGGTCTCCTTCAGAGTTTGGGAATTATAGAAACTGAACTTGGCAAAGTGTCCTCTGTAGTCTTTGACTATAAGTATCACCTGCTTCCAACTATTGTCTCCCTACAGTCTGTTTTCCAGAGAGCAGGCAGAGTATCATCGTATTAAACAAGCACAGTTTCAAAACCTTCTATTCGTTTCCCATGCACTTATAATAAGGCTCAAACAAAGCCCCACAGTTAAAAGGACCCTACAAGATCGATCTGGCCCCTGCATGTCTTCTGATTTTACCTCATACCACCCTTGCCCTGTACTGTAGCTTTTATGACTCACAGTACTGTAGCTTTTAGCTTTGTTTCTGTTCTTTAAACATAAGAAGTTCATCCCACATGAGACATTCATTCACGTCTCAGGATCTCTGAGTCTCTCTGTCCTTCTAGAGCCACCTGCACCTTAGATCTCTCATAGCTGGAAAGGCCTTCAGTTGAGTTTCAGCTAACACATTGCCTCTTTTAGCAGAGCCTTTCCTGACCTCCCAGTCAAATTGACTCCCACCTCATGAACTAGCACAACACCCTAGCAATGATGGACCTGAGGCTTGGAATCTTAATGGTCTTTAGACACTGAATAACTTAGAAACAACCTGAGATGCAAAGTTCAGACTCAAATTTGCTTTCCTCAGTAGAGAATGGGGTCTTCTTCCTAGAAGCCTATGCAAACCTTGTGCTCTTGATTGGCAGGGATTCCCCTACACTCTTGAACAGGAGGGTAGTTTTTTAAATGTCTGGCAAATATATTCATCAGGTATTCCTCAGTATAGATTCTGGTGGTCTCCTCAGTACAATATCAGACAGGAGTCACATGTACCGTGAAGAGTGGTGAGGAGTGTGTCTCCAAGCTTGACATATAGCAAGTGGGTATACAAGCAGAGCACATGAGGTCAATCTAACAGTGCCCACACAGATATTTTGCTCAATGAATACTTAATTTAAAAAATTGATATTGACTGTTCTTTGTGTTGTTCTTTGGTACCTTTTAAAAAATATTTATTTGTTTTCTTTTCCTTCTAAAATTTATTTCGTTAATATTTCTATTTTTATTAATGTTTGATTTAGTATGTTTTGGGGAATGGTAGAGCACTTCAATCTATGTGTTCACTAGCAGTCAGTCAGACAAGCCCCACTGGGCACAGGTGGTAATGAAAGCTTCCCTGATGCTGCTTTCTGTCTCAGTGCAAAGAGCCTAGCCCTGAAAGCTTTATAGCAGCAAGAATGAATCGAGGCTGTTGACTCCTGGACACATCCCTGTTCCATATTCCCAATGATATTATGTAAGTTTCTCTAACAATCTGCATAAAATTTGTGAGCACATTTTCCCACCTACACTTGAGTTAGTCATTAAAATTTAGACCTTCACTAGTTGGGTAATGAGGAAGAATTTTGACCTTGAAATGTGTTTTATGCAATACTTCTACAGTGAAATTTAATTAATCAATTGTAGGTTCAAACCAAAAGGACAGTTTTCCTGTGTACAGTACTTTCATTATCCCAAGTACCTTATTTGCTGAGCTGATCTTTGCTCTTCTTAAAGAGCACAGAATTAACTATTTAATAAAGAAAAGCTCATTTCTCAGGACCTACTTTTTCCTTAATTTATCTCATTTTAAAATGTGAATGAATAGATACTTTTTATGAATATTTAGCATTGAGACAACAATTGAACCATTAATCAAAATAATAAGGGTTTTTCGATCTATTCAGTTAAATGTGGCCTTTAAACACAATGCCTTTCTTTAAAAGAGCTGGCACATTCTCTGAGGCCTTGTCCAAGAAAATCCCTTGAGTTCAAATTAGTTTTCTTTTATTTTCAGTCTCTGTTCTCATGTATTGTTTTAGTTTATTTATTTGAGTTGAAAGGCCTATGTGTTAACCAGGAACAACAGAAGAGACCTCCAGAAGTTGTCCACAGAAGGTAAAAATTACAGAGGAGACTTGTATTTCCTAAAAAGAATTTAACTCAGATATTCAGTTGCTTTTAAACAAGGGTCTAACGTATAAACTTGTACAACTGAGCCTTGAATAACTCAGGGGTTAGGAGCACAGGGGCGCTGACCCTCCCCCCACCCCCACCCCACTTCAGTCAAAAATCTGCCTACTGCTATCTCTGCCTCAAAAACAAAAGAACTGATAAATGACTCCTTAGGGCAGGAAGCTGAAACAATTTGAATAGAATCAGGACCTCAAACCCTAGTTTGATTCCACATATTGTGATCTCTAATTGAACACAAACTTTTCCCCACACTTAAAGGTCCTTAAAACAAAAATACAAGTACTATATTTATTGAAAACAAAATCCACATATAAGTGGATGCATGCAGTTCAGGCCCGTGTTGTTCAAGGGTCAACTGTCCTAATAGAGAACATAGCAACAGTTACATTTTAAAATCTATGAAAAATTTCTGACCATTGTTTAGCAAAAAAGCAAATAAAAACATTTGCATTTCAGATACCAAGTTGAACCCAATGTGAAGTCCTACTAATTGAAAAGTTCTTCATAAAAAATCTAGTTCTGATCTATTACTATTTAAATATCAAACAAAGGTATTCAAACAAATGTTCTATTCCTGATAAGTTTATCGTGGATTTCAATCTTTCTTAGTGACAATTAATATTATCCTAAAAAAGTGTTTTAGACTAGACTATTCTAAGAATTTTTTTGAAAAGCTGGTTTATATATCTAATCTTCCAAAGAACAAGCTATATTCCAACAGAAATGAAGAACTATGGGAATAGAAGTATAGGCCATTGGTTACTATTTTAATGTATTGCCGATACGCTTAAAAAAGGGAACACTAGAATAATAGATGACTTTAAATGGATTCAAATATTGCTATACCAAGGGGGAAAAATATTGGCAGCCATTTTAAAGATTCTTTTTTTTTTTTTGCAGTATGCGGGCCTCTCACTGCTGTGGCCTCTCCTGTTGAGGAGCACAGGCTCTGGACGCGCAGGCTCAGCGGCCATGGCTCACGGGCCCAGACGCTCCGCGGCATGTGGGATCTTCCCGGACTGGGGCACGAACCCGTGTCCCCTGCATCGGCAGGCAGACTCTCAACCACTGCACCACCAGGGAAGCCCTAAAGATTCATTTTTAAACATTATAAAACAAATGTAACTCAGGAGATACTTTAAAACTGTTTAAAAACAATTTTTAGATACCATAATAATGCCATTGCTATTATTTGTTTGTTTGCAAACACCCACACTCAGAAACCTATACACTTTAAATTACTTCTCATTTCCTTTAGAGAGCTTGGTCCCTCTGAGCTGGAAGAAGAAGAAATGAATGATTCAAATAAAGAAGAAACAAGATAGGAGTAAAATAAAAATTGACAAATCCCAATTTTCTTTCACAGTGTTATCTGTTATAGTTTGGTTGATGACCACATTATTAAATCTGATTCATATCTTGAGGCCAATTTTCCACTAAATATAATATAACAGAGTTGTGTTTTCCAACGTACAAACTAATATATCTGAAGAGTTTTATGTAACCTGTGCAAGAGAAAAATAAAATGATACTGGCACAGCCATCACTACACCCAAATGTCAAACAGAGCAAAATATTTCACTCAGAACAGAGATCACTGCCCTTCTTTATTTAGTTTTCTAATATACGGTCAGCTCAGTACTTCTAAAAAAATATAAACTCTTCCTCCCAATTGATATTTACAAATATATATATATATATATATATATATATATATATATTTGGAGTAAGATTAATAAATCCTTGAAAGTATATTTTTTTCATGATTTAAAGGATCTTAACAACATACTAGTCACTGCAGCTGCTTGTGCTATTGCTGAACTTCATTTTATGATACTCTCACATAAATTGTTCATAAGGGGACTCCTCTTATAGACTCTTGAAACAAGAATGTATCCTGTACATTTATGTTACAGGTTTATTATGATAGATTGTTCTTGCCACAGAACTGGAAACCACCAAGCCAGTTTATAAAATCTGTTAATAAAAACAGTGCTCACACTAAAGCAAACATTTACCGAGCAACCCAAGCTTACCCAACATATATTCAATTTTCCAAATAAAATCAGAAATGTCCTGCTACGTGAGACATGTGTGTGTAATAAGAGCAAACATTTTTGATTTTTACTTTTCTTATTAAACTTAAATGAAGATGACTTTGATGAAGTACATGTTTTTTGAATTTCAGGTGATATACCTATGAAACACTAAATGTTGTATTTTTTTCAACACAATTGAAAGGGACATATGGTTTAGCTTACCAAGTGATTGAATGCCAACGTTCATCTACTCAGATTCAAACCTGTTCTTTAATATTTGCTTCAGCGTACTGAAATTTGAAAGTAGAGATTCTAAACATTGTAGAAATTCAGCCCATGATGAAGCAAATTGGAGCCAAACACAATGACAGCAGAGTACTCTGCAGTCCCCTGTCCTATAAAATTATGCCAACATTCACTATGGGAGAGGTGAATTGTATTTGACAACATATTCCCAGACACTATGTAATGAATCTTCAAACTTCAGTTAGACTACCAAACGTAAGGTAGATAGATAGTGGGAAGCAGCCGCAGAGCACAGGGAGATCAGCTCGGTGCTTTGTGACCGCCTGGAGGGGTGGGATGGGGAGGGTGGGAGGGAGGGAGATGCATGAGGGAGGGGATGTGGGAACAGATGTATATGTATGACTGATTCACTTTGTTATAAAGCAGAAACTAACAAAAAAAAATAAAAAAATAAAAAAAAATAAAAAATAAAAAATTAAAAAAAAAAAAAAAAAAACTTCAGTTAGAACCTATCAGAAAGAAAAACAAACACAATTTCACTAAGATGCTGCCTTCATAAGAAAAACAAGTCAGTTGGAAAATATAGCAAGTTCGACATCATTGGCTGCTCATCAGGCATTCCTTTCTGAGGTCAGGTATTGCATAAATGCAGATTCTTTTAGTAACAAGAGAGATCACTCCCATTTTAAAAATACAGGGCGGGCTTCCCTGGTGGCGCAGTGGTTGAGAATCTGCCTGCCAATGCAGGGGACATGGGTTCGAGCCCTGGTCTGGGAAGAGCCCACATGCTGTGGAGCAACTGGGCCCATGAGCCACAGCTACTGAGCCTGCGCGTCTGGAGCCTGTGCTCCGCAACAGGAGAGGCTGCGATAGTGAGAGGCCCCCGCACCGCGATGAAGAGTGGCCCCCACTTGCCGCAACTAGAGAAAGCCCTCACACAGAAACGAAGACCGAGCACAGCCAAAAAAAAAAAAAAAAAAAAAAAAAAAAAATACAGGGCATTCAACTCATTTGATACCCTTTCAATCAACAACAATTCTATAATCCAGTCTTTAATGATGGTTCTTTGCCACTACTTACACCAAAGATTTTTTTTTTAAAGTGCACTGAATAGCACTGTTTATGAAAGGTGATCAGCATATTCAAAGCTCAAAAGGAAAAACACAACCTTCTGGGATACCATGCGTGGAACATATAAAACATCTACATGTTGGTTTAAATTAACCTAGACGAAGAATGTTGAAGGTTTCCCCCCAGATGGGTTACATTCTTCAGGGATTTGGATTCAGACTATTCATATGATAAATTTCCCAGTGCTTCACACAGATAACATTTTAATAAATGTTTTGTCAGTTTAAATGAAATGGTTTGTCTGTTTTTAACCTCTTTCCTCGCCAGTGTTTACTAGTAATTTGCAGAATTTTGGCCGTGGGAAAAGCATTCATGAGAGGACCAAAGTGATGAGTCTAGTTAGCTTATAAACTGGGATAATAATGCTGCCTTTGTTAATGCATTAAGAGATGAATAGAGTGTTTGGTCGTTTTAAGGTTTCACTGAGGTTCTTTTGATGAAACTTTTCCTTTGATGTAACATTTTAATTTAAGATCTTATGGCAGTAAACAAAGCACTTGGTAGAAAATAGTGAATTTTGCATAACACGGTGTCTAAAGATAGCCATATGTGAAAGATCTCAGTCATACAAAACACTATTTTAATTACATTTTGATAATTGGAAGTGATAACTGCCTACTAGGTAAGAAATAAGATTGTGTAAAAAATAGTCCATATCGGGCTTCCCTGGTGGAGCAGTGGTTGAGAGTCCACCTGTCGATGCAGGGGACACGGGTTCCTGCCCCAGTCCGGGAAGATCCCACATGCTGCGGAGCAGCTGGGCCCGTGAGCCATGGCCGCTGAGCCTGTGCGTCCGGAGCCTGTGCTCCGCAACGGGAGAGGCCACAACAATGAGAGGCCCGCGTACCGCAAAAAAAAAAAGTCCATATCACCCCAGCATTTTCTACATACCTTTTTACAGTAATCATATGGTCATATGCTATTATTTATTTGTATGTTTGTCAGTGATGTGCACCAACATTTTTACCCCTAGAATGTGAGCCAGTTGAAAGCAAGAGTCATTTATGTTAATATCAAAAAGAAAAGAAAGGCAAAATCACAGAAAGCAAGGGAGAATAGAAAGAAGGGGGCTTTACCAATCATCTAGTCCTACAGTTATCTGTGGTCACACATCAGGGACTAAATACATCAGTTAGTGAAAGAACTATACCTGAAAAAGGCCATCTATTTCTCAGGCCAATATTCTTCCCCCAACAGAACCATGTGGTTTTTTTTTCTCCCCAAAGAAAAAGTAATAACAATAATAAGACAACAAAGCTACTAAAATAATTAGCATAATCTATCATCATTAGTTTGTCTTATTCAGTAGGAGGAAAAATACAGGTATTTGTTTGTTGCTCTTTCATTAATAAGGGATGTAGATGACAACTTTCTCTTTGCCATTCCAGAAGATTCTGTTGTTAAATTTAAAAAATAGAGCCATTGAACTTGAAATAATTTTTAACAGATTCTATCTCTGCCATCAGCTAAATAAATATATATAAATTTTTTTTAAGTTAAATCTGGACATAGTCTGGATTTATAGACATCTTCAGTAACCAGAGGCCCACATCACATGGATGATAAAGTCTTGGACTAAATCACTCAGGGTGCTTTTCTTTACAAACATGGGCTAAAGAGAAAATTTCCTTCATTGTTTAATATTTAAAAATTACTTCCTAACTTCTAACAAAACTTTTAATGTAGTTATATTAAATTTTCATTGTCCTTGTCACCATGGCAATGAAGAATAACTCATTAGCATCCTCCTCACCATAGTCATGCGATTGAAAAATCTAAGACACCATACACTTCTGTGCATTAATGAAATGCACATAGAATTAGCAAACAGTTTAACACTACTTGTATGTAATTTGATTGAAAACTTAGGGCTCAGAATCATAGACTCTCAAAAGTAATGGGATAGGAAAAGCATATTCTGTTTGTGCTTCCCATTAAAATACCCGTACCTGGGAGTTTGATTAAAGATGGCCACAAACACACACATTTAAATCCTACTTAACCTACAAAACCTTCTAGAGTAAGGGTAAAGTAATAAAAAGATATACAGTCACTAGATAACTAGACAGAAGATGACAGCAGAAGAGAAATTCACAGAGGATGGAAAGTTAGTGGATTGAGTAAGTGGTCCTAACTCAGAGCAGAGAAGGCTGGGGTGAGGATGTGTCTGGATGGGTAGGGGATGGGGAGGAATAGCAAGAAGGATAGTTTGATCCCCAGAAAGTCTCTGAAATGTGAGGCATCAAATAATTCATAAGGCAAGAGTAAAAACTGAGGTTACAAAATTTGTCTTTAAAAACTAGTTAGGTCACCAAGTACCCTCACCAACCCCATAAAGTCTAGCTACAATCCCACTGCTGACCTGTCAGGATATAGGGGATTTATTCCCCAGAGAAATTAAATCAGAAAATCTCCATTCTCCACATAGTGGAGGATGTGGGTGAGGGTAGGTTTCTAAGGAAACCACTGGAGAGTGTTATTCACAGAAAGGTGAGAGTAAAGAGTTTCAGGATGATTGTTTCAGAAAAAAAAATTCAACCAATAGATTTTGAAGTGTTATTCAGTATACTGAGAGGAGATTTACAATTCCATCAAAGAGTATGGTTTAGAATTAAGGATGTGTCTATAGCAAACTAAGGATATAAAAAGAAAACAAGGCAATTACTAATGCTAGGACAAATATACAAGAAAGAAAACACAGGCATAGTGCATCACAGAACTCAGCTGTGAGTAATATTCAAATAGTTTTAATTATGTTAACACTAAATCTTTACTTTAAAATATAAGTATATATTGGAGAATATAGAAGTATGTGTACAGGTTGGATGAGAGAGTTCAATCTTTATCTTCCACACTATGAAAGGAAAACATAATATCTAAAACTTTAAAAATCAAGATATTTAAAAATTTGGAGTTAAATGGTAGAAGAAACAGCTAAGATAGATCAGTCACGCCTCTCAGAGTGAAGAAGGGATAGACAAATTGCAATTTTTTGTTATTATAATTTTCAATATTATTTTTTTGGTTTAGCTGGTTTTACTTAGATATGATTAAACTGAATGAAAATACATATAACCTCTTTTAAATTTCATCCAGGGATTTCCCTGGTGGCACAGTGGTTAAAAATCTGCCTGCCAATGCATGGTACATGGGTTCAAGGCCTGCTCAGGGAAGATCCCACACGCCAGGGAGCAACTAAGCCTGTGCGCCACAACTACTGAGCCTGTGCTCTAGAGCCAGCGAGCCACAACTACTAAGCCCACGTGCCACAACTACTGACGTCCGTGTGCCTAGAGCCTGTGCTCCACAACAAGAGAAGCCACCACAATGAGAAGCCCATGCACTGCAACAAAGAGCAGCCCCCACTCGCCGCAACTAGAGAAAGTGCATGCACAGCAATGAAGACCCAACATAGCCATTAATTAATTAATTAATTAAAAATAATAAAATTCATCCAAACTGCTTGGGCAAGAGGCAGGTCATGATTGGAGCACATCTATATTATCTGTTATTTCCAGATTACAAAATCTACTGTAAAGATGATGATGAGGGTGAATGTGAAGAATAAACATAAATACCATAATAATTAGTTCAAGTCATTCATGATCACAAATTATAAATTATGACCGGTTCCCTTGAGGAGAGGAGGATAGATGTGATGGTAGTACATAATGGGCTTCCACTGCACTTGTAATACTTTATTTCTCATTTCTCAACAATGTAATAAACACATGGTACTCAAGAGTCTGCTATATCATTTTTCTGTCTTCAAAAGTTAATGTATAAAAAGATTAAAATGTATTCAACATAAAAACAGTAACTTTAAGAATTTTGCTTTAAGTCCAGAGACTTTAATAGTATCATCTGTAAGTCACAGAAAAATGTGTGCTACAGCTCAAGAAGACCAACTACTGAAAAATTAAAACCAAAATATATAAATAACTGTAATTATTAGAAAACACTGCCTTGACAATAAGCACAGATGTTTTTCTCATAACAATTAGGTATTTTTAAAGTTTGGAATAATTTGAATTGCTTACATAAAAATACAAGAAAATAACCTACCCAAAATGAAAATGCCAAAAGCATGATCTGTCTGAAGCTTATTGACAATTGTGTAACAATGAGAAAAACCAATAGTAAATTTTGGAAGGGGATCTGTTGATAAATTGTTTTAAGTTTTACAAAGATTTTTTAAAAATTCACCAGGTACTTTTATAAAGATCACTTGATAATCTTGGAATAAAAGTAACATTCAGATAATAAAAAAATGTAGATGACAGATTGAAAGCCATGAAGAAAGAAATGCATATATAACATGGCAGGTACAGGTGATCACAAATATATAAAATGTATACTTGCAAATAGAAATAATATAACATATGCTAAATACTAGCAGACATTATTTTTGATTGGTGAGATCACTTGTTTCTGCTTTTATGAATTTTCCAAATCTTAATATAAATATATACTATTTTATAATCAGGAAAAGGAATACATGGCAAGTTTAAAAAAAAAGCAATAAATAGATTAGAAATAAGAAACAGAGAACAGATAAAAAGAACCAACTGAAGATGAGCTGAATTATCACCTGTATGGACTAGGGGGATTTTCAAGTGAAACCTCAAACTTGCTGATGACACAGCTTTTCTTGACAGCCAAATACACAGAAATACATTTCAGGAAAAAATGTAAATAAAATAGGCAGAAAATTGTCGTGAAATAGTACACCCTAGGAAAAAATACAAACTCTACTTAAATGAAAACTGAGCTCTGTGCTCTCAGGGTCCTCGTCCACACTGTGTCAAATGCTCCTCAAAGATAACAGATCTAAGCCACTGACACAGTCAGTAAGATCAATAAAACACCGGGCATCCTTGAGAAGGATATTACAAACAAAAGGAAAAGTATTATTCTACATTTGTTACCCAAAAAGTGCCCCTCACACAGCTATAAGTAACCACAACTTTGAGAGGACATTGACGTAATGGAAGGTCCAGAAAAAGAAAAAAGCAATTATTGCAATCCAGGGGCTGCTACAGAACAGATTTTACAAGATTATATACATTTGAGATCTGCAGAATGACGTAAAAGACACAGTATATCAAATGCCAACTGAGTACAGGCATACTTCATTTTTTTTTGCTTTGTAGATAGTGTGCTTTTTTTCCCAAATTGAAGGTTTATAGCAACCCTGCTTTGAGCAAGTCTACTGGCACCACTTTTCCAACAGCATTTGCTCACCTGGTGTTCTGTGTCATATTTTGATAATTCTCATAATAGTTCAAACTTTTTCATTATTACTTTATGTATCATGGTGATCTGTGATCAGGGATCTCTGATGCTACTAGTGCAAAAAACAACTCACTTAAGGCCCAGGTGATGGTTAAGATTTTTTAGCAATAAAGCATTTTATTTTTTAATTTTTTAATTTTTTTGTCAGAATTATACTTCAGTTTAATTAAACACATAATTTTCTTATTAGTCATCTGTTTTATACATATTAGTGTATACATGTCAATCCCAATCTCCCAGTTCATCCCACCCCCACACACACCCCACCGCTTTCTCCCTTAGTGTCCATGCATGTGTTCTCAACATCCGTGTCTCTATTTTTGCCTGCAAACTGGTTCATCTGTATCATTTTTCTAGGATCCACATATATGTGTTAATATATGATATTTGTTTTTTTCTTTCTGACTTACTTCGTTCTGTATGACAGTCTGTAGATCCATCCACACCTCTACAAATGACCCAACTTTGTTCCTTTTTATGGCTAATATTCCATTGTATAAATGTGCCACATCATCTTTATCCACTCATCTGTCGATGGACATTTAGGTTGCTTCCACGTCCTGGCTATTGTAAATAGTGCTGCAATGAACATTGGGGTGCATGTGTCTTTTTGAATTATGGTTATCTCTGGGTATATGCCCAGTAGTGGGATTGCTGGGTCATATGGTAATTCTATTTTTAGTTTTTTAAAGGAACCTCAATACTGTTCTCCATAGTAGCTGTCTCAATTTACATTCCCACCAACAGTGCAAGAGGGTTCCCTTTTCTCCACACCCTCTCAAACATTTGTTGTTTGTAGATTTTCTGATGATGCCCATTCTAACAGTGTAAGGTAAGACCTCATTGTAGTTTTGATTTGCATTTCTCTAATAATTAGTGATGCTGAGCAGCTTTCCATGTGCTTCTTGGCCATCTGTATGTCTTCTTTGGAGAAATGTCTATTTAGGTCTTCTGCCCATTTTTGGATTGGGTTGTTTGTTTTTTAATATTGAGCTGCATGAACTCTTTATATATTTTGGAGATTAATCCTTTGTCCATTGATTTCTTTGCAAATATTTTCTCCCATTCTGAGGGTTGTCTTTTCATCTTGTTTTTTGTTTTCTTAAACATCTTTATTAGAGTATAATTGCTTTGCAATGGTGTGTTAGTTTCTGCTTTATGACAAAGTGAATCAGTTATACATATACATCTGTCCCCATATCTCTTCCCTCTTGCATCTCCCTCCCTCCCACCACTCTAGGTGGTCACAAAGCACTAAGCTGATCTCCCTGTGCTATGCGGCTGCTTCCCACTAGTATCTATTTTACATTTGGTAGTGTATATATGTCCATTCCACTCTCTCACTTTTTCCCAGCTTACCCTTACCCCTCCCCATATCCTCAAGTCCATTCTCTAGTAGGTCTGTGTCTTTATTCCTGTCTTGCCCCTAGGTTCTTCATGCCTTTTTTTTTTAATTCCATATATATATGTTAGCATACAGTATTTGTTCTTCTCTCTGACTTACTTCACTCTATATGACAGACTCTAGGTCCATCCACCTCACTACAAATAACTCAGTTTCGTTCCTTTTTATGGCTGAGTAATATTCCATTGTATATATGTGCCACATCTTCTTTATCCATTCATCTGTTGATGGACACTTAGGTTGTTTCCATGTCCTGGGTATTGTAAATAGAGCTGTAATGAACATTTTGGTACATGACTATTTTTGAATTATGGTTTTCTCAGGGTATATGCCCAGTAGTGGGATTGCTGGGTCGTATGGTAGTTCTAATTTTAGTTTTTTAAGGAACCTCCATACTGTTCTTCATAGTGGCTGTGTCAATTTACATTCCCACCAACAGTGCAAGAGGGTTCCCTTTTCTTCACACCCTCTCCAGCATTTATTAATTGTAGATTTTTTGAAAATGGCCATTCTGACCAGTGTGAGATGATATCTCATTGTAGTTTTGATTTGCATTTCTCTAATGATTAATGATGTTGATCATTCTTTCATGTGTTTCTTGGCAATCTGTATATCTTCTTTGGAGAGATATCTATTTAGGTCTTCTGCCCATTTTTGGATTGGGTTTTTTTTTGATATTGAGCTACATGAGCTGCTTGTATATTTTGCAGATTAATCTTTTGTCAGTTGCTTCATTTGCAAATATTTTCTCCCATTCTGAGGGTTGTCTTTTCATCTTGTTTATGGTTTCCTTTGCTGTGCAAAAGCTTTGAAGTTTCATTAGGTCCCATTTGTTTATTTTTGTTTTTATTTCCATTTCTCTAGGAGGTGGATCAAAAAAGATCTTGCTGTGATTTATGTCAAAGAGTGTTCTTCCTATGCTTTCATCTAAGAGTTTTATAGTGTCTGGTCTTATATTTAGGTCTCGAATCCATTTTGAGTTTATTTTTGTGTATGGTATTAGGGAGTGTTCTAATTTCATTCTTTTACATGTAGCTGTCCAGTTTTCCCAGCACCACTTAATGAAGAGACTGTCTTTTCTCCATTGTATATCCTTGCCTCCTTTGTCATAGAGTAGTTAACCATAGGTGTGTGGGTTTATCTCTGGGCTTTCAATCTTTTTCCATTGATCTATATTTCTCTTTTTGTGCCAGTACCATATTGTCTTGATTACTGTAGCTTCGTAGTATAGTCTGAAGCCAGAGAGTCTGATTCCTCCAGGTCCATTTATTTCCCTCAAGACTGCTTTGGCTAATCAGGGTCGTTGGTGACTCCATACAAATTTTAAGATTTTTTGTCCTAGTTCTATAAAATTGCTACTGGTAATTTGATAGGGATTGCATTGAATCTGTAGATTGCTTTGGGTAGTATAGTCATTTTCACAATATTGATTCTTCCAATCCAAAAACATTGTATATCTCTCCATCTGTTTGTGTCATCTTTGATTTCTTGCATCAGTGTCTTATAGTTGTCTGAGTACAAGTCTTTTGCCTCCTTAGGTAGGCTTATTCATAGGTATTTTATTTTTTGTTGCAGTGGTGAAGGGGACTGTTTACTTAATTTCTCTTTCTGATCTTTTGTTGTTAGTGTATAGGAATGAAAGAGATTTCTGTTCATTAATTTTGTATCCTGCAACTTTACCAAATTCATTGATTAGCTCTAGTAGTTTTCTGCTGGTATCTTTAGGATTCTCTATGTATAGTATCATGTCATCTGCAAACAGTGACAGTTTTACTTCTTCTTTTCCAATTTGCATTCCTTTTATTTCTTTTTCTTCTCTGATTGCTGTGGTTAGGACCTCCAAAACTATGTTGAATAAGAGTGGTGAGAGTGGACATCCTTGTCTTGTTCCTGATCTTAGAGGAAATGCTTTCAGTTTTTAACCATTGAGAATGAGGTTTGCTGTGGGTCTGTTGTATATGGCCTTTATTATGTTGAGATAGGTTCCCTCTGTACCCACTTTCTGGAGAGTGTTTATCATAAATGGGTGTTGAATTTTGTCAGAAGGTTTTTCTGCATCTATTGAGATGATCATATGGTTTTTATTCTTTGATTTGTTAATATGGTGTATCACACTGTTTGATTTGCGTATACTGAAGAATCCTTGCATCCCTGGGATAAATCTCACTTGATCATGATGTATGATCCTTTTAATGTGTTGTTGGATTCTGTTTGCTAGTGTTTTGTTGAGGATTTTTGCATCTATATTCATCAGTGATATTGTTCTGTAAGTTTCTTTTTTGTAGTATCTTTGTCTGGTTTTGGTATCAGGGTGATGGTGGCCTCATAGAATGAGTTTGGGAGTGTTCTTTCCTCTGCAATTTTTTGGAAGAGTTTGAGAAGGATAGGTGTTAGCTCTTCTCTAAATGCTTGATAGAATTCATTTGTGAAGTCATCTGGTCCTGGACTTTTGTTTGTTGGAAGATTTTTAATCACAGTTTCAATTTCATTACTTGTGATTGGTCTGTTCATATTTTCTATTTCTTCCTGGTTGAGTCTTGGAAGGTTATACCTTTCTAAGTATTTGTCCATTTCTTCCAGGTTGTCCATTTTATTGGCATAGAGTTGCTTGTAGTAGTAAAGCATTTTAAATTAAGGTATGTACATTGATTTTTTTAGACATAATGCTATTGCACTCTACAAGTGTGCAATGGACTACAGTATTGTATAAATGTAACTTTTAAATGCACTGAGAAACAAAAAATTTGTGTGACTTGCTTTATTGTGATATTTGCTTTATTGCAGTGGTCTGGAACTGAACCCACAAAATGTCAAAGCTGTATTTGAATTAACCACTTAAATTGTGTGGCAGGTAAATTTCAGACAGAAAGGAATTCCAGGAATAAATCTACAGGATTTAATGGTTTATAAATTGACACTGACTAAAAATAAAAATAGGCTCAAATGGTTGCCAATGGGGGTAGTGGGGCACAAAAATGGATAAAGGGGATCAAAAAGTACAAGCTTTTACTTATAAAATAAATAAGTCCTGGGGATGTAATGTACAAGTACAGTGACTATAGTTAACAATATTGTATTGAATATTTGAAAGTTGCTAAGAGAGTAGATCTAAAGTTTTTACCACAAGAAAAAAATTTTATAACTATGTATGGTGACGGATGTTAACTAGACTCATTGTCGTGATCATTTCACAATATATACAAATATCAAATCATTACATCATAGAGCTGGAACTAATATAATGTTATTAGCCAATTATACCTCAATAAAAAAATATTATGACCTTACATAAAAAAAAATAGCCTCGAGAATAGTACTAGAATCCAAATACCTTTATATCCAACCAGCAATTAGGCTGGTGTCTGCCACATAATAAACACTTATAATAAATACTCAATAACTTGAATGAATGTTCAGGAAAACATTCCTAATTTGATTAGACAGACATCATGAAGGCAAATCATTTCTTTTCCTGGAAAGTCTTTTGGTTTCACAATCAAAAACAGAAGAGCAGCCTCCATCAAAATGTTACCATCTTCTGAATGAAAGTATAACAATTTATGGAAGAACTGCACTGCTTTGCTTCTTCCATGCAGTATGTCTTATAGAACATTTTAGTTTGAATTTCTCTTCATTCTACATACAGTCACACATAAAATCCAGCCACACCATCATTTGATTTCAGTGTTCCTTAAATTTTTAAAAAGTTCCATCATTGTGGCCTCCTGAAACAGTATTACTTGAGAAGTGAATTTCTCTGACATGACAAATAAAGTGGAAGCAGTAGATGATAATATTAGCACATGCTGTGATATCTTTACAGAGAACAACAGTAAAAATCTATTTAAAAAAGCAATAATTGCAAGGTGAAAAAGATTACTCAATGCACATACTTTTCAATCCTATGCTATATAAAATATCATGTAGCTTTAATTTGTATTTATTATATATTATTTGCTCTTTATTTTCTTTCACTAAATAAACTCTTCATCTATCCATCCTATTTGAGTAACATCAATCAGTACACATAAGGTATATAAAAATTTCCAGCACTGTGCTTCACCTTCACTCTCAGCTTCACAGTAAGTATCAAAAATTTACTAACAATCTATGGAGAGAATAACTATGGAAAGCCTCATTATCTCAGTGCTTCTCAAACTTTTTTTCAAATTTTCCCACAAGGTAGAGAAGAATAAATTGGATATATCCTGGGGTCTGGTGGTATAGCCCCAGTTTAACAGCCACAACTCTGAAAATTTTTTTGGAAGAGTCAGACTGGATCTTTCAAACATTCAAATAAATGTTGGTCTACTCATATATATTTTATTTAAATAAAAATAATGTTTAAAGTTGCTCTTGAATAAAATCGATGGCCCAAAAAGACATGCTATTTTCATGCTGTGGCTTTATGAACTCCACGGCATATCACTATGCCATGGATATCTTTAGTAGCTACTGCTCTCCACATTGCAAATTGTGTGAATTTTTTTCTCTAAAAATGGTAGTGAAATTTATAATAATATAAGAATTCTTAACTCATATGAATTCATGTATTTTTTTCAGATGAGCTTTTATTTTTTCCTTTCTGCCCCAAATTTTTTATTGAACTTTTTACACATTGGAGATTGTTTAGATATACTAATCAACCACATTACCTATTCTCATCTGAGAAATAGAGGCATTTTAAATGTTTTTGAAATGATTAATTAATGGCTCTACTTAATGTTAAAACTTTGTATGGGTAGCTTGATTTTTGCTACCCAGATTAGACAAAACTTGCAAAGAGAGATACAGTGATACAATAGGTAGATGATAGATTTATTTATTTTAATAAAAACCAAATTTAGAAATCCAAACAGGATCCAAATGCTCATAATTAGAGTGGCAAAAGTAATATAAATATGAAACTATTAAATGTGGGGTTTGTTCTATTCATTTTATTCTATTTTAAAAGTATTCCCAGTTTTGAGTGCCTCCACATATTCTGACCTTTTGTTTTCAAGTTTTGATAAAGCTAGGACTTATCTCTCTAACTCACTCGCTGTGGTCATAACTCACAGACTAGTGGTTGACAACACAGATTATACTACATTTGTATATGTGCCCAAATCCTGGACCTGGCGCTTAATAGCTGTGTGGCCTCACTAAAGTTATTTAACCTCTACCTCTATGACTTCATCTGTAAAACAGGAATAACAATAGTTCCTATCTCATAGCAGTTAGTGAGAAAATTAATAAATTATCTGTAAACACAAGATTTATCACTACTTTAAATAGAACAAATTCATTGACTGTAGGATTGAACTTTCTAGCTTTCTAAAGACAGTAGTTCTTATTTGTGTGGAAAAAATATTGTATGAAGTTTTCAATAATATTTTTTGTATATTGCTTTTATAATACAGCCTTGGAAGGAATAAAGAAAACAAAATCAAAATACACTCAGACAATTTTATCAATTTGGAATTTTTTTAGCTCTACTGAGGTATAATTGACAAATAAAATGGCATATATTTAAAACGTACAACTCGATGTTTTGATAATACATATATACTGTAAAACTGGGATGACCCAGTGGGCTCTCTATGTATTACTACCTACAACTGCACGTGAATCTACAATTGTCTAAGTAAAATTTTCAATTAAAAAAATCAAGGGGCTTCCCTGGTGGCGCAGTGGTTGAGAGTCCGCCTGCCGATGCCGGGGACACGGGTTCATGCCCCAGTCCGGGGAGACCCCACATGCCGCAGAGCGGCTGGGCCCGTGAGCCATGGCTGCTGAGACTGTGCGTCCAGAGCCTGTGCTCCGCAAAGGGAGAGGCCACAACTGTGAGAGGCCCGCGTACCGCAAAAAACAACAACAAAAAAAAAAATCAAAAGAAATATATTCTCAGACATTCTCACTACATTCCTGCACTATCACCAGGAAGGGAACTGAGATACATATTAGAAACATAATGTTTAGAAACATAATGCTGTTTGGCCATTGGAATTCTATAAGGTCTTTCATGAAATAATCACATCTTACTGAAGTATAAACACATCTAAATTAAGCTCCTCCTCTGATCTTATAATATGAATGATTAAATAACTATTACCTGAAGATTTTTCCATCCAAAGCTCACACTTAGTGAAAAATGACAAAGTGACACTTAGTGGTTGAGAGTGGATGCCTTGAAGTTAGCACAACTTGAGTTAGAATATGGACGTCACCAGTGAAGACATCTATGACCTCGTGCAAGGTCCTCACCATGAACTTTCTCTGAACCCCATGCCCACTGGCCACCCCGCCACTACATTTCTCCAGCAATCTGTGCTTAGCTCTAACGGCACTCAGGATCCTGTTTCCAATTCCCTGTTCTCTTTCTTCTGATCTCCCCAAGATTATGCTTCATTTATTGTTGCACTAAATAATTTTATTTGTTATTACTTCCTTGTGAAGAGTGATTCTTACTCTTAGTACTTTCCTTGCTCACATCTGTTTCTTATAGGTTTATCTAGCTCATAAATCATAATCTTCTTCTGACACACTGAAGAATGCTTATTAATACTGCTGAAATTTAATTTCATGTGGAGAGTACTTAGAAAGATAAAAAAATTAAGTTGGAACATGCATAGACATCTCACGCAATCTAGTGTTTGATGGTAGAATACTTCTGTGCTTTAAACCAAAGGATTGTTTTAAAAGCTCTTAAATATTTCCTCTTATATGATTTTGTAATTTTTTCACTCAAATGTGTCATAACTGGCTATGTACTTGAGAACAACAGAGCTTTGCTGTGGTATAGATTTATCCCATATGACAGGTCAGCACTGAGAGTAAAAATTACATCAAGGAATTGGTAATGTAAAATGCTAACAAAGCCCCCTTTCATAAAACAACTGTATGTGGTTAAGAAATATTAAATAAAATCAAATATGATGACTGTTAGCGATCTTTTGCTGATACAGATATTCCTTTAAAAGAGCTATAAAAACCAGAATCTTCTTTCACTCAGACACAAAGAATTTCCAGAGCTTGCAATTTCCTCCTGAAATAGTATAATATAAAAAACACATCCTAATTTAAATATTCACGTCTTCACTTTATTTAATGGTATGGTACTCTTACTATAGATATTATATTTTAATGTTGCATGATGTTTCTTCCTGTTTTATAAAGCTAAAGAGCCACCTTCAAGAGTAATAAATCATCATTATGAAGTTCATATTTCTTTCTTTGAAAAATGTGTTCTGCTCCTAAAAATGACAACACACTGGCACTCAAAATAAAATCTTTAACATGCAAGCTACATTTTTTTTTTTTTTTTTTTGCAGTACGCGGGCCTCTCACTGTTGTGGCCTCTCCCGTTGCGGAGCACAGGCTCTGGACGCGCAGGCCCAGCAGCCATGGCTCACGGGCCCAGCCGCTCCGCGGCATGTGGGATCCTCCCAGACCAGGGCACGAACCTGTGTCCCCTGCATCGGCAGGCAGACTCTCAACCACTGCGCCACCAGGGAGGCCCATACTACATTTTTTAAAACTAGGAAATAATCCACTGGTCTAGGAGACAAACTTCAGGATTCAAGTCTACTTCAAACAATCTTGATCTAACATTCCTGTAGAAATACAGCATTAGAGATGAAACATGAAATTTAGCAAAACAATAACAAAAAATCTGCAGGATATAATTTGGTCCCTGAACTTTTTGAAGATCAGGAAAAATCAGCTGGGATTCAACATTTAAAGGATACTACCAATAAAATATACCTAGAATAATGCAAATGTACTTTGCAGGTTTGTCATTTTGACTAGAAACATCTGAGAAATGAAATTCTTTTAAAATTGTCCTCAGAAAAGGTGGGGTGGCGGGGAGCAAGTTTATCTCCTTTAAACAGCACATCCCAAGTCATCCTTTTATCAGTTTGGAAGAAAGGAAAAAAGAAACATTCAACAAAATTATCATAGAACCTCAATAAGCTAATATCATACTTTTTCTCTCTTCTCCTTGTGCCTCTCATACATACCACAATGCATACACAATACTGACACACACACACACACATCCATCTGCATACACATTCATATGCACAAGCATACATACTACAGACACAGGTTTGTTGTGGAGTATTTTTTTAACAAGGGGCATATTTGGAGGTTGGGAAATGGATCATACAGACTGTCAAGTATGTCAGAATCCAGGAGGTATTAAATATTAAAGGATATTCTAATATTTTATAAAAACTATGTTTTTCTTCCTTAAAGATTAGATCTACTAGTGAAATCCACTCTGTGTAAAAGCTAGGTTCTTTGTGAGAAGAAAATATTACAGGGCCTTTTTATTGCTTTTATATGAAAACCAGAATAATACGTTTTCACACAAAATTAAAGAAACAAACCAGGAAACAGTCTCAATTGAAAAGTACTTTAAGCAGAGACAGGGTGATCTTTTGGAAGGAGCATGGATTCCAATCCCAGCTGATATTGACTAGTTCTGGAATACGTATCAGGCATTTTCACCTACCTGATACTCAGGGAAATGTGACCTAAGATGGCCAGGTATCTTGGCCCCTATGAACACATGGTTGGACATATGAACCATGCAAGCTAATCAGAGCCTGGAATAAGAAGACTTTCTCCTTCTGAGATTTAAAGTGCTGAGGACCACCTAACCCTGTAACTTAGGCATCTTGTAGAGGGATCCCGAATGAAATTAAAGACAACAAAAAGGAAAACTGAAAGGTGAGAGGGGAGAGCCCCAATGAAGCAACTGAAAGCCCTCATCAACAGGTGGTTAAGTCAGGTCTCCTTTGCACTCTCTGGACAAAATACCAAGAGTTGTCAATAGAGGCTAAATTTTTATTTGCATCACCTGCAACTGAAGACTAACATAAGAGAAACTACCTATCTTATATAATTCTAGCAATGAATAATCTAGGACAGTACGTAGAAGGTATCTGACAATGCTAAATATTATTATTACTATTAATTTAAAAGGGTAATTCTTTTTTCTTTTACAAAGGATGTACTCTGATTTTGCATTATAAAACTCAACAGCTATAAACATCTCCCTAACACAGGATAGATACCTAATCAAAGATTGATGAGCAAATGAATAAACAAAGTTGACGGGTTTGCATTTGGAAAAGCTATCTATGGTATAATGTTTTATTTTCCAGCTAGATAGCTAACAATTTAACAAGCCATAGAAGGTGAAGACCATTAAATTAATATTTCATGTTCATGAGGTAGGGGAAAATATAAATTATCATTCTATTTTCCTTTTTTCCATGGTTAAACAGTAAATCTCTCAACCTTAAGTAGTTTAATTTTTGTATCCAATGAGACATATTTATCAAATGTTAACAGAATTATTAGTAGGAAAATCTCAACTTTCAGCAGTTTACAACTTGAGAATTAAAAAGGCAATGTCAAAACTGGATGATAACTTGTAGATAAAGCAAAAAAACGAAGTATAATTATTCAAACTTTTCCATTCTGTTATCATTGAATCCTCTTTTAAATCAATAATTATAGAATAAATAAATAGAAGTTATATGTATTGTAAAGAAAATATTCAGTGTTTGAGTATGGGATTGTTGATTTGTAGTATTATCTTTTTAATCTTGATTTCTACTGCTGCATAATAAATTACCAAAAACCTCATAACTTAAAACAACATGCATTTACTATCACACAATTTCTGTGGGACAGGAGTTGGCATTGCTTAGATTGGTCCTCTGCTTAGGGTCTCACAAAGCTGCAATCCAGCTGTGGTTTCTTGCTGGTTATCAACCAGGGGCTGCTCTCAGCTCCTAGAGGCCCCCAAAGATCCCTGCCATGTGACCCTCTAACAACCAGTCTATTTGTTTCTTCAAGGCCAGCACAGGAATCTCTCTGACTTTTAGGTGCTCTTTTAAAAGCCCATTTGATCAGGTCAGGCCCTCTTCGGATAATCCCCCTTTTGATTAATTCAAAGTAATCTAGTTAGAGATCTGAAGTATATCTCAAATTGCCCCTTGTACTTTGTCATAAAATGGAACTTAATTATGAAATTGATATCCCATCATCTTCACAGGTCCCACTCACACACTCAAGAGGAAGTGATTATACAGGACATGAAACCCCAGGGTTGGGAACCTTGGTGCCCACCACACTAAAGAAACTAATTGTCCCAAAATATGATTGTATATACACAAAGCCCTCAGACATCCAGACCAGTCACTTAAAAAAACACAATTTAAGATTACCAACTCCAAATATTTAATCTATATTTCACTATTGAAATTTATACTCAACATTTTCTTTTGTGGGAAATGAGTTGGGATTAGAGTTCAAGCTACCGTAAAAACTCTTTTTGGTAACATGCCTATTCCCGGTTATTAGCACCTGGATGCTATGACAGAAGGAGAAATGAAATAATAGCAGCAGCTTTTCTCCACTTGCTGCTGAATTAGTATGACATGGATCAAATGGATTAGCAGGCAAGCTGGTTGGTCAGTCTGATGGCAGTGATGCTGATTAAAAAGTCCAGAAGGGAGAAGCTTGCTGTAGTAAATGTATCTTACTGACATAAAATTTTTCATAGGTTTTGGTATTTAAAATTTGAACAGTCATTAGAGGAAAAAGGCACATCTACTAAAATGCATTTTTAATTTTTTTATTCCATAAGTGTTTATTGAGAGCATTCCCAGCTTCACCACAAATACAATGAGTGAACATTATAAAATCATACCTCCTCCCTAAAGTCTTCAGTGAAAGGATCTAGGTTGAAACGATCTAGGTTTTTTTTTTTTAAGGCTTTGCGTCATCTCGCAGTTAATAAAAATTTTTAGGTAAGTGAGGCCCCCTTATGAATATACTTCTTCTTACTGATATTCTCTCAAATGTTTGAAGACAACTAGTATACCTTTTCTGAGCCTGCTCTGATATATGATAAATACTTGCCATCACCCCAGGCATTACTCATATGGGCCTTCATTCCAATATCCACTCTTTCCTCAAAAAGTAAACTTCTTTCCTATATGCCTCTGAGGTATGGCATCTGAAATTTATGTCTTCAGATTTAACTCAGCAAACAAAAGACAGATCAGAGCTATCACTTTTCTATTTTAAATCAGTGGGCTGCAAACTTAGGGGTACATATAAGGATTTTGGTAAACATGCAAATTACTGGACCCAAATCCAGAGATGCTGATTATTTCATTTAATCTGGGTAGGGTCCCTTGAATGTGCATATTCAAACCCTTGGTAATCTGGACTCAGGTGAATCATAAGCCACTATTTGAGAAAATTTATCTCTTGAAATAATATAAGATTCCATTAGTTATTGTGTAATCTTATCAGAGGACTGACACCTAATGAATTTCCTGTTCACTAAAACCCCTAAGATTATATATATGAGTTCCCATGCAATATAAAACTATCAAGTTCAGGGGACAAATCACAAGGGTTTTGACACAGTACTACAGAAGTCCATCATAATAGATGTATCACTCTAACCTTTGACAATCTTCCAAGATCTTGATTTCGTCATACATATATGTACCTAATGAACTTGCCACCGTAAATATATTTTATAAGTTGTCTCTCTAAATCTTTATTAAAGTCAGTGGCTCTTTCTTCACAAGGTGCCTCCTATCCAAAAAGCCTCTCATTTGACATACTCTCACAAGGTAGATATGCTTCTCCTCCTCTTCTTTATCTTTACCTTATAACTGTTTTCTTCTACATTATTCATGAGAAGTATTTGGTGATTTCTTTTTAATATTATTTCAATTTTCTATTTTAATAATATTTAATATTATTTCTATTTAATATTATTTCCACTAATTTTCTCTGATAAGTGAGTAGAAAAAAACTTATGAAACCCTCATCGTTTCCTAGTCATATGGAAAAATGTATTATATACAAGCCCACAGTGAAAATCATAGTCACTTCCAAAAAGTAGAAACTGTCCAAGACACATTCTCTGATCACACCAAAATAAAAACTATGCCTTAAAAATAAATAGTTTGCACCTAGAGGGGTGGGATAGGGAGGGTGGGAGGGAGATGCAAGAGGGAGGAGATATGGGGATATATGTATATGTATAGCTGATTCACTTTGTTATAAAGCAGAAACAAACACACCATTGTAAAGCAATTATACTCCAATAAAGATGTTAAAAATAAATAAATAAATCAACAGTTTCTGTTTAAAAAATATATACTAGCATGTGTAGAAATTCATGACAATGAGAGCCCTACAGAGCAGCTTGCACAACTGGCACTCTTCCTCATCCAGTAAGCACACTGCCCACAGGTCTCTAGAATAGTCTTTCAGCCAACCTTGCAGTCAGTCCTGACACCCCAAGTGAGTTCCCTCTGATAAGTACTTGGGCTTAACTGCAACCAAGGCAGTTACCAATGGAACTGATATTTGTTCAATATGCTCCATAATACACAGGTAAAAAATATGTGATATTTTAAAAATGTTAATGTTAATGTTAAATCCAACAAGAAATTAAAAGGATCATACACCATGACCAAGTGGTATTTATCCCAGGGATTCAAGGATTCTTCAATATATGCAAATCAATCAATGTGATACACCATATTAACAAATGGAAGAATAAAAACCAAATGATCAATCATCTCAATAGATGCAGGAAAAGCTTTTGACAAAATTCAACACCCATTTATGATAAAAACTCTCCAGAAAGTGGGCATAGAGAGAACCTACCTCAACATAATAAAGGCCATATATGACAAACCCACAGCAAACATCATTCTCAATGGTGAAAAACTGAAAGCATTCCTCTAAGATCAGGAACAAGGAAGTCCACTTTTGCCACTATTATTCAACATAGTTTTGGAAGTCTCAGCCACAGCAATCAGAGAATAAAAAGAAATAAAAGGAATACAAATTGGAAAAGAAGTAAAACTGTCACTGTTTGCAGATGACAAATACTATAGATAGAGAATCCTAAAGATGTGACCAGAAAACTACTAGAGCCAATCAATGAATTTGGTAAAGTTGCAGGATACAAAATTAATGCGCAGAAATCTCTTGCATTCCTATACACTAATGACGAAAATCTGAAAGAGAAATTAAGGAAACACTCCCATTTACCATTGCAACAAAAAGAATAAAATACCTAGGAATAAACCTACCTAGGGAGACAAAAGACCTCTATGCAGAAAACTATAAGACACTGCTGAAAGAAATTAAAGATATCAACAGATGGAGAGATATACCATGTTCTTGGATTGGAAGAATTAATATTGTGAAAATGACTCTACTACCCAAAGCAATCTACAGATTCAATGCAATCCCTATCAAATTACCAATGGCATTTTTTACAGAACTAGAATAAAAAAATCTTAAAATTTGTCAGAGACACAAAAGACCCTGAATAGCCAAAGCAGTCTTGAGAGAAAAAAACAGAGTTGGAGGAATCAGACTCCCTGACTTCAGACTGTACTATAAAGCTACAGTAATCAAGACAATATGGTACTGGCACAAAAACAGAAACAGATCAATGGAACAAGATAGAAAGTCCAGAGATAAACCCACACACTTATGGTCAACTAATCTATGAAAAAGGAGGCAAGGATATACAATGGAGAAAAGACAGTCTCTTCAATAAGTGGTGCTGGGAAAACTGGACAGCTACATGTAAAAGAATGAAATTAGAACACTCCCTAACACCATACACAAAAATAAACTCAAAATGGATTACAGACCTAAATATAAGACCAGACACTGTAAAACTCTTAGAGGAAAACATAGGAAGAACATTCTTTGACATAAATCACAGCAAGATCTTTTTTGATCCACCTCCTAGAGAAATGGAAATAAAAACAAAAATAAACAAATGGGACCTAATGAAACTTCAAAGCTTTTGCACAGCAAAGGAAACCATAAACAAGATGAAAAGACAACCCTCAGAATAGGAGGAAATATTGGCAAATGAATCAACGGACAAAGGATTAATCTCCAAAATATATAAACAGCTCATGCACCTCAATATTAAAAAACAAACAACCCAATCCAAAAATGGGCAGAAGACCTAAATAGACATTTCTCCAAAGAAGACATACAGATGGCCAAGAAGAACATGAAAAACTGCTCAACATCACTAATTATGAGAGAAATGCAAATGAAAACTACAATGGTATCACCTCACACCAGTTAGAATGGGCATCATCAGAAAATCCACAAACAACAAATGCTGGAGAGGGTGTGGAGGAAAGGGAACCCTCTTGCACTGTTGGTGGGAAAGTAAATTGATACAGCCACTATGGGGAACAGTATGGAGGTTCCTTAAAAATCTAAAAATAGAATTACCATATGATCTTGCAATTGCACTACTTGGCATATACCCAGAGATAACCATAATTCAAAAAGACACATGCACCCCAATGTTCATTGCAGCACTATTTACAATAGCCAGGTCATGGAAGCAACCTAAATGCCCATCAACAGACAAATGGATAAAGAAGATGTGGCACATATATACAATGGAATATTACTCAGCCATAAAAAGGAACGAAATTGGTTCAGTTGTTGAGATGTGGATGGATCTAGAGACTGTCATACAGAGTCAAATAAGTCAGAAAGAGAAAAACAAATATCATATATTAAAGCATATATGTGGAATCTAGAAAAATGGTGCAGATGAATTGGTTTCCAGGACAGAAATTGAGACACAGATGTAGAGAACAAACGTATGGACACCAAGCGGGGAAAGTGGCAGGGGGGTGGAAGTGGTGGTGTGATGAGTTAGGAGATTGGGATTGATATGTATACACTGATGTGTATAAAACTGATGACTAATAAGAATCTGCTGTATAAAAATATATATATTATTCAAGTCAAAAAAAAAAGAGACAAAAATAAAATAAAATAAAAGCACTTGAGTGAAAACCTTTGCTGATAAAGGTTGTTTTTCAAGTTTCTCCTAAAAGAAATCAATAAAAATCAAAGGGGAAAAATAGTAGATGGGATGGGTGAAAAAACACAAAAGTTATGGCTATGAACAAAGCTTACTGTCCAAAACAGAACTTGAATAAGGAGCTGTGAAAGTAGAAGTCAAGGGAAGGTCACAGTATTTGTGCTTCAGTTGTTTGGTTTGCTCTTAATCATATATCTTTGAATTGTTTTCTGAGCTTGTTTTAATGAGATTGTTTTTGTTGCTCTTTTGTGGTGAAGACCTTTAAACACAGGTAAATTTGGATAGTGTTCTCTAGCCATAATCTTTTCAAGCTAAGATAAACATAGGCCAACAATGTCCTCCTTTATCTTTTGCCTCTGAACTTCTCAGTGACAGAGGTATATATAGGTTATGTGATGACCCCTAGCTACATGGTGTATTTGAAGAATCACTGTCAGTAGATTACAGCACACTGGGCACAGAGCGTAAAACTACCATCTACCACATGAGAATATGTTTGCTTTTAATGGTGTATCTTGTTAATGAAATTCATTATCATGTTTCTCACTTACATATTTATCATCTGGTTAATATTTTTTTTAGTTCTGATCTCATCTGTTTGTTCAGCATGTCATGAATTTTTTGTTTGTTTGTCTTGAATCTTATAAACTCTATTTTTTAAATCTCTTAAAATGAATGTAAGAGACCCAAAGGATTAGTGAAATACAAAGTCAAATTTTACAGTCAAGAGAACCAAACTGAATGAGGATTCACAGAATATTCACAAAAAGCATGACTCATTTATTTGATTTATTGATTCATTCATTCATTCAACAAACTTCCTTGTAATCCCCAATCTGTCTCTCAAAACCTTTCAGATTAATCTCCTAACACAAACCTTAATGGTGTACTTTACTTTTCAAGAGCTCACAGTAAATCTCTCCCACCTCATTTTACTTTCCTCCATTTCTCTAGCACCTAATATTAAATGGCTGGTAACTAGTAGACATTAAGTCAGTGTTCATGGAAAGTTTGACATAAATTCATTCCATCTAAATTACTCTGAAGTTTTTCCATTTACTTGCTCCACTCCAAGCCTTATTTTCCACCATCACCCAAAGAAAACCTTCTGCTCTTGCATCTTATCTTAAAAGCCCCAGTCTTATGCCATGTCATTGCCCTTGACTTCTTCCTTTATGGAATATGTGGTTCTATACCACTGTAAGTACTACATACCTCTCATTAAGATTTAAAATAGCATTCTGCATATCTAATATACCCTCTGTGTTTCCATGGCTTCTAGGTCATATTTTAGGATATGGCACACCTAGATTTAGCCATGGAGTTAAACAAAATATTTACCACAAAAATGTGATACATTCTTTATTCATTCATGAATGCATTATCTGTTTATTCCCTCATTCAATATTGATTCATTCCAACAAACATTTATCGGGTGTCTATCAGTGCCAAACAATATGCTAAGCATTAGAGAGAGAGACGGTAAGGAAAACAGAAATAGTCCTTTCCCTCTTAAAGTTTACAATAGAGAAAGAAGGGACACTCATCAACTCATTCAAAAAGTCGACAATTATAATCCATGAGGAGTGCTAAGACAGAAAAGCATAGGAAATGACAGCACCCCCAATAAGGGAGTATGATCTACTTGGGAGGTAGAAAGCAACCTTAAAAAGACTTCTCTAAGGAAGTGATATTTGAGCTGAAGTTTGAAAAATAAATAAGCTAGGTGGGGGCGATCTTCTAAAGCAGTAGGAAGGCTCAGAGATAAGGACTTTTAATTCAGTGAAGCGAACAGAACATATTTAAGAAATCAAAAGAGTCTAGTATGAACAGACACAACTTGACAAATAATGGCAAAACCTGCTAGAGGCAAGAATGGTGGAGACTTGTTTGGTGTTTCTTACAGGAACAATGGCAGATCACTTCACTATAACTTTAAAATAGGGGAATGACAAACATCTCTGGCTACTGTGAAGAGAACAGATTGGAGTGAGCAAGAACTGGGGAAGTCTTTTTAGAAAACAATGATGGGGGCTTGCTCAGAGCATTCAGAGAGAAGCAGGAAGGGCAGCTGAACCTGCATAGAAGAGACACTTGTTTCTCAGATGATGTGTGCTTGAGTTAATTATCTTGTGAGAAGTAGGAGTTGGTCAATAAGATAATGGAGGGATAGGTATTATAGCCTCTACTCAACCCGAGTGACCATTTCTTTTTTGTTGATCTTCCTGTTCCTCTCTGCTTTCAATTATAACCCTACACTTTGGACTCTGCTTTCCTACCTGTAACTATGATACCCATCTGCCATCTCTGAGTGAACTTTCTGGATACTGAAATCTTCTTCTCTGCCTTCCTCTAAAATAATTAGGCGTTTAACATTTGTTTATTCATATGTTTAAGGTTTGTACTGTGTATCAGATACTCTTCTAATTAGATGAATTAGAAGCAGTTGTGACTCATAAAACTCAAAGTCAAGTGAAGATGTTATAAATGGTTTCATGCTTTCACTCAATGCCTATTTATTGAATAGCTACCATGTACCAAGCATAAGGTTACAGAAGTGAAACAAGAAAATGCCTGATTTGGTGCTGCTTTCCTCAGGTGAGGAAGATAACATTTGTAACACATTATGCTAAGGGCTATTATAGAAACAGGAACAAAAAAGAAAACTGTTAATATTGAGAGGATAGAAGAGTGTCCATTTTCATGAAAAAGCAACATTTTTGTTGAGTCTTAAAAGATGAAAGAGAGTTTCCCAAGCATAATGGTAGAGGAAGGCCTCTCTAGACCAGGTGATGAGCATGCGAAAAATCTGAGTGGGAATTGAGGAGAAATTAAAAGTTGCAGAACCTTCGTTTTTTTTAAAAAATAACTGGATTTAGGGTAGGGTGGAGGATTGCTTAAAATAAGGAAAGGCTAGCAGCAGGAAGATGAGTTGAAAGTCTGTAGTGAAAGTACAGGGGGAAAATACTGAAGTCTGGACTGTAAAGATGTAACAAGCTGCGCAGATGGAGAGAAAAGAGTGGGGTCGTTCTGAGGTTTCCGAATCAGGCAGCAGGACTCATTAACTGAGATTAAGACCACCGGACATGGAGTGCACTGGGGAGTCAAGCTGATAGAATTCTATCCTTTTGGCTGGCTCTTTTTCTTTTGCTTGCTCTCAAATGTTGGTACCCTCAGGGATTTCCCTGTGGTATATAATAAAGTACAACAGATGTTTACAAATAAAGACAAACAAAAACAAGCAAAACACAAATAAGTAGGAGGAGGAATACTTCTGAAAAGGACATATTCTGCCAAGTTTGAGTTGGAAATTTTAATGTCCAGTGCCTTAATCCTTTCTCATTTCCATGGAATCCAGGCACTAAATGCATACACATCTGGGGAGGCAGATGTGGTGGTGAAGTGCTCAGCTTCCTGTGCTGGATGAAAAAACCTGAGGTTTGTATACCAGCTCTTCCATATGCTAACTGGCTTAACCTCTCCAAGTGTTTCTTCACCAAAAACATGGCACAACAAAACTTTCTTCATAAGATTGTGGTGAAGATCAAATGAAATAATCCATGTAAACAGTGCCTAGCACTGTAAAGTCCTCATAAAACATTAGTTTAAGTAATAATAATAAATATTGATATATACTGTGCACTGTTCCAACTACTTTTTCTTCCTACTACTTCATTTGATTCTCATAACATCTTAATGAGACAGGCATTATTATCATTATTATTATTATTATTATCATCCCATTTTTACAGATAAGGGAATTGAGGCACAGAATTCTAGTGATTGGTCTAAAGTCATATAGGTTGCAAGTGCTGAAGCTGTCATTTGAACATAAGCAGCCTGGCTTTGGAGTCAGAAATTTTAACTCCAGGAGATCCTGAAGTTCCCACAAGGTTCCAAGGGTATCCTTGCCTGATCCCACAAGCTTTCCACAAGTACTCACCTACTGACATCTGGCCTCCATGAAGGATTTCTCTCCTATAACATTCATGCTCCATATTGATTTCTCCTTTTACTCTTTCCACTTGTAAGTTATACAGTACAATTTAAGACTTAATCATTTACTTGTACATTTCTCTATAATGTATGTGAGTCTTGTCTTGAACATAAGCCCTTGAGGCAGGGATTATATTCCATACTTGGTATTCTCTCTAGTAATAGCTTAAGGCCTGAGTATCACTAAGTTCTCAGTAAATTCTTTTTGAGTGATTGATTCTCAGGCTCCAAGGCATCATTACTAGAAGAAACAACAACTGGAGAGATTTGCATAAGGTCTGGTCATACCTACTAAAGATTTCACATTAGCAAAAGTGCAGTCCATGACACAGAGCTCCACTTGTGAGAATATTGCTAAAGGGCCCATAGCGAAGAGGCAAAGCTCTTGGAATTTGTATTGAAGAATGACTTAATCTTGTTCTTTTGTTTATTACTGTGAAGATTACCTTTACAGTATAATATAGAGGCATGTTTAGTATGATTATGCAGAATAAAAATTTTTAGATTTTTTTCCTTTTAATAATTACAATTAGGGCAATATAGAAGAATATTCATTGGCTTAGGTCCATATATACTCAGAAAAAAATGGTTGGTGCATTTAAAGCAGTTTGAGAAAAAAATATAATGAACAATTGCTATTTTTTAAAATGAAGTAATAGATCTAAAATGAATACGAACAGATTTTACAGTAACAGACCAAGTGCACTATTTAGAAAGTAACAGCTTGAAAATAAGTTCTCTAAAATAATTTTTATTTGTTTAAATTGTTTAAAAACTGGAGTCACAAAGAAATGCTTGAAAGTCAAATAAGTCAGACAAAAGAGTAAAAGTCAAAGTAGACCTTAGGAAAAAATATTTTTAAGATCATTTGAAAGAAAATGACTATCATGGAATTTACATTTTTCTAACAAGAAATATTCATTGCAGCACTTGTCTCGTTGTTGCCAATACCACATGGTTTCTAAAGAGCAAAGTGGCAGTTTTAAATCAAATGTAAACTTAAGTTCATGTATTCATTTATTCAATTTTAAGATATTTACTAGGCACCATGCAAGAGAATTTGCAATAATATGGAAGTGAAAGAAGACCATTTCCTACCTGAAAATAACTAGAAATCTACTCAGAATGGTAAGTGCGGGTGTGAGAGCTATAATGGAGATTCAAAGTCCTCTGGGAGATGTGGGAGTTATCTCTTGCCCCTTTTATGCAAGAGTCCAGAAAAGCCCTCATAGAAATGATGGCATTTGAACTGTTACTTAAGAATAGGTGGGGGCAGGACAGGAATAAAGAAGCAGATGTAGAGAATGGACTTGAGGACATGGGGAGGGGGAAGGGTAAGCTGGGACAATGTGAGAGTGGCATGGACATATATACACTACCAAATGTAAAATAGATAGCTAGTGGGAAGCAGCCACATAGCACAGGGAGATCAACTCGGTGCTTTGTGACCACCTAGAGGGGTGGGATAGGGAGGGTGGGAGGGAGATGCAAGAGGGAGGAGATATGGGGATATATGTATAGCTGATTCACTTTATTATAAAGCAGAAACTAACACACCATTGTAAAGCAATTACATTCCAATAAAGATGTTAAAAAAAAAAAGAATAGGTAGCACTTGGACAACACTAGAAGGGGATGGCATCCTGGATCAGAGGAACAGAGAAGCAAATGAAGTAGAAGGTGTTTGGTGTGTATGCATGTAGAGAAGCAGCAGGGTTGTTTAAAAGGAAGTTGAGATACATGTGATGTGAGGACCAGAGTGAAGATAACAGGAAATACTGAAATATTTTAGTAAGGAATTTATATAATTAGACATATTTTAGAAAGATTAATTTGACAGTGAGAGAATAATTGGAAGGGGCAGAGACTTTGAGTAGAGAAGTCAGTTAAGGTATACTATGTCTCAGGACAGGTGGGATGTTGTATAAACAGAAATTCCCAAGGCTCAGTGGATTAAACTAACAGAGACTTATTCCCTGCTCCTGTTCCATGTGATGCAGGGGCCCATAGGGGCCATTGATACATACTTTCTGCACTCAAGCATCTATTTGGAAGATCATGTCTCTACAGCATGGTGAATTGTACACTGGATTTTAAAGGACTCAGTCTAGGAGTAACACATGCCACTTCTGTTCACATTGCATATGGCTATGCCTAACTTCAGGGGATGGGCAAGTACAATCCTGCTATGAATACAGGAGAAGAATGGGAAATATCCACAAACAGCACCAGTGACTACCTCAAGACATGACTGCCATAGTTCAGATAAAAGGTAATAAGGATGTAAGTTATGGGAATTGAAAGAAGTAGAAGAGTAAAAGAAATACTCTAGAAATAGAGTCAAGGCCTTGCTGACTGATATAATATAGGAGGAAAAAAGGGATATGGTATGAGTCTAAGGGCTTACTTAGAAGACTAATGGTGTCCTTAGCAGAAATTAGAAAATAAGGAGAAAGGAGTTGATTTGAGGGGTGAAGAGTGGATGGCGAACTTCAAAGAGAGAATACTTAGTTGTTAAGTTTAGACTATGTTAAGTTATAAGTCCTTAATAACTTAATAAATAAATATCCTTATTTATACTTTGTAAATAAGGATATCCAAAGGACAGTTGAAAATTAGGAGCTGGAGTTCACAGAAGAGTTCAAATGTGGAAATAAGGATTTTAGACTCACTGACATAGAAGTAATGTGTAATGTTTAAATCTATGGGCTTAGATGAGACTACAAATTTTGCATCATTAGATTGACCTTACCACATTCTTGAGCTAACAGAGAGAATGTTGATCTTATTTTACTGGCTTCATACTCCTGAAGAAAACAAACTACTAATGACAAAAATAATGCAGACAGGAATTTGCAGTTGTTCTGGAGGAAGATACACTACTATTTTAAGTATTAAAATTGGTGATAGTGATAAATTTCAAATCTGTCAGGAGTCTTTTGTTAATACAATCTTACAACTTTTATATCTCATTCCTAGAAGGTCACCATGTAAATGAAAGTGAAGACTGCTAATCTCTACTGGGATAATTAATAAGCACATACTTAAAGATAATCCTCCTCATGGTGTTGTAACACTTATGCAATATTTAAAAGAGAGCTTTCCTTTCCCTTTGCCTTAGCATGCTCAGACATCAACATTTAGTAGAAAGCTAATAAGGTAAACCCTTTATAAAGAATTTCAAGCAAATTTCCTGAACAAAGCTTTGAGCTCACAGAAACATTTCACTTGTCTATGAAGGTAAATATGAAGTGATCCATTACTCAGTCAACACACATTCAATTACTCTCATAGTGAAGTCAAATATATAAAATGAAACATTCTAGGGAGGATTTTTCAAATTGATTTTACAATCTGTGAGTGGATATTTAAATCAAGTTAGTAGGTTAAACCTAGTATTAAAATAAAGAATATCGAGTTAAAATATTGGAGTGCACTGAATTTAATAAGTCTAAGTATTGCTTGAAGACACTTTATGACATTTTCATTGTGTGTGTGTGTATGTGTGTGTTAGACAGAGAGAACTGGTCATAATTTAAATGTATTTTTTTTTTTTTTTTACCAAGAAAGGAGTTTGAAGACCACTGCTCTACAGGAGTAAGGAGACAGGAGGGAGACTGGTGTATTAACCAGGAAATAGATTTAGCCACTTTATTAATTACAGGAAAATACCAGCTATGGATCCCACTTCAATAGCCATAGAACATTCTCAGTCCCTTAAAATCCACCAGGTCTTTGTGTTCTGTTGCTTTCAACTTCACCGTTTTCTGCTTGGTTGATGATTTATACCCAAAACTACACCTTAGAGAATGAATGTATTCAAACTGTATGTCAACCTTAATCAGATTCAGCATATACATAATTATTCTCCATTTCATCTTTGTTAGCAGAGCTTAAGTGTACTGGGATTTGTTTCACAATCTTACCAGTAGTACTATAACATTATATCTGTTGAATACTAAAATACCTTATCAACCCTGAACTTGACTACTATACTAAATATTTCTAATTGCCAAAGTGGTCTTTATCTACTTCAAAAGGAGTGAGGGGCTCAGAAGAAAGGTCAAATTTCCTGAACTTATCTCAGAAAAGGATCACCAATTTTTAAAATGAGCATAAATATTCAAAATATCATCTATATTTTATTAATCAAAACACAATATTAGTATTAAATAAGGATTAGATATGGAGTATCTCACTGTTATTTGGAAATTTCCTTATGTTGAAAAAAGAAACAAGATTTAAGCTGTCTTTGTTTTTTAAGCATTTAGGTTTTGAAACTTTTCTTCCCAATCCTTCATCTTGGGTTCACCCTAAATACTCAGAACAAATAATAATATTATTGAAGTATAAAATATCTGAGTAACCTCTGAGAATTATAAATTCGGGGTATATGTTCTCAACCTTGAAATTGTGAATTGCTCATATCTAAAGATTAGAGACATGAAGGAAAACTAATATTTGTACTCTAACCCCTACTGTCACCACCATCAAAAAGGTTTTTTACATAAATTCAGAATAGACTCAAGGCTAAGGCTATTTGAAGAGTTGTAAAAAGGTTTGATTTCACCTTTGAAGCTCAACATTCCACTCACACCCCTAGACGGATGGATAGATAGATAGATTCTATCTACGTAGATAGAGACACATAATCTTCAGTAGAAAAGGGAATTGGGGAGAAGCAATATGGAAACGGTAGAAGTTGAAGGTAGAAATCCCACGTCTGGTGTGCCATGAAAAAGTCCATCAGAATGGCTCATTAGTGAAGAACTGATGGAGAGTCTCATTCTAATGAAATTAAGACCACAGAGAACATGGCAGAGAAGGGAGTAAGAGGTCACTTCAGTTTGGGCCCAGAAATTCTCTTCCGCCATCTCTCATAATAGGACTTAAACATTGTTGGACATGCAGAACAAGGTTTGCAGTAAGATAGTATTTATGTGAAAAACAAAATTAATCAAAGAATAAACCATATATTGCTACATGAGAATATGTGTTTATGTAAAGGCATAAGAAAAACCTCACAACTGAAGAATAAAGACAGTGGTTTTCTCTGGGTAGAGCACTAGGAATGTGTGAACTTTTTTAATTGTGGTAAAATACACATAATATAAAATTTGCTGTTTTAACCATTTTGAAGTGTAGAGTTCAGTAGTTTTTAAGTACATTCATATTGTTGTACAACCATCACTGCCATCCATCTCCAAAACCCTTCTCATCTTGAAACACTAAAACTCTGTACCATTAAACAATAACTTCTCCCTTCCCTCTGGTCCTGGCAACCACAATTCTATTTTCTATCTCTATGAATTTGATAACTTTAGGTACCTCATATAAGTGGAATCACACAGTATGTGTCTTTTATGATTGGCTTACTTCATTTAGCATAATGTCCTCAAGGCCCATCTTTATCACAGCATGTGTCACAATGTCCTTTCTTTTTAAGGCTAAATAATATTCCATTGTTTGTATATGCCACATTTTGTTGATCCTTTCATCTGTACTTGGACACTTGGGTTGCATCTACCTTTTATTGATTATGAATAATGCTACTATAAATATAGGTGTACAAATATCTCTTTGAGATTCTGCTTTTAATTCTTTTGGATAAATACCCATAAAGTGGGATTGCTGGGTCATATGGTAATTCTATTTTTAATTTTTTGAGAAACTGCCATACTGTTTTCCATACTGGCTGCACCATTTTATATTCCCATCAACAGTGTATGAGGGTCCTAATTTCTCCACATCCTTACCAACACTAATTTTTTTTGTTTTGTTTTTTTAAGGTAGCCATTCTAATGTGTGTGAGGTTACATTTGAACTTTTTACAGGCAAAATATATTCTTATATTACTTTTGCAAACATATATATTAATGTTGCTGAGAGACTTAAGCATGTATATTCTGTAAAAGGCTTTTTAACGTTATTTCTCATCCCTAAAACAGATGTAATCCTGTAAAGAGTAATTGCAACCAGCTTGATATGAAAGGGTAGTTTGGCTTGTGGTGGAGTCAGATAAAGCATCTACATGCTGGGTAACAACTCTTTGGTATGAGTTGCACCTACAAATCTAGGGGGAAGTTAGGGGGCACCCTAGACACCTGTGCATTGAACTCTTACAAATATCTAACAGAGGAGTGTAAATTTTTTATGAGTCTAAGAGTGTTGGGTAAAGCTTTAGTTTGTTATGAGAGGGAATTTTTTCCTGAATTCTGATAACTGATTATTCAATTGAGAGAAAAATAATGCAAGTAAAATATCAGGATGCTTCTTTTACTCTAAAATCTTTAGCCGATGCCTCCCCCTCCCCCTTCCCCCTTCTCTTTTTTCTTCTTTATTTTTACTTCTCACCTCCTCCTCTTCCTTCTCCTCTGCCTCAGGCTTCTGCTTCTCCTCCATCATAAACATTTCAAACATATTAGAACTGAACATTAATGAATGTTTAAATAAGGAATGATTTTGGATAGAGAAGAACTTTCTCAATGTTGTCAGTAGTCCTGGCATAGACAAATATAACACTGTAGAAATGGAAGGATGTGTAATAGCTGTATAGATGTAAAAAGAAGCTTTTAAAAGACTATTACTAGGATAAAAAGAAACAAAAACTAGGGAGTAGCTGGAATCTTTGAGAAGATAGTGTGATATTCATAGATGTTGAAGACTATTTTCTTTTGCCATTATGATTAAGCAGAGATAGTTGTTCTCACCAAACATTCCTTGTGACCCCTATACTTTTTAGCTCCCTTGCAGTTAGGAAGGGCATATGACTATTTCTTGATAATAAAATGTAGACCAGAAAAATGTGTATGACTTCCTAGATGAAGCACTGAAGAACCGGAGGGCCAGTTCTGCCCTCCTCTTATCCTCTGAGCCTTTTGCTGAGTTGGAGACATCACAAGAGGAGGAGCAGAGGGACTCTGAGTCACCGGATGGACCCCTTGCACACTGCATGATTGAGAACTAAACCTCTGTCATGCTCAGCTATTAAGATTTTGAGGTTTATTTGTTCCTACAGCATGGCCTAGCACTGATCAGACTACTACAGTAGATGAATCATTGTGAAATTTTGCTATTAAAAGAATTAGCAGTGGGATTGAGAGCAATAAGAAAGCACAGCACATAACTTAAATCCTAAATAAGTATTCCTCTGATCATTCTACCATTTCTATCTCCATCTTTTCCACGTCAAATATATTGGATATACTTTTTTTCTTTTTAAAATAGCTATATTAGTTTCCTAGTACTGTCATAACAAATTACCACAAACTGGGTGGCTTAAAACAATAGAAATTTTGTCTCTTGTGGTTTTGGAGGCTAGAAATCTGAAATCAAGGTGGAAGAATCTATTCCATGCCTCTTTCCTAGCTACTGGTGTTGGCCAGAAATCCTTGGCATTGCTTGGCTGTAGATGCATCACTCCAATCTCAACCTCCATCATCACATGGCCTTCGCCCTTTATCTCAGTGTCTCTCATCCTCTTCTTATAAAAACACCAATCATACTGGGTTAGGGCCCACCCTAACCCAGTATGATCTCAGCTCAACTTATTACATCTGCAAAACCCCTATTTCCAAATAAAGTCACATTCGTAGGTACCAGGGATTAAAACTTCAACATATCTTTTTGAAGGATACAATTCAACCCACAATAATAGCTTGCAAACAATAGCTTTCAACAATAGCTTACAAACAGCTTCCCACTTTCATTTTCTGGAAGCGAGTGCTATAAATTGGACTTAAACAGCCCTTACTTTTAGTCACCATTTCAGAAATCATTTTGTTTTTGTTTACTATAACTGTTACCAGCTTTTAAAAGGAGAGATTATCATAGTACAATACTTCCTCAAATTCAAACATAATTACTTTCTGCACTTACTGAAAATTATGTTATTATATATGATGCTCTAATAAGTTTGCACACTGCAGGCAAAATATAATGGGTTTCAGGCTTTTTAAGTGTCCCTACTAAGAAAAGCGGGAGCAGCAGGGCAAAGACAGGATCAGATGATCAGAAGTGGAACATACGTGTTCACCCAAATTGTCAGTTCAAAGCCTCTCCGTTTTTTTTCCATTTGTTCTTTTCTTGATACTCAAGACTTAGTCCCTTTTCTGTTCTCCCTTTCTCTTCTTCTCCTCGTTATAGTGTATAGTCTCTTAACATCTCTCTCATAAAAAGTCGGGAGCAGGTGTCAAAGTGCAAAGTCACCCTAAAATTGTTTTGTCTCATATATTCATTCAGCACATATATTTTTAGTAACATCTATGAACAATAAACACTTATTAAGCCTGGGGGATACAATACTGAATAAACTGAGAGCCCTGTCTTGCCAGAACTAACACTCTGAAAGGAAGCACAGAAATCAGATAGAAACCTGGTTAAATGGGAAGAGGTTTTGACTGGGGTGTACAGAGCAAATATGAGTACAGAAAACCAGGGAATTCAAGCTGGTCTAGAGATCAGGAGGTGCTTCTAGTGATAAGTATATAAATGCAATCATGACAAACTGGCACAAATTAGGCTAACAGAGGGGTATTGCAGCCAGCGGCATCATCATGGGCCTGCACTCAGAACTGAGAGATGCCATGACATGTTCTATAAATTCAAAGGAGTTCAGGATGGCTACAGCTCCAACTGTAATCTAAAAAGTGGTGAGAGATGAGGCTGGAGAGAAATGCAGAGGCCAGTTCATAAGGTACCTTATAAATAAGGTGATCATACAATTCATCATCCAAACCAGGCCACTTGTGAGACTAAAAGGGGCGCCTTTAATAATTGAGCTGGGGCAGCAGGATAAACCAGGGCTGTCAGAGACTAACAGGGATGTATGGTTACATGACTTACAAGCTACATTAACGGAGCTTGGATTTTATACTAAGGTCAATCAGATGTCATTACAGAATTTTATACAGAGAAGTGGCTCAATACCATTAAATTTTATAAACCTTACTCTAGCTGAAGTATAATAAACAAATGGGAGAGGGTGAAATGAGAAGCAGGAAGATCCATTAAAAGACTGCTGTGATACTTCTAGTTGTGAGATGACAGTGGCCTGAATAATTGTAATGATTATGAGTCTGTAAGAAAATTGATGAAGTAATATTAGGTTGAACCACATGAAATTGCTGTCACTTACCATTTTTAATGTACAAAAGTGGCAGTTTCATAAGGTTCAACTAATAGATTTGCAGGAAATAGGCTAGATTGGACTTCTTTGGTGAGTGTGCACTAGACAAATTAACAATTTGAAACATTAATGTGTTCTGGTTTTTCTCCCATGTGACCAATACTGGCTGAATCTTAAACTATAAGGGCACCCTTTTCCTGGGAGGAGTCCGAGACTGGCAGCAAGAGGAGGAAAAGAACAATAAATAAAGATCTCAAATTTGTGGTTTCTGAACCTAAAAGGTCAGAATTCAGGTGAGAGTCAGTGGAATAGTTGAAAGCAAATGAAATTTGCTCTCCACTGAACAAGTTCCTCCACAACACTCCACCACCATCCCCTGGCTTAGATCAGCCCCTGGACCACTGAGGACAAAATAATTGGCAGAGATGAGAAAAGTTAAACATATGGGTGTACCCCCCCGAATTTAGGAATCAACAGGGCAGACCCTAATGTCATATGACCTGGTTCTGCCACTTAAAATTTATTTAACCTTATGCCCCAAATTTCTCATCTACACAATGAGAACAGTGCTATGTACATCATTATATTGTTTTGAGAATTAAATGAGTTAATATATTTCCAGCACTTATAATAGTACATGGCAAATCTTAATCACTATACATCTGTTACATGATTTTAGTAGTAATAGCAGTAGTATGAGTACTATTACCAGGATTGACTGACACCAACTGTATATTAATGTTTCAAACATAGAACACTCAAAATTGCTACCTCTAGATATTGGGAGAACAGCTGATGATATATGGCTCCTGCGTAAACAGGCACAAGCAGGGAATCAATCTGGACAATCCCCACAAGTGCTCCATGGTTCTCAAGGGGGAGGGAGGAGAAAACCCCAACACTCTTGTGGGCCCATTAGTGAGAAAACTGAGGGGAGTCAGTTCATTTGCTAGAGATCACCAGAGTGCAGTGTTAAGTGACCGGCTTAGGAGAAAACCGTGGGCCAGATGGGATGTATGGTCGAAGTGAATATTGAAGTTACTATGGGAAAACTGAATCTGTATGAGGAGGGGTTCCTGAACTCCACTAGTTGAAGTAATCACAATATACTCTCTATATTGATACATCAACTCAGGATCCAAAATGCACTCCTCCCTGTCCTGACACTATGACACTATGAAGCTACATATGCTCCCCTCACCCCCCACCTAGATCTTATATCAGGACAAAGATCAGGAGGCTGACACTTGCAATGTGTCAGTTTTAAATTGAAAAGTGACCCCAAAAGTACCGGACTGAATTCACGTTACCTGAAAACACCTAGATTAAACTGCTTACCCTGAAAGCTCAGAGTTACAAATCAAGTCCTATACTAGAAATATTACATTTACATTTTTTTGCACAACACTGCTAAGTTTATCCCTGTTACAAGAGAATGTTGGGTATAATGGAGGGGAGGAAGAAAGTGAAGATTAGGAAGACAAAAGGTTTCCGGGTGGACAACAGTTTGGGTGATAGTGCTTTTCTAGTGTTCAGTGTAGGAGAGCTGGAAGAGGAATAGAAGACGATAAATGTGCAAATTCTAACTTCCAACATTCTTCTATTTCTTTTTTTAACTCCCACCTCTCTTTAGATAATTCAGCATTATGTAGATTTTTATGATAAAAACATATTAAATTTTCAAACACAACCGTTACCAGAATGCAAATATACATACATTCATTCTAGCAAGTTTACTTAGATCTCGAAGTGTATGTTTCCAATATTTCTAGAATCAAGTACAGAATTCCTACTTCACTAAACTGAATTATAAGTTCAGAAAATTTACAGTAATGATACCAGTTTTTTGGTAAACATCATCAAGCTGGGGGAATCACTTTTGCTCCCAAACTTTCATTCAGAAGAAAATAACAAAACTAACCTTTCTGTCACACTAGGTTGACTCAACCACTCTATAAAAATGAGGTTAAATGAAAGGGAACAAAGAGGACAAATAAGAGATATTAAGATAAAAAGGAAGGCAGATAGAAGGATATAGAATAAAATAAAGAGAAAAATAGATGTAAGAAAATGAAATAACATTCACCATTGTACACATTCAGTAAAGGGGTTGTGGTGGAATTAAAAATCCATGGGGAAGAACTAGTGCTGATGTCAGGCTCTTCTCATTTCTTCTCATTTTCCACACCTCAAAAACTAAATACGGAAATATATAAATCCCGAAGCAAGCAAAAGGAGCCTCTTTCTCCACTGAAGTTAATAGGCCTTATACAAAGCAAATAAAATTTAATTTAGCTTTTGTGGCATGGAAAAGGAGGAAGGTGAAAGCAAAATAAAAGATAAAATGAATTTTTAAACTGAGAACACAATAAACTCTTAAATAGCTAAGAAACACTAGGTAAATTATACTTCTCTCTAATTACAATTCTTCAGTGCTTTTGATTCATTTCTAGTTTGGAAAGATGGAACTTTTCTCTTTTTGCTTATAGTTTCTAATTGTAATGAGTGAGTAATAAGCATATATTACTTTTATTATCAGGTTTATTTTTTTTTAAGAGGGAGCTTCAATTTCATATTCTACCGCGGAAAGGGGAAGAAAAGGAGAGGCAATGAGATACCAAGGAATAGAGGAAATGGAAAGAAATCCAACACAGGAATAAAAGAAAGACAAGAATTTGGTGGGTTGAGTTAGAGAAGGGGGAATAGTAAACATAAATGTAAAGATAATGGGGTGGGGGAGGGGCGGTCAACACTCCTCACCTATCTTAAATCTAATGCTTAAAAGGTTCTACTTCCCAAAACTCCACCCCTTCAGATCCACTCTTATCATCTGCACAATAACTTACCCAAATCACTCCTATTAAAACAGAGAAAAGAGCCAGCTTGAGGACAAACAGGTCTACAATTTTAATGGAATACTTGACCCATCAGATGGAAAAGAAGTTGGGCAGGAAGACTTTGGATCACCTCTAGCCGTAAGTCATGGGCTGGTCTTACAGCCACTGTTGAAAGGGCACAACAGCTTCTCAGAGTTGTGTGAGAAACCCCATCTTATAAGGAATGGATCTTGGAGTTGCACGCAATCAGATTCTAACTTAAAAAGCAGTCGTTGAATAAAGACGAAGAAATCACAAGGGAAGGAAGAATTAAAATGCCAGTTAAGAATTAAAATGCCAGTTATTTTACTGAAGCATGATCATAGTGGTGAAACTTTTCAGATTATATTGCTCAACTGCCATGCTCAATTATAACAGCATTGCATACACCATCTCACAAGTAGTCACATAACTAGTGAGGTATTCGTATATCAGAAACTCAGTGATTCAAATACCAACTATTTCAGTTGCTAAACTCAGTACCTACACTTAGTGTTCTCTCTGATCATTGCATTTATTCTGGAGTGCCTACCAACGCAATGAATAGAATACAAATTAATAGAATTGAAGTCTTTCAAAAATTTGCCAACGACTTTGAAAGTTTTGGCCTCCATTCCCATATCTCCATTAGGCAAACACACTCTTTGGTTACCTGGCTATTATTCTGCCCAGCTAGGACCATGAAATCACTACTAAAAATTACCATAAGAAGCAGGACTATCATCACCCAGGGAGATGGATGGTGACTACCAGCAGCAATTTGATAATAAATAAGAGCAGCAAAAGGTAGATAATCAGGTATTAGGTACATGTGCAATTAAATGTTTCAATTTCAACAAAATTATATTTAGACACTTAAAAACAACAGTGGCTTATTAATTATATTATACATCTTATTTTAGAAGTAAAGAACAGGGAAGTTATCTCTCATCATATATACTTGATGGACTATGGCCAAATGACTGAGTTTACAATATTTACCCACAAGAAACAATTATAGTTTTCGCTACAGATAAGGATTGGGGTTTTATATTGCGGCCTCAGAGGTCCATTTTTTAAACTACAAATAACTGGCAGACTATCCACCTGCATAAACATTACTCCAAATTGTGATACAACTCTTGTCAGAAAATGTATTTCACACTGTTTAAGTAATACTCCTATTGAGTGGAGTTATATAAGACACTGCCAAGTTTACCTGCAGAGCAACACACTTCAATAGTTCTCACACAGCGTGAAGGCATTTATCATTATTTAAATATAGAAGAACAGGTTCCAATGTTTTTGACACTGTAACTGGCTTGTGGTAAACTGCAGTTAAGCAGTGTTCAGTGGGCTGTACTTATCCTACACAATTGGAAGAGACCTCTCATGCTGTTCCACAAAGTACTAAGGGAATCAGAAAAGCTCCAGGTAAAATGCCTTCCTTAGCTCTTACCCTGTGCTCCCATAACTCTTCAAAGTCAACCACAGCCTAATCTGAAAAAAAGATTAGCAATTAAAAGGGGGAAATATTTATGTGAGTATGTATGTATGTGTGGTCTTTTTTTTTAAGAAAATAAGTACATTTTTTCCATTATCCTTTCTGTCTTGTTCATGTGAGTGTCCAAGTGGAATGTTTACAAAATGTTTTGACACAGGCAAATATATGCTGATCTTCAGCCCTTGGACAAATATTGAATACATAGCAATGGCACTCAGGCTAAGTTCCACGTAAAGCAAAGTACTTCGAATTAGACCAACTATCTCCCATCTTGACCTTATCTCTATCACCTAATAGGGTCTAGAAACAAACTGCTCCAAGTAGAACCATTCACAAATCGATCTAGCCATTTGTTTTAAGTGTTCTTACTATTACTCAAAATCAGTAATGTGTATTAAGTATAAAAACATTTGGGGGGAAATGTTTTTATTGTTGTTAGTAAAATAGAAAAATATTCAAAAGTGCCATATATTATGAATATCCTATTGAATTTAGAAATTTGTAAAATACTAAACAATATGAATATCCTACTAAATTTAAGAACACATTTTTGATATTATAAATTAAAACATATTTAGGTTCAATAGTAATGAACTCAAGAATGACTAACCCATATTCAATTATCAGTCTGTTTTAAAGAATATGCTATCTTCACCTTAAGGTTCAAGTAAAAGAATTATCTTAAGACTCTTGTAAATGGAAGTGTCCATGAAAGCTGACTTAGTTATCTAAATAGGTGGTACATCTTTAAAACTAAAACAAATAAAGTAAAATAAAAGTAAAGCAAATTCTTCCTTTGAAATGAGCATAGCTCTTTCAAAATTAGACATGCTTGAGACCAGACTGGAATATACAGGGCCCAGAAGCTATGGTGAATCGAAGCAAATATTATATACATATGCTATGGAGGATGACACAGCTAAATTACAAAGGTCAGCTCTTATCATCAGTAGTATTTCTCTGTCACTCACTTCACTTCTGTTTGTTAATTTCAACATTCACGTTTCTAATAAACACGCATATAGTTTCTAAAGTGCAAAATCAAATGCACCTAAAGACTATTTAAGCAGCATTTGTCTCCCTATTTACGCCAGGAAGGCAATGAACACAAACCACTGGTTTGAAGAATCTAATACAACATGCCCAAAACGTGGCTTTTGGGAGCTGTGACAGTTAAACAACGGAAACAAACTTTGAGCTATATACAGCTATTTTCTAAATAAAAGTAAAATCTCCATTTTTCTGTAACTATTAAGGTTGGAAATTATTTGGGCCAACAACCTTAAGAAAAGAAAGGATGAGGAAGTTAGTTGTCCTCTATTCTTCTAATTTTGTTTCTCTTCCATTTCCCCACAATCCCTTTTTTATTTTTCTAATTTTGGTCTAGCTTTGCCATATATCTGTACCCACAGCAGAAAAGCAGAGCCACATTTAACAGAACCTACGCTTACTCTCAGAGGATACCTAAAACTTTGGCTGTGATATTAAAAACATATATAGTCTATCTAACAGACAAATTTTCCCTTTTCCTGTGCACAAACCTCAATTATAAACTCTTTTAATTTAGATTAACCATGTGCTGAGGTAATCCCACTCATAAAAATATGTTTATGCCTGGTATCTTTTGACTATATTTTATTGTTAGTAAGCATGTCTAATCTTCTCTGAGAGCTTAACTCTGATTGATTTATTACTGCAGCTTTAAAATGTACTGTAGACAATGACCACAAATCAGATTCTGGAGGTAGAAGTATGTTGCAATAAGATACAAGTATACAATTTTTAAAGGAATTTTCTATTAAAACACCTCCAGTTAATAATAATAAGTTAAAAACCAAATTATTAAAGTCACCTAAACAATTGGGATAAAGAAATAGCTTAAGTTCCTGTGGATGTTTATCCAGTGTGAAAAGAAGCCTGAGTAGAATAAAACTGTTCTTTTTTTTCATAAGAATGTGTCATTTAAAGAAAAAGTACACCAGTCAAATAAACCATTGTAATAATTGGTTAAATCAATGATGGCGTGTCTTTTTCTCTGGCTAGAGTAATCAAATTTGAAAAGTTACTAAAAATGTGAAATTTGAAAGTCTGCAGCCACTTAAAAATGCTAACATAGTGATGACCTTTCTCACACCTTCCACACTTCATCAAAGCCAATGCCTGGTGGCAGCATTTCATCTCAATAACATACAAGGAGACCTCACCTTTAATTTTCATAACCTCTCTGAGTGGGAACATTTTCAAAATTTAATTCTGAGCTTTCCTTTCTCCCATTGAAAATGAACCTCTTTCCTTAGAAAATAATAAACCTAAACTTCATCCTTTGTTCTCCCAGTTCATCAACTCTGTTTAACTTATCTGCCTCTCTGATCAGCCATACCCCACAACCCACCCTTCACTTTCCTGAACTGTTCTTTTCCCGATCTGCCTATTAAAATTCTTCTCTCCTGTTAGGCTCAGCCAAATTCCATCTTCTCTGTGAAACTGTCTCTACTCTTATGAGACGGAAATCTTTCTGCTTCACTAAGAATTTTACTTTATTTTTTATTGGAGTACAGTTGCTTTACAATGTTGTTTTAGTTTCTGCTGCACAACTAAGTGAATCAGCTATATGTATACATATATCCCCTCCCTCTTGGACTTCCCTCCCACCTCCCACCCCATCCCACCCATCTAGGTCATCACAGAGCACCGAGCTGAGATCCCTGTGCTGTACAGCAGGTTCCCACTAGCTACCTATTTCACACATGGTAGTGTATATATGTCAATCCTAATCTCCCAATTTGTCCCCCGCTTCACGCCATGTCCACATTTCCATTCTCTATGTCTTCATCCCTACTCCTGCTCTGCAAATAGGCTCATCAGTACCATTTTTCTAGATTCCACACGTGTTAATATACAATATTTGTTTTTCTCTTTCTGACTTACTTCACTCTGTATGAGAGATTCTAGGTCCAGTGACATCTCTACAAATGTCCCAATTTCATTCCTTTTAATGGCTGAGTAATAGTCCATTGTATATATGTACCACATCTTCTTTATCCATTCATCTGTCAATGGACATTTAGGTTGTTTCCATGTCCTGGTTATTGTAAATAATGCTGCAATGAATATTGGGGTACATGTGTATTTTGGAATTATGCTTTTCTCAGGATATATGCCCAGTAGTGGGATTGCTGGGTCATATGATAGTTCTATTTTTAGTTTTTTAATGAACATCTATACCATTCTCCATAGTGGCTGTATCAATTTACATTTGCACCAACAGTGCAAGAGTGTTTCCTTTTCTCCACACTCTCTCCAGCATTTATTGTTTGTAGATTTTTTGATGATGGCCATTCTGATTGGTGTGAGGTGATACCTCATTGTAGTTTTGATTTGCATTTCTCTAATAATTAGTGATGTTGAACATCTTTTCATGTGCTTCTTGGACATCTATATGTCTTCTCTGGAGAAATGTCTATTTAGGGCTTCTGCCCATTTCTGGAATGGGTTGTTTGTTTTCTTGATATTGAGCTACATGAGCTGTTTGTACATTTTGGAGATTAACGCCTTGTCAGTTGCTTCATTAGCAAGTATTTTCTCCCATTCTGAGGGTTGCCTTTTCATCTTGTTTATGGTTTCCTTTGCTATGCAAAAGCTTTTAAGTTTCATCAGGTCCCATATGTTTATTTTTGTTTTTATCTTCTTTACTCTAGGAGGTGGGTTAAAAAAGATCTTGCTGTGATTTATGCCCAAGAGTGTTTTTCCTATGTTTTCCTCTAAGAGTTTTACAGTGTCTGGTCTTACATTTAGGTCTTTAATCCATTTTGAGTTTATTTTTGTGTATGGTGTTAGGAAGTGTTCTAATTTCATTCTTTTACATGTAGCTGTCCAGTTTTCCCAGCACCACTTATTGAAAAGACTGTCTTTTCTCCCTTGTATATGCATGACTCCTTTGTCATAGATTAGGTGACCATATGTGCATGGGTTTATCTCTGGGCTTTCTATCCTGTACCACTGATCTATATTTCTGTTTTTGTGCCAGTACCATACTGTCTTGATTACTGTAGCTTTGTAGTATAGTCTGAAGTCAGGGAGCCTGATTCCTCCGGCTCTGTTTTTCTTTCTCAAGATTGCTTTGGCAATTCAGGGTCTTTTGTTTATCCATACAAATTGTAAAATTTTTTGTTCTGATTACATGAAAAATGCCACTGGTAATCTGATAGGGATTGCATGGAATGTGTAGATTGCTTTGGGTAGTACAGTCATTTTCACCACATTGATTCTTCTAATCCAAGAACATGGTATATCTCTCCATCTGTATCATCTTTGTTTTCTTTCATCAGTGTTTTATAGTTTTCTGAGCACAGGTCTTTTGCCTCCTTAGGCAGGTTTATTCCTAGGTATTTTATTCTTTTTGTTGTGATGGTAAATGGGATTGTTTCCTTAATTTCTCTTTCTGATCTTTAGTTGTTACTGTATATGAATGCAAGTGATTTCTGTGCATTAATTTTGTATCCTGAAACTTTACCAGATTCATTGGATTAGCTCTAGTAGTATTCTGGTGGCATTGTTAGGATATTCTATGTAGAGTATATTGTCTTCTGCAAACAGTAACAATTTTACTTCTTCTTTTCCAGTTTGGATTCCTTTTATTTCTTTTTCTTCTCTGGTTACCATGGCTAGGACTTCCAAAACTATGTTGAATAAGAGTGGTGAAAGTGGACATCCTTGCCTTCTTCCTGATCTTAGAGGAAATGCTTTCAGTTTTTCACCATTGAGAATGAGGTTTACTGTGTGTTTGTTGTATATGGCCTTTATTATGTTGAGGTAGGTTCCCTCTATGCACATTTTGTGGAGTTTTCATCATAAATGGGTGTTGAATTTTGTCGAAAGCTTTTTCTGCATCTATTGAGATGCTCATATGTTTTTTATTCTTTAATTGGTTAATATGGTATATCACACTGATTGACTTGTGTATACTGAAGAATCCTTCCATCCTTGGTATAAATCCCACTTGATCATTGTGTATGATCCTTTTTTTTTTTTTGCAGTACGTGGGTCTCTCACTGTTGTGGCCTCTCCCGTTGCAGAGCACAGGTTCCGGACATGCAGGCTCAGTGGCCATGGCTCACGGGCCCAGCCACTCCGCGGCATGTGGGATCTTCCTGGACCAGAGCATGAACCCGTGTCCCCTGCATCGGCAGGCAGACTCTCAACCACTGCGCCACCAGGGAAGCCGTGTTTGATCCTTTTAATATGTTGTTGGATTCTGTTTGCTAGAATTTTGTTGAGGATTTTTGTTTCTATGTTCATCAGTGATATGGTCTGTAATTTTTTCTTGTGTGTGATATCTTTGCCTGATTTTGGTATCAGGGTGATGGTGGCCACACAGAACAAGTTTGGAAGTATTTCTCCCTCTGCAATTTCTTGGAAGAGTTTGAGAAGGAAAGGTATTAGCTCTGCTCTATATGTTTGATAGAATTCACCTGTGAAGTCATCTGGTCCTGGACTTTTATTTGCTGGAAGAGTTTTAATTACAGTTTCAATTTTATTACTTGTTATTGGTCTGTTTATATTTTCTAATTCTTCCTGGTTCAGTCTTGGAAAGTTGTACCTTTCCAAGAATTTGTCCATTTCTTCTGTTGTACATTTTATTGGCATATGGTTGCTTGTAGTAGTCCCTTATGATCTTTTGTATTTCTGTGGTGTCAGCTGTAATCTCTCCTTTTTCATTTCTAAATTAATTTGAATCCTCTCCTTTTTTTTCTTGATGAGTCTGCCTAAAGATTTATCAATTTTGTTTATCTTCCTAAAGAACCAACATTGATCTTTGCTATTATTTCCTTCATTTCATTTATTTCTGCTCCGATCTTTATGATATTTTCCTTCAACTAACTTTGAGGGTTTTTTTGTTCTTTCTCTAGTTGCTTTAGGTGTAAGGTTAAATTCTTTCTTTGAGATTTTTCTGGTTTTCTGAGGTGAAACTGAATTGTTATAAACTTACCTGTTAGAACTACTTTCGCTGCATCCCATAGGTTTTGGGTTGTCATGTTTTTGTTGGCATTTATTTCTAGGTATTTTTTATTTCCCCTTTGATTTCTTCAGTGATCTCTTGGTTATTTAGTAGCATATTGTTTAGCCTCCATATGTTTTCGTTTCTTAGTTTTTTTTTCCTTTAATTGATTTCTAACCTCATAGCATTGTGTTTGCAAAAGATGCTTGATACGATTTCAATTATTTTAAATTTTCTGACGCTTGATTTGTGACCCAAGATGTGATCTGTCCTGGAGAATGTTCCATGTGCACTTGAGAAGAAAATGTATTCTGCCAATTTCAGGTGGAATGTCCTATAAATATCAATTAAATCTGCCTGGTCTATTGTGTCATTTAAAGCTGATGTTTCCTTATTTATTTTTTGTCTGGATGATCTGTCCACTGGTGTAAGTGGGGTACTAAAGTCCCCCACTATTATTGTGTTACTGTTGATTTCCCCTTTTATGGCTGTTAGCATTTGCCTTATGTATTGAGGTGCTCCTATGTTGGGTGCAAATATATTTGTGATTGTTATCTTCTTGGATTGATCCCATCCTTCCTTATCTCCTGTAACAGTCTTTATTTTAAAGTCTATTTTATTTGATATGAGTATTGCTTCTCCAGCTTTCTTTTGATTTCCATTTGCATGGAATATCTTTTTCCATCCCCTCACTTTCAGTCCATATGTGTCCCTAGGTCTGAAGTGGTTCTCTTGTAGACAGCATATATGGGTCTTGTTTTTGGATCCATTCAGCCAGTCTGTGTCTTTTGGTTAGAGCATTTAATCCATTTACATTCAAGGTTATTATTGATATGTTTTTCCTATTACCAATTTCTTAATTGTTTTGGGTTTGTTTTTGTGGGTCTCTTTCTTCTTTTGTGTTTCCCTCCTAGAGAAGCTCCCTTAGCATTTGCTATAAAGCTGGTTTTGTGGTGCTGAATTCTCTTAGCTTTTGCGTATCTGTAAAGCTTTTGATTTCTCTGTCAAATCTGAATGAGATCCTTGCCGTGTAGAGTAACTTGGTTGTAGGTTTTTCCCTTTCATCACTTTAAATATATCCTGCCACTGCCTTCTGGCCTGCAGAGTTTCTGCTGAAAAATCAGATGATAACCTTATGAGGATTCCCTTGTATGTTATTTGTTGCTTTCCCCTTGCTGCTTTTTGAATTTAATTTTTGTTAGTCTGATTAATATGTGTCTTGGTGTGTTTCTCTTAGGGTTTATCCTGTGTGGGACTCTCTGTGCTTCCTGGACTTGGGTGGCTATTTCCTTTCCCACATGAGGGAAGTTTTGAACTATAATCTCTTCAAATTTTTTCTCAGACCCTTTCTCTTTCTCTTCTTCTGGGACACTTATAATTCATATGTTGGTACATTTAATGTTGTCCCACAGGTCTCTGAGACTGTCCTCATTTCTTTTCATTCTTTTTTCTTTATTCTGCTCCTCAGCAATTATTTCCTGTCTTACTGGTTGTTTGGCCTGAGGCATCCAGTACTGGAGTTTGCAGGCAGTTGGGTAGAGCTGGCTCTTGGTGCCAAGATAAGGAACTCTGGGAGACCTCACACCAATTAATATTACCTAGGGTCTGAACCCCTCCCCTCCCCCAGCTGCCCCTCAGGGGTGCCAGTCCCATCCCAACTCCACTTTTCTTCCCCTCCTTCTTCACCCCCACATCTTACCTGGTCATTCAGGGATTCCTCCCGTCCCTTTAGGTGTCCGAGGTCGCCTACCAGTGCCCTGTAGTTGCCTAATTGTGAGAAGATGTGAACTCTGTGTCTTCCTACTCTGCCATTTTACTCTTCCACCCCACTAAGAATTTTAAAACATTTAAAATAATTTCATTAAATCCCTTTCCACATACATACTGCCTGTATTAATTTCATTGCATACATACATTTACGTTTTTCTCTACTTATATAATTCTGCAGGAAAAAAATTATGTCTTTCCCATCTTTGTATGTACAGTATAGAAAACTTTTTTAACTCATAGTACATGTTCAACACACTTTTGTTTAATGAATAAATTGGAATTTTTTTCTTTTCCCATTAGTATTATTATTATTGCTTTACCCATGATCAGAGTACATGTAAAACAGTTAAATAAGATGACCAATAACCTACTTTAAAAGTTGAACAAAGCATATTTATTCTGCTTTGTATACCTATGTAGAATTTTAAGAAATCTTCAATTTACAAGAAAGCCTCTTGAAGAATAAAATCTTCCTTTTTTTTAGTTTTCTAAAAAAAAGAGAGAAACAGAAAGAAAGGACTAGAGAGAAAAATGGTCAATTGTCATATCATTCTTTATACCAAAATTTAGCTTATTAAACATTTATGGTGCTTGAAGTAAGTAAACATCACTAGATTAAGGTCATGTCTTCGTCTTGGAAAAGTAAAGCAGTACAATCACTTTGAAAAACAATTTTCCTATTTCTTATAAAGTTAAATGTATATTTACCATGCAACCCAGGAATTCTACTCCTAGATAAATATGAGAAGTGAAAACATGTCCATAGAAAGTCTTGTGCATGACTCATATACAGCAAATTTATTCACAACAGCTAAAAACTGAAAACTATCTAAAAATCATCAACAGGTGTTAAATTTAAAATTGACATATATTCATACATCGTTAATTCCTAGCAATTAAAAGGAACAAAATATTGATGAACACAAAAATATGGATGAGTTTTACAGAAAAGTTGTTAAAAAAATAGAGGTTGTGGGCTTCCCCAGTGGCACAGTGTTTAAGAATCCACCTGCCATTGCAGGGGACATGGGTTCAAGCCCTGGTCTGGGAAGATCCCACATGCCACGGAGCCACTAAACCCGTGTGCCACAACTACTGAGCCTGTGTCCCTAGAGCCCGTGCTCCACAAACAAGAGAAGCCACCGCAGTGAGAAGCCCGCGCACCTCAATGAAGAGTAGCCCTCACTCACCTCAAATAGAGAAAGCCAACTCACAGCAGTGAAGACCCAATGCAGCCAAATAAATTAATTTAATTTAATTTAAAATAATAGAGGTTGTGCCTTTATGTCATACTGTAAATATTTTACAGTCATATGAGCCTCATCTTCTCAGCCTGATTCTCTAGAATGGTAACCATAAAACTAGTCCTCAGGGATCTCAGAAATAGTAGAGACAAAGTGAATAAAATGCCTGACACATAACTGGTAGTATCCCTTCGGTAGAACAGGAAAATAGTGAAAGCTTGTGAAAGTTAAATGGAAATAGGTTTAAACTCAACATACATATTTCCCAAAGAAACCTCATTACACACATCTACATAAATGTGTTTAAAATAGATAATTATCAAAATACATATCAGAAAACAACAGTGTTTTAACTGCAAGATGTCATTTAGGCTAGGGTTCTAAATAATGGTTACCATGAAGGTTAATTTTGGAAATAGTGTTGCTTTATCTGGCTTAATAGTTGTACTACAGGAAACCATGCCCAGAATACAATGCACAGTATAGAAAGATATTGGAAGTTATATGGTTTCTAGAACTTTATAGCACCATTTAGTTGAGTACTTGTCAACCAGTTTCCAATTAAAATTATAAAATAGTTTATTATTTCATTTAGCTCATTAATTCCTTCATCAATTAAAATTTGCAAATAAGCAAAACATACACATCTCGGGAAAGAGATATTATTCTGTTAACTCCCACACATACACAAGAAGGCTAATCTTAAACAGCTGTCTTTTTCTTTAACTAAATTAACAATGCTTATTAGACTCTGGCTTCCAGATGCAGAACAACATTTCACGTTAATATGCCTAGTTTCTGACCTAGAAATAATGCTAAGGAACTCAGCAGGAAATCTGGCCTCCAGATACTCTTATCTTGGGAGATAGAGACAAAGGAACACGATTCTCTGAATTACTTTATTGTGGAGTTTTAAATGCTCATTAAAACATCATCAAGGTCATCTCTATTTCAAATATGTTACCTAAGTTTCAAACACGATGCTCCCAAACCAAGCTGGAAACCTAAGACTGTGGGTGGCATAATGATGAAATATAAAGCTGTCTTTTGAGGTGGTTACTAACTGTCCCCACAGAAAGAACAGATAGAAAGAAGAGGAGGTGTGGTAAGGTTTAAGCACGGACATAGCAGGTCATTTTGACCTGGATGAATTTCAAGTGTTCCTCCCATCAAACTAGACTGAGAAGTATCCTCAGCCTTGGTAATCCCTGGGTCTCGGACCCTTGAGGAAATGGTTCTAGAATTAACGGCTTTAAGATTATTCTAGGGCAATTTCCCCTTTGTATCTGGCACTCTAAGTGCCCCTCTGAGCCAAAAAAAGGGACTACCTGCAGCTGGATGCCTATGTCTGAGATTTTCTAGGGTGAAAGATGAGGAGGTCTCAACACGATCCCTCTTAAAACCAAAGTCCATTGTCTTAGTCACCTCCTTCAGCCCAGCCCCCTCCTTCTCCGGCCTCCACAGCAATCACTCTGCCATCTAATCCCAGAAACATGTATCCAGACAAAAGATCCTATTCTCACCAAGCTTTTTCCCCTGAGCTTGAGACAAAAGAAATATTCTAATTTTACTCTTTAAAACAGAAAGGCATTCTCAGCACTACATAAAATACTTAATTTTCTACAAGAGTTTTCATAATAAAGTATAGAATAAAAGAAAGTTACAAGAGAAAGCTACAATTACAGCTTAAGTTCCACAAAGGTTTTATAAAGACCTACTGTTAGAGAAAACTCATGCAAATATATTTATAATCCATAAGTTTTATCTCATTTTTATACAATAGTTGCAACTACACGAAGAAATATTTTTGAATGATTTCAGAAAGGAAAAAAAAAAAGCCACCATTAAATCAAGCAATGGAGTTTAACAGAATTCCTCTATACAACAACTATGTAAATCAACAGTAGTTTATTTGAAACAGAACTGAAAGCACACATAATGCATTTTAATGCAGAGTGTACAAAGACACTAAGATCTGTAATTCTACTAAATGTCAACGATACTGTAACCCACTTATTGTGGAGTCAGATATAATGAAATTCCATTTATAGTGAAGTAGAATGGAAGTTTAAAATTACATCAATGGAATGTAATGCATAAAATATAATTCCAGTAATGGTGAATGTCTTATTAGAAAGAAATCTTAGTGAAATTATGATTTCACTATAAGTCTACAATATCTCTCAAAGGTGATATTCAAAATAACATTAGATTTTAACATCAATATTTTACTCAGTGAATTACAATAAATTCAGTTCATAATTCCCCAGTATATGAAACCATATACAAGTCTACCAAGAAAGACAGAAAATACATGTGTATTAATATAAAACAATACAGTATACATATTCTAAGTTGTGTCTGGTCATATTTATGAACAGAATGTAAAAAATGAATTAGCACTTCAATTAAGTTATGGAAGGAATAAGAATTATCTTAAACACACAGATAAAATGAATGGATGTTTCTCTCTGGAGAACATGAGAAACCACCATTTTTGACTGAATTTAAAAACCTGTTATAGAGTATCTATAGAGTCAGTTTTCAAAAATCTTAACCCTACCCTTCCTAAATATTGTTATAATGCTGCAATTTTCTTTTTTTTTTTTTATTTTTTTTTTATTTTATTTTTTTTTTTTTGGTAGGCGGGCCTCTCACTGTTGTGGCCTCTCCCCTTGCGGAGCACAGGCTCTGGAGCACAGGCTCAGTGGCCATGGCTCACGGGCCCAGCCGCTCTGCGGCATGTGGGATCTTCCCAGACCGGGGCACGAACCCGTGTCCCCTGCATCGGCAGGCGGACTCTCAACCACTGCGCCACCAGGGAAGCCCTGCAATTTTCATATTAGCTTTCTCCTTTTAAAAATTGCTACTTTCCATACTAGAAAGAAGAATTTATATAGAACTGAAATGCACGTCTGGGATTTAGAAAATCTGGGATTCTATATCTCCATTCTTATTTTTATCAGGCTAAGTCGTTCATTTTAAGTATTGACCCCAATGTTACTCCAACTGTAGGAGTTCGCTGCTATATACAACAATACTCAAAAGCTTTGTGTGGAGGCACAGAAATGGTGGTGAAACAATAAAACATCCTAGATGCCAGATGCTACACAAATGTAAAGCATATGATAGCAGCATGGTGGAAAATGAGGCTGTAATTAAGGCTATCAGAAAGGATTTGATTTTATCTCTCCATGGAAATCATTATAACTATGTTATGCAGTTACTTAAATTTAGAAATTTCGTTTATAGGATCTGCTCTATCTTAAAGTTATACTAGCTAATCGCTGTACAGAAATTTTTAAAGTGTTTAATATTAATTCCCAGTTGTAGCAGAACACCCAACTTGAAAGAAATTCGGTAGTATGCTAATAATTCTATAGTTGACTGCAGAATTTTTTTATTATTTGATTTATATTGTCTTTTCAGTCACTTTACTCTTTCTTCATCTATGAATAATACACACCAAGAGAATAAAAATTAGAGTGGCAAGCCTCTTTTCTAGTCCCTTTAAGTAATCTCAGCTGAAAATATTGCCCAGGCCTGGTGAGTTCACGTAGAATTCAATCCCTAGCGCTTCAATTGGTATTACATAAAATGAAGAAAACACATCTAATTTCAACAGAAATTCCTACCCCTCCCACAGTCTCAGCTCATAAACACATAAATGAAGCAAGACAACTAAGAAAAACTTCACATACATAATATGATGAATATTTTTACACTATACGTAATGATATGTGGGACTAACGTTACAGAAGTGATCAGACGCAGGTGGATTCATACCTGAGGACTTGGAGGAAACGAGCTTTTAACTCCGTTTTAAAAGTGCAAGAGAATGTAGGGTGTTCAAAAGCAGGGTGTGTGAGGAAAAAGAAAGGTCTTGATGGTTCAAAGAGCTTAGTACAGGCAGAGAGGGTGAGAATTACATTTTTGCAAAAATGGGTGAAAACAGATTAATTCGGAAAAAGTAAAAAAGGAATCCTTTCCAAGCTTGGAAAGTGGGAGAGTTAGGAAGGAAAGTGGTGGGGAACTTTGAATATTAGTGTCTATGATATATCTAAAATGATAGCTGGTAAACATTTTAATCCTTTGTATTATAATTCTCATCTAAAAAGACCTCACATATAGAAAAGTTCTGACTAAGCAAAGAAATATGCATTCCTCATCCAAAGCTTAAAAATTGCTCAGCTCTCACTGGAATATCCTTATGGGGAAAAAATAAGCATCAAGAGCAAAATAAAGTATTCTAAAATATTTTATTTATCACCTAAGTGGCATTGACAATGCAATACCCTGTATCTGTACACACTGTGTTACAGTATTTTTTGAAATGTATATCTTATAAAAATATTCATTTCAACTATGAAAGCATTAGGAAAAATAATACATGTACAAAAATTTTTAAAGGCAACTCTTTTAGTCTGTCCAAAAAGAGTGGCTTCTTCATTTTAGAAGTTTTATTGTGTGCCTACTATATACCAGACAAGAGACAGAGCAGTAAATAACAAGCCAAAAAGCCCTATTATTATGAAACTTAACATATTAATTTCTAACCATCACATAGCTGAAGATCTTGGAAGAGGAACTAGTTAATTATATGCCCTTCTAGCTTTCTGAAATAGCAATAGCTCTTGAAGTTTGTATAAGATTGGATTGGTCGTTCAAATTATTACATAGCTGAAAATCATAAAACAAGACGGATTAATTATATACATGAACCAATTTTGACCTAATCTATGGAATTACGTTCAGAAGAGCCTGAATGCAGTCATTTGCTAATTCAAAAAAAAGGGGGGGGGGGGGGCGGACTTCCCTGGTGGCACAGTGGTTAAGAATCCACTTGCCGGGCTTCCCTGGTGGCGCAGTGGTTGAGAGTCCGCCTGCCGATGCAGAGGACACGGGTTCGTGCCCTGGGCTGGGAAGATCCCACGTGCCGCGGAGTGGCTGGGCCCGTGAGCCATGGCCGTTGAGCCTGCGTGTCCAGAGCCTGTGCTCCACAACGGGAGAGGCCACAACAGTGAGAGGCCCACATACCGCAAAAAAAAAAAAAAAAAAAGAATCCACTTGCCAATGCACGGGACACGGTCCGGGAAGACCCCACATGCCGTGGAGCAACTAAGCCCGAGTGCCACAACTACTGAGCCTGTGATCTAGAGCCCGTGAGCTAGAACTACTGAGCCCACATACCACAACTACTGAAGCCCGGGCGCCCAGAGTCCATGCTCCACAACAAAGAGAAGCCACTGCAATGAGAAGTCCGTGCACCATGATGAAGAGTAGCCCAGGGCTTCCCTGGTGGCACAGTGGTTGAGAGTCCGCCTGCCGATGCAGGGGACACGGGTTCGTGCCCCAGTCCAGGAAGATCCCACATGCCGCGGAGCGGCTGGGCCCATGAGCCATGGCCGTTGAGACTGCGCGTCCGGAGCCTGTGCTCCGCAACGGGAAAGGCCACAACAGTGAGAGGCCCTCGTAACGTGCAAAAAAAAAAAAAAAAAAAAAAGTAGCCCCTGCTCGCCGCAACTAGAGAAAGCCCGTGTGCAGCAACGAAGACCCAAGGCAGTCAAAAATAAACTAATTAATTAATTAATTAATTTTTAAAAAGTAGGGATCTCCTAGAATATGGAAAATGATCTGAGAGGGCAATGTTTTGTCCAAAGGACCTAAAGTTAAAATTTCAGATCCTAGATGGATAGGAACTTTAGGTTAGTGTTGCTTTCTTAGCACGTCTTAGGTAGCACATATTAGGAAGCCTGTGGATAAAATCAGTTCTTGAAAGTTGAGTGAAAAATATTTTATACCAGCTTGAGGAAGATAATAAAGAGAAATAAAAAGTATTTTGAAGAATTTTTAAACATATCATTGTCTGTATACAAAGTGCATCTATAGCTACTTGCAAAACCAATAAAGATAGGATATGTATTTTAAATATTTCCTTTCCATACCAATTTACTTTTTCTGTGTTACTGGGAGATACATCACAAAAAAAGAAAAAAAGAAGTAGAAGGAAGATGCGCCACGGTTTTCAATACACAAGAACTAAGTGTATTAAGAGCTACTGGGGGGAAAAATCAAAGAAAGGGAGTGAAGAAAAACTTTATAAACCAACAATGTCTTTGACCAAACCTATCATTTATTATAATACAGAGTAGTAGTATTAATAATACTATTTGTATGGAACATTTTATTTAACTCTTATAACAACCCCATGAGATAGATTTGAACATTATGTTCTCATTTTTTTAGATGGAAATTGAGTTTCAGAATAGTTAAATGACTGAACTGTTGTTTAAGGTCACAGCTTTAGGAAGAACTGGAAACAAAACCTGTATCCTGGAGTTCCAATTACAAATCCAGTGATTTTTCCAATTTACCACAGTGAAACATTAAATAGTTGTACATTACATGTTAGGCATGATTGAAACTTTTTGAATAGGAAAAGGGCCTACAGGAAGTGTTTTGTCTGAATTAATTTTCAAAATCTGATATTCCCAAGTTTAAAAAGCAGGTTTCCCTAGAGATCTGTTGGGGTTACATGATTTCCTGAGGTAGTTTGGGGTTTTTTTTTAGTAATTTACCATTAGACTTAACACATAGGTAGACACACTAAAAATTCTCCCTATTCAGGTTGATATTAAATAATGTGTTCCAAGACTATTTTTCACCTTAGTGAATAGAGAGAGTCCAAATTAAGAGGGTCTATCTTGAGAGCTTTTCTACAATCCAATTAGACTTTGCATTGAAGACCATCCTGAAATTAATTTCCATTGTGTGTCAAACATGCTGAATTGTCATCTCTACCCAAGCTGATGTTAATGAAGACAAGCTTCACAGGCTGAAAATAATAATTAATCTTTATGAAGTCCTTATTATGTGCCATACATTTTTCTAACACATTACATATATTAAGTCTTTAAAAAGTAGTTTATCAATCCCTAATAAATTCATGTCCAGAATTGAGAAATTCCTTTAAAACGTTTATTATACCATATTTGAAATATAAAAAGCCACAAAGTACTGCTAAAATTTCCATTCTGTTGCCTGTTTAAATCACTTCTTACATTCAGCTACTAACATAACTATTACCTAATTATAGGACCTTGTGTTTCTTCCTATCTCTATTACTAACTTGTTGTGTGACCTTGATAGAATTCTTCAGTCACCCTGCAGTGACATAAATAGTTTACCATCTATAACCTCTTAGGGTCTACTCAACGAAGCTTTTAGAATATTTTGCTCTTCTTAAGCTAAAGGGGTGTCATTTGCACTGCAAATATCATTTTGAGCTTTGTGATCAAATAAGAAGAAGAAACTAGCTAATATTTACTGATTAACTGCCAAGTATTTTCACAAATATTATCTAGCTTAATTCTATTTTACTAATAGGAAATTTAAACTCTGTTGACTCAGGTTTTTGGTCTCAGTAAGAAAATACTTTCCATCTCCCAAGTTTATACTTCTTCTGCTATTCAAAGTTATCTTCAAAGCAGAGGAATGTATATGGAAATTGAAGACATAAAGAAATATATGTTATAAAGAACAGACTTGTGGTTGCCAAGGGGGAGAGGGGTGGGGGAGAGATGGAGTGGGAGTTAGAAGATGCAAACTAGTATATATAGAATGGATGAATAACAAGGTTCTATTGTGTAGCACAGGGAGCTATATTCAATAGCTGGTGATAAACCATAATGGAAAAGAATATAAAAAGAATGGGGCTTCCCTGGTGGCACAGTCGTTGAGAATCTGCCTGCCGATGCAGGGAACACGGGTTTTAGCCCTGGTCTGGGAGGATCCCACATGCCGCGGAGCAACTAGGCCCGTGAGCCACAACTACTGAGCCTGCGTATCTGGAGCCTGTGCTCCGCAACAAGGGAGGCCGCGATAGTGAGAGGCCCACGCACCACGATGAAGAGCGGCCCCCTCTCGCCGCAACTAGAGAAAGCCCTCACACAGAAATGAAGACCCAACACAGCAAAAATAAATAAAATAAATTAATAAACTCCTATCCACAACATCGTCTTAAAGAAAAAAGAATATAAAAAGAATGCATATATGCATAACTGAAGCACTTTGCTGTACAGCAGAAATTAACACAACATTGTAAATCAACTATACTAAAAAAAGAAGCATATGTTAATAAGAGTATTTTTGTAAGCTAAGCTATGAAGTTCAGAATAGCGAAATACTACAACACAAATTCCAATTAAAATTGAATTCATACATTTGTGTTTTCAAGTATATGAGCAAATACCTTCATTAACAACCTCAGCTGAGTTTGGTATACCACAGTATTGGAGAAAAAAAGTGCTGCTTTAAGCCAGAAGACACCATGACAATTTTTAGACTTAATTCATTTTTCTTGAGGCATTTTGAAAATTCACATTGATTGAGTCCCTACTAGATGCTCTATGTTTTTTATACTCCTCACAACAAACCAATGAGATGAAGCAGCTACCTGAAATGACAATTGCATGACTTTGTGTTCCCCTTCATACTTTCAGCCTTATTCAGTAATTGAAAAAGGCATAGCAGGCAATAAGCCAGAAAACTGGGGTAGCTATACAGGCTTGTGGAAAAATATATCGGATGTGGCAAGCTCGACTAACCTTATTTCCTCTTTAGAATAGGACCTTATATGTTACAAGCAACTTAAAAAGAATTACCCTTAGAGTTTTAACGGTACAGCTACCAGACTGAAAAATATAATGATCCAATTTACAGTTTATTCTGTGGTCCACAATCATTTATCAAGGCAACTAGACTTTTCTGCAAATTCAGAATTCGGGAAATTTTTAGATTCCCTTATTCTATACTTTTGTTTATAAAACTGAAAATCTAATGATTTAAAAAAACAAATCACATTGGAATATACTAAATATATTAAGTACTGTGAGAGTGTTAAACTATAAATGGTACATACATACACATCCTCTCAAAATCTAGGAGGTTTGCAAAATTTTCTCTTAACTGAGAGGTTCAACTTCAAATAGACCTCTTTAAATCTTTTTATGAAGATGCCAGTGTTCTATACTTTTTCAGAAGGAATTCTGAGATTCACTCTGCTCTGATTCTTAGGTGTAACTATTTGATTCTTGCTCTTTTCATTCACAGACATACACAGTGACTATATTTTAAAGAATCTTTTGTATAATAAATATCATTATGTTTCTAGCCTGCTGAAGTAATTTCTGTAAGGTAACTCCAGAAAAGCCAATAATCAATTAATACTTTCTCACAGTCTAGTGCCCAATAATCCAAATCCTAAGAATTTAAAGACTAAAATTTGATGAATACTTTTAAATTTATGCATAGTTTTGAGTAATGTGTGTGTGTATTTCTGCATAGTTTTAAGTAGTGTGTATGTGTGTTTAAATGAAAATGAGTTTTGAAGATTACACATTTTATTTTTCTTATTCTTACATAATACCTAGTGAATCTCCAGTTTCAGATTAGACTACTAACGTAACTTAGAAATGAAAATACAATTTTTGAGGTATTTTATAAAAGATAAGAAAGGATCTAAAACTCCAAAAGAGATGACAACTTAGGATCCATAAAATCAGGAACAGGAACATATTCTAATTTCTAATTCTAAAGCTAACACTGGAACTTGTGTTTGTCCTTGACAAATTTCTCCTTCTTTAAAATGAGGATAATTATATTAACCTACTAAAAATTTTTGCTATGTAAATGAATGTGTTAACATTCACAATGCACTAGATACTATTCAACCAATCTAAAGCATCTGGCAGTCAAGATGCAGTTAAACAAAGAGCCTCGGGAAATGGCACAGCCCAGTGGTCAGTTGAGAGGACCGTACAAGGAGAGACATAGTTAACATTGCACAAGGTGCCTTTCCCAAGTGCCAGGCACGAAATAGTTGCTCAGGTGTTCATCATTCAGAATTTGCACAGATGAACTTGCTATTTGTATTAGATTAGTCCTGTTACAGAAAGCGAGTGTTATGAGTAATAAACCACTAATAGACTACCCTCTATGATCTTTTTCTAAATGTCATGTGCCAAATAGGATAAAGCTCCCATATTAAAATCCACATTCAAGATGACTGGAAAAACACTCTTTTTTATTCATATTATACATCTTTGGCAGGCAACCCCCTAGCTTTAACTCACCATGTAAGTTTAGATTATGTCTCAAAACTATCTTTAGATAGTAATTATCAGTGGCTTTTAATAAGAAGAAAGATTTAAGCAAAGTTTTGCCTTTCATATTTTCTAAAAAGTTACATTTGTTAGAATCATCTCTTCGAAAACCATATTGTATTCACAATCAGGGTACTATAGGAGAAAAGAAGGAAGGGAGAGAAGAAAGGAATGAGGGAGGAAAGGACAGAGAGAAGGAGAGAGATTAGAGAGAGAGAGAGAAAGAGAGGAAGGAGGGAGGAGGGAAGGAAGGGAGGAAGGGAGGGAGAGAAGCTATACAATTTTATTCACTTAAGTTTGTTCTAAATGACAGAACTTAGGCCAAAATTGTGTTACTTTATTCCAAAGGTTACTACAAGACTTACAGAGACCCTTAAAGAAGTTATAAAAATCGAAACAGAGCGTAGAATAAGTTTCTGATTGTAAAAATAGGTAACATTTCAAAGTCCATTTCATAAAAGTCATCAGATCAATATATTATTGTGTCATTTTTAACAATAGTATCTAAACTTTAGCTCTGATACTGAAATGAATAATAAAAAAGAGAACTCCAAGGTACACATATATCCACGTAGGATTGTGGATAATTTTTGTTTTAACATGCACATTAGTTAAAAATACTCTAAGAAACCTATGAAATCTTTCTAAGAACACTAGGACAAAATAAAAGGATATGTAGAAATTCCTTGCACTTGAGTAGTTTTGAGGTATTGATATTCTTTTAATCATGGAATGGAAGTGAGATGCCAAGAGCAAAAAAAAAAAAAAAAACAGAAAAAAGAAAAAGAAATTTTACAAAGACACATCTGAGCTTCCCAATGGTAAGATTGTTGAGGTGGAATACTCTGAAATGGAGTCACTTAAATATGCTCTATGAATAAAAGGTTTGGGGCAGGAGATGAATTTAAAATAATCCTACATTTGTATTACTGGTTTAGTCCAACGGATAAGAGTCTGCTTGAGATGAAAAATATTAATTATTATTTCATTCATTCATTTAATTCTACTCAAAACTCTTCAATACCACCCATCTGACTTAGATTAAAAGGCAAAATCTTTACAATGATCTAGTCTCCTGTTACTTCTCTGTCCCTTCTAATTGTGCCTCTAGACCTTTATAAGCCTGTTCCCTGTACCCAGAGTACCCTTCAAGCTGATATCTGTATGAATCACTCCCACATCAGTTTCAAGTGTTTGCTCAAGTGTGCCCTTCTCAATGAGGTCAACCTTTATCACTATTTAAAAATAGCAACCATCCTTCACTCCTAGAACTCCTGACTCCTCTTACCCTGCTGTATTTGTCCAGAATCCATCACCCTCTACATTCTACACAATATAGGTATTCATTTTATTACTTATTCATTATATATTCATATTTCTGTGTCCTCAACTAGAATATAAACTCCATAAGAGCAGGGATACGTGTGTGGGTTTTTTTGTTTTGTCTTTGGCTCTCTTTTACTCACTGAACATATTCATTCATTAATCAATGAATGAATATACATAGGCCCAACCCCACCAATTTCCTGCTCAAATTCTGACCTTTGAACTCAGTCTTACCAATGGGTACAGCCCAGAATCTGTCTTCTTTCTGTCTGCCTGGTATACACTGAGCCTGGCATGAGTCTTGAGAACCATGTGCCAATTGATGCCATCTTTCTCTAACCTCTACCTTGTTTTCTCATTCACTGCAACTAGGCTTCTGCCTTAGTTCCCGCTTAGCTACCCATTTCAAAGTTGTGACTCTACACAAATCCTAAACCCCAATCTTCTAGATTAGAAACTAAACAATTTTGCCATTGACAACATTTTCTTCCTGATCTTTTCCACTGGGTCTCCAGGTGCTAAATAAGGACCTACTGCAAACTAGACAGATGACCTGGAGTCACCTTTTTTTTTTTTAATTATCCTCTTGGAAACTCTTCCAGACATGTTCCACCCACATGACAGAATTAGCTACTGGATAGCTAATGCTGACCGGACTCAAGTGTGCATTTGATACATCCTTGGGACTCTACAACTTAGACAGCTAGCCGCCCCACAAGTCTTGTTATGCATAAGCTAGGTTGAAGTTAGTTTTCCCTATTCTGGACCCCACTAGACCTCTATTCCTCCTCTTCCATTGTTGCCCACAATTGTAGTTCCATAATTCTAAAACAGATTATGAAAGAAGATATGAGACCTCATATAAAGTTTAAGTGAATTTCTTTTTATATTTCACTGCTAAATATATTTGGATTAAAAGAAAGAACAATGATTCAGTCTCAGAGGTCCACATTGAAAAGTCTAGCACATTAGTCTCTGTCAATGAATAAGCAGTATTTATTAAATGTACGAATAGAAAAATAGTGGCAGTGATCTGCTTTAGATAAATGGGAATGGAGAAAATACTAGGATGTGAAATCTACCAAAAAGTAAACTTTTTTGAGTAGTAGCTATTACAATATAATTGTAAGGTGTCAAAATTCCAAATACTACTTCAGAAATTCTTATTTAAATAAATCTGTCCCATAAAAAAACAAATTCATGTTTTTCTTACAGCAGTCATATCTGGGTAGAACTCTTGCGATATCTATTTGAGCTGTTAAATAATTACATCTGAAGAAGGTGAAGAGTGTAGTTATTACAGTGAGGTGACAGTTATCCCATCTCTCAGGAGCTACAGTAACTGAAGTATACTAAGAAAGAATCGGCAGAGCAGGCACAGTTCTTTCATAATCCCTAGCAACTCTTGATACAGATTCAGTTCATCACTCTGTAAGAAATCTTAGAAGAAAAATATTTTAGGAATAAGATATATCAGCAATTTGCACATACTGATATATCAGATTTTTGAAATATAATATCTAATATATGTCATTTAAAAAAATTCTAACACATCCATAATATGATAGTCGATGTTGAATATGTTCTTATTCTTAGCCATACATTTATCTATTATTAATCATTTTTACCAAACTAGTAGGCCAGTATGTAGTGAACAAGCCAACAAGTTACATGTGTAGCAAAAGAAAATATCAAAAAAAAAAAAATCAATTCCAGCTTTACTGCCACAATAAATCCCCTGAAAAGTTCTCTGGTAATTTATAAAGTGTTCTCACATTTTATAGCATGGGATGTTTTAGAACTGTGCAATTTATGGTGATGTGGAAGTTCCATATTAAATTTTTAAGTATTCTTGCCAAACGTGAGTGAGGATCGTCTCAAACATGTTTTTATTTTAAATCCCAGAAGACATTTAAAAACACATTTATATTCATTTAATACTTTCTTGACATTTTTTAAGAATTCAGAAGTTCAAATACAAGTATGCATTCTGAAAACAATAGAATGTAATACTAGAATCTTGGACTTGAAAAAGGACTTGGAGACTTGATGAGTCTTAACTTCCTCTCTGTAGAGGCATTCAGTCCTAAATCATCTCTGACAAGCTGCACATCTGATCACTGCATGGACATTTCCAGAAGCTGGGTGCTCCAGCACAACCCAGTTATTTCTGAAGAGCTCAGAATAGGGAAGGGAGAGGAGAGGGAAGAGGTTTCCTCCCATTTTATTTAACTCAAACATTCCTCTTTGTCACACTCTTCTATGGATCCAAGTTCAGGCTTTAGAAAGAATATTTTAGTCTCCCTTCCAAATAACAACCCTTCTAAAAATTCAAAGATATATCTTATGATTTCCTAAGTCTTTCTTTCTCCAAATTAACAGTCTTTACTTGGAATAATTCTCCTCTGAAAATCTTTTCAGACTTCTAACCATTCTACTCTCCCTTCTCTGAATTTACGTCCATTTGTCAATGAAGCACCCAAATGTATATTAAACAAACAAACCTATCCGCTTCTGAGTTTTTATAAAAGTGAGTTAATTTTTCTGTCACTATATCATACTATATGTTCATACTGAACTTGCTGCAATTCAGACTGCCTTTCTCATCCTGTCTTTGTACTCATTCCTGTACATATAAAGGAGAAAACAAATTTCCAGAAGACAACAAAATGAAATTAATATCTGGATACAAATAATAAAACCAACTTCATGTAGGTTCTATTCATGGACCAGGCTATAGAGACATTTATAGATTCCTGAATCTGATATTCACCAGCTTAGCTACCTGAATCAATTTTTGACCACCTGCAGTTGTCATATGCTTGGATTTTATTTTCCATCAAGCCATTACCAAGACAAATGAACATAAGGAAACCTCTGTCACAGCCCTAAAAACTTCTTTCTGAATTGACCGTGATCCACCATGCAATAGTCTTTGGAAACTGTTTTCAATCAGTGGCAATTTACCTACTATTACATTTCCATTTCCACATATTATTTACAGATGTGAGGAAAAGATTTTTTCTGCTGCCTTGCTGAAATACAGAACTACTTTGACTACATCATTTTTCCATTTTGTCAATCTTCAATTTAGTTAAGGAATTTCCTTGGAATATCTTTCTTGCTGAGTCAATGCTATTCATACTACAATACAGTGTGTTCTAGAAACTACACAAGGTTTCAAATAAAATAAGTTTTTAAAAATCTGATTAAGTTTCTAACTTAGTTAAAACATCTGAAAAAGTTTGATTTGTGTCAACATTCTTAGTAAACTGGCACCATACTATAAGGGAAAACATAACTCATTCTAAACAATTAATTCTTGGTCAGGAAGGTCAGTGCTAGTATAACTGAAAAGAGAAAATTGATAACAGCCGAGAAAACACCTCTTCAATCAAACTCATATTCAATGATCTTCACTGAGAGCTTGCTATAACAGACTGGCATTGAAAAGGAAACATGGTCTCAAAAATTAAATGGAAAGAAACTTTGGTACTATAAAAAGGGAACTTTAGCATAAAGTTCCTTATAAAGTTCCCTTTAGCATAAAGCAATACTAGAAGTCCTCTTAGTTGTTAAAAATTAAGTTATTATCATTTGCATGAACTTAAGAGACAGCTACTCGAAGCCCCAGGTTCTCAATTTGTCCAACAATAATAAATAATGGCTGGAGGTGAAATAATCTCACGTATATAAGGCATTTTAAAATTATAAAGCACTATACAAATTTAAGGCAATATGAAATATATTTTATGTAGACTTTTAATATTAACAGGTTTTAACCATTTATCCAGGCTCTAAACATATTGCAAATAATCTATAAAATACACAATAATTGATGTTAGAATGCAGAATATAGCAGTGTATAGTAGACTCTGCGCTATAGTTATTTTGCATAGAATTCCTTATTGAGTATAATGTTCAAGTTATCACTCAACAGAATGGCAGTATAAATTCTCCCTTCTGAATTCACTTCATCTTGTGCCTGGACCATAGAAATCGCAGTTAATTTTACCTCAAATAAACCTGGGGAGGGGGGATGGGAAGGGAGAGAGAAAAAGAGAAAAGGGGGATGGGGAGCACACTATGGAAAACTGTCAGGAACCCACTTGATCCCTGCTCTGCATGCTTTCAGCTTCTGCCCACTCCAAGTGAACAGAGGATTGGTGATCTTGGTCTCTTCACTCCCAGCTGCCTAACATTATTAAAGTATTATGTATTGTTAAAACATATCACATAATTAAGTAAAGTTAATATTTAAAAGTAGTATTTTTCAAAACCAGCTACCAAAGATATTCTCAAACTCACTCTCATAAATTCTGTTAATTAAGCCACATTGACCCCATTTTACTTCTCAAAGAAGGAAAAGCAAAAATAGAAAGAAAAAAGTTTATAGTGAACTTAAGGTCACTTTCATTCTAGGAATTTTAATCAAGAGGTTATTATTATAGCAAGGAGCCTAGAGTGCTTTTTCTACTCCTTTTAAAATAAAATAGTAATGTTAGACATGCTAGATTACAAGCAGAAAACCTATCAAAACTGTTAGACATAGCTTTATTCCAGTTAACTAAAAGAGGGATAAGTATATTTCAAAATTTTGGCAGATTTAGCCTCATCAAAACTGTCAAAAGCACTAATCTCCAGATTTTGTACTCTTAGGGTAAATATTTTGATATTTGAAACCAAACCTTAAATATTTAATTTTTAAAATTTGATACATGTTTTCTAACTTACAGAAAAGATTTCTGAAATTTTGTATTATAAATTATTTTTTAAACGCTGCACATGTGCTTCTTTTAAAGTTCATGATCATAAAGTAACTCTTCAAAGTCTCCCAAGAGTTCCAGAAATGATATGCCTATAAACATTAAGGCGCTCTGAGGAGTATAATTTGAGTTGCATTAAGCGCAGCTGTTTCCCGAAGTCCCGTGAAGGGTTTATCTGGTCACTGTGGTCTTAATTAAAATACTAATGACATAGAGGTCTCACCTGTATTTAAGCAAGCGGAGACATTTCACTATAATAAAATAGGATACCTAAAATAAGATATGGGTAAAGAAAAGGTGAGGCTGGAAGCAACACTGCCATGAAAGAAAAAAATCCACATGCTTAACGCCTTTACAAACCCCGTTCAAAGAGTTGGAAACAAAGTCCTTAAAAAAAGGATGTATCAGCTGCCCTCGCTTAAGTTCCAAGACGAACCACAGATTGGGAAAGCTCTCTATGTAGGGATGGAATCTAACTGGGAGAAACTTTTTAAAAACATTTAATTGGTTAAAAGTTTGCCTCTTGGAGAGATTTCGGAAATCAATTTGCAGGAGGTATAGTGATAGCAAGTCCGCTTAGAAACGAATGAAAGATGAAAAGCGCTTCGTGTTCTTTTGGGGGAGTTAGGCAGTTCCCCCTACACTGTGAACTCAGGGAGTTGAAAGTGAACTTGCATCAAGCTTAGCCGCTCTTGCCCCAAAGAGCACTCCTCAAGGGCAAAGCAAGAAAGGGGTCCCTCTCCTGCAACTGTGAGAAGAAGGGACCCGTGAGGGGCCGCGGGCCCCGACAAAGGGTGTTATCTGGAGCCCGTGCCTCGACTGTACCTCTTTGCTGATGCGCCGGTGGCTGCTGCCGCTGCTGCTGCTGCGGACGCTGCGCCTGGCCGTCCCCGAGGCCTCCGCTGAGCAGCAGGACCAGGAGGACCCCGGCGGCTCCAGGCATTGCGGCGGCCCCGAGCAGATCCACTTCTCAGGAGCCGGAGTCGCTGCCGCCCGCTCCCCTGGCCAGAGCTTGTGAGCCGAATGAGCCGCAGCTGCTGGGTAAGGGAAGGAGACAGCCCCCGCCGGCCTCGGGTTCGGCCGGCGCCGGAGCGTGGGGGGAGAAAGAGGACACACCCCCTCCCTCCCCCTTCCCGGGCCCTCGCCCCACGGACGTCCCGGCCCAGGCCCTTAAAGGGTCCTCCGTGAAAAAGGCCTTTCCTACTGCGGTCCTTCCGTCTGAGAAGGGATTGGCTTCATCTGTTAGCTGAACTTCAAGTTAAAGAAAGTAATTGATATGAGGGCAGTTTGTGATCTTTAAAATCCCTCCACATGGAAGGCATTACTTGTGGGAAATCTGCACAGCTAGGGTCTTTACCGAAGCTGAGTAGATGTACCTCCTGAGAAAGGCCTGGCAAAGCTGTGTGCGAGCACTGTGGAGCCCGGTGATCCACGTTGGTGGTAAGACTATCCAAAGGCCCCGTTGACTGCGAAGTTACCAGGAGGCAGAAGGTGGTCCCCGGGATGCTGCAATCAGGCCAGGAGACTTACTGCTCGGTAGACTGCTGGCAAGGCAGCAAAGGGAGGACAAAATAAAACAAGGCCCCTTCATCCACTGCAATGTTTATGACCAATATAAAGGGAAAAATTAAGGTTTTCCGTTCAGTCAGGAAACATTTATTTAAAGAGGACAAAAGGTCTTTTCATTTGTTTCCCTTCAGACTCAAAATTTCATGTTTCCAGTCCCCATTCCTTTCCTTTAACTCAACAGAATTTCTGCAAGTCTTTCTAACACCCCATGTTCAGATGACAGTTCCTTACTAGTTTTTTGTTTCTTTGTGTGTTTGTTTTTTTATGGTCTGTGGTTCTCATAAGGTTTGGAACAGCTCCTTACTGGGGTTTTATGAGAATGGCAGGATGTCTTTTGGTGTACTCAGTGACTAGGGGTACTACTGGCATCAGTATACAGTGAGGTCAGAGAGCTAGTTGTCCCACAATGGGTGGGACAGGCCCACACCATAAATTGTCCCCCATGCAGGTCTGAAAGGGCCGCTGGACATTCATGTATGTAAAAACCCTTGCATTATATTTGAAGCCCAATTTAAGTCTGTTTTGCACTCAAGCAAAATTTTTCACACAGTTTTTATTTTCCTGGATGCATCTATTATGTAAATTGAGGAAAGAATATGTCTGTGTTTTTTAACCTTATCAAGATTTGTTTAACTGTTTCAGAAAATCACATAACTGATAACAGTTCTGCTCATGGTATTGACTACAGGACAATAACAATACCCCACCTGTCACATTGATGGTGGCTCTGGGAATAGGTTCACGCATCTGTTTCATTTTGCCTGCTAAGGTAGTTTTACCCAAGCATTTACACATTGAAATACATATTGTTTTATATAGGTAACATTTTTCCCCTTTATTTTTATATTAAGATTTTACATTGATTTTTTAAAATATTATATTGAAGTTAGGTGATATTATCTATGGATTTCCTTTCACTAAAATAAAGGAGGTATTGTTCCTAATAGGATTGATTGAGACCCATTGGCCAAATGGTACTGAAGTGAATGAATATCCCTCAATGTTACCCATCTTTCCGAGTTTTATTAATATTAGTACTAGGAAACTTTAAAATCAATTTTTCTTTATTGTAGAAGCAAAATGGAAAATGGCCCACACCTTGAGAATAAGACTGTGATCTCTGCTGTCAACTTTACTTGTTTGATTCAACACAGGGAAAAAAAATACAAAATTATTTAACCAAAATTAAGTACAAAACCAGTACTATTAGAGCTATAATTTTTTTTCAAATAAACCTAATTGAGATATAATTTACACAAAATAAATGCATCCATTTGATATGTTTAAAAATGTAAACAACCATTTGACAACTACTCAATTAATATAGCCTATTTCTATAATTCCCCCAAAGTTTTCTTTTCTGCCCTTTTGCAATAATTTCCCCAACCAGCATCCCTAGAAACAGGCAATCACTGATCTGATTTCTGTCACTATAGATTATTTTAGCTCTTCACAAATTTTATATAAATGTGATAATAAAATAATAATCTTTTGTGTCTGTTTTTTTCACTCAGTACAGTGTTCTGGAGGTATAGCCATGTTGTTACTTTATGTCAGTAGCGTGCTCCTTTTCATTGCTGAATAGTATTCTATTGTATGGATATATCAAAATTTGTTTATACATTTACCTGTTGAAGTACATTTGGACTGTTCCAGTTTTGAGCTATTAAATATAAAGCTGCTATGAATATTTGAATACAGTGTTTGTGTGGACATATGCTTATATTCCTCAATTCCTGAGAGTGATATTATTGGGGGTTTTGGTAGGTATATAATTGAAATTATGAAACTGTTTTACAGTGTGGCTGTATCATTTTAAATTCTTCCAGTAGTATATGAGAGTTCCAGATTATCTGCATTTTTGCCAACACCAATAATTAAAATTATTTAATTTTAGTGACTAGTATCTCACTGGCCTTGTCATGTACATTTCTCTGGTAATGTTGAAAATGTTTTCAGGGCTTACTGGGCATTCCTATGACTTTCTTTTGGGAAATGTCTATTCAGATCTTTTGTTCATTTTTCTAATTGTTTAATTTGCCATACTATTATTAAGTGATAAGATTTAAATATAAATTCAGGAGAAAAGTCCTTTGTCAAATATACTTAATGTAGTGCATATTGTTCTCAGTATGTGGCTTGACTTTTCAATTTCTCTACTACTGTTGGAGGAGGTCATCGGGAGGACATGACAGCCGGTTGAGCCGGGCAGTTGGAGGCTCCTCTCCCCCTTCCCTATCCTTGGAAAGCGCATTAATGCTGCCTGCCTTCCCTCCACTAGAAGCTGCCCCTAGGACACACCCTTGAAACAGTAATGTGTTGTTGAGATCATCTGGACGGTATATGTGACTGAAGCCAGCTAAGGCCTCCATATAAACTTTAAGATTCCAGCGGGCTGGTATGAAGATCTATGCATCTTGCAGTTGCACAAGACAAGCCTCCCTTGCTTGTTAAATCTGCCACCTACAAATCCTCAGTGGTTTGCCTCTTCTGTCTCCTCTTGCCCTCCTTGTACTGGGGCCAGTTTGTGAGGCTACAACTGCTTTAGCAGAAGTAGTTAATTGTAAATTCCATTTATTAAGCCTTTACATTTATGCTTAATAGTTTTTGTGTCCTATTTCAGAAATCTTTGCTTTCTCTATTTTTCCCTAGAAATTTTAGTCTTGGGTTTATGATTTATTAGTGTTTGCTATGAAGTAAATGCCTTAGGTAAGGGCTTTTTTTTTAAATGCAAATATCCATTCATTTTAGTACTGTTTGTTGAGAGAATTATTATTTTCCCATCTGATTACCTTGGCCCTTTTTTTAGAAGTCAATTGATCAAATGTGGGTCTAATTTTAGACTCTCTTTTCATATATCCAAATATATATATATGATAGTTTATGCCAATATCATAGTCTTTATTAGTGTAGCTTTATAGAAACCTCGAAGTTAAGTAATGTAAATCCTACAATTTTTACAAACAAAACTCTTTTGTCTATTCTAGGTCCTTTGCATTTCCATACAATTATTGAAGTCAGCTTGTCAATTTCCATCCCCCAAAAATAGTGTCATAGGGAGTTTGATGGCATTTGGGTGGAATCTATAGCTAAATTTGGGAGGACACTGATATTTTAGCAATACTGTGCCTTCCAATCCATGAACATAACATGTTTCCATTTATTCACATCTTCAGTGTTATAAGCAGTGCTTTTTAGTTTTCAATTTATGTCTTCAACATACTTCCTAAAATTTACCTCTAAACATTCATGTTTTTGGATGCTATCATAAGCAGTATTCTTAAATTTAATTTTTCATACTAATGGTAATACAAGTGATTTTGGTTATATACATTGGATCCAGCAAAATTGTTAAAATAACTTCAAGTAGCTTATATGTAGATGCCTTAGAATACCTCATGTACAGGATCTCCAAAAAAAAAGGAATTTTCCTTCTTCCTTTTCAATCTGTAGGTCTTTTATATTTTTTCCTTGCCATATTGCCCTGGATGTGATCTCCAGTAAAAAGTTGAATAAAGTGTTGAGAGTGGATGTTTTTTGCCTTATTTCTGATCAGAGGGGAAAGCAGTCATTCATTCACCATTATGGTGATGGTTATTGGTTTTCAGTAGGTGCTTGTTATGAAGTTGAAGGAAATTCCACTCTTCTACTGAAAGTTTTTGGGACAAAAGAGTATTAAATTTGGGCAATGGTTTTCTGCATCTATTTAAAAAAACATATTTTTCTCTATTTGGTGAATTACAGTAACTGATTTTCAATGTTAATCAAACACAGTCCTGGCATAAACCCCAATTTGTCATGAGAGATTATCCCTATTATATGTTGCTGGTTTTCATTTACTAGTTAGTATTTGATTAAGTATTTTTATGTCTGTGTTCATGAGGGTTATTAGTCTATAGTAATTTTTCTTGTAATATTTATATCTGGTTTTGGTATCAGAGTAATGCTGGCCTTATATAATTAGTTGGAATATCATCCTTCCTGCAAGAGTTTGTATAGAATTTATACAATTTCTTCCCTAAGTGTTTTATACTAGTGAAACCATCTGAGTCCACACTTCTTTTTTTTTGAAGATTTTTTTGTTACAAATTCTATGTTTTATGTAGGTATAGAATGATTCAAATTTTGTTTTATCTTGAATCAGTTTTGAGAATTTGTATCTTTTAAGTAATGTATCTATTTGGCTAAGTCGTCAAATTTATTGGCATAAATTATTCTTATATTTCTTTATTATCTTTTTAATGTCTATGGCATCTGTAGTAAATGACACCTTTTTCCCGATATTGGTAATTTGCACCTCTTTTTTTAAAAATAAATTTATTTATTTTTGGCTGCATTGGGTCTTCACTGCTGCACGTGGGCTTTCTCTAGTTGTGGCAAGTGGGAGCTGCTCTTTGTTACGGTGCATGGGCTTCTTATTGCGGTGGCTTCTCTTGTTGCGGAGCATGGGTTCTAGGTGGGTGGGCTTTAGTAGTTGTAGCATGTGGGCTCAGTAGTTGTGGCTTGCAGGCTCTAGAGCTCAGGCTCAGTAGTTGTGACGCACGGGCTTAGTTGCTCCGTGGCATGTGGGATCTTCCCAGACCAGGGCTCAAGCCTGTGTCCCCTGCATCAGCAGGCGGATTCTTAACCACTAAGCCACCAGGGAAGTCCCTCCTCTATTTTTTTATATCAGCCTTTTTTCATAGAGGCTTGTCAATTTTATTCATTCTTTCAAAGAATGAACTTTTGGTTTCAGTGATTTTTTTTTATTGTTTGTCAATTTTCTGTTTCATTCGTTTTTCCTTGTATCTAAATTTTCCTTCCTTCTATTTATTTTAGGTTTACTTCACTCTTCTTTTTAGCTTCTTATGGTGGAAACTTAGATCACTAATTATAGCCCTTTCTTCTTATATAACATATCACTATTATAACTTTATATTAATATTTATTAAAAGACTCTTAAAGCTCTGAATTTTTCACTAAGTAGAGCCTTAACTACAAATAACAAATTTGGAATTTAAAATTTTTTTAATTCAATTCAAAATATTTTTAAAAATTTCTTTTGTGATTTCTTTGACATATTTTATTTCGAAGTGTGTTGTTGCTATGGTCTCAATGTTTGTATCTCCCCAAGATTTATATGTTGAAATTCTAATGCCTAATATGATGGTATTAGGAGGTGAGGCCCTTGGAATGTGATCAGGTCATGAGGATTGAGCCTCATGAATAGGATTAGTACCCTTATGAAAGAGACTTGAGAGCTCCCTTGCCCCCCTTTCACCATGTGAGGACACAACAAAAAGACATGGAAGCAGGTCCTCACCAGACACCAAATGTGCTGACACCTGGATCTTGTACTTCTCAGTCTCCAAAACTGTGAGAAATAAATGTCTGTTCTTTATAAGCTACCCAGTCTATGATATTTTGTTATAGCAGCTGAAATGGATTAAGACAGTTGTTAATATCCAATTTTTGGAGGTCTTTCTAGATATTTTATTGTCATTAATTTCTAGTTTCAGTCTGTTATGGTCAGAGATTATATTTAAATACTTTTAAATACATTGAGACTTGTTCTTAATACTAGCACATTGTCTATCTTAATGAATGTTCCATATTCAATTGAAAACAATGGCATTCTGCTGTTCTGGGGTGGAAAGTTCTATAAAGGTTAATTAGGTCAAACTGGTTGATAGTGGGTTTTTTTATACTTATTCATTTGCTTTTTGGTCTATCAATTACTAAGAGATAAATATTGAAATCTCCCACTGTAATTATTAATATTTCTATTTTACCTTTCCAGTCTTATATTATCTATTGCTTCATAACAAATTATGCCCACATTTGGAAGCTTAAAATAATAAACATTTATTATCTCAAAGTTACTATGGATCAGGAATTCAGAACCATTTATTTGGTGGTTTTCTTCACTTGGGTGAAGAAAGGAAGGAGGAATCTACAATGCTATTTATGACCTAGTCGCAGAAATCACATACCATCTCTTTTGTCAAATTTTATTCAATAGAAGCAGGATAAGTATAGATCACACTCAAGGAATGGGGAATTAGCCTCCACCTTTTGAAGAAAGAGTATCAGAAAATTTGTGGGTATGTTTTAAAACAACCACAATCCTGTAAGATTTTGCTTTGTGTAATAAGAAGCTCAGTATATACACACTAGTATTGTTATGTCTTCCTCAAAATTTAATCTGTTATCACTATGAAATCTCTCCTTATCTCTATTAATATTTTTCATCTAAAATCCATTTTCTTATTATTCATATATCTACTCCATATTTCTGATAATTAATGTTTGCTTGGCATATTTTTTCCATCCTTTACTTTTCAATCTGAATCTTCATATATACAGAGTGTCTCTTACAGCCAATATATAATTGAATCTTGCTTTTTCATCTAGACTGATAACTACTGCCTTCTTATTGGAGTGTTTAGACCTACACTGTCTAATGCAGTAACCACTAACCACATATGGCTGTTTAAATTTAAACTTAAATAAATTAAAATAAAATAAATTAAAAATTCCAATCTTCACTCACCCTAGGCATAGTTCAAATGTTCAAAAGCCACATGTGGACAATATAGGTTATATGTGGACAAGGAATATTTCTTTTATAACTGAAAGTTCTATCATGCAGTTCTTGTTTAGACACTTTACACTTAATATAATTATTGATATGATTGGGTTAAATATACCAGTTTTTATGTTTTCTATTTCCTCCATCTATTCTTTATTCTTTTTCTCTTTTTCTGCTTTCTTTTTGAATAATTATTTTTTAGTATTCTATTTATATCTGCACTATTGTACTATTGTGTATATATGTGATATATACACATATATGTCTAGTACATATATACATTGATATAATAACACTATTATACATCATAATATACATTATTATAAATAATGGTCTACATATATGTACATATATTGTGTGTATATATAAATGGCATGCAATATACAACTTTTAGATGTTGCATTATATTCTAGATTGCATAATTTCTGATGACAAGTCTGTAATTATTATTTTGTTTCTCTTTATTCAGGCTGATTTTAAGATTATTATATAATCCTTGGTTTGGTAAATTTTTTTATTATGTACCTTGATATGGATTTCTTTGATGTTTATACTGCTTAGGGATCATTGAGCTTCTTGGAACTGTGAGCTTAGAGTTTTCATAAAATTTAAGAAAATTTACGTAACTTCTTCTATAATCTCTTATGTCCTTTCCCACCCCCACCCCTGTCTGCCTCTACTTCTGAGATCAGTTCTCATCCTATTCGTTTTTTTAAATTCCTTTTTCTCTTTGTGCCTCAGTTTGGTTACTTTCTATTGCTGTATCTATGTGTCTTTGTTTAGGCTGCTATAACAAATTATCATAGACTTGGTGGCTTATAAACAACAGAAATTTATTTCTCAGAGTTCTGGAGGCTAGGAAGTCCAAGATCAAGAGGCTGGCAGATTCAGTGTATGGTGACAGTTTATTTCCTGGTTCATAGACCACATGGCAGATGGGTAAGGGAGCTCTCTGGGGTCTCTCTTATAAGAGCACTAATCTCACTCATGAGGTCTCTACCCTCATGACCTAATCACCTCCCAAAGGCACCACCTCCAAATACCATCACATTAGAGATTAGGTTTTATCACATGATTTTTGAAAGGACATAAACATTCAGTCTATAGCACTATGTGGTATCTTTTCTTCTTCAGCATCTAATCTGCTTTCAAGCCCATTTACAGCACATTTTTTCTGTTTTATATTGCATTTTTTAAGTAAACAAATTGTTAGTTTTAATTTTATGCTTCCCTTTTCTATTCTTCTTGTGTTCAAATTTAACTTTTAACTTTTTGAAAATATTTACAATGGATGTTTTGAAGTTCTTATCTGCTTATTCAAACATCTCTGTTATTCCTGATTCTGTTTCTATCAATGTATTTTTAATGTATTTTTTTTACCATGGATCATATATTTCTGCTTCTTTGTATATCTAGTAATTATTGTCTGACTGTTAAAGTGATGAAGTATTATAAATTCTATGTTGTTGAGTGTCTGGACTTTGATTTCTTCCTTTGAAGAATAATGTTTTTTGTTTTGTGGATTAATCACTTCTTGGTCTTTTGGCTAAGATTAAGTGTTTTGTAGATCAGCATGATCCTTTCAGTGTTAGTTTTTAAGATTTTTTTAGGGTATAAATATGGTAGCCTTCACTTTAGGTCTAGTTTAGCTCTCCTATTAATGCATCACTCCTCTAAGGTCAGTACGGGATTATAGAATTGTTAAGTAATATCTCTTCATTGTGGCTGGCTGGAAATGACATGTCTTCCAGTCCTGGGTGTTCAACTACAACTCCCTTGTAATTCTTTGCATGGTTTCATAGAGTTTCAACTTTTGCTGGAGAAACGACATTCAGTCAAAAATACAAGGGGACCGACAAAGAGATTCCTGGAGCTTTATCCCTCAAAATCACTCTTCTCCAGTACTCTGCTTTGCGAATTTAAGTTGCCTCCCCAAACTCTGATCTCTATCTCTGCAATTCAGTGGGACTGCTATAGGTCATAAACTGTCTCCAGCAGAAAGTTGGTTTAATCACTGGCACTATCTAGTGTGTTTCTTTTTTCTCAAGACATACAGATTTGCACTGCCTATCATCTAGTGTCTTAAAACAGCATGTTTATATTTTCCCCAGTTGTACACATTTTTCCCTAGTTGTTTATATATAGAAAATTCAGTACCTATTAGTCCTTCATGGCTAGGAGTAAATGACTCAAAGTTACACTCTTTAAATATTTTTTTTTAAAAAGACTAGATACAAATAATGATAATTCATCCTAATGATTTAAGAAATGTAATGAGTAGAACAATTTTGATGATCATAGCCTGAGACTATTTTATTACTCTTCATATTAATAATATGACCTTTGAAATGGCTCACAGAGTTTAAAATTTTTTTCAAATTATACTTAACAGCTCCTCACAAACTGTACTTTAAGAAAACATGAGAAGATCAAGAACAGGAAAAATAATTGTGGTTAACCTAATTAACATTTCTTACAAATCTGTAAAATTATGTCAGACTATTTGTTGAATTTATCCATATTAAATAATGGGGAAGTCATCGCACTATTTATTAATAAGCTGAAGACTTATTTACCAAAATATATTCTCTAAGTAATTAATCACAAAATATCAGATTGGCAATAAATGTGGGAACATTTTACCCTACAAAGTAGTATTGAAGGTCGGGAAATTAAAGAGTTGATTTACAAAGTAGGAATTTTTTTTTTCAAAAAGAGTGTTTTATCTATATACAGTTGACCCTTGGATAATACAAGTTTGAACTATGTGGGTCTGATTATGCATGGATTCTTTTTTTAATAGTAAATACAGTACTACATGATCCACGGCTGGTTGAATCTGAGGGTGCAGAACTGCAGAAACAGAAGAACCATATATGTAAAGGAACCATGAATATGGAGGGTCAATTATAAGTTATACATGGATTTTCGACTGAATAGAGAGTTGCCACCCCTAACCCCCACATTGTTCAAGGGTCAACTGTAATTTAAAAGACTAACTTAAAAAGAAAAATGTATAAGTAAAAACAGCATAGATCTGAAAGGAACAAAGTATAAATTCAAGATAAAATTGTTAAAATACTCTGCAAACAAAAAAACATAGAAATACTATTTTATATTTTACTTTGAAGGAATTGATTAAATCATACCATTAAATTGTATGGAAATAAATTTAGTAGTAAAAAAAAAATCCCCTATATATTGTAGGACAAATATGATATAGAAAACTATTAAAAATGAATTATATGGCCAATACACACTTTTAATGTCAAATATGTATGATTTTTAAATTATTTTATTATTTATTATTTATTAAAATGTAAATTTTTAGTAATTGCCACACACAGACATATAATCTGCAAAGAGATAATGGCATAAGACAAATCAACCCCACAGGCTAATCACAAAATACAATTATTTTATGTGTAATTTCTATAGCTCTATCTAGAAAAAGATAGTGTTTAACTGTTAAGATTCTAAAATATAGAAAAAAGCTAACAATTGAAATTTTAAAATAGAAAAATAACAGAAACATATGGAAAAGAGAAAAAATAAAACTTAATCTATGTAAAAAATTAAGTCAAAAACATCTGTGAAGGAAGGATAAGGGTGGGATAGGGAGGGTGGAGGGAGACGCAAGAGGGAGAAGATATGGGGATATATGTATATATATAGCTGATTCACTTTGTTATACAGAAGAAACTAACACCCCATTGCAAAGCAATTATACTCCAATAAAGATGTTTAAAAAAAGGATAAAATCTATACAAATTCATGAGCTTTTTTAAATTCCAAAACTATAATCATGTTTTTTAAATGCATAATTTAAGACCAAATATGAATTTTAAGATTTTGACCTAGTACTGTACATTCAATTCTACTTAAAACCTCATTTAAAGTACATTAAAAGTACTTCTAATTTTAGTTTTTTGAGAAACCGCCATACTGTTTTTCACAGTGGCTGGACCAATCTACATTCCTACCAACAGTGTACAAGGGTTCCCTTTTCTCCACATCCTCGCCAACATTTGTAATTTGTGGTCTTTTTGATGACAGCCATTCTGACAGGAGTGAAGTTACATCTAATTGTGGTTTTCATTTGCATCTCCCTGATGATTAGTGATGTCGAGCATCTTTTCATGTGCCTGTTTGTCTTCTGTATTTCCTCTTTGGAAAAAATGTCAGCTCTTCTGTTTATTCTTTTAATCAGGTTTGGTTTTTTTGTGTGTTTTTTTGATGTTGAGTTTTATGAGCTGTTAATATATGTTGGATATTAATCCCTTATTGGTCATGGCATTTGCAAATATTTTCTCCCAATCAGTAGGTTGCCTTTTTGTTTTGTTGATGGTTTCCTTTGCTGTGCAAAACCTTTTGAGTTTAATGAAGTCACATTTGCTTATTTTTGTTTTTATTTCTGTTATTCTAGGAGATAGAGCCAAAAAAATATTGCCATGATTTATGTCAAAGAGTGTTCTGCCTATGTTTTCCTCTGGGAATTTAATGGTATCCAGTCTTACATTTAGGTCTTTAATCCATTTTGAGTTTATTTTTGTATATGGTGCTCTAATGTTCTAATTTCATTCTTTTACATGTAGTTATCCAGTTTTCCCAGCACCACTTGTTGAAGAGACTGTCATTTCTCCATTGTATATTCTTGCCTCCTTTATCATAGATTAATTGACTATAAGCGCATGGTTTTATTTCTGGGCTTTTTATCCTGTTCCATTGATCTAATTCTATTTTCATGCCAGCAGCATACTGTTTTGATTATTGTAGCATTATAGTATAGTCTGAAATCAGAGAGCATGATTCCTCCAGCTATGTTCTTCTTTCTCAAGATTGTTTTGGTTATTCGGGGCCATATTTCCTTATAAATTTTAAATTACTTTTTTCTAGTTCTGTGAAAAATGCCATTGGTATTTTCACAAGTTTGAATCTGCATATTGCCTTGGGTCATATGGTCATTTTAATAATATTTATTCGTCCAATCCAAGAACATGGTATATCTTTCCATCTGTTTGTGTTGTCTTCAATTTCTTTCATCAGTGTCTTATACTTTTCAGAGTACAAGTCTTTTGCCTCCTTAGGTAGGTTTATTCCTACGTTTTTTATTCATTTTGATACAATGATAAATGGGATTGTTTCCTTCATTTCTCTGCCATAAGACCCAATAATTCCACCACTGGGTATATATCCCCAAAAAAACAAAAACACTAATTCAAAAAGATACCTACACCCCAATGTTCATAGCATCATTATTTACAATTGCCAAGATATGGAAGCAACCTAAGTGTCCATCAAGAGATGAATGGATAAAGAAGATGCAGTATATATATATATATATATATATATACACATATATATATATACACATATATATATATAATGGAATACTACTCAGCCATAAAAAAGAACAAAATTTGCCATTTGCAGCAACATGGATGGACTTGGAGGGCATTATGCTAAGTGAAATATGTCATATAGAGAAAGACAAATACTGTATAATATCACTTACACATGGAATCTAAAAAATACAACAAAGTAGTGAATATAACAAAAAATGAAGCATACTCACAGATAAAGAGAACAAAATCATGGTTCCCAGTTTGGGGTGGGGGGAAGGGGCAGTGGGAAGCAAAAACTACTGGATATAAAATAGGCTACAAGCAGCTGCACAGCACAGGGAGATCAGCTCCATGCTTTGTGACCACCTAGAGGGATGGGATAGGAGGATGGGAAGGAGACGCAAGAGGGAGGGGATCTGGGAATATATATATATATATATATATATAGATATAGCTGATTCACTTTGTTATACAGCAGAAACTAACACAACATTGTAAAGCAATTATACTCCAACAGAGATGTTAAAAAAAAAAATAGGCTACAAGGATGTATTGTACAACACAGAGGATAATAGCCAACGTTTTCTAATAACTGTAAATGGAAAGTAATGTTTAAAAATTGTATAAAAATTTAAAAAGATATACCAAATTCCAAAAAATATATTGCTGTTTTCCTATTAAAAAAATAGGCTAAAAGTAATTTTACCACTTTTTATAGGCTGTGGAAATTGATGTCTATCTTGTACTTATGAAGATAAAGAAAGTTTTTAAACTAGGAAATAACGTGATCAGATCTCTGTTTTTGATAAACAATTCTATCAGTGTGGAGGGTTGATTAGAAGAGATGAGTAAGGAAAGTGGAATCAAATGACCCTAATAGAAAGCAATGTGTTCTTCATTCATTCATTCTTGTAACAAATCTTTATAAAGTACCTCCTATGAGCTAGAAACTAGACATTGTGACTACTACAGAAAACAAGATAGGCAAGGCCCTACTGTCATAGCACTTACATTCCAATGAAGAAACAAATAATTAGTAAAAAGTTTTAAATGTCATTACAATTTGTTATAACACTATGAAGGAAATAAACAGGGTGATATAACTGTAACTGTAAAGTGAAGACTCTTTAAAGAGGGTGTCAGGAGAGCCTCTCTGAGAATGTGACACTTAAGCTGAGACCTGACAGAGCACAGGACTCCGATGAATGCAGAGTCAGTAGGGAGAAGAGAAAATATTTTGGAGATGTTCGAGCAAGTGCATTAACAAGACGTGCTAACCAACCGGATATGGGGATTTAAGGATCATTCTAAAGTTTCAGTTTGGAGCAACTGGCTGTCTGGCAGTGTTAATACTGAGATAGGAAATACAGGAAGACCGCCAGGTGTGAGTTAGAAATGTTGAGGTGACTGCCATTGGAGATATCCAGTTGGTTATTTTTAGTTCTTCTATCACATTTCAGTCATCCCATGAACAGACCACACATTCAAGGGAATAGATTTCTCTATGAAGTTGAGGAGTGGGTGTGAAGGGAATAATTAGAAGACATAGCTAGTCTAGAAACAAATGTAAGGATACAAAATAATTTAGAATAAACATTTGCACTAAATGTTCTACTAGAAAACAAACTCTGAAGGAAACGTATTTCTGCTAATGTTTTATTGGGAAGTACAATCCCAGGGAAGCATGAACGCTGGGAAAATGGAGTAGAGCAGGGGATGAGATAGAACAAAATAAAGCAGAGTGTTATGGACCAGGACACGGCTTTATGCAAACTGATGGCTGGGTCATGCGAGCCATTCTCAGGGAGATCACACAAAGCTACTCTGCCTTTAAAAAGAGGAAGAAGAAAGAATTTATCCACTCACTCCCATCCCCCTTCAGTCAAAGTTCATCTTTTAGGAATTAGCGCCTCCGACTTCCAAGCAGCACATGTGTGGTGCTTAGTGAAACGGAGAGCTGCTGCCCATGTCTTGAAAACCCGTGGCAACATGGAACATAGAAACAGGAAGCAAGACGGGTTATACCCAGACTTTAAAGGGGGATCAGGAGCAGCAGGCACAGTGGCAGCGTCAGTCTAAAGCAAAAGCAGCTGCCATAGCAGCAATCTGGCTCCAGGCCTGTGGGACACAGCAAACCACTACTCTAAGTAGAAAGCAAGGCAAAGTGCACAAGTCAGGGGTTGAGTATAAACTGAAGCCAATGCACAGTGGAAGATGGTGAGGGACAGAGGAAGGGGTAGACAAAGTGGTAAGTGACAGGTAGGTGGTGATGGGGCCAGATCATTTTAGCCTTTTTAAGGACATTGGTTTCACTCTGAGTGAAAAGGGCAGCTATTGCTATATTGCTTTTTAAAAAGATGTCTCTGGTTGTTTTGTTGAAAGTAGCCTGTCATGAGCAAGTATATGCATACGACGATGAGTTAGCTGGCTACTGCAGAAATCCAGAACTTGTGAAGATGGCTTGAACCAGAGGAGTAGCTGGGGTGGAAAGAAGTGACAGATTTTGGATATATTTTAAAGGTACAGCCCACAGGATTTCCTTGCTTCACACTTTTCACAAAATCAAATTTCCAGTGGATTAAGAAGCTAGCTTTTAAAACTGTTAAAAATAAAATCATAAAATCATTAGAAGGAAATACAGTCAAAGGGAAGACAACATTCTAAAATTCAAAATTCATAAATAGTATCTACATTAAAATAAATAAAATGAACAGATAAACAACAGACAAGTAGAAAATATGTGTAATGTATAAGAGATTAGAGTTTAGTACCTAGAATATATAAAATACCTTTATAAATTCAACAAGAAAAAGGCAAATTGAAAAGTGGGCAAAGAATATATGGAGGATATTCACAGAAAGTAAAACGTGAATAGCAATACACAAACAGAAAAGCACTCATCCTTCTTAGTAGGAAAACACAACTTAAAACAATGAAATGACAGTTGTCAACTATTAGGTTGGCAAAAATAAGTCAAAACTTTCAAAGGTTGGACAAAACATGATAATGGGGTGCTCATATACTGTCCAGGGAAGTGAAATAAATTGATCACAAAATTTAAAGGTTAATTTTACCTAGTGCTGGTGAAAATAATAGGAAAATAGACTTCCTCATACTCTGTGGTCAGAAATTCTTATTATGCTTTTGAGGAACAATTTGACAGAATCCACACATTTGAAACATACATTGCCTTTGACCCAATTATTCCTCTTGCAGAAACATATATTTCATAAACACAGTCTGTCTTTACCTCAGCCCATGTTTCTCTAATTTGAATTACTCATACTTGATTCATAAGTAAGGGAGTAGATGCAAAAACACAGATGCTATGTAGATTTATACATTATTTTTTCCAGGCAAAGGAAGCAGAGAAAGCAAAAGTAAAAATACAACCTTAAGCAGAAAAGGAAAAAGCCCATAGCTGGGCTGATGATACAGTAGAATCAGGACTCCATTCAGCTTTATTTTTTTTTTTTTTTTTTTTTTTTTTTTTGTGGTATGCGGGCCTCTCACTGTTGTGGCCTCTCCCGTTGCGGAGCACAGGCTCCGGATGCGCAGGCTCAGCAGCCATGGCTCACGGGCCCAGCCGCTCCGCGGCATATGGGATCCTCCCAGACCGGGGCACGAACCCGTATCCCCTGCATCGGCAGGCGGACTCTCAACCACTGCGCCACCAGGGAGGCCCTCAGCTTTATTTTTAAAAATTAAAAATCAGTGCCTGAGCCCAGGCCTCTCCCATGATTGCTCACCCTCAGCCTTATGTCGCTTTCATCTTTGGCAATTTGTATTGCCACCTTCATGGCATTCACCCAGTTTATGGCTACACTTAATCTGTACACCTTCAGCACCACCAGCCCTACTCTTATTAGCATTTTAAGTTAGTAATTTTGTACATTTTTAGTATCCACTGTGACAGCCCCCCCGGCACGCAAAGCTCTCTTGCCCTGACTGTCCACATGATCTTCCTAAGTATCAATTTGGTTTTGTGGTGGTGCTCTAGTTTCAAATGTGCATAGGTATTGAGTAGTCTGCCACAACTCTATTTTATGTCCTGGTATTTTAATTGCACTATTTTGAAGAACATGAGGTTTTTAGGAGCTCATACATAGCTGTAGGAAGAAAGCCTATACTTGCACAAGTGAGCAAATAAATATGGGTACACAGATGATCATTGCAGGAGTGATTGCAATGGTACATAATTGGAAACCTAAAGTCTATTCTTTGAGAACTGGTTAGATAAATTACGATCTGTCTTTTCTATAGAATCCCATGCATTTATCAAAACAAGGCATGGAAATTTTACCAAGATGTATTGTTTAAAAAGCCTCTAAGCAATATGTATTTTTACATTAAAATCAGGAATATAAAACTATCTACATGTACCAAATTGTTCTCAGTGATTACATATAAGGATGCAAGTGTTATTAATGGAGAATTTTCAAGTTTTAGTAAATATGTTTCTGTATGATTTAAAGCTTTTTAAAACAATATGCATATATTCACAGATCATCTTTGTAGTGATCTTAAATAACCTACTTTAAATTCAAACACTAAAAATCTACAAGAAAATGTTCAGCTCTTAGAAGAGAGGAGGATAGAAATGAAAACAGATTAAAAAAGACAAATAACCTTTATTAGTAAATTTCATATGTTTATTTTCTCAAAAATTATAAATAAAATGAAAATATAAACACAAACATGAAAAATACATGCAAAAGATATAACTGATATAAGTCAATATCTTCATTAACTTAGGAGCACATCAAAAAATATGTGTTTTTCTGAAAATATAGATGCCCTTCTCCACCCCCAGAAATTCCAATTCAATCTGGCAAAGAGAAAGAGGAAAGCTGGAAAAAATAACATGGTATTGTAAAGTTGTTAATCCGAAGATGTAAGCAAAGTGTAGGAGTGGTTAAAAGAGGGATAGATGGTTAGGGTTTGAAGAACAGCGATTTTTTTCCTTGCCTGAATTCAGAATCAATTAAAAGTTAGACAAAGAAGTCAGGCAGAGGAGTAATGGAAAATCAGTATAACATGATAGTACTGTTGGAGAATGTAGCTTAATTGTGTAACCACAAGTCCTTAAGCCCCAACCCCAAAGTTAGTCAGATACTTATCCACTTACTGACAGTCAACTTTGGGGACCAACAAGCACTCCCATGGAGCCCACCCAAATAAAACTTTGTTATGGGGCTGAGAACCTGAGCAGGCAGGTGAACACCAAAAGCAGAAAGCCTAGGTTTCACATACCCAATTCCCACTCCGTAGTTATCAACCAGATAGTTCTCTCCTCCTCCCATGGAGAAGACAGAGTGAGGAGACTGAGAGGCAGAAATGTCAATCCACATCCCTCACGGAGAACAAGAAGGCAAGTGAAAGGAAGGCCCATCCCTTCTTACAGAGACCAGAAGAGAAAGTAGAGATTTAAATGAGTAATTAGGGGACGTCTACCACAGAAGAGATGAAAAGTTTCGAAGAATAATTCTCATGGCTATTAATGTAAATTATAAAGCATACTATAAAACAGTTTCTACTATTTTAGAGGAAATTTGCTCCTTTCAGGGTTTTTTATGTAACTTATGCTGCAGATAAGCTTAAAACCCTTATATGAAACATAAAATGCATCATTAACCTTGACTTAGAATTTTAAAAATATAGAATGATCCCTGAATCAACATTCTTCTGAGGAGAAAAAATAGGGTTGAAATTTATATTTTAAAGTCAAATAATGTTCTTTAGGATTAAATGTCCCACCAGCCTATTTTGCCTCACATTGTATCACAGTTTGAGAGCAAAATATTTCCATGATCTACATGAAGGCAAAAATTATAAAAAAGGAATATATAAAGAATGACAAAGTACTTGTAGGTTTATTATACCTAGTGTAGTATTACAGAAATTTTCCACTGAAAGAACACTTACATCAAAAGAGGTATTCAGGGGCTTCCCTGGTGGCACAGTGGTTGAGAGTCCACCTGCCGATGCAGGGGACACGGGTTCGTGCCCCGCTCCAGAAGATCCCACATGCCGCAGAGCGGCTAGGCCCGTGAGCCATGGTCGCTGAGCCTGCGCGTCTGTAGCCTGTGCTCCACAACGGGAGAGACCACAACAGTGAGAGGCCTGTGTAGCGCAAAAAAAAAAAAAAAAAAAAAAAAAAGAGGTATTCAGAAAGAAAATGATTTGACAGACTCTTAATTTTCAGTTAGTGAGCAAGATGCCCTTACAAAATTCAAACACCCTGTTCTTGTCAGGACACATAGTCTCAGAACACTCTTAATCAGAGTAATTTGGGAATGGCTAGAGGTGATATTCAGGATAAAAGCTCAATTTTAACTTTCTTACTTCTTTTTTTTTTTAACGTCTTTATTGGAGTATAATTGCTTTACAATGTTGTGTTAGTTTTAACTTTCTTACTTCTTATTTGATCTTTTCTACCTCTTCCCACACTAGAGAAATAACCAACTTACAACTAAAAGTCTTCTCTCCTTACATATTTTTGATGCAAGTCTACAGGGCTTTGCCAAGACCTCTTTTAGTTGTATTTGTGACAAGTGCTGCAAAACATACTGACCCTACCCATGGGGGGATTACACCTCCCCACTGTGTTGAACTCAGGCTTGCTGTGTGACTTGCTTTGGCCAGTGAAATGGGAAATGTGGTATTTGTCATTCTGTGCTTCACTATGCTTCTCTCCCACTCTCTCATGAGGACTAGCAATGCTCCAAATAAGCCAGGACCACCAGCCTGGGTTTTAAAGTGACATGTAGTGTAAGTGAGATATAAACATTTGTTGTTATAAGACCCTGACAGTTGGGAATTGCTGTTGACTGCATTAGAGCATATCTATCCCTAGGTACCAAGAATCATCCAAGAGAATAGAGAAAAAAAGCCTTCAGTATACTTTCCTCTTCTGGATTAAAAATAAATAAAAATCACTCATTTTAAAATTCATCTTTAAGTCCCTGAATTGACTGATTAAAACAGAAAAACGATCACTTGGTCTAGTAATCTATAGACTTAATCCCTTACCATCTTTATTTCTGTAAAAACTGGTAACTTCTTACTAAATATAGAGGTTTATTTTAGTCCAGCTTTAAAAAAATTTTTCATCTGATAACTGATCTGGAATGAAAAGAAAAGAATTAAATTAAATTAAAAGAAAACAAAATAATACCAACTTTTTCCTGTTAGGAGAAAAATGCATTATTCTCTAATTTCTGAGTCAAACAAACTTCTATTTATTTTTACTGTGAATAAGCATAGTTTAAATTAATAAGAGAAAAAATAATGATGGTGCTTTTAGAAAATTATGTAATTTTCAAATGAAAAACAGTAATCTTAACACTTTCATGGGCAAAGAAGATTATGCTACTAAAGAGAGCTTGATACTTTCAATAAAAAAATTATTGAAGAGAGTCACTACCACCTTTACTTGAACAGTACCTCTGTTGCAAGAGAAAAGCTGCCTAATGTGTCTAGAATTGATTCATAAGGAGAATAGTTGATTCCTACTAATTTTAATCTTTTTACAGCTTTGCCTCTCATGGGATAAACATGAGGACTATGTGGCTTTATAATCAAATCTGAATCTAACCATTCCCTTGCCAGCAGCCAATGAGGTGCAAACACAAATTAAACTAGATTGAGGATTATATTGCTTGGCTGTTTGAAATTTTATATTACTTGCAAAGCACACAGGCAAAGAGTAGCAGATGGGCAGTACTGAGCAAAACTTTCTTTCTGGATATTGCCCATCTGTTTTCCTTCTTTGCATTTCTACTTCAAACTATTCTAGATGTCCTAATTTTCCTGTCTTTCTTTCTCTCTTTCTTTTTTCATGGTTTCATAAATTAGTTACTTGAATTCTCGGTGGTCAAACAAGTAACAAAGAGTTGATGATTTCAACAGAAGCAATAATAATAATTACTAATTTATATGTGTTCTTACTAGATTCCAGTCAGTCTGCTAAAGCTTTTAAATGTCTTACCATTTTGCCATAACCACTAAGTATATACATCTATTATCTCCATTTTACAGATGAGGAAATTGAAGAATAAGAAGTTCAAGACAATTATCCAGTTCACAGTGTTAGGAAATGGTAGAATAGGGACTCAATGCTGTTTTAAAATATCAAGCCTTGCAAGAAATAAAAAAAACTTTTTTGCTCTAAAGTTAAATGTACTATCTATTATTAACATTTAAATTTTGTATTTATAATCAAACTTAAAATACATTTTATTTAATTTCTCTCAAATTCATCAAAGAATATAAACAAAATATTTCAAACAATTATTTCAAATAATTGGTAGGATGTTATAAGTGGTGAGATTTTAAGTACCAAGCCATTGAATTTCAGACTTGGAATGGACACAAAACATCATCTTATCTAGTGCTTCTCAAAAGTCTTTGTGCAATGGAATCCTTTCTTTAAATAAAATATGAGATGAAAATTGAACATAGAGAACAAGTAAAGTTAATCTAATATATAGAACCAGATCAAAGTACCTGAATACAATTGGGAGTGGGGAAGAAGGAGTTGCCATGGGAAGGAAGAGGGATGAGACTTGGAGCCCTGCCGCCTCAACAGTTCTCTGTCCTTGTCCCTCTTTCCCCTTGCACTGGTCCCCAGCACTCCATTTTGGACCTCTAGTGCATCATGTATTCCTGAATAAAACTAACAAAACTCTCTAATGATGATAACTGCCTAATGAGAAGATAATGTTTATTTTACAGGTCTCAGTTTAACTAGAACTCAACTCACAAAAAATCTCAAAATGTAACCACTTACTTTATCCACTGCCTCCATCCTCAGAAGCCAATCTGTGACACCAAAGGAATCTCCAGAAAAGCCTTCAAGTTTTTCAGGGGATCTATGCATTTAGAAATGGAAAAAAGAAGGACCTGTAGAAAGCAGAACAGCTTTGGTGAACCAACCTTGGGAGCAAATATATAGGGAGAGCAGCCTACCAACATGGTGTTTCATCCACCCGAATTGAATGCCTTCTCACTTTTTGTATGCAAATACAGTGCTATAAATACTAGTGTAAATTAATTTTTAAAAAGTAGATAATCTTGGAACAAGGATCCCTTTAGATCATGTAGTAAGGTTTGGTCAGCGCTACACTTCAATAACTAGGTTAGCAACTCAAGTTCAGTCAAGGAAGTAAAAGTACAAAAGGATCAATAAGCAAGATGGGAAAATCTGTTTTGTTTTGATTTGGTTTGGTTTTTAAGAACTAAAGACAGCAGAAGACTCTTCTTTCTTCTACTGCATTTCATGGCTGTTTTTTCACAGGGCCTAAAATCTACATCTTACTATCATAATGTATCTGTACTCTAATGGGACTAAGTTGGCCTTTGTGGGCTGGCCTAGTAACTAAAATGATTAAGAATACAATATGTTTTTGGAGGAGCTTCAAGATGGCAGAAGAGTAAGACGTGGTGATCACCTTCCTCCCCACAAATACATCAGAAATACATCTACATGTGGAACAAGCCCTACAGAACACCCACTGAACTCTGGCAGAAGACCTCAGACCTCCCAAAAGGCAAGAAAGTCCCCACGTACCTGGGTAGGGCAAAAGAAAAAAGAAGAAACAGAGAAAAAAGGATAGGGATGGGACCTGCACCAGTGGGAGGGAGCTGTGAAGGAGGAAGGGTTTCCACACACTAGAAGCCCCTTCGCGGGAGAAGACTGCAAGTGGCGGAGGGGGGAAGCTTCAGAGCCGCGGAGGAGAGCGTGGCAACAGGGGTGCGGAGGGCAAAGCGGAGAGATTCCCGCACAGAGGATCGCTACTGACCAGCCCGAGAGGCTTCTCTTCTCACCCGCAGGGGCGGGTGGGGGGCTGGGAGCTGAGGCTCGGGCTTTGGAGGTCGGATCCCAGAGAGAGGAGTGGGGTTGGTGGCGTGAACACAGCCTGAAGGGGGCTAGTGTGCCGCAGCTGGCCGGGAGGGAGTCTGGGAAAAAGTCTGGAGCTGCCGAAGAGGCAAGAGACTTTTTCTTGCCTCTTTGTTTCCTGGTGCACGAGGAGAGGGGATTAAGAGTGCCGCTTAGGGCTTCCCTGGTGGCGCAGTGGTTGAGAGTCCTCCTGCCGATGCAGGGGACACGGGTTCATGCCCCGGTCCGGGAAGATCCCACATGCCGCGGAGTGGCTGGGCCCGTGAGCCATGGCCACTGAGCCTGCGCGTCCGGAGTGTGTGCTCCGCAATGGGAGAGGCCACAACAGTGAGAGGCCCGCGTACCGCAAAAAAAAAAAAGAGTGCCGCTTAAAGGAGCTCCAGAGACGGGTATTAGCCGCGGCTACCAGCGCAGACCCCAGAGACGGGAATGAGACGCTAAGGCTACTGCTGCCGCCACCAAGAAGCCTACGTGCAAGCAAAGGTCACTATCCACACCGCCCCTCGCGGAAGCCTGTGCAGCCCGCCACTGCCAGGATCCCGTGATCCAGGGACAACTTCCCCGGGAGAACACACGGCACACCTCAGGCTGGTGCAACATCACGCTGGCCTCTGCTGCTGCAGGCTTGCCCCACATCTGTACCCCTCCCTCCACCTGGCCTGAGTGAGCCAGAGCCCCTGAATCAGCTGCTCCTTTAACCCTGTCCTGTTTGATCAAAGAACAGACGACCTCAGGCGACCTACACGCAGAGGCGGGTCCAAATCCACAGCTGAACCCCGGGAGCTGTGCGAACAAAGAAGCAAATGGGAAATCTCTCCCAGAAGCCTCAGTAGCAGTGGATTAAATCTCCACAATCAACTTGATGTACCCTGCATCAGTGGAATACCTGAACAGACAAAGAATCATCCTAAATTGAGGAGGTAGACTTTGGGAGCAACGATATATATATATATGTTTTCCCTTTTTCTCTTTTTGTGAGTGTGTATGTGTATGCTTCTGTGTGTGATTTAGTCTGTATAGCTTTGCTTTTACCATTTGACCTAGGATGCTATCTCTCCCTTTTTTTTTCTGTTTTGTTTTGTTTTTAATTTTTTTTCTTAATAATTATTTTTTATTTTAATAACTTTATTTTACTTTATTTTATCTTCTTCTTTCCTTTTTTCTCCCTTTTATTCTGAGCCGTGTGGAGGAAAGGCTTTTGGTGCTCCAGCCAGGTGTCAGGGCTGTGCCACTGAGGTGGGAGAGCCAAGTTCAGGACTCTGGTCCACAAGAGACCTCCCAGCTCCACATAATATCAAATGGTGAAAATCTCCCAGAGATCTCCATCTCAACGCCAAAACCCAGCTCCACTCAACGATGAGCAAGCTACAGTGCAGGACGCCCCATGCCAAACAACTAGCAAGACAGGAACACAACCCCATCCATTAGCAGAGAGGCTGCCTAAAATCATAATAAGGCCACAGACACTGCAAAGCACACCACCAGATGTGGACCTGCCCACCAGAAAGACAAGATCCAGCCTCATCCACCAGAACACAGGCACCAGTCCCCTCCACCAGGAAGCCAACACAACCCACTGAACCAACCTTAGCCACTGGGGACAGACACCAAAAACAATGGAAACTACGACCCTGCAGCCTGCAAAAAGGAGACCCCAAACACAGTAAGTTAAGCAAACTGAGAAGACAGAGAAACACACAACAGATGAAGGAGCAAGGCAAACACCCACCAGAACTAACAAATGAAGAGGAAATAGGCAGTCTACCTGAAAAAGAATACAGAATAATGATAGTAAAGATGATACAAAGTCTTTGAAATACAATGGAGAAAATACAAGAAACGTTTAAAAAGGACCTAGAAGAACTAAAGAGCAAACAGTGATGAACAACACAATAAATGAAATTAAAAATTCTCTAGAAGGGAGGAATAGGAGAATAACTGAGGCAGAAGAATAGATAAGTGACCTGGAAGATAAAATAGTGGAAATAACTACTGCAGAGCAGAATTAAGAAAAAAGAATGAAAAGAATTGAGCACAGTCTCAGAGACCTCTGGGACAACATTAAATGCACCAACATTCGAATTATAGGGGTCCCAGAAGAAGAAGAGAAAAAAGAAACGGGCTGAGAAAATATTTGAAGAGATTATAGCTGAAAACTTCCCTAATATGGGAAAGGAAATAGTTAATCAAGTCCAGGAAGCACAGAGAGTCCCGTACAGGATAAATCCAAAGAGAAACACGCCAAGACACATATTAATCAAACTATCAAAAATTAAATACAAAGAACAAATATTAAAAGCAGCAAGGGAAAAACAACAATTAACACATAAGGGAATCCCCATAAGGTTAACAGCTGATCTTTCAGCAAAAACTCTGCAAGCCAGAAGGGAGTGGCAGGACATATGTAAAGTGATGAAGAAGAAAAACCTACAACCAAGATTACTCTAACCAGAAAGGATCTCATTCAGATTTAATGGAGAAATTAAAAGCTTTACAGTCAAGCAAAAGCTAAGAGAATTCAGCACCATCAAACCAGCTTTACAACAAATGCTAAAGGAACTTCTCTAGGCAGGAAACACAAGAGAAGGAAAGGACCTACAATAATAAACCCCCCAAAATTAAGAAAATGGTAATAGAAACTTACATATCGATAATTACCTTAAATGTGAATGGATTAAATGCTCCAACCAAAAGACAAAGACTGGCTGAATGGATACAAAAACAAGACCCATATATATGCTGTCTACAAGAGACCCACTTCAGATCTAGGGACACATACAGACTGAAAGTGAGGGGATAGAAAAAGATACTCCATGCAAAAGGAAATCAAAAGAAAGCTGGAGTAGCAATTCTCATATCAGACAAAATAGACTTTAAAACAAAAACTATTACAAGAGACAAAGAAGGACACTATATAATGATCAAGGGATCAATCCAAGTAGAAGATAGAACAATTGTAAATATTTATGCACCCAACATAGGAGCACCTCAATACATAAGGCAAATACTAACAGCCATAAAAGGAGAAATCGACAGTAACACAATCCTAGTAGGGAACTTTAACACCCCACTTTCACCAATGGACAGATCATCCAAAATAAAAATAAATAAGGAAATACAACCTTTAAATGATACATTAAACAAGCTGGACTTAATTGATATTGATAGGACATTCCATCCAAAAACAACAGAATACACTTTCTTCTCAAGTGCACATGGAACATTCTCCAGGATAGATTATATCTTGGGTCACAAATCAAGCCTTGGTAAATTTAAGAAAATTGAAATCATATCAAGTATCTTTTACGACCACAACACTATGAGAGTAGATATCAATTACAGTAAAAAATCTGTAAGAAATAAAAACATATGGAGGCTAAAAAACACACTACTTAATAACCAAGAGATCACTGAAGAAATCAAAGAGGAAATCAAAAAATACCTAGAAACAAATGACAATGAAAACCCAATGACCCAAAACCTATGGGATTCAGCAAAAGCAGTTCTAAGAGGGAAGTTTATAGCTATACGAGCCTACCTTAAGAAACAAGAAACATCTCAAATAAACAACCTAACCTTACACCTAAAGCAATCAGAGAAAGAAGAAAAAAAAACCCCAAAGTTAGCAGAAGGAAAGAAATCATAAAGATCAGATCAGATGAAGGAAACAACAGCAAAGATCAATAAAACTAAAAGCTGGTTCTTTGAGCAGATAAACAAAATTGATAAACCATTAGCCAGACTTGCTAAGAAAAAAAGGGAGAAGACTCAAATCAATAGAATTAGAAATGAAAAAGGAGAAGTAACAACTGACACTGCAGAAATACCAAGGATCATGAGAGATTACTACAAGCAACTATATGCCAATAAAATGGACAATTTGGAAGAAATGGGCAAATTCTTAGAAATGTACAACCTTCCAAAACTGAACCAGGAAGAAATAGAAAATATGAACAGACCAATCACAAGCACTGAAATTGAAACTGTGATTTAAAATCTTCCAACAAACAAAAGCCCAGGACCAGATGGCTTCACAAGCAAATTCTATCAAACATTTAGAGAAGAGCTAACACCTATCCTTCTCAAACTCTTCCAAAATATAGCAGAGAGAGGAACACTCCCAAATTCATTCTACAAGGCCACCATCACTCTGATACCAAAACCAGACAAAGATGTCACAAAGAAAGAAAACTACAGGCCAATATCACTGATGAATATAGATTCAAAAATCCTCAACAAAATACTAGCAAACAGAATCCAACAGCACATTAAAAGGATCATACACCATGACCAAGTGGGGTATATCCCAGGAATGCAAGGATTCTTCAATATACACATATCAATCAATGTGATACACCATATTAACAAATTGAAGGAGAAAAACCATATAATCTCAATAGATGCAGAAAAAGCTTTCCACAAAATTCAACATGAATTTATAATAAAAACCCTCCAGAAAGTAGGCATAGAGGGAACTTTCCTCAACATAATAAAGCCCATACAGGACAAACCCACAGCCAACATCGTCCTCAATGGTGAAAAACTGAAACCATTTCCACTAAGATCAGGAACAAGACAAGGTTGCCCACTCTTACCACTATTATTCAACATAGTTTTGGAAGTTTTAGCCACACCAATCAGAGAAGAAAAGGAAACAAAAGGAATCCAAATTGGAAAAGAAGAAGTAAAGCTGTCACTGTTTGCAGTTGACATGATACTATACATAGAGAATCCTAAAGATGCTACCAGAAAACTACTAGAGCTAATCAATGAATTTGGTAAAGTAGCAGGATACAAAATTAATGCACAGAAATCTCTTGCATTCCTATACACTAATGATGAAAAATCTGAAAGTGAAATTAAGAAGACACTCCCATATACCATTGCAACAAAAAGAATAAAATATCTTGGAGTAAACCTACCTAAGGAGACAAAATACCTGTATGTAGAAAAGTATAAGATATTGATGAAAGAAATTAAAGATGATACAAATAGATGGAGATATATACCATGTTCTTGGATTGGAAGAATCAACGTTGTGAAAATGACTCTACTACCCAAAACAATCTACAGATTCATTGCAATCCCTATCAAACTACCACTGACGCTTTTCACAGAACTAGAACAAAAAATTTTACAATTTGGATGGAAACACAAAAGACCCCGAATAGCCAAAACAATCTTGAGAAAGAAAAACGGAGCTGGAGGAATCTGGCTCCCTGACTTCAGACTATACCACAAAGCTACAGTAATAAAGACAGTATGGTACTGGCACAAAAACAGACACATAGATCAATGGAACAGGATAGAAAGCCCAGAGATAAACCCACACACATATGGTCACCTTATCTTTGATAAAGGAGGCAAGACTATACAGTGGAGAAAAGACAGCCTCTTCAATAAGTGGTGCTGGGAAAACTGGAGAGCTACATGTAAAAGAATGAAATTAGACCATTCCCTAACACCATACACAAAAATAAGCTCAAAATGGATTAAGGACCTAAATGTAAGGCCAGACACCATCAAACTCGTATAGGAAAACATAGGCAGAACATTCTATGACATAAGTCACAGCAAGATCCTTTCTGACCCACCTCCTACAGAAATGGAAATAAAAACAAACAAACAAACAAAAAAACAAGTGGGACCTAATGAAACTTAAAAGCTTTTGCACAGCAAAGGAAACCATAAACAAGACACAATCCTAGAAAAGACAACCCTCTGAATGGGAGAAAATATTTGCAGAGGAGCAACTGACAAAGGATTAATCTCCAAAACATACAAGCAATTCATGCAGCTCAATATCAAAAAAACAAACAACCCAGTCCAAAAATGGGCAGAACACCTAAGTAGACATTTCTCCAAAGAAGATATACAGATTGCCAACAAACACATGAAAGAATGCTCAACATCATTAATCATTAGAAAAATGCAAGTCAAAACTACAATGAAATATCATCTCACACTGGTCAGAATGGCCATCATCAAAAAATCTACAAACAATAAATGATGGAGAGGGTGTGGAGAAAAGGGAACCCTCTTGCACTGTTGGTGGGAATGTAAAGTGATACAGCCACTATGGAGAACAGTATGGAGGTTCCTTAAAAAACTGAAAATAGAACTACCATACAACCCAGCAATCCCACTACTGGGCATATACCCTGAGAAAACCATAATTCAAAAAGAGTCATGTACCACAATGTTCATTGCAGCTCTATTTACAATACCCAGGACATGGAAGCAGCCTAAGTGTCCATCGACAGATGAATGGATAAATAAGATGTGGCACATATATACAATGGAATATTACTCAGCCACAAAAAGGAAGGAAACTGAGTTATTTGTAGTGAGGTGGATGGACCTAGAGTCTGTCATACAGAGTGAAGTAAGTCAGAAAGAAAAAAACAAATACCGTATGCTAACACATATAGATGGAATCCAAAAAAAAAAAAAAAGTCAGAAGAACCTAGGGGCAAGACGGAAATAAAGATGCAGACCTACTAGAGAATGGACTTGAGGGTACGGGGAGGGGGAGGGGTAAGCTGTGACAAAGTGAGAGAGTGGCATGGACATACATACACTACCAAACGTAAAATAGATACTAGTGGGAAGCAGCCGCATAGCACAGGAAGATAGGCTCGGTGCTTTGTGACCACCTAGAGGGGTGGGATAGGGAGGGTGGGAGGGAGGGAGATGCAAGAGGGAAAGATATGGGGACATATGTATATGTATAACTGATTCACTTTGTTATAAAGCAGAAACTAACACACCATTGTAAAGCAATTATACTCTAATAAAGATGTTAAAAAAAAAAAAGAAGCCTGCACACTGCAGCGAAGAGTAGCCCCCACTTGCCGCAACTACAGAAAGCCCGCAAGCAGCAGCAGAGACCCAACGCAGCCCAAATTGAATAAATAAATAAATAAAATCTATTAAAAAAAAAGAAAAAAAAATACAATATGTTTTTATTTAGGAATAATCCAAAGCCCATGTAACCAACTATACAGGAATTGTTAGAAATAAATCTCTTTCTATACTGGGGTTGTCCTTGCACACACACACATACACATGGTGAACTGTGATTAATCAGGCTCTCAAATCTAAAAAACAATTAAGGACACTGATCTGATTCTTGGCATATACATTTGCAATCTTGTCCCTCATCTATGTTCATTCTCTCACACATGCTCTATCACAATGTAGCTTGAGGGGACCTGGAACATCTAGACATTCCACAGAACAGGATAATGTTTTCCTATATATCAATGACAGCATCCTAAAGGGGTTGCATAAGCAATAAGAGGCAACTAAATCAGAAGCCCTGATAACACAAATGAGCTCCCAAAGGGGAGAAATAAACTACTAAAATTCAGGGATCTCGGTGTTAGTGAAATTTGGGGGACATGCCAGTAGATCCTTGTGAAAGGACAGGACAAATCATTGTATGTTACATCTCCCAACATTAAAAAGGAAGCATGGTGCCTTGGTGGGCTTCCTGGGGTCCTTTCAAGTCTTTGATGATGGTATTAATTCCCCCCAGGGAGAGGGTGTTGCTTTCAAGTTATTACCTTGCTAGGAAGGGAAAGCTCCAGGGCATTTAATTTGGCCCTCCCTACTATAGTAACCTATATTTCATGGTTCAGATGGGTAAATAGGAGGTGTTGCTAGTTATTAAATATATGTATTCTAATAATACACTCAAGATCTGGTAAAATAAATATGGCATGTTGTGGCAGAGTTTATTGGTTGATAACTTAACATCCATGCCCCACTTCATCCTTGCTAATGTCCTTATTTTAATTCAGGGGAGCAATAAGCCCAGCCCAACTGAATGTATCATGACAAACCTTCCTTGTTTTTCCTATACTTTCTTATTGTCAGGGTGAATACATACTACACAATCCTAGAAATGATCTCTTAGCAGAGTCAAACTGATGTTATTTCTTGGAAAATTATTTGCTTTATAAAAGGGGAAATAGGCAGAAGGTTAGCCTTTTTTCCTTACCTTGACCTTGTCTTGAACATGAATGTAGAGGTAGGAACTGCAGGGGCTGTCCTTTGACATGAGGGAATGGCAAAGGGAAACAGAGCCATAACCTCTGACACCACAGAACTATTCAACTCATTGACATCTGCTACCTCCATACCTCTTGGTATAAGTGTAACATGAATGCTTGCTTATTTAAATCACACTAGTTGGGCTATTCTATTATTTGCAGGCATACACAATCCTAATGAATATAGATGGATTTATCTGAGCCTAATGGGAGGTATGCATGGGTCAGAATTCTATTTATCAATAACTTCCTTAAATCTTAACTCTTCCCAGTGGCTCATCAGCATACTTAGTCCCCTAAAACCAGTGTTCATTCAGGCTGTGGTCCAATCATTCCTGATTCATGTGGGAATTTCTCTTTCCACAGAGCACAATTATCCTGGTTAATGGTATTCTGTGTATTGGGCTGTTACTAAGAGGTCCTCCTTCCACAGACCTAACCTCCCTTAATCCAGAGACTGAGAACCTGTAAATAGACTCAGGTCTTATGAGTTCAAGTTGGGCCTCTGTTCTTCAGACCCAGAGTTTTTGGTACATATAAATCAAGTAGGGCCTTAAAGAATTGTCCATCTCTTCAGTGCTAGAAATTCCATGGTCAATTAGCCACTTCAAAACAACAACAAAAGCACAACACCTGTGTGTATGACCAATACAATTTCTAAGATAGTCCTACTACCTTTTATGGTAACCATCCCCATTTTGCCTCGGAAAATGAAATATTCCTACAGGCTTCTGTAGATTTACATGGGTGGAGGACGTGACAGATTAGGGAGGAAGTGAGTGCTTCATATACCCTAAATCCACTCCAAAATGTCCAACATCCTCAATACTGAGACTGTTTTTTCTGCTCTATCATACTGGAGGAATTTCTGGCACCTAACATAATGTAGAGTCTGTCACTACTGAGTCTAATGAAAAACAGAAGTTAAAAATTCAGATTACTTCCAACAGCTCAAGCAGCACATTGGCTCCAGAACTGCCAGTGTGGCCAACGCAAATCAATAAGTCCAGGCTGATTCAAAACTTTGTTCTCTTCTCTTGGCTTAAACAGGGGGTCAGCAGACTTTTTCTGGAAACGTCTAGATAGTAAAGATTTTTGGCTTTTCAGGTGGGACAGTCTCCATCACGACAATTAAACTCTGCTATTGTAATGATCAAGCAGCCATAAACAATATGTAATTGAAAGAGTAAAGTTGTGTTCCAATAAAATTTTCTTTATAAACACAGTTAGTTGAGCAGATTTTGTCTACAGGTCACTTCTAATCTAGACCCTCAGAAAACAATCCCACATATGTTCATTAGATTTTTACTACACAAATTTGCAAGTTCTTACAACTCTTCATGTGTTTGTGTGTGTCTGTGTGTGTGCATGCATGTATGCACAAAGCTTTGTAAGATCTGAGTTTGTAATTGTGCCCCAAAGCATGCTGGGATCTAACTTTTCTGATTGATTTAAAGATGAGGGAACTATTGGGATAGGGACATGAGTAGAATTGGCTTCCTCCTGTCAATTCCTTCATTCATCTCTTAGGTGAGATAAGCAAGAGAGGGGCAACCACATCAAAACAGAGGAGTGGTAGCTTTCTGCAGGCAAAGGAGGCTCAGAAAGCATTGGAGGCCCAGGTTTCTCTGAATTTTCCAAACATCTCAATTCCAATGTTCATGGGCACATTTTTTTTCAAACAGTGCTCTTTCATCCAAGAAAGTCAGTGGAACAATGAATTCACCCAATGTAATTCAGCAATGCACAGACTCAAACTTTTGTTTAGTTTTCAATATATTAGCTCTGTGCAACAAAAGATTATAGGGTTTCTTTTTTATTTTAACACAGACATAAAGATTTTCTTATTTACAGACTGTGCCTTAAGCCAAGAATTTTGAAAATGAGCAAGCCATTCACTTTTTTTAAGATGTCCATGCATTTAGGAAAAAAAAATCTCTCATACTCATTGAATTGCCCTTCATACTTCACTGTAATAGCCACTGGTGCCTCACAGCCTTGCTTTGAATTGTTATTTTATAGTAGATAACCCCAAGGGATAATTTAATTAGTGGTTCAGGTACCACATGCCACTGGCCACTAGAGTTCTACCCTTTAATATTTGCTAGAATTTTTCTGCCTTTAGGCCAGTTAACAAATCTCAGACATTTCAATGTGCATGTGTTCATGTGCTCTTTTCCCATCCCACCCCCTATTTTCCCTTAAGCTTGTTGACTGCAAACATTTCTGGTCCTAATTTTATATGAGGGATTTCACTGAAGCAGCAAACACTGACACTGGCTGATTCAAGATAAAAGGATGTTTTGAAAGAAATGCCAAAGGGGCTGGAGAACAGACTCAGAGGCCAAACAACCAGAGCAGCAGCCAAATCATACCCTAGAAACTGGCCACTTCTTGTGCCGCTATTGTCACTGTTGAACCTTCCAAGCCAGAAGAAACACCACCGACAATTCTGGAAGTCACTGTCAGCCAGGACCCCTGCTACTGCCCTGGAAGGTGGCTGTTGCTGCTACAGTTGTCCTGGTCTTCTACAGAATAGATTCACTTCTGTGTATATTTCTTTGCATCATTATCTCATAATTTAAAATGTTGGCTACATGCATCTGGCTTCTAAGCCTAAGTACAAAGGAGGCTAGATATTCAAGCATCATAAATACTTGCCATTTAAACTTCTATATAAGACAGTTGACTCTCCCTCTTCCCAAGGGGTTTTAGATGGGGAACTCCCTATGTATAGGAAGATGGTCTGTATGATAGACAAACAAGAAGAAAGGCAAATATTCAATATAAATTGTTAACATTTATCAAGTTCTTATCATTGCCAGGAACTGTTATGAGCTTTCTATCTGTTAATTTATTTAGTTCTTACATTACTCCATTTTCCCCATTTTCAGAGAGGAAACTAAAATACAGTGAGTTTAAATAGCTTATCTGAAGTCACAGCTAATAAGTACCAGGAAAAAAATTCTATTTCAGGTCTGTCAGATGCTAAATCCACCCTCTTAGCTGTTATGGACATTGTTTATAATTGCAATAATAAACTTCTCACAAGGTCCAAAAGTATATTGTAATTTTGACATATAATATTGCTTTTTTTGGAGAAAACTGATAAGGTGCTAAAGAAAAGTCATATGAAAGAAGAAGAATATAAGATTGTGATTGAATTTAAAACTTGACGCATTAGATTAAGACAGTTGCCATAGGCATAAAATTTCTTAGGATTGTGGAATTGGGTCAGAAGTCTCTAGCTGCAAAATTAGACTTTAGAATATATTGTAAACCTCTGAGAAGACCTCAGCAGACATTTTTTTCTGCTTTAGTACAAGGAGTAAATATTCTGCTTTCTGGATAACATCAGCAGAGATAATAAAGAAAGTGATATTGCCAGAGGTACTTTTCCCTTTACTGGACAACAAAATAGCAAAATAATAGATTCTGACACTGATAGCAGCTATATGTTATAGAGGAATACTTACTTTCACAACAATTTTTAACTTAATTTTGTCTTTGTTTATGAGTATTTTTATATTTTAGATTGATGGTATTGTTTATATGCATTTTGAGGTAGCTTGGTCAAAAAATTGGAATAAAAAGACTGACATAAGGTTATAGATTTGTATTCCTTGTCAGATATAATGGTCTCAGTCCTGCTCAATATAGGACATGAAACATAATAGGTTTACTTGTTTATTGATTGAAGAATGCCAGTACTTTGACTCATCACTAATTATCTATCTACACTAGTCTAATCAGGTTTTCCAAGTCTCTTTTCCACTTCATTCAAGCTTAAAGTTTTCTTGCCCCTTTATCTCAACAGTTAATTTCCTCTTGTAGTTTATTAAAACAAGAAAGAGCAACTAACGTGAACTCTTAACATTCTTCTCCATTTCAATTTTTTCCCTTTTTCTTCTTCTTCTTCTTCTTGTTCTTCTTCCCCCTCCCCCAATTTTTAGAACAGGAAACTGAGGCACAGAGTGGATAAGCAACTTATCCAAGGTCAGACTGCCAGGGCATAGATAGAATTTTAACTCAGGTGCTCTGACAGCTGGGTCAAGAATCTTTGCCACTTCACATGTTAACTCCAACTTTTCTGGGAATGGTTTGAAAGATAAGTTATAAATGGAAACCCGAAAGCAACAGAACTCTATAAGAGGTAATACCAAATGACCAGACAACAGATGATGAAATTCTATGATTATGAAAAAAGGAGTTGGGATGAATAGTTGAGACCCACTTTTGCAGTAAAAAGCATAGAAACTTGATGAACTAAATGAAAGATAAGAGGTAGAGGGTAGAGTTAAGGACAATTCCAAACTTCCTTACATGGATATCCATGTTAGTGGTGTTATTGAGATAGTGAATTTGAAAGAATACGTTTGCATCCATAAACGATAATGAGTTCTTTTAATATTAATTAATCCATGCATCCTACTAACAGGAGCAAGCAGAATCCCAGTTTTCAGAAATGAAAAGGTGAGAGGTAGATTGGTGGTCATGGTGATGATGCTGAGCTTCAATCTACTGAAAGAGCAATCCTTACTCTTTCTTCCCTTATGGTTAAACCAGATCTAGAGCAAAGTTAATGGAGGTACTGACTGTGAGAAAAGAAAAATTGCAGAGCCTGAAGAACCAGTCCAACCCTGACATCCAGTTTAATACTCTAAAATAATACCATTAAAGATGTATGTGTCCTTTAGCAATTCCACAGAAAACAAGATCCATTTTACTTCATGTCTGTTGTTCCAGACAAGGTTCTTGGTTCAATATGTGAAACTAACATTTCTATTATAAGCAGAACAAAGAATATATTGAAAGGCCATTGTATAGCCTTTCATATACTTGAAATTTTTGCTACCAAAAAATTTCTACTTAAAATCATCAAAAAACATCAGAACGAGGGCAATAGTAGTCATTTATGCCAACCTATCAAAGACATTCCATGTCTTTCTCATAAGTGAACACTTCTGAAATCTATGAACCTTAAGCAATCTGAAGAATTACTTTCTAAAGTTTTCCAAATGTAATGCTATCCTCCCACGTTATAAAAAAAAGATCTCTGAGTATTCCTTTATGCATTTAATTCTTCACATTTCAGGCAATCAAACTAATCTCTAAACTTAAAGTAAGAAACTGACTATCATTTACACAACTGACGTTAGAAGTAACTGCCATGGAAACAACGTAGGAGGGACACAACTCTTGAAATACACGGTGTAAATAAAATATACCATTCTTTGCCTTAAGATTCATTAATCATCTTTGTTTTGTTCATTTGATCGTTTGTTTAGTTTTTTAAGATCATAGAGTTAAGAAATAGGCTATTGTCTGCATCCCTTACTAGTATGAAATAATCTTAACAGCAATACTTCAAATATCACTGGATTATGATTCCATCTGTCTATGAAAAATACTCAACATCCCCACCCAGTTGCCCACCTCTTGTTGTTTGTCTCATATATGCTCACAAATAATTTTCAGGTCTTAGTCCAACATTTCCCTGAAGTTTGCTGTCTACCATGGCTCTCTGAGTGGGCCCCCTCACACTGCTTCTGCTGTCTGTGCCCTTCATGAAAGTATTATTTCAGGATAAGGGTAGCTTCTCTTGTTGCTTATAAAGCTACAGAACCACTAGAGAACAAATGATACTGCATTTACTTCACTCTTCACTGTGTCTGCTTCATGCTGTGTTGCTCTGAAAAATGAACAAGTGGAATGTGCCTCTCTAGACACATTTTAAACCAAAGCACTGAATGGCTTTGACGGAGCCACCCTTGGTTTGTGGGGTATTTTATAAGAAGAGTCCATAGGTCTATCTCTGCACAGCTTCACACTACCACCCAACCAGGCACAAACCACCTCTAAGTCCTTTCTCCTTCATGTAAATAAATTAATGAATGGCCTGACTGGGCAGTAATTCATTTAACATATAGTACACAGTATCTTGACTATTGGGTTGTTGGCTGAGCCTTTAAGAGAACTTAAAGTATCTGTCAACTTTTAACACAAACCATCCTTAACTTGTACTGCAGTATTCGCCTAGTGATCTCAAGTTTGTTCCAACTGGAGCTTTGCCTCAGCTCACCTGAAGTGATTTGCTAAAACCAAAAAGACAGAAAAAAGAATGTTAACCCTTTTTTCCCTCTTTGGACACAGCTGTCAGTCCTGGAAGTCAATTTGAAATAAGGCGGTGTGGTTATTGTTAGCATCAGAGAAATTGGAGATAGAAAACCATCTACAACTTTGATGTAGCATTTTTAGATCGTTCATTATTTAATCAGATCTATAAAGGCAGTATTTCTCATGCTTCCAGATGAAAAGTGTCTGAACTGTGCATAATGGAACCACATGACAAGTGTCTTCCAGATGCCATCGAGAGCAAGTTACCGGGAGGTATATTTTCAAAACAAGTGTTCAGTTCCCATATCTGACAATGTTCTTGGTTGGGACACATTACTCAATACTCACAGGCACAGTCATTTAAGACACCTGGATCTCCAGATCCATAAACTTCAACAAAATCTACATAGAAAAATAAATAAAATTCCTGGGAATAGAGGTTCTATTTAAGAAAAATAAGTTGGGCTTCCCTGGTGGTGCAGTGGTTGAGAGTCTGCCTGCCGAGGCAGGGGACACGGATTTGTGCCCTGGTCCGGGAGGGTCCCGAGTGCCACGGAGCGGCTGGGCCCGTGAGTCATGGCCGCTGAGCCTGCGCGTCCGGAGCCTGTGCTCCGCAGCGGGAGAGGCCACAACAGTGAGAGGCCCGCATACCGCAAAAAAAAAGAAAAAAAGAAAAAAAACGTTAAGGGATTACTGTAATAACTGTAGATATGTTCTTTACATGTGCTTTTATTTATTTCTACAAGTAATGTAAGATGTATAGTTATATTTAGAAAATCCCCAAGATTAGTTGTTATGATTTTTGTCATTCTTTTTGCTGACTTTGATCAAAGTGCCTGCAGCAGATTTGCCAGTCACCTAGTCAGCATCTATTGGCTCCTTTATCTTTCCTAAAGGCTTTTTAAATTTCAGTTTGTGTATCTACAATTTCACTATGCAGCCCATATGTCCTGGGGAAAGTTAAATATGATAGAGTAGCATTTGATAGACCTAAGCCAATCAGCACTTTTCAGCACATTTCCATTCTCTTGCATAGTGATTGGTTCAGACATATGTGACCTTAGCCAATCCAAGCAGAAACTGAATTTTTTTGTTGTTTCTGGTTTTTGTTTTTTGGTTTTTTTGGCTGTGCCACGCAGCATGCAGCATCTTCTTTCCCCGACCAGGGATCGAACTCATGCCCCCTGCATTGGAAGCGAGGAGTCTTAACCATAGGACCACAAGAGAAGTCCCAGAAACCAAATTTTAAAAAGTAAATTTCAGGACTCTGGCTTAGAACCCTAAGAAAGAAACACTCCTATTTCTGGAAGATGTGTGTTTATAAAGGCTGGAACTGCTGGAGCTATTTTGTTAATATGAGGAAACTTCTAAGGTGAACTTGACAATGGAAGGAAGAAGGAAAAAACAGGGGTCTTTAAAGATATCTTTTAAGTTGCTGAATCAAAATGAATTCAGCATGCTTCCAGATTTATATATTTATGAAAGCCAATACATCCTCTTTAATATTTAAACCACATTCATTGGGATTTTTTTTTTAGTTACATGAAACATTAAAAAAAATACAAAACTAAAGTATCATATAGTGTGGTATAGTATAGTATAGACAAGACAAGATATATTAGCTATGGAAATGAATTGCTGATCTCTAGAAATTTCTTTTCCTGGAGGTTCTACTTTTAAAATATGGCATTAGGCACAAACGGCTTTAATCCTCTGTCATTGTTATGTGATAAAAGATAAAATAAATATCAGTTACTTTAATTACTTATCTTATATTTTTAAAATATTTCTGCAAATGGAAATAGTAATAATTTCTTTTAAACTTACATTAGAGTTATTGAAGTCCCACATGATTTTTGCTTTACCTTGGAGATTACCTATACCACCTGCTTCACTAGTGATGGAAAGAGCAGATGGAGATGTTAATATGTTAAAATATTTTAGAATTTGACTAGAGGCAAATCCTAACATTTAGGAATTTTTTTCTCCAAAATCTCACCCAAATTTTTAACTTATTGTGTGTTTTGATAAGATGAACTTCTTAATATTAAAACCTTATTTCTCAAAAGTCAATAATAAATTACTTTAAAAAATCAATAATTACAAAAGATAAATATCAAATCTTTAAAATATTTAATATACTGTTATTCTTAGGAATGTCACACATTAAATTATGTAACTATGTCATATTTTAAAGTATGAGAATGTATATTGTATCATGATTGATAATATTAAATTACATAAATATCAAGAGGTTTGATACTTATAAATGCTTAAATCCTTTAATAGTTAGATATTTTAAATGTTTATAATTCGAGCTGTTTGTACTAATAACAATAATAATTTAAATTTTTAAATTGCTGCTTAATCAGGAATATATTCTCATATATTCCTCATAATAATTCTTGGAGGTTATTATTCCTTATTTACAAATTAAGAAGCTAAGGTTTATAGAAGTTCAATAACCTGGTTAAGGTAAACAGCTGGCAAGCAGAGAGCCAAAGCTGAAATCCATGGAATCCAACTTCAAGCCTATGGGATTACTCACTGAATGATTCTCCCCAGGATATCAGAACTTTTTCAATTTAAAATTTAGCAATATAAAAATTTTTTAATTACTACAAATATATAAGAAACAGATGATAGGCAACTAAAGAATAGACTTAAATCTAAAAATTTTTAAAAGTAATTATTTTCAGTAGTGACGTATATTTTGTGCAAATGATACACCAAGGAAATAATGAGCTACAAAGTTTGTATGTTCACGTAGATTAAACCTAGAAATATTTGTTTGAGGGGATGAAGTTTTAGAAACTACTTAAAAGATGTATTTTCTTGTTAGTCATAATATACTGCATTTTAGAAAGCCAAGAATCTATGCAGAGATGGGTGTAAAGTAATCAGATAGTGGATTTCTTATTTACAAGTGTTCCCTTTATTTTGATAAATGATGTGAAAATATTTTAAAAACTATTTGTAGTTTTTGTTGTTTTGTGTTCATAAGTACTTGGTGACTTCCTATCATTCTACCAGGACTCATCTACCTTATCACTTAATACATTTCATGCTCACACAGTGTCCTAAAAATACTATCCAATTATGTTGAATCCAAGTACCATCCAGCTACTTTAGCAGTTTCTGAAATTATACAACTCTTTCCAAAGACAGAAAGATGTTGTCACCCCAGGAATACTGCCAAGATTTTACCTTCAAAGCCTTCTCAAAGAAATAGATTCCAGTAGGGCATATTCACTGCACAGATTGAAAAAAATATCTTACATCAGCTATGGAATTGCCATGACTCTGAGTACAAGCTTCGGAAAAAATTAGGCCACCGTTAAATAAATTGGTCAATTGATCAAAATTGATTTTTGATAAAATGTAAGTTTGTGACACCCAGTGATCTTTCTCTCTGCCTGAGCCTCCACTTTTGGTAAATGACTTAGCTCATGACTGTTTACTGTTCTTTATAGCTCTGTGATTTTTTGCATATGTTCCTTAGTCTTCTCCATAATTTGATTTCAAATGCAAAATATAAACTTTATTTCATAACAATAGTGCTGACATACAAATATTCTTGTTCGTAGATAATGTGTTAGAATGGCTGTTCTAACTATAATCTTGGGCCCTCTGCAGCCTCTATGCTGGTGATTTGCTATTTCCCCTGGACCTCTCCTCTCCCCATCTATTCTTCTCTTTCTCTGCTAGTCCCAGTAGACTACATCACTCAAGTTCCCTCATTGTTTGACTTCCTGTAGGATTTGGACAAAGGAAAGCACCATCAAAATAGATAGCAGGAGAGAAACTAAGATGTTTTATTCTAACCACTTCTTTACTTCCTTACTTTGGGCCATATTTCTGTCAGCTCCCACTGTGTGTCCCTTCCTTCATGATTTCTCTACTTGCTGGGCTCCATCCAGTACCAGGAATTCCTTACTTGGACCCTTCAGACCTAGGGATGGTAATGGCTAGGGCTCTGAGAATCTCAATATACCTTGTTTGTTTCTTCAAACTTGCCTACACCTGGCTAAGTAGTTCTTTTTAGAAGAACCTTCTTTTTAGTCATTTGGGGTAAAATTGTTTCCTGATAAGACCATTTGGTCTCCAAAACAGTTCTCTCCACTATTGCTATGGATAGCTTGATTTCCTTCTGCTATTGCACTTTCACTTTTCAATTGCCTCCTAGACCACAAGCTCCACTGAAGTACAGATTTGTCTTTCTTACTCAGTCCTGTATTTTAAGCTCTCAGAAAGTACCTTGAACACAAAGTCCAGTAAATGTTTGTTGTAGAATGGATGGAAGTTGCTGCTAAAGATCAAGGAAGAACCTGCTTGCTGCTGTGATTAAAATTGTCCTCATTTTACCACTTGCATCAAGAAAATCTAAATTATATTTAGTCTAAATTGGAATTAGTTTATATTTGAGTTATACAGTAGTTCAACTTCATTATAGATTAAATAGACTCTTTGAATTCTTCTAGGAAACTGACCTTCTGCCAAAATATTGTTTCTTAAAGATTATGTATCATAATTTGCAAATAGACAAATTTACAAATAAACATGTAGAAATAACCTTCAAAATTGAAGACAAAATAAGCTTTCTTTATTCCTTTTGCTCCCACTATAGTCCTGGAAATGAAGCCTCTTAATATTTGGTTATAGAGGGGTTGATTGTGGGGAAAAGATGATGCTTTAGATACAAACTCAGGGAGAACAATTTTAAAGTTGTATCTTCAAAGGTATGTTTTCTTGTAACAACTGTGAGCATCTTTAATGGGACGAAATGTGTCCACTTAAAATTCATATTTTGAATTCCCAATCCCCAGTACCCCAGAATGTAACCATATTAGGGGACAGGCCTTCAAAAAAGTGGTTTTGTTGAAACAAGGCTTATAGGGTGGTACCCTAATCCAGTATGACTGGTGTCTTTATAAGAACCAGGAATGCTCAGGTACTGAGAAAAGGCCATGTGAGGATGCAGTGTGACGAAGGCCATCTGCAAGGCAAGAAGAGAGGACTCACAAGAAACCAACCTTTCTAACACCTTGATCTTGGACTTCCAGCCTCCAGAACTGTGAGAAATAATTTTTGTTGTTTAAGCTGTGATATTTTGTTATGGCAGCCCTAGTGAACTTAGTATCTCAATCTACTATGTATAAGATCTTCAAAGCTACCTTGTTTTTCAGATTTACTGAGGTGGCTTTAAGTTTGATCTATCACATTTTATTTTAGGTCAAATTGTCTTAAGCTGTTAAAGAAAATACTGATTCATTCCCTATAGAAAAAACATTGAGTGAGGTAACCATAATGTGGAAACATGAAATTGCAAGTAGAAGCTAAACACTGGTAATTATTTTGCAATATGAAGTGAACATGAACACCTCAGGATAATTTCCTCCAGTAAAGAAAATGTAACTTCTCTACCTTTTTATTCCCAGATTTTACCACATGGTACTCAAATTTTTATAGAATTGTTGAATTGATAACTGAATAAATTCATATCATATTTCATAGTAGAGGTTCTTAAAGTGTGGTCCCTGGGCCATCAGTTTCAATGCCACCTAAGAACATCTTAGGAACAATCCTGAATCCAACTCTAGACTTACTGAATCAGAAACTCTGGGGCCCTGCAATCTGAGTTTTAAAGGCCTTCAAGAGATTCTGATACAGGCTAACATTTCAGAACCACTACTTGTCACCACATAAATCCAAGTGTCTCAACAATAAATGAATGATTTTGAAAATGTGTGAGGGAGAAAGCATTCCTTATCTTATAAACAAATTGAATTATTTCTTCCAGATATTATTTTAATAACAATTGATATTTATTAAAAGGGAAAGTGTTTTGATAATTATTTGGATTCCAAATCTTGTAATATTGCAAATAACTCGTTAGTATAATATTAAATATTGACAATATAGTAATAAATTATAACTTCTTAAAAATCTAAATTTTAAGTAACATTTAAAATATTTATGATGGTCTTTCAAAAAATACACAATGTAATATGTCGCACTTATACAGTGTACCATTAGTAGCATTTGTCAAACATTAGTAGTACTCCTAGTTCATCCAGAATTACTCACCTAAAAATTACATGGTAGGAAAGACTTAAACAAAACATGAATCCCTAATGTTTTCATGTCACCTGTAATTTGATGAATGGTTCTCAATAAATTAAGAACTTTTATAAATCTTCAAATAAAATAGTAAAAAGGAATTATCTCTAACAAAGGTAATATCTTTTGCTGCTCTTTATTTTCTTCATCTCCAAGTGAAGCAATGATTTTTAACTGACTTAGATTTGTCAAAAGAAATAAATTAGAATCCACTTCAACGCAAACACTTCTAAGAATCTTTCACATATATAAACAGCCTCCCTGTAATCAAGTTTCACTACTATTTTTTCAGCATGGGAATGTTTTCATTTCATAATACAGTGTTCAAAGGGAGCAGAAAAAAGAAAACCAAAAGAAATATCTTTGTTACTCACAGACTTTAGAACCAGTGAAGAATCCACTAACTAATCTGCTTGTAGTCATAATAAATTACATTAAATAGCAAATACTGTATTTACCTCAATGATAAAATGTTTTAAACTTGCTCACTCTTTAATTATAGCTTTTGCACTCATTTGTGTTACAAAAGGCTACTGTATTTTTGTAACACAGAGTGAGAATTGAGAATTCTCATGTGGCTTTTTAAGGTCACTATGTCATCACTGAATAATTACTAGCTCCAGGTTTGACCCTTAGTTGGCCAGCCAGGTTTGTGGACAAGAAGACTGTGATTAATTGGAGTCCAGTGGAGTATCTAATAACTACAGTAAAATTTTAAAGTAATCATGAAGGAAAATAATATTTCAAGGTTTCTATAACAACTGTAATATAATATGGACATAAAAATTTCTATTTATGACAAATAGAAATAAAAATCTATATAGTAGTGCTAATACTTCTGTGGTTTGTTGCCCATATTCAACATGAAAGAAATGCTAAATTTCTGTTAAACATTAGTGAATATAAAGATGTCTTTTTCCTAACCCATGTCATAGAATCACTGAATTCTATGGATTTGAGACCCTCAGGTTAAGAACTCTGGTGTGGAGGAGTATTACAGAATGCTATGAAGTTATCATCGGTCAAAGGCAAAGTATGGGAAATTCCACAGAACATAACATCCAGTTACTTCAACAAATATTGTGTGTGGGTATATATATATATGATTTTTAAAAAGACAAATATAACAGATTTTTTTTAAACTTAAGGGACATTCAACCAAATGCAATGTTAAGATTGTAATTCAGATAAAACAATTATAAAACACATTTGGAAAATGTCAGGTAAAAATGAACGTGGACTGGGTATTCAACTGAGTTTATTTTACTAAGTATAAAAATGGTATTATGATTAGGTTTAAAAATTCTTATTTCATATAGATATATACTGAAGTTATTGTGGATGAAAATTAATATGTTACCTTGACTTTGTTTTAAAAACACAAAGAAAAAAGAGAGAAGGTATTGATGAAATAAGAGTAGCAGATGCCAACAAACACATGAAAGAATGCTCAACATCATTAATCATTAGAGAAATGCAAATCAAAACTACAATGAGATATCATCTCACACCAGTCAGAATGGCCATCATCAAGAAATCTAGAAACAATAAATGCTGGAGAGGGTGTGGAGAAAAGGGAACACTCTTGCACTGCTGGTGGGAATGTGAATTGGTACAGCCACTATGGAGAACAGTATGGAGGTTCCTTAAAAAACTAAAAATAGAACTACCATATGACCCAGCAATCCCACTACTAGGCATATACCCTGAGAAAACCATAATTCAAAAAGAGACATGTACCAAAATGTTCATTGCAGCTCTATTCACAATAGCCCAGAGATGGAAACAACCTAAGTGTCCATCATCAGATGAATGGATAAAGAAGATGTGGCACATATATACAATGGAATATTACTCAGCCATAAAAAGAAACGAAACTGAGCTATTTGTAATGAGGTGGATAGACCTAGAGTCTGTCATACAGAGTGAAGTAAGTCAGAAAGAGAAAGACAAATACCGTATGCTAACACATATATATGGAATTAAAAAAAAATGTCATGAAGAACCTAGGGGTAAAACGGGAATAAAGACACAGACCTACTTGAGAATGGACATGAGGATATGGGGAGGGGGAAGGGTAAGCTGTGACAAAGCGAAAGAGAGGCATGGACATATATACACTACCAAACGTAAGATAGATAGTGGGAAGCAGCCGCAGAGCACAGGGAGATCAGCTCGGTGCTTTGTGACCGCCTGGAGGGGTGGGATGGGGAGGGTGGGAGGGAGGGAGATGCATGAGGGAAGGGATGTGGGAACAGATGTATATGTATGACTGATTCACTTTGTTATAAAGCCCCATCCTTGTTCCCTAGAATAATTTAGCAAAATAAGCTGTCTGGACATAAGTTCTTGTCTGAAGCTCTGCTTCATAGGGAACTTAAGGAGTAAAAGGGTAATTAGATTATAAACTATGGTGAATTTTTTAAGCATTAAACAAAGCAGTTAAAATATTATGTCAGTTAAGTGCCCTGGGAAGTCATCTCTGAAATAAAAGGCTTTGTTGAGCTATAATGCCTATAAAAGATAAAAGTTGGAGGAAGCAGAATCTTGCAGAGAAAGACTTGAGGTCATGATAGTGAAAACCTGACACTTATGAAAGGAAAAGGAAGCTATAAGAAAGATTGGACAAGGAGATATTCTAACAGTGACGTAGGTCTAACAAAATCTCAGCCAACCAATTGGGAGCTCTGAAGCAAAGACTGTCTCATAGTAGAGTTCTGTATGTATTGAACAGATATGCCAGGACCAGCACCTGTAGCAGGCTCAGTCATGACTATGGGCTGGCTGGGAATAGCATGGATTGGCTCAAAGGCTAAGACAGAGACTGCAATTCTTCCAGCTGTAGATTATGAGATCACTATATTAACTACAGTTGAACAAAATGTATTGATACTTTCTTGGAGGAAGATTCAAGCAGCCCACCTCCATGGCTGCCAAAGGTACCTTAAAAAAATTAATTCGTATATTTGATTACCCCTCTTTTTTCTAACCTTAGTGAAAAGGACTACATGAAGCTGAAGTTAAAATGCAGTAATCATTGAGAAATATAATTATACATTGTTAGTCACTTGTGCTGAAATCAATGAAGAAAATCTCACCAACTCTGTGATCTTGTAAAGCAGTCTGTGGCAGTGTTCAGAGATGAGGGAAATAGTGAGTGAGAAAAAGAAGTTTGAATTAATATTCTAAAGGTAGACATGAGGGATGTGCACTCAGAGTCCTGCAGGAGCTTCTCAATGGTAGTGGAAACAGTCACCACAGTAAAAGATTACTAGGGCTCCCAAAGAATGGGAAATTGAAAACATAAGTACATGAACCATATCAGCACCAATGTATTTCTCACAGACTGTGATCCTCCTTTCAAAAAGTCTCTTTTCTGGACACTTTGAATCCATAAACAGGAAGTCGGCCATTAGAAAGACAATGTGATTACACATTAAAAAGAAGGACCAATCCATAACTATTGAAGAGTTAAGTATTAACAGTTACAAAGCATGTGTAAGTGCACCACAAAAATGTCTAGACATAAACCTCACATCATCCCATTTGCCATTGCAAAAAACCAACAATCAAAACCAGTACTACATGTCTATCATATTGAATCTTTTTTCTTTTAGAGTTCTGCTTCACTTTATCATATTTAATCAACTTTAAATAACACTTAGGAAGCATATAACTGGTCACTCTTTTTTTTTTTTTTTTTGCACGGGCTTCTCACTGTCGTGGCCTCTCTTGTTGCGGAGCACAGGCTCCAGACACACAGGCTCAGTAGTTGTGGCTCATGGGCCCAGTTGCTCCGCGGCATGTGGGATCCTCCCAGACCAGGGCTCGAACCTGTGTCCCCCGCATTGGCAGGCAGATTCTCAACCACTGCGCCACCAGGGAAGCCCTATAACTGGTCACTCTTAAATTGATCTCACCAAGTATTTCCAAACAGTCTTTCTAGTATTAATTTCTAACGCTATTCAATTTCAAGATAAGAATCAGTTGAAAGGTATTGAGGGAGCATAGCTGAGGCATTAGACCTGAAGTGCTGTAGCAATGCCCATGGGAAAGGCTTCATTTGCTCACAACTCTCCATGGTTTACGAGAGACTGCTTTTTGTCTTTGAGAAAGCTTATAACTGGAGAAGAGGACCCTTAGGCAATTTCTCATGGGAATAACAATCACAGATATTCTTAGAGAAAAAATGACTGTCTCTCCTTCTCTGTCACAACTCGGGGAGAAAACTTTTGTTATGGTCAATAGAAGTAAAAACACAGCCCTGTCTGAAGAAAAAATGCAGAAAATATATCATCTTGCCTTTCCTAATATTATCAGTTACTCATTAGAAAAATACTACCATAATTCATTTAACCAAATTGCCAATTAATTATTTACATGATTCTCATTTGTTATTTAGAATAACTTAGAAAATTATTATTCAGAAAGCTCTGTAGTGCTCGCTTCGGCAGCACATATACTAAAATTGGAACGATACAGAGAAGATTAGCATGGCCCCTGCACAAGGATGACACGCAAATTTGTGAAGCGCTCCATATTTTTATAAATGGATAAAGAAGATGTGGCACACATATACAATGGAATATTATTCAGCCATAAAAAGAAACGAAATTGAGTTATTTGTAGTGAGGTGGATAGACATAGAGTCTGTCATACAGAGTGAAGTAAGTCAGAAAGAGAAAGACAAATACCATATGCTAACACATATATCTGGAATCTAAGAAAAAAAAAGTCATGAAGAACCTAGGGATAAGACGAGAATAAAGACACAGACCTACTAGAGAATGGACATGAGGATATGGGGAGGGGGAAGGGTAAGCTGTGACAAAGTGAGATAGTGGCATGGACATATATACACTACCAAACGTAAAATAGATAACTAGTGGGAAGCAGCCGCATAGCACAGGGAGATCATCAGCTCGGTGCTTTGTGACCACATAGAGTGGTGGGATAGGGAGGGTGGGAGGGAGGGAGACGCAAGAGGGAAGAGATATGGGAACATATGTATATGTATAACTGATTCACTTTGTTATAAAGCAGAAACTAACACACCATTGTAAAGCAATTATACTCCAATAAAGATGTTAAAAAAAAAACTCTGTAATAAGGATATTGAGAGGGATAACAATTTTATATCAGCAGTCCAATTTACTATACCGATTTTGTGCAATATTAATATCGTTCATAAATGTCCTAATGTTCTTGATTTTTTTAATCTTTATAGAGCATAAAAAGAAAAGCTCAACCAAGCATTACTCCATTTTTTATTTATATAGCAGCAAAATCTGTAGGTATCTAATAACCGGTTGACTAACCCAGAGACACTGGAGATAGGTCTATAATTAGTTGTTACATTTATATATAACAGAGCAAAATACAAGCAGCTATTTATGGTTACTGCTTCACCGATTCTGAGAATAAATTTGTAAAGTCATGTGTGCATGGTGTAACCGTTCCGTTTTTGTTGTGTTCAATAATATACACAGAACATTCCAGTGATTAGGGGATTGCCATATCACATTACCCCGTGATGAGCAACATCTCTTATTCAGTGATATTCAACAAATTCTTTCCATGCTTACCTCATGTAATTTTATAATTATAAATATCTCATAGATGGCAGAGCCGAGCAAATTGTTGATGGCAGAAGGAAAATAGTAGAACGACAAAAGGAAGGTCATAAAGATGTCTGACAAGGAAGAGAAGTGGAAGAGGCGCTTGCCAACACTGAATAATCCGCTAACCACTCCCTGTTAGGAAAGATCCAAGTGTTTGTATTGTCCAGAGGTTCAAGAATCCTTCCTCCACCCACACAAAACCTTTCTTTAAGTCAGTAAGCACAAGCACTTAATGAACATCTGCCATGTTCTTACCTTGGAATTTGCACTACGTGGGATTCAAATACACATCAAGTCCTGACAGGCAAGGAGTTTACAATCTATTTGTGATGCTGTAGCTAACACACAAAATCATTAAGGCCTAATGAGTGGGACTCATCTAAAGGAAATAGTAGACTGAATCCAAACAAACTCAGTAGGGCTGGGGGTATCTTCATGGAGTAGGTAGGGCCTGTGATGAGGCTTAAGGGTTGGCCATGATTTTGTGAAACTAAAGGAAAAACACTTTCAAGCACTGGAAATAAACACATAGGGTTAAGTTGATGTAAGGTATCCTGATAGAAATAATCCTCTGATTTCTAATGGAGTTGATTAACATGGTTATTAGAGAGAATGTGGGTAAGCATCTTAGGGTACAGGGAAAACAGAAATAAAAATTGTCTATACAAAAGAAAAGAAAAAGATCAAACACTAAATGAGAGGTTCACTGATACAGAGCAGTGAGAGAGAAATGAATACTTGTGATGACTGAAGTACTCAGTGATATAGGGCAGAGGAGACAAAGGCAACTAATATTTATGCACGACTTCTATGCCCAAGAAATGTGCTAAGTGTCCTATTAAACTGTAACCAAATTAGGTATCAATGGCTTTATTGCAGTGTCCTCCAGATATCCCTGATGGTATCCCTAATATTCCACAGTCAACCAGGATCAGGTTATAACTTTGGACGTGACTCTGCCTAAAGACTGGGTGATAATGGAAGAGAATTCTTGAACAGTAAGTAACTTATACTGTGATATAGATTAGCCCAAGCCCTAGGAGCTATTTACCTTGGCCTGCCTCCCCATGTCCATAGGCATCTCAGACTTCACCCCCAAAAACTCTCCTGGCACCTCCAAGTCTCAGAAATGTCTCTGCCCTGATTGAGGTACCCATTCATACCTGTCTAAACCAGATTTTAAAAAGTGTTGAAGGGCTTCCCTGGTGGCGCAGTGGTTGAGAGTCCGCCTGCCAATGCAGGGGACACGGGTTCGTGCCCCGGTCTGGGAAGATCCCACATGCTGCAGAGCGGCTGGGCCCGTAAGCCATGGCCGCTGAGCCTGCACCTCCGGAGCCTGTGCTCCGCAACGGGAGAGGCCACAACAGTGAGAGGCCCGCGTACTGAAAAAAAAAAAAAGTGTTGAAACTCATTTCCTTCAAGAAGAAAATTTTTTTTTCTTCCAAAGTCTCCATTTTTCTCCATCTTCCATTTTTCTCCATCTTCGTTTTGCTTCCATTATCTCAGCAAACATCCATATCAAATCCTCCACGTTTCTGATCCATCTAATGCAATGACTGCTGCCTGCCTCTCCAGACTCTTCAGACTTTAGAGACTTCATCTCTTCCTACAAGGTTGACAGCCACTACTGGCTGTTGACCAATCAGGCTGCTTCTGTGCCATTGGGCATATTGGTATGTTGTTTGCCTGCCTTTTCTAAAGAATCATTACCTCCATTGTGAAATCTAGCCTAACTCCCCAAGGCAGATTTAATTATTTTTTATTGTTTTAAAAAACTTCTGAGTACTCTTCTATGCCAATCACTATTCTAGGAACTGGAAATGTAATGTTGAACAAAACAGGTAAGGTCTCTGCTCTTACAAGTTGAGCATCCAATTCTGAGAATTTGAGACATTAGAGCTTTTTCATCAACATTTCATGTATATACCAAGCATACCTCTCCAAAGTACATGGTAATGTACTTTCTTGTTTCCTTGTCTCTTTCTCATTATAAGAAGCTTAATAGCAAGTACTGGGACTGTCACCTGAGGGTCTCTGGTGCCTAGCAAAGCACCCGGAAAATAGTTCTGCTATTCAGCCCTCAAGGGAGCATTGTCATCAGTCAATGTCAGTGGAATCATGGAATCACGTTTAATAAACTGAACTTTTCACATATCAAAAGGCTTTTTAACATCATTATTATTATTATTATTATTATTATTATTATTATTATTATTATTATTATTTATGATAGCAGCTTTTCAAAAAACAGCTCTTGCTATTTTCCAAATTTGGATGAAAAGTATCCCCTAAGCCCAATACCAAAGAGTTTATTATTTTTCTTCTAAGGATACATTCCCTCTAAAAATACTTCAAGAATTGTATAAATATCATAAACCTATTGCTAAATGATTTCTTATTTAATAAACATCAATAAATGTTTATTTATTGATTAGTTTTAATTTTGCCCTCCTTCTCAAGTGTTTTTCTTCATAAATACATTGAGTTGTTATTGTTGTTGTTTGGAGGGGGGCTGTTGGTGGTGGGTTTTTGCTTTTGCCATCGTTTTGCTTACTATCTAATACATCTGTCCTCCATCTCTGGAAACTGGGAACTGACTGAGAGGAAACAAAGAACATCAGTAATCCTAAAACATGTTCATTCTTTATCTTTTTTATTTTTCACTCTAAGTCAACAGTTTCTGTTTAGCTCTCCTCTAAGGTTTAGATCTTTAGGCTTCGCAAACTTCTGTTTCTTAGTTTATATACTCTAACTTCTGAAAGAAAAAAATGACTCTTATTTATCCAATTGTATCTCCACCAATTTTCTATAACTTAAGCTGTCACTTTCAGCTGCTGAGTCAAAAATATTCTACGGGGAAGATAGCAGCTTCTGCTCATCACCTTTTCTCTCTCACAGATGGAGGCCAAATGTGCAAAATATACAGAAAGATTTTAGGACATTATTTTTCTGAAGCAACATGACTGATGTCACTTTGTATTCTTTCTCATTAACTTACTATCTTTATATTGAAATATATGTTTACTATTTTTTTATATTCCATTATATGGTTATGACATAATTCCTTAACTAAAAATCAGCACTTCCTGTGATGTCATGTTGTATTCTTTCTCATTAACTTACTATCTTTATATTGAAATATATGTTTACTATTTTTTATATTCCATTATATGGTTATGACATAATTCCTTAACTAAAAATCAGCACTTCCTGTCTAACACCACTTTTACTTTCTAAAGTCTCAAAAATGAGTCTTTATCTCCTTCTCAAATATCATCCTCTCATTGTTTAGACATCTCACTGTACCTTCTAGCTTCCCAGAGTTGCTCCTACTGTATTTAATATAAACTACCAAACATTTAATATTAGAGCCATCTTGTACCAGTCAAAATGCAGCTGTCCTGGGTCAAATTCTCCAAATATTAGACTAGTTAACTACTTGAACTACTAATTTGCATTCAAGATTCCATTTGTAATTTTTACTGGTAAAACTTCCGCAAATTAATCTGACTTGTCACTGTCATATGGTTGTCTCCATTGCACACTAGTTTCAAATTTTATTTTTACTTTGAAGCAACTTCATTTATTTAACTTGAATATCAATACAGTATTTCTTTATATGACATAAATATAATTTCTTGTCCTCTCCTTTACTCAGCCAAGTATTGCTGTGTTTTTTTTTCCCTTCATGTAACCTGAAGGCACACTCAGAGGCTTTCCTAAATTTTCATTTTAAAATATTTCAGGGATGCCAATCCTCTCAACAACCATATTAAGGAATTACAGGGAAAGTGGTTGTCTTGCCACTTTAAATAGGGAGAAGCTGGACTGCAAATAAAAGTGTGCACTTTTTACATAAGTAAGTCAGTTGTTGGTCTGGGAAAGGAGCCCAGGAAACTTGCCTCTTATGTTAGCATATCAGTAAATAGACTAATTTTTATTTTCACTTAAGATAAAATCATAAGACTGGAAGGGACTGGTTTCAGTTATAGCCTAGGCAGAATTCTATCAATGCTCTGCCAGAAGAAAGGTTAATTTCACATATATTTATAGAATTCTTTGTAATATGCTTCCATGATTTTTTTTTCTGAAATGATAGTCAGAGAACTGTAACTCTGTGTCTCAAATTAGAAGCCAGACTAACCAAGAGAAATGGCATGCAATTATTCTTGAAGAAAACAATAGCGTTACTGTGATATTCATAAATGCTTTTTTTGAGCATGCTCTCTAACTCCAAAGCTATCTTGGTCTTAAGCTGTCATTTATTTATTAATTTGTTCAATAGTTATTTATAAATATTATATGCCTATCCCACCCCCCCACAAAAATAAGCCACAGTTCCTTCCTCACACAGCTTACAAGCTTTTAGAGATTATTTATAGTGTGCTAACTCTTACAGTTGGAAATGTACAAAGCACAGTAAAAGCACATGGTCAGGGCAACTCCATAAGATTTCAGGGCTCAATGAGGCTTTCTAAAGGAAGCAGCATCTTAAAATGAGGCTTGAAGGGTGAAAAAAAGGGACAACACAGTTAAATAGCAGGTAGGGTAGTTAAAGAATATTGTTAAGTAGAGCAAGTACAAAGCCACAGATGAAAGACAGCATAGCATATTAGATGATCTCTAAGAAGTTTAACATGGGTAGAGTGCAAGAGTGGGAAATGACAGAGATGGGGGTGGTAAAATACCCAGGGCTAGTGTGGAAAACAAAATAGAGCAAGAGTTGACAAACTTTTTGTAAAGGGCCGGGTGGCAAATATTTTAGGATTTGCATGCAGTCTCTTGTCTCAACTACTCAAATCTGCTATTGCAGAGCTAAAGCAACCTTAGACAATATATAAATGAATGTAATCCAATTGCTATATAGATCAATTTGTGGAGATCAAAATATAGAATATAGATCAAAATATTTAACAATATTTAGTCTTCTGATCCATGAACACAGTGTATCTCTTCATTTATTTAGCTGTATCATTTTACTGAGCAACGTTTTGTAGTTTTCATTGTATAGGTCTTGCCCTCTTTTTTTTCAGATTTATTCTTTTTTCATATTTTAGATGCCATTGTAAGTAGCATTATTTTATTTAATTTTCCTATAGTTTGTTGGTAGTATGTAGAAATATAATAGATTTTTATATATTTATTTTGTATCCTGCAACATGTTTATATTCACTTATTAATTATAATAGCTTTTTTGTGGATTCCAAGGAATAGTCTACAAATCATCATGTTCTATACAAATGAAGTGACTTTCTTTTGAATCTGGATTCCTTTTATTTCTTTTGCTTACCATATTGTACTGGCTGAAACCTACAATTTAAGGTTGATTAGAAGTGGTAAGATTGAATATCTTTGCCTTTTCCTCATCTTAGGAAGATAGCATTAATCTTTCACCATAAATTTTCACCTACAAGATTTGCTGTAGGTTTTTCTTGGAAAGCGTTTATCGTGTTAAAGGCGGTTTCCTTCTGTAATGGCTAACTTTATGTAACAACTTTGCTAGGCTATGGCGCCCAGTTATGTCATCAAACACCAGTCTAGATTTGCTATGAAGGTATTTCTTAGATGTGATTAACATTTAAATCAGTAGACACTGAGTAAAGCAGATCACTTGCCATAACATGTGTGAGTCTCATCCAGTCAACTGAAAGTCTTAAGATAAAAGACTGAGATCCCTCAAAAAGGAAGGAATTCTGCCTCCAGATTGCCTTCGTACTCAAGGTTGCAATGTCAACTCCTCCCTGGGCTTATAGCCTGAGGGTCTGCCCGGCAGGTTCTAAATTTGCCAGCCCCCACAATTACATGAGCTAATTCCTTAAAATAAATACTTTCTTTTACCTCTCCCTTTCCCTCTTCCTTCCTTCTCTCCCTCCTTCAACCTCTCTCCCTTATCAACCCTCCCCCTTTCTCCAGGTAGATAGATAGATAGATAGATAGATAGATAATAGATAAATAGAAAGATAAAAATATAGATATCTTATTGGTTCTGTTTCTCTGGAGAATACTAATATACTTCTATTCCTAGTTCGCTGAATATTTTTAAAAGGAATAGAAGTTGGATTTTTATCAAATGTTTTTTCTGTATGTGTTGAGATGATCACATAATTTTTCTCCTTCAATTTTTTCATTTTTGAATAATATCTTTAATTTTCAAATGTTAAATCAAACTTGTATTAACCACATGAACCTTGGTCATAATACTTTATCATTTATATATATTGTACTTGATTGGCTAAAATTTCTTTAATAATTTTTGCTTCTGTGTTTATATGGGATATTAATTTATTTTTATTTCCTTGTAGTGCATCTGTTTGGTTTTGATGTCAGAATAAAGCTGGCCTCAAGGAAAGTATTCCTTCCTTTTCAATTTTCTATCTATTTATATATTTTCTAGAAGAGTTTGACAGTGCTAAATAAACTCATTAGATCTAGTAGGCTTTGTTTTTTGTTTTGTTTCCTTTTGTAAAATGCATAAACTTTATTAAGTACACATGTCATCCTTAAATAAAGTTTTACATCTTCTTTTCTAATTTTCCTTCTTGCTTTATTTTACTGGCTAGAAGTTTAATTTCAATGGTGAGTAAAAGTGGTGCGACTGATGTGTCTATCATTCCCCATAAGGAGACTTTCTAGTCTTTCACCATTATATGCACTGTTAATTGTAGTGTTTTCACAGATGTCCCCAATGAGGATGGAACGTTTCCTTGTTTTCTTGTTTTGGGAAAACTTTTTAAAAATCATGAATCAGTGTTGAATTTTGTCAAATGATATTTTTGCATCTATTGAGGTGATCATATTTTTTTCCTATGTTTATGCTCTCATTTTGTTCTGTTGAAATTACATTGATTGACTTCAAATGTTAAACCAACCTTTCATTCAGGGAAACAAGTGAGCTTGGTCAAGACTTATTATCTTTGTAATATATTGTTGCATATGATTTGCTCATTGCTAGGGCCACCAAAAAGATGTACATGACTAAGTGGTTTGAAAAGAAATTTATTGTCTCACAGTTTTGGAATCTAGAACTTAGCAACATTTAAATGGTAAACTCTTTTTTTCCCGAGCAATGGTCAGCAACTAAAACCTCTTCTCATTTCTTTAACCTCCCACCTTCTGCTTTCCTTTTGGCTCTTTGGAGTCTTGTTAATCATATACACATTTTAGGAATCACCTAAACAGTTGAAGGAAATATGTATGCAGAATTTGAAGGTGGGCACACTTTCCTTCTTTGCTTCCTCATTTCTGAGGTCTTCCCTAAATTTCCATCTGTTCATGTCTTTTTCTTTTTTTTTTTTTTTTTTTTTTTTTTTTTTTATTTATTTATTTATTTTTTATTAGTTTCTGCTTTATAACAAAGTGAATCAGTCATACATATACATCTGTTCCCACATCCCCTCCCTCATGCATCTCCCTCCCTCCCACCCTCCCCATCCCACCCCTCCAGGCGGTCACAAAGCACCGAGCTGATCTCCCTGTGCTCTGCGGCTGCTTCCCACTATCTATCTACCTTACGTTTGGTAGTGTATATATGTCCATGCCTCTCTTTCCCTTTGTCACAGCTTACCCTTCCCCTTCCCCATATCCTCAAGTCCATTCTCAAGTAGGTCTGTGTCTTTATTCCCGTTTTACCCCTAGGTTCTTCATGACATTTTTTTTTTTAAATTCCATATATATGTGTTAGCATACGGTATTTGTCTTTCTCTTTCTGACTTACTTCACTCTGTATGACAGACTCTAGGTCTATCCACCTCATTACAAATAGCTCAGTTTCGTTTCTTTTTATGGCTGAGTAATATTCCATTGTATATATGTGCCACATCTTCTTTATCCATTCATCCGATGATGGACACTTAGGTTGTTTCCAGCTCCGGGCTATTGTGAATAGAGCTGCAATGAACATTTTGGTACATGTCTCTTTGGGAATTATGGTTTTCTCAGGGTATATGCCTAGTAGTGGGATTGCTGGGTCATATGGTAGTTCTATTTTTAGTTTTTTAAGGAACCTCCATACTGTTCTCCATAGTGGCTGTACCAATTCACATTCCCACCAGCAGTGCAAGAGTGTTCCCTTTTCTCCACACCCTCTCCAGCATTTATTGTTTCTAGATTTCTTGATGATGGCCATTCTGACTGGTGTGAGATGATATCTCATTGTAGTTTTGATTTGCATTTCTCTAATGATTAATGATGTTGAGCATTCTTTCATGTGTTTGTTGGCAGTCTGTATATCTTCTTTGGAGAAATGCCTATTTAAGTCTTCTGCCCATTTTTGGATTGGGTTGTTTGTTTTTTTGCTATTGAGCTGCATGAGCTGTTTATAAATTTTGGAGATTAATCCTTTGTCAGTTGCTACATTTGCAAATATTTTCTCCCATTCTGAGGGTTGTCTTTTGGTCTTGTTTATGGTTTCCTTTGCTGTGCAAAAGCTTTGAAGTTTCATTAGGTCCCATTTGTTTATCTTTGTTTTTATTTCCATTTCTCTAGGAGGTGGGTCCAAAAGGATCTTGCTGTGATTTATGTCATAGAGTGTTCTACCTATGTTTTCCTCTAAGAGTTTGATAGTTTCTGGCCTTACATTTAGGTCTTTAATCCATTTTGAGCTTATTTTTGTGTATGGTGTTAGGGAATGATCTAATCTCATACTTTTACATGTCCCTGTCCAGTTTTCCCAGCACCACTTATTGAAGAGGCTGTCCTTTCTCCACTGTACATTCCTGCCTCCTTTATCAAAGATAAGTTGGCCATATATGCGTGGGTTTATCTCTGGGCTTTCTATCCTGATCCACTGATCTATCTTTCTGTTTTTATGCCAGTACCACACTGTCTTAATTACTGTAGCTTTGTAGTATAGTCTGAAGTCAGGCAGCCTGATTCCTCCAGCTCCGTTTTTCGTTCTCAAGATTGCTTTGGCTATTCGGGGTCTTTTGTTTTTCCAAACAAATTTTGAAATTTTTTGTTCTACTTCTGTGAAAAATGCCAGTGGTAGTTTGATAGGGATTGCATTGAATCTGTAGATTGCTTTGGGTAGTAGAGTCATTTTCACTATATTGATTCTTCCAATCCAGGAGCATGGTATATCTCTCCATCTATTTATATCATCTTTAATTTCTTTCATCAGTGTCTTATAATTTTCTGCATACAGGTCTTTTGTCTCCTTAGGTAGGTTTATTCCTAGATATTTTATTCTTTTTGTTGCAATGGTAAATGGGAGTGTTTTCTTGATTTCATTTTCAGATTTTTCATCATTAGTGTACAGGAATGCCAGAGATTTCTGTGCATTAATTTTGTATCCTGCTACTTTACCAAATTCATTGATTAGCTCTAGTAGTTTTTCGGTAGCATCTTTAGGATTCTCTATGTATAGCATCATGTCATCTGCAAACAGTGACAGCTTTACTTCTTCTTTTCCAATTTGGATTCCTTTTATTTCCTTTTCTTCTCTGATTGCTGTGGCTAAAACTTCCAAAACTATGTTGAATAAGAGTGGTGAGAGTGGGCAGCCTTGTCTTGTTCCTGATCTTAGTGGAAATGGTTTCAGTTTTTCACCATTGAGGACAATGTTGGCTGTGGGTTTGTCATATATGGCCTTTATTATGTTGAGGAAAGTTCCCTCTATGCCTACTTTCTGCAGGGTTTTTATCATAAATGGGTGTTGAATTTTGTCGAAAGCTTTCTCTGCATCTATTGAGATGATCATATGGTTTTTCTCCTTCAACTTGTTAATATGGTGTATCACATTGATTGATTTGCGTATATTGAAGAATCCTTGCATTCCTGGAATAAACCCCACTTGATCATGGTGTATGATCCTTTTAATGTGCTGTTGGATTCTGTTTGCTAGTATTTTGTTGAGGATTTTTGCATCTATGTTCATCAGTGATATTGGCCTGTAGTTTTCTTTCTTTGTGACATCCTTGCCTGGTTTTGGTATCAAGGTGATGGTGGCCTCGTAGAATGAGTTTGGGAGTGTTCCTTCCTCTGATATTGTTTGGAAGAGTTTGAGAAGGATGGGTGTTAGCTCTTCTCTAAATGTTTGATAGAATTCGCCTGTGAAGCCATCTGGTCCTGGGCTTTTGTTTGATGGAAGATTTTTAATCACAGTTTCAATTTCAGTGCTTGTGATTGGTCTATTCATATTTTCTATTTCTTCCTGAGTCAGTCTTGGTAGGTTATGCATTTCCAAGAATTTGTCCATTTCTTCCAGGTTGTCCATTTTATTGGCATAGAGTTGCTTATAGTAATCTCTCATGATCTTTTGTATTTCTGCAGTGTCAGTTGTTACTTCTCCTTTTTCATTTCTAATTCTACTGATTTGAGTCTTCTCCCTTCTTTTCTTGATGAGTCTGGCTAATGGTTTGTCAATTTTGTTTATCTTCTCAAAGAACCAGCTTTTAGTTTGGTTGATCTTTGCTATCGTTTCCTTCATTTCTTTTTCATTTATTTCTGATCTGATCTTTATGATTTCTTTCCTTCTGCTAACTTTGGGGGTTTTTTGTTCTTCTTTCTCTAATTGCTTTAGGTGCAGGGTCAGGTTGTTTACTCGAAATGTTTCCTGTTTCTTAAGGTGGGATTGTATTGCTATAAACTTCCCCCTTAGAACTGCTTTTGCTGCGTCCCATAGGTTTTGGGTCGTCGTGTCTCCATTGTCATTTGTTTCTAAGTATTTCTTAATTTCCTCTTTGATTTCTTCAGTGATCACTTCGTTATTGAGTAGTGTATTGTTTAGCCTCCATGTGTTTGTATTTTTTACAGATCTTTTCCTGTAATTGATGTCTAGTCTCATAGCATTGTGGTCGGAAAAGATACTTGATACAATTTCAATTTTCTTAAATTTACCAAGGCTTGATTTGTGACCCAAGATATGATCTATCCTGGAGAATGTTCCATGAGCACTTGAGAAAAATGTGTATTCTGTTGTTTTTGGGTGGAATGTCCTATAAATATCAATTAAGTCCATCTTGTTTAATGTATCATTTAAAGCTTGTGTTTCCTTATTTATTTTCATTTTGGATGATCTGTCCATTGGTGAAAGTGGGGTGTTAAAGTCCCCTACTATGATTGTGTTACTGTCGATTTCCCCTTTTATGGCTGTTAGTATTTGCCTTATGTATTGAGGTGCTCCTATGTTGGGTGCATAAATATTTACAATTGTTATATCTTCTTCTTGGATCGATCCCTTTATCGTTATGTAGTGTCCTTCTTTGTCTCTTCTAATAGTCTTTATTTTAAAGTCTATTTTGTCTGATATAAGAATTGCTACTCCAGCTTTCTTTTGATTTCCATTTGCATGGAATATCTTTTTCCATCCCCTTACTTTCAATCTGTATGTGTCTCTAGGTCTGAAGTGGGTCTCTTGTAGACAGCATATATATGGGTCTTGTTTTTGTATCCATTCAGCCACTCTGTGTCTTTTGGTGGGAGCATTTAGTCCATTTACATTTAAGGTAATTATTGATATGTATGTTCCTATTCCCATTTCCTTAATGGCTTTGGGTTCGTTATTGTAGGTATAGTCCTTCTGTTGTGTTTCTTGCCTAGAGAAGTTCCTTTAGCATTTGTTGTAAAGCTGGTTTGGTGGTGCTGAACTCTCTCAGCTTTTGCTTGTCTGTAAAGGTTTTAATTTCTCCATCAAATCTGAATGAGATCCTTGCTGGGTAGAGTAATCTTGGTTGCAGGTTTCTCTCCTTCATCACTTTAATTATGTCCTGCCACTCCCTTCTGGCTTGTAGAGTTTCTGCTGAGAGATCAGCTGTTAACCTGATGGGGATTCCCTTGTGTGTTATTTGTTGTTTTTCCCTTGCTGCTTTTAATATGATTTCTTTGTGTTTAATTTTTGACAGTTTGATTAATATGTGTCTTGGCGTATTTCTTCTTGGATTTATTCTGTATGGGACTCTCTGTGCCTCCTGGACTTGATTAACTATTTCCTTTCCCATATTAGGGAAGTTTTCAACTATAATCTCTTCAAATATTTTCTCAGTCCCTTTCTTTTTCTCTTCTTCTTCTGGAACCCCTATAATTCGAATGTTGGTGCGTTTAATGTTGTCCCAGAGGTCTCTGAGACTGTCCTCTGTTCTTTTCATTCTTTTTTCTTTATTTTTCTCTGCATCACTTATTTCCACTATTTTATCTTCCACCTCACTTATCCGTTCTTCTGCCTCAGTTATTCTGCTATTGATCCCATCTAGAGTATTTTTCATTTCATTTATTGTGTTTTTAATCGATGCTTGATTCATCTTTAGTTCTTCTAGGTCCTTGTTAACTGTTTCTTGCATATTGTCTATTCTATTTCCAAGATTTTGGATCTGGGAGATAGAATCTTGGATCAGCTTTACTATCATTATTCTGAATTCTTTTTCAGGTAGACTGCCTATTACCTCTTCATTTGTTAGGTCTGGTAGGTTTTTATCTTGCTCCTTCACCTGCTGTGTGTTTTTCTGCTTTCTCATTTTGCTTATGTTACTGTGTTTGGGGTCTCCTTTTTGCAGGCTGCAGATTCGTAGTTCCCGTTGTTTTTGGTGTCTGTCCCCCGTGGCTAAGGTTGTTTCAGTAGGTTGTGTAGGCTTCCTGGTGGGGGGGACTAATGCCTGTGTTCTGGTGGTTGAAGCTCGATCTTGTCTTTCTGGTGGACAGGTCCACGTCTGGTGGTGTGTTTTGGGGTGCCTGTGGCCTTATTATGTTTTTAGGTATCCTCTCTGCTAATGGGTGGGGTTGTGTTCCTGCCTTGCTAGTTGCTTGGCATAGGGTGACCAGCACTGTAGCTTGCTGGTCGTTGACTGAAGCTGGGTGCTGGTGTTGAGATGGAGATCCCTGGGAGATTTTCGCTGCTTGATATTATGTGGAGCTGGGAGGTCTCTTGTGGACCCGTGTCCTGAAGTTGGCTCTCCCACTTCAGAGGCACAGCACTAACTCCTGGCTGCAGCACCAAGAGCCTTTCATCCACCCGGCTCAGAATAACAGTGAGAAAAAGTAGAAAGAAATAATTAGTAGAAGAAAGAAAGAGAGATTGAAAGAAAGGAAGAAGGGAAGTAAGGAAGGATGGAAGGAAGAAAGAAAGAAAGGAGGGAGGGAGGAAGGATGGAAAGAAAGGAAAGAAAGGAGGGAGGGAGGGAGGAATGAAAGCAAAAGGAAGAGTGAATGGAAGAAGAGAGGGAGGGAGGGAGGAAGGAAAGAAAGAAAGAAAGACAGGAGGGAGGGAGGGAGGGAGGAAGGAAAGAAAAAGAAAGTGGAAAGAAGAAGGGTGGGAGGGAGGGAGGGATGGAGGAAAGAAAAAGAAAGAAGGAAAGGAGGAGCGGAGGGAGGGAGGGAGGAAGGGAAGGGAGGAAAAAAAGAAAGAGCAGGTAAAGTAAAATAGAATAAAGTATGAAATATAGTAGCGTTATTAAAATTAAAAAGTAATTATTGAAAAAAAACACGGACCGAAAGAACCCTGGGACATATGGTGGAAGCAAAGCTATACAGAGAGAATCTTACACAGAAGATTACACATACACATTCACAAAAAGAGAGCAGGGGGAGAAATCAAAAATCTTGCTCTCCAAGTCCACCTCCTCGATTTGGGATAATTCGTTGTAAAACGAGGAAAAGGGCGAAAAGTCTGAAATCTTGCTAAGTCCACCTCCTTAATTTGAGATAATTCGTTGTAAAAAGAGAAAAAAAAAAGGGGGGGGGGGAAGTCTTAAATCTTGTCCTCAAGGTCCACTTCCTCAATTTGGGATGATTCGCTGTCCATTCATGCACTCCACAGACGCAGGGCACATCAAATGGACCGTGGAGCTTTAATCCGCTGCCTCGGAGGCTGCACAGAGAGATTTCCCTGTCTCTGCTCTCACAGCTCCCGGGTCTCAGCCTTGGACCTGGCCCCGCCTCTGCGCGTAGGTCGCCGGAGGGCGTCCGTTCTTCGCTCAGACAGGACGGGTTTAAAGGAGCCGCTGATTCGGGGGCTCTGGCTCACTCAGGCAGAGGGGAGGGAGGGGAATGCCCTCTCCTCGCGCACCAGGCAACAAAAGGGAAAAAAGTCTCTTGCCTCTCCGGTAGCTCCAGACCCTTTCCCCGGACTCCCTCCGGGCTAGCACTAACCCCTTCAGGGTCTCTTCCTGCCGCCAGTCCCAGACCTCTCCCTGCGCTCCGACTGAAAGCCGATACCCGAGCCTCAGCTCCCAGCCCCGCCCGCCCTGACGGCCGAGCAGACAAGTCTCTCGGGCTGGTGTGTGCCTGAGGGCACCGATCCTCTGTGCCAAAATCTCTCTGCTTTGCCCTCCACACCCCTGTTGCTGTGCTCTCCTCCGCTACTCCGAAGCTTTCCCCCTCCGCCACCTGCAGTCTCCGCCCTCGAAGGGGCTTGTAGTGTGTAGAAACCTTCCCTCCTTCACGGCTTCCTCCCACTGGTGCAGGTCCCGTCCATATCCTATTGTCTCTGTTTATTCTTTTTTTCTTTTGACCTACCCAGGTATGTGGGGAGTTTCTTGCCTTTTGGGGGGTCTGAGGTCTTCTGTCAGCGTTCAGTAGGTGTTCTGTTGGAGTTGTTCCACGTGTAGATGAATTTCTGATGTATCTGTGGGGAGGAAGGTGATCTCCGCGTCTTACTCTTCCGCCATCTTCCTCCGGCTCCTGTTCATGTCTTTTTCAATCTCTGTCTCTTCAGTCCAGTAAGACTGCAAATTTTTATTTGAATTCTATTATTCTGTATGACTCAGGAAACTGGGGAGTGGCCTAGAGGGAAAACCAACTAAATAAGAATGTCATCGTGTTTACTTCTTTTCTGTAGAAGATTGGGGCCCATAAATTTTCTGATGCTTTCAATTGCTTTTAATGTCAATAAAAAGGTTTTTTAAATTCAGAGTTATAATAGTTTTCAACAGGAGGATAAGTCTCATAAAAATTACTCACTATTTCTGGAATGCGAACTCTAATCAGTATTCTATTGGTTAAAAAAAGTTTCATAATGCAACTCCCTTCATGATTTCTATATATTAATTTACTTGCCCATTTTGGGATTGGGTTGTTGGTTTTCTTGATATTAAACTGCATGAGCTCCTTGTAAATTTTGGAGATTAATCCTTTGTCAGCTGCTTCATTTGGAAAAATTTTCTCCCATTCTAAGGGTTGTCTTTTCTTCTTGTTTATGGTTTCCTTTGTTGTGCAAAAGCTCTTAAGTTTCGGGCTTCCCTGGGGCCGCAGTGGTTGAGAGTCTGCCTGCCGATGCAGGGGACATGGGTTCGTGCCCCAGTCCAGGAAGATCCTACATGCCACGGAGCGGCTGGGCCCGTGGGCCATGGACGCTGAACCTGCATGTCCAGAGCCTGTGCTCCGCAGTGGGAGAGGCCACAACAGTGAGAGGCCCGTGCACCGCAAAAAAAAAAAAAAAATGCTCAAGTTTCACTAGGTCCCACTTGTTTATTTTTGTTTTTATTTCCATTTCTCTAGAGGTGGGTCAAAAAGGATCTTGCTGTGATTTATGTTATAGAGTGTTCTGCCTATGTTTTCCATGAAGAGATTTATAGTGTCTGGCCTTACCTTTAGGTCTTTAATCCATTTTGAGTTTGTTTTTGTGTATGATGTTAGCGAGTGTTCTAATTTCATTCCTTTACATGGAGCTGTCCAGTTTTCCCAGCACCACTTATTAAAGAGGATGTCTTTTCTCCATTGTATACCCTTGCTTCCTTTATCAAAGATAAGCTGACCATATGTACGTGGGTTTTTTTTTTTTTTTTTTTTTTTTTTTTGCGATACGCGGGCTTCTCACCGCTGTGGCCTCTCCCGTTGCGGAGCACAGGCTCCGGACACGCAGGCTCAGCGGCCATGGCTCACGGGCCCAGCCGCTCCACGGCATGTGGGATCTTCCCAGACCGGGGCACGAACCTGTGTCCCCTGCATCGGCAGGCGGACTCTCAACCACTGCGCCACCAGGGAAGCCCCAATGTACGTGGGTTTATCTCTGGGATTTCTATCCTATTCCATTGATCTATATTTCTGTTTGTGTACCAGTACCATACTGTCTTGATTACTGTAGCTTTGTAGTACAGTCTGAAGTCAGGGAGTCTGATTCCTCCAGCTCCATTTTTCTTTCTCAAGATTGCTTTGGCTATTCGGGGTCTTTTGTGTTTCCATACAAATTGCGAAATGTTTTGTTCTAGTTCTGTGAAAAATGACATTGGTAGTTTGATACTGACTGCATTGATTCTGTAGATTGCTTTGGGTACTATAGTCATCCTCACAATGTTGATTCTTCCAATCCAAGAACATGGTACATTTCACCATCTGTTTCTATCATTTAAATTTCTTTCATCAGTGTCTTATAGTTTTTTGTACACAGGTCTTTTGTCTCCTTAGGTAGGTTTATTCCTAGGTATTTTTTTCTGTGTGTTGTAGTTGTGAATGGGAGTGTTTTCTTAATTTCTCTTTCATATTTTTCATTGTTAGTTTATAGGAATGCAAGAGATTTCTGTGTATTAATTTTGTACCCTGCTACTTTACCAAATTCATTGATTAGCTCTAGTAGTTTTCTGGTAGCATCTTTAGGATTCTCTATGTACAGTATCATGTCATCTGCAAACAGTGACAGTTTTAGTTTTTCTTTTCTGATTTGGATTCCTTTCATTTCTTTTTCTTCTCTGACTGCCATGGCTAAACCTTCCAAAACTATGTTGAATAACAGTGGTGAGATTGGGCAACCTTGTCTTATTCCTGATCTTAGTGGAAATGGTTTCAGTTTTTCACCACTGAGAACAATATTGGCTGTGGTTTTGTCATATATGGCCTTTATTATGTTGAAGTAGGTTTCCTCTATGCCTACTTCCAGGAGAGTTTTTATCATAAATGTGTGTTTAATTTTGTCAAAAGCTTTTTCTCCATCTATAGAGATGATCATATGGTTTTTATCCTTCAATTTCTTAATATGGTGTATCACATTTATCGATTTGCATATTTTGAAGAATCCTTGCATTCCTGGGATAAACCCCACTTGATCATGTTGTATGATCCTTTTAATGTGCTGTTGGATTCTGTTTGTTAGTATTTTGTTGAGGATTTTTGCATCTATGTTCATCAGTAATATTGGCCTGTAGTTTTCTTTTTTGTGACATCTTTGTCTGGTTTTGTATCAGGGTGATGGTGGCCTCGTAGAATGGGTATGGGAGTGTACCTCCCTCTGCTATATTTTGGAAGAGTTTGAGAAGGAAAGGTGTTAGCTCTTCTCTAAATGTTTGATAGAATTCACCCGTGAAGCCATCTGGTCATAGGCTTTTGTTTGTTGAAAGATTTTTAATCACAGGTTCAATTTTAGTGCTTGTGATTGGTCTGTTTATATTTTCTATTCCTTCCTGATTCAGTCTCAGAAGGCTGTGCTTTTCTAAGAATTTGTCCATTATTTCCAGGTTCTCCTTTTTTTTTTTTTTTTTTTTTTTTTGCGGTATGCGGGCCTCTCAGTGTTGTGGCCTTTCCCGTTGCAGAGCACAGGCTCTGGACGCACAGGCTCAGCGGCCATGGCTCACGGGCCCAGCCGCTCCGTGGCAAGTGGGATCTTCCCGGACTTGGGCACGAACTCGTGTCCCCTGCATTGGCAGGTGGACTCTCAACCACTGCGCCACCAGGGAAGCCCCAGGTTGTCCATTTTATTGGCATATAGTTGCTTGTAGTAATCTCTCATGATCCTTTGTATTTCTTCAGTGTCACAGTTGTTACCTCTCTTTTTTCATTTCCAATTCTGTTGATTTGAGTCTTCTCCCTTTTTTTCTTGATGAGCCCGTCTAATGGTTTATCAATTTTGTTTATCTTCTTAAAGGAACAGGTTTTAATTTTATTGATCTTTGTTAATGTTTCCTTCATTTATTTTTCATTTATTTCTGATCTTATCTTTATGATTTCATTCTTCCAGCTATTTTGGGGTTATTTTGTTCTTCTTTCTCTAATTGTTTTAGGTGTAAGGTTAGGTTGTTTATTTGGAATTTTTCTTGTTTCTTGAGGTAGGATTGCATTGCTACAACACAATAACTTCCCTCTTAGAACTGCTTTTGCTGCATCCCATAGTTTTGGGGCTGTCGTGTTTTCCTTGTCATTTGTTTCTAGGTATTTTTTTATTTCTTCTTTGACTTCTTCAATGATCTTTTGGTTATTTAGTAGTATATTGTTTAGCCTCCATGTGTTTGTATTTTTTACAGCTTTTTTCCTGTAATTGATATCTAGTCTCAGATCATTGTGGTTGGAAAAGATACTTGATACAATTTCAATTTTCTTAAATTTACCAAGGCTTGATTTGTGACCCAAGATATGATCTATCCTGGAGAATGTTCCATGAGCACTTGACAAGAAACTGTATTCTGCTGTTTTGGGATAGAATGTCCTATAAGTATCAATTAAGTCCATCTTGTTTAATGTACCATTTAAAGCTTGTGTTTCCTTATTTATTTTCAGTTTGGTTGATCTGTCCTTTGGTGAAAGTGGGGTGTTAATGTCCCCTACCATTATTTTGTTACTGTCAATTTCCCCTTTTATGGCTGTCAGCATTTGCCTTATGTATTGTGGTGTTCCTATGTTTGGTGCATAAATATTTATCATCGTTATATCTTCTTGGATTGATCCCTTGATCATTATGTAGTGTCCTTCTTTGTCTCCTCTAATAGTCTTTATTTTAAAGTCTATATTGTCTGCTATGAGAATTGCTACTCCAGCTTTCTTTTGATTTCCACTTGCATGGAATATCTTTTTCCACCCCCTCACTTTCAGTCTGTATGTGTCCCTAGGTCTAAAGTGGGTCTCTTGTAGACAGTATATATTCAGGCCTTGTTTTTGTATCCATTCAGCTAGTCTATGTCTTTTGGTTGGAGCATTTAATCCATTTATATTTAAGGTTATTATCAATATGTATGTTCCTATTACCATTTTCTTAATTGTTTTGGGAGGTCTCTTCCTTCTCTTGTGTTTCCTGCCCAGAGAAGTTCCTTTAGGATTTGTTGTAAAGCTGGTTTGGTGGTGCTGAATTCTCTTAGCGTTTGCTTTTCTGTAAATGTTTTAATTTCTCCGTCATTTGTGAATGAGATCCTTGCTGGGTAGAGCTGTATTGGTTGTAGGTTTTTCCCTTTCATCACTTTAAATATGTCTTGTCACTCTCTTCTGGCTTGCAGAGTTTCTGCTGAAAGATCAGCTATTAACCTTATGAGAATTCCCTTGAATGTTATTTGTTGTTTTTCCCTTGCTGCTTTTAATATTTTTTTGTATTTAATTTTTGATAGTTTGATTAATATGTGTCTTGGCATGTTTCTCCTTGAACTTATTCTGCATGGCACTCTCTGTGCTTACTGTAATTGATTGACTATTCCCTTTCCCATGTTTCAGAAGTTTTCAACTATAATCTCCTCAAATATTTTCTCAGTCCCTTTCTTTTTCTCTTCTTCTTCTGGGACCCCTATAATTCAAATGTTGGTGCATTTAATGTTGTCCCAGAGGTCTCTGAGACTGTGCTCAATTCTTTTCATTCTTTTTTCTTTATTCTGCTCTGCAGTAGTTATTTCCACTATTTTATCTTCCAGGTCACTTATCCGTTTTTCTGTCTCAGTTATTCTGCTATTGATTCCTTCTAGAGAAATGTTAATTTCATTTATTGTGTCCATCATTGTTTGTTTTCTCTTTATTTCTTCTAGATCCCTGTTAAAAGTTTCTTGTATTTTCTCCATTCTATTTCCAAGATTTTGGATCATCTTTACCATCATTACTCTGAATTCTTTTTCAGGTAGACTGCCTATTTCCTCTGCATTTGTTTGGTCTGGTGGGTTTTTGCCTTGCTCCTTCATATTTCTCTGTCTTCTCATTTTGCTTAACTTACTGTGTTTGTGGTCTCCTTTTTGCAGGCTTCAAGTCTGTAGTCCCTGTAGTTTTTGGAGTCTGCCCCCAGTGGGTAAGGTTGGTTCAGTGGCTTGTGTAGGCTTCCTGGTGGAGGGGACTGGTGCCTGTGTTCTGGTGGATGAGGCTGGATCTTGTCTTTCTGGTGGGCAGGACCATGTCTGGTCCTGTGTTTGGGGATGTCTGTGAACTTACTATGATTTTAGGCAGCCTCTCTGCTAATGGTTGCGGTTGTGTTCCTGTCTTGCTAGTTGTTTGGCATGGGGTGTCCAGCACTGGAGCTTGCTGGTCGTTGAGTGGAGCTGGGTCTTAGCGTTGAGACAGAGATCTCTGGGAGAGCTCTCACTGATTGATATTACGTGGGGCCGGGAGGTCTCTGGTGGTCCAGTCCTGAACTTGGCTCTCCCATCTCGGAGGCTCAGACCTGACACCCGGCCAGATCACCAAGATCCTGTCAGCCACACAGCAACTGAGGAACTCTCAGGCAGATGGAAATGTTAGAGAGACTTCTGAGCCTGATCCGCCATCAGCCACTGAGCTTCCTCTGCCACCACAGCCTCCCTTATCCTGTAGATATATTTTTGATGTATTTGTGGGGAGGAAGGTGATCTCTACATCTTACTCCTCTACCATCTTGAAGGTCTCCCCTACTATTTATTATAATAATAAATTTAATACATTTATTACTTATTTTAATAATTAAAATTTGATTTTATGAAGCTTTTAATTTTATAATATAATAAGCAAAAAGCATTTCTAAAAATAACATTCAACACTATTAGTGAGGCGCAAATATATATTCCTTATTTTTCAACATAATTCCATAATTTTTAAATTTTTAACATAATACTTTAAAATAACATCATATAAGCATAACTTAAAATATTATATGCAAGAAACTCCTTGGTCTGTCCATGTTTTTATCACCATTATTATCTCTTGTTTCTTTTCCCTGTTTTGTGCAGACAACATGGTAACATAATTATATTAGCCAAAATTTGATGTAATTAAGAGAGGTACAAAAATCATTCTGTGTATAGAATCATAAAAGACTAGAAATCAGCCCTGGGAGAAGGTGAAGGTAAAATGAGCTGCTTTTGAGCTAAATCCTATTCCCCCAAAAGAGAGACTTAACTAGTGACTACTGCACCTCTTTTCCTTCCCTCAATTTTTATTGGTCCTTTCAACTATTGAGTAGACTTATCTCAGACCCACAATACATAGGACATAGTTGACCACAAACTTAAGAAAAACGACCAAAGAAATGTTTCCTTTTAATACGTAGGACAATTAAATCTGTAAATGAGGGCTTCCCTGGTGGCGCAGTGGTTGAGAGTCTGCCTGCCGATGCAGGGGACATGGGTTTGTACCCCAGTCCGGGAAGATCCCACACGCTGCGGAGTGGCTGGGCCCGTGAGCCATGGCCACTGAGCCTGTGCGTCCAGAGCCTGTGCTCCGCAACGGGAGGGGCCACAGCAGTGAGAGGCCCTTGTACAAAAAAAAAAAAAATCTGTAAATGATTAATTACACACTATTAATGTTTCCCCCTTTTTTTTAATGGAGGGGAACACAAAATTACAGAATGCTATTTTGACTTGCATAATACTGAGAATGATGTTCAGCACTGTATTCCCATAAAAACTTTTCAAGAGACTAATATGTTGCCACATTGTGTTGAGTATAGGAGATGTGAAAATGAGCTAGATGTAACCCTTACCTTGCAAAATATATGGTCATTCAATAACTCATCCTCCTTCCCAAAATCTCTCATGCCTATACCTGCCTCTCTGTTCTCATTGTTTAGTCTCTAATATACATTTTATAACAACACCTCTAAAATATAGCAACTTCCTATGAGGCAGAGCATTATGGTGCAAAAAACATGATCTTTGAAGGCAGAGAGACTTTTAGATTCAAATCTTAACATTAACACTCATGAAATATACGTTTCTGAAGAAGTTACTTCAACTCTCTTGGCTTAATTTCATCATTTGTAATATATGGGCATTAACACCTATATCAAAGTGTTTTTGCAGGGAGTAAATGAGATAACAGTTGTGCAAGTCTCCTCAGAAATTATCAAGTCTAAATAAGTCTTTATTTCCTATCTTCTACTGGCATTGAGAAAATGGATGTAAACATATTTTATAAACTGTAAATTAATCTAGTAATTTTAATTTTGTTTTGAATCCATCAATCATATTGCAGATAGACTAATTTCCTTAAATTTGCCTTAACACACAATATGCCTCAAAAATCTTGATCAGCTTTCCATTTTTTTCCTCAGGTAGTCTAGCTCCAACACCCGACTTTCAAGGTCACCAAAAGTTGTTCACATCATCCCTATCCAATCATTTCCCAATTAGTTCTTGAGGTCTACTATAATTTCTAAATCTTCTTTGTACAATTTGAACAGGCATGAACATTCTCTCCCTTCTAGGCCTTGGATATCACTTCTAGGACTCACTCCAGAACTACAAGACAATATATTCTGTTGTTTAAGCCACCCAGTCTGTAGTACTTTGTTAGGACGGTTTAGCAAACTAATACATGTCATTTTCAAATCTTTGTTAATGTTCCCATAAAACCAGATGGAACACTCAGGGTAGCAAAATCAAACACTGTGGAAAATAGGTAATGATACAAACCTCAAGAAAAATACCCAAACAGTTTTGTTGGGTGACTCTGCAGGAGGAAGTAGAGGAGAGGCATAGGGATTTTTTAGAGCCATAAGAGCTAGAGAACTCTCAAATTATCAAGCTCTGAAAAGCTTGGGAAGGAAATATGGGAACATTAACTGATTTGGAAAAGGACTTGACAGCTTCCAATTTGTGGGTACAATACAGGAAAACATGGTAAGATCACATGGTGTTGGAGTAGTCTGAACCCTCGAAATTCTATTTAAAAAACAAACGAAACAATCAAAACTCCTTCCAAAATCTGCTGGAGAGTAGAATGAGAAATAGGGGAGGGGCAAAGAAAGAAAAAGGTCATGTAATATTGGAGAGGGGAAAAAAGACATAAGATCTCAGAGAGTATGAAGACATATTTTCTCCAACACTTCATTAAACTAACAGAAGAGAGAGGTCTAGAACCATGAAGCTAGGAAATACAATTGTACCCACTTTTCTCTCCTAAGAATACAGGAAAATTAATCTGAATCATTAGCAATGAAAAGGATTGCAGCCAAATCACAGATAAAATTATTGTAGCAAAACTGAATTTAAGGAGAAAGTTTATGTCCCTACAGACAATGAAAGTGCACTAGAAAGATATTCTCACAAAACAGTTACCTAATCATTAAATATTAGTCCAAAGAATTCAAGAAATTTTTACAAACTATGAATTAATAGCTTAACTAAAGAATTATACAAATTCATAAATGTGATGACTAGACAAAAGTATGATTTGAAAGACTGCTAAAAAAACTTAGAAAGAATTCTAAATAAAAGAAAAAAATCACTTCAGAAATGAAGACTAAACTAGAAGGGATACATGCACACGTACACACACACACACACACACACACGCACGCACACCAGCATGATTAATGGCTTAAGAGAAAGAAAAGATGGAAAGGGCTTAATGTTTGAAAAGCAAAATAAAATAGAGATAAAAGGGGATTCAAAAGAAAATGATAAAGATCACTGGAAGTTAGGTAAGATCTAACATATGAAAACCATGACCATAAAACAGAACAAATACTAAAAACACAATTCAAAAACACTTTCTTGAAAAAAGAAGGGCTGAAAGTACATATTGTAAGGTACATTATATATGTGGACAAATGATCCAGAAGAGGATACATTCACTCACATTTAGGAAAACAAATGAATTTTTAAGAAAACGGAAAAGAGGGCGGGGGGGGGCAGTTTGGGCAGTTAGGCAAAAACATCAAGATATCTAAAAGGAAAAGAAAATTAAATTGTTGTTAGACTTTTTGACAGCAGCACTTTATGCCAGAAGACAACTGAAGAAACAGATTTGAGAAACACAATAAAAGAAAATGTAAGCCAATAATTTTTATATTCAGGCAAATTGCCATACATACGTACAAGCATACTACATATACAAGCTGAAAAGCGTCCAACTCTTAGGAATATCAGGAGCCCAGAGAATATTACTTCCATGAGCATTCTGAAGGAATCTATTAAAGAAAAAGTTTCAGGCAAGTTAAATAAATTGGGAGTCATCAGCAAGATGTCTGGAAGAAGCTTTAAGGATATATTTATCTGCAAAACTAAAAGTAAATGATGGTTATAAAGAAAATAGTATAGTCACAAATAACTACATTCTCTAAAAGTATAGTTACACTACAATTATTTTACACTGAGTTTGGGGAGCAATAACTGATACTAAATGAGGTAGTCTAACAGATGGCACCCCAAAGTAATTTAAACCTAATTTTAAGTTTCTACATATAAATTCCTGTCTATAGGTAATACTGTAGATAGAGAAACAAGTTAAATGATACCACAGAAAGAAAGGTGTCAAACCCAGAATTCCTCAGGACACCTGACCCAGGTTCTTCAACAAGTCAATGGCATGAAAAACTAAAGGAGGACCATTCAACATTAGAAATAACCTAAAAAACATAATAACCAAGCACAGTGAGAGTTCCTTGCTTGGATCCTAATTCAAACCAACTGCAAAAAGATATTTTTTAGATATTTCAGGATATTTGAATATGAACTGGATATTAGATCATAATAAAAATTATAATTATGTAAGATGTGATAACGGCACTGTGGTTATGTAAGAAAATGCCTCCCCTTTTCGGAGATGCAAATTGATGTATTTAGAGATTGAAACGACATGACTTCTGCAATTTGCTTTGAAATACTTTAATATAAATAATTGGAGGATAGATGGAGCAAGTTTGTCAAAATGTTGATGATTGGGTGATGATAGTACTTCATAATAAAAGTTAAAAAAAAAGAAAAGAAAAATGGCACTCAAAAGATTTCCAAGTCAAATCCCTGGAACCTGTAAATGTTACCTTATTCAGAAAAAGAATCTTTGCAGATGTAATTAAGGACCTTGAGATGAGATCATTCTGGATTATCTGAGTGTTCCTTAAATCTAATGACAAGAACCTTATGAGACAGACAGAGGAGAACAGACAGAAGAGCAAGGAAGTAATGTGGCCATGGATGTAGACATTGGTGTGGTGCAGCAAAGGACTGCCAAGGAATGCCAACTGCCACCAGAAGCTGGAAAAGGCAAGGAATGCAATCTTCCCTAAAAGTCTCTGGAGGGGACTTGGCCCTGCTGACAGTTTGAGTTTTGACTTCTGGCCTCCAGAACTGTGAGAGAATAAATTTTTATTGCTCGAAACCACTAAGTTTGTGGTAATTTGTTATGGTAGCCCTATGAAACAAACACACTAAATTAATTAATAGTCATAGTATGGTGGGGGAAATTCAGCAGGGCCTAGAGTCCACTCTGTGTCCCATTGTCTCTGCATGGCCCAGCAAACATTTGTTTTTCCATCTCCATGTGAACTGCCTTCTCCCCTCTGTAGTCCCAAACAACCCCCAATATCTTTTGTCTTCAGCTGAGAATGATATTTAAGGTGAGGATTTTGGCCTTTGTGGTGAGTTACTCAGTTTTCCTAGGTCTCTCCTATGTATACATGTTATTAAACTTTTGTTTGGTTTTCTCCTGTTAATCTGTATTATGCCAATTTAATTCTTAGATCAGCCAGAAGAACCTAGAAGGGTAGAAGAATATTTCTTCCTCCCTAACATAGGAAACACATTCACCTCTTAAGGTTCTGAAGCAACACATTTCTCACTGAGGAATACTGATCTGGTTCATATACTGGATACCATGAGAAACTGCTGTCTTTGACTGGAGCAGATAGGGTATATGAAATGGTTTCAGGCATGCTGTAAGGAGCCTGCTGCTTAGGCTATACAAGTTAGTAAATCCTATATTGAAGTGGAAGTCTCAGTGGTAGCTAAAGATAGTGAGGGATTTATGGAAAGCCCCAGTAGGTGAATCACAATGCAGGCAGCTGGGGTGATGGAGCAAAGTCATACCATCTACAGTGGAGAATTATACACTTTTTGAAAAACAGTTCCTGGTGGGCTACTGAGCCCTGGTAAAGATGAAACACTTGACAGTAGAACACCAAGTGGTCACACATAAGGAACCGCCTATCATGAGTTGTGTTCTGTTAGGTACACTAAGTCAAGAATTCAGGAAGACACACCACCCATCATAATAAGATGGAAGTGGTACATCTGGGATCAAGCTCAAACACACCTAAAGCACATTAATAAGACACTAAAGCAGGCATCCCATAATCCTATAACACCCACCATGCTTGCACCAGTGCCACTCCCTTAACCTACACTGATGGTCATATGAAAGGAGGAAGGTCCAATACAAACAAATGAAGAAATAGGAAAAAGGCAGAGTTTGGTTTACAAAAGGTTGAGATTGCTTTGTCTTTGTATTTATAGATGGCATGATGCAGTACGGGAATTTCCTTGAAAGTAATCAGGAGTGGATAGCATAGAGTAATAAAGATTGGACATAGGTTGATAATTGTTAAAATTGTATGATGAATACATGGAAATTTATTGTATCATTCTCTCTCATTTTTTATGTTTGGCATTTTCCGTAATAAACATTTTTGAAGTAAATTAAAGGTGATTATAGACAAGAAAATAAGGAAGTCCTTGGTAAATTCCATAATATTAAATCTTCAATATGAAATACAATTTCTTGGAATGATATTCCATATTTTTCCACCATCAAGCCGATTAGCCTACCAAGAAATTTACAGTGATGAATAGCAGTGGATTGGAATGTTGTGGTATTTAAAGGATTATTTTGTATGTAAGGGGTCGTTTTGTGCCTATCGCATTGGCAAGATGCTGAATGCTGAACTGAACTGTAAAAAGAATAATGTCTTTATCTTCAAAATCAAGGGCCCACAATATATTTATTGTCCTGTTACTACAAAATGTTCAGTTTGCAATCCAGTTTCTTTTGCATTTTAGTAGAGCAAATCTCTTAATTACACAGTCACATAAGTAGAATCATAGCATTTTAAAAGTCAGAGAAAATTGAAAGATCATTTACTCTAACTCTTGTATTTTACAAAAGAGGAAACAGGATCTTTAAAGTTCCCAAAGTACAATATTATTGACTGAGCTGAGACTAAAACCCAGAACTTCTGCCTCCCGACCCAGTGTTTCTTCCACTACCCACCCTAAAAACATGATAAGATAATGTCCCTTTCAAAAAAATCCGTTCTGACTGCAACTAATGCAAACTTTCCAGTGAATATTGAAGAATATTGAAGAAAGGTTTCAATTTCAAAGGTTTCAATCAATTAACCTTAATTCTCCAAGATCTATCACAGTACCTGACATACAAGAGGCAGTTAATGAATGTCCACTGGAGAATAAAGGATGTGGCAGATCTACATGTCAACAACTGCAAAACTTCATCTGAAAGCAAAATAATTGTCACTTTTTGTCAGATGACAGAGGTGATGTGTATGTTTCTGATATACAGACATAAATAGGTTTGAAGCATTATTGTTGGTGTGGGTTTTTTCTTTGTTTGTTTGTTTTGTGAAGTGAAACAAAACTCACTTCCAACAGTCCAACTTGGTATAAGCGGTATGTAAAGTGTTTCTTGATTTATGTAAGGCTCATAAAAACTCAATATATAATTTTACTTAGCCTAAGTAATGAAGAAAAATTAATATAATGTAACATAATGTATTAAAGTTTTATAGTTCATAATTAGAATATATGCTAAAATCTCATCACTGTTTATCCCAAATAATTTAAAATTCTTTTTAGAGTGGGAAACTATTTTTTAAGTGTCAAAGAAATTTTAAAAAAACCTGACTAAATTCATTTCCATGCCTGAAACAATCTATAAAGCAATTTTTAAAACTTAATAATTATTATAAATAAATTCATATCTGTTGTCTTTTATTTGTAAGGGAAATTCATTTTTTGCTCCTATGCACATAATCTTTAATAATGTAGGAAAGTTCTTTGGGTATGAACACCTCCATGTGAATCCAATAGAAACATCTTACTGCTCTAGATAAATGAGCTACAGCAAATTAAATAGCTGATTCTTGTGTTTATGAGTGCTTCTTAGTGCACCCTTGTGGTCAAGTCATACCTTACAAATGCAACCTTAAAAATTTCAGAGCATAAAGCCAGATGTAAAGGAAACAACTGTGAGTCACCTGTTTGGTACTTTCAGAAAGCACCAGCCATTGTCCTACATGGTTGTGGAAAAATAGGTTTAGTGTGACTTCTGTTTTTAGAAAAGGAGATACAAGATAAATGATTTGAATAAGAAGCCTAGGACAAAAAGATTATCTCAAATTAAGTTTGTAAGAAAGGCTATTAAAAATTATGTTGAACAATAGCAACACTGAACAAATATCAGTAGATTCATTTACTGCAATTTGCTTGTTCAAACTTCTGTGTTCTGTCATATGAGAAAATGGTATTTGGACAGTGCTTTCTAGTTTCTTTCAATTTGTCAAATCTACTCAAAACTCTCCTCTACATTTTTTTTTTTTTTTTTAGCTGAACACAAATCCTTGTCCTGGACAGAAATTGATGTTTTCTTCACATCAACTGATATACCAAGTGAGATAAAACATAATATTTACCTTTTTTAAACAATTAAGCAAAAGAGCATTGTGCATACCTTTGAAAATAAGACAACAAAGAAAAATATTTGCAGGTTGGACAGCAAATTTGAGATTTATGACAAAAATAATTTTCAAAAAAAGTATTGATATTACATTTCTAAACGTGTATATCACAAGAAATGGAATTTGTCTGGGATACGTAAGTTTATATAATAGCAAAACACAGTCTAAAACATTTCTCTTTTTCCTGATAACTTTTAAGAAACTTGTGGTTAACTCAGATAATTTTATATTAAAGAGAATCTCATGCAAAAGTAAATAGACATATATACAGAATATTTATATCAGGAGTGTTTGTAATAACAAAAATTTGTAAACAATCAAAAGTACACTGACAGGCAAATGGATGACTAAATTATTGTATATTCATAAAATGCAATAATGTCAAATAATGAATGAATAAATGTTACATATAATAACACTAAGGAATGTAAGCAATCTAAATTTAAATGGGGGAAGGTCAGTTGTTTGATAGGGAAGAGAAGGAGTGAGGGAGTGCAGACCAGGGCTTGGCTCTATAACCTTGGTCTCCATGAGTGAGGTAACTAGTCTCTGGGAGTGGAACTGACTACCTTGATGGAGAATTATCAACGCAGAGAGAGATAGACAAGATGAAAAGGCAGAGGGCTATGTACCAGATGAAGGAACAAGATAAAACCCCAGAAAAAGAGCTAAATGAAGTGGAGATGGGCAACCTTCCAGAAAAAGAATTCACAATAATGATAGTGAAGATGATCCAGGACCACGGAAAAAGAATGGAGGCAAAGATCAAAAAGATGCAAGAAATGTTTAACAAAGACCTAGAAGAATTAAAGAACAAACAAACAGAGATGAATAATACAATAACTGAAATGAAAACTACACTAGAAGGAATCAATAGCAGAATAACTGAGGCAGAAGAACGGAGAAGTGACCTGGAAGACAGAAGGGTGGAATTCACTGCTGCGGAACAGAATAAAGAAAAATGAATGAAAAGGAATGAAGACAGCCTAAAAGACCTCTGGGACAACATTAAACATAATGAAATTCGCATTATAGGGGTCCCAGAAGAAGAGAGAGAGAAAGGACAAGAGAAAATATTTGAAGAGCTTATAGTCAAAAACCTCCCTAACATGGGAAAGGAAATAGCCACCCAAATCCAGGAAGCGCAGAGAGTCCCATATAGGATAAACGCAAGGAGAAACATGCTGAGACACATAGTAATCAAACTGGCAAAAATTAAAGACAATGAAAAATTATTGAAAGCAGCAAGGGAAAAACAACAAATAACATACAAGGGAACTCACATAAGGTTCACAGCTGGTTTCTCAGCAGAAACTCTACAAGCCAGAAGGGAGTGGCATGACATACTTAAACTGATGAAAGGGAAGCAGCTACAACAAAGGTTACTCTAGCCAGCAAGGATCTCATTCAGATTCGATGGAGAAATCAAAAGCTTTACAGACAAGCAAAAGTTAACAGAATTCAGCACCACCAAACCAGCACTACAACAAATGCTACAGGAACTTCTCTAAGTGGGAAACACAACAGAAGAAAAGAACCTACAAAAACAAACCCAAAACAATTAAGAAAATGGTCATAGGAACATACATATCGATAATGACCTTAAAAGTGAATGGATTACATGCTCTAGCCAAAAGGCACAGGCTAGCAGAATGGATAAAAAAAACAGGACCCATATATATGCTGTCTACAAGAGACCCACTTCAGACCTAGGGACACATACAGACAGAAAGTGAGGGGATGGAAAAAGATATTCCATGCAAATGGAAATCAAAATAAAGCTGTAGTAGCAATACTCATATAAGATAAAATAGACTTTAAAATAAAGAAGTTTACAAGAGACAAGGAAGGACACTACATAATGATCAAGGGATCAATCCAAGAAGAAGATATAAAAATTATAAATACATATGCACCCAACATAGGAGCACCTCAATATATAAGGGAACTGCTAACAGCTCTAAAAGAGGAAATAGACAGCAACACAATAATAGTGGGGGACTTTAACACCTCACTTACACCAATGGACAGATCATCCAAAATGAAAATAAATAAGGAAACAGAAGCTTTAAATGACACAGTAGACCAGATAGATTTAATTGATATTTATAGGACATTCCATCCAAAAACACCAGATTACACTTTCTTCCCAAGTGTGCAAGGAACATTCTCCAGAATAGATCACATCTTGGGTCACAAACCAAGCCTCAATAAATTAAAGAAAATTGAAATCATATCAAGCATCTTTTCTGACCACAACGCTATTAGATTAGAAATGAATTACAGGGAAAAAAACGTAAAAAACCCAAACACGTGGCGTTTAAAAAATACGTTACTAACTAACCAAGAGATCACTGAAGAAATCAAAGAGGAAATCAAAAAATACCTAGAGACAAATGACAATGAAAACACGACGACCCAAAACCTATGCGATGCAGGAAAAGCAGTTCTAAGAGGGAATTTTATAGCTATACAAGCCTACCTCAAGAAACAAGAAAAATCTCAAACAATCTAACCTTACACCTAAAGGAACTAGGGAAAGAAGAACAAACAAAACCCAAAGTTAGCAGAAGGAAAGAAATCATAAAGATCAGAGCAGAAATAAATGAAATAGAAACAAAGAAAACAATAGCAAAGGTCAATAAAACTAAAAGCTGGTTCTTTAAGAAGATAAACAAAATTGATAAACCATTAGCCAGACTCATCAAGAAAAAGAGGGAGAGGACTCAAATCAATAAAATTAGAAATGAAAAAGGAGAACTTACAACAGACAAGGCAGAAATACAAAGCATCCTAAGAGACTACCACAAGCAACTCTATGACAATAAAATGGACCACCTGGAAGAACTGAACTAATTCTTAGAGAGGAATAACGTTTCAAGGTGAACCAGGAGGAAATAGAAAATATGAACAGACCAATCACAAGTAATTAAATTGAAAACATGATTAAAAATATTTGAACAAACAAAAGTCCAGGACCAGGTGGCTTCACAGGTGAATTCTATCAAACAGTTAGAGAAGAGCTAACACCCATCCTTCTCAAACTCTTCCAAAAAACTGCAGAGGAAGGAACACTCCCAAACTCATTCTATGAGGCCACCATCTCCCTGATACCAAAACCAGACGAAGATACTACAAAAAGAGAAAATTACAGATCAATATCACTGATGAATATAGATGCAAAAATCCTCAACAAAATACTAGCAAACAGAATCCAACAACACTTTAAAAGGATCATACACCATGATTAAGTGAGATTTATCCCAGGGATTCAAGGATTCTTCAATATATGCAAATCGATAAATGTGATACACCATACTAACAAATTGAAGAATAAAAACCATATGATCATCTCAATAGATGCAGAAAAAGCTTTTGACAATATTCAACACGTATTTATGATAAAAACAGTCCAGAAAGTGGGCATAAGCGAACCTAACTCAACATAATAAGGGCCATATATGACAAACCCACAGCAAACATGATTCTCAATGGTGAAAAACTGAAAGCATTTCCTCTAAGATCAGAAACAAGACAAGGATGTCCACTCTCACCACTATTACTAAACATAGGTTTGGACGTCCTAGCCACAGCAATAAGAGAAGAAAAATAAATAAAAGGAATATACATTGGAAAAGAAGTAAAACTGTCACTGCTTGCAGATAACATGATACTATACATGGAGAATCCTAAATACGCCACCAGATAACTACTACAGGTAGTCAATGTATTTGGTAAAGTTGCAGGATACAAAATTAATGCACAGAAATCTCTTGCATTCCTATACACTAGTGATGAAAAATCTGAAAGAGAAATTAAGGAAACACTCCTATTTACCACTGCAACAAAAAGAATAAAATACCTAGGAATAAACCTACCTAGGGAGACAAAAGACCTGTATGCAGAAAACTGTAAGACACTGATGAAATAAATTAAAGATGATACCAACAGATGGAGAGATATACCACGTTCTTGGATTGGAAGAATCAATATTGTGAAAATGACTCTACTACCCAAAGCAATCTACAGATTCAATGCAATCCCTATCAAATTACCAACAGAATTTTTTCCAGAACTAGAAAAAAAAATCTTAAAATGTGTATGGAGACAGAAAAGACCCCAAATAGCTAAAGCAGTCTTGAGGGAAAAAAACGGAGCTGGAGGAATCAGACTCCCTAACTTCAGACTATATATACTACAAAGCTACAGTAATCAAGACTATACGGGGCTTCCCTGGTGGCGCACTGGTTGAGAGTCCGCCTGCCAATGCAGGGGACACGGGTTCATGCCCCAGTCCGGGAGGATCCCACGTGCCGCGGAGCAGCTGGGCCAGTGTGCCATGGCCACTGGGCCTGTGCGTCCGGAGCCTGTGCTCCGCAATGGGAGAGGCCACAACAGTGAGAGGCCCGTGTACTGAGAAAAAAAAAAAAAAGACTATACGGCTGGCACAAAAACAGAAACATACATCAATGGAACAAGATAGAAAGCCCAGAGATAAACCCACACACCTATGGTCAACTAATCTATGAAAAAGGAGGCAAGGATATACAATGGAGAAAAGACAGTCTCTTTATTAAGTGGTGCTGGGAAAACTGGATAGTTACATGTAAAAGAATGAAATTAGAACACTACCTAACACCATACACAAAAATAAACTCAAAATGGATTAGAGACATAAATGTATGACCGGACACTGTAAAACTCTTAGAGGAAAACAGGAAGAACACTCTTTGACATAAATCACAGAAAGATCTTTTTTGATCCACCTACTAGAGTAATGGAAATAAAAAGAAAAATAAACAAATGGGACCTAATGAAACTTAAAAGCTTTTGCACAGCAAAGGAAACCATAAACAAGACAAAAAGACAACCCTCACAATGGGAGAAAATATTTGCAAACAAATCAATGGACAAAGGATTAATCTCCAAAATATATAAAAAGCTCATGTATCTCTATATTAAAAAAACAAACAACCCAATCCAAAAATGGGCAGAAGACCTAAATAGACATTTCTCCAAAGAAGACATACAGATGGCCAAGAAGCACATGAAAAGCTGCTCAACATCACTAATTATTAGAGAAATGCAAATCAAAACTACAATGAGACGGGCTTCCCTGGTGGCGCAGTGGTTGAGAGTCCACTTGCCGATGCAGGGGACATGGGTTTGTGCCTCAGTCCGGGAAGATCCCACATGCCACAGAGCAGCTGGGCCCGTGAGCCATGGCCCCTGAGCCTGTGCTCTGCAGCGGGAGAGGCCACAATAGTGAGAAGCCCGCATACTGCAAAAAAAAAAAAAAAATACAATGAGGTATCTCCTCACACCAGGTTGAACAGGGATCATCAGAAAATCTACAAACAACAAATGCTGGAGATGGTGTGGAGGAAAGGGAACCCTCTTGCACTGTTGGTGGGAATGTAAATTGAGACAGCCGCTATGGAGAACAGTATGGAGGTTTCTTAAAAAACTAAAAGTAGAATTACCATATGATGCAGCAATCCCACTACTGGGCATATACCCAGAGAAAACCATAATTCAAAAAGACACATGCACCCCAATGTTCATTGCAGCACTCTTTACAATAGCCAGGTCATGGAAGCAACCTAAATGCCCATCAATAGACAAATGGATAAAGAAGATGTGGTACATATATACAATGGAATATTACACAGCCATAAAAAGGAACGAAATTGGGTCATTTGTTGAGACGTGGATGGATCTAGAGACTGTCATACAGAGTGAAGTAAGTCAGAAAGAGAAAAACAAATATCGTATATTAACGCATGTATGTGGAACCTAGGAAAATCGTACAGATGAACTGTTTTGCAGGGCAGAATTTGAGACACAGATGTAGAGGACAAACGTACGGACACCAAGAGGGGAAAGTCGTGAGGGGGTGGGGGTGGTGGTGTGATGAATTGGGTGATTAGGTTTGACATGTATACACTGACGTATATAAAACTGATGACTAATAAGAACCTGCTGTATAAAAAGATAAGTAAAATAAAATTTAAAAAGAAAAGTAAGTAAATAAATACATTTAAGTGGGAAAAATAAGTTCAAAACCTAAAATATTGCGTAACATATTTTTATAAAATTAAAAAATTAAGGCTTCCCTGGCTGCTCAGTGGTTGAGAGTCCGCCTGCCGATACAGGGGACACGGGTTCGTGCCCCGGTCTGGGAAGATCCCACATGCCGCGGAGCGGCTGGGCCCGTGAGCCATGGCCACTGAGCCTGCGCGTTCGGAGCCTGTGCTCTGCAATGGGAGAGGCCACAACAGTGAGAGGCCCGCGTACTGCAAAATAAATAAATAAATAAATAAAATTTAAAAATTAAAACAAAACAACCTACTTGTTAAATATGTCTTAGCAATGACTAAGACATATTTTTAAAAGCAACATAATATCCATATATGATCCAAGATAATAGTGACAGAAGGTGGTGAGACTCAGGTTGGGGTAGAAATAGTAAAAACCAGGTCATTAGATGTTTCATTTTCTAAATTGGGTGTTATGTTAATTGGTATCGTTTATACTACTGCTTTCAAACTAAACTAACATATAAAAACAAACTAATAAGATATGCAAGAGCCACTGATGAGTGTGTGTGGTAAAATAAAGATAAATATTAGTCCAACCTGTTCCCCTGAGATACAAACTTAGAAACACTAAGATACAAAGGAAGATAAATGTTAATTAATGTATGTTTCTACAAAGTTCAAAAAACATAATAGGTATGGATCATAGTTAGGCATTATAGATGTTGTAAAATTTTGTAGTTCATCCTGAAATCAATAATTCACCTTCTAAAGATCTATTCACATAATTTTACATGATGGCAGAGAGAACATGTCTTTTGTTGATCCTTATGTGTCCCACATAAGGATCAACAAAGGATCAACAAAGCACAGTGCTTTGCATATAGCTCTGCTTAATAAATACTTTATGACAAATGGATATATGATTCAAATATTAACCCAGTCTATACTCAAGAAGGCCCCTAAAATAAAAAGTAGGAGAAAATAATTATTTTCCAAAAAACATTATACACATACTTTAAAGTCATTTATATAAAAATTACTCTGAAACACGTTCCAAAGTATATGACAATAATTAACAACTTCATCTTTTTATGAGAATATTGTCTAGAGGATCTTTATCTAAAGTGTAGAAATAAAATTTTGCACTTTATTTTCAACCCTTATTATTTAAAATTTTTTAAATGCCATATTTTCTTTCTAGTTAAATAATTTCTACTTGGTGGTTTACAATGAGACTAGGAATTCTGCCCGCCAGCAGTCAAGACAAATAGTCTTTGCCTCATTAGAGAATCTGGTGTGTTATGAGAAAAAGCCAAGGCAAGAAGAACCTGGAACATGAGATAGGCCACGAATATGGCAAAGGATTTTAAGGAGATGCCAGCTGGCTTGGGGAAGAAGTAGAAGAGCCTTTCCTGGAATAAAATTGAATGATCATGCCAACCTAGAATTGGGTGAAATCTGGCACTAAACAGAGAGCCCTGGAGAAAGGCCAAGATGACTTAGTAGGAAAGATGAGAAAAGGGAGCAGGTGGGTAAACTCCACTGCAAACTCAAGTGTTGAAAACAGCCATGCTCATAACTCTTCAGTAGAAATGGAAAGATCTCGAGAATATAAACATTAGTAACTTAATTTTATTTAGAATTCATTTAATTTTAAAAATAAAATGTCCCAGACATACAAGATTAGTCTATTTTCAACATATCCTTCCCATACCAACCCCAAATAACAACATGCTAAATGAAATATTTCTTATTTGCCTGTTATGTGCTAAGTACTTAAGTTAAACCCAGAGAAAATATACTTCAAATGAAGAAGTGAAGGCTGAACAGAGTATACCTAGGAGAAGGGGGTAAGGACGTGTGAACATCTAAAGATGCAAGACTATCTCATACATTTGAAGAACTCCAGGTTAAGTGAGGCTAGAGTATAGGGTATAAAAGGAAGAAATGGAAGATAGTGGATTGAAAGGATTATGGCCAGATTTAGACAGAAGGCCTCAAAATCATATTAAGTTTTAATTAGATTTTATTTTTCATGCTAAATGCTATGAGAAGTCTTGAAGTGTTTTAGCAGAGTTCTTGATCAACTATGTATTTCAGAAGAATTACTCTGGTTGCAGCAAAAGGAATTTATTAGAAGAGAGCGAAAACGAAGGGAGAGATATAGGAAACATTAAAGATGTCCAGGTAAAATAGAATGGTGGAACTTAGACACCTGGCCAAGGAGTAGTGGGGACTGAATTTACCTTCCTACTTGAAACAACTGAAAAACGAAAAGAAAATAAATGAAACATTTTCAATATATCACATGAAGGGCAGTGATTCCTGAGATATGAGACTCAAAGTGGTGACCTCTACTACTGTCCCAGCTTACTGCCTTAAAACAATTTCCAGGCGTCTTTGCAGGGAGGGGTCACAATGGAGGAGACTAACAGATTCCCTCAGTAGAGAAAACAGAGCTGAAAATCCAGAAAGACCAAAGTGACAAGAGTCAAAGGAAAGGGTATCAGTGAGAATACAGCTTCACAGAGATTGAGCACCAGAGAACTACTAGGTTCCCCTCTAGTATATAGACAAGTACTCACTGGTGCATTAATGTGAGAAGATCACCCAAGGCCAAGGAAAAAAAAACACCTTAAATAAATAAAGGGAGCAGTATCTGGTGCTCACCCAAAACCAGAAATAGTGCCTGTTCCCACCAGCCAGACTGGAAAAACCTCGTAGCTCAAAGTGCATTGTGTAGAGTACTCAGAAGGGTCTCAACTCAGTAATGGAGTAAAATTAGACTTAAATGGTGCACTTTTCCTGAAAATTGAATTTTTAAAACAGGACCAGAATGAATCAAACTATTTCCAAGTATTATAACTGCATTGAGAATAAAGATCAAAATATTTCTAGAAATACAAACATACATAGCACCAAGGAAGTAAAATTTGCATTTCTGTCATTCAATTTTAAAAAATCAGCAAGCACCCAAAGAAGAGGAAATTATGTTAGGACAAAAACCAATCAACTGTAACTGACCCAGAACTGGAACGGATGTTAGGATGAGCAGACAGAATGTGAAAACATGTTCATCGTTATAACTGTTTTTTATATATTCCAAAGCTAGAAAAATTGAGCATGTTAAGTAGAGACATATAAAAAGATACATAGAGATCATATATCATGATCAATTGGAATTTATCCCAGAGATGCAAGGATGGTTCAATATCTTCAAATCAATCAGTGTTATATACCATAGTCACACACTGAAGAATAAAAATTGTATAATCATCTCAATAGATGCAGAAAAAGCTTTTGACCAATTTCAACATCCATTTATGATAAAAACTCTCAACAAAGTGGGTATAGAGGGAATATACTTCAATATAATAAAGGCCATATCTGAGAAGCCCATAGCTGACATCATACTCAACAGTGAAAAGCTGAAAGCATTTCCTCTAAGATCAGGAACAAGACAAGGCTGCCCACTCATACTATTTTTTTAACATAGTATTGGAAGTCCTAGCCAGAGCAATCAGACTAGAAAAAGGAATAAAAGGAATCCAAACTGGAAAGAAAGAAGTAAAATGGTCAGTTTGCAGATGAAATGATATTACACACAGAAAATAATTAAGACACTATCAAAAAACTACTAGAGCTCATCAATGAATTCGGTAAAATTGCAGGATACAAAATTAATATGCAGAAATCTGTTGCATTTCTATATACTAACAATGAACTATCAGAAAAAGAAATTAAGGAAACACCCCATTTACCATCACATCAAAAAGAATAAAATACCTATGAATAAACCTACCTAAGGAAGTAAAAGAGCTATACTCAGAAAAATATAAGACATGGATGAAAGAAATTAAAGGCAACACAGGTGGAAAGATATACCATGTTCATGTACTGGAAGAATTAATATTGTTTAAATGATCATACAACCCAAGGCAATCTACATATGCAATGCAATCCTTATCAAAATACCATGGGCATTTTTCACAGAACTAGAAAAAATAATTCTAAAATTTTTATGGAAACACAAAAGACCCTGAATAGCCAAAACAACTTTGAGAAAGAAAAACAAGGCTGGAGGTATCATGTTCCCTGATTTCGAACTATACTACAAGGCTACAGTAATCAAAATAGTATGGTACTAGCACAAAAACAGACACATAGATCAATGGAACAGAAGAGAGCCCAGAAATGAACCCACACTTATATTGCAATCAATCTATGACTAAGGAGACAAGAATATGCAATGCAACAAAAGACAGCCTTTCAATAAATAGCGTGGAGAAAATGGAACAGCCATGTACATAAGAATCAAACTGGACTACTCTGTCACACCATGCACAAAAATAAATTCAAAATGGATTAAAGACACATGTAAGACCTGAAACCATAAATCTTCTAGAAGAAAACATAGGCAGTACTCTCTTTGACACTGGTCTTAGTAATTTTTTTTTGGATATATCTCTTCAGGCAAGAGAAGCAAAAGCAAAAATAAACAAACAGGACTACATCAAACCAAAATGCTTTTGCATTGTGAAGGAAACTATCACCAAAACAAATATACCACCTATTGAATGGGAGAAGATACTTGCAAATACTATATCTGATAAGAAGTTAATATCCAAAATCTACAAAGAACTCATACAATTAAACATTTAAAAAAATCTAACAAACTGATTTAAAAATAGGCAGAGGATCTGAATAGAAAATTTTCCAAAGAAGACATACAGATGGCCAACAGGTACATGAAAGAATGCTCAGAATCACTAATCATCAGGGAAATGAAAATCAAAACCCCAATGAGCTATCACCTCACACCTGTCAGAATGGCACTTATCCAAAGCCCAAAAATAAAAAGTGTTAGCCAGAATGTGGAGAAGAGAGAGCCCTCCTGCACTGCTGGTGGGCATGTTAAGTTGGCGCAGCCACCATGCAAAACAGTATGGAGATTATTCAAAAAGTTAAAGACCGAACTACCATATGATGCAGCAATTACAATCTTGGGTTTTTATCCAAAGTAAACACAAACACTAATTAGAAAGATATATGTACCCTTATGTTCACTGCAGCATTATTTACAATAACCAAGATATGGAAGCAACCCAACCACCCATCAATAGATGAATGAATAAAGAAGATGTGGTTGAGCTTCCCTGGTGGCGCAGTAGTTGAGAGTCCGCCTGCCGATGCAGGGGACTCGGGTTCGTGCCTCGGTCTGGGAAGATCCCACATGCCATGGAGCGGCTGGGCCCATGAGCCATGGCCACTGAGCCTGCACGTCCGGAGCCTGGGCTCTGCAACAGGAGAGGCCACAACAGTGAGAGGCCTGCATACTGCAAGATGTGGTTATATACATACATATGTATGTGTGTGTGTGTGTGTGTGTATACACACACACACAAAATGGAATATTACTCAGCCATAGAAAAGAATGAAATCTTGTCATTTGCAACAACATGGATGACCTAGAGGGCAATACGCTAAGAAAAATACGTTAGACAGAGAAAGACAAATACTGTATGATTTCACATATATGTGGAATCTTAAAAAAAAAAAGTGAACAAACCCCATAAAACAAAAACAGAGTTATAGATACAGAGAACAAACAGGTGGTTACCAGAGGGGGATTGGGGGAAGGAAAGAAATAGGACACAGAGATTAAGAGGTACAAATTTCCAGTCGCAAAATAAGTGGGTCATGGGATGAAATGTACAGTGTGGGGAACATAGTTAACAACTAAGTAATATCTTTGGTCAAATATCATAGCTAGACTTATTGTGGTGATCATTTTGAAATGTATGGGAACAAAATCACTATGTTATTCAAAAGGATCTAACAAAGAGTTGTAGGTAAACTATACTTCAAACATACAAACTCATAGGAAAAAAAAAGATCAGATTAGTGGCTACCAGGGGCCGGGGATTGGGTAAGGGGATTGGATGAAGGCAGTCAAAAGGTACTACAAACTTCCAGTTATAACATGAATAAGTACTAAGAATGTAACGTACAACATGATAAATATAATTAACATTGCTGTGTGTTATATATGAAAGCTGTTAAGATGATAAATCCTGAGTCCTTATCACACACAAAAAAATTTTGTCTTTAATTTTTTATCTATATGAGATGTTGGATATTCACTGAACTTTTTGTGATAGTCATTTTCACGACATATGTAAGTAAAATCATTATGCTGTACACTTTAAACTTACTTACACAGTGTTGTATGTTCATTATATCTCAATATAACTGGAAGAAATTAATTAATTAATTTAAAAGTATACATATATATATATATATATATATATATATATATATATTACAGTGTATGAAAATTAGGTAGTGTGATTCCTCTAGCTTTATTCTTCTTTTCAAAACTGCTTGGGCTATTCTAGTTCCTTCGCCTTTCCATACCTATTTTAAGATATATTTGTCTAAGTCTACAAAAAAGATCTTTTTGACAATTTGATAAGAATAGTGATTAATCTATAGATCATTTGTGGAGAATTGACATGTTTATTATGTTGAACTTTCTAATCCATGAACATTGCTTCCCTCTCCATTTATTTAGATCTTCTATATTTCTTTTACCATGGTTCTGTAGTTTTTAGCATGCAGACACATTAATGGATTTTCAAGTGTTGAACTAGCCTTGCATACTCGGAATAAAATCCACTTGGTTATTATACATAGCATTTTTAATACACTGCTAGATTCAATTTGCTAATATTTTGTTGCTAATTTTTGTGTCTATGTTCATGAAGAAGTAGTTTGTTTTTTTGTACAATCTTCATCTGGTTTTCGTAGTAGGGTCATGCTAGCCTCAAAAAAAAAGGGAAGTGTTTCCTCCTCTCTTGTCTTCTGGAAGAAATTATATAAAACTGATCTTAACTATTCTTTAAGTACTTGGTAGAATTCTCCAATGAAACCATCTGGGAATGTGTTTTCCAGAAGCTTTTAAAGATCAATTTCTCTAATGGTCACAGAAGTATTCAGATTATCTATTTCATCTTGAGTGAGTTTTGGTGGTTTGCAGTATTTGAGGAATTGGTCTAGTTAATTGTAATTTGCCAATATCTATATCCTGTTTTGGATAATGTACTTCATAATATGTCACCACTGACAGAAGCTGGAGGATGCATACTGTCTGTACTATTTTCGCAACTTCTAGTGAAATAAATAAAAAGTTGAATAAAAAGAAGTACATGTATTTTTAATAGTAATTGTTAACAGTTTGTTAAATTGTACAAATTAATTCAACTATTTACTACTATGAGAGTATGAATAAGTAAGAATCTACCATGTGATTCTTAGTTTGTTGCTTATTTCTTTGATTGCAACCACTTCTGGTTTGAAAAGGCAAAAAAATAAAAATTACAAAATAACACTCAGCCTTCTCAGTCCTTAAGTTAATTTAGTAGGAAAGAAATCTCTCAATACTGCTGTCTGTACTCACTTCTTATAGGCAGTATACCATACAATCGTGATAGGTAAGCTCTTCCAGACTGGAAGAAATCTTTTAGGATATGCTGATATTATTTCAGTTGATAGGGATTTATTTTAATTATAACCAGTATTCCCAAGACTTAACAGACTAAATTTTTTTTAAATTGAGAGATATTTAATTATGAGTCATCAACCTCTCTCCTACTTGCCTAAGCAAGAAATAAGCTCCCCTCAACTTGTTCTCCAGGTTTTTTATCTTTTTCTGGAAGTGCTCAAAGAATGTTTCGATTATGCTTAAAAAACAGCCTGTCAGTTGCAGTCATCATGTCACATTTATACTCATCTTCAGCTCTCCTTTCAGATTTAACATAAGTTCACACCCCCCCAATTGCAGAAGCCCTTGGAAAAGAGTGGCTGCTTCTAGTAATGAAAACTCCAATGCCCCATGTTGTTGGACTCTAAAGGACTAGAAGGATGCTGTATTCAATGCAGATGTGGGAAGAATAACCTTTTACTAACTTTGGGCTATACTTTGACTGTGAAAATAAACCCTGTTCTGCAGGGCCCCTGGATGTACAACATCTACACAAAGAGTTCTGTCAAATTTGGTCACAATCTCTTGCCTGAATACCACAAAGTTCTTTCAAAGGATGAAGGAAATTAAATCTCTTTACAACCCCTGTGGTTGAGTTTGATTCCCTTTTAAAGGGCTCAAAAGTTGAAGAATCAGTTTCTCTATCCTCTTGCTCTCAAAAAATCCATACTCTAACTAAAATTCTTCCCTCTTTTTCTAATTAGGAAATAAAGATACTTCACACATGTGGATACTGATATTTGTAGCAGGTAGAGCTAGAGAAAAGTGTCAGCAGCATCTTTGCACTATCTTAGCTAGTCAAAACTTTCCTGTTGCTAAAGGATATGTGGGAAGAAAGGAAAATGTGAACAGCAACAAACCAGATCTCATAGACATTGAAATATAGTGGTAGCTCTAGCAGAAAATCAGACAAACCTGGCTCTTATTGTTTTATCAGAAGTGAGTGTTTTGAGCCTAGGACTTAACCATTATGGTGAGTTATCAACATTCTGGCTCTCCATCCAGTATTCATGAGATTAAAGACTCCCTCTCAGTATGTCCGATATTCAAATGCCATAAGAGAAAGTCTGGAATTGTTCATTTAATCACCTATTATAGCTGTTTGGCACAACTCATCAGGCAACTGATCATCCATCCTTGGGTCAGAAACTTACCTCTGATGCAATGAGCCATGGAAAAACCTATTAGCACTCTTAAATGTGCCAAGTTCCAAGAACATAATAGATTCTTCTGCAATTGAGATCTTGGTAGTAGATGGTCATGTTCAATGTCTGAAGTATCTTAAATAAACAGAATAAAACTGTCAAGCCCATCCATTGCTAGCACAAGCTTTGGAGTCAGAGAGACCAAAGTTCTACTATATGGGTGCCTCTTATCTACAAATGTATGTCTGATACATTTTCCCATGTGAATATTTGTTGATTAAATGAAACAATTTAATCTATGTTTCTGTTTGTTTATCTTTAAAATAAAAATAAATATTAGTAGTACAGCTGTTACAGACTGTTTGTGTCCCCCCTAAAATTCATGTTGAAATTCTAATCCCTAATGTGATGATGGTAAGAGGTAGACCTTTGAGGAGTAATTAGTTCATGAGAGATGGACTCTTTTGAGTGCGATTAGTGCCCTTATAAAAAAAGAAATTGAACCTTGCTTCCTCACTCTCTGCCCTGCACCATATGAAGATACAAGAAGAAGACAACCATCTATAAGCCAGTAAGTGGGCCCTCACTGACACAGGATCATCAAGCACCTTGATCTTGGACATCCTAGCATTCATAACTGTGAGAAATAAATGTTTTTGTTTAAGCCACTCAGTCTGTGATATTCTGTTAGAGCAACCCAAACTGACAAACACAATAGCTCACATATGACCAGTATTTGTGAATTAGTCAGTGAATGATAAGTGAGTTATTAATAACAAGCTACTAGTAGGTGCTACATTTTTTTTTAAAAAAAGGATACCAAAGTTAAATCATAATCAAAATCTTTTGGGAGCACTTATATCAAATACTATTCTAAGCACTTGACCTATATTAACTCATTCAATCTTCACAAGAAACTTATGAGGCAGTTATTATTATTATCCCCACATTATAGATGATGAAACTGAGGAACAAGGAGATCAAATAATTGGCCAAAGGTCACCCAACTGGCAAATGGCAGAGTCAGAATGTGCTCTTGAGTTGCCTGACTACAGACTTTGAGCTCCTAACCAATTCACTAAACCACTTTTCAAATAAACTTGGGAATTATTATGCCAAGCAGATTTCTTCAATAGGACACATGAGAGAAACTATTATGTTTGAATTCATTGAATCTACAAGATGAGACATAGTTTAAGCTTATTATACTGCATATTATACCATAAAACCCTTTGTGTTTCCATGAATCATCCCACAGGATATTCTGTAGTCTTGCTTTAGGACATGCTGCTCAAGGTATAAAAATTCATTCCATAAAAATCAGTCTCATTTTTCCTTTAGAGTCAATTCCCACTTACTAAATTCCTAAAATTTGAAAGTGAAGAAATTTTATGCATGGTACCAGCATTGTGGCTTTACAATGTCTTTCACATGAAGAATACATGTCAGTGACATAGAAACTAGTAACAGGCAAAATTCCAGGAAGCTAGCATTAGAGCTTTAATTGTTTATTCACTTGTTTGTTTCAGAGACAAACAAACTGTGGTTTGATCAAAGAGAGTATTCCAAGATCCCTGGGACAGGAATAAGTTCTATCAACACCAGAAAGACAAGAGGGAAGGGTCATGATATCTGTATCCCAGAAGATAAAGATAATAATGTTGGGGTTTGGGAGGGAGAAGGAGAGAGTAAAGTTTCCTTCAGAGTGACACATTTAAATATGAGAGTAAGTAAAAGTTTCTCAAGAAGTAAATAACCAGTGCATCAGACTGTCAGTGACTGTCTAATGTAGGACAGTGAGATAGATATCTACTTGGTTTTTTTCTGCCAATGCTTATGAGTTCATGAAAAGCATAGAAATATATGGTAATGAAGACTTGGATGGATGTGTAAATTTGTAAATGTGATCTCTGTTGCATGCAATCCTCAGTTAGAATTTGTCACAGAGAATTAACCAGAATTTCTTGCAGTTACTTTTAAGGAGTGCAGGGGAGTACTGGGGGGCACAGTTCTTCTGTGTTCTCAGATGTTCTGGAATGGCATGCCTAAGTCCCACTTCAATTAAGGAGGAAGCACAGATGATATGACGGTAAAGGAGGAAGTGAATGATTAGGGCAAGACAAAGTTAAAGACGCCATATGAGTAACATGGCAGGTGAAGCAATAATACTGGTTTGAACTCTTGAGGTACACACACAAGAGCCACAGTTTCAGAATACGTTCTTGTGCTTAAATATCTTTAGTCTCCTTTTCATGATCTCTCTTGTTCCCCCAGGAACTGCTTTCTCTCAAGCACTTAACTGGCTAAAGTTTTTATTTTTTCAGGTTTAAGGGAAGCCCAAGGGAAAGAAGCAAATTCAGAGGGACAAACTATAGATCCTTTTTCTCATTGATTAAAATTGTGGTAACATTTGTGACAATTTTTTTCAGTTGTTAAGATGGTTAGGTTGTCCAGAAAGTAGGCACAGAGGGAACATACATCAACATAATAAAGGCCATATATGACAAACCCACAGCCAACATCGTCCTCAATGGTGAAAAACTGAAACCATTTCCACTAAGATCAGGAGCAAGACAAGGTTGGCCACTCTCAACACTATTATTCAACATAGTTTTGGAAGGTTTAGCCACAGCAATCAGAGAAGAAAAAGAAATAAAAGGAATCCAAGTTGGAAAAGAAGAAGTAAAACTGTCACTGTTTGCAGATGACATGATATTATACATAGAGAATCCTAAAGATGCTACCAGAAAACTACTCGAGCTAATCAATGAATTTGGTAAAGTAGCAGGATACAAAATTAATGCACAGAAATCTCTTGCATTCCTATACACTAATGATGAAAAATCTGAAAGAGAAATTAAGGAAACACTCTCATTTACCATTGCAAAAATAATAAAATACCTAGGAATAAACCTACCTAAGGAGGCAAAAGACCTGTATGCAGAAAACTATAAGACACTGATGAAAGAAATTAAAGATGATACAAACAGATGGAGAGATATACCATGTTCTTGGACTGGAAGAATCAACATTGTGAAAATGACTGTACTACCCAAAGAAATCTACAGATTCAATGCAATCCCTATTAAACGACCAATGGCATTTTTCACAGAACTAAAACAAAAGATTTCACAATTTGTATGGAAACACAAAAGACCCCGAATAGCCAAAACAATCTTGAGAAAGAAAAATGGAGTTGGAGGAATCAGGCTCTCTGAATTCATACTATACTACAAAGCTACAGTAATCAAGAGAGTATGGTACTGGCACAAAAACAGAAATATAGATCAACGGAACAGCATAGAAAGACCATAGATAAACCTACGCACATATGGTCACCTTATCTTTGATAAAGGAGGCAAGAATATACAGTGGAGAAAAGACAGCCTCTTCAATAAGTGATGCTGGGAAAACTGGACAGCTACATGTAAAAGAATGAAATTAGAACACTCCCTAACACCATACATGAAAATATACTCAAAATGGATTAAAGACCTAAAAGTAAGGCCAGACACTATTAAACTCTTAGAGGAAAACAGGCAGAACACTCTATGATATAAATCACAGCAAGATCCTTTTTGACCCATCTCCTAGAGAAATGGAAATAAAAACACAAATAAACAAACGGGACCTAATGAAACTCAAAAGCTTTTGCACAGCAAAGGAAAATGTAAACAAGACGAAAAGACAACCCTCAGAAAAGGAGAAAATATTTGCAAATGAAGTAGCTGACAAAGGATTAACCTCCAAAATAAACAAGGAGCTCGTACAGCTCAGTATCAAAGAAACAAACAACCCAATCCAAAAATGAGCAGAAGACCTAAATACACATTTCTCCGTAGAAGATATACAGATTGCCAACAAACACATGAAAGGATGCTCAACATCACTAATCATTAGAGAAATGCAAATCAAAACTGCAATGAGGTTATCACCTCACACCAGTCAGAATGGGCATCATCAAAAAATCTACAAACAATAAATGCTGGAGAGGGTGTGGAGAAAAGGGAACCCTCTTGAACTGTTGGTGGGAATGTAAAGTGATACAGCCACTATGGAGAACAGTATGGAGGTTTCTTAAAAAACTAAAAATAGAACTACCATACGACCCTGAGTCCCACTACTGGGCATATACCCTGAGAAAACCATAATTCAAAGGGAGTCATCTACCACAATGTTCATTGCAGCTCTATTTACAATAGCCAGGACATGGAAGCAACCTAAGTGTCCATCGACAGATGAATGGATAAAGAAGATGTGGCACATATATACAATGGAATATTAGTCAACCATAAAAAGAAAGGAAACTGAGTTATTTGTAGTGAGGGTGGATGGACCTAGAGACTGTCATACAGAAGGAAGTAAGTCAGAAAGAGAAAAACAAATACCATATGCTAACACATATATATGGAATCTAAAAAAAAAAAATGGTTCTGAAGAACCTAGGGGCAGGATAGGAATAAAGATGCAGACATAGAGAATGGACTTGAGGACACAGGGTGGGGGAAGGGTAAGCTGGGGCGAAGTGAAAGAGTGACATGGACATATATACACTACCAAATGTAAAATAGCTAGTGGCAAGCAGCCACACAGCACAGGGAGATCAGCTCAGTGCTTTGTGTTCACCTAGAGGGGTGGGATAGGGAGGGTGGGTGGGAGATGCAAGAGGGAGGAGATATGGGGATGTATGTATATGTATAGCTGATTTGTTATACAGCAGAAACTAACACAGCTCTATAAAGCAATTATACTCCAATAAAGATGTTAAAAAATAATTAATTAATTTTAGAAAAAGACGTGGATGGTATCTCAAAAAAAAAAGATTGCTAGGTTATTTGCTTGGTATAAAATATGCAAATATAATAAAGCAGTATTTTTAATCCTGGAAAATATTGATAATAGGCTAACATAATTCATAATTAGCATGGTTATCATTAATGTTATAAAATTTATAGATCATATATCGATTCATTAAGAGAATAACTATATTATTACTTTTAACATTTGTATAAAAATTAATTTGATCTTTATGAACATGTGAATTCACTGAAGTTAGAGAAAGTCTTATATTCCTTTATTCTCTCAATAAATATCCATGTGTTATACTGCAGATGCTAACTAAGCTCAATAAATGTTTGTAGATTGAATAAGTCAATGAATGATCAAAGTGAAATCCTTCTAGAGTCAAATGAACAGTTTTTCTTCTTTCACATACGTCTCCTGCATTTACATAAGGTTTTTAATATTTATGTTTCTTTCTGCAAACTTAATTTCAACTGTAGCTTTCATATATGGATTTCTCATATCTCTAAATAATATTATATTCAGTTTTCAAAAGTTCATACTTTCATTGGAATTTTGTTTCATTTACTTAGTTCAATTCAATATCTTTCATAAGTTACTCAATCTTCAAAAATATACTTCTATTGTTATAAGACTGAATCAAATCAAGTTCTCAATTCCTTAGGTAGACTGTTCACCTTAAACCCTTACATTACATTTAACATTTATAAGTTTAAAATTATTAACATTACTTTGAATTTGTACAAGTTTCTTACTAATAGCTCAGATATACTAGTTCATCCACTCATCTACAACATAACATAGAGAAAATAAAACTGTTTTAACAAGGAATAGTTTCTTCAGACTAATCTTTTCTTGTTCTTCATCAGATCTAAACACTACTAACCAACTAAGTTCAGAAAAATATATAATTTACCAAAATCAGGTTAAATTATATTTTTAATAAAAGAAGAAAAATTCTGTGGATAAATGACATATTAAAAACAAATATACAATATCTTATATTCTTATTTTCATCATAGCATATCATACTTAATCAATTATAAGAAATGAAAGATCATTAGAAGGTATTGCACTACAAGATTCTAAAATATATTTTCAACTTCCTATTATTAAACTATTAGATACTTTCTTAAGTATAAACAAACATATGAATAGCAAGAGAATAGCAAGTCCAGAAAGAGATATAAGTATAATTAAGAATTAACTTTATGATAAAGTTGATATTTCAAATCAATGAATAAAGATTTAAACAGTGCTTTGAGGACTCATTTACTAATTAGAAATTAAATCATTTTCTTTTCCATTACATACAATGATTTTTAGGAGTTCTGCTTCTGACCAAGGTAGAGTACCAAAAGCCAACTAGCTCTTTCACCATTCATAATGAAAAAACTGCACAAAAAATATATGAAACAACTAAGAGACAGGAAACAAATCAGTGAGACTTACATTGCCCTGGATTTGTCTCTGCAAGCACAGTCCAGATCTAAGTTCATGGGGAAGATTCCAAAGAAAACAGTGATTTCATTGAATTAAAGAGTGAAAAGCTGGATTGAGGGAAGTTTAGGTAGCTGGAAATTACAGAACAGTATTCTACAGATGAGGGAGCTACACAGAAAAGGAAGTCCAGAAAGATGCACAGTGTTGCCCTTAATTCTTTGGCTGACTATGTGACTACTTTGTATATTAAAGACTTCAAAACTTTGTAGGACAAAGTTTTAAATCATCTAAAGAAATGGTGAGGTAGACCATGTTCATGAATTCGTAGACTTCTAATTGTTGAGATAATTCTACATAAATGAAATATGGCTTTAATATTTACAATTCCAACAAAACAAGCAGGCTTTTTGTGATAATTAATACGTTGATTCTAAAATTATATAGAACTACAGAAAACCAAGAATAGTTTTTAAAAAGAACAAAGTTGAAGAGCATGCATTATTTGACTTCAAGACAGTATAAAGCTGAAGAAATGAAGACAATTTATCTTTGGTATAAAGATCAAGCCATGGATCAAAGGAACAAAATAGACCTACACATGTATGGTTAATTGATTTCTGACAAAGGCAATTAAGTGAAAAAAAATGTAGTCTTTTCAATAAATGGTGCTAGAACAACTAGATATAAATATGAAAAAACATAAACCTTGACCGTTATCTTACAGCACACAAAAAGCTTATCTCAAAGTGGATTACACACATAACCATAAGACTTAAAAATATAGCACATCTATTAAAAAACATAGGACAAAATGTTTGTGATTCTGGAGTAGGCAAAGATAGGGGGAAATAGCATCATCCATTTTAGAAAAATTGGCAAGCTGGATTTCATTAAAATTCAAAACATCTGCTCTTTAAATGACAGTGTTAAGAAAATAGAAAAAGCAATCCACAGACTGAGAAAAAAATGTCCTCAATATGTATATTTGGAAACTGACTTTTATCATCAACATATAAAGAACTTTTACAACTAAATATTTAAAAGACAAAGCACTTTCCCACCAAAATAGACAAAAGACCTAATTAAGTACCTCACAAAAGAAGACATACTAATGACAAACAACTACATGAAACACAGTTCAATGTGATTAGTGATCAGTTAAATGAAAATTATAACCACGATAACTTACCACTATGCTGTAGACTGAATATTTGTGTCCCTCAAAACTCTTATGTTGAAACCTAATTCTGAATGAGATGGTATTTGGAAATGGGGCCTTTGGGAAGTGATTGGTTCATGAGGTAAAGTCTTCATAAATGGGATTAGTGCCCTTATAAAAGAGACCCCAGAGAGCTCTCATTCTCTTTCTGTCATGTGCAACAAGAAGAGTCATCTATGAGCTAGGAAACAGGCCCTAACACTAGCACCTTTATCTTGGACTTCATATCCTCTAGAGCAATGAGAAGTATTGATACATGTTTGTTGGTTCCCCAGTCTATAGTATTTTTGTTTTGGCAGCTTGAACTAAGACACACTATGCACCCGTTAGTATGGCTAAAATAAAGAAGATTAACAATACAAAGTATTTGTAAAAATGGGAAGCCCCTGGAACCCTGATACATTACTGGTAAGAATGTAAAATGATTTAACCACTTTGAAAAACTTTTTGGCAGCTTTTTTATAAAGGTGTACACATTCCATGCAACTTATTAATTCCATTCATAGTTATTTAGCAGTTGAAATGGAAACATCATATGTTCACATAAAGACTTGTATATGAAGATTCTTAGCAACTTCATTCAAAATAGCTAAAAACTGGAGCCACACAAAAAGTCCACCAGTAGACAAACGTATAAATAAATTTTGGTATATCCATATAACGGGATACAACTCAACAAAACAAAAATAATGAACTACTGATAGATATTAGAAAATATTTAGCTAGACAATTTTATACTAACAAAAGATTCAGACACAAAGAGTACATTGTGTATGATTTCATGCAGGACAAATCTTATTTATAGTGACAGAAAGCATCAGTAGTTGCCTGTGGCCAGAGTTGAAAAGAATTTGTGTTTAAAAAGGAGGGACTGATAAGAAAAAAAAAATCCAAAACTTGGAAAGAGGCAAATGAATGACTGCATGTCCTTTCAATGTCATGTTAGATCCTTTTATAGCACGTTTGTCTAATAAGTAATAGCTAACTCCTAGGGGCATGTACATTTGATTGTGGTATTTTGCCACTCTGTAAAGGTAGGTGTTGGTGAGTATAAAACTGACAGTGATGCGGATGATCCTGTTTCTATAGCAAGGCAGATTTTGTCCTGTAGATATGCAAAATATTTTTATGCCATAGAAACTCTTACATATCCTGTAGGGTATTGAAATTTTTTGTATGTAATTTATAAATCTTAATCTAGCATTCTTTCTTTCCATGGCGATAAATAATTCTATCTACCCTATAAATTTTTTAAATCAGCTTTACCATTTTATTGATTCCGTCAATAATGAGTTAAATACATCTTTGATATGTTATCATTTTTTTATTAGTTTCTGCTTTATAACAAAGTGAATCAGTCATACATATACATCTGTTCCCACATCCCTTCCCTCATGCATCTCCCTCCCTCCCACCCTCCCCATCCCACCCCTCCAAGCGGTCACAAAGCACCGAGCTGATCTCCCTGTGCTATGCGGCTGCTTCCCACTAGCTATCTACCTTACGTTTGGTAGTGTATATATGTCCATGCCTCTCTTTCGCTTTGTCACAGCTTACCCTTCCCCCTCCCCATATCCTCATGTCCATTCTCAAGTAGGTCTGTGTCTTTATTCCTGTTTTACCCCTAGGTTCTTCATGACATTTTTTTAAAATTCCATATATATGTGTTAGCATACGGTATTTGTCTTTCTCTTTCTGACTTACTTCACTCTGTATGACAGACTCTAGGTCTATCCACCTCATTACAAATAGCTCAGTTTCGTTTCTTTTTATGGCTGAGTAATATTCCATTGTATATATGTGCCACATCTTCTTTATCCATTCATCCGATGATGGACACTTAGGTTGTTTCCAGCTCTGGGCTATTGTGAATAGAGATGCAATGAACATTTTGGTACATGTCTCTTTTTGAATTATGGATTTCTCAGGGTATATGCCTAGTAGTGGGATTGCTGGGTCATATGGTAGTTCTATTTTTAGTTTTTTAAGGAACCTCCATACTGTTCTCCATAGTGGCTCTACCAATTCACATTCCCACCAGCAGTGCAAGAGTGTTCCCTTTTCTCCACACCCTCTCCAGCATTTATTGTTTCTAGATTTCTTGATGATGGCCATTCTGACTGGTGTGAGATGATATCTCATTGTAGTTTTGATTTGCATTTCTCTAATGATTAATGATGTTGAGCATTCTTTCATGTGTTTGTTGGCAGTCTGTATATCTTCTTTGGAGAAATGCCTATTTAAGTCCTCTGCCCATTTTTGGATTGGGTTGTTTGTTTTTTGCTATTGAGCTGCATGAGCTGTTTATAAATTTTGGAGATTAATCCTTTGTCAGTTGCTTCATTTGAAAATATTTTCTCCCATTCTGAGGGTTGTCTTTTGGTCTTCTTTATGGTTTCCTTTGCTGTGCAAAAGCTTTGAAGTTTCATTAGGTCCCATTTGTTTATCTTTGTTTTTATTTCCATTTCTCTAGGACGTGGGTCAAAAAGGATCTTGCTGTGATTTATGTCATAGAGTGTTCTGCCTATGTTTTCCTCTAAGAGTTTGATAGTGTCTGGCCTTACATTTAGGTCTTTAATCCATTTTGAGCTTATTTTTGCGTATGGTGTTAGGGAATGATCTAATCTCATACTTTTACATGTCTCTGTCCAGTTTTCCCAGCACCACTTATTGAAGAGGCTGTCCTTTCTCCACTGTACATTCCTCCCTCCTTTATCGAAGATAAGTTGACCATATGTGCGTGGGTTTATCTCTGGGCTTTCTATCCTGTTCCAGTGATCTATCTTTCTGTTTTTGTGCCAGTACCACACTGTCTTGATTACTGTAGCTTTGTAGTATAGTATGAATTCAGAGAGCCTGATTCCTCCAGCTCCGTTTTTCATTTTCAAGATTGCTTTGGCTATTCGGGGTCTTTTGTGTTTCCAAACAAATTGTGAAATTTTTTGTTCTAGGTCTGTGAAAAATGCCAGTGGTAGTTTGATAGGGATTGCATTGAATCTGTAGATTGCTTTGGGTAGTAGAGTCATTTTCACAATATTGATTCTTCCAATCCAGGAGCATGGTATATCTCTCCATCTATTTGTATCATCTTTAATTTCTTTCATCAGTGTCTTATAGTTTTCTGCATACAGGTCTTTTGTCTCCTTAGGTAGGTTTATTCCTAGATATTTTATTCTTTTTGTTGCAGTGGTAAATGGGAGTGTTTTCTTGATTTCATTTTCAGATTTTTCATCATTAGTGTACAGGAATGCCAGAGATTTCTGTGCATTAATTTTGTATCCTGCTACTTTACCAAATTCATTGATTAGCTCTAGTAGTTTTCTGGTAGCATCTTTAGGATTCTCTATGTATAGTATCATGTCATCTGCAAACAGTGACAGCTTTACTTCTTCTTTTCCGATTTGGATTCCTTTTATTTCCTCTTCTTCTCTGATTGCTGTGGCTAAAACTTCCAAAACTAAGTTGAATAAGAGTGGTGAGAGTGGGCAGCCTTGTCTTGTTCCTGATCTTAGTGGAAATGGTTTTAGTTTTTCACCATTGAGGACGATGTTGGCTGTGGGTTTGTCATATATGGCCTTTATTATGTTGAGGAAAGTTCCCTCTATGCCTACTTTCTGCAGGGTTTTTATCATAAATGGGTGTTATCATTTTTAAAAAATAGCCCTCTCCAAAGATCCCTGTGAGTTAAAATATTCAGATTACCACTTCATTCGTGCTGCCCATTACTGTAAATGTACCTACCTTGTCTCTGATCTTATTTAAGCACTGACACTTAGGTTACGTCATTCTGGATCCCATCACCCTTAATAAAGCCAGAGAATATATCTCACTGGCAGCATCTCCTATGGTCATCACTAGCCTACAGAATACAGTCACCACTAGGCTTTTTAAGGACACTGGTGGTCAATGCCCTAGTTAAGTGAGGATGTTTTAGGTCTCTTTAAAATATATAAAGATTAGGGAATGCACAGGTCATACATGATAAATATTTCAACACTCATATTTCCTTAGACTTTTGGATTCCTTCCTTTACATTATTCTAGGGAAGTTCCGGATATCAACCTCTTTCAATCTAAGTATCAATCAACAAAACAAATTATTAAAGCTCTTTCCAGCTGTTCAAGTTAATATATAAAATCTAACATAGCTAGCAAATTTACACATTTCAAAAACTGATACAATCTAATGTTACATTCTGTTCTCCTTGGTCTAATACTCTTAAAAGGCACTCCCACATCTATTCCTCAGGCATCTGCAACATACATTAGAAATTTTCTGCAATTTTTTTGGTAAATGAGTTATTTCCTCCCTGCTCAGACTTTGTACCTGGCACTCTGAAGCATGCTGATAAATAACCATAGTTATGAGTCCAGTGGCAACAAGGGTACTTGAAGGGTGTGGTAGGCAGGGTAATGGCCCACCAGTGCTTTCTACATTATAATCCCCAGAACCTGTGCATATGATACCCTACGTGGCAAAAGATGTTTCAAGTGTGATTAAGTTAAGGATATTGAGATGATTATCCTGAATTATTCCAGTAAGTCCAATGTAACCACAAGGTTCCTTAAAAGTAGAAGAGGGAGAGGGAAGGGAAGGTCAGCATGATGGGATTTGAGAAGGACTCAACCCCCACTGATAGTTTTGAAGATGGAGGAAGGGGATCATGAATTGCAGGTAGCTGGAAAAGGCAAAGAAATGGATTCTCTCCTAGAGCCTTCAGAAGAGAAAGCAATAAATTATCCTGGATTTTATGAAATGTAAACATAAATATCAAAAAGCATATATCAAGGAAAAAATCAGTCCATTATACAAATTTGAAGACTTATTTTTATATACTGTCTAAAAAATGTCTACTAAGCATCTTTTTCTAATCATGTTTTTGTCTATTTTTCTGTCTGTATAAGAGGTAACAGTATACTAAGTGGTCCAAGAGTTCTCCTTTCTACTCCCAGGAGCAAAAAAACAACAAATCTTTTCCCGCTAATTATAAAGGAGAATTAAATCAATTTAATTTTTGGCATTTCAACATTTAGTACTGATTTAAAATCCAACCATGGCAGGGAAACTTCTCTATTTCTTTTATACTAGCAAACAAATGGTGAAGTCAGGGACTCTCTGGGATTGACATTTCTTTAAGCTAGTGGATTTTTTAGGCCACTCGCAGTCCCTAAAGCCACTTAAGTAGTCATTGTTTCTGCCTGTCAAGCAAGATAGTTGTTAGCCTCTGTGAATATTTCCCTAATAGCTTCACCAATCATTTTTATCCCGGCTGCCAACCTGAACTTTCATTAGCAAGTGTGAAAAATGCTCACAAAGTAACATAAAGAGGTCCTGGACCAATTCAGTCTTTCTGAGTTTTTACTTATATCCTGTGAGAATTGTTACACTCCTAGGAAAGACTTTGGCAATCAGTACATATCTAATATTATTTTTCCCTCTCAGTAAAATAGTAATGTCTATTTTTCCAGGTTTTCAGCCAAAAGTCATGGAGTCATCTTAGCTTTTCTTCTTCTCACATTCCATATCCAAACATCAGCGAAGCCTGTTGGTTCTACCTTTGAAATGGAGTGAGAATCGCAGCCCTCTACAGATCCCACATCAGCCCAAGCATCACCATTTCTTGTCTGTTTTATGCTAATAGCCTCCCAATGTATCTGCCTGCTTCTACCTTTGTTCCACTATAGTCTATTTATACACCACACACATAGCATTTTTTTAAAACATAAGCCAGATTATGCCCTTCCTCAACTCAAAACACTCCAGTATATGCCCATTTTATAGAGAAAAAATTTCAAAATCCTTATTAAGGCCCACAAAGCCCTGCGTGTCCTGGCTCCTGGCAACACCTTAGATCTCATTTCTCACTCTCCTGTCCCAGTGCTCCAGCTGCATCACTTCTTTGTAATTCCACAAACATACAAAGCAAGCTTCTTCCTTGGCCTGAATTGTTCTTTCCTGAGATATTGTCCTGTCTCACTCTTTCACTTAATCTATGTCTGTACTGAAATGTTACTACATCAGGGAGGCATTTTTCTGACTAGCTAAAATAGCAACACTGTGAATTTCTCTTTCCCTTTCTTTATTTTTCATATTAGTTTGCATCATGAAACACACATACATATATATACATTTAAATGTATGTAGACATGGCATATATGTGTATGCATACGTATGTAGATAGAGATACATATATGTGTGGTGTATATACACAAAATCTTTACCAACCAGACTATACAACTGTAAATTCCAAGAAGATTATAAATTCCATGAGAGCAAAGACTTTGTTTTATTGATTGCTTTGTGCCCACGACCTAGGATAAGGTCTGACACATAGTAGGCACTTAATGAATTTTTTTAAATAAATGACTAAATCTCTACTAAAAGAATATAATCCAGATAAGAGCTTATACACACACATATTTAAGAGAAAAAGAAAGCCCAAGATGCAACAGAAAATAAGAGTATCTTTCAAAGCTCAGACATTAAATTGAAGGACATGAATGAATTTATATAGTGGGTATGTGAATAAAAGATGATGAAATATTTTGATCTGACTAGTTTGTTTCTGAATTTATGCTCTTGAAGATTCACCCAAGAAGCAGGTAACTGGAGCAGGGGCTGACAGATCCCAGGTGCGTAACTATGCCTCTTTTCATCCACTTGTCCTTACTGCCAGAAAAGGAATATGCACCACCACTGTCTGCTGTCCCCTAAAATTATTCTCCTAGTTATAGTACTGTCTGAACTTATGAAATTAGTGAAACCACAGTATGGAAATGCAAACCAGATTGGCTGGATGAGTTAATCAAAATTAGTCATTAGGGCAAGGGCTCTGACATTTTTCATCCTTGATTAAAGATTCTAACAATATGTTTCAAAATCTAAAATAATAAGATAAAATCTGTTCAAAGACTGGTAAAATTGTCTTGATATCTTTGAGTTTGTCAGGAAGCATCAAACTAAGACTAACTCAGGCAATTCATATTTGAGTATATCTCTTCCAGAAACCCTCTGCTTTACAATATTTAAGGGAAATTAGTTTAAAACAAAAAAAGGAGGTCAAAGAATCCATGTACATTAAATCCATTTGTGAATTAAATTGATAAATCATTACTGACACTAAGATAAGTTTAAGAGCGGTATAGTAAAACACGAGGCATTAAAAAGAGCATTGCATTTGGAAATGGGAGACATGGGTTCTAATTCTAACTCTTCACCTAATTTTCTGGACCTAATCTTTTGTTCAGTGTTGAACAAAACTGACTCTCAATTGCCTTGTTAAAAAAAATGTACTAGATACAAGCTTTTAAAGGAATGGAAAAGGATACAAGAATTATTCGGAGGATTTTATCAAAGTATCCATGACCTTCTGTAGCCTCCCAGCCCCTCACCAAGAGGCTAAACTTACACCCTTTTGTGAACCACTCCAGTTGTTACCTATAGGAGTTGGTTGTTTCCATCAAGTGTGTTGAGTAGGGAGAAAAATGGTTGAGGACCACAGGAAAAGAGCTCTTTTCAGCTCTAAAATCTCATTTGTTATACAGAAATAAACTACAGATAAGTCTTTAGAATGTACAAAATCATCAAGAAGATATTTATCCTAGAGGGATGATTATAAGGGTTCCTTTAAAAATTGCCCAAAGTTGGTAGCTATTTTCCTTGTTTATACACTCCAATTACAAGTATTCCCCTATATTCAATGTAACCATTGTTTCTGCTATAATTTAAAATCTCTATTATTCCAAAAAATTAAAATGTGTACTTAAAATACTAATAAAATTCCTCTTATTTTACTTGAAACTATTTCATAATTCCTTTTTCCATCTCTTCTTCTAATAATAATATTCTCTGGAAGAATCAACCTTAAATCTAAATTTATAAATTAAAAAGTTCCCATTAGTTCCAAATGTAAAAATTCTTCTAGTTAGATGAATACTTTAGGTAGCAGTTTACTTCTTTTTAATTCCAATTATATTCTATTTTATTTCCGGATTTACTACTTAATTTAATAATGGGAAAGTTGTGATATTCAGTAAGTATATGTAATCTGGAGAGAAAAAAACACTGGTGAGGAATTTTGTGGGTTTTATGACTGCTTTCTTGTATTTTTTATGATTTATCACCAAATTTTTAGGAAACAAGACTATAAGTGATCATTTGAATTTTTTTTTAATTCCAAGAAAATTCTTTAAAATATTTTTAAGTAGCAACACCAAAAAAAGATTTTCAATTATAGTTAAGACCACCAGTTATAGTTAAATAATCACGAAGTCTAGGTGCTGATGATCCCAACAAGCTGGAAGTGCTTCTTCTAACACAGGTGTAATCAGCAGCCACATTACTGGGCTGCTTTGAAGACAAAAACTTCTTTGTTGCTTCTTGGAAATATCTTTGTCTCTGGTTTGAAATTCCCATTAATAGAATCACTTATATTGGATTATGACACTGACATCAAAAGACCACTATTCCCTTGTGCATATGTTATATGAGTTGAAAATTGGGGAATTAACCCATTATTATTCACTTACAATGCAGCTGAGTTTTGTCAATTTGCTAATTGTCATCTTGAAAAACAGGAAGGAGAATGCTGAGGAAATTATCCTCATGAGAGAAGTGGAATTCAGAGAGAAGGTCTTGGGTATAGGATACAGTGCAATGAAGCTAAACTTGGAAAGTGTTCAACAGTGGGGCTCTGGGCATTCATCCTAGTTGTAATGTGAATAGGGTTGCCAGATAAAATACAAAACATCTTGGTAAATTTGAGCAAATATTGCAATTTGGGACATATTTATATTTAAAAATAATTCCTTGTTTATCTAAAATTCAAATGTAACTGGATGCTTTTATTATTATTATCGTTATCATTTTTGTTGTTTAGTAAGTCTGGCAAACATGGTATAAAGGCAACACAACTTTGGGTAAGTGGTTTGAGAAAACCACCATTGTCCATTGTCTTCTTGCCTTTGGATTTATTCTTGTTTGCAGCTACAACTAAAGGGAAAAAAATCTTCAAAATTTACCTTGCCCACAGAAATGTTGCTTTTTCTCATCAAAATTCATCCACATTATTACACTCGTTATACATCAACTCCTCCATTGAGTGTATAGCTTGTGTAATGTATTGCACCGAGCATGCACTATGATATAAAGAATGTAAAAAAATTCCTTTCTTTACTGAACTTACACTCTTGTAGCACAGCAAGAACAAGCATGCAAACTAGCAATGATATAGCAATAGCACAGAGCATGTTCTAAATATATAAAAAGAGAACTGAAAAGTACTGGCAGGTTTGGAAGAAAAAAAGTATTTACAGATTGTTTGAGCGAAAGGTTAAAAGCTCCATGAAGGCCTAAGAAGTGACTTATGTTTCCTGAGAATATGACACACTAGATATTGTCCAATCACAGAACACCTAGAAATGCGGGATAAAATATAGAAAACAAGCTTTTATAAGCATAATTTATCTCATTTGAGAGTGAGGAAATTCCCAATGGTGGCTAAAAGAGTAAGAGAAGAAAGAAAAGAGAAAGCACTGACAACCTGCATAGTATGCTAAAACCTCAGGATGATTCTTCAGGAAATATTTATTGATTTTAATAAACTAAAGGCTTGGTTTTTAAGGCACAGATGGAAGTAGGAGACAAGATCTTTGACATAACTATACACTGGACTCATGCAGGTAAAAAGGTTTAGTAGGAAAAAAATTGGTCTGACAGCAAACATAGACAATAAGGATAATTCTGTATCTTTAAGAACAGAAAGAACAATATAATACAGTGGAAAGAATTTCTGCTTCTCAGTAGGATGTAGAGAAATGCAAAAAATACAGACTTTTCATGGTAGCCACAAGAAAAATGACAAATAACAAACCTATACATAATAGTCTATGGGAATATCAAAGGCTGATGGATTCATGGAAGCCTTGAGAAGTTAAACCCCAGCAAGAAATGAACCATGCACAGAAAAGTAGTGGGCCAAGATAGCTTCCATGCCTGGGGTGCATGCCTTTTCTGGGTACAAGTGGGCAGTAAGTGGGCTTGTCATAGAAAGACTTGGCAGAAATGAGGAGAAACCAGCTTAGCTTTTTAAAAGTGTACACTGGCAAAGAGGATTAAAATCTGGAAGATCCCCAGATATCAATGTACCTGACAATTTCTCCCAAAACTCCCTGAATTTTGGTGAACACTGGCAATGGAAGAAGAGTATGAAACAGAATTCATGCAGTGTTATGCCTTCTGGGGTGCAAAGTTTCCAGAGCCCTGCTGAAAATGAATCCTCAGAGTCGTACCTGAAAAGGGCATTAAAAGAAAAGAAAATCACAGAACAATATCTGTCATGAATATAGATGCAAAGATCCTTAATATATAAGCAAACCTAATCCAGGAATATATAAAAAGATAATATATCTTGACTAAATGGAGTTTAACACAGAAATTCAAAGTTGGTTTAATATCAGAACATCTGTCAATGTAATCCACCATATTAACATAAGTCATATAATCATTTCAGTAAGTGCAGAAAAAACATTTGACAAAACTTAGCACCCACTCATGATAGAAATCCATAGCAACTAGGAATAGAAGACATCATCAGACTAATGAAGGATACCTGCAATAAATCTATAACTACTTAAGTAGAACATCAAATGCTTTCACTTGATATATGAAACAAGACAAAGATGCCCACTCTTGACACTTTTATCCAAAATTTTACTGCAGTCTTCAGAGATACAATAAAGCAAGAAAAATACATTATTTTAAATAATAACAATATGAAAGCAAGAGGTAAAACTGTGTTTATTCACAGACTGCATCATTATATATAGACTTAACTAATCTATAAAATGAATGACTAGAATGAATAAATGAGTTCAGCAAGGTCATAGAATACAAAGTCAATATCTGTTAAAAATCAGTTTTGTCTCTATTAGCAAGAAACAATTGTGAAAGGGATATTTTTTTAAAATAGCATTTATATAAGCGTTAAAGAACACAAAATACTTGGAAAGAAATTTAAAGTAAGAGATACCTGTCCTATATACTGAAAATTACAAAAGTCATCTGAGAGAAATTAAGAAAAACAAACAGGGATATTCTATGTTCACAGAGGGGACCGGTTTCATGAGAGGCTGCTACAAGGGCTTTCTCATTCATCTCTCCAGTGCTGGTGAGGAATGAGATTCTGTTTCCCTCTCCCTGATCCTTCCCTCACTTCCTTCAGTACCCTTGCAGGCTATAAAACTGCTTACCTACAGTATAGATATAAAAAATATCTAAGACACAGTTTTTGCCCTCAAGTAATTTATAATATTCACAAAAGACCAAAATTTCCTTGATTTTAGCAATGAACTGTACATATTAATTTTTCCAGTGTTGGCCCTAAAGGCAAAATAAATACCTCACAGGCAGGTCTTCCTCTACTTTGTCTATTAAAAAAATTCCATTGTGGACCTAGAGATTATCATACTAAGTGAAGTAAGTCAGAAAGAAAAATACAAATGCCATATGATATCACTTATATGTGGAATCTAAAATATGACACAGGTCTTCCCTGGTGGCGCAGTGGTTGAGAGTCCGCCTGCCGATGCAGGGGACACGGGTTCGTGCCCTGGTCCGGGAAGATCTCACATGCTGCGGAGCGGCTGGGCCTGTGAGCCATGACCGCTGAGCCTGCACGTCTGGAGCCTGCGCTCCGCAGCGGGAGAGGCCACAACAGTGAGAGGCCCGCGTACCGCAAAAAAACAAAAAAACAAAAACAACAACAACAAAAAACATAAAATATGACACAAATGAACTTATTTATGAAACAGAAACAAACTCACAGTCATAGAAAACAAATTTATGCTTACCAAAGGGGAAAGAGGGTGGAGGAGGGATAAATTAGGAGTCTGGGTTTAGCAGATACAAACTATTATATATAAAATACACAACAAGGTCCTACTGTATAGCACAAGGAACTATGTTCAACATCCTGTAATAAGCCATAATGGAAAAGAATATGAAAAAGAATATATATATATATACATATATACATAAACTGAATCACTTTGCTGTACACCAGAAATTAACACAACATTGTAAATCAACTATACTTCAATAAAAAATAAAATAAATAAAAAAATTTAAAACTCCAGTGGGAAACAAACAAACAAAAATCCTGTATTAAACAAGAGAAAAAGCAACAGGTTGATTATATTTTTAATGATGATTATAAAGTTGAAATCAATTCATTTGCTATCAAGTTAAAAAGAATGCAACTACCTTACTCAATAATAAATCAAGCAAAATGAAGTACAATAAAAATTTACTATGTATTTGATCAGATCTAATTAGCATTTAATATGTTGTTTAAAACTTTTTAATGGTGTCTTTATTGTGTCATACTGGAAGGTGCCTTTTGAACAGGAACTCAACTAGAATGAATGAACTCAATGCATTATAGACACGATATTTCAGCACTAATTTAATAAGGATATTAGAAATGGATAACTAGTAAGAGGTTTTCATTAAATCTAAATGGGTTCTGCAGACTAATAGGAGGCATAAGCTCAGTATGTAAGATTGAGCAGTTTCTAAATAGCCATCTCATTTGATTCTGAGATGCAAATAAATATATCCATGGATGAATGTAATTGTTTTAAATGTTGCTATTTGTAAATTAAAACCTAAAAAGTAGTGCTTCCAGGGACTTCCCTGGTGGTGCAGTGGTTAAGAATCCACCTGCCAATGCAGGGGACATGGGTTCAAGACCTGGTCCAGGAAGATCCCACATGCCATGGTGCAACTAAGCCCTTGTGCCGCAACTACTGAGGCTGCGCTCTAGAGCCCGTGAACCACAACTGTTGAGCCCTCATGCCACAACTACTGAAGCCCGCACGCCTAGAGCCTGTGCTCTGCAACAAGAGAAGCCATTGCAAGGAGAAGCCCGCACACCGCAACGCAGAATAGCCCCTGCTCACCACAACCAGAGAAAACCCGTGTGCAGCAACGAAGACCCAACACAGCCAAAAATAAATTAATTAATTAAAAAGTAGTGCTTCCACATTAAATGCTTAGTATAAATAATCAAGAGTAGATATTTAATTTAGATTTAGTATTATAGGACTTTTTTATGTGTTATGATGTTATTGCATCTCACAAAATATGTTCTCCAATTAATTGGGCTTGATACTGCAGTGTGTATCTAATATATGCAAACAGCCTGTGAGTTTGAATTTATACTGTCAAAATATTCATCTCTCTTCTCTGGAAGTATGAGCTTAGGTCACAGATGAGAAGACCATAATTATCGTTTGTTTCTTCCACTATTAAAGTATGAGTGATTTTGAGAAATTAAGCATTTCAGCACTATATCTTTAATTTTACACATTTTTGTGTTATACTCTACCATGTTTAAGAGGAGCTAGTTTTGAAAGGCTAATCTAAATCTTGAAAGTTTGTATAACTTCAGGACTCTATTGCTATTGCAGGTAGAATTAAATGAGGATTTATACAAGATTCACATATAAAACTCTAATCAAGACCTTTTTATTTTTAGTGTCTTTAATTAAATTCACTGTGAATAGGTTAAAATTCACAAATATTACTCTCAAGTAAAATGTATGTATTTTTTAACATATGTATCATATAATAGAGTGCGTGCATGATTGCTTTCAGCTTTTACTTATCTTTTTAGTGATACATGCTCCTAGATAAGTGATTTATCCGAAAGGTTTTACATAATGGCACAGAATACATGGCATTTCCATTCCCACACAATGGATACCTCATCAACTCTATTTAAATTTGAATGTGGGTATAAAGTTATTGTGATGAGAGGTAAGCTTTGTTTATGAATTTAAAACCATGCAGTTTTTTCATTCAGAAAGGCTTCTGTGACAGAACTGGTTAACTGTACAAAAAAATTCTGATCCCTCTTCACTAATATAAGAGTTCCCGTGGGAAGCCTACCCATCCGAAGTCTAACTGCCACCTTTAGGCAGTGACACCGACGTAATGTGAATCAAAGTGATGTCACCTCAGGCTGAGAAACAGCCCTGCTTTATTTACACTCTCTTTTCTTATTTACCAACTAAACGCAGAGGACTTTGAGGTCCTAAAGGATGGGGGAAACACAAGATGAAAGGAGCCTGAGGTCCTAAATCACTTGATACAGGCAAATTATCAACCAAGAGCAACTATATTGGATATTACTTGAGCAAAATATAATCTTCAGTCATATAAACCAAAATTTTGTTTTGTTTGTGCTGTTTGTTAATTTTATAGCACCTGGTATTATTTTAATTAATATAGATATTAGTAATTTGAAGTGGGATACTTCCTTTAAGAAATATTTTGCTGTGTAGCACTGGCTTAGTGATTAGGCAGTAGACAGTGAGGAAATTGATATTAGAAATGGAAAAGATGGATAACTATATTATCCAATAGCAAAATATTTGGTAAAACTATAAACATCAATACGTTGAAAGTTACCCAGCTTGTAGCTCTAGGGAAAGAGGTTAGAAAAAGTAAGAATGTTAATAGCATAGATTGGTTATTATCCCCTCCATATTTTGTATTTTCATGGATTTTTAATCTTCACATATTTTAAGCACCATAAATCATTAATATTATTGTTGTTTTTATGGACAATCTAGGTTTGGATTTACCCACATATTTATCTGACCTCCTGAATTTCCATATTTCTATCTGAAATTATTTTACTTCTGCCTGAAGAATTCCCTAAGTATTTCTGTTCATTCAGATCTGCTGGTGATGACTTCTCACTTTCTGTTTGTCTGAAAATGTCATTAATTATTTTGTCTACATTTTTGGAGGATTATTTTGTTTGATATAAACTTAATTCAGGCATGTCTTTTCTTTAATATTTTTAAGATAGCATTCTACTGATTTCTGGCTTCCATCATTTTCACTGACTAATTAACTGTCAGCCTATGAAGATGAAGTGTCTTTTTCATTTTTGCTGCTTTTGAAATTTTCTATTTGTCTTTGGTTCTCAAAGTTTTGCTATGGTATACCTGGGTATGATTTCTTTGTATGTATTCTGCTAGAAGTTTTTCAGCACAGTTTTTCTTCTAGTCATTCTACTGCATCTTTCATCAATGTTAGTAATTCTTAGCCATTATTTATTCAAATATTGCCTCTGCCACATTTTCTCTCTCCTTCTAGAACTCTAGATCATATCCATGTTTCCATAGGTCTCTGATGTTCTTTCTCTTTCAAGGATTCAAATTGGATATTTTCCATTGAATCCAGTTTCTGTTGTTTCTAATCTTTTATAGAGTTCTTAATTTTAGTCCTAAAATGTCAAAATTTTTTCAATTTCTAATTCTATAGTAACATTCTCTAACTTTTCACACATTTTCCTCTTTTTTTTGAACATATTAATTATAGTTATGTTAATGTTCCTATCTGCTAACTCTGGTTACTAGATTCCCTGTGATTCTGCTTCTATTGTCTATTTTATTTCTTAATTCTGATCCCATGATTCTATCTCATAACGTGCCCAGTGTTAATGAAATAGCACAAATTTTGTGTAAAAAACTGTAACTCCAGATAATATTGACTTCCTCTAAGGAGTTTTCTTTTTGCTTGTTTGTTTTGTTGTTTTGTTTTTTAAATTCTCTCTGCCTAGAAAATACAGTTGTATGGAATAGCTATCCTCTTAATCTAATCAGGGACTAAGCTAAGTAGAGTCTGATTACAGTTTTGTTAAGACTCCTCTGATTTTTACTCACTCCTAAGGTGAGCCCCTCATTATTTTCATCTGAGCTTCAGATGTGTTTACTAGTGCCTCTTTCTCTGGTGGATCTTGAACACTATTCTTGTATAAGAGAGGTAACAGTAGGCCAGGTCATGCAGGGACTTACATGCCATTGTATGAACTTTGGCATTTACACTAATTAAAATGGGGAACCCATGGAGCTTTTCAGTAAAGAAGTGACATGAAAATTAATTGTGTTTTAATGCATCACTCAGTTACTGTAATGGGAATAAATTGTAAACAAGACAAGAGGCAGGAAGACTATTTAGAAGTCTAATGAAATTGTCTACCTGTGGTGGTTCAAACAGTACTAGTTAGATACTATATATACTTTGAATTTACTGCAAACAGGATTTCTGGATGATAGAATGTGGGATAAGGGAGAAACAGAGCAGTCAAGGATGAATTCAACTGCTTCCCTGGTGTCGCAGTGGCTAAGAATCCACCTGCCAATGCGGGGGACACGGGTTCAAGCCCTGGTATGGGAAGATTCCACATGCCAGGGAGCAACAAAGCCCGTGCACCACAACTACTGAACCTGTGCTCTAGAACCCGCGAGCCACAACTACTGAAGCCCAGGTGCCTAGAGCCTGTGCTTCCCAACAAAGAGAAGCCACCACAATGAGAAGCCTGTGCACCGCAATGAAGAGTAGCCCACCCACTGCAACTAGAGAAAGCCCCCACACAGCAATGGAGACCCAATGCAGCCAAAAATAAAATAAATTAAATAAAGAAATTTTAAAATATTTTTTTAAAAAAAGGATGAAGTCAAATTTGGGGGCCAGAACAACTGAAAAGATTTAATGATATCAATCAAGATGCAGATGACTTTTATGGAGTTTGAAAAGAATGAGGTGGTGAAGAGTGGGCCAGATTGGGAATTCAGTTTGGGATTAATTAATTTTAAGCAGGTAGATATACAGTCTGATATTCAAGGGAATGATCTGGCTGGAAAGAAAAATTTGTGAGTGGTATTTAACCACTGAAATTGATATAAATAAAACATGAAGAACCCCTAAATGCATGGAATTCAATTGAAAATTGAGAATATATTTTTGAGTTTTTTTTCCATTTCTGTCATCATTTTAAGGCCATGTTGCCCATAAACAGCTGAGATAACTGCCTAAATTCCAATAAAAAAGAAAGTGGTTTTGCCAGAAGAAACGAGCTTATCAGCACTCAAATGGGAGAAAATTTGAAACTTTCAACACATATTTCTCAACTGTCAGTAAGGCCCAGGCTAAATTTGATGTGAAAGATGTTCAGAACATTCAAATTTCTATCTAGGAAGATGACTGGATTTTACCACCATAGTACATTCACTCTCTATTCTGTATTCATTTTAATCATTTCCATCAGTTTTTTTCATTACATATCAGTTCTTACAACCTAAAAATTTTCAATATGTCTTTATGTCAATAGAAGACAATAAACTAGTAATGACATAATTTTAAATTGTTTGGAAAGAAAATAAGCTGTTGTAATAGACATTAGGGTAAAACACTGAAAAAGGAAATACTAGATACCTTCTTATAATTGGGAGTCAAAGATCTAGAGAACAGCTATATATGAAGTTGAATGATTTTGACAACATTGTTAAATAGGTTGGTGATACTTGATTTGTTTTCAATTTCTGACCAGAATTGGCATTTAGAGAAAAGGAAGAAAATGTAAGATACATCTGCAAACATTTCAGAATGTCAGCCTCCTCATTTCAAATAAGCTGGATATAAAAGAAAAGAAATAAAGTTATTATTAGTTTAAGAAGGCCAATTTCAAAAGACAAAATATATGTGTGATATATGTATACGTATATCATTTTTCTTAACTATGGTGCCTATTTTGAAACTAAATTTTAAAATGAAAATTTAGAATGAATTACAGTATTTCTATAATTAGTAGACATGTTTATGTTCAGGATACTGAGAAATGATACATACAACATAGGCAAGCTCATCTTAAAAACTAATCCATGTACAATCTATGAAATATATTTGCAATCATCTATCACTCCCACTAAAAAAAATGATGGTTTTATGTGTGAGTGTAAGACAGATAGACTTTCAAAATTTTTTCATGGTAAAGAAAAGTAATAAAATATTTCTAGAAATGTTACAAAGCAATAATAGAATCTGTCCAATTCATATTTCCAGCCCATGAAAAGAAACAGAATACTTTTTTAAAAAACACAATAATATAAGTTTAAAGCTCTGCCTTCAAAACATATCCAGAATCCTACCATGCAAAATCTAGAGTCTGGATCACCATCATTTCTCATCTGTTTTAACAGCCTCCCAACTATTCTTTCTACTTTGTCCTTTTCTCAGCACAGCAACCAGAGTGATCCTTGAGATAATATGACTCTACTGCTCTCACTTCTCTTTCTAATATTCACTTCACTCAGTCACTCCTGCCTCTTGGCCCCCTTACTATCCTCCATCACCCCAGGCATACTTCTCTTCAGGGACTCTACTAGTTTCCTGTCTCCACCATACAACTTACTCCCTTCTTCTTTCAGGTTTTTGCCCAAATATCACCTTCCCAATGGGGCTTACCCTGAATCCACCATGCCCCCAATACTCCCATCTGCCTACCCCCTTCTGCTTCCTTTTCCATTGTGCATTCTTCTTCCCTGCTAGAGAGTGAGCTCTGAGAGGGCAGTAATCTTAGCTGTTTGATTCACTGATATATTCTGAATGCTTGGAATCATTCCTGCCACTTAGTGTTTATAGAAAACACTTCGTTAATGAATGAATAAAAAGTTCAACTTGAAGACATTATCAAAAATATTTTCTGAAAAAGAAGAAAATTTAAAACTGTCCAATATTATCCAAAAAAAAAAAAAAACAATCAAAAGACATCACATAGCATGTTATAGCTATTGCTTTTGGATTCCAAGCTCGTTTCACCACTTAATTCCCATACATACAAGTGATTCTGCTTTGCCTAAAATTGCTGAATGAGAAATCACAATAGCAGCAAAAAGAGAACTACAATTAAGTTGGGTTCGTTTTGGTAAAGAAATAGGAAGGAGGCAAAGTTGAAAAAAATAGTGTTTTGTTTACTAACACAGTGGGAGTGTTCTAATGGACACATTCTCACATTGTACATGTTTAGTGTTTGTGTTTACTTAAAAAGAATCAGAGTCCTCTGTTTCTTTTCTAAATTTCCTTATGACATTGCTAAAGTACTAATATGACATAATATGGTATTAAAGTACTGAATAGATTTAAAAAATAAGTCATTGAAAAGAAAAAGAAAAAGTTTTCAAACGTTAGTTTGTGGTACTGACAAAAATAGTTATAAGTAAGCATATTTCTTATTATTAAAATATTGCTTTTTAGATAAAATAATAACAATACTGACATATCAAAATAGGATAAAAACAGCATTTATATTTTCTGAAAGAAAACACTTTCAGCGTGCCAATCAGAAAAAAATATATATATACCTAATTGTATTCTTATGCCCCCAAATCATAATATAATAACAAATTTATATGAATATTCAGTCTACTTGACTGACTCAACAGAGTAAGCTATTCTCTCCATTTCTACTATAAGGATACTGACTAATGTCCATTGATTCCTGAATGCTACCAACTATTATCCCAGTGCCCTTACACTTCTGCTCAAAGAACTCATGCTAAAGAAAATCTTCAGCCAGAATGCATACCTTGCTCAAAGTAAAAAAAAAGAACTTGTGGTGGATGGCTGAAAAGACTGGTCACATATTTAGCCAGATCACATATCTTTTTCAACCTCAAAGAATTAACACTAGAGAAAAATCCTCTGAATGCACTGAATGTGGGAAGGTCCACAGGAATAGCTTCTAACTTAAACATCAAGGACCTCAGGCAGAGGAAGGACCCCACACTTGTTGTGAACCTGGGGAAGTGTTCAGGTAGAGAACATCCCTGATTTGTCATAGAGAGGATATAGTTATTTACTAATAAATATTTATTTATTTTCTAATCTACCTTTCCATGCTGGCAGGGATTCTCATCTGTTTACTTACTCTCATATCACCAGGACAAAGCTCAGAGCCTGGTACACTAAAGTACTGAAGGAGTTCAGAACATACCACTTTAGCATATTTTTTATTTTGAGCTGAAGGCACTTGAGAAACAGCAGATGCAAGAAGGGGTCTCTGACCTACCACTTTCTACCTAAAAGCAAGTCGTAAAATTTCCGATGAGAAAGATGTGTTTCCTGTACCATAGCGAGAAGAACATTCTTACCACCAGAGACTAGGAATCAACAACAAAATGGATCTATACAAACAAATCTGCTAAAATAACCTTTTTCTTCCATTAGTTTCCCCTGTATATTTCCTAATAACTGTACCACTGTCTTACTTGCCCCTAGCCCAAGACCATTTGTCTTGTCACATCCTTACAATTTATTATTCTTTATTTAAAGATATATAAGTTTTAAGACCTAATGGCATGTTTGAATCTTAATTTTTCTTTTAAAAACTCTCATGTACATGTAAAAATGTTAAATAAAACTTGTATGGTTTTTTCCTGTTAATCTATGTCTGTTTAATTCTTAGACCCAGCTACAGAAACTAAGAGGACAGAAAGAAGTTCTTCTCTCCTGAATAGTCAGTGAATACTTTTTAAATTGGATATGCTTCCACTAATAGAATTGTATGCTTAGCAAGATTCAGTTGAATTTCCTAACTGTTTATGCCAGTTGAACTTGTTACTACAATTATGTAATTAAATTAAATTTTATGCAAATTGATGAAATGTGATTGATGATAGGTGTGCTATGTAAAGTAAGTTAAATGCTGTGAAAGATTTCATAATTGTGAGTCACTAACATGTATTCTCTGCTGTATGAAGTATAGACAAAACTGTTAAAAGTTGACAGGAGACAAATCTAGAAGGAATTTGCTCTCAATATATTTTTTTTCAAGGGCATGGGCTCTCATTCTAATTTTAAGGAAACCAAAATAAAAAATTACAGAGTGCATTATAGACATGTTTATATAAAAAGGAAAAAGTAGAACTTCTCTCAGCCATTCCATCAAAGTAAAGGTTTTGGATTTCCATCAGCAGATTGGCAAATATACAAACTGACTTTTTAAAATTAAAGTGGAATGTTGAAATATGTATCTATATTTGTTTCTGATATTCAACTTAAAACAACTACTTCAGTTAGCTTTCCACCACCACTCCTGAATTGAATAGGAGGGATATTGTTACATAATGTATAGAACCTGTAACCTAATACAGACTTTGGAAAGCTTTTTTTGTAATTATTTCATGTTGTTGATGAAAGTAACCAAGTTTTGACAATCATAATGAAAGAGCATAAAAATATTGTAGTTTTACTTCATGCTTTATCTGCGGCAAACTATTAATATTCCTCTTCCTTTGGAAACATTATCTTTGATGAAAACATTGTTTATGTAAATAACTGTTCCAGACAACCCAAATTTCCAAGGAAACATGCTTCAAATTCTTCAACAGAATATGCAAAAGGAAACCTCTGAGTGAGGGACAATGCCTGAAATAATAAGCCATTTAAAGATAAAAAGAAACAACTGGCAAAGTGACTCCAGTGGCTTTGTTCAAAAGCCATGAAAATCATTCTCTTCTGCTCTACAGATTTTAGTACCCAGTATCAATATTTGCCTATTGTCAATGGGGGAGAGATTAAAAATAAATTGGGTTTAAATGTTCTTGAATTTGCATGGTGGTGCCTTTGCCCCTGAATGATATCCATTCAGCTAGCTGACTGTTGAGATTAAATTGCATTGTAGAGCAGTTTGTGACAGTTTTTAGCCTTCTTTCTATAGCTGAAATCAATGTGACTTCACTGATGAAAAATGGAAACAGAGACTATAAAAAATATAGAGGAAACTAGAAAGCTCCTGCTACTTGTAACATTATAAGTTGGTTGTGTATCCAGAATACATTTACAAAGATTTACCATTTGACCAATTAAATAATTATCTTATCACTATACAAAAAGAGGAGGATGAGGAGAAAGAGAAGTAGTAGTGCTACAAAACACAACTACCTCTGACTCCTATAAACCAAGCTCTCAACCATACTATCTACTACTCTACCCTTTTAAACTCATAAGTCTAACAAATAGGTCTAATTTTCTCTCCCCTAAACACACGATGCAATCACTCCTTTGCTGGTACAAAATGAACCAACTCATAGAATCTGTTTTGGAAGAGAAAGTTAAAGCCTTTGCCTATGCCCGCTCCAAACTGCAAAATTGGTTTTAAAGACTACCTTGTGAATCTAGCTTTTATTTTTCTTTAGTTTATAATATTTTGAAAGAGGAACAACAGAAAAAATATATATATCTAAAGAAGAGTCATGTCAAAGAAAACCAGAGCTGGAGAGTAAAGAGTAAAAACATTTTATTCAAGACTGTTGCAATAAAGGGAAAGAGACCTCAGTAAAGAACTGGTCTCAATTCCAAATCCAACAAGTAGAAACTGGAATTTATAGTCAAGGAGCTGAGGGTGGGGGGTGGAGTGGCAGTGAGTGGAAAATTACTAAGAGGAAACATGAAGATTACCTAAGGGAGGATTCTAGCTAAACTGACATAACAGAATTCTTGATGAAGGTAGGCCATGATGGTCAGATAACACCTGGGCGATGGCGAGAAATGAAGAACCTGATCAGAAACCAAAGGTGATCAGATACCCAGAGTAGGGGATTCTGACTAAACCAACTTAACAGGGTTCTTGCTAAAAGTGGGCAATGCAAAGAAGAACACAGAAGTCCAAAAATCAAGGCCTCACCGGACAGTATTCAAAGGAGTCTGACTAGGGACTTCCCTGACAGTCCAGTAGTTAAGACTTTGCCTTCCAATGCAGGGGGTGCGGGTTCGATCCCTGGTTGGGGAGCTAAGCTCCCACATGCCTCGCAGCAAAAACCCAAAATGTAAAACAGAAGCAATATTGTAACAAATTCAATAAAGACTTTAAAAATGGTCCACATCAAAAAAAATCTTTAAAAACAAAAAAAAACAAAAGAGTCTGACTAAAGTTTGGTCAAAGAGAGACTCTTTGTCAGGCCCTAGGAGTAGGCAAGGGAGAATTTTTTTTATAAACAGCACTGGTAGAATTTTGCACCTTTTGCAAAAATAAGGTGACTTCTCTTATGGAGTAGTGAAATAGAACATAGAAAAAGCAGGCATGAGTGTAAAGAGCAAACTAAAATATTCAGAAAAGAGAGCCAAAATGCTGTACCAATATCTACTGTGAGATCAAGTAGGAATGGATAAACACTAGTTAGAGTATGTCGACAAGATGGTTGGTATCTGAGTTTGAAATCCCCCTGAAGCAAACCCAGAGAAAAGAGCTAGAATAAGTAATTTGCTTGGGAAATGGTCCAGGTAAATATCTATAAAAGAGTGGAGAGAAAAGAAAGGAAAGGAAGCCAACAAAATATGTAATACAAGTTACCACTATGGGCAACTGGAACTAAACCCACTAAGTAACTATGGTAGATGCTGTAGAACATGCTTTGGAGTTATCCCAAATGAGGGGCAGGAACCTGTGATGGTTACACACCATGTCATATCCAGTTTTCTGTGGACTGTTTCCAAAGGCATTAACATTCTAGTACTTTTCGTTTGTACTGCATTTAGGTTAAGCAAGATACTACAGCCATAAAGTGCCCTCAACAACTCTTAGGAGAGTGAAAAAGCTTACAATTCAATAGCCAGATACTAAACAAATTTAAAAGGAGCTTAAAAAACCTGTAGCTAACTTTCAAAAATTATCACAATACCAAGAAAACAAAACAAAACATGGGTCAGGGCAAGAAAGCATGATGAAAGAGTGAACATTAAGCTGAATAAACATATACACAGGTCAAAATAGTACAAAGGGTACACCCTTTGATAAGCTCCCTTGATTCATAGTAATGACAAATGAAAACAGAAAAACTAAAATTACATAGCCATACTGAAATTCACAGCAAATATCTCCATTGACCAGAAATGTAATGTAAATGCAAAACAGTGTGAGAGCATGATGTTTCAGGACAAGGAAATAGACAAAAAGACATACAACCTTGTGACAGGAGGCTGAACCAAATTGATCACTGGCTTTCTGAATAGATTGGCATTCCCTGTATCACCACTGGGCAAGGAAGTATTGATTGTCATTACTTGACTTGTTTCTGAAATAGACGATCAAGGGCCAGCTAGAAGCAAATTCAACATCCTGAGTGGGGAAGTGTGACAGAGTGGGAGAGAAAGAGAGAGAGAGGAAGTAAAGGAGGGAGGGAAAGAGAAAGGGAGAGAAAGAAAGAGGGACAGTAAAAATAATACACATAAAGAAATATAATGTTAAGAGACAGCCAAGAAAGTCAATAATTAGAAAATAAATTCATTTTAACTAATTTAAGTTTATTGTTAAAAATTGGGGCAAGGATTTAAAAATAAATATGTTGAAGACTTTCAAGGGAAAAGGGAGACACAGTTCCCTTTAAAATTTCAAATTTTTGAATTCTTAAGAAATAAATTAAGAATATAGAAAATATCATTTAAATATACTAAAAATGAAAAATAATGTTAAATTAAAATACAATATATGTAATTAACATAGAAATGGAAACAAATATACAGAATGGCTAGGAAGGTGAGCATAAGGAAGAGTCTCATCCAGAATACAGTTCAGAGAAGGAAAATAAATATGACAAAGCAGTGAAGAAATATGGAGGATGGATTGAAAAGCTAAAATGCTGGTCCCATAGGGAGACTGATAAATATGCAACATTTGAACACATAACTACTTGAGAATTCTCCAGAACTAAAGAAAAGCATGGACCCTCAGATCAAAAGTACACTCTGATTTGTTGGTAACTTCTATACATAGACACAGTGCACTAATACATACTATAGGGCATCAGTGATAAAGTGACACTCCTGAAAGCTACCAGAGCAAAAAAGACAAATTACTTACAAATGACAGACAGAACACATACTTCTCATCTGCAGCAAAGCATTTCAAAATTCTATAGAATAATTATATACAAGGACAGATAGATGGGAAAAAAAAGAAAACTGCCAAGATAGAATTTATACTTAACAAACTATTATTCAAGAGTGAGAAGAAAATAAAGATGTTTCAGACATAAAAATATCTAAGATCATTTACCCACTAGCCATTCTCTTAAAAAAAATTGAACCATGTATTTTATGGAAAGAAAAGTGAAGAAGGAGGTAAGGTAGGGAAATGATGAGCATTGAAATTGATAAAAATACTCTAGTAAATTCAACTAACTACCCTTCAAAAATAAAAATTTTGTCTTTTAAAGTAGGAAATTAAAATTCTTAGTTAAAATAAAAAGGTGAGGCAGTTTCAGACATTGTTCAATGAGCTAATCGTGCTAAGATCTTTATTGTTGTGTGTTTGAAAAACAGAAGTTCTAAAAAATTATAGATTTGAGTTTAAAATTGTAGTTATTTATGTTAATTTAGGATTAAACAAAACAATAATATTTAACTGCCAAATTCATACATAAAAAAATTTAAACAAATATATATATTCTACCTTTAAGCATCATGCTTCAAACAAAACCACAAAGAAAGTTTGAAAATAAAGAGGTTAAAAAGATACAGTGTGCAAACAGAAACAGATACAAAGGTGTTGAAGCAATATTGATAGTAATATAAGGGAAAACAGAATTTTAAGCAAAAAAAATTAATAGGAATAAAGGTTGCTATACAGTCACAAAATTAATAATCATCTTCTGAGAAGAAAAAATAACCATAAAATTGTATGTACTTAACAATACAGGCCTGAAATGTAAATGTAAAAATCTGCCTGAATTATAAGTAGAAATTTAAAAATCCACAAACATGATGACAATTTTTGACAAACCTCTATCAGAAATAGATAGAATAAGAATAAAACACATAAGACAAACTATAAAAGATTTTGATAGAGCGTCTTAGGATTATTTATTAAACATATGGGAGCAGGCACTCAATTAATTTTCCTCAAATTAATTCTTCTCTTCCCCCTTTAAAATAGAATTACCACTTTTTTCTGAGCATACATGAACTAATTGTTTTTGCCATAAAACTCAATAATCAGTAGAAAAACTGAATAAACCAATTACAATTAATGAACCTGATTTTGTAAATATATATATGTGTATATGTATATATATACATTCACACATATTTATTTACTTAATTTTCAATCAAAGAGGTAATTTCCATAAAAAATTCAAGGAAAAGATCTCAATCATATGTAAAATGTTCCCAAGATAGAATACTTTCCAACTAATTTTATGAGCCTAGTGTAGTCTTGATGCTAAGACTGGACCAGGACAGTTAGGAAAAAGGAAAATAGATATCAATATCTTTTATAAGCATATTTGCAAAAATTCTAATATTAGCCAGTCACAGTCAGCAGTATCTTACACACATATGCATACGTACACACGCATACACACACACACAAACTTCTAGTTTGGTTTTACCATAGGATAATTGAATGTTAATGTAAGATACCATTTTCTCATATCAAAAGAGTAAATCCATAGGTAAATCTCAATAGATAAATACATTTGACCAAATTCAGCATTCATGGTTTTTTTTAATTATAAAAATAGAATTAGAAGAGAATTACTATATCCTGGAAAAAGACATTTTAAAAAATTCGTAGGAAATATCCTTGACATTGAAGTCAGAAGAACAAGCAGACCTGATATCACTATCCTACTGAACATCATACTGATGGCTTCAGCCAATTCAAAAAGACAAGAAAATTAGAGAGTTACAAGAATATGAATTGAGAAGATAAAAGTGGACATATTTTCATAAAACATGGTTGTTTAATTAGAAAATCAAAGACAATCTAGACTCATAATGTTAGAAACAATGAGGCATTGAAAAATTATTATCAGTAATCTTCCATTATAAAATAATAGAAAATGAGATTCAATTTGCAATGTCAACAAAAAGTAATTTATAGTTTCTTTGCAATTCTAAACAAAATCCTGACAGAATTTCATGGAAGTTGATTTTATATTCCTCAAATTCATATGGAAAACAATGATTCTACCAATAAAAAACAAAATTTTGAGGAAGAAAAGTGGAGATGCTGCCCTACCATTATAAAAACTATAATCATTATGGCAATTATTACCTCAATTATAAACAAATAGATAATAGACAGCCTAGAGATAGATCTCCACACATATGGAAAAGATATGTAACAGAGGTAATGCAAATCAGTAGGGAATAATAAAAAATCCAATACTGAGTTTGTCCAAGTGGTTGTCTGTCAGGATACTTTGAGAGCATCCTTCTCTGTTTATCAGATCAAACTTGTTAATGTGCTGTATCTTTACTATTTATTTTGTCTCCTTGAAATATGAATTCCTGTTTTAAAATCTACTCAGATAGTATATTTGTTCATTTATCATTTAAATGTTTTCATTTTATAGCAAATTTAGTACCTTTTTCATATTTAAAAATGCATTTTGCTTAAAAGTCTAAGTTGTCTGATAATAATATAGTTTTCTTTGCTTTAGTTTTTTTGGGTTATCTTTTTCAATTTTTTTAATTTTGTGTCTTTATAATATTAAACATGTCATATAAGCAGCAGATATTCTGATTTTTACTCATTTTGATAATTTTTGTGTTAACTAGAAATTTAGTTCAGTCATTTATATTTATTGTGATTATGGCTGTGTTTAGATTTACTTGTATCACCTTCTTATGTGTTTTTATTATTTTCCTGTATATTTTTTCTGTTTCTTTTTTGCTTTTATAAATTTCTAGCCTTCTTTTGGACTAGAATCTTGTTTTCCTCATTACAGTCTCCTATTAGTTTGGAAATTATATGCTTAGAGTGTAACCCATTTATATTTGTTGTGATTACTGCTGTGTTTGAATTTATTTATACCAACTTTTTATGTGCTTCCTATTGTTCTGAATTCTGTTTTCCTCTTTCTTTTTTACTTTTACTAATTTCTTGTATTCTTTGAGATTGGTTTTCTTCATGACATTTTTCCTTCTACCTGTTAGAAATTATTCTGTCAGTATACACTTTTTTAGTCACCTTTACAATTTTAAGAGGCATAGCTAACAAAGTCTAACGTGTTGAATCTTATCGTGAAGTCTACTGTTTCATCTGACTCTCTCCTATGGTCTATTATCTGTGTGTGTGTGTGTGTATGTGAGAGAGAGAGAATGAGATATTTTAAATTTTGCACTCATATTTTTGTGAACTTAATGTGAGGAAATTCTTTGAGGACTTTTCTGAAGTTGTATTTCTGCAGAGAAGAATTGTGTTTGTGTTTGGAAATTGCCTGGAGGCACTAACAATCCTAGACAATTTTAAACTATATTCTCCATTTAAATGTTCTAGATCAACACAGTGTGACTTGGATCTCAAATCTGCTTGAGGGTTGGTTTTTGGATATGAATTCTCATATTATTATTTTTTCCTTCTTCCCAGAACAAAAGTTGAGACAGGAAAATGCCCTTGCTGCCCTCTTCAGCATTGTGGTTCTTTTCTCTATATCTTTATAGAGTCTCAGCTTTATGCAAATGTCTCCTATAAGACTCTGCATCCTGCATAAGTTCTAGGCTTTATAGCCTATTCCCTGCATCATGTGCCCTTCCAAAGATAAGCTTCAGATCTTTCAGAGTGAAAGCAAGTTTCAGCTCTTCCTTATCTCCAGAGGTTACTGCTTTCATTTTGTGTTTGTCCTTTTTAAATTCCTTTCCTTTGTGCCACCTAAGCATTATATTTCAAGATATTTACATATTTTTAAAGCATTGTAATTATTTTGTTTGGGAGGGTCGTTTAAGGTATCTCACCCACTATATTTTTGGAAATAGTAGCAAACCAGTATTATACAATTGAGATCAATTAGTTCTTTTTTATTTTCTTAAGTTCCCAGTAAAAGCTCACATTAAATTTTATAAATCAAACTCTGAAATAAATTAGACCAAGTGAAATTTCTAGAGATAATTATATTAGTTCCAGTTAGCAGCCTAAATGTACATTAAAAAAATCACTAAGCAAGTTTTAATACATGGCTTCAGAATAGGGACTAACCCTGCTTGAATAGTTCAGTAAGCTTGAAGTTCACAAGCCAGGACCAGATTTCCCTGTTCTTGATGTTTAAAAGTTGCTAGATAAGATATTCCTGTTTGCCATCCTTAGTTTCAAATAATAGGAGCTGGAGGCAATCTAGTCTTTGGAAATTTATATTCCATCCATTTTGACAAACTTAAAATTTTGTACACATTCTGAGGTGTGTAGTAAAGCCTGGCTTTCTAATTTGAATTTTCTTGAAATAGAGTGGGCAGTCTAATCAGGGAGAAAACTGTGAACGTTGTTTTCTTTCTTTTGTTTTTGACCATATTTATTATTCCTATGGAAATTGGAGCAATTTTCTAAGTCTATTTAATCTCTCCTGTCTCTGAGCCTTCATAGCAATTTGCTAGAACTTCTGTTCTTATTCTTACAGTCTGCCTTAAGGTAGAGCTGTTTGTGGGTTTATCTTAGGCCCAAGATGAATGTTAAATTTCTAGACTATAGGGGTCTCTGCATTTTTTTCATACTGCTGGAAACCTTCACAGAATTGCATGTTGTAGATGTTCAATAAATGATGGGTGAATGACAAAAAAAAAAAAAAAAAGAAAGAAATAATTGGGCTTCCCTGGTGGCGCAGTGGTTGAGAATCTGCCTGCCAATTCAGGGGACACGGGTTCGAGCCCTGGTCTGGGAAGATCCCACATGCCACGGAGCAACTAGCCCCATGAGCCCCAATTACTGAGCCTGCTCGTCCGCAACAAGAGAGGCCGCGATGGTGAGAGGCCCGCGCACCGCGATGAAGAGTGACCCCCACTTACCGCAACTAGAGAAAGCCCTCGCACAGAAACGAAGAGCCAACACAGCCATAAATAAATAAATAAATAATTTTTAAAAAGAAATAATAAACAAATAAATACATAAATAAAATAAAGGTTGCCAGATCAGAAATCATGAGAGGAAACAAATTTAAATTGAGCTTGCTATTTTTTGACACTTTCAACAATATTTATTTTTTATATTCTGGCCTCATAAACATAATAATAGCAAAAGACCATTTGATAATTATTTCTTGTTAATAAATAATTCATATAATGAAAATTTGTTCATTCTAATTACCATGACAAAATATTCAGAATTAGTCATTTATTTCATTGAAATTAGGTGTTTCTATCTATGGTTTAATAGATTACTAATTATATAGGGGTATGTGTTTCATATTTTAATAAATCCATTTAACTTTGTACATTTGTACTATTGTAATGTCTGGCTTGCCCAATCAATAGTTTTCATTGACCAAGAAGAGTTGCAAAAAGTAAATGTAAAAAATCATCCTTCAGGGCTTCCCTGGTGGTGCAGCGTTTGAAAGTCCACCTGCTGATGCAGGGGACACGGTTTCGTGCCCTGGTCCGGGAAGATCCCACATGCCGCGGAGCGGCTGGGCCCGTGAGCCATGGCCGCTGAGCCTGCACGTCCAGAGCCTGTGCTCCGCAACAGGAGAGGCCACAGCAGTGAGAGGTCCGTGTACTGAAAAAAAAAAAAAAAAAAATCATCCTTCAAGCTAAGATTGTGAATCTCAATTCACTCATCCAAAAAATTAAAAGAAAAAAAACAAATGTCTTATGAAGATCCTTTTCATATTCCATTAATTTCGGTGAAGTAAGATATTATGAAGGAATTAGTAGGAATCTCACCATGGCATTTATTTAGAAATATTGCAATATTGAAATAACGAAAAATTATTAACAGTTAAAACTCAGACTTCCTCTGAATTTCCTATGTATCAGTGTGGGTATGAAAAACTTTCATTGTGAATGTGAAATAGTTATCTGTGTCTTTTGTATTTGCTGATCTCTTCCTTAATTCATCTGTTCACCAGTGTTATTCACTGTGTGAATCTGAGTAGAATGTAGAGCCATTCAGAATTGCTTTCTACTTTGTTTACTCAGTTGATAAGTTTGAGCAAAGTTTGATATGTCAAGAGGCAAACTTATAAAAGAAAAAAAACAACAGACCTTAGAATATTTTGCCAAGACAACAGCACTATCCTTCGACTACTGATTAAAATGAAGTCAAATGAAGAGCCAAATAGAATTCAGTAGCATTGTATCCATATACATTTTGGTAACAGATTTGATCTGATTGTTCAAGATTTAAGAATTTTTCTCAGGGGACTTCCCTGGTGGCGCAGTGGTTAAGAATCTGCCTGCCAGTGCAGGGGACACGGGTTCAAACCCTGGTCCAGGAAGATCCCACATGCCTCGGAGCAACAAAGCCCGTGTGCCACAACTACTGAGCCTGCGCTCCACAACTACTGAAGCCCGTGTGCCTAGAGTCCGTGCTCTGCAACAAGAGAAGCCACTGAAATGAGAAGCCCATGAACCTCAACGAAGAGTAGCTCCTGCTCGCTGCAATTAGAGAAAGCCCGCGCGCAACAATGAAGACCCCAAACAGCCAAAAATAAATAAATAAAATAAAATATATTTGTAAAAAAAAATTTTTTTTTCTCAGAAAGATGGGAAATGATAATGGTTGAATAGTGGACATGTTATTCACTGGTATCTAACCAACCACTTGGAGGTATGCTAAGTACATAACTCTGCAACTCTCTGCATACATAACCAGTGCTCAAGCCTGAAATCAAAGGAAGAGACAATAATATAGTACACATGATATTAGAATATCATGTAGAATATAGAATATCACACCTATAATATTATTGTTTCTTCCTGCTGATGAAGATGATAGGTAATAATTAGAGTATTTACTATGAGCCAGGTCTTTACCATGAATCAGTTTCATTTACTTCTTCAAGAGCCAATGGAATAGTGACATTAACTCTATTTTACAGAGGAGGATATTTCCCAACCTACACCATATCAGTCTCCTTAGTTTAAAAAAATATCAGTTTTTAAAAATCATATGATTGATATAATTGTTCTTTGTGATTAAATTATGAGGACAATCTCTTCATAAATAATGTAAATTGGATCATTTTATTCATTTTTCTTAACCTCTTGGCCCCTTCATCTAGAGCAAAAAAAAAGAGAGAAAGAGAAAGAAAGTAACCAAATCAAAGTGTCACCCACTTAATCCAATACCAATCATTCTAAGAGGACAGTCTTAAAGACACATATTTGGCTATCTAAAATCACTGACTCTTAAATTAAGCCAATAAAAAATTATTATGAGAACAGTGGCACAAAAGAAAGAATTTGAATTGTACCTACAATTCAAGAGGAAATACTTTTCTAAATTAAATATTTTCTAATTATAAAAGTAATATTTTTAAATTGGAAATGTACAAAAGTATAAAAAGGAAAAAAAATCATAAAAAAATCCCACCTATCCAGGATAAACAACTGATAACATTTTGGTACATATATCCTTTCAATCACATAAATATATACATGCTTTTTAGGTTTCTTGTAAAATTGGTTATGTGTTGTTTTGCAATCTGATTTTTTCACTTAATAAAAATATTATAACATTTTCCTCTGACAGTAAGTATTCTTCAAGATGATTCTTAAGGCTACTCATTATCCAATCACATGACAAATATATTCCAGCAATCCCTTATTATTGAACAGAGATTATTTCTACTATTTGTAATAAACATTCTTGAACATAAGTCTGTGGGGATGCCAAGTACTTTTCCTTAGGGTGAATTACTAGAAGTGGAATTTTTAGCTCAACAGATACACATTTTGGTCTTTGATATCTGGATCTTTTTCACTGGTTCCCTCAAAGTAAATACAAATGTGGCTATTGCAGTGTGATAACACAAATTAGGAGGAAGTTTGGTGTTTTCCCGCTTTACCCTCCAAATGATTCCTCCTATAACTGCTGGGCTAGAGGAGTAGAGCGAGGTATCACAGTTCTGTAGCCCCCCTGGTGGTTGCCCTCTAATCATGCAGTCTTCCTGCTCTTTTCCATAGCCGGGGCTCAGCGGCCCTGCTTTCTTCTGGACTTCAGAATACTGGTGCTTTTTTTACTTGTCAGCCAACAAGAAAGCTCTCCCTTTTTCAAGACCTTGCTCTTTCACAGGAAATTGGGCCCCGGGTGATACAGTTCTTTCCTTTCATATCCCTGGCCTTTTTCACAGGTAACAAAGGCAGGATTGAGGATAGACAGATTTCTGGTTAGGGGATGGTCGAGCATGCCCCATGCATGGACCCTAGGCACAGACTTCCAGCTGAGCATCTACTTTCCAGTTCCCTGCAAGCAGGAAAGTTTGGATGACCAAAGAATGATGACCTCTAGGGGTCAGTATTGCCTAAAACCACAAGCTAGCTTGACAACTGTAGCTGACCCAGACTAAGGACTGCCCTCTGGAAAAAATGGTGTTGCTAGAACATCTGTGTATTACGGTGTCTTTCTCCACACGTTTGCCAACACCATTATTTTTTTCTTTTTCTTTCTTTTAAACTAATTTGAAAGGCAACAATAGTATCTTATGTTGTTTTAATTTGGATTTCTTTGATTACTAGTTATGTTGCCCATTTTTAAAATTCTGATTTTTACAAACAAAATGTATCTTTTAGAAAACACACTCACACCACTTAAAAATACACAAAGAAAGTACAGTCTGTCATAATTTCACCTCCAGAGGAAACCATTTTATGTATATGCTACCAGAATGTCTCCTATGAAAACATACTTATATACACAGATAAATATCCTTTATGCCTAAACACACAGATCTAAGCTTACCTCGCTATTTTTACTAGCTACTCAAGATTTTACACAATGAACACCATAACTTATTCAGCTAGTCCTATACTGATGAACTTTTAGCTTGTTTCTAATTTTTCACATGACTAACAGTGCTACAGTGAATGTTGTTTTACATAAACCTCAGTGCACTTGTGCAAGCTCTAAGATAAATTTCTAGAAGTGTAATTATTGGGGCAAAGAGTTTGCACACTACGTTTGATAGAATGAAATTACGCGAGGTCAGAGATTTTTGTCTATCATGTTCACTGCTTTAACCTCAGTGCCTAAAACAGTAATTGGCACATTTATAAGCACTTAATGAATATTTGAGTGAATGCTTGAAAATATTTTGCCCAATTCTCCAAAATTTTTCACCAATTTACCCAACTGTTTATTAAAAGACCTTTTTGTTACACAGTTCTCATATTAGAGCCTGGTGAACCTCTCCTGAAGCCTGAGTGCCACAAACAGGATGAGAATCACCGGAGTCACAGAACGTGCACACAGCCTGAAAGTAGAAAGACCTTGGTAGATTCAATGCACAACAATGTGAATGTACTTAGTGCAACTGAATTTTACACTTAAAATGATAAAATGGTAAATTTTTGTTACATATATTTTACCACAATAACCAAAAAAGTAGATTCTGTCATTTACTGAATAGGTGACACTGGGCAAGGATCTTAACCATGTGGACTTTTAATTCTTTTTCAGCATATTGGCATAAGTCAGAACTTGGTTAACAGGACATTAAAATTGAACTGTTTTATCTCAGTTTTCTGCTAAAGCCCTGAGACCACATATCAAAGTCAGGTGCAAGACCACCAATGAGATTTGCAGAAAATGGTGAGAGGAACTGATTTTGTGGTTCTTCAACTCCCACCCATACTGAGTGTATAAAAGGGCTGGAGAATTTTGGAGAGTTGGTGTGCTAAGCTTCTCCCCTAGGAAAAGGAATTAGGGGTTCATTTGTCTTCATGTCAAAACCAAAGAGAAGGCCTTTGAAGAAACCATTTAGAGAGAGTGATGTATGTCTAAATATGAAGGGGAGACAGGAACTCTCCCTCGAGGAAACAACTGCTGTGAGACTCTCAGCAATGTGAGGTGAAAGGAGAGGAGTCTGTGAGGAACTCGCAAAAGTGCCTTAAGAGAAATGGGTAGTTTGAAACAACATCAAGTCCCAGGGAGCTGAACGCCAGCTCATGAAATCATCAGTCAAGAAAGAACTTTCCTGCTCATTTCTTCTTTTCTCTCCACCAGCTAGCTGCAAGACCACAGGAGGGAGGAAGAAGGATTTACTCAGAGAAAACAGGAAACAGAAAGTCTAAGAGCAGACAGAAGACAATATAAAGTTGGGCAGGTGAATGCTGTCTATGGCTTCGTCAGTCTTAGAGTTTCTAAACTCAAAAAATACTGAGGGTGAGTGAAAATGCTGTGGCAAACATGGGAAACTGGCAGATTTCATGACCTGACTGATGGCAGAGCAAACAGCACGTGGCGATGCAGTGAAAGAGATGCCTTAGTGGGCTTCTAGATTGCAAGAGGATGCTTGCTCAGCCCCCAAATCAAGTTTTAGTCAACTCTGAAAATGAAGTGAGGAAAATTTAATTTCCTATACCAAACTCAATTTTGCAAAAGATTATTTGAACCTTTCAAGTACAATATACAGACTGCCATCTAGAAATTGACACAGAACAGCTACCTTGGGCCAGCAATGGGACAAGCCTCATCACTTCCCTTCCCTTTCTGGAAGTTCAATTTGGGCTTGCTCTCTCTCTCCCTTTCTCCTAATCACCTATATCACCTTCTGTACCTGCCTAGCAAAGCATTCTTGTACAACCCAGCCCCAATTTCTATCTTTTTGGTGTTGAGCAATATGATGATAGTCTCATATTGAAAAATATGGCAAAGAGTCCTTTAAAAATTGAGAGTTCATTTCTTCTTCATAACCATTTTTTTAGTTTCTCATATGTCTGACAATGTGATACATATTGGGCATGCTACAAAGAAAAAGACATTGTCTCAGCTTCAGTGAATTTGTAGATTAGGTGCAGAAAGAGGAAACTGAAGACATAATTATGAGGTAATGAGAAAATTATAGTAAAATATATATACAAATTGCTATAGAAGCACAGAGAAAGGAGAAATTTGTTCTTCCTCTGGACTTACGAAAACCTACATGTGGGGAAAAAAATAGCTAAAGAACCAATTAAATGTAATTGAATCCCCATTTAACCATTCCCTGTCTTCCGGTTCAGCACACTGGGACATCACTGTGAACAAGCAGCAGGAATGCATCACCTGGCTATTGCCATGGAAACTGCTGGCCCTGCCTAACCACCTGAATGAGACTCTTCCCTCCAAGCTGACATGGCTCCCTTTGTATGGAAAATTTAGGGTTTTGTGTGATCCTCACTGTCCCTAAATAGCTGCCCTACTAATCCCACTACTGTCCAAAATGCCACTATTAGAATCACTCCTTTGAAATTGCATCACTATCTTCAGATGGCTACAGATAATCATACATTTGCTGCCTAATGTTTAAATGTCTCTTTGGGTGTTTCTACATGTGTGCTGTGTAACTGGTATACAATTCTGAGGTCAGCTGGCAAACTTAGCATAGCCTAGAGCTTAGCAGCATGATTTCTGCAGTCAGGCAGCCTCAGTTCAGACCCTACCTCTGGCACTCTGCATAAACCATTGTGGTTCAGTTTCTTCATCTACAAAATGAAGACATTATGAAGACTTAATGCCTAGCACATAATAAGCATTTTTTAACTAAAAGTATTGTCTTTATTATCTGGAAACCCATTTAAAACAAGGAAAAAGGAAGAAGAGGCCCAAAGTAAGAGTTTCTAAAGGAAAGAAAAAAAAAACTTAAGACTGTTAAACAAAATTCTTGGAAGAAGAGAACTCTTTGGCATTCTGAGTGATGTCTTTTAGTGCCACATTATGTTTGAAATATTCCAGAGAGAAACATGCTTCCTAATAAAACTGTAAAACCTATCCTCAAAGTTGAACTGTGGAATAAATCTTGAGGTAAGGATTGCTAGTCTGCAACTTCTTTGCATTATTATAAATAGAAATATTCTTTCAAGCACACACACACACACACACACACACACACCCCAGAGAGTGAACAACATTATATAGTTCAGCATATCCTTTATCTACAATTTCATTCTAAGATAATTTTCATAAACCCATAGTTATGATATGCATAATCATTAATTACCTAACTCCTCCCATTTCATTTTATGAAGATATTTGTACTATTTTATTAAGCAACATCATTATCTTATCTATAAGTAAATTATTAAGTGAAAACCTCATTTTAAAATTTAATGGTTTTAAGTAATGCCTTATATATTATACCCTAAAATGCTTACTGTCTTAAGAGCCCTGCTTCAAAGCAACTAAGCAGATTTTTATTCTCAAAATAGTTTTTGCCCAAAAAAGCTCAACAACATTCCCTCATTCATAAAACTCTGTTACAAATTTGGTCTTTACAACAGGGCAAGGACAAGAAGCAAAATTACTAGCACTTAGTGCCAAAAGTCTTTTGCTTTTTTTACAAAGTTGCTTACTTCCTTCTGAGATTAATGGACTGTCAGTGGGTTCTCAGCAATGACTAAAATTTTAATATAAGGAAGGGTGACCCCTAGTGTTGGCCGTTAGAAACCAAATTCAAGTAAAACCACAAAGCTCCAAGTGTGGGGAAAAATTCAATAGCATGCCTTATAAGACAAGTCAAAACACCTAATTTACTTGCCTTAATTGTCTATTGACACATAAATCATTATTATTTAAGATATTACTAAAATGTTTAAAGAAAATCTTTCAAACAACACAGTTCCTCCTACATAAACTCCCCTTCACTCACTGAAAATGTACAAATTGAAAAAGAATAAAATAAGAGGAAAAGGCACACGATTTGCTTGAATGAGCAAAGAGAAAACTAGCTAAGGAAAAAATAATGCCCAACCATGAACTCCACATTGCACTGTAGATGACAAATTATATAAGCCACAGCATTAGACTTGTGTGAAGTATTTAGTAAGGAAGTCTTGAGAGAATCATTTACTTCCTTACTAGTTTTTGCATAGAAAGGTTCACCTTCAACAAACGCAAAGTCACCAGTTCTGCAGAAAAAGGAAAATAATTCAGCTTAAACACCTGTCACTTGTGACAAAATGAAATGAGAGGTCAAAAGTGACTTACTGCGTCCTTTGAACTCATTGTCACTCAACAAGACAGACTTTGGCAAAAAGAAGACATGCTGGGACAGAGAAACCCTACATGTGAAGGGGAGTTCTTCCTGGAGGAAAAAAAAAAATGTAGTATGTAGGAAAGTCCTACAGTTCTTTCCTATTACGTTTTATTGCCATTATTTACTAAGGTTCTTGACTGGAGCTGACTTGACACCAGCACAGAGCTAAGCAAAAATTAGACATTTAATGCTCTCCTTTTGAATTTCAGGTGCCAAAGTGACATAAGAGTTGCCTAGGCAAAGTTTGTGCTGAGAACAGCACTGCTACTTCTTTTTACTCATATGAACTCAACAAGGAACAGTACAGACTGATGGGGAAAATAAGAAATAAGGAAATTGAATGTGGTGATGAAATTCTTGATTTAATATGGGAAGTAGAACTTAAAAGGATAGCAGAACTTTTGCTATTAACAATGACTGCTGACACATCACCCATTACTCATACAACACATTGGTTCTTGGGATATGGATTCATTTTCTTGCTTTGTTCTAATGTGTCCATGAAAAGAGAACCTTTTGCTTGGGGAGTGCTTCACAACTAGGACCTTAACCTTTCCAAATGCCAGTTCTATCAGCAAACAATTTCTATTGGTCATTTAAAATCTAAACCTTCCTTAAGTCCCTAATTTTGTTCAAAGTGGATTTTTCTTTTTATTTTTCTCTTATACCCTCTGATTTTACTCTGTAGGTCCCCTTCACCTTTATCAAGAAAGAAGTACCTTCATGTTTCACATAAATGGTTCCTAATAAACATCTTTTATCTAACTTGTAACTGTAAATTATTTAGATCACACATGCTAAATTAAAATAATGCTTTGAAAGAATTGTATTTATATTAACAAAGAACACAATTTTACTCTCTGATTTAGTACTAAAAGATTTATTTTATTCCTTTTATGTTTCTGATTTCAAACATTTGGGAGAAAGTAAAATACCCTTTTTTAATCTGCATTTTCCATATTTTGTAAAAAGAATTTATGCAAACAGTTGGCCTCAAGTTTCTGTTGTCATTATACACCCACAACCAAGGACTTTCAACTACAAGAAATATGTCTCATAAAAAATTTTCATTTACTTAGCAAGAAGGTAACCCTTAATAGGTGCATACATAATTTCATTTTGTATGACTGATTTACCTGCCTACTGATGCTCATTCTAGCAGAGCCTTAGCACTCTTTGGGAACTTTCGTTTCTTGTAAAAGCTGCATCAATTCCTTCCAGTGACTAATTTCATAAGACACTGAAATGGTTTCTCTGAAGTTCAGCTTTCAAAAATGCTGAAATCCTAGAAAAGAGCTTATGCATATATTTTGCTTTCTTTTATATATAACTCCCACCAGGAGCATAGAAAGCTCCTAAGAAATGTTGGGAAGACAATCTTTCCTTGTCAAATAATAGTATAAAATAATGCCCTATTCAAACATACACACACACATACACACACACATATACACACACACACTCCTAAACCAAAATGCATATGAAAGTTAAGTAGTAAATACAGTGCTTTGGCAAGGTGCTATTCAAGGAAGCATGAGAGTGATGATATTAACAAGAACACATCTTGGAGATGGGGAATCAACTTTATTGAAGATTTGGTGGAATAAATGATTTATTCTATTTCATATTTGAAGCCACAATTTCATATTAAAGTAAACATTATGAAGTGGAATTCAGCCAGACTTGAATTATAGAGATAAAACATGGGCCTTCAAAGAAATTTAGTATTTGCTGGGTGCTTTAAGCTATTTTCCCAAGTCCTTGGTTTTATAGAGATTTCATTATTCTATTTGGAATGTTTCTATGGAAAGGCTTGTGGTCAAGTTCTCTGTTCAAATTTAGACTCTCCTGGGAGAGGTAACAAATAATGCTATTAAAGGGAAAGTGTATGTATCACATCCATGTGAAAGTCAAGGGCAGCTGCCTATACAGAAAAAAATAGGTGATAGATAGATAGATAGATTGATGATAGATAGGAGAGCAATTTGACAGAGGGTGAGGTCCATATTTAAGGGCTACGTAGGGAAGCAGGGATGGCTATGTGGAAAACTTGGGGAAGAATGACCATACAATGCTTCTGGGTGGGCAACAAAAAGAAAGACAGAAATGTGGGAACATCCCAAGGATAAATAGCTGACATCACAGTTTTGTGAAAGTCTACCTTTCTTTTACCATCTATATCCTTGAAACAAGGAGACTTTTGATACTAAAACTAAGACTTATATCCTCTCTTTGCTTCTATACAATAAAAACATTTAAGCTATAATTTAGATATGTGTGTAGTATGTCATAAAACTAGGAAGAAAATACGGGATTTTTTTGGTCTACCAAAAGTTCCCATACCGAACGGATGTGTATGTATAACTGATTCGCTTTGTTATAAAGCAGAAACTAAAAAAAAAAAAAAAAAAAAAAGTTCCCATACCATTTGGATTAGGTGCAGATAATAGGTTAAATTAACAAAATAATATTAAATGAGATCAATGTAAGGTCCTGTGCTTAGATCTAAACTTTTGATTGCAAAAGCGAGAGTGTGATTTAGATGAAGTGACTGAATCTGGTTTCTAACACAGATCTGCCCAAAATTATTAAATGGAGAAGAGGCTATATGGAAAGAATTTTTCTGAGCCTAACTTTGTCCCAAAAGTCTATGTCTCTGACTGTAATTCCAAGCTAAGCAACATGTTTATCCAATATTTCTGCCAACCTTATGACTTTTCCTAAGACTCGACTTTTATTTTAATCATAAAAAATTGTGTTCTTGTTGTTTAAAAAAAAAAACCCAGTGTTATAGAACTGTATGCAATAAGTAGTAAAGTGTCTCCAGTGCCTCATGAGTTAACATTTGGATGTGCATCTTTTGAGCATTTTCCTCTATATATTCAAATATATCTAAATGTATAAATATGGATTTTTAGCGAAATGAAATTAAACATAGTTTTTCAACTTGCTTTCTTCCCTTACTAATATCCCCATCAATCAATCAGTATCCATCTCATTGCTAGGTCAAAGAATATGCACATTCCTCATCTAGATATGTAATGCCATATTAGCCCCCCAAAATATTGTAGCAAATAACACTCCCACCAAGCATAACTGAATATGTCCATTTCTTTGCAAACATTGATTAATTTAATTCAGATGAAATTTAGAATCATGACTATTAAAATTTTTATTTGAATTATACTCAATTTATAGATTAATTTAGGGACAAGTGATATCATTCCATGCTGAGTTTTCCTATCTAAGAACATCCTATTTGTTGGTATTTCTCAGGTCACCAATTCTGAATATAAGTAAGTGGTATAGTTTTTTTCTTAGTCCTGTTATAATGATAGTTTCTCTAATGTTTAAGCAAGGTTATACTCCTAGAGTAAATTTTAACTTTTAAATCATATTTTCTAAGTGAGATTTAACGTGTCTCTGTGTGTGTGTGTGTGTATAAATGAGTCCTTTATGTGACAGGTTTTGTTAGCAGTATAATGCTACTATAAATATACGAATTTTCATCTTGTCCTGTTTTGGGAAGCAGTTTTAAACAACCTAAAAATCTTACACCAGTTAGAAGAATTTGTTCATAAAATCATCTAATCCTATTACCTGTCTTAGGTACCATTTTTTTCTGTAATTGTTGCTCTGTTCAAGTTTCCTACTTTATATGATTAGAATTTAGCAATTTATATTTTCTTAGAGATAAATTCAATTAATCCAGTTTTTCACAGTTATTTTGTCAAATACTTGTTTTAAATATTCTCATATTCCTTCCCAAATCTTTAATTAGAGCCCATTTCTTCATGATACCAACAATAACTAATATTTCATATTCTTAATGTATGCTAAGCACTGTATAAACGTAATTCTTACAACAACTCTTGAGATAGGTACCATATTTTTTCAGATGACGAAATTGAGGAATAAATCAGTGTTACTTAACCAACATCATACAGAGAGCAAGTGGCCTATCAAGGGTTCAAACTCAAACCCTATATTCTTAACATATACACCATAAAAATCTGGCAATTGTTAGGTTCTTTAGGTTGCAAATTGAACTTATTTTTGTGAAAGGAAGAAGTTCTCACCAGACCCCTGCAGCACAAGTTTCAGGAGTTGGACTTCTCTTTAAAACAGAGGTCATCAAACATTTTGCTTATGTATCTTCAAAAGAATTGTTTTATTGAGATATAATTGACATATAACATTTTACGTTTTGGGTGTACAGTATATTGATTTGATACTTGTAAGGAATTTTTAAGTTGAAAATTAAAATATTGTATTGTAAATTTAAGTAGTTGCAAAAAGATAATTTTCTGTATGTTATAAATATATGACTTTAAAAATGAAACTCCTCTATCACTTTAAAATGTATCCAGTGGACTCTAAATACCATAATGATTTGACACTCACGATAATCCTTTTTTTTTTTAACAATCCATTTCTAAAAAGCTTTAAAAAGTCAAAATTTTCCATCATTCCTTGTTTCCTTTTTTATGTTTCACTTGACCCCATAAACTTTATACCAAGGTGATACATATTTTTATGTTTGAGCATCTTTTATTTATTAACCTTTAATATTTTTCTTCAAGAAAACTATGCATATAAATTTAGTGTTTAATTTCCTTTGATTATAAGTTTCTAAGTGTTAAATTATTTTTTTTCTTTTGGATTGAATTATTATTACTAGTTGCTCTCTGTTGAGTTAAACAAGTTCACAAATTTTAACAATTACCAATCATAAAATGTAAACTTTAACTAAAAATGCATTTCTTAGTGAAATGGAAGGGACTAAAGACTTTCTGGTTTTCCATTTATTTTTTATTATTAATTCATATTTTTATTCGTGAATGTTAACATTGCTTGAATGAGATAGGGCTCAACATTCATATTATCCATATTTTCATTTTCATAGATTTAAGTGCTGAGAAAGTTTGTTCATATAAATTAATAACTGGTCCTAAAAGGAGTTTTGATATAGTAATGCTTTGGATTCTTTTAACTCATCATCGTTTACATGACAAAAATTACTTAGTGATATTTCTTTTAAAATTATTATTAATGATTAATCAATGGAAATTCTATTAAGTTCTCCTGAAATTTTATTTAATTCTATGACAAGAAATCTCCTGACTTGCAAGAGGATTTGTTACCCAGTCATTAGGCCTTCACTTCTTCAATACCGACATCAATATTTCCAAATATTCTTTCTTTGGCACCCTGGTGTTTTTTACATACTGGTGCAATTAACCATTGTAATATTCAAGAAGCCTGAGTGAGATGTATGTCTTTTTTTGTAAAGGAGAAAACGGATATTGTGAAAATTAAAATGAGAAAAGCATAACTAGAGTATGAATGGACAATAAGGTTGTGGAAATTGATTCCTTTAATCTATCCATGAGTCCCAGTAACTTTTGGAGAGTCTGCACATATGTGCAGAAGCACAGTGAACCCCAGATGAAGTCTACTTCTCTATGCTCTAACCACTCTGGATCTTGGTTTCTTACAATTTTAAATGTCAAAATTTCAGGGGGCAAATCATAATTGGTCCAGCTTGGGTGAGTTCTCCAGCTTACTCAGTGAATGATGGCTACTGGGAGAGGATCACATACTATAGACAGGGCCACTAAGAATCGATCACTGTGCTATACAGTAGGTCCTTGTTGATTTCTACTCAATATTATGTAATAACTATAAGGGAAAAGAATCTGAAAAAGAATGGATAAATGTATATATATAACCGAATCACTTTGCTGTATACCTGAAACAACACAACATTGCAAATCAACTATAATCTAATATAAAATAAAAATTAAATTAAAAAAATGAATCAATCACTATTTATTGGAGGCCAATCCTAGAAAAGGTGAAATTGTGAGCTGTACCACCCTCACAAAAGTTACCTGCAACAGGTCTTAATGTGTTTTCTCTCTTTTTTTTTCTTATTCTTCAACTTGTCGATTTTCTCCTTTTCATTTGTTTTGTCAAACAACCAGTACGAACTTAAGTCTTATTTTATTTATTTTATTTTAGTTATATTATTTCATTTATATTCAATTCCTTCTTATAGCTTTCTTCATCCTTTCCACCTATTTTACCTTACTTTCTTAATTACACTTTTGTTTAGCTAAATGTTTAGTTTATTTACTTTCAACAATTTAAATAGATCATTTTACTGTTATAAATTTCTCCCCAGTATCATTCTACCTATATCCTTTAAGTTTTAATATGTAGTAGTGTCATTAATTTGTAAGTAATCTATAATTTCAGTTGATTTGCAATGTCAAGACACAATATCTTATTCTGTACTTGCCTATTGTCAAATTTCAATGGAGTATCTATAATGGTCATGTTTTAAATATTTTATATTTAAAATATAAGTAGTTCACGGCATGCTCTTCTCAAAATCCTACAAAAGATGTTCATCAAGTTTCGAATAAATTCCAGACTCCTTACCATGGCTTAGGTCACTTCCTTGATTTGGCCCTATACCACACCATCCTCACCTGCTATGATTTCATCCTCACTCTCCCAATCTGTCTACTCTGGCCAGTTTGCTTTTCCTGGAGTACAACAAGCTTGTTCCCACATAAAGGACCTTGCAATTGCTGTTTACTTTCCCTGGAATTTTCTTTCCCCAAATCTTCACTGGATACGCTCAGTCACTTCATTAAGGCTTCTGCTCGAATGAGACCTCCTTAGGGACAGCTTCACCACTCCCTTCATTATTTGTATTAAAAGCGGCGAGAGGGGAAGGGATAAAGATAGAATATATATATTATATTTGTTTATATATAGAACATCTCTGGGAGGAGTTTAATGGGGAGCTGCTAAGGGACAGAGACTGTATATGTCCCATGGTACCTTCTGAATCTTATACTAAGCGAGTAAATCCTCTATTTTAAAAGACTATGTATACGACATTAAGAAAGGGGAAAGATTAACAAGAATAAGAGGAAAAAATTGATAGGGGAATAAAAAGCATTTGTTGGGTCATGGAGTTTCCGTAGATTCATGTAAAGTGATGGGAGAGAAGAAGGCATTCCAGGAGACTTAAACAGCATGTATGAAAGCATAGAAGGCGAGAGAAAAATAAGGAACATGCTACTGAATATTTTATGCAAATTTGTTTCTTCAGGGCCTAGTTTACTAGAGACAAAAAATATACCTGTCTTGGTAGGGCAGTGGAAGCTTGTTAAGGAATAATGGAAAATATTATTGCCTAGGAAGAGTAGGAACAGATGGAGATTTTAAAATTCAACGGAGAAGCTTGGTTGTGCTAGGAAAAAGCAAGCCATTGAAGGTTCTTGAACAAGGATATCGTATGGTCAAATGAGTGTCTAAGGAGGATTATTCTAAATCATTGTAATGAAAGGATTAATAGAGCTAAAACCTGGAGGCAAGGTGTCCAAGTAGATGACACTTATAGTTATTCTCAAAGGATATTGGGACCTGATTAGGAAAGTGGCTTTGGCTTATAGAAGAAAGTAATAAAGATAAGAAATTTTTTTTTAATCAACAGGATTTGGAAAGTGTCTGTATATGAGAAATGGAGAAGTGATATCAAAGTAAATTCAATCCACAAATAACCACAGTCTTTTTATATATAAGCCACTCTGTTATTCATGTTTGTTCATATAATTCATGTTTGTTCATGTAATGAACAAAATGCAAAGATGTACAAAATCTGACTCCTCTGTTCAAGCACTTGATTTTAGTCATTATTTACATTTTACCACAAATCTTATAGTTTATGAACATCTCATAGAAAAATTTCTCATCATATCCCACAAATACTCACTTGAATTATAATCCATCCCATTGTATAGCAGAGATAATAAAAGTACTATGGGTTTAGGTATTATGACCAGGTCACAGCACTGTTAAGCCAAGGGGCACAAAACTGGGAACTGAATATTCAAACTCTAGGTTCTGCATACTTTCAGAATATTATGCTTTAGGAGGTGATCTTTTGAGTTTACTATGTTCCAGCTATGTGCATTATTTTCTCATTTAATCTTTTTAAGCATCCCACAAACTAGGCATTATTAATATTGTTTACTGCTATGGAAAAATGAAGCTTCAGAAAAGTTAAGTGGCTTGCAACAAGTCATCCAGCTTATAAGTGATGGCATGAGGATCAGAATACAGGCCTGTCTAACCTAAGAACCTGAGCTCTGAAAACCACAGTATCCAGCAGTATCAGGATGGGAATAAAAAAGTGCCACAGGAACAAAGAGTTGTGAAAAGGTTCCTAAGAACACTGGGATCAGGTGAAATAGCATTTTAGTGGGCTTTTGAAGAATGAGTTGACAGGTGATGAAGAGGACCACTGTGATACTGTGATATAATAAGAAATATATATTTGGTCTTCATCCCCAATTCCTGGCAGAGAGCTCCTAAAATCCTTGAAACTTCCTGAGTGATAGGGATGAGTATGGTCTTTTATCATTCATAGTAAGTCCCTTTCAACTGTATCTGAGTTTACATTGAGAAGGCGATTCTTGATAGGTCCTTAGATAGCTTCAGGATTGGCGATGGTTGCCAGAGGAATCAACCATGTTATTAGAGGGTTGGAACTTTCAGCCCCACTCCTTAACCTCCCTCTGAGGAGGAATGAGGGGAGGTTGAGTTAATAATCACAGTGGCCAATGACTTAATCAATTACTCCTACATAATGGAACCTTCATAAAAACCTTAAACGAAAGTGTTTGGAGAGATTACAGGTTGGTGAATGCATCCTTGCACCGGGAGGGTGATGCACTCCATGGGGACAGAAGCTCCTTTCCTTCCAGACCTTAATCCATGTGCTTCTTCATCTGGCTGTTCATTTGTATCTTTTACAATATCCTTTATAATAAATTGGTATTAGCAAGTGGAATGTTTCCCTGAGTACTGTGGGTCATTGTAACGACGTAAAGAGGTGGTCATGGGGACCTCTGATTTATAGCCAAATTGGACAAAAGTGTGGATAACCTGGGGGCCCTGTACATGTGATTGGTATCTGAAATGGGGGCAGTATTGCGGGACTGAGTCCTTAACCTGTGGCTCCCAGTAGTTGGTGTCAGAATTGAATTAAATGGTAGGCAAGCCAGCTGGTGTCCACAGAGAACTGGAAAATTTCTTGGTGTGAAAAACCCACACACTTGATATCAGAAGTACTGTGGGTAGAAACAGATCATTGTAGCCACCACGAGATGATAATCCAGGTTAACTGGGTTAGAAGTCTCTATTGGTTAAAATCAAACTTAAGTGAAGATTTTGAACTAAATGACTTGGCTAGTAGTTGTATTGTTAACGCCCATAGGAAAGTTAGAAGACAGTGGATGGGACAGAAATAAAAGATTATAAATTTAATCCTGAATGTGTTACTGCACTATATTGAATGCCTAAGTACAATGTACGTTCAGTTGACTTTTGGAAAGTGGCCAGATAGTTGGAAACTGAAAAAATATGAATTCAGGAGTCTGTAAAATGAGTACAATAATATCAACCTCACAGGTTCATATTGAAGATTAAATATAACCATACAGACAAAAACTCTTTAAAAATGGGAAGCCATTTAAAAAAAATAATTTTTCACACAAAAGGGAGAGTTGCAGTTCTGGGGGAGATGAGATCTCTGAGGTGTATTATTTAATAGAGAGCACAACAGAGGAGTGAAAAGAGACATCTGAAAAAGACTGAGCATTTAAGAGATAGGAAGAGGAGAATTTGAGAACTGCAGAGGAATTTAACGTGCTTTCCTAGAAGTCAAAGAAACACAGTTTTAAGGAATGAAATGCATTAAAGAATTAAGTAGATTGAGGACTTCCCTGGTGGCGCAGTGGTTAATAATCTGCCTGCCAATGCAGGAGACATGGGTTCAAGCCCTGGTCTGGGAAGATCCCACATGCCATGGAACAACTAAGCCTGTGTGCCACAACTACTGAAGCCACTTGCCTAGAGCCCATGCTCTGCAACGAGAAGCCACCACAATGAGAAGCCTGCGCACAGCAATGAAGAGTAGCCCCCACTCACCACAACTAGAGAAAGCCCGCGCACAACAACGAAGACTCAACACAGCCAAAAATTAATTAATTTTTAAAAAAGAATTGAGTAGATTGAGAGTGAATACTAAAGTTGACAATGAGTAGATCTTGAGAGGGTAATCCCAGTAGAAGGAGAGAGAAGAAACAATTACATGAATTTAAGATCATGTGAATAGACCTGAAAGGGACATTGAAGATGTTTAACAATAGAAGAAAAGAAGGAAAGAGGACTGTAGCTAGATGGGGATATGGGAACAACTGTGAATGTTAAGAAGGAGATTCTAGTCTGGAAAAGAATATCTGTGAGAATAATACTGCTTATGAAACAGGAAGAACTGGGTCAAGGACAAAGAGACAGTTCGGTTTTATAGTATAAACATCTCTTTCTTTAAAATTGAAGGGAATCACAAATTGACAAGACGAGAAGGAGGGAAAATGCCCTGAATCTTTCCAAATAAATAGGAAGAATAATCATTTGATGAGGACTAATGATGGAACTTGAGGAAGAAGGGAATATGGAAATGGAAAGATCAGGGGAAAGATGAAAAAAACCCCACAGCAGCTACTTTTTTGAATGTTTTGTTAGAGGACCATTGAGATAATTTTTTTAAAAGAGAAGGCATGAGCTCAGTTAAAATTGGCATGAAATTGTGGTGAGCAAGAGCTGAACAATTCCTTTTTTGTTTGTTTGTTTGTTTTTGTTTTTTTTCCTATACAGTTGTGAAGCCAGGGATAAGAATCAGATTACACAGGCAAAGCAAAACCCTGGTAAATCAGAAAATCAAGAGTGCTTCAGCCCATTTTTTTTTCCTGCAAACAATGCATTGAAGTCAGAATCTAGATTTCTACACTTCAGCTTCATTATGAGATAAACAAACCAGTTTGGGGATCATTCTTGGACCAAGTCCTACTCCTTAATATTGCTGCAGTGGGAAAAATTTTCCAAAATTTGTAAACAATATTATACATGAAAATTTTTAAATCTCATTCATTAGTTATTAATTTGCCTGTATTAAAGAAGTTGATTTTTAACAGAAGACTGTGTTTAGTAAGTACTTGAAGAAATTAGTTATGATGTTTTCATATTTGCAGTTCCATAGCTGGAATATTAAGAAAAATATCATAGGAAGATCTATTTGTGGCTATATTTTAAGTTAAAATAAGTCAATATAGACATTTCTAGTAAGCAAGAAATTTTAAGGAAAGTCTATACTACAGGGATTCTGAACTGTTTACTGCAGTTTGTTTCCAAAACTATGTAGAATTTGCATAAAATTTTAGGCAAAATAGAAAGATAATACATTCAAATTTATATTTTAAATTGTCTTAGAAGAAAAACGTCAACACACACACACACACACACACCTTGAACTTGCAAAACTAAATGTAAGGACACTGGCATTCTAAAATTCTCCTCAAAGTGGAACCATTTCTTGTTCGTAGCAGAAAAAAAATTTGGTGGGAAAAAGGAGAGAAAAGAAACAAAGGAATGAGAAAGGAGAGGAGAAAAGAATAAAGGAGAAAGGAAAATTAATGAAGGGAAAACTAAATATAAAAAATTACAGTCTAAAAAATGCATAACACTTGTCAAATACACATTAAGTTCAATGTTGGTCATAACATTTCTCTCATCTTTATTTTTTCTCAATTTTAGTTTGTTCCTAAGTGGTTCACTAACATTCTCACATTTTCCTGTACTATACCTATTTTCTCAGGAGAGTCAGAGGGGAAAAATGCTTAGAGTATAACTAATTACACTACAGATACAGGCTTTTGGGAATTTAGTACATATACTAGTAAAAACCAGTGAGTAAAACCAGTGAGTACATATACTAGTAAAAAACCAGTGGAAAAAACAGCACAAATATTAAGTACAAAGTTCTTTAAACAAAACATAGTTCTAAAGTTTGAAGCTTTGTAAAACATAGGCTCAAAACACTATTTTACTTCAATTCTTATACTTATTTCACATACAACAAATAGAAAAATATTGCCTAAAGCACAAAGAAGGAGGGAAGGAGGAAGAGAGGAAGGAAGAAGAAATAACAGGCCATAGCACTGGATTTTAAAAAGTTACAGAATGTAATGGAAGACTTATGTACAAAATATTAACTATGAGTCCAATATTTCTTTGTAATCTCAGCAAAATCAAATATTTTAATTTAACAGCTTCCAGATAACTAGCTTATTAGCAAACGATACAAAAGTAAAAAGCTTCAGGCATACCCCCAAGCCTTCTCAAACGGTACTTTCCTTCCAGATGGCTGTTAACTCTGACTCAGATGTAGTTTTCAATCCAAATAAATGAATCACCTCTTACCATTTTCAGCTTTTTAAGAAACAATAATAAATTAATCTGGCACCCAGAAACGACAATGAAGCTTCTTTTTATTATAACAAGCTTATTCATTGATTGTGACGTCTGATTGCCTTTAAGCGGTTGATATATGTTTTTAATCATATCAGCATTAAATTTTAAACAGGAAATTTTCTTTATTGTTTTATTTTATTCTACATCTTTTCATACATATGTTTTGGGGGATTGATTGTTGGTAATTTAACAGCTTTAAACTTGTGGTTAAGCAGCCATGATTTACTAAGCCTACAAAATATAGGCACTGACTTGCAACAACTGTGCTAATTCTTGCCCTTAAGGTTTTATTTCTCTTATTGTTTCTTTCCCTCTTACTTTCTTTTTCTTCTATATGGACAATTTCCATCTTTCCTGGCTGAAGACATGCTCTTCTCCGCACTCACATTATTGAACTGTTCTTAACTTATTATCCTGTCACAGGGCTTGGTTGTTAAATGGCAAAATTCCAATGACATACCTATGAGCTAAAGTAAAGGCTAGGCATAAGAATGAGAAGCTCAGAAGATGATGTTGCTGATACATGGTATAAGGAGCTGTTACTCAAATGAGATAGCAGTGTTATCACTGTGTCCAGGTCTTGGATCATGATTTACATTCAGCATCTTCTTGTTAGTAGTAACTTGCTGAAATTTAGAATTGCATCTGTTTGAGAGAACTGCATGAACTTTAAAACAATTATTTATATATATTTATAAATTTATATATATGTAAACTTATTTTATCTTAAAGTTATACCATACATTCATACGCTGCTTTACTTCAAAGATCACTTAGGGCTTCCCTGGTGGTGCAGTGGTTGAGAGTCCGCCTGCTGATGCAGGGGACACGGGTTCGTGCCCCGGTACGGGAAGATCCCACATGCCGCGGAGCGGCTGGGCTCGTGGGCCATGGCTGCTGAGCCTGCGTGTCCGGAGCCTGTGCTCCGCAACGGGAGAGGCCGCGGCAGTGAGAGGCCCGCATACCGCAAAAAAAAAAAAAAAAAAAAAAAAAAAAAAAAAAAAGATCACTTAAAATAAGCATTATATTTTAAATGCTGACTCCCTGTACATGTCCAAACTTTCAAATTTATAATTAAGCTTAGTCTGTTCAGTTTTCTAGTCCATCCATTTTTGTTTTATGGTGAAGACTTATTGTCTGAGCAAAATATATAAGGAACCCTAAAAAAAATTCATATTGCCCAATGAGTTTACAAACTGATATGATAATTTTCAGTTATATTCCCATAATTTCTTTCTCACATGAAAGGGAAGTCATGTATGTGTTGAGCTGCACATTCTTCCTGTCCAGTGTATGTAAGGAGACGTTCATACTACATCCCTGACCCAAAGAAAGAGACCTAAGGAAGGGTCATTAATAACTTCTTTCAAATGCCAGGGAACCTGGACCTCATCCTGAACACTCAGCTGTCTTCTCCATTTCCTTCAGTTACATATGCAGAAATACTTAATACTTTGACATTTTAGTGGCAGCTGATTTCCTCTCCAAGCTTTGATTGTTCTTAAATGTTCTTCCATGTAAAGTAGGCTTGTACCTCTGCCCCATTGTGCTTGGAAAATTGGCCAGACCAGCAACATCAAAGGACCAACCATGATTTTTACTCTTTCCCTCACTTGTTCAACTGAAGGTAAGGAAGTGGGGAGTGGAGGTGATTGTTTTTGTTGAAATATGAAATATGAAAACATTTATGTTCCTTTGGGTTTAATTTATAGCCCAAAAGTAATAATATGTATGAGGAAAGGATTACGAAAAAATTTGAAAGAAGGAAAGATGGTTGCTCAAATGCTAAAATTTTAAACACTTAAAAAATAACTTAAATGTATTATAATGAAAATACTGGTCAATAAAAATTTACTTTTTTCTTCATATTATATCTTCCTAAAAAGAGGGCTCTTTCTGAAATCCCACAACAAATAATTTACTTCTCTAAACTTAACTTCCAATCAGTACATCCTATTATTTTATAAGCTATGCCCTCGGTAATTTATTAAAATCCACACAGTTTGGTAGGCTTCAGAATAATTAAAAGAAAAATTGAATCAAATTAATGTCCCTATATCAGACTGACTAAAATTTATATTTAATTGATTTAATGTTTTGTTAATAATTGAATTTATTATAGACGTATACACATACATTTAAGATTTTCATCTTAGTAAACCACACAAAACAAAACTGATAAAATAATATATAAACAACTCAAGACAGTAATAAAAGACAAATTACAATTGTTAAAATGGACAAAGGATCTGAATAGATATTTTTCCCAGAAGAAATACAAACAGCCAATAAGCACCTGAAAAGATGTTCAAAATCATCAGGAAAATCAAAATCACAATGAGATACTGCTTTATTCTCACTAGGATGGCTATAATAAAAAAGACAGATAACAACAGGTGCTGGCAAGGATGTAGAGAAGTCAGAACCTCATACACCACTGGTAGGAATGTAAAATGGCACAACCTCTTTAGAAAACAGCCCAGCAATTCCTCAGATGACTATTCATAGAGTTACCATATGATCCAACAATTCCACTGCTAAGCATATACCCAAGAGAAGTGAAATATCCACTTAAAAACTTGTACAGGAATGTTCATAGCAGCATTATTTATAATAGCCAAAGGATAGAAACTACCCCAATGTCCTTCAATCAATGAACGGATAAATAAAATGAGGTATACCATATAATAGGGTATTATTTGGCATTAAAATGCTATGACATACTGATACATGCTACAACATGGATGAGCCTTGAAAACATTATGCTAAATGAAAGATACCAGTCATAATAAAACCATATATTGCATGATTCCAGTTATATGAAATGTCCAGAAAAGGCAAATCTATATAAAGACAGAAGTTAAATTAGCTGTTGCCTAGGGTTAGGGTGGTAGGTGGATGGTTGGTAGGAAATGGGGAGTGATTGTAAATGGGTATGGAATTTCTTTTGGGGATCATGAAAATGTTCTAAATTTAACTGTGCCAATGGTTGCATAACTCTGAATAGATTAAAAACCACTGACTTGTATACTTTAAGTGGGTGAACTGTGAGGTATGTGAAATATATATCAATAAGACTTGTAACAAAAAACTGACTAGAACAATAGCTATTGAGAATAACACATCACTTAATATTCACAGAAAGGGACCTGGCTTGTTAAATCACACTAACTAAATAACAGAGTCATCTAGCACTCTTATTATTACCAATTTGGTGAACAATCCCTCTCCTTCCAATAAGAAAACCAAAAGATGATGTTTAGAACAACTAAAAGTTAGTCTTGAAGTTGTTTTCTTGCTCTGAAAGAATTTTTTAACAAAAACTTTAACTAGGCATCCAATGGACAATTTAGGCTTTAACTTAAAGATTATTTGTAGTAGTAGAAATCTGTAAATGATAGTAACATTTCTGCCCTGCATTTGTAAGTGTGACTTCAACCCAACGTTATCCATCTCTGATAAAGTACTTTGGGACATGGAACAAGACCAGAAACAGACATTTATTTAATAAACATATACTGAAAATATATAAAATTTTATAATTAATTGTTATAAAACTCCTCTAGCCTACTTCCCAGAATTCATGTCTGCATGGAGACACTTTATGATTAGTTTATTACTATTAAGATTAGTTCTTAATTTTAAATATTCAATATATCATTCACTTTTCTTATTACATAGAGTGATGCTGTTTGGATTTCCTTCATTCTGCAAAAACACAGTTTTACAATTTATGATGAAGTAAAGCAAACTTAATAAACAAAAACACAAAGGACTTACCTTCTTTGTTCTTAAGAGATACTAAGAGACCAATGTCACCATTTATTTCATACTGTTTACAATTTATTACAATAGGAAGCAATTCATAAAGGACTCTATTAATTACCTATCAATGTTTTATATTAAATATATTACATTTATATTTAAGTGATTAAAGTAATTTGAAAGAAAAAGTTGAAATTTTCACTCTGAGTAGTGTCAACTCTTATTGAATTATATTAAAATCACCCATCAACATTAGCTTGGACATATCTGCCCTTTAGTAACAAACAATTTATCTACCAGTAATATTTTATGCAAACCAGGCTTTGAAACAGTCTGAGAAGTATTTGGCAAATAAAATCTAATTTCTTATTATTGTGATATAAGCAACTAAAACCAATTTGAAGTCATATTTTTGAGATGTGAACTAGCAGAGATCTGTAGAGTTAAGTATAATGTGACAATTGAAAGAATATTAAAATTAAATTTTTGTAAAAAGTTACAAGCATCTATAGAAATTTTAGCACACATTAACAAGGAACTATAGTTTTCAGATGTCTGTGAATTTATTTAAAGAACAAACTTTTTCCTTAAGAAGTAATATAGCCTTTTTATTTTTATGCATTATGTACAGTAAAAGAAAGAAGAAATGTGCAGTGATATGGTTGAAAGGTTATTATTACTCCAACGACAGAAACAAAAGTATATTATCACTTGGATGATGTCAATGAAAGGGTATCATTACTTTTTCTGAGGAGAATATTCTGGTAAGTAAACACACAAGTACAGTATTTATTACATTTTATTTCACGTGTCTCCAAGGAAATCAAAAAGAAATGCAATTAGTTTGTGATGTTGGGGGAAAAATCTTTGGTTTCATTTGTTCAACAGAAATCTCTGAATCAATCATACTTTTATCAACTTTCCCTTCATATCCTAGCATTCTATTTCACCATCCACTCTATATTTCTGACACATATCTATCTCAAAGTTATCTTGCTAGAGAGAGTGAAAACAAAAATCCAAATTCTAAGAGAAAGTGTTTAAACTTTCAATGTTAAATCTATCCACAGTTATGTATATTAAACAGAATCATGTCTATTGTATCCTTTTAAGCCTCTGAAAATAAGCATATTTATGCTAAGAAATGTCATTGCGATATACAAATAAATAAATTTTTCCAAAATTTAGATTATTGTAAACTAAAATTAAGCTAATTTGTTATTTAAATGACTACTTATTAGCTCCTTAAAAATCAGTGTTCATTGTTCTTTGCATTTGTCCAAGTAAACTGTCAGGTGTAGAAACTTTTAAATACCACTAATGATGCTATAGGTACAACAGATCACACCTAAAGGAAAATACTTCAAAAGCAGAACTATTTTTGCATAAAAAAGGTAGCAGCTGAATCATAATATATTTTAACACTAAAGTTTCTCTCACCAAACTTTTCTCTCCACGTCTACATAGTACCAACCAAAAAAAAAAGGAAACTACAAGCTCCAAAGCACATTGCGTGTCTTACCTCTACTGTCAGTCAGGTATCTGGGATAAAATATGTAGTCTCTACATAGACAAAGCTTTCACCATGAAAGTCAAGGAAGATCCAGCTGGGCATGCTGGCTAAATGACATTTTCCTGTTGCCTATTGTAGTTGTCATTAACTAGAGAAAGTGTCTAGGTAACTAACGGTCAGGAAGAATACATACTTCACCTTGCAGTCTTGTGTAGACTGCACAAGAGCCAATGAGTGGATCAATTCAGAATGATCACCATTATACTTCTTTAGTCCCCTTCCAGAAATTTCTTCTTTTGAGTTTTTTTCCCCTACATCACTGATAATTTACCTGTTCTTTTTCTTTTCTTCTCCTCAGAAATCTGTCATTGATATTTTGGTTTTCTTATTTTTAATTCCCATTTGTTTTCAATTATCTAGGACAAAAGTCATGGTTATTACCCCTCTCTGTTTTAGGGTAAGTCTATTCTCAGCTTTTTTCACAGTCCCTGAAAACGGACCATAATTCACTGTAATCATGGCAAGAATGAATTCCCAGTTTCCCACATAATTCTAATTCTAATTCTAATTCTAACACGGCATCTAAGCAGGGGGAAATGACTGACATATGTGACTTATACCTAGACAAACCTGCTAGGAGGAATCATGCATTTAAAAGGGTGTGTGCCACAGTGGCATATAATTAGTATAATAATATCAGGACACCAAGTTTTTGTAATCATCTCCTTTATATGTACACACTTTAATTATTTTATTGATAGCAAAGATAGTATTTTCTTGTTGACAGTATTAACTCATGTGTTTTGAGCTTCAGATGGCAGAATGGGGACCAGTAAAAGATTTTCACTATACATGAAAAAGACTTTTGGAGTAATTAAAACTTCCAACATTTCAGCACACATATCCTAATAAGGGCGTGCTTCTAAAAAGGTACAACACCACTACTAAAACTAAGAAATATTAATAAAAATTTCATAGTATCTTCTAATTCAGTTGTTATTCAAATTCCCCCAATTATGCTCAAAATATATTTTTAGTAGTTTTTTGAACTCCAATATCCAAATAGTCACATATTGCAATAGATTGTTATGTCTCTGAAATCACTTTTAATCTAGAGAATCCTTCTATTCTTTAGATAGTATTTCTCCTTTTCTCTTGACTTTTTAAATTTTTTTCTCTTGACTTTGACTTTTTAAAAGGTCCAGACAAGTTGGCTTTGAGAATGTCCCAAATTATCGATTTGTCTGATTGATTCATAATGATGCTATTTAGCTTGCTTCTTTAATTCCAATACTTCTTGTAAAATGCAAATTAGATAGATGCTTTATTCAGAATAAACATTCTTGGCAAAATCACTTTATTGTCAATGATTTATATACATTATATTACATAGAAGAGAAGACACAAACTGTCAGATCATCCTACTATTAGCAAATACTAAGACTGTCTAGTTGGTTGGGGTAGTGACTGACAGATCTTTTCATACTAAAGATACATTTTCCCCTTTGCAATTAGCAAGCAATCTATGGAGTGAGGACTTATCACTGTGAGACTATCGTGTTACCCAACAATCCACTGGCCAAAAATTTTAGCCTCCATTGACATTCCTGCCTGAATCAGATACAACATTGATGCTGCAACAGTGATTTTTTTAAATGTATCTTTTTTCCTATAATTTATTAGTCTCTCTCTCTCTTTTCTTTTTTGGGATATCTCTGTTGACTGATGAATTTTTGGTTTGTTTATTCAAATTTTTGTGATCACTTACCATCATTGTTTTTTGGTTTTTGGGTTTTTTGTTTTTTTGTTTTTTTTTTTTTTTGCGGTACGTGGGCCTCTCACTGTTGTGAGCCTGTGCACAGGCTCCGGATGCACAGGCTCAGCGGCCATGGCTTACAGGCCCAGCCGCTCCGCGGCATATGGGATCCTCCCGGACCGGGGCACAAACCCATGTCCCCTGCATCGGCAGCCGGACTCTCAACCACTGCGCCACCAGGGAAGCCCTGTTATATTTTTTTAATGTTCAAATTTTCCCATATTAGACCAGTCAGAGACCCTTCAATGTGATCTCTGAGTCCTTTTGACATGACCCCATTAGTCTCTGACCACTTCCTTTATTTCTAGCACCACAAGATGATCTGGCTTGATTGTATTTTCCTGGCCACAACCTGTAATCTCAGCCATTTCTCCAAAGAGGCTTGGTTCCTTTAGAAGTTAATGGTATTCAGAAACCAAGATCTGTGCCCTAGGTGTCTGCCGGTGGGATGTCACTACTTTCATGACAGTACCTTATTATTAACGAAGAAAGACAAAAACAAAGAAACTTAGTAACTACCTTAAAAAATAGAAAATAATTTTAAAATATATAAAAAAGACAACACAAGTATTTCAAAAAACTACATGAGTCTGGAGATGAAGAAGACTTTCTTTTTTTTTTTTTTTTGCGGTACACAGGCCTCTCACTGTTGTGGCCTCTCCCGTTGCGGAGCACAGGCTCTGGACGCACACGCTCAGCAGCCATGGCTCACAGGCCCAGCCGCTCCGCAGCATGTGGGATCTTCCCAGACCGGGGCACGAACCCGCGTCCCCTGCATCGGCAGGCGGACTCTCAACCACTGCGCCACCAGGGAAGCCCAAGAAGACTTTCTTAACCAATACTAGGAAAAAAATTCTTACAGCAAAGAATACCAAAAGCAAAACCAATAATCAAACAATATGACTGGGGGAAATATTTGCAATCCAAATAGCAAAAGCTAACATTTATAATATAATATCCAAATAGACTTATATTCTGAAAAGAAAAATGCAAATGACCAATGGGAAAAAAATGTATGAAAGTTTAAATGGGAGTTAATAGATGAACAAATCCAATCAACTACCGAACGTGTGAAAAATGCCGAAATTTGCTAGTCATCATAGAAATGCACATGCCCAGTCACATTTTACCTTCCTCACTGGCAAGCATGTTTAAATGGACATCTCTCTGATTTGTGTGGATATGGGAGAAAAAAAGCTCAGACATTTGGGAGAAAAGTGAGTTATCACATCCATTTCAGAAAGCAATCCAGCAACATCTATCAAAGTAAAAAGTAAATACAGCTTTTGAGTCAAAAATCTTACTCCTATGCTTCAAGCTACAGAAACAAATGCACCAATACTTAGAACAGATAGGTATGGATATGAGTGTTTCTGTTGTTTCACTGGTTGTTGCAAAGGGAAAACATAAACCTAGAAACAAACTGAACACTCATCAATGGGGAAATAAGCACCATGGAATAATATGCAGTCGTTAAAAATAATTAATTAGAGCCACTGGAAGAATTTCCATGAGGTAATGCTGAGTGAGAAAATCAAGATGCTAAAAGGTATGTGGAGTTAGATTTTATTTTAATAAAAGCAAAAGACCAAATAAAATCTCTAACATATGTACATGCGTATGGATACATATGGTTATACATCCAAGGCTTTAAAAGACACCATAAAGAAAATGAAAAGACAAGACACAGGCTGAGAGAAAATATATGCAAGTTATATCTGATAAACGACTTGTGTCCCCGCTTCTGAATGTGAGTCTACGCACTGTGTCATCCACAGAGAAATGCTGGCTAGCTGAAAAATGTCACCTGAACTTAACAACATTTTGCAGGATGTGATTAAAATTATCATCCACGTTAAAGTACGTGCCCTTAACTCACGTCTGTTCACACAGCTCTGTGAGGAGATGGACGCAGAGTACACACGTCTTCTCTTATACACAGGAGTGAGATGGCTGTCTAAAGGTAAATCACTGGCCAGAGTTTTTGAGTTAGGAGAGCCGCTCCAGAGATTCCTTTTAGAAAAACAGTCACCACCGGCAGCACACTTCAGTGACACAGAATGGGTCGCAAAACTTGCTTCCTTGTGTGACATACTCAACCTGCTCAACGAACTCAATCTGTCGCTTCAGGGGAGAACGACAACTGTGTTCAAGTCGGCAGATAAAATGGCTGTATTCAAAGCTAAACTGGAATTACGGGGGCAACGAGTGACCATTGGGATTTTTGACATGTTTCAAACATTAGCAGAGATTTTGCAAGAGACTGAGCCAGGGCCTTCTTTCTCCCAGCTGGTGCATGATCACCTATCTCAGCTTTCAAAAGAGTTTGAGCATTACTTCCCAAACACAAAAGACCCCTGAACTGGGAAGGAAGGGATCCGTGACCCATTTGTGAATAAGCCAGGTGAATCGACTTGTCCGTGCTAGAAGAGAATCAATTGCTTGAGATCGCAAATGATGGTGGCCTTGTGAAGCAGGGTTTTCTGCAGTGACAGCAACCAAAACGAGATTACGGAGTAGACTGGACATAAGCAACACACTTCACGTGTCACTGTCTCCCATTACCCCCAGATGGGACCAGCTAGTTGCAGGAAAACAAGCCCAGGGCTCCCATTGATTCTGCATTATGGTGAGTTGTATAATTATTTCATTATATCTTACAATGCAATAATAATAGAAATAAAGTGCACAATAAATGTAATGCACTTGAATCATCCTGAAACCACCACCCCCCCACCCTGCCCCAGTCCGTGGAAAAACTGTCTTCCACGAAACTGGTCCCTGGTGCCAAAACTGTTGTGGACCACTGACAGAGAATATCAAAATGGTTCTGTGTAACAACGGAAATTTGAGGTGTGTCACACTTAAAAATAAACAAATCAATAAATAAGCTAACAGATAAATTCTTCAGTAGATCCTCACAGGTCATAACATGAAATTTAAACTTTTCTGGACTCTTTCCTTTGCAGAACTCTTTTTGTAAGCAGCTACCATATGAGCATTACCCAAGTCATGTTTTCCATACATAAAACTGAGGTCCTGGATGGGTAATATGAGGAAAGCTTAGAAAGGACTTTTTATAAACACGTAGACAGGTTCATAAAGAGGGACAGTGTAAATTCAAAAGGCTTGCAACAGGTGAGGAGTACTGCCAGCCTTAGGTCTAAAGGGGTTAGGAGAAGGAGAAGGTATAGGAACTCAGAGAGGGTAGCTTTATGAGAAAGGCCATCTGAAAGGAGTTGTGGCCTTCAGCTGAGGGAGCAGCTAATCTGTGGTGACCTGGTTACTTGGAAGAGGAATAAATATCCTAAACACTCTCTCCTCCCACTATTGCCTTCTGAAAGTACAAGTGTCCCAATTAGGCTAAACACAACCAAAAACAAACACGGGGGCACTCGAGCATGAAATCCATAAACATCAGCATCCTGGGAACAATGTGAAGAAGAGTAGAGGGTAAATCTGGAAGGGTCAACAATGGATGCTATCCAACACATCACAGGTTGCTAACAGCTACAGAAAAGAAAAGAAAACGTATGTTGGCAAAATAACTGTTGGCTAACACAAAGCCAAATCCTAAGGCATGAGGAAGGATATAGTGTGTACTCTTTTCAAAACTTCATTTTTAATTGAACTAATTTTAAAGACACTTAGTAGAATCGGTGTTTCACAGAAATCAAATGCAAGGATTCACTACCCATACAATGGCTGGTTTACCTGACTCTCTCCACCCATGTTGTAATCTTGAAGAGCAGAAACTATGTTTCTCATCTCTCTGTCCCCATTGCCTGAGATATATTTACTGAATAAATAAGTAAGTGAGTGAAACGAATGAATCAACTCTATAGTCTAACCTAATACTCAAGGCTCACCTAATAACATTTTCTTTAAAATTTTTTTAATTCAAGTATAGTTGATGTACAATATTATGTTAGTTTCAGGTGTACAACATAGTGATTTGACAGTCAAATACATTATGAAATGATCACCACAATAAGTCTAGTAACCATCTGTCACCATAGAAAATTATTAGAGTATTAATGACATTTCCAGTATTACCTACCTCTATTTCTCTACTCCTGTCAAACGAATTCCAAGCATCCTATACTTTCTCCATCTGGTAACTTTGATAGCCCTGTGTTCTCTTCAAGAACGGAATTTCTCTATTGACATTAAGGTCTGATTATACTTTGTTGTGCGGAGCTATCCTGTACATTGTAGGATGTTTAGCAGCATCCCACTAGATGTCAGTAGCACTTCCCAAGTTGTGATGACCAAAAATCAAAAATGTCTCCAGACATTGCTAAATGTCTCCCTGGGATGGCAGGAGGAGGTAGGAAAGGGGAGGATTGTCCCCCATTGAGAACCACTGTTCTACAATACCACTCCTCCTTTTTTTCCTAGTAAAGCCACCTCTAAGATGCTACCTTTACAGAAATTTTGTATTTCTTGAAACTGTATCTCCCTTTTCTCAGCCACTGTAATAATGACTTTTAACCTTCTATAGAGAACCTATCTCTTTCCACCTTGAACTGAATTGCTTGAGTTCTTCTATTAGATACATTTGCCATGAAAATGAGAACATTTCTATATTTCTCAATGTAATTGGTGATTTATCTTTTGCATGTTTTAGTATATGCTCAATAAATATTTTTTCAATAAATTAATAATTTTGCTTTTTCCATATTCAGAATTGCCATAATATAGTCATGGGTGCTCTTTGCATTAAGTAAAGGGCTTTAGAGAAAGGTAAGTCTTTGAGACTCTGGTATGACAAATTTCTTTTTACAGTAAGGAGGTGGGAGCAATTTTGCTCACTCCCTGGGATGTAAAAGAGGCTTATGACCATGAGAAAAACAAAATTCAGAAAAACAAGCTATCCATGATTTCACAGCCTAAACATCAAAATTCAAAGCAGGATTTCACATTCTCTTTATAATAGTTTTTTTTTTTTTAAGATTCCTAATTAACATAGGGATCCAAATTAAACATTTGAAGAGAAATTGAAGAGACCAAATGCATGGTTTTCGTTGGCTGACATTTACCATAACAATTTACCTTTAATAATGAGGCCTATAAAGTTGTTTTCATCTTCAAAATGCTCTAAGACATGAGTTATTGCAAGACTCCTGTGCAATAAATTATTATTATTATCTCTTTCTTTATTGATGGAAAAATGAAACAAAATTGTTTAAGAACTTTCTCCAGCTTACTTAGGTCAGCTACAGTGTTAAATATCTAATTCCTTTCAGCACACCTTTTTTTTTCACTCTAAAACCTGATTTAAGAATGATTTTTACAAAATATATTTTATGAAGTTTGTTATCAGAAACCTCAAATAGTTGTTTTTTTTTTTTTTTTTTTTGCCGTACGCGGGCCTCTCACTGTTGTGGCCTCTCCCGTTGCGAAGCACAGGCTCCGGACGCACAGGCTCAGCGGCCATGGCTCACAGGCCTAGCCGCTACACGGCATGTGGGATCTTCCTGGACCGGGGCACAAACCCGTGTCCCCTGCATTAACAGGAGGACTCTCAACCACTGCACCACCAGGGAAGCTCTCAAATAATTTTTAATATCAGAGATATAAATAACAAACTCTCCTCTTCCACTAAATATTAAATCAATCTTCAGTATTCCAGTTTAAACTATAAAATTTTACAAAGTGATAAGTGATTTCTAGAAATTACTTTTCCATTCCTTCAGCATCATTAGTAGTAACTGGATGAACATTTTCTTCAAGAAAATATGTAATCTTTTAAAAATTCTAGCTCAAAGAGAAATAAAGTTCAAAACATAGTCTGATAATATTCCAGGATTTACAAACCTAGAACTTCCCTTGGGAAATAAATGACATGAAATATACTATGTTGTCATATTTTATAATGTTTTTGGAAATAAAATGTTGGAAAAGTTTTGCATATTTCTGTCAATTTTTGGTTTGTGAATTTGCAGTTTCAGATGCATTATAGGATATGTTCACAGATTTAGGAAAACAAATTTCTTGTCCTATTAATTCCATAGAATATGGATGCATCTTTGTATTTGCACCACTTACTTATAATATATATATTCAAAATGATGTCTACATCCAGCCAGTCAACATAAATGGATCTTTTCCTTGAGATTGCTAAACATTTCTGTGCCTCTTTTCCAAAGTGGTCACTTAAGTAGCAGCTTCTCACTAAACACCCAGTTTCTACAATCATACCTTGTCTTCTGTTGAGCATATTAACTTGTACATAATAGGTCAATCTACAATTTCACTTCTTAAGAAAATACAAACTAATTCACCAGTTTTAAAATTGTATCCATTAGCTGCTTAATAGTTTAGGATTGCAATGCCAGAAGCATTTAAGAAAGGAAGGAAGCCAAGAGAGTGGATGGTGAGAGGATACATGTCAGTGCTTAACATTTCAAATAAAGGTTGTCCACTCAGTGTAAAGGAAGGTGAGGAGAGGAAGGGATGTGATGGAGAAGTATTAGGAGTTTCCATAGTAGCAAAGAGGAGAGGTTTTAGAAGAACCATGGTCAGCGCTATTATTTCTTCACCAGTGGAATGACTTGACTGCTAACTCTCATGGAAGTCTTGAACTCTTGGCAGGAGAGAGACATGGCTAACCCCTCACAGAACAGCCACTTCAGAGTGCTGCCCGAAACAGCCTTTTTCTTACTATGTATACATTTTTAGGCATCCGCATGCTTGCTACCACCATAACATTAATCAGAATGTGTGGGTGAGTGAAATCAAAAGTAGAAAGAGAAAATACCCCTGAGAGGAAACAGAAAGCAGCCAATGCTAACATTTCCCCTAAATTCACACGGAATATTGCAGTGTAAAACTATGGTCAGAAATATTTCGTTTGCTCCTTTGTTTTCTTGCAGAAGTTATCTGAGTCTCCAGTGATTGAATAAAAATTTGGCAAAAAGTGACTTAAGAGGTATATTAAAGTTAAACCTTATATTAGGATATTGTTGTCTTTATTAAAGTACAAACATTTGGAAAGATGGAGGCAAAAAGGGAGGGATGGAAAGATGGATGGACATAAGAAAAAGGGACAGAGAAAATCTTCCTTGACTACCCACCTACCTACTCTATAAGATGCACCTGTTAACCATTTTATATACATCATGTTTAATTCTCACAGTATGCCTGTAACATGGATTTATATACTATTTTTTATAAATAAAAAAATGCTCAAAGCTATTAGGCAATCTGCCCAAGATTACTCAATTAATATAAGTAGTAATAGTAATTTTAAACCAGATCTAATTCTGAAGAACAACCTTTTTGTACTTCACAATTCTAATACCTTTTTACTAATTTATACTTAAGTGAACACTTAAAAATCTAAAATCTTAGTGAGAGCATTGGGGCCAAAAAAAAAGTGGCAAAGAGAAAACAGTGGGACAGGGAGAGAAGACCATTCAAGAAAATAGGGCAAGAAAAAAGTTCTAGAAGAAAGTTGTGCCCTCTCCAAAGAACTTTAAGAATAAAGGAAACCATATAAATCAGGAGACTACAAAAGAAGCTTGCAAACACTATATCTATGAAATGCAGCTTTGTGAAAAGCAAAGACATTAAAATTAAACAAAACCAATTTATGATCAATTCATCAGTAAATCATAATTAATCAAAATTCTTAGGGAGTACAACAGTCCAATATGTGATAAATATTTATTTATTAATTGGTTATAAAACTATATAATATGATCCTTTCATAAGACTAATAAAAATGTGCTGAGAAAGACAGAGAGAGAGAGAGAAAAGAAAGAGAGACCTTCATAGCACTGACTTATTTCTGGACAGCTCTGCCAAAAATTAATGCAATGCCATTAATCTTAACATGTATTTATCACCATCAGACAGTTTTCAATTCATTCAATGCCACTCATTTTTCAGCTAGAATGACAGTGCCAATTAAAATTAATATTTCACATATTTCTTCAGGTACTTTTAATGGTTTATGAAATTCCAGGAACTACATACTGCAACTACTATCTTTCTTCTATTCTCAAAGTTTGTAATTCGACATGAAGCTATCAATCTTAACATAATTTATGCTTTATAAGACCATGTTATTGTTAATTGATCCCAGTGCCCTCTAAATTTTCCAAGATGCTATATATATAACAGCTTATAGGAAAAACAGGTTTACCAAAATCAATGAAAAATTTTTTATGATCACATACATTTTCTATTTCACCTTCCACAGTATCTATATATTTCATATAGATATGAAGATCTAAAAATAGAGTACTTTGTTTTCTTGAATGGTTATTTTCTAAATATATTGGTTCCTTAAACATCCAGAAAGTCAAAGAGGTTACTTATTTTACAGAAAGGAAATTAACAGAGAGCTCTAGATTTTTTTTTCTTGATAAAATAGATTATAATTTTGAGCGGTTTGAGAACAGCAGAAAGTCAGAGGTTACATCTTTTATTTTATTTATTTATTTATTTTTGGTGATTTTGCTATCATGAAACTCTGATGTCCATCTGGAAAGAATCAGAAGTATAAAGTATCAAATCTAGGTTCAGTGTGCCATGGAGTTATTTACGTTAAATGTTGGTATAGCTTGATATACTATTTAGGATTTAGGATTTGGACCAGCTGCATGAGACAGGAAACAAAAATTACTAGTGGCCTGAACAAAACAGTAGTATACTTTTCTCTCATGTAAAATAATTTTGGGGGAAGGCAGTCAGAGCTTTCAGAGACCCAGACTATTTCTCTTTCTACTCTGCAATCCTAGTACATGTTTCCCATTCTAAAGGTCAATCATGGTTCAAAAAAGAGGAAAGGAAGACAAAGAGCATACTTCCTCTTTTTAAAGAAGTCTTTGCATAAATTCCACACAATATTTCCACTTATATCAATGGAAATAAATTAGTCACATGATCACACCCAACAGCAAGACAGGAAATAGTCTTTTAGCTGGGCAAAAAATCAGAATTTTCTCACAACAGAAGAAATGGACATTAGGGGGCAATTAAAAATCCATGACATGAGAGTGTGCCCTCCTTGTCCCTCATTTTTAAAAGCATTCTTCAAATGCTTTTTAAATCATCTGTTATATTCTTTCTTTGGGTAATGGCTTTCATTATCCAATATCCAACTTATCAACCCAATGTAATTGTCATTATCTTCAAAGCTACATTTATTATTCAGTCTTGTCTCCTAACTTCCTAATTTCAAAATGCCTTTTGTCATCTCTACTTGGATTTTCTACAGTGTGACAGACATACTGCTATGTACTCACCAAGCCATTCTATTTTTTTTGGCAGAGAGGGGGATGGTGCACACAAGAAGACAACATTTACCAACCTCCCTTACTATAAACTGAAACCATATGACTAGATTCAGGCCAGTGGAACACTGGAAGAAGTGATAGATTCTTAAAAGGTCCCATTTGATAGTTCACTCTTTCTGCTATATCTGAGGCAGGGGTGATGGACTCCAAGATGGCAGAGCTTAAGAACTGAAGGAGTCTACAGGTGTGAGTCACTGCTTAGAGATGAGCAATCCAGGAAAAACCATTACACAAACCCCTATCAGACTTCCTATTAAAATTATGAGATTTGCGAGGTTATTTGTTCCATAAAGCATTAATTACACTGATGAACACAAACAGGTATCAATAATTTAAAGGTTCACTATATGTTCCAGTGACTCAAATATAGTTCATACCAGATTAGTTTTGTTAGGTGGACAAACCATGTTTAGAATTACAGGTTTTCTTGATATCAACCAGATAGACTGAAATCCAATGTTAATCAAATTATGAAGGTTAGAGGAATTATATATAATAGCATAAAGGGGAAACATCACAATCAGTGAGGGCAAATTCTGGGGACTCTTCAATTAAGTCTAATGGTTTTGATTAGCCTTCCTTCAGTGCTGTGTATATCTACTGTCTCTACTCCTTGTGATCAGAGCTGTTGTCTAATTTCTGTTTCCACACAAATACACAGTATCTTACTTTGTATGGAATGAGTGTTCAGTGATAATGATGATAATGTTGATGACAGTGATAATGATAGTATTAATAGAGTTGAAGTAAAACTGTACTTGGTGTCATTTTATCAAGATTAGTAAATGTATAATAAATACTTTCAAATAATGAGTTTGGAGGTGGAATAATTTAAAGCTATTCCCCCTTTATTTAATTTTTCTCTTTTTTTTCTTTTTTCCGTTTCAATTTTTGGTTGCCTCACCTCTTGTATATGTACCAAGTTTTATCATATGATCACTTTCTCAAAATTTTTCACTTTTGAGCTTTCTTCTAAATGTGTATTTGTGTAAATGAATCAGTACATTTAAATCCTAATTGGCATCCTCACCTTTCATTAAAAACAAAAGTCAATACTTGTCACCTCACTTTTTTCCCTGCTGACATGTGACTAATTATTCTTCCAATGTCTCCACACCTGAAAGAAGTCACAAGAAGGATTGTCTACCTAAATAAGGAAGAATTTGAGTAAATAAGCAATACTGCTCCATCTACAGTTTTTGAACACTTAAACATGAATTGCAATATATATGTGTTTTTAGATGAAAAGTACAAGGACAGAGTCTTTTTCATGCTGTGTAAGCTGTGCAGAAATAATGGTGATATTTATTCTAGTTGTTTGAGCAGAGGTCACACTGAAGTCAAATGGAAGATGTATGACAAGAGGAATGAAGAGAAACTTTTACAAATATAATAGGACCCCTATTAAAGGAGCTTTAGAAAGACTTCAGTAAAAACTTGTACTGTTAACTATGACAAGAAAGACAAAAGAGAAGAAAGGGGAAAAGGGGTATTCAAAAGAGAAAGAAAAGCATGGACAAAAGTTTGTTTTTTTGTTTTTTTAAGTACTGCAGAAAAGAGACAGAATAAAATTATGAGATATAAAAAGAGCACAAAACAATACAGGTTTATCCTATTCTACTTTATTCCAATTTTCCCTGAAAAGAAGAATGGTCATGAAAACAGAAAAGAGACAGGGTTATCGCAGGTAGGAAACCTTTAGGAAACAAGCATGTGGAGTACAAGGACAGTATCAACTATGGAAGAAGACTGTTGCAAGTACAAAGGAGAAAATAACCTGACTCATTTGGTAACAGACCACTCTCTCCAACACCCCCCCAAAAAAAAGATTTTAAAAATCCTTCATGTTTAAATAGAAATACAGTCAGATACTAAGGAATTAAAAAGGCCTCCAAGTGCCTTCTTTGTGAGTGTCTGCCTTTGTGTTCACTTTCATGTCCTCATCCCCAGTCCCCAGACTGAGTTCCCACCTTATAGAGAGTGTCTGGCACAGAGTGAACTGACATTAAATGTCTGACGAAATGTTCATGAATTCAAAGTGCTCTTCTAGAGAGGGGTACAAAAAGCTTTCCTTATGTCCAATGAGGTTTTATATGTTGGAAACTGCACTGAACTGATGTTACACTTATGTACTTGATTTTCATACCTTCGATGAAAACCCTTCTCTATCTTGGAAGGTATCTTTAAACTGTCCAAGACTGCAAACTGGTAAAGGACACAAATGGAGCAGTAGAGAAGAAAGAGGATAAACAGAAAACAAATTAATTCAGCCAAACCCTCCTTAGTGATTAATGGACTGACAGATGTCAATGCCAAGTCACCCTTATATCTATAGACTCTTAAGTGTTACTTCTCAGTATTACTCTACTTCTTGGATTAATACTTACTCTAGGTATTACTAAAGAACCAATTTAGATGTTCATAATACAATGACTTTTGACCTGATGAGAGTGATGCGTAGGCATGGAATAAATATCAGAGTTGGCAATTCTATCAAAAGAACCTACCAATTCCAAATGATATGTTTCTTAAAGACCTAGAATATCAGAGCACTTGCTGATCAGACATGAAGGAAGATAACAGGGAGCTCTAGACATTTTTTTTCTTCCTGAAATAGATTATAATTTTGAGTGGCTTGAGAAATGACAAAAAGTAATGAGCTACCACTTCTGTTGATTTGTTATGCTTTCGTTGTCAGGTACCTCTGATGACTACCTGGAAAAAGTCAGAAATATGCAATATCCAGTCAGGTTTCAGTGTGCCATGGAGTTAGGTCAAAGGAAATGCAAGATCTACAGAATTTAATCTTTACATTTAGAAGAACAATGCGTGGATAACATAGACTAGGAAAATATGAGGAAAGCCATTAAGGAGTAGATAACAATATAGAATAGTCTACTTAAAAAAGGAAGAAGGTGCAAAATCTAAGTCAACAAGGACCCCAGACATAGGCCTTAGGGGTTTTTCAGCCTATTTGGCTCACAGAGAAGTCATAATTACGTGCCGGAATTAATTTTATATAACAATCTTGTTCTGCAGAGGATGTTCCTGGATTTAGTACTTCTAACTATTATCTTGTAACACTGTACAACTTAAATCTGTATAATGCTTTTTCTTTTTCAAGGTTCTTTCATTTATGTTAATTTGCTCTGTGAGATAAGATAAATATAACTTCTCCTGATTTTGAAGATGAAGAAAACAAAGCATCAAAAGATCACAGGGCTCGGGCTTCCCTGGTGGCGCAGTGGTTCAGAGTCCACCTGCCGATGCAGGGGACACGGGTTCATGCCCTGGTCTGGGAAGATCCCACATGCCGCGGAGCGGCTGGTCCCGTGAGCCATGGCCACTGAGCCTGCACGTCCGGAGCCTGTGCTCTGCAACAGGAGAGGCCACAACAGTGAGAGGCCCGCGTACCGCAAAAAAAAAAAAAAAAAAAAAAAAAAAAAAAGATCACAGGGCTAAATCAAAGTATGGAACACACCTCACAGTTCCCAGCTCATTGAGAAAATGGAAAAGTTAAATTCTTTGCCCTATATTTACCCCAACCCCCATCCAGCTGTACATTTCAACCACATACTTAACCTAGTTTGTAATTAAATATTAGTGAGATATTTTAATTAATATCTTACCTTCCAAGAACAAGCTCCATAAGTGTTTTGTTTTTCTTCATCATAACTCTCGCAAAAAGCATGGTCCCTGGCACACTAGAGATGGTCAATAGATACTTGTTGCATGAATGGATGCATGATTTTTTTTTCATCAAATGGTACATAATCTTTGTCCCTTCATCTAATTGTACTTCAACTATATCACTTGAAGCTTTTTGTTACACTTGGTTATCTCTGCATGTATACATCTATTTCCTTCTGCTAGAGTGTAGATTCTTAATTATCTATGACCATCAAGACCTAATACAGGTCTCTGTTCTGATATGGTAACCAATAAATGGTTGAGAAAATTTAATTTTTCTTCATGCAGTCTAGGAAGTTTACTAGAATGATTTTTTAAGTGCTATGATCACTGATTAGAGACAAGACACCTACACAGTAAGCCCTTGATGAATTTTAGGACATACAACATTTTCCAAGTGAGTGAATAATTCTCTCTTGGTCTAGAGCCATGACACATATTACATGAGCCGTGACTGCTGCCTGTCAATCCATGTGAGATCACCTTCTTCCTTCAAAAGACACCCTTCTTAAGCCACTATCAGAGAGCAGGTAAAAATTGAACATTCAGACTGGCCATTTGAATTCTGACATTTCTTACTAACATGTTAATACTGCCAGTAATTGCTCTCGGTTGGGGACTGAATTCCCTAAAACAGGTGGCGATTTTTTTCTTGTTTTTACATGGGCATCAAGCCCTTACCCTTGAATGTGAGAAATGCCAGTGGTAAAAAATTCTGACCTAACATTCTATACAAGTAGAAGTTGCACTTCGTGAAACTAGAAAACTGAACATTTTAAAAAGATTTCGTCCACACCTCACACCTCAAAGGGAGAAGTGACATCTTCAGTTCTTGCTTCTCAATCAGGAATAAAGATCTCCCAATGTAAGAAGGGAAAACAGCAGTAATTCAGAGACATTTTAAAGTCCAGTAATATATGACATAGAACTGAAGTCTGTGAAGAAAACCACTGCTTTGAAAGGATAAAACTATCCACTCAACCTTCAGATACACTAATTAAAATGATATCTTCCTAAAGAAAAAATGCTAAGTCAGATACTTTACAAAATAACAGCCTAGTTTCACTGAAATTCAATTTCATATAAGCAAGAGGTTCTTAAATGTCATTCATATCCTTACACAAATGGTATCCACAATGACATAGAGACAGTTTATTGATCATATGATTCAAATCTCTGAATTTCCTTATGCCCAATCTTTATTTAAGGGTTAAATTTCATCTCACTTATATGTCTTTTTAAGGTACAGCTAAAGGCCATCCACTTGCTTAAGTTCCCTACAGAGCTGCAGTTATTTTTATACCTGTAAAATAGCTGTCTGCCCAATCCATCACTAGTTCTTAATCACTTGCTTTTGGTCTTTCTGTTTTTACTCTTAGTAATGATAAAAATAAGAAAAGTGTCTTAATTGTAAACTATTAAAGCCTTAGTTTAAAACCTGCCTGTGGATTTTTTTTGTAAATCATTTTAATTTTGTTCTTTATTTCTCAACTTATTTATCACCTCCAGCCTTGCTCTAATGATGCTTAAGATTTGGTTTTACTATAGACAGAAAAATTATAATTTATAAATATGTCTAACATGAAAACAAAACTCCCTCCAATCTGCTTTAGCTCTTAGAGAACACATCAGCTTGAACAAAAGGCTCCAGTTGAGTCTCTGGGAATACAAGAGTGGGTATCTTAGTTAGCTCAGGCCACTAATGAAAGACCATAAGTTAAGTGGCTTATAAACAACAAAATTTTATTTCTTACAGTTCTGGAGACTAGAAGTCCAAGATGAGCATGCCAGCATGACTGAGTTCTGATGAGAGCCCTCTCCTGGGTTGCACACTGTCAACTCCTTGTATCGTCACATAGTGGAGAGCAGAGAGGGAAAGCAAGCTCTTTTGTGACCCTTGTAAGGGAAATAATCCCACTCATGACAGCTCATCTAATCCTAAATACCTCCCAAAGTCCCCACCTCCTAATATGTCATTTTGGGGGGTAGGGTTTCAACACATGAATTTTGGGGGGACAAAACATTCAGTCATAATATGAAATAATTGCTATATCACATAGAATACTGAAGGGGAGTAGAATATACTACTTCAACATATGTCACTTGGCATAAGGACTATTTTGAGCCGAGGTCAATAGAGAAGCAGCAGATACAGGAAGAACTTTCTGCACTCCCCCATTTTTCCTAAAAGGAGAGCATAAGTTTCCATTTGTTTCCATGAAGAGGAAAACAACTCTTATCTGCATAACAAAACACACTCAATAACCCTTATCTACTATATATTTCCTAGTCATCTTCCCATAATTTACTGCCCCTAGGAGCCCAAATCCCCTCTTCCTTTGTCTAATCATTTCTCTGCAATTTATGACCCTTTGTTAAAATGGTATACATGCCCCAAATCTAACTCTCTGTGTTTTCACTTTTTATCTGTGTGGTCTGCATACACATAAAAATATTTATATCAATAAAGAAACATATGCCTTTCTCCCATTGATCTGTCTTTTGTCAATTTAATTTGCAGTCTCCCAAACTTTGATCCTAAAAGGGAAGAGGAAAAGTTTTTCCATCCCAGCAATGCTTTTGGCTGCAAGAAAGAAAAAAGCCATTAAAGCAAAATTGGCTTCAGTAAAGACATTTGTTAGGTCATATTGGAGTTCATAGGTATGGCAGGGGAGGAATGGTTAGTTGGTTAATTTGTCAGTCCATTATACCATGAAGAACTCAGGTTCTTTCCATCTCTTCCATTCTGCCATCAACAGAATGTAGACATATGTCCTTAGGCTTGTCTTTTCCTGATAGCAAGATGGCTACAGTAGCGTCAAACATTACATCCTCACACAACAATATTCAAAAGCCAGAATGAAGAGAGGACATATTCTCCTTCTTCACATCCCTAAATAAGAATGGCTAAAAGTGTCCCAGAAGCTGTCCAAATGATTTCCCTTTACATCTCACTTGCCAAAATTCTGTCACATGCCCATGCCAGAATGAATCACTTGGCAGGGGCATGGAATTACCATAATTGGCTTGGACTAATCAAGCTTCACCCCTGGAGGTGGGGAGGAAGCCAAATTCTCCTGATGCCCAACATCCCTGGGCAGAACATGAATAAAATCAGTGAATGTTTGCATGTAGTCCCCCAACCAACACTATCTGTCATGGTTTCTAATGCTATCTCTTTGCTCTGCTCATGCATTTCTTCTCTTTTACTTTTGTTATATACTTAAAATACTGACTGACTTGTTTTATTTTCCACCACCCCAAGTTTGTAGCACAAGCTTAAAGAGTTCCCACTAGACCACTTTGTCGCATGTCTTATAAATAGGCTAACATTCAGTTCACAAAAGAAGCACTTACAAGCACATTAAGAAATGCAATTGTCCATTAACCTTCCTGATCTTTGATGATCACCAACATAATTCACTCAGGATACTGGGGGGGGGGGGGGGGTGGGCAGGGCAGGAAGTAGCCACAACATCACTCAGCAGATTCTATTACTTTAGTTCTTCAGACTCAAAGATCGTGATGTTTGTGGTAACTTATAAATTTCTCAAGAGCAAGACTGTCATCTCCTACAGTGATATGTTATGGGCAGTTAATACAGATTTATTGGATTAATTAATAAATTAGAATTATTCATTTTGTGACTCTCTTCTACAGTCTGACTAGATGAAGATTGCTTTTTGGAAGCTCATTAAACCTCCTCTATCTATTTATGGTCTGACTCTCCTTCACCCCAGAGAATCTAGATTCATCTTGCAAAAATGACCACTTGCTGTACATTAGACCAGGGGTCCCCAACCCCTGGTACCGGCCCACAGCCCGTTAGGAACCGGGCCACACAGCAGAAGGTGAGCAGCGGGGGAGCCAGGGAAGCTTCATCTGCCGATCCGCATCGCTTGCATTACCGCCTGAACCATCCCCCCACCCCCCAGCCCTGTCCATGGAAAAACTGTCTTCCACGAAACTGGTCCCTGGTGCCAAACAGGCTGGGGACCGCTGCATTAGACTACACCATCCTACTTCACAACACTCCATAGATTTGTGTTATTGCTTGACACAAATGTACGTTTGGGGATTATAATGACAGCATTATTTCTTCTCACATTACAGAGTTCAAAAGAGTCCACTTCAGAATGCTCTAACACGTGCTAGTGGGCAAGGCCTTTCATCAGTCGGCCTTTGTCACAGTCCAGGGTCATGTCATGCCTTTTGACAACTCCACCAATATTTTACCATTCAGTTTTCAATTTCCTCAGAGTTCTCTACTTTACACCTCTTCAGTGCATTTGCCTGTAGAGTTTCCTATGCCTGAAATGCCCTTTCCTACTTGGTCTACCTTTGAGACTTATCTTGAGATTCATTCTTTGGGCATAGATTGCCAGATAACCTCAAGCAGAATTAGACATCCTTTTTCTAAGCTCCTTTAACCATGTTTTATTATAGCTTTGTTTTGGTTTGTTTTAACTTTTAGCATGCTTGTTTCCCTTTTTAGATGGTGAATTTCTTGAAGACAAATTCTGTCTTTTATTCTTTTTTATAAAATTTCCATTGCCTTTTACAGTACCTTGAACATAGAAAGTACTTATTAAATATTTGCTAAATTAAATTTTTGAATTTCACATAAATCTAAAACAACCAAAGAAAATTTCTAATATCATTATACATTATAGGATTGGGGTCCTGTGTGACTTGTAGTAACTTATTGCCAATCCTTTTTCAGGGCTTAGTAAGACTATAACTAGTCAGTCTCACAGACAGAAATACTCTTGAGGGAAATGTATTTCTCAGACTTAAATCTCACTATTACAAACATGAATGAAAACTGCCATATGTTGAAGACTTTTTGTTTTATAACATGTTTAATACCCAGGGGATTCAATGCCTCTCTCCAGCTATCCAAAGAACTTCAGATTTTTTTCCAATTCTTTTTCCTTATCTTTCTTTTTTCTTTTCTTTTTCTTTTTCTGTCAGGTCACTGCAGAACTTTCAGACTGATAAAGTATAAGATGATTCTGAAACGTTTAATTTAAATACTCTTCAGTTACTTTATTCTTTAGCTCAAATGGAATATTAATGACAAGTAATATCATCTCTTCCAGACTCCAAGGAGCAAATTTCTTGCCTACTATTTTGGCACAAAAAACTAGAAATACCTCCACAGCTTTGTAACATTTTACTCTTTCACTCTAGCACTTTGTGGTGCCATAATTGTCCCGTTCACTTAGGACCTCTGCATCATCCCCTAGAATGTAAACACCTTAGGAGCAGTAATGTTGCTTTGTTCACTGATGTATTTCAAATGCCTGGAACAGTGCCTGGCTCATAGCATAGGCCCTCAGTCGTTTTTGTGGGGGTGAATGAATGTATTTATAGCTCCTATATCCATGCACATATAGTTAAAAAGAGCTTTCAGGGTTTTTTCTTATTTTCTCTCATCCTAATTTCTTCTTTTTCTTCCTCATATTAAATCTTATATGAACTTATATATGCTATGCAAAAAAAAAGAAAAAAAAATCTTACACCAACTTCATCTCTTTTCACTTCCCAGTCTTTTATACACCACAATCAATTTTAACTTTCAAAAGCATTTAAAGACCCCATTCCACCAATAATATCTTAATTGGAATCCAAAGACTTCTATAATTTGGCCCAACTTAATTCAGCTCTAATTCAATTTGGCTGCTTACTCATCATTTCTGAACCAATTTACTTTATATTTTACTGTCTTATATCATCATTTGTACTCTTGATCTCTCATAGAATGCTCTCCCTTTATCTGTATGTGTCTCCACCCACAGGCATCTTATGCAAATTTTAGGTGCTACATTTATCTTACTTCCTCCAAGAAACCATCACTGATTATTGCAAAAGATCCCCAACAATGAAAGCAATTATGTAGTTTGAGGAGAAACTAATGGAATGTACAAATCCTTTCTTCAGAGAAATATGAATATACACATCTGCCCAATATATTCCTAAGGAGTCAAAAAGGCCTTTGGTATCCTGTGCCACTCACAAGCTAGCTTGTATCTTCATGGTGTCAACATTTTTCTCTCCAACTAAATTATAAATCCTTGTAGAGTATGGACCATGACATGAACGTGTATACAGTCTTATATAAGTGCCACAGTGTCTTAATTAGAGCTAAAAAAATTTTTTAACTTAAAAATCTGTAATTTATTGAAGCCCATCTTATAAACAATTGCAATAGAATTAATGACAACTGAGCTTGCATAAATTTTCTACTCATGCTACCTACTGCATAATTACTTATGCATGTGCTCATAAGTACACTTTAAAAAAAACTCCAAAATCATTTAATACCATTCTAATTTGAGAAATTCCAAAAATCTAAATATATTTTTTATAACACTTTGTTTATATAGGAAGAAAAAAAAGCAACTTTCTGGAGAATTTTGTGCCTTTGTTGCCCCATAGCTTCACTTTTCCCTATACTTTCTGCTCCAAAATCAACCTTCATATATATATTTCAGAATATATAACATATATATATATATTATGAAAACAAATGGATACCTCCCTTAAGTCAAAACTGTAGTCAAATGCTTAAGTGCCAAAGTGAAAAAATGTGATGGCAGCCAGAGAAGAGAATCAGAGAGAGAGAAAGTATCTCCACGAAGGAGAAAAATAATTTCACATCTTTAAAAATTTCCTAGTAACATGCAGGAAAATATATTTTTAAATCCTTAAATGGAGTTATTTTATGTTATGAAATACTCCTCTCTAGAAGAAACTAAAATCCCTTCTTTATTATAACTTGTTTCTGCAATCTTACCTCTGTTACTAAAAATATGAAATACTGTAGCTTTTTAATATACAGCATTCAATTTGTAGAGAATTGTCACAATCAAAAATAAAGCCAATTTCAAAGGAATAGGTAACCATATTAGGATTCTTCTACAAGAATGTACTTGTTTCACTCAGATTCTCCAGAGGAAATAACACATTTCGAATATACAAAATACCATTCATCATTTTGTTAAAAGTATAAATAATCCATTAGGGGAAATGTGGGGGAAAAATAACCCAAGAGCACTATGTGACTCTGGAATGCAAAATTAGTTTAGACAAATTATTAGAAAACATACTGTAAAAAATAATCCTTTGCTCTTCACAGACTAAACAAAGTGACCTAGAGAGAAATTGACTTTTTTTTCATCCAATAAAACTCTCCCTCTAGAATAACTGAAAATATGAATCAACCTTTCAACAGGACAATTAATCATTCCTTAATCTGCATCATTCTCCAGCTTCTGCAAAATATCTTCACATTTTTAGGACTCTCCAAATGGATATATCACAGATTCAAAGATGGAACGAGACTTTCAAATGTCAGACAGTCCCAGGTTCTACCCACAAAAAAAAAACTATGCAAATCACAAAAACCAGCTATTTATTAATGGGCTATACAGGTATAACAAACAGCCTCTGAACCAGCTCTGAAATCCTTTCAGCTTCTGTGTTTGGCCTGTTTGTTCAGTCTGCAGATTCATGTAGACTCTGTGGTATGATATTTTTATCAGAAGCCCCAAGGTTTCTAGCCCTGAAGATAATTAAGTCCCATGGAAAGAGAAATTTGATCCAAATTTTGCTAACTCAGGAGTGAATTTGGGAGTCTCAACAGCTCTTGTCCCTTCAAGGAAGAATTTGAAATCTTAGATTCTTCTAATACTTATATGACTGAGCTTATGATACATCCAGGCTAACTTGGCATGTCTGGGCAAGACCTGGACTGTCCTTGTAAAACTAGAGGAAAAAAAGTCTAGATCCACTCTTCCCTCTGCATACCACAGGTTACATTCCTAGTTCAAACCCTAATTACCTCATATTTGCCTTCTTTTTTCCTGTAATGCTTTATTATTTACAATTTCTGTTATGAGCTATTCATGCATACAGCCTTTATTTGATTTTTAAATACTTTATTTTAATTGCAGAAAATAACTTTAATAAAATATATTTTAATAACCATTTACTTTGGCCAGTCATGATTCTAACACTTTACAAGTATTATTTCAATTAATCCTCATTACAATTCTATGAGGTGCGTACTATTACTTTTCTCATTTTAAAGATAAAAATGCCACAAAGAGATTAAATAATTTGCCCAAAGCCACATAATTTGTAAGTAATGAAGCTGAGATTTGAATCCAGGCAGTCTGACTCTAAAGTACATGCTCTTAATCACTAGGTTCTCTGAAATATTCTCCTTAGATAACCATTTTGATTCTACAATTGCCATATTTCTTCCTCAAGAAAAAAAGAAAAGGAAAAAAAACAGCTAGCCAATCAATTCAAATTAATACTCTTGACAAGGGCCCACTCTTTTTGGCCAACCCCACCACGGTCCAGCTAATGCTCACCAATGAAGACAAAGGGATTTGCTTTGTCTTATAATGAACTCGACTTCCTTGACAGCACAAGCCACTACTCGTACCTTCTTCCTCCTTACAGTCCATGCTTTTTCTGCACCATGCACCTTCCCTCATAAGGTTCTACTAAAAGGCCACGTGGAACTGCAATTTGTTTGTAATTTCCTTACCAGAATCATCGTCTAATAGAACCTCCTCCTGCTAGCTGGAACATGACCTCTTGCCTGCTAGATCTACATTGCCTACAAGATCCTTTCTACATAACTGGACTTTTGGACTTGGTCCTAAATAGCCAATTTTGCCCTGAAATGGTCATTGCTCACTCATGATATCATCCCTCCAAAAAGTATGGCTCTTTCCTTCTTCAAATATTGCTCAAGACTAATCTTAACGGTACTTTTAATCTAAGAAATATATGCATTTGTTTGTACGGCAACATATTTGTCATTACATTAACACATTTTATACTCAGTGAGCTCTCAATATACATTTGTGGAAGGAAAAGAAGTTAGGAGGAAGAAGTAATGGAGGTGGGGGGGAGGCAGAGGGCAAGAGATGGAGAATGACACGAAAAGAGTTGCTCATTTAAGGTATTGTTTAAAAGGATAATTTTAAAGCAAATTTCTTGTTCCCTTAAATTTTTAATCTAGACTTTGACTTCCAAAAGACAATTATAACAATTAACTCTTTAATTATATCTATGGCCTAACAGACCAAAAAATGCAAACAAGAATAATATAGGTACCACCAACCCCACCCATAAAACTTTACCTAATAACCTTGAATTCCATTTTTAAAGCCCAATCTTTTAAGTAATGATTTATTTTTTATCATTTCTAAAAATATTACTCCAGGGGGAAAACGTGACCCAAAAAGATAAATGTTAGCAATTAAAGTAGAATCTTCTATCTTATGCTAGATGGTACATTTATAAAGCCACATAGAAAATATGAATCATCTTTATGACAACTGTTAAAAGAATCATTAGTACTAGTCTTGCATTAAGTAAGGAAATAAATTTCTTTGCTCAAGATTTATTCCAACTATTTTTTTACATATTTGCCAAAGCGAACAACACTTTAATTGCTAGAAGGGCAGCTAAGGACGCTAAACTCCTTGAAGCAAACAATTAATATGCATCACTATTATAAAACATCTAAGTGTCAGTATAATTAGACTAGATAAAATGTAGAGGCTTATTTCATTATTTTGATTGACCTGACTTGTCAAATCAAGTCACTGCCATCAAATAATACTTGATATGGACAAACAATCCCAGGCATGTGAATCCCATTTCAAAACCCATTACAGTAGGGATTTTGAACAGCATAAATAAGAGAATAGATTTTTTTTAAAAAAGACATCTTATATAGCAATAACAATAATAATTTTCACAAGAGTTGCTACTTTTCAAAACCCATGACATATTAGCTTTTCATCTTTCAAGTATATAAGAATTAAACTTTTGATATATTCCTTATTCACATACTTCTTCTTTTCTCTTTAGCCAGATACCTATTAGATATTTATCTAATAATTTACATTATGTCTGCTTTTGAAGAAGAGTCAAGTAAAGGAGACAAAACACAAACCAGTTCCTTATGCTCTTGTATAACTGCAAAATATTGATAAAGGAGACCTATATTTACTGTTTAAAAAAAAAACCAGTTTTGAGGGCTACAGTGGAGTTAATTCGTCAGCCTGATGGACCTCTCAAGCAACATGTATCACTATCATTTCTGTATAATTGGCTCTGCTGCATCTGTTCCTGTTTGGAACTGCCTCCACATTGTCACTTTTTAATTTTTTTACAAAAATCCATCCATTCATGTCAGTCCTGTGCTTTAAAATACTGGTTAGTTCTCCATGCCTACAGAATAATTCTTTATCATGGCAATAATACTCAACAATTTGACCTTAAATGAGTTCTAAGCCCTTTATCTTACTTCTCCACCATCTTGTTCCTTTACCCAACTCCATAGGCCTCAATCACTCTGGCTTCTCTCAATTCACTATACTCTTTCATACCATTTTTTCTGTTGGAATGCTCTTCACTGCCTCACAAACTCTTATGCATCTCTCAAGGCCCAGTATAAATGTTATTTCCTCTGTGAAATCATTACCTACTATTCAAGGAAGAGGGGGTTGCTTTCTCCTCTGTTTTCCAAACAGACATTTATTCATAATTATTATATCATGCATTAAATTATTTGTTTACTTGAGAGATATTCTAGTATATTGACAACAGTTTGCCATCTAGAGTCAGCCTAAGTTACCTCACCGGGTTTTTATATTAGATGATGTAGGTAAGTACTCAGTCCTTTATATGTGTTTTGCTAAATGAACAAGCGATAAAAACTTTCACTTTCCTCTATATGAGTTGATAACTGAAGGATATCCTTCAAATATATAAAATAATTTACTTTTAAATGAAATGAAAGAAAAAAAGAAAGCACAAGGGTAATTATATATCTTGGTTTATTTACATGTTCAGTGTTAATCTCTATAAAGTAGGGATTTCATATCCCATATACTGACAGTAATGTCATAGAATTTAAAAGTATAATGTCATCCCTAATGACTTTTAAAAAGTTTATTTTTAAGTGCTAATAATAAGTCTTTCATTGGTGATCTCAAGTCTCTTTTTAAACATATTTTTGTTCAGATTTTACTTTTTTAATTTTGAATGCCGTCTTTTTTGAAATCTATGGCTTTGCATAAAAGGCATGATAAGTTATAAAACTAATAAAATACGTTCTTAGCTGGAGGAATAGTTGTTATTTCAAGGAGAAACCCCACAGGTGGCACTTTAAAATGAGTAATAAAAGGAGTTTAAAAAGAGGGACAAAGCAGAGGATATGAAACCAACCAGTACATCCCCTATCAGTAGCGATAAATAAATAAATAAACCTAAAATAAGACCAAGGTAAGAAAACCTAAAATAAGCCATGTCCCCAAAATAAGTGGACTGAAGGGTTACATGCAGAAGGTATTACTAATTTAAATATTCAATATTTTTGGTTTCACAGATCCAGACTGTAATATAATCTTCATGCAGATTCTTTGAATGTGTCTTTCATGAACAGTTTGGGAATTTTCTACACAGAGAATTGGGGGGTGGGAGGGAGGCAAATCTAACTTGCATATACAGGATAAATACATACTTTTCCCATAAATTATATTTGGATGGGGGTACATTATTAAAGCAACATCACTTGAAACAAATATCAGAAAGCAGATTTTGTGTTTTGCAATAATTTTACACTGACTGAAAAGCTACAAAGGTTGGATCATAATCACTGAGACCCCGAGTGGAGCAGATGGATCATTATCTAAGCGCACAGGCTAGACCAGCAGAGCTCAAGCATCTTTCTGCCCATGGAGCTTTACGGGCCTTGTTAAGTAGGTAAATTTTCTGTATTATTCACGATAAAATGTCCTTACAAACAGTGTTATAAACAAGGACAAAACAGATGTGCACTTATATGTGTATATTCTCTATATACATTTCAAATTTATGCCTTGCAAATCATTTAGAGAAAAACTATAGTATATTCCAGATGGCTGCTTAATTTTATCATGAAATTTATTTCAAAATCTTCAGACATTTTACCACTGATAAACTATAGTGGCAAAGATATATGTGATTGATTAAAATCGATGTTTATAGCAGGTGGTCAAATTACACAAATCTGCTTTGCTCTGAAGCTGTATTAAAAACACTGCTCATAAAACTAATCTGCAATTTTAAGGAAACAGTTCTAGCCAATCCAGTAGCTGTTTCTTTCTTAAAAAATTTGACCATGCCCTATCAATATGCTAATACCCATCTGGGACATAATCCATTAAAATAATCCAAAGATGCCAAATGAAATGATGACCAGACTCTTTCATTTGATGACCCAATATAAGCTGAAAACATTTCTAAAGCTTTATTTTTCTCAACTATTTTATGTTAAGTTTTATATTATGTTGGAAACTTGTGAGCAAAATTTCATGCTGACCACAGAAACATCTAAATTCTCTTACACTAGGATTTGTTATATACTTAAGTAAGACTGGCAAATGTTTCCCAATATGCCACCTGCCCACTCTAGTTTATAGAACCCAACAGTATTTACAAAGATGGCATCTAGGGGGTAAATAAATTATGCAGATGATAACGATCAGAAAATAAATGACTCCCATTGACCATCTCATGTTTGGTAACAGTGTTGATGGGAACAATGTAGTGACAGGACTGGATATCAAGATATGTCATCTACAGCTGGCTAGTAATATGCTGACATCAGCTGTGCCACAAGCACAACCAAGTGGATCATTTTGTTAGAATTCATTACTAAAAATAAAATTAAAATAAAACAAATCAAAAGAAACTAAATAAAATAAATTGGTTTATATTTTAAAAGTCATAGATCTGACTTCAAGGAAATACTTATAAAATCTGGATTCCTATCAGAAACCCTGATTGTTGGGGGTAGAAAAAATGGGTGACCAGTTTTTGAATTTTTTTTTTAGTTTAAATAAATTGAATTTTTAAAAAAGAAAAAACCCAGAAACTCTAATGAAGTAATTTTTTTAAGTTTTCACAATTTCATCTCATGGAATTTTTAAAAATCTAGTTAATAAGTGTGTGTGCATAGCACTTATATATATATAGCTATATATATTATTTTGGTGTATATATTTACATATGTATTTTTTAGATGGCATTTTGGTTTTATCACTCTAGCAACAGTTGATATTGTCACAACACTTATTGGTATAATTTGAAGTCTTTAATGTTACAGGAAAAAAATGTCTATTAGGCTTGGGAAAGAAGGATTGGTTATAGTCCATAGGATATGGAACCACCAAATTTATAACCAAGTACAAGATATTTTGAAGTTTCTTTATCATTTATTTGGCTAACTCCTTCCATTGCCTGTGGGCAACTTCACATAAATTTAAATATGTACAATGTTGAGTAGGATTCTTTCTTTAAAGATGAAAAGTTTCAGTTCTCATCCATCTAAGAACCTGAAACTTTGCTCTGTCCATCAAAGGAACTCTAGCATTTCTGGTCACAGAGTGGGAAACAATTTATACTCATGATATTTCCTTGGTACCTACAGGGTGAAGACTCAAATCCTCTACTAGGTATTCAAGACTCTTTTTCATTCATTCATTCACCATTTATACTGAGTACAATTGCATCTATTACAATGTAAGACTATCTACAATATATCCAATTTTATGATTCCTACTTTATTTTATACCTCGTTCATAAACACACACACACACACACACCACATACACATAGCACTCAACTGGACTGACCTGTCTACTCCTCCCTCAAATACACACTATTCCTTCCCATTATTGCTGTTTTCCACACACCATTTTAGGCAAGGATGACACTAAGCCAAAACACACAGACTCAGAATCCCTATTTTCAAGAAGACTGCAAGCTTCTAAGGGTAGAGACTTTCTTTGTTAAACTCTTAAAATCACTCTCTCAACAGTTCTCATTATTTCTCAATAATTACTTATTGGAAGAAGAAATACCTATAATATATAAGATTATAAGAAGCTAATTTAATATGTTGCATGGGTGCCTTTAAATGAGCTCTACATAATAAACCATGGCACTACTACATAAAAATATTTTGAGGGTTTTATGCAGCATAACATGTTTTTATTAAACTGATAATAAGAGATACTACACTTGATCTTAGCCAAAAGATAGAGAAGCAATGTAATATCTCCTTTAAATCCAATTGAAATAACTGCTCTGAAAAATGAAAAATTCATAGATTCTCACTGTCAGTGTTCATAGATTATTGTTTATTGAAAAGAGTAAAATATTCTTCAAGGCACATTTTTAAAATTCTAAATTTGCTTAACGCTATGAGTAATTATATAATCCAGCATCTCTAGGTTTAAGCCAAATCATTTCTCTATGCTTCTAAAAGTCAAATCTGTCCAATATCCCAGCATGATGAATAACATCTATTAGTTTGGAGAGGATACACCTGCATGTGTAGTAGGTTCTGTTAAACATTCAGTATTCTCTTTGACAAATGACCAAGAGATTAGTTTATCTGGACACAGAATACCACACTCTGGAACACAGAAGTACATTGGAATGACCATTATTCTTCCAAAGCAAGTTAACCCATCTGTCCAGAGCACACACTGGCCAGTGCTCCTGAACTATCTCTTACCCTCTTTACTTGTGTCCAATTTCTGGGCCTCAGAAGGCAAATAGAAAATGCCAACAGAGATCTGTACTCCTTAAAGTCAGAATCAGTAGAGATTAAGCAGGGTTTAAGAATGAAGCAAGAGACTTTAAATGAAACTCTTTAAGACATATTTCTTTTCCTTTGTTCTCTTATTAAAAGAGTAATCCATGGAAGTTATGGAGTAAGGCAAGAGAGAAAAGGACAAGGATGCCTCCACCTTAGCCCTTTCTCCCATGGCTACTGCAGGTGTTTACTTGACCCAGACTCTCCATGGCAAGCTTACACAATGTTGTATAACTCTTATGACAAAGTCTCTTAAATCATCCAACTGCAAGATTGAAAATATAATATAAAGAATATTCTAGAGGGACAGTGGAGTAGGTATGGGTGGGTTCCTGTGTGGGTTGGAGGAAAAATAGGTACTGTTGTAAAAAATATCCATGCAGTTTTAGGCTTAAGTCCATCCATGGAACTTCCCTCGCATTTCAGTAGGCCATTCTGCCATTCCAAATCTCTGCCAACAACTAATCTACAGTCAGCGTGTGTAAGAAATCGGATGGCAGTTAGCTTTGGTGAGGAAGGAGGTACACAGTAACTGAGCAGAGAAGTTTGGGGTGCCAGTCATGTTGTGTTTCTTGATTTGGGTGTTTGTTACACCAGCATGTTCACTTTGTGGGAATTCATCAAGCTCTTCACTTATGATTTGTGCAATTTACATGATATATATTTTTAAATTTTCTAAAAATGATAAAATTAAATCTGCTACCAAGTTAAAAATCTAACACTTTCCCTACTGTCAAATGACTTCAAGCCTTCTCAATTTCACATTTTATTTGCCAGTACAGAAATGGCCTTCATGCTAAGTCCTGAGAAGAAAAAATGATGCAACAACTTGAAAATTAATAAAGAAAATATGATACTTTCTGTCCTAGTATTACAAATGATGTATATCATCTAATATAATTAATGTCTACAGTTATGAATCTATTTATTTTTCTTTAAACCACCAGAATAGTACTATAATATCCCAGTATCTTATAAAAAATTCCCCTCCAGGGACAGAACTCAACTTTGGATATCACCATGACTTTTCACTGGGGGCTGTTTCTTTCTCTTATTCACTTCTTTGAAGTTTAGCAAGAACCAGTGTTTAGCATCCATGATCCTCTGCAACACTAGCCATGCTACATGGAAAGAAGAAGGCAATAATTTCTACACTAGGATTCCAGCCTAGAAAGTAGAAGTGGCATTTTGTTCCTTTCCCTTTGTAGCATCCTGGGCTCTACTAAAGTGTATTGTTAGTGATCTCTCTTTAAAATACCAGTTTTTCACAGGTGTTCAATACAGAAGAAATTCTAGTTTAAGATAAGTCCACCTTGTTCCCTAACAAGGGAAGGAAGTATTTATTATTATGCTATCAGCATAAGAGAGATGACCCATGGCAGCTATTTGTATAGCATGCCTGGTTGGCTGGCCGCTCATGCCTGCCTTCACTGCCCTCTTTTCAGGGTAAAGCAAGACAGAAAGGAAGTGGTTTCTGGATAGAATACTCAGCATTTGAAATATAGAAGCACCCAAGCTCCTCTATGGGTATGGAAGTAAAACATATTTTATTACCTAGGACTGTTTCAGTTATGAGTAACAGAAAAAGACAAGTCATGGTGGCTTGTGGGAAACAAAGGGGGTAGGATAATCTATAGGCTTAAGAAACTGAACATTCAAAAGGCTCTAGATCCAGTGCCTCTAACTATATTGATAAGGACTTGGTCTCTCTTCTCTCAGGTCTGCTTTTCTCTGTGTGGGCTTCATTCAGTCAAGCTTACCCAGGGAGTAACAAAATAGCTGCTAGCAGCTCCAGGCTACATTTTCTACTTCCAGCAACCACAGTGGAAAGACCCCCTCCTTTTCAATAGTTCAACCCTAGGATTGTTCTGCAAGGTGTGATTCCCACCCTCCCCCGCAAACCATGCTCTGTAGGCACAGGAATTCAATAAAGTCATTGTCCAGGCCTGGATCATAGCCATGTAAGGGTCTAGGTGGGTGCTCATCTCTTTCAAAATATAAACCCTAAAACTGGGAGCAGGGTGAAAAAAAATAATGTAAGAGAGAAAGGTAATGGGTTCTAGGTGAGCAAAAGTATATATTCAGTAGTAGGTATATTCAGATGAGTATTTTAAAATAAAATGTCAACTTCCTAAGGACAGTGGGAAAAAACACAGTATGTCAATTTACAAATAAAGTAATCACAGCTTTGTTCAGTGTCTTGTGCCAGTCTGAATTAATGTTCCTAGTTCACATTGTCTCTGACAAAGACACTAGTCTGCCTCTCCAAGAAGTCTCCTCTGAAGACAAAGTCCCATCTTTCCCTCTTATTAAACTATCTACTTAAGCCCTTTCACACTCAGCCTGTATCCTTCATCCAACTTTAATTCTACTACCATTTAAAATATCCTCCATCATTACTTCTTCTAAACTTTCTCTAAAGCCAAAGGAGTGCTACATAGAATACAAAAGACAAGACATGATCTGTTTACAAGTTTACACTTTAGATAAAATTAAGGAAGGAAGTATATATATAATTTCAAAAGAATAAACCCATTCCTCCCAGGGGTCTATTATCTATTAAGATACTAGAATGACATGATAATAAGATGGGCTGTTGACATCCTGTGCTAGTACTATATTAAGAAGAGACTTGGAAAAAGCAAAATCTTTGAAAATGTATCTAAAAATAGCCTGCCAATTAGATGTTTACCACAGAGCTTACAAAGGAAAGATTGTGGCCTCTTCTTCACAGATTTTTAAGAACCAAGAGAGATGTTTTAGGTTAGTTTGAATGCTATTGGGCCTGGAGTCAGGAAAATAGACTATATATAAGGCTTCCCAGGCTATAAATTCAGGGATGGTCAAACCACTCAAAGGATAATCTACAAATCAATTGTTATATGAGACATTCAGGAACAGGCTAAGTAAAAAACTTAAAGACAAATTGCAGGGTAAAATCCTGGACTGCTAGAAGATTTTTACCCAATTTTACCTGTTGTTCTCGTTATTTTACTAGTTGTTATATGGTAGATTCTCTCTGAGGAAAAAAAAAACGTTCAGTATCAAGTACTGCGAAAATAAAATGCCCCATAAAATCTGTATGATGGTATCCTTATTTCTTTAGGGATCTGAACATTCTAAGCTTTCAGGCTTTAGTGTGCTTTTCTAACATAAATGGTTTTCTAACCCTTTAAGACTGCTTCATGAAGATCTAGACTTCCTTTTTCCTCTTGAAGGTTATAATTTTTATATTCATCTTTCTGCCAAATTTCTGTTGATTTCCACTTTTACTTATCAATATTATAAAATAATTTTTAGCCTCATTCTTGACTAATATTTTTCTCAGATTGCTGTAGGATTTTGATTTTCCTTTTCTTAGAAAACAAACCTAGATTAAGGGGGATTTTTTTCTCTTTTCATTCAAAAGGACCTGGTAAAAATTCCCAGCCCAGCAATTGCCATCAAATGATTTAAACTATTTAATATTTTTTACTATTAGCTAATATTTTAATTTCCTACTTCATCTGCTTGGGTCGCCATCGTAAGTGAGGATAGTTAGGAATGTAATCCTAGAAAAAGAAGTGTCTCAGAGACAAATACTGGGAGTGCTCATCTAGGTATTGTTCAGAAAGAAAATCATGGCCAAAGATGTGACCTGACCCATTCTGGTAGGTATATCCCTATTGTGCAGATGGATGTATCAGGGTCTCCTTGTCAGATGCCATTAAACATCACATTACATAACTTACTATCCTGTCCAGTCAAGTGAGTTCTTGAATTTCCCATCCCACACTAGGATATGCTATCCAGAGAGCCCAAGATGGGTACAGGGATTCAGCTGCAGTTTTTTAAAACAAAATAAGTCATTTGAGAGGAAACACTTCAGGGAAAAGTTGAAAAGAATGTCAAATCAGACATCTGACTGAACTATCAATTTAACGGGATTAAACAAAAAGGAAGAATTAGAAGAGGCAAAAGAGTAGAACCAGAGGAGAGAAAACAGGTTGAAAAAGAATTCAGGTGGAGAGTTGAAAGTGGAGTATCTGGAGGAACATCCTTAGCTGGAAAGTGTAGCCAACTTTTCAAATGATGTCTGCAGCATCAGATAAAAGGGAAAGAACAAATGGGGGTAGCCATTCCATGCTTTTCAGAGTCTTCAATAATGAGTACTCTGATCAGATGTGGCCTTGAGGAGTCTAATTTTATACACATGTCCTGTGGGTTTGAAAATGTGTGTTTCCTGTGTGTTTTCAATGTGTTTCAATGTGAGTTCACTGCTAGACAGTGATCTGTTCTTGATGTGTGATGAATCAGATATCCTTGCCTGAAATACTTCAGGACAGACCTGATATGGTGATGAATACATGACATGGTGATGAAATGCTGCCCTCTGGGTCATTAGCCAGAACATCCTTCTCTGAGATTAAGTCTCTGTGTCATCTCCTTTTTTTTTTTTTTTGCGGTACGCGGGCCTCGCAGTGTTGTGGCCTCTCCCGTTGCGGAGCACAGGCTCCGGACGCGCAGGCTCAGCGGCCATGGCTTACGGGCCCAGCCGCTCCGCGGCATGCGGGATCTTCCCGGACCAGGGCACGAACCCGTGTCCCCTGCATCAGCAGGCGGACTCTCAACCACTACGCCACCAGGGAAGCCCTGTGTCATCTCCTTTTTACCATAAAAGAAAATGGAGTCTAATTTTTGAAGCTAGTAATGAAGGTTGGATTGTTAACGTTCCAAGTATTTATTTAACATAAATAACTTTGTGACTCTGCAATTAACTTTCTCAATATTCTTTTTGCATCATCTCTGCTTTTTTCTTCCTTCTTCCAACTTAAAATTTATCAGTGACACAAAACTCACCCCAATTCCTCTGTGTCCTTCTTTGATGTAATTGTATTGGGGAAAGGAAATAAGTCATCAGGGGAGGCTGCACTGAGAAGCAATATTAAAGGAAGCTCCTTTTAAAAGATCTAAACCCTGATTACATAACGGGACTACCACAGGTGGCGGTGCATCCATTGTCTTCCAAGACACTCAAAAGCCTAGCCTTCCTCCTCCTAGGTTAGGAAACATGGCAACCTGCAAGACTGAACCATGGTCCAGAAGGAACCTTTAACACTACAGCAATTTAGATGAATTTACCTAGATACCCAACCAGGAGGGTATTCCTGGAGAGGGTGAGAATGGGAGAGTAGGCACTCAGTAGGCACTCTTTTCCTTTTTTTTAATAATTTGTGTAAGGAATGCTTAATTTGGTTGAAGCTTGTAGTTGGGGTACAGAAAATTTAATTAATTTTTTACAAATTACTTAATGGTCCAAGAAGTCATTCTGCAAGAAAAAGTCATTTGTCACTATATTCTAGTAACCCACTCAGCCCAACTCAACCAGACCAATGGAGAAAAACATCAGAATATTATTCCTTGCACTTGATATATTTGTAAGAACTTTTTGATGGAAGGAAAAAACAAAAATCAATATAAAATATTCTGTAAGTAAGCTTCCTGCTTTAGAATCTTGAACTCTTCAAACAAAATATGGTAAAAACAAAAATAACAAAACAGTATTGCCAGTAATTAACTACTGAAAGATAAATAGAAAATTCTTATTTGTACAAATGATACATACGAAAGAATGCATAAAGCTAAGTCATAACAGGCAGTTTATCATTCCTCCAAAGCTACACCTTTTTTTATTCTCTTCTTCTGATAAGAAAGAAGCTTTAGGGGAGACATTGTGTTCAACTAGATGAATGTTGTTTGAATGTTGTTTAAATGTTTTTCATGCAATACAGGTCTTTTATGTAAACGTTTTTTTGGAAATGTGCTAAAAGTTTTCTTACAAGAAATTTAACTTAGCTCTGTTTCTAAAAATACTGTCTGAAAGTGGAATCCAATCTCAAAATTCAAGAGAATTACTTATTACTGCTTTGATACAGGAAGGAAAAAAAAAACCCTCAATTTCAGTTTTAGCTCAGATTATAATATAAAGGAATCTCACTACATTCTTTCAATTTGAGATCATTTCCACAACATATCGGCTTAAAAAAATCCTGCCTTTGCCATCAATCTCCTTAGCTTGTTTCTTCTGTCCTATTAACAGCTATTAATGGAGATAGACATTTAATCAACATTGGGAACTTCAATCAAAATCTTTAAAACAATTGAAAGAAATTAAAGCATATGTGCTTTTTACTTGATTATTTCAATCCATTTTTTTTGTGGCTAGTCTTTTCTGTTACATTTACTTTTTCATTTCAATCAGCCTCAATGTAAGTATGGATATTGAGTTACTTATATTATTTTAAAAAATATAAAATCTACACAGGTACTTTACTAGTTTCTTTACCAGTAGAAAAGCCATTCAATAACTCTGTGAGCTAATATTTATTGTCTCCATTTTACAGGTGACATAACGGAAACTAATAAAGAAATTATTTTGTCCAATCTATATCCAAGTCTCTATAGTTTCAAAGTATTGCTACTTTGAGATTCTAAAGCAAAACAGTAAAAAATTTGAATGCTTTTAAAATGTGAGAGGCATTACTAATCACATTAAGTTAAAATAACTGTTAAAATTTCACTTGTCTCAAAAACTGTATCCCCTTTTAGGTGTCATCTCAACTTGCTGTGTTTTTTCCTTACCACTCCTCCCCACTTTTCTCATCTCTTGGTACCTTTCTTTTCATAATGATTTATACTTTGCTTCACCTTCTGTAATGCTATATTTTCAAAAACTCATCTTTATCCATTCTAATCTGTCCTTTCTACTTGAACATCTTTCATCCCCAAATGCCAAATTTCTTCCCATTATAATTTATACATATTATCACTTGGTTAGACTTGACCCTATTTGTCACAATTTTTAAGAAGCCACGGACAATATTCATGTATTCATGTTGTAGTGCTCTGTCACCAAGATAAAAGTTATAGTTCACAACTTCTTTAAGTCTGGTGTTTGCGGTTTATGTTGGTGCAGTACTGTGTATGCATAACCAAAAATCAATAGGAAGTTAATGGAAAGCAAATATCACAGGGAGAATCAGGCACTATACTTAATGTACTCATAGAGCAAGAGAGAAAACATTTCAAGCAAATGGATAAAAACAAGTTTGGAAAGTTGAAGAAAAAATGGATCACTTTTTTTTTTTTTTTTTTGGTACATGGGCCTCTTACTGCCGTGGCCTCACCCATTGCAGAGCACAGGCTCCAGACACACAGGCCCAGCGTCCACGGCTCACGGGCCCAGCCACTCCGCGGCACGCGGGATCTTCCCAGACTAGGGCACGAACCCGCGTCCCCCGCATCGGCAGGCGGACTCTCAACCACTGTGCCACCTGGGAAGCCCCGGATCACTTGTTTTATATGATGCTTACCTTTAGGGAATCTATAACTTGGCCTTAGGTTCAGTATGCTTTCACTCTCTCATCCTATAAAAAATGTCTGTTTGGAACACCTTGAGGGAAACACCCAGATTAAGATGGTTCACCAGGGTGTGCTAGGAGGCTCATGTATCTTCTTATTCTCAGAATTCTAAGAAATGAACTCTCAAAGGCTTGAGTAGCTCTCAAAAGATAGATGTAATGAATAGCTAAAATAGAAAAAGCCAAGTTCTAAGTTGCCCCAGCCACTGATGCCTCTATCCAGGGAGGTAGAATAACTCCAGCCTCCTGAATACTCCTGTTGACCAAAATGCTGCCCTTCAGAAAATTAAGAATTGGGTTCTAATAGAAAAGGCAATTTTAAATTATAATATGAATTATTCAAAAGCATTTCCTGAGCACTTCATTTACGCTCCATATGTACCCACCTTGGTGTTACATATCTCAATTATTCATTCACTGATTTATAAAAGAGGAGGTTGCATAGCACAGTGGTTAAGACTATAGGCTTTGGAGTCCGACAGAGTTTGATTCAAAACTGCCTTCAGCCTTCTGCTGTAAAAGTCTAATGCATAAAGTTGTGTGAGAACAACAACAGAAAGAATATAGAGTATTTAACCAACTATTTTGTGCACAGTATGTGGACAATAATGTAATCTAATGTTATTATTTCTACCTGACAGTCATATTAAGTTTCCTGTTATCACTGTAACAAACTACCACAAATTTAGTGACTTAAAGCCAACTGATTTATTATCTTAGGGTTCTGGAGATCAGAAGTTTGAAATGGGTCTCAGTAGCCTAAAATCAAGGTGTCAGCAGGACTGCATTACACCTGAGGCTCCAGTGGAGAGTCTGTTTTCTTGCCTTTGCCAGCTTCTAGAGGCTGCCTACATTCCTTGGCCCATAGCCCTCTTCCCTTTTCATAGCCAGTAATAGTCTGGCTCGTTTCTCACATCAAATCACTCTGACTCTAATCCTTTTGCTTTCCTCTTCCACATTTAAGGGCCTTTGTGGTTACTTTGTACCCGCCCCGAAAATACTGGATAATTTCCGTATTCTAAAGTCAGTTGGTTAGTAGCCTTAGTTCTAACACCCCCTTGCCATGAAATTATGCCAATTTAATTTATTCACAGACTTGAAGATTAGCAGGTAGATATCATTGGGGTGGGGCCATTCTTCTGCTTACCACATACTGAGTAGTTAAATAATATTATTTAATTTACTAACTATAACATTTTAAAAAGTTAGGCATAATAGGAAAAGATTGATATTTACAAGATCCCTTTTCAAAAGAACCCAGTGATATTAGATAACAACAAAGTCAGCAAACTGTGTATGTATTGTTCATTAAACTAAACATATTTTATTATTATTTTTACAAATAAAAAATTTCTGTGAACAATAATCAAATCCAATTGTAAACTATAGAAATGTAGAAATATGTGATGGTAGATGAATTTTCGCTAGAAAATTCAATTTTTTATAATTTTAAGAAGCAATAATATAGGTTACTTGTGAACAAAATTTTTAATTAACCTTTAAGATTAAACCCTTGTGTAGAAATGAAGGGGAGATACAAAAGTCATTAAAAAAAACTATGCCTCTTGGAATTTTCTATCTGATCTCTAACAGAAGCCATTCATTTCCCAAGCCAGTAAGCAGCATGTGAACCAGTTTATATTTAAGTACATTAAGTCTTTCAGAACTACTTCCAGAGTGAGATAAAGGTGGACTAGAGTCTTCAGGGACAAGGCAGGATTTTTGAGCAGCTACCTACAATTTTGACTCATTGTTTTCTCTTAAAGCTGGTAAATATTATGGACTCACTTCTCTTGTCCAATCTTGACTCTGAAATACAATTCTAAGTTTTCATTGACCCCCTGAAGCCTATGCACAAACTCCAAATGTGTCTACAGCCTTGGTGAAAAAGGTCTGTTCTGTTAGAGAATTAGATATGATTAGACTGATGAGGAAAAGAATAAGTTTCTAAGGACAAGGAAGCATCCAAAAATGCCCAAGCACCTCCTATACAATCTGGCACATAATTCATGCTTAAAATCTGTAAGTTTTCCTACATTCTTTCTCCTCCCAGTGACTGAAGGTCTGGAGAAAAGTCTGAGCAATATGAGTTGGATAGCAGAAAGAAAACAAGTCTTACTGAAACAGTGTAAGGAAATATATATAACCAGCTAAGTTTACTTGATAGTTAAAGCCTTTCTACTTAAAATGGTAGATTTCTTAGGCAGGATAATTCTTTGCATTCACTGCATCCCACTGACAAAACTAGACAATGTGTATTATTCTCTGCATTTTAAGTCACAAGACTAACACTTATTTCAAGAAGAAAATTAATGTCAAAGGCATAAAAAAAGAACTCGGAAATTTAAACCCATACCCTTTTACATTTCTCCACTTTTTTATTACAAGTAATTATAAACTGATTTTTTTTTTTTTATTCCACAGGCCTATTGGAACAAGTCTGCCACTTTAACATCTGGCTTAGAAAATATATACAAAAACACTTTATTTCAGTTCCTCAAAGAATCATTCCATGTTATTCAGACTTGGTCAAGTTCCTTTTCTTAATGGTTCTCCTGAATAGTACTCATTATAGTTAACAATGAAGTAAATAAATGTGTAACTAATCATTTAATATCTTCCTCTTCCCTCCCCACAAGAATATGAGTTCCATAAGGAAAGGGCAGTGTCTGCCTTGGTTTCTGCTCTATGTTCAGTGCCTTATGCTTCTATAGCTGCCCAATGAAAAAATTAAATGAATAACTAAAATCCTTATCCTTGAGATTCACCCTAGATTAATTCTGCATGGATTACCTCATTTTCCTAAATGTTACTTCCAGCCTTTTCCTGTCACCCTTCCAACCTGCTTCAGTCCCATCTCCAGCTCTAGAGTACCTGGTACTTAAACTTCCCACACAGAATTTTTTTAAACCTGGCTCAAGTCTAACCTTCTTCTTAGAAATTATAGAATCTGATATGAATCTGCATTACCAGCCTCTGACTTGACCTTAGCATCTTTCTTCTGCAAACTGACTTCATCTGCTTCCCAGGAGATGATATACAGTTTATATAGTTTAGGGTAGATGTTGGATAACATATCTGATGGTTTATACCAAAATTTTACTAAAATAAGTTGAACACTTTATTAGTTGGAATTCCTGCCTTATAAGCATTATCAACTAATTTAGCTAGATTAAGCAAGAGAAAGAAAGAATTTATTATAAGGTAATAGGTACATTCCATTAATGCCTAAGGACAGGAATGTAGGCTGGCTTTTGAGAAACGCTGGAACTAGAAAAGTGGAACACATCAAAAACCTGGAAACTTTCTCCTCCCCTCTGCTTCTTGCTGAGCACTAACTTCACCTATTCATCTCTCTCTGAAGTTTACAGAGATACAGTGAACAAAGATGCCCATCCCACAGCATCCTAACATTGCATCTTACCCATTCAAGTGGCTCCCCTCATTTTCAATTTAAATTTTAGAGCCCAGATTTAAAATCCCATGAACATCCATCTTAATTCATATGATGGGTAAACAAATTGGTGATGGGTAAACAAACTGTGGTATATTCACACAATAAATATTGTGAAACAGAATGAACTATTGAAACATGCTGCAACATTAATGGATCTCAGAAAAATTACACAGTGGTGTATATAAATGTCAAATCACTATGTTTTACACCTGAAACTAATGTAATATTTTATGTCAACTGTATTTCAATTAAAAATATATATATTAGACAGTTAAATGAAGCCAGACATGAAAGACTCTATACAGCTTGATTCCACTTATATGAATTTCTAAAATAGGCAAAACTAATCTATAACAAGTCAGTGTTTGTTTGGGAGGGAGGTAAGTGGGGGTTTTGACTGCAAAGAGGCACAAGGGTACTTTTTGAGTGAAGGAAATGTTCTATATTTGTGGTTTTGTGGAGGTTACAGTGTACACATTTGCCGAAATTCATCAACTTATCCAGAAATGAATGCTTTTGTGTATATAAATTAATGCCTTCAATTGTTTACTTCTTCTTAAAAGAGATGGCAGACCTACACCATGGAAAATGGATAACAGTTTTCCCGTTGCTCAGAATTTTGAAAGAAAAAAAATAAAGGATTGATAACAAGATTTGAGTAAGAAGTGGTAAACTTCTGGGAATGAGTAAGAGTTTGAAATTTTTTGTGCCCAAGTAAGTGCTCACAAACACTCATCAACTGCAAAGAATTTCCTCAATAATAAAGTGGAGAAAATAACACTTTCTGTGGATATTAGCTACCTGCTTTCCCCAGCCACTCCAGCTTGACCAATGAATAGGCTCGTGAACAAAGTACTCAAAGCATCAGTGATAGAGGCTATGCATGGGTTAAAAAATATGGTCTTCCCTTCAACAAGAACAATTCTGACTGTTATTATTGCTAAATATCTGACATGCCATCAGCTGAGGCTGATGCTAATCCCCTTTTGTGGCACTGTACCCAAGGGGATTAGCTAGCCAGGATGATCACCCCATCATAGAGGAGGAAGCAACATGTCATGAGAATAAACACGATAGATATGCATATGCCTTCCCTGTCTGCACCGTTTTGTAAGCACCACTACCCATAAGCTAATGAAATTCCTGATTTTCTATTGTGATAGCCACAAAACTTTGCTTCTGGCCAAAGAACACATTTACCAGCAAAGAAAAAAATGAGGAAAATGTTCACACCCATGGAATTTATCAGTTTCATTATGTGTCACATCACTTCAAATTTCCTTGCTTGATAGAAAAAGTGGAATACCCTATTAAAGACAAGTAATAATACCTTTCTCAGCTAGGTGCTACCCTACAATATTTTGTGTATGTTTGGAACCAGCAACCAATATTATGATATTTTTCTCATAGCCAGAAGATATTGATTAAGGAACCAAGAACTGGGAATGGGAGTGTTTCCTCTCCCTGTTATTTTTAGCATCCAATCACAAAAGCTTTTGTTCCCATTCCCCAACTTTTGGCTTTACAGGTTTAGAGGACTTAATTCCTGAAGAATAAATGTTTCCACTAGTAGACCTAAACATGATTCCACCGAACTTGAAGTTTAAACCTTGAACTCTTCATGCCACTAAGCCAATAGGCAAAGAAGGGTTTGCTGTACTAACTGGAGTGATTGATCCTGCTTATCAAGGAGAAATATAGTTACTGCTACATAATTAAGGCAGAGAGGATTCAAGGGGTTCTCTGGGTTGCCTCTTAGTACACATATGTCCCATGAAAAATAGGTTAATAAAGTAGTGGAGCAAGCCACAGAAGAAGGGCCAGTAATAACTCCAGCCATTCAAAAATGAAGTTTTGCATCACCCAATCAGGTAAAGAACCATAACCAGCTAAGGTGCTAACTGAGGACAAATGGAATGGGTAGTGAGAAAAGGAAATTATAAACACTGACTATGGCCTCTTATTTACTTGTGAAAATGAGGCAGGTAGGAGTTAAGCCTATTTCCTTTTCTGACTTATGATATACATATTTGCATATATCAATCAGTTTGTTTTCTAACCTTCCTCTTCTTATATCTAATATAAAGTGTATTAGTAGAGATTAATCTTATAATTCAGTCTGTAAGTTATAAGCTATCAAAGGAGAATTGGAATTAAGTTAGAAAAGGAATGGACATCACCTAGGGATAGATAGTGGCTCATGGAATTATGTGTCAACCTTTTTGGAGAAAACGTGAGCTATATGTGGCCAGATGTATATATGGCTATATAAAGCAGAGTTATATCATATTATATAGAAGCATGAAGTTGAATGGTTGTTGTTTTTGATGTTGAAGTATGAGTAGAAAGGCATATATAGACTTTGAGTTGACAAACTGTGAACTATGCCAGACTGTGTTCAACTTGGCATCACTCCTGTTCCCACTTGCTTTGGACTGAATGTTTGTGTGCACCTAAAATTTGTATGTTGAAGCCCTAATACACAATGTGATGGTATTTGGAGATGGGGCCTTTGGGAAGTAATCAGGGTTAGGTTAGGTCATGGGTGGGGCCCTCATGAAGGGACTGAAGCCCTTATAAAAAGAGTAAGAGGGCTTCCCTGGGGGCGCAGTGGTTAAGAACCTGCCTGCTAATGCAGGGGACACGGGTTCGAGCCCTGGTCCAGGAAGATCCCACATGCCACTGAGCAACTAAGCCCGTGCACCACAACTACTGAGCCTGCGCTCTAGAGCCCGCGTGCCACAACTACTGAAGCCCGCGTGCCTAGAGCCTGTGCTCCGCAGCAAGAGAAGCCACTGCAATGAGAAGCCCATGCACCACAACCAAGAGTAGCCCCCGCTTGCTGCAACTAGAGAAAGCCCACATGCAGCAACGAAGACCCAATGCAGCCAAAAATAAATAAATATAATAAAGAACTTAAAAAAAAAAAAGAGTAAGAGACATGAGATCTCTCTCATTGCCATGCGAGGATAGAGTGTTAAGATGGCAATCTGTAAACCAGGAAGAGCTCCCTCACTAGACACTGGATCTGCTGGCACCTTAATCTAGGACTTCCCAGCCTCCAATACTGTGAGAAATAAGTAGTTGCTGTTTAAGTCACCAAGTCTAAGGTATTTTTGTTATAGCAGCCCCAACTGACTAAGACAGCATTTTATCTTTTGGTCTGCTTAAAGGAGAAGAACTTGAAACTCCATTTCCCAGACCCCCTTTAGATGGTTCCAAGTTAGTCTGCAAAGGGCAAACAAGCAATAACATGCAGAAAGTAGCAAAGAAAAGAAGCATTATTTTCTGGCAGCAGTTAAAGAAATATGCATAGGTAGACATGAGATTCTGAGATGAGGGCTTCCAAATCATCCACTTTGGGTGCCTGAGGCAACATGAACATTAGTAGCCACTTCTTGGAGGTTCTTAAGATTCACAGCTTCCAGAGGAACTCTTGAAAATCCACTCTAGGTCTGCTGGCCTCTGAGTCTTGGCTTCCCTACCCTGAATCACCAGCCATAACTATGGTTACATCTGTAATTCTTGTGTCCAACCCCTTCCTGTTGAATAGTCAAGAGAGGCTCCTGCTTTGTAAACTGAAACCTTCCAATATAGGAAAATATCACAAGTTTGAAATGGCCAAAAAGTAATCGAGAAATAAAAAGAAAAAAAGAAACAAATTACAACCAAAAACCACCCTTGATATCAGTTCTGATGAAACCATAGATCAGGGGATTTTGCTATATAATAGTCTACCTCAAGGGCTACTTGTATGGGAAATAGAAGGGCTATTGTTATCTTCATTTATTGTAAGAAATTATTCCAAAACTTTTTTCTGGTTATGCATTTTTTGATAGGAAAAGGAGGAAAAGTAGTTCACTACATGACTGTGAACTCAAAGCTTTAGTCGAAGGAATGAACCATCTTTTTGGTTCTTACTCTCAAGGCAGGATAATCCTTCACAGGCATATCTCTCAGCCAGATTTCAGTTAATCTCAGCAAATTTATTATAGGTGAGCTCGTATTACTGTATATAATCTACCACATTTAATGTTATAACAATAGAATTGAAGTATTTTGTAAGTTATGCAACATTTTAGATCACTGAAAATATGTCATTTAATATCAGAGGGCATCAAATGATGAATGAATTAGTGCGCAAGGAAAACAAATTCCAGTTTCCTGCTCCAAGAAACATTTCATGCCAGTGACTAAAACTGGGGGGTTTGTTTCAAAATTAATCATAAAACTAATGCTGATTAGGAAGAGATCTTTATGCATGCAGCAGTTAAGTTAATCTGAACAAAGTCTCACTTCTAAGTATTAAAAGTTCAAAATGAAAGTTCTCTCTGTTTGTGATTTTACGTTTAGCTTAAAAAAGATTACTCTCATTTAACAGAAAATACTTGTGGTTGTCAAAAGAAACGTTATGGTCTATTAATGGTGCTGGTAAGAGCATTTAAATATTTCATTGTTACAGAAAACTCATCATTCAAATCACTGAATACTCACTTTTCATGTGTTAAGAACAAGGCTAAATTAAAGAGTTTATTCATTAATTATCTATTTATCCTATAAGAACTAAATGAAGCTTTTCCAACTAAAAATAATCATGGCCTCTTGCTACATCTTTAGCATGCTAGCAAATGACATATTGACGTACGAAGAGCTAAACAGCTACAGTGAACCCAATGCGCTTTTGGCAAGAAGTCAAACAACGTTCTATGAAGCAACACTACTGTCTACTATACAATGTGACACCTAAATCTAACAGTAACATCATATTCAGCTTCCAGATAAGTTTCACTGTTGACATGTTCCTCTTAGCATCAAGTGACAAGGGAAAAGTGTCCATTAAAAAGTTCTGAACTTCAGGCACTCCAGAGGCATGACAACCAAATCTACATTCAACTAAGTATTTTGGTCAACTGATAAAAATGTAACAAGTGACAACCAATTGTGGAAGAAGTTGATTCTAAGGCAGTTGCACAAAGGGCAGAATACCTGAAATGGTTCCAGAACATGTTACAATACAATCTGAAACAGTGCATGAACAGGGCAAGAGCCAGAAAGTGATAACAGCAGAGCAGCTATAGCTGTCAGAGATGGAGCTGAAGAGAAAATATAAGTTTGAGAAAGACTGAATAAAGCTACAATCTGTAAATGACCTCCAAAGAAGCAGCATTTTCTAATGGGCAGAAATCGGTAGAGAAAAGACAAGAGCTGATTATTTTTAGGCAATATTGTTTAGTCCTCTGACAATGTAATGTTATTTATGAGGAAAAAATGATAATAATTGTCATTTGTTGATACCTACTAGATGCCAGGCATTGTATCAGGACTTCTATTTCTTTATCTTATTTAATCCTGGTGATAACACTTCAAGAGAGTCATTATGTGAATTTTATAAATGAGGAAAGTAAGGTTCAGAAACTAAGCAACTTGCCCAAGATCGCACAGCTAGCAAGTAAAAGTGCCGCAGAGGATAGATTAGGAGGATGTAGAAACTGGCCCAAATGATTCAGAAACTGGAGGTTGATTTTCTGGAAAAAGTGCTAAAAAATATACTCCTGCATTAAACAAAAAAAGTTCTGGAGACAGTAAATACTGTATTGTTATCATGTTTTTTCCTCAAGTTTGAAAATAAGAATGGAGTCCTCTTCAATTTATTGAGACTGATGATTCAGTCATATGCTACCTCTTCATATAATTACCTTAGGTAGCTCTCTTTAGCTGTCTTCAGCTATTTTTTAAAATTTCCCTTCTTACTTTGTTGAGTCAACCTAGCAGAAAGTTCAGAATATCTACGATGTGTTTCCCTAGTAGTTTAAGAGAAAAATCAGGTGAATAAAAGCATCTCTATACTCAGGTGATGTACTAGCAAACCAACAACTTTTTCTAATTAGCTAAGCAAGCTTCAGCAACTCAATAGCTTTGTTTGTGCCTCATTTTCCTCCACTATAAAGTAGGGGAGTTGGACTGGATGACATCTAACAAATTTATCAGCTCTAAATTCTGCAGTTTCGTACACCAAGCTATTAACTGTGGCTGACTCCAAGGAGTGGACATCCATAGGAATGTCTGCCTTTATTACAGCTCTTGTTTTTTTCTTTTCTAATATGTAGTACTTTTGTAAACAAACATTACTACAGATTTTTCAATCCATTATTTTGTGATAACTGGCATAACAGAATTCTATTATCTTTGGTGCATACCACAGCAAATATCCACTAAGTGTCTTTTAGAAGTAATCCTCTGCATACACATTTTAAATATCAAGCAGAGTACCCTCCCTTCCTCCTTTTACACTCAGAGGGGATTGATTTCATTGGTCCTTTCAGTAACTAAATACCCCATTCTTTTCAATTTCTTCTTTTCTTTCCCAACTTTATTTTACATACTCTAACAAGTGACTTGACTGGGCCCCTCACACTATCTGACCAAACTCAGTGTGACTTGAACTCTGAAAAGAAAACCTTTGCATTTCCCTTTTGATCATTTTAAGGGTATGTCAGTCTCTGAATATCACTCTCTTGTTCTAGCAAGAATAAGTCTGGTCGCCACTGCCAGGTCGTTATCAAATTTCTCTTGCTTTTGTGATAAGCGTTTGGGATTTCAACTAACTGAGGGAAGGCTCCCTGAGACTGGGGCTATAGCTGGATTCCCTGAATTATCTGTCCCACATCTCTGTGCATCAATGGAGCTAAAGCCTGACAGCTAGATTATAATGTTGCCTTTGTGTAACATGAAAAACTTTTCTTTTGTCTGTCAGATGTAAATTTACTAGGTCTGGCATCCACAAGGTCATTTTGAGGAAAGAATGCTTTGGAGTGGATCTAGTTTGAGTTTTGAAGCAGCAGTTGTTTTTGCCTTTTTTTTTTTTTTAACCTGGTGATTTAAACCATTTCTTTAAAAATAACTGTTCTTCAGGTCCAGAAAAATGACTCAGACAATTTTCCTTCTATTGGTTTCTTTATTGATAAACTATAGCATACATCCTATTTACTCAGCCATGCAATTTTGAAGGATAATCCAGGACTTGGATTAAAAAAAAAGAAAAAAAACAGAGTATCTGGCACCCATTCTCATCCAGTGTTGTAACTAACACAACTTCATCCCATCTAGGTGGTTAGATTTAATATCTCAACTAAAAGGGAGATTGGGGCACTCAAAAAGAGACCTTTTCCCTCTTATTCTCCCCTCTTTTCACTTTCCAGTTCTATTACAATAGCAAATGTTATTGTTGCCACTGTACTGCTAGATACCTCCCACACTGCCTACCTGCTTTTCAAATTTTACCTTTCACCATATTAAAAGCACATTTAAAATCACGTTTCTCCCCAACAAATTGCAATGAAGATGTTCTCCAAGGCAGGAGTTATTTTAGTTACTGTATTCATTTCTTGGGTTGCAGTAAGAAATTACTACAGGACTTCCCTGGTGGCACAGTGGTTAAGAATCCACCTGCCAATGCAGAGGATACAGGTTCAAGCCCTGGTCCAGGAAGATCCCACATGCCACGGAGCAGCTAAGCCCTTGCGCCACAACTACTGAGCCCACGTGCCACAACTACTGAAGCCCGTGTGCCTAGAGCCCGTGTTCTGTAACAAGAGAAGCCACCACAATGAGAAGCCCGCGCACCGCAACAAAGAGTAGCCCCTGCTCGCCGCAACTAGAGAAAGCCCGTGCGCAGCAAAGAAGACCCAATGCAGCCAAAAATAAATAAAATAAATTTATATTTAAAAAAAGAAATTACTACAAATTTAGTGGACTAAAACAATAGGAATTTATTCCTTCACATTCTGAAGGCCAGAAGTCGAAACTCAAAGTGTCAGCAGAACTTTATTCCCTCCAAGGCTCTAGGGGCGTATCCTTCCTTGCCTCTTCCACCTTCTGGTGGCTCCAAGCACTTTCTTGGCTTGTGTACACATCACTCCAATCTTTGCCTCCACAGTCACATGCGTGTCTATGTGGAGTTCCCCTCTGCCTCTAACTTATAAGGACACTTGTGATGGTATTTAGAGCCCAGGGAACAGGCCATGGTAATCTCCTCATCTCAATATCCTTAATTTAGTCACATCTGAAAAGACCTTTTTTTCCAAACAAAGTAACATTTACAAATTTGAGAGATTAGGATTTGATATATTTCAATGATATCTGCCATAGAGGGCCTGGACCATAAGTAATTTTACTTCTTTGGATCCTTAGAAGAAATATTCACAATTTATCTTGTTAAAGAGTTGATATCAAGTATCTTGATGTTCATTTACATGATATCAACCTACACTGTCCTCTTAATTTTCCTTATCAACCTTGAATATTTGTCCCAAGATGGGGCAGTTGTCCCTAAACTGTCCCTACCTCAGAATGATTTCTCTACCTCCTTCAGATGTCTTCTCTACTTTTTATCAGTTCTCTGAAAAACAAGGTTTATTCTTTTGATTAATAAAAATATTTATTATATTAAAGGCTACCTTTATCTCCCTCTATATTCTGTATTCCTTTTTTATCACTTATTTTTTGAGTCTCCATAAGTTTCCAAGGTCTATGAGAGACACTGATTTTAATCCCAAAGTTCCTTACTCTTAATTTACCCAGGAGTCCTAAAGGCTTTCATGAAAACATTCTTTTAGCCTGTCTTGCCAGTAAAGTCTTCAAACTAGGCAGATAGGTGTGTAGAAAGGTATGGCCAAGCCTCTGAGGACTGCAAGATATCCCCCGCTGACATACCAAAATTTCAAATACTTTTTGAGACATTCATTATACCCCCAGAAGTTCTAACAGAGTACCTTCAGTAAAGCATGAAGCCTGCCAGCACGTCAGTGAATAACTAAAGGTAGAATGGAATAGTTTACCATTTCAACCTGAAGATCCCTTCACCCAAGGGAGGTGATGAAATCAACAGCCTGCCATAGGGAATGGTTTCTTAAGAGGGAGAAAAACTAAGTACTCAAAGTCCAGAAGAAAGTAACTCTAACCTGGAGATCCAAAAGTTAGCCCAAGCAAGGAATTGTCATATGAGCAGGAAATCCCACTGACAAGGTAGTTGGTCAGGGAACCAGATGAAAGGAATCTTCCTGTAGAAAAATCAGGAATTATATTGTCAGAAATTTTTCAAAGCTTGTTTTTGTAATTATAAACTTAATGTAAACTTGTGGAAAATTTGAAAAGTAGAGATATTCATTTTAAAAGACTTACAAAAATTATTCATAATGCCCATCACCCAGATAAAACCATAATTAATGTTTTGCTGTATTTCCTCTAAGCCTTTTTATAAAAATTCATGTTTATTGTTTATTGTAATATTAAAGTTATTTTATATATATTATTTTGCATCCTATTTTGTATTTTTGCTTAATATTGCATGGAGATCATTTTCCAATTTTATGGGGTATTCTTTGCAAACATGAGCCCAATGAGTGCATATTACCCTATCACATAACTTTACCTAAGCATTCTTTATTCTTGGACATTTGTTTTAGATTCTGTGCTATATAAAAAATGCTGCAGCAAACATCTTAGTGCATAATTCTTTATATGGATCATTGATTATTACTATAGTATAAGTACCTAGATGTAGAAACACACACACACACACACACAGAAACACATACCAACAAGCATTTAAGTGTTATTTTCCATAGACTTAGGTAGTCCATCTTTGGTCACGGTAGAAAGAATATAATCTTATATCTGAGCTCTAATATTTATAGTTGTGTGATATCAGGGTATCACTTTTTAATAATAAAAGATTTTTTTGTAAAGAAATGTACTTTATGATTACAGTTAGTTTTATAGTTTGCTTTCAAAATTATAAAAGTAGAATTATTTAAAAATTAAATAAATTAATTTTGTTTATTTAAATAAAGCAAATTAATGTTAAGGACATCACCATTTTTACCATGCATATTTAACAGTTTTTAAAATATCTAGTTTACCCTCTTACTAATTTATTTTGAAACTTTTTCACTCATGCTTTTTATTTCCTAAAAGCTTTTTATTTCCTAAAATACAGATTATCATAGAAAATCCCAAGTTTCCCCATATCTTTCAGAGCATATAAAATCAGGGAATTTGAGGGTCAAAATACTGCTTTCTGGAATTTCATCTCCTTTGATCTAAAAATTCCATACAAATAAATTCTCATATTCTTCAAATTTAAAGTAATCAGTTAATTACTTTTAACTTGACTGTGAATTTTTACTTGTGAATGTTGTAAGTTATATTTAATTAGTAATCAAGAAGATAAAAATCCAAGTTTGAATGTTCTGGACTACATTTAATCTATGTCTGGATCATTAGAGAAGCAGAAGGTGCCCAAAGAAGACTTCAGGACCACCTGGCATAGCAGCAACCATCAGACAAATTTACGGGCAAAGACGGCAGCATGAGTTAATGTGATAATAATCACATAATCTTAGGTAACACAAGAAATCAAATTTATTTTCTTCTGTGCCATTCTCCTTCCCACCTTTCACTTTAATCCAATAAAAATGCCCAAGAAGAACCTTACAAAAGATCACGCCAAGGTTATGAGTTACTAAGAGGCAGGACTGGAACAGCCAAGAGATATTTGGGACCCAAAACTGATGGAGCTGAAGGCCCTAAAATGGTGTCCGAAGTGGAGTTGGAAGTATACAAATGCCAAAGATCATAGATGAACTAAATAGCTGATTACAAGTGCAGCAATAAGGTGACCTTGAAATTATAACAACTTAGGCTTCCCTAAGTAACTCCTAAACATTTCCTGCTTTGGCCAGATGGGGACATGATCATTCTAGAACCCAGCAGTAGAAGGCCAGTGAGCCAAGATTAAAATATAATAAACAAACTATTATAACAAGAGCAAAAAGTATGCAGTCACCAAAAAAGAGCTAGTCCCCACATGGATTGGCATAATGCTTCCAATTGTAGGTCATTAGTGTGCTGATGATAAAGATCTTTTTGACCAGACTGTCTTCTCTCTTTCTAAGTCCTTTTGTGTCTACTTGCTCTTCCTCTCTATAATTTTAATTTAAAATAAAATATTTAAACATCAGCTATCTATCTATCTATCTATCTATCTATCTGATATTGGGCTAAGGAGATAGAGAATACAAAGCTGAAAAAGAAACTCTGTGTCTTTAAGGAGCTTACAAAATAGTGTGGCAAATGAACAAATTAAACAAATAAGTGTAACTATATGAAGAGTGAAGTATTTTGTGCAGTCAGAGGAAGGAGAGATTACATTCAGTTTAAAAGATTCGGAAAAGGCTTCACAAAGAAGTGACATTTGAGAAAGAAACTGAAAATGATTAAGATTTTTGTCAAGTAGAGCTGGGGGAAGAGTAATTTGCTAGCAAATGCGCAGTCACTGAATATTTTTGAACAAGAGTGGCAGGCATTGGAAGTCAGAAAGATGTCACCCTCTGTAGCCAAGTTTTGACAAGGAGGAGCTAAGGTATTGCATCAACATCTTCAGTGGCAATTTTATTCATTCTGAAGGGAGATTTTGATACTCTTCCTAGCACTGTTTAATTTGTCTCAGCAACTCTCACAAATTTAAAACTGGTAATAAATTTTATGGAATAATTAGCCATTCCTATGACAATTCATTCACAAGATCATAGAAATCTGAACAATGACTTGTTCCTAATTGATAACCTTTGGTTATCATTTGGTTGCTAAACTTTCTAGAGAAGTATGTCTCTTTTCTAAAGCACATTTGTATATTTCTTAAAAAACTATCTACTCACATGAAGCAAGACAGACATAAATATCAGGACTTGAAATTTTCCATCATAGAGTGTAATCTCATATTTTCTTGAGTCATGCCCTGAAAACCTTGTGTGTTCAGGTATATGTGATCCATGTGCTTATATGGATACATGCAGTGATTTTCAAAGGCATGTTAAGTTGTATGTTCGGTGCTAGATTATTGAAATATTTAGGTAAAAATTCTAATCCACTTCCAACTGAAATGTTTTAAAACCAATAAGAATTATAAAGGAAACTGCCGCTTCCAGATATAACTCCAAGGGAGATTTCTAGAAAGTGCCTCTCTGTCTCTGTAGAGACAGAAGCTCTTCTGACCCTCACAAACTGGATTAGAGGACATCAGAGTTCTATGGATGTTCTGAAGGCCAAGGGCTCCAACCAGCTCTGCTAAATTCATTGAGAGAATAGAAATCTCTTCATCAGTCTTGTCTTTGCCCCTTGTGTGAACACAGATCATGGAAGTAAGAACACATCTACATATTCACTAAGGAGACCCTGACTTAGGAGGGGTTATACTTTCTGGAACTTTCCTTTTTAATTGTAGAGCAGTTCTATTTATTGAAAAATGTTTGCATTGACCTGGAATGAAATAATTAATCAATTTAACTTCTCTGAAATTCTTTTTTTTTTTTTACATCTTTATTGGAGTATAATTGTTTTACAATGTTGTGTTACTTTCTGCTGTATAACAAAGTGAATCAGCTATATGTACACATATATCCGCATATCCCCTCCCTCGAGCCTCCCTCCTACCCTCCTTATCCCACCCCTCTAGGTGGTCACAAAGCACCGAGCTGATCTCCCTGTGCTATGCATCTGCTTCCGACTAGCTAGCTATTTTACATTTGGTAGTGTATATATGTCAATTTACTCTCTCACTTCGTCCCAGCTTACCCTTCCCCCTCCCCGTGTCCTCAAGTCCATTCTCTACATCCTGACTACTGTAAATAGTGCTGCAATGAACATTGTGGTACATGTCTCTTTTTTTTTTTTTTTTTTTTTGCATTACGTGGGCTTCTCACTGCTGTGGCCTCTCCCGTTGCGGAGCACAGGCTCCGGACATGCAGGCCCAGCAGCCATGGCTCACGGGCCCAGCCGCTCCGCGGCATGTGGGATCCTCCCAGACCGGGGCACGAACCCGTGTCCCCTGCATCGGCAGGCGGACTCTCAACCACTGCGCCACCAGGGAAGCCCCATGTCTCTTTTTGAATTATGGTTTTCTCAGGGTATATGCCCAGCAGTGAGATTGCTGGGCCATATGGTAGATCCATTTTTAGTTTTTTAGGGAACCTCCATACTGTTCTCCATGGTGGCTGTATCAATTTACATTCCCACCAACAGTGCAAGAGGGTTCCCTTTTCTCCACACCCTCTCCAGCATTTATTGTTTATAGATTTTTTTGATGATGGCCATTCTGACTGACCAGTGTAAGATGATACTTCACTGTGGTTTTGATTTGCATTTCTCTAATAATTAGTGATGTTGAACAACCTTTCATGTGTTTGTTGGCAATCTGTATATCTTATTTGGAGAAATGTCTATTTAGGTCTTCTGCCCATTTTTGATCAGGTTGTTTTTTTGATATTGAGCTGCATGAGCTGCTTGTATATTTTGGATATTAATCCTTTGTCAGTTGCTTCATTTGCAAATATTTTCTCCCATTCTGAGGGTTGTCTTTCCGTCTTGTTTATGGTTTCCTTTGCTGTGCAAAAGCTTTTAAGTTTCCTTAGGTCCCATTTGTTTATTTTTGTTTTTATTTCCATTACTCTTGGGGATGGGTCAAAAAGGATCTTGCTGTGATTTATGTCATAGAGAGTTCTGCCTATGTTTTCCTCTAAGAGTTTTAGAGTGTTTGGCCTTACATTTAGGTATTTAATCCATTTTGAGTTTATTTTTGTGTATGGTGTTAGGAAGTGTTCTAATTTCATTCTTCTACATGTAGCTATCCAGTTTTCCCAGCACCACTTATTAAAGAGGCTGTCTTTTCTCCATTGTATATTCTTTCCTCCTTTGTCAAAGATAAGGTGACCATATGTGCATGGGTTTATCTCTGGGCTTTCTACCCTGTTCCATTGATCTATCTTTCTGTTTTTGTGCCAGTACCATATTGTCTTGATTACTGTAGCTTTGTGGTATAGTCTGGAGTCAGGGGGCCTGATTCCTCCAGCTCCGTTTTTCTTTCTCAAGATTGCTTTGGCTATTTGGGTTTTTTTGTGTTTCCATACAAATTGTGAAATATCTTGTTCTAATTCTGTGAAAAATGCCATTGGTAGTTCGATAGGGATTACACTGAATCTGTAGATTGCTTTGGGTAGTATAGTCATTTTCACAATGTTGATTCTTCCAATCCAAGAACATGGTATATCTCTCCATCTGTTGTATCGTCTTTGCTTTCTTTCATCAGTGTCTTATAGTTTTCTGCATACAGGTCTTTTGTCTCCTTAGGTAGGTTTATTCCTAGGTATTTTATTCTTTTTGTTGCAATGGTAAATGTCCGAAATTCTTAACCACCTACATTGCAGGTCCTGCATATCTAGGAAACATAGTTCACATAATCCTGTTTCAGGAAGTGAGTAGCCTCTTGGAAATATCCCAGCCCTTCTTAGGCCCAAAATGTTATTCCTGCTGCCATTTTTCACCAGTTCTCTCTCATAATATTTCATGTTTGGCATCACAGTTCTCTGCTCTCCTGTAGTGCCCAAGGCTATTTTGAGCTTTTGTGATCATTCTACTTTGAAATAGAAGTTGACCTGTGGTTTACAACAATACTGTTAAGTAATGGAATTAAGTATTTGTATTTCTCTCCTCTCTCCTATCTTCACTGTCACCAAGTTCAAACTTCATGTACAATGTTTTTCAGATTTTTTAAGGGTTAAACTGGAAAACCTGAATCAGTTGGAAAGCAATCCAGCTCTGGGCATAAATTTTCCTTGATGCTTTTAGTTTACTTATTAACCTGGGGAAGCCCCTCTTCCTGAGAGGTTCTATGGAGTTAAGGAAAAATAAAATTAAATACTGTCTTAATTTCTTCCAATACTGATGTTAAGTTTTATACTATATATATAATGACCTCTTAGAATGGCTATTATCAAAAAGACGAGAGATAAATACTGGTGAGAATGTGGAGAAAAGGAAACTCTTGTACCCTGTTGGTGGGAATGTAAACTGGTGTAGCTGCTATGGAAAACAGTATAGAGGTGCCTCAAAAAATTAAAAATAGAACTACCAGGCTTCCCTGGTGGCGCAGTGGTTGAGAATCCGCCTGCCGATGCGGGGGACATGGGTTCGTGCCCCGGTCCGGGAAGATCCCACATGCCGCGGAGCAGCTAGGGCAGTGAGCCATGGCTGCTGAGCCTGTGCGTCCGGAGCCTGTGCTCCGCAACAGGAGAGCCCACAGCAGTGAGAGGCCCGCGTACAACAACAACAACAAAAAAAATAGAACTACCATATGATCCAGAAATTCCACTTCTGGGTATATCTAAAGGCAATGAAATCACTGTCTCTAAGAGATATATGCATTTCTGTGGTCATTGCAGCATTATTTACAATAGTCAAGACATGGAAACAACCTAAGTGTCTATGGATGGATGAATGGATAAAGAAAATGTGGTATTTACAGTTGACCCTTAAACAACATAGGTTTCAACTGTGCAGGTCCACTTATATGTGGATTTTTTTCAATAAATACATACTACAGTACTAAATGATCCACAAGTGGTTGAATTCAAAGATGTAGCACCAGGGACAGAGAGTACTACCTGGAGAGTCAGCGTCCTTAACTTCTTGGTTGTTTAAGGGTCAACTTTATATACAATGGATATTATTCAGTCAAAAATAGAAAGAAATCCTGACATTTGCAACAACATAGATGGAACTTAAGGGCATTATGCTAAGCGAAATAAGTCAGAGAAAGACAAATATTGTATGATCTCACTTACATGTGGGTTCATATAAGTGAGAAAAAAAGAAACTCATAGAACAGAGAATAGATTGGTGGCTGCCAGGGTTGAGGAGGGTGGGGGAAATGAAGGTGAAGGTGAAGGTGGTCAAAGGGTAAAAACTTCCAGTTATAAGTGAATAAGTTCTGGGAATCTAACATATAGCATGGTGACTATAGTTAATAATACCATATTGTATACTTGAAAGTTACTCAGAGAGTATCTTAAAAGTTCTCACCACCAAAAAAAAAAAAAAAAAGGGTAACTATGTGAGGTGATGGATGTGGTAACTAACATTATTGTGGTAATCATTTCACAATATATATGTATATCAAATTATCATGCTATATACCTTAAACTTACACAACATTATATATCAATTATATCTCAATAAAGCTGGAAAAAATTTCACATTACAATAGCTACATTATGAATTTAGAACCATTAAGGCTAGTCTAGAAAATGACATTCAGAATTACTATTTAAATTAATAAAAGATATACAAATAATATCATGAAAAGAAAGAAATAGAATCTGAGAGGCCAATATTGTCACTTTGATTATATGAATTTACTAAAATCAACAATTCTCTGAATTAATAAGGGTGTTGAAAGAGCAAATGTAACTCCTCCCCTCTTTTTTTTTTTAAACCAAATGAGCAAAGGGTCTTGTAACATTTAGAAAAATAAGTAAAGGAAATACTTTCATGATATCAGAGGGATTTTGATTGATTTGATTTGGCTTCATCCTTCCAAGATAAATCCTTTTGCTTAACAAAAACCCTGAAAATGTCACCTGAATTTTCACAAATGAGGCAATGCCCACCCCTCACTTTTTAACTTTTAAATTGAGTGAACACTCGTAGGTCCCCATCTTACTTGACCTCTCAGTCACTTTTGACATGGTGACTGTTTTTTCTACCTTGAAATTATTTCCTCCATCATCTTCCAACATTCTGCTATGTCTTGGATTTATTCTTACTTCTATGGTACCCTTCCTCAGCTTTCCTTAAGTTTCATCTTCCTCCTTTTCCCTGTAAATACAGGTTTTTCCCAAAGTTTCTTCATTTGTACTTTTCTGATTCCTATTAACCCTTTGTCCTGAAACATCTTAGCCAATCCTGTGATTTCATCTGTTCAGCAATGAATTTCAAATCTATATTTGTCTCTCAGATCTCTCTCCTGAGCTCCAACCCATATATCTATATGTCTATTATACACCATTCATTTCTAAAGCAATAGATCCACAGCTGAACTCACCATTTTTCCTACTTCTTTTTCATACCCACTCCTTCAAAACTCTCTAATGTGGATCATTAACTAACTATTAGACTGAGCCAGAAACTGAGCAATCAACTTTAACCATTCTATAATTTCCATCCCCTATTTAATTTTTCATGCTGTCCTATTGATCTAACCTCCTTAGTATCTCTTAAACCAACCCCATTCTCTCAGCTCCTACCACTGCTGCTTTGGCTCAGGCACTCTTCACTTCTTACTTGGAATACCCAATAGCCTCCTAACAAATCTCTCAAGTTTATTCTGAAACTTCTCTATCCACATTTCATACTGATCCTAAAGCTGTTATTCTTAACTGAGTGACTAGAAGAAGATCACATAATCCCATCTAAATGTTAGGGAAGGAGTAGGGTGAAAGAAGAGAGTCTTCTTTAATTAAACAAATCATATTACTGATAAAGTAATTTGGAAAATCTTATTGGAGAGTAATAATTTTTATTTTGAACATTAAAATCTTTTAAAGGAGGGCATATTATTTCTATGTATATTGAAAAAGAGCATGTATTTTAAAAGGAAAGAAAGAAAAAAAAACTATACTGAATAAGATTCTTCAGTGGATCCACGTTATCCTTAGAACAAAGAGCCATTTGTTTAGCATGCTTTATAAGGTTCTCAATGATCTGGCTCCTATTTATCTCTCCTCAGTTTCTCATCAATGATTACTAAACATAAATACTATATAGAGCTACAAGTGATAAAGCGCTATTTGATGCCTTAATATCTTTGCACATGCTATTTTCTCTATTTGAAATACCCAGCCTACAGGCGTGCACACAGACACACACACACACTTTTCCTTCTGGCTGGTATCTTCTTTTCCTTCAAGAAACCCATCAAGTATAACTGCCTTTAGAAAATCGTCTTTGACAACAAAATAAATTATTTCTAGTACAAAAAAAATGCCTCTAACTCTCTGCTCTCATCTTTAAATATTGTGTGAATTCCTCTATTATATTACTCATCACACTGGAATGAAATGCTTGCTTTCCTTATCTATATTCCCTACTAGACAGTGAGCTACTTGAGAACAAAGATAACATTTTTCATCCCTATATCCCCAATATCTAACCTACTATTTATTAGATGTTTTCTGAAACCACTGAGACTTTTTTTAATGTTTTAGTAAATAAGAGGTAGTAAACAAACACCTTAATACAGATTTGTTTTTAATATTTCATACATGAAATTCTTTAGCTTAAAATTTAATACCTCTATAATATTCAGAGAATAATCATTAAATGACTAACTCCAGTCTACAGATTATGTAACAGGGAAACTGAAGTCTAAAGTACTCAATGAAAGTAATTAAAGACAAAATAAGACATAAAATTCCACATTTTTTAATTCTGTAAAAGTAAAAGCCAGTCAGTTAGTTAAATTAGGCTTAGTTCATTTGGTGATTTTCTCTTTAATTGACTTTAAAACTCAAATTTATAAGCTTATTAACAAAAAAAGACAAATTACTTCCAGTAGACAGAATGTAAAGAAATTTGGTGAATGCAAACTAGCCTGAATAAATTATATTGCAAATCGTTTTGGGAAAAAAATAGCCCATTTAAGGAAAATAAACTTGCTATTATTAGCTAAAATGGTCCTTTAACGTCTTCATTATGTGTATTAATTATTACACAACCAACTAGTTAGGTCAGCTTAGATTTGTTCCTATTGAATATACAATTAAGAGTTACTATGAAATTTGAGCATACAAATAATGATGTATTCATGACCACCCTGAAAATACGTTTAAAACATTTGACTGCCTGCCAAAGTTGTTTATCATCTCATGCTAAAGAATTGCACAGGGAGTTGAAGAAATGAAAACAGCTTTTGTTTACAGCTCACCTGGCCTGTTACACAATTACTGTATACACAGTGTGTAATCAGAATCCAGGGTAAGATAACAGCTTTGCTGCTACCAACACAATCAGAGAAAAGAGTCACCTCCAGGTCTCACAATGCTCCCTGGCCATGGCCAACACTTGGGCATTCAGGCCACTGGTACCCAACAGGCTATAAATCAGGGCACAGAGCATAGAACCTTTAGTGTATTATTCAAGGTCAACTCTGCTGACTTTATGTGGTATCCCTGGACCTACTTCCTTCATTGTCTAACCCTCTAATTATCTACTAGGATCATTCATTCTTCCACTCATTCATTTATTCTTTCACAAAAAATGTATTAAGTTCTCACCTTGTAGAGGCTCTGTGTATCATACACAGTACATGGAGGATTCAAGATGAGAAAAAACGAGCATGGTTCCTGCCGTTATGGATTTTATAGTTTATCTGAGGAAACAGGCATTATTCACTTAAATAAATATAATTCTTACCAAGTGTCATAAGGGAAAAATATATAGGATAATGAAGATATCTTATGAGGAAGTGAGAAAAGGATCTCCTTTAACTCCTCTTAGTCTTACTCCCTTGCTCAGAAATTGTCTAGTAGCTGTCCATTGACCAAAGCCTTATTTTTCAAACATCTTCATGACTCCATACGTGAAACATGAAGATGTTTGAGAAATATTTTCAAGTGACAGGGGTATTCCTCAGAAGTACTTAAATGTTTTTAAAATATTTTAAGTGTATGCCTTTAAATTCCATATATATTTTCAGCTTGCGTAATTTCTTGGAGTAATAATTATCATAAGCTTATTGTCCATTTTGTAAATGTAAAAAAGAGATCTTTTGGTCAGTGAATGGACTTATAGGAGCTTTTGGGCCTATTCTAAACGTTGAAGCTTTGATGGAGTTGTCCAGAAGTTATGGTGAATACGAAAATTTAGCTAAGACTCTTTTCCATTAGTGTTAGACAGGAGAGAAAAAGAAGAATAGTTTCAAAAATCTCATGGTTATCTTGAAGGATAATAATAAAGTTATCTTGTGGGAGACAATTACTGTGCACTAAAAATGGCCCAGCACTCACACTACCAAGGTAAGATTCAGTCATACCGGGATGATATTTAAAGCATCAGAAATTGTAAACCAATGTCCACTGTTTAAAAACTTGAGCCTGACTGGTTTTGCATATGGAGCAAATTCTGTAAAAAATATTAATTTGACAACTGTCAGTTCCACATATTCAGAGTTAGTGTTACATGAAGTGTCAACCACAGTCTGGTTGAAGAGGGGGTGGATATACTCTGGGGAACCTATCTTATCAGTCTGCCTCACATCATTTTTTTTAAATAAGGGAGCTGACAAAGTCAAGGGCAAAGTAAGGAGAGCTACAGTTTACGAATCTCTCAGATTAGGGTTTTACTGCTTAAGTACAGATGCATCCTTGGCTTTAAGATTCCCCCTTTCACTAGCACAAACTCCTCCTTTCCTAGCACCAGGGAATGATTTTCCACTGAGGACAAAGATCAATAACATGTTCTAATTCAGGACACAACAAATTTTCCTGGGGGACCAAAGATATGATGTTACTTTCAGGTAACAGGGATTTTCCCAATTTTTTCAAGATTTCAGACTTGAGCATTCCACCTCATGGGAGAGTAGAAAAGGCAAAGAACAACAAAGCAGCCCTTAGTCAAAAAGACCTTAGAGGTCAGGTGTCCCCTCTCAGAGCCACAAGTTCTTGGAGCTCTTGCCATGCCTGCCTCTGCCCAACCTGTCTGACCTACTTGACTTTGTGCCAGTTCAAGTGTTTCGGATCAAACCACCTGCTTAGTCCCTCCCCAGGACCTTGATCTAGGCTGCGGACTGCAGCTTCTCAGGCCCGGCAAAAGGCTAGGCCAGCTCGTTAGCCAGAACTAGGGTGCTGCTGGCTAGTCCAGTGCTCCCTCCTGACTCCTGCGGCTTCTCACCCGCCTGAAGCTGTCAAAGCCATGGGCACAAGTTAGGTTTAGCTTTGAAAACGATAAATACATACACAGTCACTGCTTTTTGCAGAGTCTTGCCCTGGGCATTCATACTTTATTCTCGCTTGGATCAGCTCAAAACTTCTCTTGAAAAGACTCCCAGTTTGTGTTTCGTACCTGTTCTTTCTGACAAGGTTATTTTTTTCCTGTATCTTACCATACTGCTTCATTTTTATTTACTTATATTTGCCAACTCCTGGTGAAGGTTTTCTACCTCAACTCCATGGAATCGCCATTTAAATATCCTAAAATTATTAAACTACCCGTATCCATCCTGTCTAGCACAGTGGTACTGCAATAGCATCATTTGTTTTCCAAGTAGTTTTGAGACTGTTATCTTGATCACATGTCAGTTAATATTAATTGCGGTTTCGAGATGACAATGATAAAAATGCAGTATATTTAGCAGATATAGCTTACTAAACCACATTCAAAATTGGAAAGTACTATACTATCCAGTGTAAAGTGTTACTTCCCTGCATGAGTGGCTATTTGCAAAGCTGATTTACAGTGTAGCAAATAAGAAAATGGGATGATATACAGCAGTAGAGATGCTGCAAGAACTTCCGTGCAGGCACTGTTCGCAAGTACTACCTACCATAAATTCTCACAAGATAAAGTGTATACCAGAGGATGCAATGAACCATTTTCTTTATACTTTTTCCATTCTGCCAGAACTCTAAAATTAAAACAGGAAAAGTGAAAAAGAGCCTCTACTTTGAAATCAGAGTGGACAGCGCTAAAGAAGAGATGTGACTGGTTCCAACTCTGGATGGACTTATGTGACCTTGGGCAAGAATGAATCTCAAAATTCTCAGTTGCTTTCTTTTTAATTTTTTTTTTAAGGAACAAATATCTTCTCTGTCAATGTGAGGATACTATAATATAAAATTGTTATGTGTCACTAAAAAATGGTATATACATGTGTATGTGATAAAACTATGTAATTTGACATGTGATATATAAAAAATTCATACGAAATAATGTCATAAAAGAAATACAGTGGTTGCATATACCTGGTTACTATATATACACAGGGCAAGTTTGCCACTATTCCAATTCCTGATATTATGAGCTCCCCAATAACATGAGAATTCTAATTATAGGTAGGTAAGGGAATTTATTATCTTTTCTATTTAATTTAAAGAAGGGAGATAATTTTTGAATTAGTTTTAACTAGCAATATTGAAAGGGATACAAAAGCCAATAACTTGAAAATCGGTCTGAAACCAGCAAAAACATACAAAACAACAGAAATGCATAGCAATCAGATATCATAGTCAACTGTCCCTCAGACGTCCCTGATATATCTTTGAAATGATCGTGATAAAAGAAACAACCAAAGGATTTTTTCCCAATCCAAAGTGATAAATTTATGGTATATAAAAGCTATTAATACTAAAGATGTTGATGAACTTTGATGCTCATTATATTTTAAACTTTTTATAATAAGGATATAAATAATTCCACATATTGGGTAGAATTTTATTTTATTTTTTAAGTTCCCAGGCAATAACAACAAGAAATCATCATTCTTATAGTAACATTCCAAACAAATCTGAGAGCTTTTCAGGATATTTTGCAACTAAAAAGAGAGAGTAGATAAATGAAATTAAAAATTACTTCAGGCTTTCTTCAAAAATCAGTGAAGCTTGGTACATAAAAAGCATATTTTAGAAGTAACTTATTTGGGAAAGTCCTACAAATATTAAATGCCTAATATATACCAGTCAAAATGTTAGACGTGGGGGATATATTAGTTTAAAAGATAGCCAGGTTCCTACTTTCATGGAGCTTACACCAGTAGGAAATACACAAATTAAACAGATAATTACCAGGGTTGAATAAGTAATTATAAGGGTGCAAAGTGCTGCAAACTGAGTGGCTGAAATACATATATGATCACTACACAGAAAATAAAGTTTTAATTGGATGAAGAAAGAGTTCATAATAAGGACTATGAGTCACTTGAGATTCTTGATTCTTGAGATGAGAATTACACCATTAGGAGAAAATAAAGATCAGCATCAGTGAGTGAGACTGGTCAATTGGATGCAGAGACCTTTTCAACTTAGATAGCATTTGAGTATCTTCTCAGCAAGACTTGTAAGAGTTTCAGAAGCACAGTGAAAAAGTCTGTTGTATCCCTAGATTTATGTTACTATGAACTCCTGAAATTTAGTGATTACAAGACAGAGCAGACATTTCCTGGACGCTGAAACTTACATGTAGAGTCAGTTGTCTTTAGTTTATCATACTTATCTGAAATTCATAAACTTGATGCAATTGCATCCATTAAAGCAGAAACGTAAGCTTATTTTTTCCTAAAAACTGTTAACCACAGTTTTTTTATACTCTAACTAACATGTAAGGAATGAAATAAAAATTCATATAAATTTTTAAGATATAAGAAGAAACGTAAAGACAACTACCTTCCCAGACACTCCCCAAATACATGCCTATGCACATAACTTCCACAGGGACATAATTTTACTCTCCTCTGACTATTGAAACTGTAATCAAAAGTTTCTTGGGCAGAACTTTTCGGTGTATATCCTAGCTTTGCAACTAAGTGGCTTTTTGACCTTTAACAAATTACTTAAACTTTTTGGGTCTTGGTACCTTCAGCTGTAGGAATAGAATTAATACCTCCTTGGCAGATTTGTGAGATTTCAACTGTGAAATGCTAACTCTTACCTAAAAGAGAGAAGGTACTCAATAAAGTTTCCCAGTTTCTTTCTTTCCCAGCTTCTATCCTTCCCACTTAGCTAAAACTAAGCAAGAGAAAGGAAAACAAAAGGAGAGAGAAGAGGAAACTTGCTTCCCTTTCCAAAAGAGCTGGAATCAGAATAAAAGATGACTTCTAGGCACAAAGAGAAATTAGTGAAAACTAATTTGCATTTTAGCCATCAAATAGTGATTGAGTGGAGAACCTCTGCCCCTATTTCAGTGACAAATACAAAATAGGTGCTTAATAATTATTAAATTAATTGAAGATAATGAAAAGAATGACTAAACTGAATACCTGAACTGAAGGAATAAATAAATGAACAGAAAAGGAAAATAAGGAAATAAGGAAAAGAGGAAAGAAGGAAAGAACATGTAAAATGCAGTCAGTTCTTTAACTCAACATATTAATTCCTAAAATTGACTGTCTTTTGCAAAACCATGCAATTAAAAGGCTTTTGGGAATAATGAGGTTGGGAGTACAACGCTCAAAGACTTTGTCAGTGACACATTAATAAAAAGATCGGAACCTAATAAAAATGAGGGACAGTTTTTCCCTCTTCTATATGCCCCCAGATAAAACTATTTAAATGCTTTTATTTTCTCTCTTATCCATTATAAGCTCTGAGGTTTTGCTCAAATAATGTACTTTTGGTTGTGAGTAACAGTCAGTCCTCATATATCCTTTCTGGTCGGGGAAGATCCCACATGCTGCGAAGCAACAAAGCCCGTGGACCACAATTACTGAGCCTGTGCTCTAGAGCCCGTGAGCCACAACTACTGAGCCCATGTGCCACAGCTACTGAAGCCTGTACACCTAGAGCCCATGCTCTGCAACAAGAGAAGCCACTACAACGAGAAGCCGACAGACTGCAACAAAGAGTAGCCCCCACTTACCGCAACTAAAGAAAGCCCGCGGCAGCAATAAAGACCCAATGCAGCCAAAAATAAATAAATAAAATAATAAATTTATAAAAAAATAAAATAGACAAATAAAACAAACTTCAGAATAAAATATTTGATTTATCATAAATTTTAAGCAATTGTCAATTAAAATTAATAAGATTTTATTCTGAAGACAAAATATAAAACAAGGTTCTATATAACAGTAATATTCATGTGTCATTGTATTCGATTATTTTGTACAGCAGTTTCTTATTATTTATCTATTATATACATATTAGTGCATATATGTCAATCCATATCTCCCAATTCATCCCACCACCACCAGTCCTACGTTCCCCCCTTGGTGTCCATACATTTGTTCTCTACATCTGTATCTCTATTTCTGCCTTGCAAACTGGTTCATCTGTAACATTTTTCTAGATTCCACATATATGCATTAATATACGATATTTGTTTTTCTCTTTCTGACGTACTTCACTCTGTATGACAGTCTCTAGGTCCATCTCTACAAATGACCCAATTTTGTTCCTTTTCATGGATGAGTAATATTGCATTGTATATATGTTCCACATCTTCTTTATCCATTCATCTGTCAGTGGGCATTTAGACTGCTTCCATGACCTGGCTATTGTAAATAGGGCTGCAGTGAACATTGGGGTGCATGTGTCTTTTTGAATTATGGTTTTCTCTGGGTATATGCCCAGTAGTGGGATTGCTGGGTCATGTGGTAATTCTCTTTTTGTTTTTTTAAGGAACCTCCATACTGTTCTCCATAGTGGCTGCATTGATTTATACCGCCACCAACAGTGCAAGAGGGTTCCCTTTTCTCCACTCCCTCTCCAGCGTTTGTTGTTTATAGATTTTCTGACGATGCCCATTCTAACTGGTGTGAGGTGATACCTCATTGTAGTTTTGATTTGCATTTCTCTAATAATTAGTGATGTGGAGCAGCTTTTCATGTGCCAGTAGTCCTCCCTCCAAGGAAATGGCAAGCTATGTCATGACTATGCAACAAAGTCGTTTTTACTCCATTGGAATCACTGTTTAAAATTTCACGTTGAGCTTTTACATTTCCTTAATATTCATGAAGGGTCTTGGGCGGTAGACAAAGTCCAATCTTTAGTGTGTATTGGATTTTTGTAACCAGTACTTCCTAGATCTATTTGTACTAATTATTCTCTAGAATAATCCTGCATAACAAAGGCATTTTCTGTTCTTTATGATTTTAACAATCACTCATTATAATTAAAATGGCTTGAAAATATCGTTTTTGCCCTGGAATGATGAAAAAACTTAGAAAGAACTAAAAGAGCTATTATTTTGACTTGAACAACAATTACCCTTTCACTCCCATCACAAATCTTTCTTACTCCCAATACAGGGTTTGGTAATTTGGAAAAAAGAAGAGACAGGTAATGAAAAGAATTATGTGAAACTATCTCTTTTAACCAATTCAAAACTTCACTTTTAGAGGCCAAGTGACTACTGTATTTATTATTCAATAAACTTGTAATTTCTAACAATCATGCAAAATTTTATAACAATCAGGCCATTTGTTTTTCCCAGGAAGCTTGCCATAATAGAATTACCTTTCAAACTGCATACTGTTATTATTCAATGGTATTAAAACCCTCCTACTGTGAGCATTAATTTGCACAAACTACCATTGCACTTGCTACTCATGAAAATACAAATAATAAATTACACATTTCAAAACTACATTTGAATTTGAAAATATGTCCAATATCACTTGTTATCACAAATAGAAGGAACTAGCTGTGGTAACTGGGTAAAAATATGATGGCTTACATCTGATGTTTTCCAATAAGAGAATTTCATGTGCAAGGAAAAAATGTAGTTGGCTGTAATTATGAGGACTGTTTTTTGTGAGCCATCCTCTTCATTTCTGCTTTGAGAGAAAGCCAATACAGTAAACTGTGGCTCTCCCATAAAATTTAGGGTATATGTTTTTAACACCTAATTTGTACCCGATACTGGGAATATTGATAGAGACTAAGTCTGCAGGACTGGCACAGTCTAGTGGAACAATAGACATATCCATCAATTACTACACTTTAAGTTATAAGGGGGCTAAAAGATGCAGTGAGAGCTATATTAGTTAAGATTAAATTAGCGGCTATAATGGACAAATTCCAAAATTTCAGTGATTTAACACCATGGAAGTTTGTTTATTTCTCACTCCTACAATGGTCCCATGTAGGAGTTGCTAGTTGGGCAGTTCTCCTCCAAGCAATGACTCAGCCACCTGGTCTCTTTTTTTCCGACAGTTCTACCAGCCTCAATACACAGCTCCTGAGATATCCTTGAGGGGTTCTTAAACCAGCCATCTGAAAGTGGAGGATGTCATTTGGGAGGAATTTAGAGTGGAGCCTAAGAGCTCCACTAAACACATTGTTTCCACTCACATTCTATGGCCATGTCAAACAAGTGAGGCTCTGCAATGTTTCCTTGTGTGCCAGAAAGAAAAAGAAATGTATTTGTTATTCTCCAGCAAGGTCTGCCCAGAAGTAGGGAAATAAAGGGAAATTTCACAGGGATGTTAATTCTGCTAGTAATTTTTCAGAGACATATCCACTTTCCAGGTAAACAATGCATTGCTAAGAACAGCTGAGGCAGAGGTAACAGCTTACGTAAAGGCAAAGAAACATGGAATCATCTGGAGTATTGGTGGAAGAGCAGGCTGTACAGTGTGGGCAGAGTGTAGGATGCAAGGGTAGCAAGACATGAAACTAGAAAACCAGAGACCAGATTATTTAGCTCATCTCCACAAAACTTATTGCATATTATATTTTATATGCTTTTAGGAGTTGAAATGAGAAAGAACATACAGAAAAGCCCTCATCATCAAAAAGCTGCTTCCAGTTCAGTGGAGATCACAAGAAGATAAACCTGATTAAGAAAAAAGATAGACTCATGACATATTTAAGGGAAGAATCAATAGGACTTTGTGTCTGATGGATGGGAGGTGGCAGGAAAGATAAGAGGAATAGGCAGGGATGAAAAGAGAAGTATAAAATGACTTCCAGGCTTCTCATTTGGGAGACTGGATAACTAGAAGGGGGAAGGCAGGAATAGAAATATATTTGAGAATGGGTAGGGTCAATTAATGAAATTTATTTTAAACTTTTTGAGCTCTAGGATATGGGACATCCATCTCAAGACTAGCAAGTCTTAAAATTCACATTTTGTGTGATTACGATTTTGCTCAATCATGGTGAAATGCATCATGGAGGAGTGTGGAGGAGCACATCATGGAGAGTGGCCAGTGAGCTGCACTTGGAGATCTGCCTGAAGGACCCAGAGGAGAACCACACCTGCGTTACTATCAAAAAAATCCCACCCGGATTGCGAATTGGTGCAGCTGCTAGGAAAAACAGTATGGAGGGTCCTCAAAAAACTAAAAATAGAGTTGCCATATGATCCAGCGATCTCACTCCTGGGCATATACCCAGACAAAACTATAGTTCAAAAAGATACATGCACCCCTATGTTCATAGTAGCACTATTTACAATAGCCAAGACTTGGAAGCAACTTAAATGTCCATCGACAGATGAACGGATAAAGAAGATGTGTTTTATATATATACAATGGAATATTACTCAGCCATAGAAAGAATAAAATAATGCCACTTGTAGCAACATGGATGGACCTAGAGATTATCATATTAAGTGAAGTAAGTCAAAAAGAGAAAGACAAACACCATATGACATCACTTACACGTGGAATCTAAAACATGACACAAATGAACTTACCTATGAAACAGAAACAGACTCACAGATATAGAGGATAGACTTGTGGTTTCTAAGGGAGGGAGGGAAGGGTTAGGTGTTCGAGATTAGTAGTTACAAACTATTATATAGAGAATGGATAAACAACAAGGTCCTACTGTGTAACACAGGAAACTATATTCAATATCCTGTGATAAATCATAATGGAAAAGAATATGAAAAGGAATATATATGTATAACTGAATCACTTTGCTGTACAGCAGAAATTAACACAACATTGTAAATCAACTGTACTTCAATAAAGTGAAAAAAAAAAAAAACCCACCAGTCATCTAGCACTGGGGAGACCATCAGCAAGAGGTCCCCACAAGCACAACAGGCTGTACATGAAGGCAGGGCCCTTCCTCGACTCCTTGGTTGAGGACACCGTCAAGGACCAGGTGTCGGCCAGCCAGGAGCTCAAGTAACGGGCCTCTATCTGGCCAAGGAATATGAATGGAACCTGGCCCAGGCCGGAAGAATGCCGTTCTTTGGGACCGCCAGCACCAGCCCTATCATTTTCCACGACACCAGCAAGGCTGTGCAGAACCTCAAGGAAAATAGCGCCGCCTGGCGGCCGGCCTCCGGGAGCCACCGAGCCGGGGCGCTGCGCTAGTAGCACAGGCGGGGCCCTGCGCCTCGATGTGACGTGACGCTGCGCGGATCCATCCTGAGCGTCCCCACGCCAGGGCGCTACTTCCACGCTACGCCGGCTACCAGCCCTGCCCTGAGCGCCCATCTCCTTGTGGAGGTCTGTGTCTGCACCAAGGGCCAAGTGGCATCTACCAGGTCCCGAACAGGTAGCGGGGCCATGTCTTACAGGAGGCTCCGGTGGCCGGCACCCCCATATTTGTCGTGAAGTCCCATCCGCGAAGCCTTTGGCTTCACCTTCAATCTGAGTTCCACACCGGCCGCCAGGCCCTGTGCATGTCTGACCCCCGCCGACCCTGCCCGCGGACCCCTTCCACTATGCCGGCAGCCCCAGCCAGGTCACGGAGAGACACGTAAGCACAAAGGCCTGAAGGAAGGCGTCCCAGCCCCAGACAACTTACAGGACAGATTATAGGCGGCCTCGCAGCCCTTCTGCCCAGGCGGGACTCGGCGCAGCACCTGCGTCCAAGCTGGAGATCGACCGCAGCCACGAGCCCTCGCGTCCTCCTGGCGACGCCTCGCGAGACTGTCCGGAGCCCTGATGCCCCGCCTGACAGGGTTCTGGGGCTCACTGCGTGTCATCTCTCCATTTCAAGATTTCAGAGCAACAGAAATGCCCTCGCAGCAGGTACTTATTGGCTGGTGGAAGTGGCTTGGGGGGTGAGACCCAACACTTTTTCATTTCTTCAGGGGAAACTCAAATGTTCCCCCAAAACATTTAAAATTAACGTATTAAGAGGTTTATGTGGGTACAATTTTTTTTTTTTGCTCAGTCATTCACAGCTGGCTAGAATCAGGCTCTATCTATTGTTTCTGTCTCTTCATGCTATTTGCAGTATCTCCTACTCGAACTTCTTCCGAGTTGGTCAATAACACTGTTTTATTCTATAATAAAAAAGCAGCCCTCCTATAAAATACCTCATCTAGCTATCACTCCATTAGACAAAATACTTTCCAAAAAAAAAAAGAGAGAAAGAAAAGAAAGGAAAAGGACTTCCTCACTTCCTCTGTCCACCATGGAGTTCTGTCCAATCACAGGAATGAAACTGCTTTCATTAATGTTTGCCATGAGTCATCTCCTAATTGACAAAACCAGTAGATTCTTTTCACCCAGGCTACCAGGAGTCTTTGGGAATGTGGCTTTTTTTTTTACCACACCCCTCCAATTAACACTATCTGCCCCCTCCGAGTGTGATGATAATGCTCTCTCCTGCCTTATAAATACTATCCTCTGCTGCCATTCCAACATATACCAAACTGTGATGATTGAAGCTGAATCATCATACCTGGGTGAACCAAATCTGGCCAATCAGTATATCCCATGCCCCTAAATAGAGAGGTTGGTCCCATTTGGGGATATTTTCAGGCAAGATTATCCAGTGTCTTTTTGAGGATTGATAAATATGGAAAAAGGAAGGTCATATCCTACGTTCTGAGATCCACAGTTCTAAAAATGATATAGGTTTGGAGCTTACCTGTAAGCTTACAAAGCTTCTTTTTTTAGCCACGTAGAGAAAAACTGTCAAGGATCAACATGAGGAAAAAAGACGTGAGAGATAGGAGGAGAAAGAATTCTGATATTATTTGACCACACATATCCAGCATGTCTAAACTAGGGAACTTCTATAATTTTTACTTGAGGCCATATGTTTTTCTTTTACTAACTAGTGTCACTTCCAATTGAAAAAACCAAACAAATTGTACCGTGGAAAAATAAATACATTTGGCAAAGTAAGGTAGACTGACTGTTGTGTTGCTGTAAATATGTCAATCATAGGTTACCAAACATTGCTAACAGTCAGTGCCCCTACTGAAACAAATCTAAGATGTGCTGCAGATCAAGTGATCACTACCCTCCAGAATTTTTCCCTGTATGGAACTTCTTGGTAAAGGGAGACAATGGCAAGTCCTTGGTAATAACTTGAGAACAATTTCAGTTCCTTAACCAACTTTTTATTGGACTCCACCAACATACCCATTAATATGCAAGACAAGAAGAACATGAACAAACAATTCACAAAGGAGAAATTTCTCAACCTTTCTTGCAGTATTAATGCAAAATAAGGCAAGGTGTCATTTTTCCACTATGAAATTTGTGAAAATGTGTCACAATCCTAGTGCTGATCATGAAGTATTTTCTAGCTCTCTTCCTTTTTTGTACATGGTAGATTTGTACTTCCTGGGCAACTTACGACTGGGTGAAGCCATATGACTAGTTATGGCTAATGGGGATGTGAACATAAGTGCTACTTTTCACTTCCGGCTTAAAATATTCCATTTCTGATTTAAAACCCTCCAGATCTCTCCTGGGTAGGATTCCAGAGCAGAGTGCCCATCTAGCCTGAAAAAGATATATAGTTTGAGCAAGACATAAACCTAAGTTACTGTAAGTCCCTAAGGTTTGGGGGTTGTTTGCTACTATGGATAATATAGCCTGTCCTGACTGAAACAAAATGTAAAACATGACAACACCCTATTTTGACGAAGCAGATTAAAATTGCATATTTATATATTGTTAGTGACAAGTAAATTGGGGTAAATTTTTGAAGTATGCAGGATGTCCTATGAGATCATTAAATTTTTAATCTTTCTTCTGGTAATATATCCTAATATAAAAAGGACAAAGAGAGAAAAGAAATATTAGCACTGATAACAGAAGTTTTATTTTCTAGAAAATTTAGGGCCAAATTAGTTTTAATAAAGTTCCAGTGTATTATAAGTTAAAAGTGCCTAAGCTGAGGTCAGACCCTGTATTAGTCAGGGTTCTCCAGAGAAATAGAACCAATAGCCCATATGTGGATATTTATTTAGGAATTTATTATAGATTTATTATCGGAATTGGCTTATGTGGTTTTCGAGGCCAAGAAATAGGACAATCTGCTGCCTGCAAGTGGAGAACCAGGAAAGCTTGGTGGTATAAATCAGTCCAAAGTCTTGAGAATCCTAGGGGTGATGGTGTTAAGTCCAAGTCTGAGCACAAAAGATGGATATCTCAGCTCAAGTAGAGGGTGTGAATTCACCCGGCCTCCACCTTTTTGTGCCATATAAGTGCTCAGCAGTTTGGATAATATCCACACACATTGGTGACAGTGATTTTCTTTACTCAGTTTACTGATTCAAAAGCTACTTTCTTTCAAAGATACCCTCACAGTCACACCCAGAAATAATATTTTACCAACTATCAAGGCATCTCTTAGCCCAGTTGAGCTGACACATCAAATCTTCCCCTTGTAAGCTAAGTTTTCAAAGAAATTAAAGTCCATACTTATCCCTCTACAATTACTGCTGAATCCTGGCAGAAGCAGCTCACTCAGACACCTGGGTGGGTTTCAAGTTTCTTCAGCAGCTGTGGCCTGGGATTTTTTATTACTGGAATGCTTGTGGTCTCTCATTCATGTTGATAAGCCCAAAGAGTTAGATGATCACACAAGATAATCAAGGCATGCACCTGTTAACAGTTTAATTTGTTTCTTAAATTGGCCTCTTTATTTTATGTAGGTCTCTCACCATTGTAGGTTTTCGGTGACTATTTTTCATTTTCTTGATCTCTCAATTTCTCTCTCAGGCCTGGCCATTTGTTTCATTTGTTTTTCAAATCATACTCTTCAGATCTCTGGCGTAACCACATGAAGTCAGTAAGTTTTTTATGTTCCAAAGGTACCTTCCCCACCCTAGAATGGATAATCTCACCAAAACAGTAACAAACGCTGGCCTGGATTTAATCTTTTGCCTGGCTTTCATTTAATATGGTTCATTTTGTCTGTCTTCCCTTAAAGTCTCCATCTACTCATTTTTTGAACATGTTCCCTAAGGACACAGGACTCTTCATGCTGACTGTCCACCAGTAATAGCTTTGTCACCTCAGAACCCAACCAGCAGTTCTTTGAAGTGTTTACATTGCTCTTCCTTTCTCAAATCTGCTCAGATTTCTGTAACCATTTGGTGTAGCTCCCCGATCTTCAAGGGGCGGTTCACTACTTGCCCTTTCCATAAGTATGATTGGAGTGAAAGGTAAGTAAATGGATTCCAACACCATTCTTGCCTGGAAGCTGGGAATTAAGACAAATGACATTAGTCATGCAGCCCAGCTCCAAATCTGCTTAAACTTGTACTTGTCCTCACCCCTTCATTGAAGAACTAATCCACATTAGAATGGGATCTTCTATCACATATCAAAAGAAGTGAGAGGTTTTAAAATTTACGGTTTGAGCCTTGGGGCATTTCATTAGATTAACAGATGGTATGCAACATATTGGGAAATACAGGAGCTAAACATGGGATTAGCAAGGCTATACTCTCAGGGATCATTTCTATAGCTTAGTACTGTAGAAGTTTCCCTGAACATGTAGAGCACTGATAATACACCAGTGATCTAGTAAGTTAAAAAAAAAAAAAAAAAACGGCGGGGTGATAAAACTCCCATAATAATGGGAGTTGTGTGTTTTGTTGTAGAGGAACTCTTTGTCTGCAAGACCCAGAGCCTTTAGACTTTAAAATAATAGAACAAACTCTGGAATTTACTAGAATAGTTTTGAAGTTCTGGAGGCCAGAAATCCAAAATCGAAGTGCCAGCAATGTTCTCTCTTTTTTTAAAAAAGTATTATTTATATATTTGGTTGCGCTGGGTCTTAGTTGCAGCATGCAAACTCTTAGTTGAGGCATGCACATGGGATCTAGTTCCCTGACCCCGGCTCGAATCCGGCTGGGCCCCCTTCTTTGGGAGCATGAAGTCTTAACCACTGTGCCACCAGGGAAGTCCCCACCAGCCATATTCTCTTAAGGCCTCTCTTTTTTGGCTTGTAGATGGCCATCTTCTCCTTGTTTCCTCCCGTGACCTCTTCTCTGTGCATAGCCATCCCTGGTGTCTCTTTGTCTTCTTATAAGGATACCAGTTATATTGGAATAGGCCACCATCTTTAGGACCTCACTTAACTTTAATTACCTTTTTTTAAAGCCCTGTCTCCAGATACAGTCACATTGGGGGTTAAGGTTGGACACCTGTATTTCCCAATATGTTGCATACCATCTGTTAATCTACTGAAATGGCCCAAGGCTCAAACTGTAAATTTTAAAACCTCTCACTTCTTTTGATATGTGATTGAAGATCCCATTCTAATGTGAGCATGAAGGTAGAGATGGGAGGCAGTCGGGGGAGAGTAACAGGAAGGAGGTGAGAGAGAAAGAGATGTGGGGAAGGAGGAGAGAGGGGAGAAAAAGGGAAAGATGGAGAGACGGGGTAAAGAGAGGAGAGGAAGAGAAGGAGAAAGAGAAGGAGGGAAAGAGGAAAAGGGAGAGAACAAATAAATGGGACTCCACAAGAAGCAAATATATGGTTTAATGGTTAAGTAAATGAACTCTGGAGGGTGACTGCCTAGGCTTATGTCTCAGTTCCATCACTTAAGAGCTATGTGACCATGGGGAAATCACTAAATTGTTCCATGCCTTAGTTTCTTAACCTCTCAAATGAAGTAAAGAATATACCTACCTCATATTATAATTTATAGAATCAAATGAGCTAATACATGTACAGACTGGCATATGTTTAAGCAAGTGCTATATAAACATCTACTATTATCAGTCAAGTTTAAGACTTCCACTTGAGATCCAACATATAAACAAGAAATGAGGACCTATCTGCCTCTGTGACGATCCAGTGACAGTGCGCAGCTTGGGAAATAGCCCGTTCCCTTTTTTCACTCCCATGCTTGCCTCTCCTGCTTGGGCCTAGGTTTGAATAATCACAGCCAGCTCTGAATATAGAACTAGACAGATTGCTCCACTGGGCTGTGCTGAGGTGGCTGGGATGTACACTGTAGTTCTCATGTGATTTTATTTATGCCTGATATTTCCCAGCATAAACCTAATTTCCCATCTAGGAAATGCTCATATCCTGCCTTTCCATAAGGCTAAGTGAGAAATCTGTAGTTCTCAAATGTAATTTTTTCTACATGGGTTATCTTGATAAGTTTTTTGCATTGAAACAGCCAAAGCAAAACAACACCTCAGCAAAGACCTTTTTATTCCCCTCCAGTTCACTGTGATACAGGTTGATAGAGCACACCAACCCTGAAGATTATCCTTTCTGAAATGTGAGAGTGTCGGTGTTTTGCTCATTTCCTACGCGGGCACTTCCAGAGGCTACAACACCATGCAGTAACTGGGAGCTGGAAAACCACAGGTAACGTTTACTCTGTGTGTTTATTGAAAGGTGTTAACAGGTAATTGCATGGCGTCACCCACTTAGACACATCTGAAATGGTATTTTTACCCTAAGTCTGAGGTATGTTTCCTTGGCATAGATTTTTGTAGCTTTTAAAAAGAATATGGTTCTATAGTAGATGCCAAATGTGTGGCTTCATCCAGTGCAATTCATATGGCGGACAAGATGTGGTTCAGCAGTTATGGGGGTTGCAGTGAGTCAGCTATGGAGACACACGTTTCCATGGTGACCTTCCCCATTCATTCAGTGTGAGGCCTCCTTACACCCATGAGGATTAATGACATGGCATTAACAGAGATAATCATAATGAAGAGAGCTCTCTGACAGTGGGGCAACCCAACCCTGACATTTGTGAGGAAATAGGATGGAGGAATTTAGCCAATGTGTAGAGGAAGAAAATATTGAACTACAGGGAAAGGAAATCCATTTCTTTTTCTTTTATAGAATAGTTTTCCTGCCAGAATGGACCCTGATGCTGACAGACTTCTATAGTCTCCCCTCTGAGAATTCTTACGACAAAGTGAGGGTAGAAATAAGTAACCCAAAGAAGTGATTCACTAAAGGTCAAAAGACACAGGATGAGAGAATATAGAAGGGGCATAGGCGTAAACTCTACTCAGTCATCCTGGTTTGTTTGTTTGTTTAAATACTTTAAAATGTTCTTTAGGAGGTCCTTTTAGGAAAAGTCTTTTTCCTGAAAGACTTACCTTTTTCTATAGCTTCATGGCAAAATTTTTGTTCCTTTCAGGGAAAAAGTGCTTTTCACATTGTGCTAATAACAGCACTTTACTTCTGTGTTCACAGATGTAGGGCATTGTACAAACAGAGAATGTGAAACATTAGGAGTCTACTCTCTAACTCAGATGCCAGCCTGGGTAAAATTTAGACACAAAGAGAGATTATGTTTTCTCAGAGCAGGATGCAGATTTTCACAGGCTCCCAGAGGATCGGGCCTTGTGATTTAGCTAGTCATTTATTAAATTTTAAGATTCCATAGAGCAGAAACTTCATCTTCAGCATTATCAGCTCCACTCCCACTGCATGCACACATGCAGATATACACAAGTACATGTGCACACGCAAACATTAATCTAGCATTGTTCTTTATACACCACACACCATGTTACTACATATTTATTAAATGAGTGGATTTGATCAGCAACATAAAACCTCAGGTGAGGCAGTTAAGCACTTTGTATGTGGTTTTAGAAATCCATAGAGCTAAATTATAACAGTTTTTAAAACTATGTAGCACTGTTTTGCTTTTTTGAATGTTTACACAAGTGGATTTGACACAAATACAATAAAGCTTGAGAGGCAGTAAATGAAAAACATGTGTGAAGAAAATCAAGAGGCTCTGAAGGCAGCTGGACTATTCAGATGATTAAATGACATCTGCAGAATGCTGATGGCTGGACCTACTGTGGCATTTATTAATCTATCAAACATTTATTGAGAACCTACTCTAATAGCTATTTGCTCTGTGCCAAGCACTATTCTAAGTGCTTTATGCATATTAACTTATTTATTCTTCCATAAGAGGTAAACACTATTATTAAAATACCTATTTTTCATGCAAGTAAACTGAAATACAAGTAATTTAAGTAACTTGCCAAAATCCACACAGATAGTAGAGCTGGAGACATAAATTGAACCAAGTAGCCAGGCTCCAGATCACAAGCTCTTAACCACTATGTGATACTGCTGGTCCTTGGACTGGGAACTCAGAATAAAGCCATAATCAGGAGGTACATGCATCTTCTTTGTTTTCATAAAGCTTAGAGTTTTGAAGGAGAGACATGCTGAAAACAACCAATTACAATCACAAGTGGCAAGTGCTATATGAGAGCCAAGGAAGAACTGTAGAGACAGGGCAATATAAATCATCATAACCTAAGGATCATGAGGCTTCTCATAATGAGGAAAAGATGGAGATAGTAAATGAGGCAAGTGCCATTTTTGTGCTGACCTTGTTTCCTGATGGTCGTTGGTGATGAGGTATGAATGGCTGAGCCAGAGGTGTTGAGTCATATTCAGGAGGGAATCTTCCCAAGTGATTCCTAAGGTCAGCGGATGATCTTTGAGAGACACACCTCTGGTAAGTGTGTCACAGGACAGAAAGATAGCATCTGACTAGACAGGAACCATCATACCAGGTAAAATGTGTCAGCAGAGACTGTTGGGAGGGACAGTATTGCCACAAAGCTAGAAGTGTAGATGTGGACCTTCTAGAAAACAGCACAGTAATAATACTGAGAAGCTCTGCTAGGGTAAGAGAATGCCATAGATGTGAGAAAATTTGGGGAGCCAGGCACCTTCTAGAGGAAGTCCCTCTAAAAGTCAATCTAAATCTTAATGATCATTACACATTTTTATTCATCACCATAAAAGTTAGTACATATTGAACAGTTTCTATTTATGCAGCTTTATGCTAAGACTGGGGGAAAGTATCATTATTACAATTGTTGTCATCGTCGTCATCATTGTTGTTTATCCTGATCAAAGTTACGACATAGTAGAGCTGAAGCTTTGACCCATTGTTATCACACAACCCCCAGAAGTTGTTTGTCACTTAAGGTTGCTGATTGCCACCCTTTTGACTCTGAAGTTTGATAGTCAAATCTATGGCGACACATTGAAAAAAATGTAAGTTTTTTTTTTCTCACTTCAAAGTTTTTATGAATTTCAAGTATTGGTTGATTAGCTTCTTTCATACAACACTAATTACAGCAAAATATGTAGGGACAGGGCAAAGTGGAGGTCAGAAGAAGCCTTAAAACTGGGGAGAAATATATTTTCAAACATCAGGGAAATGAATAAACAAAGAATCAAGAAGACAGACATAAATATTGGAAGTCAGAGCAAGTCAGGAGTTTTAGAGGCGCCAGCAAACAGCTTCTAGATGATCCGCAGAAATAGAAGGGGTAAAAGCAAAATGTGTGGCCAAACAGGCAGGCCATCAGAAATTGCCAGGGGAGCCAAAGAACCATAAGGACAAAGCACGACTTGTGGGACAGGAAGCCGGGACAGGGACCCTGAGCCCAGGCGGCCTGCTCTCCTGAACCTACTTCCTGGGCTCCCTCCCATCCTGCTGAGAATGAATGAGCCTGGGTGGAGAACCACATATGGGGAGAGCAGAAGGCAGTAACCAGGAGTGAAGCTGTGAGTGGAGGCAGGTACTGCTACATCTGAGTTAGTTTAAATTGTTAATGGCCTTTCAGTGTTTCCTAGGTGTACCTCAATGATTAAAATAGCATTCATTTTTAAGAAATAAATGACTGAAAAATCATTCTTAAAATCTTCTGAGATAAGAAGGGTCTTATTTGGGAGCCACAAAATTTTAATGCTTTCTAGTACAATTCTTTCCTTCTGCAATTTTGCAATTGCCCTGTACCTTGCCTTCTGTATCGTCTCCTAACCATCATTCCTTCCAGGCTCTTCAAAGAGACCAAAATGTGGCATATTAGGGCATCATTTAAAATATGTACTGCTCCTGACACCCATGTTTAAAGGCACTTTATGCATGCCCTAAATTGTACCTTTACATTTGATTACAATTACTTTACAGGATATTTGTTCATCTTTCGTGCATCATTACTAGGACTGCTAAATATTGGGATAAGGGACTTGAACACATCCTTTATAAATTATGGCAATGCTTAGATAAATGTATTTTCAACATCTAGGCACAATTAGTTAACTATACTGTTCCTTTTTTAAAATACAGGTTCAACATAATGTTGTTGAACTCAAATAATGTACTTATTTGAAGATGTATACCTGAATGAGTTTCAAGGAGAGTCCTCAAAATCTAACCAGTTCATTAATATTGTGGACCAGGAAGTAACTTCCTTATTTTAGCAATAGGAAGTATTTTTATGACCTATAGTACCTTGGGTGGTACTTTGGGGAATTATGAAGCAAGAATTTCCTTCCCTGTTTGCAAACCTCTAGCTGCAAGTTATTGCCATTGGTCTTGATGCTTCTGGCTGGCTTATTAAGGGTCTGATGTATTGTCTTCTGTCCTTTTGGCCTCTGTCACTGTCTTCACTTTCCTGTCGTTTTTGTGGTATCTTCTCGGTTCTGGAATCTCTTTTTGGTTGCTTTTTCTCCCTTGTACAAAATGTTGTCTTGTCTTTTCAGCATTTCAAAAGGTTTCCCCAGTGGCTTGAATTTGAAGAAAGCTGCAGGGTCGCAGATCAGTGGAAAGCTTAGAATGACAGTGAAATCCCTAAACAGGGACTACTCTTTCTGAATAGGGAAGCCTAAAAATAAAAGCTGTCTGCAGCTGGGACTGTGTGCCAAGACAACTATCACTGAAATGCAGAGGAAATCGAAAGCATAAATAAAAAACAACCTTGCTAGAAAGGACTAAGGTGTTTAATTGGTGCAAAGATAGAAATCTGGAAAAGGCCAACTTCATAGTAGGTGATTTATCACCCACAGGTAGTTTAATATGGTGGAAGTTTGATTCATCCAAGAAATGTCAGCCCCAAGAATGCAAGGATACAGCAAAGAGGCTCTAAGTCAGCCTAACTTCCCCAAAACAACTGGAGAGCTCCACGTTCCCGGGGCACCACTATCTGCTTTTCTTCATTCTACACGAGGAGCCCTGATTATTTTCCGCCAACGTGCTCCTTTGGAATGGCGATTTTTTTTGAATCAGCAGTCCCAATTCCAAGTCTCCCTCTCCTTAACCCGATTCTTGCCTGGACTACATTTCACATCATCCTACTTTTGTGCTCCTGTAATCTCACTCTTACTGCTGTTCCAGTGCATTTTGACCTCCAGCTTTTCAACCCCTCCGTCTTAATCCTGTCTGTCATCCTTGCATAGTTTCACTTCCTTTTCTCTTGGAAAAGTTTAGACCACCCCCTTGGTTATCACTTGTTTGTACCCAGGCTGTGATAACATTTGAGGAAAAAGAAACATACAAATGTGCAACTAGCGCTACTGAAAATGTACAGTCATCTCTTCACGGGACCATCCAGTGCTGCTCGGCAATCCAACGTGTCCCTGTTTCAGCTCCCTCATCTGTGAGCCACAAATATGACTTCAAATCTTCACCAAGCTTCAAAATCCTCTTTATTCTGTATGTCCCATTTTTTCTTAACATATGATCTGTATGGAAAAAAGTGGGGCTCTCTATAGTACACAAGACTTCAAATTATTTCTGTTTATGTGGCATATCACATACTTTCTACCAGCGTAGTTGAAAAAGTGCTCCTTCTAGTTCTTTTTATTTGATCACCCACCCTTCTGGCTTTCCTTCAGCTTATAAAATCATGTTTATTTTTCTTAATTTAGCAGGAAAAAAAAAATCTCTCAAACCTATGTTCCTTCTCTAGCTACCTTTCCTGCATTCTCCATCCTTCTCTTGGTAAGAATAGCCTTCACTTACCATCTTTACTTATTTACTCACTTCACCATATTTCATTTATTTTAAAGAATATAATTCTTTAACATCATCATAAAGGAATGCATGTACCTATTTTTAACTGAAGAATAGTAATTTCCAGACCTACCACTGTCCACCTCCCGATTTGGCTACTTTTGGGCACCTCTTTTAACACTTTCGGCCACATGAACACTACCATTTTAATATTTCTCTTCACCAATGGATGTATTTTTTTTCTTCCCTTATTTAAATAGAGTGGATTCTTCAGTTCTGATAGAGCTTTCTGAGTTCTTGTGTATCTGAAAATGTTGCTGTTCTACACTCATGCTTGATTAATAGGTGGCTTGGGCATTGAATTATTTGTTGAAAAACAGTTTCCCTCAGACTTTTGAAGTCAGTACCCCTCTATCTCCAGCATCTAATATTACTACTGAGAAGTTCAGTGTTATTCTGATTATTGTTCTTTTTTTTAGTCAATTTTAAAGTTAAAAAAAATTCTCAAAATTCTCAAACATACAGAAAAGTTGCATAAGTAGCACAAAGAATTTTTTTCCTGTTTTATTTGAAAATAAGTTATCAATCTGAAGCCCCAATACCCTGATTATTTTAGTATATATTTCCTAAAAACAAAGATATTCAATATTCTCCTACATAATAAAATGCAGCCATCAAAATTAGAAAATTAACATTGATGCAACACTGTCAGCTAACTGGTTTAGTTCTTTAGGCTACCTCTTTGGACACTATTCAAGTTTGCCAGTTGTTCCAATAATGTTTATATTTAAAGGATCCAGTTCAGAATTACCTCTTACAGGTCTCTTTAGTCTCCTTCAGTCTGGGACAATTCTTCAGTTTTTCCTTGGCTTTTATAACATTGACACTTTTGAGAAGGACAGGTAAGCTATTTTGTGGGACAAATGACCCTCCAGTTGGGTTTGTCTCATGATTAGATTCAGGGTATGCATTCTTGGCAGGACTATAACAGAAGTGGTGCTATATCCCTCTCAGTGTATCATAACAGCTTTATAATGCATGGTCCATCTCTTTCCATTCTTTAGCTTTTAAACCTTCAAATCTGTGTCATTATATTAAAAGTATATCTCATGTTGACAACATGTAATTGGGTACTCCATTATTTATCTCTTCCGACAGTCTTGCCTCTTAATTGGTGCACTTAAATCATTTGAATTGATGTAACTATTGATAGGGTTGCATTTAAGGCTCCAGTCTTACTATTGCTTTCCATTTGTCCCATTTCTTCTTTGTTCATTTTTTTTCCTCTTTTGTGTCTTTTGGATCATATCATTATTTTGTAGTATTCAATTTTCTCTCCACTGTTAGCTTATTAGCTATATCTATTTGCTTTATATTTTTAGTGGTTTCTCTATGGTTTACAGTATGCATCTTAACTTTTCACAATTTGCTTTTAAAAATTATTAAATTATTTAAATTATTTATTCAACATAAAAATAATATTATACCTCTTGATATATAACGTGAGGACATTACAACTGTAAACTTACATCTCCACCTGGCACTCTTGTTATCATATACTTTGCTTCATCAATCCCAAAATACATTGTCATTATTTTTGCTTTAAATAGTATGATATCATTTAAACAAGTGAAAAATAAACAAAACCAAAAAAAACAAGAATTTTATGGAAGCTGAAAAGGTTCTGGAGATAGATGGTGGTGATGGTTATACAATAATGTGAATGTACTTAATACCACTGATCTGTACACTTAAAAATTGTCAAAATGGTAAATTTTACATTATGTATATTTTATTACAAGAAAAAAGAAAATATTTTATATTTACTGCTAATTTACCATTTCTGGCACTTTTGAGTCCTTTGTATACATGTATGTTTCCATCTGGGATCATTTACCTTCAACCTAAGAACTTTGTTTAATATTTCTTGTGGTTAAAATATGCTAGCAATTCTTCCAGCTTTTGTTTCTCTAAAAAAGTCTTGCAACAAAAGCAAAAACGAACAAATGGGACTACATCTAACTAAAAAGCCTCTGCAACAAAATGAAAAGGCAGCCTACTGAGTGGGAGAAAATAATTGCAAATCATATATCTGATAAGAAGGTAATATCTGAAATATATAAAGAACTCATTCAAATCAATAGCGAAATGCAAAACAATCAGATTAAAAATGGGCAGACTGGGGCTTCCCTGGTGGCACAGTGGTTGAGAGTCTGCCTGCCAATGCAGGGGACACGGGTTCAAGCCCTGGTCTGGGAGGATCCCACATGCCGCGGAGCAGCTGGGCCCGTGAGCCACAACTACTGAGCCTGCATGTCTGGAGCCTGTACTCCGCAACAAGAGAGGCCGCGATAGTGAGAGGCCCGCGCACCACGATGAGGAGTGGCCCCCGCTTGCCGCAACTAGAGAAAGCCCTTGCACAGAAACAAAGACCCAGCACAGCCAAAAATTAATTAATTATTTAATTAATTAATTTTTTAAAAAGGGGCAGACTATCTGAACATACATTTTTTTCCAAAGAACACAAACAGGTAGCCAACAGGTACATGAAAAAAAAATGCTCAACGTCACTACATCAGGGAAATGCAAATCAAAACCCCAGTGAGCTATCCTCTCACACCTGTTAGAATTGCTGTCATCAAAATGGCAAGAAATAACAAGTGTTGCCAAGGTTGTGGAGAAAAGGGAAGCCTTGTGCACTATTGGTGGAACTATAATGATGCAGCCACTATGGAGAACAATATGGATGTTCTTCAAAAATTTTAAAATAGAACTACCATACCATCCAGCAATTCCACTCCTGGGTATTTATCTGAAGAAAACAAAAACACAAAACATGAAAAATACGTGCACCTCTATGTTCACTGCAGCATTTTTTACAATAGCCAAGACATGGAAACAGGCAATTGTCCATTGATGGATGAATAGATAAAGAAAACATGATATATACATCCCATGAATTATTATTCAGCCATAAAAAATGGAATCTTACCATTTGCAACAACATGTATGGACCTTGAGGGCATTGTGCTAAGTGAAATAAGTCAGACAGAGAAAGACGAATACCATATGGTCTCACTTATATGTGGAATGAAAAAAAAAGACAAAACGGAGCTCGTAAATATGGAGAACAGATTGCTGGATGCCAGAAACTGGAGGTAGGGAGGTGGAAAGGGCTAGAATGGGTGAAGAGGATCAAAAGATACAAACTTAACAGTTATAAAATAAATAAGTCCTGAAGATGTAATGTACAGCATGGTGACTATAGTTAATAATACTGTATTGCATATTTGAAAGTAACTAAGAGAGTAAATCTTAGAAGTTCTCATCACAACAACAAAAAATTTATAACTATGTTTGGTGACAGATGTTAACTAGACTTATTGTGCTGATCATTTTGCAATATGTGCAAATATCAAATCATCATATGGTACACCTGAAACTAATATGTTATATGCCAATTATACCTCAAAAGTTTTTAATAAATAATTATCTAAATAAGTAAATAATTTAAAGTCCTTATTTGCATGCTTTTTTTGAAAATATTTTGTTGGATATAAAATTCTTTTAGCATTTTAAAATACTCTTACATTACTTTCTGACTTGAATGTTTTTGAAAAGAAGCCATTCTCATGGGCCATTTTTACTTCTGGCAGGTAGGGCTTAACTCATTTGTGAAGGAATTACAGTGCTCTGCTATCTTTTGGCCAATGTCTGAAAATAATTGTTTCATATATTTGGTCCAGTTTTCTAATTGTTTACAGAGAAAAGGCATATTCTATACCAATTTCTTCCTCATGGATAAAGCAGAATTTACCATCTCATCTCACAAATTATGTTAGATATAAATAAATTACTTTTTCCTATTAAAAGACAGAGATTCTTCACCTGGATTAAAAAACAACAACAACCACCAAAAACTCAAGACCAAACTATAACTTTTTATTCATTTTCTATTTCTCTCATCTGTTTATTTGTTCCTCTCTTCTTTCTTGCTTACTTTCTTTTAGATTAACTTGATTATTTTTTTCTTTGAATTCCTTTACTGGCTTTTTATTTTTAGTGGATGTTTAGGGGATTTCAACATGCATTCTTAACCTACCATGGTCTACTTAGAGTTAATTTTATAACATTTTAAATAAAATGTAAGAACTTTGCAAAGAGTTCCTTTTATCCACTCCTGTCCTTTTTGTTATTGTTGCCATACATATTATTTCTACAAATATAGAGTTTATAGTTTCAATCATACAGTTTGTTTTCTCAATCATAGGTTTATAGTTTTAGTTTTTGTCATATGAGTTTTACAGAAACTAATTGAATATAATTATATGTTTAGCCACATATTTACCAAGCATAGGTGAAAGAGATGGAGTTAAGAATGTGCTTGGGTCCCCATATTCTCAGAATTCTATATTCCACCCTTCTTGTCATTCATGAAGGAAAGCAACTTCTCTCCCTCTTGTCCTCTTGTTTTTGTTCCACTGTAGTAGAGACTTTGTTAACCAGAAGCAAAAGCTAGACTCTGAAATGTTTCATCTCCATTTCTTCCAGTATCTGGTGTGTTCTCTCTAAAAGAAAAAAAAAATGTATCATATTATTTTTCTTGCTTAACTTTGCTGACTCTTCCCCTGACCCATATTTTGCTGTTTGAAATCCACTCTCTGTCTTGATATCATCCATCATCCATTAAATGGGCCTTGACTCAGTCTTGTGCCTTGTCTCTCATTCTGCTTTAGCCAGGCTGAGCTCCTTGTTGTTTCCTGAATTCACCCTGCCATTTCCCAGCCTGTGTTTTTCCTGTGGTTCTCCTTTGGAAGAAGAGTACCTTCATCCATTGACCATCTGGAAAAGCTCTTTTGAACACTCAAGTCATGCATCATCTGTACCCACAAAGCTTCTGTTTCATCTCCCCTCTCTCAGATGGTAAAAACCATACCTTCCTTTGGGCCCCCAGAGTGCCCTGTATCTCCTTCTGCTTTTGTTCTCTTAACATTTAACTGCACTTGTTTGTTTACCTGGCCTTTACAAACATTTTTAGATCATAGAACACATCTCTTTCCTCTTTGTTTCTAGCACAGTGTCAACACTAGAAGTTGCTGAATGAACGAATAACTAATTGACTGAATATATGAAGGAAGGAATATAAGTTTGAATGTATTAAGTTATAGTGGGTAATTTTAAGGTGGTAAATATTTTAACAAGGAAGCAGTGTCTTAAACTGAAGAAGTTAAACTGAGATGAAAAATGTAAAGATTATATAACATAGAAATAGTTAAGAATGACAAAAGATCCTATCTGAGATTTCTAAATATAAATTGGATCACTGTGTACAAATTTTTCCATTTTTTCCCTTGAGAAATATAGATTGGCATGCAATCTATAGCTGATTGGCATAGGATGCTCACAGCATCTGACCAAGCATAAGAAGCCAGCATAAGAGAGTTCAAGAAAAAGAATGTCTTCCATGGAAAGACAAAATGCAAATGCAAATGTGCTCAACCATTTCAGGAACTGGTAGAGGAATGGATTTAAAATTCTAAAAAATTTAAGTCCAAGGCAGAAAAAAATATGTCTCTTAAAAATCAGTGTTTCAGTGATGAACAATTTTGGCCAATTAAAGTTTAGACTAATTGCTATGGTGATTTTGGAAAAGAATGAAGCTAATGAGTTTCTGAATGTCAACTGCAATTTTTGAGTACTTTTAATTTGCAATCTCCTTATTTAATGGAGAAAGCATTGAAGACTCAGTCTGAATGTATTCAAACTGCATTTTAGTCTTTACAGCTGTACTTTACCATAGGAATTATATTTTACTATAATATCCACTCAGTTTTTAGAAGTAAAGTCTTAGATATCTCCTTTCGGAGTGTCAAATCATACCCTCTGTCAGATTCTAAAAATAAGTTTGTTCAATGTTATACAGGATAAGACTCTGGCCTGATATACTAATCCTCTGATCTAGAAGAAAATAGTTGACAGATTGCTTGACCTGGCAAATCATTCAGATAGCTCTGCTAGGAGCAATGGCCCTGACATTTTTTTTTTATATAAATTTTTGATTCTTATCAATTTTCACTGAAGGAAACTTTAAGAAAAATGCCCAAGGGTTTTTGAATTCACTGTAGTTTAAATGTCTATTTCAAGTAGATAGAAAGCAATCCCCTGTCTTTCCTACTTGTGCAGAGGCAATTGGGGGAAATAATGAGTGACAATTTGTCTTTTCCTTCCTGCTTTATATATTAATTACAATAAATGTAAAAATACACCCCAGCCACCTACACATTTAAATCTACTTCAGCCTAGACATTTACCTAAAGATCAATAGTTAGAAACCCTCACAAACCATGTGCATACATAAATAATGGGTGCTTTTCCTCCCACTTTAGAACTTTCCTTTTTATTTCCTAGTATTGATGTCTACAAAGAAAGGAGTGAAATGACACTACAAAGTCTAATGCACCAATCACATGAGCCCCATCATACATGGGAGAGAAGTAATGAGATGATTTTTTTCATTTTTCTGCCTGTATTTTCCCCTTTTGATTTTTAGCACCAAGGTAATATTTGATATCAGAAAAAAATGCACCAAAATAAAAACATGAAAAGCAAAAAAAAAAACATGGCATCAAACCAAGGGTGACTTTCTGTGTCTGCATTTCAGATTCACACTGCCAATTATTTCAGACATAAGGAACTCAGAGACACAAGGATTACCTACTCCTACAAATACACTATTTCCCCCTTAGTTCTCAGGGTGGCAGGCAATACAAAACAAACATGAAAATATGTATTTTCAATGTTTTTATATTCAGTTAATGGTTTACTAGTCCAACATTCACTAAAGCAAACTACTGTAGAAAAATGCCTGCCCTGTGGTTTCTCTCTCTCTATCTCTCTTGCAATTGAAAGATTTTAATGAGAAATGCCACTAGTTCTGAGGCTTTTAGTTAACATGCATAGGACTGAGTTATGAGCTTTGACCTTTCCCTGACTAACTCAGGGGCACTGATCTTTGCCTTTCTTTTTATTTTATTTTATTTTTTTGTTACTATCATCCATTCTGTTTGTTTTCTTTTTTAAAATTGAAATATAGTTGATTTTGAATGTTGTGTTAATTTCTGCTGTATAGCAAAGTGATTTAGCCATACATATATATACATTCTTCTTTTTTGTATTCTTTTCCATTATGGTTTATCACTGAATATTGAATATAGCTCCCTGTGCTATACATTAGGACCTTGTTGCTTATCCATTCTATATATAATAGTTTGCATTTGCTAACCCCAAACTCCCTGATCTTTGAAATAAACTTTGCTCAAGATAAACAAACACACAAGTGAGGAGTTCAGTACAATTACTTGAGTGCTAGATGGCATTAAATTTAACGAATAATATGTAGGTAATGGTCCATGTTATCTATAGATCTATTATGCTAAATTATATCTAATTGTCTGTATTTTACAATAGACATTCATATACTTTTAACTCCATCAGTGTGTGAGTCAAATAGATTCTAAGAGAGAACTTGCACCCCTCTCCAGTAGTGGTCAGTTATCGGAGCAAGATTACACTTCAGTGATTTTTTTAGACTCTCTACATACTACCTCAGTGTGCCTTCAAAATATTTTTCTGTAAATATTTAAATAATTTTTCAAAATCATACCATGGTATCTGAATAATTTAATAATATTTTAGAAATAGGAGGACTTTAAAGATTTTACACACACACAAAAAGAGATTTACAGACAAACCTCTTCCTTTGACATACGAGATACAAGGCCCTAAGAGATTAAGTAATCTTCCCTAAGTCAAACGTTGAGTTAGTGAACAAGGCAGAACTAGGAAACAAAGACTTCAAGTGTGAGATACATTCATCAGCACTAAATCATGACGAGATGTCAGAATGTTTTCATTGTCTTTTTTTTTTTTTCTCCAGCAGTTTATATTTTTAAAAGCTGCTTTTAATGGATTATTTCCTATGTGGTCCCTAGGCAGAGTCAAGATGGCGGTGTGGGAAGATGTGGCGTTAGCACCTCCCCACAACTAGGGTGCCTGCCAGCCACTGGTGGGGGACTCTGATGCCCAAGGAGATGGGAGGAACCCCAAAGTGAACCTGCGGCTTGTGGGATATTGTTTCATGAGCGCGGGGTCGGATGGAAGTTCCTGTGGTGGGAGCTCCGAGCCCAAACCACTGGACTAATAGAGAACCTCAGACCCCAGGGAATATTCATCAGAGTGAGGTCTCACGGAGTTCCTCATCTCAGCACCAAGACCTAGCTCTACTCAAAAGCCTACAAACTCCAGTGTTGGAAGCCTAAGGCCAAACAACCAGTAAGACAGGAACACAATCCCATACATCAAAAAAAAAAAAAAAAATTGAGACGGCAGAAAGATATGTCACTGATGAAGGAGCAAGGTAAAAACATACAAGACCAAATAAATGAAGAGGAAGTAGGCAATCTACCTGAAAAAGAATTCAGAGTAATGATAGTAAATATGATCCAGAATCTCGGAAATAGAGTGGAGGCACAGATTGAGAAAATACAATAAATGTTTAACAAAGATCTAGAAGAACTAAAGAACAAACAAACAGAGAGAAAAACACAATAACTGAAATGAAAAAATACACTAGAAAGAATCAATAACAGAATAACTGGGCTTCCCTGGTGGCGCAGTGGTTGAGAATCTACCTGCCAATGCAGGGGACATGGGTTTGAGCCCTAGTCTGGGAAGATCCCTTATGCCGTGGAGCAACTGGGCCTGTGCGCCACAACTACTGAGCCTGTGCATCTGGAGCCTGTGCTCTGCAACAAGAAAGGCCACGACAGTGAGAGGCACACACACCGCAATGAAGAGTGGCCCCCGCTTGCTGCAACTAGAGAAAGCCCATGCACAGAAACGAAGACCCAACACAGCCAAAACTAAAATTAATTAATTAATTAATTAGTTAGTTAAAAAATAACAATAACTGAGGCAGAAGAATGAATAAGTGAGCTGGAAGACAAAATGGTGGAAATAACTGCCAAGGAGCAGAATAAAGAAAAAAGAATGAAAAGAATTGAAGACAATCTCAGAGACCTCTGGTACAATACTAAATGCACCAACATTCGAATTATAGGGGTCCCAGAAGAAGAAGAGAAAAAGAAAGGGTCTGAGAAAATATTTGAAGAGATTATAGTTGAAAACTTCCCTAACATAGGAAAGGAAATAGTCACCCAAGTACAGGAAACACAGAGAGTCCCATACAGGATAAGCCCTAGGAAAAACACACCAAGACACATATTAATCAAGCTAAAAAAATTAAATTCAAAGAAAAAATATTAAAAGCAACAAGGGAAAAACAAAAACTAACATACAAAGGAGTCCCCATAGGGTTATCAGCTGATTTTTCAGTGGAAACTCTGCAGGCCAGAAGAGAGCGGCAGGATATACTTAAAGTGATGAAAGAGAAAAACCTACAACAAAGATTACCCAGCAAGGATCTCATTCATATTTGATGGAGAAGTCAAAAGCTTTTCAGACAAGCAAAAGCTAAGAGAATTCAGCACCACCAAACCAGCTCTACAGCAAATGCTAAAGAAACTTCTCTAAGCAGGAAACACAAGAGAAAAAGACCCACAAAAACAAACCAAAACAATTAAGAAAATAGTGATAGGAATATACATATTGATAACAACCTTGAATGTAAATGGATTAAATGCCCCAACCAAAAGACATAGACTGGCTGAATGGATACAAAAACTAGACCCATATATATGCTGTCTACAAGAGACCCACTTCAGACCTAGGGACACATACAGACTGAAAGTGAGGGGATGGAAAAAGATATTCCATGCAAATTGGAAATCAAAAGAAAGCTGGAGTAGCAATACTCATATCAGATAAAATAGAGTTTAAAATAAAGACTGTTACTAGATATAAGGAGGGACACTACATAACAATCAAAGGATCAATCCAAGAAGAAGATATAACAATTATAAATCTTTATGCACCCAACATAGGAGCACCTCAATACATAAGGCAAATGCTAACAGCCATGAAAGGAGAAATCGACAGTAACACAATAATAGTAGGGGACTTTAACACCCCACTTACACGAATGGACAGATCATTCTAACAGAAAATAAATAAGGAAACACAAGCTTTAAATGACACAATAGACCAGATCTAATTGATATTTATAGAACATTCAACCCAAAAGTGGCAGGATACACTTTCTTCTCAAGTGCACATGGAACATTCTCCAGGATAGATCACATCTTAGGTCACAAATCAAGCCTTGGTAAATTTAAGAAAATTGAAATCATATCAAGCATCTTTTCTGACCACAACACTATGAGATTGGAAATCAATTACAGGAAAAAAACTGTAAAAAACACAAATACATGGAGGCTAAACAGTGTGCTACTAAATAACCAAGAGATCACTGAATAAATAAAAGAAGAAATAAAAAAATACATAGAAACAGATGACAATGATAACACGAAGAATCAAAGCCTATGAGACACAGCAAAAGCAGTTCTAACAGGAAAGTTTATAGCAATACAATCTCACCTCAAGAAACAAGAAAAATCTCAAATAAGCAATCTAACCCTACACTTAAAATGACTAGAGAAAGAAGAACAAAGAAAACCCAAAGTCAGTAGAAGAAAAGAAATCATAAAAATCAGAGCAGAAATAATTGAAATAGAAATGAAGAAAACAATAGCAAAGATCCATAAAACTAAAAGCTGGTTCTTTGAGGAGATAAACCAAATTGATAAACCCTTAGCCAGACACATCAAGAAAAAAAGGGAGAGGACACAAATCAATAAAATTAGAAATGAAAAAGGAGGAATCGCAACTGACACTGCAGAAATGCAGAGGATTATAAGAGACTACTACAAACAACTATATGCCAATAAAATGGACAACCTGGAAGAAATGGACAAATTCTTGGAAAGGTACAATTTTCCAAGACTGAAGTAGGAAGAATTAGAAAATATAAACAGACCTATCACAAGTAATGAAATTGAAACTGTAATTACAAATCTTCCAACAAACAAAGTCCAGGACCAGGTGGCCTCACAGGCGAATTCTATCAAACATTTAGAGAAGAGCTAACACCAGTCCTTCTCAAACTCTTCCAAAAAATTGCAGAGGGAGAAACACTCCCAAATTCATTCTACGAAGCCACCATCACCCTGATATCAAAACCAGAAGAAGATATCACAAAAAAAGAAAATTGTAGACCAATATCACTGATGAATATAGATGCAAAAATCCTCAACAAAATATTAGCAAACAGAATCCAACAGCACATTAAAAGGATACACCATGATCAAGTGGGATTTATCCTAGGGAGGCAAAGATTCTTTAATATATGCAAATCAATCAATGTGATACACCACATTAACAAACTAAGGAATAAAAACCATATGATCATCTCAATAGATGCAGAAAAAACTTTTGACAGAATTCAACACCATTTATGATAAAAACTCTCCAGAAAATGGGCATAGAGGGAACTTACCTCAACATAATAAAGGCCATATATGACACACCCACAGCAAGCATCATACTCAATGATGAAAAACTAAAAGCATTTCCACTAAGATCAGGAACAAGACAAGGATGTCCACTCTCATCACTCTTATTCAACATAGTTTTGGAGGTCCTAGCCGCAGCAATCAGAGAAGAAAAAGAAATGAAAGGAATACAAATTGGAAAAGAAGAAGTAAAACTGTCACTGCCGACAACATGATATTATACATAGAAAATCCTAAAGATGCCACCAGGAAACTATTAGAGCTAATCAATGAATTTGGTAAGGTTGCAGGATACAAAATTAATGCACAGAAATCTCTGGCATTCCTATACAGCAACAATGAAAAATCAGAAAGAGAAATTAAGGAAACACTCCCATTTACCATTGCAAGAAAAAGAATAAAATACCTAGGAATAAACTTTCCTAAGGAGGAGAAAGACTTGTACTCAGAAAACTATAAAACCCTGAAAGAAATCAAAGATGACATAAAGAGATGGAGAAATATACCATGTTCTTGGATTGGGAGAATCACCATTGTGAAAATGACTATACTACCCAAAGCAATCTACAGATTCAATGCAATCCCTATCAAACTACCAATGGCATTCTTCACAGAATTAGAAAAAAAAAATTTACAATTCATGTGGAAACACAAAGGACCCTGAAGCCAAAGCAATCTGAGAAAGAAAAACGGAGTTGGAGGAATCAGGGTTCTCAACTTCAAACTATACCACAAAGCTACAGTAATCAAGACAAGTATGGTACTGGTACAAAAACAGAAATATAGATCAGTGGTACAAGATAGGATGCCCAGAGATAAACGCATGCACATATGGGCACCTAATTTACAACAAAGTGGGCAAGAACATACAATGGAGAAAAGACAGCCTCTTCAACAAGTGGTGCTAGGAAAACTGGACAGCTACATTTAAAAGAATGGAATTAGAACACTACCTAACACCATACACAAAAATAAACTCCAAATGGATTAAAGACTTAAATGTAAGATCAGACACTATAAATCTCTTAGAGGAAAATATAGGAAAAACACTCTTTGGCATAAACCACAGCAAGATCTTTTTTGGCCCACCTCCTAGAGTAATGGAAATAAAAACAAAAATAAACAAATAGGACTTAATTAAACTTAAAAGCTTTTGCACAGCAAAGGAAACCATAAACAAGACAAAAAGACAATCCTCAGAATGGGAGAAAATATTTGCAAATGAAACAACAGACAAATGATTAATCTCCAAAATATACAAACAGCTCATGGAGCTCAATATCAAAAAAACAAACAATCCAGTTAAAAAATGGGTGGAAGACCTAAATAGACATTTCAAATGGAAGACATAAATGGCCAAGAGGCACATGAAAAGATGCTCAACATCACTAATTAGAGAAATGCGAATCAAAACTACAGTGAGGTGTCACCTCACACTGGTCAGAATGGCATTATCAAAAAATCTAGAAACAATAAATGCTGGAAAGGGTGTGGTGAAAATGGAACCCTCCTGCACTGTTGGTGGGAATGTAAATTGATACAAACACTGGAAAACAGTATGGAGGTTCCTTAAAAAAACTAAAGATAGAACTACCATATGACCCAGAAATCCCACTACTGGGCATATACGCAGAGAAAACCATAATTCAAAAAGAGACATATACCACAGTGTTCATTGCAGCACTATTTACAATAGCCAGGACATGGAACGAACCTAAATGTCCATCGACAGATGAATGGATAAAGAAGATGTGGCACATATATACAATGGAATATTACTCAGCCATAAAAAGAAATGAAATTGAGTTATTTGTAGTGAGGTGGTTGGACCTAGAGTCTGTCATACAGAGTGAAGTAAGTCAGAAAGAGAAAAACAAATACCATATGCTAACACATATATATATATAGAATCTAAAAAAAGATGGTACTGATGAACCTAGCTGCAGGGCAGGAATAAAGAGGTAGACATAGAAAATGGACTTGAGGACATGGGGTGGGAGGGCAAAGCTGGGGCAAAATGAGAGTAGCATTGACATATATACACTACCGAATGTAAAGTAGTTGGCTGGTGGGAAGCAGCAGCATGGCACAGGGAGATCGGTTTGGTGCTTTGCATGACCTAGAGGGGTGGGATAGAGAGAATAGGAAGGAGGCTTAAGAGGGAGGGGATATAGGGATATGTGTATGCATGTGGATGATTCGCTTTGTTGTGCAACAGAAACTAACACAGTATTGTGAAACAATTATACTCCAGTAAAGATCTATTAAAAAAAAACAAACAGAATCATGTGGTCCTGTGGACAAAGCCAAACATATTCAAATACATGCTTAAATCCTAATTATTCACTAACACTTTATAGATAATCTTCAAACCTACTCAGCTGTGGATCCCTGAATTTCTAACTGGGTTGATCTTATTTATACTTTATGTCAAGCAATAATGTTAAGAAATTAAAAAATAAAAATGGATTATTTTCTCACCAATTCCCTAAAATGTAAGCTTTTATTTTCAAACTTTAAGGTTTTTTTTTTTTGGAATTAAAAGAAGTATTTTCTGTTGAAGAATTAAGGGTTTTGTACATTAGGAAAGAATAACTTAGAATTTGGAAATTGACTTTAGAACTTTAGAAGTGTTTGTCAGTTTATATTTCCCCTGAAAATCCATTTGGTATTCAAGACATTTATTCATCAAGATTTAGGGGTACTTCGTTATACAATGCCAAAAGTGCACATGTATGTTTGACATCTAATTTTGGTTTTTTCCCTTTCCTACTTTAAGCCCATTTGGTGTTTGGTGACAAGTAGAAGACTGCAAACTCAGTCAAGAAAAAAATATTTTTAAAATAGACAAGTTAATAACTGTTTCATATTTCTTCAAGGGGTTTTATAGAAACTGACTGGCCCATTGAACTAACTGTGTTCTTTTTTTAAATGTGAACATCTTTGCAAATCCTTTAGTTTAATTTTGAAGAAGAGTATTTTGTTTGTTCTATAGGACTTTGTGTCTAATGATGTAGCAGACATTAAGCAAATGTTACTGGAAGTTATTTGAGACTATGGCCTGGGACTTTTTCATTGTACAAAGTATAAAGTCTGATGTTTTATATTATATTTGTACATGTAAATGCCTCACCACTTACTGAGTCACTCATGAGAGAAATAGACTGCAGATTTAAGAGATCAAACCATAAGGGATCAGCAAAGCCATTCAAAGTTCCCCAATTAACAAATTTATGAATCGATCTTTTTTATAACTCAATTTAATTGCTTTTCCTTTTGTTTTAGATTAAGAACTGAATTACACACACACACGCACATACATTGGCCTGGTGTTCCATATTGAGAGATATGCATAAGTGATTGTTTTAAAGTGACTAATCGTCTGTCCCGCCCTTACATGGATTGTACCCAGCCAGCCGTTGCTCAGTGACAGAAGCTGCTCTCCGTGGGATACAGCTTTGTATGTACACCTCTAGTCTAACAATTATAATGGTGCTTTTTATCATAATCACAAAGCATTTAATTGCACAGAGCAATTTAGGAAACAGAGTCTAGGTCAAGACAGATCATAATCTAAGACAGATAACACTGATGTGGAAAACATAGAGGGTAGGCAGACAACAAAATAATAAGCAATGAGTAATTACAAAGATAAAACTTAGCAGTTTCACTGTATTTTTGTTCAGGGTAAATGCATTTTAGACAACTCACCTTTGACTGCTAAATGCTTTAAAGGGTCATCAGATGCTATTATTTCCTCACTGAGCTTTCATTACTCCAGAAATCATACTTTCTGAGCACTTTATCACTGGATAAAGCAATAAGGGGTGAGGTGAGGAATATAGTGAAAAATAAATAAGTTCCAAGAGTCATTTCTGTACAACATCATTTAAGCCAGGTGTTCTCACCTCACACAACATGTACACAGCTAATTACTAAAGACCTCCCTCCTTCATACAAGGGATGACTATAATTATCAAGCGTTTTTTGCATTCCTTAAAACATTGATTAAAAACACAAGAATAAAAATATTTTGGAAAAGGGTAAGTAGGACAAAGAAATATATATTCAAGGAAATAGTAATAACAGCAATAATTATACTAATAACAAAGAGCTATTCCTATTAAATCTTCCTACAATAATGTCAGACTCCTAATATTCTTTAAAAACCTTTTGGCTCTTATCAATATATCTTTATTTCAAGAAGAGAAGGAAAATTTGGGCATTTTCAGATATTTGTGTATTAAAATGATTGGTTAGCAAAAAGAGAGGAAATTAAGGAGAAATGCATTTTTTTTCTTGGAATGTTTTCTGGTATGGACTAATATATTTTAGTACCTACAACCTGCAATTTTGGAGTCAAACAAAATACATCAGTATGTAAACTGGTAAATATTTTAAAGGCTATCACTCCCTGGTGGTAAAAACTTTAAATTCAGTTTTCTATGCTTGCTAACGAGGAAACAAAATAATTATAAGTGTAAAACAAAAAGTTTGCCCTGAAATAAGGATTATAATAGTTATAAGTTGCTAAGTTCTGATCAAATCACACTCAGTTCTGCTTTAATGGAACATAGGTGTTTCTAAAAATCTCCACACTGGGCTTCCCTGGTGGTGCAGTGGTTAAGAATCTGCCTGCCAATGCAGGGGACACGGGTCCGATCCCTGGTCCGGGAAAATCCCACATGCCTCGTGCGCCACAACTACCGAGCTTGCGCTCTAGAGCCCGTGAGCCACAACTGCTGAAGCCTGCACACCTAGAGCCCATACTCCGCAACAAGAGAAGCCACCGCAGTGAGAAGCCCGCGCACCGCAACGAAGAGTAGACCCCGCTCGGGGCAGCTAGAGAGAAAACCCGCCTGCAGCAACGAAGACCCAATGCAGCCAAAAATTAGTTAATTAATTAATTAATTTTAAAAAATCTCCACACTATGCAAAAGAATGCAATTAAAACCATAGGGGCTGGGGCATGATACTCCAAAATTTTGTCAGCAGAACATTAAAAAAAATAAAAATAAAAAACCTAATGAAAATGGTAGCACAGTTTTACACTTGTTAAATGGATAAGAAATACATATATACTACAATGAATATGGCACTTTACTTTGAAAAGGACCTGAAGTTTGTTTGTGAAAGGGTCGCAGTTTGTGAGTCATTGTGAAGTGTGGAAGGAAGGTTTTCTGAGTCACCAGGAAGTGAAGCATCAGATATGGATGAGTGTAAACCACTAATTATCCTTGTAAGGTGTGAATGTATGTACGTTTTGTACATTCCTAGGAGGCTCACCTCAGCAGTGTACAGTTTCCTGTGTTTACCTGTTTTTTTTTAATAGCAGATGAAACGGTTCATAAGCAAAATTTGTCTGATGTGAAACTTCTTTCTTAAAATATCAATTGCATTGGAACAAATCCACATTTTTTTTTATTCTATTTATTTATTTTTTTTGCGGTACGCGGGCCTCTCACTGTTGTGGCCTCTCCCGTTGCAGAGCACAGGCTCCGAACGCGCAGGCTCAGCGGCCATGGCTCACAGGCCCAGCCGCTCCGCGGCATGTGGGGACTTCCTGGACCGGGGCACGAACCTGTGTCCCCTGCATTGGCAGGCGGACTCTCAACCACTGCGCCACCAGGGAAGCCCCACATTTAAAAAAAATAATCATTATAACAGAACTGAGTATACAAGGTTGGTTGAATTCAAAATTTTATTGGTATGTACCAGAACATAACAAGAAAACAATTTATCTGGGTCTCAATTGTCTGGTACAGCTGAGTCTCAAATAGCAATTAAATGAAAGTAAATGATCCTATGAAGTACACATGGAAACCACAGGATAGTGACAGTTGAAGGAACTGTTAGACCAGAGCACTGGTTCTCAAACTCTAACGTGATCAGAATCAACTGCAGTGTTTGCTAAAACTCAGATTTGCCCACTGCCAAAGTTTTTGTTTCAGTATTTGCATTTCTAAATATTCTCAGGAGATGCTGATGCTGCTGATCCCTGGGCCATGCTTTGGGAACCACTTGGTTGAACCATACTAACTACTGCTGAAAACAGTTGACAGTACTATGTGTCAGTACTTACACAGATGAGAAAATGTGTTTTCATCGTGGTTACCATTAAGAATGTGACTTTCTCATCAAAAGGATCCCAATAACCTTTCTCTAACTTTCTTTGCTCCTCTGTTAGTGGAAAAAACAAACAACAAAAAGAATAAAGAAAAATTTAATGTTTAGGTTCATGCTGTATGATGGGCATTTTGATTACCACCTACAAGTATCTGTCATTCTCCATTGTATAGAAACCATGCACGTGTGGTGCAGTTGGCCTCCTCCAAGGATGAGCCTTGATTAGAATGAATCATTTAGGTTAAACTCATTCCCCCTGGGCATCCATGATTGATTTACTCAGAGAAAAATTTAGAACTTCAACAGTTTGGGAAGCAATGTTTGCTTTTCTACAAACCTGAATTAAGAAACAGGTCACTCCAGAAGCTGCTGGCAGTCATTTTATAACCATAAGGCAAGACAGGCTGAGGGCAAAGCTGAAACTGCGGGAGGCCAGATCCAAGAGAATTACTGAAAAATAGGGCTGGATTCTCCACTGAACAGAACATGAAGCTCAGACTACCACTATGACTCTCAGTTATGAGAGTGAATTAACCACTTTTAATTTTTAAGCCACTTTAAGTTAGGTTTCTTGTTACTTTAACCAAGAATAAAACAAACAGGGACTTCCCTGGTGGTCCAGTGGTTAAGACTTCACGCTTCCACTGCCAGGGCTGGGGGCGCTCAGGTTCCATTCCTTGTCAGGGAACTGAGATCCTGCATAAGGCATGGTGCGGCCAAAAAGTTAAAAATTAAAAAAAATAAAAGTAGCTGTGGGAAAAAAAAAAAGAATAAAACAAAGTCAAAAAAACCCCACAAAATTCCTACCTGAATAGATACAGACAAAGGCAAGAAAAGACCAGAGCTAATAGGTAAATCAAGCAGCAAGCATATGGGAAGGATGCAACGTCTCCATAAAAATCTATTGATAAACCTTCTACTTAAATCAAACTTTGGCTATTTATACATCCAAGGACCAAGATCTTATTAGTAAGGATTCCAGGGGGAAAAAGTTTCAGTTCCAGCTAGTAGAGCCTGGAGAAATCCCCCAAAGGATCAAAGGAAACAAAGTGTCTAGAACAATTAAAGGTACCAGCTATTTCCATGGCCACCCTAGCTAAACTTAGGTGACCTATCCAGAAGATGAATGTAATCCCCATTCAGGAGTGCAGTTAGTCATTCTTTTTTTTTTTTTTTTTTTTTTTTTTTTTTGCGGTACGCGGGCCTCTCACTGTTGTGGCCTCTCCCGTTGCGGAGCACAGGCTCCGGACGCGCAGGCTCACCGGCCATGGCTCACGGGCCCAGCCGCTCCGCGGCCTGTGGGATCTTCCCAGACCGGGGCACGAACCCGTGTCCCCTGCCTCGGCAGGCGGACTCTCAACCACTGCGCCACCAGGGAAGCCCAGTTAGTCATTCTTAATAATTATTTTGGTCAACTTCACAAAGTCTCAAGTAAAAAGAATCTTTCTGACCTATTATCACATATAGATAGATATCTGGACTGAGTAGACTCTACTGATTATTATAGAGTTTTGGGCAAAAAGTGAGCAAACCCAGTTAGGCAGTCTTCCACTCAACTTACAAAATTTCACCTTAACCAAATTTGCTTCTGCCTAAATATGTTCAATTTTTATCAACAGAAAACAAAAAAAAAACAGAGCCATGAAAAGTGAAAGATCCACAGAGTCAAGAAAAATAAATTTAATTTGCCAGTTTGCCTATCAGAAGAGAGATTCTTTCACTGTCATTTGGCCTAAGGGTAAATTAGGCCCACTAGACAAAATAGTAAACAGAAAGAGCTTTATTTTAGGAGTGAGATAATCTGTTGAAATCCCACCTCTGCTCCTTAACTTTGGACAAGCTATTTAACGTTCTTGAGTACCAGATTTCTCATCTGTAAAATAGGGATAATATGTAATTTATAGAGGAAGTTTTCTGGTGTGAAAATTAAATAAGACAGCATGTAGAAAGCACCTCACAGTGCCTGATGGATATTAGATGCCTAATATATGATAGTTTCCTATCTTTCCCTTACTCTAAATACCTCATTAGCCTCTTAAACCAAAATATAAAATAGCTATATTTCACCAGATTATTTAGGCTATTCATGGAGGTGGGCAATCTGAGTCCTGTTAACCATAGGTGCCTTGAGGGTATGGCTGTATTGGAGGGGTTATCATTTTGAGGGTCCTCTAAACAATACTGGGTAAGGGGTATCTACTGGCAAAGGAAGCCATAATAATATCCAGGGCAATGTTCAGGTATATACAAGAAGGATAACAATTAATTCCATAGAAACCAGATATACAAAGTGTTTCCTATTAACAAAAAGGCAGAAGTTCTTTATGTGCCACTTCACCAGCAGCTTTCACATTTGGCAGTGGGACATGAGACCTAAGGACTGAGTGTGTCCATGGAAAGTAAGTCATCAAACAATGAAGCTGCAGGAAAATCATGTGGCATTTTAGGACTCATTTATAAGCACATTCTCCTGGAACACTTCTACAAAGCTTGTGAAATTGTGGTCCAGTTTACTCCTGCTTGCCAAACAGTAACAATCTCAAACTGCTGAGTTTAAGAAGGAAAAGGATACCTTACCATGTATTAATGGATGAGTAGCTAGAGTTTTGTTTTGTTTTTTTAACCTTATTTTGTCACCTGCAATGTACTTTTTAAAAAGCCTTGTCTGAATGATAGGTTCAGCTAAGAAAATTGTAGAATATAGTCTGAAAAACAGAATGCATAGTGTAATAGTTTTGTGATTTTGCTGCCTGCCACTGTCACCTCATTATTCAAATGGTGTACCTGGGTGTTATTCAGAATATGTAATGTTATAAGAAAATTTAATTTCATGGGATATTAATTCATAAAGCATTCAAAAATTTCTATCATATTTGTGGTGAATTTGTAGGACTCTGCCTAAAAGAGTATAGAGAGATTAAAGAAAATATTTTTCTGGTGTTTAGCATACAGAGATGATTTTTTTTCAATGAACGTGGCTGGATTCCTTGTTGCACCATTACCAGCTAGATGAACTTGGACAGATAACCCAACAATTCCACACCATTAGATAACCCAACAATTCCACACCATTAGGTACCAAAATTAGAGAGGGATCAGTAAGTACCACATAGATCGTTGTGAATAACAAATTAAATAATGAATATAAAGATATTTTCTAAATTGAAAAGTACTGAGGCAGTTTTGGAATATTTAATTGTTCTACATTCAAGCAGCTCAGCTACTTACACCTGTGTGACCTTGAGAAGTTACTTTGTCTAAGAGCCCAAGTTTTGCATCTATACATTGCAAAAAAACAGTAATAACACCTATCTTCTTATCTTATCTGCAGAATTCAAATGAAATTGTATTCTCTAAAAGAACATTGTCAACTGTAAAATATTATAAAATTTTAAGTGAATAGGTGTTCTTGTCCCAATTATACTAACATGAATTCTTAAAACAGAGACACTTCAGTTAAAAATATTAGATTATAAACTCCATGAAGTTAGCGATTCTGTTTTGTTCCTTGATGTATCTTGAACTCCTAGAGCAATATTGGATACATAGCAGGTACTCAATAAATACCTGTTCAATAAATATTAACATAAATATATAGAAAAATATATTGAAGTTTCTATGTTAAAAGTGACAGGTTGGAAAAAGGAGATGATTTAGGTGCTACTGAGAAATCAACTGACAATGCGAATGACGAATTTTCTGGAGGGTAAGGAAATTATTTGAGAGAGGACTGTGTACTTTTATTCCATGATTTACATTGGGAAAGAATAGCCATATTACATTCTCCTGGGGGCCAAGCAATACATTGGTTTTCTTCCATATATATGAAAAAGAAAACAGATCAATGAAAATAAACTAGAAGCAAGCTTTCAGCAACCTAGGCATCTTTTCAAGAAACAATGTGATGTACCTCCTCAAATTGACATCCATTTGTCCCTACATCCTATATCTCTATCTGCATGTACACCTAAAGCTGAATTAAATAATTATTGCTCATAATAGTGACTCAGAATTCTCAAAGAAATGATGTCACATTCAGTGTTGTTCTTTCTAATTCAGAGAAGTAGGTAATATGTTTCATAAGTATATCCTACCAAAAAAAGAATTATTACTTTTTTAAGTTGTGGTATTTACTTCTTTCCTCCAAACATTTTAATTAAGCATCTACTATGTGTCATGAAATGTAGATAATTCAAAGAAAGAATAAATATTACCCATATTGTAATGGAGATTATAACTCAATGAAAGATAAAGAGAAATTTAACCTCTTTTTTATTTAAATTATTTTATTCAGTCAATCTATTTTCCTAGACCACCAGTAAGTATATATCAGGTTTATTTTCTGTAAAATTAAAAAAATTAAGACATATCAATATGCATCTGGGTTGATATGCATTTTCCTTTCTGGGTAGCTTTGATTCTTACTATTAGTTTTTTGTTTGCTTTTGTGTATTTTTGTATGTGTAAGTGTATTAGGGCACAATAATGTTATCCTGTGTTATTGTCTAGCAGCTTCCAATGTATATTTCTATCCAAGTATTCATCCACAGTGTATTATAATTATTAATTTACTTGCCTGTCTCCCCAACAACTATAGTCTGGGTTTATTAGGGTATGGATTATCGTTTGACTTTGTTTCTCTAATATGTAGCTCAGTACCTGGGATATTATATACACTAAATAAATGTAGAAGGATGAAAGAAAGGAAGGGAAGGAGGAAGGAGATAAACATTCATGTAAATACATGTCACAGTTTATTCCAATGATCACATGATCTGAACCTGAAGAAGTTTTAATATAGAAGTGAATACATTGATGCCAAATTATGCTGGAGATTTAAAAGCATACAAAAGCAAAAGAAATAAGGCAATAAGTGATAAGTTTGGAATCAGGAATTAGATCATGTCTATCTACATGCCCTAGTTAACCTCATATATTCTTTTTTTTAAATATCTTTATTGGAGTATAATTGCTTTACAATGTTGAGTTAGTTTCTGATGTTCAACAAAGTGAATCAGCTATACATATACATATATCCCCATGTCCTCTCCCTCTTGAGCCTCCCTCCCACCCCTGTAGGTGGTCACAAACCACTGAGCTGATCTCCCTGGGCTATGCAGCAGCTTCCCATGAGCCATCCATTTTACGTTTGGTAGTGTATATATATCAGTGCTACTCCCTCACTTCGTCCCAGCTTGCCTTTCTCCCCCTGTATCCTCAAGTCCATTCTCTATGTCTGTATCTTTATTCCTACCCTGCAACTAGGTTCATCAGTACCGTTTTTTTTTTAGATTCCATATACATGTGTTAGCATCCGGTATTTGTTTTTCTCTTTCTGACTTACTTCACTCTGTATGACAGACTCTGGGTCCATCCACCTCATTACAAATAACTCAATTTCGTTCTTTTTTATGGCTGAGTAATATTCCATTGTATATATGTGCCACATCTTCTTTATCCATTCATCTGTTGATGGACACTTAGGTTGCTTCCAGGTCCTGGCTATTGTAAATAGTGCTTCAATGAACATTCTGGTACATGTATCTTTTAGAATTATGGTTTTCTCAGGGTATATGCCCCAGTAACCTTATACATTCTTTACACCACACAAAGAGAAGTCACAGCCTACTGAGCTGGATGGAGTCTACTTTCACAATACAAGTCACCTTGAGCCACGAGAGGTTCAGGTTTCCATAGCCAGACGAAAGAAGAACATTGTGGTTGTTGCCTCAGTGACACAAGCAGGAGGTAGAGGAAGCCTTAATCATCCTCTCTTTATTTTTACCCTTGGGCCTAAACTACCTAGATAATTGGCTTACCTCTCCATTCTGCCTAGAATGTGGAATGCTGGCAGAGCTGCAAGAGGAAACTTGCCCAGACTTAATCCATGGTACCAGTTTCTTCATTATTATTCACTCCACACTTTAAATAAACAATAAAACAACTAGAAACTCGCTGAGAAAGGTTCTGCCAAAATGACATGCCTGCTGCTTCCAGACTTGAGAAACAAACTCAAAAGTGATTTGCAGGAAAACAAAAGCACAAATAAAAACCTAGTCTGGTGCAGTCCTACAGAGCAGGTTTTACTGGTAGAGTGGCAGTCTCACTACTACACTATGTGAATGCTCTGTGCTTCAGCCATAACGGCATGCCCCCAGGGTTCTGGGATGGCTTCCCACCACCATTCTGTCCACAGAGGGCATTTCTCACTGGTATCTGTTAGGACAGCTGGAAAGATATTATTTTACCAAAATAAACTTTTTTTATTAAAAGTTATGATTGCACCTGCAATACAGCCCAGCATGTGGCATGTCAGCTTTGTTGTACCTTATTTTCCTTACTATTCCAGGAAAGATCTCTATCAGTGACTGCCTGCAGAGTAGGAAAAAAATCCAAAATGGAGCATTATAACTTATAGCCTAGAGGATACAAAAAGAAAAGAAAAAACAGCAACAACAACCTGGGATTCCATATCCTCCTTTCCCTTAGGAAAGGGAAAGATTTACCTGATTTTGAGTAGCTTAGTTCACATATGCAAGACTATTTTTTATAAGTCTATGAGAAAAGAAAGTGCTGCATCCAAGCAATTTTAAACGGATTTAAAATGTGAATGGATATTGCCAAATTACATGCCAAAAAAATGCCTTACGTATATGACCTCTCAAGTCTTACCCAAACCGCATGCAATTCATCCTCCATACTGGCTTGTGTGCAGGCTTGGGAAGCTGTGTGTTTCCCTATCTTTCTCCCTAAATATTTAGCTTAGGGACTTCCCTCGTGGTGCAGTGGTTAAGAATCCACCTGCCAATGAAGGGGACACGGGTTCGAGCCCTGGTCCAGAAATATCCCACATGCTGTGGAGCAACCAAGCCCATGTGTCACAACTACTAAGCCTGCGCTCTAGAGCCTGTGAGCCACAACTACTGAGCCTGTGTGCCACAATTACTGAAGCCCCCGTGCCTAGAGCCCATGCTCCTCAACAAGAGAAGCCACGGCGATGAGAAGCAACGAAGAGTAGCCCCTGCTCGCCACAACTGGAGAAAGCCCGCGTGCAACAACAAAGACCCAATGCAGCCAAAAATAAAATAATAATAATAATAAAAAAAAAGGTCTGGGAGTCAGAGAAGTATTAAAAAAAATAAAATAAAGGTTTAGGTTAACCAGTCCCTACTCAGAGACACCTTTCTTCCCTACTGGGTTCCTTATGTGTTTTCTTCATCAAAATGTTTACAAATTATTACTGCTTAATCTATTTCCTTACTTGTATCTATTTCCTTCAGTAGAATTTACATTCCCAAAGGACGGGTACCTTCTTTGTCTTTTTGATCATTGCATTCTCAACACCTAGCTCTCTGCTTGACATATATTAAATACTCAGATATTTTGTTAAATGAATGAATTGTGTAACCTGGTGTTAAATAACCATATTTAATTTATTGGCCTTGCTATTTATTTACTGCATAATCTTGAGAGTTAATTACCTCCCTAAATACCTTTTTATTTCCTTCCTTTTAAAAAATAATAGCAGTTCTAACCACATAGAGATGTTGTGAGCATTAAGTGAAATTATGAGTAAAGAGCACCATGTGTAACAAAATAGAATTCAAAACAGTTATCTGTCATTGACTAAACTAGAAAGAGGGGCAGGGAGATAGGTGAATGAGTGAACCCAACCAGGAACTCAGTGGGAATTGTGTATTCACTCATGGCAAGTGGAGGCAATTTGAGTTGTTGATTGGCAGTTTCCTGGAGACAGAAGACCAACATGTGGTCGACCACAATTTGATTAGAAGGTGCACACATGCCTCTAGAAGGAGGAAATCGTTAAGGATACTTCTCCCATAAGACATTCAAGGGATAGGATTTCCACAAATTATTTTATTCAACTCCTTCTGGATGCTGTGGTGTCTTTCTGTAGGTCATCCCTGGAAGGAACCAACTGTGAAACAGTTGTGAGAGGGATAGGATTTTCAGAACTTTATGTTCAATGCCATCCTACCATCACCGCCCATCACTGCATAGCTAGAGACAAAAAAAGGTTGGGAGAAAAAATCTGAAACAGAATACTGAATCACTCTATTGCCTTTATTAAGGAAGCCAGAGAAATCTGTTGGAGGTTCGTGTTTGACTTGTAACATCAGAGATGAGATTTACTCAATTGGAAAATGTGGAGAATTCTCTTTAAAAGCCTAAAACATTCTACTTTAATGTATATTTGTATGTAAACTATCCCCATAAAAGTAAGGAATCTTTTGATAATGAATTACATTATAAATCATATAAGTGAATTAAAAGTGTCACAAGAACAATACAATATTTATTTTTACTTTGAAAATGTGTGCAGATTATCATTTGGTAGCCAACATAAAATTAAGACACATTTTAATTTTTACCTAAAATTTTTTTAAAACTAGCCCATTGTTGGTTTGAATTGTTTAGTTAATTTGCTTAATCTTCTCCTATTGCTTTGTGAAGCCTTTAACAAAGTATATTACACAAGCTCTATTTCATACGCTAGTCAGGTTTACCAGAAGTTCTTTTTTTTTAATTTTTAAAAAAATTTTATTATTTGTTTGTTTATTTATTTATTTATTTATTTATTTATTTTTGGCTGTGTTGGGTCTTCGTTGCTTTGTGCAAGCTTTCTCTAGTTGTAGTGAGCGGGGGCTACTCTTCGTTGCGGTGCACAGGCTTCTCATTGCGGTGGCTTCTCTTGTTGTGGAGCACGGGCTCTAGGCGCGCAAGCTTCAGTAGTTGTGCCTCACGGGCTCTAGAGCAAAGGCTCAGTAGTTGTGGTGCACGTGCTTGGTTGCTCCGCAGCATGTGGGATCTTCCTGGACCAGGGCTCGAACCCGTGTCCCCTGCATTGGCAGGCAGATTCTTAACCACTGTGCCACCAGGGAAGTCCTCATTGATTGATTTTGATTGGCTGATTTTTCCCCTTAATGTGGGTTGTATTTTTTCCATTCTTTTTATGTCTAGAAAAATGTTATTAAACATCAGGCAATATAGATTTTACCTTATTAGGTGCTGGATATTTTGTATTCGAAAAATATTTTAAGCTTTTTCTGAGATAAAATAGTTTGATCCTTTGGAATCCTGCTTTTAAGATTTTTTTATGCAAACTAGAGTCATGTGTATTTTAGTTAAATATTCCCAGTGCCAAGACTAGACCCTACTACCCAGGGCCCTGTGAATTGTATAGTTTTCCAGTGTGGCTGATAGGTGCAATGACTATTCTCCATCCTACATGATAGATGGGTCCTGTTCCCTTTAATCATTTTGGATGTTCTTTTCCCCTCAGTTACTATGGAGGTAGTTTTCTCAAATGCATGCACTGATCACTACTTTGCCGACTATACGAGGGTGATTCCCAGTAGTTGTCCAGAATTTTATTTTCATGTAGCTATTTCCTTTCTGGTACTCTAGCTGCCACGTGAACTTTAACTACATTCTTCTTGGATTCTTAGCTCAGCCTCCTCAAATCAGGAAGTCCACTGATCTCCACCTGAGTTTACCCTCCATATAATCTGGACATTCTCTCAAGGTTGGAGTAATCAGAAGGTTCACCTCATTTGTTTCCTATCTGTGAGAGATCGCTGTCCTTTGTTATTTGAGGCCAATGTCTTGAAAACTGTTCTTTCCCGTATGGGTCCAGATTTTAAATTCTTTCAGATTGAAGAGTAAATCTTATTTTTCTTGCTCTATTTTGGCCACAAGTAAGGTCAATGTGTCTTTTAAACTCCATCTATGTCTATATCTATCTATCTATATGGATTTTTTATATATTCAGTTTTTAAGTTGGAGTTTAAATTCCTGAGTCTAACCTATTTACATTCATCATTATTACTCATATACTTGAATGTTTCACCAACCTTAACTTATTTTTGTTTACTGTTTCTTTTTAACACTTTATCTCTTAAAAAAACCCAAATCTAGTCTTCCTTATTAAGACAAGAAATTAGCAAGTTCTTAAATTCCTTAATTCTCCTCCACAACAATTCACATCATGTAATTTTTTTCAAGACTTTTAATTCTGGATTATTGTGGATGTATTTCCTCTTTTTATTTAGTCTTAAATAAATAGCTACAATAAGAACAAGCTTCACCAAGCCTGTCAGTCACCTTTAATTCATATATCTTTTGCAGCATCTCTTGGATTTTTCTCTCATCCTACTTTACTTAAAACTGTTGTCTCTGTGCATTATCTCACGGCAATTCTCTTGAAACTTTCCATGCCTGAGAATTTTCTTTTTTATTATGCTGGCATATTTGAAAATTCTATATTTTAAATTATTTTCCTTTAGTACTTATAAAATACCTCTTCATTATCTTCTTATATATGTTTGTTGAAAACTCTGATATCAATCTGATTTTAGAGTCTGTTAGTCTTTTATATATGTATATGGTGTGAATTTGGCTACCCACACTCTTACTTATGTATTTTGTTTTTTATTTTTCTAATATCTTCCATAATTTTAAATTCATAATCTGCTTCTGTGGAGATCTGTAATCCAGAAATTCGTTTTGAAATGGCTGTGCTCCTCACGTGTCCTGTTATATTATTCTGTGAGTGCTTTTTCTTTAGGGATAGCTCCCAAGCTTTGCTGCCCATTAGAATCACCTGTGGAACTTTCAGAATCCCCAAAGTCAGGTCCCACTCCATAGCAATTAGATCAACATGTCTAGGAGTGGGAGCTAGGTGTTAGTATTTTTTAACATCTTCACGTGATTTCAACAAAATTTGGGAACCACTGTACTAGAAGTATCAGCTTTGCTGTCAAGCAGTGTATATTTCCCAATGTGTCAGCTCATTGAGTCAGGGAGTACCTGTGAGGGGGTTTGATGACTCCTAAGATGAAGAGTTCCAAATTCCAGAAAAATCACGCCTTACTCCAAAAACCTCTCATGTCAGTGCTTCACCTTTCACCACCCTTGGTAGAATCAGTATTAGAGTGAGATACTCCTTAGATTATAATTCTTTAGTACTAAACTGTATAGAGAACTGCTTAATCACCAGGCCACACCCTACACCAACAAAAACCAAAGCTGTTAAGGGTGGGACCCAGGCATTCATTAGTATTTCTTAAAGTTCCATAGATAATTCCATTGTGCAGCTAAAATTGAGTACCACTCTCCCAAGAATTTGGAGAATGAGGGTGGAGACACAATTGCCTGAGGTTGGATTGTCTTCACCTATTTTTCTTAGTTCCTTAGAAGGAAAGAACTGTTTCTACTGACCAAAATTTACTCTTGAGGATATTGGGACAAGAGTTCTGAGCAGGGATTTGGAGCAGGTGTTAACTGTACCAAGATAAAAGGGGACTGGGGAGCAAGAACAGAACTGCATCTTATCCCAGGCTAAAACTATCTGAGGGCACACACACACACACACACACACACACCAATTGCTGAGAGAGCAACAGAGAGGTGATAACCCAGTGTTGTTCACGTTCCTGTTCTGGTTGCTGAAGGTTGAAAATAAAAGAGGAATCTAGCAGTTGGACTAGTTTAGTATCTTGGTTGAAATCAGCATCAAAATCAGTGCATATGAAAACCATTTCAAAAAATTAAATAAAATAAAAGCTTTGTACATAATGAAAAACAGAGTTAGGCTCTGGGTTCAGATGAAGTTTTGAACACCTTGTGGGCATGTGAATGTCATGCAAGATTTCTTGTTATGTAATTCCCTGTTATATAGAACTGCCCTGCACATTGCAGGACATCAATCATCCCTGGCTCCTGCCTTTCCCTCCAAATAATAATATATTGTGCCAAAATGTGAAGGGTCTTGCAATCCCTGATAAATTTGAACCTTATCCTAAAAGTCACTGGAATATGTTAAAGTTTTTTTTTCTTTAAGAAAGGAAAATATAAGGTGTAACTGAGCAGTAGTGAAGTAGACCAGGCTGTTAGTTCCTTAAGGGAGGCACCACCTTGGTGCTTTGACTAAACCGAGGTTTAGTCAAGAACACGGCAAACGATAGACAGTAAATAGATAGGTAGATGGATGGGTGGCAACAAAGAGAAAGAAAGAGACAGGGACAGAGACAGAGAGAACAGAGGCAGGAAGACCAGTTAGGGGGTTAATATAATTATTTAGTTAATTATTAAAGAAGTACCAAATTAATAATAGTGGAATAACAAGAACTGAATAGATGAGAAATACTTAGAGGAAATAATAAATAGGTCCTGTGAAATAGTGCAACGTAGTAGCCAGAACAAGAATTCTGTAGCCCAGATAATCCCTGATTTAGGTAATAATTTCTTTTTTTTTTAAATTATTTTTTCTCTATGTGGTTTATTTTTGTTTTGTTTTGTTTTGGCCGTGCCGCACGGCTTGTGGGATCTCAGTTCCCCGACCAGGGATTGAACCCAGGCCAGGGCAGTGAAAGCCTGGAATCCTAACCACTAGGCCACCAGGGAACTCCCAGTAATTCCTTTTAAGCACAGAGAAAGGACAATCATATGAGAAGTTCAAAGATAAAGCTACTAAATTGTTCATTTCTGTACGATATGCATTTTCTCAAACTCATCTATATTTTTCATATAATGTAGCAGCATACTCAGGTATATAATAAACTTCAATAAATACCTGTTGATTTTGTATAAATAAGCAAGGCTGTATTTTATTCACATAATCAAGCTGCTCAAATTTCCATCACTGTTGCAGCTTCAACAGTGGGTCTTTCTGATATTAGCTGTGGTTGAATGAGCAGGGTTTGGTGCACATGTACAACCATTTTTTAACTGTTTTTCTAATTTTACACTTTATCGTTGTGGATTTTTGCCAGTTCTTTTTGGACTGATCATATTTTAAAAACACCTACTCACGCACATCATTAATTATCAAAACCAGTAACATGTATATTTAAAAGAAAGCTTAGGCTGTGGCAAAGGAGTTTGAAGGGTGTTAGGTATAAAGGATATACATTGCTAATGTAGAAGTGAATTGAACAAATGCAGCAGTTTATGAGAGAATAAAATCATTTGGAATGTAGGAGATTAAATAGATTAGAAAAAAAAAAGCAAAAGGGCAAGAAAAATTAAAGAGAAGTAGGTCATAGATATCAGTGCAAAGAAGAGGAAGTCCCTGACAACCAGAGCGCCAAGGGCTAAGATTAAATGGAGCAGATTACAGAGAGCTTGAAGAAGAGAGAGAAACAAGAATGAGCAAAGGCTTGGTCATTGATTGCTTGGGGTGACTTTGAACATCTTACAGAAGGATATGAAGAAGATAGGTTTAGTGAGGAGAAGAAAAAAATTAAACACCAAAAATATTTATTGCAGCATTATTCATAAGATATTATTCACTAAATTTGGAAACAACCTAAGTGTCAGTCAATAGGTGAATGGATAAAGAAGCCATGAGAAAGAAGGAATGCTGCCATTTGCAACAATGTGGATGGATCTTGAGGGCATTATGCCAAATAAGTCAGAAAAAAATACTGTATGATACCACTTACATGTGATGTGGAATCTAAAAAAGCTGAACTCAACAGAAAAAGAGAATAGAATAGTGGTTACCAGGGGCTGGGGGTGGATGGGGGTGGCAGGGGGGAGATATTGGTGAAAGAGCAAAAAAAAAAAAAAAAAGCCACAAAATACAGTGAGAAGAAGACAACAAAAGACATGTTAGTAAAATTAAAATCACCGTATGAAAGTTATTAAGTGAAGCAACAGAATTGAGGGTGTTGCCACGGAGATGATAACTGAACTCAGAAAGAGAAAAAATCTTTTAGAGAAGTCAAACTACAATAAAACCCAAAGGAAGACACAAGTATTTATGATGTTTTTCATATCATAGTTCCAGGTAGCAAATTTGTTTAATACATCTGAGCACAGAACAAACAAAAAGCTTTCAATGGTGTCAGAGAAAAAGTATACCTGGGAAGATATTGAAGAGGGCAACCTACCTGTGCTCTGAAATCTAATGTACAGAAACTAAATTATAGCAAGAGCTGAGAATTAAATATTGAATAGTCAAGTAGTTATGGCAAAGTTTTGGACATTGGGACAGTTGGAGCACTTGTTGCTGGCAGGACCGTCAAAATGATGAGGCAGTTTGTCCTCAGTTCCTCCCATGTGCTAATCTTCCTTCCTTTTGAGTCCATCTAACCTCCCAGGTTCTTTGTCTTCTCAAGGCCCTATCTCTTTTCCCCAGGGCCTGCCATTGGAGAAGCATGGATAATCGCCATTAAAATGTTGGTTGATAATAGATTAATGTGTTTTGCATTTAAACAGGAAACACTTGTACAAAACCTTTTAGGCAAGTGGACAAGGGCATGTATCACTGGGTGTTAAGAATATGACTGAGAGGAGGCAGAGATGTCAAGACTGCTGGTCTCCCCTAGGCCCTTAGATGCACATCTTTTTTTTTTTTTTTTTGCATGTCCAGTATTCTATAAAGAAATATACGTATTCCATGCCCTCCCAAAGGAAGATTTTATATCCCCATAGTCCAGAAGAAATTAAGGAAATTTGGATTAAACCTAATATTCATCATCCTTCATCCCCACCCTTACCTTTATGGAATTATAAGCAGTGGGGAGAATTTTAAGGTGGACAGCATTCTAGGTGATAGAAAGGAGGAAAAAAATGACTAAAAAAGAAGTCTGGTAGTATAGATTAATGTGAGTGGTGAAAATGTACATTTTCCAAGCTAATAGTTCTTTGGAAACTTAATGATTTTGAAGGCTAAGGTAACAAAGTGTAGAAAATGGAAAATAATTGGAAGAAAGGGAAAAAATAGCATAGAGAGTAGGAAAGCAAACAGGATAGAATAACCTTATAATAATAATGTTTATTTTTTAATAACTTACTAACAGCAGATCTTGATCAATTATAAAATGTTTCTTCCACTCCATTCTCTTCTTACATACTTTGTGCCTCTTATCTATTCACAGCAGCAGATGAGCTTGTTCTCATCATAAGAGTAATTGAGTGTGAACATTATCTGAGCAGAGAAGGCTTTCTGAAGAAAGGTGTTGTATTGTTTATTGGTGGATACTGTCTCACACATACACAATGCATACACAGATCTCTGATAATATTTTATATCACATTTTGTGAAAATAAAGTATTTTATAAATACTAATTAAATATCATAGAAGCTCCTATTAACAACATCTAAAGGGAAAGACATTATGAGAGATAAAAATAAAATAAAATAAAATAAATAAATGGAAAGAACACAGTGAACCTACCAGTCCTGAGATTATTGGACAAGTATGAAGAAGACAAATTCAGGAAGACTGTTGTGACTTCCAGATATCTATTCTCTTCATGGTTCTGACAAATCTATTATAAACCTCTCCAATCACATATTTGATCAAAAATAAGCTGCATTGGGACTGCCCTGGTGGTCCAGTGGTTAAGACAGTGCTTCCACTGCAGGGGGCACAGGTTCGATCCCTGGTTGGGGAACTAAGATCCCACATGCCATGTGGTGTGGCCCCCCACCAAAAAAAGCTGCATTTACATAATTATTTAGTAGTTGTTTTGAATCAAATTATCATTTTATAAAGATATTTGTGAAGTTATAATCCTATATATTATTCTAAAATGTTGCCCTAAAATGCAATTTAGGTTATTTTTCTTTTTCTATCTCTAATATTGTTTCAAACTTTCTTGTTTTTCCAGGGCACTGTCTGTTTCTGATTCTTCCTTTCTCCTGCTTCCTTTTCAATGTTTATTTCCTCTCCTTGATGTAATGTACCATCTTTTAATTATTTTGTGTGCAGTCCATCTGTTAAAGTTCTGTTTCTATCTTTTTCTTCTATTCTCTCAATCTAATACATTATCCTCTCTGGATCATCTATGTTTTGCTCTCTCAGTATTATGGGATTCCTAGTTATTTGCAAATAATATCGCAAGCTAATGCTAGATTGTAATAAGCCAGGGCCAAAATACAGAAAGGCAAGGGCCAGGGAAGGAGGCCAACAGAATAATAATTTGACAGGATCAGTGCTAAGACTTCCAGTCCTAAAATTATTTGAAATTTTCATTCATTGGTTTGCTTTATATTGATAATTTTCCACTTTGATAATTGCTCAAAAAATGTTTTTAAAAGAGAACATCAGGGACTTCCCTCATGACGCAGTGTGTAAGAATCCGCCTGCCAATGCAGGGGACACGGGTTCTATTCCTGGTCCGGGAAGATCCTACATGCCGTGGAGCACCTAAGCCCGTGCACCGCAACTACTGAGCCTGCGCTCTAGGGCCTGCGAGTCACGAGAGAAGCCACCGCAATGAGAAGCCCGAGCACCGCAACAGAGAATAGCCCCTGCTCACCACAACTAGAGAAAGCCTGAAAATAAAAAAAAAGAGAGAGAGAGAACATCAGCTGTGTTAAGTAGCTGATAAAGTGATGGTACACATATTGTGTTTTTCTTTGCAGAATTTCACTACCTGAAGAACATCAAAATGTGTCCTCTTTTTGTAGTATAGCTTATTGACTTCATCAGTTAGATGTAGGTAATTGTCCTCTTGTAATTGTGCACAAAAGCAGTTTATGATTTGTCATCTTTCCTACAACCTGTTCTCTCAGCATTGTCTGCATTCCCAGCCAAGTCATGCGGTATGTAGGGCTTGAAGGGCCCTAATAAATAAAGAATCTCCTTGATTAGGAGTTATCTCACTTGGCTGGAGGATATTGTGTTAGTTTCCCAGGGCTGCTGTAAGAAAGTGCCACAAACTCTGTGGCTTAAGACAGTAGAAATGTGTTGTCTCAAAGTTCAGAAGACTAAAAGTCTGAAATCAAGATGTCAGCAAGGCCATACTCTCTCTGAAAGTTTAGTAGAGGATTCTTCCTTGCCTCTTTCTAGATTCTGGTGGTAGCTGGCAATCCTTGGTGTTCCTTGGTTTGTGGCAGAATAGCTCCAATCTCTGCCTGTCTACACATGGCCTTCTTCCTGTGTGTGTCTCTGTTTTCTCTTCTTATAAGGACCCCAGGCATTGGATTAGGGTCCACTTTAATCCACTATGGCCTCATCTTAACTTGATTACATATGCAAAAATCCTGTTTCCAAGTAAGGTCACATTCATAGATCCCAGGGTTAGGACTTCCACATATGTACTTTGTTGACACAGTTCAATCCAAACAGATACTTTTCCTTTTGTTTCTCCCATTTGAAATCACAGTGATGAATTATCTAATATGATGTCATATGTACTGGAGATGTTTAATTCACATTATTTGGTTTTGATTTCTACACATATGCTTTTTACTATTAGTTACATTGGTGGTAATGGTCATAAGAAGAAAACTGCCGATGAGAAAGGATTTTCTGCTCTCATCTGTGAAAAACAGGTTGAAATACAAGTTTTAGTAATGTATGTCACTCGATATTTTATATGTTGCTCAAATAATATTTTTGCTTTTATTTTTAGTACATTTTTAGAAACACAAAATCCTTATAAAAATAAATTGAACTATGCTAAAATATCCAGAAGTAAATTGAGAAACTATCTTCATATGAAATAAAACTAGGACTACTTTAAAACAAAGTAATGCAACTCAGGCTTTGCTTGAATGAAGAGCAGATGTAAGCTCTGAATATTCAATAACTACTGAGCAGAAAGAGTAAACCTCTATTTTTTGTTTGCTTCAGTTAATTATACTAATTACAATTAGAACTTCCACCATTAAAATTACCTGCAGCTGTATGGTTCTTGATGCTATTGTTGGTGTACACTGAAAATACTCCAACAGAGGGCACCAAGAATTGCTTGTGATTAACATACCCACACATTCTTGTCACTTTGGAAAGATTGCAGACAGCATAACAAAGTTATTGTGCTCTTGTGAAAGAATAATAGCATGTTTGAAGAGAGTGTATTAACCCTGTTGTAAAGTATTGATTGCACTCTGTATTAAAGGAAATGAAAGAACAAAGATAAAGTGTTTTTAATTCTTACCCTGTTTGCTCTTGCTTGTTTTATTCCATTTCAATTTACACCTATATTCAAGAACACTAAAAATATATCACCCAGCCTCAAAGCCAGTTTTATTTTTCCTACACACTTTTGTAACAATTTGATGCTTTAACGAACAGATGTCTAATTTAACTTAGGAACTGATGAATAAGAAATATTGTCCAATCTCAAATAACTGTGAACTCAATTTGCTATGTTCACTATTATAAAAAAGGAAAAAGAGGAAGAAGGAGGATAAGAGGGAGGGGAAGGAAAGAGAGACAGAGACAGAGACAGAGAAAGAGAGAAGTTTTGTTATTTTTACTTTTTTGTTGACCTTCTGAAATTTCTATTTGCTGGTTAATCCTGGTTGTAAATTCCCAGAGAATATAATAATAAGCGAACAATCAATATTTCTGAAACCCCAAGTTTGAAATTAGAAATTTTTAATGTTGTGCTGATCCTCATTAAAGACTATTAATGCCAATAATATGTTCACAAATATGAATATTCATCCAAACCAGCAACCCCTGTATATAAAGAACAAGCTCTTTGAAGATACAGAAATAATGGAAATGATTTGAATATTGGACTGTTTTGTCATTGTTGAAAACAGGAAAGAGAATTACTGAAATTTTTGACTACAGAATTTATATTTACAACATTGTTGCTACTCCTTTGTTATACTACCTAAAAAAAAGCTATGCCTGAAAATAAGTAATATTTACATATTGATTGCTTCTCTATTCATTGTGGTGTAACAAGTCTTCAGAGTATAGCTCATGAGTATTGATGTATAAAAATAAATTGGATTCCAAATAAATTTTTTTAAATGTTCAAAGTTTAAAATTTGAAATATTTTTTAAATGAAAAAAATCACAAGATGAAGCTCCACAGTTTTGAGTGGCAGTTGATGGCCATTTCAGGCATTTTTTTAGATATAATCCAATATTTAAAAATCAGATCAAATTATCTTTTATTGTTAATGAACATGATTTGAAATTATCCTTGTGTGGTGATCTAGTAAGTATAAAAATCAGTCACCTTTTTTGAACTACTTCTTTTAAGAGCAGAGTTCCTGTAATTGCATTCTCATCTTTCTTTCTCTCTTTCCTTTTGACATGTATCTGTAAAGACATTTGGCATCTCATCAGCAAAAACAGCAGCTGGAGAAAGGCCTTCCTATATGCTCTTTCAAGAGAATTGCAAGTTTAGGTGGGGTTTTAATAGACCTCAAGGATTTACTGACACAACATAGATTGCATGCTTTCATTCTATCTATTATTTGTGCCTTTCTCTTTTAATGGAAATGAAAACAATTATAGAGCAGAAAAGATAAAGCTCCCCTTTGAGAGTACTGTATTATAGCCCATGAAGAGGTATAAACTGAAAAATACGCACATAAGGTAGGTATTTACACATCAGATGACACTAGTTAAAATTAATTTCTATTTTCAAATTTTGTAGGGAACATCTGTGAAAATCAATCTAAGGCAACAAATCAATAATATTCCATGTAAGTCAAGGAAGGTGTTATTATTATTATTTTTATTCTGATTCACATGTTTTCTGGAACTGCTAGTGATTATCTGACATTTTTATACTTCTAATGTTGTTAATAAATTTTTTAAAGTTTGAACTTTAAAAAAATACAAATTAGACAAAATTCCCTGAATCTAGCCCTGAAGATTTCCTTCATAGTGTGCTGATAGTTCTTCAATGTGCAAACCCCCATCCTACATGCTGTGGTCCTACATCAGTCAGAAGCTGTTCAACAAATTGAGACTCAAATCTCAATCTAAAAACAAAAAGGAAACTGTAAAAATATACTTGATAGGGCTGTGTTGAATATATGGAATGCAGACATTATAAAACAGTTCATTTACTCTGTGTTTGATTCATACTTAATTAAAGAATCATAGAAATATAGAGATGGAGGTGTCCTCATCTGTCAAATTCAACATTCATTTTAAAGTAACATTTTTAATTTTAAAATTAAATCATATTTCTTGTGGTAATTTTAGGAAACAGATTTCATTTAAGCACCATAGATTTAACTCTTGTGTTTATTTCCACTCCTTCTAGAAATGAAAGGAATAAAAGTAATGGAACGTAATGCTAATAAAAGAATAAACCTGTAAGGACAAAGAGAATTAAAGAGAAGACAATAGCAAGTCAGGGATGTGAACAAATTTTTGAAAATAAGAAGCAGATAACCATAGGCTGTAGAGCCAAGAGGAGGATGAATAGGCTAGGTTAAATGCTTCTCAAACTTTTCCTGTGAAATATCCATAATGACAGAGAAGAAAAGCTTATCTCCAAGGCTTGAGGCTCAACTCAAAGTAGGCTATCAAAAGCTTTGTAAGTTCTAAAGTCTTGAGTTTTATTTTTTAAATATTTAAAATTCCATGTTGTATCTGTTTTAATTTTAAGTATTAAGTTATTTATTATTAAGTAAAATAAACAGTGAAAAAAAAAAAAGCAGATGGAGAGTAATCAAATTGGCCGAGCTAAATGAAGATGAAATCTAAGACCTGTAAAGGAGAATTTTGAAGATTAGCTAGCAGATTCACCCCTCAGAATTCCAGAAAGCCCTGGGACAGAGATCTCAGCACTGGTACAGGCAGAGGTGTGCCTTGCAGCCCATGGACCCTCAGATCAGCTCCCCAGTTCCAGCAGAAGGCCTGAGGTTTAATCCGAGATACTGAGGCATTGCACTGACAAAAGGAATAGGTTAAGTGAAAGACTAAATGCTGAATACAGGCACACCTCATTTTAATGCACTTTGCGTTATTGTGCCTCATAGAAAGGTGTTTTTTTTTTACAAATTGAAGGTTTGTGGCAGCCTGCATCAAAGCAAGTCTATAGGTGCCATTTTCCCAACAGCATTTACTTACTTCATGTCTCTGTGCACATTTTGGGAATTCTCACAATATTTCAAACTTTTTCATTATTATTATATTGTTATGGGAATTAGTGACCCTTGATGTTACTATTGCAGTTGTTTTGGGGGTACCCCCAACTGCATCCATGTAAGACAGCAAACTTAACTGATAAATGTGTCTGTCCTGACTGCCCCCAGAATCAGCTGTCCCCCATCTCTCTCCCTCTCCTCAGGTCTCCTTATTGCCTGAGACATAACAACATTGAAATTAGGTCATTAATAACCCTACAATCACCTCTTAAATGTTCAAGTGAAAGGAAGAGTCACATGTCTCCCATTTTAAATCAAAAGCTGGAACTATGATTAAGCTTAGTGAGGAAGCATGTCAAAAGCCAAGATAGGCTGAAAGCTAGGCATTTTGTGCCAAATAAATAGCAAAGTTGTGAATGCAAAGGAAAAGTTCTTGAGGGAAATTAGAAGTGCTACTCCAATGAACACACTAATGATAAGAATGCAAAACAGCCTTACTGCTAATATGGAGAAAGTTTTAGTGGTCTAGATAGAAGATCCAACCAGCCACAACATTACCTTAAACCAAAGCCTAATCCAGAGCAAGTCCCTACCTCTCTTCAAAGCTATGAAGGCTAAGAGAGGTGAGGAAGCTGTAGAAGAAAAGTTTGAAGGTAGCAGAGGTTGATTCACGAGATTTAAGGAAAGAAGAAATCTCCATAACATAAAAGTGCCAGGTAAAGCAGCAGGTGCTGATGTAGAAGCTACAGCAAGTTATTCAGAAGATCTAGTTAAGATAATTAATGAAGGTGGCTATACTAAACCACATTCTAAAAATCTAAAAAAGATTTTCTTTTTTTTTTTTTTTGAAATCAGTCAATGTTTTAGTTAGAAATTAGAAGCTCCTCTGAAAAGGGATTGTATATTTAGGAAGTACACTGGAGCACAACACTGAAGTTATGATGATTGTTATTACATTCTTATAGCTGTGTGCAGTTCTTGCAACAGACACAAAAAATAGTTTTTCAGAAAGCAAGAATTTTTAGACAACAAATTTTCAATGTAGGTGAAACAGCCTTCTATTTGAAGAAGATGCCAACTAGGACTTTCATAGCTAGAGAGGAGAAGTCAATGTCTGGCTTCAAAGCTTCAACAGACAGGTTGATTCTCTTGTTAGAGGTGATGTAGTTGTTGACTTTAAGTGAAGCCAATGCTCATTTACAATTCTGAAAGTCTTAGGGCCCTTAAGAATTATGCTCAATCTACTCTGCCTGTGCTCTATAAATGGAACAACAAAGCCTGGATGACAGCATATCTGTTGCCAACATGATTTACTGAATAGCTTAAGCTCACTGTTGAGACCTACTGCTCAGAAAAAAAAGATTTCTTTCAAAGTATTACCGCTCTTTGACAATGCACCTGGTCATCCAAGGGCTCTGATGGAGTTGTACAAGGAGATTCATGTTGTATTCATGACTGCTAACACAACGTCTATTCTGCAGCCCATGGATCAAGGAGTAATTTCGACTTTCAACTCTTATTGTTTAAGAAATCCATTTCAGGAGCCGGAGGAAGATGGCGGAAGAGTAAGACGCGGAGATCACCTTCCTCCCCACAGATACATCAGAAATTCATCTACACGTGGAACAACTCCAACAGAACACCTACTGAAGGCTGACAGAAGACCTCAGACCCCCCAAAAGGCAAGAAACTCCCCACATACCTGGCCGGGTGGATGAAAGGCTCTTGGTGCTGCAGCCAGGAGTTAGTGCTGTGCCTCTGAAGTGGGAGAGCCAACTTCAGGACACGGGTCCACAAGAGACCTCCCAGCTCCACATAATATCAAGCAGCGAAAATCTCCCAGGGATCTCCATCTCAACACCAGCACCCAGCTTCAGTCAATGACCAGCAAGCTACAGTGCTGGTCACCCTATGCCAAGCAACTAGCAAGGCAGGAACACAACCCCACCCATTAGCAGAGAGGATACCTAAAAACATAATAAGGCCACAGGCACCCCAAAACACACCACCAGACGTGGACCTGTCCACCAGAAAGACAAGATCGAGCTTCAACCACCAGAACACAGGCATTAGTCCCCCCCACCAGGAAGCCTACACAACCTACTGAAACAACCTTAGCCACGGGGGACAGACACCAAAAACAACGGGAACTACGAATCTGCAGCCTGCAAAAAGGAGACCCCAAACTCAGTAACATAAGCAAAATGAGAAAGCAGAAAAACACACAGCAGGTGAAGGAGCAAGATAAAAACCTACCAGACCTAACAAATGAAGAGGTAATAGGCAGTCTACCTGAAAAAGAATTCAGAATAATGATAGTAAAGCTGATCCAAGATTCTATCTCCCAGATCCAAAATCTTGGAAATAGAATAGACAATATGCAAGAAACAGTTAACAAGGACCTAGAAGAACTAAAGATGAATCAAGCATCGATTAAAAACACAATAAATGAAATGAAAAATACTCTAGATGGGATCAATAGCAGAATAACTGAGGCAGAAGAACGGATAAGTGAGGTGGAAGATAAAATAGTGGAAATAACTGATGCAGAGAAAAATAAAGAAAAAAGAATGAAAAGAACAGAGGACAGTCTCAGAGACCTCTGGGACAACATTAAACGCACCAACATTCGAATTATAGGGGTTCCAGAAGAAGAAGAGAAAAAGAAAGGGACTGAGAAAATATTTGAAGAGATTATAGTTGAAAACTTCCCTAATATGGGAAAGGAAATAGTTAATCAAGTCCAGGAGGCACAGAGAGTCCCATACAGAATAAATCCAAGAAGAAATACGCCAAGACACATATTAATCAAACTGTCAAAAATTAAACACAAAGAAATCATATTAAAAGCAGCAAGGGAAAAACAACAAATAACACACAAGGGAATCCCCATCAGGTTAACAGCTGATCTCTCAGCAGAAACTCTACAAGCCAGAAGGGAGTGGCAGGACATAATTAAAGTGATGAAGGAGAGAAACCTGCAACCAAGATTACTCTACCCAGCAAGGACCTCATTCAGATTTGATGGAGAAATTAAAACGTTTACAGACAAGCAAAAGCTGAGAGAGTTCAGCACCACCAAACCAGCTTTACAACAAATGCTAAAGGAACTTCTCTAGGCAAGAAACACAACAGAAGGACTATACCTACAATAACGAACCCAAAGCCATTAAGGAAATGGGAATAGGAACATACATATCAATAATTACCTTAAATGTAAATGGACTAAATGCTCCCACCAAAAGACACAGAGTGGCTGAATGGATACAAAAACAAGACCCATATATATGCTGTCTACAAGAGACCCACTTCAGACCTAGAGACACATACAGATTGAAAGTAAGGGGATGGAAAAAGATATTCCATGCAAATGGAAATCAAAAGAAAGCTGGAGTAGCAATTCTTATATCAGACAAAATAGACTTTAAAATAAAGACTATTAGAAGAGACAAAGAAGGACACTACATAACGATAAAGGGATCGATCCAAGAAGAAGATATAACAATTGTAAATATTTATGCACCCAACATAGGAGCACCTCAATACATAAGGCAAATACTAACAGCCATAAAAGGGGAAATCGACAGTAACACAATCATAGTAGGGGACTTTAACACCCCACTTTCACCAATGGACAGATCATCCAAAATGAAAATAAATAAGGAAACACAAGCTTTAAATGATACATTAAACAAGATGGACTTAATTGATATTTATAGGACATTCCACCCAAAAACAACAGAATACACATTTTTCTCAAGTGCTCATGGAACATTCTCCAGGATAGATCATATCTTGGGTCACAAATCAAGCCTTGGTAAATTTAAGAAAATTGAAATTGTATCAAGTATCTTTTCCGACCACAATGCTATGAGACTAGACATCAATTACAGGAAAAGATCTGTAAAAAATACAAACACATGGAGGCTAAACAATACACTACTCAATAACGAAGTGATCACTGAAGAAATCAAAGAGGAAATTAAGAAATACTTAGAAACAAATGACAATGGAGACACGACGACCCAAAACCTATGGGATGCAGCAAAAGCAGTTCTAAGGGGGAAGTTTATAGCAATACAATCCCACCTTAAGAAACAGGAAACATTTCGAGTAAACAACCTGACCCTGCACCTAAAGCAATTAGAGAAAGAAGAACAAAAAACCCCCAAAGTTAGCAGAAGGAAAGAAATCATAAAGATCAGATCAGAAATAAATGAAAAAGAAATGAAGGAAACGATAGCAAAGATCAACCAAACTAAAAGCTGGTTCTTTGAGAAGATAAACAAAATTGACAAACCATTAGCCAGACTCATCAAGAAAAGAAGGGAGAAGACTCAAATCAGTAGAATTAGAAATGAAAAAGGAGAAGTAACAACTGACACTGCAGAAATACAAAAGATCATGAGAGATTACTATAAGCAACTCTATGCCAATAAAATGGACAACCTGGAAGAAATGGACAAATTCTTAGAAATGCACAACCTACCAAGACTGACTCAGGAAGAAATAGAAAATATGAATAGACCAATCACAAGCACTGAAATTGAAACTGTGATTAAAAATCTTCCATCAAACAAAAGCCCAGGACCAGATGGCTTCACAGGCGAATTCTATCAAACATTTAGAGAAGAGCTAACACCCATCCTTCTCAAACTCTTCCAAACAATATCAGAGGAAGGAACACTCCCAAACTCATTCTACGAGGCCACCATCACCTTGATACCAAAACCAGGCAAGGATGTCACAAAGAAAGAAAACTACAGGCCAATATCACTGATGAACATAGATGCAAAAATCCTCAACAAAATACTAGCAAACAGAATCCAACAGCACATTAAAAGGATCATACACCATGATCAAGTGGGGTTTATTCCAGGAATGCAAGGATTCTTCAATATACGCAAATCAATCAATGTGATACACCATATTAACAAGTTGAAGGAGAAAAACCATATGATCATCTCAATAGATGCAGAGAAAGCTTTTGACAAAATTCAACACCCATTTATGATAAAAACCCTGCAGAAAGTAGACATAGAGGGAACTTTCCTCAACATAATAAAGGCCATATATGACAAACCCACAGCCAACATTGTCCTCAATGGTGAAAAACTGAAACCATTTCCACTAAGATCAGGAACAAGACAAGGCTGCCCACTCTCACCACTCTTATTCAACATAGTTTTGGAAGTTTTAGCCACAGCAATCAGAGAAGAAAAGGAAATAAAAGGAATCCAAATTGGAAAAGAAGAAGTAAAGCTGTCACTGTTTGCAGATGACATGATACTATACATAGAGAATCCTAAAGATGCTACCGAAAAACTACTAGAGCTAATCAATGAATTTGGTAAAGTAGCAGGATACAAAATTAATGCACAGAAATCTCTGGCATTCCTGTACACTAATGATGAAAAATCTGAAAATGAAATCAAGAAAACACTCCCATTTACCATTGCAACAAAAAGAATAAAATATCTAGGAATAAACCTACCTAAGGAGACAAAAGACCTGTATGCAGAAAATTATAAGACACTGATGAAAGAAATTAAAGATGATATAAATAGATGGAGAGATATACCATGCTCCTGGATTGGAAGAATCAATATTGTGAAAATGACTCTACTACCCAAAGCAATCTACAGATTCAATGCAATCCCTATCAAACTACCACTGGCATTTTTCACAGAAGTAGAACAAAAAATTTCAAAATTTGTTTGGAAAAACAAAAGACCCCGAATAGCCAAAGCAATCTTGAGAACGAAAAACGGAGCTGGAGGAATCAGGCTGCCTGACTTCAGACTATACTACAAAGCTACAGTAATTAAGACAGTGTGGTACTGGCATAAAAACAGAAAGATAGATCAGTGGATCAGGATAGAAAGCCCAGAGATAAACCCACGCACATATGGCCAACTTATCTTTGATAAAGGAGGCAGGAATGTACAGTGGAGAAAGGACAGCCTCTTCAATAAGTGGTGCTGGGAAAACTGGACAGGGACATGTAAAAGTATGAGATTAGATCATTCCCTAACACCATACACAAAAATAAGCTCAAAATGGATTAAAGACCTAAATGTAAGGCCAGAAACTATCAAACTCTTAGAGGAAAACATAGGTAGAACACTCTATGACATAAATCACAGCAAGATCCTTTTGGACCCACCTCCTAGAGAAATGGAAATAAAAACAAAGATAAACACATGGGACCTAATGAAACTTCAAAGCTTTTGCACAGCAAAGGAAACCATAAACAAGACCAAAAGACAACCCTCAGAATGGGAGAAAATATTTGCAAATGAAGCAACTGACAAAGGATTAATCTCCAAAATTTATAAACAGCTCATGCAGCTCAATAGCAAAAAAACAAACAACCCGATCCAAAAATGGGCAGAAGACTTAAATAGGCATTTCTCCAAAGAAGATATACAGACTGCCAACAAACACATGAAAGAATGCTCAACATCATTAATCATTAGAGAAATGCAAATCAAAACTACAATGAGATATCATCTCACACCAGTCAGAATGGCCATCATCAAGAAATCTAGAAACAATAAATGCTGGAGAGGGTGTGGAGAAAAGGGAACACTCTTGCACTGCTGGTGGGAATGTGAATTGGTACAGCCACTATGGAGAACAGTATGGAGGTTCCTTAAAAAACTAAAAATAGAACTACCATATGACCCAGCAATCCCACTACTAGGCATATACCCTGAGAAAACCATAATTCAAAAAGAGACATGTACCAAAATGTTAATTGCAGCTCTATTCACAATAGCCCGGAGCTGGAAACAACCTAAGTGTCCATCATCGGATGAATGGGTAAAGAAGATGTGGCACATATATACAATGGAATATTACTCAGCCATAAAAAGAAACGAAACTGAGCTATTTGTAATGAGGTGGATAGACCTAGAGTCTGTCATACAGAGTGAAGTAAGTCAGAAAGAGAAAGACAAATACCGTATGCTAACACATATATATGGAATTAAAAAAAAAAAAAAATGTCATGAAGAACCTAGGGGTAAAACGGTAATAAAGACACAGACCTACTTGAGAATGGACTTGAGGATATGGGGAAGGGGAAGGGGAAGCTGTGACAAAGGGAAAGAGAGGCATGGACATATATACACTACCAAACGTAAGGTAGATAGATAGTGGGAAGCAGCCGCATAGCACAGGGAGATCAGCTCGGTGCTTTGTGACCGCCTGGAGGGGTGGGATGGGGAGGGTGGGAGGGAGGGAGATGCATGAGGGAGGGGATGTGGGAACAGATGTATATGTATGACTGATTCACTTTGTTATAAAGCAGAAACTAATTAAAAAAATAAATAAATAAAATAAAATAAAATGCAAAAAAAAAAAAAAAAGAAATCCATTTCATAAGGCTATAACTGCCATAGATAGTGATTCCTCTGATGGATCTGGGCAAATTATCTGGGTAGGATAAACCATTCTAGATAGCATTAAGAACATTTGTGATTCATGGGAAGAGGTCAAAATATCAACATTAACAGGAGCTGGGAAGAAGCTGATTCCAACCCTCATGGATGACTTTGAGGAGTTCAAGACTTCAGTGGAGAAAATCACTGCAGATGTGGTGAAAACAGCAAGAGAACTGGAACTAGAAGCGGAGCCTGAAAATGTGACTTAGTTGCTGCAATCTCATGATAAAACTTTAACAAATGAGGAGTTGTTTCTTATGGATGAGCAAAAAAAATGGTTTCTTAAGATGGAATCTACTGGTGAAGATGCTGAGAAGATAGATGAAATGACAAGAAAGGATTTAGAATATTACATAAACTTAGTTGATAAAGCAGTGGCAGGGTTTGAGAGGACTGACTCCAGTTTTGAAAGAAGTTCTACTGTGAGTAAAATGCTATCAAATAGCATTGCATGCTACAGAGAAATCATTTGTGAAAAGAAATGTCAACCGGTGTGGCAAACTTCATTGTTGTCTTATTTTAAGAAATTACCGCAGCCATCCCAGCCTTCAGCAGCCACCACCCTGATCAGTCACCTGCCATTGACAGCGAGGCAAGACCCTCCACCAGCAAAAAGATTGTGATTCACTAAAGGCTCAGATGATGGTTAGCATTTGTTTAGCAACAAAATATTTTTAGATTAATATATGTACATTTTTAGACAAAATGCTATTGCACACTTAACAGACTACAGTGTAGTATACACATAATTTTTATATTCACTGGGAAATCAAAAAATTCATGTGACTAACTTTATTGCAATATTTGCTTTATAGTGGTGGTCTGGAACCAAACCTGCAATATCTCAGAGGTATGCCTGTAGTTATTACTCCCATCCCACTAACAGCTCTCTTCCATTACCAATGTCCAAGGACATCAACAACAAGCTACAAATCCCAGCACACTTGAGGAAAACTTCCAACATTAAACACAGAGAACAAAACATGAAATTTGACAGTTTACTCTCTCACCAACAGTGTATTGGAATACCTATTATTTCCACACCTCCTTCAGTCTTGGATATCTATAATCATTTAAAATAAAATAATCTCTTGTTAAGTATATTTATTACCACAGTAGATAAAATAAATAAGCAAATATACAAATAAATAATAATTAAAGCAGAGTGTTTATATAAATTGTCCAAAGCATAGTAAGTGATAAAGTGCTACAAGTAGAATCTGAACCCAGTTAGTTACACTCCAGAGCTCATGCTTTTAGCAACTTAAACTCTTTAGAATATGGAATATGCATATTACTTTCCAATTTGTTGTTTGCTTTCTGAACTTTGATATTTGTAAATTTGTTGATTTGTTGCTGTTCAGATGGCTAATTTTTTGGTATTCAAATCTGCCCATCCTCTTTTAATGGCTATTTTAAAAAATGAAAAATTTTCCACATCAAGACTGTATCAAATATAACGATAGTTCATTCCTTTTTATTGCTGAGTAGTTTTCATGGAATGGATGTACTTTTTTTTTTTTTGATGTTTGGGGGTAGGAGTTTATTAATTAATTTATTTTTGCTGTGTTGGGTCTTTGTTTCTGTGCGAGGGCTTTCTCTAGTTGTGGCAAGCGAGGGCCACTCTTCATCACGGTGTGCAGGCCTCTCACTATTGCGGCCTCTCTTGTTGCGGAGCACAGGCTCCAGATGCGCAGGCTCAGTAGTTGTGGCTCATGGGCCTAGTTGCTCCACGGCATGTGGGATCCTCCCAGACCAGGGCTCGAACCCATGTCCCCTGCATTAGCAGGCAGATTCTCAACCACTGCGCCACCAGGGAAGCCCAGGATGTACTTTTGAGAGACATTCAACTATTTAGAGACATTTTAGCTTTTTCCAGCTTGAGGCTATGGCAAATAAAACTGCTAAACAATCATGTACAAGTTTTATGTGCACATTAATTTTCATTTCTCTAGGATAGATGCTCAAGAGTACAATTGCTAGGGCTTCCCTGGTGGCGCAGTGGTTGGGAGTCCGCCTGCTGATGCGGGGGACGCGGGTTCGTGTCCCGGTCTGGGAGGATCCCACATGCCGCAGAGCAGCTGGGCCCGTGGGCCATGGCTGCTGGGCCTGCGCGTCCGGAGCCTGTGCTCCGCAACGGGAGAGGCCACGGCAGTGAGAGGCCTGCGTACCGCAAAAAAAAAAAAAAGAGCTTCCCTGGTGGCGCAGTGGTTGAGAGTCCGCCTGCCGATGCAGGAAACACGGGTTCATGCCCCGGTCCGGGAAGATCCCACATGCCGCGGAGCGGCTGGGCCCGTGAGCCATGGCCGCTGAGCCTGCGCGTCCGGAGCCTGTGGTCTGCAACGGGAGACGCCATAGCAGTGAGAGGCCTATGTAACGCAAAAAAAAAAAAAAAAAAAAAAAAAAAAAAAAAGAGTACAATTGCTGGAATGTATGGTAAATATATATAGTTTTTAAAGAAGCCGTCAAACTATTTTCCAGAGGGGCTGTAATTTATATTCCCAACAACAAGTATGAGAGATTGAGTTTATCCACATCCTCGCTAGCATTTGGTATTGTGATCATTCTTTTACTTTAGCTATTTTAGTATATGTGAAGTGATATCTCATCATGGTCTTAATTTGTATTTCTTTAATGGCTGATGATGCACAACATCTTTTCGTGTGCTTATTTGCCATCTGTATAACCTCTCCATTTGTTTTGAAATGTCTCTTCATTTGTTTTGTTTGAAATTTTTTTTTTGTCTTTTACTGTTGAGTTATGAGAATTCTTAAATATTCATAATAGGAGTCCTTTGTCTGCTGAGGTATACAGACAGTTTCTCTCCGTCTGTAGCTTGTCTTTTTATCATCTTAACAGGCTCTTTTGAAGAGCAAAATTTCTTAATATTGATGAAGGCAAGTTTATTGGATTTCTTTTCATCTAGAGATCATGGGGTATATTTTGGTTTTTGGCAGGGTGTCACATCTAAGGCTCTTCACTAAGCCCTAAATTCTAAAGATTTTATCCTATATAATCTTTGAAACATTTTACAGTTTTTGTTTTACACTTAAATCTATGATCCATTTTGAGTTAATATTTGTATAAGGTGCAACGTTTTGGTGAAGGAATTTTTGCCTGTGGTTATCCCATTGCTCCAGCACTATTTGTTAAAAAAGACTCTCCTTCCTCCATTGAATTGCTTTTATCATCTCTGTAAAAAATCAGTTGGCCATAGTTGTTTAGAGCTATATATGAGTCTTTTATTCTGTTCTATTGATGTATGTGTCTCTCCCTGAACCAACACCACACAGTTTTTATTACTGTAGTTATGTATGTATTGAAATCAAGTAAAATAATATTTCCTACTTTATTCTTATTTTTCAAAATTCTTTCCTGTTTTAGTTCCTTTGCCTTTCCATATAAATTTAGAAAAAAATCTTTTTTATTTCTAAAAGCAAATATCTGTGGAATTTTGACAAGAATTACATTATACTTATATATCAATTTGGGACAAATTGACATCTATACTATGTTGAAACTTCCAATCCAAGAACGTATTACATCTATCTATTAATTTAGAAATTTAATCATGTCTTCCCTCATCATTTTATAATTTTCAGCATACAAGTCCTGGACATGTTTTGTTAGAGTTACACCTAAATTTTTTGAGTGATTGTAAATGGTATTGCATTTTTAATTTTAGTGATCATGTATTCATTGTTAGAATATAAAAATGCAATTGATTTTGTATCTTGATCTTGTATCTTGTGACTTCACTGAACTCAATGATTAGTTCTAGGAGTTTCTTTGTAAACTCCTTAGGATTTTTTATGTAGAATATGTTGTCTGCAATTAGAGACAATTTGGTCCTATTTCGTCTGTATGCCTTTTATTTCTTTTTCTTAATTTATTGTGCCAGCTGCAACTTCCAGTACCATGTTGAATAGCCATGGTGGGAGTAGACATACTTGCCTTGTTCTTGATGTTAGGAGAAAAACAGCAAATCTTTAACCATTAAGTATATCGGTTAGAGGTTTTCTGTAGATGTTCTTTATCAATCTGAGAAGTTCCCCCTCTATTCCAAGTTTTCTGAGAGTTTTTATCATAGGTAGGTTTTGAATTTTGTAAAATGTTTTTCTATAATATGATCATGTGATACTTCTTCTTTATCTTATTAATATGATGAATTATATTGATTGCATTTCAAATATTGATGTATCCTTGTATCTTTGGACTAAATCCCACTAGCTCATAGTGTATAATTCTCTTTACATTGTTCATCTGAACATTTCTTGATCTCCACTTTATTCTTAAAGAATATATTTGCTAGATATAGACCTCTGGGTTGACAGACCTTTTCTTTAACCACTTGAAAAATATTGTGCTGCATTTTAGTGGTCTTCATGGTTTCTGATGAGAAATCTACTGTCATTTGAATTGTTTTCTCCCTTTGGGTAATGTGTCATCTCTCTCTCTCTCTCTCTGCTTTAAATAGTTTTTTTTTTGTCTTTAGTTTTCAGAAGTTTGATACTCATGTAGCTTAGTGTGAATTTCTTTGTGTTTGTCCTATTCAGGTTTATTCACCTCCTTGAATCACTATATTTACCTGAAAAAATTGAATTTTTAGTTTAAAACTTTCCCACAAGAAAATTCTAGTCCTAGATGACTTTACTGGTGAATTCTGCTGAATATTCATTAACGACATAATACCAAGTATTTGCAAAATGTTGCAGACAATTAAAGAGGAAGGAATACTTCCCATGTCACTATGATGCTAGCACTAATATGCTAATACTAAAATCAGACAAATATTTATGATGGACGTAGTTGAAACAGTTCTTAAAATTTTAGCAAAACTGTAATCAATAATATATAAGTTAACCTAAGTAATTCACCATATTAACAGACTAAAAAGGAAGAACTCTTTGCAGAAAAAAATGCAGAAAAAACATTTGACAAATTCAGTGTTCACTCCTGATAAGAACTCTCAACTGACTAGGAATAGAAGGAAAGATCTTCAACCTGATAAGGGCCACAATCTGCAATTAACCTACATGTACTTAGAGTAACAGCATGGATGGGTTTCAAAATAGACTGAGTGAACTAACTCAGTCAGAAAAGAAATACACATTGTATGATTCCATTTATATAAAATCATAGTAAATACATACTAATCTATAGTGACAGAAAACAGATTAGTGGTTGTCTGAGGACAAGATGGAAGAGAAGGCCCAGAGGAGTGGAAGGTAAGGGTGACAGAAAATCTCGAAGAAACTTTTGGGGGTGCTGAATAAGTTCATTATCTTGAGTGTGTTGATGTCTTCACAGATGTATACATATGTCAAAATTTATCAAATTGTGTACTTAAATATGTGCAGTTTATAGTGGGATATTTTTACCATTCTGAGTTGATAGAAATTTTACCAAGTTAAAGAAGTTTACTCTCAAATTTGTATTTTTCTATCCAGACCAAATGTCATTAACATATGAGCTATGTTTGCTTAATTTATATGATCATATTATCATTTGATCAAGTGCTATCTAATAGCGTTTTCATAATAAAGAGAGTTAATTACAATTGTTTTAAATAGGGCAATATTCATGTATTTAACTTCCATATGAGAAAAAAAAGCATTGTATTTCAAGAGAAGGGCTCCACATTGCATCAGATTTCTTAAAGATAATATTCATTCGAAGGAAGAAGGGACAAATGAGCAGGAAGCAGGGAAGAAAAGATGGAAGGAATAAGGGAGGGAGAGAAGAAAAGAAGTAAGAAAGGAAGGGAAAGACCTAACATAGGCAAAAATTTATATCTTTTTGTATTAATAACTTGACTTCTGAATTCCCATATATATAAATCATAAAATTTTTTTTATCATCAAAGAAAGGAAATATAAATATTCTGGGTTTATATATGAGATATAGTACTAAATGGGAAAGAAATGGACCGGTACAGTAAACAATTACATGATTCACAGAGCAGGATGGCAGAGCACCAAGGGCCATCTATCAAAAGCTTTGAAAACAGCTGGATTATAGTAGATAATCATGGGACTCTTAGCAGTCAGGATACAGTGCCAGGCATCACTTTTTGAGATGTGTTGCTAAAATGAAACTTCTACATTTAAATAAAATTACCTAGAACTTAGTGTTCTATTTCCCACCATGATAAGGAATCATATCTTTTTGTTTGTTGGTTTTCAAAGGATACCCTTGTATAACATCTAGTGTTCTCCCCTGTTCTGTAACAGAAATAATTTCAATTCCACTTTTAATAGCTCACAAAGGAGGCTCTGAATTATTAACCCCTGATCAATTTCTAAACAAAGCTGACCTTTAATGTAGTCCAAGTTTACTGAAATTTTACAAAACAGAAATAAAGAAGAAAAGTTGAGAGTCAATACAACAAGAGTAATCCTAAAGGAAATCCACGTCTACAACCTCTTTGCTGAAATTCATGGGGCAAGATGTATATCAAAGTTAAGAACTTTTAGAATTTTAGCGCAGTGATATGGTACATATACCATATATCACATACACCTACATTGGGGTCTGTAGAAGCACTGTAATCAAAGGCTCAGCTATTTTTGCAGGGAAATGTGTTAACATCCATAAGTGTGTAAAATTGAGATCATAAATAATCTCATGTTCGGCTAGGTATTGCCATCATATGAGTTTCAAAACATCTTCTGGTATTCAGACTATTTTGGATTTCAGATTTGCAGATAAGGCATTATGGACCTGTAATTTCAATATGTTGAGAAGAAGAGAAGAAAACTGTGGCATAAAACTGGAGAAGATAGCCTTAAATATGAAAAATAAAGTATATGCACACATTTTAACAGATTGCCATTAACTTTCAAAGAGCTGATAATATAGATATATGGCTGGTAGTTTTCAACTATTCTATTTCAATTTCATTTTTCCAGAATTTTAACAGAATGGCCATGTATTCTCTGAAAAGTGTGGCTATGGATCACGAAACCAATGTTTTTTTAGAGAAAACCTCAAGAATTATGAATGGTGGTGTGGTAGGCAGAACCGTAAAAATTATAATATATCATATTTAAGATAGCATACTTAAGATATACTTTTATATATACTTATATTAAATATAAGGTAGTAAATTATGTTCCTATTACATTGGAACCTCATTATGATACTATCATCAGGGTCTGTGTAGAACAAACTTATAGATAAGACTATCACAGTGAAATCTTTCAGGTCTAAAATGTAGTACATTGAGACTGAGGGCCAACTGACTTCTGTTTCCTTTTTGATGAAAGAAAACAAGATAGCAGGAAAGGAAGAAGAGAAGGAAGGAAGGAAAGAAGGAAGGAAGGAAGGAAGAGGGGAAGGGAGGGAGAAATCAAAGTGTATTTCATTCTGGTGAATAATGTATCAGACATTTCATATTGGATGATAGAAATTGTTAGCTCAGGCTTCCTGCTTCAATTAAAATATGCACTTAATTTCAGCATGGTTTTCATACGTAATATTGTTTTTTAGAAATTTGATTTTTATTCAGATTAGGTTGGACTTTGATAAATTGAAAAGAAATTCTGAGTGCACAAAGTAGCCTGAGTATTTATAATGTTAATACTATTAAAATGCCATGTGCCCATTCCCACTCCTAAGCAATTATAAACTCTGATGTTATTCTCTGAATCATCTAATGAGTAAGTCTTTCTCTTCATTTCGTTGACACCTTCTCCCTTAAATTTCAAAATGTTTACCCATATAAAGAAACAAAATTATTGTAATTAATTTCAAAATATAGTAGACAAACAGCTTTCTCTTAAACATGATTATTTTTAAGCGTAGTTGAGGTCAGATGAGGGAAGAAAAGGATAACTATTAAAACAACTATAAGAAAACCATTCTGTTCCCAGCACCATGTGAAGTCATTTCACATATGTTACTATTATTTAACCTTCATCACAACACCCTCATATGTATACTATTGTATATTTTACAGGTAAATTAATGAGATTTACCGAAGTCACAGTTATGAATGGTTTCTCTGTCTCTGGATTGGTAGCCTTTTCTTAATATCAGACTACTTCCTTTTTTCCTCATTCTGCAAAAGATTGAATCTATAGACCCATGTAAATATTTTCCTGATGCTAAGAGCTTAGTGGAATTCTCAACTAAATTCTCCCACTAAAACATCAAAGCATACAGATTCTCCCCCAAAGTTTCTGGCAACAGGCTTACCTGATCACTTTGGAGCTACACAAAGTAGAGTATAAGAAATTGAATCAGGAGCTCAGATGCTTAGTTTGTTCTATTATCCCCACACATACAGCCTACTAGTTGTTTTTGCTTCATATATTCCCTAATCTGCAATCTGGGGCTCTCAATGCCCATCATTCTTGTGTCTCTCTATTAATAATGGGACATTTTAAGATGGAATGAAATTAGATATGCTTCAAGAACAGCATCTCTGAAATATTATTATGCCCTATTGCAACCCACATTTCTCTCTCTTTGTCCAGAATGTTCAGGCAACTTCAAGTAGTGCCCAGATGTTTTGAGACATTTGATTAGCAGGAGTTATTCCTCTGAAAGTGTGAGGGATTTATTTTGAGATGTGTGCTGTTACTCTGACTGCTGCTATAAAGCAGTGGGTTGTTCTTTCCTTTTTGCCATAGGAGTACTTTATAATTTCAGCAAGATTCTCTCTGCATGAAATAATGTACTTTAATGTAGATTTCCTGCAGCAATCCACAAATACTTCTCTGTGGGATTTTACATTTCAACCAATTCAATGTACTCATATCACTTTTAAATGCATTTTTACTTACATTTTTATAATGTTCACCCTGACTAGTAATTTTAGCCTTACCATAGATATTTTTTGTCATGTTCTCTCTAAATCTTAAAGCCCTAGAACTCTGAACCACAAGGCAAAAGTTGTTTTGTTTTGTTTTTCTTGGACCTCCTTTCTAATATGGAATGACAAGTCTTAGGTCATAAAATATTAAATAAAAATGAAAAATTTCCTCAATGTTAACATGATTAGCTTGGATTAAAAAATAAAAGAGTCTGGCTTTTGCTAACTTGCATTACAGTCTGACCAAGGTAGAGCAACATTCTTATTTGGGTACAGCCTACATACATATTTTTTTCCAGTCCCAGACTGGTTCTTTTGGTTTAAGCTTTTTAATTCCAGTTCCAATTTCAATAAACTTTATTGGCATGGCAAGGAATGCAAGCATGGCTAGAATCCATAAATTATGTTTGTGACTTTAAGGCAGAAGGTTTCACAGAGGAAATGGGATTTTTCTCCTTGCATCTTCATTTTCCATTAAGTAAGGGAAATGGAAGAGAATATTTCAGTCCTAGTAAGAGAGCAGAAGGAAAGAAATGGACTTCTCAGTAGGGCTGCTTTTTGCAATGAGCCATGAGCTAGAAGCAAACGTTGTCTTTAAAGAAATAAAAGAAATACAAATTCAGTATTTTATATCAAAATAAAATTTATATATAAGAGAATATGTAGGTTCTGTGAGGCCTGAAGTCTAATACAACTATGTGGACCCTTTTTAAGAAAAGAAATTACAATTAAAATTTAATTAGATTCAAAAGTGAATATTTAAGATGATAAAAAAAACACAATAAATTGTGTATTTTTAAAAGCTGACAAATAAACATCACAAAATTTAAGAAAAGCCTAACATTTTGTCATTAATTATAATTAATTAACTGCCCATCATACCTGTATAATACTTTTTTCTTTATGTGACGATTTCTATGTTTTCTTTAAATGGAATGAAAAGATGATTCAGCCTGTATTCTAGTCTTGTAGAACAAATGAGTTTTAATTAATGCTGGTTTAGAAACCTTTATTTCAGCCTCACAACTGGTGGTTGGTATTGTCATGCCAAGATGCCCCTATATTGGAATGCCCAAAATAGGTGACTTTAAAAAACAAACATACACAATGTGTAGTACTGCTTTAGCTGTGTGCCCTACAATCAATCTGAAGAGTTCTATAAATTCCATTTTGCATAATTCTCATCAAAAAGAGAAAAATGTGGGCTTCCCTGGTGGCGCAGTGGTTGGGGGTCCGCCTGCCGATGCAGGGGGTGCGGATTCGTGCCCCGGTCTGGGAAGATCCCACATGCCGCGGAGCGGCTGGGCCCGTGAGCCATGGCCGCTGAGCCTGCGCGTCCAGAGCCTGTGCTCCGCGGCGGGAGAGGCCACAGCAGTGAGAGGCCCGCGTACCGCAAAAAAAAAAAAAAAAAAGAGAAAAATGTATGGTGCATTTACAGTTGTATATGCTGTGTTATTTAGTATGTTTCCAACAGAAGAGGACTTCTGTTTTGAGTAGTCAGCCTCCCCTTGCTTTCGCTATTCAATGTTCGGAAAAGTTATCTCAGGCTAGCTTCTGGCTCCACAAATTTCAAAACCCTTTTCTCCTCCGCAACCTGCTTATATTCTCTACTGTCAATTACTGTAGAGCCAGTTCACATACAATTTCTGCTCTTCCATCTTCATATCATGACCCTGGGGGTGTCAGCACAGAATATCCATGGAAGCCATTTCTACACCAGGACAACCAGAAATAACTTAACTCTACATGAAAGTGATTGCCAACCACAAAAATGTGTTCCACTAAATCAGGATTTCTCAGCCTGGCAATATTGACATTTTGGGCCCAATAAATCTTTGTTGGTGGGAGGGAGGGACATTCTTTGAACTCCAGGTGTTTGGCAGCCTCCCTCTCCTCTATATGCCAGTAACATTCCCACCTCCCACCCAAGTTGTGAAACCTCAGAATGTCTCTAGACATTGCTGAATATCTCCTGATGGGCAAAACTGTCCCCAGCTGATAATCAATGCATTAGACAATCAATTGCGTTCCCAGCTCATCTAATTAACTGAATACCAAAAAACTTCACCACTACTCCAATATCTCTCAGTAGGGCAAAACACGGCACAGGGAAAGATGAAGAGGAAAGAGACAAAATCTTAACCAATTGCACATATAATAACTTTTATCTTCCACAAATTTTACAAAAAGCTTATGGTGATATGTGCACCTTGTTAGGGACTTCCCATGGTTTTGGAAGGGGTCAACGTAAGAGGCTTTATAGATTAAGGTTCATTAACTTTGATAAATCCATTTCTGTTTGTAGTTGAGACTAAAAAGAAAATAATAACCATTGATATTTTTATACTCTATTATTCAAGGGTTCCCTAAACTTGGATAAAATGTTGCTAGTAGGCAATGGTTGTTTAAATTGTACTGAATAGGGAAAAGCCTGGGTTTCCTCATTCATTGTTACTCTCCTTGGTCTCTAGGGTGATGTGGCTGAAAGTCTGTTAGTGAAAAACATATGTGTAGTGTTCAAATAATAAGGAACTGAGCATTAAATTAAGTTAAATATGTTTCTTGCCCGCGGTGTGATGTTTTTCAAGCACAGTTGGTGATAAGGCCCTTTTTCAGGGAACAGTCTTATTTTCTCACCAGACACTTGTATCATTTGGAAAAGAGTTTGATGAATGCTGGTGTTATGGTAAGAAGATGGCATTTGGCACGAGGCAGTTTGGGGTCCAAATCTTGGCTCAGCTCTTTACTACAATATGTCCGTTATAAAGTCAATTAACCTCTCCAAGTTTCTGAAATCTTATCTACAAAACTGGGATCAAAATACCTGCCCTATTGTATTATTGTGAGGTTTAAACACAACCCATAGAAAGTACCTTGTGCTTTCTATGGTACATGGTACATGTACCCATAAATCACACCTCCTGTTAATGTTTTAGTGTATTCCTTGAAACACTTTAAGGAAGCATTAATCTGAAATCATAGGGAAGACATTGTATGGAGTTGTAATTCTATTAGTTTTTACTTAATGTAGATTGATTGAGTTTCTAGGGAGAATGAAATCTGCCTGGATTTGTTGAACCCCATGAAATGCTCAATAGTAATTTGTGTAAAAATCTCTCAACTCTAGGAGAAGCAAACAGCTTTTTCTAGTAGAGATTGATTCACCATTAATTTAATATGGTCTTACATGAAATAGTAGTGTTCTTAGTAAGGTTATACACCAAGTAGCAACCATGGTTGTGTCTAAGTGGGTAGGAGTTGTGACATTTTACAAGTTTTCTTCTTTCTAATTTTTCTGTCATGGGTGTATATTATTTTTTGTAGTGAGGAAATAAGTTATTTTAAAAATTTAAAATAGTAAACTCCTGAGTTCTTTGATGTCAATGTTCTGGTAATGCTTATGTTCCTAGTAGGAAGGTAGTGCTATACAAAACACAATTCTTCTGAGACCTAAAAATAATCATAGCCTTTAAAACTAAAATCGATCTTAAGGATTATCTTTTCCTGTGATTTCCTGTGAAATATGAAGAAATGGATTCCTGGAAGTTTAGAGTACTTGCAAGCAGTTAGTTAAGGACTCCTGTGCTTTTCAACATGTTTCTGTATAACAAACAATGAAGATCCTAGGTGACTGGGAGAAGGGTTGATTAAAAGGAATGTTCATGATTCATGTGCTGTCAGTTCCATTATTCATATTTTAATTCCTTCCAAATTATCCTACTAGTGGAATCCCAACTGCCTTTGCCTCTTAAAACAAACTCTCAATAACAAAAGTCTAAAATAGTCACAGACTGTCTTATGATCTTCCCCTGTCCCCATCTCCCTTTTGACATTTTCTCCCAAATTCTGAATCTATGTCTTCTCCGCTACCCACTGTCTTTCGCTATTCCTGGCTGCTTAAAGTCTCTATCCTGGCCTTCACGCCAAACCTCCCTGTTTTAAAATGTTTAGGATTCCAAATTCTTCCCTCCTTCCCTAGCTCTGGTTAACTCCAACTTAAACCTCAAGATTTACCTCAAATCTGTGATCCTCTCTCTGAAGCCTATACCCAGTTCCCAAGGCAGCACTGGTGGTTGTTCCTTACAGTTTTCATTTATTAATGTTGTGGTGTGTTTCTTTTCCCAACTGGCATATGAATCAGACAAGTCTTCTCCAGTTTTGTAACAAGTTAACCTGAAATAGGATGCTAAATAAATAGAGCCTGAATGAGTGAATTAGCCTCCCGAAGGTAGCTCATGACCGCTAGATGTTTAGGGGAAAAGCATATGATAAAATAATTCAAACTGTGGTATAAATGACTGATAGAACTTCTACTCTACTCTCACAGGAACATTTGAGTGCTTGATAAGACAAGTAAAATGATGGCATTTTGGACAAAGTGACTCTGGAGAGTGTCTATAATTCATAACACATAGGCAACCAGGCTGTCCTGTTACATAGTCTGATCTGTACTTGAAGTACGTAGCAACTAGAATAGTCTGGTACAAGGAACTAGTAAGGCAAAACACTGGGAAATCCTAGGAAGGCATTGGGAAGTTGGAGGGAGAGGAAGAAATGAGGAAATATGGCTCAAACAACTAGTATTGCAGGTCCTAAAGCAGAAACTGGCAACGGAAACCTAGGATCACTGTTCCTCATAGAGATTTGGTCACCAAACTGCTCTTTCACGATATTAAATTAAATACAGCCTCTTCTATGGTTGACATCAGAATAAATTTCATCCTCCAGTTTCACATTTCAGTAGCGGAAACAGACAACCCAGATCCCAAATTGTCCCCATAAAAAGTGAGAGAAACAGATGGGAGGGGAATAAGCAGAGTGAAGATATTTTGTCACCCATCCTTGCTTAGAAAATGACAGAAATTAATTGCTTCTCTATCTGTGTTTTCACAGCCGGTTGTTTGTACCTCAGTTGTGCCTATCATTTTTGCCTTTACTCCTAATTCTTTTCCACATGTCACCCTCCAAGTCCCCACACTCACCATTAGATGGTAGCTTAAGCTCTTGGAGGTATGGGACCCTGTGCGCTACCTCCTTACCCTTCAATGCCCGGTAGAGAGCATTAAATGTATCAGTAGAAAGAAAGGGAGGGGAAGGAGGGAGGGAAAGATGCAGAGAGAAATTGCCCTATTAGGAAGGAAGGTATTGATTAGCATGAAGTGGGTGTATGGGGTGGCCGGTGGGCAGGGGGTGGTGGTTGCGGGGGAGTGGAGGTAATTGGATGAGCTGGAGTTGGAAACGGAGGTAGAAGGTTAAGAGGAAGAAAAGGGAGATGGAGATGATAGACCAATTGCAAAACCTAGTTTCAAATTCACTTGCATTTTCTCTGATTACTGCTGAGACTTTTGCAGAGTCTCATGTTTCAATTTTTAAAATTTTTATTATTATTATTATTTTTTGGTACACAAGCCTCTCACTGTTGTGGCCTCTCCCGTTGCGGAGCACAGGCTCCGGACACGCAGGCTCAGCGGCCATGGCTCACGGGCCTAGCCGCTCCGCGGCATGTGGGATCTTCTCGGACCGGGGCACGATCCCGTGTTCCCTGCATCGGCAGGCGGACTCTCAACCACTGCGCCACCAGGGAAGCCCTTGTGTTCCAACTTGTATTGAAGTAGTTAGGGCCAACTTTTCAAGTTATTCCACTGCTAAATAATTAATCTACCCCTGGGATCCTTAGTAAACTGATCAGCAGCTGTATTACTACCGGACAAAATAGTTCTGCGATGTGTCTTGTCACTTGCCAGCTCAGGTGTAATTTTTCTTCATTGAGAAATCATACCTTTGGATCTGAATCACATACTTTCTTTTTAATGCAGGAGTAGGTTGCAATAATGTAAAGACATTTCTAGTGTCTTACCTAGTCCCCTCAAACATGTCTATTTGCTACGATTTATAGATTCTGTACCAAGATTTATTTTTCTTGATGGTTTTGTTAAGAATTTGGAAGACCTGGCAGGTCATCCTAATCCCTTTCTCTCACCAAAATCCAAGGATAACTGGCAGAATGTCACATAGAGGAGATAGAAACTTAAAAGCTACTAGAATTCTGTGATTTAGAGATGAATAAACTTAGGTTACATTTTAACCAGTAGCCTTTCCTTATGTAGATACCATTCCTGGCACCATTCACCCTGACAAGGGGTTAATTAGCATATGCTTGAGGATGTACTGTTAAATCTTAGGGCACTTTAACTTTCTGTGACTTGGCAATTTTCATCTAAAAAGGTTTACAAAGCAGGAAGGTAGAACCTCTTGAGTTATGCTATAGATCTACAAAACTTAAGTACCCATTCTCCTGGGGTAGTTTTGCTTATTTATTGGGAGACTTAGCTTTTGGTTTACAAAAATAAAATCAATACACTAAAATATAAATAAGTAAATGTATCAAGGTAAAAGGAAAACCAGGGTAGAAGAGTAAAATGAGACCACTGGAAATTGAGTATATAAAAATGTAGACCAATAAATTGTACATAATTGCTAAATAATGACCACAAATTTAGCTCTGAGTTTCCCAGCAGCCAAAGTAAAAAAGGAAGCCCAGATAGTTACACAATTATTCATAAAATATTAAAAAAAAAAGGTTTCAAAGAAAAAAAATGTTAGCTCTTAATCATACAATCTTTTCTTATACTGAGTAAAAATTTTACTTTTGCTAACATTATTACCAAAGTGACTTGAACCCAGGCTTGGTTTCAAATGCAAAATACAATAAAATTATCTATGTTTGTGACATTTTTGAGATATCACAATATCAGTTATAATGATGGCAGTTATTTCTTGGCCATCTATATATTTTACTTGTTTATCATCCATCTCCCTCTGTTAGAATATAAATACAGTGCAGAGATTTTTGCCTACTTTGCACCCTGTTGTTTAAGCAGAATAGTACCCAGCACTGTGAGGCACACAGTGAATATTTATTAAATAAATGAAGAAAAAATCAGGTTGTGTAGGACAGGCTGACAGGAGAGATGTCTGAGTCACACCACCCTAATTAAGGGTGTATAACCAGTAACTGGATCCTACGCTATCAACCTGATTATGATTTGTTTACTGAGATATTTTACAATGGAAAGACAACATTCTGAATATGAGGTATGAACTTACCTTTCCTTTCTTGAAGCTATCTAGAAAGGGACAAAATCCTCAAACACTCAGATCTAAGATGAATTAAACAGCCCTAAACTGTTTTAGGGTGCAATCTCACTTTACCCAGGATGCCTTGGATTTAGAATCACAGCTCTCATTGCTGCAGCAGGAACTGAGTTCTGAGTATCATATGATGAGTTGTAAACCTAAACCTTCAGTATCTCTGGGTGCAGATAAGTGATGTTGACAGCTGTTTGTTATGCACAAAAGAAAATATTTCATTAGCAGGAAGAACACAAAAAGAAATAAACGAATATGTCTGCATTCTTGATCAATATTGCTGTAAACAAAAATGTATTAGAAATAAAATAAAGGAAAAAATGAGCTTCAATATCTTGCATCAGAATAATAGTTTTAAACTCCAATGGCCATAGGAGTTAATATTTTCTTATTCTGTTCTTTTGTTCTTAAACCTTCTCTTCAGGGGTTTGTTCTTTCATTATCTCAGAATTCTACATCTTTTCCTGCCAGACTATAAAGCCATTTGACCTTGAAAAGTCTTTTCATTCATCCATCCATCCATTCATTCATTCCTCAACACCATGCATCCATTCATTCATTCCTCAACTATCATTAATTGAACAACTATGTGATAGTAATTATTTTATGGGTGGAGATACAATGATAAACAATACACAATCCTTGACTTCCACCAAATTAGAGTGACAGCCTATGCACCAATGAAACAAAAATTTGATTTCTGAGGAGACAATGATCCCTAGAATTAATGACCAACTGATTCACATAAAAAAGATTCAAGCAAGTGGTTATGATGACATGGGCTGTGGGCCTTGTAGAAAATAGAGGAAATATAGTCTCAGCCCTTTCAATAGGTTATAATCTATAGAAGACAATACAGTGGAAGTTACCACAGGAAACATACCAAATGTAAATAATGGTTAATCTTCAAGATAACTATTATAAAGGCTATTTCCTAGTTTATGTGTTCCTCTGACTAAAGAATATAGTTATACCAAACCAAAATGTGATTGCTAGCATTTATAGTAAAGGATTTGTAACAGAAGGTTAAGAAATGGATTCATTGCAAATACAGAAACTTACAAATACACTTTTAAAATTTTATAAATTTTCCATCACAAATGAACTTTTGTATGGTATTTCAATATATTTTTACCATTCAAAATTAGCGGGAGTTTTTAATTTGGAGGAAAGTTTACTTTATTTTTTTTCCAGGTTTATTGAATATGTTGACATACAGACTGTATAAATTTAAGGTGTACAGTATAATGATTTGAGTTACATACATCATATGATGACCACAATAAGGTTAGTGAACATCCATCATCTCATATAGATACAAATAAAAGAAAAAGAAAAAATATTTTTTCCTTGTGATGAGAACTCAGGATTTACTCTCTTAATAACTTTCATATATAACATACAGCAGTGTTAATTATATTAATAATGTTGTACATTACATCCCTAGTACTTATTTATCTTATATATGGAAGTTTGTACCTTTTGACCACCTTCATCCAATGCCCTGTGCCCCTCCTCTGGCAATCACAAATCTGATCTTTTTTTTTTTTTTACGCGGGCCTCTCAATGTTGTGGCCTCTCCCGTTGCGGAGCACAGGCTCTGGACTCGCAGGCTCAGCGGCCATGGCTCACGGGCCCAGCCACTCCGCGGCATGTGGGATCTTCCCGGACCGGGGCACGAACCTGTGTCCCCTGCGTTGGCAGGCGGACTCTCAACCACTGTGCCACCAGGGAAGCCCAAATCTGGTCTTTTTTTTCTATGCGTTTGTTTGTTTTGAAGTATAACTAACACTATGTTAGTTCCTTTTGCACAATGTAGTGGGGTTTGATATTTCTGTACATTTCACAATGATCACCACGATAATTCTAGTTACCATCTGTCACCATACAAAGATATTACATTATTATTGACTGTACTCCCCACACTGTACATTTCACCCCATGACTCATTTTGAAGTTTGTACTTCTTAATTTCCCTCACCTATTTCACTCATCCTACACTCCCATCCCCTCTGGCAACCACCTGTTTGTTCACTATAGCTATGAGTCTGTTTCTGTTTTGTTGTTTGTTCATTTGTTTTGTTTTTTAGATTCCATTGTACATATAAGTGAAATCATATAGTATTTGTCTTTGTCTGACTTATTTCATTTAGCATAATGTCCTCTAGGTCTATCTAGGTCTAATCCATTTTTTGTCACAAATGGCAAGGTTTCATTCTTTTTATGGCTGAGTAATATTCCATTGTGTATATATATATATATATATATATATATATATACCACATCTTCTTTATTGAGTTCAACTATTGATGTCCACTTAGATACTTCCATATCTTGGTTATTGTAAATAATGCTACAATGAGCATAGGGGTGCATATATCTTTGCTAATTAGAGTTTTTGTTTTCTTTGGAAAAATACCCTGGAGTGGATTGCTGGATATATGGTAGTTCTATTTTTAATTTTTTGGAGGAAACTCCATACTGTTTTCTATAGTGGCTGCACCAATTTATGTCCCCACTAACAGTATACAAGGGTTCCCGTTTCTTCACATCCTCATCGACATTTATTATTTCTTGTCTTTTTGATAATAGCCATTCTGACAGGTGTGAGGAGATAACTCATTGTGGTCAAAGTGAGTGTTTTGAAATGGCATATTTCTTAACACTGCAGACTGTAGAGTCAGAGTGCCTGGATTTGTGCTTTAGCTCACCACTTAAGCAAATTGCTTAATCTACTTGAGCACCAGTTTTCTATTTTTCATTTGAGCTTGTAAAGTGGGTATAATAACTTGAAGGATCAAATGAGATAACCCATGTGTATTAAGCTTACTATTGATGCTGTAACAAATTATTACAAACTTAGTAGCTAAAAATTATACAAATTTATTATCTTACAGTTCCAGAGGTCAGAGAAGTGGATTTCAGTGGACTAAAATGAAGCTGTTAGTAGGGCTGCATTCCACATGGAGGCTCTAGAGGAGAATCTATTCACTTGACTTTCCCAGCTTCTAAAAGCCACCTGCATTCCTTGGCTCCTGGCCCCCTTCTCCATCTTGAAAGCTAGCAGTGTAGCATTATCTCTCTCATCTCTGCTTCCATCCTTCCATTTTTTTCTCCCTTATTCTATTGCTTCTCTCTTATAAGGACCCTGTGGATTACATTGGGCCCATCCAGATATTCCAAGATAATATTGCCATCTCAAGATCCTTAACTTAATCATATCTGTGAAGTCTCATTTGCCATGTAAAGGAATATATTCACATATTCACAGGTTCCAGGGATTTTGGGGGGAGGGTGGGAGCTTGTCATTATTCTGCCTACCAACCCCACATAAAGTGTTTTTTTAAATTAGCTAATATTATTATTTCCACGTACATTCCCATTGACCACCAAGCTTCTCTAAAGCTTATAAAAATTAGTTAACTGACCATTTTACATTATGCAGAAACTGAAATAAAACTAGGTTTTCATCAACTCAGCCTCTGATTCTTTTCCCAGACTATTGTAGTTTGTCATCCTTTGACTTTCTGCTGAGATCAGTGGACCATTAGCTTATATCAGCTGTAGTTGTCAACAAGTGAAGAGCTAATTGACTATTTCATTATGGCCCCAAAGAAATTACATGTGATTTTAATACTGCACTGTGCTTGTACGGCTATTTCCTAATGAACTCTGAGTTTATTTAGTTTAGGCAGTTGTGAAGCTTTAAAAGCATATAAACGGATGTTACGACATAAAGGTATTTTATATGCCTTCTGACAGAACTTCTCAGGTGATTTAAAAACGTTCAACAACGAAATGAGAGCTTACTTCCAGGATAGACAGGTATTGCAGTCAATGAGAGGCACATTTTGAGAAAACTACTTCACAGAAAGCCTGTTCAAGGAAGTTCACGCTCAAAAAAGTAGTTTACATCTCATGCCTTTTTTCCCCCTGCCAGTCACAACTATCACTTTCTTCAAGATACAGCTTAAAACTGGTCATCCCCAAAAGCTTTTCCCTCCTACTGCACTTCATCAGGACCTAATATTTTGCTATCTATTTCTTCACATTTTGAATATATTATATATCACACACACACACACACATGCACACACACACACGCATGATTTGTTTTCTCTTATTTTTTTTTTTGTCTGTTAATCTCAAATGTAAACTGCTATCCTGTCTCTCCCATAGAGTAACTAGCAGCGTGTTGTACACTTAATAAATGCTTGCAAGTGGCAAAATGAGTTCTTTGCTTTGGTTAAAGGGGACTTCAGCACTGAAATGAGCCCCTATGTTTGTGTGTAGGTTTTAATGGTTCATTTTCTTGTCTGACTTCCCCTGGTTATGAATGTGGTGGCAGCACCAACAGTGTAGGGAGGATTTTATTGGAGAACATTTGGAGGCTTAGAAAAATCTCTAGAGCTTTGGAAGCACCACATTCTGTGTTCAGAATTCTATTTCATTCTGTCTCAAGACCAGAATAAGCAAAGAAGAAAGATGGCAAGATCCACAGGGTTCCATATGTGAAGCCAGCCCCCGCCCCTCCGAAGTAAGTGGGAGGAAGGAAGGAACATGATCACTAGAGAATTTCTCATTCAGCTGTATTAATTCTCCTCAGGCTGCAACTCTGCATACAAGCTTTTAACCCTGCAAAATGTATTATTAAATACATGATGTATTTAATTAGTTTTAAGAGTTATCCTCTTTCTTGGGTTTTACTAAAATAAAAAACAAAAAAATACCCCAGGATAATTTGTCTATTCAGAACAAAATAATTCAAACAGGATTCAATGGGATGCTGTATAGCTGGTGCGCTTTATGCCTTTTTTCTTATAGTGAGCCAGGGAAAAATATACTTTTTTTGGTGTGGAAATTGCCCACTAGTATAAAGGGTGAATAAGATACCATATAGATACCATATAGTAGATACCATATAGGTACCATATAGTACCCCAGAAAAGTGATTTATCAAACACATACTAAGGTATCATGAAGACCAAACATTTTTTCCCTCAATCTTTTATTAACATCATTAGACTAGGCTTTTTGAAAATGGGGAGAGACTCTGAAGTCAGAGTATACCAGATCTGGAAGTGACTGTCACTGTCCCATCCCTCCACCTCAATCCAATTCACACTTTTATGATTGGCTTCCTTTTTGACCCATGCTTGTTAATTATATCCAGCTGTAGGCAAATTGCTCTTCCAAATTGACAACACTGAGCTCTCAAGCTGCTCACATTTTTTTTTTTTTCCCTTCCCTGGATAAAACCTTTGGATCATGCATTATCTTAACTAGTGTTTTCTATACTAATCTTCAGTTATGGATATTTTAAAGGGCTTAAGGGACTCACAAAATAACTCTGGGTTTGCATACAGTGCGTTTCTTTCCATTTGATCCAAAATTTCCTAAGAGCATACAGAGAGGAGGATTTCCTTAGAGACTTATAAGGACATAGCTATCACAATTCCATTTGTTTCTGGATGCTCTGGTGTCAAGATCTCAGTAGTAACTGGCCAGGTTCCAGCACTACTCCTGGGATCAATGGGCTTTGCCCTACAGTCTCCAACACTCATCCAGAACAAAGCTTTCAAAGGCATAACACTTTTTTTTTTTTTTTTTCTGGAAGTCTCTGTTCTGTTCAAGGGCTTTATTGTCAGAAATTCTCTGCCCCTCCCTTCCTGGAGGACTCCACTGACAACATACATACCCATGCAAGGCTATGACTGTGAGGAAGTGCTTTTAGTTTTTTGTTTGGTTTTGTTTTTTCTGCTTTCAGAGAGAAAACAGAACCTCATTTCCATCCACCAGCCTAAGAAGCTCTATCTGATGAATTGGCATTGAGAATTTTGACAACTAATTCAAATGAACGTTTTTAGAGATGAGAATTAGGTACATAGATATTGGGGGAATGGGGGAAAAATGAAATTCAGAATCAGAATATGCAGTTCAGAGTGACAGCTTTGCTATTGACCAGCGTCAAATTTTGGCCAAGTATTTTAATGCCTCTAAACTTGGGTTTCCTTATCAGTTAAGTGAAAGTTAATAATGCTACCTGCCCTGCCTACTTCGCAGGGCTGGAGCGAGGATAGATTGAGATCATGTGGGTGAAAACACATTACAAACTGAAAAGCATAATATAAGCAATCAGTTGTTATTAGCAAACTGAGAATATTATCTAATTGCTTATAAATACATGCTGTGGGTACACTCATGGTCTCTCAGTGGGTAAATAAAACCTTGCTTTTGCTGGGTACATATTTGTACATAATCCTTCAGTGGAACAAGAAAAGAACATTTACTCAGCAGTTAATATCATCCGGGCCCTTTCGTATCTGTACCTATAACTAAATTTACATCTTTACAAAAATACATATTAAAATATACTATATTTCATTTAGTCCTCTGAAAAATCTGTTTGATAAGTCTCAGTTTCATATGAAAGAAATTGAGACACAGAGATGTTAAATGCTGCTTAAAGCAGTGATTCCCAAATTCTGTTCCCTGGAACCCTAATCCTGAGAAATACTTCTCTTTTAAAGAGCTCTATTGTCCAAAACTTTGAGAAACAATGTATTCTTTTCCTCAGCTCCAACAGATTCACTTTGCACAATACCATACTGGTAACCATTGAAAAGTTCTGCAGTAAAGAAGCCAGATATATTAAGGGAACCTGTTTAACTTTGCTCAATCTGGAGTTAAAGCTAATTTGATCTGAAGACCCTATTTTCCAATTTTACTTGCTAAATTTTGATAGAACTGGGATTCTACAGAAAACATTCTGCCAAATGTAGATCTAAATTTTTGACTGAAGTTATTTCTTGGTAAATCTGCAATCAATCAGACTACAAACCTGTCTTCTTTAAAAAGATATACTATAACCACATACCAAAAACAGTAGGAAAATAGGGAAGGACAGTTATAAAATGTTACTATTCTACATTTTACTTCTAATTATATCAATATTATGATTTATTGGGGTTTTTTTTCCAGCCTTTTTTCTTATTTGTAATCATAGTATATGTTGACTTCATCTTCCGATTATTTAAATGTAGTAAAACATGCATAACATAAAAATTACCACTTTAACCATTTTTAAGTATACAGTTCCATGGCATTATGTACTTTTACATTGTTGTGCAACCATCACCACCATCCATCTCCAGAACGTTTTCATCTTTCCAAACTGAAGATGTATCTGTATTGTCTTCTGATCTTTTTTTTTTTTTTTTTTTTTTGCGGTACGCGGGCTTCTCACTGCTGTGGCCTCTCCCGTTGCGGAGCACAGGCTCCGGACGCGCAGGCTCAGCGGCCATGGCTCACGGGCCCAGCCACTCCGCGGTATGTGGGATCTTCCCAGACCGGGGCACGAACCCATGTCCCCTGCATCAGCAGGCGGACTCGCAACCACTGCGCCACCAGGGAAGCCCTGATCTTTTTTTTTTTAACCCAACATTTTATCAGAAACATCTTCCCACTTTGCAGCTTACTCTTTTTTTAATACCTTCATTTCTAGTGGCTGTGAGATATTCAATCCAGATAATGCTCATGAATCTGCCTGTGGTTGGACTTTTGTATTATTTCCAGTTTTCCCTTTTGTAAGCGATAAATATCTTTGTGTCTATAACACTTCCCATATTTTGGATTATTTCCTTAGAATAGCTAGTAGATTAGAGAATACAAACATTTTAGTGATTTTTTGAACACATGTTGACAATTTTTTTTGTTATATCAAATTTACACTTCTATTGTTTGATTGATACATTCATCCATTCTTTCAAATTAACAAAGACCGAGTAAATTCCTAATATTTACCGAGTACTATGTGAAAGACATATATTCTCTACTCAAATGATTTCAATATACCATGGCCAGCATTAGGTATTGTGGCCAGCATTAGTGACAACTAAGGACAAAAGTACTGATTTACTTGTCCAAAAGTTTTGTTGCATTGCTTTGATTTTTAGTGAGAAGACATCCTTGCTAGTTTGCTGACTCCATTTGAGGATTTCCTTGTCCCTCTTTGTTTCCCCTCCCCCACTTCTTACCCATATATGTGCTGTTGGACAAATTACTTAATCTTTAACTTTGTTTCCTCATTTGTCAAATGAGAGTAATAACTGTACTGATGTCATAGGATTGTTGTCTTAACTCAAGGAGACTTTGTGTATCTTAATGTCTCAACGAGACATTATGTATTTTAAACCAGTGCCTAGCACATTGTAAGCACTCTGTAAACATTACTTGGTATTGTTATTACTTCCTGAATGGAGAAAGTGAGATGAATCTTCTGTCAGTTGACCCAAGGAATGGGCAAGCTAGAACTGTGCGCACTTTGTCCTGGCACTGTGTGTCAATTTTTAAACAAGCTTTCTGTGTGTTTAAACAAACCAACCTACCAAGTCATGAACTCTCTGTCAGGAATAGAACAGATTAATTAGGATACGGATGGGGGAGGAGGGGTGTTTGTTTTTCCTGAGACATATTATTGCTAAGTTTTACAAAGTTCTGCTAAGTCCTTTAAAAGGAAAATATATGTCCTTCAGTTTTTTGTTACCTAGGATTTAGGAATATTCTTCAATCAAAGAAATAGGAACAGTGATGTGCTAACAGTTATAGGTTAATGACTTAAAAAATAATCTACATTGCACCCTAAGGAAGAATGAACTTATTGCTGAATTGAATTGACAAGTGCTGAGCTAGTCAGTGTGCCAATGAACCAGCTATAAGACTGCCAGTTACGTTTAATCAAGCGTCTATTCTTATCAAATTTTTAAAGAAGTATTTTCTTTGCTGATTGGTATATATATATGTGTGTGTATATATATAACGAGTTCTGTCATAAACCTGGTCTTTAATAGCGTATACTTAATCTGAATAAAGGGATATGTGTCCTGGTAAATTGTGTGAATATATTAAATTGAATGTCACATTGTCCGTGATTTACAAAAGCTAAAGATGTCTGAGTAACTGACAGGTGTCAATCAAGAGATTCCATTGTTCTAGGAATTGTATACATGACACCAAAATTCTGAATTAAAAATTGTTCATTCTACTGTGACCACATCTATTTTATTCGCTATTTTACAAAAATGAATAAAGTATGCACTATACAGTCTTTTCACAGAAGCAAGTATTATAAATGTGGCATATGGTGAAACCACTTCAAGCTTCTGAAGAATCAGCAAACTGTAAAATACTTTACTGTCATAATATAGCATTATTTTCCTCCGGATGAAATCATTTGTTGCTGTTTTCATTGTTCGTGTAAAGTTCTTTTGTTAGATACTTATGTCTTAAATATCTCTTAGATATTAAAATCAAAACAAAAAGCCTTTCCTACTCCAGCATACCCTCGTGAAAGGCAAGAATAAGCCCTGGTGCAGTTGTTAGGTTCTTCCGGAGGGAAGTAGAAAGAGGCCGGAAGGTTTTAGAACTACAAGCAAAGTCAGTGAAGCAAAGAGTAAATCCAAATATTCGGCAAATGACAAACCAAAAAGGAGACATGCCAGCTGTTCACACTGGGAAGTTACTGAACATTTATTTTGGTTCAAGTTTTATTTTTATATGAAGAAGGAACAATAAGTTTTCTACGGGGGTGGGGTGTCTCATTCCTTATTAAACGAACAGGGAACAGAGAATTTGCGATGCAGGTGGGTGTTTCCTCTGGGCGCTTCTACACTCCCCCTTCTTCCTACCGGCCACCGATACGGTAGGACCTCCGCCTTGGGGACAGAACCCCGGGGCGCCTCTGCTTGGGCGGAGGGGTTTCTCTGCGTTCATCCTCTGGGGTCCGGCCACACTGCTTACCCAACTCTCGCTTTTCAAACTGCTATTCTGAAACAGGGCAGACAACGGCGCGGGTCCCCTTTCGCGCCCGCTGCCCCCGAGCGGCGGCGGGCGGCTGGGCCCCGGCGGCGAACAAAGGCGGCGCGGAGCGCGGGGCGCGCGGCCGGGGTTGGCGCGCGTCTCTCCGGCAGGAGGCGGCGGCGGCGCCGCGCCCGAGCCTGCATTCCTCAGAAGCGCCCGGAGCCCGCGGGGCGACGTCACCCCCGGCTCCGCCCCCATCCCTCCCAGAGCAAAGTAACTCTTGACTAACAGGAGAGCCTCTGCCGAGCATGGAGAGCTGCTGCCGCGGCCGGCCGGCGACTCGGGCGACGCTGGCGCCCCAGAGGTAGTTTGGCGACCGCGGAGCAGGAAAAAGTGCGGGCGGGAGGCTGTCCATTCCCGCCCTCACCCCGCCGGGGCCGGCCGACCCCTCAGCTGTGGATTTCGCTGCGATACCCCCCGGCAGCTCTTTGCAAAGCGGCTTGAAACTTCTCCCAAAGTCGACATGGATACAGCGGCGGCGGCGCTGCCTGCTTTTGTGGCGCTCTTGCTCCTCTCCCCTTGGCCTCTCCTGGGGTCGGCCCAAGGCCAGTTCTCCGCAGGTGAGTGGCCGAGGAGGCGTCCGGAGCTCCGACGAATGTCCCCGACCCGGGGCTCGCCAGGGGTGGAGCCGGCTCCTCTCTAGGGCCGGGGGGCAAGGGTTTGGGGGAAGCTTTCGCGACCCGGGGTGGGGGGTACCGGGCAGAGGGAGAGACGTCCCCAGACTGCGTGTCGGCTGGGACGCGGGGCACCGGGCTGGGCGCCACGGGGGCAGGTAAGTTTCCTCGTCGCGACCCATTGTTCCTGGCGGAGGATCGCTCCGGGCGCAGGCGGGCAGGACTGTGCGGGAGTGCGCGAGACAGTTCTTTTCTTGGGAAACTGGGAGCCTCGGCGTCCGGCGCCGGCTGCACCGCGCCGAGGAAGAGAGAAGGAAAAAGTAGTTACGACTCTGGGGACTGCTACTCTCTTGCTTGTAGTGCGGGCTTGTTGCTCTCCGCCGCTAGAGCGTTCCAAAAAAAATTTCCCGGGGAAGCCATTGTCAGAAAGGTGGAGACTCGAAGGGAGTGACCTCGGCGCGCTTTGCCAGGTGCTTTTTGTCCCGGGAGTAACCTCTCCTGACTATTGTCTAACTACTTCCCCGTCCCTCCCCCAGTCCTTGTCGCCTCCTCCAGCGTTGGGCTGCTCCTGGGTTTGCCCTGTGGGTTAGGGCGCTGCGCGGAGTAGGTTCCGTGTGTGTGTTGGCGGAGCCTGTAAGATGTTTTGAAACATGATTCTAAGGATCCACGCAGAGCCGTCCTGGGCAGCGAGGTCTGGGCGCCGGGTCCGGGAAGCCTTACCCGCGGTGGGGGAGCCCGCTCCTCCGGCAGAGCCACCGCGAAGCTGGCCCAGCTCCTCCCGGAGCCGGCCTGCGTGATGGGGGCTACAAACGACTGCCGCCCGCCCAGAGAACCCAAGTGAAGGCATCCGGTGCGGTCTCGCCAGTTAGCCCTTTGGGTCCTAGTAAAACCGCTTAGAGAAGTCCGTGAAACCCCATTTCTCCCAGTGCCGTCCTCCGTTCCCTTCCAGTTCTGTGACCCTTCCTGGCGGTTGCTTCTTTCGTTCTCTCCTCTGGGGGCTCTGAAGTTTCACCAGGTGGACGCTGGGGAGCAGGCTCCCGGGCGATCGTCTGCCTCCCGCCAGTCCAGACAACTTTTCTGGCCAGCCCACCCAGCTCTGCTTGGCTGGCGAGCGCATCTGCTTCCTTGATTCGCGGTGCAGATGGAGACGCCGAGGTGGCCGAGGGCTGCTGGACAAGACGGGGGAAGCGACAGCCGCGCTCCTGGCTGAGGCCACAGGACGCGGAGAACGGACGAACTTTGCACTGTCAGTTTCTCTCGTTGTTGTGGCTGCCTGGTTTCCTGGAAGTAAACTCAAATTGTTGTTTTCCGGAGTAATGTTTATTTCCCTTCCGTTCTCTTTCACCCCTTTAGAACTCTGTAAAAGGAGGTAGATAACAAATTCAGATGGCAGCATGTGCTGTGCACTCAGGCAGGTTATGAAATGCAGCGAGTACAGGAAAAGTTACGTATTCGGGCGATGTATACAGAGGACAACAGCTATGTGCAATGAATGATCCGAAAGCCTAATTTTAATTCTTTCTGGAGTAAGCATTACTGCAAGCATGTCTGACATATAATGCCCGTTGGTACTGGAAGCGTGCTTGATGTAAAACATTACATGCAGGCAAGTTGGAGTGGGTATTGATTTCTGCACAGTGTTTGTCAATGCACGGAGAGCCTACGCTTGAAAAGGCATGTAGTTTGTTAACTGAAAGTTGGAATTCTACCAGTTGCATGATTAAACTTACATGTATTCAAAATTTGCAACTATTTAATGTCTCAACAACTGATGGATATATTTTCATCTGTAAAGAAACTTTTCTTTTTCTCTTTTCAAATGTTATTTACCCTTTAATGAGCAAGTAAATATTAAATTTCCTCCAGCGGAATGTACAGATGAGCTTTTCTGATCCCTGGAGTTCAGATATCTCTAATGAACAGTTATGTTCTTAGACATGCAGTTCCAAGTAATTTAACTAAATAAGCCTGGCTTTTCTTTTTTGACAAAGCAAAACATTCGACTTTATTTTATAGTTAAGTGAAAGAATGTGCAGTCCTAACAAATGCAATTGTGGCAGGACTGTATCTCAAAATTTTGCCATTCAGGATTTGTATATATGCCCAGAAATGAATGTCTTTTATTCCCACAGTTCAGATTGTGGATCTGCCTTTCTCCATAAGCTAAACGTTTGTTTTGTAAAAATTTCCATTTTCTGCTTCACCTAAGTCATTTGTTATTCTTCTGTCATCAGATTTTATGGCAGTCAGATTTGTTGCAAAGACACGGGGTCAGAGATTGGAGGTGTATTCTTTCTTGCGTTTTTTTTCTTACATTCTACTTTAAATGATGAACTTTTATTTCTTTTGAGAAATTTAAATAAAAATGCTTTAAAAGTGTAAAGCAAATACATGTTCAGAACTTTAAAGTATGTTTTAAAAATCACACTTATTAGACCATTTTCCACTTTTAGATATTATTGTGTGCTTGCTAACATGGTGAGCCTCAAAAGCAAAACTTGAAAGACTGCAGATTGTTGGATCTTTGATATATCATGTACTCATCCAGTCTGCTTTGTTTAAACCACAGTTTAGGAACATTTTCATCACTTTGAATTTTTTCTTAGCTTTTGGGGTTAAGGTGTAAAAATGCTACATGGTGAGCCTTTTGAAAACCTGAACTTCCAGAGCTTCTTATAAATCTCAACTTACGTTCTTTCAGTTTGATGGCTCACTTAACACTTAAAAAAATGTGTCATATCTGTGTTACATCTGGGGAAATTGAGGCATAGAAGCACAAGGATGTGCTGAAGTTTATTTACTGGGTTGTGTAGTTGCCATCTCTTGATATAATGTGAGAAATTTTTTGTATTAGGACTCAGATGACTGACAAACTCAGTCATAGATGAGGTACCTGGAGACTCAGCTTTCTTATCTGTAAAATGGGGATAATAATACCTGTTCTGACCTTTCCTCATGCTTTTTATGAGGATGGTGTGAAATAGTTTAAATGAGCTGGAACTGTATATTGTCAAACATTATGCAGCTATCTGGGGTGTAATCATCATATATTAAAGTAGCTAAGTGCCTTGACTTCAGTCTTTTCTTGCTCCCCCAGTCTGTCCTAGTAAGCACAGACTGTTCAGGAGTGTGTGTGTTTGTGTGTGTGTGTGTGTCACTCAGCCATTCATTCATTTTAATTGTTGTTAAACATAAACATCCTAGATTGGCCAGACCATAATTTTATCAGCACATTGAGAGAAATTATCCTTTATTTTATTTTTTTTTTTACCTTCTGTAAATCCTTACTTGAGCTGAACCTGTGGAAGAGTCACTATTAACATTCATAGTATTCAAACTATAGAAGAAATTTATTTTTAGTCGATTTCTTTAGCTGTCTGTTTAACTATTGGCTGTTCACCCTTTTCATCTCAGTGGGAGAAAAATATGTGGCTTTCTAGATGCAGCCTTATCAGTGACCTAGAGAGGGACTATTGTCTCTGTAGTATGATGTGAGCCTGGAAATGCAACTCCAGATCCTGCCTTGGATATAGTTCCTGGCATGTCACACTGTAAGCGTTTACTTACTTGATCCCTTAGAACCTTGCAACTCATCTAAGCAGTGCCACTTTCCCAGTGTCTCACTCTTTGCTGTCTCTGTATGTGAGTTAAACTTCTCTTATACTTATTATCTCTACTGGGAAGATACATCAGAGAGACAGCTTTTTAAAGGTTTGCCTGTCGGTTTTCTGGTTTTGATTGGCCAGAATCTCTCGATCCCTCAATTCATTAAAACTCCAAGTTCTAAACTATTAATAATATGTAACCAGACATTTCTGGGACTGGTTTTTCTTTCACCAGTCTCCATATAACTGACTCTGTTGATTTTCCTACATTGCAAGATGTCGTTTTGTGTCTGGCCAACCCAGACGGGAAGAGGCAGGTCTGGCTGCTATTTGGGCTTTGGCATGTGTGCTGCTGACAGCTCTTCTCTTTGTATTCATAAATGTGAATTTGAAAAATAAATCAACCCCTCTGCCATTCTGCCCCTCTCCCACACTCCTTCCCACTCCCCTCTAGCAACAACAAAGCCCCACGTGCAGATACACAAAATCACAGCCTTTCTGTTTTCACCAAATATCTTTTGGTGCTGATCATGTTCTTAGAAACTGGAAATATGACTCAACCATTAACCAGGGCAAACGCCAGTCCTCCCGCCTAATCTCATATTTTAGGCAGTGATGGTTTACTACACGTTTTTATGGCCTTTATCAAACATTTAATTCATGTGATACGGTCCTATATAGAGAAACTAGGTTGTTGCCTACTAATGCTTTTGAAGTGCTGTGTTCTAGGTCTGCTCAAGATGGTGTTAAAGACGGTGTAAGTCATGCTAAATATGGATCTGCTTCTCTGAGGCATGGAAAATGCTGTCCTCCTCTGCCTTGCGCTCTTCCTATTTCCCCTCCTTGCTCTTCACGGAGGGCAGGAAGAGGATTGTTGGAAGACTGAGAGCAGGAAACATCAGGGGAGTTTACAGATTGTTCTTAAAGACAAAACAAAACACTGGGATCGTGTGTGTGTGCGTGTGTGTGTATCTGTGTGTGTGTGTTTGATCTTTAATGTTCTAAAGAGGGAAAAAAGCCCTATTTTTGATTTGTTTATTGGAATCAGCCTTTGCCTTTGCCCAAACACATTCATTTCTTATTCTGTGGATGTAAAAACTTCCTTCTGTGTATTCCTCTCAAACTTCACCCTTTGATCATATGTGTCTGGTTTGTGTTCCTTTATCAAATGGTGTTGCTTTTTGCCTAAAAACGTTATAATTGCTTTTGAACATGACTTGTTTTTCTTTCATCAGAACTCATGCTGTTTGTCATAGTTCTGAATAATGGTATTTTGCCAATTCATGATGTCTTAAATGGGTATTTGATAACAAAGTAAGTACATCAATCAAGCTAATTTTTATTTCAATTGAAGGTAGAAATAAACTTGTAAATCCATGAAATAATCTTTTAATGACACAGAGTGTTTGTGCTTATATATCTCTCAATGGAAGAGAGACTTTGAGTTCCTTTTTTTTTTTTTTTTTTGCGGTACGCGGGCCTTTCACTGTTGTGGCCTCTCCCGTTGCGGAGCACAGGCTCTGGACGCGCAGGCTCAGCGGCCATGGCTCACGGGTCCAGCTGCTCCGCGGCATGTGGGATCTTCCTGGACCGGGGCACGACCCGTGTCCCCAGCATCGGCAGGCGGACTCTCAACCTCTGCGCCACCAGGGAAGCCCATGAGTTCCTTTTTGTAAATGGGGTTAGAAAAAAAATTGAGTGCCACATTGCCTGTTATTTTGAGATAGTGACATACATACATCTGGGCTTTGGAAAACTTTAAAAGTTATGTTTGAATGTGTGATGTCAATGAGAAGTCTGGAGGTAGATGGTTTACAAACTTCAAATTCTGTCTTAGTGGAAATTGTGTTTTTATGAGAAATGCTCTTAAACATAGCTCCACATAAAAGGTTTTATTAATTCCATGAAAATTCTGTTGGGAAAGGTATGTTTATTTTACTGCAGTATTCTTATGGGAATTCTTTTGATTTGTAGTTAGTATTTTAGTAATAAAAACTGAACTTACATAATTAAAAAAGTTTTGTGTGGTTTTGCAGATTGTTGAGCTTCTGGGAAACATTGGGCTTGGGATGTAAGAATCACATCCATCATGTTGTGGAACATTGCCATTTCCCTACTTAACTCTGGTTGAGTTTTTTTGGCATTCTCCTCTGTGTGTTGGTAATCCATAAAAATTACAAGTGGCTTATTTTGTCACTTACAATTGTTTTAGGAGCAAATTAAGTGGTCCTGAATGAAATAATCCATGTTTCCACTTTATATGATTGTAGATAGAGCTCTGTTAATAAAAATGATGAACAGAGCAGTGCTGGCTGAATCCTTTTACAGGTGTCATTCTAGGAATTATTTTCAAAAGAAGAACTCAGAAACAAATCCAAATAAAATAGTGTCTAGAGTTACTGTCAGCATTTATTTTGTTGAGAAAATTGAAAGATGTAAATATGTGTATTCACACACACGCATATCTTAACAATGATAGAACGTCATTGTCCAAAGGTTCAAGTGAGAGGGAAACCAAGGATATCTACAGATGGGCTCAAACTCCTATACTTATATTCTAGATAGAGTATTGAAAGTAGATAATTATTTTGTCAATTTCATAGATGAAGAAACTGAAATGGAAAATTATGAACTATATAGTATATAATATACTGCGCTGTACTATACTTTAAAGGAGAAAATAAGAAACCTAATTCCAATAGATTGGTATCTATTTATATAAACTCATCCAAATGCAGCCTGTGCCTTAACCAGCTGCTTGTAGGCTGATTGTCCAAACCCAGTCCAGGGCAGCAGCTGATGAACTACAGAAATTCCCCTAGTCCTTGTTGGACGGTAGGGTGCTAGCAGCTGCTTAAGTGGCAGACTGGCCACAGCTCCTTGATGTGATTCGACTTAGGTCGTCCGGCAAATTCAAGAGTAGAGAGAGGAAGACTTTCTAATGCCCTCACTGCCCATTTAAAGGTTGATGGCTGATTGCTTCATGGTCATTGGATTCATCAATGGTAAGATGCCCTAGAATTTTGCTACTTGAATTATGGTCCACGGACCAGCAGGATCAGCATCACCTGGGAACTTGCGATGATCTTGTGATCACATATCAGAGCCCACCCCAGACCTACTGACTCAGAATCTGCATTTTAATAAAATCCCCAGGTGATTTGCTTGAACATTTAATTTTTGAGAAACACTGCTCTAGGACAAAGAAAGATCAGCTCGAAAAGATTTGCCACTTGCTCTTTACTGTAGAGTTGTAAGAGTACTGTGAAAGGATTAATTATAACATGAAACAAATTTCCCTGGAATTATATTTTTGATCAGTATTTACTGAATTATAATTTAACACCCCAGATGCATCAAAACAACAATACTGTTCAGGTTTTTTTAAAAAAGAATACTCAGACAATTTTGAAAAAAATATTTCATGAGAGAATAAAAATAAGGCTAAATACTTTTAGTTGTGAACGTATTATATAAGAATATTTAAAGGTAAACATATTATCTGAGGAACCAAACATGATATATGCCAATCATTTTTACTTTGCATATTGACATGTTGATATGGAAAACGATAATTTCCTCTTTTTTTTTTTTTTTTTTTTGCGGTACACGGGCCTCTCACTGTTGTGGCCTCTCCCGTTGCGGAGCACAGGCCCCGGACGCTCAGGCTCAGCGGCCATGGCTCATGGCCCCAGCCGCTCCGCGGCATGTGGGATCTTCCCAGACCGGGGCACGAACCTGTGTCCCCTGCATCGGCAGGCGGACTCTCAACCACTGCGCCACCAGGGAAGCCCTCCCTCTCTTTTTAAGTAGTAACTGCAGTTTCTTGTTTTATATTTCTCTTTCTCTTCTAGGTGTATTTTAAGGATTTTTGTAATAAGGAGCTCATTTATAGGACAACTTTAATGAATGGGAGTTAGGTAGAATGCATTAAATATCAGTGGTGTTCTTTTTACTATCCTTTGTGCTCATATTTAAGAACAGATTCTTGTCAGTTTTCTCCAGAGAAAAATTATGATGTAATAGACAGTGCACACTGTTCATATCAAAACACAATTTTACTTGCATTTTGTAGCTTGCTTTAGCATTCTTTGAGAAAATGAATTTTCCCAGAAGACCTAATTGCCTTCTTATTAATGAGCCTGTAAGTGTGTTTTGTTATCCATTTACTATTCTAAATGTGTCTACTTTTGCTGGCTGTTTGAACAGTGAAGTCTCTGATTAAATCACGATTGCTCTATTTGTTTTTGCCATTCACTAGCGACTCAGAAAATACTGGCATAATGACATGGTTATGGCAGAAATTAATGAAAAACAAGAGATATAAATTAATATTAACCCATAATGGTTGTATTGTGATATCAGGAGATGGAGTTTGGGGCAGTGCACAGCAGAATTCTCTACATGTTTGATACTATAAGTGAATGTCTGCTTAACCTGTATTGTTTTAAATACACAAACTATAGTCACTGGATTAATGAATACAAATCAGGGACTTCCACATTTACTTGATTTAGACATTAGTGTTCAAAGGAAGAGGTTTAATTGTGGACAGATCAGTGTTAGAGAACTTAGTGATGGAGAGAAACTCTCAAAGGTACTTCCATACATCTTCAAGAACTTTAAAGTCTAAAGTCTCTGATTTGTTACCTTTTCTAGTTTTACACCAAATTCTTGCTGTTTGTACTAATTCTACTTGTATTCTTGTCAGCAAAAATTAGGTTCATTTATTCCCTCACACATTAGAGAGGACAGAGCAAAAAGCAGTTGCCCAGACAACAATAGGAACTGCCATTTACTGAGTGCCTACAACCTGCCGGGCCTTATGATCGGTGTTTTACGTAATTTAAAATCCTTTAAGATGAGCATCATTTCCATTTTGCAAACTGTGGCCTAGACAGGTTAAGTATTAACTTGCCTCAGGTGACAGTGTGAGGGACTAGTAGAGCCAAGATTCATTATTGAATATATACACAGATGTAGCAATAAGACAGTTTTTTGGTTACTTAGTGGCAGAAAATGCAGCCTAGACTGGTTGCAACAAAAGGGGAATTTATTGTCTCTCCTAACTAACAGTTCAGGTGGAGCCTTACTTAGGAGTTCACATAATTCCACTGGGGTGTGACCTTTCTCTGCCTGCTCAACTTAGCTTTGGTGTGCTCCAGAACTTCAGTCTTAGGCTTCTTGTAGAGGCCAGGTGCTTTCGGCAGCTTCCAGATTCTGGTCCTTTAGGAAAATGTGCACTATGTGCTGGGCACCTGAAAAGGCCCTGCGGTTCACTGGCCTTGGATTCGGTGAATCATATCTCTAGCTCCTGAGGGGAAGTAGGCTGATTGGCTTAGTTTACTAGCATTCTGGGTTCAGCCCTAGATCCCCCAACCAGGTCATGTGGACTGATGGGGACGAGGGGACTGTGGATGAAACTATCAGTTGTCAACAGATAGAGGGATAGGTTCTGGAAAAGCAGCCAAACCACAGTGTGGTTACTTGAGATAGAATTAAATAAGTCGTGAGCAGTGAAAGCAGAGAGGGGTGCACCTGTGTGTGTATTTATAATCCTTCTGAGCGGGGGTGAAAGGAGGTGGTGGGGAAAAGATAGGTGGAGCAGATAGTTCCCTGCTCCGGACCATGAGGTGGTAACTTCAGGAAGACGCGGTGGTCTGATCCTTAGAGTCTAAGGGGAAGGAGGTGAAGGAGGAAGAGAGGAAGGAGGCTGGCAGATTGTGGCAGGTTTGTTGTGTGCATTGCAGATCAGCTGATCATCATTTAGGGAGTGTTTCTTTTTTGGTCTTTAAGCCCCCTTTAAAGCATGCATTTTATTATTTTCATGGTTGTATTCTCTTTGCCTCAGTATTGAATAAGTCCAACATTAAAATTTGACAGAATTTTGAGTGTTAAAAGGGACCTTTGAAACAAATGCCTCTTAATTTGCTATAACTTGCCCAAAGTCATATAGCTTGAAAGAACTTGAGGTCAAACTTGAGATTTTGATTTATTTGGTCACTGTTATTAAAACATATGCATTGTTTGTGCTTAGTGGTTATTTATATAGATAGTTATTATTTAAGGTTTTAAAAAATTATTTTAGTTTGTACTCTGAAGTTCTAAAACCAGTGTTTCCAAAGGCAAACTTGACTTGACTGGCTTTGATTAGAATAGTATTCCAAGTATGAGGTGATAATAAGTTGTGTGTCTGTGAATGAAAGAGATCATTTTATTTATTTATTTATTTTTGGCCTCGCCGTGTGGCTTGCAGGATCTTAGTTCCCTGACCAGGGATCGAACCCGTGCCCCCTGCAATGGAAGCTCAGGGTCCTAACCACTGGACCACCAGGGAATTCCCAGAAAGAGACCATTTTAGATAATTGCTTGTTTTTTTCAGTTATCCTGCAGGATTTATTTACATATATATGTGCGTGAACAGGTGTTTGCGTGTATGCATTTGTGTGTTTTTAATAGATGCCAAAGGGTAAACTACCATAGTAAATGATGCTAATTGACACAGAGAAATAAAACCTAGTTAACTCTTCACTTTGGAAACAAATTTTGAAAAACTCAGGAGGTGAAGGTGAACTTGTTTATAGTTTTGATCTTCTCACCTCTTGCTGCCTGACTTTATAATGCATATCTGAAAACATGGGATGGTAGACAGAGTTGCTGTGAGAAGGTACTGAATAATGAATGAAGTGCAGAGAAGTAGCAGCTGTTTGCATAGCCTCCCCCTCTCACGGTGAGAGATTTATCTCCCCGGCCTGAGATAGGTGGCCTGCCGCTGGCTGTGCCTGAGGATCAGGCGCCCAAATGTGGCTGTGCCAGTTTAGACTAGAGTGTCCTCCCTTCTCTGGCCAGAGCAGCTGGCCTGGCACTTAGCTGGTGAAGGCAGTGGTTAGGGAGGAAGGTTGTTGACTGCTGTTTGTTCAGCATGCTTCCTTCTGTCACTGGAGGTTTGCTTTCACACACCTTTGTTATCTTAAAGAACTTAATGAATTATTATTTTCTTCTCTGTGTTGCCTGTTTTCTCTATGACTCTTTTTTTACCCCTTATTATTCCTTCATCAGGTGTGATTTCTGTGACTCCTGAATGGTGAAGTTTGTAATAATTTGCCTAACACCCTGCTTGTTTGAAGCAGAGTGCTGTATAGTCTTGATCCATTTTTGCCTCTTTATCTAAATTTGTATTTAAGTACTTAGGGAGTATATGAGGTGAAGGATTTAGCAGCGATCTGCTTCAGAGAGAGCAGAAGGATTCTTTGGATTCTTTGGAGGTCTGTGTACAGAGCATTTTAGTGCAGAGAGCATTGGGCTTCTGTAAGACTGTGTCCCACTCTTAGCTCTGTCACTTTCAGGCTCTGAGATTTGGAGTAATTCCTTTCTACTTGACCTTGATTTCCTTATCACTAAAATGGGAATATTACAATGAAGAGTCATTTTAATAGCTTCTCTAGTTACTCAATAGGACACTTTTAAAGGTAAAATGAGTAATATATGTGAAAGTATTTTTCTGATTGGAAAGTACCATAAAAATTAAATTTTGGGGGAGGGAATAGAAACTTGGATAATAAAGAAATTATTGTGTTGAAGGCACAAAATACATGGTGAAGAACGGAAATGAAAACAATAGATGCTTTGTATATTTGCATATCTAAGTTATGCATTGCCATCTAAGTTGTTTGCATATCTAAGCTTTTGGGGAAAGTGGTATGGAAAAGAAGAGTCAGTAAGATTCTTGTGAACAATGAGTAATTTTGTTATGTATCATAAAACTGAGCCCCCATTTTCACATATCCGTAAGTTTTACTCTTAGGTAAGTTTTCATATATATATGTAAGGTATATATGTATATGTAAGTTTCATATATGCATGTAAGTTTTACTCTCTTGTGTTCCAAAACATTTTTTGTACTTTCGCCAGATAGGTTAATAAAGATTATGTGATTATAAAATATTTATACTGATAATTTTTGAACATGTGTTTTAAGGACTGTGCTCATATATAGCAAGTTGTGTGTATAGTTTTTCTTCTTGAATATTTTCATGAAGAGAGAAAAAAATGCTCTTGCTTTCTGAGCTGGTTTGCCTAATTGGTGAGAGCACGATTTTAAGGTTTGCATCGATTTATTTACTCTTCCACTCCACAGTTCTTTGAGCGTCTACTATGTGTCAGTACTGTGGCATGCTGGTGGGCACAGATATGACTTTTGTGACAATTAAGCTGTGGTAACCTTCGCATAGCTCCGCATTTAGCAACTCACGGGTGAAGCCTGGATCTGTTTTGTGACTGGCCTTACCCCTGTGGCTTGGCAAGTCTCAAAGCCGAAGTCTGTCTCTCACAATTTGTGGGTCCACAGTGCAGTGTGTCAGCAGTCTTTCCATATCCTTGAGTCTACACATAAAAAACTAGAAGCTTACCAAAAAAGAAATATGCAGAGATATGCTGCAGTGATAGTAAAATTCCGCCAAGTGGAAATTCCCCAAAGTTGACTAATCGAAAGTGTAAACAAGTCGGGCAGAGGAGAGAGCACGTTTGTTTTCTGGAAGCTCACTTTTTCTCCCTTTTGAGGCAGGATGAGGAAGGTGGGGAGGCATCCTCACAGCGGACAGTGTATGTAAATATGTCTTCACAGCCTCAACCTTCTTGCTGAGAGGCCCTGGATTTTGGGCCGCAGATTCATACTGGCTGTGCCTGCAGCTGCTTATCAATGGCCGCTGGTGCCTCGACTCTGACCTGTCTCCTCTCTACTGCTTCAGGGGGGCGTGTTGTCCTGAGTAGTGGGCAGGCACTAGGGAGGGGATCCGGAGAGGCAGCTGGGAATGAGAGTGGACCTTGACCATCCCCCAAACTGCCCTTGCACCTGCATCCTGGAAGCGGAGCAAATTCTATTCCTGGCGCCTGGGTCAATCATTTTTAAGGGGAGCAACAGTACTGTCATTTCAATACACCTATTGCCCTACTAGGAAATGGAGATTCTTAACATCTGTATTAAAGGAGGCCCACAGGACTTGCAGTGGGTGAATTAAGGAGAAAAGTAATTTTGGAAATGTGTAAATTTTTTTGAAGCAAAATCAAAATTGCCAAATTACAAAGACCCAAGCTTCAAAAGTAGAAATTTAGAAAACTGTTTTAGTCGAGTCACTAACATTTTATGCCCATTTCATATTTAAGCAAAGGACAGTCAGAATATATAGCATAATATTTAATATCACAGACTTTGGAACCTGACTGCCAGATTGTGAATACTGGTTCCGACATTTCCTTGCTATGTGGCCCAACCACATTCCTTCAGTTTCCACATCTGGTAAAATGGGATGATTCAAGTACCTATCTCAGATGTTTGTTTTGAGGCATACTGAGTTAAAGTGCTTAAAAGAGTGCCTGGCACACTAATAAAATTCATCCACTTTAGTTTTTATTATTATCATCATCTTTTTGTTTTTGAGCAGAGAAATGTTTATTGCAGGGCCAAGGAAGGAGAATGGGCAGTTGGCCTTGGGGTTCATGCTCAAAACCCCAAACTCCCTGATGGTTTTCAGGGAGAAGTTTTTATAGGCAAAATTTGGGGTGAGGGCTGCAAGGTGCATGACTTTCTTCTGATTGGCTGGTGGTGAGGTAACAGTGCGGTGTTCCAGGAATCTTGTGCTCAGCCTGAAGTTAACATCCTTCACCTGGGTGGGGGGCCTTAGTTCCTGGTCTCAGGACTTAATGAAGCTCAGGTTCTTGATGTCTCATCACAGAAAGAATTCAGTGAGAGACAAAGTGATAGGTAAGAAGTGGATTTATTTAGAGAGACACACTCCATAGACAGAATGTGGGCCGTCTCAGAAGGTGAGAGGCCATCATCATCATTATTACTGGACTAAATTAAACAATGTTTGCAGAATATCCTGATCCCATGCTGTTATCTTTTAAAATTTGTGACTGCATTATCTTTTACTTTAAAATAAAACCAGCAGAGAATAGATAACAGGATGCCTGAAATAGATCAACTCATCTGCCGGTTAACAAAGACCACAGCAAGCACTATAAAGAATATAATTCAGTGTTTATGAAAACAATAGGCAAATTTACACTGATTCCTAGGAATCAGAATCTTAGAACGACAAAAACAAAACAAACCAAAAAACGCTATCAAGTGATGGGTGGGGGAGCTAGAGTGAATGTGTTCAAGTTTTTGGTGTAAAATACCTAAAACAATCTGTGGAAAATGCATTTAACATCTTTTAGGGAGCTTTCAGGAGGTGGGAAATTTGGGACGTTGGTGAAACAGCTTACCCCCTGGAGAGGTGTAATCTCAGTTAAAATATGAAAACTCTAATTCAGGAATAAGATTAAAATGAGAATTGACCAGAAAGTTAAGTGTGGTCTATACCACTTCAAGAGGTGTCCATCCCAGTGAGACTAGTGTCTTGTCTAGGAGCAGCACTCCGATTTAGAAATGAGATTATTAGAATTAAGCAGAGATAGGGAGGCTCCTTAGCTCCTAAAGAATGTTGTTTAATTTAAGGATATAGAAAAGGATATCTGTACTGCTTCATTTGCATTTGACACGTGGTAAGTAAATGCATTACTGGCATTTAGAATAGCCATTTACCTATGAATTTTAGATAACGTTTTTTTTGTTTTCTTTTTCTTTTTATTGATGTTTAGTCCTCCTTAGCCTTCGTAGTTTCAAATCCGTTTAAACCCCCAGGCTTTTTCAAGCCATTATCAACAGGGTAAAGCCCTTTTAGAATCCTACTGTATGGAGCCTGGGGCTGGTTGAACTTCTGACACCTGTTAGCTCACTTGCACAGTTGCCCTTTGGCCAGTCATTGCAGAGGAAAGCCTTCTAAACTTGAACAAGGATTTCATGTCCAGTTCAAGCTTTGGATTTCTTGTTCTCTTTCACCTTCTTACTGCATCTCTTCTAGTTTTAATTGAAATAAACTTCCCTTTTCCATGGGTTATATCTGTGAAAATGGTTGCTCTCCAGATATAATTAAACATTCTTGTCAGTTTTTTTTTTTTTAATCAGAGAAGCTATTTGTACTGCAGGCTTGAATCTTGCAGAACTAAGTGCTCTTATAATATTCAGTTTACCATAATAATGCAATTTTGTATCCTCACTGGATGCTCCTACTGACATGGGTCTTTGTGATTCTGGTGGTAGCAGGTGTCTTCATAAGCTCCTCTCCATTTACAAAGTACGTTTCTTAAAATGTTGTCATTTTGGTACACTGTATGACCAGGTTCATGCCTTAATAAAAAGGAGCATTAAAAAACAAACTTCTGGGCTTTCCCTGGTGGCACAGTGGTTAAGAATCCGCCTGACAATGCAGGGGACATGGGTTTGAGCCCTGGTCCGGGAAGATCCCACATGCAGCAGAGCAACTAAACCCGTGTGCCACAACTACTGAGCCTGTGCGCTAGAGCCCGCAAACCACAACTACTGAGCCCGTGAGCCACAACTACTGAAGCCCGTGCGCCTAGAGCCCCTGCTCCTCAACAAGAGAAGCCACCGCAATGAGAAGCCTGCCTACCGCAACAAGGAGTAGCCCCCCACTCGCCGCAACTAGAGAAAGCCCATGCACAACAATGAAGACCCAATGCAGCCAAAAATAAATAAATACATTTATTAAGATAAAAAACAAAACTTCTGTGGCACATGTAATCTTAAGTGAGTTGTTTTTTTTAAAAATTAATTAATAATTTATTTTTGGCTGCGTTGGGTCTTCGTTGCTGCGCGCGGGCTTTTCCAAGTTGCGACGGCGGGGGCGCTCCTCATTGCCCTGCATGGGCTTCTCACTGCACTGGCTTCTCTTGCTATGGAGCACTGGCTCCAGGTGCGTGGGCTTTAGTAGCTGTGGCTCGTGGGCTCTAGAGTGCAGGTTCAGTACTTGTGGCACAGGGGCCCAGCCACTCCACGGCATGTGGGATCTTCCCCAACCAGGGCTCGAACCTGTGTCCCCTGCATTGGCAGGAGGATTCTTAACCACTGAGCCACCAGGGAAGTCCCAGCACATGTAATCTTAAGTATAGATCCATTCAAAAAAGAGGATGTGTACCTTGACTGTTTGTTCTCTGCTCCAGAATCATGACCCAGTTATTTGGAAAGCCGACTGATCCTTATATATTTCATAACAAACATAAGGGATATTGAATCAGAAAAATACTGAGAATGACAAACCTATGTATAATAGGCCGTATACTTAAATATAATAATCTATACAGGAACTGTAAGTTCTAGTTAGTGTGGTTCAGACTGTGGCTTCCAGTCTTTTTGCATGAGAGAGTTGGACAAGCCCACAACCAGCTGCAGATATCTCTTGAAGGACCAGGTGCTCTGACTCCTTGCTCTTAAGGCAAAGTCTTAGATTTTGAGAGTGGATTGTGACCTTTCCTGGTCCATTCTTTTTTTTTTTCCTTTGGATGTTTATAACATCTTTATTCATAATTGCCAAGACTTGAAGCAACCAAGATGTTCTTCAGTAGGTGAATGGATAAATAAACGTGGGTACATTTAGACAATGAGATAATTATTTAGCACTAAAAAGAAATGAGCTATAAAACCGTGAAAAGACATGCATATTACGAAGTGAAAGAAGTCAATCTGAAAGTCTACATACTGTATAATTCCAACTATATAACATTCTGGAAAAGGCAAAACTATGGAAACAGTAAAAAGATGAATGGTTGTGGGGCAGTGGGGGAGGGGAGGGGTGAACAGGCAGAGCACAGAGGAGCTTTAAGGCAGTGAGACGATTCTGTATGATACTGCAGTGGTGGATACATGTCATTATACATTTGTCAAAACCCATAGAATGTACATCAAGAGTAAAGATGGCCTTTGGGTGATAATGAGGAGTCAATGTGGTTCGTCCCTTGTAACAAACACACCACGCTTGTGTGGGATGTGGAGAGTAGGGGAGGCTATGAGTGTGTGAGGAGAGGGGGTATATGGGGAAAAATATGTACATATATATTATAGCTTATACAAATGATAATCCACTTTTTAAAAAATGAATTTATTTATTTTTATTTTTGGCTGCATTGGGTCTTCGTTGCTGTGCTCGTGCTTTCTCTAGTTGCGGCGAGCGGAGGCTACTCTTTGTTGTGGTGTGCGGGCTTCTCATTGCCGTGGCTTCTCTTGTTGCAGAGCATGGGCTCTAGGTGCGCGGGCTCGGCAGTTGTGGCTCGTGGACTCTAGAGTGCAGGGTCAGTAGTTGTGGCACACAGGCTTAATTGCTCTGCGACATGTGGGATCTTCCTGGACCAGGACCATGCCCGCTGCATTGGCAGGCAGATTCTTAACCACTGTGATACCAGGGAAGCCCCAGTAATCCACTTTTAAGAGAGGAGAGATAAGAAAGAGGGAGCTACACAATCAAATATATTGGGTATGAATCTTAGTTTGCTAAATTTATTTTCCTTAAATCAAGTTAATTCTGACTCTAAGACTTCAGCCTTCCTACAGAAATCCATCTTGGGCACTGTTGGGCCCCTCCCCCTGATGCTGAAAGCTCAGCCTCTCTGTGCACCGGTGCCAAATCAAATCTTGGAGACGGAGTTTTGGGTGAAGTAGAAAAAGATAGCTTTATTGCTTGGCAGGCAAAGGGGGACACAGTGGGCTCCTGCCCTTGAAAACTATGTGTCCTCACCCAGGAGGATTTGATAAGGAATCTTGGGGTTTTTTTTTTGTTTTTTTGGACGCTTGGCATGTGGGATCGTAGTTCCCCGACCAGGGATCGAACCTGCGCCCCCTGTATTGGAAGCACAGAGTCTTAACCACTGGACCATCCGGCACACTCTTATCAGGAATGCAGATCCTAGGTGAGGCCTGGGAATTGCTTTGAGGGCTGTTGTTCACTCCTTTAGCTTAGGTGCAGGAATCCATAGGGCAGTGCTTTGGGTTTCCCACAAGTACATGCTGTTCAGTGAAGTATCTATTTAAGATCTTTCCTGGTCTCTTCACAGTTTGCAGTCAGGACAGTAATAGAGAGAAGCACTCTATCCAACCCCATCACTCGTTCATAATTACACCACAAGCTTCCCTGGTTGCCGACACATTTTAGAAAAGCATGTAATTTTATTAAGAGTGTCTCATGTTGCTTTCAAATATAGTCAAGTAAAGAGGAGGAGAGAAAGGAGGGGCAGGATGTCATATCAGCATTTATTTTTTCAGGTGCCAACGCCTGAAAGCGGTCAGAGTTTTCCTTTGAGGTGGAGACTTATAGTTGTTGACACCCTCATCTGTTGTTGTTGGGATTATGGCTAAACCAAGTGTTGTCTTTTATGTGAGCAATGACAAAAAGGATGTATCTATTCTGTACATTATGGCAATAGACTTAAACTTTAATGACAGCATGTCAAATATAATATTCTTTTGAGCTTGTTAAAGTAGGAGATACCAGTCTAAATTATTAGCACTTTCCTTTTAGCAATACCTTGTGGGGCAGGCAGCATTGTTATGTGCATTCATATGATAGCTTAAGATCCCTGTTAGAGGCTGGTGAGCTAGTGGCCTCTTGATTGTCCATTTTGTGCCAAGCAGTGTGTTTAGCCCAGAGGGCAAAAAGATGAAAAGGTTGACTAAGTTCCTATACTCAAGGACCTCACAGACTAGTTGGGATCTAGAAATATATAAGGTATAATTCAGAGTAGGGGGGTACTCTGAATGAGAGAGACATGGACCATCAGGACATGGGCAAAGGACACTCACTCGGGGGGTGATTAGTTAGGCCTTTCTGGATCAGAATGCCAACCATGGCAGAATTCCCAAGAACAGGCACACAATGCTCATGGAAAAATGAGGAAGTAATGGTGATGGTGGTAAATGTTTAATAATCAACTCTCAAAAAAAAAAAAAAAAAAGAACCCACCGAAATTCAAGTTTTAGCATTTGCCAACTTCCACCATGTAAATACTCCTGCCTATGGCTGATTTCAAATTACCAACGTCACTGACACAGAGTTGGGAAGAGGTGCATGGTAGCACACCACAGTATAGTGTTTGCACCATACAGACACAAGAGAAGGAAATAACCTCAAAACATAAATATAGTAATAGTAAAATAATTAGGAAGTGAAGAGTTTTGAGTTAATACCTCTGTTTTAAATATAATTTATTCAAATGTAAGTTTTTATAATTTATTTTTTAATGGCTGTGATTAACAACTGGCTCACAAAATTGCTGAAAATTTTAATAACTGACTGTCAGGTGCTGGTATAGGCTTGCTCAAGCGTACCACGCAGTGCATTATAATCTTGGATATGGGTGTGAGGGGCCCAGTGACGGAGTCCTCTTTAATTATGGGGCTTTTCTAGAACACTCTTTCCAAACAGCAGAATTTAGTGTGAGAAAGACTAAGTCCATATTGAAACCCATTAGTGAGGATTCGGTTATCAACAAGGTTTAGGTTCAGTGATATAAAATGCTGATGTCAGAGGCTTTGGAGCATCCACTGTAGAGCCTAATCTCGGGAAAAGTCCCAAGAAGACTGTGTTTCTGTTTAACTCAAGTTTCCTCACTGCCCAGGGTGAATGTCTTTGGTGGAAGTTGTTGGTGTCAGTAGTCAGGCTCTCCTTAAGAACAGTTAACGTAGAGCCCTGCTAAGTCTGCTTAAAGAGTAAGCTTGTCATTGCCTTTGAACTATGTGCATTTTCATGCTAAGCACCATCTTTGCCAGAATATTACACAGTAGGTAGTGGGTTTCCAGCCAATATAGCACAAAAATTATTATATAATCCTGGTAATAACACACTGCTTGTGGCCCACCCAGCATTTGTGTATTCAGAAATATTTGGAGAATAAATGTCAGTGACAGTGAATGTATTTGCATTACATTCTGCTTTACATTGCTTTGGTGGATTTTTTTCTTGATGCATATGAAATTAACACCTACAAAATCTACCTTTTTTATGTAAAGCATATATTTCTTATCTTAAATTTATTTGAGGTCTTGGTTTAATAATATTTTATATTATAAAATATAAATAATTTTATAAATAATATAAAAATCTTTATATTATTATGGAAAATACACTGAATTATGCAGTTGATAGCTAAAGTTACTTCGGTTCTTTTACTTGATTTAAACATTTTTTTTCATTATTTAATCTCTACCAGTGTCAAATACAAGTGAAATGTTTGCTTTAACACATGCTCTTTTATATTTATTTCTATAAGGCAAGAATATTCCATGTTCTAAAAAATGTCCTATAGGTTAAACCTGCTAAATGAAAATTCCTGTGCATGCCCGTATGCCTTTTTTAGGCTCTGCCCACAAAGAAGTTAGTGTCTAAAAGTAAGATATGCATATTTTAGAGTATATTGCAAGATTTTTTTTTTTGAAATTGGCAGATAGTGAATATGTTGTGTATGTGTGTTTTTTTTCTTTTTGATAGGAGGGTGTGTATGTGTGTGTGTATGTATGTGTTCATTGAGTTTTGCAATATGACAAAGTGCTGACAGTGCCCAAGTGACTTATTTTGGCAAAATGGATTTCTCTCTGTATATCTAATACAAAATCTTTCATCTCATATCTGGGGAAAATCTGTCTTCCCTCATATAAGACAATTTCAAGAAATTGGAAGCATTCCAAACTTTACAATTTGAAACTAATTCCATAACAAAATGTTTCCAGTCTAATCAAAACAAAATATAGATTTTAATTCTTCTCAATTAGTGGTCTCCCATTCTTGAAGAAACTAAGTGGGGAAAAAAAAGACAACTATTACTCAGTATTAACAAAACGTGTACAGGCATACCTCAGAGATGTTGTGTGTTTGGTTCCAAACCGCTGCAATAAAGTGAACTTCGAAATAGAGAGTCACACGAAGTTTTTGGTTTCCCAGTGCATATAAAACTTATGTTTACACTATACTGGAGTCTATTAAGTGTGCAATAGCAGTATGTCTAAGAAACAGTGTACATACCTTAATTAAAAAATACTTGATTGCTATAAAAACGCTAACCATTCTCTGAGCCTTCAGTGAGTTGTGGTAGTAACATCAAAGGTCACTGATCACAGATCACCGTAACAAGTATAATAATAATGAAAAAATTTGAAATATTGTGAGAAGTACCAAAATGTGACACAGCGACATGAAGTACGTAAATACTGTTGGAAAAATGGCGTTGAAAGACTTGCTCAACACAGGGTTGTCACAGACCTTCAAGTTGTAAAAAAACTCAATATATGCAAAGTGTAGTAAAGCGAGGTGCAGTAAAACAAGTTATGCCTGTAGTATGTAATTGAAACTTCTGTTTTCTGCGCTTACGTGGTTATAGAAAAGAGGCATATGTTCATATAAACTCTCAGGGATTTACTTTATAAAATCAATTTCTACTGTGTGACCTGGGATCAGTAGACTTTAAACTCAATCTCTTATCTTTATGCCTAGAATACTCTAGCAATTAATTGATATTCACAAAGATGACTGAATTAGCTGTATAATCAAAGATTTAATTATGCTAGGTATATTGTAATTCATAAGGCTGGAAAGCTTACCAAGAGTGGTCGCAGTGATTGAAATGAAAGACTCCCCCCACCCCTATTCTGATTTAATCACATGATTGTATTAGCTGGGACCACCCATTTTAGAGCATCTGTTTTTGAGAGACAACTTCCACGTTGCATTATTTTGTATCTCAACACTGTTTATTCAGCAGGGCCTGATAAAGATCTGTAATTCATTTCTCACTATATTTAGCCACTTTTTCACTGAAGCCTGATGACATGACACAACAATGATTTTACCTGAGCATCAGGATTTTACCTGATTCTGTGTCAGTAACTGAAGCCATTAGTGTATATTTCTCTGGGTTGTTTACATGTAATGTCTAGACTGTCATTTCAAGGGCAAAAAATATATCCTTTTTAATGTTTTATGTCCACTAACCTATGATGACGTTTACTTTTTTTTTTGCTGTACGCGGGCCTCTCACTGTTGTGGCCCCTCCCGTTGCGGAGCACAGGCTCCGGACGCACAGGCTCAGCGGCCATGGCTCACGGGCCCAGCTGCTCCGCGGCATGTGGGATCTTCCCGGACCGGGGCACAAACCCGTGTCCCCTGCATTGGCAGGCGGACTCTCAACCACTGCGCCACCAGGGAAGCCCGACGTTTATTTTTAGAAGTATTATTTTCAGTAACTAACATTTTAGGGTTTACTGGGTCCAGCACTGAGCTAAGAATTTTATAAGCCTCAGCTCAGTAGTTTCAAAATGCACGTGACCACCCATTTTGTGGATACCAAATTCAATTTAGTTGGTAGCAACCAGTTTTTAAAAAAATGAAATAGAAGAATATATATTAATAACAGCAATAATAAAAATAAGCATATATCTCATAGAAGAAGTATTGTTTCTTGAAACTTTGGTCTTTATTACATAGATTTATTTATCTTTATGTTTCTGTGTACTGAGTCACAATGTGAGACGAATTTTCCTCTGTGGCTCTGACCAAAAAAGTGGGAAAGCCTCTACACTTTTTTTCACATAATGCTTGCTACAATCCTATGAAGTAATCCTAGGTCTGTGATGTGTCCAAAGTCAACAGTTTATAAACTCCAAGGCCATTCTTTAGCTATTATGTTGTGGCACTTCTAGCAGATTACAAAGAGCACAGGTTTTGCTTAATTTGGCAAATCACTGATTTAACTTACCCAGGCCTCTTTCTTTACCCTCCATTGGGGAGAATGCTACCACCACCACCCTAACTCTTTACAGGCTTGTAAGGATCAAGTAAGGTAATTGATGTAAATATGCTCTTCTAACCTTAAAGGAGCTATACACAAAATAAGGTATTAGCAGTACAATAACTTGCTCTCTGCCTCTTCAGAGGCTTCATTGACTACCAGGTTTGACTAGAGATGGTTGGATTTAAGTGCCTTTTAAAGTATTTTTCAAACTCAGAAGTCTCCAATTCGTTGTTTCAAGAGTAGAGATCATTCCTGTCAAGCACTTTTATTAGTTTTTGTTTCTTGTATATGACAAGATGTTGTGAATAAAGTAGCTATGATTTTTATTTATATTTACTTTTCCTATTTTGGTGATACTCTTTACAAAACAACAGAAGGCAAATGTACTTTGGACACACCTGTACAAGCTCATTATCTACATTCGTCTTCAAATAAACCCGCATCTTGGTTTTAAAAGAAAAATAACACTGTGTAAATAAAACTTGATTTTCAACAAAAATTTGAAATACCAATGGTGATATTCAGTGGAACATCTAAAAAGTTCTAAATAAAAAGATATCCAAGATGTATAGAAAAACAACAGCAGTGGAACAGGAAGCAAACATAAAACCTCCAATTGATTATAAAACTTTTGAGTGGAGGTATTTTAATAAATACAAGTAGCCAGTAAAGTAGCTAGTTGTCTACTGCCTGTCTCCTCTCCTTCTGTCTCTCTTTCTTTTCTCTTTCACTCTTTCTCTTTCTCTCTCTCTCCCCCCAGTCATCTATCTTTCTATCTATGTGGCCATCTGGTATGTTTTTACTCCGTATTTATTCTGTGGCCTAATTTCAGATATAATGATAAAAACATGCATATTTTGCACTTTGTATGTCAGTATGGAATAAACTCATAATTCAGTATACATTCAGAGGCTTAGAGTTAGAATGTTATCGTCATTAAACAGATTTCTCAACATTTAGAGGAACACGCAGTTATCTGGACAGAGGAGCATTGATGCCTCTCTTCTCCAACAGCTTCTGAGTCTAGTCTTAACTAAAAGCACAGGAGGATATTGGGATGCAAATTAAGTAGAGGCAGGCTCTTTGCCCAGTGTTGTTTATTGAGCTGAGTAAATGTCTCACGAGTGGGTTGGAGGGAGGTGGTTAGTTTAAGTGGGCAGGAAGAGCCCCCATACTCCAAGTGCTGAGATTTCTCAAAGAGATACCCCAAATGTGGATTCCTGGGCCCCTGCAGGGAGGGACAGGCCTTCCGGAATTGTCCTTAGATTGGAAGTTAGCATCCTTCGAATGCAAGTGTGGCTGTGATTTATCTTTTTAACAACTTGAGAAAAAAAAGTGTTAAGGAAATAAGATAACTACAGTTTCAGGGGATTTATTTACAGTTCCTAAGAGAACTAATTGTTTTACTTCTTCACACTTCAGATATAAACAGTATGCTAATAGCAAAGCACCCATACCTATTCATGAGAAAAATCCTCTAGAGGACTTAATGTTAGTCAACATGTTATAAAACACTTACTGTTAGAAACAGTACTTCGAAGTAAAAAAAATTTTTTCTTTTAAAGTATTCAGCAATTCAAAATTTAAAATGATTCACAGCATCACCTCACACCACCTTCAATTAATGAGATTTTACTGTTTTTGTGTTAGTTAGATCTGACAGAAAGGGAGGGGAAAAAACCCTTCTGATAAGTGATAATCACTTAAACTTTGGATCTAAACTAAGAGCACAGGGCTTCTCAAAATATGCATGAATTAATACTGGGAGAGAATGTGTAAGAGTGATGGAATAATGAGAAATAAAGGAGGGGAAATGGGAAGGATTCAGTCAAAACAAGAAAGCCAAAGTATTTAAGTGTACGACTCTCATTTTTGGTTAAGTGTGAAATTTTACATTTACTCATTTCAAAGCAAGATAAAAATCTCAAGTATTTAGAGTTAATTTTATTTCTGTCTACTTTGTTAAAAGTTTTATTTTTTCAGCGTATAGCCAGGGATAATTAAGTTAAAAATATTTAAAAAGAGAGTTTAACGTTATTCATTCCCTCATTCCTTGGCAGCTTAAAACTATTATATTAAGATTAGTGTTCTGTTACTGATTAGCACTTGAATGTTTATTTTATACCTCTGAAGTGAAAATTTACTTCACTGCTGGCAGTGTAGAATACAGGCATCTCCAATGTTGACAATTACCATAAGGCAGTTTTATAAGTGATTAGTCCCATGCTGTTGTGTGTGTGGAAGGGTTATGGCATAGGGTTATTTTGTTATCCTTTTCGGATATTATCCCTTTTAGTTTATAAGTAATCTAATGTTTGTTACCTGTTATGTTTTACTGATTCCAGAGGCCCTCTGGCCTTCTTTAGTTTACTGTGATGCCAAGCATTATAAACATATTTTGAGTAAAAATTTCTGAGGGAAAACTATCCTCTTTTCTGTTTATAAAGAATTTTATCATAAAATGAGAGCAGTTCCACAAACCGCACCTGAAAATGTCACATCACATCATCGTTAGTTCATTATCATACCTTGTGTAACATTTATTTAGAAGAAGAGTTGGTTTATACGATGTTTGTTTGTTTAGAAGATAATGAATTTCACTGGATAATAATTTTTTTTTTTTTTTTTTTTTGCGGTACGCGGGCCTCTCACTGTTGTGGCCTCTCCCATTGCGGAGCACAGGCTCCAGACGCTGAGGCTCAGCGGCCATGGCTCACGGGCCCAGCCGCTCCACGGCATGTGGGATCTTCCCGGACCGGGGCACGAACCCGTGTCTCCTGCATCGGCAGGCGGACTTTCAACCACTGTGCCACCAGGGAAGCCCGATGATAATATTTTTAAAGGCTGTGTATGTTGTTATTAATGGTCAAGCTAAAGGAAGTGACCTTATTTTAAATATTGCTGTCTTTAGGATCTTCTAGGACAAGGCCATGTACAGATTAAATCTGGACCTCGTCTCAAAATCCCAGATCCTAAATTAAATTTAAGTTATTTCATTTTGACTTAATATTTTATATTAAAAATAGTCATTTATTAAATACTACTATATGTATAGCATTTAGATAGAAACTGTCAAGATATAAAGTATATGATAAATTCCTTACTAGATGAAGTATATAACAATCATAGGAAGAATTTTATAATTAATATTATTTGTTTTTCACTTTACTGCAGGACAGGATTTTATGACTAGCTCCCTCTCTTTTTCTTTTTTTTTTTTTTTTTTGCCGTACGCGGGCCTCTCACTGCTGTGGCCTCTCCTGTTGCAGAGCGCAGGCTCCAGACGCGCAGGCTCAGCGGCCATGGCTCACGGGCCCAGCCGCTCCGCGGCATGTGGGATCTTCCCGAACCAGGGCACGAACCCATGTCCCCTGCACCGGCAGGCGGACTCCCAACCACTGCGCCACCAGGGAAGCCCGACTAGCTCCCTCTCTGTCTAACCTACTTTTCAACCTCAAGATTTAAGAAATTGTTTTTTTCCAGCTATCACATTGCTGTAATCTAAGATCAGACTTCCTCATTAGGCCATATATGGTTAAGTGTGGTTAGAAATGCCATATATGCCATATAGCATATGATCTCTTACATCATGGACCCTTCCTCATGGTCCTTAAAGTCTAGGGTAGACTGATGTTAAACAGATACTTATACATAATTAAGTAATGATAAGGTTGTAAAGTTCTATAAAGAAATGTAGGGAGAAATATAAAGAGAAGTTCTCTCAGGAAGATTACCCTTGCCTTGAAGTCATTGAGAACCCAAGAGTGAACAGGAATTCTTGACTTGAAGAAAGCTGGGCAGAAGATACCAAGCAAAGAGCACAGCCTGCATGAAGGCATGAAGACTGGAGACAAGGTGGTATTTTGTAGCAACTGACAAAAACCGACCGTGGTTGGAGAGGAGACTGTGAAGAGGAGCTTGGCTATAAGTAATTGTGAGGATTTTGTTATAAGGAAAAAGGGGAACCAAAGTGGGCGAAAGACATCATCTGATTTTCATTTTATAAGGATCACTCTGAGAACAGTGTGAAAAATGGTTTGGATAAGGGCATGTGGATTTGGGGGAGACCAGTTAGGAGGACATCCTGGTAATCTCAGGGATGATAGTGGTCTGGATGAGGGTAGGGTGAGAGAACGGACAGGTAAGAGAGGTATTTTGAAGGTAAGAACGATAGAGCTTACTGATAGATTTGTGGGGATTTAGAGGGAAGGATGAGAGATGCTGCCTAGCACCTTGTTTAAACTGTAACATTTACCAAGATAGAGAACATGAAAGTTGGGTGTTTTGGACCTTTGCCTCTCTAAGAATTTAAAAACAAATTTGCATGTTACTTTTCCCCTGCTTGATTCTATTTTAGGCATCATGACTGAATATTCTTACTTTTCAAAATTGTTTCTCTTTCTACTGTGGTTTAAGGGATATGTGTAAATATATGTACGTGTGTGTCTGTTGAAAACTTAGTCATTGAAAATTACCCATTTCAGTTCCAAACAACTGGTTCCTTATCCTCGGGCACCTTTCTGTATTGATTCTCTCTCCTTTATACTTTAGCTTCCTTGAGTGATAACCTTTCCTCTTTTTGAAGTTCTTCCCCTGTTACCTTTCTCTTCTTTAGAGTATATATAAATACATATATCTGTATATGTATGCCCCAACCCTTACATATATACACAGTTTCTTTTAGATTGCATGGAGTTGGTGTGTAATAAGATATGGAGGAAGGAAGAACACTTTAAAAAAATTGCTTTCTTTAATGACTTGTCTTAGAAAATGGACACATACAAGAACTGAGAATCTTTCTTTTCTTTTCTTTTTTTTTGGAAAATAGCAAAGATTTTACCATTTGGCTGCTTACTAAAGTCAGAAAAATAGGAGTTCAACTCTTATTTTTCCCCACATACTTTGAGGGCATTATGACAATTTTAATGTGAATTGTAAAGTGTAGGAGGTACACTCTAATTCCCTTTCATGCACATAAATCAAGTTTCAGGCTCTTTCGGAAATGTTTACTGGAAAACATCATGGGCAGACTTTAAAATGCTTTTGGATTGCATGATGGCATGGTGCCCCTTCGGTTGAAGGCTTGTAATATTTTATTTTCTTTCCCAAAGAGTCAAGATAAATCCTGTAAACGTTTTTTTCTTGTTTTGTTGTTTCTGTTGTACCACTGTGTTTGGCTCAGCTTTTACCCCCCAGGAAACAAGTGTTTTCTTACTTTGGGGCTCCTACTGAGTCCTCCAGCTGTTGGGCAGCGGTTTCAAAGCTGTTCTTTATTTACACACTGTAATTCTGGTTGGTCAGAAAACTTCCTAAGTCTTGTCTGAAGTATAATAATACGAATTGTAAGAGATGTATTTTGAAGGGAAAATCTTTGTCAAAACTTACCAGAATGTAGCTTATTTTATTATTTAACATAACACCTGATTTAATTAAATTATTATATGCTTTTAAAAAACTGGTCATGATGAACTTCAGCATAAGACCTAGTCTGCAAAACCTCACGCAAATTCATGAATAGCCAGTTAGTAACAGCAAATGTGTTAAGCCATGAGTGTATGCTAGGCACTGTGTTGGGGTCTGTTTAGACTTTGCCCTCCAGGAACTTCAGTCTGTTGAGAGAAATGGACTTGTTGAGAAACGTTCTAACTCACTTAGGAATGAAATGCTGAGAGAGGACAGACTGGGGAAAAACTGGCTGTCCCTGGAAAAGCCGAGAAAAGCAGCACAAAGGAGGGAACAGTTGTGTTAAGTCTTACCCTTGGAGTTTCCAGATGAAGAACAGGGGAGTGGCTTACATATTTACAGCGTACCAGTATGATAAATTCTATAATAGTGTTAGGTTTTGGCATTGTGGGAACACACTGAAGAGCCAGATTACTGAATTGGGGGTGGTTGGAAGGAGTTTACCTAGTAACTGATAGCAGCTTTGAGATCTAAAGACGTGCAGGAATGAGAAGGGTAAGAGACAGCCAAGGAGGATTTTCTAGGTAGAGAGAGTAGCCTGTGAAGGGCCCAGAAAGAAAGCAGTAAGAACTGGTACTGGTGTCTTTGAAGACACTAGAGGCGAAAGTGGCAATTTGTTGGGGCTAGATTGGAAAACCCTTGGGTCTTGTGCCACGGAGTGTCGACTTTTATCTTGGAGACAACCTGATGATATTGAAGGGTTTTAGGCAGGGGAGCAATAGGATCAGACTTCCACAATCAGAAGATTATGTTAAATTCATTTAAAAAATTAGGAACATTGGTGAATCAATTCCCAGGGGAAGCTTCATCACCTAGAACTCTTCCTGCCTTAATGCTTGGGCTCTTAGTTACCTAGCAGCCTCACTTAGCTTTTAGCATCCTTTGCTTGTGGTAATTTTTGCTACCCTTGTCCTTTCTGCTATCAACCATTTTCTTCTGCACCTGTCATGTTTGTGGTACACAGAGCCCTGACCAGGATCATGAAGGGGAAAAAGTAAAGATAAGATAAAAAATTATATATTAACGTAAGCCTAATATTTAAGTTGGTGGTAGATTTTGGTGTTCGTATGAGTACTTGAGTCTGTCTAAATTAATCTGACGTTCTCATCACTGTTTTCCAGCTTGGGAATTGACCTCAGGTAAAATAATTGGAAATTATTGGTATAACTCAAACTACAGTACAGCTGTTGAGTGTGGATACAGGGGAGCCAGGCTGCTTTTGTCTGCTTCCTCATAAACATTCTTTCCGCATTCTTTATCAGTACATAATCCTGAGACACAAAAAGCCTTTGTGTCCCACTGGGAATGTGAGAAATTCAAACCTATATATTGGTTTTGCTCCTGGTTAGGAACTACTAACATTTCTATATTAACCACCCTGGTTTTGAATTGAGATAAATGTTTCCAGCAAGTGTGTCCTACATTTTCCCCGAAGATATCACCATTCCCATACAAGACATTTTAAAGACAGATTACTAATGTCTGTTTTCATCCACCTGATGCTGTGATTTGTGGGTACTTGTTAGAAATATAAATTTAATGGAACTTAGCCTAATAGTGAGCACTTATATAGCACTTCCCATGTGCCAGACACCTTATGTAAATTAACACATTTAATCTTCACTACGTCATCTGAGGGTAGGTATTATTGTTATACACTCTCAGGAACTGAATTGTGATCCTCTTCCCCCCCCTCAATTTTGCATATGAGGAAATGGAGGCACGGAGATATTAAGCAACTGGCTCAAGGTCATACAGCTAGAAAATGACCAAGTCAGGAATCACACCTGGAAAGTGTGATTATTTAATCAATGTTGTTAACCACTACGCTGTACTGGTTCTCATGTGGGCCTGGGTTGTGTGACTACACACTGCCTCTGGCATTTTCCCTTCCCTCCTTTCCTCTGCCCACCTCTTTGCTTTCTAGTGCACAGTATCCATGGCGTGTTCACTTTGGGCTGTACTGTACAGGAATGATATATCTGTAGAATCCCTTATTTTTATCATGGTTAGTAATTTGCGTGGCTCAAATAATTTCATGGTTCAGAATGAGCAGGGTCAGCAAACACTGTTGAAATTTTTCTTGTCATGCATTAACTTCTCAAATGATAGCAAAACTCACCTTCATTTTTTCCCAGCATTCGTCTCATTATTTCTGTTACAGGATGCTTTCGTAGTATATCCCTGATTGCCATCTTTTGGAAAGGAATTTCTGGGAAAGGACAGGAAGAGGGAAAGGGAGAAATTAGAGAAAAATTTGTTAGAATTAAAGTGTCCATGTTGGGACTTCCCTGGTGGTGCAGTGGTTAAGAATCCGCCTGCCAATGCAGGGGACATGGGTTCGAGCCCTGGTCCAGGAAGATCCCACATGCCTCGGAACAACTAAGCCCCTGCACCACAACTACTGAGCCTGTGCTCTAGAGCCCGCGAGCCACAACTGTTGAGCCCGAGTGCCACAACTACTGAAGCCCGTGCGCCTAGAGCCCGTGCTCCACAACAAGAGAAGCCACTGCAATGAGAAGCCTGCACACCGCAATGAAGAGTAGCCCCTGCTCGCCCCAACTAGAGAAAGCCCACACATAGCAATGAAGACCCAGCACAGCCAAAAATAAATAAATAAATAAATTTATTAAAAAAAAAAAAAGTGTCCATGTTAATGCCCAAGACTGGTCTAACTGATGGATTGAGCGCTTTTTAATTATTTTAAAGTACGTTTAATATGTTGTATGTTTTAAAATGGTCTTTAAAATATGATAGTGTTTTTGGTAGATATTTACTTATACCTCATTAGACCTAAAGAAATGGTGCAGTTGTAAAAATGCTGTGACCATTGAGGGTAGGTACACTGTGGGATCTTGCCTGAAAATACATACAGAATGGATTACATACATAGCTACATTGGGATTGGTCTGGGAAATAATTATTTCTGAGCTTATTAACCATTTCCCATGCATTTGCAAATGTGTAGGTTGTATAGGAAAGCAAAACGTATAAATGAATACTTGGACTCTTGTCCTGGTCTTTCTTTTAAGATGTAAGTAAAGGGAGACTACTTTATGTACTTTGTCAGGTGTCTTTCATATAAATAAAATTTGATACAGATATTTAGACACAGATGAAAATAATTATACTGTAGTGATTAGTGTTAAGATTTTATATTTTACTTAATTTTATATGATTGACTATTACATGATAAGCATAGTTTAGTTTCTGAAATCATGTTACTGTCACTTCACTTTTTATTATGATTGGAAGAAACAAGAGAAGGTATTATGCTTTACTTTAAGTGTGAAACTTTAAACATAAACTGCCTTAGAATGATTTATGAAGTGGTTTTTTTTCTATCATGGAATCACTTTGTTATCGCTGTATTTCTGTGTATAATTTCAGTAGAAAATATATTTTATTTTCAAAATAAGATACTTGTCTTTATAAAATAGTTACCTTATTTAATACCTGAATGTACCCTCCTCAATTTATGTCACTGAAATTGGTTGCTGTGGAAATATTTTCAAAACACTAGGCTTATGATTTGTGGAAAGTATATTAGAGAATCATGTGAATTGTTTTTTTTTTAAGTATGCTCTTTTCTGAAGCCTAGTCACAATAAAAATAAAAGGATGTAATTTATGAGAAAAAGAAATTATTTTCATATACAGTAGATTTTTTTCTTTCTCATTAGAGATCAGTGACTTTATGTCAATGCAAATTTTTTTTTTTTATGTCTCTAAGCTTGGTCTAATTTTAAACCATTTTATTTGCCAGTGAAAGATGAAAGAAAGTAATTATTGCATGTTTCATTATAGATGAAATTCAGTTTTAAGAATTCTAATCAGATTTTAAAGAATTAAATGACATTTAAATTTATTTATTGAAAAACTTCAATACCACTGTAACAATGTAAGTATAACGATTTTCTTCCTGAACGACATTCCCTCAATACTCACTCCCAGAAATGCTAAATCTGGGCTACTTACTGGCAAAACTAACTGTAAATAGTTTTTTTTTTTTTCCTCTGCATTCTAGCAATTTTAACATGGAATTATCTAACAGGCCTCTGATACACCAATTCCAATGTGCGTTTTTTTTTTTCTTTTTTCAGCACCACCAAGCAATTAACTAAGTTCTGACACTGTTTACCTGGAGATAACATCAGACTCCACAGGTTAAGGGCTCAGCCCTGTAAGGCTATCCCTTCTCCTTCAGATGCTAGTCGCAAGTCCAGGTTGTCACCTGTGCTTCTGATAGACTATCGATCGGTGGTTCCCACAGCGTCCTCCTTGGCTTTAATTAATTTGCTAGAGTGGCTACAGAACTCAGAGAAACATCTTACTTACTAGATCACCGGTTTATTAAAAAAGGATATAATTCAGGAACAGCCAGATGGAAGAGATGCACATGGCAAGGGATAGGGAAAGGGCTCAGGGCTTCCATGCCCTCTCCAGGCACCGCACTCCCACCAAATCTTCATGTTTTCAACCAACCCAGCAGCTCTCTGAACCCAGTTCTTTTGGGTTTTTATGGAGGCTTCATTACAGAGGCAAGATTGATTAAATAATTGGTCCTTGGCCATAGAGTTAACCTCCAGCCTCTCTTCCCTCCCCAGAGGTGTTTTGTGTTGTGAGGGGGTGGGACTGAAAAGTTCCAACCCTCCAATCACGTGATGGGTTCCCCTGGCAACCAGCCCCCTTCTCTAGGTACTTTTCAAAGGTCATCGCATTAACATGAACTCAGGTGTGGTTGAAAGGGATTTGTTATGAATATCAAGACCTTTATTGCTCTTTTCACTTAGGAAATGCCAAGTGTTTTAGGAGCTCTGTGCTAGAAACAGGACTGAAGACCAACATATATTTCATATTATAAATCACAGTATCACGGTGCTCAACATGGAAGGTGAGGTGGAACCCTTGTTTCAAGGATAATTATGTGCTGTTATTTAGGTTCCAAATATTATATTATTTTGGGTCCTAGAGTAGGCAACTGTGGTTTGTGGATGCCCAGCATCTGTTCTGCATTCTGAGAGCAGCATCCAGATTTTGCGTTGTGAAAGTACACCTCCTCATTGTATGCAGTCTTGGAGGAACTTTTAGTCAGGGTGTCCTTTATCCAGAGGTGGATAGCTGAGACACATTAGGAAGATAAGCATCTTACCCTAGGATTTCTTAAAGTGAGACAAGAAAGTCATTTGCTAACAGGTGGTGAATTTGTAAGATTTAAAATGTTAGAGCTCATAGCATCCATCTTTCCTGCCTTGTGGAGAAAGCAGTAGAAGAGTATTAGAGGAACTGAAGATTTCCCACCCTGTTAAAAATCCCTGGTTCCGACTATTAAAACCAAGGCAACAGGCTCCAAATGGAGTTGCTTATTCTAAGCCTCAGGTCACCAAACCAAGATTTAATTACAGTTTTATCTCCCAGAAGTGGAATCTTAAACCAGTCAATCAGGAATCACCTGATCAGCTCTAATTAGGTAATCTGCCTAATAGGCCCTAAGGAAAGTAATATTGCAATAACCATTCCACTTTCTAGCCTAATATTCTTTGTTCTTGCTAGGAACTATGAAAGTCTTTCATTTTGTACAGCAGCTTGGAGCTGCTACCTATCTGCTAGATTGGGTGCTGCTGATTTGTGAATTGTTGAATAAAGTCAATAAGATCTTTAAAATTTACCAGTTGAATTTTGTTTTTTAACTCAACTATTTATGAGAACTAGCTTTTTCGTTGCATATCTTATGGTTTATTATTCAACACTTCCTTTGATTCCACAAGTCAATACATTTCTCCTTTTGCCTAAGCTAATTTGAGTTCACTTTCTGTCACTTATGACCAAACTCATAATCAAATTGTTTTTTTCTGTGTTCATATTTCTTTTAAAATTTATTTATTTATTTGTTTGTTTGTTTATTTATTTATTTATGGCTGTCTTGGGTCTATTGCTGCACGCGGACTTTCTCTAGTTGCAGCAAGTGGGGGCTACTCTTCATTGCGGTGCACGGGCTTCTCATTGTGGTGGCTTCTCTTGTTGTGGAACACGGGCTCTAGGCCTGCGGGCTTCAGTAGTTGTGGCTCGTGGGCTCTAGAGCGCAGGCTCAGTAGTTGTGGTGCACGGGCTTAATTGCTCCGTGGCATGTGGGGTCTTCGTGGACCAGGGCTCAAACCCGTGTCCCCTGCATTGCAGGCGGATCCTTAACCACTCTGCCACCAGGGAAGCTGTCTGTGTTCATGTTTTATCTCTTTTGTAATGCATAAATTATTGTCAATAGTTATAATCACAGCACGGATACAATTTTGTTTTAAGGTTTTTTTCCCAGTTAATACATCTAATAACGCATTTTTTCCCCTAAATATTTTCTTTGTATTTGTCAGAAAAACCTGTATGATACATGAATTCTTACTATAATTTGTCATTTAATCTATGTTAAGTATTTGGGTTTCTTTTCACACCTTAAAAATGTTTTTTTCAATGAAAAATAACAAGGAACTTTGTACATTTTTAGTAGTGTTCCCTGGGTTAATTTCTAAACGCTTGATTATTGAAAAAAAGATGAGACTATTTTATTTATTTATTTTTTTGCGGTACGTGGGCCTCTCACTGTTGTGGCCTCTCCTGTTGCGGAGCACAGGCTCCCGACGCGCAGGCTCAGCCGCTATGGCTCACGGGCCTAGTTGCTCCACGGCATGTGGGATCTTTTCAGACCGGGGCACGAACCCGTGTCCGCTGCATCGGCAGGCGGACTCTCAACCACTGCACCACCGGGGAAGCCCAGATAAGACTCTTTTAAAATGTTTAATTCCATATTGGATTCCTGAATGGATATTCCACATCTGTATTGACAATAGCAATATATGTTTCCACCATTTACCTATAATTGTACCAGCTTTGTTTATTGTAATTTCTAAAAATTAACACATTTTAATATGTTCTGTTTTTAATTACTTATCAAATCCTATGTAGTTTTTGTTTAGACCATATGATCTCTCCCTTCCTTATAATATTTTATTGCTTTCACCCTATTTCAGTCCTTTATCAATTTACTCATGTATTATTGGAATAAATCCCTAGCTAACATTTAATGTATCCAGCCTCTCCCATTGTGACTCATATTTTATCTACATCACCTATTAAGTGCATCACCTTGAGCAAATATTAAATTCTCAATTCACTAATCTAGATGGGGCTAACAATGGTACCTATCTTAGAATGGTATAATGCATGTAGAATACTTAGCACTGTATCTGGCACATAGGATGTAAGTTAATTATGAGAAATATATGCTTCCCTTGAAATCATTAGAATTTGCCTAATCTAGGGAATTTTTCTTTGCTGACTTGTAACTGGTTTCATTACCCCTAGGAGTATCTTTTCTCTTATAGGCAGGATCCTTACGTAACTCCTTTCCCTTTTTTGGGTACACGTGGTTCACAGTTATTTGGAAGATAAAGATTATTGATAAAGAGAATATAGATATGAGACAAGTATTAAATTTTTAGAATGCTTAAATTCTAATAGTCTGACAGAGTCCTTATTCACATTAGGTATTCTCTGTTCCCAAAGAAATGTTGGCTTTAGAGAGAAAACCAAATGTGTGGTACAGCAGTGTTACAGTTGGGGGGCAGGCACTTAATGATTTTTGTCACAGAATTCAGAATAATGAAAGAGCATGGACTCTGGAGACAAAATAAAAATGAATACAAATCCTCTGCCAGTCGCTATCTAAAGTTACATTAGTTAAACCATTGTTTGACTTCTCCTTGGTCCAAAATGGGGATAAAAAAGCCTCTATTACAAAGATTAAATGAAAAACTGTTAGCTAGGTTTTCTTCAAAGTATGTTTAACACTCAACTGCTGATTATTCTTCATTCCTAGAAGGTATTTTGCATTCTTGCTTTTCTGATTATTGTTAACTTGTTCTTTAATAACATGTTTCTAGCAGGAGCACCATTCTGTTTCTTCTTGGACCCTGTCAGCTTTCCTCCTCTGCTTCTACATCCTCTCTGTGGCTATTACATCCAATCTTGGTCCCCGTGGAAGATCTCCTTCCAATTGCTATCAATACATGGTATTTCCCTTTGTTCACTAGCATCCCTGTGACAGCAACTGTAGCCCAAATAGTTCCCTTTTCTTTTCTTGCCTTTTCCTCCTTCTTTTGCTTCACTTCATTTTATTTATTATAGCAACACACATGAGTTATCTCTGTGTGTCTTCTCCACGAACGGGACTTTGTATTTAAGGTGTACAACATGATGATTTGATACACATAATACATAGTGAAATGACTACTACAATCAAACTAATTAGCATGTCATTTCCTCAATAGTTGCCATTTTTTATGTGTGTAATGGGTGTACCTGAGATCTACTCTCTTAGCATATTGCAGTGTTCAGTACGGTATTAAGTATAATCATCTGTATGTATTTTCTTTTTTTAATTTATTTTATTTATTTTTGGTTGCTTTTGGTCTTCGTTGCTGCATGCGGGCTTTTTCTAGTTGCAGACAGCGGGGGCTATGCTTCATTGTGGTGTGCATGCTTCTTATTGCGGTGGCTTCTCTTGTTGTGGAGTACAGGCTCTAGGCGCGTGGCTTCAGTAGTTGTGGCTCACCGGCTCTAGAGCGCAGGCTCAGTAGTTGTGGCTCACGGGCCTAGTTGCTCCGTGAAATGTGGGATCTTCCCGGACCAGGGCTCAAACCCGTGTCCCCTGCATTGGCAGGCAGATCCTTAACCACTGCACCACCAGGGAAGTCCCTGTATGCATTTTCAACGAATGAATTGTTAGATAAAGCATTTTAATGATACTGATCTTTATAAGATCACATTAGTATCGGGTGTTAGGCAAGTTTTCTCCTTTCCACTTTATTTTTCCTCCAGTGAAGGGAATTGTTAGAAATTTGATGGTGGCATAACTGAGTGAAGACTTAATAGCACAAGCACTGGTTTCTTGCCTAGAACCTGACAATAAATCTGTAATGTGTGCTATTATAAACAATTGTTCTGTATTTAGAATGCCATTATTTTTTAAAATGTCATCATGGGTTGATTGCAACAAAGCCAAAGAATACTACTAGGTACTTCTGATAATTTTCCTAATCGTATAGTTGAATTGTAATTATATAGCTTGTATTTATTTGTGGGTAGCATTAAAACTTCACATAATTGAGGTTGTTACATGTAGATCATTTTTATTGTGGGTTCAGAGACTTCATTCTAATGCTTTGAATCCTATGAACATCCTGTTGAGATTGTCTGCTAGCTAAAATGGAAATTTAATTTTTATGGGGTTAGTGTGTGTTTTGAAGCAAATTAAAATTACAACAGTTAGGGTTGTGGATTTGATTTGTATTTTTTTTTTAATTTATTTATTTTTATTTATTTTTGGCTGCGTTGGGTCTTCGTTGCTGTGTGCAGGCTTTCTCCAGTTGCGGTGAGTGGCGGCTACTCTTTGTTGTGGTGCGTGGGCTTCTCATTGCGGTGGCTTCTCTTGTTGCGGAGCACGGGCTCTAGGCACACGGGCTTCATTAGTTGTGGCATGTGGGCTTCAGTAGTTGTGGCTCGCGGGCTCTAGAGAGCAGGCTCAGTCACTGTGGCTCACAGGCTTAGTTGCTCTGCGGCATGTGGCATCTTCCCGGACCAGGGCTTGAACCCGTGTCCCCTGCATTGGCAGGCAGATTCTTAACCACTGTGCCACCAGGGAAGCCCTGATCTGTATTTCCTGAAAGGAAGGAACGATTGAGTTTTAAAACGTGATTTGATTTGAACAAACTCTGCTAAATAAATTTATTTTTGAGGACACTATTTGTAGAAAAAATATAGATGGGGATAATTTTCCGTTGCCTCTTTCTGCATTACTGAAGTATAACTCAGTATTTTCTTAACATTTTGTTTTTTAAATAGAGCATTACCAAAAGTCATTTACAAATGACTTATTTGCATTTTAAAAGTTTACTTTATAAAGGATTACTCAGGAAATATTTTCTTCCCTAGTTTACTTCTGACCCTGGGAACAAATAGTCTTATCATTTGATAACTGGCTCAACAACAGTGAAATTAGTATCACAGATTCAGTTTTACTCAAGTTTGTTGAAGCTGGTATTAGATTGTTTAACTTGTTAAAACTTGGAGATAGATGTTTATTGATGGTTAATAATTCACTTGAAAATGTAGTTAAGATTATAAACAGGATTAAAACAACCAGTAGAAAACATTACTTTTTAAGAAGATTTAGATTTTAATTTTACTCTTAGGAGTTTAAGAATGTTGCTAAGCATTTACTGTTAAGGCTTCTATAAAAGGAAGTAGAAAGTAAAATTAGTGGAACTGAAACCCACTATTCTTGGGAAAATCTAGCTTTGATAAAAGATTACTGCTTATTAAACCTGTTTTATACTGTCTTGGAAGTAATTTAAGACCAAGGGTGATGGATAAGCCCATGAATACCACATGAAAAAAACCAGCTTTTTTTTTTGATTTGATAAATGTGGCCATTATGGCCATTGTAATATGTGTATCATCAGTTCCTATATTTGAAGGACACTTTGGTCACTAGTCAGGGTATGTTTCTGAGGAATCCAGGGACATTGGGGATATATAACAAAACCATGAAGAGGAGAAAATAAATTGAAAAAGAAATGACTGACTCTGGAAATTACCAGGACATCCTGCCCAGGATGTCATTATCAAATCTGTGTTCCATTATTTTTATGAAAAGATATAATCTATACACACCAGAAGACAATGGCAAACCGAAACATAATTGGTCTGTGACGATCAAGGACATTTCATATTGCATTAGCCTAGTACTTTTAATTAGAGTTTCACTTTAATTACAGTATAATTCTAAACTAGTTGTAGGCACTATCTGATGATAGAGTATAGAGGTTTTACTTAAGACTTCATATCAAGTGATAGCCATGATTGCATGCAAAATGACATTGAATGCACAGCGTAGCATCCACGAGCTGTACATGAGGGAAATGTGTGGGTTCCTTTACTACATTAGATTCCCATTATTATGTTGTCTTCTGTTCCCTTGTTCATCTTTATGAGTAAATAGTTACTCAGAAAGAGAGTCAGGCTCAATATTACTATACTTAAACTACACTTGTTCATAATATATGAGGAAAAGAAGATGAGAAAGAAAAGGAAGTGAAAAATCAGAATTATTAATTTTGAATTATATTACTTCTATGAAAGGGTACTTTTTTGTTTTTAAACACTCAGAGTAGTGGAAAATAAGATGTAAATGAGTCAATAGTATAAAATATGTTGGTAGAAAAAAAATCCCTTTCTTGTAGGCCTTGATAAGGTAATGTATTGCTCAAGCATTAAAAATGAATAAATAGAAAAATTACTGAGCCTAGTATTGGTGGTATTACTGCGCTATTAAGAGCCCGTGTCTAAATACTTAATAATAGATATTCAGATTAGTAAAGTTTTATTTTATCAAGAATCTTACATCTAAGGAAGTTAGCCCTAAGTTGGCTCAGTTAGGAAAAAAACGTGATGTCGATGCATCAAGTGGTTTTATGAGCAGGATACCACCTGGTTCCTCCTTGCTCTGACTTCATTTATTGTTGTCTGGGATAATGAGAACTGTTCATTGGCTTAAGCCTTTACTTGTAAGAGACAGATGCTATCTGATCTCTCCTGTCAGAAGAATTCCCAGAATAAGCCATTCAACCAAGAACAATCGGTGTCTTGTTGATTGCAAACAGTAGGGAATTCTCTGTATTCTCTCGTACCCAGCTTTTTCTGTTTTTGTTTGCCCACCGGTAGCAGAAACTGTTCACTGACTGACTAACTGAAGGGGCACATCAGTGGCTTTTTTTTTTAAATTAATTAATTAATTAATTAATTAATTTATTTATTTATTTATGGCTGTGTTGGGTCTTCGTTGCTGCGCGGACTTTCTCTATTTGTGGTGAGTGGGGGCTACTCTTTGTTGCGGTGCGCAGGCTTCTCATTGTGGTGGCTTCTCTTGTTGCAGTGTGTGGGATCTAGGTGTGCGGGCTTCAGTAGTTGTGACACTCGGGCTCAGTAGTTGTGGCTCACAGGCTCTAGAGCTCAGGCTCAGTAGTTGTGGCGCACGGGCTTAGTTGGTCCACGGCATGTGGGATCTTCCCGGACCAGGGCTCGAACCCGTGCCCCCTGCATTGGCAGGCGATTCTCAACCACTGCGCCACCAGGGAAGCCCCACATCAGTGGCTTTTGAGAAGATACTGCTTTTCTGTGATTTGGCTGTTCTTTATTACTGTGATGTAACCACTCAGTATCTGAAAATGTCCACATTGCCAGTACACTTTTAGCATTTCTGTTGAGCCTATCTCCTACTGTGTTTCTATTGGTCTCTTCTGAAATATACCTTTTATTTTAAACAGGTCTCTCTTTTTAGTTTTTCTTTTCTTTCTCCACCTCCTTCTCCTCTAACTTCTCATCACTATGATCACACATCATTGATAGTCCAGATTTTCCTTCAGTCTGTTCCCATTTCAGAGTAGTTTAAGCCATACATTGTGGCTAAAAACAAACACAGTGCAGTGTAATATGAATGATGAGAAAATATAGATACTGCCAGACCACAAGGAATATGTTTTTGATTTCACTTATAGGCTGGGGTGGATATTATAGCTCTGGCTATTTCACTTGGTACTTTCTTCAGAGGGCTGGGGAATATTGTTCAATATTATCCAGGTCTTATTAGGGCTCTTCAGTCACTTTTCTTGTTTGAATACAGCAAGAAGATGCTTTCTGTCACTAGGAGTGAGGGTTAAAAACAGGCAGACAAACAACAACATATAAGAATCCCTGTAAACTGCTAATTTGTATTAATGCCTGAAATCCATGCAACAGGATTTATGTATTCATTCATTTATTTTTATGTATTTTACTTTTTTGACAGTGATTCGATTAGAACAAAATTATATTCTGAGAAGAAAATGCACAGCAGCCAGTTGGTCCATTTTAGAACCACTCTTGAGTTAGTTAGCAAGCCTTTACAGAATGCTTGTCTTCTGGAAAATAGTATGCTATATAGTCCTGGAAGAGGTAAAAGACCTGTAAGACCTGGTTCCTTTAAGTATGTAAATCTTGTTGACAACTCTTGAAATGTCTGTTTATAAAAATTCTTGGTAGAAACTGAAGACCAGCTCACACTAAGTTAACAGTATTACAGTTTAAAACAAATGCACTGAAGGGATATAACATGATCAAAAATATGAGGTAACCGAGGAGTGATGTTTGAATCTGATCAAGAAGGGTGGAGATAGATTTAGAACTGGAAGAGAAAAAGGTGTGAAAGGGTTTTTTTTTTAATAAAGGGGGCCTTGATATCACAGTCTTTGCAGTACAATATTGCAGATGTTGCATGCGGAAATAGAAAAATAATGAATCACATCATCACTTAGAAAGTGAGTCTGCATTCATTCATCTTATGTCAGCCCACTGACTCAAGGTCTGGACTGGTTAGTCCCTCAGCAATTGTTGTAGGTTGTAAGCATCCAACACTATAAAGCAGCAGTATAAATATAAAACATTTGGTATGCAAAATTGCAAAATTTTAAAAAGATAAAGGATTTCATGTTCTAAATCTTGACAAAACCATTGGTATATGAGGTAAGGCAAGTGACCAGTTAACAATTGAGCTTAAGTAATTGGCTGTATATTTAGTTTTTGTGGTAGAACGAAGTTAAAGAATTCATATGAGATGAAAATGAATTTTCAAAATTACTCCAAAAGATAAGGTGCAATTAGGGCTCTTAAATAATTTTTTTGCTCTTTGAAATTGGAATTGGAAATGCAAAACTAATTGAGTCCCATATTTATCTTAAAACTGTTGTCAGGACTCAAGCATGGGTCAAAAATAGAGAGTTGTCTTTGCAGGGTATTGTATGTACACTCAGCAGTGGGGTTAAAAGTTATGTTGGTATGAGCATAACAAAAAGAGTGACTTAGAGAAGAGGGGTATAATGATGAGTAATGAGAAATGAGTTTGGAGAAACAGTGAAAGTATGTTTAAGGGCTTGAATGGACCAGTGTAAGAATTTAGGCCTCCTATAGTGTGATGCATTAAGACTCAGAGTCGGCCTTGGCCATGGTGGTTGATGTGATGTGGGGAAGTGTCCTGATACAGTGGGTAGAACACCAGACTGGAAGTCATGAACCCTGTGTTCTGTAGCCTTCGCTCCATCTCCCAACCATTGATATATATGTAAACATGGGAAGTTACTTCACCTCTTTGAGCTTTTGTTTTTCATCAGGAAAATAAGGGTGTTAGACTGATCTGTCAGGTGTCCTCGGTATTTGGTAAAGGTGATTCTGACAATTCAGTTATAGAAGAAGAAAATGAAGGTGGGTGGATGAGCTAGAGACATTAATTTATGTGTGAGGGGTAAGGGCTTGGGCTGGAATGACATTTAAGAATGAAGAGGAAAGGAGAGATCCGGGAGATATGGTAGAGGAAGAAATGGCAGAGTTTGCAGATGAGTTGGAAGGTTGAGGATGAAGAAGAGGGAAAGAGTCAAAAATAACTCTACATTTTGGAGCCTAGGGGATTGGGAGGACTGAATGAACATTGTTGACAGTTATGGGAAATTTGCGAACACTTGCTTACTGTTGGGGGTAAGAAGATGAGCTCAGGTTTTCACTGTTAGTTGACATCTGAGTGAGATGTCCTGCAGGCATCTGGAAGTACCAGAGTGAAAGAGGAATGAGAGAGGTCAGGCCTGGTGATGGCTCCTGGGTGACAGCCACAGACTGTCTTCAGAACTGAAATGAATGAGCTCATTGAGGAAGAAATGGGAAGAAGAAAAGAGCATGGGCCTAAGGTTGGAGGGAAGATGGGGGAAAATCCTTCATGTAATTTATAGCCGGTGGTGTGGAAGTTAAGGCCAATAATAAATTAGAGAAATGAGAGAAGGCCAAGGGGACCCGAGAGGTTGAGAAAGCCACTGAGTTTGGTTTTGAGACAGTAGGTGACCTCGGGTAGTCTCCTTGTACTATTTCCAGAATATTAAAGTGTAAGAAAGAATTTTAAGGAAGAAGTAGAAATTATAAGAATAGACTCCCTATTTTAACCACAGGACAGAATATGGAAATTCTAATAAGTAGGAAAATAAACATTATGAAGTAAGATTCAAGACACTCAATTTAGTGTGCCAAGAGAGAAGAAAAATGTTTTTCCCCCCTTTAAGTCTGTCTTCAGTGAGCAATTACAATCCTTTCTAATCATTCCTTTTTCAAATCCTACCTAAACTGCACTACCCTTTACTCAAACAAAGCATATCCTTTGCAGGAAGGCAGAGAGAGGAAACCTGTGTGTGACATATCCTCTTCCATAACTATTGAGATTAAAAGTATACCGCCTCCCAATCTGTTTACTACAAAGAGGCCCTGGGCCAGCTTTGTTTGATCACCCCCATCTGTAAACGCTATGTGTGAGTTCAGATGGATTTTGTTACAGTGGAATTTGGACAGTGGGATTGAGTCAATACAGGACTTTATGATGCTGTTTAGTTTGTAAATAAGAACTTGCAGGAGGACTTTTTTTTTTTTTTTTTTTTTTTGTGGTACGCGGGCCTTTCACTGTTGTGGCCTCTCCCGTTGCGGAGCACAGGCTCCGGACGCGCAGGCTCAGCGGCCATGGCTCACGGGCCCAGCTGCTCCGCGGCATGTGGGATCTTCCCGGACCGGGGCACGAACCCACGTCCCCTGCATTGGCAGGCGGACTCTCAACCACTGCGCCACCAGGGAAGCCCTGAAGGAGGATTTATAGTAGGTAACATCTACCCGAGAATGGCAAAGATTACTGTCTCCCTCCCTCCCCCCAGCTAATTTTCATTGTTGTAATCATTTCAGAAGTAAAATGCAGATTTTTTTTCCCCATCTGAGACATCTAATTAGTTTCACTAACTTGGCACTGGAACCATACATTTTATTGAGCCTGGGGAAGTAAAGCACTAGTGAACATCTGGAGTATTGAGTACAACACTAACATTGTGGCAGGACCAGAAGTCTCCTGGATCTCAGATGGGCTGGTCACTGAGCAGTTGTGTTTTTTTTCCATCTAGAACCATACCAGGTCCACTCTGGTATAGTCAGTATTCGCTGAGGCTTCACCCCAGCCTCAGAACCACCCTTCTACCCACTGAGAATATGTGGCTTTCTCTAACCTTCTTGGAAGGATTGGGTACCCCACTACCTTGGGTGATGAAGATTAACCCTGGAGGATGGTAAATGCTCAACTCACCTGTTAGTCCAGGAAGAGGAAGTGCTGTAGGAAATGGCTGCTGACTTGTGAATCCTAGAAATTTTATTCTGAACAGTATATCTTATCCTAGAACTGAATGCACTTCTTTTTTTTTTTTTTTTTTTTGGCCTCACCGCAAGACATTCGGGATCTTAGTTCCCGGACCAGGGATCAACCCCGTGTCCCCTGCAGTGGAAGTGTGCAGTCTTAACCACTGGACTGCCAGGGAAGTCCCTGAATGTACTTCTTAATTTGTCTGCAAATTAACAAAACTTTTAAGATAATTGTTTGACTAATTTTTTTCTAGCTATAATACTTCTTTTCTTTCATGTGGGCAGAACTATGAAAATGTTCTGCTAAGTAGCAGAAACCCAAGGCACGATTATCTTTCCTTTTGCTGAAAAACAAACAAACAAAACCCCACATGTATGTGAGATCATCTCTTTCCTAGAGTGACAAAAGCATCCTAAAAACGCAAAATGGCCTGTATCCACACTCTTGTTTTGCAGCATTATTTTGTTTGCCTTTGTCAAAATAAAGGTCATGTTCGGTTTCCCTGAAAACATGTATTCCACTTTCCAGAGGCGATAGGTGACCAAAGGCACGTGAGAGCAGTCCCAGCATAAGTAAATAAAAGTACCCAGCAGGGCTTCCCTGGTGGCGCAGTGGTTGAGAGTGCGCCTGCCGATGCAGGGTACACGGGTTCGTGCCCCGGTCCGGGAGGATCCCACATGCCACAGAGCGGCTGGGCCTGTGAGCCATGGCCGCTGAGCCTGCGCGTCCGGAGCCTGTGCTCCGCAACAGGAGAGGCCACAACAGTGAGAGGCCCGCGTACCAAAAAAAAAAAAGTACCCAGCAGTACTTCAGGTAGGAGGCAGTTCACAGGGAGGGAGAATAAACCACTACAAGTATTTGCCTCTGCAGCCACCAGAGCTCAGACACAATAATGGCACTGGACTGGATCCAGTGAGGAAGGAAGAAGTGAAGTTCTTATTTATATGCTGTTATCGCTATCTGAAAACAAAGGCATGGGGAGGAGAGATGTGGGCAAGGTGGGAAGGAATCCATGAACCACAAGCAAAATTGTGCCGGTTCTTAAACTCTTTGATCTTTGTTTCATTGAGGATTGACATCAAAACAGTGTCTCCAAAGATTGCCTGCATTCATTAGTTCCAAGTTGGGAGGAATGCCTTGCCCCTTCTTTCATTTACTTTTATTTAAATAGCATCAACACATCCCTTTACATGTAGTGCCCCGTTCTTTCTCTAATTTAATGATAGTGGCAATGGCATATGGAGAATGATGGCAGAGAGTGGAGCTATTAATGTCTCAGAGTTGATCTCTGCCTCTTCCCTCAGACCTATGAAATGAGGGTGGTTTTTGAATAAGAGCTTTATTATCATTAACTTTGGTGTATTCTGAAAGGAAAAAAAAAGGCAGTATTTAACTTGTATATTTGAATATGTCCTGTATGTGCCAAGTTTACATCACAAATATCGGCTGCTTTTTTACACAAAAGTTTTTCTTCTCCGAGTGTTTTAGAAAGCACTAGGTAAGTGTGTTCATTTTTTTAGTGTTTTTAAAATAATATTAGTTGATTTATGGTGGTTACTCCTCTTGAAGTTTAGCTTTAAGACTTTATAGGTTACAAAACAGAGATTGCAGCTTCGTGGTAAATGTTGACTATAACCATGAAAATAATGGTATTAACTTTTGCTTTTTTTTCTCTCTCTCTCAGCTATAATATGTCTGCAAGAGATTCCTAAGTGTAACTGTGTGTATTTTTTTAATAGAATTTTTTAGCTTTCTGAAATAAAATTGGCTTACTTTATTTGTCAATAAGTGTGTTACTTTTTCTAACATTTAATGCAGGGTAATTTCACACCAAAATGGATAAACATTTTTATTCTATGTGGCATTCTTGACTGTTCTGTTTCTTTTTAAAATCACGTTTTAACTTTTTATTGCCTTTTTATTAAGTGTTTGAAAAACCAAACACATGGAAGCGTTTTTATTTTACATATTGGTGGTAACTAACAACCTAGTAAAATTTGATTTTTTTTTTCAATTTCAAGATTGATTTTTTTAAAAAACAGTTTAGAAAGAACCCATGTTTGTTGACATTTATCATCATCTAGACCTTAAATCGCATGGTCTAACTTCCTCATTCATTATTTGCAGGTTTCCAGGACTTAAGTAATAAACCATAAACCTGAAAAATATGCAGTAATTTGCTGAATCAAATCAAAATGAAATTATGATTTTTTAGCCATGAGTGAAACTAAATTATTTAAAAAGTCTACCAAATCATAGTAAAGAGAGTGTTGAAATAAAACAAAATCTACATATTTTATACACTTATTAAACCAAACCTGCTTTATTAAATTAACTTTATGATTTTCTAGTGTATTATTTATACATATTTAATCCAAAGATTAACACCTACCTGACAATACTGCTTACATAGTTTTGGATGAGTTGACCTCAGACAAAAAGGATGCTCCCCAGTGCACAGGACATGCTGGACATATTCACAAACAGGATACTACGTGAGATGTTTTTGAGGTTCTGTTTACATGACCCCAATACAAACAAGATTGCTTTTTGGTGTGAGAGGAAATGATGCTGGTGAACATAAGGATTGCCATTGGGAGGTGTAGTTCATGGACAGCAGAATTAAATCTGCACTATGCGTGCCCTCTTTGGGGAATGACAGATCGAAATAATGAATGAAACATAACAGAAAACCTAAGTTGGGAAAACATCTTTTCTAGTCTTTTGATCTGTCTGTCAAAACCGGTGCTAATTTTGAAGAATTGATGCAATGTTGATGGAACGACTTTGATGTAAGTATGAAATACTGTACAGAAATACTTAACACTGAACATGGTACTAGGATGTGGCTGTAAACCCCCTCTTTATTAGGAAGTGCCATCTGTTTCTTCTCTAAAAGAAATTTAAAATGTTTTCTCGTCAGTGAAATATGATTGACTCTCACCCAAAATGGTATCCCAGCTCAGTCCTTACCTCTATGCTTCAGATCTATTTAAGGCAATAACCCACTGGGATGCTCAGGAGTGTTTATCTTAATCTCAACATATTTATAAGCAGCTGTACCATTTGCTCTCAAGCATGCTTCATACCAGTCCTTCAGAGTTACAGTTACCAAACTGATTCTTTCTCTTTCCTTCCTTACACCAAAACGTCTACTGTCTCTTTACATTTTCCCATACCTGCACCTCCTGCTTATTGCAACTGCTTTTTCGAAGACCCTCAAAATATCCTTCCTGGACTATTGCAGTAGTCTCCTTATCTGCTCTCCTGCCTTGGCTTCATAGATAACCTCCTCTAACCAATCCATCTTTCACTGTGCTCTCAAAGTGATTTGTCTGACACAAAAATCTGATAATGTGAGTCCTTTCTTAAACGTTCACTGCTTCCCTATGGCCAAAGAAATATAGCTTTTCCATTTAAATGGTTTCTATGTATGAGGTACCCTTTAAATATATTATCTTGTATAATCCTCACAGCAAGTAAATGAGGTACTTACTAACCCATATTATCTCCATTTTACAAACGAGGAAACAGACACAGAGAGTTTTAAGTACCTGGCCCAGGGTCACATAGCTGATAATGACAGGGCCCGAATCCGGCCCAGGGAGCCTGACGCTAAACCCATTGTCTGTAAAAACTATGCTATGATGCTTCTAACTTCTTAGCTTCTCATAAAGGCAGGGTTTGAAATCCAAAGTGGATGGAGAGAGGATGTACTCATTTTATATCTTCATACACTTGTGTGTGTGGCCTGCCTTGCCACTTCCTATAAAGGTGATTGTTTTAAATTTTATGGTATAAAATTAGTGTGGAAAGGCAATAGTTCTTGGTCTGAGAGCTGGTATATGATGACTACTAATGGTTCTTAAAATATTAGGTACATTGTATGGCTTCAGCTTTAGTTGAGTTATTAGGCATTTTTAAGTGTGTTTGCAACACTCATATATGATCTTTTTTTTTTTTTTTTTGGAGGTGTCCTTTTCTGTCCTTGTGTAGTTGACCGTTTGCGGTAGAGAAAACGGTTTTTGCTCCAGAGAAAAATATAATGACACTGAGCATTGGTATGAAGATTCTTCACTTCTTGCTCCAGCCTCAGGCGATCATGAGTTTTCAGTTGTTGCAGAAGTTCAGAAAACTTAAATTTTGATAGACAGCCATTTGAAAGCCTTTTGTCTTAAAGTTTGATTTGAGAAAAGGAATATACAAATACAAATATACAGCCTCATTTTACCAACTCCTTACCATTCTTTCAATTCACAGTTTATTCTAAACATTTACTCTGTCTTCTGAGGTCACTGATTTTCCTTCTAGTGTCAGGTAAGTTGGAAAGATTATTTTTTCCATTGAAAAATGTATTGTTTCCCGGTCATAGTTACAAACATTTGCGAATGACTCCAGACAAGTCAATGTCTAATGTATCTTCCATATGACAACCCTTCATCTATTAGATGACAGCCATCATGTCCCCCTGTGTCATCTCTCTTTCAAATACATATTCAGGTTCCTCCCACAACATGACTTTCAGAGTTTTTTTTTTGCCATCATGGTCCCACTTTGAATTAGAAGACCCAAGTATACAATAAATAGGTACGGTTTAGTGCCACCTAGAATATCAGTGGCAGATATCTTAAACAGAACCTCATTATTGGTTGCAGTTATGGTTGAATTGTGTACCTCCAAAATTCATGTGTTGAAGTCCCAACTCTCAGTACCTCAGAATGTGACTGTATTTGGAGATAAAGCCTTTAAAGAGGTACTAAGGTAAAATGAGATTATGAGTGGGCCTTAATACAATGCAATTGGTGTCCTCATAAGAAGAGGTTAGGAAGAAAAGAAAGAAAGAAGAAGTAGAAATTAGGGCATAGACAAATATAGCGGGAAGACCATGTGAGGACACAGTGAGAAGGTGGCCATGTGTAAGCCAAGGAGAGAGGCCTTTTAAGAACACAATCTGCCAAATCCTTGATCTTGGACTTCTACCTCCAGAATTGTGAGAAAATAAGCTTCTGTTCTTTTCAGCCACAAGTCTATGGTATTTTGTTAGGACAGCCTTAATAAACTAATATAGTCCCTAAACTTTGTACCCTAATTCCTCAAGCCCAAGACAATGGTAATTGAACCCTGTGGCCCTGGTAGGTTAAGTGGAAAGGAATGATTTATGCACAGACTCACAATTGAGATTACACAAAATGTTAGAGGTTTTTTGGTGTTATTTTGTCTTGGATGTCTCTTTTCTACTTTGTACTACAGAAATCACTGTTCATTTTTGAGTGCAAACCGTAGAAGTTAAAAAATATAGCTTTTAAACATAACTGGTAATTCACAGGTTAGGTTTTGTATAATATAAGTGCGAACTTTACAAGATCTGTTTTGTGTGCTGATGAGCAAGGGATTCTGATTATTTGAATGTTGAGAACATTTGCCTGAATTGGTATTCTGGAGCCTGAGAGACTTTAGGACCATCAAAAACTAAGAGTTTTAGAAGTTCTAAAATTCTCTAAGAGCTCCTTGAAAAATAACTAGCAACAGATGAGTCATTTAATATTTCTGAACATCTAATTTCTGATCATAAACTGATACCATCTTGGATTCTGTGATATTACAAACAAATTAAGAAATTACCATTTTGCATCTATCAGTAAAAATTGACTTGGGAAAGAATCATTAGTGGATGTTAAATTGGGGGCAAAACAAGTTTGATGGAGGGTAGAATGTTTACCTGGTCTTGAAGCATCACTACAGATAAGAGTACTTATATAGTGGAGAAACAGAACATCAAAATTAGCATCATTAAGGAGGGGCACACAGATATCATATGCACCTGGGTATGATACCATGAGAAGAACACAAGATTATTTTTGTAGTGTTCTGACAACAAGTGCATTAGCTGAATCTAATCATGAGGAAACATCAGATAAACCCAAATAGAGGAATATTCTAAGAAACACCTGGCTTGACTTCTTCAAAATGACAATGTCATTAAAGACAAAGAAAAGCTGAGGGATTGTTTTGGATTAAAGGAGGAAGAGAGATGTGAAAATTAAATGCAATGTATGTTCCTGGATTGAATCCTAGACTGGGAAATATAGGTAAAAAGACATTATTGAGGGCTTCCCTGGTGGCGCAGTGGTTGAGAGTCCGCCTGCCAATGCAGGGGACGCGGGTTCGTGCCCCGGTCCGGGAAGATCCCACATGCCGCGGAGCGGCTGGGCCCGTGAGCCATGGCCGCTGGGCCTGCGCGTCCGGAGCCTGTGCTCCGCAACGGGAGAGGCCACAATAGTGAGAGGCCCACGTACCACAAAAAAAAAAAAAAAAAAAAAAAAGACATTATTGAGACAACTGACAATGGAACATGAAGCATGAATTATATCAGGGATAAGCAACACTTTTTTTTCTGTAAAAGACCAAATAGTAAAATTTTTAGGCTTCGCAGGCCATACTGTCTCTCTTGAAACAACTACCCAGCTCTGCTGTTGTTCACATTGTTGCCATGGACAAAACAGAAAAGAATGGGCATGGCTGGGTTCCAGTACAATTTTATTTACAAAATCACTTGTAGGTCAGGTTCGGCTCAAGGGTTTGCTGGACCCTATATTATGTAGTCATATTGTATCAATGTTAAAGTTTCTGAATGTGATAACAGTATTGTGGTTACCTAAGAGAGTATTCTTGTGGTTTGGAAATATACACCATGGAAATACTGGGGGGTAAGGGACATGTTGTATGCAACCTACTGTCTAATTGTTTAGGAAACATAACTAAATTGTATACAGTTATATAGAATAAATATTAAATATATGGAAAGAGAAAACAAATGTGACAAAATGTTGAAAATTGGTGAATTTGGTTAGTAAAGGATATACAGGAGTTCTTTGTATCATTCTTGCAACTTTTCTGTAAGTTTGAAATTATTTCAAAATAAAAAGGTAAAAGCAAATCAACAGAGTTCCCGATACTGAAAGGAGGTAGGGAAGCAAAAAACAAAAGTAACAGTCAACACACATGGGCGCACACACACACACACAGCCACTCCCTGTGTTTGGCTGTGGTGCACCATCTGTGACATACAGAACCATGTGAATAAACAGAAGCTACAAAACCAGGCTTCTGGGGGACTATTCAAATAAAATAGGCAGAATTCATGAGGGAAAAAAAAACAACAGAATTAAGAACAAAGGCTCAGCAGAACCTCCTGATTTCACGTGGCTTTTATGCTGTCTTGAGGGACAAAGCCTTGGGGAGAAAGCAAGATGTGGAGGCATTGCTTTTGCTTTTGCTCTGCCTTCCTTACCCTCCTCCCAGTCTCAGTCTCCCTTTCCTGCTCTCTCTTCCCACCCCCCTCCTCATCCTTTTTGTTTCTGTTGTTGGCCTGTTTTTAGTCTTCTTCCTCGCTTCCTCTACTTTTCACCTCCTTCTCATAAGGTAACACATGGATTTGCTTCTGATATATTCTTATACCTTAACTCTGTTAAAATCATTGTAGAGAAACCATAATCAGCACAACTATGTTCAAAGCATTTGAAACCCAGCCCCCAAACTGCAATATGAAAATATCCAGTGTTAACCTCACACACACTCACATATACCTGCTGGACCTCTAGCTTGTGATTAAAAATAGGAAGGAATGTGGTTCAACTGTGAGTCCATTAGCCTGGTCCATTTCACAGTCAGGCTACTTTCTCTGTATTGATTGGCCTGCTTTTGGTGTGTGTGTGTGTGTGTGTGTGTGTGTGTGTGTGTTGGAGATTGTTTTGTATCTATTAAGTGCATTTCTGATTTCCATTTTTCACTTACTGGTAATTGTTTCCCTTTAAGACCTCTCTTTTCCCCACTAATATAGTCCCTATCCCATCTCTATCGCCCCATTTGCACCAAACTCTTCTTGACAGCTGTCCTTTTTTGTTGCATGTAAAACAGTGTTTATTTTATTTTAAAAATATGTATGATGTGATGATTTAATATACATACACACTGTGAAATGATTACCACGATCAAGTTAATACATTCACTATGTCACATAAGTTACCATGTTTGTTGTATGCGCTGATAACACTTAAGATCTAGTCTCTTAGCAAATTTCAAGTGAACAATGCAGTATTATTAACTATACATTATCACCATGCTGTACATTACATCCATAGAACTTACTCATAACTGAAAGTGTGTATGCTTTGACCAACACCTCCCCATTTCCTCCCTCCCCACCACCCCCATCAGTCCCTGGAAACCACTGTCCTGTTCTCTGTCGTGGTTCCACGACTTTTTTTTTTTTAATCATCACTGTTTTTCTTCTGGAACAGGATTGTCCCATCCTTTTCTGCTTATATTCCGTAATATCTAGAATCCTCTGCCCCGTTCATTTTTCTTTTCCCTATGCATTTCCTGCCCCAATTTTTGCTTCCAAATACACACACATAAAATCACATAATTATCAGAAAACTGGATATTCTGCAAATACCTTTATAATTAGGCATATTTGTGATAGTGGTTGGGAAAATGTTGCATATATACGTACTCTCTGTTTTCATCTACTGGCCTCAATTGTTAGCTACTCTCAGGCATACTGAATTCATTTAAAGCCAAGAGAACATTGTTGCATAAAATTTGTTTTTAAATGTTGTCCTTCACTAGTGTTTGTTGAAGGCACTATCACAGATTCTAACGATATGATATTTTGACTCTCCAACTTAAAGGAGACTTAAGTTAGCCCTTAGTGTAATGTGGCTTTAACTCTCCTAATCTGGTTGCTTTTCACTTTGGTGGCACACTCGCCTTTTTAAGAGAAAGAAATTCACTGCATGGTTAAGTATAGTGAAAATGAGTAGTTTTTTTAAACTGTGGATATTAAGCAATATAACCAGGACTTGTAATAGTTTACAGGAAAGGCTTTTAGACATTAAAAAAGGAGATTTTGTTTCTTCTCTAGATAATGCGTTATTGAACCTGTGAAGGTCTGTATGTTAATAATTATTTAAAAGCAAAATTCTTCACTGATTCTTCATTGATATTTTTTTTCCTGCCTTGCCTCTTCTAAGATAATAACAATGAAAAAAGGTGCCTGAAACTCCTAACTGAAGCATTCTTTTGCTTGAACTTGGTCTTTTTGAAAGATGAGAGAAGTGACATAGTAAAACAAAGAAATTGTTAGAGGCCTAAATAAAAAACAGTAGGTTACAATGAATAATTCTGTTAACTTAGATTTACTTTAACGTGATTATTTTTGTTATAAAGCTCATTAGAGGTTAACAAAATGATTTCATAGAAAAGAAAACAAGATTCAAACAACATAATTAGCATTCATGAAACCAGGAAACAAAGAACTTTAGAGATCAAAGGAATCTTAAGAACATTCCAACAAACTCCATTATATGAAAAATAAGGACACTGAGGCCCAAGGAGAAGTAACTTAACTAATTGTTTTAGTGAGGCCAGAAGTAGACCATGAGTTTTTGTTTTTTAACTACATGGGGTGGTTAGTTTACCATTATGCTTAGGAATAACAGAATGTATCAAATATTTTGTTAGTTTTAAAGTTTTTATTGTATTAGTTTTCTATGGTTGCTGCAACAAAGTGGCTTAAAATGACAAAAATGTATTTATATTTTTGGAGGTCAGAGGGTAGATGGGGTCTCACTGGGCTAAAATCAAGGCAGGTCTGGATTTCTTCTGGAAGCTTTAGGCGGGGATCCATTTCCTTGCCTTTTGCAGCTTCTAGAGGTCACCTACCTTCCTTGGCTCCTGTCCCCTTTCTCTGTTTTTTGTTTTTTTTTAAAATTAATTAATTTATTTTTGCCGTGTTGGGTCTTCGTTTCTGTGCGAGGGCTTTCTCTAGTTGTGGCAAGCGGGGGCCGCTCTTCATCGCGGTGCGCGGGCCTCTCACTATCACGGCCTCTCTTGTTGTGGAGCACAGGCTCCAGACGCGCAGGCTCAGTAGCTGTGGCTCACGGGCCTAGTTGCTCCGCGGCATGTGGGATCTTCCCAGACCAGGGCTTGAACCCGTGTCCCCTGCATTAGCAGGCAGATTCTCAACCACTGCGCCACCAGGGAAGCCCCTCTCTGTTTTTAAAGTCAGCATGGTCAGGCCACACACTTGCCACAGTGCTGTCTCTCTGGTTCTCTTCTTCTGCTTCCTCTTCCACATGTAAGGACAATAATGATTACATTGGGTTTACCAGGTAATTCAGGATAATCTCCTTGTCTCAAAGCCAGCTGATTAGCAACCTTAATTCCATCTGCAACCTTAACTCCTCTGTCACATAATCTAACATATTCATGGTTTCCAGAGATTAATAAAATATAGACATTTTGGGGGGTCATTATTCCATCACAAGTGTTAATCTAAGTACTCATGTTAAAATAAAAATGTGACTAGAATCACCTAAATGCTTATTTGTTTGGAGGCACAGATACAGACTTATATGATTGTTTAATGTTCCTGTTTCTCCCATATCCTCAACCCTTATGTTAGGGCATTTCCTTAAAGGTACTCTAGGGTGTTAATAAATAACAACAATATAAGAAATGGCCAGCATTTTGTTTTACTGGATTCGAAGTGGCTTTCCAGGTCAGGATATAAATTATTTTGGAGGTATTTTCAAGTTACTGGGAGTTGAGCAACTCAGCTCTCTTCCTGCGGATTCTTACCCTGATAATTTGTACAACAACTTCCCTTGGCGTATAACTACAGCTAAACACACAAGATAACCTTTTGTTTCTTGATAGATGGCTTAATATATGCTTTCTAGGTAGATAAAATAAATGGAGGAAAGCACTCATTTATAGTGGTCATTTCTATTTTTTCAAGGTTAGATACTGGTCTAGTTTTGTTAATCTTGCCGTGGATATTGTGATCTTATTTTGCTACAACTGTGAAAAGTACATTTATCATTGCTATCAATAGACTTCCTTGTTTCAAAGTTGTGAGATGTATTTATCAAAGGGAGCTTCTGTGAGAAAGGAACTTACGTTGTGGTGATGAAATCAGATACATTAAGACTTTTTTTGGGAAAAGGTGTTTAATGTGTATATTGAATCTCCCCAGCCTGAGGCAGTATTTCTGTTTGGTACACAGATTTTAGAAAATTATTTCTGATTGAGATAGATGCATTGCAACTCTAAAAAAAGGGTTGGAGAAATATCTGATTAAAGGAAAGTGACAAACACTAGTTAGGTGGGAGGTAGGAGAAGATAGAACTAGTAGAAATATGTTTCTTTGTGCCCGGGCACGGGAGGTGGACATGTCTATAAATGAATGGCCAGTGAGGAGGTTTGGATGCTGCCCCTGGAAGTCGTGAAATTACTGGTGGGTTTGTTAGGAAATCCTTTTCTTTAAACCGATTCCAGAAGAAGTTTTTAGTTATAAAATTTTATGTCAGAGATAATAGGTTGAACAGTGATATGAAGTCGAGCACTGAAAAAAATGAGTCAGTCTAAATAGAGACAAATTACATTACTTGAAAATACACTTTATATAATAAGAAATGTCCAGCGGTGGTGTTGACAGTTAAATGCGGGTCCTAATAAACTCCTGCGGAAGAGTATACTTAACTAAAACCTTGGAATTCAAGATTCGTGTGATGCTGCTAGACTGAAATTTGTCCAATGTTCTGTGTGTTTTGCATATATATTTAGTAAACATAGGAATATCAACTTGTTAATATTTGTAGAAAGTGTGACTCCCAAATTAATTTGTCCTGATGACTCAATCACCAATAAAAAAGATTATCAAGTAAGATTTCTCAAATTAGAACAGTCTTTATTTATTTGACAAGGACTTGAGTGTCTAATAATTACCTGGTACTATGCCAGATGGTAGGTGGAGGATACCAAATATAAGCAAATTTAGTCCTTGACGTCATGGAGTTTATAGTCTAATGAGGAAGATACATATTAATTAAGATATACAATATTAAGATACATGCTGCTATGAGTATCTGGAAAAGCTTCCCCCAAAAGGTGAGTTGTGATTTGAGGGACAAGTATAAATAAAGTAAAGAGAGATGAATTGGAGGGCAAAGTGTTCTAGTTTGAGGGAACAGCATTTACAAAGATTGTGTGACTGAAGGTGCTGGAATCCACAGAGTACAGAGTGGGAGAATGTGTTGAGTGAGATGAAGATGAAGAGGAAGGTGATGCTCAGATTAAGGGTGGACAGTAGGAAGTCATTCAAGGGTTGAAAAAAGGAGTGGTAATGGTGGTGATAAAATTGCATTTCTGTTTCAGAAGATCATTTTGGCTACAATATAGAAAGCAGAATGGAAACAGGTAGGAGTGGTACAGAAAAAGGAGTTGAAACCTCTGTAATTATAGGGGTGAGAGAAGTTGGTAACTTGGTTGTCTTGGAGGATATGGAAAGAAGGGGATGGACTTGAGAGAAAGTTAGAAGGTAAAATCTCAAGATTTGGTGATGGTTTGAATGGGGGATGAGAGAGAAGGTGGAGTCAAGATTGTATCCTGTTTTTTTCTGGGTAAATCTGGATGATAGGAGGTAGTATTTACTGAGAGAGGGAGCCCTGGAAGAGGACCACGTTTGAGGGTGAGGATGGGGATGTAGATTATAAGCTTAGATATGGATATGTCAAAAATGTCTTTATGACAGACAAGTTGAGAGATCAACTTAGGCAATTGGATATATAGGTCTAGGGTGCAAAGGAGATGTTTGGATTAGAGAACTTTATGAGATATCTGCTTTAGCTTGTAATTGAAGCTATTGATACTGATAAGAGATTCCAACATTTAATAGCCAGTGAGGGGACAGTGAATCTGCAAAGAAAACCTAGGAGTGGCCAGAAAAGTTGGAAGAAATAGTAGCTACACATCATGGAAAGCAAGAATGTGAAGAGGATGGAGTGGTCATCAGTATTGAATTCTGCCGAAATATCAAGAATAGTGAAGGCTGAAAAATGTGCATTGCATGGGTGATGTGTAAGTCACCTGTTGACTTTAGTCAAAGTGGAGTCAATGGCACGACTTCTTATGGTGAGTTGTAATTCTTCTGGGAATGGATACTTAAACTTGCCAGAAGTGGTCATTTGCTATTTTATAGAATTCTCATCTGTATGCAGGGTTTACTTTCTTCTTCTTTTCCTCCTTCATTTAACTTACCCTCTCAAAACCAAAATAGGATTTGCCATTGTTAACAATGCACTATTTGCCCTGATATGAACATAACTTTTCTTTGTTCCTCTTGTCCAAAATATAATAGTAAAAGCATCTTTTGTTATTTTTAGTATCTCTCAGGAGTCTTAGTTCATTCACAACTTTAGTCTCCCAACATTATTTGAGGGTACATTTCATCTGTGTAATTTTATTCTCTTAGTTTTATTTAAATTTTATGTATAGTAAATACCTTGGCTCAAAGAAAGTACTGTGTGCATTGCTTTTAAGTATACCCTACCTTTTCTAGCTGATTCATTTTAATCTCATATTCAGTTGTTTGTTTGTTAGAATGAGCCATACTCCCTTTCCTCTGTACTAGCAAAGTCATTGTTAGTTTTTTCCCATCCCCAGTTCAAAATGATTTATTTTAAAAATGTCTGTATATCTGACCATAGCTGCTCTTCCCCGCCCTGGTTATTAGGAAGGAAACTAATTCTCTCCCATGTTTCTAATCACTTTGCATTTCAAAGATTTTCAAAAATGTAAAAATTTCTAGTCATTTTATATATTTCAAAGGCTTGAAATGTAGCTACCACCAGCTCTTAACCTAGGGCCAGTAGGAGTCTTGTACATTATGCATAGAAAACTTTTCAACTGTAATTGTTTTATTTTTTAGGTTAAAAAAACCCCTATTTGTTGGTATACTTGCCATTCTTGCCTATACTATTGTCTTCTTTAAATGTCAGGACCGACTTGCAGTTTGTATGGATTGTCTGACACATGAATTAATAGGTAAGATATTGTATAGCCAGTGTATTTTTCTTCTTGTTAGATTCCTACTATTTGTAATTGTAGCATTGACAAAGACTTGGAGGTAGATGTTATGAAGACAGCTTGAATCAAGTAAAGTGGCAGTAGCTGCTACAAAGAAGAGTTCAGTAGTTGTTTCACTTCATCTGAATCACAGTTGTCAGGGCTTGCTTCATGGGCAGTCACACAGGGCCTCAAATTCAGAAGAGGGCACACACTTGGGGTTTAATGCCCTGAGATTGCTGTCTTGAAATTCGTATTAATTTTATCTTTGATTTGAGTTTTGTAAATGGAGCCCCATGGGACAATGGAGCAGGAGATTAAGTGAGGCTTGGGCCCTCAGCTCACATGTGGTCCACCTCCCATTGCTCTCTTGTCCCCATGGGTTGGGTTCTTGGCCACGTGCTCTTCTGTCCCACGCAGTCCAGTGATTCTTCACCCTCTGCCCTTGAAGGGAGCTTGGGTGCTGGTGCAGGGAGGGTTGAACCTAGTGTGTGCCTCCTGCTTATTAAGTTACAGTAAAGGGGCCCACGCACATTTGAGGAGCTGTAATCACCCCATGAGTATTCCCACGTCTAAGAGAGCTTGATGTTAAACAGCAAATAAAAAATATTATGAAATATTGAGACACTGTGAAAGAAAGAAGGATAAAAGAAATACTTCCTGGTTTTTGAACAAGGATCCTGCATTTTCATTTTGCTTTGGTCAAATTATGTAGTTGGCCCTGACAACTGTTAATAGTGAACTAGTGCCCAGAAACAAACTTCACCTTTGCAACTTATTGTGTTACAGTATTATCAATAAAACATTTTCAGTATGTTTACAGTTTTCTTTGAAACATGGCATATGAATGGATTTCATTGTACTTAGAACCCAAATATTTTATAATAGTGGTTGTCTTTCCACAGATCATGCTGTTAGTCTTTCAGTTTAAATTTCATTAAAAAAAAACAGTTTTGAAACTGTGCTATTTATACCCTCACAATAGTAACAAATGGAATTTGAATTTAAAATATGGATTTTCAAAACTAATTCCAAATATTGTACAGTTATGTTTACCCTTTTTTGAAAAATAAGCTGCTTGATAGTAATTGTTTAATAAAAAGGCTTCTTCATAATCTTTTTTTTATTATGATTGCACTTCAATTCATGACAGTGTTGGGAGACTTATTTTTAAGTTGAGCACGATCATTCATTACCTCTCCCTGACCCCCATTGTGCATCTCAGCCATTCTTTCACCCTCAATGCACTTAAGTTATCAAACTGCTTTCGATGGAAAATATAAATTTTATTTGTTTTACTGACGGTCATATTTGCTTTGGACAAAGCCTTTTAATACATAAGAGTAGTGTAGGGCTGCCCATGGCAAATTCTCAAACTGCTTTTCAGCATAAAAATCAAACCCAAGAGAAAGAGAGAATAAGTTGTATTTAATCTTTACATCCATAGCTCATGTGACCTGTTATTACCATTCCTGTAGACCAACAATAGTTTTGTCATGTTGTTGTTATCTTAAAAAAAAAAACAAACCTCAATGACTTTATTTCTAAATTAAAAAAAAATGTTGGTATTTTTGTTTGAATTTTCTCTTTTGTCATGAGTTGGAAGAGTTGATCATGCTGGTATTAAAGTTGCTTACTGGCTGGGGACTGTGCTGGAGCCATTGGGTAGCTGTCGTTGTTGTTTTAACTAAAACAAAGTTTCTGAAGGGCTCTTTGTGAAATACATAAGGGGATGTTCAAAGACTGCTAAGTTATTGCTTTGGATTTAGAGTTATATCAGTACAGCTTTTTTTTTTTTTTTTTTAGATTTCAGAGATCTGCCTTGTTGATTTTATACAAATTAACTTTTAGCTTTCTTTAACGTCTACTAAGGCAGCTCACACAAATGGATATTTTGGGCTATTAATGCATGCCTCTGTTTCTCAAAAATTCTAAGGATTTTAAGGAATTTACTTTGGCTTCTATGCCAGTATTTATCTAGTTTGTGGCTTAGCATTTTCTTTCCATCTAGAGGTTAGACTGCCCCTCTGACTTAATAATTGTTTGTGATTTTCCAAATGATTTCACAGTTGAAGCAACTGTTTATCTATATAAAGATACAGGAAGCTTTTGTGTTGATTTTAATTTGGCTTTTTGCCTATATTATGCAATAATGAATAGGTGCTTGCATACCAGGCATAATTTAGTTTATCTCTAAGTTTGTCATGGAGTTCAAAGGTGAAATCATTTATTTAAAAGTAAAGTTTGACTTTTCTAGAGAAGGCCGAATGATTTTGTAGAAATTATAACAAAATTTGAATTAAAATGTTTCAAATTTTGCTAATAGCTACCTTAATTTTATGTTGTAGTTATCTAGAAGGGCACATTATTTAAAATTAAAGTGTAAATTTGTTGTATATAAAACGACTTAAGGTAGAATACTAATGATGTAGAACTACATACCAACAAGAATTCTTAGAGTGGCTGGTGGATGTTGGCTACATATGGTATGAAGTTATAGTTTATAGGTAAATTGAGGCTTTAGTAGTTTGAAGAAGAGAATGCACATCACAGACATGACGCATATGTAAGTAAGCAGAGCTCCAAATCTTACACTGGTTACTAACCCTGGGAATCACATGCTAGAGGTTACTGGGTGATGAGTACACTAACATCAAGCAGGCTTTTAATTTTCAACTGTTCTAATACAGGCAATTCAAGCGTAAAAGAGCACAGAGTGAGGATAGGGCAAACTTGGAAGGGTAGTGCTGGATTCTTCCAGTTGTGAATAAATTCCATCACCTCTAAACCATTTCCAGTCACTTTATCTGCATTTGTCATATAGGGGGTATCACTTTCTAACTTAGAGGTTTTTTTTTTTTTGCGGTACGTGGGCCTCTCACTGTTGTGGCCTCTCCGTTGCGGAGCACAGGCTCCGGACACGCAGGCTCAGCGGCCATGGCTCACGGGCCCAGCCACTCCGCGGCATGTGGGATCTTCCCGGACCGGGGCATGAACCCGTGTCTCCTGCATCGGCAGGTGGACTCAACCACTGCGCCACCAGGGAAGCCCTAACTTAGAGTTTTAAAAAATGTTTCTCTCTCTTTCTTGGTGATATTTTATCGAGGACAGGCATATATTGCCTTTCTAGTCTCCCCAGTAACCCAGTTAGTCGGTTAATTCTCCCATGTGTCATACACTGTGGTAAGTACTATAGATGTAGGACTCAAAAAATGTTTCATTTAGAATTAAAATGTCTGTTTTTTTTTTTCCCCGATAGTCTTCCATTCTCAACTCTGTTTACACCTTATGTTCTTCATTTCTCATTGTTTCTAATTATTCTCTTTTTTCTCTGCTGTCCCTCTCCTGTTACTCTCTAAATCTGTCCTGTCCAAATGGTAGCAACTAGCCACATGTATCTTTTGAGCTCTTAAAATGTGGCTAGTCGAAATTGAGATCTGAGATAAATGTACGTTACATAGTGGATATGTTTTGAAGAAAAGAGTGGAAAATATTTTCATTTTTATATTGATCACATATTGAAGTGGTAATACTTTGTATATATTACATTAAATAAAATATTATTAAAATTAATGTCATGATTTTTACTTTATAAAGTGCAGCTAACTAGAAAATTTAGAGTTACGTCTATGGGTTTAATTATATGTCTATTGGAAAGTGCTTCTCTAGATCCTTCTACTGATTTTTTTTACTAATCCTCTTCAGACACCTTCCTTCCTGTTTTATCCTCATTGCCCCCATCCCAATATTCTCAGAGGTCAGAAATTAGAAAAATGGCAAATTTCCTGAAACTATCTTTACAAACAATAAATGCTGAAGAGGGTGTGGAGAATAGGAAACCCTCTTGCACTGTTGGTGGGAATGTAAATTGATACAGCCACTATGGAGAATAGTTACTGTTCTGTTACAGTATAGTTAAGTATAATTCCTTAAAAAACTAAAAATAGAACTACCATATGACCCAGCAATCCCACTACTGGGCTTATACCCTGAGAAAACCAAATTCAAAAAGACACATACACCCCAATGTTCATTGAAGCACTATTTACAATAGCCAGGACATGGAAGCAACCTAAGTGCCCATCGACAGATGAATGGATAAAGAAGATGTGGCACATATATACAATGGAATATTACTCAGCCATTAAAAGGAACGAAACTGGGTCATTTGTAGAGATGTGGATGGACCTAGAGACTGTCATACAGAGTGAAGTACGTCAGAAAGAGAAAAACAAATACAGTATATTAGTGCATATATGTGGAATCTAGAAAAATGGTGCAGATGAACCTATTTGCAGAGCACAAATAGAGACACAGACGTAGAGAACAAACATATGGACACCAAGAGGGGAAAGGGGGAGTGGGGTGAATTGGGATATTGGGATTGACATATATACACTATTATGTGTAAAATAGATAACTACTGAGAACCTGCTGGTAGCACAGAGAACTCAACTCAGTGCTCTGTGTGACTTAAATGGGAAGGAAATCCAAAAAAAAGGGGATATATGTATACATATAGCTGATTCACTTCACAGTACAGCAGAAACTAACACATTGTAAAGCAACTATACCCCAATTAAAAAAAAGAAAGTTAGATTGATTATTTAGCAATAATGAGCCGTGGAGTACTGATACATGCTACCACATGGATGGACCTTAAAAACATTATGCTAAGTGAAAGAAGCCAATCATAATAGAAAGTATACTAAATGAGTTCACTTATATGCAGTGTGTAAAATAGGTAAATCTCTAGAGACAAAGTAGATCAGTGGTTACCTAAGGGAGGGGGGAAGTTGTTGTGAGTAATGGCTACTGGTAGGTACTGGGTTTTTTTTAGGAGAGAAGAGATGTAAAATTACATAGTGGTGCTTGTTGGGCAACTCTGAATATACTAAAAAAACCACTGAATTGTATACTTTAACAGGATGAATTTTGTGGTATACGAATTATATCTCAATAAAGCTGTTAACACTAGATCATTCTCATCACATCATACTGTCATGAGGTTGGTCTTTTTGGTACTCCGCTTTCCTTTTTCTGCTTCTTAGGGCAAATGTTCCTTATTCTTTATTAATCAATTTAGCCTTCCTAGAAATTAAGTGTATGTTCTTTTTAATGTTAGTGGTCAGGTGCTTTTGTCTTAAAAAAGGAAAAAATAGGTCAATATGTGTTGGAACTTTTGTAAGCAGTTACAATCCATTTTTAAAATTGGTGTGTGTGCAGAATAGTTATTTTAATGCAGTTTTCCCCCTCAGGGGACTTGTTAGGCAAATGTATTTAAGTATCATTTTAATGCATTCTTATAGCTTTTATGTATTCCTTATATCTACATGATGTTTCAACGTCTGATGAATTGTAGCTTTTCATTAGGACATCTGGATTTCTTATATATAAAAAAAGAGTGACAAAAGGGCAAAAAAATCTTTTCTTCCAAGATGGTTACACATATCTATTTTATACTACAAGTGCATAAATATTTTTTCCTAACAGTTCTGGACAATACATGGGTCTGTGTGCTGAAGAGAAATATTTTGATTAAATTGGTCCATTATAAAAAATGAAAAATGATTAGTCTGAAAGAGTATTTTTTAAACAATTCCTTTCAACCTGCAGTTTTTTCTTTCACCATTTTCCTTTAAAGATGACTGCAAGTTGTAATACCTTAAGAAAATATTATTTTTATATTTATACCTATAAATGTTAATTATTTTATATCTGTTCTCCATTTTGAGGTGCTTACTTTTCTAACCTTCAAAATAAATATGTAAGTAAACAGTTATAAAACTAATATAAATTTTGACAGATGCTACCTGCCCCTTTCATCCATTTGACCTTAAGTGAGAAAAAAGTGGAGAAATTAAAGTTTGACTGTTTTATCATTTCTTACAGAAGTTCAGCGTCTTTAATGGAGAAGCTTTTTTCTTGCATCTTTTCCATCAGCTGCAATTGTGTCTCCACTACATTAGGTGTGCTTTGTTTCTCCTAAGTGAAGAATATTATAATCACCTGAATTGTGCCAGTAGCTTAATGAGCAAGGAACCCCCAAATTTTCAACTATAATCGTCCTTAATGATTGCTTCTTTTGGAAGGAAAAGGATGTTCTTCATGGTTTTCAAGCCACAGTTGGGCCATATAACAAATAATCAGTGATGTATTATGACTCTGTCTCTTTGCATCTTTTCCCTTTAATTATAGACTATTTGCTATCGACTGAATATTGGTGTCATCCTAAAATTTATATGTTGAAACCTAATCCCCAGCGTGATGGTATTGGGAGGTAGGGTCTTTGGAGCTATTATTAGGTCATGGGGGTGGAACTCTTGTGAATGGGATTAGTGCCCTTATAAAAGAGTTCCCAGACAGCTCCCTTGCCCACCTCTGTCATATGAGGACACAAGGAAAAGACAACCACCTATGAACGAGGAAGTGGGTTCTCACCAGACACCAGATCTGCTAGTGTCTTGATCTTGAACTTCCTAGCCTCCAAGACTGTGAGAAAGAAATTTCTGTTGTTTATAAGCCACGCAGTCTCGGTATTTTGTTATAGCATCCCAAATAGACTGAGACATTACTGTTATCTTCAATGTAATGTTGTTATTTTGATAGATAAACACCATTATTGCCTTATTTATTAGAAATGGTAGTCCATGAAGGTTTAGCACTTGGAGGAACTTAAAGAATTATAGTAACAGACTATAGGCACACCTCATTTTATTGTGCTTTGCCTTATTTTGCTTCACAGATAGTGCATTTTTTACAAACTGAAGGTTTGTGGAAACTTTGTGTTGAGCAAGTCTGTCAGTGCCATTTTTCCAACAGTGTTTGCTTACTTTGTGTCTCTGTGTTACATTTTTGGTAATTCTTGCAATATTTCAAACTTTTTCATTATTATATTTGTTATGGTGATCTGTGATCATTAATATCTGATTTTACTATTATGACTTGCTGAAGACTTAGATATTGGTTAGAATTTTTTAGCAATAAAGTATTTTTAAATTAAGATGTACATTTTTTTAGACAATGCTACGCATACTTAATAGACTACAGTTTGGTGTATACATAACTTTTATAAGCACTGGGAAACCAAAAAATTTGTGTGACTTGCTTTACTGCAATGTTTACTTGATCACAGTGGTCTGGAACCGAACTCTTGGTATCTCTCTGAGATATGCCTATGCTAGCAGCTTCTTGTAGTCCGTAGAGGGAGGGGCCAGCCTGAGGGCCTTTGTTTTTTCACTGGTCCAAATGACTCTGTTGTTGCTGTGGGTGTCAGGTTGTTTTTTAATAGCAGCTCTGGGTACAAAGGTTTCAAAGTCATCTTTTCAGAGTCTATAGAGAGCACTCAGATGGTGTGAGGCCTGTATCATTTGCCTCCAAGATGGAACTTAGTGAGGTGGGAAAAGGTGCCCTGATGGCTGTGGGTTTCCTTTCCTTTTTTCTTTTTTCCATTGTAACAGTGGGCAGTGAACTTTGCCATGTTTTGGTACCGTGTCCTGACTTTTGTAGAAACTGGGCATATTAGTTAGTGTGATAATCTAACGACAAGGAGATGTTTTGATTTATTGGATATTAAAACTTTAAGGAACATAGAGATAATGACTTTCCAGATGAGGAGTCTACCAAAGATCCCACCACACTTAGCATCCTCTTTCTTCCTTTATAATACACTCCTGATAAATTTAACCCATAGTACCCATTCTTAGATGTACCAGCTTTCAAGCTATGAGGATAGATTTTTATATGCATATAATTTTAAAATAAATGCATGTATTTTCAAAATTCAGTGGGCTTTAATAATCAAAGGAATATGTTTATTATTTAATGGCCATGAGAAAAGTTACTGATCAATATGTGTTTACCTTTTTACTGGTGATAGAGATGAGCGTGGGGAACAGTAAGGAGAAGATGAATATAATGGATTTCTTTCATGTGTTTAACAAAAGATTACATTTAAAAATGCTCTGGTTCTTTCAAGTTGTGTGTTTTTTTATTGTGAATAATTTAAATGAGATAACCATTTATTTCTAGTCAACACTAAGATATCTAGTGTATTTATGATCTTTTCTGAGGTTGTATTTTAAATTTCTTTGTATAGAGTTATCTATCTATCTATCTTGCAGGTGTGTGGCTGCATACTCCTAATCTGTGAGGAGATTTGTAGCTTTTTATTAACTTTATTTTGTCTTTATTTTATAATAAAGACGATAAACTGGTTGGCTTAATTTCAAGGATAAGCAGTGCCCGTCAGATGAGTTACTCTTCATCTCTCCTCCCTTTCCTGGCTTTGTTTCCATCTGTTCCCCAAAACATTTACATCTTTTCCAATTTTTAGTTTTGATGAGGGAAGGGGATTGATTTTGTTGTTGTCATTGTTTATCTTTACAACTCGCACCATTAGATTCAGGTGAAATGGCCGGAAATCTGCCCATATTTCTGCGTAGTTTTGCCCCAGCAGAAAAAGTTGTGAATAGGAATCGGGCACTTGTCTGCCGCTTGTACATTTGACAGTACAAGGTGTTTGAGGGCAACACATGTGGAAATGTTAAGGAGTAACATCAATAATGCTGTGGCTACACAGATGGTGTAATTAGCCCACAATGGGGAAGAGCAACGTTTTCATGTTTGGATAAAAAGAGCTCACTGTGGGTGGTAGAGTAAGAGGTTCCAAACGACAATATCTTTTTCTTTTTTAATTAATTAATTAATTAATTAATTAATTTATGGCTGCACTGGGTCTTCGTTGCTGCGTGCGGTCTTTCTCTAGTTGCGGTGAGTGGAGGCTACTCTTCGTTGCAGTGTGCGGGCTTCTCACTGCGGTGGCTACTCTTGTGGAGCATGGGCTCTAGGCGCATGGGTTTCAGGAGTTGTGGCACACGGGCTTAGTTACTCTGTGGCATGTGGGATCTTCCTGGACCAGGGCTCGAACCTGTGTCCCCTGCATTGGCAGGCAGATTCTTTTTTTTTTTTTTTAACATCTTTATTGGAGTATAATTGCTTTACAATGGTGTGTTAGTTTCTGCTTTATAACAAAGTGAATCAGTTATACATATATATATATCTCCATATCTCTTCCCTCTTGCATCTCCCTCCCTCCCACCCTCCCTATCCCACCCCTCTAGGTGGTCACAAAGCACCGAGCTGATCTCCCTGTGCTATGCGGCTGCTTCCCACTAGCTATCTGTTTTACATTTGGTAGTGTATATATGTCCGTGCCACTCTCTCACTTTGTCCCAGCTTACCCTTCCCCCTCCCTGTGTCCTCAAGTCCATTCTCTGGTAGGTCTGCGTCTTTATTCCCATCTTGCCTCTAGGTTCTTCATGACCATTTTTTTTTTTTTTTTAAGATTCCATATATATGTGTTAGCATACGGTATTTGTTTTTCTCTTTCTGACTTACTTCACTCTGTATGACAGACTCTAGGTCCATCCACCTCACTACAAATAACTCAATTTCATTTATTTTTATGGCTGAGTAATATTCCATTGTATATATGTGCCACATCTTCTTTATCCATTCATCTGTCGATGGACACTTAGGTTGCTTCCATGACCTGGCTATTGTAAATAGAGCTGCAATGAGCATTGTGGTACACGACTCTTTTTGAATTGTGGTTTTCTCAGGGTATATGCCCTGTAGTGGGAATGCTGGGTTGTATGGTAGTTCTATTTTTAGTTTTTTAAGGAACCTTCATACTGTTCTCCATAGTGGCTATATCAATGTACATTCCCAGCAACAGTGCAAGAGGGTTCCCTTTTCTCCACACCCTCTCCAACATTTATTGTTTGTAGATTTTTTGATGATGGCCATTCTCACCGGTGTGAGATGGTATCTCATTGTAGCAGGCAGATTCTTAACCACTGTGCCACCAGGGAAGTCCCGAATGACAATATCTCCTAAAGATTAGGAGAGTGATGGTTTCATACTTCATAGTTTAGGCATGTATGTATATACGTGTAAATATACATAATCTCTCAGCCTATTTTATTTAAGTATATTAACCCTTGTTACATTTAGAAAAATTCTCTGTAAGAGAATTTTTTTCAGCTTAGTCCAGGAGATATGGCTAAGTACTGTGGAGGATTCAGAAACAAATTTGGTCTTTATATCAAGTAACCAGTTTTCTGGAAGAAGTTCATAGCACAGTGGCAAATAGAGGACCCCACAAACATTTTTGTAGCAAAAGTATATTGTAAATGATTAGTTGTATGAGTTACTTAACCAAGTGCAGTATTCTTCAGAAGGAAAATATTTTCAATAGATGGTAGAAAGACGTTCAAGGACTGAGTGTGTATCTTCATCATGTAACATTGTCACCACTTCTCTATGTGAAATAGTTTGCTTTTGTCAAATTTGGTTTATTCTGAACGTGGTTATTTATATTTTTACTCAGCACAAAACTGATACAACAAGCAAGAAAACACCGAAATGGATAAAAAGACTATAGCAAGCCCTTCTGTTTGTATAATTTGAACGTTTTCCTCAGTAAAAATTCAGAAGTTGAAATTAGTTGTATTCTGTTCAAATTGATCTTAAACTCAAATTTTTATAATAATGTAAATTTAAAATAGTACCTGACACTTTGGTTAATTATTAGAGAGATATTTGCAAAGGAGCCCATCTGCTCCTATGGTACAGTCATAATGCAGAAACACTGACATCTCAATTATTTCCATGGCAACAAATTGATGTCAGGATCTCACATTTGACTTCACTGCAGGACCAAATAGAATCTGGATTACAGGGGTGGATTGGGAGTTCTTATTGAAGCCCAGGTCTTTAAGAAAGAGAATTAAATATCTTTGGGAAATAATTTTAAGCTTTTAAAAAATGTAAGTGGGACTTCCCTGGTGGTGCAGTGGGTTAAGAATCTGCTTGCCAATGCAGGGGACATGGGTTCAAGCCCTCATCCGGGAAGATCCCACATGCTTCAGAGCAACAAAGCCCATGCGCCACGACTACTGAGCCTGCGTGCTAGAGCCGCGAGCCACAACTACTGAGCCCGCGCGCCACAGCTACTAAAGACCGCGCTCCTAGAGCCCGTGCTCCACAACAAGAGAAGCCAAGGCAATGAGAAGCCTGCACACTGAAACGAAGAGTAGCCCCTGCTCGCCGCAACTAGAGGAAGCCCACACATAGCAACAAAGACCCAATGCAGCCAAAAAAAAAAAAAAAATTATAAAAAAGTAAGTGTACTTTTAAAGAGGAAAGTATAAAACTATACATAAAGTATATGAATACTCTTCTATCTTTCTATGTATACAAAGCCATAATGAAGGGCATTTACTCTCTGTGTGACATTTGCAGGTAAGAATTTGCATCTGATTTAATGTTCACTCAGAAACTTAGAAAACTAGAAACTCAGGCAGTTGTCAGTAGTACAGAATAGTAAAGGTCCAGAACCATCTTACTTTTCTTTAAGTAATGTATATAAACTGTCAATATGTGGTAGCTCAGCCTTAAATTATATACTCTCTTCGTCTTTGGTTTAGGATATCATAATTATAGACGATCCTCCTCACTGTATGGATGGCTTAGTTTCAAAGATTTGGTGGTACTTTGCCTTCCTTCTTGTGTCATTTTGTGCTCCATTGAAGAATATTTAGTATTCTACTACTTATTCCAGATACGAGTTCTGCCCATTCTTAATTGCTAACTCTCAGGGGAAACAATTAGATTTGATCCCTATGAACAAACTTCTCTATTGAATCTAAAGTTATTTCTGACATTTCTCTGTTCCATAGCCCTTTGTGTGTAATTTGTCATAAGGCTGGCCTCATATTCAAGTTTGTTTGGGCTTCTGCCCTGTCTGACTATATAGTGAAGGCAGGGACCATGTCTTTATACTCTGTGTCTGGCAGTGGGTACTTTGTTTGTTGAAAAATAGATGTGATCTCATGGATCGTCAGGGTATACAGATTTTCAGAACCTTGGCGATGTCACTCCATTCGACTGCTGGAATTTGAGTTTTGCAGGTTTAAAATTTTGGTTTAATCTGTTTTTAGGAGACTGATTCATCATAAGCAAACTGAAAAGAAACTGACTTATGATGTATAATTGGAGGTAATTTCCTGATTCTGTCTCTCTATTAATTTCTTTTGATGACCAAGTCCATGAAAGAGATAGCATTATAGATTAAATGATTTCTAGGTGAACCAGTGCTGGAACTTGGTGAATTAGGTGTTCAGAGTATTTTGGTTGCTGTATAAATTGTCTCTGGACATTGCTGTGCAGTTACCTGCTAACCATCTCTAGGATGAAAGAGTTTTCTCACTCTGAACTGTACTGGACAAACACCACTGCCGCTGTGACGGCTAATTTTATATGTGTACTTGACTGGGCTAAGGGTATGCCCAGACAGCTGGCAAAACATTTCTGTGTGTATCTGTGAGGGTGTTTCCACATGAGATTTAGCGTTTGAATTGATAGACTGAGTAAAGAAGATCACCCTCACCAATGCTGGTGAGCATCATCCAATCCTCTGAGGGTCTGACTAGAACAAAAAGCCACAGGAAGCGCGAATTTGCTCTCTGGTTGAGCTGAGACATCCATCTTCTGCTCTCGGACATTGAAGCTCCTGGTTCTTGAGCCTCCTGTTATCGAACGCAAGTCCGTGTGCCGGATGCACAGTGAGGCCAAACAATACCAAAACGTCGGAGTTTGGAGTGGAGAAAGGTTTCTTGCAGGGCCATGCAAGGAGACGGGCAGCTCATGCCTTAAAAAACCCCGAACTCCCCGAAAGCTTTCAGCAAAGCCCCTTTTATAAGAAAGGTGAGGGAGGGGCATGGTTAGTTTTTTACAAGCTTCTTGGTGTCAGATCCTTTGTTCTTGAGGTCAGGTCACGAGGTTCCTGTAAACCTCCACCAAAACAAATGTTATTCTCTGTTCTGACAAGAAGGGGCAAGATCCCAAGGCTTAGCTTTCACTCTGCGAGGTCCAGGCCCTGGCTAAGAGGAGGGGTCCCTGCGTGGGCCGGTTACCCTGACCGGGAGTGTTTGTCCAGCACCCAGTCTGGGTCCTCCCACCAGTGCCCAGGCCCCGCTGAAGAGGCAGATCTCAGCCGGTGGTGCCCTTGGGGCCAGGTCCTCAGACCTTGCCAAGCTGTCATCACTGAGGGAGCCAGGTGCCCACGACCCACCCGGATCTCAGGGTTTTCATTTAAACCGGAGAGAATCATTTGTATAGGATCAATAGGAATACATGTAGCAAACACCAATCAGGTGAACCCCCAGCTCACAGCAATTGCCCTTCTTTGAGAACAGTCCCAGCCACAGAGGTGGACCTGAACTAGTGATCTGCAGTGTCCTTGCACCTTAACCCTAACCTCTGGCCACCTCCTAGGGGTAGATGGCTGATCTAAGCTGGACCAAGTTTTGAAACTTGAACGGAGAGACTGAAGCTGGTTGAAGCTCTTACCTCGATGGCAGTGTCTGTACACTCCAACTGCTGAGGCCTCCATGCACTGTGACCCATGGAGACTGCCACCACCATTAGGTCACGGAGGTAGCGCTGGGGGAGAGGTTCTCTGCTGCTTCAAGGCCTGGGCCTGGCCAGTGGGTGGCAGTGAAGAGGACTCTGGAGCTCTGCGGGACACAGCCCTCAGCATGTCCCCGGGCCCGGAGGCCAGAGGGCCTGGAGGGGCGCTGGTGAGAAGGCTGCCTCCATCCGCCTCTCGCTGCACTCTCGGCCTCGAGGACCACTGCGAAGGCTGAGTGTTGATGGAGCAGGACCTCTAACCGCAGCACTAACGGTTGCATGCTAATGGTCACGCGCTGTCGCACGATAACAGTTGCACGATAACGGTCCCCCGGTAACGGTTGAGCTAACAGCTGTGCTCCCACCCCTGCCCCTATTATATTCCCACTCAGCCCAGGACTTACACCATTGGCCTCCCTCTTCTCAGGCCTTCAAACTCAAACAGAATTATACCACTGGCTTTCCTGGTTCTCCAGCTTGCAGATGGCAGATCATGGGACTTCCTGACCTCCATAATCTTGTGAGCCAATTCCTATAATAAGTGTGTGTATACATATGTATGTATATACATATGTATAATATTATGCAATTAGTTATTTATGTGTAATATATATAATATGTATTTCTATTGGTTCTGTTTCTTCGGAGAATCCTGATTCATACAACAACCAATAATTATGTTCTTTTCTTCCCCTAAAATGGCTTGCATATCTTCGCCCTTGCTTTAATTATTACTTCAGACAATAGAGTGTGAGTAAACTTGTAAGAGTTCACTTATGTATCATGTTCTAACTTTCCTAAGAATACACTCTGGGACTCTGCGACGATGACTGCCAATGTATGTCAAAGGTTTACTCTGTACCTGACATTGTGCTAAGTTCTTTATGTGCGTGATCACATTCAGATTGTTTTAATAACCCTAGGCGGTAACTACTCTTGCTTTCCTGTATGACAGAGTGGGAAAAAGAGGTAGAGAAGCATGCAGTAACTGGCCTCAAATCACATCCTGGGATAAGTGAGGAGCTGGGATTTGAATCTGATTCTGGAGTCAGGGCACTTGCCATTGGGCTCATATCCAGATTGATAGATCTTTTTTTTAAGGAGGGATATGCTGCTTTCTGATTTTTTTTTTTGTTTTATTGTTGTTAATTTTTATTGTTTTCAGTATTGGAAGGTGAGCTTGTTTCCAAATTCTGAGAAAGTCTCACTGTAGTGAGAGCTTAAGTGGGAATGGTAGTTTCCTACCTGCAGTATCCCTGCTTTCAAGGTCACAGAAGCAGAGAATTGGCATGAGGCTAAAAAGAAAATGAGTGTCCTTAATGATAAGAATTTTAATGAGATTTCAAATGAGCAAATATACCCATTTTGGGATCATTTAATTTTTTTCCATGCAGCTTAATAGCATTGCAGTAAAAACTTACTAATTTAAGAATTGTGGGCAACACCTGTCTGAATTAACAAAGTCTAAATCATAAAATAATTTTGTAGAAATTAAGTTTTATTATTTTTCTGATACATATAATTAGCCTATCAGTTAGGAGCCAAAAAAACTAAGCTTCTGAGTTACTTACTAGAATAGTTCATTTTACATTAGTACTCTATCTTCAGTCTTCTTTAGGCTATTAATTACCTTCTAAATTACTCTGATATTTTCTACATAGAGATCAGTTCTTTGTAAAAGGCTTTCATATACAGCATTATATTTAATACTCACAAGAACCCTTGGTTTTCAGACTAGTCAATTTGACGTGAAAGGAGAACAGTAAAATGATTTCTTCAGGACAACATGGCTGGTTAGCCAGAGCCTGGTCCGGAACCTGTGTCATTTGAGGCATTTTATTATCAATACATTAATATATACTGTTTAGACAATCATTTTTGAATTATCATCAAAGTTTGTTTAACAGCATCTGAACCTGTGTTTTTCCCCTTCATTCATCCCTCCCTCCCTCCTTCCCTCCCTTTCCTTCCTTCCTTCCTTCCTTCCTTCCTTATTAAGTATGCAGGGAATGTGTTTTTCTTTGGCAGATTTTCTGCTTTTTAATTTTCTTTGTGGTCATTTAAAATTTTCATTAAGTTCTTGTTACTATTCAAATTTATGCTCATTGGATCGGATTATTTTAGAATGTGTTTAAGTTACTGATTGCATTTGTTTCCTAGTGTTTTGTCATTTGGAATATCTATCTAGAATTAATCTGAAATAGTCCCTGTAATTGACTATTCCAGTGTTTTAAGACAGGAATAAAGTAGATCCCTCTTCTGTTCTCTAAATTCTACTTGTATTCAGAGCCCTGAAGATTGTAAGTAATAGAATTGGCACTGGCTATTTTCAACAAAGAAACAAAAACCATTATAAGGACATTGGGGTGCCTAGTTACTGAGGGACAAGAACATGGTGAGTTTCAGGATCAGCTAGAGTCAGGAACTTTTTGTCTGTTTATCTCCTTTCCCTTCTCTGCTTCCATCATACCCTCTTTTTTGCTTCCGTCTCCTTCCCCACTTACTCTTCGTATCCTGCCCTCCTTCCTGCCCTCCCTTATTCCTGTTTCCTCGTTCTTCTTCATGCCTTTACTCTTACCTCTTTTTCCTCTTCTCCCTTTTCTCTCTCTCTTTCTCTTCCCTTTCCTCTTCTGTTTTCCCTCTCCTCCTCTCCTCAAACCCCTCCTCCTTTCCTATTAACCTCTTCCCCCTGAAGTTCGTCTACTGCACCATATCTCAAGGAATATAAGGACTGATTGCCTCACATTTAGCGGTGGTAAGATTGACCAGTGGCTTCAGGTGGTAAAAGCCTAATTGTTCTATTATAGGATTTCTCATCAACCTTATACCTAATGATTCATTTGTCATTCATTGATGACCATTGCCTTATTCCATTTAGGGTTGCAAAATGGAGATTTCCTGATTATATCGTTCCTTCTCCATATATATCTAGAAATATTTTCTATAGAAGAACTTTTTTTTAATCCGCTAGGGCTATTTGGTTACCTTGAAATACAGTTCATAATGAGAAGGTGGGACAATTCTCTTATGTATCAGTTTTCAGCAGGCTAAGTTGGATCCTCAGCATGCCTCATAGTTTTAAAAATTTCTCCAGACGATTCTTATGTGCAGCTAGGATCGAGAAGCACCCATCTAGATCTTGGATGTATCTCAAATCCCAAAGTCTTATTGCTTATTATAAAAGCAAATTTACAAGATAGCTATTGTTTTTACTACATGATATATTCTTTTGCCAAACTTTATCACAGCATATGGACTTCATTCAAAGCAACTTATGTAGGTGTGTTCTGGGAGTTGCTTGTTTATTTCTGTGAAATTACAAACTAAAGTAAATGAACCATAGAGGAAGCACTCTCAAGGCAACCTGAAAATAATAATATGCTAGCTAACATTTCTTCCAGGCTTATTCTGTGCCCAGCTTTATGCTTAGACCTTTACAATCATTAGCCCATTTGACCCTCAAAACCTCATGTAGAGAATCTAATTCTTCATGCAATGGAGGAGGAACTGGAAGCTGAAATGTGTCTACTTGTCTAAAGTCATGGGATTAGCAAAGGGTGGGGCTGGAGCTGATAGGTGCAGACAGCTGGGAGACCCAGAGCCTGTGCAGTCGATCCCGGTTCTCTGCTCCTGTCAGAGTGGGATATTTCCTATGTTTAATCCCATCCTATCCTTTGTGTGGATTTCTTTTACTTTTATTCTGTGGCAAAGAAATGGAATGACTCTGCGTTTTTAACCTTCAGATTATGCCACAGAAAAATGGTCATATGTATAGTTGTATATGATGATTGGAATTTTATTAGACCATTATAAGTAGCATTTTTTGAATGGTTACAATGTGGTTACTTACCTTTATGATATCTTTCAATCATAAAGTCTGCAGGTTAGCTGTGTTTAGTCCTTCTGTATGTCTGAGGAAATAGGCTTAAGGAAGTTAAGTGTTCAGTGTCACACAGTGAACTTTGAACCAAGGCTCCTCTGCACAGGGTTTATTCTTAACCACCTTATGCTGACAAGGTAGACGAAGAGTTAATAGGAATTAAGAGTGGTTTGGAGAGCAGCAGATAACCTTTCCAGAAGCCATTTAAGGTTGTTTCTCAGCCAGTACAGGAGACCTACCTAGCAATGAACAACGAGAATTTTAGAGAGTGTGATCCAGTTAACTTTCTCAATGTTAGAACTTGTTCATATCTCTGTAGCCTGTTTACATTTTTTTAGTTACTCCCTAGTGTTGAACAGTGAAGGAATAAGGTGTTGACTAATCATGACCATCTTAGAATTTTGCTGTGGTTTTTCAGTAGGTGTTGCTCATTATTTGGAAATGAGCACTCAAAAGAGATCTTGTTGTATCTTACTCTTCTGTGGCTTGTCTCATTGTAGATGTGGAATTTAAACTTAAGAAAGTATGCTTGTATTATTTTCTCCAGTGATTAAAGCTTAGGTTTTAGAAGTACATAATTTTACCTTATCTAAAGTTTTTAAAATCTTTAAGCTTATAAAGAGGATACAGTGAATCCCTACAATACTCTTTGGCAGTAAAGAGTAACCAGCAACAAATTAACTTGGTGGGGAAAAAAGTGATTTGAAGGTTATACCAAACGCACTTTTGCATACTTTAAGTGAAAAGGAGGGAAGACTCAGATGGCAGGCCTTGCTTATTTAAAAGGTGAGTGTGTGTGTGTGTGTGTGTGGGGGGGGGGGGGTGGGGGGGGCGCCTTCCCTGGTGGCGCAGTGGTTGAGAGTCCGCCTGTCGATGCAGGGGACACGGGTTCGTGCCCTGGTCCGGGAAGATCCCACATGCCGCGGAGCGGCTGGGCCCATCAGCCATGGCCGCTGAGCCTGCGCGTCCGGAGCCTGTGCTCCGCAACGGGAGACGTCACAGCAGTGAGAGGTCCGGGTACCGCATAAATAAATAAATGAATGAATGAATGAATGGGACCTTTTATATGAGAGTTGGAAAATCCAGAAAAAGTGAAGGGAGACCAAAACAAACAAAAACCACAGGAAATATGATAAGCAGAAATTAGTAGTGGCAACTTGAACTGGTAAGAAGCATTCTGCATTCTGAACTGGCAGAACAGTGATGCTGACTTTGAGCATGGGTTCAAGCTGCCACATGTCCGGTACCCAAACAGTCCTGGGATGACGAGGACATCTCCTTGTGAGACTGTAAGCAACTTGAGGGCAAGAACTAAGCACTTTCATCTTGTATCCTGAGGAATTAACATAGTGCTTAGCATTTTATAGGCTCTGTTGTGTGCATAGGAAAAGCGTATCTTAATTTTATTAAGGGGTTGGTAAAAATCCTATTGGAGAATTATGTTATAAAGTAGTTAATGAGCCTTTAGTTTAGGTCAGTGGTTCTTAAACTTTTTGGACCCATAAGGATCCATTTATGATTTTAAAAATTATTGGGGACACAAAAGAACTTTTGTTTATGTAGGTTATGTCTAACGATATATACCATATACCATGTAAGAAATTAAAACTGAGAAGTTTAAGAAATAATAATTTAAAAATCCATTACATGTTAACATAAAACATATTTTTGTGGGGAAAAACCCCTACATTTCTGGAACAAAAAATTTAGTGAGAAGGCTGGCATTTCTCTACATATTTTACAGTTCTCTTTATTTTTATTTTATTTTATTTTTATCTATTTTTTTTGGCTGCGTTGGTTCTTCGTTGCTGCGTGTGGGCTTTCTCTCGTTGTTGCGAGCAGGGGCTACTCTTAGTTGCAGTGCACAGGCCTCATTGCGGTGGCTTTTCTTGTTGTGGAGCAGGGCTCTAGTTGCACAGAGCCCTGTTGTGGCCCTGTTTCTAGTTGTGGCATGTGGGCTCAGTAGTTGTGGCTCACGGGCTCTAGAGCGCAGGCTCAGTAGTTGTGGTGCACAGGCTTAGTTGTTCTGCAGCATGTGGGATCTTTCTGGACCAGGGCTCGAACCCATGTCCCCTGCATTGGCAGGCAGATTCTTAAGCACTACACCACCAGGGAAGCCCCTACAATTCTCTTTAATTTCTAGTTTATTAGAGGACAGCTAGGTTTTTGTATGTTTCTGCATTCAGTCTCTTGTAATATGTTCTTTTGGTGGACTATATGAAAGAAAAGGGAGGTGTATTTTAATAGACTTAGAAGATGTTCTTCTTTGATACTGCACTAAAACTCTACAGATTGTAATTTCATAGAAGTTAGTTTCAATGAAGAATCGAAACCTTTACAGTGAACATTTTGTACTTTGTTACAGTAAAATATGTTGGTATTTTTGTTCTTTGTATAGATCTTTACCTATGCATGATTTGTAACATCATGCATTGGTCAACTGGAAAATATCAGTTCACTAAGTTGTACAGATCTTCTGGATGTGGACGTATTTCATTATGTGTGTAATCAAACAATAACGTTTCTTTTTTTTTTTTTTTTTGTGGTACACGGGCCTCTCACTGCTGTGGCCTCTCCCGTTGTGGAGCACAGGCTCCGGACGCGCAGGCCCAGCGGCCATGGCTCACGGGCCCAGCCGCTCCGCGGCATGTGGGATCCTCCCAGACGGGGGCACGAACCCATGTCCCCTGCATCGGCAGGTGGACTCTCAACCACTGCGCCACCAGGGAAGCCCAATAACGTTTCTTAATATCAGAAGATGGTTTAAGTGTTGGAAAGCTGTCAGGCTCAGGATGGTGGATAAAATTTTCAAGATATTAATTTTCACTTAAAAGTTCAGTTTTTATCATTGGCAACGGACACTGTCAGCTATTTTCCTTGAAGTGACAGGCTCACTTGCTCTTTTCCCCAAAAATGTTAGTCATACCCAATTCTGAATAGGTTGTCTTCAGTTATTCATTCAAGTAAAAAATAGTGTTTTATGAAAAGAGTGGCTAGTTCACCCCATATCTCAGTCTTATAATAAGTCAAGGGTAATAAGTTAAGGGTGTTTGACTCTTCAGTTACTGCATTCACATAGGGTCTAATCTACACACAAGTATTAAATATTTATTCCTAATTTTGGTTAACAATTTAAAAAATTGCACATTGGGGGAAAAAACATTTTTTTTTTTTTAACCTGGGGAGCAGAGATCGTATTGTCTTTCTGTTTCCCGCCCCTCCCCCCTTTTATTTCAGCTTTCCCTTGTGGGGAAAAAAGCAACACTAAAGTATTTGTTAGAACCATGAGAGAACTGTCCTTCGAACAATAATAATGCTTATAATGCATTTTCTTCTTTTTTAAAAAATAAATCTATATATATATTTATTTTTGGCTGCATAGGGTCTTTGTTGCTGCCTGTGGGCTTTCTCTAGTTGTGGCAAGTGGGGGCTACTCTTCATTGTAGTGCGTGGGCTTCTCATTGTGGTGGCTTGTTGCAGAGCACAGCACAGGCTCTAGGCATATGGGCTGCAGTAGTTGTGGCAGGCGGGCTCAGTAGTTGTGGCTTGTGGGCTCTAGAGCACAGGCTCTGTAGTTGTGGCGCACAGGCTTAGTCGCTCCACGGCATGTGAGATCTTCCCGGACCAGGGCTCGAACTCATGTCCCCTGAATTGGCAGGCGGATTCTTAACCACTGCGCCACCAGGGAAGCCCTGCGTTTTCTTTTCAAGTTATACAAGAACTTAAAACAGTTCCATAGGTTGATATCAAATACCAGGAAAGACCAAAATAGTAAATTCTAATGAAATAATAAAATATAGATATTAGTCTGTGTTTTAAATAATGCAGAGTTACATAGATAAAGGAATAGGTTTTTTTTTTTTTTTTTTTGCGGTACGCGGGCCTCTCACTGTTGTGGCCTCTCCCGTTGCGGAGCATAGGCTCCGAATGCGCAGGCTCAGCGGCCATGGCTCACGGGCCTAGCTGCTCCGCGGCATGTGGGATCTTCCCGGACCGGGGCACGAACCCGTGTCCCCTGTATCGGCAGGCGGACTCTCAACCACTGCGCCCCCAGGGAAGCCCCCAAGGAATAGGTTTTTAAAAATGTTTTACAGGAGCCTGTTTTCAACTATGTGCAGTATGCAATTTTGTGACGCCCCCTCCTGATGCATATGCATGTTTATGTTTAAAAATTACTCAGTACAAACATTTAAACACAATTTGTAAAACTGGAATGTCATAAGAAAGGAACGCACAAGAATTGATGTGATCTTTCCTACTGACAAATGGCAAAATATTTTGTCAGGGTACCACTTTTAAATGTTGTACTTGGTTAATATTTTTTTGCCCTAGGTTAATGATTACAGTTGAAGTTGTAAATGATATGTGTAATTTCTTGCCCCTACCCTACTCCAAACATACAGAGTAAAACATCTTTGATTCCTGATGGCAAAGAGCTAGAATCTTAAAGAGGCACACACATAAATAATTTATTTCCAATAATTATTTAGTGCCTTATATATGCCATGCTCTGTGCTGGGGGCTAAAGATAAAAGAGGAGCAAGATAATAAGGTCTTTATAGTTTAACAGAGGGAGACAGTGGGGAATGTAAGTGAGGAAAAAGTGTTATGAGGTCTATAATAGGAATAGATACGGGGGGCTCAGAGTTTAATTTTATGGAGAAGGGAGTATGTGAAACGAAAAGACCAGAAAAGTCTTTGCAGAACAGGTGACCAACTGGAATTATATGTACTCAAATGATGTAATAATTATAAATAGGAATCATTTATTGATTCTCTAGGACTCTAGAACCAAGGTTATTAAAAAAATTAATAGTTCTTAGTTTAGTCCACAAAAAGTTTATGAAACATCTGTAGCATATATTATGTGGCAGACCCTAATGTTGCTGGCATGAATGGCCTGGTCCTTATTATTAACTGGGTCACAGTCTAGTGGGAGAGTCACATAATTTCAGTATAATATAGTAATAAGTGCTGTGAAGGTGAAATAAACAGAAGGGCATCTAACATGGCCAGTGGCTGGCCAGATCAATAAGACATCTGTGTTTGCTAAAACGTAAAGAAAAATGCTCAGTAAGTCATGGAATATTTTCTTATGTACATGACACCATTATTTCTAAATAAAAAGAGAGACTTTGGGGCTTCCCTGGTGGCGCAGTGGCTAAGAATCTGCCTGCCAATGTAGGGGACATGGGTTCGAGCCCTGATCCGGGAAGATCCCACATGCCGCAGAGTAACTAAGCCCATGCGCCACAACTACTGAGCCTGCGTGCCACAGCTACTGAAGCCCATGCGCCTAGAGCCCGTGCTCTGCAACAAGAGAAGCCCACGTACCGCAAAGAAGAGTAGTCTCCGCTTGAGGCAAGTAAAAGAAACCCGAGCGTAGTGAGGACCCAACGCAGCCAAAAATAAAATAAATAAATAAGTAAGTAAGTAAGTAAGTAAATAAATAAATTTAAAAAAGAAAAAAGAGAGGCTTTGCTTTTGCATTGTGCATATTTCTTATCATTAAAGAACATGGTCTTGATTCTGTGCACTGGAAAATGGCCAAGGTTTTTCCACTACCTTCAAGCACCCCTAACAGGTTAAGCCTGGTTCAAACCCTAATCCCATCACTAATTAGCTATTAGGTTCTTTTGTGTGTGTGTGTGTGTGGTACGCGGGCCTCTCGCTGTTGTGGCCTCTTCCGTTGCGGGGCACAGGCTCCAGACGCGCAGGCTCAGCGGCCATGGCTCACGGGCCCAGCCGCTCTGCGGCATGTGGGAACTTCCCAGACCGGGGCACGAGCCCGTGTCCCCTAAATCGGCAGGCGGAGTCTCAACCACTGCGCCACCAGGGAAGCCCCAGCTATTAGGTTCTTGAATCAGTTATGTAACTCCTCTAAACTGTATTTTCTTCATCTGTAATGAGAGTAAACATAGTAGTTAACTCCTTGGGTTTTAGTGAGCATTTAATGAGATAATCAACATACAGTGCTTAGCATGGTGCCTGACATATGGTAGATGCTTGTTATATGTTAGCAATTATTATTTTGTCTTAAACTACTTTAACAAATCACATAGCAGTTAGACCTCAAAATAACTCCAAAATAGACTTCTTTCTTGTTTCCCAGGTTAGGTGGAAATATTGGCATTCTTGCCTAGCCCCGTGCTACTAACCAAGAGAAGCTTGTCTGCTCAAACTAGTGTTGGTAATGATTTCGTAGAGAGTAATGCTATTCAACTGTTTTCCGTTAAAGTGGGATAATAAATATTTTCTAATCCCACACTGTGTACACAGTGCTGTGCTAAGTATTCTAGAGGTAAGAAACTGGAAACTGAAATTATCTTTGTCCATAAGAAGCTTACACTTGATCGTCATAAGTAAGATAAGTATTTAAATAACTAGGCATAGAACATACAGTGAAAAAAAAAGGATCGATTATTACTTAGCTTTGTCTCATTTAAGCTTTAGATTTTCTGAGGGGTAAAAAACCGTAAGATTGTAGTTGTTAGAAAAGGCCTTTGTTAAAAAGATGTTTTGAGACTATTCCCCTACTGTTTCCTTAGTTTGATTTGCAAGCTGGAGCAGGTATTAAAGATGAAGTGTTCTGGTGGGAACGGTAGCCTGGAGCGCTTGAAGCATTGCTAATTTTGAACCTTGTAATTTAGTTAAATTGAAACATAACTGCATTTAGATGAATGGGCCGCTAGTTTTCCTTCCCAAAGCAAACATGCCAACCTTTCATTAGTTCTTATCTGTGCTATGGCTTCTGTGCTATTCAGATCTGCTCTTTTACACATAATTGACATGTTACGGTGGTGCAGATTTTTTTTATTTTGAAAAAAAGAGCTTCAAAAAAAAAAAGAATTAGGGATGCTTTCCATAGCATATTGCATCAATCATTTTACGTTTTGAAGTGAGAATGAGGGAGTGATTCCAGGTAACTTGATGTTCCTGTGGAAGGCGGTTTGGCTCAATCTTTTACGAACCGGGGAATGAGTGACACAGTAGGTCTGATTACAAATACAGTTTATCTTCATTTGGAATCCATGACTTCTATTAAATTTAATTACTTCCCCCGTGGCTTCTATTAAATTTAATTAATTTCCCCTGCAGCTGGCGTAGTGGAGGTGCTGTTCCTAAATGAAGGTGATTGCTAATTGAGGGAGTTTTCTGTAAGAGGTTTCTTAGGCTTTCTCTTGTTTATCTGGAAATCTCTTACCCAGCCAGACATCTCAGGACATTAGTGAGAAGTCACAGGTTGCAAAGTCATACATGAGTTCATCACCATTACGTAGAGAAATCTGCGAGGTTTTTTGTTTTGTTTTGTTTTCTGTTCTGATCCTTCAGTTAACATGTCTTTTTGGTGAGAGGCCAGCCTAGGTTTCTAAGCAAAGAAAACGGGCCCAGTCTTAACCTCAACAAGATGGGACGTGTTAGGCCCATCTACACATGGAGGTTTCTGGCAACTGTACCAAAGGTTAACTGCTGTTCAATTTCGAAAACACAGAGGAAGAGAGGCAAAGAATTCAGCATTTGTGGACAGTGTATTACCCATCTAACAATTATTATTTGGGGAACTCTCTCAAAGTAGACAATCTTATTAATTTGGTTTTTCTCACGGGGACTGTAGAATTGTACTGATAATATAAACATCAGTATATATTCCTAAGGCAAAACCAAAAATTTCAAAACATTTAAAAAAATCAAGATATGTAGGGACTTTCCTGGCACCTCTAGTGGTTAAGACTCCACACTTCCACAGCAGAGGACATGGGTTCCAACCCAGGTTGGGGAACTAAGATCCCACATGCCGAGCCGTGTGGCCAAAAAAAAGAAAAAAACAAAACTGGCATATTTTCATTAAAAAAAAATCAAGATATTTAAATGTTACATACCTATTGCCCTTGCTTGGTTCCTACAAGTTGGCCACATGGTAGAAAGAAAAAAATGTATAACGTAAATAGATCTATATTCATTTAACGCATTCTTGTTCTCAGCCTTTCAATTTTTAATAGAAAAGAACTTTCATTTTTGAACATCAGTATGTGCCAGAAATTATATATACATTGTATATGCACACATATTATATATATATATATATGTATCTATATAATTTTTCTTAGCAGCCCAGTGAAGTATTCTTTATACATGAAGAGTTGGGGCTCAAGTTCTTGTTTTTTCTGTCAGTAATTAAATGCCCATATATATCTATATATAAATTTTCTTAGCAGCCCAGTAAAGTATTCTTTATACATGAAGAGTTGAGGTTTAAGTTCTTGTTTTTTCTGTCAATAATTAAATGCCCATTTAAGTGGTATGTGAAAGTCCTGGCTTTGGAAGAAATTCTCTTGTTCTTTGAATGGACAGTACTTGGACGATACTCTTTTATCAACATGCTCCTTCGAAAGCTATTTCCTGTGTTTTTCATTATCTCATTCTCTGTTTTTTCTCCTACCTTTCTAGCCCCATCTGCTTAGCTCAAACTGGGAAGTCCATTATCTCTTCAAATTTCAATTTTAGTTTGATGTCCTTGGGGCTTCATAGTGGCCTTCTCTTTTTTATTCTATATTCTCTTCTTGATCATCATTTAATCCTAGAGTTACTAGTACCATCAATAAACCCATTCATTACCCTAAATTTATAACTCCAGTCCTGACCTCTCTTCTGAGCCTGTTAAAACCAGAATTAGACAGTAGTTAAAGTGATAAAAACAGATTTTATTCAGGAACTATTGCAACAGGGAAATAGAGACCTTAGTATATAACAGGGCTTCATTTGAATACAGCATGGACAAGTGGGGATTCATAGCCAAGGAGTAGGGTGGGTGTCAGTGGGTGGAAAATTACTAAGAGGAAACATCAGGAGTAAGGGGGGGATTCTGGTTGAACCTCCTTGGCAGGATTCTTGCTGAAGGCAGGCCAGGGTGATGAGATATCATGAGGGGAAATGGTGGAAGATGAGGAATTTGATGTGATATTGAGGTTGATCAGATTTCCAGGGTGGGTGCAGGATTTTTGCTAAGATTGGGCTGTGCAGGTCTGGCAAACATGGGGCCTAGTCAAGAAAAGGACTCAGAGGAGCCTGTATAAAGTTTGGTCAAGGAGATGTCTCTGTCTAGCTCCAGGACCTTCCTTTCACTCATTCCATGTCTCCATTTGGTTATTTCCTAGTCATAATAAATGGAAATAATTGAATTCCTGTACAAATCTGTGTTTTCTTCTTCCAGCCCTCCCTGCCAGCCTTGACTCAGTGGTTACTATCAGAAACCTGGAAGTCAGTCTTAATCTCTCCCTCTCCCTCCTGCCTTGCCTTCAAGCATTAAGCGCTATTTAGTCTATTATCAGATCTTTCTTCTTTCTTTCTTTTTTTTTTTTTTTTTTTGGCTGTATTGAGTCTTCCTTGCTGTGCACTAGCTTTCACTAGTTGCCGCGAGTGGGCTTCTCATTGGGTGGCTTCTCTTGTTGCACAGCATGGGCTCTAGGTGCACGGGCTCAGTAGTTGCAGCACGTGGGCTCAGTAGTTGTGGCGCACGGGCTCTAGGCACACAGGCTTCAGTTGTTGTGGTGCACAGGCTCAGTAGTTGTGGCACACGGGCTTAGTTGCTCCGCGGCATGTGGGAGCTTCCCGGACCAGGGATCGAACTGTGTCCCCTGCCTTGGCAGGTGGATTCTTAACCACCGTGCTGCCAGGGAAGTCCCCTTTCTACTTTATTACATTTACCCCATCCTCACCATTTTAATCTATGCCACTGAGACTACTATATTTGCTCCCTAATTTATTTAGAGTTCCCTCAAATCCATTCTTCACAGAGTATGTTATCTTTAAATTGTAATTATGATCCTTTTACTTTTCTTTTTCCTTCCTCCTCTCCTCCTCCCCTTTTCCTCCCTTCCCTTCTCCTTTACCTATGTACTCTGTCTACTCTGCCCTTATCTCCTCCTTCCTTTCTTCTTTTCCAATCTTCCTCACTCCTCCTCTCTTGTCTTCTTATCTCTCCCTTCTACAGGTACCTGGCGAATGGAATCATTAAAGACTTCTGTGTTTAACTCAACTGTGGTACTTATCCATGACTTAGACTGAGCTTATTAAAAGAAAGTATAAATTATCTTGTTGTTATTATTTGTTTTAGAATGACCAGAATGTTTTTCTCTGCCACCATTTTAAAGACGTTTATCTATTTGTTTCTCATATTTATTTCTTTGTGAAATGTAGCCTCTCTTGCTATGTTATAATGTTATTATAACTTGATTTGCCAGATTTATTTTAAAATTGCAACCAACTTGTAAAGTTTTGAGCTTTACAATTCTGCTATAAATACACATTTGTGTGCTATTCACCAATGCTATCAGAATTTGAATTGCTTTTACAGGAAATCTTGATTTTTCTTCTCAATTAGTCATTAAGGCTCCTGATCACTCGATACTTCACAGATACTGTATTAATGTACTGGCTATACTAATTAGAGCCATGGAAAAGCATGAATTAGCACTCTCAGTTAACCCTTTGTATGCCTGTGACTGTCCTCAGTTATTCTACTCAGGACATAGTGGAGACTGCCCTACCATTTTGGTACAACTTTAGTTTGAATATATTTTTTTGCTGTGTATGTATGAAGACATACTTTTATTCCTTGGAATCTCATTACTGCATAGGAGAAATGACATAGGTGGTTGTTAGGGGACAAGAACCTGGGGTTAGAAACAAGTAGGTATGTTTTATGGGCACTGGTGGCTCAGTTTTCTACAAGGGAGAGGCTTATGGGTGGCCATGGGTTGTGGGCAGGAGGCCAAAGGGCTTGTTATGAAGCTGAATTTGATAGCAAGCAAATGTTTATTTACTTGGAATGTAGTTTAATTGAGGTGATTTGCGGGGCCTGAGAAAAGGAGGGGGTAGGAGGTTAGACTTTATGTTCCTCGTACACTCTGGTCCCACCGATGTTGAAGGAAAGAAAGAGATAAACGACAGATAAAGTAATGGAAGAGAGAGTTACAAAAGGGGGTAGACAGTGTACAGAAAAGTGAGGTGACTATGGCAGTAAGGCTAGAAGCATTTTATCTGGCAGGGAAGAGAGAATTCAGTGAGGAAAATCCACCTGTTTCATTTATTTAGGGTTCCAGAACTAACTTTTGCATATTTAAACTTTTTACAAATCTGCATCTTTATTCAGAATTGTAACTAGCATAATAGTATTATAAAGTATATTAAGGACATGTCCACTAGTATTCATCTTTGTCTGTTTTGATATTTATTCAAATATCTTTTTAGTACCTGAGATTTGCCTTTTGATGTTTCCTTGGTTGGTCTGGATTTGGAAGTCTGAGGACTCTGAAGGGTTAGTTACGCATGTTCTTTACATGTGAGTAGCTACTGAGTGTTAGTGGTGGCTGTGGTTCTTCTGAACTGTTTCTCGGCTTTCTTTTTTGCTGGCTTCTTTTTAGGATGATGGTACAGACCATTTGTGCTTTCTTAACCTTTTCTTTTTACTGTAATAGTGAATAACACTAGCTGCCTAGCTTTCATGTGTAACCACCTTATACATGTCTGCTTAAATTACTAATCTGTGATTACCTTTTAGGAAGGCAATATTAGTGAATCTGTCTTGTTAATTTTTTTTTTTTGGAAGCAAATGGGTTATACATTTATTATTTTGCCTTTCTTTATGGAAGACAGTTTTGTCTGACTCCCAAGCTAACATAGATTAGTGCTCTTCTGGGTTGTCTAGAGGAGAAAGATAAGTGCCTTAATATAGGGAGGCCAGGACTGGCCTTAGGAAGAGGAGCTTTGAGTGTGAACTCTGGTCCTCACAAGCAAGAAAACAAGTGCTTTTAATCAATTGACTTTATTTTCTAATATTTGGTTTTCTTATTCATAAAAGAGAACTTCAGAACACCTAGGCCAGGCTGACCTAGCTCTTTGTTGATTACTTCTTCCCAATCATATGTTCTCCCTGCACTGCCTGAAGTTTTCATTTCACATTTTCATATTTTCTGAAATAGCACCACTTAAGGGCGAATGTGGATAATTAAGTCTACTTAAAAAAACATCAAATGCTTTTCAGGGGTTTAAGTGGCTACCCGAAGTTCCTATTGTAGGTAGGATGTGAATAAACTGTTTATAGAAAAAGAAATACAAACTTTTAAATAGATAAAAATATGCTCAATTACCCTCATAATAAAGAAATGCAAATTAAAATTATAGAGAAATGCTAATTTTTCACCTATCAGATTGACAGATGTCCAGAAATTGGATAATGCTCTGTTGGCAAAGGTTTTGGAAACAGGCATTCTCTTACATGTTGTTGTTTGGTGTGTAAGTTGGAACACACACTATAGAGGATAATTTAGCAATGCCCATCAAATACAGATGGGTATATCCAATAACACCTCCCCTGGGAATTTATTAAAAATATCTATGTACAAGATGTTCATGCAGTATGTTTTTAATAACGAAAGATTGAAAGCAACTAAATGCCTACCAATAGGGAACTACTTAAATCAATTTGTCCATTTATACAGTGGAATACTCCCCAGCTGTTGAAAAACGAATGAGGCAGTCCTTTATATACCGATATGGAAAGGTCTTCAAGACATTTTATTAAAGGTAAAAAAAATTTTTTTAAGGATACCCAACAACATGTATAATTTGCTGGCTTTTCTATTAAATAAGGGAGAAAATAAAGTGTATTCCCATTTACTTGCATACACACATACATGCATATAAAAAAAACTTAGCAAGAATCCAGAAGATAAATGGTTGCAGTTACCTGTGGAAGGGGAAATTTTCACTATATTCTTTTAAATTAAAAAAAAATTTTGAAACATGCAAGTATATTATCTATTTTAAATTTAATTTTTGAAATTAATTTTTGGCTGAGTTGAGTCTTTGTTGCTGCGCGCAGGCTTTCTCTAGTTGCGGCCGGTGGGGGCTACTCTTCGTTGTGGTGCGCGGGCTTCTTGTTGCGGTGGCTTCTTTTTGCGGTGGCTTCTCGTTGCGGAGCACGGGCTCTAGACGTGCGGGCTTCAGTAGTTGTGGCACACGTGCTCAGTAGTTGTGGCTTGCAGCCTCCAGAGCGCAGGCTCAGTAGTTGTGGCGCACGGGCTTAGTTGCTCCACGGCATATGGGACAAGGGCTTGAACCCGGGTCCCCTGCATTGGCAGGCAGATTCCTAACTGCTGCACCACCAAGGAAGCCCTTAAATATAATTTAAAAAACAATACTTTAGTATGAAATAATTTAATTACATTGTTTCCTTCTTAACACTTACTTGAAATGAGTTGCCCTGAGGTGAGGGAAAAGTTTTGATTAGGAAGGAAGGAGGAATGTGGCAATTGCCTAGCATTCAGTCCTCAGGTGAGGCAGGAGACCACCCCCCCATTCCCTACAATGGGGGACATCTTGCAGCCCCTGGGAGATCTCAAAATTAGGTAGTAGGAGCTTTGCAAGAAAATGGAGGTAAAAGGATGCCAAAGGCTAGTTTAAATAACTTTGAAATTTTGCGTACAGCCAACTAACTCCAAGCAAAGCAAAAGGTAGGATGGGGACATTCTTCTTCCTTATCCCTCTCCTGCTTCTTATGTGAATCAGAATTTAAATCAGATTCAGAACCAAGTTTTAAAGCAAAGCTTTGAATTAGCACATGGTTGAGGTATATTACAGGCCAAATATATTTAATTATCTACTCTGGGAACCTTAACGTTTAGAAGTCTGGTTGCAATGAGTTTTCACTTTCAACAAGCTAATTCTCAAACATTTGGAAGACTAATTAGGAATAGCATGTAATCATTTGCAGGGCCCTAGACCCTGTCATTCATTGTAGACTTTACTCTTTGGCGTTTGGCCTTTTTTTCCCCATGCTTTCTCCTTACCCTAAAGCATAGATTTTAGAATCCTGAAATCATACTAGAAATCATGAAGATAATATGTTAAAGGAGATTCTGTTATTGTAAACCTACTATAATTCTTTCACAGTTGAATTAACCCTACGTACTAAGGCTGATTGTTTCAAATTATATCAGTGTGCACAGTTTTTCATTTTTCTTAATTATTCTTTTATTAAAAAATATAATGTACACTTGCCATGGGCAGAATTTATTTATGGCTGTGTGAATTCACTGGTGAATCAGACAGTTTTGGTGCCATTTAATTTGTAGTTTTATAGAAAAAGATGTTTATCTACTTTGTTCCTTCATAACCACCTCCCCATGCCCTTTGGTAATTTAATTGTAAAATATTATGAAGTAGGAGGAGAGGTGAAAGATGCATAATTGCTCAGCTGTTGTTTCTCTTTTAAGTAGTCAATTCACGTTTAGTAAAGAACTTTATCACCATTTATTGGACTCTTGATCTCTTAAGAAATGTTTCTCATTTTTAAAATGAGAATTAAAATTAAAAGTAATTCCTTGATTACTGCTAAGAACTTTGTAAGCAAATCTTGGTGTGCTCCTTGTATTATAAATACATCATTGTGTAATGGGAAGAACATAAGATTTGGAGATCTGATTGGAATACGGATCCATAACTTCCTAATTATATGGTCATATTTAAGTATTTGTCTTTGAACTTTAGTTTCAGTGGGGAAGCAAAAGCTACCTCCCAGAGTTGATGCGAAGATTGGAGGTGTTTATTGTATGCCTGGCATAGAGTAGGAGCTCTATAAATGCTAGCCATTATTTGATAATTAGTTCAAAAGCAGCTAGCTGATCACTTAGAGCTTAAGAGGTGGTTCTTGTATTTGGTAACATGTTCACATTTCAGCTTTAGAGCCTTATCTCCCTTCTCTTTAGGCTTTTCTCAGCCTAACTTGGCACTGGGGGCAGCCCTTGTTGGCTATTTATGTCTCTTTGTAAGTTGATAATGCATTGCATCGGAGGTGGGGCTACAGCTCTTTGATTTGATCCCCAAATCAAAGGAGGTAAGATAAAGGCAGATGAGAGCTAGAAGTAGTTAGTTGGACAGAGGTAGAGGGATGAAGGCTGACTGGTTCTCTCTTCTCTATTCCCTGCCTGCGGCAAGCAGCCAGCTGTTTCCTTAATTCAAACTTCTCTGGGCCCCAGCAGTGATAAAGCACATTCTTCTTAGAGAAATCCCTTCTGGCAATTGCCATTTCAAAGAAGAAACTTAGAGTAGAAGAATCATTTTGATTTAGAGTGTTAATGTGTGTGTTAAGGGTAGATAGAGTGAAGAGCCAGGGGTTGGCAGCCATTTAAAGGTGGCATGCCAAGTCTTCATTTATTCCTTCACTCCTAAGCAGAGGTGGAAATGTCAGTGGGGGTCACTCAGAGACAAGCCTCTCTTTTGAATCCCCTGTGCTGTGAAGTGGTTTATACAGTGAATCAGCTTCAACATACACATTCCATTGAACCCAGTACTTCTAGGAATAGCGATGCCTTCTGGCCAGTGGTAGGAAATGTCTGTTTTATCAATAAGTTCCACTCATTCACTCTCCTCAGGGCCCTTGTGCTATATCCCTATGGCACCACCCAACAGGGAACAGCATTGCCTGTACTGTTGCTTTTGGGTGTGCCTTCATAATTTCTCCACTCACCTCATTTAATTTTATCTCATTCAATTTCTTTCTAGCAAGAACTTCTTTATCTCCATTCTTTTCTCTCTTCCACATTTGGCCAGCTAAATTTTAGGAGAATCTTTCACGAAAGCAATATAGCATTAAGGTTAAGGCTGTAGAGTGTGACTGCCTGGGTTTTTAATTCCTCTTCCTACCTGGTGGTCTTGGGCAAGTTACCTTGTACTCTGTGTCTTTGCTTTCTATAAAATGGGGAAAATAATACCTACCTTACAGGGTTGTTTTGAGGCTAAACTAAAATGATGTATGTAAAGTTCTCAGCACGTCATTTTATGCAAAAAGTTACCCACTGATTGTTAGCTTTTATTATTTAGCTGCCACTGTGCCCTTTCATTTATGTGCCATAAATAATTTCAATTGATGAAATTAGTGTCAGTATATACTCAAAGCATGGAAGAGAAAAGGTGCTTTAGAGAAAGTAGCTTTGCAACAATTTCTAAAGTGAGCAAAACTGTCAAAAGTTGTCTTCAGAAACTTTATGTATCTCCAAATATGCCTCCTCCACAAATTTTCAAATTTCCTTTTCTTTAAGCTCCAGCAGGTGAGATAGATATATTTTGAAAGATTCCTTCTTCAGTTGGATTATTTTACCATTTTAATTGCTAGTATTGCTACTTTATTATTTTCTGTCATTTTCTAATTTAAATGCAGAATTTCAAAACTATACTTTAAAACTGGATTTAAACTGCCTACCAATCTTTAGGGGGCTATCCTGGGAAAGTAAGCATTGTTTTAAATGATTTGGAAAAATGTTGGTTGAAACCTTAAAGAGTAACTTACAAATGATTTTTTTGTATATCACCTGGGAGGTTATTCTTTGTTACTCTACCTGTGACTCTCCAAAACTTGTAAGAAGTCTAATTCTTGCCTTTTATATTGTCTTATTTTTTATCTTTTGTTTTTTTCATTTTGGCAAACCAATTAGTTGGCTTCTCTTCTTAAACTACATTCAGTCCTAATGCCAAAATGTTTATTTCTGGTTACGTGAGAGCTCGATTGGATGACTAGAAAGGCAGGTTGTTTACAGTCTAATTTCTCAGTACTGGCTCTTCTGACAGTTTTTGTCCAGCTTCACATATTGGCCAAGCTATGACAATACAAAAGGGGTTTACTTCACAAATAGTCATGATTGCTCTCCTGCCCTTGATCCATCAACTCTTTGTGACTTGTACCTTGAGAATAGTCTCTAATCATTGTTTGGGTCGGCATTTCTTTCAAGTAACAGATAAGGAACTGCTTTAAAATCACCCACTAGCAAGATAGAAAACTATCATTTTCTTCTACTTTCATCAGCTGACCCAGGCTGTTCTGTATGACTCTTGGTCTTTGCCCAGCCTCTTCCTGGGTGCTATAGTAAATTCAGACTTAAGCCATTGGATAGTTATGTTGAGATCATTTCTACATCAAGAAAATAAATTTAATTATCATTATTGGTGATAAATGTACCTTATACCTTCAGTCAAACTATTTCATCCTCAAAAGTCCAGTTGATTTTTAGGAGAAGCTATTTAATTACGCATTTGTAGGACTCAGAATATTAGACCCGGTCATAATGGCTATTGCAAGCCAAGCTTTTGGAAGTTTTAAACTTTGGAATTGTTTTAGACAACTGTGGAATCTATTCGGGAGAATTTCAACCATAGGCATTTAAAAATTTTGTATAATAAAGACACATGAGGTTTACACATGAAGAATATTTAAATTCCTTCCTTGAAGTGAAATAATTCTATTTATTCAAGTTTATCTTGGAATGGACCAGCATAAGAGAGATTCTAGTACTTTGAATTTGATTTTTTAAAAATAAATTTTCTTAAACTTGTATTTTATTTTTTTTAACATCTTTATTGGAGTATAATTGCTTTACAATGGTGTGTTAGTTTCTGCTTTATAACAAAGTGAATCAGCTATACGTATACATATATAAAAATAAATTAGATAACGTTTACTGAGTTTTTGAAGGGTCATTCATACTCCATGTGCACAATCTCATTTAATACTTCGATGTATATATTTATATGGCAAGTTCTATGCCTGACTCATATAGCAAGTAAATAAACTGAGATTTCAGGAGGTGAAGCAGTTTGGTCATGGTCACATAGCTATTAAGTGGTAAATCTACCCTACTGTTGCTGACAACTTTGCTCTTCTGCCCTCTGTATTGTACATGTCTCCAAAAAAGGTGGAAGGGAGGTTCAGAAGTATCTCCTTACTCTTTAGTACAAGTAGTTTTGAAACTAAGTAAAACACCTTATTGGCAAAGCCCTGTATGCCTTCTTGTCTATCCTGGCTGGTTTGCTCAGGAGAAGAAACCACATCCTGTAACTGCACAGAGACGGTGGGTTTTAGTATATCTACCTGTCTCCTCAGAGAGGTGGTGAGGATAATATAATATTATATTATCGTTTAATGTAATATTGTCACTTCAATTCATCTGGGCTGTTTTGTAGGCTAGTTTGTCATCCTTCTGAAGGAGTGATTTTACCTGTGTGGTTCCTAGGCTGTTGTCTAAATGGATTAAAAAATAGGTGTGTCAGCCGCTACTTGCTAATGATAGTTGGGATCAAATTCTCCAGGATTGCCTGGGAGATCTCCGACTTGGGTTGTGGGTGGCTCTATATGGAACTTCTCAAAAGAAAGTTGTCCTTCTGTCTTCTCTATTATGGCTTATGGATTGTGTTCCTGTGACTATCTGCTCTGCTCTTGTGCCTTCCTCATTATCTATTCAAAAGAGGGTGAGAGTTTCTTAGAAATTTCCAAAAAAAAAAAAAATTAGAAAATGCTATGGAAATCGAATAATTAAAGAATAAAAGATAAAATACTTAAATACTTAAAAGATAAAATATTTAAAATATTAAACTCAGAATAAAATAAAATTACAAAATCAGCTAAATGAATACTTTGATTAAGGAAAGTATTAAGGAAAGAAAATTTAAAGTAACAAGATAAATACTAAATAAAAGTTTATAGCAAAAATATAAAAGCAAAAATATGAATAAACTACATTGATATGTATGTGTGTGTGTTTGAGTGTGTGTGTGTGTGTGTGTGTGTGTGTGTGTATGTATCTGTGAAACACAACATACCTATATGCTAGAGGTAACATTGGTTTAGACTAATCTCATGTTTCATGCTTTTGGTCAAATGACACAACTGAGCCCTTTGTGAGAATATTAGTTCAACTGTGGAAATCTTGAATTGATGACCCACCTTAAATAGTTTCATCTTGGGAGGAAAATAGGAACATAGGCATATTTTTGTATGGTTCAGATGAGAGCTGATAATCTTATGGTTTGTAATGGATAGGTTCTACAATTTTATATAAAGCATGTTAAATTGCTACATAGCCATAGTTCTACAATAATAATAGCTCACATTTGTTTAGCCCTTTGTCTCTAAGAACTGCTCTCAATTACATTACTGCATTTTCAAATGCACCAAAGGCACACTTTGATTTTATATATTACAGTAATAATTCCTAAAAAGTTTAGTTTATGTCAGCAGCTTTTTTTTCCCTTTGAAACTGAATCCTATTTAAAATATAGCAGGGTATGCATACAATAATACGTTATCACAATTTACCTGTTATGTAAGTGAGGATTTTTGAATTTCTGTGGGAAATTCAAACATTTTTCAGTGGGATTTTTGAATTTCTGTTTGAGGTTTTAAAAACAAAATCCTTTGAATATAGTAGTTATAAATGTGATCTGTGGTGGTTTATGACAATTCTAACAAATTATATTACATACAACTGTAAGGGGCTATGTTTTCAACACTTTCTCCTCTCTCCCCTTCCCCGTACCTCCACCTCCTCACCTTCCCCTCCCTCCCTCCCTTTCTCCCTTCCTCCCTCCCTTTCTTCCTGTATCAAAGGTAAGAAAATACTTAATACATTTTCCTCCTATTTCTACAAAGATAGGGGGTGGAAAACAGTAAATTTTTTAATGAAAATGTCAGGGTACCACGATATCTCTACCCTGTCCTTAGGCCAAGTCTTATTCATTTGGGTATTTCCCTTGGCTTTATAAGGAAACAGTTTTACTGTTGGTATCCGTGATTTAAAAGGAGATCTCACGTTAAGTTTTACTGTGCACTTAAATGAGGTTTTATAAGAGACTCTTGCTTCATTAAAAAAGAAAGAAAAACAAGCAGTTAGATCCAGTAGGATGCTAGACTATTTAATAGTTTAAGATAAGCATGTCTTGAGCTTTTCCAGTTCACAGTGAGGACTGCCTTTCAGTTGATATGCTCTTGACATTATTTGTAGCATGTGATCAGTTTAAAAGCATATTTTAAAAAATGATTTTATTCTGGTATCATCAGCCTTGACTACTAGTTGAGTTGGAGAGATTGGAATCTGTTCTCTTATTTATTAAATGAAACATTTTTCAGAATGCGTAGCTCACAAGACAGTTTGTATTGTTTTTCAAAATATGTTTTAGATATAATAGACACTTGTGGGTTTTTTTTTTTTTTGCTGTACTAGGGCCTCTCACTGTTGTGGCCTCTCCCGTTGTGGAGCACAGGCTCCGGACGCACAGGCTCAGCGGCCATGGCTCATGGGCCCAGCCGCTCCGTGGCATGTGGGATCCTCCCGGAATGGGGCACGAACCCGTGTCCCCTAGCATTGGCAGGCGGACTCTCAACCACTGCACCACCAGGGAAGCCAGACACTTGTGTTTTAAGACTGTCTATTTATTTAAAATTTATAAAGAACCTCTCTAAAGAACATTCCCAACACAACACAAAATCCAAACATTTGCATAATAATGAAGAATATTTTAAAAATCACCTGTTGACTAATATTTATTTTTATGTGGGAGTGTGTGATAGGCATTGGAGAGGGAGGGCCTAGTATATACTTGCTCTTTCTGGAAGATGCCATGTATATTCACATCTCCAGACCTCTGCTTAGGCATACTTGGTGCCAGTCCAGGGCCTGATACATTCTAGGCTGCTTAATCAGTATTAACTGAATTAATGTCTCCTTTTTTCCCAATGTGGCCTTTCTTGTCTTTTTCCCATGACAAATTTTTGCTTATATTTCAATGTCAGATCTAAAAGTCACTTCTGGTTTCCCTTCTTTTTTTATTTCAGCAGAATTAAATATTTTATGTGTGTTTTGTGACACTCTTATAATAGTATCTACTATGCTACATTAGTTATTGTTCTTTCTGTCTTTTTTTATCATCATTAAAGGCATGTAACATGTTTTAGTTATCATTACATCACCAGCTTTTAAAATACTACTCCCTGATATAATAGGCACTCAATAAATGCTTGTTAAGTCAAATAAAATCTAACAGGGTTCAAAGGGGGGGTGACTTAGAAAGGGAACTAATATGTGTTGATTGCCTAGTCTATGTTAAGCTCTTCGTTAGTTACTTGAGAATTCAGTGCCACATAATATTTCAAATAATCTTGGGAGAGGTGGTACTATCCCTATTTTACCTTTTTTTTTTTTTTTTTTTGCAGTACGCGGGCCTCTCACTGCTGTGGCCTCTCTCGTTGTGGAGCACAGGCTCCAGACGCACAGGCTCAGCGGCCATGGCTCACAGGCCTAGCCGCTCCGCGGCATGTGGGATCTTCCTGGACCGGGGCACGAACCCGTGTCCCCTGCATCGGCAGGCGGACTCTCAACCACTGCGCCACCAGGGAAGCCCCCTATTTTACCTTTTTTACTTTCAATGAGGAAACTAAGTGGCTGACAAGTACAGAACTAGGCTTTCTCCTCTTTTGTCTCCTATCAAAGCTGTATTAAACTGTCTCCAGAGAGTTTTTTTGCAGCTTTTTTCTTTTTCTTTCTTAAGTCATTGCTAAACTCAGATGGTAGAGTCTGCTATTTTCAAATCAAAGTTTCTTCACTTAAATTGCTCATATTATGAAAACATACCCAATTTCCCGTTCATTTATCAAGGTGATTCCATTATTCCTACAAGTAACCTTTTCATCATTGGAATCACATGTAAAATCTCTTACAAACTACTGTGGATTGAATTCTGATTGTTTATGACTAAAATACCTTAGAAGTGAATTAACAAATTAAAACAACACCCATAATTTAAAATTAACTTTATACAGCATTGAAAATTATGCAAACGTATCTCATCATAGTGGATGTTCTCAATTGTATTTGATCTTAATTACTTTAAGTCTTTCAAGACAGAAGTCATACAATAATATACACTGCGTTGTGTAGAGTAAGTTTACATTCTGAATCACTAAGGCAAACTTCTAGAAGGGCATCTAGTGTGTGTATATAGATAGATAGATAGATATACACATTTATATATTTGTATTTATATTTATTTATTCACAGTGATGCCTCTTACTTTAAAACATTTCTCTGCCCCTGTGTCTCATCACTAGAATGCATTGGAATACATTGTAAGGGGATATGTTTTACAGATGAGTTGGATAGGGATGTTTTTAGTTGTCAGACTTTTTTTTACTCTCACTTTGGAAGTGGTGCTGTTACCTTTGTTTCACCATAGTCTAGCCCTTGCTGTTAAAATGGTAGGTTTTAGGGTCTTATTTCCAGATTATTTTTTAATTAGTAGGATAGGATCAGGGAATATGAATATTTTTATCAGGAATCCAAATAGATTTTGATATTGGTAATTAGCTCAGTTGCTTGGAATAATATAGCAGTCAATTTGAAGTCATAGGTTTATTACCTGGTGGACCACCTGGTGGTTCCTGAAAGATTGCTTCTACCTAGGCATTTTGTACTTGATGTTTGCTCTGCCTGGAATGACTCTTCACCACAAATCTTCACACTGGAATCCTTCATCCACTCATCACAGCTCCTCCTACGGGAGGTGTGCATCCCCACTACTGTTCTGCATTACATTCCCAAATTTATCTGCCATTGCTTGTGGAATGTAGACTCTGAATATTTCATTGTGTCTTGTTTTCAGAATGCTCAGAACAGTGCCTGGCATTTAATAAATATTTACAGAACAAGCTGAAAGTTTGTATAGATAGTTAGGCCTAAGATCTCTTTAGTGGTCTACTATGGATGTGCGTCTTTAGAGTGCTAGGATGGCTTTCCTCTAGCCTAGGGGTATGATGCTCAGTGATAGGGTAGTCCTGCTCTAGAATTCCAAGCAGCTTCAGTTGTTGAATAGACTCAGTGCAAGTGAATCCTTAGGAAGAAGATTCATCAGCCCACAGTGCCTACAGATTCTTATATGATTCCTTATTTCACTGTATATGGAAAGGACAGTTCTAAATGTTTTATTGTTTATTGTCTCGCTAGCTGGTGGTGGTTGGTACTGGAAGTGGGGAGGCTGCTGGAGGGAGAGGTTAAGGAGAAAGGACTGATTCTGGTGTGGCAGTCATCTGGGAACCTACAAATTTTTTTAAATTTTACTTTGAGGAACACAGAGGTAATTAATAAATTAATTAAATCTTTAATCTAAAAATAATTAAATCATGAAAAGTTTTGAAAATCATGTTTGTCTTTTATGCTGTCATTTTCCTAGAGAACACATTTCACTTGTCTATAAAGGAGTACAGACATTATTTTCCAGTATCTTGACGTACCTTCAGACTGTCAGTAATGGCAGGAAGTGTGCTGGTTGAGAGGAGTGGCTCTCCAACCACTGAATGTAATTGCAGAGTATTTCTTGTGTGCTTTATAGAAGGCAAGTAGGAGAGGATGGTGGCTAAGAGTTTGAGCTCTGGAGTCAGATTACCTGGGCTAAAGTCCCGGAACTATCCTTAGTGTCCAAGCTGTGTGAACTTGGGTGAATTATGTAACACCTCCCTAGGTTTTCTTATCTGTGGAGATAATGATAGTGCTTTCTTCATAGAGCTGTGGGGAGGGTTAAATGAGATAATGCATGTAAAACACATAAGCATTCTCTGGCACATCATGAGTGGCAATAATTGTTATTATTAATACAGTCAGTGCTAGCTCTATACCCTTAACACATGCCTCTTCAGTACTGATGCACATTAGAACACATCATGGGGAAATACATTAAAGGATGGTCATAATCTTTCAACTTATTGGTGTTTTATGTTTTGAAAGGAGAACTTGTGCTTTGGCAGTTGCAATGCTGGCTAAGTGGAGGACTCCCTATGGAAGGTTGAAGTTGATGAATACCTGAAAAAGTCAAAGCTCTGAAATCTTCAGAGTGTTATCAGTTTATTAAAAAAAAGAAAAACATTTCCTTGACAGTTCTAATTTGAAATTGGAACATTGTGTATTTAATTTCAGGTAAATCAAGAAAGAATGGCTTTTAAAGGTTATCTTATTCAGGAACAGATGCTTTTCTTTTGTTTTCACCTCCTCCCCCCAAACATGGGTTATAAAGCCTTTTTAGTTACAAATGACAAGATAAAGTGACAAAATGTTCAGTAAAACTTTAAAACCACAACTGTTTCTTTTGAAAATGTTAGATTTTGTTCCTATATAATTTTAAAGATGTAGTGAATATTGAAAGTGCCGACTCTTTTTATTCATTTTCTCAAAGCAGAAAGCATTCGATGGAGCATGGTGTGTGATAAGGGTCATAGGGAGTTATAAGAAGTTATAAGGATTAGGCTACATTTGAATTTTTCACTTAAGAAATAATCAAAACCCACTCTTGGGTGCTGAGAAGGATAAAAAGGTGAATAAGGCCCAGATGCTGCTTTCAAAGGGATTATAAAGATTGAATAAAATACTAGAAAAGTAGCTTTAATAGAAAATAGAAGGTGGTAGATAATGAAAGAAAAGTAGAATCAGTGTTCTCTGGGAGGTATTTCTTCCAATGAGGGACCTCAAGAAGAGCTTTAAAAATGAGTTGATGTTTGAACTGGGCCTGGAATTGATAAATACCAATGCACTTTGGAGGCCATGAGGGGGAAATGTATCCTTGACAGGGCCAAGGGCCACAGGGCCTTGCATTATTGCAGGGCCAAGCAAGGAGAATGGATGGCTCGTGCTCAAAAACCCTGAACTTCCTGATGGATTTTGGGAAACGTTTTTATAGGCAGAATTTGTGGTGAGGGCTGTAGGGTGTGTGGCTTTCTTCTGATTGGTTGGTGGTGAGGTAGCAGGGGGTGCTCCAGGAATCTTGCCCTCAGCTTGAAGTTGCCATCCTCCACCTGGGTGGGGGCCTTGGTTCTGCAGAAGAACTCAAAGATATTGTGATATATATTCCTTGAGGAGGAACCAGGACCCTGCCCCAAGGCTGCACTATTGTTTCTTGACTACTCCTTCCTTGTTTCTGCATTCCCGCCCTTCCCTGATTAACAGCTGTTAGAATCTACCCTTCAGAACTCAGGGAAGGTCAAGAAGGCTGAATGAAGCCTATTTCCTACAAACAAGAAGTAGGGGACACAGAAAGGATTTGTACCCAGGAGCCCCACGGGGTCCTGCTCGGTTTCAGTGTTCTCTACTCCTCTTTGGAAGAGAGAGGATACCAGAAGAGTCTCCTCCAGTTGTTTGGGCCAAAGGAAGTGCAGATTTGATTGAGAGAAAAGGAGTGACTGAGCATCAGAACCAGAATTACCTCGGGATTTTTGCCATAGGCTTTTTCAAGCTGTTAGTTAAAGGGAGGGAATCCTTCTGAACTTCCACAGGTATCACTTACGTATTTACTTTCTAAGCCCTATTTTATCCAGCCACTGTGAATAGTGTGCCTTGAGGTTAAATGCTGCATTTTTGAGAGGTGTGGACCTTACCCTCAGTCTTCTGGATATTAATTTGACAAGATAAACAGGCTTAAACTTCCCTTCTCAAAGTGATTTTTCAGTGGTAGCCATTCTTTCCCTTCAGAAGATCTTTACTCTCTTGCTGGAAAAAGAAAAAGTTTGTACCACATTTTATTTGCTATAGTTCTCTTCAGAGTAATTTAATCTGTTATTTTTCCTTAAGATTAAATAAATTAAAAAATATGTTCACCGCTATACATTCTATTCTTACAGTCTGAAGAACTCAAGAAATGTTTATTAAAGAGAAAACACCAACCCTCCCGCCCAAACAGAAATATCGATCCAGCAAATTATTATGAAAAGACATAAGGTTTAAATATATAATTCTTACATTGCTCTGAAATATATTGTTTGACTCTATATACTGGCATAAATGTTAATGTCATGAAACTCATGATTGTATTTTTTTTCTTCTCTTACTCCCCTGTCCCCACCACCTCAATGAAATAACAACAAAAACTATTAAAGTCCCAGAACTTGTCCATACTAGTTTCATGGAGTTTAGTCACTTTATAAAATGTTAAGCTTTTCTTTTTCCTTTTATAATTTTTAGATTGATAGTCTTCCTAGGTCATGAGAAGAATCTGAAAATAGTTTTTATTTATTGTTAGTCACAGAGCTGTTATTACTAACCAATGGTCACATCCTCATTAAAAAAAGCAAGAGGAAAAATTCAGTTTCCTCTTTTTAAATCAGAAAATCTGGACTTCCCAAGGTTTTTCGGCCAGACATTTTAATTTGATCTTAGGTGCTCAGAAAAGAACACACCCAACTTTACTCATCAGAGGGTTTTTAACTGCCAGAGAGAGCTGAAATTGTTTTAAGATGACTGTATGCTAGTCTGAATTTGAACCGCAGAGATTAGGGAACACAGAGAGTAATTTTGAGGATTTTTATTTTAGCACATCATGTATACCACTGACTGCCCAGGTTATTATGTTAGTCACTTAAAGTTTTTAACCTCAGTTTTTTAATATTTCTAAAGATCAGAAATGCTCAGTTTATTTTTTTAAAAACATCTGTGATACGTTATAAACTATTTTGAGATCTTTGGGAAAAAAGCATTCTCCCATGCTATAACGAATGGGACCAACATTTTGTTAGTTAAGAATCGTTTGGTTGTAGACAAAGATCTGATGGTTTGAGCGGGAAAAGAAATGTATTAGAAAACTACATGGGGATCTAATGAAGTCCAAGGATAAACTGAATAATAAACAAGTCATAGGGAGGTCAAGCATGCAGTCTGACCTCTGGAACAAGTAGAACCAGGACACAGAACCCCTCAGGGTGCCACCTTCATTTCATTTCTCTATTTCTTTTTTTTTTTTTTTTTTTTGCGGTACGCGGGCCTCTCACTGCTGTGGCCTCTCCCGTTGCGGAGCACAGGCTCCGGACGCGCAGGCCCAGCGGCCATGGCTCACGGGCCCAGCCGCTCCGCGGCACGTGGGATCCTCCCGGACCGGGGCACGAACCCGTGTCCCCTGCATCGGCAGGCGGACTCTCAACCACTGCGCCACCAGGGAGGCCCTCATTTCTCTATTTCTTTATGTGTTGGCTTCATTTTTCTTTCTTTGAGGAACACTTTTTTTCAACACAGTAGTACAACCGTTGAGAGTTCTTAAATTTTATATCCTAATTTATATTAGTGGAGTGAGTCTTAAGCAGGCCCAAAATTCCAGGCAGGGAATTCTGATGTGTTGGGTTTGGTTCCACTCTTGTGCCAATTCACTATGGTAAAGGGAATGGTCAGAGGAACTGGCATTACAGTTCCCTGAATAACCATGTTGATTTGGAGTGAGGCTGTTGTAGGACCTACAGATATGTGCTGTGCAAAAATCCCATGTGTGGCCATGGCAAAAATAATGACTTGCATATGGTACTTGATATGAAATTTACTGAGTAAATTACTGGTAATTGTATCTGTATGAATTATCCTAGTGGCACGTGTTTTGTTTTCCAGAGTATAAGACAGTTTTGTGGTACTTCAGATCTTTCACAGAAAGAGAGTTGTATTTGTTGGGAAAAAGTGGAGAGGAGTGGATTTTTATTTTAGAATGATTATAAGGTATCAAAATAAATTTATACACACACGTATGCACACACACAAGAACTACAACATTAAATTCATAGCTTAAATAACATTAAAAATGTGTGCATGGGGAAAAATAATGCATGATGGAAAATCTAACCTAACCTTTTATCAGCACACTTAGGAAATCTACAATATGAAAAAGGGGTTGCAGGCAGGGGGAACTCGGAATAGAGGTACAAAGCAGCTCTGTTGGCTCCTGGTTGCTGGCCTGGGCTCTGAGGTGGGTGAGCCTTTGTATGTTGCTTAGCAATGTGTGTTTTTTTTGTTTAAATGGATCTTGCCTCATGAATCATGAATTGTTAGTTTACAAAAGTAAGGTGTTCTTACAGGCCTGCCAAAACGGTAACCAAACCCAGGCCCATTTTATACCAGAAGGATTTTAAGAACAGAATTTTAGCTTCTCAGTTTTATTGTGGAGCTTGAAGAAATATTATTTGATGATAATTCTGTCATTATAATCAACCTCTCACTCTCTGCTTTTTGTATGAAGATCTTTGTGATTCCAGCTGAAAAGAACAATACTGACTAATTCTACTGTTTAGCAACTCATTCTGAGTATATTGTGTGGGGTGGGAAGCAGAGAGGTGCTATCTTGTTTAGTTACTGAGTCCTTCCTTCCTGAAATGGATTGTAACTCTGGAAGCGTGAGTATTCAAGATAGTCTCGAATGCTTTGTAAAAAATCTTGTTCTCACTATTCAAGAAGTTTAGAATCTCTCTCAGAAGAGTGTTCTGTTTGATTAAAAAGAAAAAAAGATAAAAAAAAAACACCCAACCAAACAATAAATACTTATTTCCCCACTCTTACCTTATTTACATTAAAAAAGTGAGAATCCACTTTTTTTATCCTTTCATCTAAAAAGGGGAAAAAAACTGACTAATATCTTCTGCCACAAACACCAGTGTTCTTTTTAAATACTAATGGAGGACTTCCTTGGTGCCGCAATGGTTAAGGATCCGCCAGCCAATGCAGGGGACATGGGTTCGATCCCTGGTCCAGGAAGATCCCAGATGCCGCGGAGCAACGAAGCCCGTGCGCCACAACTACTGAGCCCGTGTGCCACAGCTACTGAAGCCTGCGTGCCTAGAGCCCGTGCTCCACGACAAGAAGCCACCGCAATGGGAAGCCATGCACCGCAATGAAGAGTAGCCCCCTCTTGCCACAACTAGAGAAAAGCCTGCGCACAGCCACGAAGACCCAATGCCATAAATAAATAAATAAATACATACATACATACATACATACATACATACATACTAATGGGACTATTTCTGACAACCAGTCCCCCTTTTCTGTTTTTATACCCCCATGTACTCCCACCTTTCCAAACTAATAAACTCAAAAATTATATTCCCCAACTTTATTTTATGTGGTGAGATTCCCCCCCCCCCAAAAAAAACCCCTTTGTTGCTTTAATAATTTTTAAGACAAAATATTTTAATAGTTTTCTTTACTGGTTAATATACTAAAATAGAGTAAACTTTTATTTGTTTAAAAATGACAAGTGGGAAAAATAAACTTGCTGGTTTCATGAATATTGGTTTAAAATAATCTGAGAATGAATGAATTTGTATATACAAGCGACTAGAAGCTGATGTAGGAAGGGCAAGTTTGAGAGAGGCAGAGGATCTGTTGAGGCAGGAAGATAGGATATCTCACCTGGGCAAAGAAAGTCTCTTCTGAACACCAAAATTGGATTTTATCATTTTCTCTAGAGTTGAGGATGATTTATACTAAGAACAACCATTTAATTTGTCTTCATCTCATTCAGATAAAAGCTGCACACACTGTTTCTGTCCTATGCTGTTCACAGTCTGAATATGCTCCTTTCAGTGCTAGTTGGCTGAATCTTTTAAGGCTTAGTCTTGGTGCTGTCATTTCCATAAAATCCTGACCATAAGTGGCAAATGTGAAAGTGTTCCTGCTTTCTTCTAAGCAGTTACGTAATTTTGCTTGTGCTTTCTGTTGTAATTACCACAGATTACTCTGTGTTGTTGTTTTGTATCCTTGTCCAGGCTTCTCCATGCAACCCTAAGCTGTCTGAGGGCTGCTGCAAGGTCTCATTCATCAAAGCAGGAGCCACTTATCTAGTGTAGGGTCTTGGATTTAGTAGGTGGTAATTAAACAGTTATTGATTTAAAACAACAGTTGATTCACAGATCGAAGAAGGAAAAAGATAATACATTTTAGCTTTTTACTAGGAAGACTTTCAGGCAAATTTGTGCAAAGTTATAGCTTTATATTTATTTTAATGATTACTTTCATTATGTGTAGGAAAAAAGACCATTCCCAGAATTCCAACCTCATTGGACAAGTTATATTTTTATCTTTCAATTTGAATTAGTCATTTGGGATGACTGTTTTTCTCTGTAGACTTTATAGCCAAAGACATCAAAGCCCTTTCCTTTTTTAGGGAGAACAAACAGCAATATTTTAAGCAATAGGCAAAGTGGAGTGAGTAAACATGAACAGTGTTTGGAAATGTATTGGCATAAACTCACGACAAATTAGATCTTATACATGTTCAGTGTTATGCATGATTATTCATTTGCTGTGTATTAATTGGGCTTCCTTACTAAGCATCTACTGTGAAGGATTTCATACCTAGCTAAACCAACCTCCTGAGTTTCCACAAGAGGAAAGTGTTGATCTTGGGAATCTTGGAAGCACACTTTTGGATCCTTTGGTACTTTCTTTTCTGTAGGGAAGATTTTAGATGAACAGATGTTTTTCTCACCATTTTTGCTTAACAGCTTTTTGTTGAAAACACAAAGAACATGTGATCCTTTTCAATCCCAGAATTGTTCTTGCCTGGTTCTTCAGCACTGGTAGGGAGGGGTGCCCAAGGCAGCAATTTTGTTGGAAATTTAAAGTCTTCAGCATGTTCTCAGGTCTATTTCCTATTGAATTCCAATGACCTGTTCTTCTACTTTCCATTGTTTGAAAGAGGCAACTAAAAGCCACATCTACTCCTTTTGGTCTCCATTTTCTTCCTTTCTTGGTCTGTAATACACAAATTGAATAGATCCCTATGTTTCAAGTAATAACCCCTTTCTCCCAAATGTTTTTTACTCCCAAATGTTTTCTGAGCTTCATGTAGTAAGATCAAAAAAGAACCCTGGTGCTACTATTTATAATTTACTTGGGGTTATTGGATACTAGTTATTTGTAGACATTTGGAGATGTCTCCATGAAGCCCTGATAAGAATTTCAGAAGGAAAGAAGAACAAAGGCTTTATGTAATTGACTGAGTATATTGAGGAAGTGTTGTGGATGGTGACATAATAGAGTGCTTTACAGAGCTAGAGGGAATCATTGGAGTGTAGTATTAGTGAGCAGGGGGAGGCGTCAAAAATAGGGATAGGAACCCATGCTCTTGGATTGGAAGAATCAATATTGTTAAAATGGCCATACTACCCAAAGCAATCTACAGATTTAATGTGATCCCTATCAAATTATACATGACATTTTTCACAGAACTAGAACAAATAATCCTAAAGTTTATATGGAATCACAAAAGACCCAGAATTGCCAAAGCAACCCTGAGGGAAAAGAACAAAGCTGGAAGCATAACCCTCTTAGATTGCAGATAATACTAAAAAGCTACAGTAATCAAAACAGCATGGTATTGGCACAAAACAGACATATGGATCAGTGGAACATAATAGAGAGCTCAGAAATAAACCCACACACCTATGGTCAATTAATCTTCAACAAAGGAGACAAGAATGGAGAAAAGAGAGTCTCTTTGGCAAGTGGTGTTGGGAAGCCTGGACAACAGCATGTAAATCAATGAAGTTAGAACATTCCCTCACACCATACACAAAAATAAACTCAAAATGGCTTAAGGACTTAAATATAAAACAGGATACCATAAAACTCCTAGAAGAGAACATAGACAAAACATTCTCTGACATAAATTGTACCAATGTTTTCTTAGGCCAGTCTCCCAAGGTAATAGAAATAAAAGCAAAAATAAACAAATGGGACCTAATCAAACTTACAAGCTTTTGTACAGCAAAGGAAACCATAAACAAAATGAAAAGACAACCTATGGACTGGGAGAAAATGTTTACAAATGATGCAACTGACAAGGGCTTAATTTCCAAAATACACAAACAGCTCATACAACTCAATAACAAAAAAACAAACAACCCAATCCATAAAATGGGCGAAGACCTAGAAAGATATTTCTCCAGAGAAGACATCCAGATGGTCAGTAGTCACATGAAAAGATGCTCAACACTGCTAATTATTAGAGAAATGTAAATCAAAACTGCAGTAGGTATCACCTCACATAGGTCAGAATGGCCATCATTAAAAAGTCCACAAACAATAAGCACTGGAGAGGGTGTGGAGGAAAGGGAACTCTCCTACACTGTTGGTGGGAATGTAAACTGGTACAGCCACTATGAAGAACAGCATGGAGGTTCCTTACAAAACTAAAAACAGAGTTACCATATGACCCAGCAAGTCCTCTCCTGGGTGTATATCCAGAGAAAACTCTAATTTGAAAAGATACCGGCACTCCAGTGTTCATAGCAGCACTATTTACAATAGCCAAGACATGGAAGCAACCTAAATGTCCATCGACAGATGAATGGATAAAGAAGGTGTGGTACATTTACACAATGGAATATTACTCAGCCATAAAAAAGAATGAAATAATGCTATGTGTAGCAACATGGATGCACCTAGAGATTATCATACTAAGTGAAGTAAGTCAGACAAAGACACATGTCATATGGTATCACTTATATGTGGAATCTAAAATATGATACAAATGAACTTTTATTTACAAAATGGAAAGAGACTCAACAGACATAGAAAATAAACTTATGGTTACCAAAGGGGAAAGGGGAGAGGGATAAAATAAGAGTTTGGGATTAGCAGATATGAACTACTATATATAAAATACATAAACAACAAGGTCCTACAGTATAGCACAGGGAAGTATATTCAGTATCTTGTAATAACCTATAATGAAAAAGAATATGAAAAAGGGGAGTCCCCTGGTGGCCTAGTGGTTAGGATTCCAGGCTTTCATTGCCATGGCCTGGGTTCAGTCTCTGGTGGGAGAACTGAGATCCTGCAAGCTGCACAGTGCAGACAAAAACCCAAAAAAACAAAAGAAAAAAAAGAATATGAAAAAGAAACCGAATCACTTTGCTGTACACCAGAAACTAGCACAACATTGTAAATCAACTATACTTCAGTTAAAAAAAAATAGGGATGGGAAAAGAGAATGGTGTAGACAAAAAGGTGGTTTGATTAAAAGTCACAGACACTCTGTTCAACTTTTAAAATTTGGTAAGAACTGTGATGTGTCAGGTAAGTTACCTGCTGCTGCTCTTTAGTAGTGTCCTGATACTGAGGAGGAGACAGGCTGTTTCCCAAGGGACACGTTTGCAAGACATGGGTGCCATAGACATATGCTTGTGGTGCATGCTTCAGGACATGCAGCAAAATGTTTAATAAGGACTGTGGTCTCTGGTTCAAACCACATTTTTTTCCTAAAGGAAAAAACTTCATTTGGAATATTTGGAATTTTGAGGGGAGAGTTTGAAGGAACTATAACTATGTTAAGAAAATGGCACCTAATGGATTTTAAATGGTCATTACTTTATAATAAATAGAATTAATTAAAGGTAGTATTGGTAAAAATGCATTTTAATTTTTTTTGTGACAAGATACAGTGTCTTCTGGAATGGTAGCATTTATCTTGCATGTTTTTTATAAAAACCTTAATCAAAAAGCACAGCCACTTGCACCTGATCCCTTTTTACTTTCCTTTTCATCTCATGGATATGGGTAGGAAGTAATGCAGTGCATTACCCCCGACTGTGAAGAGTGGGAGAGGAGTTGCTGAGAATGTCTCTGGGAATTAGAGATGAAAAGGGCCATGTTCTTTTTGCTTTTTCACACCTCAGGTAAATGAGATTTACTATGATGCAGTTTGTTCCTAAGGGAGGAAAGGGGAACTCTGAATTCATGACAATATTGTTAGGAATGAGAAAAGTAAGGAAGAGGGACTGCGTGACAAAAATACTGCTGTCATCAAAGAAAATGTTATTAAGCAAATCAAGATGGAAGCTTCAGTGTTATTGCCTAATTATTAAATATTTGTTTGTTGGTGAAGTTGGAGTGATTTATAATGACGTTAGATTCAGAAAGAACATCTAATGGTATACCAACAAATTAGTTTTCTTGTATTAAAGTGATCTGTGCCTGTTAGCATTATTAAATGATTCTCATGCTTTCTAATATAATAGTTTTGAATTTGCATTATTAACCATTATATTTTTTCTATGTAAAACAGTATATCAACTTCTCTTTGGAGGTACTGATATTTAATGGCTTATCCTTGTGTAAGGTTGCAGGGAGAATTGTGTTATCTATAGAGCAATTTTTTTTTAACATCTTTATTGGAGTACAATTGCTTTACAATGTTGTGTTAGTTTCTGCTGTATAACAAAGTGAATCAGCTATACATATACATATATCCCCATATCCCCTCCCTCTTGCGTCTCCCTCCCACCCTCCCTATCCCACCCCTCTAGGTGGTCACAAAGCACCGAGAGCTGATCTCCCTGCGCTATGCGGCTGCTATAGAGCAATTTTGAAATTAGAGTTAACCCTCTGTTGTTTTCCTATGTACGACCTTCAGAATGGCTCGCTCATTTTAGTATTTTAACTCCTAGGGTCTCTTACCCCTCACACATACCACATCTTTAATCCTGGACACGTTTTAAACCTAAGTAGTTTGTTTTCTGAAAATATAAACATTAAACTGAGGGGAAAAAATGGAATTATTTTTTCATTGCATATCAGAGTATATACAAAAATAAGAGGAAAATATGAATTTTAAATAAAATTTTCTGCTTCACAGGATTTATACACATATTATGACATATGTAAACATATAATTTGTCCTTACTTAGTAAATATCTACTGAATGATGAGAACGTTCTCATTTGTTTTAAAATGTTTGTTTAAATTAGTTTAGAGAGTGAAAAGAATAAATCTGTAAAATCTTTAAGATAAAGGAATTCATACTAAGGAATTTAGAAAATAGAAAGACGCTTGTAACCCCACTAGTCTGAAAGAAATATAGCAATTTTTTTTGACTTATCCTTTCCATCTTTTTTTGCATGCATGTGTTTATGGATGCATAGGTATGTTTTTGTGTATCCATGCACCGTCCTCTCTTTTTTCTTTTTGCGGTACGCGGGCCTCTCACTGCCGTGCCCCACCCACCCCGTCGCGGAGTGCAGGCTTTGGACGCGCAGGCTCCGGACGCGCAGGCCCAGCGGCCGTGGCTCACGGGCCCAGCCGCTCCGCGGCATGTGGGACCGGACCAGGGCACGAACCCGTGTCCTCTGCATTGGCAGGCGTACTCTCAACCACTGCGCCACCAGGGAAGCCCTCGTCCTCTCATTTTAATTCTAAAGGAAAGCCAAGATACATTGAATATGTAAGCTTTTTATTTAAAAAATAATGCCTATCAATTTATAGTTTTAAATTATTTTCCTCAATCAATTGCAAAAATGAAAATATGTGTATTCTACTGTAGTAATGTAACTGAAAGTGGGGTCCGGCTGCTTGCCGCTCAAAAGCCAATAAAGAGGCAAAGCTGGTGGAAAGGAATGTTTGCTGTATTTTGGATGCCGGCCTCGGGGGTGGGATGTGGACTCCTGTCTGAAGGCCGACTCACCCCCACTGACAACCAGGGGGCAAGGGTTGTTATAGATGGAGGGAGGGGGCTGCAAGCAGAAACAGCACAGTCAGCTCTGACCGTCATCTTGAAATTGGTCCTGTGGTGGTCTGACCAGCGTCATCTGGATTGTTTTAAGTACGATTAATCTTCAGTTCCAGGGTCGGTTTGTTCCCATTTCTTTGAGGCCAGTTCTCGGAACTGTGGCAGTTTATGTCATGGCTACAGTCTGGCCATCATGTAGTTAACTTCTTCCACCTGGTGGGAGTTTCAGTATCTATAAGACAGCTCACAGGATATGGCTCAGAAGATTATCTATAGCCTGTGAGGGGGAACTAAAGGCCCTTGACTTGGTTAATGACTGAACTATTATTATTTGCTTCTGCATTTTCCCATTTCTCTGACTAAACTTATTCTTTGGCTACAGTTTTTCCACAGACAAGAGGCAGGCTGAGGACATGGGGGGAAGGACCATAGTGTCTGGCTCCGTTTCAGTAACAGTAGATCTGGTTTTAAACCTTGGTTAGTTCAGACCTTCACCAACTCTCACCCAGACTATTGCAATCACTTCCTCACATCTTGTCTTTCTCCCTTGTGGGTGGCCCTCTACAATCTGTCCTTTGCACTACTGCCAGCCTGGTCTTTTTAAAACAAACGTTTCACTGCTGTCTGTCAATAATAAGGTAAGTCTGGGATACTTGGCATGACATACAATGCCTGTTGTTACTGAGCATTGTTTACCTCTCCAGCTCTTCTCTTAGGATCCCTCTTTAAACCTGACACTCCCCCAAAACAAAGTTAATCCGATTTTAGTCATCCTTATTTTTGCACCTGCTGTTTTTGTCTGGCGGTCTTCATTCTTCCTTCAAAGCTTAGTTCATATGTCAGATTTTCTGTGATATCTTTGTTAACTACCTACCCAAGTATAGTGTTTATTAATCACTTCTTCTGTTGCTATACGTATGCTGTATATTTCTCATATTGTAATCGCTTACTTATATTTCTCCCGCTCCCTTTATGGCAGCCACTTAGGCCATTATGTAATGCTGTACTGGTACTACTGGTACTTCAATTAGTGTTTATTGATTTGAATTCTTTACTGGTAATTAGATTCATTGAGCTCTGATATTACCTGAGAAGATGTTATCAACCCCAAACATTTAATCCCAGCCATCACAAACTTAACCAAGCTTTTTAAAAATCATACATATAATAATAAGGTTTTTCATCTTATATTTTCAATTATTTGCAACAGTTTTTATTAAAACCTTTCTATGTTTCATGTACCTAGCTATGTTCACACAGCGTACTGTGATTGAGGGAACAAAATCCAGTCTCTCATAGATGGGGACTTAATGTTACTGTAATTGTAACAATTGTTGGGTTATGGGGTTTTTTTTCATGACATTATCTTCTACAAGGCTCTTCTGCTGCCTCTTGTGTTCAGGTGCAACTCCTTAGCTCAAGTCTGTTCTCTCAGAATTGAGAAGGGGACTTGACAATTGGAAATTATCCTCAAGAGTCATCTCTGCCAAAGTGGTTTGTGAGAGTGATTTGTGAAAATAATGTTTTTTTTCCTCACTACTGTACATCTCAAATGGAGCCTTATTCACTACTGAAATATGAATACCTTTTTGTGTGTTTATTAAAATAATAAAATATTATTTATTGAAAGGAAAAGCTTTCTTCAATTGTGGCAATTGTCTTGTGGCATTAAGCACAAATTAAGTTTTTATATGATGCCTCATCCAGGTTTTTCTCAAGAATAAAAAGCAAAATTCTTAGAGAAAAATCTCTTTTTAAAATTTTTCACATAGAAGCCTTAGCATTGGAGAATTCTAAGGTTGTTGAGGAGGAGATTTGGAAGGGGACATGCAGAGAATAGCTCTTCCAGTTTGTGCTGACCCTTGAATCATGGGAGCAAGTGAGCAGAAATTAAAGAAATTTTATCAAAGAAAAACTGATTACCTGCTTTACTAACACCTAATCTAGACTGTGTGCTTATGAACAGTTACTGCTGTTTCCTCATTCTCCTGTATGTCATCAAGACCCCAGTTGCTTTTATTTTTCACATGGATTGAAAAGTATACAAGCTTTTGAAAGAGATACAGGTTTCAGTTTACCAATTAATAGTTATAGGACCTTGGCCAAATTGATGAACTGTTCTGTATCTCAGTTTTCTGAACTTAAAAAAAAAAAAAAAGACTCATAAAAGTTAATAGGTCCCTAAAGGAAGCAGAAACTACAGTACTGAGATTCTGATGCCCCATGGGTCACAACTTGGAGAAAAAAAAGAAACTGGATCCGTTCAGTTTCATTTTCTGAAAATGAGAACATTTTCACTGACTCTGTTTGTAGTTATTAAATGAAATTAAGTATTCATATTAAATGAAAAAATCTAGAAGTTAATATTTGTAAATATTCAATTAATTATATAAAAATTTTAAAATGTTTGTAAATTTTAAACGGTAGTATTACCTACAGTATCTGACACATAATATGTGATTTACAAAAAATACTTAAGTTTCTTTCTTTCTTCAAAAGTTGATCTTTGTTTTGAACTGTTTGGTTTCTCATATTCTAAACCACATTTAGAAAAGCTTACAGATGGCTTTATTACAATAAATTAACTGGGACAAGGCAGTGAAAGAACTAATCTCCAGAAAATGAAGTTTTGAAAATAGTTAGTGGCAAAGCAATCCAACTTCTCTTCTGTTTGATTCATTTAAAAAAAAAATAGGTGAATGATATACAATATCTGCTATCTAAAAAAATCTTCCTTCCATTCTGAGGCAATTTCATTTGTGTGCACTGGCAAAAAAATATTTTAAAAATTAAATTGGCTGATAAAGCTGAACGATAAACACTGGAGGACAGTGTGTAATAGAGGAAAAAGAATTGCTGGACAAGGAGAAAGGGATCCTGGGACAGAGTGTCTCTTTCATCATTTACTGAGTCTGGGAAAGTCAGTTAACCTTAGAGAGTCCCCAGTGTAAAAGGAGGCTGGGATACCTTTCCTGCCTGGAGGTAGGGAGCTGATTAAGGTAAAATCTTGATGTCCCTTTTCGTTCTGATACTTACATACCAGGAGTTGGATAAAATGTAGTCTTTTTCTATGAGCATTCATTTTACATAATATTACAAATATATTTAGTACAAACAGTCTTGTGCCTTAGAGTTTGGGAAGTATCACGTAGAATTTTTTTCTCCACGTGCAGTTTCTCTTAAAGGCTGGACGGATCCAGTTTCTTTTTTCCCCCAAGTTGTGACCCATGGACTCATCAGAATCTCAGTACTGTAGTTTCTGCTTACTTTAGGTACCTATTAATTTTTATTAGTCTCTTTTTTTTTTTTTGGATCAGGGTTGTAAGGTCAATTCAATAGGATGGAAAGAGAAAAATTAAGAAATAGACTTCAGTTTGAATATGAAAAAGTCAACAGAAATGAAGCTTTGTTTTGAAAAGTTGACTCAGTAAGAGAGGGCAGTCCTCATACAGTGATCATTATAGGCTAAGCTTCACATATATACACCTGTAGACCTCCTACTTAACTAAATCGTGGTCAGGGTTAAACAAAATGTGACCTATGCTTAAATGATCATTAAAGTCTTTTCCAATTCTGAAGTTTAATGGTTCTATTACACACAATAGGCTGTAGTCTTTGGGAAGATAAAATTTTTCAAAAGTGTCATACCATTCCATCGGAATTGTTAAGTGAGTTCAAAGCCATCATGGTGCAATACCATTGATACCACAGAGGTCCTTGCCTTGGGTGTGAAAATATCCAAGCAGATGCAGAGAGGCCATCTGTCCTGAGACTCTAGAGGACATTCCTGTACTGGGTGGAGAATTGTACTCAGTGAGCTTGAGGATCTTTTGCAGCTTCTCGCATTCTCAAATTCTTTAATTTTATTTCATTTATTTACCTTTAATTTATTCTTAATTTTTTAATTTTTGGCCACGCTGTGTGTCTTGTGGGATCTTCGTTCCTCAACCAGGGATCACACCCGGGCCCTCAGCGGTGAGAGCGTGGGGTCTTGACCACTGGACGGACAGGGAGTTCCCAAATTCTTTGATTTTAAATAAATGTGCATTTAAAATAAGTGGAGCCCTGCATTTTCCTAGAAAACTAGGGTGGACTTCATTGAGGTAAGGGAAAAATTAATGTTCTTTTAATACACTGGTCTAAATAAACAGCACTCCATGCAGATTGACACTTGGCAGATATCCCTGATGTTTAGTTTCTTTTTCCTTATGGGATTGCTTTGAGCTCTGTCAGGAGTCAGGTTAGAATGTCACTGCCTGTCCTGCTTTAGTGGTATGTAGGCAGGCTTAAATACAGTCACCATCCTCAAATAGCTAGCTCTAGTAAATTAAATGTCGTCTACTACTAAAGAAATACATGGGTTGTAGATGCTGAAATAAACTGGGTTAAAAATATTTATTACACAAAAGAGATGCTAGCTGAAAGAGGCATGTACCTTTGCTCTCCCAACAGTTTCTCACTTGTAAATGGCATCTCTGAAGGGATGTCCAAATTCCTGGTGTGGGCATGGAGAGTAGACAGCTGAGTCACAGCTGCTAAAATGAGACTATGCCTCCTTCCCCCTCTCCAAGAGAAGAGAAGAAATGAAGAAGGAGGTGAAAGAATTCGTGCCAATAGCTTACTTAAAATTCATGGTTTGAGAAGTCTATGAGATTCTTAGGCCGAGAGGAAGCCATTACTTGACTACATGGGAGTGTTTGGAGCATGAAATCTGCTTTTCCTAAGGGACCTCTTGTAATTGGTCATAGTTTGTGCAAAAATGTATCTTATTTCTCTAGAGATTTTTCCTGCATTTGTAGGATTGACTGTGTTATCTGGCCTATAGGTTGCGGCTGCTTGTTTAGTCTGCATTTTGATTTGGTGATACCTGGCTTGCTTGTTGGCTTTTCTCCTCAAGTTTGATGCTACTCTTCCCTTTGAAATGCTTATTCCCATCCATTTGAAGAAAGTTCAGAAATGTCAACTTTGCTTGGATTTGGATCCTGGATTGGTGCCTTACTAGCAATGTGACCTCGAACTAATAACTGAAGCTCAGGTAAACTAAGCTTACCTTAGCTTCTTCATCTACAAAATGGAAGTACTGATAGTACCCACTTTTTTAGGTTACTGTGAGGATTAAATGAATTACTTCACATAAAGTGTTTAGAATAGTACCTTGTCCATAGTAGCCACTCAGCATAGTTAGCTGCAATTATTGCTGTTGCTGCTGGTGCAGTTTTCATCTCTACTATAGTGACATGTGTTTCTTTTACTACTTCTAACACATTTATACTTCTGTATAAATAATATCCTATATATATATAAAGAATATAAAGATATAAAGAATATCCCCTTTTGGTAGTAGCATTGAAGGTGAGTACAGAGAGATAGTAATCTACCAAAAAAGTTAACATGCCAGCTAAGAGGAAGAGCACTAAGAAATTAACATCTGTTCAATAACACCATTATAAATATTGTTTTAGAAATTCCTGTGGATTTAAATAATTACGCAAACACACAAAGGAGAACAAAAGTAGCATTATATAGACATTATGAATTTATACTTTGGAGTCCTGGTAGCGTGAATTGTAACATTATTAGATTTACAGCATTGGCAAAATGGCTGGGTACTATAAATTTTAGGAAAGTGGTAGCTTTCCTAAATCTTAACAATAAGCAGTAAGATAATATAATGTGGGAAAGCCTAGAAAGAAATACACACCAAAATGTTTGCATTGATTATCTCTGGTTGGTGGGAATATATGTGATTATTTTTAATTAAAAAAAAACAAACCTGATATTTAGTGCTTACTATGTGCTGTGAACTGTGTTAAGTATTTTTTTCATGTGAAAAATAACTCTTGGCTTTACACTTTGTTTGTATTCTTATCAAATATTTTCATTAATCCCCTCTGAGAAACATAAAGCCTTTCTGAGTTTTATTTGTGAATTCTAATGCATCTAAAAATTGTAATTGCAAAAATACATACCAAATGGTACATATTGTAATTTCCTATTACTTATGTCTGCTTGAAGCTGTCAATATGTAGAGAATAGTATTGATCATAGGATTGAAATAAAGCTGCTCTCAATTTTGGAGTGGAAACTTGAAAAATCTCCTTTCTCTGTATGAAAATACGTGTTTATATGTTCTGGTGTATAATGTATACAATCATGTTGACTGGTTTAGGTCTGCCTTTTCTCCATGGTAACATTGAGATTTGGAAAAAAAAAAAAAAGCTATGCCAGACACACTGTGTCCTTAGAGAGATTTACTTTGTGTCTTAAATGTTTAAGATGAGGAGTGTGTTCATTGGTTTTCTTTGGAAGCTGTGGTTGTTATTGTGATTATAAATTTAAGTCTGGGAAGAAAGTTTTACCACTGAAGGCTCAGCCAAGATTGGGCAGGAAGTCAACTCTCCTGCCTTCAATTACTTACTTTGCAGTTCCCTTCCCCTGCGCCTTCTACACCAGGTTTTTATAGTACTATAAAATTTTATTCTTTGACTCACACAATTCTCACTTCACCCTTGGAGGTGTAATTAATGCCATTGAGTCAGATTCAATAGTCTTTCACTCATTAAGCTTTTGTGGTCTTTAAAGAAATTACAGATAACCCAGTTCAAGACTGCATTTTGTAGACATTGCCACAGCCTGGGGCAAGGCCACATAACAAGTCACTAGCTTTTAATGACTTTTAATGTTTTGGTAGAAATAATTTTTCTTGAAAATATGACCATGTTTTAGCCAGTATCCCCACAGCAAAAATAAGTCTTTTGGTCTGTGTTGCAAGATGCTTCACATACATGAAAAACAAATCCTAATATGAAGCATAGCCAATCCCTTTTATGGACTACTGAGGGGTGGGGTAGGGGTGGACTGCAGAATCCTTTAAATGGATTATGCTCATCTTGGGGGGGGATATTTGCTTGTAGACCTGATCGCAGCAAGGAGAACATTCCTAGCCTCACACATTTCCCTTTCGTGTGGCAGTCCTTAACAGGTTGGAGGTTAAAACCTGCTGAACAAAAATCTGAATGCCTCTTACTTGTCTTAAAAACTTCTGTATATATGTGGGCAGTTCTTAAAGAGATGCAACTTCATACGATTCATGGTATCATGAGTGGTTGGCCACTTATACCTGGATTATGACTTTGTCACTTAGATTGAGTCAGGTACAGACTTCATTGTCATATCCATCTAGGCCTCACCTTAGTGGTCTCTGCCCCCTACCCTCCACCTCCTTGGACCCTTCACGCTCTTAGTCTATAGCACAGCTCCCCCACTCCCACCCCTCCCAAGTCTCTTCTGTTTCTTCCCCAAAAGATGCTTTCATTCCTCTGTGTCTCTGTCACCTAGTTTCTGTAACCCAACAGCCCTTCTCCCTGTTACTACCCACTCCATAGAGCATTTCCTGAAAGAATCTTAGTCAAATACAACTACTTGGAATATCAGCTGACTGCTTGCTCTAAACCATGATTTTCATGTCTCAGTTCCTCCAGTTCTACTTCCTCCATGCATCATCTTGATCAAACTAAAATCTATGTTAACATCTAACTTGTAGTCTAAAATTAAATGCAAAATTGAGAGATAAGAGGAGGGGTTAGGAAGGTACTTGAAGTTGGAAGGTATTTTCCTATTTCCTCTAATAAGGTTAACATGTAATTTCACTAATTGATTGAGTTATATTATACTAATTGAAAGTGCTTTTCTAGAAATAGGTTTTATTTTACTAATATCCGATTCTTAGAAACGTTTTGAATTAAATAATAAGTAGTAGCCAGATAGTCATAATCATAATCCAAGCATTTCATATGGAAATACATATATGTATGCATTCTCTGACAAAGATATTAACCCATCCTTTGCAGATAAAGTAGCATCAGAAAAGCTTTAGACATGTTTAGCTCTCTGTTATGCCGTAATCTAATTTTCATTCTGGTTGTACCTTCAGATGAGGCCTGAACTTACTGAAGTGATAAGTGGAAAGGAACTGCGTTATATTATTAGATGTCAGGAGAATACTAGGAAGTTATACTCAAAGCCATTCTTTTAGCTAATTTTATTTTGGAATGACTGATGCTATTGCTGTAATCAGTCTTATCTTGAATGGTTTATCATAGACTGTTACTTCTCATAAGCAGTTTTTCTTTGTTTTCCCAATCTGGTTAAATATCCAGTTGAAAGAATTGGTGGCTATGGAGGGATACTTTCATATCACTGATCTCCTATGACATGTTCTTCTTCCCATTTGTGCATTTGATTCAGCATTTTTTTTACCTCTATCTTTGCATCTTTTTATTGTCTTAACATTTACCAAATAATTGTAAATTCTATATTGCCTCTTAATATATGCTTTATCTTTATCTTCATGAATCGATAGTGTTGAATATTTACATTTCTCATGTGAATTAAGTATTAAAATACCTTACCTGGTGCTCATTAGTACAAAGTTTGTGATTTTATTTGTGAATAATTTTGCTATAAGTGTCCTTCAGGCTTGAAGGTAGTCCTTGTCTTGGGATGCTATTGAGAAGACCCATACATAATTTGTTTTGCTTTTTCTTTTTTTGGAAATGGGTTGGCCTAGCTTGTATTTATAGGACTGAGGACTGCACGTATGTGAACATTTATGTAGGGTAGATTTCGAGAAGTCTTATTGCTGGTTTGAAAGGCAAGTGATTAAAAACCAAATTGCCCCCCGCCCAGCCAAAAGTGCCTTTTGCTCTCCTGTTGTTACCCTGTGTACTGTTAACACTAGATATGATTAATCTTTAAAGTTTTGCAAATTATATGAACAAAAATGCTCACTTTTGTTACAATTTGCCTTTACTCGAATAGTGAGGATGGTAAACTTAGGTTTACTAAGACATTAATTAGGGGCAATTTGTTTTTACTAATTATTTGCTAGGATAGGCTTGTCAGATTTGCACTGTAATAATGTCTTTTATTTTATCTATTTTTAGAGCTTTGACAATTTCAAAATACAAGCTATGGCTTGAGGTGAGAAGTGAGGCAGGAAAGCTGTCCTGCTGCACAGCAGATAACATACTTCAAATGCTATCTCCATACTGTTAACTGCTTTTAATCTATTATTCAAATCTGTGTGCCAGCTTCTCACCCCTCATATTTGAAAATAAAAGATTTCCAGGTTTTCATGGTTCATTCTGAAGAAATGTGTTTGCCTTTTATCTGTAAACTGTACAGTTCGATGGATTTAAAGTCGGTCATTATGTTTTAGAGCAAAACCTGGAGGGAAGATTAAAGTAAGTATGTTAAATAAATGGGATATAATGCTTTCAGTCAATCATCCAAATTTGATGAGAAAGGATATTTCAAGTCTGTAGACAGTTTTATACCTACTATTCTTGGGAACCAAGAGCCGCTGATGTGCATGGAGTTTGCAACAAAAGAAAGTTAACTTATCTGTACGAAATTATTCTTCCAGGCCCAGACCTCTTTTCTGCACTGAAGCATTTTTTTATATTTTTGAATTTCACATGAAATTCTATTTCAGGCGGAGTCAACATCTTTAAAATATTTTTATTATGTAAGAATAGTTGAATTGTGGTAGTTTCTATTTTAGGAGTTCTGCTAGGGAGTAGAGTCAGTGGTGGCATGAATTTCTGACATATAACTGAATTTTTTTATCATATGAGCTGCTTTATCTTTTTACAAAGGCTCAGGAATGATGGGATATTGTTGTAAGCTCATTTTCTGTTTTCTAATCCTTCAAATTTTGGTCATACTACTTTAAAAATGTCATGTAAATATGAAACAATAATAAGGATCTCACCTAGATGTTTTCCGAACTAAAACCCAAACTTGATGCCTAAATGTGCATAGCATGTAGCTTTACTAGCCATGGGGTATTTTGGAGAGATTTTTAAAATTAATTGGCACAGCATTCCTATGTAGTAGGTAGAAGTAGAAATGGGGAAGTGGAGCCAAATTGGTTGTTTTTTTTTTGGTATTGAAATGAGAAAATAAGGATACAGCCAGATCTGAATCCCACTCAGTGAGGCCCTGTGTAAAACCTTATTCATCGTTCTCCCAATTATGACTCTCTTCATTAGATTAGACTGACTGTTGACTTACATATCACTTAAATGTCTGTGTTGAGCATTGGTTTTTGCTGGTTGAGGGATCTTTATTTTATGTGGTGATTCCACTAAATGGTAACCATATGCACTGTCCTGAGAAAGGAAATTTGAGCAGAGAAAGTTATAATTCAGCCTTCAACACTGACTTGATCAGAAGTTGAAGTTTTTAAAGGCTAGTAAAAGTCTCACCAAAACATTAGTTAAAGCCCCAATTACTTCCTTTATGAGAAAGGGGGTAGAGATCTCTGACAACAAGGTCTCTAACATCACTCAACATTAATGTAAGGATTTCCTTGTGTTTGGGTGAGTGGCTTCTTTGCTGTGGACTTGGTAAAAGGCCAAACTGACTGCTTAAATGATGCTTAGAATGAAAGAACTGGTTACTACATCTGAAATCAGTAGTTAATATACTGATAGAAATGATAATGTCCAGCTTTTTTTTCCTAAATAAAGAAAATGGCAGAAAGAACTGTCTTTACTCTTAAGAATATATTTTAAGAACTGTGGAAACCCAAACATTGACCTGTATACCTTCTATATTACACCAAGTCTAGAAACATTTCAGTAGGAAAGGGGCTTCATATCAATGAAAAAATAATTTTTTCTTTTTACTTTAAAGATGCATTTTAATTAACTAAATTAGTTATTTTTTTCGAAGTGTATTTCAGTCTTACAAAACCGAACTGTTGAACTTCTTAAAATGTAGCTGAGCATATTTGATTCCTTTGCCAACCTGCTATAAAATTTTGAATTCAAAACCTCAAGGCAGATCTTTGCCCTTCCTCTAGGAGGTTGGGTTATGGAATTCTGTTTTACATGGCTTCAGCATTTTGCAGAACTCCCTTCATAAATGAAAAATGATCCATCACCCATCATGCTTGAGCTGAGTCAGGAGCAACTGCTGAAATAAGCCAGAATGTGTCTGATATGGGTGAAGTGGAGCCCCCCAGGAATCCCTCCATGAGAAAGAAAACAAAACAAAGAAATGTTTAAATGTGAGCTTGGATGGTTTCCAGTTTTACCAAAATGTAAATATGGTTTCAGTTGTGAATTTTATTTTTCAGTACATTTACTCTCTATTACTTTGTTCAATGGGTTTCTCTAGATTGTGTATCTAACGCTAGACAAAATAGATGAGATTTTACTGGAATAGAAAAAAATGATGAAAAATAGGAAAAGAAACTTGGGTAAATACATTAATGTTCTTTGCAAAAACACCTGGTTTCTTATCCTAGGATTCATGTCAGGGCTACTGCAAAAATTGCCAGGACAAAATTGCTTTTGATTTATTTTAATGTTTTTAAAGATAGAAAAGCCACTTGTTTATACGTGTTTTAGGGGAGATGATGTGAAAGTGAAGGTTGCCAAGTAAGAGTGATAGGACAGTGCTACGATCATATACATTCTTAGCCTTAAGTCACTGTGTTGAAATAAAATTCTTTGCTGAAGTTACTAGTTAATCAGCCTGGCTTTTATAGCTCTGTCCAATAAAGAACCTTTCCTATTGCTGGCATCAAGTCTAGGAGACTTTGACACGTAATATGGTTGAAAGGTTACTACATTTTGTCCACAAAGGATGCAGCACCCCGTACTATCACCTGGGTGAGATGGGTAGTGCCCCCTTTGTTGAGCAATAGCTTGAGGTTATGCCGATTGAAGGGAGCTGTACTGTATGATTCTGAAGATGTCTAATCACACTTCATTTGAGGAGCCATTTAATGTCATGGTCAAGAGTAAAGAACCTATATAGTACCTGGGTTCAGATCCTGACTCTGACACTTTCTTTCTCTGTAACTCTGGGAAATTTTAATTTTTTCTAGTATGAGGTACTTTTTATTAATATGTTTCTTTTACATTTTAATAAACCTCTTTTCATCTGTGAAATCATTTCTATGGCTGTTTGGCATGTAATCATCCATTAGCTCCATAACGAGGCTGGATGAAGTCACATATGTACTGTCAGGGCTGCCCAGGTCTCAAAGGCTTATTTTTGGACCTCAGCTTGTACCTGAGACCTGAAAATTAGGCATAGAGACTTGGATTGCTTACATCTGTCTTCTGGGTACCCTCCCACAATGGACATATGCTTGTGTGTTTTGGAAACAGAGGATTGCCATCCTGTTTTCTTTTTCTCATGTCTATTGGGTTGGCCAAAAAGTTAGTTATGGAAAAACCTGAATGAACTTTTTGGCCAACCCAATACTTCCCTGATTCACGCAATTATTCTTAATTTTATTTCACTTACAGAAAGAGCACCCGACAGTGGCCCATAGTTGGAGATAATAAATGATTGAGTGAATAAATGTATTTGTGTTCACACATACTGTATATTTGACTATTTGCATGCATGTATGTATGTATCGATATATGCTGGGTCACAGTGTAAAATATATTTCCCTTTGTTGTCTGAAAAGCTTGAAGCCCAGACTACGGGACCTTGAAAGCTCTCTCATATTCTCACTTTCTGATTTAGACCTCTGTCCAGCCAGACAATCTGATTTGGTTTTAGACGTAGAACTGTCATTCAGACCCCATTTCCAGTTTGAGTTTCCTGGCTGTGGCCTATTGCCACTCGTCTTGATATATGAGAGAGAAAATCAAGTCATATGGAGGTGATGCAGAAATCAAAGACCCTTGTTTGTAAGCTTTTAACCAGACTGTGTACTACCTATAATTTTCAAGGATACTTAAGATCAGAGTGATCTAACCCAGGGGTTGGTGAACTATGGCCTGATGGCTAAATCCAGCTTGCCACCTGTTTTTGTAATAAAAGTTTTTTTTAAATTTAATTTTATTATTATTTGGCTGCATCGGGTCTTAGTTGCAGCATATGGGATTTTCATTGCAGCATGTGGGATCTTTCGTTGCGGCACCTGGGCTTCTCTAGTTGCATCGCGCAGGCTTCTCTCTCGTTTTGGTGCACGGGCTCTAGAGCGTGCAGGCTTAGTTGCCCTGCGGTATGTGGGATCTTAATTCCCCAACCAGGGATTGAACCCAGGTCGCTTGCATTGGAAGGCAGATTCTTAACCACTGGACCACCAGTGAAGTCCCATAAAAGTTTTATTTGAACACAGCCATACCCATTTGTTAGGTATTCTCTGTGGCTGCTTTCTTGCTACAATGACAACAGTTATGTAGTTGTGACAGAAATGATATGGTCTGCCAAACCTAAAATATTTATTAATTGGCTTTTTACAGTTGAAGTTTGCTGACCCTTGATCTAAAATAAGGTGTTTCCTTATTGAAAGCATATCTGATGAGTGTTCAGGGAAAACTGGTAATGGTAATATGATAATAATGTCTTTATGGGAACTCTCTTTAGTCTTTCTGGATAAACTATATGGAAACCATAAGTTTCTTTCTTTGACTTTTGCTGTTTAATATGTGCATAGGTTTGCATTTGTATAGCATATATACAGAGTACACTGTTAAGAATGGAACATGAAAAAATAAGGTGCTGTTAAAAAAAAACTTGTTGAGTGTTAAGGGCTTTACATGCATTATCACTAATCCTCATACAACTGTACTATAGCTATTATTATCTTGATTTTATTGGGAAGGAAATTGAAGCTCAAAGAAATAAAATAGGAAAGCTGTATATGTGCTTAGCCATCTCTCTATGCTTCATCTAGAAATGCTGTCTCTTTCTTCTACCATCTGAGTGGTGGTATGTACCAGTTCCTTAAAATTCCTTAAGTCTTCTTAATTGAAGTTGAGGAGATGTTAATATTGCTTCTCTGCAAGGATGGAGGGGAGTAAAACTGGACTTATTTTTCTATTCTGGTTAATTTAGTCTTATTAAAAGAAGATTATTCAGTCAATTGGAGTATAGCATTTGCTTCAAATCATAGACAATTTGAATAGAAGTCTTACTAGCTAAATAATCTTGGATTGTATGTATTAAACATATATTCTTGGCTAGAAATGGAACTCTAGAGATGAACAATTAGATAATTTATGGGTGTGTTTGAAATGTGCTCTTCTCTCATCATTAAGAGTCATTTATATCTATCAATAAATGTTGGGTTTGGATTTCCATAATGTGTTTCAAGTTCCTTTTCCTTTATGGAGGAGCTAGGCTCAAATAATATTTTATTCTACTACTTAACTACTAGCAGGGCAAAATAGTTTTTTTCTGGATCTGAAGTTGTTATCTTTTAAGGAACTCTTATTCATCAATTTTCTTGTTTTTCTTCATTAGATCTTCTTTGTTATTGAACCAGAGTGTCGCATTAAGACCAGTGACTCATACTTATGACCTCAAAGGCATTCGTCCTTTGCATCTACTTGGATTTTTTTCCTATTTGAATTTCAGTACTTAAATTGAGAACAAGCATTGTTTATCCTTAGACTGGAGGTAAACTTCCTAAGCATTGACTATGATAAGTCAATTCTTATTTTGTATCTTCAATATTCCCAAAAGTTGAAAGGAAAAAAAAATATTTTAAGATATCCCAGTAGATTTCAGAGGAAATATGAACTTTATTTAAAAGCATCAATTTTTACACTTTGTAAAAATCTGCTTTTCTGGGAGAGGACAATATTGACTCAGATTATGAATAGAATTACATTTAAGAGATTCAGTAATAAGTTACTTGTCTGTTCTTTTAAATTTTTGTGTGTGAAATGTATCAGCTTCTTTGTAATGAGTTTTGGGGCTTATACCAGTAAAATTATATTATGGTTCTGATTAGCATAGACAAAGATGATCTATTCAAAGTTAGTTTAATTCAGTATTTCATGTGTCCTAATGTGACATATATTAATCTTTCATTGTGTTCTTAATGGAAGAAAGATTATTTCAAAGTTGATGATCACTTACATGAGCAAATTTGTGTATCACAGCTTAATTCACAATTGGAAAATATTAATTTGCCCATTTTAGAGGGTCATAAAACAACAGTGTTAAGGACATTGCATTTGCCAACATATTTTGTCTAGGACTTTACTCTTACTTTTCAAAACCCTGTATATTCCAATCATTTTAAGAAAATAAAAACAAAAATGATCTGTATCTTGAGCTAAATGAAGCTTGTTCTTTACAAGTAGTAAAGAACCATGAAAGATAATTCTGTGTGTTTCTTGCTATTAGATTCAATCAGAAAATTAAGGCTGCATAGGTGCCTTGGAGGGGAGAATGTGGAAGGTCCTAGTACAATAGCTTTCAAAAGAATGTCCTCCATAAAATGTTCACAGTTGTCCAGGGCCTTACTGACCTTTTATTTTTTTCCAATTCAACTTTGTTCTAAATTAACCTGACCCTGGGTTTTATCGAAAAGTTTGATATCAGAAGGGATTTGAGTTTAGTATTCATTCTTTTATGATTCCACAGAAAGAATCTCTATTTCCATACTCTCTCATAGAACTGTCTGTTTAAATAAACACTCAAGAATCTCATTAAATGCTAGATGTTTAGGCAATATAATTTTGGGGATAGGAATCCTTCTATTTTTTGTACCTAATGTTTCTTAGTATCTGTCTTTTGAGTTGCTTAGGACTGTAAAGAAATTCAAGCAAGTCCAAATTAGCTTGACTTTTATTTTCAGGTGAACAGCTTGCAAAGCCCCACAAATGGGTTGTCATAGTGGAAGCAGACTGTTGCAGTGAAAGATCTGTCCTTTAGCTGACAGACTGGTATAGAGGAATTAGCAATCTGTGAAATGGCTCTTCTGAAGTAATTTTCCTCCAAGGGTCAAGGAACTTGCAGTTGCCGTTTTGCTGAAATGATTTTGCTGTACTCCCTGTAGTCCTGTCACCATTAGCAAATACAAAAACTGAAAATGTAAGGTGTTTCCTTGTTCATTTTCATCCCCTCTGCCTCAGGACGTTTCATTTCAGTATTGCCTCCTTTTGTCTAGCTCAGTGAAACTTTAAATTCATAAATTATGTTTTTGTTTATGAATTAGAACCTTGCTATTTCTCTTTTAAATAGATCATAATACTATATGTAAAAATGTCTAAACAGAGGAGCATGTGTATAGAAGACTATGTATTAAAGAAGACTTTGTTTTTAGGGCTTTCTAGTGAGCCTTAAATGGTAAACTGGGATTATGCAAAATGGAATTAGCTCAAATTATATTATGTGCTATCTGTTGTAAGGTTGAACCAAATTATCTACCTCCGTTTTCCCCCATTACTCTTTAAACTCTACATAGCTGTTGTTATTATTGTTGTTATCATTATTATTATTAATGTGGCTTGAATTGTGTCATAATCCTGGATAAAATCCTTTAATGGCTTCATACAATTATAGAATAAAATCTAAATGTTTTATAGTATCTAAAAATCTTTCATATTTAGTTTTGTTTCTATTTTGTCCCCTACATACTTTTCATGCTCATTACACAGAATTATTTGAGATTATTTGAGACTCTCCAACATCTCATGTTTCTTTAGATTTGTTATGCCCTTGCTTTTGCTTTTTTTCTAATTTCAATCCAATTTCCTTTCTGGCCTGGCACATCCTTCCTCATCTTTAGGCCTAACTCCCTGAAGCCTTCCAAAACCAACTCAGGTATAGGTAGCCAATTCATTTGTCATTTGTGTTCTTTGTGACTTTGGTCATACTGTTATGATCCCTTGTAACATGCTGTATTATATATATATATATATATATATATATATATATATATATATATATATATATATATATATATATATATATATATATATATACTCTCCCATGCATGTCTGTCTGTCCCATTCATCAGGCCAATAATAGTATTTTTTGTATCTTTTATACCCAGTTTGATACACTGTATTAGTCCTTAACTTTGAAATACAGAATTCTTTACAAAAAGATTCATAAACATCTTTTACCAAAGATTTATTCCTATGTTACACATGTGGTGGATAGATATATTGTACCTCTTAGATTAGAATTTATTGTAAATTATAAAATAAAAAGTCATCTTTAAAAAATTCTTCTATCACTCAACTCAGATCGACCAGGAACTTTCCCTAAGACTCTTGACTGATACGGGAGTGAAGTGCAGCAAATAACAGGGGTTGACCCACTTATTTTGTATAGCTCTTCCTAGTTGTTACTGCTAATAAGAATCCTGGAGTCTAAAATTAACAATGGCCTTGAAGGACAGCAGTTAAGCCCATTTGTCTTCCAAATGAGCCAATGTAGGTTCCATTGGTAGTTTAAATTTATATACGGAGGTCACTGACACTATTACAAAGGTCAGTGGAAGCCCTAAAGGTATGGGTTGCACAGCAGTAAGTCATTTTAGGATTGTGAGAGCAAATTATATTTTGAGAAAAACTATCCCCTTGCTATGTGAAGATTCATTTCCTAGCAACCTCTTTTCATTGATTAATTTTAAATTAAAAAATAAATCATTTTTCATGAGAACATTTATATAAAGGCTGTTTTAGGCATATTTAAAAGACAACATTAAGCTTTCAAGCTGCTGAAGTTTGGTTATTTTAAAGGATTGATGTGGTCATAAGAGTGATTCAAGGATACCCATATATATATATATATTCCACTTTTGAAAAAGGTTCTTTGGGCCATAGTGTCATCTGGACATTTCTGATTTTTTTCCTTCTTTGCCTGTAATGCTGGCTTGTCTCTGTCATTGGTGAGGAATATAACTTTTTTGCATATTCAGATTGATAAATTTTTGATGAGGAAAGTGAATTCTCTGTTTACAGAGAAGAATTTATAGGCCTGAAGTTTACCACCCCCTAGCCTGCTGTTTGGTCAGAGAATTCACTGAGCTCCTTCACAAAGATCCCCGTGGAAACTAAACAAATAAGCTACTTGAAGGGAGACAGGTTATTGGTTTTTCTCATTAAACCTACTGCTGAATTTTCATTAGTTCTAATCCATTTTCTTTCAATATTAGACATATAGGCCAGTTCTGATTTTCATGAATTGAATAAACTAAATATGTTGAGTTGTGTGTGCCTGTATATGTAGGCTGAGAAGCAAAAGTAATTATTCTACTTCTGCCATAAAATTACCCCAGAAAATAAAGCCAGGAAAAATGACTGATGTAATGGGGAAAGGCTACCTCCATTTTTAAAAAAGAGATTATTAAATAAAGTGGAAGTAGTGAGAGAGATTGTAGGCTAATCTGATCAGTTTTATGCTTCGTTCAGTTTTTCTCACTTTTAAGTCGTAATTGTGTGTGAAAGCAATCTAAATGAAGTATGGAAGCATGTTTCACTGACCTCAAACACTTTAGATCTCATAAAGCTGTAAGTATTTCATTTGCTATTATGAGTAGATTTCAAAGTGTTCTTCTAAAGCAATAAATTTGGTAAATTTAATTATTAACGTCACCTTTTTGAACTTGCTGTATAAAGAAAGACCATTTTCACTTTTTTCTTTCCTCCCCTTCTCCCTGCTAAAGTTGTTAAAAACTATTTAGATTGCAGGTGGTTTGTATATTTCCGGAGAGCCTCACTATTACATATATCTTCTAATATTATTCATATCTAAAAATCTCAGCCTTACTTCTGAGGCTCAAACCACTATCTTATTCACACAAGATACGGATAGAAATTTCATTTTATGTGAACATTTAATGAAAATAGTGATAAATAGGAGTACCATTTATTATTAAATTTATGAGTACCACATTGTACATTTCAGTATAATGTTTTCTTCTCCAGCACATTCTACTGTTTAGAATGTAACAGTAGTTCTTCTTTTCCCCTTTCAGGTGGCTGTACTTTTGATGATGGTCTGGGAGTTTGTGATTACCACCAGGATCTATATGATGACTTTGAATGGGTTCATGTTAGTGCTCAAGAACCTCATTATCTGCCACCCGAGATGCCACAAGGTGAGAATCCTTCTGTTTATCCAGTGTTGGAAAAATCTGTCTGGAATGTGTAGCATTTTCTTATGTTAGGTATAGTACAAGAATTTAATTATTATAATAAACTAGTGTGGTCAAACTGATTGACCCCATCAAAGACCCTCAATGGATTCTTTGCCTTTCCCTCAATAACTTTATATAATCCTATTTTCCTCAAGAATGTTCACTGTATCTTCATTATCTCTAACTCTGGAAAAATAGAAACATTAGTTTTTTTTTCCCCGGTTCAATAAAAAAGCAAAATGGAAATGAAACCAAGAAGTAAAAAAATAAATAAAATGAAGAACAAGCCAAATAGTCTAAAAATGAGTTCAGCTCACTTACTACCTATTCTATTAAATCACAAGATTTTATCTAATCAGACTGAAGGGAAACATCTTTATTTCATGGTAGGGAGAGAGCTTATCTCATTCCACTGGCCATGAACATGCCAGTGGCTCTGAGGAGAGGCAGCCTGGAGACCAAACTGTCAAACGGAGAGATCTTTTTTGAGTGGATAATAGAAAAATAGGGCCAAGCCCTACTTTCTTTACCTTGACCTTGTTATATCCTTTGAATTTTGGTTTTGTGAAATAGTACATCTTCTTATTGTTTAAGCCAGTTTGTGTTTTCTCTTAACTGACATAGAATATTAACATATACATACCATTTTATACACTAGCAGACTAATGTTTGTGCCTTCAATTCTGCATATTAATTTTGAATTAATTCCAAGCTCTGTGCATATATGTTTACCAATAACTTATTAAATTGAGAAATTGAAAATGCAGACAGGAATTTTAAAATACTTTACTAAAGAGAATGAATTATTTTTCTAAAATTTAGAAATAAACAAGCATGGAATATAATAATGTATGCTCACATATATAATATACAATATAATTATATTTAATAATGTAATTCATTAGTTACTATTTAATAATATGTAATCACTTTATTATAGTATATTATCATACATAATTGATGGGATGATTGCCTATTATTAGTAACTTAAGTTTTAAAATATATTTTCAGTATTTTAATCATGATTATATACACTTTATAACTAATTTTTCTTATTGGTCCACACTGTGATGTGCTGTTTGAGAGTAGGGTGAATTAAATCTACTTTTTATTCTAAATTGTCACTTATCCCCCCACACCCCCAGACTTTCCGTTTTGGTATCCATAAGTTTGTTTTCTAAGTCTGTTTCTGTTTTATAAATAAGTTCATTTGTATCATTTTTTTTAGATTCCACATATGAGTATATCATATGATATTTGTCTTCTTCTGTCTGACTTACTTCACTTGGTATGACAATCTCTAGGTCCATCCATGTTGCTGCAAATGGCATTATTTCATTATTTTTTTATGGCTGAGTAGTATTCCATTGTGTGTGTGTATGTGTATATATATACACATATATGCCACATCTTCTTTATCCATTCATCTGTCAATGGACAACTAGGTTGCTTCCATGTCTTGGCTATTGTAAATAGTGCTGCTATGAACATTGGGATGCATTATCTTTTTGAAGTATGGTGTTTTCCAGATATATGCCCAGGAGCGGGATAGCTGGATCATACGGTAATTCTGTTTTTAGTTTTACAAGGACCCTCCATGCTGCTCTCCATAGTGGCTGTACCAGTTTACATTCACACCAACAGTGTAGGAGGGTTTCCTTTTCTCCACATCCTCTCCAGTGTTTATTGTTTGTGGACTTTTTAATGATGGCCATTCTGACTGATGTGACGTGATACCTCATTGTAGTTTTAATTTACATTTCTCTGATAATTAGTGGTGTTGAGCATCTTTTCATGTGCCTACTGGCCATCTGAATGTCTTCTTTGGAGAAGTGTTTATTTAGGTCTTCTGCCCATTTTTTGATTGGGTTGTTTGTTTTAGACTCATTTAGTTGTATAAGTAGGTTTGTATTTTTCTGTCAGAGGTACATAACCTTATTTCTCTGGTACATTTTAATTAAAGAAACTCCTGTAATATTTCAGCTGAGTTTTCTCTGTGGTACATTTAGACTGAATTTTTTATATAAAAGTAAAAAGGGTAGGCTGGGATCCACATATTTTGACTGTTTATCATCAGAGAACAATCAGAAAGATGTTGATTTATGGAAATGTTACCATTGTTAATTACTATTGAAGATGGGTAATGAATAGCTGAAGAGATACTGCTCAGGTGACCTTGCTGGTTCACCTTTGATGAACAGCTTAATCGGTGGTTACAGTACGGGATGATGTGCACAGAAAATGAAAGTGGTAGAAATTCAGCCACATCTTCCAATTAATAGGACATTAATTAATTAATCATACAGAGGAGGGAAAAAGGTCACAGCCACTTTATTTTTGCCAAATATAATTTGTGTTTGGCTTTCAGAGAAGGTGAAAGAAAGCATCCATATATATATTCTTCTTTTACTGTTCTCTTTTTACAATCTATACTGTTTTTTTCATTTTCCTTCTGATATTCCTTTAAACTGATCACTGAACATTATCTATTCATAAATTGGGAAAAAGGAGACATTTAGATTTATCTTATTAAAAATTTATGAATGATAAATTTATTTTAAAGTAAATAGTCAGTAAATGTTAATGCTTACTTTTTTCAATTATTAAAAAAAGAGAACTCAAACATTTACCAACTCGAAAGTAAGAAGGCTGGACCTGTGATGCAAACTTGTTACTGAACTCTCTTTACAATACTTGGACATTGTTAATTGACTTTTGTTTATTGATCTTTTTGGAATGAAAAGGTAGACAGGAAGATGAAAGAGAGGGTGAATAAATAGATTAGAATAAGAAAAGAATTGGGCTTCCCTGGTGGCGCAGTGGTTAAGAATCCACCTGCCAGTGCAGGGGACACGGGTTTGAGCCCTGGTCTGGGAAGGTCCCACATGCCATGGAGCAACTAAGCCTACGTGCCACAACTACTGAGCCTGTGCTCTAGAGCCCACAGGTCACAACTACTGAAGCCCGTGTGCCTAGAGCCTATGCTCCACAACAAAAGAAGCCACTGCAATGAGAAGCCCACACACCGCAATGAAGAGTAGCCCCCACTCTCTGCAACTAGAGAAAGCCCACGCGCAACAACACAGACCCAACGCAGCCAAAAATAAATAACTTAATTAATTTAAAAAAAAGAGAGAAAAGAATAAGAAAAGAATGAAGATGGGTAGAAAAGAAGAAAATTATTTCTTCTCATTTGAAGATGTAATGCTGTCAATAATTGCTTAAAGTGTTCTTTAGCAAAACTGCCTTTGTCAGATGACAATGATGGTGGCTGAAAGGCCAGCTAAGTATGTTTAAAATAGCATGCGAGGGCTTCCCTGGTGGTTAAGAGTCCTCCTGCTGATGCAGGGGACACGGATTCGTGCCCCGGTCCGGGAAGAGCCCACATGCCACGGAGCTGCTGGGCCCGTGAGCCATGGCCACTGAGCCTGCGCCTCCGGAGCCTGTGCTCCGCAATGGGAGAGGCCACAACAGTGAGAGGCCTGCGTACCGGAAAAAAAAAAAATAGCATGCAAAAGAATGAGTATATCCTAATGACCAAAAATCATACGAAGGTGTGAGCACCTGCTCAACTTAGTCATCAAGGGAATACAAATTAAAACCACAATGAGAAACTTCTACACACTGAGCAGAAAGATGAAAATCAAAATTTCAAGTGTTGGTGAGAGTATGGAGAAAGTAAAACTCTTCATATACTGTACTATGGTCAGGTATAAATCTGTACAACCACTTTGTACAGCCTAATGACCGAACAGATCCATTTTGGGGTATATGCCCAGCAGAACTGAGTACATATGTTTTCCAAATGACATGTACAAGAGTATTTACAGCATCAGTATCCAAAATCGTCCCAAACTGAAAACAATCCAAATGTCTGTCAACAGTGCAATGAATAAATAAATGGTGATTAGTCACATAATGGAATATTACACTGCAATGTAAGTGAACAAACTGTTGCCATATATGATATGGATGAATTTCACACACATAATCTTGAGGGAAAGAAACACAAAAGGATAATGTACTGTATTTCATTTATGTAAATTTCAAAACCAGGCAAAACAAATTGATGATGTTAGAAGTCAGGGTATTATTTACCTCCAGGAAGGGCTGGCAGGGGTTGGGGATGGTTAGTGCTTGGAAGGTGGCATGAAGGGGGCTTCTGGATGCTGGTAATACAGTCTTTCTTGATCTGGATGGTGTTTTCACAGGTATACTCAAACTGAAAGTCATTGAGCTGTACAATTATGAGCTGTGTACTTTCCTCTGTGTATCTTATATGGCAATAGAAAATGGCAAAAAACAGAGTAAATAAAACCAACGCTCACAAGGACACTTTGGGGAAACTAGACTAAGAATTTAAAAATGTTATAGTTTAGAATGAAAGATATATCATAGGATACCTCAGATGGGCTCAAACTCCTTTTTTCTCACCAACCTGGACCCCCTCCCTCACATTCAAAGATAATATGATCTTTGACATCTCTGAGCCTTTGTATGTTCTCTTCCCTCTGTTGAGACAATTCTCTGTTCACTTACCACTCACCAAACTCCTATCCATTCTTACTATGTCTACTTAAGTTCCATCTGTTTGGGAAGATTTTCCTGGTTGGCATGGAGCTTTTATATAATATTTCTTCTATCCTCACATTCAGATATGCTCCCCACTGTACTTGGTACGTATTTCAATTGCTATTATAGTATTATTTTTTTTTTTTTAAAGAAGATGTTAGGTGTAGGAGTTTATTAATTAATTTATTTATTTTTGCTGTGTTGGATCTTTGTTTCTGTGCGAGGGCTTTCTCTAGTTGTGGCAAGCGGGGGACACTCTTCATCGTGGTACGCGGGCCTCTCACTATCGCGGGCTCTCTTGTTGTGGAGCACAGGCTCCAGACGCACAGGCTCAGTAGTTGTGGCTCACGGGCCTAGTTGCTCCACGGCATGTGGGATCCTCCCAGACCAGGGCTCGAACCCATCTCCCCTGCATTAGCAGGCAGATTCTCAACCACTGCACCACCAGGGAAGCCCTATAGTACTTTTAAAAATACCTCCTTCTTTCCACTAAACTATAATGTCCTCATGAACATAAATCATATTTTTCATCTTTGGTTTCCTAAGGCACTATTTCCTTTTACTTAGGAAAATTGTCAACTTACATAATGTGGTTTAAATATTTTGGTCAAGGGTTAAACAAAAAAGGTCTTTCTCTTGATAAAAAATTAATTGAATAAGAAAAAATACTTCGTTTCCCAATATTATATTCAGCTCAGATTTTAATGTAGTTAGAAGACCTTCACATACTTACTAATATTTAGCTTTGCCTTTTTTTTTTTCTGGTTTATTTTTTATTTTATTTTATTTTTTAGATGTTGGGGGTAGGAGTTTATTAATTTATTTTTGCTGTGTTGGGTCTTCGTTTCTGTGCAAGGGCCTTCTCTAGTTGTGGCAAGCGGGGGCCACTCTTCATCGCAGTGCGCGGGCCTCTCACTATCGCGGCCTCTCCTGTTGCGGAGCACAGGCTCCAGATGTGCAGGCTCAGTAGTTGTGGCTCACGGGCGTAGTTGCTCCGCGGCATGTGGGATCTTCCCAGACCAGGGCTCTAACCCGTGTCCCCTGCACTAGCAGGCAGACTCCCAACCACTGCACCACCAGGGAAGCCCTAGCTTTGCCTTTATAAATGATTTCACCTATTTATTTTGGATATAATTTTAAATGTTATTAATACTAGAGAAGGAGCTCCCTTTTAGGATCTCGCTCTTTCTTTTGTCTTTTGCTAGTCAAATTAATCCCAATCTTCTACTTCTCAAAAGTCTAGTCTATAAAAATCAAATCCATAGAAAATAAGAAATGTTGCAGGGAGCTGGAATTGTTCTTCTATCTCAAATATATCTGTGTTCATGACCTTGTTTGTCAGATGTTCCTTTATACTTGTGACATCATGAAACAAATTCATTGGATAATTTTACTACATGTTCTGACCTAGATCTGAGCATAGAGATCATGATTGACATCTCAATACATTTATCTTCAAGAGTAATTATAACTGCTTTTACTTCTTAACAGGTTTTTGTAAAATGACTAATTGAATTTTAGAGTCTCTAGAGTACCCATTTGACAGCTTAAAATTATGCTACATTGTATCCTACCTTGAATTTGGTACTTTTCACTGATAATAATGTAAATCACTATACAGAGTTCCATCTGTAAAATGGAATAGAATAGACATTCTTTCTGTCTGTGTATCTGTGTATCTATCTGTGTATCTAAAAGGCCTTTGTCATTAAATTAATCTGAAGATTGAAGTAAGAAACCATTCCTCCTTTGTTGTAAAGCTTAGTGAGGTGTGATTCAGTAGTTTAAGGCCCTACTAGATCTCAATTTTGCCCCCTTATCAAATCCTCAAACTAAAATTTAGAGAGCAAATGGCATTACACTGAGAACGATAAGAAATGAAATGTGTCTTTATATTTAAATATTATTTTTAGAACTGTGCATCCTTTTTTTCTTTCTTTTTTTTTTTTTAATCCCAGAGTTTAAACATAAATTATTAGCCAGGTTGTTAAAATAAGGCTTGCTTTCTTCAATATCTATTTGTAGAAACTAAATGTGTTTTGTATTCAATGGTGAGCATGCATGGGTCTCATGATTTTGTGCCTGGCTTTCTTCTGAGAGTGTTATATAGTGAAAATTGAATAAAATATTTGATTTATATGATAACATATATAACTAACAGAATTTCAGCTAAGTTTTTCTATGTAATGATAATAGTCTCTTAGCTTTCTAAGAAAAGACTTAGACAAAATTTACTAAATGATATTAGTATCCAGTGTATCATATTTTAATATATCTAAGAAATTTCAAGGGAGTTTTTGTGTTATCTTACCATTTCTAACCTATAGTCTATCTCTCTGGGAACCTTTGTCACTCATTAAAATGAGTGGATCACCTTGCCTAATATTTCCATTACCCTCTTGTAGACAATTGATAATAAGGCATGTGTTTCTTTTTTGTTTAATTGATTTTTATTTATTTTTTATTTTTTACTTTACTTTAATTTTTTTATGCAGCCGGTTATTGGTAGTTATTTTATACATATTAGTGTATATATGTCCATCCCAATCTCCCAATTCATCCCCCCACATCCCCCCGCTTTCCCCCTTTGGTGTCCATACATTTGTTCTCTACATATTTGTCTCTATTTCTGCCTTGCAAACAGTTCATCTGTACCGTTTTTCCAGACTCCACATATATGTTTTAATATACGATATTTGTTTTTCTCTTTCTGACTTACTTCACTCTGTGTGACAGTCTCTAGGTCCATCCACATCTCTACAAATGACCCGAATTCCTTCCTTTTTATGGCTGAGTAATATTCCATTGTGTATATGTACCACATCTCTGTACCCATTCATCTGTCACTGGGCATTTAGGTTGCTTACATGACCTGGCTATTGTAAATAGTGCTGCAATGAACATTGGGGTGCATGTGTCTTTTTGAATTATGGTTTTCTCTGGGTATATGCCCAGTACTGGGATTGCTGGGTCATATGGTAATTCTGCTTTTAGTTTTTTAAGGGACCTCCATACTGTTCTCCATAGTGGCTGTATCAATTTACATTCCCACCAACAGTGCAAGAGGGTTCCCTTTTCTCCACACCCTCTCCAGCATTTGTTGTTTGTAGATTTTCTGATGATGCCCATTCTAACTGGTGTGAGGTGATACCTCACTGTAGTTTTGATTTGCATTTCTCTAATAATTAGTGATGTTGAGCAGCTTTTCATGTGCCTCTTGGCCATCTGAATGTCTTCTTTGGAGAAACGTCTATTTAGATCTTCTGCCCATTTTTGGATTGGGTTTTTTGCTTTTTTAATGTTGAGCTGCATGAGCTGTTTACATATTTTGGAGATTAATCCTTTGTCCATTGATTCGTTTGCAAATATTTTCTCCCATTCTGAGAGTTGTCTTTTCATCTTGTTCATGGTTTCCTTTGCTGTACAAAAGCTTCTAAGTTTCATTAGGTCCTATTTTTTGTTTGTTTGTTTTTATTTTCATTACTCTAGGAGGTGGGTCAAAAAAAAATCTTGCTATGATTTATGTCAAAGAGTGTTCTTCCTATGTTTTCCTCTGAGGATTTTATAGTATCTGGTCTTACATTTAGGTCTTTAATCCATTTTGAGTTTATTTTTGTGTATGGTGTTAGGGAGCATTCTAATTTCACTCTTTTACATGTAGCTGTCCAGTTTTCTCAGCACCACTTATTGAAGAGACTGTCTTCTCCATTGTATATGCTTGCCTCCTTTGTCATAGATTAGTTGACCATAGGTGCATGGGTTTATCTCTGGGCTTTCTATCCTGTTCCATTGATCTATATTTCTGTTTTTGTGCCAGTACCATATTGTCTTAATTGCTGTTACTTTGTAGTATAGTGTGAAGTCAGGGAGTCTGATTCCTCCAGCTCTGTTTTTTCCCCTCAAGATTGCTTTGGCTATTCAGGGTCTTTTGTGTCTCCATAGAAATTTTAAGATTTTTCGTTCTAGTTCTGTAAAAAATGCCATTCGTAATTTGATAGGGATTGCATTGAATCTGTAGATTGCTTGGGGTAATATAGTCATTTTCACAATATTGACTCTTCCAGTCCAAGAACATGGTATATCTCTCCATCTGTTTGTGTCATCTTTGATTTCTTTCATCAGTGTCTTATAGTTTTCTGAGTACAGGTCTTTTACCTCCTTAGATAGGTTTATTCCTAGGTATTTTATTCTTTTTTGTTGCAGTGGTGAATAGAATTGTTTCCTTAATTTCTCTTTCTGATCTTTCAGTGTTGGTGTATAGGAATGCAAGAGATTTCTGTGCATTAATTTTGTATCCTGCAACTTTACCAAATTGATTGATTATCTCTAATAATTTTCTGTGGCATCTTTAGGGTTCTCTATGTATAGTGTTATGTGATCTGCAAAGAGTGATTTTCCAATTTGTATTCCTTTTATTTCTTTTTCTTTTCTGATTGCATGGTTAGGACTTCCAAGATTATGTTGAATAAGAGTGGTGAGAGTGGACATCCTTGTTTTGTTCCTGATCTTAGAGGAAATGCTTTCAGTTTTTCACCCTTGAGAATGATGTTTGCTGTGCGTTTGTCATATGTGGCTTTTATGATGTTGAGGTAGGTTCCCTCTATGCCTACTTTCTGGAGAGTTTTTATCATATATTGGTGGTGAATTTTGTCAAAAGCTTTTTCTGAATCTATTGAGATGATCATATAGTTTTTATTCTTCAATTTGTTAATATGCTGTATCACATTATTGATTTGCATATATTGAAGAATCCTTGCATCCTTGGGATAAATCCCAATTGATCATAGTGTATGATCCTTTTAATGTGTTGTTGGATACTCTTTGCTAGTATTTTGTTGAGGATTTTTGCCTCTATATTCATCAGTGATATTGGTCTGTAATTTTCTTTTTTTGTAGTATCTTTGTCTGGTTTTGGAATCAGGGTGATGGTGGCCTCATAGAATGAATTTGGGAGTGTTCCTTCCTCTGCAATTTTTTTGGAAGAGTTTGAGAAAGATTGGTGTTAGCTCTTCTCTAAAAGTTTGTTAGAATTCACCTGTGAAGCCGTCTGGTCCTGGACTTGTGTTTGTTGGAAGATTTTTAATTACAGTTTCAATTTCGTTACCTGTGATTAGTCTGTTCATATTTTCTATTTCTTCCTGATTCAGTCTTGGAAGGTTATACCTTTCTAATAATTTGTACATTTCTTCCAGGTTGTCCATTTTATTGGCATAGAGTTGCTGGTAGTAGTCTATTACGATGCTTTGTATTTGCGGTGTCCATTGTAACTTCTACTCTTTCATTTCTAAATTTATTGATTTGAGTCCTCTCCCTCTTTTTCTTGGTGATTCCGGCTAAAGGTTTATCAATTTTGTTTATCTTCTCAAAGAACCAGCTTTTAGTTTTATTGATCTTTGCTATTGTTTTGTTTGTTTCTATTTCATTTATTTCTTCTCTGATTTTTATGATTTCTTTCCTTCACTGACACTGGGTTTTTTTTGTTCTTCTTTCTGTAGTTCTCCTTTAGCTGTAAGGTTAGATTGTTTATTTGAGATTTTTCTTGTTTCTTGCGGTAGGCTTGTATTGCTGTAAACTTCCCTCTTAGAACTGCTTTTGCTGCATCCCATCATTTTTGAATCGTCGTGTTTTTGTTGTCATTTGTCTCTACTAATTTTTTTTTGCGGTACGTGGGCCCCTCACTGCTAAGGCCTCTCCCGCCACGGAGCACAGGCTCTGGATGCATAGGCCCAGTGGCCATGGCCCACGGGCCCAGCCACTCCGTGGCACGCAGGATCCTCCCAGACTGGGGCACGAACCCGCGTCCCCTGCGTTGGCAGGCAGACTCTCAACCACTGCACCACCAGAGAAGCCCTCTACTATTTTTTGATTTCCTGTTGGTTATCCTCTTGGTGATCTCTTGGTTATTTAGTAACCTTTTGTTTATCCTCCATGTGTTTGTGTTTTTTACGTTTTTTCCCCTGTAATTGATTTCTAATCTCATAGCGTTGTGGTCAGAAAAGATGCTTGATATGATTTCAATTTTCTTAAATTTACTGAGGTTTGATTTGTTACCCAAGATGTGATCTATCCTCACGAATGTTCCATGTGCATTTGAGAAGAAAGTGTAATCTGCTGTTTTGGGATGGAATGTCCTATAAATATCAATTAAATCTATCTGGTCTATTGTGTCATTTAAAGCTTCTGTTTCCTTATTAATTTTCTGTCTTGATGATCTGTCCCTTGGTGTAAGTGAGGTGTTAAAGTCCCCCACTATTATTGTGTTACTGTCGATTTCCCCTTTTATAGTTGTTAGCAGTTGCCTTATGTTTTGAGGTGCTCCTATGTTGGGTGCATATATATTTATAATTGTTATATCTTCTTCTTGGATTGATCCCTTGATCATTATTTAGTTTCCTTCCTTGTCTCTTGTAACATTCTTTATTTTAAAGTCTATTTTATCTGATAGGGTATTGCTACTCCAGCTTTCTTTTGATTTCCATTTGCATGGAGTATGTTTTTCCATCCCCTCACTTTCAGTCTGTATATGTCCCTAGGTCTGAAGTGGGTCTCTTATAGACAGCATATATATGGGTCTTGTTTTTGTATCCATCCAGTGAGCCAGAGTCTTTTGGTTGGAGCGTTTAATCCATTCACGTTTAAGGTAATTATCAATATGTATGTTCCTATGACCATTTTCTTAATTGTTTTGGGTTTGTTTTTGTAGGTCTTTTTCTTCTCTTGTGTTTCCCACTTAGAGAAGTTCCTTTAGCATTTGTTGTAGAGCTAGTTTGGTGGTGCTGAATTCTCTTATCTTTTGCTTGTCTGTAAAGCTTTTGATTTCTCCCATCAAATCTGAGTGAGATCCTTGCTGGGTAGAGTAATCTTGGTTGTAGGTTCTTCCGTTTCTTCACTTTAAATATATCATGCCACTGCCTTCTGGCTTGTAGAGTTTCTGCTGAGAAATCATCTGTTAACCTTCTGGGAGTTCCCTTGTATGTTATTTGTCATTTTTCCATTGCTGCTTTTAAGAATTTTTCTTTGTCTTTAATTTTTGTCAATTTGATTACTGTGTGTCTCGGTGTGTTTCTCCTTGGGTTTATCCTGCCTGGGACTGTCTGTGCTTCCTGGACTTGGGTGGCTATTTCCTTTCCCTTGTTGGAGTTTTTGACTATAATCTCTTCAAATGTTTTCTCGGGTCCTTTCTCTCTCTCTCTCTTCTCCTTCTGGGACCCCTATAATGCGAATGTTTGTGTGTTTAATGTTGTCCCAGAGGTTGAGATTGTCTTCATTTCTTTTTTCCTTAATTCTGTTCCACGGCAGTGATTTCCACCTTTCTTTCTTCCAGGTCACTTATCCCTTCTTCTGCTTCAGTTATTCTGCTATTGATTCCTTCTAGTGTATTTTTCATTTCCATTATTTTATTGTTCATCTGTTTTTTGTTCTTTTTTTGTTTGTTTTTTGTTTTTGCGGTACGTGGACCTCTCACTGTTGTGGCCTCTCCTGTTGCGGAGCACAGGCTCCGGACGCGCAGGCTCAGCGGCCATGGCTCATGGGCCCAGCCGCTCTGCGGCACGTGGGATCTTCCCGGACTGGGCCATGAACCCGCGTCCCCTTCATCGGCAGGCGGACTCTCAACCACTGCACCACCAGGGAAGCCCTCTGTTTTTTTGTTCTTTACTTTTCTAGTTGTTTGTTCTTTAAGTCTTCTGGGTCTTTGTTAAACATTTCTGGAATCTTCTCGAACTTTTCCTCCATTCTTTTTCCGAGGTCCTGGATCATCTTCACTGTCATTATTTTGAATTCTTTTTCTGGAAGGTTGCCTTTCTCCACTTCATTTAGTTGTTTTATCTTGTTCCTTCATTTGGTACATAGTCCCCTGCCTTTTCATTTTGTCTATTTTGCTGCAAATGTGGTTTTCGTTCCCCAGGCTGCAGTATTGTAGTTCTTCTTGCTTTTGCTGTCTGCCCTCTCAAGGCATGTGTTTGTACAAGGTCATAATTGCAAAACTTTCACATACTGAATTAACAATTATTTGACAGCAAATCCAGCAGAGTCAAAATATGGCACTGAACTGTAGAATGAAGTTATGTGCGTATAGCGTTCGTTAAGAGATATTGAGTTGCAGTGTTATTGCTAGTTTTGTTTATGTCACAGGATAGAGGAAATCAGGCCAAAATGTTGGTTTATTTTCTGTTTGTCATCTAGTTATTATTGTCTGTGAATACTAACAAGGATAGTGTGTGTTATGAACCTGTGCTGTTGTCTTAAGGAGAACTTGAGAGATGGGTTGTAGTGGGGAGAAGAACGGAAGGGTGGCAAGAAGGAGAGAGAGGGAAAAGGTAAGAGACAGAGCCTGAAAACCTCAGAAGTTTAAAGCTGAAAGGTTATGCATCAAAACCATTTGATTTTCAGGTTAAAAAAAAATGGTAGAGTTCTTTTTTTTTTTGCGGTACATGGGCCTCTCACTGTTGTGGCCTTTCCCGTTGCGGAGCACAGGCTCTGGATGCGCAGGCTCAGTGGCCATGGCTCACGGGCCCAGCTGCTCCACGGCATATGGGATCTTCCCACACTGGGGCACGAACCCGTGTACCCTGCATCGGCAGGCGGCCTCTCAACCACTGCTCCACCAGGGAATCCCTGGTAGAGTTCTTTTTTTGAAAGCAATACTTCTCAGCACTCAAATATGTAAAATTGATAACAAGGAGCCACTGGTTCCAGAACCTGCTTGCTTTGTACTCCCTACCTCCCTCCTCTACACGTTTCCTCTCTACCTTCCAGCTCCATCAAGATGGCTTCTCTGAAAAACAGTCACAGAAGTAAGGCTCCAAGAGACATTTTGCAAACAATGGTTATATGCACACCAAACACTTTCAGATAAGCATCTCTGAAATGAGGGTACTTGCTACCATTACCTGTGACTTACTGGTAGTTTACTGGGTTTTACTATACCAGGAGCATGAGATATATTTTTAATCCTCACATGAACCTTACAAAATTATTGACATTTTAGACATAAGTAGAGTAAATAACTAGCTGAAAGCAACCGAGGGGCAGAGTTTGAAGTTAGGTCTGCTTGTCTAATATCACAGTTACTCTTGCCACAGTGCCATCCTGCTTCATAGTTGTAGTGTAGCTGATAAATTTCCTTGACTTGGTCTTAGATCTCTAAATCCTGTATAAAGTGGGCTATATATTAGATTTAATGCAGAATGATTTCCTACTACTTCATTTAAAATACTATTTCTTTCCAAAATTTAAAAGCTTTAAATGATTCTGTCTTTATCATCATATGAAATGAAATCTGAGACTCGCTGTTGTTTGGAATTTCTGCTGAGCTTCAGGGTTTCCTCCGTGACATTCCCACCCCCTAGTGAGATGCTTTGTCGTTTTTTTTGATTTACCTGTATGTTATTTTTAGTTATTTGATGAATACTTGCTGCATGGCTGTCTAAGCAAACCTTTTGAAAGGCATATATTATCTGCTGTCTCATTAGAGCATGTATGGTAGAAGAAAAATTTTTGGACTAAAGAACTCATACTAAAGGTTAGGGTTTGAAAATAATCTTAAGACTTTGCAATGGGGTATTTTAGGACTAGAATTATGGGCTTATTTCCATGTGCTCTTCCAAAACCATGTCATCATGTGTCTGCTGGTGCTTTTGCCCTCAGCACAGAGAAGACAGTTTACCACATTTGAGTTGCTTATTAAAAACAGTGGGAGTTGGAGGCAGTACAGGGTCAGAGAGTGAAAGGCTGTAAAGGACTACGTGAAGGGTGAGCTACTTCGTGAGGGCCAGTTTTTAATGTAAGTACTATTACCCTTGTGGACATAAATGCAGCATGAAGAATATCCAAATTACAGTGGACAGAAATGGCATGCTGAGACAGGAATATTTTCCTGTTATTTCAAGTATGAAATGTATCTAGGTTAGATATGTCCTGATATATCTCAGGGGAAGAAAACAGGCCAGTATTTAAAAAAAAAAAAAAGAAGAAAAGAAATTAATATTGGTGTCAGTGCTAGAGAACTTCCAACCTCCTAAATGAATTAGGGCTAAGAATACAGAGTAATCTCAAAGACTATGCAGTCACCTTTAACATATGCCTTAAAATCAATACATGGCCCAAGGAAACAAAATTACTTTTCCTTGGGGTGTGTGTGACTGAAAGTACAGTTACGACCTTATACTTTCCTCTCTAAAAATAAACTTGCCTCATGATGGCTAAAGAACTCTCTTAGACACTCTCAGCTTAAAAGCTTTGTCTTCAAACACAAGAAGAATGACTGGGGAAATAATTATGCAAAAAAGCAATGAAATCTAAGTGATTAAATTAGAGATTATTTAAAAATATGTGATGTTAATTTTCTCATATAGTTAACAATGTGAAAAATATAGAGCTATGCATATATATTTATCATTACATAAAAAGATACTTTGGAAATCTTGGAAGACTGTCAGTTTTCCAACCTTATATATGTCGCGAGTATGGTGGTATGTTGACAGACCTCTTCCCCCTACTTCAGAGAGGAAATTATTGATTGAGAAATATTTCTCAACAAAAGTGAATGTTTTATATATTTAGAGCACATGACAACTTATAAATGCCAGCAGCATCATGAAATCTTCACCTCGGGACAATAAAAAGATATGCTGACTTGCTTCTTGTCGTTTATGAGAATAAAATTAAATAGGACAGTTCCACAAATTTCATCAAGTCAATTATATATTTCTGTACCTCCCTCCCTTCTCCAGTTCTGAAATAGTTGGTGAATTAAATTGAAAAGTAGAATGGCAAATCTGGCTATTTAAAAATTATGTTTTGAGTGTGTGGTTTTTATCCAAGCTAGGTTAGACTTAATAGATAATTTTTAAAAAATGCTTTTCTGACCAATTCTATCCATTCCTAGGCATTTTTTTTTTTCTTTGTGGTACGCGGGCTTCTCACTGTTGTGGCCTCTCCCGTTGCGGAGCACAGGCTCCGGACACGCAGGCTCAGTGGCCATGGCTCACGGGCCCAGCCGCTCCGCGGCATGTGGTATCTTCCTGGACCGGGGCATGAACCCGTGTCCCCTGCATAGGCAGGTGGACTCTCAACCACTGCGCCACCAGGGAAGCCCATTCCTAGGCATTTTTTATATGACATTTCATTTAATTCTCATAAAAGCCCTTTCAGGTATGTATTAACGCTTGCTATAGATGAGGGAACTGAGGTTCCTAGAGGTCAAGTAAGTTTCCAGAGGTTTCATGTCTTGGGAAACTCAAGATTGGGAATCCAGGTATGTAGAAATATAGTAGAAAGATCTCAATTTTGAACTCTATGTAAACAAATTGGAGTACAGATCCTTCTTTAGAGAATACAGGAAAAAAAGCTTTAGGGCTGACTTGGAAGTATGGCAAAAGTTATATCTCTCATGCTTTCTCCAGCTCCAAATAATGGAAAGCCCAACTCAAAATGTCTTTAAACCATAAATAAGGAAAGCTGCTTTCACATAACAGGAGGTGCAGGATTGTCTAAGTGGTTCAGTGATGTCCTCAAGGTTCCAGGTTCTTTTGTCTCTCTGCTCCTCTACTCTTAAGGTCATCTTTTAATCTCAGGCTAGCTCCCCTCGTGGGTATAAGATCTGCAGCTATTCTAGGTATTAATTTCAGACATGAAGAAAAAGAGGTTGTCTCTTCATTATGTCTGTTTTTATTTTTTTAATCAACGTAAAGAACTTTTCTGAGGTACTCATCAACAGATTTCTCTTTTTGTCCAACTGGCCAAAATTATGTCCCATATCTATGCCTAAACCAATCAGTGATGAGCAGAATAAGACATGATTGGCTGATACTATAAAGCCTGTCCTCCTCCCCTGATTGGAGCTGAGGTTGAAGTTAATGCCGGTTTCTCCTGGTACATGTGGCTAGCCAGGTTGTAATGGAGTAAGGACGGGAGGATACTGGGTAGGTAAACAATGGTGCCCATTACAAAACTACCTAATGCAGATATAGTAGGAGAGATATGTAGGTAGTAGAATTCAGCAGCTGTGAGATTTAGAAGAGTGAACAAATAAAGCAGTTATTATAGCAGCATGATATTCTCTAATGCTTGTCAGCCTAGTGTGAGTTTTTCCTTGATTTCAAAGCATTTACTGTATCAGAAACTTGAGAAATAGGAAATCTTCCCACCTTAGTAAATTTGTTTTCTAACCATAGTTGTTACTATTGAGAGTTTTTATATTCTCTCTTTTTTCTTATGACATAGAAGAAATAAGTCAACATAGTTTATAAAAACTCAAAACCTAAAAATGACTGAAGTATTATATAATGTAAATGAACACATGCTAAAGATATACTTAATTCATTAATTCAGGAACCAGCAATATAGTAAGGCTGGCTCAAAAGATTATAGGAACAAGGGAGGCATTTATAGTCACTGAAAGAAAGAATGCTGAAGTAAGATTCCTAATTTTATACTAAATAAATTAATGTCTATCAGGGCCATACATTTGAAACCTTTGAGGTTATCTTTACTACCAAACAGAAATCATTTGCCGCTCTACTAGACAAAATTTATTTGTATTTTTCTTGTTTAAGTTTGTATTGCCATGAGCTTTCTGCAAATTAACATCTTCTCTCACAGATTTATGACATGTCTTAATCCGTAATGAATAGTGACTCAGACAAAGGTACATACAATTAAAGAATCAGCTAATTCTTGGGTGAAGGATATATAGTCATTCTTTTGCCTAGTTCCAAGTTTTGGAGCTTTTTTTAACAGTTCCCCCTTATGATCATAAATGCTCTCTAAAGATAATTCTTGTTAAAAACAACAACAAAAAAAGATGGTTGAAATTTATGGAGCATACCAAACAATTATTTTTAGTTTCTGTGGTCTCATAAGTCAAGGGAACAAATCTTTGTGGTTGTCCAAAGCCCCATAGGAAACTTCACAGTTTATGAGGAAAGGCTTTTTGAAATTTTTATTTTTCTGAATTTAGGGTCTTATTATGCAGACAGAATCAAACGATTTATTGCAGGAGATTAGTCACTTGACTAAGACAGTAGCATAGGTGTCTGAGAACAAAGAATGATATCAATATTTTAATATTACTCATAGTAATATTTATTACCATAGTAATTATATTAATTTCTATTAATATTTAGTATTTAAAAATAAAATATAATGTAATTATAAGAAAACTCTTCTAGAAGTAATGAAGTTGTGTTTGTTTTTAAAAATCAAAACCATAATAAAATCAGCTTAATGCACAAAAGAAGTTATCTGTAGAGGTACAGAGTCTCTGCTCAAATTACACAGAAAGTTGGGAATAATTTTTACAGCCTCTTTTTAAGAGGAGATTGAAATTGCTAAGATCAATTTGTTATTTTAACAGAAAGAAAACATAATTTTAGTCTGGCATTAATGTGATGTTTGGTAGTAAAAACTAAAAAAAAAATTACAAAAAAGCCTGTCAATACTGAGCCAAAGTTTTCAACACAGTTCATCGCCTCTTTTCAGGACACATTATTTGCAGGTATTATACTTCAAAAATACTCCAAAATAAATAAATTTTCCTCTGCAAACTTGTTACAGTTTCTTATATCCACTGAAGTTTTACCTGGACTAATTTCTTTCAACATTCTAAAACAATTATACTAATTTTTTCTTTTAAGACAAACTTTCTATCTTTTCCCTTGCACATAATAGGTCATCCCTTGGTTCATAGGCATCTCCACTTAATGTCAAAAGTCTGTTTCTGAAAAGTGGATATTCTATGTGAGAATGTTAAATAACAAGGAGTCAATTTCCTATTATTTTAAATGGGAAAAAATGTAATGTGTTAGATTGCTAACCAAAATGCCTGATCAGTTAATTAAAATGTAGCTGAAACATAGCATACATAATAGGTTATCAAAGTAGGTGGTATAATGCTTGAAAAAATTTTTTCCTGATCCAAGAAAATTATTATGATCCAAATAACTAAATTTATTACAGAGTTTCTTTGTATGGAATACGTTGCTTTATATTCATTATATCTGCACACATACCACTTGTAGTCACTCTGAGCTTTTCAAAATATTTACACAATTCTGATGTTTTACTGTATTTGGATGTAACTCACACCTCTTGCCATGCATGGTTTTATTTATCAAGTATATTGATGTTTTGAGTCATAAGTAAAAATATTTTTTCAGAAAAAATATTGGCCAAAAATCTTTGTATTGAGAGGTATCTCTATTAAGTTGGATATTAAATCAAGAATCATTCTGCTGATAAAAATGTTAAAAAGGGAAACATTTTGTAGGAACACCTGTGTATGGAATGTATCAGAAGTTCACCTGATGCTGGTTGTCAGGACAAAGGTTTTATTTATTTATTTTTTATGGGGTAAGATTGGTTTATGACATTATATGTTTTGTGTGTGCCACATTATATTTCTACTTCTGTATATACTATGGTGTGCTCACCACCAAACATTTATTTTCTATCCATCACCATACAGTTGATCCTTTTTACCCATTTCTCCACTCCCCACACCCAGCCCCTTCCCCTCTGGTAACCACTACCCTGTTCTCTGTATCTTCATGTTTGTTACGACAAAGTTATTCTTTAATGAGAAAGGAGTAATTTTTAAAAAAGGAAAAAGTTAATTTCAAAGTCTTGATTTAATTGTTGGTAAAGAGCAAACCTGTTAAGGTACGAATATACTTCCTAAATTAGTAGCTACTTCAACAAATAGATGATTCTTCTCTGAAATGTTTAAGAAATAAATTCAGTATTAACTATAGATAGCATTTAGTATGCAGTTTGTCTTATGGTTCTACTGTTTTACTCTACTCCATACAGGGCTAAGAAGTAACTTAGAATTTTACAGAAAGTAAAAATCTGTCCAACTGTAAAAGACCTGTGAATGTAACCCTACTGCTGATTTTGACTTTTTATTATTTATTTATTTGTTTGTTTGTTTGTTTATTTATTTATTTATGGTTGTGTTGGGTCATCGTTGCTGTGTGCAGGCTTTCTCTAGTTGTGGCAAGCGGGGGCTACTCTTCGTTGCGGTGTGCGGGCTTCTCATCGCAGTGGCTTCTCTTTGTTTCAGAGCACGGGCTCTAGGCGCCTGGGCTTCAGTAGTTGTGGCATGTGGGCTCAGTAGTTCTAGCTCGCAGGCTCTAGAGCCCAGGCTCAGTAGTTGTGGCGCACGGGCTTAGTTGCTCCGAGGCATGTGGGATCTTCCCAGAGCAGGGCTTGAACCCGTGTCCCCTGCATTGGCAGGTGGATTCTTAACCAGTATGCCACCAGGGAAGTCCCTTGACTTTCAATTTTGTGGCTTAATACATTGATATCTAAAACAAAGCTAAAAGATATGGTAGTGTTCATAGAGTTACATAATTCTTGAAAATAAAGTTAAGAGACTGAAGCTTAAAATAAAGAATAAGGTGAAACATTACCACCATTCACTTTCGTGCACTGTGTTTGTTACATAGACCTGCAATAAATAATTGCTGAATGAATGACTCAAAATCTTTTAAAATATGATTGAGCTTTTCTCAACATTTTTTCTTGAGCACATATATTAATTATCTTGAAATTCAAATTATTTTTGCATAAATAAGTACAAGGAATGATAATATTGATAAAAAAGAGAAAAGGATGTGTTTTAGAAAATGATTTGAATTAACTGCTGTTAATGTATTCTGTTGCTAAATTGGCCTTTTTAAACATTTCCACGTAGATGAATGGAATGGATCTAGTACTTACAAGGATGGTCTGAGTGGGTTTAATTCCAACCCTGTTGTACTTCATCTTTCTGTATGTAGAAATGATCTCTGGTACTTCTTGTCATTTTTATACTATTTTCTGATGGTTAACACTATAATAATATTTCATTGTGTTTATGTGTATGCTATGTGAAATTTTTGGAGTTTCAGATCTTTGCAGCAGTTTTGGAAGATGATATTTCATGTAATGTTTTTTAGTGTAACTCGGCTACGGAGAGTATAATTGTGACAATGAAACCTTGCTTCATGTGATAGGCACTGATTTTTAATTTCTTTTTTACTGAATTGCTCATGTAGATTCATTGTCAGTGAAATCGAGAAAGGGTCTTCTTAGCTTGGTAGAGGTGAATATTTCTTCTGTTCTCTTTTACTCAAAACTAAAGTCAATGAAGACAATAAGCCAGTGGGAAGAGCTGACTATTGCTGTTATATGTCACATTCCTCATCATAAAGTCCAGGTTTCTCTCTAGTCACAGTGTTTATATAAACCTTTTGTACTGAAATCCATTTTAAAAAATAGGACAGCTTTCATGTTATTCTCTTGTTTGTTCAGGCTGAACAATTTTTTACTGGACCAGTGGCAGTGATCCAAATGTTGTTTGGAATTTCAAATGCTCTATATCTGTATTTAGAAAGTGGATACCTATAGGCCCCAAGAAATCATTTAAGTGGAATGAATAAAGAGAAATGAGTGGTCAACAGAAATGATTTATAATTTTCATATAGGTTCTCACTGCTTTTAAATAACCACTACCTCTTTTTTTTAATGGACACTTGGCTATACAAGTTTTTACTGTAATACTATACTATAATAATATAATAATAATAGTATACCATTAAAGAAGGCATTTTCCTTTGTGCTCAATTTTCCTTGTATTTTGACACTTGAAATCCCCAAATTCAGTGTATTGTACCACCCTTGCGTGGTAGCACCAGACTAGTACCCTTAGCATCTTCAAAATGAGTTTCCATTAAATCTAAAAGAGACTTCAGAGATTGTCTATAGACCAACTTTTCATTTTACAAATAGAATAGTGTAGGAATAGGTTAACTGACACAGGAACCAGAGTAACCTGAATTCAAAACCAGCTTCTGTTGCTTGCTATTTGGTCATGATACAGAACCTTTCTGAGCTTCCATTTTCTCATCAGTACATTTGGAATACTAAAATTCTCTCCCAGTCTCTCTCCCTGCCTCTTCCCTCCCTCCCTCAATTTTGCCGTATCAGTGAAAGTAAATGTCTGTGCAGCATTTGATAGTATCTAGCATGTAGTTGATACTTATTAAATTTTATTTCTCTTTTTCCCTGTGGCCCAAGGTGACATGGCTGGTTAGTAAACTTATTAATCTGTAAGAAATTGATTTGAATTTCTTTCACTTACTTTTTTTAGCAAGGAATAAATTGCCTTTCCCCATTATACTTTTTCAGCAGCTCATTAGGAATTATGTCCAATTCAGAAAATTACCTTTCCTACATAATTGTTCACTTAATGCAGGTGCTTTGCACTATGACACATAATAATATCTGAAAATGATTTCCACAGAACAGTATTGCAGGTCAACTTGAACTTCTCAAATATTATTCTTAACAAGGATAGGATATTTAGGATAGGAAGTAATTTTGGAAAAGGTTTATTCTTTCTCAACTTTTTAAGACTTTCTACATAATTATATCTCTATTTGGCTTATTAAATTGCTCTGTGATCATTCTTATTTTAACATTTGAAAAATGAAATACATCATTTTCCTTTGGATTTTATTTAATGTTGAAAGCATCTGCAGCCTATAATGTCATAAAGGCATAGAAAGAAGATATGTGGAAGCATTTGAAACATTGTGAAACTGGAAACATTTTTAAAAAGTGTCTTGTGCTACCAAAACTGTGTCTGTTACTGTACAGATATCTTCAAGCAAACGCCAGTAAATATCCACATTTGAAAAATTGCATTGGAATCTGTCTGATATGGTTTATTGTTATTATCTTTCAAATCTGAATTTTCTGTCATGCAAACTGATTTTTATAGCTTAAAATAAAACTTGTACAAGTACTTACTCAGCATCTACGTATTTGGGAAAAAGTTTTACCTTTTATCAGAGACTAGAGGTATGCTCAGGTTGCTAGTTGTAAGTTCTTGTTCTAATGAGAAAATAGATTATGTCGGCTCTTTTGATGCCTTGGTTTCCTCTTTTGAAGAATGAGAGAAAGGTAAGTTCAATTCCCTCTGCTCTTTATACATCTCATCTACATATTGCATTAATAATGAATTTTTACGGGGTTTATGAACCTTTAAAAATTGTCATATTGTATATATGGTGTTTGTATCTGTGTGTAGGTATGTATGTGATTTTCCAGGGAAATATTAGATGCTGAATATCAGAAAAAATCACACAGAATAGTACAGAATTCTTTAATAGACTCCAAAATTGGACAGTTCTCTAAGGCACAGTTCTTAGGGGAAGGTTGAGTTTTTAATGGGGAGCAGAACTCGCACTTTGCTCCTCTCCTGCTCTGTTATTTTGTACTGACTCAATCAAAGATGATATCTTTCTACAAAGTTTCCCCTATGTCCGTTTAATTTTATCTTGACTACTTCAAAGAGACTCATATCTAGATTTTAAAGGATTTTAAAATCCTTTATTTTCAAAGGATTTTTCAATGAAACGTTTTTCCTCCCAATTAACCTGTTCCTAGGTTAATTCTGTACTAGATGAACCCCCCCCCCCCCGCGTTTTTTGTTTTTTTTTTTTTTGCAGTACGTGGGCCTCTCACTGTTGTGGCCTCTCCCGTTGTGGAGCACAGGCTCCGGACGCGCAGGCTCAGCAGCCATGGCTCACGGGCCCAGCCGCTCCGCGGCATGTGGGATCTTCCCGGACCGAGGCACGAACATCGGCAGGTGGACTCTCAACCACTACGCCACCAGGGAAGCCCATAGATGGACCCATTTTTGATGTTCTTAATGCCACATGGTGTTGGGATTGAAGCCTTATTTTCAGAGGTTTATATCCAGGATGAACAGTAGTTGGAAAGTCCCTTCCCTACTTTTTCTTCCACGTACGTGTCCATGGGAAAGCTTAGATAAAATACTTCATTGTGTTCTCCATTTCCTGCAACTTATTGTTGATTATTCCAGGTAAAACCATCAGTAAAAACAAGCAGAATAAATAAGAACAAAACATTATGAAACAAACAAAAAGTAAAAACTGAGGAGATTTGCTCTCCACTCTGTGAAGTGAATACCCTGGACTCAATACCTTGGACTCAAAGCTTTTTCTCCCTGATCTAGCCAACTAGTGTTAGAGAAGACAATATGACTTTCTAAGCATTTCCCAAGAGTCTGTGAATATCTACAACCTGTAAAGGATTTAATGTTTTGGGGAGATATACCCAATACCTTATGAGGAAAAGGAAGTAATCAAAGCAATTTTTACTGTAAGCTTATTATTTTGGAAGATGGAAGCACTAGATTCTAACACTTACAACTTGGACATAAGTCCACATGATTTGGACAAATGGTCCCTTCTTTAAAGATAAAATCAGGATGGGATTTCCCTGGCGGTCCAGTGGTTAAGACTTCACCTTCCAGTGCAGGGGGTGCGGGTTCAGGGAGCTAAGATCCCACATGCCTTGGGGCTGAAAAACCAAAACATAAAACAGAAGCAATATTGTAACAAATTCAATAAAGACTTTAAAAATGTTTCACATCAAAAAAAAATCGTAAAAAATAAGATAAAATCAGGACATTAATAGTTGCCCTTCCTTTCCCAGATGGTAGTTGTAAGGACCAAAGTAATATATGGTTGTGAACATACTTTGAAAACAGTGAAAGTAGATTTTAATAACCCCGACAGGTACTAAGGGTATCGTGTTGTAAAGTACATGGATTGGTCTTGTGTCTTTAATTATTCCATGTCATTTTAGTTGCCAGTACTTCAAAGGAGAGGGTGAATTATATGGTTCCCAGAAGTGCATTGTATTTCATATAATTGATTCATGGTATTTTATCCCATGACTGTAGGTAGCAATGAGAGAGTGTAGAGAGAGAGTGGGAAGCAAGAACCAGGTACACTGGAGTGTGTGGAAATAAAGTGGTTAAAATAGGAGTTGACTAAGTTCTGAAAAGAACAGAGTAGAGCTTTTAGTTAGAAGCTAGGCAGTCTTAATAGAAGACTTTCAGGGAGATGAGGCAAGTGGCCAATAATTAGGTACTATGTTTTACTTTCTTTTCCTAATAGTGACTACAGTAATATTTTACTGTGATAAATATTCAAAAATTAAAAAAGCTTCTTACAGTTTAGTCTCTAAGATCATTTTAGTCATAACAAATGACTCATCATTTCATTCTGTTATCTTCAATCTTATTTGAACTTTACATAATGTAACAACTATACTGGAATGGAGGTAAAGGTAGAAGATAGTTATACATAAGTAACACTAGCATTTTAAAAGAGAAAATAGAAGACATCAGGAAGTGACAATATTCTGCTCTGTAAAATTTCCCCCAAAGTGAATGTATATAATTTTTAGTTATGTAGCACATTTCATGGAATTATTTGGGCTTCTTTGAAAAAAAAGAGAGGTTCTACATATGCATTAACAGTAATTATTTTGGAGAATAGTCTTTGCTTTCAGATTCATGATGGGTGTTTTTCTCAACATTGCTTTTTTAATTTGTATTTTCAGTAGAGATTTGTCATGCTCATTTTTTCTCTGATCTTATAACTATACATGTATAGTGTACAGAAATTTATTTATTAATTTAATATTTATTTATTTGGCTGTGTTGGGTCTTAGTTGTGGCACGTGGGTTCTTTGTTGCGGTGCGTGGGCTTCTCCAGTTGTGGCGCGCAGGCTCTAGAGCACGTGGGCTCAGTAGTTGCAGTGCGTGGGCTTAGCTGCCCCACAGCATGTGGGATCTTAGTTCCCCAGACCAGGGATTGAACCTGAGTCTCTTGCATTGGAAGGTGGATTCTTAACCACTGGACCACCAGGGAAGTCCTCCAAAATTTAAATAACTCAGAAAACCATTAAAAAATCACAAATGAGTTTCATAACCAAGAGAAAACCACTATCAATATTTGATGTTATTTTTATTTTGCTCCCAATGAGAGTATGTGTACATTATATTGCATTAGCATAGTGTTTATGTGTACATCTCTGTGTATGTATATGTATGTTTATGTGATAAAATAATGACCCTATAGGATATAAGATTCTTCCCTTTTTTTTTATTACCTAATATATTATCTGTATTTCCTTATCTTTCAAGATAATTTTGGAATGGGTAACATATAAAGATTCTTTGTCATATGAAAGTGACATACATTTTAAAATATTTCCACAATACCAGGCATATATATCTTCCCTTCTTTTTTTATTATTATTATAATTAATGCTGCAATAAATATCCCAAACTTCTATAGTTTATAATTATCATCTTTGAGAAGGTTGGTTCAATAAGAACTATTCAGTCTTAGGACTTCCTGGCAGTCCAGTGGTTAAGAATCCATGCTTCCAATGCAGGGGGCACGGGTTTGATCCCTGGTTGGGGAACTAATATCCCATGTGCCACGTGGCACAGCCAAAAAAAAAGGAACTACTCAGTCTTGTCCAGAGGCAGAGCATAGCTTATGTTTTATTTACCTTACTTTACTAATATATTTACTCTCTACTATATAAATGTAATAATTTATATATATATAAATGAAAGTAACTTATAATTCACATTTATTAAAATATAACTTTCACTTTAATATGTATAGTTAATTTGTTGTATTTCTGTAAAGATTTGTGAGACTTCAGATCCTCAAAAGTATACAGTGTCCACAGATTACATCTGAAACATATTTCTTGACTGTATTGGAATTAAACAGGGCAAGAAACAAGTCTTCTTTTTCACATTAAGAAAGGAAGAGTTTTAATGTTTAAAATACAACCTAATTTATATGCTTATAACAGTTCTGAAATGGATTAAAGTCTGTAGAGTGAATGGAAATTGCATGTAGTTCTCATTTTAGTTGACCTTCCATGTTAATTAGGACATTTTTTTCATTTATTTTGGAGTTAAGTACATTTTCTTTGTCTAGTAAACTTTGATTCTGGGTTTTTTTTTTTTTTTTTTTTTTTGGCTTCTTCTTGCTTTAATGAAGTTGATCACTTTCAGATCCCTTTTGACTTTCCTCAAGATTTTGGATAACATTTAAGTACTGTGATGAAGATAATTCAGTCAGTTCTAATGACCACCTATTACTTACCAACTCATTCATTCATTCACTTTACAAATATTCATTTAATAACGTATGTGCCAGGCATTCTTCCAGGCACTTGGGATAAATTCAAGAACAAAATAGATGAAAATCCTTACCCTCAAGGAGCTTATATTTTGAGGGAAGAAAGATAGTAAAAAGTTAGAAGTAAAATATACAGTGATTCTGAGTGCCATGGAGAAAAATAAAGACTTAGAAGATTGTGATGGAGCAAACCATGCAGATATCCAAGGGAAAAGCATTCCAGGCAGAGGGATCAGTGAGTGGGAAATCTCTGAAGGAGGAACATGCCAGCGTTTGGGCTGAACAAGAGTGAGTGTGAGGGGTTGTAGTAGGAGATGAAGTCAAGGCAGTAATGGTGATTGTATAGGACCATCTACAGGACTTTGCAAGGTTTTAAGTGGAGTGACGTGATTTGACTTGTATCTTTTTTTTTTTTTTGCTGTACGCGAGCCTCTCACTGCTATGGCCTCTCCCGTTGCGGAGCACAGGCTCCGGATGCACAGGCTCAGCGGCCATGGCTCACAGGCCTAGCCGCTCCATTGCATGTGGGATATTCCCGGACCAGGGCACGAACCCGTGTCCCATGCATCGGCAGGCGGACTCTCTACCACTGCGCCACCAGGGAAGCCCCGACTTGTATCCTTTTTTAAATTTTTATTTTTAATTTATTTCTTTTTTTATTAATTTTTATTGGAGTATAGTTCCCTACAATGTTGTGTTAGTTTCTACTGTACAGCAAAATGAATCAGCTATACATATACATATATCCCCTCTTTTTTGGATTTCCTTCCCGTTTAGGTCACCACAGTGCATTAAGTAGAGTTCCCTGGGCTATACAGTATGTTCTCATTAGTTGTCTATTTTATATATAGTATCCATAGTGTATATGTGTCAATCCCAATCTCCCAATTCCTCCCACCTCCCCTTACCCTTGGTATCCATACATTTGTTCTCTATGTCTGTGTCTCTATTTCTGGTTTGCAAATAAGATCATCTATACCATTTTTCTAGATTCCACATATATGCGTTAATATACGATATTTGTTTTTCTCTTTCTGACTTAACATCACTGTATGACAGTCTCTAGGTCCATCGACGTCTCTGCAAATGACCCAGTTTCGTTCCTTTTTATGGCTGAGTAATAGTCCATTGTATATATGTACCACATCTTCTTTATCCATTGACTTGTATCTTGATAGGGTCAAACTGACTGAACGATGTGAAGAGTGGACACTGGAATGGATCAAGAGTAGAAACAGGGAGACCAGTTAGGAGCCTGTTGTGATAATCTAAGTGAGAGAAGGTTGTGACTTGGGACCAGGATATAGTCAAAGGAGGTGTTTAGACATTAAGGTTAACGGGATTGGGTGACAGATTGGATTCATTGTGTCTAGTATGAATAAAAATTGTTTCAGCCTGAGCACTTGGAAGGATGGAAGAGATGTGAACTGAGGTAATGATGAATGTGGGCAGGGCAGATATTTGGAGAAGAACAGGAGTTAGGTTTAGAGATGTTGTATTTAATATACCTACATATTTTCCAAGTCTGATATTTGGGGGAGAGGACAATCTGGGAGTCTTCAGTATATAGATGATATTTGAAACCATGAAAACTATATGTGATCACAATAGTAGGTATGAATAGGGAGCAGAAGGGTTCCAAGATCTGAACCAAGCATTACGCCAATGACTAGAGATCAAACAGGAAGAGAAATATACAGAGTGAACTAAGCACTAATAGCCTGTCATCAGAGGAATATGCCCCATATTGACAAATACAGCAACAAGTACTGAGAATGATGCAAGTGAATTTAGAGTAGCATAGAATTATAAAAATCTGTCTCTTTTTCTATCTTTATCAATAAAAGAAGGAAAATAATATGAAACAAGGTGTGAAATTAATATTTAAATGTACACTGGGGAGGTCCTGGAAAGTTGGAAGATAGGGACTATATTATTGTTTCTGTGGCTGTCTTCTGTCTTTTTTTTTTTTTTTTTTTTTGCGGTACGCGGGCCTCTCACTGTTGTGGCCTCTCCTGTTGCGGAGCACAGGTTCCGGACGCGCAGGCTCAGCGGCCATGGCTCATGGGCCCAGCCGCTCCGCGGCATGTGGCATCTTCCCGGACTGGGGCACGAACCCGCATTCCCTGCATCAGCAGGCGGACTCTTAACCACTGCGCCACCAGGGAAGCCCTTCTGTCTTTTTTTATGCAGCAGATAAAAAAATGAAATTCAATTAATTGCAACGTGATAAAAGGTAATCATACATGCAGTAGAAATATTTTTGCTACTCAAGAGATTGTTTTTGTGCTGAGACCATGAGGTACCCATAGGTCGGCAAAAGGTTTGTCTCATAAATTTGGACTGACCACTAACACAAGGACAATTGGATGATGGAAAACGCCACATTCTAGATCACTATATATGAAAATATATTTATTATATAATTGCCTTTAATAATTTGTAATTATTAGTATTAGCATAATGGACTATTAGGATACTAGGACTAGAAGAGAAGATAATTTCAAGTAACATTTAGGGAAGGTATTAAAGCAATTGTTGAACGCTTGTTCTCAGAGCTGTCTGCATTTTAGAATATCTGGGGATTCTTTATAAAGGACCAGTGCCACACCCTCAGAAACTCTTGTTTAATTAGTTTGAGTTAGGGCCAGGGCATAGATATTTATTTAACGTCCCCCAGGAGATTCTAATGTACAACATCAAATTAATAAACATCAAGTAATGGAAGCAAAGGGCATGTTTATCTGTGTATGTTTTGTGTAAACCATTTCTAGCATTTTGTGTTACAGTGGTCCATCCTGTTTTGTTATAGATGCATCAGTGCCTGATTGATGTATATGTACTGCACATCAAAATGTGAATTGACATAGACGCGTAGTGCATAAAGTCAGGGAATAAAGTTTAAGGCCTAAGCCTTGAAATTGTATTTAAGTATATCATCATTGGGTGAAAAATTCTAAAAGTAACGTATGAACACTAGGAACAAATTGAGTTGGTTGATTAGAAGCCTTAGTACAAAATTTTTGGCGGGAACTTATGGTGTGCTGTTGTGCACCTTGCTTTTACTTGGAAATACTAATTAAAAATATATTGGAATGTTTCCAGTCTTAGATTACCATTTCCTGCCTTGAAATTGCTTGTCTCACTTTCCAACATTTACAGTGTATGGTGCGTCCACATGGGACTATATACACACCCAATTTCACATACACAGATGTACCAGTCTTTTCTGTTCATTTCCCCATTCCATGTTCTATTCAAAATTCGGCAAGGGGAATTGAAATAACTTACGACACTAACTTATTAGAAATGTCTTTGTGAAATACCAAGAAGTTAGATACACTCTTTTGAGAGCAGAGTAAGTGTCTATTCTATATTCCATGGAGTAGTCATTTGTACCAGTCATCAGAATATCATGTTTGAGCACTTAAAATATAGCCTAACTAAAATTGTCAGTCCTAGTTATCATTATCTGTCCTCAGTAACTTAAAGTTAAGTAAAAAAGACCAACTCCAGTTAGCCTTTATTTGTCCTTAGGTTTCTGGCTTACTCTTTAACTCTTTGAAATTCATTTCAAGGATTAAATGAACAATGTATACAATGTGCCTACTGTACCCCTGTCGCTTTTCCTTTGATTTTCCTGGATATATTGAATGTGGGAATGGATTGACACCTAATATTTGGCTTAATTCTCTTGTTCTTGGATGTTCTTGTGGATGTGTGTATGAATCACTACATCCAGAGCATTAGAAAATCTTTTCTACAGACTCTCCCTCAGTTTTACTTATTTCTAGTTTGTGTTTATCACCATTCATTACCTAATATGCTTGTGCCATTCCTCTGAAGTCCATTCCTTTATTATGATATAGGCACCTGGTAGCAGAGCTATTCCTAGAAAACCTTATTTGGCAGTTTAAAAGTTCTGTAGTCATAACTTGGCCATAGAATAAGAAGACTTAGGCTTCAGACTGTGTAAACCAGTTAATTTATGCTAGAGAAAGGCGTGCTAACTGCATAGGCCCAAAATAACAGGGGCAAACCTAGGACAATTGGGACAGTGTTCATTCCATGCAACTGTTTATAATCTCTAAGCATTTTTCCTTGCAATAAAATACCATTGAACTCATAGCTTAAACAGTTTCATCAAAGAGCTGAGAACTTGGGATGAGGAATGAAATATGGAATGGCCTGTCTTTCTTGGGGTTAGGTACACATTTACTTGTTATTCAGGGAAGCAAAAGTTTGTGTTTGGTTGGGTGGTTAGTGGTTACAGTGCTCCCAGTATCCCATTTTGACCTTTTGGGAGGAAAGAGGTTGGGTAGTAAAGAAATGAGCTAGGATGGAAATATGCTGATGAGGTGTGAGAAAGACAGTGCCAGATTGAGGAGACATTGAGTTGTTACATTTGTTACAGTAACTACCATTCAGATAAGAGTAATGACAATATTACAACAGTAGTCAAAATCTAAATAGATGGCATTAAAATATTTTTATGAGAATATATACAATGAACATATGCTAAGAAGCTGTGCGATTTGGGTTAGAAATGCTTTGCAATAAAAGTGTTATTTCATGTGATTGATATGGAAGTAACCATTTATTTTTACTAACTAACTCCACATTGTAGTACAGATAGAGTCCAAACTGATTAAACAGAGGCAAGTAATAAAATGAATTGGCAGGATAATAATGGAGAGGGGCAAGAATCGAAGAGAAAGTTTTTTGAGTCTCTTGTTGGTAGGGGTGGCAGGAGTGACAGAGTGTGGAAGAGCATGGTATAGTTCACAGACAAATCGCAGTATTTCTGTTTATTCAGTTTCAATTCACCGAGTTGTCTGATTATAATTGAGTTGTTCATATTGTGCTCTTGAAATGTTTTGAGGCAAATGGAATCTTCTAAGAATTCAATTATACTGAAACAATAGCCCTAAGACATCATAAAGTTATTGCCTATGCTAACAAAGGGCAAAATGAGAAAATACGATGCATATTTAGCTGTGTTGGTGTGATTGCCTCGAACCAAATACTTAAAATTATTTCAAAGGCAAACAGACTTTAACAGTGAATTTTTTGTAATAAATCACAAAGGTAATCTCTTTATCCTTAAAGTAATAAAAGTTCTTTTTAATAAGTTAATGGATTTAAAAAAGTATATAGTAACAAAAATAGTGTAACAAAAATCTAAATGAACAAATGTTTATTTAGGCCATAAATATGGATGATGTAGTTTTATAAGTATACCTTAAGACATAAAATGTGTGTATGTGTGTGTGTATGGGGGAGACAAACTGAATCAGGAGGGACTTTTGTTTTGAACAAGTTTACAAAATGGTGATTTTCTTTTTGGGTGGTACTTTTATAGTGAAATTTGAAATGTTTAGGTGATAATTTTTTGTTTTTTTTTTCCACCAGATTAATTTTTAATGCAGATCATTGTATATACTTTGGAAATATGATAGACAAGTTAATAAACCATCTACTGATGTATTTAATTTATTTTTCTGTTAGGGCACATTTTATTTTTATTTTTAAAATGGAGATAACATTGATTTGTAAGATTATATAAGTTTCGAGTGTACATTGTGTTTCTACTTCTGCATACCCTACATCGTGCTTACTACCAAAACTTTAGTTTCCATTTGTCACCATATAGTTTATCGTCTTTACCCATTTCACCCCCCCTCCCACCTCACCCCTTCCATTTTGGTTATCACTACTCTGTTCTCTGTATCTATATGTTTGGTTTGGTTTGGTTTGTACACTTATTTTATTTTGTGTTGTTGTTTGTTTGCTTATTAGTTTTTTTATATATCACCTGTGAGTGAAATTGTACCGTATTTGTCTTTTTTCACCTGACTTATTTCCAGGTGATAATTTTGAATTTAAAACTTAAAGAGTTTTCTTGAGTGGAAAAGTTTCATCAGAAAAAAGTGTCCATTTAAATAGGTTTTGAAATAGAAAAATGCGAACTTGATAGGATGAATTATCTTGATGTTAAAAAAGGCACTGCTTCATGGATAATATTACTATGAAAAACTACTTGAGACCCCTAAAGGCCTATAAAAGAGAAATATTTTATTTAGGAAATGAAAAAAAAATATTTGGAGCAATAGCTTAGGGAATCCTGAGTTCTATTCCCTATTTTACTGTTAATTCTGTAGCTGTGAGCAACTAATTTAACTTTCCAAAACCGTTTCCTCATTTGGGTAAAGAATGAATAATACTTTCCAGCTACATCAATAACAGGGATGCCCTGTTGGATGATGATGTTTATTTAGTACATTAAGCTCTGTAGGTGGGAAGGCAAGTACTACAATATGAGCACAAGCTGTTATCATTGAACTTCTTGTTTTTTTAAAAAAATGTTTATTTAAAAAGATATTTATTTTGGGTATGTTATGTGCAAGAGACCAAATGGCATGTCCTTCCTGGTAGATTCTAAGCCTCTGAAATGCTGCTTCCATTTTTTACTCATTATTGTAGCCTGTCTGTTTAAGATCTTGCTTTGAATCTTCTACATGGGAATAATCAGCAAATGTTTATTTAGGCCATAAATATGAATGATGTAGTTTATAAGTATACCTTAAGACATAAAATGTGTGTATGTGTATGGGGGAGACAAACTGAATCAGGAGGGACTTTTGTTTTGAACAAGAGCTCCTAACTTTATTTGCCTTCACTGTTATTTCCTTCATGATTAAACTGTGCCTTACCCTCAAATTTCAATCTCTTATGTGCTTTTGTTTTATTCTGAGTTTTTTCCCCCAAATTTTGAATGGTTTGTCCCTCTACAAAACTGTTGGCTTTAGAGAAAAGGGACTCATGTTCCCTACTTTCTACTTGTCTTCCCTCATCAGAATGAAATGCTGAGTTCTGAAGTAGATTTCTGAAATATGACATCCACATCTATATGGCATAGGCCACATTAGGTATACACTGAAATGCAAAAGAAGAGATATAACTTAAATAAATTTTTAAGAATTTCTAAAGCTCGTTTTTTTAAAGATTTATTAAATTTTCATAATCTATAAGTTTCTCAAAAAATGTATGTTGAGTTTGGAAGAAAGTAATTTCTATAAAATTTAATCAACTAAATGTAATTATTTGGACATGTAATACAGCTAAATTTCTTTTAAATATCCACCTCTATGTCAAGAATTTAAGGATGAAGAATAGTCAGTTTTCATCTCTGGCATTTTATTTCACCAGGTGAAAGGCAAAATTAAATCTAGATTTATCAGATCATGGCCTGATACATTTTGAATGTCTTATAGATGTCTATCCATATTGTGCTTATCTACTGAGGTTTTACTTAGAATGCTCAGTTTTGAACCTTATTTACCTATGGAAACTTTTCATTTTCTCTTCAGAGCTCTTTGAAGTTAAACTGTACTTTGGAAAGATCCTACTTTCTAAAATCATTATTATTGCACTTTTGAAAACTGCATCTCTTCTTCAGGAGTATATAAGTAGGAAATTATTCAGTGAAACTTCGGTAAGAGTGGTGGGACAGTGAGGAGGGAAAAATCAGCATCTAAATATACTTTCACGATAACTTTCATTCCCTTGATGAAATGTCTACTATATCTTTTTTTTTCTTCCTACTATATCTTTTTTTTCTTCCTACTATATCTTAAAGGCAGAAATCTTGACTTGTGAAGTGCTGGTGGAATTTAAATTGCATGCAAAGTCAAGGCTCTTTAAAAGAAAGTGAACTAAGTCAACTGTGCAGTTTAGCTCTTGGGTGACTTTTGTTCTTTCGGAAAGAAGTGAAGAGTTTTATTCTTATATATTCTCTGAATAATGGAAAGATTTTCTGGTATCTGAATTTTAAATACCATTATTGTAGTCTGTAATCTTACAGTACTTTGGAACTAGGGAGCGCTTTAGAAACCTAGCTCGATTTCCTTACTTTATGGATATGAAAATTTAGTCCCAGAGAATTAGCCATACTTGCTTGGTGAAGAGCATAGAGCTACTTAGAGTTCAGTTATAATAGGGGTGGCTGGCTGGTCTCTCACTCTGAACCTGTGACCCTAAAGAGTTAAAAAAAAGAACTTCTGACTCAGATACTCCTCATTCCAGTTAGTAGGAATCTTGGGTCAGTAGCACTTACTTTGTGTTAAAAATAAATTGGAAATAACTTGAAAATAAAGATAAAGCTTCACTGGGGGAGAATTAGGATTACTCAAAGGAAGCTCCAGCTAGTCAGAGGAAGCAACTCGCAAAGACAGGATCTTGCTCATTGGCCTTGTCACAGATTGCCTGCATTTTTATTCTGTTTTTTTAACAGGAGTTAATTGTTAGGGCACCTCTCTCCCTTGATTGGAATTGCTCTTACACAAATTGATTTTCTTTTGTTTGTTTAATTAGAGTAAGCGTGGATCATGGCCCTGTCCCTTTCTTTTCATCCCAGACCCTCCTTCAATTTATTTTCTCTGCTCTGTGTCACCCTAAATTCAGTTATTCTTTCCTTCAGTCTGTACTTCCTGTTTCCCTCCTTATCACCAACATGCTTCCTTTTCCATGTCTAAATTTCAGTGAAATTGATTTTACAGTTTCCTGACATTTGTAGATTTAATGCCAATGACATAAAATAAGCACAATGATCATAAAAATTAGGTGCTAGATTCACTTCGTTTTAATTACTTTATAACGTTGAACTAACATTGTAACTTATCAAATTGAGAATATTTTTTTCCTGAAGGTTCTCTCAAACTCTCAAGTAGGGCATTACTTTGACTTTTTATAGTAGTTAATGGTTTCCATTTTAGCACTGCTATTATGTGCTGAGAGACCTGTTTTTGATGTAGAGACCTAGTATTCATGAGGCCCAAGTTAGGGGTTTGATTTATATATGAAACAACTTATGAGTGTCTAGAAAGAGAGACGCTCTTTATTGCCATACTTACTATTATCATTTGTTTTAATATGAGCCTCTGTCAACACGACTCAGAGATTCAGCAAAGGGCAGTGGTAATCAAACCTGATTGCATAAACTCTAAGGGAGCTTAAAAAAAATACCGGTGCTGGTTCCACTTGAGGCCAATGAAATTTAACTCCAGAGAGAGGGCCAGAGTGTTGGTGTTTTTAAAAGTGCTCCAAGGTGTGTCAGGACAGAGAATATTGGATGCACTATGAGGATTTCTGAATTCACCAAGATTTGGATTTGAGAAGTCTACTATTTTGGGCCCAAGTGGGTATTCTCTTGAGTGTTTTACAGATATCTAAAATTCTAGAATCCTGTGATATATTAGTAATTTTTCTTTAAGTAAATGTTGTCAAACTGGCTAGAATCAATGGTTGGAGGGTTGGGGGGGCCTGGATAATTCAGTATCGCTTATTGCCAGTGCCGGAAAACAGCATGAAGACTACCACATGCAGTAGAACTGCATTTAATTTAACCATACATCACATCAACAAATATTTATTTAGGGCCTGCTATGTATGAGACACAGGGGTTAGAAAAGTGAACAAGATAGTAAACTATTCTGCCCCATGGAGTTTAGATCCTTAAAGGAAGATGCCACATAACGACCAAGGTACTTTCATTTAGTAGGTCCAACACAGCTCCTATCCTCCGTGCTCCCACCCCTGACATCCCTAGTGTTGGAGCAGCTGAGCATCAGATGAGTAGTTTGCTTGGAGTTAGCAGTTCTCTTCTATGAAGACACATATTTTCTTACACTGGAGTCATCCTCTGCATCTAAAGAAGCTGATACTGTGAGCTAGAGGAAGGAAGTGACAAGATGAAGGGTATAGCAGATCCACGTTTGTTGTCTAACATGCATGTTCATTAAATCTAAAAGCAGGCAAACTGCATTTAAATTCTAATGATTCTAATTCACTATCTTTCCTGGTTCTTGAACCCATACAGTTAATTTGATATCATTTAAGTACGTACATGAGCTGCCTCCACATCCTCATTGTATATTACTATTGCTGTAAAACTGCATGGGCACAAAGGCTCTGGGGTCAGAAAGACCTGGTTCATTTCTCAACTCTGTCTCCTATAGTGATTGTTACGTTAAACTTCTTTAGGCCTTTATTTTATTCAGCCATAAATATGATAAAATGATATCTACTTTGTAGGGATCTTGCGCAGGTTTGACAGATATAAAGCCCTTAGCCTGGTACTTGGTATATATAGAGATGCTTAGTAAACAGAAATATTTGTGTTATTATGGAAAGGAGCAGCAATTTTTATTTAATACTTAAAATCGAGAAATAGGGACATTATAAGAACTTTAATGTACCACAACAGAAGAGGTGTGAGGCATAATTTGTATAAATCCTTTAATTTAAGGTTTAAGTGCTTTAACTAAATTTGTTGGATTAGTTAGAACTGATTTGGATAACTACAATGTTTTTGCCCAAGTGATTCAAGCTTTCTTTTCTGCAGACTTTTTCAGAAGAGTGCCCTAACATCTATAATTTAGCAGCTAAAGAGCTGGTCAGAGTGATAAGCTACACAGAAGCATCTCGGGTTCAGTTCATTTCTGTGCTTACTTTGGGCTTCTTTGACTCCTATACTGACAAGTTTTTCTAATGCTGAAGAGCTAGTCCATCAGGTGTACTCTGTGGAAAGGCTTATCTGTTTTATACTCAAATAACTCGTATCTTGTGACTGATTTGAACACAGAGGAAATCTCCTGGCTCAGTTCTTCCACCATGTTTGCAAAAAGATTCAGAAACCAGGAAAACACTACTTTCTGTGGCTTGAGATATGGGTGACAGGTATCACGGTTTTGATACTCCTGATAGTTTCTTTGGAGTACTCAAGAATGGCTTGGCATTTGGATATCAAACCTGATAGGGTTTAAACCAATCTTATCAGGTTTTCCCTGTTTTTGATTTAACTTAAACATTACGCAGAACAATTGTCTTGGAAAACACCCAACCCTGGAGCTAGGAGAGGGACCTGTTCTCTCTGTTCTAAAAGACTGATATCCACAGGTTATGTAACAAACATAAATCACAGTCCCAAAGTGCCAAAATGCTATCAGTAGCTGAAGTAGGCACACCATGCTAGTGGGTATGTACCATTGAGGTACTTGTACACGTGAGTGTGAATGGCCACTGACTAGAAGAAAAGCCATTTCCACTTCAGGTCAGTTATAAAGGGCTTTGGAAGGACTTTTATAATCTGAATTTTAATCTGCTGAAAGTACTTTCATTTTGCCAATAAATTTGTTCTTAGATAAATAACATCTCAATTTTCCTTCACCTCTACCTCTATTCAAATGAAATAAAGTCTCAAATGACACTAAGACCTTTAAACTTTAAACCCAGAAATGACTTTTATTTTTTAAATTTTTAATTAATTAATTTATTTATTTTGGGCTGCGTTGGGTCTTCGTTGCTGTGTGCGGGCTTTCTCTAGTTGCGGCAAGCGGGGGCTACTCTTCGTTGCGGTGCGTGGGCTTCTCATTGTGGTGGCTTCTCTCGTTGCAGAGCACGGGCTCTAGGCGTGCGGGCTTCAGTAGTTGTGGCTCGCGGGCTCTAGAGTGCTGGCTCTGTAGTTGTGGCGCATGGGCTTAGTTGCTCCGCGGCATGCGTGATCTTCCTGGACCAGGGCTCGAACCCGCGTCCCCTGCATTCGAAGGCAGATTCTTAACCACTGTGCCACCAGGGAAGCCCCTGGGTCTGTTAAATTTTTAATTGAAAATTTAATATTCTGTAACTCTGGCAATTCAACAATCCTTAATCTGTTGTTTTAAATGTAGAAACCACGATTTCTGTTATTCTTTAGCAAAAAGTTGCACACCCATTCTTTCTCTTAATTCTCCTCAATGGTTAATGAGGAATCAAAAGAGTTGCCTTTATAAATGACTTTGAGTATAATTTAGATTCTGTTTATAAATCCTCTCCAGAGTAGTACATACTTAAAATGACCTGGTTATATCTGTGTACTCAAATTTACAAATTAAGTACACAAAAGATTCCGTTCCATGCTCTAAGATATAAAATATGGATTTATTTTAATAAAATTTGGTTTATATATTACTCTGTTAAAATGTTGAGATAGTATATGAGTGGGTGGGAATAAGCTGGAAACTATGAAATGTGTTATTTGCAAGGCATTTATTTGACAAAGATATCTCTATTTAGATGAATTAAACGACTTAATATAATATTTAAATATACAAAATGTTCCATATTTATTGGAAATTTTACATAAGTTAAGGGATAATCCACTGTGTTTAATGGCCCTCAAAGAGTCAAACCTGTGCTATAAAAAGTTAAAAGAAAACAAACAAACAAAATAATGGAAAGTAGTAGCTAGATATTGTTTTGTTGATGTTTTTTAATGGAGAAATAGAGGTTAAGTTTCATAGAGGAAAACAATAACCATTCCTAGGCACAAAATGGGAGAGCAGATTTTCTCATAGGTAAATATTTTTCTTTCTTGAGATAGTAATTTTATGTGTATGGTTTTCCAGGGACTACCTATATGTAGAGTTAAAAATTGTATTGTTGAAATAACTTCTGGAATCCTTGTAAACTGTGCTAATTGTTAAACATTCTAAATAACTGAAAAGCTAGTCCTTATAGATTTAGATACTTGACACTTGGCCATATTCATTTCAAGTAGTTAATGATTCTTAATATGCTCTGAATTCTTAAGTGTAGGAAAGAAATAATAGGGGTAGTGAGTGCCCTATGTCCCATTTTCACTATTTCAAAAAAGTTTAAAGGCTATTGTATATTTACCATTGTAAATTTCTTCATTCTAACGCAATATTGAAATTCTCTGATTTTTATTGAAATTGTATTATTTCAGCTGTGACATAAGTTATTTCATGTTACTCAGAGGTCTGGATTGGCAGTATTTATATATCTGAAACTAAAAAAAAAATATTAGTACAGTAATGTTATGTTGAAAACAAGCTCAGGCTAATTTTAGTCATAAGGGGCGTTGGAATGACATTGCCATCCAGCCCAGCTTAGTTTCTTCCCTGTTAGTTTCCTCTGTGTTTATCTGAAAGCGTATAAAAGCACATTGACGTTTTATCAAGGCTCAAATCAACATAAAGAGAATCACATAGGGTCCAAGAGATTATGAACATTTTGGAGAAGTAGTCTAGGAGTTCTGCCAAGGGAAGTAGAAGACATAGACTAAATTTGGAGGCGAGTAAATGGCTTTGTACTTACCATCCATATTAGGTTAATACTCTGGATGTGTTACTCAAATGCTAATTAGTGATTCACCTTGACATTATATAATAGCAGCTGTCCTCATGTCTTAATGTTCTCTGACTGATGAAATTTCAAGAAGATGCTGTTCAATAGAGCAAAGATTTGGAATCCTGTCTGTACCACTTACTGGCCCTTATACAAAGGGCCAGTAAAGAAATACAAAGATTAAGTGAGGATTAAATGAAATAATATTTGGCAAGGTTTAGTAGTCTGGCCTTATACATATTAGGAGATCAATAACTGTTGGTTGTTTTTCTGATAGTAAAGTGAACAGGCCCTGGGAAATAAGAGGCGTTTAAGTTTTTTAAACTTTCTTAGATTTATATTAAAATGATGGGAATTTTACGGGATGTTCTCTTAAACTTTTTTATTCTCAAAAGATCATGCGTATCTCAAAGAGTTTTTTTTATTATAAAAACTTTGTAGGATCTAATCTTGAGTAATAATGAATGTAACCATGTTTATATTTGAAAGGAAATAAGAAATTTCTATTTATTTTAGATAAATGCATGTTAATGAAGAAGGCTTTCCCCTAACGTACATCACTCAGGAAGCAGTGAATTGAACTACAGCAGTGTGTGAAAGAGACCAGCCTTCTCTTGATTCTATACTAAAGGATAATTCCAGCTGAGCAGTCTATTGAAATATTACTGTGTAGCCTATGGCTAATTCCGCACTTACCAATTGAGCTAGTTGGGAGGCACTCACAGATCTGTTTCAGACTTTTTTTGACCTGCAAAGATACACACATAAATTTTCACTTTCAGATTGCTGGTAAATGTTATAAAAATTTTATTCTTTAGAGAAAATTGAATTATACCACTGTATAGAGAATAACATTAGATTTACCCAAAAATAGAAAATATTCTTTTTAAATCCAATAAAATGAAAATGTTAGTAAATTTATGGAGTATAAGTACTATTGTAAATTTAAGACAAGAAGTTTTGCAGGCAATTGAAATGCATGATTCTTAAATATTTAATCATGTGTATAAAATGCAATATAATGTAGTAATCCATGAGGCACAAAATGCAAGCATAAAATTAATAATATCATGTGGCTATCAAACTGGAAAATGGAAACCATTTCTTAAAATTAACTGTTTCTTACTCGATAAATCTCTCTGAGATTCAGCAAGACAGTGATTTTTCTAGTGTTATATAAGCTGACTTTCCTAAAGCTTCCTTTAAGTCATCCACCATTTGTTTTCTTGGGCTGCCAGGGATGGAGCGGGTACAGAGTACTAGGAAATCCTGTCGCTCTTTTTCAAAGTGTGACCCAAGGACCCCACACATCAGAATTTCTTTGGGTGCTTATTTTAACTGGGAGACTCCTGGGCCCAAACATCAGAATGTGGTATCTGGAAATTGTGCTTATTAATGAGCAACCATTGTGTTGTGTGGTTGCCCTCCAGTTGGAATCCTGTGCCATATTTGAGTGCCAATACCGTGGGAGAGTATGTATCTTAATAAGGCAAGGCTAGATAGGATATTGCCTGTATCACATATCCTTCCTAACTAGCTTATGTGGTGGAAACCATGAGCGTAAATATCACATAGGTAAAGGCCTTTATCCATGTGTGTATCAGTCTTCCCACTTTTCTCCTTCTGCCTTCAAATCTCAGCAGTCTATTATATTTTCAGGAACTACTCTTCCCATCTGAAATCTATTGCTGCTTTCCAGCTGCTGCCTGTAGATATTTAAAAACTGAAACGAGCATCTTGTTTCGTATTATCTTTCTGCCTACCTATGTGCTGAGATAATGCACTGGATATTTTTGTTATTCAGTTGAACAAGAGTTCTATTTGCATGTTTATCAAGATAATTATTTGCTTTGAAACAGCAGATTGAGAAAGACATCTCACTTCCAGGTAATCTGCTACTGAGGAAAGCCCAGTATCGTTGAGTTATTCCACTGTCCAGTGAGAATTTTTGGTAGACTAAACCTCCCAGTCTTTGGAAAATGCCCTAGAGCTGTGCTCGAGGTTTCTTCTTTCATCTTTTTCTCATTCTTCTGCTGTAGCTGAAACTTAGGTGTGTGCAACCCCTTCTACTAACATTTCTCTGTGGTTGGAGTAGTGTTTTCATTCAACTGCACACAGCTGGGTTGTTCTGAATAGGTGGCAGGTATTGAACTCTTTAGTTGACACAGAAGCCATGAGCTGTGGTGCAGGAGGAGGAAGGGCCAACTTGCACAGAAAGGTATGAGAGAGAACTGCCCGCCCCCTCCACTGATGGTGTCTGAATGGGATTGTAGGCTCTGGCCTGAATATGCCCCCTCTCCTTCAGGGCTAAGGACCATTATAGTAAATAGTGATTATTGCAGACGAAGTGGAATTCGGTCTCTGCTTTATTACAACTGCTTAGATTATCACTGGCTGCTCTTTACTTCTGAATAAGTAAACCTGTTTTGATGTATTTGAGTATTAAAGGTTATAAAAATACATTGAATTTAACTTTGAGAAAAGTTTACAAGTCTGAAATAATATTGTAATTGATGCAGGCTCTTCGAATGGGCCTATTCTCTATAATCATTCATGTACTTCACAGAAATTTCATGAGTGTAGTCATGGCAAAGAGAGGTGATTGAATGGTTATATAACATTATTACTAGTTATTGTTAAAACATATCAGTACTTCATATATTCCTAAATGTGATGCTGCATCTTAAATTTCTAGAAAAGAATGCACTGGTAAAAGAGATAAACAATAGTTCCAGTATAGGAAGACATATTACCAATACAATATGATCAACAATAAGTTAATTATAGTAAAGTGCTTGAAATGGAAATATTGTATCATTTTTCTATCATTTTGAAAAATAAAGACAGTTGCTCTTGAATATTTATAATTATAATTATGAATGATAATTATGAATATTTATAATTATTTAAGCATGCATTTTTATAACTATTTGGGTGATGTTGATCTCTTTTTCTGGTTACAGAGAGCTAGTTATTCTATAAATATAAATAGGCCGAGGCTGGGAACACTGTGTATACTGTGACAGTGGCCAGAAATGCTGAATTCTTAACACACGTGGTGGGACTAGGCATCTGGGTGCTGGGGCCCCCCATGTAGGCAGTGAAAAATAGACCCCTCTCCATACTTCTTTCCTACTCCTGCCTTTCTTGCCCTCTAAGGGAAGTGACTACTTCTTAGATCATGTTATACAACTTGTAAAAGGCAGTTAGTAATCAGAGGTCCTTGATCTCTATCTTTGCCTTTTTCCTGCTGCTTAATATTGTGATATCAAATGAGACTATTAAAATATGAACTCTGATCCATAGCTGGTTAAATAGTTTCTAAGTTACAACTACAGAATGAACACACTTAAAGCTCAGATTTAATAGCATGATAGATGCTACCTTGCATTGTTTTCTTCTGTAATTGCAAATATAGCAAAAGAAAATATGGAAGATGAAAAATGTCTCAGTTTTTTGGTTTATGAGGAATGGATCTTTGTACCCTGTCTCATCTCCCAACACTTCCAGGCTCTATCTCATTCTTAAATTGTGTCTAGAAATTTTAAACATTCTTAATTTCCAAGTCCCAGCTTCACCATGAAGTACTACCCTTATGTAAAGTCCTGAAATTCACATTTCTTCTACTCTTTCTTTGAAATGTAACATTTTCTCCCTTGTAGAATTAGAAAAGCTATGTACCATGTTAGAAAATGCATGGGACTAAAGTGGAGTCAGAAATCATGGCTTATAGTTTCAACTCTGATCCTGGTTTATCTTCATGAAGTAGAGCAAATTGAAATATTTCCAGACTTACATTGTCCATACTAGTTTGGAAAGTGATCTGAAGTAGAAATATAGATGTGTGCATCATCAGCACAAATTGATGGCTGAAGCCCTGATTATGTGGTAGATTGTCCATGAAACATTGCAATTTATGTTGTGAAGAAAGAAACTCAGATGAAAATCTTTAATTGAGGTATCGGCAGAGAAAGAGGAGGCCATAAGAAAATTGAGGAGGATCATCAGAGAGGTAGCAGGAAAAATAGCAATAGTTGTGTCAGAAAATACAAGAATGCAGAAGAATGCAGAAGAATGGTAAATTCCTCTTGTTTCTATGGAAAGATAGACTAAGGTGAGAAACGCCCAATAGATTCATTAATTAAGGACTCATTGGTGACCTTGGTGGAAATAGTTTTACCCAAAGAAGCAGACAAAAGCAGGGTTGCAGTGAAGTGAGCTCACTGTGCAAGTGAGGAACCCCATTGATTACGCCTCCAGTAAGCTTGGGTGGAGATGGGGAAAACACAGGAGATAGGAATGTGGACCGAAATGAGGGGCTGCTGTTGCTGTGACGAGGGAGGAGGTTGTACACAGGGGCTAATCAGTCAAGAGGGATGGACTAAAAGAGACAGGAGAGAATGGATATAACTGTTGGAGGAGGACCGGGAAGAGAGTGAGGCCCTGCACCTAGAGAGAAGGCTTAGCCCTGAACAGGATGAGTAACACCTGTGGCCTAGACGTTTCTCCATTTGGCACAGTTAAACACATTGTGTGGACTGACTTTCCTTTATTTACTTTACCCAAAGCTATTTGCCTTTCAGTTGGCTCACCGATGTTTAACAACGGATGCTTTGAGAATGACTAGGGGAAAACCGCATTCAGCAGCAATCTCAAATTATGAAATTCCAGCAGAAAAAAACTGTTTTTGTGTAGAAAAATTGGGAACTTTAGTGAATTTTTTTTTTTTTTTTTTTTGCCGTACGCGGGCCTCTCACTGCTGTGGCCTCTCCCGTTGCAGAGCACAGGCTCCGGACGCGCAGGCTCAGCGGCCATGGCTCACGGGCCCAGCCGCTCCGCGGCATGTGGGACCTTCCCGGACCGGGGCACAAACCTGTGTCCCCTGCATCGGCAGGCGGACTCTCAACCACTGCGCCACCAGGGAAGCCCTAGTGAAATTTTTTTTTTTTTAATTTACTTAAATTCTTTTCAGTTGCTAGAATTTTACAATATGATACGTACACATACACACTCAGACTTGTACATTATTATTGGTAGAGAACGGCTGCTCTACACACTCTAGGCCCCCTACAAATATGTGTGGACTGTGCCTTGTTAAATATATTAAAAAATCTTTCTTGGATAAGAATGGAAAGGGAAAGTACAAGACCGACAGTATCAAATTTTAAGTATTTCAGTTCTGCTATTTTAAATTTCAAATAATTTGGACATGCTGGATAGAAATGTACTTTTCTATTATCGTTGGTAAAATGGTTTGCCCAGCCGCTTCAGCCTATACTGTTTCACTTTTGGACACAGCATAATTTACTGAACTCAGTTGTTCTGAGTGTAGGTGTAGGAAAACTCTTTCATCTTCACAACATAACATTCAGAGGGTAAACACTGCTAAAGAGAGGATGTTTAAACAGTGTACAATAATGAAGTCAATATACCTTTAAGAATTTCAGAGTTCGCTGTTGCCATAAGGAAAACATAGCCTTTTGTTTCTGTAAACATAATCTTAACCCTCCAGCAAAGTGTTAAATTCATTAAAACATCTACTATGCTTAATTTCTGTTAAATATTTGCCAGTGAAATAAAAATACTTATTTTAAAACATGCTGCAATTTGGACTTGAATGGGTAAGAGCTGACCATGAGAGAGAGCAGTCCAGATGAAAATGGTCTGGGCTTGAATCTGAGCTCCATCATATATCAGCTGTGTAATTTTTAGTTAGTTTAAACTGTCTAAGATTCATATTTCATATGAAACAGGAACAATAATAGTATCTTCGCACTGTCATACGAATTGAAGGAGTTAAAATTTATAAAATGCTTAGCACATTTCCCTGCTCTTTCTAACGACATTAGCCATTCTTATTGCTGTTTATATTGATTCCTGTGTTGGGTAGTAAAAGATAATTGAATAAAAACCATAACACATTCAGAATATATTATGTAAAGAAATGCACTTTATAAGAATGAGTATCCTAGGAATCTAATTTTGTTTGGGAGAAAATCACTTCCATAGAAAAAACAAATATGTTAAAATGTAAATAAACAGTGATTATCTCTGGGTGGTATGGTTATGAGTGCTTTTAATTTTAACTTTTTTGCATTTTTCATATTTTCTATGAGCATGCATTACTTTTGTAAAATGTATGTAGCAAATGTTATGAAATAATACAGATCATTCTAAATATGAAATATTTGGAGATTAAATGCAAAGTTAAACAGGAATACAAGATGAGTCTTTTTATATTTGGGATGCAATTCCCTTCTAAAAAATTGAAGCACTTTCTGGATTTAATCGATGAGCATGGTAATTAAGTGGACATTTCTATCAGATTTTACATCCTGGGATAAGATTCTTTTGTTACCCTGCAGCACACTTTTGAGATGGCTCATCCTAATGTCAGTGGGTGTCTCTTCAAGACGTGAAAACCAGCATTTTAGCATGGAAATTGCTGGGTAAAGAAGAGTAAAATTAAAATAAGATAAAAACCAAACCAAACCAAAACCCCACTAAACCATGTCTAAATTATTTCTAGAGGGTTTTTTATTTCTTACATTATTAACAGTAGATAGTCATGAGATGATTTTAAACTCCAGAATTTGGGCAGTGTTCTTTCACTAGAGTTCAGTATTAACATGGGTTTTGTTTTGTTTGTTTTTTTTTTCGGTATGCGGGCCTCTCACTGTTGTGGCCTCTCCCGTTGCGGAGCACAGGCTCTGGACGCGCAGGCTCAGCGGCCATGGCTCACGGGCCCAGCCGCTCCGCGGCATGTGGGATCCTCCCAGACCGGGGCACGAACCCGTATCCCCTGCATCGGCAGGCGGACTCTCAACCACTGCGCCACCAGGGAAGCCCTAACATGGTTATTAATACCAGTATGACTGTGTTTGTGGTTTCTTTTCAGGCTTTATGTTTTCATATTATGAGAGTTCACTTTTACTGGGAACATTTATCACAATCTCTCTCAGTATCTACATAAGGAGGAAATAAAGGATAGGATGAAGAATTTTTTGGCAATAATGCCTGGGAAAGTAGGGGATCACATACTGGTTGGTATATGGGATAAGTTCAAGCAGGCTTTGCTTGTACTGCTGTTTACCAATCCACCAGCAACATGGTCAAATTTCAGTTACTCTGGTTTATTAACTGTGAGTAGTTGCATAAAACACAAACCTTACTGCTAGGTGTTCAGCCCACAAATCATTATATAAATAACACATGTGCATCATGATCAATGACATATCATGTCCCTTCTTTCAAAATCTGTTGGTAAGCAGTCGCTGCTCATCTGTCTTCAGTTCAAGCAGACAGCAAGCATGTAGTTGTGTTGCCTCCTTGTCTCTCTGTGGTCAACCTACATGACATTTTATAGAAATGGGTAATTTAAAGAGTAAATTGTCTGACAAAGATGAAAGTGCAGCGAAGAAACAAAAAGTGATAATGCTGGAAGTAAAATTTGAATTGAACTTAAATGGAGTTAGTAGAAGAAATTGCTGACCATAGAAATGTTGATCTTCAAGCTCTTGAGACTAGATATATGAACAGAGAAATTTACTGAAGGAGAGTACATTGTCATAAATGGGGAAGGGGGTTGTGACAATAAAGGAAAAGATGTCCCAGACGTGACACTGGCAAAATACTCAGATTAAAGGAATTCTCGTAGTTATTTCACGACATTACAAGTGCAAAGGATAAAATGTTGGAAGCTAATCCAGATTTAGATAGGAATATGACAAATGATGGAGGCATAAAATACCCCCTAGCTCCATATATAAGACTTATGAAGAAGGCAAGCCCTGCTCAAACTACTTTTGATAACTGTGTAATTCAGTTTTTATTTTTGAGATAGTTGTAGATTCATATACAATTTCAAGAAGTAATAGAGCTCTTCTGAACCTTTCATCCATTTCACCCCCATGATACTCTCTTACATTTTGCGTAACTATAGTACAGTAGCACAACCTGGAAAATGATATTGATACACCCTGACCGTATTCAGATATTGCTGGTTTTACATGAACTTTGTGTGCACGTGCACACGTGTATGTGCATATGCATGTGTGTGTATGTATGTAGTTGTGTGCAATTTTATCACTTGTGTAAATTCATATAACCACCAACATGGTCAAGATATTGAACAGTTTTGTCACCACAAGTACCCCTTGGGCTGCCCTTTTATAGCCACATCCACCTCTTCCTGCCCCTTCATCAATATCCATTGGGAACCACTAAACATTTCTCCTTCTCAGTAATTTTGTCATTTCTAGAATGTTATATAAAGGGAGTGTGTGTGTGTGTGTGTGTGTACGTACGTACGTACAGTATGTACTTTTTTAAGTCTGTGTAATTCCCTTGAGATCCATGCATGTTACTGAGTGTATCTATAGTTTGTTTCTTTTTATTCCTGAGTAGTATTCCATAGTATGTATGTACCAGTGTTTTTTTTAACAATACTGTCATTGCAGGACATTTTTGTTGTTTGTTATTTGGCTATTAGGAATAAAGTCGTTACACTTTTCTACATGTATTTGTGTAACTGTAAATTTCTATTTTTTGATAAATGCTCAGAGTGCAGTTGCTGTATAGTATGGTAGATGAATGCTTAGTTTTATAAAAAATTGTCAATCTGTTTTACAAAGTGTCTGAGCCATTTTATATTCCCACTGGCATTGTATGAGTGATCCTTTTTCTCAGCATCTTCTCCACCACTGGGTGTTAGCACTGGTTTTTATTTTAGCCATTTTGATTGTTTTTTAGTGATTTCATTGTGGTTTTAATTTGCATTTCTCTAATGGTTAGTAATACTGAATGTCTTTTCATGTGATTATTTGCCATGTCTAAAATGTCTTCAGTGAGGTGTCTCTTTGTTGAGTTTTTAATGTCCTTTATATTAATGTTTTCTCAACATTTTTAATGTTTTATGTTTGAGTGTACCAAATAATTATTAGTTTCACTTTTGTTCATTTCCCTGTAAATTTATGATTGAAAATAAGAATTTTTTAGAGTTTTGACAAAAAATTTTAAAGAATGTTTGAATAATCATAAATTTCCTTATTGATTATAAAGGTTTATTTGCACAGGTTTAGCTTGCATGCTCATTTTTACAGCCCCATACTGCTAAGCAAAGTTGAGGACTGTCTGTAGCATTATAAATGTGATATGTGGTTTGTTAGGGGGGGATATACAGGATGCTGTGGAAGCTCACAGCCTTTGAGAATGTGATGTCTCATTTGGGATCTGTACCTGGATAAGAGCTAGCCTGGCAGAGATAGGTGGAAAGGCCACCTTCCAGGCAGAGAGAACTGCATATACAAAGACTTGGAGGTATGAGAGAGCATAGCACTTTAGAGGAAATAAAAGAAGTTCAGTATGGCTGAAGCATGGTGCAAGAAGGGCTATGGAGAAGCTGCAAAGATAGGAGACAGGGTCAGAAAGATATTGTAATCTGTGTTACAACACGTGGTCTTTATACGGGGGTCATGGGAGAGACCCAGTTAAATCTGGAATTCACAGAGATCCCTTTGACCACAGTATGGAAAATGAATTGTAGGACAATACAACTAAAATATTTAATACTTTATAGAAGTGTTTTACATTCAGAGTTGTTCTAGTGTTTGTGCTTGTTTTGGTGTTTGTGGGTAGTGGATGATTTTTATTTGCAGAATGGTTCCAATTGATTATATACTAACCCAAATGCCTAATATCAAAATGTAAAACTGGTTAAAATTGAGCTATTCTGCTTAAAGTTGAGGTGGATAGTCTAGACTCCGGAGCACCACCTGATTCTCCTTTCCTGCTTCTGATCAGATCTTGACTGCATCTCTTCAAACCTTAAATACAGTGTCCCTTGTAGGCTGGAGTACATGGTAGAGAGGCCCCTTACCATTTCAACCATGACATTTTAGCTTTTACTTCTTTTGTGTAAATTTCATTGCATGATTTCATTTTTATAAAAAATCTTCCTAAGAAAATATTCAAAAATCCTTACCCTAAGCGTTTTGGAAATTCACCTTGGTAAATTCTAATTTAGAGAAGGGAAGTTTTAAACACTGGGATACATTTTTAGTAAGACCTAGGTGAGAAAATGAACTATCAGGAACTTTCATTTAATCAATTTGACTTGTGAAAATTATGTCCTCAGAGATATCTTTTATTTTTGAAGTTTAAGTTGCCATGTCCTTTACAGTTATCTATCAGATCTTCTGTCAGATCTTGAAGGAATTATAGTGATGATTTTTCTCTATCCTACCTGTATGAACATGTTGTATTTAAACTCGCACTTCATTTTCTATGGTATAAAACCACCAATCCCTTTATACAAAGTACGACTACTGTTGTTTTTGTTCTACATTTCTATCAAGTCACCACTCATTTTGACACAATGGTGCTACCCTTTATTTCCTTGAGGTTCTGAGATTCCTTACTCTTGATCAAATTCCTCACTCTTCGGGCCCTTGGACTTCAATTAGTAGGATGTGGTAGAAGTTACAACTTCAAGATTGAATGAGTCATTTTTTAACCATTTTTAGAATCCTGGCTGATTTTAGGATTTGTCTCACTGGTGTGATTCAATACCTAGCAAAGTGTCACACATTCTTGTATTCACATAAAGTTCCCTAGAATTGAAAAAGTAGACAGAGCTGAAACCATTTTTTTTTTTTTAACTTCTAGATTAGAGAGTAGGGGCAAAAGAGTACTACATTAAATTGGAGATAAAAGACTAGCTTTCTGGTTCCTAAGGAGTTAACACGGTTTGCAGATTCAAAGATCTGCTAGGCCAATAGGTAGTAAGAGCTTAGTGATAATTTTTCCATTTAAAGTTTAAATATTAAAGAATATTCCAATCCACAGTGTTTTTTTCTGTTTGTTTGCTTGTTTTTTGTCATGCTGAATTATAGGCCCAGTGTTTCCATTACTTTCAGTTATTCTAGAAAAGCTAGAAATCTCTATTTTTATATTAGTTTCTTTTTTTAAAACATTGGCTTAAGTGTTTACAAAACACTCTGTAAGCCACGCAAAACATTTCTGTGGATAGGTTGCACCCTTCATCTATCAACTTGAAAACCTTGATCCAGAATACACATTACTGGATTTTATCAGTGTTCGTTTAATCGATGAATACCTCTCTGGGTGCTCATCCTTACCCTCTGTCTCCTTTTTCTTTAAGGGCATTTTGATACTGTTGATAAGTCTACTTGTCCTTAAATTTTATCAAAGTCAGTTTTCTGTCCACCCTCCACCTTTGCACTCCCAAAACGTGTAATATCTGCTGGGCTGTTTTTTTTACAACAGACTGAAGCCTTTGAAGTTTAAGAACTTTTTTTTATATCTGACCCTGATTGGTACCTTCAGTACTTTCTAACTTGGCTGTGAGCTAGTCTATGAGTATCCCATAAAAATTTAGTGTCTTTGATCATCTAGCTGTTCATTCTGGCCTCTTATTTCTGGCTCCTCTCCTGTTGCCTGGAGTTTTTAGGTCTTACTTTCTGCCATCCCCATCAAGTGCGTGCATGGGTAGGTCCACCTACGTGGACTTGGTACATGGTTTTCTCTCAGTACTGGCCACAGTGAAAATGCTGCTTCATGTTCTGAAACTGGTGGGTAGATTGCCCACCTGTCCTGATTTTTCTGGGACAGTCCTGGTTTATATTAATTACCTGTGCATTATTATATATAGTGTCCGTTTCACTCTGTGTTTTTGTTTGGAGAAAGTCTTAAATGGTCACCCTGGGCCTTTTCTTTTACAGTCATTACTGAGTTTCCACTGTTGGAATACCTAGCCCAAACTCCAATACTCAAGTAGATTTCAAATGCATAAAATTTCCTTATTGCTCAAGTAAAACAAAACAGAATATAACACCTAAGTCTTTTCAACAGCACTTCTTTTCATCAAAATTCTGCATGTATTTTACAAATAAAGCCCATGATGCCCACTGATTTCTGTTGAGTACTGTGAACATAGTTGTGTTACCTTTCCCTCTTAGCAGAATCAGCTTCTGAAGATACGCTTATTTGTTGTTTACTAAGTCAGTAAAACAGCAGAAGCTCTTTACCTAAATTGTCTCAGTGGGCCTTTCACTGCACGTTTCACTTATTCATTTATTTATATTTGATACAATAAAAAAAGATAAAAAGGACGAGATCATGAAAGCATAAAGCTAGAATGAATTTCTGTTTTTTCCTGTTGATAAAGTCTCTCATTCATTCATTCATTTGTTCATTCAGTTATAAACCACTATCTCAGGGATTTAATTCTTGAAAAAAATCCTCTGGGGAATACTTATGAGCAATTTATTTCTGATTTTGTTTCCTGCTTACATTTCACTAAGTGAAAGAGCCTAAGAGGTGTGAGGAATAGTACCATCACATGCTTTTAGGTTTGCTGTAGTAATTCCCATTGCCCTTGGTTGACTGCATTATTTTTTTTCCTTTTTGTGGATTTCGTTCTTGAGTTCTTTGGGACTCTCATAAGAATTTTCTGTTATGCCTTATTCATATTTCTTTTCATGATTTCTCATTTACCTTCATTTCTTTCTTTACCTATAATTGCCTTCATGTGTAGTATAAGGGAAGGTTGGTACGGTATGGAAATCTCTGTTTGCAAAAGCCCATAGCAATTACTATCGTTCTTAGATAGTTGGGTTTTCATTTACTTTCTTATTTAATAAGGACACAGTCATTCTTGTGCTGTGGTGCCACATATTTTTATTCATTGGTAGCCAAATTAGTGATTATTTTTCTTATCAGTGCTCAACAGGATGTTTGATTTGCTCCACCTCCAGTTTAGAAATTAAATTATAGACCTTCCAAGTTTTCATACATGGCTTATTAAGGGCATAACTAAAAGTACTTAATAACTAACTGAAAAGTAATTCTGTTCAATTTGCTAGGATTATGTTTCTGGTAAAACTTCTCACATAATGCAAGTAGGAAAAAATAAAAATTGATTGTATATTTTGTTAAAATAAATTGAAGTATTTCAATTTAAAAATGGATATTTGGATTGTAATTGTCATAGAAAGTTTTTATAAATTGTTATGGCTTTAATACTATGAATAAAATACAATAAGCATAGGTCTTAATTGCAATCATATTTTAAAGATTTGGGAAGGGTTTTGTTATGTTAGTATAACTAAGAGACATTTCAATATATTGAACAACTTTTTTTTTATTGCGGTACGCGGGCCTCTCACTGTTGTGGCCTCTCCCATTGTGGAGCACAGGCTCTGGACGCGCAGGCTCAGCGGCCATGGCTCACGGGCCCAGCTGCTCCGCGGCATGTGGGATCCTCCCGGACGGGGGCACAAACCCGTGTCCCCTGCATCGGCAGGTGGACTCTCAACCACTGCACCACCAGGGAAGCCCCTGAACAACTATTTTATTTGCAAGTGTAGGGTACTTTTTTATTGGCCTAGAGATGGTAGGTTTGGAATTCAAAAGTTTAACTAGAAGTCTTCATCAACATTTGACTAAAATAATTCATTTTTGGCACAGTTTTACTACTTGGAACTTTCATTAATCAGATGTGTCAGTTAACATTACATTCTTTTCATATAATGAGTTAATTGGGAGTTTTATTTGCAAATTATGTAAATAAATGCATATTTGGAAATCATATAGCTTAATTTGATGTTTTCATACTAATAATGCTATGGTGACTTTTGAATATTATTCTTCATCATAGCTTTTTACCAAAGCATCTGTGTTTGTGTGAAATCTACATAGATGACCTATGTTGAGAACCATGTCTTAATATTTTTTGTCATGATGTTTGGGTTATTGACATAATCAAATTTCTATGGCTACTATATTTCTGACAAAGCAAGATTTCAAGAATTTAGAATCAACATTTTGAGCAAAAATGAAAACAGCTAATTCATGTTGCTAAGTCATGAAATATTATGTTTTGGTGCTGGGTTGCACTTTTAAATTTCAATTACAAGGTAGGAATTGAAGTGTTATTAATATATAAATGTAGGAAACTTTTAGATTTCTTAAGAGTTTATTTCCAGATGATGGAATTCACTAGCTGAATTTGTCACGGTTAAATATTAGTGTACATATATTTAACTGTATTTTGTATGAGAATAAGAACAGTAATTAAACTTAAAAAATGTATGAAGTATGAGATTACTCTACCTTTGCATTCACCTGCCGCCCCCTCCATCTCTCATACATACTCATATATAGACTTACAGGTTAAATGAAAAAATCAAAGGTCTCTGATATAGGGTGGACTTTTCTGCTTCTTAGAAACATAAGCAAATGAATGAAAAACAATCTCAATATATTACATTGACCTTTCTTCACTATAGATTTAATTGCTGTTATACAAGTTTAGATATACCTCAGCATGGTAGATATTGGCTCTGCAACGAGTTTAGTCCATCTTTCAGTTGCCTGAATTAGCAACATTTTTATGGTACCATTTTGACAAGGGAGAAGGTATAGTCTATTGATGCTATTCTCATTGTCTCAAGGAGACAAAGTCAGACCTCCCCCTGAGTCACTAGACAAAGCCACTGTGATTTAAATGACACCTCCTCTCATCTCTCCTTCCCATTACTCCCACTGTCCCACCACGCTTGCTGGTGAATGACTAAGGTTTCTTTCACCCTCACAGATCAAATATTAAAAGAGTAATTTATATTATTGTTCCTAGTGAGATTGTAATAGTAACATTGTAATAGTCATTTGTTAGGAAGCCTCATTTACTGTTTCATGTGCTTGAGAGTCAAAGTATTATCACTTAAGTTCAGAGTTTTGATACATATAAATTAATATTTTTTAATTCCTTTCCTACTGTTATTAGGATAACAAGCATGGGATTCTCATTTGTCATAGATTTACTCTGCTCCAAGCCTCATATTGAGTGCTTTGCTGATACTCTCCCACATATTCTTCATGCCAATCCTATGAGGCAGGCTATGTTATCCCTGTTTGGTCGGTAAAAGACCTGTGTTTTAGAAAAGAGAAATAATGTGCTCAAGATCACATATTAACATGTATTCAAGTGAGTTGGTTGACCCCATCTGAATTGTTGGGAATAATTTTAAGCTTTATAAGTGTTTTATCTTTCCCTAAGGTCTGTCCGTTTATTGAGAACTAGAATCTGCACTGGATTAATTTGTCAGGCAGCTGAAAAGAAAAACAATTCTATTTCATATAATTTACGAAATGTTTTGGATTGGGACTTCACAGCAGACTATCTATTAATAAGATCATTATACTCAGGAAATTAATTGAAGTTTTATTATACTATAGGATGTATCAGAAAATTGGCTAAAACCTCCAACTTTTTTAATGACAGGATTACTCACTGTCAGGCAAAAATAAAAGACTGCTTCTCAGTGTTCACCTTTCTGTTTTCCTTTGCTTCCTTGACTATTTAAAATATTTGTCATTTAGGTGTCTCTCAAATTCAGTGTTTTTCAGATTTTTAATGTGTAAAACATATGGCAAAGTGAAATGATCTCTAAGGTCCCTAAAACCTCAGAATTTTGTGAGATTGTGGCCACTCAGAGCCTAACATCAGCCTAACATCAGGGAAACATCAGCAATATAATACCCTTCTGTCTCCCTTTTCTTTCCTGCTTCTGACTGTTATTCATCGGAATATTTTTGAGACAGCAGGTGTATACTAAGGTGAAAGTACATTCTTTTCTGCTTTTCACTAAAAAGGTGAAAGTAGATAAATAGGACATTTATTGCCTGAGATATATGTCTTTTTAAAATGTAACTTAAAAAAAATAGATACAGTAAGTATTAAAAAAAGAACACCAACCACTTTCCTTTGTAGTTAAAATTGAGTGCTTCTATTTTGAGGATTAGATACATATAATTCTAATGGAAATAAAGCTTATACATTTAGATTCATTATCTCAGAGCATTTGGTATAACACGCAAGGCTGTATTAAACACCTTCATGGTAACAAGATAATATCAGTGAGAAGGGATACAAATGCAGGTAGTGTATTCTTCCTTTGCATGGTGATTAGCACATATATTATCTCTCCAGTCTGACTTACGTACTGAAGAGAAATCCTAGATGGTGTTGGAGGAGAAATTAATTGGAAAACATTCTTTCTTCTCCTGAAGGTGAGCTTCACATCATAACTTAATTATTTGTGTCTCAGATGTTGGGATTTTCTCAAATGTCAGTGATTGAACTAGCCAATACTTATTGATTCTTGACCCCTTCTTTAGTACAGTGCTGGATGCTGTGGCTTGAAGCAGTGTAGGGTATTGTCATCAGCAAGATGACTTGTCTTGAGGAGATGGCGGATGCACACAGAATAATTAAAGAATAGACAACAGGATGAAAGCAGCTACCATCCACTCGATACTTCCTTTGTGCCAGTCTCAAAGTTAAGTGTTTCATGTATATAATGGGAACAAAAATGTACCTTCTTGTCCGTACCTGAAGGCTCAATTCCCTTTGGTGTCACATCAAAGAGAAGCATATATTCAATATCAAAAAGCATTTAAAATAGCATGCATGCATTCACTGAAGACTCCTGCAGATTTATGTGTATGTATGTATGTGTGTATCAATGTATTTGTGTTTGTGTGTATGATACATATCATGATAAATGGAAAAACTGCTTTTATAAAACCTCTTTATATGGCTCCTCAAATGTCCACATCACTAATTTTGGATCTAATTTTGTGCATCTTTGCAAAAAAAAAAAATCTTTATATTGGCTTTGTATTTAGAAACCTCCCTTTTACATTCAGGGTCAGTGTTTTCTGTTCCCCAGATAACTTTCTGCCTTTTGTTAAATAAATGTATAGTTTTCTCTCGATTAATTTTTAAAATTTCCCCATTTATTCTGTCAACAAGGGTATGACAAAAACTGAGGAATACAGACAAAAGTCCTCCTTAGAAATGAGGGGTGATCGGAGAGAGTGAAAGAAAGACTGAGAATAATCATAGTTTTATTTTGTTGAGCCTGGCTGCATATGTCCTACATTGTGCTGTATCATCTTATGTTTTACAATATTTTGGTAAACACAGATCTCCAATTGTTAGCAAATTCAGGATAAGGATCCCGATGTAACTTGAGTTTATTTTTGAAAGGTGAGTGTGATTTCTTTGGCTGAGTGGTGATAGGAGGGTTTCTGAGAATGGGAGCACCCTCAGTGGATGCAGAGAGGATGGCATAAGGGAAATATTCACCCTGGTACTGTTGATCAGAATACAGTTGCTGACTTGATTACAACAAAGAATCAATATGAGGGATTTGGGCTTTTTTGGGCAGGTGGTGAGAATAGTGATGAAGGATTTTTGACATAAGAAACCAAAGCATAGAAATTTCTTGTTGGTGTTTTTTCTATGCAATATTTGAAACATTTAAAGGGATAAATCTATTCCATGTATGCCTCTCAAAATTTCTATAAAGCAAGTGGTGTTATCTCTCTTTTGCTGATAAGGAGCCCAGTTCTCTAAAAGGGGAAGCAAGTTGTGAAAATCACTTAACTTTTAAGCAGTAGAGCCAGGATATGAACCAAGTTTGATCTGACTTCAGAGTTTATTCTCTTAACTGTGTGCTTAGAAAAATAGACAACATTGCAGATGTTTCTTAGTTTAAGATCTGTCCTGTTTATTTCATCTGGACTTGGGAGAAATAAGAACTTTGCCCTTGTATATTTTTTTAAGCAGCTAAAAATGCAAACAACTCTATTTCACATAAATTTATGAAATGTTTTTGGATAAAGCATTTAACAGCTGAATTTCTATTTAAAAGTTTGTAAGGGAATTTGTTAATGGAAGTTTTACTGTACTATAGAGATAGCCTATATGAAATAACCTTTTATGTGAACTAGGTCATCTTCTATTTCTTTATTTTACTTTTATTATTTAAGTGTTAGAAAACCTTGTATGACTTTCATTAATGATAACAAAATATCTATTGATTTTTTAAAAAATTATTTGTTTAATTAATTTATTTTTGGCTGCATTGGGTCTTCATTTTTGCGCACAGGCTTTCTCTAGTTGCAGTGAGCGGGGCTTCTCTTCGTTGCAGTGTGCGGGCTTCTCATTGTTGTGGCTTCTCGTTGCAGGGCATGGGCTCTAGGCACATGGGCTTCAGTAGTTCTGGCACGCAGGCTCAGTAGTTGTGGTGCATGGGCTTAGTTGCTCCGTGGCATGTGGGATCTTCTCCGACCAGGGCTCGAACCCGTGTCCCCTGCATTGGCAGGCAGATTCTTAACCACTACGCCACCAGGGAAGCCCCTATCTATTGACTTTTAAAAAGTGTTTTATATAGACATTTATAGCATCTGTCTTACAATATTGTTCAGATACCCAGAACAGTGTTCTCTAGGAAGATAGGGGACATCTTTCTTGCTTTTCTGATTTTAAAAGGAATCTTTGTGAATTTTTACTAATCAAAATGATGATTGATGTAGGTTTTGTAAGCTGTGCTTTTGAAGATAAGAAAGATTTCTTCTAATCAAGAGATTTCTTCTTTGAAAATTTGCTAGAATGAACTTGTTAAAATAAAAAGATGATTTTTCAAAGTCTTCTTTGAATTTGTTACAACTTTTTACTGTAGTTCTATCATTTAAATTTTGTTCTCAATTTGGATTTTCTGCTTTGCTTTAAGTGGGGATCCATTTACAATTTATGATACATTTTAATGCAATTTATAATACTCTGTTCTACAGCCAGCACACTGCTATTCAAGGAAGATGAGGTGGTGTTGGGGCAGAGGTATAACTACACGATGCACATTTTTTCTTGACTTAACTATGTTCAGTTTTAATATTGAGATAAATAACCAGTAGATGGTTTTACTTCTTAGATTTAGCTTAGCAGGCAATCACAATTGACTGTCTTTTCCATTCACAGTTTTATGTAGAATTGGCTTTTGGGTTTTTGGCAAAGTGGTATAGACATGTATGGAAAACTTGACCTTAGTAACAAGTCAGGGCTGTCTTCATTTACTAATCATTCATTACTTAATTTATATACTTTCATATAACTTTCATTGTTACACAAATAATTAGAGGTGACTTACCTCTAAGATAATTACCCAAATGACCAAGATAAATAAGGAGAAAAGACTCCTGCTATGAAAGAAAGCAAATATGATTATAAAATCAAGTTCACAGCCAATAAACCTAAATTTTCCAGCCACTGAGGCCTACATTGCTGGTCTAGCTGAACTTCAAATTAGATGCAAACTTCCTGGCACCAACTTGAAAAGAAAATACATAATTAGCTGTTTAGTTTTTACTACTTTCAGGGGAAGCAAAGCCTTTCCTAGTACTAAATTCTAAAGCTGCGGGCAAAGAGGAAACCATAGAAAATAAAGTGGTGGTTCTTACTTTAAGGGGGTGAATCCCTCTGAATACCTTTTGAAAAATGTTTTTCTTTAGAAAAGTTAAAGAAACTTTAACTTTCAGATATCTGTATTGTAAATGATAAATTTGCATTTACAGCTATCTGTGTTGTAAATGATAAATCTTCCTTGAGGCTGAACTAGGTCATCTTCTTAATAATAAGGTCATCACTTAATAATAAATTAAGTGAGCTAGGGCAGTGCTTCTCAAACTACAATCTATAAGTACATTCTCTGAGTTCTGTGAAAGTTTTAAAAATTGTGTGGGATTTTTTGAGTCTAAAATTAATATTATACATATTTAAGATGATGCAGATGATTAAGAAATAATTCGAAGGCTTTATTTGCATTTGTGTTGATGTTATATCTTTGCTAAGGGAAAGTACAAATTGCATCATAGTTTAGGGCACAAATGAAGGTTTAACAGTCGTTCACACAGAGAAAAGTGATGGGAGCGTTTAGCTACTATGTGGCAGATAATACATACCATAAGTGTGAGAAACTTATAGTAAACTGTGCCATTTATATTAGCTGATATCATACTATTTTTTACCGTATATATTGTTTAGGTCCTGAGTTTGTATATATTAGCTTGAAAAAAGTTCATTAACAATAAATACAGTAAATAATCAGAAAATAAATGTTTATAAATGGCTTTAAGTTTTTTCTATTATTGTATTTTGGGATGCATTGTTAAATTATTGGCCCAACAGAAACATGAATCAGGGGCTATAAATCACTATCAAAGAAAAATAACAAAGATATAATAACACTGACTGAAATGATGTTTCATTGTGATCAAAATCAAAAGAAGAATCAAATCCAAAAGTGAAATGTAATTATACAAAAACGTATACATGTTTTCACTGTTAAATGTAATATTTGCAATATTGATTCTGCAAAACACCATTTACATTAAATTAGTTTTCATTTAAATTTTATTGATTTTTACATTTGTTTGTATGGATAAGAGTATGATAACAGAAACTCTTGTTATAATAAGTTAATGTTCAGAGATTATCTGTGCATAGTTTAACACTGAAGTCTGTGTGAAAGTTTTCCTTTTTAAAGATTAGTATTTTACTCAGGTTTGAGAAACACTGAATTAGGGGTTTAGTCCTAAATGGTTTCCTGCCCGTAGGGATTTAACAGACCATGCTTTCTTGCACATTTGAAGTTTGCTAAAGTAAAAGTAATAATGCTTACTCAGTTGCTGGGTCTGCTAGAATGAGGGGATTCCTTATGTGATTGGCATACCGAGACTGGTGCTCGAAACAAATGTTTATCAACAGAGAAAGTCTTGAAACCCTATCTGGTTCCGTATTTATGTTATGAGATTTATGTTATTTATGTATTTATGTTATGAGACATATGGGTTTACTCTGACCCTTCAGACCAATGAACTCTTAGCTATTTTTACTGATTTGATAGAGAACCAAGAAATAGTTTATACTTAGACAAAATGACTAATTTTAGGAGGAAATTGTATCCACTGGAGAAATCTTATCCTTCTTGGAGGTCATCTGAGCAAATCTATGTAGTTGGTCTGAGAACTAGATTCCTCAGGCATCTGCCTCTCTCCTTTGCTCACCTCCTTAACAGTTTACATCTCTCTCACCACCACCCTTTTTTTTTTTTTTTTTTTTTTTTTTTTTGCGGTACGCGGGCGTCTCACTGTTGTGGCCTCTCCCGTTGCGGAATACAGGCTCTGGACGCGCAGGCTCAGCGGCCATGGCTCACGGGCCTAGCTGCTCCGCGGCATCTTCCCAGACCAGGGCACGAACCCGTGTCCCCTGCATCGGCAGACGGAGTCTCAACCACTGCACCACCAGGGAAGCCCTCACTACCACCACCCTTTTTATCTTGTTTTGTATTGGACGGGGCTTGGGGTAGTAATTTTGACCTTTGGATTTCATCCTACATATGATGCTGGGCACCTAGAAAGGTGGGTGGAACCATTCTTTACATTACTACCTTAAGGAACTTGATCCTGAGGCCATTTCTACCTATAAAAGAAGAATCTGAGTCCCTGTGGTAAGACTGGTGTCCCTCATGGGACCTTTTCTAAATCTAAGGGAAGTCCTGAGCCCTGTGTCCTTTTGTGGAAGCCCAAGGTTGATATCAGTGTGAATTTCTTCATTCAGCAGATGTCGCTGCAGCTAGTATATCCATAAACTTGTTTGAGTCTCATTTATTTATTTATTTTCATTTTTTCAGGTGTAGAAGGACATTTATGTGCTTTTCTGTGTTCCAGGAAGCAATTTTAGGCCAAAACTACTGTGGAGAGGATAATCACAGTGGTGTTTCAATCACAATTAGTTCCAATTTTCCCTCTCTAGATAGGTTTGTCTGTTTTAGCACCTTGTCAATTTTTTCTTCCCCAGAACACATTGTCTTTTAAAATGAATGCTGCTCAGGATAAATATACGACACACTCAACGGGGAATTTTGGTTTTGTATTTGAAAAAAATAAATCAGGAGACAACTGTTCAGATTCAAAGATGTGTTTAGTGAAGGTCAAGAGGTGAGTATACTCGAGATACCCAAACTAGTTCTGTGTGCTTGTGAGTGCAAGATTAAGTCGCTTTCATCCAGCTGCAGACAGAATCTGTTGTGAGGTCTTGGAAATCACTGAAATGGCTAATCACTATTGAAATAACATTTTGGTAAAAGATGGTAAGAGCATTCATAGTTATCAGAGATAGCCATATAAGTTAGTGGTTTAGAATGAATTTCTCTTTTGTCTTCTGAAGTATTTCTATTAATATTAGTGATAAAAAGGTTTGCAATCAGATTGTTGTGTTCCGTGTTCCATAATAATATGTGGTATGACATTAATTGGATTAACTTTACTCTGTAGTATCATGTTTATAAAATATTTAAGATTTTGTTGAAAAGTTTATAAAAAGCAAAAAACACAGTAGGATTATGGAGTTTACTTACATGTGTAAATATAAGTGGAGATAATTCACAAATGTATTTATAGCTACGATCTTTCCTCTAAGATACAGAATCATATATCCAATTTCCTACTTGACATCTTCTCTTGTATGTTTCAACAAAATTAATGCTCCTTCTTCCTTAGATGATATTTATTGTTCTTTTTGGCAGCCTTTCTTATATTTGGTGAATTTCTTGCCTTATGAGTTGTCATGGCTTCAGAAAGAAGTCCAACACCTTTAAGCCATCCTTATAGCTAGGGTATTGATAGGTGACCAAATCTCCACCATTCAGACCACCTAAAGGAGGTTTGATTAGGAAGCTATTGGCTTCAGAAAGAGGAGGAACCATGAGGTTTTCTTCTGCAGAGAGCAGAAGCATAGACATCCATGGCCAGCAATGTATAGGACACAGCCTGGGTGTTGGGAGGAGTGTTGTTTGCAGTGAACCATGGGTCTCCATTAAAGAGGTCCTGGGGTATATTTCGGTCATTGTCTGGGCTTTCTAATGTTCTTTAATGGGTTTCTTTTTTGCTGAAAATGATACAGTAGCTTCTGTTGTTTACAATAAAAATCTTGAACTGAAGTTTCCCCCCAAAATGATCTCTGTCTAGTGTGCCAAGGCTCAGGAAATTGCACTACTGTTTATTTGGGTATTTGAGCAAGAAACATAGTTGTACATTATGGACCCCTGTCTCTTCTTCACTTCTGTTTCTCATGCAACACCAATTCTTGTTGATTTTTACCTCTTATATAGGTTTTGGATGGTTGCTTCACATTATGTTCACCATCTACTATCATAATTAAATACAGGGTTCTCTTTGGGGATGCTGTAACTATTTCCTAACTGGTCTCTACACTATAGCCAGAGTGATTTTCCAAAATGTAAATCTGATTTAGGACAGCAACCTCTGCTTGCCCCAGCTTAACTCTTCTCTATGTCTTTCTGTAACAGTTAAGATAAAGGTGAAAGTCCTCATTTTGTTTATAAGGCCTTCTTGGGCTGTTCACTTCCTTCAACTCCATCTTCATCTCCCCCATTTTCTCCTACCCAGCCAAACTTTCAGTCTCTCTTATTCATTATACTCTGCCGTGCTCCAGGTCCTTCAGCAAGCTGTTTCTACTGTCCTAAATGATCTTCCTTCTTCTCTTCAGCTATAACTCTCATGCTTCAGATCATAGATCTTTCTTCATATCACATCCTTTCCTTTTTATGAGATAAAGGATCTCATTATACAATCTCACAGCCAACCTCTTTTTTAAGGAGGCAGAGATTTGTTTTGACATATATTTTTTGACCCTTTGATTATTTTTGTGATACTTCATCCATGTAGACAAGCCCCATGAAGGAAAAGTACTGAAATGCTATTTGTTAGAGCATTTTAAATACATTTCACTAGGTTTCCCAAGCAATTAAAAAAATTTAAATTATGTGTTACCTTTGTAAACTGAACTTCTTCTTATCCTCTTTGATAGGCAGTATAATATAGAGGCTAAAGAAGATGGTTTTAGTGTTAGATTTGGATTGAGTTCTGAGCAAGTTAAGTTACTTTTCTAAACCCCACATTCTTCTGTATAATATTAAGCACTTTACATATTCAATATCTTTCTCACTGGAATGTTGGATGATTTAAATAAGATATTTTTACTGTTTTAAATAGTTCCATTAATATAATCCAGTTAGCCTCCATCATCATGTGCTATGTGTAGCACATCATCTGCTGTGTGTAGATCACTGTGCAGAATCAGAGGCAGTAGAAGTTTAACTTTAAGAAGTTTACTACTGTGTTTGGAAAATTCTATATATTATAAACTCCAAGGTAGGAAATGTAAAATTTGTTAATTACTTACAAAGTTATATGTTCAATCATAGGAATTCCTAGAGAAGGTAGGAATTAGGCTCCACAGGGGAGAAAAAGAGATCACAAGCCTTCTAAGCAAAAAGGAGGGGTAAAACAAGGCAAAAAAAAGCATGTTGTATCATTATGAATTGTGAACTATGAGTTCATGCTGGTGATTCATGGCAGAGGAGCAACACAAGGTTTATATGGACCATACTTGTGAGGATTCTGAGTACCAGATGAAGTGTATGGTATTATCTGTGTCTGTGCGTACACTTGGTTACATCTATTGGATGTGTAACACCACGATTGGAGTGTCACTGCCAGTTCATGGTACTTGCAGAGTTTAGTCACTACTTGTAGGACCATTTAAAAGTAATTACTTTGTGCTTCCCTGGTGGTGCAGTGGTTGAGAGTCTGCCTGCCGACGCAGGGGACATGGGTTCGTGCCCCTGTCCTGGAAGATCCCACATGCCGTGGAGCGACTGGGCCTGTGAGCCATGGCCGCTGAGCCTGCGCATCCGGAGCCTGTGCTCTGCAATGGGAGAGGCCACAACGGTGAGAGGCCTGCGTACGGCAAAAAAATAAAACAGTAATTCTTTTTGTTTTTTTTAAGTTATGTAAACAGTTCTTAGGGAGATATTTGGTATTTTTATAGTTAGAAGGAAAAAATCTTGGAGACCTATCCCTGCTTCTGGTTATCCTCAAGGGAGAAAAACTTGACCCTCTTCTGTGTGCCTAAGGTGTTTCCACTTATCTTATGAATATTACTGAAATCCTGAAAGTACATCTCAATAGTAGATTAAGTCAAAATTTTGAAGTTATTGAAATTTCCCTCTTCCCTTCTCCACATTCTCCTTTTGCTGGGGGTGGGGTGGGGTGGGGATGGTGGTTTGGGAAACACCTGTGCTTGATTGTTGGTCAGAGTTCCCACTGTTACTTGTTTTGGCTGAATCTATTTTTTATTTTAGCTTCTACAGTACATCCCAGAGGGAAGCTTTAAAAAGTTAGCATGGGAACTGAAGCGCTACAATTTCTCAAAGTTTGTGTTCACTCATTGAGCCTTCAGTTAGCATTTATGAAAAGAAAATACAGTCCTTATTTGCTCTTAGGGCAACAAGAGCACTGTTGGGGTGGAGGTCACTTGTTCACTTGCATCATGCAATTTTTCTGGTTATGTTTAAAAGGAATGTTTTGTTGGAAGAATATCCTTGGGTGATTATATTTGCTAAGAGGAAGTTGAATTAATCGTATTTCAGCAGTCAGAGAAGTATTTGCCTGTTCTTCCTTTCCTCACCATTGACCAATACGGCAGTTTACAATTGACCAGGTGTGTTTTGGTGGTTTTTTTTCCTTTTTTTTTCCTTTTAATAACAGGTGGATTGGTAGCATTGGAGATGGAATAGCTTATCCTAGAGAACAGTATTATGCTTTGTTCTAGTATTGGGAATGACTAATTCCACTAGAGCTATCTTAAATTAATGTAGGCTCAGGAGACTTCAAAAGGGCCTTGTAGTTTTAAAAATTTTTATATCACATCCTTGAATTATAGAAGAGTAATCGTCTTGTGACCAAAAGCAACAATCTCTGCATTTGAGGTGATGATATCATTCTCTTTTGCTTTTTTGTTTCCTGGAACTTCAGTTTCTTTTATCATATTTGGATGGTTTATGAAGTGACTTGGGAAGACAGAAAATAAATGTAACCCCAGTTTGTTCTACCACTGTGTTCGTGCCTCTTTTCTCTTGTCTTTCCAAATTTTACATTTAAAGTGTAAGCACTTCTTTTTTCTCACCTCACTTGGACTCTTTTCTTTATTTCTCTATATTTGATTTCTCACTTTTCTCTCATGTTCTGTGTTCTCATTCCCTTTTGCTTTTTTTTAACACTTTGTCTTATGCCATCTAAGGCAGGCACTGTTTTCAAAAACAAGCAGACAGATTTTTGGTTTAAATAATACATTGTAAGTAAAAAAGTAAAAATATGTTTTTACTTTGATAGTTCCTATTTCTGTAATCCCCATAACAATCCTCTAAAACGGTATTTTTATTATATCTATGACACTTATCTTTTCTGGGACTGATTTTCATCAGTAAAATGGTAGAGGAGAGGTGGATGGCTGGGGTGAGTGGTTGTCAGAGCCAGGCTACAGAATCAGGTCTCTGACTTCAGAGCCTGAATTCTTAACCTTTTCATAGATGGGAATATGACTTCCTTTGGGTGAGAGTGGAATGAATGTTATTCCTTCCTTTCAAATCTTTTATAAAGTGTCTTCTATTGTAATTTGGAACTTTAGGGTTTACTAAAAGAAGCAACTTCCTTGGTTGCCAGTTGAATTCTTGTAGCCTGATTATCCTCGAACCTGAGAACTCAGCTGAGAAATTTTTGCTCAAGCTGAGTTGTTCTCTGATTGATCATTGCTTGCCATTTCCTTATTCAGTAGTTGTTGACTCTTGTTACTAATTTTAAGTCAAAAAAAGTCTTATTCTTCTGTTATATGGTATATTAACATTTTAAAATAGATTTTTGGTACCCTTAGACATACTGTGACTGCTGAGTAGGGTATTTTGTTTTTGGGAATATCCGTTTATATGGAAATAAGTAAATACTGTACGCTCATTCTGGGCTGACCTTAAGTTCTGGTCTTTCATTATTAACAGAATTAAGCTATATCCAGACAACAGGCTGGAATTGTTAATGTGATATTTAGTCTTTAGGCAGTTTCCAGAGACCGCAGGCTATACTATCTTCTCATACCTTTCAGTTTTCTTTTCAGTCTTGGTTCCTTTGAAAAGGCAAGTGATGATTACAAAATTGGTTATGGAATAAAGACTCTCTTGCCTTTTGGGGTAATGCAACTCTGATTATTCTCTCTGAAGTTGCTTTTCATTTTAGCAACTGCTTCTCAAAACATTTCAGTACCACATAACACAAAAGCTACACAGTTTGGAGAGCCATGGTCGGGGGGGAGTGCCAAGATTTCAGAAATCAGAGAAATCTTAGAACAAAGATCTTAAACTTAGATTTATGAGTTTTATAGCTGTTGGTAACGTTATGTGTATGTGTGTTTCCAGTGTGTATTTATATCCGATTTTAAAGATAAAAAGTGAAAAGGGTAGAGTTAGAAAGAAATAGGCAAGAAGGAGATGGGAAGGAGGGTTGATTCACATGGGTTGAAAGGAGTTAGGGAAGGGAAGGGTTGAGAAAGGTTTGAGTGCCTCTGTATTGGAAGTTTTAAAGTTTACTATTCTTCAACATTGTTATCTCATTTTTCAACTTTGAAAATGTTCTTTTCATACATTTTCCAGTTTTATTCTCTGTATTATTTGATAAAGGAATGAATATGACAAAGGAACACATATTAAGGACCCCCCTAATCAGTGTGTTTTAGCACATCATACAGACAGTCTCATTTAGTCCTGACAGCAGACCTAAGGCGTTTAGGCATTCCAAGATAAAGAAACCAAGACAGAGAAAGGTTTAATTATTTGCCCAAGCTAGAGAGTTGAACAGATGGTTAAGGAGTAGGGAAAACTGGAGTCCTAAAAGATCCTGATGAGAAAAGCACACAAGTTATAAAATTAGCGTCTCTTTAAGAGGGGGTGGGTGATTATTAATAATAGGTCTTTTTGATAATAGGTTGCACAGATTTTCTGTGTCATACAGGTGAAAATGAAAATTCAGGTAGCCAAAGTAAGGGCCAATTAGGTTCATGTTTTTGCTTTCTAAGATGTTGTAGGGGAAGGAGATTAAACTGTAGCACAATGTTTGGCCCAGTTCCTAGACCTTTTTTTTTTTTTTTTAATATAAATTTATTTATTTATGGCTGTGTTGGGTCTTCATTGCTATACACAGGCTTTCTCCAGCTGCGGCGAGCAGGGGCTACTCTTCGTTGCGGTGTGTGGGCTTCTTATTGTGGTGGCTTCTCTCTTGAGAGCACGGGCTTCAGTAGTTGTGGCATGCGGGCTCAGTAGTTGTGGCTCACAGGCTCTAGATTGCAGCCTCAATAGTTGTGGCACATGGACTTAGTTGCTCCATGGCATATGGGATCTTCCTGAATCAGGGCTCAAACCCATGTCCCCCGCATTGGCAGGCAGATTCTTAACCACTGTGCCACCAGGGAAGTCCCTCGTTCCTGGATCTTAATGTGTAGCAGGTAAACTTCCTGAGGTGACTAGTTTCCCAAGAAGGAGAAATGTTGTGCTATTTTACCTGAAACCTTCTTCTTACAGTTCTGTGTTTTCTGAAAGTTTCAGATGCTGTTCTTGAAAATAAAATTTTATTTTCAAATGTAAGTTGGCTACCTAGAACAAATACAAAGCCCTTACTCAGGGATTAAGAGAAATTTTAGTCCTGCAGAATGTTGATGAAAAAGTTTTATGTTTTGTCAAGGCAATTGGAGGGACATTTTCGGGAGAGTAAAGTTGTTGGAATAGAATCCTGTGAAGTTGCAAGTTCTGTCCTTTTGTGTTGGAGTTTGGGAGACGAATTTACTTTTTCTAAATATGTGCCTCATTCTGTCCTTTAGAAACAAACTTAATAATGTAGGGGGTGAATCTAGTAGAAGGCATTATCTTAAGAAATAATGGAAGGTAAATGTTTGAAGAAAATAATAATAGACCATGAAAAAAGTGAGGGCACCTATGTCAACCTTACCAAAATAATGGAATCTCTGGGGGAAACTGTCAACATTGAGAACATTGTTTTTCTCTCTCTCTCTTTTTTAGAACATTGTTTAGAGTTATTTGATTCAATGATTTTTTTTCTTTTTTGTTTTATCTTTGAAAAAACAACACTGCTACAATTTTTGAAATTCTTCATTTTTGCTGACCTTTATCGGAGTTCACCAAGAGTTTATATGTGCAGAATTCCTCTGTTAGGTGCTAGGAGGAAAAAGAGGTTTCTGATCTTGAAAAGATTGCACTGGGGCTGGGGGGATGCACCAACCAATATGGTATATTTGGTACATAAGAGAGCATTATAGAAATGCTACAGACATGCAGAGCAGGAAACCTGAATAGATGGTTGTCAAATGTTGTCGTAAAAGCCTTCCACTCCATGCTGAAGGCTCCCGATGTTGTTCTAGATTTTTGAATGAACAAGATAGATGAAGTACAACTTTTTTGTGGAGTTTTTCAATCAGGTAAACAAATTAATTAGATTCGGTAAATGGCAAGTGCTATGAAGGCAATAACAAAGAATGGCATGTTAGAAAGAATCTTGGAAGGAACTACTTAACAGACCAAGGAATGCTTCACAAACATACGGTATTTGAGATGAGACCTGAATGATAAAAATAAGCCAGCTGAGGAGAGAGTATTCCAAGCGGAGGAAAATCCAGTGTAGAAACACTGACACAGACATAAGCTTGGATCTTTAAAAGGCAGAAAGAAGTCCACTGTTTCTGGAGCATGTTGAGTAAAAGCAGAAAGGGGTAGGAGACAATGTGAGAGAGGAAGGCAGGGGCAAGATTATACTGAAACTGAGAGGTTAAAAAGTTTGGATTTAATTCTCACTGCAGTGTGGAGATGAGAAAAGATTTTATGTTTTGAAAAAATCTGGCTGCCTGTAGAAAACTACTGTAGGACTTCTAGTGTGGAATTCATGAAACCTGTTAGGAGCCTCTTCTAGTTGTCCTCCTGAGAGGTGAGAGGGACTTGATAAACTAGTGAGGATGAAGAAAAGTTGGATGGATTGAGGAGACAGTTCAGAGGCAATAGGAATTGCCAGGGGATTACAAGAGGAAAGTGAAGGAAAGGGAAAAATCAAACTGATTTCTAGGTTCTTAGCTTTATTTACTTGGTATATCATGTTGCCGCCTAATCAGATGAAGCAAAATTGGGGGGAGGAGAAAAAAGTTGATGAAAGGAAATGAGAAGATGAAAAATATTGTGAAAAATAAGACATTGCCTTCAGTTTAGTAACGGCCACGTAAATGCTTAGAAATATTAATTTTACAATAAAGAAAAAAATCATCCCAGATGGACTGGGACCCAAATTGCTATTTCAGTTGTCACTAGTCCCTCTATCCAGCAGTCCTGATTATGGCATCTTAAGCTGGCTGGGCATGAAATTATATTAGTGTTCAGTGTCTTTAGTTTTTTCACATCAACAGTTTGTGGCATGTTCTTTGTTTCTGCTGGGAAAATCTCACTCAGGGCCAAGAACTAACTGTTTTGCACAGTGTGCTGGTGTTTTGGTAGCTTTTGGTAGCTATTCAACATGGTCTTCAGAACACACAAAAATGCTTTTCTTATTAAGGTAGAATATTACTTAGCCTTTGGACTTGGACTGGAACTATACCATTGGCTTTCCTGGGTCTGTACTTCTCAGCCTCTGTAATCACATAAGCCAGTTCCATCCAATAAACCTCTTTCTTTCTTTGTGTGTGTGTGTGTGTGTGTGTGTGTATTTGTTTGTTCTCTGATGTACCTTGATCAATACACCCTTTATATTAATACTGGTGTAAAACTATTCAGTTTTTTTGATTTTTATTCTCCAGACATCCAACATCCCAGTAAAGACTTTTGTTTTATAGAGATCTTTAAACCATGCAGTGACTGAATGAGGAAGTAGATTCAGTATGAATAAGTGCACTGATAATGTTCTCATTATAGCATGAAGTTAAAGAGAATTGTGCATATTAAAATATAGTGATTCTTCATATGTAGTCCAGGGACCACTGTGGGTCCCCAAGACCATTTCAGAGGAGCTGTGAGGTCAAAACTACTGTGAAAATAACACTAAGATACTCCTTTTCCTTTTTTCCCTTTCATTTTCTCATGAGTGTATGGTAGAATTTCTCAGAGGCTACATGATGTGTAATATTACAACAGATTGAATGAAGAAGTAAAAAATGAGAATCTAGGTATCTTCTATTAAGTGATATATTAAAGATATTTGCAAAAATATGCCTCCATACTATATTTTTTGGGAAAATGTAGTAATTTTTCATAAAAATATTTTATTTGGGTTACATAGAAGGGCTTTATTACTGTTAATATTAACTTAATTAACAAATGTTTTTGAAATATCTTAGTTTTAATTCCTCATATGGTCAGTATTGATAGACAAGAACTCACAGGAACAAAAGCTTTTTGATAATCTCAATATTTTTTAAGAGTGGAAAAGGGGTCTCCTACAACTAAAATGTTTGAGAACCACTGCTCTAATAGGTTTTGTATATATACGAGTGGCTCTGACAAAAACGTTAAGTGCATGCGTACTTCCAAACATTATACTCTTTGATCAAATGATTCTGTTTGGAAGCAGCATAAGTCAGTTCCAGTTGTTTGCTTTATTTTTGTTGTTGTTTTGACATTTTCAGATAATTTATCTCAAGTAGAGTTGATACTGCCTCAACAGTTATATGCTGTTATATTCTAAGAGCTAGTCTGTTTGTCTCCTTCTCACTCATTCAGTCATTCAATTAACCAAAGAAGTTCTCAGTGAACCTCTACTATATGCAAAGTTGTTGTTTAATGCAGTGTCAGTTCATTGCTAAGCTGCTCTAAATCTACCCTGCAGTACCTGCTGTATGAGAGTGGAGCTTGACCCTTTAAGCATTTCTCCTTTGTAACTAGCACAATGTTAAGCTTTGTCAGAGGGTGCTGAGGGGGCGTTTTAGCGGGAAGGAGCTTTTCCTCTTTTTAAAAAAAATTTTTTTGGCTGCATTGGGTCTTCGTTGCAGCACGCAGGGTCTTTTGTTGTGGCATGCCGGCTTTCCGTTGCGGTTCACGGGCTTCTCTCTAGCAGTGGTGTGTGGGTTTTCTCTCTCTAGTTGTGGCACGTGGGCTCTGTAGTTTGCAGAATGCGGGCTCTCTAGTTGAGGCGTGCAAGCTCAGCAGCTGTGTCACATGGGTTACCCCACGGCATGTGGGACCTTAGCTTTCCGCCCAGGGATGGCCCCCGCGTCCCCTGCATTGGAAGGTGGATTCTTTACCACTGGACCGCCAGGGAAGTCCCTGGAGCTTTTACTCTTGACTGAACTTTGTATTTTAGTTTCTTCTTGCTGATCCTGCGTATGTCCCCATTGCATGCAGTGCCTCGTGAGCTTGCAGCCCCAGCCCTGGCCTGGTGACTACCTTGCCCTCTCCTCCCAGCATTCACATAGCTCACTCCAAACCCTGCTATATGTGAGCGTTTCCTGCTTACCCCGCAGGTGTGGACCAGCTCTAGACTGAGTGACCCAGCAAAGGTCTTCACCACCCAGTGGGCTGCAACCACACCTTCTAAGGGGATCTGATTCTAGGCAGCCTCACTCCCTTTTCTACATTTTTTTTTTTCTGCCTTGGGTATTGTGCTTACCTTTAGAGTTCTCTTTATACTTTTAAAGTCTCTACCCTCTTGTAGTTAATAATTCTTTATATTATACTTTTACTGTTACATTTACTGTGTGACTTCTGTCTTCTGATTGGACTCTGAATGAATCACGTGCTTTCTTTTTTAAAAAAATTTATTTATTTTATTTTTGGCTGTGTTGTGCCTTCGTTTCTGTGTGAGGGCTTTCTCTAGTTGCGGGGAGCGGGGGCCACTCTTCATCGCGGTGCGCGGGCCTCTCACTGTCGCGGCCTCTCTTGTTGCGGAGCACAGGCTCCAGACGCGCAGGCTCAGTAGCTGTGGCTCACGGGGCTAGTTGCTCCGCAGCATGTGGGATCTTCCCAGACCAGGGCTAGAACCCGTGTCCCCTGCATTAGCAGGCAGACTCCCAACCACTGCGCCGCCAGGGAAGCCGAATCACGTGCTTTCTAAGAGAACATTATTACTCTTCTGTGGGAGATAAATGTTCCTATGTAAATTATTTAAAATTTGTATAAGAACATTGTATTGTATAATGAAGGGATAGAACCAGAAAGGCAGAAAGTGTGTATTGAAGGCAGGGAAAGGTCAAGGTGGGCTGGGGCTGAAGAAGAACAGTGAGTAAGAATTGGCTAGGGGCTGAGATGAGGGGAGGATTTCTTATAAAAGCATGAGCCTGTTCTGGAGGAGAAAACTGGCATGATATGTGGAGAAAATAGTGAGCGTTCTGTCAGTTTGGGGAAGCTGGTTTGTGAAGAGAAGTAGTGGGAGGTAATGTGGAAAAAGTACTTTGGGGCAAGATCATGGAGTGTGGTCAGTACTAAGCAGAGAAGTAGAAATTTCTCTGTGCTTACTTTATAGGGAAAATTCAATGGACATTGAATAGAACTGATTTAATAAAAATATTGTTAATGTACAATAAAGGAGTTTTAGGGAGAAGTATGGAAACCTATTTATCATTCATTATTTTCTTAGCAATTAATCCTATTGTCTGTGTTACTATGTTTTTCCTCGAAGTATAGCTTAAAGATAAAGTTTTCATTAATACAGAAAATCCATTGGGCATTATTTATCTAGATATTAGACTGTGGTGTTTATGAATATGGGACTTGTTTTCTTTGTGTCTTCTTTTAAATAAAAACTGCTACTTAGTCTAAGTACTTGCAGCCTCTCTCTTTTTTAATGAACTGAAAGAAATGAGAAGTTCCTGGTTTTTGTATTGTGTGTTTTTGAAAGCCAGTTGCTGTTAATCTGTAGGATTCAACTAGGATTTATTTTTAAAAGGCAAAAAAAAAAAAAAAAAACCAACCCTGTGTTTATTTCCTAAGTATTTATCATTATTCATTTGATGTTCCTGATGTAAGATAGCATTCATGTAGTCTTTTTTTTTTTGAGTGTACGAATCTAATGCATGTTCATTGTAGAACATTCAGTGAATATATGTGAACAAAAATAAGAAAACAGAAGACAAAGTACAGCTTCCCCCCGATAGTGCAGTTAACGTTTTGCTATGTATTTTTTGTTCTTTTCCAGTCATATGCATATTTATGTGTACATATGTGAATACACCCACACACTTACACATGCATTTATTTAGTATAAATATATATTTTCATAAATGAGTATAATATCTTATAACCTGCATATTTTACTTAACATATTATATCTTCCATTAAATGGTTTTAATAATATCATTTTTAATGACTTCATAATTATTCATTAAACTATTTTATCATAATTTTACAAAGTGCCTATTATTGGACATTTTTAAATACTTTTGCTTTTCTTTATTTTAAACAGTGTAATGATGAGATAGACATCTTTTTAAGGCTATATCTTTGTACCTATACATGATTATTTTGCTAGTGTACATTCTTAGATTTGGAATTGCCAGACCAGAGGGCATATATCTTTTTATAAAGGTTTTTGATTCTCATTGGCAAATAACTTTACAGGAAGGTTACACTTTAAAAAAAATTATAACCATTTACATTTTTCTCCTCTGTCTTAAATGATATATTTGAGAACTCTATTGCTCAAGAGACTGTAAGGAATATTTGTAAGGCCACACTAAAGAAGTTACATTGATTAAAATTAGTACATTATATGTGTGTGCACACAAATGTTTCATTATTAAGCCTTGAGATAGCTAAATTACAACTGAATAGAACTAAACTCATCAGAAATCTAAGGGATTAGTTAGCTGATAACAAAGCAATAGTAAATAAGCTTAAATTATAACATAAAGAATGAAGGAAGTACGTATTACACACTTTCTTGACTCTTCTGGTTGGTAGCCAGTTATTCTGGGAGTCTGTGGAAGTAATTTTTAGAAGTTGATAAGAATAGCATAGTGTTCTCTATGTTTGGGATGATGGAAGGGAACCTTGTGTCAAACAGGCAGCTACCTCCATGGTGCCTAGGGGGTAAATTGCCACTATTTGAAGTCAGATGGCAGAAGGATTTAGATGGCTTTTTGATGCTAGTGCTTCTTCCTTTCTGGAACTGTGAAATAAATACATATTATTCCATAGCACTCAGAAAATGTAGCAATAGTCAGGCTGCATTGAAAGAAGCCCATTTAGCAGAAACAGTCTATAGAAATAAAATATCAGCACTTCTAAAAATTTATTTAACTTGCACCAGATGCCCTTGAAATGCTGAAATAGTTTGGGCAAGGTTTTATTTTGTGGCTTTTGTCTTTCTAATGATCAAATTGATAATTCCTACAAATTAATTTATTTTGCTGATCCCATTTTCTTAATAAGAAAACTATTGTAGCTTAAAAGTGCAACTGGCTGAAAATTGCTAAATGGTCTTAATGGTAAATATCATACTGTATAATTAAAATATGAGACAAAACATTTTATTTCAAAGTTTATTTTACAATGGAAGAAAATAACTATTTGAAAACCTGTAAATCATTTAGAGAGCACTACTTTAAAATTGACAATCAGAAGCCATAATTGATGCAGACTTATAAAAATAATTAAGACCCACTACTACCATAATATGTCACTGAAGAAAGTTGTAATAGCTGTGGAGAAATAGGTCACTAGGTTTGTGAAGAAGCTGAGGCCCAATAACACGAAGTAACTTATCCAGGATCTCGGGGCTGGTCCTACTTAAAAGCCATAACCATAATTGATCTGTTCTGCTGTGGTAAATATGAAAGACATCTCTACAATTCAGCCATGGACTTCAGAATGTGAGTATAACCAAGAATAGAAACATCCTGCTTCTATAAATTGTGCTGGGATCCAGGATATCCTATTTAAAAGAGAAAGACATAATTTCTTCAAAATATACATGGCCGTTTTATTCTGTTAATGTGCGATCTGCGAGAATCAGGGGAGAACAAAGGGGAAAAGAAAAGAATTCCAGGTTACAAGAGAAGATGAGAACTGGGAAAAATGAAGTGAAAGTCATGTCAATTACTATCACTATAGTAAGTTTATTCTGTACTTGGCTTGGTAACTGACAGTGTTGTCACATGAAATCTTCACAAAAGTTCTGAACCGTAAAGTACCACTGATCAGGAATTAGTAAAATTTGAAATTTCGGTTTCCTACGTAGTTGAAGCCCTCTTATCTGCTGTGATTTGAACTTGTTGTTGGGGGTTAATTGAACTAGTTAGATGGGTAGTCAATGAGTGTTTAGTGTGTCATGGCAACAGTTACTGTGTTTTAAGGAGGAGACACAGAGGGTTGATTAAAATTCTTCAAGTTCGGGCTTCCCTGGTGGCGCAGTGGTTGGGAGTCCGCCTGCTGATGCGGGGGACACGGGTTCGTGCCCCGGTCCGGGAAGATCCCACATGCTGTGGATCGACTGGGCCCGTGAGCCATGGCTGCTGAGCCTGCGCGTCCGGAGCCTGTGCTCCGCAACGGGAGAGGCCACAACAGTGAGAGGCCCACGTACCGCAAAAAAAGAAAAAAAAAAAAATTCTTCAAGTTCATCAGTAAGAGAGGTCCAAGTGTAACACTTGGTTCTGTAACACTGGGTTCTGTAACACTACATCTAATACATTTTGGTTAAAATTACACCCTGGGGAAAGATATTTTACAATAAAGTTTGTGTTCTACCTTAAGTGTGATAAATGGGTGTCATTACTTAAAATGTAAATAGTTACATTTTTGTGATACATGTCTTTGTTAAAATCCAAAGGGACATGAGAAAAACTGGTTGTTTTTCTGAAGAGGTCTTAGGATTAATAGCAGCTAATGTATACTTAGCACTATATGACTGTGCCTGCCATGCAAAGAGTGTGTGTTTGGGGGTGGAACTATGAGGAATTGGGAGGCTGAGACTCTTTATGTTTTTTGCCTCCTCATGATAGATTACCAATGAATGTTTAAGGCAAAGGTAGTGGAGTAGATTAGTGATTTTCAAACCAGATTTCTTGCAGCTCTAGAAGAGCTTAGGGACTATTACAGAATTGGGGACAATAGCAATGGTGATTAGCTGACAGGTTAGTGGAGGAGGCTTCAAGTAGGTGAATCTACTGTGTGTCAGAGTCTCAGCTCTAAAAGTTTTGGCATGTTAAACTTCAGTCCTCACACTTACACTGCAAAGTATCCATATTCCCCGAACAAGTCCAGAGTTCTAGTACATTGCAAAAGGTCACACAACTTGCATAAATGATAATCTTGGGATCTGAAATCAGAAATGATTCCAGTGCCTGCACTCTTAGCCCCCCTCTGCATTAGTATTATGAATGGGGAAAAGGAAAAATACACTCCCTATGTAAACCAGGCCAATAACATATTTCTTTTGTTTGTTTATTTTTTTTTGTTTGTTTGATAAAAGACCTTTGTTTAGCAAGACTAGAGATTATTTAGAGTGGGATCTGGACTTGAACCAGGCTCTACATGGTCTGTTTGACTTAGAATAAGTTACTAATTGTGCCTCAATTTCCTAATTTGTAAAATAGGAATAATAACATGTTGTGAAGAGTAAATGAATTTGTACATGTTATGTACTTTGAACAATATCTGTTACCCACTATAAATTCAATTCATCTACCTACTTGTTTGATACCTTTTTATACCTCTGCTCTGGAAGATAGTCTTTTAAAATTAAATTTAATACTCAGAATAGATTAGTATTTTAGCTTTCTTTCTATTATTATATTTCCCCTTTTGCTTATATATGTATTTAGCTTTATTTTATGTAATGTCATTTCAGGTTCCTATATGATAGTGGATTCTTCAGATCATGACCCTGGAGAAAAAGCCAGACTTCAGCTGCCTACAATGAAGGAGAACGACACTCACTGTATCGACTTTAGTTACCTATTATACAGCCAGAAAGGGTTGAATCCTGGCACTTTGAACATATTGGTTAGGGTGAATAAAGGACCTCTTGCCAATCCAATATGGAATGTGACTGGATTCACGGGTAGAGATTGGCTTCGGGCTGAGCTAGCAGTGAGCACCTTTTGGCCCAATGAATATCAGGTAATCACCTGTTCTTTTCTGGTTCATGCTTTGATGTCATTGGATCTCACTGTGTATGTAATACTTAGAGGTAAATACTAGCCCCATAGGAATAAGAGATTGTTTCTTTAGCCCTCCTCCAGTGCTATGCTTGAGGAAATGTTTGACTACATTGGCACAAAATCTGCAAAGTAGAGAAAATATTTCAACATATGGAAAAATGTAGTTTAGGTACAAAATTTGTTGGTTGTTTGGCAAAGAGCTGCTTATTGACAGATATATTTCTGTCTCTGTTCAGGAAGAAATAGGCTTTTTGAGTTGAGTGTACTATTCAGACTGGATTGGTTTACTGGCTTCTTGAAGATAACATTTGAAAAATAAACATGAAATAGTGTTTCATGAAATATGTTATCTAAGGGGGAGGCATTTTCAATAATTTTAAAATATTTTTGTCAATTACATGGAGTATAAAAATAGGCAAACAAAACCTCACCAAGACTTGAGTGGGGGACAGTTTTGACTTAAAGGTAGCACTAAAGAATTTCAGTAAGAGTTTAGAGTCTTCATTCTAGTGACGAAGTGAATGCTTCATTCCATCCCACTGCCACTTGACTGCCTCTAAGTACTTATTATTACTCATAAGTCTCCCTTACATGGCCTATCATGGCTTCTCCAGCCCCAACTATAAAAAAAATAAGCAAGCAACAAAAAAAGTTGTCCACATATCTTTGGATCTTCACCCCCAGAAATTTTTTATTTAAATATGAGTAAACCAGACAATGAATAGTGTCAATACCTACATTGTGATTTGTGTGACAGAGTTTATATGGTTGAACCAAAGAAGTCCATTTACCAGTTTGGAAAGTTGTTCAGTAATCTTCATTGTAAGGTTCAGGACCTGGTAACAGAAAGTTACCTCTTCTGAAAATTCACTTCTGTGTTAGATCTTGAAATTTAAACTTTTAAAAGATTTGCCTGTTCTTAGCTTATTACAGAACCTAATGGGAATGAGTTGATGTAAAAGTATATTTTTTATTATTGTTGGTGAGTAATTTATAAGCTAATAGTTTTATTTCTGCTTTTTAAAAAAGCATGTTAGGTTTATCTTTGTTCCTGGGAAGAGGGGAGAGGAAATCAATGCATTCTTTTAATTGCTTTGTTTTGAGTTGATTTTTTATTTTATTAAAAGTCTCTTACTTCATACAGGTAAGGTTCTCCATTCAGGGTTATGTGTCTATGAAGATTTCAGTGGATTTCTATTAGGTACTAGTTGATTCCATTATTCCTGAACAGAAGGATGTTTCTCTTCAGTTCTGGAGAGCCATCTGCTTCTTCAGGGTGCATAGCTCTGGGTGGGCTGCTTATGTGGTGGGTGAGTGGGTGGAGGCGTGTGAAACTAATGCTAAAGCACTGAAGCAAGATTAACGGGCTCATCTTTGACAACAGTGGGTTGATAACTGTCATTGCTGGGTCACCCTTACAGCACATTATCATCATACTGATTTCTTTAGAATCTGTTATTGGAGCTTAACATAACACTAAAAAGAAAAAGCTCTGATTCAGCAAAATAAAACTGTCCACAGATTCAGCCTCCTTAAACTAAATTAAAGCTCAGATAACAAATCTAGCAAAATTATTAAAAATTTGGGTTCTGGAGTAAGGTTGCATATATTCAACCCTGTTTGTTGTTTGCTACCTACATAGATGGTACATTAAAGAATCAAATTGTTAGTTCTATCTTTGAAAATAAAACCCATAGAAGTAGATTTTGATAAATCCAGCAAATAATGTATCTGTGGTATCATACGGCTGATCCTTTGTAACTAAGAAATGGCATACATGTAATTACTTTTTCCTATTTTTTTTGCTAAGATCTATCTTTGAATCATTGATATTAATAACATTTTCTTTTTTTACCAAATTGTAGTTTCTATTTTATTTTATTATTTTTTATTGAAGTATAGCTGATTTACAATGTTATGTTAATTTCTGCTGTACAGCAAAGTGATTCAGTTATACATATATACATCCTTTTTTATATTCTTTTCCATTATTGTTTGTCACAAGATATTGAATATAGTTCCCTGTGCTATGCATTAGGACCTTGTTTATCCATTCTACATGTAATAGTTTGCATCTGCTAACCCCAGACTCCCACTCCATCCCTCCCTCACCCCCCCAATAACATTTTCTTATGGCACAGATTTCTGGAATGTTAATTTTAATGTTGAGTTACAGTACCAAGAGCTGGATGAACGCTTCTTTGTTCAGTCTCATTTTGCGTGACAAAGCTGCCTAGGTTACTTGTACCTGTGGTATTGTAAAGCAAACAGTGCAAAAAGAACCTGTGCAAGTTTCAGCCTGGCTAGTGAGATCTTTTTGGAAATCTCTTGTCAGAGAAAATGATTGCTCAATACATAGAACCTGTGGGTAAATGTCTCTTTGTTGCAGACTGAAATTTGAGCAATAGGTCATTTCTTAGGTGATTACTTTGCTTCCACATACTTTTCCTTAACTTGCAAAACTTAACAATCAATGAGAGCAAATAACAGAGCAGAATATTTTTTTATTCATGTGCTTAGTGCTCAATAAATTACTTGATTGATGTTTTCATCGATTTTGTCATTTAGATACCTAGTGGTATCTGTATATCAGTTTATTAGAAACAACTATATTAATGTAGCATTTTTGCTATTAGGAAATAGCATGAAAAACTTTTGACTATTGCTTAATGCAGACTCTTTATGGATTTTTAAAAATTAAAATATAGCCATTGCAATGTGCCATGTTATAAGCCTACTCTTTCATTCTTTTTCGTTTGCTTGTTTTGTTTTTGTTACTCTTTCATTCTTAAAGAAACACTGCATATTTTAATGTTCTCAGACTCTAGATTAAATAGAGTTATGATATTTATAGAAATTGTTCTCCTTGGTTCCACAGTTTACTCAGCTTCTCTTCTCCAGAGATCTTACACTGTTCAAACTTGTTCTTTAACCTTGTTTTTTAACTTCTCATTTTTCTTTTGTGTGTCTAGTGAAGACTCCTTTCTCTTCTTTGCTTGAGCCATTCCTTATCTGACCACCTCTTTGGTACAACCCCTTTTCACCCAACTTTAGCAATAACAACAGAAGCAATCAAAAAGAAAATAGGCTGAGAGAGCTCCTACCTTTAATTAGTATAGGATAACTTTTGTATAAAAACTGTGATCCTGGGAGTGAAAACAAAATACTCCTTACAAGCTAGCTCTTTTCTTTTCCATTTTTCTGTTGAAGTAAATATCTGAAAAAGATATAGCACACCTTTGGTGTGATTTTCCCTTCCCAGAGATTCCATCTTAGCAGATGACTAAAGAGAAGATTGATGTGGTAATGTAATTACTTAAGCTGTGGACTATTCAATAATGAGGAGATGCCAGTTTTTAACCCCAAAAAACTTAACTTCTGATTTGAAAAAAAGATACATGAAATTGTGAAATGAAGGCAAAAATGATTTCTGAATAATGAATTTTGGTTATCTGGAGGGTCAGGATAAGGGTCCTTGTCTCTGGGACCAGCCCTTCCTGGGCAAATCTTGACTCTACTATTTAGCGGATGTGCAGCCTGGGGAATATTCCTTAATCTCTTTGACTGTAGTTTCCTCATCTGAAAAATGAGGATCACAACAGTACCTACCTCACTGGGTTGTTCTAAGTACTGAATTAATACATAGTGTTTAGAAAAGTATCTGACACATAGTAGAGGTTTACCATAAATTAGGTTGACGTTATGATGAGTAAACAAAAAATTGTGAACTCTTTTGGATTTAATAAGTGCTCAGCATTTTCTTCTATTGTGAGAGCATACTATTCTTTTCTTTTTGAACACAGTTTTTTTTTTTAGAGCAGTTTTAGCTTCACAGCAAATTCGAGAGGAAGGTACAGAGATTTCCCCATATACCCCCAGTTCCCACACATGTATAGCTGCCCCCATTATCACACTCCCCCCAGAGAGGCACAACAGATGAACCTATATTTGGTACAATAGATGAACCTATATTGACACATCATAATCACTCAAAGTCTGTAGTTAATTTTAGGATTCACTCTTGGTGTTGTACATTCTAAGAGTTTAGACAAATTTATAATGACATGTATTCATCATTATAGAATCAGAGTATTTTTACTACCCTAAAAGTCTTGTGTGTTCCACCTATTCATTCCTCCCCATCCCTACTCTCTTTTTTTAGGTTTTTTGTTTATTAAAACATCTGATTTTTTGGCACATTATTAGCATGAGGTCACACCATGCTAACCTCTGGGGATATACAGGTAAAGTCCTTCTTCTCTTGAAGATTACAGTCTAGCTTGGCCCTGTAGAAGATAAAAATGTAAATCAGATGTAAGGTCTGCCTTTAAGGAGCCTAGTCCAGATGGGAAGGTGAGATATATGTAGGTAAAACTTTGAAACAATGTAGCATTATTAAATGACTTAATGCATTATTAAATGACTTAAGAGGGGCAGATCTAAAATGTAGTGGGGAAAATGAAAACAAAAGACTTGTTTCCAAAGTAATTTGAGGCAGAAATGGGACTATAATTCTTGTTGCTTGATTTCTCTATTCCTGGATTAGTTTGCTTTCCACCATACCTCATTGTTTTTGTTAAACCACCGTTATTTGGAACGAACACTTTCTATAGTGAAACACAACAAGCAAATGTAAATTGCATTTATGACATAAGCATTGCAGTGATACAACTAATATATAAGGAACTGTTTCTCACCTGTGTCTTCAGAAGCAATAGATGTCTTTTTAGCTCAGTATACTAATTATAGAAAGTATTATATTACATGTATTTTATTTGCCATGGTTACAAGTTGCTAACTCTTCCTGTTTTTATAGGCCTTAAGTACATACTGTAAATTTTTTAATTGCTCTAAACAGAAGTAAAAAGAAAAAAAAACCCAGCAACCCAAATATTATGAGTTATTATCTCAGTGTTAAATTTCAACTGAAGATCAGCATACCTCTAAAAGTGTTATTTTCTCCACTCTGGAAATCTGACCTGTCTTGTATGTGTAAAACTAAATTCTGCTCTTGGATTAAATCCATTAGTTTCTTACTGAACAGTGAGGTTGTTACCAAATGAGGCAGGCAGACATAACTTCCAGAACTATTAGTGGAAACCTAATCTGCTGGTTTCCATTAACTGGGTGCACATCAATAATCACAAAAATGTTGTGTGATGAAAACTACAGGGGTTTGGCCTGAAATTGGAAAGTGATAATATAGCTGAATATGCCTTTTTTTTTTTCACCTCCTAATTCACTGAGAAATAAATGCTGAACTTTTGCCACCCATTTTCTTCTTAACATTTTTCACTGGTTTAAAAAACTGTAAGAACTGGACAAGCATGGGGTCTTTTGTTTTTGTCTCCTTTTTAAAGGTTTATGTTAACATGCATTACACTGAAATTTTGGCAATGGAATGTTTGTTGCACTCCAGAGTTACTACTGCTTTGGATCCAAGAAGATTGGGACTTAAACCAAATAACTTTACTTAAATAAAAAGTCTCTAAAAGATTGATCTCGAAGGATGGAGCTGAAGTAAGAGCATGCTCATGAACCATCCATGCAAAGAGTGAGGAAAGAGGATATCACTCCTGTGCCATAGCTCTTGGAATGCTCCCATTTTTACTGCTCCTCATCCAACCATGTAGAGCCCCACTGAAGAGAGGAGGGTGGCAAGATTTTTCTTTTGTAGATGGATTTTCTTTCCTAGTCTGCTTGAGCTGCCATAACAAAATACTATAGACTGAGTGGGCTTAAACACCAGAAATTTATTTCTCTCATGGTGTGAAGGCCAAAGATCAAAGAGTTGGTCTATTTGTTTCCTGGAGAGAGCTCTCTTTCTGGCTTGCAGAAGGCCACCTTCTCCCCGTGTCCTCACATAATGAACAGAGAGAGCTCTGGTGTCTCATCCTCTTCTTATAAGGGCACCAGGCCTATTGGATTAGGGTCTCACACTTTTGACCTCACTTAACCTTTATTACCCCCTACAGGCCCAACCTCCAAATACAGTCACATTGGTGATTAGGACTTCAACATATGAATTTGGTGGGAGTGGACACAATTCAGTGCATACCACTAGGTGTATCTTACAGCTGTAACTTCATTTATAACCATTATAAATGACTCTGGCTCATTATCTTGTATGACAATATTGCAGGTATTATTAATTTCCTGTTGAACAGTCATTCTACTCACTTTTTTCCACGTTGGCTAGGTACCCTCCCACCTTACTTACTTTCCCAACTTACTTTGCAGGTAGCAGTGGTCATGTGACCAGCTCTGGCCAATGAGTTATGATGGAAAGTCAGCCGGGAGACTTCTGGGAAAGGTGTTATTCCCTGATTAAAAAGAGATACATGTTGTTGCATGAGAACATGATGCTTGGCACTACTGCAGTTATTTTGTAACTCTGAGGAAGAAGATAACAAACTGAGGGTAACAGAAGAAAGTATGGAAGGAGCCAGGGTCCTACTCTCAGACAAAATAATAACACCAGCAACAATAACAATAATAACTTTCAGAACCACTTTTAGTTGAGTATTCTCCTATGCAGCCCAAAGCATCCTAATATATCATGTCACATCTTTGTTGACCTTTCAGTCAGTCCCACCCCTCAACACATGTTTGTAGATAGCACATGTGAGACATATGGCAGAATTAAAAGTATACATATCTATCTATGAATGAAACAATTAATATTTTTCAGTTCAGTTGCGGGGAGAAGACAAAGCTATAAACCTGAAAATGTAAATAGGACTGTAATAGAATGAGTCAGTGACTGAAGGGAGTAGAAAGAAAGGAAGGAAGGGTAATTTGTTGAGTGTCTACCCTGCACACGACACTGAACTGGGTACTTCCATATATGTCATCTTTACTTTGTTTTAATATTTGATCAAGTGCTAAGTGAATGTTTCTTATCTTCATACATGGACTAAGTTGCTTGTTATTAAGTGGTTGAAATTATTCCCCTTTTCCTCTTTACTAATTTAACCCTTGCTTTTAAAATTTTGGAATTTAGCCATATCAGTGACATCTGAAGTTGACTAACTTCACAACTAAATAGGCTTATTTTAGTTCTGGTAACAGTAATTGCCTAACATGGGCATTTTGGCTCATTTTTACACTGGCACCATACCTTCTGTTTGATAGGCTCTTAACAAAGCAGCTTTTTGCTGCTCATCTTTACTCTTAATGTTTCCTTATTTCTCTCATTTAAAGTACTCCAAATAGGATTGAAAAAACTTTCACGTTATTATAGTCAGCGTTTTCTTAAAACTTATCATCCTATGAGGATGACTTCTCTCTGTTTCCTGATGGTGATTTGCTTTTATTATAAAACACCTGCTTTACTTTTCCTTTGGACTCTGTTTGCATTGATTCATTGATGAAACTTACAGTGTGTAAACAAATGTAAACAAATGAAGAAAAGAGTCCTGTTAACACAGTAATTATTGCAAGCAGATGACAGAAGTCTGTTGTTATTCTACTAAATCATACCTGTTTTCATTTAGTGTAGCAGGAGCTATCAAGTGTCCCTTCACTAATTCTTTTTTTTTTTTTTTTTTTTTTGGCGGTACGCAGGCCTCTCACTATTGTGGCCTCTCCTGTTGCGGAGCACAGGCTCCGGACGCGCAGGCTCAGCGGCCATAGCTCACGGGCCCAGCCGCTCCGCGGCACGTGGGATCCTCCCGGACCGGGGCACGAACCCGTGTCCCCTGCATCGGCAGGCAGACTCTCAACCACTGCGCCACCAGGGAAGCCCCCCTTCACTAATTCTTTTGAGAAATATTTCCATGAAATTAATGCACTTTTAATAGCAGATTGAAAAATAATGAGCAGTAAGCAGAGTTAGGCAGTGTTTGTTCAGCTTATGACTTTTTCTTAGGAGTTTGTTTCATCCCAGGGGACTGGGGAAGACAGATGCTCCAAAGGGTGGAAGAGATGCCCGTACCTCGCTTGCTCACTCACTTGTGTTCAGCCCAGCTTGTTGAATCCAAATTAACACACTACTGATTCCTTGTTTTCCATACCTCAGTATCTATTAATTACATACATTAATGGGCTGATATTCATACACTAAGATGAAAAAAAAATGTATATTACTGGGGCAGAATTCCTAGCCAAACACAAAAAAATGTAAGAACGATTTCCTTCTAATCCGTTTAATCTGACAATGCTGTACCATTTATTAATGCAATACCATATCAATGAGAAAAATGTAGATAACAATTTAAAATCAATTCCTTGTTCAGTGATTTTGTCTGCTGACTTTGATGGTTAATTGGAATTTCCCCCCCACCCCCCCCAAGGGCTTTTGATTTTCTGTACAATCTGAATTTCTTTGCGACCTCTTTGTCCATTTACATGTCAAAGACTGATTTTTCTTTATTTTAGGTTGTACGTGGTGTGTAACAAAATATCGCTTCCTCAAGGGAAAAACAAAACTAAACTGGGTGACATTATGTTTTTATCTAAAATTTAACTTTTGTTGCTGTGGTGATTTCAGTTTCCATTCTTAGAACATAATGGAAAAAGGAAAGGTTGTAATTATCTATTTTAGCATAGGCTTTTCAATTGAGAGAGTATGGTAGGGAAGAAATATAAAGGAAATGTCAGGCATATTTGTACTTCGTATCTAGTTTACTATTCCTTTTGATTATTCTGTTGTTAGTAATAAAAGTTGGAATTTAAAGGAAAGCAAACTTTGAACACTGTAAATTAAAACATCCACTTATGTAATCTAGTGGACATTATGGTTAATTTTAGCTGTTTTGATTTTCAAAAGGTATTTTTAAAGCCGTCATTATAAAACTAGCTTCTACATGTTATTTCTGCATTTAGTTACATAAATAACCACTGCACACACCACTGGAATTCCCTGATGAGATTTAGATCCTTAATATTCTTTGAATGATCTTTTTAAAAAATCATTCTTCTCAGCTTTCTGGAAGCAGTAAATCAATTCTCATTTTATGCTTAAAAATAAGGTGTATACATTATATTTACATTCTTATATTTTAAAAACATCTATATGACTGGACACCCAGATTATAAACAAATACATTTATTGACTGAGTTAACTTAATTTGAGGAATTTTAATTTTTTTTAAATTTATTTTTAAATTTATTTATTTATTTATTTAGGGCTGTGTTGGGTCTTCCTTTCTGTGTGAGGGCTTTCTCTAGTTGTGGCAAGCGGGGGCCACTCTTCATCGCAGTGCACGGGCCTCTCACTATCGGGGGCCTTTCTCTTTAAAGCTCTTATTTACAAATGAAAGGTACCAACTAAAGCTAGCAAAGTCAAAAAGAGATAGAATTGAAAAGATTTGGGATTCTGTCACAGCATGTTAGGGAAGTAGAATATCCAAGCCTGAAGAAGGTAGGGGCCCTGGAATAGCAACAACAACATTGACTTCCTCTCTGTATGTCACTATGAATGACTCATTAATTTATCCCTTTCACAAGTATTTATCAAAGCAACCTAATCTATGCCAAGCACTATTCTGGCTGCTGGGGATATACAGTTCTGAATAAGTCTCAAGGTTCCTATTCTCCCAGGAGTTCTACTCTAGGGGTGGGAGGGGGGGAAAACAGATAGATAAATAAATGAGCAAAATATCAGAATGCAATAAGTACTAAAAAATTAAAATAGAATAATGTGAGAGAGTTCTGGAAACCATCTTGGACCAGGTGGTTCAGGGAAAACTGTTGGAGAAAGTGATTTTCACCTGGAGATCTGAATGGCAAAAGGGACCCAGGCACACAAAGATCAGGGAAATGCAGCAGAAACAGAGCAAACAGCTAATTCAAGGCCCTAAATTTGGGGAGATTGGCATCGTGGAGGGACAGAGGACAGGTGGAGGAGTGGTCAAAGGAGACCTTTTCTAGGATGAGATGGGCAGGTTCTAGTTATGTGGAGCTTTGTCATCCAAGGAAAGACTTTCAACAGTTCTGAAAAGATTTTTATAAAGGGATTCTATTTACTCATTTTTGGTCTCATCTTGGAAATGTTCCAAGTATATATTCTTTAGTGTTTTCACTGCTTACTCTCCAGTCACAGCTCTGCTTGTGTCCCCTCTTGATAATGGTAACAGTTCCCTAACTGTTTCCCTTGCCTTCAATTCTATTATAAAACTTTTGGGGGGATGATATTTTGCTGATATTGACCTCCTCAGATTTTGCCAGTGTTTGCTTTGAAGTCAAAATGTTTAGCCTTCATGTGAGGTCCTTCATAATTTAGCCTCAGTCAACTGCTCCAATCTCTTTACCTTTTTTTTTTTTTTTGCGGTACGCGGGCCTCTCACTGTTGTGGCCTCTCCCGCTGCGGAGCGCAGGCTCAGCGGCCATGGCTCACGGGCCCAGCCGCTCCGCAGCACGTGGGATCTTCCCGGACCGGGGCACGAACCTGTGTCCCGTGCATCGGCAGGCGGACTCCCAACCACTGTGCCACCAGGGAAGCCCTACCATTATTTTTTTACAGGCACCCTCTGCTTTAGTCAAACTGCAAGATGCTCTAATTGTTCTTTGGGCACTTTGCGTGTGTATGTGAATGTAAACATGATATATATATCATGTTTATATATATATATATATATATATACCTTAATATGTAAATATATAATATATATATATACTATGTACCTTATATATAATATGTATACCTTATATATAAGTATTATATAATATATATTATATACTATATATATACCTTCTAAAATGTCTTTGTTTCTTCCTTTGCCTCGCCCAGGTTCTGTTAATCCTTTAAGACCCAACGTTATGCCCACTTCTACCATGAAGCATTTGTTAGTCACTTCACTCTCCTTATATCTGTATTGCTTACATTGCTATTTAGACATTTAGCTTGTAATATTTCAGAGAGTTTTATGTTTTGTGCCCCCAAGTGGATTATAGAACCTCTTTGAAAAGGGACCAGGTGTGCCGTAAAGACAGTGTAATATTTATGTGGTGCTTTGTATTTTGAAAGCAGTTTGACAAATTAAAAAAAAATTCATCTTCACAGTAGCATTTTGAGGTCATTAGGAAAAGGAGAACTATTTTTATTTTAGAGATAAGGACTGAGGGAGGATAAGTGACTTGTTTAAGGTCATGTTGCTAGTAGAATTGAGTTAGGTCCCCTAAAGGTAAATTCTAGTTCCTCTCTTATGTATCACGCTGTCTGTTTGTTTATTGATAATGATTTTTCAGTCTCGGTCTCAAAAGAAAATTTGATTTGCTGATTAAATATTAAGTGATGGGATAAGAGTAAGGTTATAGTTATTTCACTTCCATGCAATATCTCAGGAAGTTTTTCCTTATTATTATTTGCTAATATTTCTTTAAAAACATTGAATATTTTTATGGTTTGTCTGTCAAGAATTGATTGGATGAAGTAAGCTGAACACTTAAGGGCCAGCTCAGAACTTCGGTGGATTGGATTTCAATTCCTTTCCATAACCAAGTATTTACTGAGTTGTTATTACATGCTTGGCACTAATCTAGGCTCTGGAAGAAAACAAACAAGTATGAAAACAATTTCATACCTTTCTTTAGGGAATATAGAGTCCAGTCAGGAAACTGGCCATGTGTTGACAAGTTTTGGTGGTAGGTGATGGTTAAATGGGGTTCTGTTATACAGTTATCTCTAATTTTATATATATTTGAAAATGCCATAATAAAACAATGGGGAAAAGAAAAGTCTTCTGAGGGAGATGAAACTTCCATATTGGCGGTCTTGTATTGTTATTTAATTAAATGGCCAAAGGAGTGAAGAAAACAATGCTATTAAAGGAGCTCCAAGAAGGAAGCAACACACAGGCCCTGTGGTCAGACAAAAATGGAGTGGGATCTGGGTATGCAAAAGCAGGAGTAAAAAGGGGTCTAGGTTTCCTCATTGCAAGGCATAGATAGCGCTCTCTGCTGTCAGAAATGAGAATGATCATATTGTGTGAGGGGACAGCCACACTGGTCTGGCTGAAGTGGAGGGTTTTGACGTGAAGAGGAGTGACAGATGATGTTGAATCGGTTGGACCCTATTATTCAGAAGTTTCCAAATCCAGGTGGTGAGATCTGTTTGTTAATTTGACTCCTAAATGTTTGCGGACCACTCAGAAAAGTCTAATCAGCAGAGCAGCGTGATGACAGTGATGATTTTTAAAAGTCATTCTTTTTAAGGCTAAGCTCAGCAGATAAAGGTGGACCTTAACTCAGCATTTGCTGGTTATCCCCACACTGCTATTATTCAAGCTCCATATGTTCAAATCAGACTCTTGAAGTTGTGATGTTCAACATTTTTGCATGAAGACCTGTGGGGGGCAAGGCATATTTTTGTTATTTAGTTCCCTTTCTGCTAGGTAGAAATTTATTTATTATGAAAGGCAATCAGGTTTTGGCAGACAAACTCACATTTGAAACAAAATGTCTATTCAAGGATTCTGCCTTTGTCAACAGAATTGCTAAATTTTGTTCATTTAAGCTTATTCTTTCCACTGGATTGCGGGGGAACTTTCCTTTATTATAAAGGATGAAGGCTGTCCAGGTGATGCTCTTCTCCATCTGCCCGTTAAGTCCTTAATCTCCTACAGTGGGTGGTTTCTAATCCTTTATTTGCTTTATGTACCAGTGGTTCCAAGTTGGACAAGTTCTGTGTCACATATGCCAACAAAGTAAGTTTCCTTGTGCCGTAAAAGGGCATGCTATGACCCAAGATCTCTGGAAAATAAAGTGGCTTGCTGTTCACAAGCAGGCCTGCTGGTTTTAATGCAACCCAGTTAGTAAATGGCATTCGCTCACTATACAACCAGGAGTGCCCTATTGATTGGTGGCAGGAAGCTCCTTGTTCACGTTGAGATTTCCTTTTGCAGGGTTGTTAGTCCCTGAGAATTGTCAGTGTGCTGCCTTTGTGATGCAGTGAAAGGTCCTTTCTGATTTTTTTCATTGCTGTTTACTTCTCAGTTTGGAGCCAGCTGAGTTCTTGAGTCAAGGGCCTGAGTTATAAGGCACAGAAGTTTCATTTTTTTTTATTTACTTATTTTTAAAATTATTTATTTATTTATTTGGCTGCACTGGGTCTTAGTTGTGGCTCGCTAGCTCCTTAGTTGCGGCTTGCCGGCTCCTTAATTGCGGCAGTCAGGCTCCCCACTTGTGACGTGGGAACTCTTAGTTTTGGCATGCATGTTGGGATCTAGTTCCCTGACCAAGGATAGAACCCGGGCCCCCTGCATTGGGAACGTGGAGTCTTCACCACTGTGCCACCAAGGAAGTCCCAAGGCACAGAAGTTTTAAATGAGTTTGTTTTTGGATTTTCCTTGGCCAGGGTTCTTTTTGGAAGAAAGTCAAGCAAATAATACAGGAGGCAAAGTTATGCACTGCTTCTTAGTTATCACTCTACTACCTTAAATTCAGTGGGCTACCTTGTCAGGAGGTTATGCCCTGAATTGAATTTCAGCCTTGAACCCCACTCTAGTTCAGAGAGCGCTCACGTTGCAGAAACATTCTTCTCACTTCAGAAACATAAACCTTCCTAACAAATCATCTTTACACCCGGTGAGATCTTTTATCTATCACCTACCTTATGTGATAACTGGGAATCAGAAGGACAGGCACAATCCATTTCCTCTGTTCTTCAAGTAAAAGCCCATAAAGAGTATAACTAACTTAGTAGAGGATAGTGCTTGTTAAGTCAAGACAGGGGATAGCACACTTAACTTTAAAAAAAGAAAGAAAAAGAAAGCGTCGTTCTTCGTCCAGTACTTTTGCATCTCCGATTGGCTGTCATATAAATGGATGACACTGGTTTGTAGAATCAGAGACTGGAACTTTTTATTTTTTCAATCTCATTGCCACTACTAAAATGGCAGTGGATAGGGAGATTACTTAAACCATGATTTGTGATCATATTGCCTGGAGGGGGTGAATTGGTATCAAATGGGAAATTTTCTATAAAAATGGTGTTAACTTTGAGGAGAAGGAGAAATTTATTAAAATGATGAATATTTTAATTTGGAGGGAATCATATGCATTAAGAGAGGCACTTGGGCTTTTTATCACAACCGGACCACACAAAATTGCTTTAATTTCTAAGTGTTACCACGTTCTCTCCTTCAGCAATACAAAGCAGTTAGGGCCATGAGAAGTTAATTACACCTTCTGATGTAAAAGACTCTGGAGGCAGTGCCTGCAGTGAGAGGAGGTTCAAGATGTTTTACAGAGCAGCTCCCTGCATCCCTGTATAGCTGTTGTTTTGTGAAGGGTCCAAGAGCCTCACTTATAGACCAGGTCTTCTGCATCTGGTCTCTGACACTTCCCTATTGTTTGGGTCATTTCCAGAGACTGTTGACTCTTCCTAGACTCTGGATTCCCTCGCCCCTCTCTGCCTTCATCCTTGCTCCGGAGGCCCAGTAGCATCTACCACCCTTGTCCCAACGGAAACAATGTCCCTCTTAGGGACAATCTTGTCCTTGGACCAGGAGCTAGGAGAATTGGGGAGTGGGAGAAGTGATGCTCTGCCATACCCTTTAATAAGACCCATTTTAAAAGTCTAGGGAGTGCTCAGTTGGATTAGACTTGTGGAATGATGAGAAAGTTGAACTCTTTGAACCAAGAAGCCATTCTGTAGCAGAGGTGTATTGTATAGCCTATTGACTATTTTCTGACTGTTGAGTGAGACATTTAGGGAATAGTTACCTTATCATTTTTTAATGCCCAAGGTTATAATATTATTTATTTAAAAGTGACATATAATTTCTACAGTTACCTCCTTTCTCCTGTGTCTTTCATTCCTCTCTCCAGGCCCACCCCAATATGTCCCATGAGCCCACTTGCCTGCCCCTCTCTTCACAAACATGCAAAGTTTCATCCAGCTGAAAAAAATGTGTGTGTATTCCATGCATAGCTATCTCCACAGCCCAGCTTCTGCAGAGCGTGGTTGTTACTTGCTGCCTCAGGTTCCTCTCAAGGTGTTCTCATACCTTATAGCTTGGTTGTTCTCTCTTTCATGCATCTGAAAATTACTGTCTTGAGATGATGTCTCTAACATTTGTTTCCCGTTCCAATTCCCCTTGACTTCTGTGTAACATTTGACATTCCTGGACTCTCTTTTTCTTCCTTAAATCTAAAAAAAGCCTATATTATCCTTTTTTTTTTTTAAACGTCTCTGAACATTTGTTCATCTTTATCCTTTTCTGGTATTTTTTTCTGTCTCATTCTTCTAAATGTAAGCAGTTCTGAGTATTTAGTCAGTTTTCTTTTATTAATATTTATTTTAATGAAATATTTTATAAAAATATGACTATGCACAAGATACAAAGAACAGTAAAACAAATGTACATGTACCCATAAATCAACGGAAGTAATATCACCAGACCCTTCTGAGAGTCTCTTTCCACTCAGACTTTCTTTTTCTTACCTTGACTTATTTAAAAGAAACATTTTATTAAATTTTTAATGTTTTTGAGGTACTATATAAATGGTATCATGCTCCATGCATCTTGGGTCACTTAACTGCTGCTGCCAACCCCACAACATTCAGTATCCGTAACATCTATGTTTTTTGTGTAGCTATATTCTTCTTCACTGCTGTATTGTATTGTTTTTGAATATGCTAAAACTAATTATCCAGTTTTCTGCCTATGGATATTTGGGTAGCTCTTGGGTTTCCTAGTTGCTGTGTTACAAAGAAATGTGCATGTGCGTACATTCTTGTGCATCTGTCTTTGTGAGCAGGTACACGCTCTTCTCTTGTTGTGAAATGGCAAAGTCATACGGAGTATACATTTTCGACTTGATAAGATGACCCTAAGTTGTTTGCCAAAGTGATTGAATATTGGCATTCCAACCAGCATGGTGCAAACACTTCTATTATTGTATATTCTTATCAAAAATAACTATACTTGATATTGCTAGATTTTCAGATTTTTCAGAAAGGTATTTTTAGATTTTTCAGATTTCCTTTTCCATTGAGTGGGTGTAAAATTGTAATCAAAATTTGCAATTCTGAATTTTTCTGAGTATTGTTGAAGTTGAGAGGATTTTCAAATGTTTGTATTTGTGTTTCGACTTTCTTCAAGTGCCTTTTTATGTCGTTAGCCCATTTTTCTACTGTTTTATCCATTTCTTATCAATAGGTAAACATTACTTAGTCTGGATATTAATCATTTGACAATAACTTGTTTTTTTCAGGTTTGGCTTTACGTTTTCACTTTTGTTATAGTTCTGTAGACAAAATTTTAACTTTAATGTTGATGATTTTATTGAAATTTCATGTACAGATTAAAAAAACATTTTAAGAAACCCTTCCCAACTCTGAGTTTATTTTTGTCTATGTTTCTTTTAAACATTTTATGATTTTCCTTTAAAATTTAAGTATTTAGGGATCTTGGAAGTGATTTTGTATATGGTGTGAAGTAGGGCTTTTTATGATCATCTTTATCGGTGCTGAACTCATGAATGTGCATTCTCCCCTCTCTGTCTCTGAATGTGTGTATATGTATTTAATTCATATTTGCATTTTGTTTTGATGTATTTTCTTGAGCCCTGAGCCCTCTTTCCAACTGCCTGCTAAAAATTTCCATGTTGATGTACATCACCTTAAACTCATACCTAAAACAGAATTCCTTTTCCTACGCTTTCCCAGCCCTCAACCCTACATCTAACAAGTTCCTGAATTCTTTGAATGTTTCCTTTAAAATGAGTTTTTATCTGATTGTTTTTATTTCTGCTACTGCCTTTTTCATACAATGTGACCTAAACCTCAGATCTCTGTAATGTTTCAAGTAGATTCCCTGCATCTCTATTTTCCCTAACCTAATCATGGGTGCCGGCACTATGTTGGTATTAATCTTTCTAAAGCAAAACTTTGAGTCTCTCCAATTAAAATACCTTTATTAACTCCTCGTTGTTCTCATGCTGAAGAGTCTAGTCCCTAAGGCTTTCCAGTTTTTCTTATGTCTAGCCCCAACTCTGCTTTACCTTATCTTCCTCTACAAAATCTCTCTTCTTCTAAATTAGTTTCTCTTTAAATTGTCCGGTGCTCTTTATTTTCATTCATTACATCATTCCCTTGTACCCATTGTTCTACTTCTTGGAAAACCTAAATCAAACCCTTTCTATCATTATTTTGGCATTCGTGATTCACTGACTTATAACTTTCTGAAGGTTTTTGTTGAACAAAAGGTACCCATTTTAATTACTTTGTTGTATTCCCTGTAGCACCCATCACATAATACTTAGCACATAATAGATAATTAATAAATATTGGTGGGTTGATTAGTAGAAGGATGCTAATTTTATGCAATGCAATTGTATTTGGATTGTCCTTGGTGAGTTTTTAAAATTTTATTTGATTTGAGGAATTGGGTTTTAAAAATTTCTACATCAAACAAATTTTATTTAGGAAAGTGCAAACTCTATGTTTTTCTGAGAGATCCAATTTTTCAGTCTCCATGGAGAGTCTTTTCTTCCTAAATTACAGGTATTTTGTAATGCTAACTGTACGTGGTTAATTTCTGTTTTTTCTTGATTTCTTTTTTTTTTTTCTGTATCTTTCTTTGGTTTCTCAGTATCCCTGCTGAAAGAATCCTTCCACATTCTAATAGACATTTTCTTTCCTTTCTATTTTTCATAAACAGTCTAAGTACTAGTGAAAAATGCCTAGACTAACTATTCAAGCCAGATAGTGGAGAAAAGGAAACTTTAAATCCTCTAAGCTGCTAATAATATAGACAGTGAATTTAATATTTTTTGGTGATTCATGCAAGGTAGGGAAAAAAGGAAGGAAAATGGAAAATCTGTTCAAGCCTCTCCATTAGTCAATTTTATTTCAGCTGTTAATTGTTCTGCACCAAATGGCAGTGATAAATCAATGAAACAGTGGCTTTGAAAAGGGGGTTCTTAAAAATCTACTGAAGGCCATATCAACCTTTCTTTTCTCTCTTTTCAAACTTGCAAACAGTAACTCTACTCTAAAGCAATCGAGAAGAAAATGCTTAGAAGACAGGTAGAATAAAGAGCTATTTTTATTTTCAGAAACATTTTTATTTAAGAAAAGAAATACAGACATAACAAAATAGGCATAGAGCTGTGCTATCCAATCCAGTCCTTAAACTGCTACGATTAGAATGATTCATTTCTCATAAGTTTTGTTTTATAAAACATGTTTCTTGTCTTTTACCTTTTTAGATTATCGGCCTGTTACCACTCTCCTAGATGTAATAGGGAACACAAACTGATTGTATGTTAAAATGAATTCTCTGGGAATTTAATATTCTCAATTCTCTTAAACAAATAAATCTTGAAATGCTTTTTTTTTGTGCATAGTCACATTTCTTAATAGACATAAAGATGGCTTTTAAATTTAGTAATTGGTTGAGTTATACATGTTTTCAACTGAAAGGCTTTAATGATCATTTTATCCAACCCCCTGATTTTGGAGACTGATTGAGGCTACATGATCTGTGCGTGTCATAAAGAGAAAAGTGTCTGAGTGGGCCAGGTTTCCCTTTCTGTTCAACTACTTTCAAGATAACTAGCTATTTTAAGCATTTCACAATCACATAACTTCTTCCCCTTAAAGTCAAAGATTATTTTGTGTATTTTTATCATTTGCATCCCTTGAAATTACTTGTTCTATACAATATAATGAATCACGGATAGTTAAATAAGCTAAAATATATTGGTAATGTTTTGCTTTCCTGATGATGAATGCTGCTACCTTCAATACCGATGTAAATTAAAGAATACATTACTCTGAAGGTTATCCTATAATATTTTTTTTTCCATAAAGAAGCTGTGTTCCTTTTTCTAGGTATTATACTTTGGTTTTGCTTGGCAGGATTATGTGGAAAGAGCTCTTACATCATCCCCCATTTACCATTGAAGAGCAGAAAACACTGGTGTGGCTCTCTTAGTCTTTTTAAGTGAGCCACAGGCAAAATACGGAACACACTTAATAGTAGTTTTAATGCTCCGGAATTGCATAAGTCATGGGCTGTGATTGGATCTTCCATGACTGTGTTTTATTCTGACCACAGTGCAGCTTTTGTTTTTTGACTGTAAACGCCTCTGTTATTTCGACAGGTATCAAGACTTCAAGTAATTGTTAAGTGAGTGTTGTAATTGAGATAATCTACTCTTGGAACTGCAGTAACAGTGGAAATCTTTTGCTCTTTAAATTCTGTGTAAAAATAGTCCAAGCGTTTTAAAGAAAAACTTTTCCATTTTAGAAAAAGATTTGCTTGAACAATTTATTTTAATGGAATAAAATTAAGTAATGAATCTTAATGCCACAGCTTTAACTGAAGTCTTCTAGCTTAAGAAAATCACTTTATAGGAGAGATTAGGTTAACCTCTTGAGGTAGTACGGAGTCACTTTTACTTAGAGACTACATGATTTATAACAGTGTAATATGAGTGAATATTGACTGGCATTCCACCCATATTTAAACACTCAGGCAGTGGCATGGAAAATAATTGCTGAAAAATACAATAGGACAAATACACTAATGGATGTGATCTCCACATATTTATTACTGTCCCCATCTTGAGCCATAGGCATACCTTCACCCATATTCCTCTCCACCAGCCAAGGGCATCTTCCTATAGATTGACAGCTACCTTAACTCTTTAAAGGAAGACCACTAATAGAGATCCATAGTAAAAAAGTCTAGAGGTAGAGTTCAATGGACGAAAAAGGGGACTAACTTTGTAAGATCTTGCTGGAATGCAGAGCTGTTAGGGTACTGGAATTAGCTTACCATTTAGAAGACTCTTTTAGTAATTTAGGTCAGAGATAGAAACAGAGGACCGGAAATAGGCTGAAACTGACAGTGCAGACTTGAATGAAATCAATTGATTTCCCAGAAATGGTTCGGAGCTGGAATTGATAGGAGTTGAAGGTTGATTTGGCATGTGGGATTAGAGTAAGAAGGAAGAGGTAATGCCGTGTTTTCTAATTGTGCAAGTGTCGTGGAGTGTGATGCTATTTGTTGTGATATGGGTTATTTGAGAGGAGGCAGATTGGTATGTTAGAGAGAGAGAGAGAGAGAGAGAGTGTGTGTGTGTGTGTGTGTGTGTGTGTGTGTGTGTGTGTGTGCTGAGAGTTGTGGACCTGGATGATGCTGATTTGGTTGACTGTGGGTCATCCATGTGGAGTTGACTCGTAGTTTGGATATCCTAAAGGTCAGGAGAAAGCTCTTTTTAAAACAGATTTGGAAGTCATAAGCACGAAGATGCTGATAAGAATCAGAGGAGGCTAGTATTGCCCAGGATGAATAAATTGAGTAAGAAGAGAGTTTCATAAACATTGGTAATCTGTAGAAGAGTCCAGCAAGTCAAGTCTGAAAAGGAGAAAGACGGGAGATACAAAAAATGAAGAGAAAATCATGAAATTGAGTGACGGGAAATTTAAGGGAAGAGAATATTTCAAGGAAGTTTGATAATATCAAATCCTGCAGAAATCTCAAAGAAGATCAAATAAAAGGGGTTTATAGACTTTAACAGGGAAGACTTTACTTTTAACTTCTAAATACATGTTTTGAGTAAACAGAGAAAAAGAAGGGTAAATAGTTCTGGGGCAGAGGATATTCTTTTTTTTTTCTTTCCTGGCTTATAAAAATGAGGGATTTTGTTTTTTTGTTTCTTTTTGGTTTGTTTTGTTTGCTTTTTTGCTTGTTCACAATTTTTAATTTAGTGGTAGGAACTTAAAATGAATGAAACTATCAGCATCATCTGCCATTCTTAGTAGATGCTTCTGAATGTGCTACAAAATAACCTACCCGATGCAAGCAAGACAATAAATGTACATAATTTTATTTTAGATTAGATAGATCATTGAGATAATATCCTTATCCTAAAAGAAGAATAAAATAATACAGTTTTCCAGCAGTAGAAACAAGACAGTCTAGTTATCAAAGAATAGCAGCAATGATGATCCTTTTAAAAGAGTATGTATATTAAGACAAAATTCCATAAGCTGTATTTATAATAGTTAGATGTGCATTTGTAGAATAAATGTTTCTTCTAAAAAGAAGAAAACATAATTTTTGCTTTTACAATTTAAATAAATATTTTTAAAATGTAGATACTATATATGCTTGGAATCATAACGTGCTTTCGTGTTTAACATTTCTCTTCTTATGTTTTATCTTCTATTTTATTTTTTATAAATTTATTTATTTGGCTGCATTGGGTCTTCGTTGCTGCACGCAGGCTTTCTCTGGTTGTGGTGAGCAGAGGCTACTCTTGCAGTGCGCGGGCTTCTCATTGTGGTGGCTTCTCCTTGTAGAGCACGGGCTCTAGGCGCACAGGCTTAAGTAGTTGTGGCACGCGGGCTCAGTAGTTGTGGCTCATGGGCTCTCTAGAGCGAGTGCAGGCTCAGTAGTTGTGGCGCACAGTCTTAGTTGCTCTGAGGCATCTGGGATCTTTCCGGACCAGGGCTTGAACCCATGTCCCCTGCATTGGCAGGCAGATTCTTAACCAGTGCACCACCAGGGAAATCCCTATCTTCTATTTTAAAGCAGCTAATGATTAAAACACAAACTTTACCTACACTTGAATGTGAAACATACTTTTAGTGAACAACTTTAAAGTATTGATAGAGTGATGGAAAGTACTATTTTGGTTTCTGTACTTACCACCAAGCATCAGGGCAGTTGAGAAAACTGACAAGAAAATTTCTAATTTTAAGATCTGAAAAAGATAATGTGAGTAAAATATTGTTATTTCGGGAAAGATAGAATTGTATTAAAAGCTATTCTAAAATTATTTACAGTCATACAATTGCTATATTTTATGCCTATATTAAAAATAAAGTAGTGATATTTACTTTCTATTATTGCAAACATTAATTCATTTATTCAGCAAATATTTTTCAAGGGCCTTCATCATGTCAGGCACTGTTCTGGGTACTCACAATGTACCAGTGAGTAAAAGAAACAAGTAAATTGCTACTCTGAAGCAACTTATATTATGGCAGGTCACAGGAGACAGTAAACAGTTATAATATAAGTAAGACTAGAAGGTAGTAACAGCTACAGAAAAGAAAATAGAGCAGGATGGTGGGGGCTGGTTGTAGTTTTACACTCCATATTCTGGATGGGTTTCACTGAGTAGGCCCTTGGGCAAAGATGGAAAGAAGATAAGGGTATAAACCTTATGGTTATCTGTCAGAAAAGCATTGCAGGTAAGGGAAGAGCCAGGGCAAAGGCCATATGGTGAAACATACCTAGTGTGTTCAGGAGTAGCCACTGTGGAGGCCACAATGACTGGAGGGCCGTGAACCGGGGAGAAGAGAAGGAGGTGAGGTTTATATGGAGGTTGGGTCAGCTCATTTTAAAACTTGTAGCGCCCGGGAAGGACTTGACTTTTACTCAGAGGGTAGAGGGTGTGCAGGTTCATTGGAAGCTTCTGAGTAGAGGAGAGAATTGATTTTGGTGAGTTTAATTGTTTTTCATGTTCTTTAGCACATACTTTATAAGACTGTACATTTAAACTTTTTTTATTAATGTTTACAACAGTGTGCTATAGATAATTGCTACGGTGTAGCCTACAGGCCATGTATGGAATTGTTGTGTGACTTTATAGCATCCTAAAGTTTAAGGTCTGTCGGCTCTGCATATGCCTCATTTTCAGAATCCTAAAAGTTTAATTTTGGAAAATTAAGATTTATTTAAAATAAGCACCTTGATTTGTAGATGTGGAAACTAATTTGCCTAAGATTACTCAGTTGGATTTGCCAGAGCTAGGATTAGGGTTTAGGTTTCCTGAATATAAATGAGAATTAGAAGCGAGAACCAAAAACTACCTACTATGATCAGATTTGTACTCAGTGCCTTACTAATTTTCTTCTAATCCAGTTTCACCACTTAAATTACATTGCTTCATCTTTAACACATCTCTTTGTCCAGGTCTGAGTGGATCATTGCTTTTACTACTGGGTCTTTCCTATTAATTACTGTATCAGAATCAATCTTTCCTTTCCTCCTCAGGATCAGTTTTTAAGCATTCTTGCTTTATGTGCACCTTGATACATACTTATAGTCCATTCCTGACTGATGGTTTTTGCATATCCTGCAGCAGAGGTGGGAAAATTGTGATCAAATCTAGCTTATGACCTGTTTTTGTACGTCGTGATCCAGTAATGGTTTTTGCAAAAGAAGACTATTTCATGACACATGAAAATTATATGAAATCAAAATTTGTTGTCCATAAATAAAGCTTTATTGACACATGGCCATGGTCTCATGCTGCAGTGGCAGAGTTGAGTAATTGTGACAGAGATCATATGGCCCTCAGAGCCTTAAATGTTTTTTATGAGGCATTTTAAAGAAAAAGTTTGGTGACCTCTGTCCCAGAGCAGTGCTTCTCAGACTTTGCTATGCATAGAGTTGCCTGGACGGCTTGTTAAAACCCAGGTTCCCAGGCATCATCACTCTCAGAGGTTCTGATTCCATCAGTATAGGATGGAGCCTGAGACTCTGGATTCTACTCTCAAGCAATCCAAATCCAGCCAGGCCACAGAATGAACACATTTTATACCATTGCCTTAAAGTGGTCCTTCTTGAATTTAATGCCTATCTTAGCTGGACTTCCCCTGTCTTACAATCATTAACCAATTTTGGAGGAAGAAAGTGGAAAAGGTTGTCTTCCGTGAACCTTAAAGCAGCCTGCTCCAAGCATCAGACCTAGTTCAAACACTGTGCTCTTAACATATCTCAGTGTATTTTAATATAAAAATATCCATTCCTTCTTTCCTACTCTGTCCTTTCTACATAAAATCTTCTATATATTCCTGTTTATCCTGACTTAGATGCCTTTGCAGAAACTTCCTAATTGCCTTATATAAATGACTGTGTTAAACTGAATGGTTAATAACACTAATGGTATTTTACATTTTATTTTTCTGAATTATCTCATCCTTCTTGGACTGGTCAAGGTTCCTTTTGTCTTTTAAACAGTGAAAACAAATCAGGGCCATAAAGTTTCTATTAAATTATTTTAAATTTGAAGAACAGTGGTTCAAAAATATTCATATGGCAACACATACATAGTTTATTGTATAGTCTATGCCTCAAGTGCAAGCTAATCATATAGTTAATTTATGGAAGAAAATCCAGTATTCATAACCTAAGGATTTCCATACCGTATAATGAAATCACATATGTAGTTATATACTTGCTTATGTAGGATATTATATACTTCCTGTTTCATAATGTAATTCTGCACAAATGTATTTTTTTTAATGACTCTAGCTTTGCTCCCAGAGGTGTATGGTTTATTTTTGAGTTGGTCAGCCCTCTGTCATTTATTCATATTTGCAGAATGGTAATAATTTCTACAGTCATGAATTATTTAATAAAACTTAATTGAATTTAGGATAAAGCAGAGGCAGAATATATATTATACAAATATTATGTAAACTCTACATTTAGCATATCTTAAGCCATCAGAGTGAATAAGGTGAAAATTAGACTCCTAGCCAATGTGATTTTTAGCTAAATCTAAAAGTTTTGTTGGTTACTGCAGGTATACTCCAGGTTCAAATATACTGTCTGTCTACCAAAATGAGAGTGATGAAATGCAATTAGCTTTATCTCTTGTCCTAAAACTTTAATTTAGTAAATTAACTTAATAAAACTCAGTATGTAAAATGCAAGCAGGGAACTGAGTCTACCTTCTTTTTGGGCATCTACCCTGTGCTTTTTGCACATGAGTTACCTGTGCTACTCAGTCACAAAAAGGTTGCTGAAATGAATCGAGTTCTATTTCAGTCAGTGGGGTACCTCCTCTTTCCTCAGATTGTTTAATTATTATTGTTATTTAATTTTAGTAGACCCAACAGATTGTAACTCAGATAATTTCTGGAAAAATGTTTTGATCTATTATATTGCTGTGGAAGAGGTCTGAGTTTTACTTTCCCTTAATTTTATTAGGCACTTTACCTCTGTCATAGATAGGCTGGTGAATGAAGTTTGGTATTTCTGGTAAGGTTTTAGAAATCTCAGCCACGTGAAACAAAGGATAGCTCTATGGAAGTCTGAAACACAGAATCATTTTTGTAACAACAAGCTACCTCTACTTGCTTTATACTGATATCTTTACTTGCATCATCTATCAATACTTTGACTTTCACAACAACTGGATGAAGTGAAATATCATGTCCAACTTATAAAGGAGGAAACTAAAGACTTAGTGAATTTTACTTAACGAGGGTCACAAAGCTAGTTAATTTCACTTGTGCATTGAACTCCAAACCATCACACTCCAATGGCTATTGTTTGACCACAATGGCTATTGTTTGACACTCCAATGGCTATTGTTTGACCACACTCCAATGGCTATTGTTTGACCACCACACTCCAATGGCTATTGTTTGACCACTAAGGCATTTTGTTTTTTTAATAAAGGTTTTTGGAATTCCTTCTGCCAGATAGGTGTTCTTGTAGATGTTGGGATAAAAATATGGATTACCGGCTTCCCTGGTGGTGCAGTGGTTGAGAGTCCGCCTGCTGATGCAGGGGACACGGGTTCGTGTCCCGGTCCAGGAGGATCCCACATGCCGCGGAGCGGCTGGGCCCGTGAGCCATGGCTGCTGAGCCTGCGCATCCGGAGCCTGTGCTCCGCAATGGGAGAGGCCACAACAGTGAGAGGCCAGCGTACCGCAAAAAAAAAACCCCCAAAACCCCAAAAAATATGGATTACCCAATGCTGTTACCTTAGAGTAGTTTCCTGTCTTGTTGGGGATACAAAGGAAACAACAAATAACAACAAAGGAAACAACAAAACACTAAAGTTCAAGTGCTATAATGGATGTATGTCAGTGTATTAGGGAACACAAGATGATTACCTATTGCCTGAGACTGGCAAAAGAATTCATAGGGCACTATGTACCCTGTCCTGAAAGAAACATTGCATTTTGTTTTGGAGAAAAGGGGGAAGTTCATGACAGAGAATGTAACACATATAAACCTAGAATATTAAAGAGATGTTTTGGGAATTGTATTTCTTTGTGTCTGGAGCCTGGGAAAAATAAATGTATAAAACTACTCGACATAGAAGTCAATGTTTTGAAAGGGAAATATATGTTAAGTTCTCATTTATACACATACTAATTTTTAGTTTTGATTAAATTGCAATTAGAATATCAACAGGAATGTTATTTAATACGCTTAAAAATATTCTGGTCTTCATATAAACCAGTGTAAACCAGTATTCTTCAAAGTCTTTTTAAAAAGTTCATTTGAACTTTCTTTTCAAATATAATATTAAAAGATTTACGTTTAAAATATATGGCATAATTTTTATGAGAAAGGTATGGATTACAATCATGAAGTCAACAACACACAATTATATAAAACTTATTTGTATATGTGTTACTAATATTTGTTTTATTTTTCTTGTGAATTTTTTATTATAGTGTACAAATATACACTACAAATATTATAGAGTATATTAATATATTTCTTTGTATATTCTCAACTGTTTTTTGCAAGTTCATAAAATACGTAGTAATCTTTCTTATGGACATCTGACCAACTTTTTAATTCAAATTTTTTTAGTATTTTATTGTTAGCCAATGATATCTTCTGCGACGAATGCCATATAGATCTTTTCCTCTCTAACAATGTTATATTTTATTTCTCTTTCATGCTATAGTGCATTGGCATGAACTTCTAAAACCATAGATTTCCGCTAGGTAGTCAAAGTAGTTAAAAGGTCTGGTGAGAGGACCTCACTCTTTATCTGTAACAAGAGAAATAAAAACAAATGCTTATCAGGGCCAACCTAATAACATAGATGTGCGAGCTGGACCAGTTGTAAGAAAATTGAAAGTGACAGAACCAGAGAACTAGGGAGGGTATTCTTTTAACACACTGTGTCAGTCAATCGCAACACATATGCAGATTGATTCAGGTAAAGGACTGCTCTTAGGTGATCCCAACTGGAAAAGAATGTAGTACTCCTGAAGAGATTGCTAGTTGTAACCAGAGCAGCATTAGAAATATCAGTATGCTGTAGGAGCTGTTAAATTCTGGCTGTCAATGGGTATTGATGGTAAAACAACACCACCCCATGGAGAGCCTCTGAGTTCAAATTCTACAGCTCAGCCCCCTTCCAAATGTTGTGGCCTTGAATATGTTGTTCACTGTATTAGTTTTCTCTTGCTGCCGTAACAAATCAACCACAAATTAAGTGACTTAAAACTCCCAAGTGCATGATCTTACAGTTCTGTAGGTCAGAAGTCTGACGTGGTCTCACTGGGCTAAAATCAAGTTGTGTTTAGCAGTGTGTTTCTTTCCATAGGCTCTTGCAGGGAGTGTTTCCTTGCCTTTTCTAGCTTCAAGAGGCTACCCACATGCATTCTTAGCCCTTGGTCCTTTCCATCTTCAAAACAGACAGCAGCGGGTTAAACCCTTCAACATTGCATCACTCTGATTTCTTCTGCAGTTACATGCCTCTGACTTTCATGTCCCTCTTCCACTTTTGAGAACTCTTTATGATTATATTGGGCCTACCTGAGTAATCCAGGGTACTCTCCCCATCGCAAGGCCAGCTGATTAACAACCTTAATGCCCTTTTGCAAGCTTAATTCAATCTGCAACTTTAATTCCCCTTTGCCACGTAACAACATATTCACAGTTTCTGGGGATTAGTATGTAGATATTTTCTGGGGCCATTATTCTGCCTACTAACCTTTTATTTTTAGTTCCTTCATTTGTCAAATGAGACTGTTGTAAAGATTAACAACAAAGACAATAAATTGTATTAAGTGCCTTGTCTAATGCCTGGTATATAGTAGCTGGCATTCAATAAGTGGTATCTGCTGTTATTTCTTGTTTCCTGCATTGCCTTTCCTGTTGCATTTCCACTTCCTTATTGTGCCCTGTATTTCAAAAATCAATCTTCACAGGTTTTCTATGGTGATTAGAAGTTTCAGATGTGTTGCTTTCATACTAATAAGCATACAGAAGGGCTTAAATAAGTTAGAAGTTTTGAGAGCTTAAAAAATTAAATTGCTTATATGTAGAATCCTTCAAAGCATCCTCTGATTCTCTATCCTATATCCTAATGCTCCTGTTCTGTGAAACTACACCGTGTTCTCAAACTTGAGCAGGCATCAGAATACCTGCAGGGTTTGGTAAACTTAGATTTTTGGGCCCCATCCACAGAGCAGAATCATTAGGACTAGGAAAGAACCTGAGAGGTTGCAATTCCAACAATGTCCCAGGGGGTATTGAATGCTGTTGGTCTGGAACCACTGCCTTTTGAGAACTGCTGCTCTAAAAATAGCCATGAAGAAAATGGGGTTTATTTGACTTTCTTCCTGTGTGCCCCTAAGTGTATCTCTGTGTTTTCTGTTTTGTTTTGTTTTGATTGTTAGCTCCTTAAATACTGATAAGATATGGGTAGTGGTAGAAATTATTAATTTTTAATGGAAACGCGTAAGCATTTCTTTAAATCCAGAATGCAAATATGGTCTCTAAAACATTGTTATTTGAAGTGAAGCAAATTATAACCATGGAGTAGATATAAAAAATCTGGACCTAGATTTTTAAAAAATAGCCAAGGAAGACTATCTGACCAGCATTCATGTGGATTTTTTGCTTATTTCACATCTTTTTTTCAGTCAGTTTAGCAGGCAGTTTTGCAATTGTGAAAATCATAAAACTGAATGGTTCTCCATCTGATTGTGTTACTGCTTCACAAATCAAGTGTCTTTTAATAATACTGTCTTGAAGTTAGTAAACATAGTGCCATTATTTTGCAACATGGGGCAAAATTATTTTATTCATGAAAGATAAAATGTTAAATTAATAATGTTGTTTGACACATCCTTGAAATTGTCCTTGAGTTATAGTACTATAAAATACCTAACAATTTGTGCCATGTTTAAACTCAGATTTACTTTGCTATAGAACCCTATAATAAGTTTCTGAAACTAATTTCTTCATAAAGTATATTATGACGGCACGGGTCAAATTTTCTGTATTTATCTATGTGGTAGAGAATGATATCTTAAAGAGAGGGAAAAAGACCTCAGAAAAGTCTCATTAAAACCTTCATGTATTGTTAAAAAAGTTCAGCTGTACAGAATCCAGTGTTTTTTGTTTTAAAAAACATGATTCTTTAAGAAGTTTAAGGTCATCGCATTGATTGGATAATAACAGAGAATCAAATACAATGTTGAAATACTTTGAACTTTTGAGTGATTTAAACTATTTAAGTCAAACATTCTTTCTCAATACTTTTGAACTCAGACTGGAGTTGGATTTTATAAATTCGATTTGTGGCTCATTTCCTAGAAGACTCTCCCTTAAAATAGACATTAATTCATTGCTAACGAGTTGTATTTGTTGTAATATTAATGTTGATTGAAAGATCTCAGTGACACACAGCTCCCAGAACTCTGATATGCACAAGAATCTCTAGAATTTAGGGTCTACACCAGTGGTTTGTAAATGTCAGAGGGCCTAAGAATCATTTGGTTTGCTTCTTAAAGATGCAGGTCCAAAGGATTCCACCACTCAGAGATGATGACTCACTATATCTTCAGTAGAATTTAGAAATTCTCATTTATAGCATTTATTTTGGATGTTTCAGATGCATATTACTCAGGGACCCCACTGTGAGAAGTACTGGTCTAGGTTATAGTGATGGTGGGCATAGATTTGATGGGAGAAAGAATGGATCCTTGAAGATGGAAAATGGACAAAGGCCAAAATAGTGCTAAAAAGGAAGAAGAAAGGTCAGGAGCCTGACATAGAAGGTGCATGTGTGTGTGTGTGTGTGTCGTCTGTGTGTACGTGTGTGTATGTGTATGTGTGCATGTGTATATATAGAGAGAGGGATTGGGGAAGGCCAAGAAATGAGCATTGAGTAACATCCATAATTATGAAATAAATTAAATAAAATGAACCCCAAAATGAGATAAGCCAATGAGTGTACAGTGAACTAAAAACTTTCACTGTTGTGAAGCCAAGGCATTTCAATGTCAAGAAGCAAGCCATGCACCTGAAGAATGACCATTGTGTCTAATAATTATCCTGCTTCAATGAAAAAGGCTCTGGTAGAGTTTCGGGTGAAGAAGCCATATCTCAGTGGGTTGATAAGTTAGTTGGAGTTTATAAAATACAGAAAGTAAGTAGAGAGTAGAAATTTGGATGAGAAGAGTATGTTTGGACAGTAGCCACAGGATAATCATGATCCAGGGAAGGGTTTTAAAAATGAAAGGAACTACTTGAGTATACTTATAAAAGGCTAATGGAAAGGAGCAAATAGAAAGGAAATACTAAAGATAACAGAAGAAATTGATGACAGATGAAATGAGATCCAGGAAAGCAAGTAGTCAAAGCATAGAGTTGGCCATGAAAAGGTGAGGTGAACTCATTGTCCAACAATGATGGAAAGCAGGAACAATGTTGGGCATGCACAGAAATTTATAGCTTGATGACAAGTTAAAGGAAGTAGTGTCTGATTTCTTTGATTTTTCTTGATAAAGTTTGAGAGAAGAGGCTTACTGTGTATGTGAGGTTGATAAACGAGCAGTGCAAAGGAATCAGGGTTACAAGTTAGAGTGGAATTTCGATGATCAACTGTGGGGTTTAAAGTAAATAAAGCATTGGCACATTGGAGGTTTCTCTTAGGTGTAAAAGCAGAAAGTGAGGGGGAATTTTAAATTATGTTCCTTGGGAGAAATCCTGCTTTTGTCCATGAATGATTAACTGCCGTAGGAGTTGTCTTCCTGAGCAAGAGTTTTCAGACATTGGACATCAGGCAATAGAGTATTGTAATCCCTGATAGAAGAGAAACAAATGAGATGATCCCTAAGATTGTCCTAGTTTAGCCTGGAGGTAGTTTCCAATCCTGGCACGGGGAGAAGACCCTGAACAGAATCCAGCACTTTCGCTGAGATCTCTCTTATCTCAGGAGACTTGAGGTCAGAGTTGGGGAGGTTGAAGTGGTGAGAATTTGTGGGAAACGGAAGTGTAGAGAAAGATGCACAGAGAGAGAGAGAGCTCCAGGTATTTGCAGAAGGATCCTTGCAAGTTGGCATATACATGAGTGAAACTCCGAGAGGCAGAATGAAGAATCACTGGAAAGCAGTAGGACAAATAATTCTCAGAATTCACCCAGAGCTCAGGCTTATTTGCATTTCCACCAGCCAGGATGGAGAGCCTTCATTACACACAGAGTATTAGGGAGAGTCCTCAGAATGATATTGCCTATTCAGGGGAGTAAATTGGCCTTATTTTAAAGGCTGCTCAAGACCCACCATAACAAAGCTTAAAACCAACACTTCAGGGGATCATATCCAATCACATGTAAGAGTGTGTGCCCCCCGCCCCGCAAAGCGCCATACTCTTTAAAGGGATACTACAAAATCTAGCACCAAATGTACAATCCACAATGTTTAGCATTCAATAAAAAAATTATCTTGCACGCAAAGAGGCGGGAAACTATGAACTTTAACTAGTAGTCGGAAAAAATAATCAAAGAAACATACCCTGGAAAGACAGAGATGATGCCGTTTGCAAACAAAGATGTTAAACAGCTATTTTAGGCATATGTGCCATATGCTCAAGAGACAAAGGAAAATGTGAGATGATAAGGAGGGGAATGGAAGATACAGAAACGAGCCAAATGGAATTTCAAGGGATATTCCTATTGTTTTGAAGCCATAGCAATAGAAAGTATCAAAACTAAAGAAGAGAAAAAATACAGATGAACAGAGTCTCAGTGAGCTCAGAGTCTCATCAAGCAGTCTAACATGTGTAATCAGGGTCCCACAGGACAAGAGAAGGAGAACAGAAAAATATTTGGAAAATAATGGCCCAATATTTTCGCAACTTGATGAAAACTATAAACTCACAGATCCAAGAGGACAATGAATTCCAAGCAGAATGAATGGAAATTAAACCACACCAAGGTACAGTCACAGTAAAGTGACTGAATACCAGGGATAAAGAGCAAATTCTAAAAGCAGTCAGAGGAAATAGGCATAACCCCAGTCTCTGCCATGGGGAGAAGATACTCACAATAGAGCTGGACTGCAGTTTCACCCTGGGGTGGGTTGAGACAGCCAGCAGCATTCAGAGCTAGGTGACTGGGTCCCACACAGAGGGGAATTTAGCAATGGCAGGGATCTTCCAGAGGACATGTGGAACAGCATTTTGGGGGGATTAGGCAGAGAGGGAAGGGAGTCATTGAGATTGAGTAGAACTATGAAAACTAATCTTCTGGTGTCTGAGGAGTACCAGGATTGTAATGAAGAGCCTCAATGTTCTTGACTTTGATTTGTGACATTTTGATATTAGAAATGGCTAAGAATCTGACAGTGACCAGTGTGGCCTCAGGACAGTGGTGTGCTTTGCTACAACATTTGAGCAGGGATGGCAGAAATCAGTTTTTAGTTGTTCTTTTAAAATGTTGGTAGGAAGAAGAGAGCTTTCCTCTTAATATTGTGTATGAGTACAGAGTATTGGTATATAAACTCAGGAAGAATGAGGACTACACTTGTTTTATTCAACTTTATATTCTCATGGCAAAGCACAGTGCCTGGCCCATAACTTGGGATTTAGTAAGATATTTAATGAACTTTTCCATGCTCTCTTAATTGGTGGCAATTCTTTAATACCAGAAACAAACTGAGATTTAAAAAAATCTGCGACAAATCCCACATACTTACCAGCCAAGAACAATCACAATGGCCTGAAGTTTTGTTAAATAATTGTATGGTAGAGCCTTTTGGAAATATTATTTGCAGTCTACTTTCCTGAACTTTAAAGGGAAGATGATGCTTTCTGACCTATTTAGTATGTATTATGAACAATAATTATAAAATGTCATGTACTTTATAAAATGTGCTGTAAATGCATCTCTTCTATAAATATCATGCCGATTTTAAAAAATAGGTCATTGTGTTTTTGTCCTTCCAGACTCATATAAAATTGAGAAAAATCTTTAGGAGTCTTGTTGAAAAGTAGCAACATTCATTGTTGCATTCTATACCATTCATTGAGTGAACATTTTAAACAGGGGCCACATGAGGCCAAGAGTTGGAGAAGGCAGAGTTTCTGTCCTTTCAGAATAAACACAAGGGTCAGTATTGATGGCCACATCAGTATATGAAAAGTATCACGTGATTAGCTCAGGCTACATGCTCTGACTGTGAAGCAGGGAGGCTGAGTATGGAGGTGCACATCTAATCAACGTGATGTAGAGAAGATTTTAAGGATTTTAAAGAGGGATGTGAATGGTTAGGATTGACTCCTGGGAACAGGGAGTGGTATTTAAAAAGGTGTTTGGGCTTTTTCAATGAATTGGGAAAGTCCAAACTAATAGAATTTAGGATTAGTTTTGAAATGGAGAGCCAGAACATAACAGCCTGAATGTGGCCAGATTGTGAAGACCTGTGAATGCCAGGCTAACAAGTTTGAGCTGTATTCAGGAAAAAAATAGAGAACCACTCTGAAGCTTTACCTGTGATGAATATCTTCGGAGCCTTGCTTTAGGGAAATTTTTTTTTCTTTTCTTTTTTTTTTTTTTTTGCGGTATGGGGGCCTCTCACTGTTGTGGCCTCTCCTGTCGCGGAGCACAGGCTCCGGACGCACAGGCTCAGCGACCATGGCTCACGGGCCCAGCCGCTCCGTGGCATGTGGGGTCTTCCCGGACCGGGGCACGAACTCATGTCCCCTGCATCGGCAGGCGGACTCTCAACCACTGCGTCACCAGGGAAGCCCTAGGGAAATTTAAGTTTCTGCCATTTCTAGATCACAGGAGTCAGGTGGACTTGTTAGTGGGCTCTTGTAGTAGTCTAAGTATAGTGTGCTAAGGGCCTAAAGAGTGGAGTACAGTGTGAAAGAGAAGTGAAGGGTGGATATCAGAGATATTGTTAGGAACTGCTTATATTATACAACAAAATGAATGGATCCTTAGATTGATGAGTTGCTGCTTTGCTGCATCCTTCGAGGGCAGTTTAATTATTTCTGTAACTATTCTATTTTTCTAATAAATGCTACTGTTTTTAATTTTAGTGTAAATATGCATATTGCTTCTATTCATATTGTTTTTCAGTCTATATTCCTGTATCAGAAAATGATCATTTAGGAATGATTAATTTGTGGACTAGAACATTGAAAATTATTTAACCTACTAGGCAATGTTTATGAATTTATAATAATAAAATAATGTTTTGCATATAAAACTACATGCTTTTAAAAATGCTTTCCCCCCACAAAAGCCATATTACGGATATGAGAAGGAAGAACTATCTTCTACGTGGTTACATAACTGTGAAACTCCTCTCATAAATCAAAAAGGTACTAATTGTATTTTTAGCTCTCCTAAATAACTTTTACTCCTAGGTTAATATATATTTCTGACTCCTGTTTGCTGACTAGATTGGGCTCTACTTTAGGCCTTCTCCTTTTTGGTTCCCTGTCACCCTTGTGGTTTTCTAAACTGAGGGGGGCACCCTTGGAGGAAATGGTCTGTGAAGGACATTTGCACACTCAGGACTCTGTAACCAGGGCAGGTAAGGAGGGAGCCTAGGGGTGAATGCAAGCTGGGTTCTGGCTCTACTTGCCTTCCAGGAGGAATGGGGCATGTTGTCCAGGGAAAGTGTGGCCTGTTTTAACCCCTTGTGGCGGGCTGGTTTGTTGCAATGCCCATGGAAGAAGCACCAGGCTTTGTCGTGTTTATTTGTAGGACTAATATACCCATATTTCTTATATTTAGTTTCCCCTCTAATCTCTTTCAGCGGTTATCTCATTCACTTTGGTCCCAACTGCCATTTCGTTTTACTCTCATAGCTATATTATTGCCTCTTTTTTCTTTTCTGGTATAGTAAGTACATGCTGTTTGTAAGGTATTTTTGGAAAAGAGCTCAGTGCTTTCTGGAGGTATCTACTAATTAATCTTTACAGAATCCCAATGAGGTAGATAGGGCTGGATAAGGGTATTCAGCACACAGTTCACTAGACCATGCTATCTCTCTGTTATGACAGAGGATTATTATTATGTTAAATTGTTTATATATTGAGTACATAAATTTGTAGAGATAGATGTAAACCGAATCCTTTAGCAAAAATATGAACATGCTGTGGCGTAAAATTGGAATTGTAAAGCATGGTTTATCAACTTCTGGTGTTTAAAGAATTATTTCCTATCCACACAGTGAACCTCTTTTGGATAGATTTGTTTCCTTTATCTTGTCTCTTAGGGAGCCAGGGGAGGGGAGATGGGGCAGTGAGCTACTGAACTGGGATTCCAGCAAGTGATGAACTCTGATTCTTGATAGCATGATTTAAAAATTACAGCAAGCTCCTCTGCCATGTGTGAGACTCATGTACATGTATAGAATAGCTTAATTGACTTATATAATTAGTATTTCTTTCTTGATATACTGATAATATTTATTGAAACCAAGGCAGGTGTTTATGCTTTTATAGAGCTTGATGTGGCTCATCTGGATTACCCTTTTTTCAAAACAAAATTGTGCTAAAGACTTTCTGACTTAAGGCAGGAAGCTTCACTATGTTTCTTAATTAAAAGCAAGATGTAGTTCTAAGGTGCCTTAGTATTTCCCCCATTGTATCATACGGATTCGCTGGGAAAATAGCAAATAAGTGATGTGGAGAGGGAGGGCTGGAAAGGGAGGTCTTCCTATCTCTTCCCTTCTCTTTTTGCTCGATTTATGCATGCTGCCTTTCTCTTCCCACTCTTGCAACTGTTGAACAAGTCGGAAAGTACTGTTCCTAGATTCCCATTCTGTCTACACACACAAAGATAGCAGATTAATTCTGGTGGGGATTCTTGGGTGTATCAGAGAATCTTGGGAACTGTAAGAAAATTGAGTCTGTGTGTAGATACATGGCTGCTACTCTGCACCTCTCTGTCTTCTATCAGGATTACAATAGAGAGGGATGTATCATGGGCTTGGAATCGGTAGGATGACAAGTGCAGAGAGAAGTTGGTTTTTTTTTGTTTTTTTTTTAATTTGTTTATTTATTTTTTTGGATGCATTGGGTCTTCATTGCTGTGTGCGGGCTTTCTCTAGTTGTGGCGAGCGGGGGCTACTCTTCGTTACGGTGCGCAGGCTTCTCATTGTGGTGGCTTCTCTTGTTGTGGAGCGTGTGGACTTCAGTAGTTGTGGCACTCGGGCTCAGTAGTTGTGGCTTGCGGACTCTGGAGCACAGGTTCTGTAGTTGAGGCGCACGGGCTTAGTTGCTCCGTGGCATGTGGGATCTTCCCGGACCAGGGCTCGAACCTCTGTCCCCTGTGTTGGCAGGCAGATTCTTAACCACTGCGCTACCAAGGAAGACCGAGAAGTTGTCTTAATGTGTAGGCATATGGGCTCCAGGTTGATGGGGAGGTGTTCTCTTATCACTGAGATTGAAGGGAAGTACTCCTTCCTGGGAAGAACTTATGGGAAATAGGATTCCAGTTTTATATAAGGCCCTGATTCTGCACTCAAGTGCCAGACATGAGGGAGTTCCTGATGGTTTGTAAGAGGAAGAGTGGGGTAGTAAAAGTGAAATTAAAGGAAAACTAATTTATCAACCATTTAGCCTCAGAGAGCCTCCTGCTGGGCTCCTGAACTCCCTTTCACATGCATTTGGAGGGAATGTTTGGTGGGGGGCAGTGGGGTTTATCCTTCTTATATGTCTAAGGTACAGATTATTTCTGAATAGACAAAAGCTAAAGATTGTTTTCTTTGCCATTAGACCCTAAAGCTCAGTCCTCGCCTCCGGTCTTTGCCTTGTTTGGAGAACTCCGGTCTGGACAGGCCCTGTTCTCCATTTACCCCACCCTAGCCCCAGCTGCCCCCCGGCTGCCTTGGCTTTGGATGGCCATTTCATCCCTGACCAGCTCTGCAGGCTTCTGCACAGGGGATCCAGTTAGTGGGGTCAGCCCCATGTCGAACTATCTTTTTGTGTTGATGCAGAGAAATAATTGCTGCTTTTGTGCTGTAAAATGTGGCTGAATATTTGCAAATGTAGATTTCCTTTACCAACTCTAATTCTCTTAAACGGTCAAAATATGAAATCATTATTACATAAATTTTTTTCTTGAAAGTTTGATTTGCTTAAGGAACAAAGCATTTTTTTGAAAATAATTATTCGAGTAAGTTGCTACAAACAGTATGGAAAATAGATTTTGAAATTACTCTTGAGTCCTGAACATCGAACATAACTATGATGACTATATTAGCATTTTCTAGATTTTTCTAGGTATGTTTCATAGTTGTGATCATAGTATAAGTAAGATATCATATCCACTTGAAAAATCTAGATGTTTGACTATAATAAAGTTTTCCCACCTCATTTTGACATTTTTTTGTGATTATAATTTTTTTTTTTTCTTTTTTTGCGGTACGCGGGCCTCTCACTGTTGTGGCCTCTCCCGTTGCGGGGCACAGGCTCCAGACGCACAGGCTCAGTGGCCATGGCTCACGGGCCCAGCCGCTCCGCGGCATGTGGGATCTTCCTGGACCGGGGCACGAATCCATGTCCCGTTCATTGGCAGGCGGACTCTCAACCACTGCGCCATCAGGGAAGCCCTCAAAATACAATGAGTAATATTTTAATAGTCACTTTGGGGATGCATTTTTGCATTCCTTTTCATGCCTAACTATCTGAAATGTTTCAAAAGAAACTTGAGAGTGTTTTCTTCCATTGGTTTCAATTTAAAAAAGGGGGAAAAATAGCTTTTTGGTTTACTGCTAAAGTGTATATCCACTTGGCTTCCAACTGCATCAGTCCCTATCAGATGACTGTTGCTGTAACAGATTTACCTGGCAAGCAATTCTGTAGTCTGCTAAGGAAAACCGTTCACTGGGGAATGAGTCCATTTTACTTTGTGTTTTTAATTAAAGGTGTCTAATGCTGGAGTGCCTGTTGCTTTTCCATTTTTCAAACATCACAAGTCAATTCTTCTTTATTTTTCTTAATGTAGGGTCTGATTTACATTAATTTCTTTGTTGTTAATTGGAATCAGGCTGAAACACATTCAAAGAACAGACTTAAGCCCTAAGCAGTTTTTTCCAGGCAGCTTTTAAAAATCTGTCCTCAGTAGAAATTTGGGAGAATTGTTCCTCCAGGGACTGGTGTGATTTCTAGCTCTGAATTCTGTTATATTCAGCTTATAATGGCTCACAGTGTGAGCTACTTCTAGTCTAAATAAGTGCTTAGGCCATATCTCAGGGTGATTAATGACTGAGTGGGAAAGGTAAACACAGCACTTTGTAGACTGAAGACCAGAACAAACCAGTCTGATTCTATTCCCTTCCCTGGCCTATTGGCCCAGGTCCCCTTCCTGGATTGTTCTTATTACTGATTGGAAGTCTCCACTCTTTTTTTCTGTATGAGTATGTTGGGGTGTAGCAGGAGCACTAACCTGAGAAATCAGGAAGTTTGTGTTGGAACCAAGGATTGTACTTTGTCTCTAATACATTTTATCTTGTTAGATTTATCACATTATCACAGCCTGTAAAGAATTTTTTTTCCCCTGATTTTCTCAGCCAGTGTATTAGGTATTCTCTAGGGTCTTGTGTGTGTTTGGTAAGTATTAGCTAGTTATGTTCTCTTTCAAGTGTTTGATAATAATAATAAATAGACTAAGGCTAAAGACTGAGCCCTGTGGCTTTGTGCAGGATGGCTTCTTCCTGCTTGATGACAGTGCATTAGTCACCTCTTTTTCCAGTATAGAAGTTAGACGAGTCAGAAAGTGACATTACTATGTTATTATCCATCTGTCATTTCTGCATACTGCCCATAGGGGAGTACAAGAGATTTTACCAAAAATGCTTTAGTGAAATATGGACAAATTATGAACTGCATCATTTCCTTTATCTATTATTCTGGTAGTTCTAGCTTTTTGTTGGAATTACTCAGAAAATATTCATTTCAATATTAAGAGAATTTCACCGCGAACTTGGAAACGTTGATTTGTAGGATTTTTAACTCAGTATGTTCAGTTTGTAAAATAATGGGACTGTATTTGTCCTTGTGTTCGTATATTACACTCATTTTTATTATTCTCAGTATTCGCAAACAGCACATTGGATCATTCAGCCATTCATTCAGCAAATAGTTTTAAGTACTAGAGAGGAGACCATGTACTTCTCCAAGTTTTCTCCATAACTTCAGAGTGTAACTTGTTTGGACTAGGAGGCTGGAATTAATTCAAGATGGCTATTAACTTAAGCCTAAGCGATTGACTGAGGTCATTTCATAAATCATGCTAGAATGTTATTCTAACCACAAAGAAACGAATGTCTCTTCTTTCCTCAACCTTTACTTCTTTGGCCAGGAGTCTCTTAGGAGCTAGGCTGCCAAAGCTCAACACCGACTCTCCACCCCAGTTATTGATCTCATTTCAGAATCAGTCTCTATATTACTATTTCTAGAGTCAGGGTCAGCAGGAATATTGTTTTGAGAGAAGAAGTTCCATATTTCATTAGGGTAAAATATGACTGTATTCTAACCTCTCTTTTTAAATTGATTCGCAGTGTTTTGACAGAGCTCTTACAAGCCTGTTCTCTAATAGAGGACAAAAGATAACCATTTTCTTATAGATAGTTTTTCATCATTTTGTTATCTCAGTCTGAAAGTGGCATACATTGACAACTGCTCCAGCTGTTAATGTGTTATTTTCTTTTGTCAGCGTACTGTGACTGACATTTATTTGAAGGACCCATACAAGTTACCTTGGGTTATATTTCACAGGTAGTATTTCTTAAGCTTAGCTGCAATTTAAACTTCCTATGTTTGTTTTACTGAATTACTTTTTTTTTTTTTCCAGTCAACTGAAGCAGACAGCTGCTTTCGCATTAGTGAAACTTTTTCTCAGGTTCACACTGTTTTGCCATGCTATAAGGAATAGACTTTCCAGGCAGCAGATCATGCACTTTTAGTTAGAGAAGACTTAGAAAAACTTTTCTAAGGAAATCTCTATTCTTGTGGTGTTGCCCTCAACAACGAAGGGGCACCCGTGTGGACATGGTCAAGTTTTTTTAAGGCAAGATTCCTTAATTCTCATTAAAGTATATGAACTCCTTATACATAATTTCTTAAAATTTAGAGTTTGTTGAAACATGTGGCTGCATTTGATTGGCATTGTTGAATAGTTTTGTGCCATAGCCCCTTTCAAGGAGGGGAGCAGTCTTGAACTCATTGGAGCTCATAGTTTAGAGAAACAATATTTGGGGAAGATTGCTCGAAAGATAGGCAATCCTTTTCTCCTCTAGGTTTCCCATATTATCTAAAAGCCATCTCCAAATCAAACCAGATCTTCAGAGACTAGCACAGGAACACGTCAGTTTGACTCCCAAAGAAATTATTTTAATGAATCAACTTACACTGGGAGCTGCATGCTACATTTATTGCTAGAAAGCTTAGAACCAATTTATGGCTCTCTAATATGAAGTATATAAATGTTTATGGTAAACATATTTGAGCTTTATTTCTGGCTCTAATTGATGTCTTTATTCTCATTTTTCTCCTTCTTTCTCTCTGATTTTACACTTGTGGAATTTTCTTGTGGTTAATGTATCTTTTCAGCTGCCTTTAGTCTTTTCTAGAAAGGAGGCAGATCTAAATAAATAAATATAAAACATCTGTAAGCAGGAAGGAATAGTTAGGAAAGAAATAAATTTGTTTTCTTTTTGAACTTCTTTTGAACTTCTGTTCTATGTTTAAAGACAATATTTTTGCTGTCTTAAGATGTACTGGTAAATGCTGTTAGTAGACATAAATAAATTTATGTTTAAATTACTTACAGACATCATAAAACTTTACATATGTTGCCTCGAGCAGGATCTTATGCTCTTGTTTATTCAATGATTTAGTACATTGGCATTTGTAATTAAGACATACTATCTTATATTAACAAATTATCTGAATATTTAATTATTTAATATTTAATTGATATTTAATTAAATAAGGTTATCTTATGTACATATTTCAAAACTCTTTAAAGGTTTACATGTACCATTACACTGGTTAAATTCTACAAAGTAAGCATGGCTTATATATAATACCCCCATTTTGGAGGGTTGGTTGGTTTTGATTTGCCCCCAAAAATAAAGAAAAATATGTCATGTGGCAAAGAAAAGTAAGATACTCAATCTTGAAAGAACCTTAAGAGTTACTTATAATTTATCAAATATAACAAGTTATCTTTTTAGCCCCAGAAAAAATGAATACTTAAAGGGACCTTAGAAAGCATTTTGTCCAGCTTTCTCATTTTATGGGTGAAAATAATTGGGGTCCTAAATTTGCCACTCATGTGATATTGTACAATGGGTTATTGACGGTGGGATTTCAAGTCCTATCTCTCAGTAACCAGTCCTCTTTGTGTTGTGCCATGTCTCCTGTTGCTGTTGTCCATTCTCATTCCAGAACACTCAAATGAATATTAAATCTCCTTGTAAAGTCTGCTCACTGAGACCAGGCTTACCCCTTGCAATAGAGTTGAGTAGTCTAATCCTTATTCCCGATGATTACCATCAGAAACTTCAAATCCTGGTTCAGTATTTTTCTCCTTTCAGTCCCTCATTATTGCAACCATACCTAAAATTAAAGTACTGCCCTCACTTACCAATTTAGTACCTCTTTTCTCTTTACAGACAAATAGACGCAGAGGGGGCTATAGGCACTTAAACTCCTTCTTTACCCTTTTCAGGTTACATTATGGAATCTTCCTGTTAGTTGTAAACAAACAAACAAACAAAACCCCACAAATAAATAAATATATAGAGTAAACCATCTCAGGGCTCTGAGCATTCAGCTTCACATTGAAAAAAGTAAACAAAAATATATAGAAATAATTCTTGAAGTGTTGCATGCAAAGTAGGAGCACAAGCTTTGGAATCATTTGAGTTCATTTACTGTGAACTCACTGAAATTAGTCAACATCTGTGAAGCTTAGTATCTTCATCTCTAAAATAGGGATAATATGTACATCATAAGTGTGTTGTTATGAATAAAATGAAGCAGTGTCATGTGCTGCACATGCTGTTGAAACACAAGGTACTTGTGCACATGGTAAGTGTTCATACTAGTGTCTGATGTATTGCAGTCACACAGATTTACTTATTCTTCACTGGGGAAACAGGAGCCTAACATAGCTTATGGTGTAATTGAATTGATAGTATTGCAAGGTGCTTTCAAATGTGATTCTGTTGAATAATTTTAATTATCAGACCTCAGCAGCAGCAAAAAGGCCATGTTCATTCATATTGCTTTTGTTGATTAGCTTAAACCAGAAATTTTCCTTTTGACTTTTTTCCATGATAATCAAAAATGGTACAGACAGGTATTCATTTTATCCAAATCAGGCTATTTCACTTGACACTCTTTCATGAGCTGGCCTACAGATTTAATGGTGAGACAACCTACTTGTAACTTTTAGGAGGTATTTCTGAATCATTTGTCTGTACCCAGAATAAAAATGCTTTCAGGTGTGTTTCTGTGGTGACCAACGGAACAACCCAGGCTTTTTATATGAGTGTGAATGCCAGTGATTTCCTCTGCAGATATATCTGCCCATGGGGCTGTGACATAATTTTAAATTTATTTAGGAGAATTTTAAGTCCTACGAAGCAGTTCACTATGACTCGATAGTAAATTTTAAAATGCTCTCAAAAGTGTTTTCAAGTTACGTTTTTAATACTGAGGTATCTTTGTAGACTCATAGTAATAATTTATGTAGCCAAATATTTGATTACAGTTGTAGTTTTCTGATTTTTATAGAATGGCAGTTTCTTTAAGAGATGGAAAATTGATTTAGTTATCAGAGACAAAGTTTGGGCAGGGAGACTGTACCCCATGTCCTGTGTCCTAGGAATGCACTTCTTCCAGGAAAATAAAAACAATAACAACAAAAACAGCAATTTGCTGTTGCTGTTGTAATTTGTAAAAATCTTGTTTATTTGAAATAGTGGGTCATTATTTGGACTTGCTATTTCTATTGGCCAACATTTTAAAAATTATAATTATATCGTAAAAGTGGAATTTAAACATTTGCCCCTTACAAAATAAGATCTTGATCTTTTAGTGACATTAGTCTAGTGGTTTATGTTGTTTTCACTTTACTATAATATATACAATAAACTATGTTCACTAATAATTGAAAAAGGAACCCAGGCTTATCTATAATTATGTATTTGGGAAAGAGATGGGATATAACTTTATTTTAAGTTTTATTCACTAAATAATTATTTGATTTTGATAGTGAGAAGAAAGCTTGTAAAATTCATACTATTATGGGGCTCTTGAGACATTACAGTAATAAATTGCTACTTCTGCATTGACATTCCACATATCCTTACTACAATTCTTCTTAACTGGGACTTCCATGAATGTATTCCAGGGTGATGATTCTAGATATTCCTGTATCCAAAATAGAAGGACTGTTGGTCCATTTCACATGGACATCCTTTGGTCTAGAGTTCAATCTTGAAGTGATTACAGCCAAAGACATTGCATGTTAGATTGTAAATTTGAAGGAATTTCAAAGCCTCAGGTTCAAAATCTGAGGTCTGTGGATCACTAGGTTGTCCAGTTTTGATCTTGAACTGCTTATAAACTTAATTTTACGTACTCTACTAGGGTAGAGGATCTGTGGTTTTCACAGAGTGGGTTTTGGGACTTCACAAAGTTTAAATACCACTGCTTTCTGTAAGTACTTGATATATTCTTTAACAGCGTACTAAACATCCATTGTTTATTATTTTTAACTTACGTTTTCATGGTTAATCCATATGTGTTTAAATCCGTTATAATTAACACATGCAAAACCTTATGGTTCTTGTTTTAGAAGATTGAATTGTTAATATAATTAAGGGTGCTATTAATATGATAATGCTTATTTTCCTGATAAACTTCCAATTAAACTTCTCAGTTTAATGTTAACTTTCCATGTATTTGTTCCATCTCTCCCAAATAGAGTGAATAAACCTGTTAAGTTTGTTAAGGGCACAGAGCATTGGCCAGAGATTATTCAACAATAGTCTTGGAAGAGAACCAGAGATACTATAATCACAGTTCGCCAAGTTTGAGTAATGATTTCTTCAAAGTTGAGAACACCTGGGTGCTCGCATTTTTTTTGAATCCTTTAGACTTTGATCGAGGAGGGGGGCTTCAGAGCTTAGGCCAGGTTGCCAATAGAGATTTGCACCTGATCAGACCTTTCTTTTTTTGAGTAGATAGTAGCTGCTTCTGCCAGAAAACCAGATCAAAGCACAGCAGGGGAGATTACTACATTGGTTTTATCAGTCACTTTCCAGTTACAGCTCTTGTAAAACTGATAACAGTGTGGGGGGTGAATAAAATCATGTGCTTTCAACCTTCCTGTGGTGCTTTCATCATGATTTGTTTAAGAACCAGGGAGGACCACATCTACTGTGTGTGGACACCTGGTCGGTCCCCTCTCCATCCCTGTCAAAGGTTAAAGCTCTTAACTAGTAATCATTGCTCTCACTCCAGGGCAGTTGGGTACCATGTTTCCTTTGCTATTAACGTGGCAACTGCTGTGGCACCTTTGGCACCTGGTTTCTGCCAGCCATCTCAGTTACCTTGGATTAACTTCAGATGACTGGTTTTTGGAGGTTTATGTTTCTCCTACTGTTATCAAGGCAAAGGGTTGTAGTTTCTATTCTCTACCTCCACAGACCACAGCACTCATGCAGCCTTTTGTCTGTTTTTTTGTTGTTGTTGTTTTGTTGTTTTAAAATTTCTTCAAGGCTGTTCTTGATGTTAAGGAGCTGAATAAAGCAAGTCTTACTTGCCACAGGTTGGCAATCAAAGTCAGAATCCTGGCTCTTTTAAGATTTTTTTTTAAAAAAAAAGGACCATAGCTACCCAGTCCTGCCCTCTTGTTTTATATAGCATATATGCTAAAAAACAAAGCAAGAGTTAGAATCTTGGCTTCTTGATGCCTGACTGGTTCACTGATTCCTGTGTGACAAAATGCTACACTGGCTACATTTAAACAGACTGTTTCCTGAGATGGTTTTATTTTTATTTTTTTGGTGGAGAAATAAATTAAAAATTTCCTGAGTAGCATTTTAAACATATGTGCACTATCTAAATAATCTTCAGAAGTGCATTCTAAAATCCTGGGTGCTCATACTATACACTCCCTAGAGACACATGTATATATGATGTTTCTGAGATTTCTGGCATCTGTACCATATGTGGAAAATGCTCAGAACTGAATATGTGGAATTGCCTCTTTTATGTGGAATACGTTTACTTTGTAGCACATTGGCTCTCCTCTTATAGCCAATGTGTACTAATTACTTATGGCCATTGTATATGGTCTTGTAAAGTTGAGGAATGAAGTTTAAGTATCTTGACCTTTGAACCAGTAGAACTCAGTTAAAGTCCTGTTTCTGTCTCTAATATACTGAAATCGTTTTGAATCCAATGTAACCTACGTGTGTCTCTTTTTTTATCTGAAAAAAGTGTGATGTTGCAATTTAGACACTTCCTAAGGTTTCCTCAGTACTGAAATTCTAGGAGATGACTTGGAATATAATTTTACTAGTTAAAATAATCATATTTGTGTATGAATATATTTGCATTTTTCTTTTGTTTTCATAAGGTATGATTGACATCGTCATAATTTATTGATGTCAGAAACTCTACCCAACTTATAACATTATTCCTATGGGAAAGCATAATCCTGTTTACAGCTATCTGTAAGATGTGGTTTCTAGGAAACCATCGTGGCCCAAAAGTAAGGACTGCCTGCTATGGGTTAAAGATAACCGGCTAGAAAGTACAGTCAGCAGAAGGGAAGTTAATTTAATTGGTTTAAAGACTTTCTTGTAGCCACAGAGAATGCTAAATTGATTTTGCCTTATTACATAGAAAAACTGCAGCACATTCATTAAACAGGAGGAGTTACTTTTGGAGAATATATTACCTTCTACATACTACACCAATGATTTTAAGATACTTAAAAACAACGATCCCAAACTTAACATCTGTCAGTTCTTATCCCTAGGACTTGTGCAGGTGGTAAAGGAAATGCATGTAAATAAACAAAGATTTTGCATAAACATAGCTGGCTACTTTATGTTTTCAGTTATCAATAGTTTAGACTCTTTATATTTACTCTTTATACTTCAACTGTGTCCCGATTTCTGTATTTCTATCAGTGACACAACATTCTCAGAATCTCTCTGGTTGGAAACTTTGCAGCTGAAACTGATTCAACTTTACCATAACCCAAACTGCTCTTCATTTTTTCATGATAAAGTCGGTTCTTGAATTGCATTGTCTTTGTAATGTGTTTCATGTCTGGGTAGCATTCTTTATTCCCACCATTAGCTAGATTTCTATATGTCATTCTCCTGATTAACTGGTCTCTCTGGCATCAGTATACAAAGTTAAGGCATCCTGCAAACTGACTTTGGGGATTTAAAACCCTTTGCCTGTTTTTCAAGCCCCTCTAATCATACCCTTTTTTACTTTCATGTTAGTTGAAATGTAACCTTTAGAGCCTCTCCAGCTTTACCTAACTTTTAGTCTCTCCTCTGTGTTTCAGCAGATCTATGTAGCTACAGCTACCATAGCCCATATAATGTTGTTTTGTAACTTCCTTCATTTTACCTAGTCTCTGGCTTCTTGATTGATCGGATTGTCTTTATTTTAGCTTTGTAGCCAAATGTCCTGATACATTGCCTGACATTATAAATAGATGCTTTTAAAAATTATTTTTTCTGCTGCTGAGCACAGGATTTATGTATTCTACTGTAACCTCTCTTCTCCATATTGTCTTGCTCAGTGCTGGGCACAAAATTAGTTGCTAAAATTAAAAATTGCCACTTGAACCCTTATCTCAATTTAAGTACTTCTGTATTTTTGATTTATGCTATTTAATGATTTTTGTTTCACAGATATTTGCCTATTCAAAGCATTCTTAGTTTTAGTACTTAAAATATCACGTACTACTTTTTATACATGTAATTGTGGAAATTTAGTTTTTCTTCATGTATTTTCAGTGACAGGTTTACAGCATTTACTTGTAGCCATAGGCTTACAATTAGGCAATTTCATTCTTATTCTAATAATGGAGAAGTTAATGAATTTAATAACTGGATTAGTTACAAATTTTTGCAGGACAGTTAGATGCCATTTTCTTTTTTTATAAGATTGATAAACTCTGGAATTTTGCAGGCCATTTTATTAAACTGTGTGCCTTTGTTTTATCAAAGGGAATAAATTCCTGCCCTCTGGGACTTTTCTGGAACTAATTAGCCCTGAGCTTGTGAGCTTGAGACACTTTTACCACGTTGCTCTCCTGTCTGATTTTAACTTGACAAGGGAATTACTGATTGATGTGATCTCTTTTTTCTGTCTGTAACATCAGAGAGATAGCTTATTGTATACGATTTCACCTGAATTGTTTCTTTTCATGAGGGTAAAAGTACAAGAAATCACTGAAGAAGATTGCCTAATAGATGAACAGTCACAAGGCATCTTCATTGAGTTCATATTTACATTTTATTGGCAGAAAGCAAATGATAAGACTAATGATTATTTCCCTCAGGATGTTAAGCATACAGTTTTCCCTTTCCTAACAAGGTAAGGAAAGAAATCTGAAAAGTATCTCTCAAGGCAATACATTAAATCTTCTACTTTTGTTTGTAGACTCATTAATAAACACTTTATCTTATTTTGTCTTAAGAGACTATATAGGTAGCAAAAAATAAAATACTAAGGATGGGTTCAAGTTACTGAAAATATTTTCCTTTAGCTGACATTGATATTAAAGAGGACTTAGTACTCCAGATAAAGGACTGATTTAGGGGTAGATGATCATATTATTGTACAGTAATTTAACTAGAGCCATTATGTTTTAGAGATTGTAAAACAAATGAATTGTTAAAAATAATTTTACTGTTCAGTGGGGCACAGTGATTATTACAGAATAATGATAGTTTCTATTGGTAATGCAGCTGGCAAATACAAGTAAACTGCTTTACTCTTTTTGTCTGTCTTTGATGCTTTGCCTTTCTGAATATGGACCCTGTTTCCCAAGAAGACTGAAAGCATAAGTGTTTCTAATAGTTCTCTGTTTTATATAAACTTTAATTAATGGTTCTCTCACTTTCTTTGCATTTTATATTTCCTCTCATGTAAGAAATATGTCTTTTTGTGTTCAATAACGGATTACTCTTGGAATTTAGTGACAAAGCTGGGTTAATTTAAGTCATCACCATCAATTTAACAAGCACCTCTGGCAATATGTTTTTCATTTTTAGAAAATTGTATCATGAAGCAAAATGATAACAGTAATGATAATCACACACCTCTGGGCATAAGAATGGGAAAGGTGCAAACAAATGTATCTATTCCTTTGACATGATGATTATTTCATAATAACTGAGTGCTTCATTCCAGTCTTCCCTGCCGCTACTGTCCCATTTTTTTCCCTTACTCTATTAGACTGAAAGAAGAATAGTAGAATTTTTCTCAAAGTATGATGTTAAAATATGATGCTGGTAGTTTTATGATGGTTCAGTATATATTTCAGCTCAACTGTATATTTCCTTATAATCACAAGGAAATCAGAATGGTCCATTAGCCCAAGAAGTTGATATAATAGAGAAAATAGATTTTTTTAAGATCTTTTGTTCATGCCTTTCCTAATAAGACTTACCAGATCTTTTTTCATAAATCTCAGATTTTAACTTATATTCCATTGCTACTGACAGCTTTGTTATACATTCTTGTGTGTGGATTTGCACTATTCTTAGGATATTTAAGCTAGAAATGAACATTTTACTCAGTGTTTCAGGGGCCATACATAGCCATGGCTCTAAGACCACAGACAAGGGAGTTTTATATGTTGTTGCTGTTAACTGTGGAGTCTTGTGGGTTGTTTGGTCAAGTACTTAGTGTAAATTTTTCTGGGGAAGATGTTTTGTGAATTGTTGGTAGTAGCTGAATATTGGGGGAAGAGTTACACAGTTTTAAAAAGCATGGGCTTTAGGATTAAATCCAGTTATAGTAAAATCCCAGCTGAATCGCTAGCTACCTTTTTCCTTATAAACTCATTTGTGGCGTCTAGACCTCATACTTTTTCAGAAGGGCCTAAGGCACTGTGTGGCAAATAAGTGTTCAACGAATAGTAGTTCTTTGTTTTTTCCATCTCATGTTTGCCCTCATAAGTTTGGTTGGACTATGTGTGTTGAACGGGTGGGTGGGTCTGAGGTAGTGGTTGATAGCTTTGTATAGAGACACGAATAAAGACACCCAGGCATTGTTCTATTCCTGGGGATAACATGAGTTACTCAAGAGATTCCTGAAATCCTGAAAGGTCATTATAACTGTTTCTTGTCAACATACTGGAGACCTTTGCTGAGAGCTGTAGGAAGCCTCACTGAAGCCATGACCTTTCTTGATGGGACTCTGATAGGAAATGAAGAATGTATTGAATGCCTATGTATTGAATCCATGTTAGAACAGTTCACATGTTATCACATGAGCCCCTCAAATCAGCCCTGTGTTTCAAAGAATGAAGAAGGGATGTGAGAGGCTCATATAACATTCTCAGAGTCACACAGTAAATGATGACCCAGGATCCCAGCCCAGGTGGGTCAAGGCTGAATTATAAACCTAATCATGGCTATTTTTGGTTTGTATGTTTTACATATATATGTGCCCACATGTTTTTATTCTTTGTTTTTATTATAGATGTGAAAAAAATATATAAATAAAGGAGAGATTTTTCATCCCATGAAACACAAGTTTTAAATGATACAGCAGTTAATAGGTTTTGGTGAAGTAATAAACAATAGAGAAATAAGAGAAAGAACATAAAATAGTTCATATTTTATTGACTGACCTAGTGACTCCCATTCTTGTAAATTAGTTTAAGATATGCATTACATTTTTGCCTGTTCAAAGATGCATTTATAGCATGTAGATGAATCAAAGACTTTCCTCCTTTTCCTGTTAATTTGTACAGACTCATCAGTGATATTGATTTGTTATTTTCTGGGTGTGCATTAATATGTGGATATGTTGTTTCTGCTTGTTCCTGAAAATCTAAATATCAAGAGTAGCATTTAATTAGCTGTACTTTTATAAGATTAATAACATAATAGCCAATCTCATAATATATAATAAAATGTTTCATTGTAATATTTGTTGATAATCTCTAGAACAGAGTGAGATCTAATATTCAAGTGGATTGCTTAGCAATTTTCCCCCAAAATTACACTCTTCTATATGCCTTCATATTCTACTTCATGTTTTCACTTACATCCACAGGCAAGCCCTGTTGGTTAAACAAACTTGGAAATACTTGGAAATGTTGTTCCCAAGAAGCACATAAAAGCTTTTGAGTTGAGACTTGGTTTAGTACAAGATTGTTTTATTTCTGGCACCCTGTATGCCTTGCCTGAATTCTTCCCTTTGGCATCGTTATATACTTAGTTGTGTAATCACTACCCTGGTCTTCCGGACATGTTGCCTTCTCTGCTGGCAAGCTAGAATCATGATTCTAGAGAGACCTTACAGATATTATGGTCCAGTGATTTAATTTTATGGAAGAAAGAATTGTGGCCCAGAGACATTGACCCAGTATCAGCTGTAAGTGGCATAACCAGGATTAGAACCCGGACCTGATTTCTGAAACCAGTGTTCTTTAGCTCATACCTAACTGTGTAGGCCTTTGAGTGTATTCAAGTTTTGGCTTGTAGGAGAGCATAGTATTTAATTTTTCTCAGCTTCATTTTTAGTATCTGTAGGGCATGACTGTTAATAACCATCCTACCTACCTTGCATCTCTTTTCTGTGAAGCAAATAAAAGAAAGTAGTGCCTTAAGATACTATAATGTTGTGGTTCTTAATAATGATGACTTGCATATTTAGAGCACTTTATAGCCCTTCGCATTTGCTGTTAATCTGTGATGGAGAAAAGATGTCCACATAGAAATAGCAGGACAGCATATATCACCACTGTGTGGCATCATTGTTTAAAAGAGCAGGTTGTTTTTCTATAAAGGAAAGGTTATTTTCTAAATCTTGGTTTTCTTGTTAGCAGTGGATACCTAGCATGCTACTCTAAATACCTTAAGCATATATGTAACCAGTTTGATGAGAGGTTTCAGGAAACCACTAGCCATTATTTTCATTTATACTTTGGACAGATTTCATAATTTTTGGTCATTTTCAGTTATTAAAATCCAGGTCAGCCCAGTTTAAGCTTACATGCTCTAATTTCCTCAACTCACTGTCACCTAGACTTGCAGTTGAGCTTTTGAAGGAGAGAAGTCAGTATACAGCTGACTGTTTCTTTTGTCTTTTTGCCAGTACTGGGTTTGGAAGCAGACATAAGGGGGGCAGAGGTCTTCTTCCTTAACTGGACCTATGTCAGTTGTGGGGAGGAACCCCTGATTTTACTCTGAGTTTGCTTCTTTTATGGCTTTTTGCTTTGCTTCAAAGCTCCACTGATGGGTGTGGGCTTTCCTCATAGCTGCCATAGGGATGATTTACTTGACATGGTATTCTGCTTCACATCAGCCCCCTCTATCCTCAAGGACTCCCTTGGAAAGAGGCTACTATGTCCCTCCCAAACCTTTACCAATGGTCCACCACTCTGACCTTTCCAGCTGGGGTGGCCCCTCACGTAGCTGCTGCCTGTGGAGACCTGGAGCTCCCAGTACCATCTCCCTTTCTTTGCACAGTCTCCATGTGGAGACAGGTGAACTGCCCCCATGTCCGCAGGACAGCAAGGAAACTCCCCTGTACCTTCCAGACACATTAGTGCTGTGCAAGAGCTGGCTTGTACTGGCTCACAAAAGCTGATTGTTAAATTTTTAGGAATTTTGTGGTCTTGCTATTAACATAGCCATTACGAATCACATTATATAAGTGAATAATCAAATAAATTATATTAAAAACAAAGTAATATATATTTAAAACTGATCACTTCCTAGTTAATTTACTGCATCTTATTATCTATACTCTTGATGTTGTTTGCATCTGTTGTCTTTTTATGGTGGAACATACTATATAATAGCATGCTACAGAGTCTCTTCCCACTCTGCATTCAGTAACTTCTCATTTGTAGCTTGAAATTGGCCATGGTGGGAGTATTTTCGCCACTGAAATAATAAGTGCCACAAACCAGGGTCTGTCATCTCCCCTGCTTCCCAGTAAGTTGTTGAACATTTACCAGCACACCACTGGGCTCACTACATTATGGTCCCTTCTGGTCCTACCGCTGTAGCCACCACCGCAAGTGTCTCTCTGCTAACAGTCTCCTCTTCATTCTTATGTGATTTTTACCAAATTCTTCCAAGGGCTTTCTCAGGAGGCGTTTTTCTGGGAGCCATTTGCCTTCTCACAGGTACTCCCAGTCCTGATGAGTGATTCTTTTAGAACTTCCTTCTACTTGGCTTTGGAAAGGTTCCCGTGGGGTAAGGTTCCCTGCTTCCCCTCCCTCACAGAGGTAGACGTGCCCATCATGGACAATAATGTATTTCTCTCCTTTGTCAGATCAGCTGTCTGTGAAGTTAGTGGGCTGTGTAGGGCTGGACCTGCCATTGTTCAGCAAACCCTGAAGGAAGATAGGCTCTAACTGTTTCTGAATTATCTAGAATGTCAAGTATACTTAGAACATTTTTTGCCTTTGGTTTTGTACGGCAGTTTCAAATTCTTGCAAAAAAGAAGTACCAGTTAATCTGCTATTCTAAAAAGACTAAAAGAGCCAGAATATTTTATATATTTTAGTTATTTAACAAAGTAGACTTTTCATGTCGATGTTTCATATTGACATGTAAACTAATAAAAGTAAAACATAGATATTTCTGTTGTCTAAGGCTCTGCTGTTAAACTGATTTTCTAAAGCAACTAACAGTTTAGATGATTTTGGGTAAAGTGTCTATTACTCTCTCCCTTCTTCTCTGCCCCACCACCCTCCATAGCCTGTAGGTGGGATAGTTTAAGGTTTATCTTTTTAAAAGAAAACTTAAATAAACACTCTCATTTCTTTTCCTTGGGAAGTTAGTATTCTCTTTGTATGTGGAGAGTTTAACACTTTTTAAAGAATTCACTCCTACAAAAAAAAAGGTTCAAAAATTTAGGATTGGGCTTCCCTGGTGGCGTAGTGGTTGAGAGTCCGCTTGCCGATGCAGGGGACACGGGTTCGTGCCCTGGTCCGGGAAGATCCCACGTGCCGCGGAGCGGCTGGGCCCGTGAGCCATGGCCCCTGAGCCTGCGCGTCCAGAGCCTGTGCTCTGCAACGGGAGAGGCCACAACAGTGAGAGGCCCGCATACCGCAAAAATAAATAAATAAAAAAATAAAAATAAATTTAGGATTGTAAGACACATATTGATGATCAACAGTTGTATTTTAACTTAAGACTCAATCTGATTCCCTTAAGATAAAAATCTCCTTTTAAGAGAGTATAGTTTATAATACATTTTCACTACATAAAATTACTTGGTTTCAAAAATTTAATCTTGAGTTTGTCTCACACTGTTTGAATCTAGGGAGCAAGCATGTTGGAAATTGGACATTAAATTGGTGTATCAGCAATTTTGTGTTGTAGTATAACTTTCACCCATGCTGCTTATTTTGTCGTCCGTAAAATTGGGATGAAATCCAAACTTGGAAAGTAATATTTGACTGTAATAGCAAACCATACAGCTCTGCATGATCCATATAAAGCACCCTTGACCTGTTTTGTCATTTGTACACATGGAGAGATTTTCCTCAGGCTGAGTAGCTACTGGTATTGGATTCTAGATTTAATCATGTTACTCTTGCTTGTTGGTGCCATTAAATAATTAGTCCACCATGTAAGGGCTTAACTCAAAGCTTCCCTTAAGAGTAGAGCCTATTCTTGATTCTTATGGAATTTAGATTGCTCTTATATGAAAATTTACTGTGACACTCCATTTACGTCTTTTTTACTTTTGACTTCACTATCCTTAATATACCTCCTAAATGCTATTCTCCAAATTTGTTGAAATGCATATTTCAGAGCTCTACTGTCCAATGAGGTAGTGACTAGGTAGATGTAATTATTTAAATTTAATGAAAGCTAAAAATGGCAACATAATGCCCATCAATAGATGAATGGATGAAGAAGCTGTGGTATAGATATATATTGGAATATTACTCAGCCATAAAAAAGAATGACATCTTGCCATTTCTGACTACATAGATGGACCTAGAGGGTGTTATGCTAAATGAAATAAAGCAGACATAGAAAGACGAATACTGTATTCACTTATATATGGATTCTACAAAACAAAACAAAACAAATGAACAAATACAACCAAAGATAAATACAGTCATAGATACAGAGAACAAACAGATGGTTGCCAGAGGGGATGGGAAGGATTAGAGAAATAGGTGAGGGAATTAAGAGGTACAAACTTACAGTTACAAAATAAATGAGTCATGGCGATGAAATGTACAGTGTGGGAAATATAGTTAATGATAAAACAGTGAATCGTCTAATATGTTGAAAAAGAAATTGAAGTTTTATTTTTAATTTCTAATTTTAAGCATTGGGTTTGATATAGAGTAAAAAACCTATGACAAGATGGGATTTATATTTGTGCAGGTAAAATAGAAAATGAAGTTCAGAGCTGGATAGAGTGACAGATCAAGTTGGGTATAAAAGAAATTATGGCTAAACAGGTTGAGGATGAAAAATTGATTAGAGACCTCAGCCTGTAACTAACAAGAGAAGTGGAAAAGCTAAGAGACTGCAAATCAGTTTTGTAATTTAGGTTAATATTTTGTTTTTCATATTTTTTTTTTTTTTTTTTTTTTTCAGTACGCGGGCCTCTCACTGTTGTGGCCTCTCCCGTTGCGGAGCACAGGCTCCGGACGCGCAGGCTCAGCGGCCATGGCTCACGGGCCCAGCCGCTCCACGGCATGTGGGATCTTCCCAGACCGGGGCACGAACCCATGTCCCCTGCATCGGCAGGCGGACTCTCAACCACTGCGCCACCAGGGAAGCCCTGTTTTTCATATTTTAAAGGGGAACTATACCATTAAATGTTAAGCTATTAATGCAGTGTTTCTTAGGCACCTTTAGAGTAACTTGTTATGACATCCTTTTTTTTTTTCTGTAAAATCTTCTAATGTATTTGAAATTTCAGTGACAGCATACTTTAATACTGGACTTGAGCTAAAAATGAAGTTTGTTGAAAATAATTTTTTTTAAATAGTGGTTATATAAATCTTTAATTGCTTAGGAGATTAATAAACTGCTTTCAGAAATGGACATTACACAAGTGTCTCCAAGGAGAGTGTTCCCATCTCTCCCACTCAAGTTAGAAAAGCGGTACCCTACAGCCCTATGACTAGCTGGCCTCCCTAACTCTCTCACTTCCTTTTTTCGTGCCTGAAGACGTGTGTATGGAAGGCATACTACATGCCACTTGCTATGCTGGACATTGAGGCTGGCAAAGACAAGGGCCATTTTCTCCATTTCCTAGGCCATACCCCTAGTTAATACCATCATCACCCTTTCCTCGAGTAACTGCAGTGGTCCCCTTAATATTGCTTCTGCTTCTGGCTCTTACTCTCCCACAAAATACTTATCCCAACAGTTGTCACAAACAGTTTCTTTAGATCATAATTTAGATTAAGTCTCTCCTCTGCTATAAGCCTGTTCTACTACATTTAGAATAAAATCTGATCTCTTTTTTAAAAAATGGATTTTAAAATATATTTTTGAGGAAGCCATGTCATCAAAAATGTAGTTCAGAGAATGATAATATAATCTATGGGCCTAAAAAAAGATTTTCTAAATTATGTCAGTAATATATTAATAAATTATAAAAATCCAAATACAGAAGTTGAAAAAATAAAAAAGTGAAACTCCTCCATATTATTTCACCCCTTCTACCCAACACCTCCCTTGAGGTGACTACCATTGGTTGGGTCTATATGCTTTAAGACTTTTTTCTATGAAATTACAGTCATGATTTTACCTTCTCAGAGATTTCCCTGATCACGTCTCATCCTCTGTTCTTTGTCAACATAACATATGTTCACTTATTGTCTTCCTTCTACATTAGAATGTTTTTTATGAAGGCACCAAGTTTTTCCATGTTGTTTATCTCTTCTTCATTTTTAGGTGTTAATAGATAGCTCTATATAACATTCAAATGCATATGCTATGCTAAAAGGGTCAGTAGACAATGAAGCCAGTATTTTAATTCCATATTTATCTCCTTTACTTTCCCATTGCCTTGGATTTCTCAATTATCTCTAGTATTAGCATGGGCACTTCAGGAAAAGGGAAAGGAAAATATAAAATCAAGGCTTAGCTGGGAATTCTCTGGCGGCCCAGTGGTTAAGATTCCGCACTCTCACTGCCAAGGACCCAGGTTCAGTCCCTGGTTGGGGAACTAAAATCCCACAAGCTGTGAGGCCAAAAAAAAAAAAAAAAAACCCCACTAATCTACTAGCCAATTAAACCATGCATGATTAACTCTGTGGTATCACTGTATGTGTAAAATATTTTGATCTTTTAAGCATAATCATGTTATTACCTTGCTTGATTTAACATTATGCAGTGATCTTATTAAAGAAATTTGAAGGGATTTCCCATAACCTTTATCCTTTTACAGAAGAAAATAGGTACAAACAGTGTAGATACAGCTAAACTAGTGTCTTTTAAAAATTAATAGAACTATAGTGTAAGTAAAAAGGAAATCATTTTATTTCCTGTAAATTCCTCCTTGTGCATCTCCTCAAAATATCATATTTAAGTAATTCTTAGTGGTCCTAATTCATTTCTGAATAAAAAATACATTCTGGCTATTTTTCTTTCTGCCATGCTTTTCACCAGTAAAGTTTAGGTCTATTTACAATTCAGAGAGCCCTCTGATTTTTGAGAGTCCAGAGTTTGAATTAGTTCAGTAAATCATTGCTTTTTTGGTGACATACAGTATAGGGAAAATTAAAGATGAATTTTCATCCCTCTCCTATCTATGAAAACTGGGTTTAACATAGAGTGAAAGGAATAAAAACTTTTCATTTTATTACATGAACTTCACTTACTGTTTTATAAATCTCAGAGTGAAGGCAATGTTTATGACATTATTTTCAGTCTCATATTAAATTTAAGTAAAGCCTCTAAGATTATTTACTTTAAACACTGGTGTTTTGGTAGTAAAATTTTGGATTAAAAAAACAAACAAACAAACTACACACACACACGTTTTCCTGGAGATATAATAATACGTACTTGCTCTCTTCATAAATATGTATATGAATATAGGGATAAAATCTTCTCACATTGTTGTACATGTGTGCAATAGATATTTCTTGATAGGCTGAGTAATATCCAAGCATGTTTAGGTGCAGTTTTAGATGTTTAGTTCCTTCTGATGAGATTCCAGTCCTTCATTCTAGTTATTGCTGCCAGTGTCCTTTTGTAGGTGCAAATCAATCACATTAGGTACTTCTTTCTTTCTGGTGACTATCAAATATTACTCACTGCAGACATTTTTTTGATGAATAAATGAATAGCCAATTGTTTAAACTTTATAAAATTAGTATTTTATACAGACATTCATATATTTTAATTTTAGCTGGGTATCTGAAAAAGAAAACCCATGAGTCCAACCATGAATTGATTTTCCATGCAAAGAGAAAGATACTGAAGCAAGAAAACAGGTTCTTAGAACCAACTCTTCCATTACTAATTGTAGAACCAAGACAAAGACTTCTAGCTCCGAGTCTTTATCTCTAAACCAAGGTAGATCATTTCAGCTGCATGGTTCTCAGACGTTAGCCTGCATCAGAATCAACTGGAGAGACTTTGTGGGTGAGGCCTAAGTATTTTGCATTTCTAACAAGTCCCCAGATGTTGTTGATGCTGGACCATTGACCTGGCCTCTCCAAGGTATTTTTGCAACCTTCAACATATATATGATTTGCTAATATATTAATGTCACTGTGCAGAACCAGGGCAAAGTTTAAGAAGGTTAAATATCTTCTGAAGTCTCTGGAAAAGGCCTTTGTCTTAAAAAATTTCTAATCTACTTCTAGATTCATTTGAGTGACTCTTTCAGGTCACCTAAATCGCTTTAGGTTGGTTTCTATTGTTTATGCTGTTCATTAAAGAACAAACTTGGTCATTACAGTGACTGTCACATTCCCTCACCTATAATCAAATCCTGCAAAAAAAATTAAGGCTTTTCGTCCTTTCTCATTCCCTTTTCTCAGTAAAGATAGAGCTTATCTTTCACTATCTTTGAAGGCCAATTTTATTCCATCCTTTTGTCTGCTGTGGGTAACAAAAATGGTTTATGAACCAATCACATTTTTTATATAGTTTTAGGCTTTTGTAGTTATACAAAGAGTTCCAGTGATTTCTTTGTCATCAGTATTGTTATTTCTAAAATTCTCTGCCTCAGATAACCCATTTTTTATTGATTTCCAGATACCCTGAGGGGTTATGAGTATTCTTCAGAAATAATATTGATTTTATAATATAGAAAGGGATGTCCATTTTCCTTTTTTGATTGAGATTTCAGACTTCAGTACTAGCTAACTTCAGATCTCTGAGTATTCTAGATAACAACTTCTTGTCTTAAAATTTTATCAAGAAAGATTCTTAAAGTATGACTGTGTCCTTCACTGATGTATGACACATGATTACTTTATTAACTATGTCACTGAACTTTAGTTGATATTCTGTAAAGAATTAAATGAAATGTATACTTTTAGTTAATTAAGCTCAGAATTTTTTTAATAAAAATGTCAAGGCAAATATGTGTCTGCACATTTCTGTGTATGCACCCATTTTTCAGCAGTGCTGGGATGTCTAGCATTACTGTAGTGCTAGGATTTCTTCTAAAGTTTCCCACTAATATCTTAAATTATATAATAGCTAGTTATATCTGTACTATTTAATCCTTAGAGCCAAAGATATCACTGTTCTTGCTCATTTACCTGCAAAATAAAATGGGAAAAAAATTTATGGAGTTATTTATCCCTATGTTCAACTAAATACACAAGTTGGTTACACTAATTAACTTTGTGTAAAAATCTCTCCCTTCCCTAACCCTGACCTGTTTTTTCAAGAGGGAAAGGTTACTTGTAGTACTTTTGAAATTACTTAATTCTTAAGCCAATATGATGAAAATAAAGAGTTCTTTTTTTACACGTGGTCTTAACAAAACAATTACTTATTAATATGTTTGCATTTGTGATGTGAGGGCTCAGGTTTAGCATTCAGTTGAACTTTGCCTTGATGTAGTCTGATCTGGTTATACTACCTGTTGAATGGTATTTAATTACCTGGTTCACTTAAAGCTTGCTTTTCTTTATAATATAAATGCATACTACCAACAGATTTTGTATGTTGATAGATTTTTTAGTGTGATAGTACGTATAGGTTGCTCTGCTCATTTTAATTTTCTTAATTGAGCTCCATGAGTATAGATTAAAGCTCTTGAGAGTCACTTATGTTTGGTGAGAAAAAGTCTTACTGTGTTAGTTTGAAAGCATTTTTTTTCAGATAGAGTTGTGCAAGTGAAGTGATCTACTTCTGCTATGTGTGAGATTGGACTGTTGGTGCTAAAATTTAAAAGGTTCTGCCTGTGGATTGCAGGAAGACAAATGGCACATCTCTAGAAGCAAGGAAAAATAGTGCTGAAATTCAGTGTCATGTTGATAGAAATAGCAACCTTAACCAGTCATCTTTTATTTCTGGCTCAGACAACTAACTATAAAATATAACCCAGATGGTGGAGCTATGATAGCAAAGATACAGAAATGACATTTTGCTGATGAATTTGCTACCCTTTGCTTCCCCACTTTCAGTTTTATACCAGATCTTTTATGATGTAAGTTGTTTGCTTATGTATTTAAGGACAGACCCATAGGATGAAAAATGTGATGAATGGCATTTTTAGATCTTGGATTATTTTAGTTACCTTTTGTTTCATTTCCCTCTTCTAATTGCCTTTTTGACTTTTTCTTCTTATCGCTAAATTCATACTCTAACATAAATTAGGCTGTGCCATGAATAGTGGGTCCTACTTCAATTTATTTCTGATACATATTTAAAGGCATTTCGAATATAGTATTATGCTCAGTCTGTCTGCTTGTCTTGGAATTGGGTATTCTAAACAATGAAGGTAGTTGGATACATTATACTGTGGTCTCTAGTCTCAGCTGGCTTCACCATAGTAGGCCTCTAATTGAGATAAAAACGGTTTCATGTGGGGCTCTCCTGGTGGTGCAGTGTTTGAGAGTCTGCCTGCTGATACAGGAGACACGGGTTCGTGCCCCGGTCCAGGAAGATCCCACATGCCGCAGAGCGGCTGGGCCCGTGAGCCATGGCCGCTGAGCCTGCGCGTCCGGAGCCTGTGCTCCACAACGCGAGAGGCCACAACAGTGGGAGGCCTGTGTACCGCAAAAAAAAAAAAAAAAAAAAAGGTTTCATGTAAGGATAGTTTAGTGGTGCCGGTGTAGGATTGTTTAAAATGTTTTTTGCGTTAGAGATTAAGAATGGGTAAGGTAGTGGGTGTGTTACTGCAGTACTAAAGAGGTAAGAGAGGAGCTTCAACATGGCGGAAGAATAAGAAGTGGAGATCACCTTCCTCCCCACAAATATATCAGAAATACATCTACATGTCGAACAACTCCTACAGAACACCTACTGAATACTGGCAGAAGAATTCAGACCTCCCAAAAGGCAAGAAACTCCCCACGTACCTGGGTAGGGAAAAAGAAAAAAGAAAAAACAGAGACAAAAGAATAGGGACGGGAGGGAGCTGTGAAGGAGGAAAGGTTTCCACACACTAGGAAGCCCCTTCGTGGGTGGCGGAGGGGGGAAGCTTCGGAGTCATGGAGGAGAGCACAGCAACAGGGGTGCAGAGGGCAAAGTGGAGACATTCCCGCACACAGGATCGTTGCTGACCAGCACTCACCAGCCTGAGAGGCCTGTCTGCTCACCCACCGGGACGGGTTGGGGCTGGGAGCTGAGGCTCGGGCTTCGAAGGTCAGATACCAGGGAGAGGACTGGGGTTGGCTGCGGGAACACAATCTGAAGGGGGCTAGTGCACCACAGCTATCCGGGAGGGAGTCCGGGAAAAAGTCTGGAGCTGCCTAAGAGGCAAGAGACCACTGTTTCGGGGTGCACAAGGAGAAGGGATTCAGAGCACCACCGAAACGAGCTCCAGAGATGGGCGCGAGCTGCAGCTAACAGCACGGACCCCAGAGATGGGCATGAAACACTAAGGCTGCTGCTGAAGCCATCAAGAAGCCTGTGTGTAAGCACAGGTCACAATCCACACCTCCCCGCCTGGGACCCTGTGCAGCCCGCCACTGCCAGGGTCCCGTGATCCAGGAACAACTTCCCTGGGAGAACACATGGCACGCCTCAGGCTGGTGCAACATTGTGCCAGCCTCAGCCGCCACAGGCTCACCCTGCACTCTGTACCCCTCCTTCCCCCCGGCCTGAGTGAGTCAGAGCCCCCTAATCAGCTGCTCCTTTAACCCTGTCCTGTCTGAGTGAAGAACCCGCAGGTGACCTACACGCAAAGGCAGGGCTAAATCCAAAGCTGTGTGAACAAAGAAGAGAAAGGGAAATCTCTCCCAGAAGCCTCAGGAGCAGCGGATTAAATCTCCACAATCAACTTGATGTACCCTGCATCTCTGGAATACCTGAATAGACAACGATTCATCCCAAATTGAGGCTGTGGACTTTGGAAGCAATGATATATATATTTCTTTCCTTTTTCTCTTTTTGTGAGTGTGTATATGTATGCTTCTGTGTGTGATGTTGTCTGTATAGCTTTGCTTTTACCTTTTGTCCTAGGGTTCTGTCTGTACTTTTTTTTTTTTTTTTAGTATAACTTTTAGAACTTGTTATCATTGGTGGATTTGTTTTTGTTTTGGTTGCTCTCTTTCTTTTATTTTCATTACTTAAATTTTTTTTTAATTTTAATAATTTTTTATTTTTTACTTTAATAATTTTATTTTACTTTAGTTTTTCTTTCTTTCTTTCTTTCTTTCATTCTCCCTTTTATTCTGACCGGTGTGGATACATACATACAGACTGTGGCACACATACAGACTGAAAGTGAGGGGATGGAAAAAGATATTCCATGCAAATGGAAATCAAAAGAAAGCTGGAGTAGCAATTCTCGTATCAGACAAAATAGACTTTAAATAGACAAAATAGACTTTAAAACAAAGAGTATTACAAGAGACAAAAAAGGACATTACATAATGATCAAGGGGTCAATCCAAGAAGAAGATACAACAATTGTAAATATTTATGTACCCAACATAGGAGCACCTCAATACATAAGGCAAATACTAACAGCCATAAAAGGGGAAATCGACAGTAACACAATCATAGTAGGGGACTTTAACACCCCACTTTCACCAAAGGACAGATCATCCAAAATGAAAATAAATAAGGAAACACAAGCATTAAAAGATACATTAAACAAGATAGACTTAATCGATATTTGTAGGACATACCATGCAAAAACAACAGAATACACTTTCTTCTCCAGTGCTCATGGAACATTCTCCAGGATAGATCATACCTTGGGTCAGAAATCAAGCCTTGGTAAATTTAAGAAAACTGAAATTGTATCCAGTATCTTTTCCGACCACAGCACTATGAGACTAGACATCAGTTACAGGAAAAAAATCTGTAAAAAATACAAACACATGGAGGATAAACAACACACTATGTAATAACCAAGAGATCACTGAAGAAATCAAAGAGGAAATCAGAAAATACCTAGAAACAAATGACAGTGAAAACACAATGACCCAAAACCTATGGGATGCAGTAAAAGCAGTTCTAAGAGGGAAGTTTATAGCAGTACAATCCTACCTTAAGAAACAAGAAACATCTGAAATAAACAACCTAACTTTACACCTAAAGAAATTGGAGAAAGAAGAACAAAAAACCCCCAGAGTTAGCAGAAGGAAAGAAATCATACAGATCAGATCATAAATAAATGAAAAAGAAATGAAGGAAACAGTAGCTAAGATCAATAAAACTAAAAGCTGGTTCTTTGAGAAGGTAAACAAAATTGATAAACCATTAGCCAGACTCATCAAGAAAAAAAGGGAGAAGACTCAAATCAACAGAATTAGAAATGTAAAAGGAGAAATAACAACTGACACTGCAGAAATACAAAGGATCATGAGAGATTACTTCGAGCACTCTATGCCAATAAAACAGACAACCTGGAAGAAATGGACAAATTCTTAGAAAAGCACAACCTTCCAAGACTGAATCAGGCAGAAATAGAAAATATGAACTGACCAATCACAAGTACTGAAATTGAAACTGTGATTAAAAATCTTCCAACAAACAAAAGCCCAAGACCAGATGGCTTCACAGGCGAATTCTATCAAACATTTATAGAAGAGCTAACACCTATCCTTCTCAAACTCTTCCAAAGTATAGCAGAGGGAGGAACACTCCGAAACTCATTCTACGAGGCTACCATCACCCTGATACCAAAACCAGACAACAATATCACAAAGAAAGAAAACTACAGGCCAATATCACTGATGAACATAGATGCAAAAATCCTCAACAAGATGCTAACAAATACAATACAACAGCACATTAAAAGGATCATACACCATGATCAAGTGGGGTGTATCCCAGGAATACAAGGATTCTTCAATATATGCAAATCAATCCATGTGATACACCATATTAACAAACTGAAGAATAAAAACCATATGATCATCTCAATAGATGCAGAAAAAGATTTCAACAGAATTCAAAACCGATTTATGATAAAAACCCTCCAGAAAGTAAGCATAGAGGGAACTTATCTCAATATAATAAAGGCCATATGTGACAAACCCACAGCCAACATCATCCTCAGTGGTGAAAAACGGAGACCATTTCCTCTAATATCAGGAACAAGACAAGGTTGCCCACTCTCACCACTATTCTTCAACATTGTTTTGGAAGTTTTAGCCACAGCAATCAGAGAAGAAAAAGAAATAAAAGGAATCCAAAACAGAAAAAAAGAAGTACAGCTGTCACTATTTGCAGATGACATGATACTATACATAGAGAATCCTAAAGATGCTACCAGAAAACTATTAGAGCTAATCAATGAATTTGGTAAAGTAGCAGGATACAAAGCTAATACACAGAAATCTCTTGAATTCCTATTACACTAATGATGAAAAATCTGAAAGTGAAATTAAGAAAACACTCCCATTTACCATTGCAACAAAAAGAATAAAATACCTCGGAATAAACCTACCTAAGGATACAAAAGACCTGTGTGCAGAAAACTATAAGACACCGATGAAAGAAGTTAAAGGTGATACAAACAGATGGAGAGATACACCACGTTCTTGGATTGGAAGAATCAACATTGTGAAAATGACTATACTACCCAAAGCAATCTACAGATTCAAATCAATCCCTATCAAACTACCACTGGCATTTTTCACAGATCTAGAACAAAAAATTTCACAATTTGTATGGAAACACAAAAGACCCCAAATAGCCAAAGCGATCTTCAGAAAGAAAAATGGAGCTGGAGGAATCAGTCTCCCTGACTTCAGACTATACTACAAAGCTACAGTCATCAAGACAGTATGGTACTGCCACAAAAACAGAAATATAGATCAATGGAACAGGATAGAAAGCCCAGAGATAAACCCATGCACATATGGTCACCTTATTTTTGATAAAGGAGGCAAGAATATACATTGGAGAAAAGACAGCCTCTTCAATAAGTGGTGCTGGGAAAACTGGACAGCTACATGTAAAAGAATGAAATTAGAGCATTCCCTAACACCATACACAAAAATAAAGTCAAAATGGATTAAAGACCTAAGTGTAAGGCCAGACACTATAAAACTCTTAGAGGAAAACATAGGCAGAACACTCTATGACATGAATCACAGCAAGATCCTTTTTGACTTACCTCCTAGAGAAAAGGAAATAAAAATAAAAGTAAACAAATGGGACCTAATGAAACTTAAAAGCTTTTGCATGGCAAAGGAGACCATAAAGAAGACGGAAAGACAACCCTAGAATGGGAGAAAGTATTTGCAAATGAAGCAACTGACAAAGGCTGAATTTCCAAAATTTACAAGCAGTTCATGCAGCTCAATATCAAAAAAAAACAAACAACTGAATCCAAAAATGGTCAGAAGACCTTAATAGACATTTCTCCAAAGAAGATATACAGATTGCCAACAAACACATGAAAGAATGCTCAACATCATTAATCATTAGAGAAATGCAAATCAAAACTACAATGAGATATCACCTCACACCAGTCAGAATGGCCATCATCAGAAAATCTACAAACAATAAATGCTGGACAGGCTGTGGAGAAAAGTGAACCCTACTGCACTTTGGTGGGAATGTAAATTGATACAGCCACTATGGAGAACAGTATGGAGGTTCCTTAAAAACCTAAAAATAGGACTACCATACGACCCAGCAATCCCACTACTGGGCATATACCCTGAGAAAACCATAATTCGAAAAGAGTCATGTACCACAATGTTCATTGCAGCTCTATTTACAGTCACCAGGACGTGGAAGCAACCTAAGTGTCCATCGACAGATGAATGGATAAAGAAGATGTGGCACATATGTACAATGGAATATTACTCAGCCATGAAAAGAAACAAAATTGAGTTATTTGTAGTGAGGTGGATGAACCTATAGTCTGTAATACAAAGTGAAGTAAGTCAGAAAGAGAAAAACAAATACTGTATGCTAACACTTATATATATGGAATCTAGAAAAAAAAAAAAGTCATGAAGTACCTAGGGGCAGGATGGGAATAAAGACACACACCTACTAGAGAATGGACTTGAGGACACGGGGAGGGGGAAGGGTAAGCTGGGACAAAGTGAGAGAGTGGCATGTACATATATATACTACCAAATGTAAAACAGTTAGCTAGTGTGAAGCAGCTGCATAGCACAGGGGGAGCAGCTCGGTGTTTTGTGACCACCTAGAGGGGTGGGATAGGGAGTGTGGGAGGCAGACGCAAGAGGGAGGAGATATGGGGATATATGTATATGTATAGCTGATTCATTTTGTTATACAGCACTAACTAACACACCATTGTAAACAATTTTACTCCAATAAAGATGTTTAAAAACATAAATAAATAAATTGGTAAGAGTTGTTTCCTCATGGTCTCTGGCATCATTGCCACCTGAAACTGCCCTCTTGCCTTATTTCTCAAAGGCTGTGGTCTTAGGGCAGTGCCCATTGGATCAGTCACTGGAGAAGGGTAGGAAAGGGAAGAAAGGGTTAACATTTATGGAGAACCTTCCAAATTGTGTATAATCTCTTTTAATCCTCACAATGACTCCATGAGGTCAGCACAGGGGTTTGAGTGGAGGTCTGTGACTCGGAGTTGAGGCTCTGCCTGATGCTGGTGTGCTCTTATCTGTGTTTTGCATGTGTGTGTGTGTGTGTGTGTGTGTGTGTGTGTGTGTGTGTCTCCATTATAATAAAAGACATATCAAAGCCTTGTTTTTTAAATTAATTAATTATGGCTGTGTTGGGTATTTGCTGCTGCGCACGCGGTTTCTCTAGTTGAGGCGAGCAGGGGCTGCTCTTCCTTGTGGTGTGTGGGCTTCTCATTGTGGTGGCTTGTCTTGTGGCACACGGGCTCAGTAGTTGTGGCTCGCGGACTCTGGAGCGCAGGCTCAGTAGTTGTGGCACACGTGCTTAGTTGCTCCACAGCATGTGGGATCTTCCCAGAGCAGGGCTCGAACCCATCTCCCCTGCATTGGCAAGTGTATTCTTAACCACTGCACCACCAGGGAAGTCCCTCAAAACCTTTTTGAGAAAGCAGTATATGCCTTCCTCCTCCCCAAAGGCATCTTTTTTTTTTTTTTTTTTTTTTTTTTGCGGTATGTGGGCTTCGCGCTGTTGTGGCCTCTCCCGTTGCAGAGCACAGGCTCTGGACGCGCAGGCTCAACGGCCATGGCTCACAGGCCCAGCCGCTCCGCGGCATGTGGGATCTTCCCGGACCGGGGCACGAACCCATGTCCCCTGCATCGGCAGGCGGACTCTCAACCACTGTGCCACCAGCGAAGCCCCCCCAAAGGCATCTTAATAATATAGAGAACATGCAAAGAACACAAAAATTCCTCTTGCATTTATTTTGTAAGTATTATTTATTCTTGTTTCAAGTTTTAAGTTTATCTGTTTTCAGAGATGGAGTTTGGGTGTCTCTTAGCCATATTATGGAGTCATGTGTTTTTTTACGTATGAATCTACATCAATATCTATTCAAATTAAAAGGACCATTGACAGTTTTTTACAAGTGTGTGTTTAAGGAATGAAAGTTAATTTAAATAGCTAATGGACTATTATTATGAGCAGAAGCATTCTGGCTTAAGCTCTAAAAATGATTATTATTAATTCCTTTATTTAGATCTTCTAGATACTTTTGGTGATTACATTAGAGATAGCCTGGGCTAATTTGAAGCATAGGAATGTACTATGCTTGCATATTCGTTTTAGCATGGAGCTTTCTCAGACAGCCTTCTTTGGGCTTTTATTTTATACAGTCTACTCTGGTGTGAAATCTCTTAGGTTTTATTTTATCCTTTTGATCTGTGGTCCTGCATTTTTTACTTTTGCCTGGACACTGGCATGTGCTTTCACTGATGTTCTGTTTTTTATCAGGCAAACACAATACCACTCTGGAAAGGGTTGCAGTTGCTTTTGATGCAAGTGCGGTCTTGTTATACCTGCTGTTGTCATCCATGTTAGATAATGTAGCAGTCCCTCTCATCACTTAGGCAATTTAAACCTCAGGATATTTTTGTAATATTGACATTTTATTCAAGAATACTTGTCTCCACTACACACAGAATTTGCATTCAAAAATCTACTTAGATCACTATTATATTATTATAATTGTGTGTGGAAAGATAGGACTGTGCGTGCGTACGTGCGTGTGCTTCTGCTGCATTGTAGGCCTTGTAACTATACAAAAAACCTGTATGTATTCAGGTAACAGTGTATGTTTTAGAATCTCTGGAACCCTCATTACTCTCTGCAGACTGCACAGTCCTAATGTTAAGTCTTGACAGGACTAGTCCTCCTAAGAAACTGATCATATTTAATCTCAGGACATCTTAAGGAAAATGACTGATTTTGAGTTTTTTCATACCTGTAAGTCATGGAGGTGTAAGGATAGCTAAAATCTGAAATATGAAAGGGTTTTAGATGAAGAATCAATTTCAGCTATATTATATGTCTTAACTGCCTTCCATATTTAGTATGCATTATAATTAGAATCCTCTAATTACTCTCTCAAGCAGCTTTAAAACCAAAGAATATACCAGTATTTCTTTTGCTTACGTGTTTTTTCTAGGTACCTTTTGCAGTTGCAGGCATTTATGTTTTTCAGGAGCTAAATAAACAAGTAAGCAAGCAGTAGGCAAGGGCTGTTAACAATGCGTTTGTTTCAGAAAGCCCCCAGGCCTTTACTAAAGACATTTTCACGTGTTAGACTCTTAGAAACCAACTATTACATGACTCAATAGGCAAGCCAGCCTGGCATGTAGGGAGAAGCTCCTTTTCTATAACACTTTCAGCAAATCTTTACTGAGGAAGCAGAACCTCAGACTGACAGTGCCTGTGAGAGGAGCTACAGTGGGTTAACAGTGACGGCTAGCTATACGCTGGACTTTTGGTATCACCTGCCATTTATGTGTATATTAATTTTTAAGTATGAACGGAAATAGAATATTTTCACACTTGAAAAGAAACTGGATTCTATACTTTGAAGTTTCCACATAGGTATTTGACTTACTCAGTTTAAGATCTTCTGGGGCCTGTAAGCAGAAATTTATTCCTCACAGCATTATTTAACTATTCAAGGGAAGTAATTATGTTTTCATGATTTGTAAATTAGCTTGGGAAAATTATCTGAAACTTTCTCAAGGGAGAGTCATTTTATTATGTCAACAAAATTTTATGAGTTAAGTAAAAGTGAATTAAATACCTTATCCCATAATTCCCCTGAAAGCAAAACTATTAGCTAGAATTAACTGATGCACAGTTCCTTTCTGTAACATGTTGAAACTCTTTCTGAGCCCCAGTTTTCAACAGGATTCTTGTGATTCACTGATGCTGTGGGGAATAAACAGGTCACTGCCCTCAATGAGCTTATATTTCAGTAGTAAAGATAAACCTTGAGAATTTATTGAGACAATTAATTATGTTATAATAATCATGCTCTGTTTGTGGCTCTAGACTGAGGACACTTCTTCCCAAACAGTCTCTAAAAGGGCAGATATTAATACCCTGCAACTTAGGATCAGTTTAATGGATGGGAAACACCCTTGCCCCTTTGAATTCTTTCAACCATGCCATCACCCTCATGATTGCTTTCCTCTGGATCCCAAGTCATTTTCTTCTATTCATCCTGAACTTTATTACTGGTGTCAGACTTGCTTTCTTCACTCCCAAGGCCCACCATTATCCTGATGGCTTTGGTATATTTGTGGAAAGTCCCTAGGTAGTTCCTTCACCTCCTCGTCTCCAAAAATCACCTACCTTTTTTAACCTGCTGTTCTTATTATACAGATCTTATAATAGCTCACAAGTGTTCTAGCTTTACATGTAAGCATCTCACCTTCTGACCATAACATAAATTAATCTCTTTCTACTTGATTAATTTCACTGAGATCATTCATCAGCCTCATGGGGAGCATCCGTTGATCAAACCGTCTGTCTTTTGCTAATTCATCAATTTGCTCATTGTATCAAAATTTGATTTCTTTGTAATCTTTTTTTGGTCACATTTTCTATTTCCATAAACTTCTTGATTCCTTTTTTTCTGTCTACTTTTTATGAGCTTAAAATCAAGCAAATTCTATTTTAAATAGAATCACGCTCCGTAGTAGATCAGGATCACTAGAAATTCACAGTCACTAACTTCAGATGGGCCCACAATACTCCTGGAGATCCTATCACATTTTTCTTTTCAATTCCTTTTCTCCTCTTCTGTCCATTCTACTCCATTCATTTCTCTCCAAACTCCAACCACTCCTCCTTCCCACTAGCCCATCCCTTGTAGCTGAGAAAACTGAGGCCATACAAGAGAAACTCCCTTATCTACCAATCCTACAAATCCTACTCATATCTTCATTCATCCTCTCCTTCTTTCCTCACATTATAAAAGAAGTAGAGCCCCTCCTCTGACCTGTGATTTGGATCCTGTGCTATCCTATTTCACATTAACAGTTATTTCTCTCATTTACACTCAAACATTCCCTTCAAACTGAATCATCTTCATCAACTTCAAAACGTCTAAGTATTTTCCGTCCTAAAAGTGATAATAAAAAGTTGAACGCTTCCCTTGACTGCATATCTTCTTCCATCCTTGGTTAGATTTCTCCACCGATTCAGGCATACTTCCTGTGGGAGGGTTACAAACATCTCCACTCCTCTGCTCTCTTCATTATTGTCTAATATGGTTACCATTTCTGTTACTTCATATCATGGTGCTTCATTTGGTCACTCTTAACCACAGTGTTACATATAAGGAGTGGTTTTGTTTCAGCTTTACTGAGATATAATTGACATATAACATTATGTAAGTTTAAGGTGTACAATGTGCTGATTTGATACAAGTATGTATTGCAGAATGATTACCACTATAGCATTAGCTAACACCACCCTGTCACATAATTACCATTTCTTCTTTGGTCGTGGGAACATTTAAGATTCACTCTCTTAACAACTTTCAAGTATGTAATACAGTGGTTTTAAACACAATCACCATGCTAAACATTAGATCCGCAGAAATTATTCATCTTATAACCAGAAATTTGTGTTCTCTGGTATTACATCATTTATATGTGGAATCAAAAAAAAAAAAACCTCAAAGAAACAGAGACTAGAATGTTGGATACTAGGGTCTGGGGTTTGGGAGAAGTGGGGATATGTTGGTCACAGTGTACAAACTTCTAGTTATAAGATATATATGAGGGTATTTTTAATCTCCATCTTACTTAGTGTTTGATCAGCATTTGGTCCTGACATCTCTTCTCCTTCAGATATTCTTTTATTGGCTTTTATGATACCATGTACCTCCATTTCCCTTTTATATCTCTACACACTTTATTTTTTCTTGGTTTCCTCTGTCTTTTTGTAGGCTCATCTTCCTTTATCCTGTCAGGGTGAAAAGTATGGCAAAAAGAGAGAGGTGGCTTGGGATGGATCCTTGAGAATCCAATGTTTAGAGTTTACATGAGAGAAAGAGAAGTCAATTATATTTAATGATGCTAACATACTTATTATGTTCATGTATATTATACATTGTGTGTGTGTACATATCTATATATAATTTGTTATTGTTGTTGTTCAGCTGGCATCTATTGAATGTCTGCTATGTACCAGGTAGTAAGAATAAGCTTTGAGGACACAAAGTTGAGTCAAAGCACAGCTCCTTACTTTGAGGCCTCACGTTGACATCATAGATGTAGATGTATGTGCTTTACTAGCACTGATATGGATGGACCTGCAGCTTTAGTAATGTCGGTTAAGATGACTGTTTTATTCAGGTGACTATTTTATTATAGATGACTATTTTATTCATTATCCAAATTAGGACAGGAACATATAGAAGTAAACCTATTTCTATTCTGTAGGTTTTCATTTTGTTACATTTATTCTTTGAAGGCAAATGTGTAATTTACTTTGAACTTTACATTAACAGTATTCAGTGTTTAAAACTTCAAATCACAGAAAACATATTTGAGGAGGTTTATGGGAATGAAATACCAGTTTATTCTAAGTTTTTAAAAAAATTTTTTAATTTTCCAAATTCAGGGCAGGGAGTTAAGTTTTTGAAAAGAGAGGAGGGAATGGGAAGAAATTTCATTTTAGTACATGTGTCCTTTATGGATATTTTCTTCCCATGATGACAGTGGTGCCCCTTAACCTAGAATGCTTACCGTGTGCCAGGAGCTGTGCTAAATGGTTCACGTGTGTTATCTCATTTAATTCCCCCTTAACCCTGAGGTGCATACTAATAGTTTCTTTTTATAGAAAAAGAAACTTAGGTTTAGACTGTACATCAGTTAAAGTTACATAAGTAACTTTACATATGTTTTCCTATAAGTTTAAGTTAACATTTAAAGAATGTGAACTCAACGTATATCTGACTTTGGAGCCTACACTTTTAACACTGTGATATATTGAAAGAAAATTAAGTGCAAGTTTTTATTTCAGATTTTTCTCATGTCCATAATGTCCTGTCTTACATGGCATTCTATATATCATTTAATCATTTCACATATACCATTCAATCTTCACAACAAACCTGAGTTATGGGCAAGGCCAGTATTGCCCATGTGAGGCTCTGAAGACATGGTTAATTTAGTTGCCTGGGTTACATGTGATAGCAAACCAGCAACCAGAGCCCAGGCTCCTTACTTTGAGTTCAGCTTTCCATTGTATGAGGTACTTCTTCTGCATTAATTCAGTTTGCCAAAAGATAAAGTTGTTCTTGTTCTTTAGGGTTCGCCTCCTCCCCTCCTTTAATTTGACTTGACTTCACTTAGTTAGTTAGTAATCCAAAAATGTTGCTAGAGTAGCAAAAATTTGATTAGAATCATCACCTTCAGTATTTTAGGTAACAGAGTAGAGTGGAAACAGCATAAAAAGCAGAGCCCTTTCATTCTGTTCTCAGGCTGGCCTCCTGGATGGGTTCAAGTTGACATCTGGTATGGCTTCCCTTGCTGTCTTCTCCTGGGAAGCCCTAGTTTTCTATTTGACACCCAGCATCAGCTCTGACCTGAGCATTAGCCCAAGCAAGTTTTGCATAATTAAGCTATTGAGATTGGTTTTCCCTGAGTGGACAGAAGAGACTTACAAGGTGAGGGCTCTGTTAAAGTGATAAAGCTGATTAGATACTTAGCAGTAAAGGAATCTGATCTTAGAAATTTCCTCTTGCTCTAGTTAATGAGGCAGAGACAACACTTAGGGAAAACGAGGTCACTAACAAGAGAAACAATTTTTTTTTCTTTACTAAAGAACCAATTCTTTCACTCCCTTTTAAACCAAGGCCTAAATTTATTGTCCAGAATAAAGCTGAATTTAAATGAATAAATAAGAAACTTTTCCTCAGGGGTGTAGTAAATATGTTTAAACCTACCACCTACGAAGTAAAACAATTCGAGAAAGTAAAACTAAGATAAGCCTAGAATTAAAATAATTTAATTAATGCTGACTGTAACAAACCTGAAATAATGAACTGATTAATTATTCAGCTGTGTGGCCTATTCTTAAGACTGTATTTTTTCCAAAAATAATTTTCTCATTTTTTCTTTCTATACTTTCCCTTTCCTTGAACTACCATTCGAGCAAGTAAAACTTGTTTTCCTGGAATATACTTATACAAATGTCCTATATTAACAATGTTCATAATCTTACCTTTTGGTTTATATAGTACTTTTACAGATGCTACTGTTTAATCCTCACAAAACTTTATAATGAAAGCTGCATTATCTCCATATTATGGAGTTGGGACTTGGCTCTTAAAAGTTATGTGATTTGCTCAAGAATTTGTAAATAGGAGAGTTGGGTGTCAAATACAAATTTTCTCGCCCCCAAGATAGTGGCCTGTACCACAACTGCTCCAAGTTATACATTATTTAAAGTCTCTACTTCTCTATTTCTTGCTAAACCTTTGTTCCAATATTTAGAAAGTGACATGACAGTTGTTATCATATCAAATGCAAATGATATGTATACACACACTCACGTATACACACACTCACACATACACACACATATATTTCTGTCTTTATAGATTAGCCCTCCTTTCATCATGAAGTATTTGTCTTCCCCCAAAAACCTCATTCTCCTACTTCTCAGCTTTAACTTATTCCAGGGAAATTAATAGTCATAAAGGGCAAACTTGAAGTAGAAAAGAACTAACACAGGAGGTAGCTTGTGATGGGAGTGATTGGAGGGGAGATGAACCATCCACCCAGCCTGCTGTGTCCCATTGTCATTGGCTTTGGGGTGGATGTAGATATGGTATGAGAATGGGAAGGACGTAATGCTGATTGCTGATACTGCTGTTTAGTCAATAGAATATCTAATTAGTTTGCTATTTAAAATGACACTTTAAAAATTTAACATATTAAACTTTTAAAGGAAATTTAAAGTCTATTTAAATTAAGTGTTCTACTGCATTTGTTTCTTGATCTTGAGAGGAAGTGTAGTGAAGTTGATGGAAGATTAGATCCTGGAGGTTGACTTGGGTCCATCCCTGGCTCTACGACTTGTTAGCTGTTAGACTTTGGTGCAGTCACTTAACTTTCTTTAAATTGAGGATAAAAATAATAACTACCTCATATGATTGTAGTGAAGATGTAATGAATTTGTGTGTGTGTAGAGAGAGAGAGAGAGAAAGAGAGAGGAAACAACAGAAGATGTGAGCATGAATGAGCATGCTCAGTTAGAACAGTCTCCTGAGTATAGTAAGTGCTCAGTAAAAACAGTAAAAACAGTCAGGGGCTTCCCTGGTGGCGCAGTGGTTGAGAATCTGCCTGCTAATGCAGGGGACATGGGTTTGAGCCCTGGTCTGGGAGGATCCCACATGCCGCGAAGCAACTGGGCCCGTGAGCCACAACTACTGAGCCTGCGCGTCTGGAGCCTGTGCTCCACAACAAGAGAGGCCGCGATAGTGAGAGGCCCACGCACCGCGATGAAGAGTGGCCCCCACTTGCCACAACTAGAGAAAGCCCTCGCACAGAAACGAAGACGCAACACAGCAAAAATAAATTAATTAATTAATAAAAACTCCTACCCCCAACATCTTAAATAAAAATAAAAAAAATAAAAACAGTCAAACTTATCCCCCTCCACTTTAGTAAAACTGTGTCAAAAGTTACCAGAGAACCCTTAATGGCTAACTTTAATTGATACTTCTTTAGTTTTCCTTGACCTCTCTCCTACAGTTCATCTTTTGTGCCGTAGTCTGCATCTATTTTATTCAGACTCTTAAATTTCTAGTTTGTTGTTCTATTTTTACACAGTTACAGCAAGCTTCAGTGTTTTCACTTTCTCCCATAGAGGCCCTAAATCTGTGCTGAGCTAGAAACACAGCCTGTTTCCAGAATTGGCAAATAGTCCCATGGGAAAGAAGATCCTGGGATCACATTGGAGAGATCCTGTCCTCATAAAATTTGTGCTCATCTAGATGCCATTGTTTATGCAGATATCTGATGTTTTAAAATTATGGTCATTGTAATTTATCTGGCCTTTTCTAATCCTTTTGGTGGGAGTGTTGATCTGCCTGACTGCGGGGAGTGCCTTCCTCGACCATTCTGTCTGAATCGTACTTTGTTGGCCTTACTTCTGCTGGCTGTCTTCTTGCCTTCCATTTCATGGTTTGCAGCTTTTTATCTTCTATGCCGTATTACTCACCAATCCCTGTAACTTTCAAATCTATAGCTTACTCACTGCCATGATGATGACTTCCAAATCTATAGCTTTATTTTAAACCCATCTCTTCTCTTTGAGATATATCTGTCTAGTTATCTCCTAAGCATTTACCCCATATGTATCCTAGGCTAATCGAATCTGAAATGTCTGAAATGTACTTAGTTACCTTCTCCCTCAAATTTGTATCTTTTTCTGTATCACATGTTCTGGCTAGGGATCCTGATAGTGTTGGGTCATAGGGCAGGCTGCCTCAAAATGTGCCTCAATGGTGTACTGATTATTTTCAGTTAGTTTCTTAAGAAATGGCCAGTGCAAGAGGGATACTCTGACCCTTTTTTCTGTCTTTCTGAAAGCAGGAAATAAATCTCTCAGGTGAAAGGTGTACCCCCTGCATCTGGAGGTAGAAGAACACCCTTATCACCCTTACCTCTTATCAGAGATAGAGAATGCTGAGCTGAAAAGTCTGTGTGAACAAACCTTGCTACTTCACTAATTTACTACCCCAGGTCCAAACTCTGTTTAGGTTCTTCACTAATTGAGCACCCAAAACTATTTCCTGTCACTTCCTCACAAATTTATTGTTTCTTTGTCTAAAAAGCATAAAAGCTACCTGCTTTGGCCAGTTCTTAGGTCCCATTTCTATGAGACCTGCGGGAAGTTTCCTCCTTCTTGACAACAGACAATAGCATTATCTACCTAGGGACCCAGGCCAGGAATGAGAATTTTCCTATTATTTTATACAACTAATGAATCAATAATTTCTATTTTGTCTGTTTCCTTAGTATTATTTCTTTTATCTCTCCTTTTTCTTCTCATCTTTCTATTTTCACTGCTACTAGCATATTATTTGTCTGTTTCTAGTCTTACCTTCTTTGGGGCCATCCTCCACCTTTTAGCCAAATATATTTCTTTATTTTTACTTTTTAAAATTTATTTATTTATTTTTGGCTGCATTGGGTCTCTCAACTGCGCGGGCTCTCTCCAGTTGCGGCGAGTGGGGGCCACTCTTCCTTGCGGTGCGCGGGCTTCTCATTGCGGTGGCTTCTCTTGTTGCAGAGCATAGGCTGTAGGCACACGGGCTTCAGTAGTTGTGGCATGTGGGCTCAGTAGTTGTGGCTCACGGGCTCTAGAGCGCAGGCTCAGTAGTTGTGGCACACAGGCTTAGTTGCTCCATGGCATGTGGGATCTTCCCAGACCAGGGATCGAACCCATGTCCCCTGCATTGGCAGGCAGATTCTTAACCACTGCACCACCAGGGAAGTCTTGAGCCAAATATATTTGTAATAGACCAATTTGATTATATTTTATTCCTACTTTAAATATCAATTTCCAATATGTTTCCTAAAACGTTTTGCGAAACACTCCAAAGATAACCTATGTCTCTCCATGAATAAAGGAGCCCATAGTCAAATAAAATGTTGAAATGTGGCATGCTTAATCCGTTTTCTCTTGAAGAGTCACAGCACACGTTACTAAGGGAAAGTCTTTACGAAGTTCTGTGATTGACTGTAACAACAAAATTCTAAAACATTAGCTTATATCTGAACATTGATTTTTAAAAATATATTTATTAAAATATTTATTAATAATATATATTTTTAATTGATTAATCATTGACAGGATATGCTCCTGACTTCACTCCCATGATATTCAAAGTCTTCCATGCCTACTTCTCTAATTTCATCTCTTTCCCCTTGAGTCTTTGTAGCTATACAGATTACATTCATTTGGTTTCCCAAACACAGAGTTCTGTTCTATTCCATTGTATATGGTTCCTTTTGCCTGGAGTAACACTAATCTATCTGATGACTTCTGTCTTTGAAAATTCAGCTATTTAAAAGCTTAGATCAGTTGATGTTTTCGCTGGTTAGCATACTGCTTGGCACATTTGTAGGTGCTCAATATATGTTAAATAAATAACAAAAATGGAAAAAGTCAATAAGGGAAAATTTAGAGATATGAGATTTGCTATATCTGCCTATTCATTCTGCCTGTATATTGCCCATTCAAGAAATCTACAACACTTAATAATAGTTGCTTAAGAAATTTAGTGAGAACTGCTTGACCTCAATAATTTAATTGCTCTTCAAAAAAATGTTGTTTACCTGTACAAGGTTTAGGAAATTACTCACATTATAAGATGAAATTTTAATTCTTATTGGACGAAAATTAAATTTTAATTTTTGTAAGTGTGTTATAGCTATTTTCCTTTCACTGTGAAAATTTCTTAAAAATGATTGTTGTAAGCGTTTTCTATTTCTTCCTGACAGGTAATATTTGAAGCTGAAGTCTCAGGAGGAAGAAGTGGTTATATTGCCATTGATGACATCCAAGTCCTGAGTTATCCTTGTGGTAGGTTGTGATTAAGAACTATATTTTTCTATATCCTTTCAACACTTGTCTTATATTGGTAGTGACTATTGATTATCACTTGGTCGTTGCTCTCTCTTTTGTTGTTGTTACTCCTAGCCTTTTGTTCAGTTTTAAAAGAACACTGAAATATTTCTAGAGTTTTTTAATCAAATATTTTTCAGACTTGTACTACACATGTTAAAGGATTCTTTTAATTAATTACTGTTCAAAAGAAAACCACAGTCCCAAAATGGCATCACTCATGCTAAAAGTTCATGATACAAAACCTAGATTTATACCTGATCCAACTGCAGTTTCAGTTTCTTCCAGAAATGTTATCTTAGTTGACCAATCTGGATTTCATGGTCAAGCACCAGTAGGATAATCTGTCCTGTGATCCCTCTCCATCTCTCAGAGGAAGAAGAGGTGATCTGAATCATAAAACCCTTGCTGTTCCTTTTCTTCCTCAAAGAAGATGTCCTGGCCTAAAAATAATTCTTTTCTTTTTGCTAGTAGCTCCCTTGCCCCACTCTTCTTCTTATAAAAACCTTCCATTTTGTACAACACCTTCGATCTGTCTTATAGTTAATAGTTGGGATGCTGCCTGATTCATGAATCCCCTAATAAAGCCTGCTAGATCTTCAGTTTATTTAGTTGACATTATTTTTGACAGAAAAATTTAAAATGTAAATGAAACTCTAGGTAGAACTCGTTCCATCTTTTGGTATTATTAAATTGCCTAGGAAAGCAAAGAATAACAAATCAGTTCAGTGAAAAGAAAATAAAAAGAAGCCTCACCAACTTATATGATCTGCTAAGTTGAAAGTTGGGGTGAAATGAAGAAAATGAATTAACTCATCTTATTCCAAACTTAAGACTAAGTTTTTAATGTCATAATAAATCTCTGGCTAATTCATATTAAACAACAAAACAATAGAAAGCACACAAAACAAGAAACTCAGTTTATTAACACATAGTTTGGTATGTCCTTAGATGCACATTGATTGGTCTTCAGATGGGGTAACTACATTTGTGTTTATATCACATACTCTGAAAGACAATTACTTCATGCATTCAGTAGAGCCAGGCATAAAACGGTTGGTATAAATTCAGACTTAAGCTATATCTCCCAACAGCAGTGATTTATAGGGCCCATGAATTCTAGATGATCTGTTCAGTAACACTCCTGGTGGAAATTCTCTAATACTTTGTAAGCAGCACGCACAGGGTGCACCGTACCAGGGGCCAAGGCTCCTGCTCCTGCTAACTGGTTGTCAAACCCTAGTGTGCCTCAGGATCTCCACCTGGATGTGGCACATCACACATTGCTTGGCCCCTCACCTGGTTCTGATTGTTCCCAGGTGATACTAATGCTGATCGTCTTGAGTTCACAGTTTGAGAACCACTGTTCTAGCTTGTGTTCTAGTTCAAGCATTCCTTTTTCTGAAGCACCTACTGAGATGAGGCACTGGAGAAAGATGTAGCAGGCAAAGGTCAAATGATTTATTACATGTGGTGTATTCTAAGAAAAAGGAGAAATTATCTCACTCAAAGTTCAAGTTGGTTTGCTAAACTCCTTCAATCCATTCATATATGAGAATGATGTTTCCATCTACTGTTCATTTACACTCTTGAAAGAAGATATTAAAGAAAGGCTTTCATGAGTAAACAAGTTAAAAAATACAGAAATTGAGCACAACAGTAGTTTCATTGTGATATGGTCCTCCATGCACTATCTTTACTCACTGAGGCTTAGCTTTTCCCATTTACGTTTCTTTTCAGTTGAAAACCTGAATAAGCTTCAGTTTTAAAAGATAATTATAGAGAATGCTTGTTTGACGGTCATATAACTCACGTATATTTTGATGGCAGTCATCACTTCCTTGTTGGTCTAATATTTCTTTTGGGTAACTTTCTTAGGACTATGAAGGAATAGGAGGTGGATTTAACAACAGTTAAGATAATACTCTGAGAGGAATAAGAACAGTCCCTTACCTTGTTCTTTGAAGTACTAGAGGATTATAGTTATTGAAATTTCTTTAAAAAAGAAAAGAAAGATGTAACTGCTTAAACTGTAACTTAATAGTTCAACGGCCATGTATATGTCAGTTTTTGAGCGGTCATTCTATGTTTTCCTTATAGTTTTCTATTATGCTCTGCTTTGTGCCTATTTGATCTCTTTTGTTTGCTTTGACTTGTAACTGTTTTATTATCACCTGTATGCAACATACTACGGGGGTCCTCCAGCAGTAATCGTTGGTGGTCACTCTGTATAGAATTGCTCTAGCAATTATGGGGTGATACGTAATAAAGCTATTAAAAAAAGAGAACTGAGCGTGAGCGAGGCAACCGTGTCTTTCAGCACAGAGAAAACTCAATTTTCTTCCATACGACATTAGTCTTGGCCAAAGGTAAAAGTATGAACAACATTATTCTGCTGGGAGAAAGTAACACGGCATGTTTTCTTCATGTGGAAAAAAGTAATTTTTTTCTTGCCTTCACAGATAAATCTCCTCATTTCCTCCGTCTGGGGGACGTAGAGGTCAATGCAGGGCAGAATGCTACATTTCAGTGTATCGCTACAGGGAGAGATGCTGTACATAACAAGTTATGGCTGCAGGTAAGGCCACATTGGCAGCTGAACTAAAGGGTACACTTGATTTTTAAAAAATCACAAATTCTTTTTCCCTGTGTATGTGTGTGGGGGGGTGGGGGGTGGAATATGTGTGTGACAGGTTGTCTTTTGTGTAGGTTTGATTTAATTAGTTGCAGATTCATTTCAGATATTTCCATTTTTGGAATATGAATAAAAATATAACAGTGTATAGTTAATAAGTATTTGGGTGAGTTACTCATGAACTCATTAAAGAATCATAATTCTCTAATGTTATGTCCAAACTGTAAAAACAATTTTTCTAGGTCCATTCAAAATAGGAAAAAAATGAAAAATGTCTCATTTAACATTTTGAAAACAACTTACAAGAACATAGTACTTAAGCAGGAGCTGTCATACTCTGATAAAGTTTTCAAAAGTATTTTAAGTAACCTTTGGGAGTATTTCTGGAAATGTGAATTGGAAGAGAGCCAATTAAAATTTTTTTTCAGGATTTTTGTGTATAAGGGTTAATCACAGATCTGAGGACAAAATATTTGCCTTGCACATATTAAATCCGCAATAAATGTGTATTTAATGAATTGCAGTTTAGCATACATGTTGGTGAAATGTGTATGGTGCATATAAAGAGCTTTAAAAGAATCTGTGAGAAAACAGTGACTAAGGAATGTGCCATATCTTCAGAGAATATCTGTCAATCCTGGGGCAGAGGTGGGTGGGGAGGTGGGAGGAGCTAAGAGCAACTACAGCCTTGAGGCTGGACCTAGGGCAGATGATTGTTGAGCTAAATATTTGAAGCTAGAATGTAAGAAATAATACTCTCTGAGCACCTTTATTATTATTATTACTTAATTCTGTTTGCATCAGAATGAGGAAAGGGATTTAATTAGTTAGAACTTTAAATTCCTGAGACTGCCAATCGAGACCAAAAAGGAAAATCATTAGCTTAGTTTCTTGAACATAGACATCAGGCTTTATTTTATGATATCTTTAGAGAGAGAAAATTAGTGTCAAGGATCATCATTAGGTTTCAGGAAGTTGGGATAATAATTATAATAAATGATTATTGAAATCATACCAATATAATGCCTGATATTGTACTGGGTGTTATAAATGTGTTTTTTCATTCAATTCCCACATCCAGTCGGATGTTATAACACATGTATTTCATATCAATCTAATTATAGCTACTTTTGTAATTTATTTGATATGTGCATATCAGGATACCATCCTGAATACGTGAAAAGGAAATGAACTCTCTCCTTTTTTCCCTGTGATTATGCTAATTTCCACTACAGGTATTTAAATATAAGATAATTCTTCCTGTAGAGTGTATTGTATAATGTACAACTTGTTTCATCATCTAAACATCTAGTTAGAATCCCTCTTACTTTCTCTGTCTCTCAGCCTATATATTGATAGTATTAAGAATGTGTTTAGATATATTATCTAATTACTTTGCTAGTTGTTTTTCATTTAGGTAGAGACATTTTTGGCATTTAATTTTTATTGTTATCTATATAGTTTTGTCTTGGAGAACCAGAGACTCTGCAGTCTGCCCCTGGGTTTACGCCCCAGGATTTAATGGGACGTTGAAATAAAAAGGGTTTTGTGTACTTAGACACCAGCTGCCTTGTGGCAACAAAGACTTTCTGGCCCTGCTGGTCTGAGTGGGTTGCAGTAAAAATACTGCTCATTTATTGTTTGTTTCTTACTTTTGTATATTGGCTCATTTCATTATAGTTTTAAAAAATTTTTCCTCTTGCCATTTTTTAAATAAAGATGAGAGATAAAAATATTCTGTTCAATTTCTGTTCTGCTTTCTTATTTCTCCTCTTCTTTCTCTTTACATTTTCCAAGGTGAATTTATATATTTCTCGTCTATTTTGACATTGCCCAATTCTTCAGCAATTTACATGCTTATTCATGAAAAAGCTTTTCTGCCTTTTCAATAATACCACTTAAATTACCTTAACTTATTCCCTTGAATCATTCTTCTCCATATTTAAGAAACATTGAAGATTATCAATTGCCTGGTTTAGGGTTGTTTTCAAATAAGACTGAGACATAGAGATAAAGATGTAGATTTATAAATATAATTGATATGTGTGCATCTATAGAGTGCATCAGAAAGTGGCCAATGATTTAAAAAAATGATCCATCTTTTGCTGAAACTAGTAGAAACATAATAAAGGAAGAAGAATCTTGATTCCACAATGCATCTACAGGCCAACACACACAGATAGATGTCAAGTTATTTTTGCTTGGTGTAGAACAACTTCCTAAAGGTCAGGGGCCCAGTTCTTAATTCTAACCTTAATTCTAACTCTTTAATTCTTATAACCCAGTTAATTATATTGGCTTAGAGAATTCGTTGAACTTTTCCAGGCCATAGATTTTTTTATCTATAAAAGGAGGTGTGGGTAGAGACCAAAATCCCTTCCAGCTGTAAGATGCTAAACTAGGTCTCTCTACATTATTTTTGATGGTCTGAAACATGGCCTTGATCACCTTTTTTTGTTTCATGGAGGAATGTAAAATTTTTTTTTTTTTTGTGGTACACAGGGCTCTCACCGTTGTGGTCTCTCCTGTTGCGGAGCACAGGCTCCAGACACGCAGGCTCAGCAGCCATGGCTCACGGGCCCAGGCGCTCCATGGCACGTGGGATCTTCCCGGACCGGGTCACGAACCCGTGTCCCCTGCATCGGCAGGCAGACTCTCAACCACTGCACCACCAGGGAAGCCCCCTAAAATTTTTAAGTTATTAGTTTTGTGTGGGAAAAAATCGTTCCTTAAATTAAGTATCATTGTGAGAACAACTGCTTAAAATCTCTGCTGACTGCTGTGAACGAATGTACTCTGAAGTAACTCAGAATGAAAGGTCTTTGCATCCTATTACAAAAGTAATGCAATAATGGAGTAGCTGTTACGCCTGCCATGGTCAGGTGTAATAAAATGGCCATCAACTTTTTATGTCCTCCAAATCATTTATATAATGTAATAATATTGAGCTTCAATTGGTAAATGTTGTTTGAATATGGTGTAAAAGAGCAAAAACTAGAAAGCGTCCAATTTTCTATTTTAAATGAAAAATGATACACTACAACCGCCATGAATACCTGATAGTATATGACATTCAAAGTAATTTATGTATAGAAATACATTTAGATAATAACTTCGCACTTGTTTATTGTCTTTAGCTTACAATTGATATTTCAATCATTTTTATTGTTTAAAATGACACACAAATCAGGTAAATTAAAGAATGGAGCACAAAAAAGCAGATACTTAGTGAGTTACCTGAGATAATCTGGGATAGTCCATAAAACATATCATAGTGGGTCTGCTATATCTTTAGGGAGTGTTCTTTTTTAAAAATATTTATTTATTTAAATTTATCTTTTTGGCCGCGTCGGGTCTTAGTTGCCTCACACAGGCTTTTCTCTAGTTGTGGTGTGCAGGTATTCTCTCTCTAGTTGTGGTGTGCAGACTCCAGAGCACGTGGACTCTGTAGTTCGTGGCGCGCGAGCTCAGTATTTGTGGTGCGCGGGCTTAGTTGCCCTATGGCATGTGGGATCTTAGTTCCCCAACCAGGGATGGAACCCTCGTCCCCTGCATTGGAAGGCAGACTCCTTACCACTGGACCACTAGTGAAGTCCATTTACGGAGTTTTCTTTCCTGCAAGATCTCAGATTATAAAATTAGAGAGTGTTAAATAGGGTCATTCCCTCTAGACATTTGGAAAACAATGACAAAATATATAAGCCAAATTAACTTCCTTGCACATGCTGAGCGACCTACTGATGCATAAAACAATATGGATGAATGTTTTTAAAAGTCCATTGGTGTAGGGGCTTCCCTGGTGGCGCAGTGGTTGAGAATCTGCCTACTAATGCAGGGGACACGGGTTCGAGCCCTGGTCTGGGAGGATCCCACATGCCGCGGAGCAACTAGGCCTGTGAGCCACAACTACTGAGCCAGCACATCTGGAGCCTGTGCTCCGCAACGAGAGGCCGCGATAGTGAGAGGCCCGCGCACCGCGACGAAGAGAAGGGTGGCCCCCGCTTGCCACAACTAGAGAAAGCCCTCGCACAGAAACAAAGACCCAACACAGCCAAAAATAAATAAATAAATGTAAAATGCACAGTATTCCAAATCATTGTATAAAAATTAAAAAAATTAAAAAAAATAATCTTTAAAAAAAAAAAGTCCATTGGTGTAGCATTATCCATAATGGATATAGCACAACCAAAAGAAATACCTTCAATAAAATATATCATGCTCTTGTGTAAAAAAAAAAAAAAGTCCATTGGTGTCAGCAAGCTATAAATCTGGTGAAATCATGAGGTTTTGTGGAACATAGTTTTAAAAAGTATGTTATGCAGTTCATTCATATTGGATAAGGGAGTTAGGATAAAGTCTTTAGTTGCTGCTAGAGAATTTCCAAATTCGTTTTCTTTCATAACGCTCAATGAAGTAGCTTGCATTCTAGATATGAACACAACTTTTTTTTTTCAGCTTACAATTTGCAGTTTTCCCCATGTGAACAGATGTTTTATAATGCTTACAACAAGTTTTAAAACTATACCATTTTGTGTTCCTAAGGAACCCCCAATGGTAGAGAATTTGTGGATCATAACTTAAGGCTTATGATAAAACCCAGGTTATAGGAAATAAGATCATAAGTGAGATTTTAATGTACAATTTAATGTTTAATGTTTTTCATTGTTCAATTTATAGTGAAATAAAATAATAAAAATGTCTGTTTATATTCCTGAGAGGTACCAGATAATTTTCTCACAGGAAAGAAAAAAAATAGGTTATATATGTTCATGGGTTAAAAATTTTAGTTAAAAATTTTAGTCATGTCCTTTTTATTTCAACACAATAATATGGAGAGTAGATAAAGTGATTGCAAGAAAAAGTGACTATATAAGGGAACAATAACATATGACACAGAAGTTCCACTCCTAAGTAGTTACATAAGAGAAATAAAAGCATGTGTTCACAAAAAGACTTGTGGAAGAATGTTTATAACAGCTTTATTCATTACAACCAGTAATTGTAAAGAACCCAAATGTCCGTTAACAGGAGAATGGATAAACAATTTGTGGTTCATTCACACTACTCAGCAATAAATTAGAAAGCGTGCACTACTGATACCAGGATTTATAAAGCTCAGCAATATTATGCTTTCTGAAAGAGAAGAGACACAAAAGAGTGCATGCCTTATGACTCCGTAGATGCTAATCTACGGCTAATCTACGGTGATAGAAATCAGAACAGTATTTGACTGGGGTTGGGGGGTGATTAGGAACTGGAAGTGAGCAGGGAAACTTTTTGAGGTAAAGTAAATGTCATATAGCTTTATTGGGGCTTTGGGTCTATGGGTGTATATACATTTGTCAGAAGTTAAGATTTATCCAATTTGCTTGGTGTATAGTTTACCTTAATAAACCATGAATGAGGAGAAAGTGAGTATATGAAACATTTCCTCAAATAACCAAATCACTGGCAGTACTAATCATGCTGTAGATCAGCGGTCCCCAACCTTTTTGGCCCCAGGGACCGGTTTTGTGGAAGACAGTTTTTCCACGGATGTAGGGGGTGCGGTTTAGGTGGCAATGCAAGTGATGGGGAGCTGAGCCTTACCGGTCCGTGACCCGGGGGTTGGGGACCCCTGCCGTAGATGGCGATAGTCTAGTACAAACATTACCTGCATTTTTGTCCATCTTGTCCATTTGAAGTCATTTGATTGGGTTCAAGGGTGATTTTTAATCATCAGTGTAAACTGAAATGTAGAATAAAGCATGTTCTGAGTGTTCTATTATCAGAACATGTTATAACGTTCGAGGATGTGAAAGAGTTGAAACAGGAGTTGGACTGTAACTTACAAATTAGTATTCTTTCATGAAGGTCCAGTGTAAGTGGACACCTACATGACAAATCAAATAGAACCCATTGCTGGAACATCTGTCAGACCATATGCTTTGGCCTCAGGTTCAGTGTAGAAACTAAAATGCTAATGACTCCATCCATCATTACAGAGCTTGGTGGGCATGCATCATTGGGTTGGACAGAGAAATTCAACAGTGGAGTTACTGAAAGCAGGGAATTGTGTGGGGAGATTTGGTGGCACCGTTCATTTTGGTGAATTGAAATGAGGCTGTTTAATGTGTGACTGGTAATTCTATGCAGATTGCCATCAAAGCTGTGGCAGTTGGGCCAGTCTTTCAGTAATCTCCCCAGGTGCTGACACGGTGCCTCCTGAGTAGGCCTGCCAAAACAGGAAAGTCAGCCATCACTTTGCCCTTGGTGCTAATGTAGTGTGATACAGCTAGTTTCTCAGCCAAAGGAAATGTCGTTCCTTCTGGAGCAATAGATAATTAAGCAATACATGGAGAGTAAAATTAGTACAATTAGGTGCAGATTGCTCTAAAAAACAACCAGAGAGAGGCTGACCTTTTGCAGTACCAACTGTTGCCAGCTGAGGGTCAATGAAAATGGTTGGTCTGAAACTTCTGGCCATAAAGTGTTTTATCTATCCAGGCAAATGTAATAGCCTTGTTCCTATACTACATGGGAACATCGTCATGTAGCATTGGAAATGAGAAGCATGATTTTTAAAAAAATGAATAATTTGAAAGTACAAAAATTTTATCTGGTGAAATATGTCACTACAATGTTTCAAATGCCAACTAGTCATTGCTCACAAAGCTCTTTTTGATGCTGCCATGCTATAGTATTTTCCTGTGTCTATTTATACTGTCATATGAAGTGCCTGGAACCTTGTATCATGTTTAATTTCCACAAGAGATTTTACTATCCCTGAAACTATTTCTTTTTGAGAAAAAAATATCTGGTAATTTTCCATTTATTATAATGAAGGGAAAATGTTGGAGGAAATTAATCTATGCCTAGAAACATGCAGTTTACAGTGGGCAATTCATTGAGAACTAATTTGAGAGGACTATTTCAAAGCCAAACTGATTTAATATATGATCAGCTCACATTGGATACCATGGGGGTGGGGAGAGAAAGGAATGAGATAATGTGAAATTGTCCTAATGTCTAGACTTGGTGAAAGTTCTGACATTTTCGAGATTGGCCCTAAGAGTGGCTGACACATATCTGAAATATTAGAATAACAAAAGGAAGCATATAATTACTAGGACATTTGGTAAAGTAGAAGAAATGATGTCAGAATGGCTAAAGGTACATCATATAAATATATCTGGAGATTTGTGGGAGACTGGATAAGTTTCTTAAAATCTTAGAATATTGGGAATATACAGGAGGGATTTAGTTTTTTTTTTTTATAGATAGTAAAGTACAATAATAACTAGTGGTTTGAAGCTATTTGGTGAGAGATATAAACTGATTATGAGGAAGACCTCTGTAATTGTAGGGCTGTTGAAACCTAGAATGAGCAGGTAGTAAAATTAGGGGAAGTGTCCAAGCATAAACTGGTTAAGTACTTGCTAGAGATGTAGAGGACATTTAAGCATGAGGCTGAATGCTTTTTTAAGATCCTTTCAGCCCTGAGAGATGCTTGTATAACCGAATAAGAAAAGATCGTATGGAATCTAAGCCCAGTGCTTTTTCAGAGTTGAGAGAGAGCATCACAGACTGGAGTGTTGGGTGAACTCATTAAGGAAGATTTGATTGAGTCTTTGAAGGACATATAGGACTTGGATGAGCAAGGATTAAGTGGGCATGGTTATCACTGCGGTTTAGTGTATGTGTGTGCTGGTGGGGTAGGAACATCAAGAGAAGAATCTTCTGGAAGTGTAAGGTTCACAGTGCGAAGTAGAGGTAAATATAGTTTATGGCAGGGTTGGGACTAGGCCATGATGGAGACAAAAGCAAGAAAGAAGCTACTGCTGGCAGTACAGACATCAAGTAGTGAAGGCCTAGGATTGGACAATGCCAGTGGATTTGGAAAAAATGTGAGGAGGGGAGGAGAGGGACCAATGAAAGAAGACACAGAGTTTGGATCTGGTTGGTACCAGGTGAAAGAATTTGGAAGAGTGAAATAATAAAGATCGCTTTTTAAATTTACTCAAACGTTTATTTTTTACAGCCAGTCTGTGAATTTGTTTTCTCATTTTCTGTCTGGGAACTAACTGCTCAACGCATTTGTTTACTTTTTTCCCCGTCTGCCTTGATACTTGGATATGAGTTTTCCTAAATAGGAGTGAAAAATGAGGAGACATTCCCATTCCTTTTGACTCTTTAGCCTTAAAAAAAAATTTACCAAGACAGTTTGAAGCTTGTGGCCAAATTAAAAACCTCTGGGTATTCCTGATTTCACTTAGGAGAATTCATCTGTGGGAAGGCTGTTGGTGCTTTCCGCCTTGCCTTCTGTATCTTGTGGCTCACAGAACAGGACCCGTGTCAGAGAAGAGTATTAACCATGTCTGTTGTGCTTTCCTGACTCCTTGTAAACTGATAGATGAACACTAGCCTGCTACTTAATTCTAATTTTCTCTGTTTATCCTGTTTAAGCATTAGTGATTTTTTTTCTGTGTATATGCTGATTTACAATGAATTCTGCTCCACTTAAGAGACCATGTTCTATTTGGTAGCTAATGGCTATCACTCTTATCAGTCCTGCTTTTCCTGAGGACCTTGTTTTTTTTTTTTGAGTTCATGGCATTATATTCTTCCTTCATAGCTTCATGTAAAGAATTACAATCATTGGTCTTGAAGTAAAATCACTGACCAAGTATCATGGATTGTAATGTTTATCTTTTACCCTTGGCATTTTGGGTGTGTATGTATGTAACAATGAGCGTCAGAAAGTTTAATCATATTTAATTTTTAGAATTTCCAAATATTCCTGAGGTCATTTTGGTTGGCTTTGTGTGGCTTTCTACCATAAACAGTTCAGTGCCTTAAAGATACGATGCATTCTTTTCCTTCTTCAATAATTCATAAACTCTGAGTTTGTTGTCTACAGATTACATAATTGACTATAAATGAATGATGTGTGGAATAGTCTTTATCTTCTTTATGTATCCCTGGAACATGACTCTAAAGGCCTGGCAGTCATAGAAGCTCAGGGACTTCTTCTTATCAATATATATAAATAACAATTTACTGCTTTTTCTGTACAAGAATAATGCATTCTCCTACTGTTCTCAGAGCTGCCCTTTCAGTGTGTTTTTCAGGTCACGTCAAGCACTTTACAACTTTCCATTGAGCTCCTGTGATCAGTGTTACAACATGGGGCTCTGGCAGTGGGCTGGGTTTCTTCTTTATGAAAAGCAGTCTGATTTAAAGATAGTATATTTATAAAATTCTTTTATTTTAAAATAAAACATAGAGAAAACCTCACAAAAACGAAAAACTATGACTCAATGAATTTTTATGATACCCACCACACAGGTCAAGAAAGGCTTTGCCAGCCATCATAGAGGCTCTTTCCAAGTGGTCCATCCCAGACACAAATGAGCCATCTCTCTACAAATAATAAGTTGTAGCCTACCCCTACAAATAATAATTATCATGACTTTCAGCCCTTGTATTTTTTCCTGTTTTTTTTCCACTTGCATATATTTAATCTCCTTAGATACTATAGATTAGTCTTGTCTATTTTTAAAAATATGTCTTTTAGAATCCCTTTAATCTGTGTGTTTGTCCTCTCTTGTGTTTGTCACAATTTATCTGTTGAGGAACCCAGGCCATTTGACTTGTAGTTTTCACACAGTCTGCATTTTACTGATTGCATACAAATGTCCTCTTCAGTTCAACATGTTCCTTTGAGTTTCCTGAAAATTGGCAGCCAGATCTAGAGTCAAGTTTGATCCTCTGGCAGTGCTAGAGGAGGTGCATGGTGTGATTACCAGAGGCACAAAATGTCTCCTATTTCTTTTTGTGATTCTGATACCAATTGATGCTTAATGCCTATATTCATTCCTGGTGGTTGTAAATTGTGATATTCTAATTTTATTATTTCTTTTGTATTTTGTTTAATTAATGAAGACACACTTATCATCATCTCCTATCTGGCTACCCAGTGACATAGTTTATTTTAGGAAAGGCGTGGTAACTTCTCAAATCTTTGCTTTAATTATTGGTTTTCAATATAATTAGTTGGTTCCTATCATCCTCCAAAGGTGACTGATTCTTCTTCCTCTTTTTTTTAATATCATGAACTTATGGATTTAGGCATATTTAATAGACTTCAATTCATTGCAATTAATACTATTTTTAAGACTCAAGTCATCCCAGGTTGGCTCCAGTGTCCATTTGATATAACGTCAGTAATCTTCGATAGCTTTCTTGTATTGCTATCTGATGTCAGTGTCATCTTGCACATTTTCTCTTTCAGACCTGGTGCCCTGTTTTACAGTTTTGAGAAATTATATTTCAGGACCATTATGTGAATGGCTGAGGGGTATTCATTGCTAGATCTTTTCAGTGAACAGAACTAAGAAAAATATACATATATATTTAAAGGTAAAATAACTATTAGTTTATATTGATATTTCAAATTCAAGCCTAAAGTTTTTCACTTAATGTTTTCTTTATTACAGTTTGTCAGTTACATCTTCTTTCTTTCCACACTAATATTTTTGGTTCTCAATGACACAGAGAAAGAGACCATTAGAATATCCCATAATCACTCATTTTTAAATCTCATGTTATTTTGAATACTTGTACCCTATCTCCATTGTTAGCATAGAGCCATTGCATATTGTACTCTCTCCCATTTAACCCTTATTTGGTGTTAGTTCTATGTGTAGCTATGTTTTTTAATGTTCATCATCAGTATGTATGTCATGTCTTCTTAGTAATTTTGGTTGTTTGAAACTTATTTTCTGGGAGATTCCACAGGAGTAAGCTCATGTAAATAATATTCCCTGAGTTCTTGGATGTTGATAATAGTTTATATGTGCCCTTGGTTCTTAAGTCAATTTTGAAGGTTATAAAATCCTTCATTTGCATTTTCTTTCCTTGAGTAACTTAAATGTGTTACTTCATTTTCTTGTGGCATAAAGCCTTGCTGTCAAAGTCTGATAATAAATTTTCTTTTCCTTATAAGTCTCCTACCTGCTTTTCTAGATAGTCAAAGGATTTTTTTTTCTATTTCTTTAAAGATTTTAGTTTTGTAAGAGTCTATATCAAGGTAGAAAATACATGGTTACCCAGAACTTAAACTTCTGTAGGTATCTGATCAAGAATATCTATCTAATGGTGATATTTTGCATATCTCTATTACTACATCATGCTGTGGACTAGCATTATCTTCTTTCCCAATGACACTGGAGTTATTTGTACCTTTAAATCTAATCAGATTAGAGAACCAGTTCCAGAAAACCCAGAACCAAACCAAATCAGAAAACTCATCCCTAAAATTCTTTTCCTCCAGAACCATTTCTGGTAACAAAATCATCTCTGTTAGTCAGGGTTCAAACATGAAAAGCAGATCAGAAGGAGAGATGATAGATAGATAGATAGATAGATAGACAGATAGACAGATTTTTTTTTTCAAGAGATTTGTTGCAAGGAATTGGTTTATGTGATTGTGGAACCTGGCTGGGCAAGTCTGAAGTCTGTAGTCAAGCACTTTGAGAGGGCAGGCTGGAATATTCAGGCACAGGCTAAAGTTGCTCTTCACAGGTAGAATTTCTTCTGCTTCAGGGAAGCCTCCGATCCATTCTTAAAACTTTTCAACTGATTGAATCAAGTCCACCCAGATTATCTAGGCTATTCTCCCTTATTTAATGTCATTTGGGTATGGACTTTAATCCCATCTGCAAAATACCTTAGAAGAGACGCCTAGGTTAGTGTTTTGATTGAATAACTGGGGACTGTAGCCTAGTCAAGTTGATACATTAAAAGACCATGACAGTTATCAAATATATTATTCACTTAGATATTGTTTTGATTATTATCTTCATAATATTGCTATTATCAGGATTTGCAGTTAGAACTTTTGCACAATTATCTCACCTAATATTCTCAGCATCTCTGTTGAATAAGCTGTTACAAATTGATATCCCCATTTTTAGATGAAAAGGCAGAGATTTGAGAAGTAATGAGAAACTGTGAAGCTAATAAATAGTCATTGCAGGACTAGAACGTAGGTATCATCTCCCATAGTTCGGTCTACTTACTCTGCCCTCTTTGTGTGGCTCCTCGTATTGGTCACCTTGTCCCAATATTGCAAAGACACCTTCACTTCTTAGGTCAAAGTTCATTTTCTTGTTTAATACCTGACAGTTTTTGTGAAACTTGGTTAATGATCCTGATTGTAGTAATTTGCTATCGCCAGCACCTTTTTATCCTACTTTATATCAGAATTACAATATTTGCCTTCTCTTTCTTTTTCTGTGTCAAATATCATTTGCCTTGTTCAGTACTTTTATTGCCATATAGTAAATATGTTGTGAACTTAGTATTGTAATTTTAGGGTAATTTCTCCTAGGGGAATGCTATTTTCTTATGGTTTAATCTATTGAAATCAGTATAATAATTTCTAACAGATATAAATGAGTGCTTTTCTCAAAATAGTAACAGTGTTTCTAATTTTAGAAATTTATAAATTTCTAAACCTTTAAGTTTGCCATGATCCTCTTTCATTTTTCTAAAATTCTTTGATTTAATTGTTCAATAATAATGATGATGATGATAGCTTTATCATACCTATGAGAAAGAAAAACATTTCATACGGCAGACAAGCCCCAGTAAGGAACCCTCGGGTCCTTGGAATTAATTTGGCTGGATTGTTGTATGAGTCACATCAACCTTACTTAATTATAGTGTGCAAATTTACAGACATTAGTTTTGGAAAAAGGGCAAGTACAGACAAATTATATGCAGTCCTCTTAATATTATTCAATAGGAACTTAAATACCAAACGTAGGAAAACGGTCTCTTTCCAGTTTCTCCAACTCTAAGAGGATGGAGGAGACATGTATCATTATGTGCCCAGGAAAGGCAGTGAAAAATAAATAAAGCAATAAATGTAATTTAATTTTTTCTTCAAGTCAATAGAGTGAAATAATCCCTACAAGTGTTCTAAGTGCTGCATTATTGAATTTAAAATTAAATTGGATTAATTCTATTCCTCAAGCTTTGAAAAGAGAAGCTGAAATAAACTGTTCCATATTTTAACCATACCCCATTAGCTTTTAGGATTTCGAGTTGAAAGTAAGTAATAGAAAACCAAACGTATTACATCACTTAACAGGAAGTCCAGAAATAAGGGGGCTTCTAAGAGCTGTTGACACCATTTTATTTTATTTCAATTTTAAATTTTTCTCAAGAGAACAAAGTAAGGGTTTATTAAGCGGTAGTACACTCTCAGGGGGAGAGTGGGCAGACTCAGGTGAGTAGCTGCCGACACCATTTTAGAGACACGATCAAGAACCTGATCCTGTCTTTCTCCTCAATGTGCCATCCTCAGCATTTTAGTCATGACATTGAGAAAAAGAAAAGAGGACCCACTGTGTTTTCTCTAGAAGTGAGGAAACCTTTCTGGAAATGACTTGGCTTATTCCTATTATCTCTCATTGGCCAGAATCACACCCATTTTTAGACCTGTCACCTTTTCATGGGAACAGGACCTCCATCATGTTTTCAACCAGTGTCTCAAGCTGAAATATCTTGATGCATAACCGAGGGATCTTGTAAAAATGCAGATTTTGATTCAGTAGATCTAGAGTGATCTCTAGACTTTGCATTTGTAACAATCTGACAGGTGATCCTAATGCTACATTTGTAACAATCTGACAGGTGATCCTAATGCTACAATTTATTATAGATATTGGGAATTAACCAATATTACCACTACACTACTTAATGCCAGGAACTGAATTTGTCAAATAAATACTGCATGCACCCTGCATGATGAAGCTTACTTAGTTTACTAGAGGAGTCATAATAGTAATTCCAGTGACTTGCCTAGAGTTACTTGGTAAGTGACGAGTCTCAGCAACCTGTACTGGAGACAGAATAAATAAGAAAGCATGACAAGGATCTGGGGAGGAGGGGAGAGGAATGAAAAAACAAAGTGCTAGGTTATAATCCTTGGATCATATAATTTTGTGGTTCATTTCTTAGTATTTCTCAGGGTTGGGGATTTTGAAATGGAGAATCACATAAAAGTCTCAAAGCAGGATAAAGAGCCCAGAACTGAAGAATATAAGGCAGAAAACTATGCAAACACTGCTGTGTAAGAGATAAATTTACCATTACTTCTTGTTTCCTTCTTCCATAGCCCTGCCTACTCTGCTAAATTGATAGCTTGTAGGCAGGCAAAGACCTATTATTTTGGATTATAAAAGAAAAAGTTATTATTTTTGACTTCTGAAATGTACATATCATGAATTGCTACTTTGAAATGTAATGCCTTACTGAAAGTAAATAAAGCAAATGAAGCAAATAAAGCAATGTCTAATATAGTAGATTACATTTTCTCATTGATACAATGCATTGATCAAGGCTCAACAACAAATAATCAACTCACTGGACAGTACCTATGATACAAATGAAACAAAAAACAGCTTTGATTTATTTTAGAGGAAATACTACTGGATTTTGTGTCTTTAAACCTAGTTTTGAGTTTTAATCCTGCTACTAACAGGCTGTGTATCACATTTTTAATCTTTCTTAATTCTGATTTTATAATCTTTAAATGGAAATGACTATCACAGAAGGTTTGTAATAGAGAACAGTGACAGAACCAAAGTAATAGCTAATATAATATGAGGTACATGGAGATGCTTGTTAAATGATTTTTGAAGAAAAATCTGAATATTATGACTATAATTATTTTTATTGTTACTTTATTTGAAGAGATAAATAGCACCTAAGTGTACTATGCTCATTAATTATAGAGGCAATGTGTATCCTATATAAGCATATATAGTTATGTTAGTATAGTAATATACACAAATACAAACACAATGTAGTCAACTTTGTGATCTCCTGACGGTCCTCAACATCTCTGAGTTCAGAAAGAGCTTGGCACAAATGATCTCTAGATGTCCTTGAGGTTCTGTATTTCTGTAGCTTCCTTTTATTAATTTTAATTAATGATTTTTATATATTTTGTTATAAAAATTTATGAAAAACTAAGGAAGTTTTACATGACTTTTGTCTCTAAAAATATCAGCGAATTTAGTCCATTTTAACAAAGAACTTGAGTACCCACTAAATAATGATAACATACTACATATATGATGCTGTGGAAGAAAACATACAAAATTTGAAGCCCTACCTTCAGGATGATTTCAGTACACAAAAAGGTAAAACGACATATATAGAATATATCGTAGAAGAGATTCAAGATAGAAACGCTGGTGATTACATTTTTATGATGATCCTTGAGTTTTTGAGACACTATTCATAGTAATTTCAGTGGGAATGGAAAGTGAAGAGTATGTATAAGTTGATGAAATGTGAAGTTGAGGCAGAGAGGACGTTGTTAGATTTCATAGCTTGTGGCACTGTGGGCATCAACTAGGAATATCTTAGAGCTGTTGGTCTCCCTTGTTGGGTAATTCAGATTTTTCATGAGAGTAAATGACTGATTGCAGCAAAAGTCAGTAGTGGTCTTGTAATTGTTGCAAAGAAATAGTGTATATCCTGTATTGGCAGTGTATAACAATGGAAAGTTTTTAAAAATCCAGAATTCTTTCAGGCTAGTGAAAATCTCTGAAATGGCTGCTTATAAAAGTAAAGGGTCAGAAAGCAAGGTCTCACTGACAATGCGGAAGATTGAAAGAATAGGAGACAATGTCACGGGCAATTGTGATTCAGACTGAGAAAACTATCTTAGCATAGGGACAAGGTAGTAATGAAGGCTGTTGGGCATCACTGAGGCCAGAGTGAGTTTTGGGATCACTGAGAATATTCACAGAACTATGGTGGAGAGGATAACCTGACCTGATAGATAACTGACTGGAAGGCTATTTGGGCAAGCTGGGAACTCTGGAAGTTGAGATGCTGTTGAGTGGGATAGTGAAAGAGTGGCCTGCAAGTGAGGAACCAGGATAAAGGGTAAGAAAGTAGAAGAAAATGTTCCCTCCTTTGAGAAAAGTTTGGAGGAAAGTGTTATTGTGAGATGAATGTCAATTAAGATGGAAAGATGAAATAATAATTATTCAGAGGGAAACATTAAGAGTACTTAGCAACTCTTCACAAGAGAAGATGGATTTTTGAAAAAGACATGGTGTTAAAAGACGTGAGTGTTGTGTGTGCACAAGCAAGATGATTTAGAACGCAAGGTGTTGGCTGGTCTTGCCAAAGGAAGAACTGAGAAAGGTGATGGAAGATGGAGAGCACCACTGGAGGGGTAAATTAGGGGAGGATGAGGTGAGGGCATGTACCTGTCTAAACAGTGCTGAGTCATGGTCTGCCTTCCAGTTAGAAAGATGGTATCAAATGATACAATAATTGAAAAAAATGCTGTTTGAGATTCTCACGTGTAAATTTTTTGTTTGTTTGTTCATGTGGTTTATAGGGACAGAGAATTTAGGCTAGATTTTATGGATTTATATTTTAGGGCTTTTGAATATAAGCTGCTTTTTCTCTTTATTATTATTCAGGTGAATGAGCAGGGGATCTTGGTGCAAAAATCATGGAGTATGTGGGTCAGGAAAGAAGAGTCAACAAAACAGTGAATGAGTGAAAAATTTTGACTTTAGTCAAAATTGGGACTTTTTATCCTTAGGTATATATGCATATACAGACACATACACATATGTATAACATGATTTGCACATATATATCATTTCAGATATGGAAAAGGGTGTTAAAGGTACAGTGGATTTTAGGATTTTAAAAATTATTAAAGTAATAGGGTGATTCCTTTATTATTTATCTGTTTAAAAAATGCAAAGTGTTTCAAACATAAAAAAACAATTATAAAAAAAGATAAATTGACCACTAACATACCCACCACTCTAATTTAGTAGAAGTTGACATTTTTCATTTTTGTCTACTATCTTAATTTTTGTTAAGGATTTTTTTTTTTTTTAAGATTTAAACATAGATTTCAGTGGAATGCAGGAGATGTTCAACTTTTTTATTTTTACCAGGACCCTACTGGTTTTAGTTTGCTTAGTTTAACTGCCACATTGAATTTTACTGAATGGATAAATCTCAGTTTATTTATCCACCACTCAGGAATATGTGGATCTTTCCCATACTTAACTATTACAAACGATTCTGAGTTCAACATTCTTGTACATATCTGTGTGATCACACATAGAAGAGTGATCCAAACATAGAAATGTAGAAGTGGAACTGTTGGGTCCTAAGTTTTATGCATCTTCAACTTTACTAGATAGTAACAAATTATTTTCTAAAATGACTGTAACCATTTACACTTCTAGTAATTTTACAGTTCTGTTTTCCATATCTAGTGATGAAATGATATTTCAAGTAGTGTGAAAGGGTACCAGGAATACTTAGCATTTTACCAACAAGAAGTTAGGATGAGGATCAATGACCAATTCTCTCTCATGGTTGTAGCTTTTCTTTGCCCTTTGTGCTATCTTTGACATAAAGAATTTTTAAATTTAGGTTGAGGATCTCTATTCATGATTATTAGACATACACATTTTCTCTTTTTATAGCCTGTCCATTTTTTGATAGGGTGGTTTGTCTTTTTTCTTGTTGAACTGTAGATGAATTTTATATAACCTGGCTATTTATCTTTTGATGATTATTTTCATGACAAATATCTTATTACAGTTTGTGGCTTGCTTTTTTTACTTTATGATGTCTTTCAATATATAGAAGTTAGAAATTTTATTATAGTTGAAAATTTCAACCATTTCCTTTATGGTCTTGTGTGAGGCACCCTGATACTGTAAATATGTTTCTCCAATAGTTTATTTTAAAAGTTGACAGACATGCTTTTCACTTTTAGGTTCCTTTGATTATTTCTTTTAAATGGTATAAATTGGCTGTCATTAATGCCAAAGAGATAAAAGTTTGCAAAGAGTACAGATTTTGGTTTGACTCTAAATTATTCATTAGTATTTTATAGTCACGATCGCATGCTACACATTTAGAATAGATGCATTGGGCATGGTCTCAGTCTCCTGAAGGGGACAAACCTATTAAGCACATGCAGTATAGTATAAGGGCGAAAAGAAGACTTTATATATAGAGAGTCTGGCAGAAGGGAGGGGGCAGTGGATCATTTGCCAAAGAGCCATTAACTGTCCTGCTAATTCATATACTCTGGGCTAATAACAATTTTATGGAAAACTGAGATTACTATTATATAGTTTCAGCACTTCACCCCTTAAAGGATAGCGGTGTTTACTTACATACTTTTCCTGATTGAAAGACAATGGTAAAAAATTTGTGGGGCTACACAGATAATTTCTGCCTAATTTTTTTTTTTTTTTTTTTTGCGTTACGCGGGCTTCTCACTGCTGTGGCCTCTCCCATCGCGGAGCACAGGCTCCTGGATGCGCAGGCTCAGCGGCCATGGCGCACGGACCCAGCCGCTCCGCGGCATGTGGGATCTTCCCAGACCGGGGCACGAACCCGCGTCCCCTGCATCGGCAGGCGGACTCTCAACCACTGCGCCACCAGGGAAGCCCTTTCTGCCTAATTTTAACAAACAAGAATAACTTATCACAGATGTTCATTGCCAAGATGCTTTAGATTTCTGGAAATGTTAAGAACCTGTTTTTTAAAGATTGGTTTCTGTTTACAGAGGCGAAATGGAGAAGATATACCAGTAGCCCAGACTAAGAACATCAATCACAGAAGATTTGCTGCTTCCTTTAGATTGCAAGAAGTGACAAAAACCGACCAGGATTTGTATCGCTGTGTAACTCAGTCAGAACGAGGTTCTGGTGTGTCCAATTTTGCTCAACTTATTGTAAGAGGTAAAGTAAAATTGCTTTCACTTCATGAAATGACATCACTTCATTAGAACAAATGCAACTTTTGTAGATATTTGGATCGATTTTTAAATCAAGTACTCTTCATCTCAAGTCACTATAAAACCATATCATTATAAAAGTTCTGAAAATGTCTTAAGGTCAAATTAAGACTGTAGTTGTATAGTTTGTCAGGCAAGTTTTCAACAAATGATTTCTATCGAAGGGAATCTATTTTTAAAAGCTCTAATAGGGCTAAACATATAAAATACTTTATTCCATATTGCCATCATCTAGTTTGCATTTTAACTTTAGATTGATTTTTCCTGTTTACAGTAGTTCTCTAGATACTTTAGTTTTTCAAAGCATTGTGGCAATTATGTCAAGGTCAAAGTTTCTATCCCTGTGTATACCTGTAAATTTTATCAGTATCAAAACCCAGTTGTGGATGTTCACTAATTCTGGCCCCCTATAGAATCTTAGAAAATTACACTTTCTAAGAGGTCCTCAGGATTCTGGGATACTAAGGCTACCAGAAGAATTGTGAGGGATTATGACATATCAGTACATATCTTTAGTGAATACTGGAAAAACAAGTACAAGTGCTCAATGTATATTACATTCATTGAAAATTGACTGAGTCCCTATATATTCCACTGTTCTAGATTGTGGAGATACAGTGGTTAGTAAAATACAAAGACTCTGCCCATATATAGCTTAACACTGAGGTATATTAGGTACATCATATAGGAAGATGTTGAAAATGTAGTATCAAGTCATGGTATGTGTTATGAATAAAAATAAATACACAAAATGACAGGGATTGATATTTTAGTTAAGATTATCTGGAAGGCCTCTTTGAGAACGTGACAACTGAGCTGAAACCTTAAAAAAATGACGACATCAGCCGTGTGAAAATTTAGAGGAAAAGCAGCTTTGTTGAATAGGCTATCATGCATCAATAGGTTATGATACAAATGAAAATAATTATAAACCGTGTAAGTCTCTTCAAGGAGAAGTTTGGCAGATTTTAACAAAAACATCTAAAGTGGACTGAGATTTGTCAGAGACATCAGGGAAGGCCTTTGTCAATGACTTTCTTTGAGATAGAATCTGAAAGTTGAGAAAAAGTTGCCCAGATGAGGGTGGTGGATGTGAGGGCAGGGGTAAGAAAAAGAAGGACCAGAAAGCAGAGAGCAAGGCATGTGTCAACGCTTAGAGGCTGGAAGGAGAAAATGAGGTACATCCATATTCAAGTTAATATATTTTATAATGCTTGACATCTAATGTATTTTGATGTCATGTATTATTTCATTTTAAGATTTACTTGATTTTAATACTTTAACCTTTAATACTTTTAGAAGAAAATTGAAATTCAGACTATTTGATAATTGCCCAGAGCCACAAAGATCTAATAACTGACTGAGCCAGCATTTAATTCCATGTTTCTTAACTCCTGGTGCCAGGCTCATTCCTTTCCACCACAGCTTTATCTCGCATTAACATTATTAAATAAGGCTATTAGCCACTTGTAATGCTTTTGTCACGAGAGATTCTGTAGCTCATCAAAAAAAAAAAAAAAAGTTTGGGCTTCCCTGGTGGTGCAGTGGTTGAGAGTCCGCCTGCCGATGCAGGGGACACGGGTTTGTGCCCCGGTCTGGGAATATCCCACATGCCACGGAGCCGCTGGGCCTGTGAGCCATGGCCGCTGAGCCTGTGCGTCCGGAGCCTGTGCTGCGCAACGGGAGAGGCCACAACAGTGAGAGGCCCGTGTACCGCAAAAAAAAAAAAAAAAAAAAAAGTTTATCTTTGTAAATTGGATAGAACTCTATTATAAATAGAACTTCTCTCATGGCTCCTGAGTTAGCTTATATCACCTGCTTAAGTTCATGAACTCATAGCCCCAATTCATTGACAAATAAGAAAATATGATAATATTTAACTCTAGTGTTTAGATAGAGAGGCAGTTTAACTTATGTTCATATATGTTTGTATATTCATCTTTGGTGAGCCCTGTTGCTGCATCTTTCTCACCTGAGCCTGAAGGTACTTTTGAAAAGCCTGAAAGTGTCCTTGGGTAATCTTCAGAGCTATTAAGATGCTATGGATACAGGAAGGTGGGTGTATTCTTGAGTCATCATACTCACTGTATCTTCACGGTACTTGTATGTGCATGCATGATGTGCAGCCCCTGCAGGAGATGGTGGCTTTTAATAGTGCAGCTAGAGTGCTTTTGAATAACTTACAGTTATATACTTATATCAATATAGATATAGATACATAGATACAAAAATTTTTGAGGGAGTGGCCCCCGATGTATTCAACAATTCATAGAAGGCAGAGTTGAAGCTTTTATCTAGGTGTTCTCTTTAAAGATAAATTTCCTTCTTTCAGATAGCCATTTAATGCCTGTTTATTTATTTTTATTTTTTTATTAATATTATTTTTTGCGGTACGCGGGCCCTCACTCTTGTGGCCTCTCCCGTTGCGGAGCACAGGCTCCGGATGCGCAGGCTCAGCGGCCATGGCTCATGGGCCTAGCCACTCCGCGGCATGTGGGATCTTCCCAGACCAGGGCACGAACCCGTGTCCCCTGCATCGGCAGGCGGACTCTCAACCACTGCGCCACCAGGGAAGCCCAATGCCTGTTTATTTTAAAAGAGATTGATTTTGGATTACTAGATTTCTCTTGTTTACCTGATCTGAAAAGTAGATTTTATCAAAGCTTGGTGTTCTTTACTTGGAGAAACTCCATTATGGCTATTCTAGGAGTGTCGCTTGTGGAGTGAATAATTATTTCAGTAAGATTTATAAAAGGGCACTCCTTGAGTTTCATAGAAAGTTTTGGCTGTTTTTCTTTCCCTTTTTAAATTTTTTTTTATTTTTTAAGAAAGTCCTGGCATTTAACCTATATTTTGTTTTAGATTTTATATTGTACCTGTTGGTTTAAGATATGATGGCACTTTGAATGTACTGTCCAGAGTGTGTTAAAATTTTAGAAATGTCTTTTGATAGTTTTGGCAGTTTTCTTTTTCTTTTCAACATATTTTAGTTTGTTATGTATCTAATACTTACAGGTGATACTCTGCTTGGTGTTTTATTTGAAAACTAATATAAAGCAATACATTTTCTTGTTTGTCCAGATAACTACCGAATAAATATTGCTAACCACAAAACACACCCTTCAGGGTCAGCTCTCCTGGTGTTGAAATAGTGCTGAGAATTAACTATGGTGACAGGTCTTGTCTCTCATTGGCACTTTCAAAGCTGACATCCTGTTACATGCATACAAAAGATGGTAATTTTAAAGGAAATTTTTGGGGCAGTGATATGAATAGTCCTTAATAAGATCTGGCATAGTATTGCCTGTTGTCAAAGATGACCCAAGGGTAAGAGTTTATTAGTGCATTTTCTCCTAAACTGAAAGTGACAGGGCATGCTTAAGGCTTTTGGGTTGCTGTTTGTTACAAATGAAAATTTCACTGCAAAATTCTCATGTTGAAGAGTATTGATCCCTATTCTCCCACAGCCAGAGGAAGAAAAAATAAAGTATGCTTAAACAGAATGTACTTTATCACGACTTTAGGTTTGCTTCCAGATCGTTTTGAGTAATGATAACGTTTTGTTTGTGAAAGCCAATCTTTATTGACAAAGAAGTTTTTACAGAGATGAGATGAAGAGCAGATGTTTTGCTCCATGTTTCTACAAAATGGAAGTGTAAAAAATGTGAAATAGTTGAAATGATGTTTACAAGCTTCAGACTAAAAGCACCACCTTTGTAGTCTAAGTTATGTTATAGATTCTCAATCTTGCTCTCATTTGCAGCCTTCTCCTTTCTTTTCCACCTGGCTGAATCAAAGCCCCAACTAAATTTCTAGCCAACTGACCCACAATGAACTATAAAATTCTGATAACTGACACTCAATTTCCATTCCCATTTGTTAACTGTGTTTTTTTTTATTATTTTTATCTGTGAAAATCCAGTTACATTTTTGAGGTTCTTTAATGTGAAAAGCATAGCATTTTGTTTGTCTTTGTTGTTGGTTGGACTTTAAAATTTTAGTGGCAACTATTAGCCATTATCAAAATTCTCTGGACATACATATTCTGTTAATATTTTTATCTATTCCTAATGAATACCACTGACCTCTAGCTGTAAAGTGAGGTGAATGTCAACACATGTACCAGTGTAGGTGGGCCTGTAAAACAAATTTTGGTGTTTAATATCATGAGGACTTTGGATTCTTGTTGGTACTTCCCTTTGTAAGACAATACAAATTAATGTAAAAAATAAAAATGTATTTGCTGACTTTTATAACTAGAAGGTGCAGAGATAGGCTTTAGGGTTGGTTCATTTAGTCAGGAAGGATCCAGGTTCTTTCCGGTTCTTCACTCTGCAGTTCATAGTTTTGGTTTTTATCCTAAGTCAGTGTCTCTTCATGGTCATAGGATAGCCATATGGCTACATACTTCTTTGGTCTCATCCACTTGGGGATAGAGAGGTTACGACCTCTCACAGGTATCAAAAATTGCATGGCTGCATATAGAGAGACAACTGGAATGGCCAGTAGAGAACTTCTGTAAGTGGGACTACAGAGCATAACAATGCTATTCAAAGGCAGCCATTAATTCTATTCAGGTAAAATAGGAATTGAGGAAATTTTTCAAAAGAAGGTACAACTTTACCTTGAAGGACATGCAGAGTTCGGAACTTGGTAATGTGGGAGAAGGGTGTAGTTTATGTTCCATTAGAGTATGTCTAGTTCATCTTTGCTTGCTAGAGCACCTAGCACATTTTTTTACACAAAGACGATAAATAAAATGTAGTTGAAGTCAGAGCGTGGGGCTGACCCAAAAAGATACAGGGAATGGGGCTTCCCTGGTGGCGCAGTGGTTGAGAGTCCGCCTGCCGATGCAGGGGACATGGGTTCGTGCCCCAGTCTGGGAAGATCCCACATGCCCCGGAGCGGCTGGGCCCGTGAGCCATGGCCGCTGAGCCTGCGCGTCTGGAGCCTATGTTCCGCAGCGGGAGAGGCCATAGCAGTGAGAGGCCCGCGTACCGCAAAAAAAAAAAAAAAGATACATGGAATGGATGATGAACCGCATTCCCCCCTTACCTACAGATGGAGGGAAGATTGCTGGCATGCAGGAAAAGATGATGGCAGTTGTTTTTTGTAGGGTCTGAACCTGTCGCTTTCCTTCTCATATGAACTAGGAGGGTGACTTTTTGTTTAGCATGAATTTTCTTCTCACTTGAAAAACAATCTTGATTTAACTAATATGTTGTATTCTATTTTTGTGTGTGTATACCAGTTAAAAATCAGATCTGACTGTCTCATTTTAGTATTTTTATATTAGAAGCAAGGACATTTGGGAAGTGGAAAACATGACATATTAATACTTTTGTTAGTTGGTGGTGAAAAGCCATGGAATTTCTAGCTTGAGTCCTTCAGCATTCTGCTTAATACCACACACTATTGATTTTTAACTAGTTTTCATAGCACAGCTGCCAGACTCTTGAATTCATATAAAGGTCCTTTTTCTTAATGGTGACTTGAAGACCCCTTTTCTTTGCTTCCATTGTGAAAACTAGTAAACTTGACAGGAAATTTAGAGTTACCTTGGAGAATTCAATTTAAACATTTATGTTTTACAAAATCTGAACTATAATAAAAGTCTAGGAATGCATGGATAAACCACATACAAATTTCCCCCAACTGCCCCTACGTGGCTAGGAAAGCACCTGCAGTCAGTCAGGGGATACGAAATGTTTCAAATATGAATGTTGCATATCTAAAAATGTTACATTGCTACCCTTGAGTATGATAAAAGGAACATTTGGAGTCTCCTCTCATCCATAGTAGCTACTTGTAATTCAGGTGATTCAATGTACAAGATGTCTGGTACATTTTTAAATTCTAAATGAGCAAAAGGATACTGGAGGTCCTTATTTCAGATAGTATATTATTACTGAAGCTCTGTTCTATCCACTTTTGTGTACCATTATTACAAATACTTTTTGCTATTAATTTTCTCCTCCTCTGAGTTTCCTTATGCTACTTGATGAAAATGGTAGAGTGTAACACTTGTCTTGCCTGAGTGGTTATTTTCATGCTATTTATTTTCTTGTTTGTTTTAAAAATGAAAATGCAATGAGAGTTCTTTCCCAAAGGATTTCTGAGTGTATTTGCATTGGTGAGTCATGCGTAGAGCTCTACCTAATGTTTAGCAGTTGAGTTGCTGGTCACTGGTTTTTTTGGAGTGTGTCTTTGGGGATTTTGCTTTTGTTGAAGCTTTCTTCTTAAGAATTTGAGAAAGATCAAAGAGGAAGCAGAATGATTTGCATGCCAAATAATTCTTTCTGTTGAACTCTAGGGAATTTGATTTCAGAGCACTATATTTTCCTTCTGAGCCTCTTAATTCTGTTCTCTTGGGGTCTGTGATAAATGTAATTTGCGTTCGTTTGTTCTAAAGGATATATATCAACTTCCCAGACCAACAGTTTGGGACTAACTAATTTATATTCCCCTCCCTGCTCATTCTTTTTCTTTCTCTTACCTATCCCAAACCAAAAAGGAAGCAATGAAGTCAATTTGTAACTTCATTGAAAAATCAGCTAGCAGTCTTTATTGAGTATTTAAAATGGTAAGTAATAGGCACCAGGAAATTACAAAGAAACCTCAGACATAGTTTTAGCTCTCAAGCAATTTATAATTTAATTACTTGTATAGGAATATGTAGAATTCTTGAATATTTTGACAGAGTTTTGACTTTGATTTGGGTCACATTTTTAATTCCATAGGGGGGTAAAAATAAGATCCCCTAACACATAGAAAATATACCAATGGGTATTTACCAAATTTATTAAGCACTATTTTGGTAAATAATGTTGTACTGTAGAGTCTTATACCATTATAAACAGAAGCTCTTTAGCTGACAGATTGAAATCAGTCATCAAGGCAGAGAGATAATTCATAGTGTTCAGTGGTACAATGTGTATAGATGGTGGTATAAGTATTGTGGTGGGACATGACTTGAGTATCTTCCACTTTCCCACCACTTCATCTTCTTAGAGAGTCGATAATAGCAGGCTTCCCAACCAGTGTATGACTGACAGGTGAATTTCAGTGTTTAGCTTTTTGTAGTTAACATAAACTATTTGCCAGTTAGATGTTCACATCTTTTTAAAAGCTAGCTAATACACATTCTGCTTACTAATAAAATGGCATCAGGAACTTGACTTACTAAGTACAAACTAGGAAATACACAGAAACAGAAAACACTCATGAAGTGTTAGGTAGAAGTTAAATATTAGGTAAATCAGTCAAAACCAACTTGTTCAACAAAGTCTATCATATTACCGTAGAAAGCACTTTTCTTTCCAGCTGGGTTAATATAAATCATGTTATTTCCTTTTCTGAGAAACATTTAGTCTAGTAAGAAATAAAAACAATTGTAAGGTCAACACAAATAAGTACAGATAAACATTTATGTTTTGTTAGTCCTCAGCATGGATTTTATTTAGTTCATAGTTACTAGTTTTTATAAAAAAGAAAAAAAAATTGTACCATTTTAGTGTTAACAGTGAGGATTTGGAGACTAAGGACTGGACAGAGGTTAAATAATTTTGGGAGTGTATGTGCAGCTTTTCTCAGTACATAAATCCATAAGAACCTCTCCTTATACAGCTTTCTCTTAGCTCTGATGTTTGTTTTTAGAGAAGTGGCCTACAAAGGTGGTCTCATCTCTTATGGGCTATAGGGACAGGATTACATTTAACTTTAGGATATAATTTGGAAGATAACTTTGTTTTGCTCTCCATTTGCTGCTTTCTGACCCCTAAACCAAGAACATATTTTGTTGTCTTTTCTGCAGTGTTGTGCAATTCGAAATCAGATTTAGTTACGATGGCATAGAATTTGTTCTTGTGTTAAGGCAACAAAGAAACTGCAAATGAATGAACCTGTATGCTTGTTAGAAAGAAATTTTACCCACATGGTTATTTACATCTTCCTAATTGCCACTGGCATTTTCTGTCATCTTCATATGCATATGGAAGAAACCATTGCTATTCTCATCTTACCAGGTTACTCCCTCCAGTGACTTTCCTTCACATTAAGGAAAAAGAAAAATTACAGCACTTTACTGGTCCAAAAGGCTTTAAATGAAATATGCCCTGGGTACCACTCAAAATTTATTTCCTATCACTTACTTCCTTCCTTAATCCACAGCAAGCATACTGACTCTTCCAAGCATACTCCTGCCTTAAGGCTGTTACACTTGCTGTTTCCTCCACCTGAACTTTCTTCATTCCCTCAAATACATGTATACTTTCACATCCTTATCTCATTCGGGTTTCTCTCATTTCTTCCCAAAATACCTAAAGGCCAAATGATAGTTATTTTCTAGTACAGAAGAAAATTCATTGATTTTGTTTTATAATTTTTTTCTCCAGAGTTATTTAGCTCTAACTTTTCAAAAGATCTTTGTGTAATGCCTACCATTACTATGTGCAGAGCAAATATTTGTACAAGACAGTGGTCTCAAATACACTCACATTGTTGGGTGAAATACAGCAGCTAGAAATATGAATGTTATTTGACTGCTTCTTTAATTTTCCAAATTTTACTACATATCCTTTGGGTGCTCAGCACTTTCTTTACCTTTAATGCCATTGCTTTTATCCATATCACCATCTTATTTCTACTGTACTTTTTACTTTTTTTAAATTAAGAAAATTTTTTGTGCCGTTACTTTATTTCTTTATTTTTTATTGAAGTATAATTGATTAACAATATTATATTAGTTTCAGGTGTACAACATAGTGATTCAATATTTTTATAGATTATACTCCATTTAAAGTTATTACAAAATAATGGCTATATTTCCCTGTGCAGTACAATATATCCTTGTTGCTTATTTATTTTATACATAGTAGTTTGTATCTCTTAATCCCATACCCCTATCTTTCCCTCTTCCCACTCCCCACTGGTAACCACTAGTTTATTCTCTATATCTGTGAGCTTTTTACTTCACTAAAAGTGCTCACTGGTCTCCCCACATCAGCACTTGCCTCCTCCAGGTCAGTCTTCACACAATAGTAGACAGACTGACTATATCACACAAAGTAAGTCAGTGTGTGCTCTTCCCATTCTCATGGCTTCTTGTTCATGCAGTATCAATCCCAGATGTCTCATCGCAATCTCTAAGGCCCATCATCATCTGGCTCTGTCCACCTCTCCAGTCCAGATTCTCCTTTGCTCACCAAACTCTAGCAACACTGGCTTTCTTTCACTTGCTTTAATGTGCTATGCTGTCTTCAACCTTAGGGCCTAGGTGTTTTCTGTCTGCAGTGCATCTTCACAAGTCTTCAATATATTACTGCATTCCTAACATCTGCCTCCACCACTAGATTGACTAAGTCAAGGACTCTTGCTTTTTGCTTGTTTACTATTGTATTTCTATAGCCAGCACCATGGCCAATACCCAGCAGATATAATCAAATAATTGTTAAAGAAACAAAATATAGCATAGATTGTAAAGTGCCATATGAATGACATGGTCTTCATGTGTAGAACAGAGGAGGACAGCCTCATCCTTGACTTTAGTGGTCAGGGAATGAGCTGAGGAAGAGGCAATGTTTCATCTTACCATTGATGGATGGGTAGGATTTGGATAGTTGAAAATAAGTAAGGGCATTTCAAGCAGAGGGTGTTACATAGGAAAACATATGCTCTTGGCAAGTAGTATTAAATATGGACCATAACACAGTGTTTTCCAGGGAAGAAGTCTGATATGAGCGTGAAAGTGTACTTTGAGGCCTAACTGTGGAGCAATTTGAATGCCAGACTAAGGAATATAAATTATTATGTCATTTGATCTGGGAACTTTTGGGAGTTTTGCAGTAGGTTACTCATGTATTCATATCTGTCTCAGAGAACTAGGATGAGAGATGATTTGGAGAATGATGAGTTTGCAGGGAGTAAGTTTAGGGGGCTCTAAAAATCTTAAAAACTTGAGATGGTAAGGCATCCTTGAGGGGGACTGTGATGGAAAGGCAAGTCAAGGTTGAGAGATAATGGTGAAGATATTGCTAAGAACATTGTGAAATGATGGGAAAGAATAGTCAGCCTGGGATACTAGGCAAAATATGTTATTATGGACAAAAATTTGGAAGGCCTGTAGAAGAACTTATTTGAGAGCATAGATGGTAATTTTTGTTGTAAACTCTTGATTGGGGTACTGGAGAGACAGGTTTTAAATCTTTAGGCACGTGGGAAAGACTTCAACTAGTTGAAGGTTATTAAACGGGGATTCAACACAAGATAAATTAAACAATAGATGGTGTATAGAAATTCTTTCTATTTTGTAAGCTTCCATTTCATTGTCTTTAGCCAATATCATTAGAATTTTTCATGTTGTTAAACTTAGGATGAAAGCAGATATATGCTGTTAAATGGAAAATTTAGAAAGAGAACCCTGACATGGTTAAATATAATGTCTGTCTTTATTCCTGACATTATTCATATATAAAAACACATGTGAGATATATCATGTGTAAACACTTTTTCCCCTGCTGCTTCATGTAGATTCCTGGTTGGATTTGAGACTATCTGTTAAGTGGAAATCTTTTTCCTGTTCTCTGTAAAAACTTTTTACTTCATAGAAACAAAGCAAGCTCTCTAAAGAATGCACTTTCTCTGCTCTTCAGAATTTGAGTGCCCCGGATAATAATGCTCCTAGACATGTCTTTTTCTTACATCAATTTTTTAAAGGATTGGAAGGGGGGGAGGTTTTCTTTCTAAGACTTTTGGCCAACAGCATTTCTCAATCCTCAAAGAATGTCATTCACTGCAGCGGGTCATTTAAAAATATTTACTTAAGGATAAAGAGTTCCCACCTGCCATAATTGTGCTATGTTAAACCCCCCACCAGGTTTGACATTTCTTTGTATTGTGCAGGATTGTTAAAAAGTAGTTACCATGACTGGACTGGCTGATGCATCACAATGATGAAAAGCAGGGTGTTTGGGATTCAACATGGATGATGGAAATGCAAGATGTCAGCGGAGCTGTATATTAAAGAGAATTTGAATTGGAAAACGAATCCCAATCTGCCACTGGGAACATTTTGATCATTTTGATTTATTAAACTTTTATAACAGCATTCAGATGGGGCAGAATTAAAACCTTTTAGTCTTGGATAGTTTATGGTACACCGACCACTGTGTAACTGGTATCATTTTTGAAGGTGCTCTTAGCAATCAGTGAGGAAGGAAAAAAATGGGTAGGTGAGAGATTTATTTTAAAAGGCAGTTTTGACAAATATTCTTGCATTTAACTTTTAATCCCTGTCTTTTGTTTGCATTGTGTCAAGGATGAAAACACATCTTGCAGTTTCAACCTACTAAGTACATTAAAGTTCTGATTTTTACTATTAAGTATATTTGAAACTCTGATTAATAGTTTTCAGATTAAAGTATTGCATTTATGTACATATTATAGGCTATCTTTTCTTTCTGGCTTGTGTGCTTTTGCACTCAGAGGCATCTATATCTGTCTATATCTGTTTGTGTTTCTGAGTCTTATGAATAAATATTCAAGTAGAAATACTAATGCAATTCTGAAGCCTAACTTGCAAAACAAAACAAAACAAAATAATGTATTTTCCTACAATTATTGGAATTCTGTAACTTGGATTTTTAAAAAATCATCTTTCGGCATCAGTAAGCATTGGTATTCTTTTCTGAACTGTGGCTCTGTAATAAAGAGAAATCAATTACTATTAGAGAGGCACTGTAGGTTAAAGGCATTACAGGTTCACATTTGGTTTTGCAGCTGGGAGAGGGTACTTAGCTGTGAATCAAGAATGATGCAAAAGATGGATGAGACAGAGTTCAAGGAGCAGTAATGTGAGGGTCCAGGACTATCGTTTCAAGCTGTCTGTGCAGTAATGATGGATGGTTTGGTGGCAAGAAGTAATAATACCAGATGATGAAAGATGCATCTCAGCCTCTTGAGCCACAGCATACCAGCTACCTGTTGGAGTTCTGCGGCATAATGATTCCTGATTTGCAACCAAATGGTTTTGCTGCATTTAGCAACCCAGATTTTTGGCAGCTCTTAAGGAAGCAAGTAGCATATCAAACACTCCTGACATTGTAAATTTAATTACCTCATACTTATGCATAGTAGTTGTTAACGGGATCTTATAAGCTATGCTAATATGGTAGGTAATTTGTTACCTCCAGAAATCACTTTCCATGTGTCTTCTGATCATTATCATGAAACATGATAAATGATCTAGCCCATGAGGTATAAATGAAAATGAAATGGATAATTGGATTCTATGTCTAAATTGTGGCTGGAATAGTCACAGCAATTATAATTGAATTTATCTCATAAAAATGTGTCTGGTAATATATTAGTGACCTTTCATCATCTTGAGCCTATGGTGTTACATGAAACTATTCTTAAGATACTTATAAGAAGTTTATCACAATTATTTTAAAAAATTCTCCAACACTTTAAATATTCTTGCTTTACTTGCCTATATTTTTAAAGTACTACCTTGTTTATCTACAGTGGGTTTAAGCAACTGATACTGATAATCTTCTTTTGATACTGAAAATAAAGTGTTCTGTTGCCAATGCCTTGATTGAATGACTTAGCAACAGTTCAGGATACAATTGAAATTGTTTTTATGAATACCTTTTGTCATTAGCAGCACATTTCTTTCTGCTGGGTATTAGAACTATACCTTCTTGCTGAATGTGTGTGTTTTCTTTGATTCCTATAAGAGAATTTCTCTGAAATACTAAAATAAAATAGAGTTTGTTTCAAATATCATCAGACTTTTATTCTTTCTCTCTCACTTCTTTTCAATTCACTTTAAATAACAAAAATATTATTTTATTATAAACATTAAAAACTCCAATTTATTCATTAATTTGATTAACATTTTTGAGCAGTGACCATAGGCTGATCATTGTAATTTTTACTAATAAAAATAACTAAGACACATGATCTTTAGGGTCTTATAATTCTATATGTAGCTATGGGGATATCTAAGTCTTTAAATTATAACATATTATTATACTTCTTCTGTGTGCATGATAATACTATAATCCCTCTTTTCTAGTTTTTTTCCATGATAGTCCAAGAAGCCAATAAAACTTCTGTTTATGCCTCTCCTTTTAATTTGCAACTAAAAAATAACTATTCCAGATGTAGTTAGTAAGAAGTACGTGGAAATTAAAAAGTTATCTGTAAATGTGACTTTTCTTTTGACTGAAATATGTCAATAAGGAGAGCATGTCCCTAGGGATTTGTTTCTCCTCTTGAATTTTTGTGCCTGAAATTTCTTCACTTTCCTTTTATGTTGGTAGTCAGTGTAGCTTAGCACCAACTCATAAGCTTATTTTAGTAACTGGTTGAAGTAAAAGGGGATGGTATACATGGGTAAGCCATTTATTCTTCTTTTTAGGTGAATGTAAATTTAATAAATCAGAATATAAATATTTAGTATAACCTGTAATTAAAACACCCACTTGTAATAATTTTACAATGTGTCAGGTGCTGTGATATATGGCTTACATGCATTATTTCTCTAATTTCATACTAACAACTTTTAACATACCCATTTTACCCATAGGGAACCTGAGGCTGATTGGTAAAGTTGCTCAGATTAGATGGGCTTTAGGGGCTGACCCCAGATTGTAACCCCAGTCTAACTCCAGAGCTCATACTGTTTTCACCTCACCATGGCAACACTATGCTATACCATGTGCTATACTTGACTACTGTTTTTAACTACATCCTGCCCTGACAAGTAGCATGATACCTATAACCTATCATTTTATACCAGTGATTCTCAACAGAAGAACAGGGAATGTATGACACTTTTAAAATCAAATACTGGGTACTTAAAAACTGTGACCACCACACATGTCCCTATCCTAGATTCTGATGTACTAACATAAACATTTGTGTGCATTCACGTTCACATGTCAAATTGTACATGCTCACTCAAGCTAGATTTCAGCTAGCCTAGGAGGGCTTTGTTAGAATCTAGGCAGAATCTTGCACATCTGTGGTTTATGAAAAGCTAGGAAACTAACTATTCTGATATTCCTTCTGCATTCTTCTTCCCCTCTTCCCTGAACATTCTTCTTGGATTTTACATCAAGAATTATGAATTGCCTCTGTAGCTCTACAAAATTGTGGAAATATTTTACATCTCTAATAAGATTCTCTGGATTTTAAAGCTTCCTTGATTGTGGAAAAAATAAATTATTCAAAATTCAATAGCCTGTCCTCCTTCTGAGGGTACAGTGCTTGGTAGTAAAAGAAAGTCCATCAGCTCTTATCCTTAATATCATAAGAATATTAAAAATTTCAGGCAGCTTCCTGGATGGCAGTCAGCAAGGTGGGTTTTTCTTTGGTCTACTTATCTTTGATTAAGTCAGATGAAAATCTCAGACTCTCAGTCTTGTTCGTATTTTTTAAAATTTCTTTCTTTATAGACTACCTCTATCATCTTATCATTTTTAGCTTGGTGAAGTAGGATTTAGAAAACTTTTAATGTATGCTCTGGAGGAAGTTTTCTCCTCCACTTACTCTATTTTTATATTCAAGGTAGGGATGTGCTCTGAGTAGCTTTTCACATTGAAAGTCAAATCAGGAGCCAGATTCTCGTTTTCAAATTATTCACTTGCAGGGTAGCTCCATTTCTGTGTTTGCTGAGTAAAAATCCAGAGAGATGCTATGAGATGGGCTCACAGAGTTTTTCTTTGAACTAACAGTGACAATGCAATCGAAGTTCAAATAACGTCAAGACACTAATGACCTAAAATTGGCATGATTCCAGAATAATGTTAAGTAACAGTAAATTTCAATAGAGAGATGCTATGGGAAATGTGTGAACTGTGTAAAAGTAGTATACCATATATAGATGAATTCAAATAAGTAATTCTCGAGAACTTATAGTTAAAAGCAGAAGAAGTTCACTTGATGCTTGTATATAATGTAGTCACCACATAATATGTTTTATTATATAAAGAACTCAACTGCTCCCTCCAAGATGAACTTGACTTCTCTTAAAAGCAGAAAGATTTTAATGCCTAAACTTTTGCAGGTAAACATACCTCTTGTTTCTTTTGAACTCAAAGATTCTTACATTTTACAAGCCAAAAGTGCTGGTACAATGATGTATATAAGGAAAAAGACATAAACTAGTCTTTGTGAGTGATTCAGGAATTTTCAAGAGAAATTTTGACCTAATTAGATTTTTGCCATAAATAGTGACTTTAAGTTTCAAATCTCAGGATGACATTCTAATTGTATTGTGTTGAGTTGTGTGTGTGTGTGTGTGTGTGTGTGTGTGTGTGTGTGTGTGTGTGTGGTGGCATGAGGGTTTCTGGGCAGGAGTCTGGGACCAATTAGATACAGAGGCACCTTTCTCTTTACTTATTTTTTAATTTCTTATTTAAGTAGAGTGTAGATATGCAGAAAATTGTGCATTAAATATATAGCTTGATAAATGTATGGCTTGATGAATTTTCACAAACTAAATATACCCAGAATCCACATCAAAAAATAGAATATTATCAGCACCCCAGAAGCCTCCATCACTCCCCTGCAGTCACTAACCCAACTGCTCCAGAGTAACGATTGTCTCTGGTTTCTAATAGTAATAAATAACTTAGGTAAATGGAATTCTACAGTTTATACTCTTTCATCTGGCTTTTCTCTCCAACATTGTGAAATTCATTCATATTGTTGTATGTATCTGTAGATCATTTGACATCATAGTTGTAAAATATTCTATCTTGTGAATGTGCTACAATTTATGCATTTTACTGATGATAGGCATTTGACTTTTAAGGAACAGTTATACTCATTTTGGGGGAGTGTCTACCTGGAAGTGGAATTGCTAGGTAATAGCATATGCTTATGTTCAGCTTCAGTAGGTATAGCAGTTTTTTGAATTTACTGTATCAGTTTATACTACACCTTTCAGCTTGAAAGTTCTAGTTGTTCCATGTCTTCACCAACACTAGATACTATCCTACCTTAAATTACCTTTTTATGTTCATTCTTTCATTTGTTCATAAATGCATTTATTCAACAATCATCGATTGACTGCCTAATATGCTAAGCACTGAAGTCTGAAGTCACAGACTTAAAGACAATATAAAATGTTTATCTTTAAGGAGCTTGATAACTAAAGAGAGAGAGAGAGAAATATATAAATAAATCTCTTACAAGAAAAGGTACATTTATTTCAGGCTAGAGAGCGTGTGCTGAGGAAGGCTTCTCAGAGGCAGTGATAAATGATCTGGGAGTTTTGCGAAGTCTATAAATGGTAAAAGAGCACTTCAGGCAGCATATAAATGGTGAAGGTAGATGAACACAAAAGAATTTTCCCATAGAAAATACAAGTTGTTATATATGAACATGTGATTGGAATTGGAGAGTGATAAGACGTGAGGCTGGACAGGTAAGCAGGGGACAGATCATGGAAGAGCAGTATTTTTATGTTAAGAAATTTGCAACTTTCATCAAAGTTTTCCTTCAGCCTCTTAATAAGACATAATTTTCCACTTATCTACTGCTGCATAATAAAATACCCCAAAACTTACTGGCATAAAACAATAACCATTTTATAATGCTCACAGCTTCTGGGAACCAGAAATTCAGAAACGCACAGCAGGGGTGGGTTTTTCCTGTCCCAGGATGTTTGCATCCTCAGCCAGGAATACTCAAATTGAAAAGCTGAAGGTGACTCAAACTCCTGGAGGTGAGAATCATCTAGAAACTTCTGCATGCACATGTCTGACACCTGGACCGGAATAACTCCACCAGCTAACTGAACTTTTATCAGGGCTCCAAGAGCAAATATTCCAGGTTCCACTGAACAGAGGGGAAGCTGCATGGTCTCTTGTGACCTAGCCTCAAGTCTCATTCCACCACTTCCACTGTGTTCTATGTATTTAGGCAGGTCTAATATCACCCAGATTCAAGAAGATAGAACATGGATGCAACCTCTCAAAAGGAGGGTTTTCAAAAAATTTGTGGCCGTGTTTTCAAATCACCACAGTAACTATGTTATTTTATGTTTTTAAAAAATTTCCTGTGTGTTATCTATAGTACTGTGATAATCACAGAAACTAGTATTTTTTTCCCTAGCCATTCTGCCTGTATCCAACACCTGGCACCATGGCTTAGAGTGCATAGGCTTGACCTTTGACTTCTTCCTTATCACCTAATTGACGTTTGATTTCATAAGGAAAAGAATATGAATTTACGGGCTTCCCTGGTGGTGCAGTGGTTGAGAGTCCGCCTGCTGATGCAGGGGACACAGGTTTGTGCCCCAGTTTGGGAAGATCCCACATGCCGCGGAGCGGCTGGGCCCGTGAGCCATGGCCGTTGAGCCTGCGCGTCCGGAGCCTGTGCTCCGCAATGGGAGAGGCCACAACAGTGAGAGGCCCACATACCACAAAAAAAAAAAAAAAAAGAATATGAATTTACAATCAGTAAAGTATCCATTTAACATAGTTTGCATTTATATATTAAAATTAGCTTTTGAAGTAAGATGAAAAATAAACAGGTACAAATTAGTGCCTATACATTTTAAACATAACATTATGCCTTACAGGAGTAATACATCTGGTATAGCTCTATGATTAATTTCCAAAATAGCTTTCTTGACCTTTGCCCAATGTCAGATTCTTAATTTAAAACTCAAACATGGACATACATTTAAAAATATAAGTGTATGGTTTTGGAACAAGAAATGGTATCCTTCAGGTACAACAGGGAGATCTCTCAGCTATCTACTTCTTTAAGTGTGTCATTTTACAAAAATTAATACCAAAGAAGTATGATACTTTTTCCTTCTTTTTATAATACTTAAAATAGTAGGCTTCCTTACCCAATACCTAATTATCTTAAGTTCACTGATAGAGGTACTGTTTACAAGACTCTTTGGTGCCTATGAAAATGTTTGCACATTTTACTTATGTTTGTTTTCTTCCCCCTACCAAATTTTCATTTGATCTGGGTAACGTTGCAGAAGGATGGGAAATTTGAAGTTCACAGAAAGAATATATGAATAGTTTGCATCAGTAGCCATTTCATGCCCTTATTTGTAAAAGGCGTGATATTTATCAAAGTAGAAAAGGGAGGTTTCTTGTCACTTAATAGCAGCGGCTGTGGAAGAAGAGTCCAACCCCTTAGCTGTATAATTGCATTACTTATGGTCTTGACACCCTTTATTTTACTCCTAGAAACTTTCCCTAGCTGTGCACTGATGGTTTACAACTTGGACTGCCTTCCAACATTTTATGTTTAGATGATATACTTTATTTTGATATTCTGAATGTCTAGATGCCCCATTATGGTGTGGAAATAGGGGTGGTTGAATGGAATGGAAATAAAAGGTCTCTTGCTGGCTGAGCTGTCACACTAGTGTAAAACGTCCTTGGGCAGGTAACTGTTTACATGGCTAAATATTTTTAAAGTGTCACTATCTTGTTACTTTATCAGATAGGTCTGTAATTATTGCCAGCCTCCTATTTCCATCTGATTATAAAACTAGGTGTGGTTATCTTATTTTTGATGACATTCTGACTAATGGGGATGATTAAAATAATTATTCAGGAGTCCTTGTAATTATGGTGACCACATCGATGGCTCTATTTTAATGGCATTCCCTTTTGTTCATTGTTATACCTGTATACTCTTGAGTTACCCATAAAAACCTGCTTTTATTAGTTCAGAGACTAGGTTCAGAAATCTGTCCTCTGGTCCTCTGTTCAAATCCCCTGACTCTTTCAAAGTTGCCATCAGGAAGAGTCGATCTAGAGTCACTGACCACATCTGATAAACCCATTTCACATCAAAAGTTCTTGATTTCCTGATTTAATCAAGGGCATCTAACCCCATAGGACACATAATTATTTTTTGTTTTGTTTAATCTCAGAATTGAGGAAATGTTCTATAATTGCTAATTTGTATCATTTGCTCTTTGAAATGAATATATATTAGGAATCTTTAAACTACAAAACTGACTTGGGTCTGTATTAGCTAATGACAGTTTCTTTGATGTGGAGATTTTGAAAGTCTGAAAATTTATGCTTTTTGAACTGGAAAGCATCCTAAAAATTATGACTATGCTGGAGTTAGTAGTACATTCATAAAGCCTATTATCTAAAGGAGCTATCTTTAGGACTGAAGTCTTATTTAATTGTTTTTACTATGTTATCACAAATTCTCATAAGAAAGTAACTATATCACTTATATACATAGAGGAATATGCCTGTCTAAAAGATGGTCACTCTCTACCTTCCAGAGTCATGTAGAAATAACGGGTAAATGATAGTTTCCTGATTAACTTGGGGTAAATAAAGTGTTAGATTTTACATGCCTGGGAACCAGTGTCATTGAATGGAGGGAGTGAATAGTATCTCCTGATTCCATTACTTGACTAAGTCATTACACTAAAGAAAAATAGCCATCTGTTGCTGGCTACATATACACAAAAACTTCATGCATCATTTTGAATTGACTTGGAATAATCACAAAGTACGTATTCATAACAAACATATGCTTATTATGTGTTATATTACAATGAGTCAACACAGAAGAGTATTTAAACCCAACGATCAAGATGGCCAACTTATATTGTGTTTGGTTATAATTAAATTTTGGAAAATTCTTCTAATTTCATAGGTTTAAATTTTTTTTATTTTGGAATTTAGATTCATGAGATTTTTTAAAATGTTTTTAATATTCTAGATTTGGAAGATTCAGGATATTTTTAAATAATACCTTTTTCTTGATTATGTTATACGTGTTACATATACATGTATGTAAACATGTATATATGTGTGTATATGTGTGTAGATAGAGAAAGAGAAAAAAGAGATTGTAATCTAGTTACAGAGATTTTGCAGTGGAGTTTTTCTTTTAATTGCTATCTTTTGATTTAATGGAGTCAGCCATTTTGTCTTTACACATATTAATATAAAATGAATATAAATAGTATTACTCCAAATCCTTTGGCCTATTTAAATTCTAGGCATATTTAACATATTACTGGGACATATATTATCATTGCCAAACACAGTTCTCCTCCTTTCTCCTACCATATATTTTTTAGTGTCTTACCTCATAAAGGTGACTGATGAGATGGTGATGTGATTACCTGTGTATGACCCTAGACTTGAGGGATCCAAACAAAGAGTTGAAGGCTCTCCCAGTTTTACTACTTACCTGATTGTTATTCTTGAAATCAACTGGATGTTCTTTCCCTGGAATGCATGAACAGTTTGAGCTCTGACAAGCTGAAATGAGGGATTAAACAGCCATAAGAGAAATATTCTGTATTAGTTTATGACTCAATCAAATGGATCTATAATTTTCATCATAACATATGTGGTTTGCTGCTGTGCCATATGGATTGTGGTAGTGATGGAGTCTTTTGTAAAGTTGTTGAATTATTACAGTAATTCATAATTCTGAACCAATTCATTGCATAGATATAATTAGAGTACAGTTTGGGGACAAAATGAGATAAAAATGTATAGTTATCTCACAGTTTTATATTACATGGGCTAAAAAGCAAATAAACTTTACTTTTAAAAATCCCTTTTCATATACCCTAAATATGAACCTAACCTTGTTTTTAGTTTCTGCTGGCAGATCTAAAACAGTATGCTGCTGCTGTGCCTTTTTATATCAAGCAGGTAATAAAGTTATTGCAGCAGTGTTTTCAAATCAAGATGAATAAAATGCCATGGTAATGTATAGGATATAAAATTCAGTATGCAAAATTTGCAGTTTTGTTGCTGAAATGATTCTTCTTATTTCAGCACTTTAGACAGCAGGAAAGAGCCATGTCATTGAGACTAAATACTGTAATTCCACAGACCTTGCAGTTAAAAAACAATGAATACATATCACATGGGGACTGAAAGACAAAATAGCTGTTTAATATGAAGAGTGGCATATTTAGTATCAAAATTTTTTCCTACCCTGAATTAAATTTTTGTTCAAGAAACTCAAGTTATTGGTATACATTCTGCTATTATTAGTGCAATTGTATATTTTGATAAAATGATTGATATTTTATGTTCAAATTTGTATATATATATATATGAAATTTTTCTTCACATGGAAAATCTTTTTTTTTTAAGTTTAATTGATTTGACTTGACTAAAAGACAAAAAATAATTATTATATGGGTTTGTAACTGTGCCTTTTTTTACAAGCTAGATAAATCATTTGATGCCACTCAGTCACTAAGCAATTGCCTAGAAAGTGTTCCTTTGTTCCAGTCAACTAACTCCTTTAATTAAATAGTAACATTTTGTAGGTGCTGTGTATCATTGTCAGAGCAGTTGGCTAGCTACATGGTTCAGAGCTCAAGGTGGTAAATCTTACATTTTGAGGACTTAATTTCATCATCCAAAAATAAATTAATAGATAAATACACAAAGTTTTACTATTGCCATCTCCAAATTATGGTTCTCACACTGAAGTAGCAATCTGTGTTTTCTTGTATGGAATAGACAGAATTTATGTAGATAAATTTTTCTTACAGTGGCATGGATAACTTTTTTTTTCAAGAAAAAAAAATGTTGAGCCAGCCACTCATTCTGTAATGATATTATTGAACTTAGGCACTGTGACAGACACCGAGATTGTAATGGTGAGAAAGTTTTATGAGCACTTTACAGATTTTATTGGAAAATAGAGAAGAAAGAAAAAGCAAGATCACTCGTGGTCTCACAGTTCCCCAATCACTGTTACTAGCTTTTTGGTGTATTTCTTTCCGGTGGTGGTGGTTGGCGGTTTTCCTTCCTTTCTTTCCCTTTCTTTCTTTCTTTCTTTCTTCCTTCCTTCCTTCCTTTCTTCCTTTCTTTTTCTCTCTTTCTTTCTTTCTTTCTTTCTTTTTCTTTCTTTCTGTCTTTCTTTTATTAATAGGGATATACCCTTTACTTTTTAAAATGAAAACAAATGACATTTTTTGTATAATCTTCACAACTTGTGTTCTTGAACTGTATGGTGAAATTCTATTGAAAAACCATAATTTGTGTCACCATTTTCCTATTGTAGAATATTTTGATTGCTTAATTTTTTGCTCTTCTAAATATAGATTTAATCATCTCCTTACATTAAATTTCCAGAAGTGGGATTACTTTAGTCTATAAACACGTTTTTATTTCTTGATATATAGTTTTCCAAAAACGTCAGTTCAGCTGTCAATGAGCAAGTTGTATACTCACATGCCCCTTTTTTTTTTTTTTTTTTTTTTTGCGGTACGCGGGCCTCTCACTGCTGTGGCCTCTCCCGTTGCGGAGCACAGGCTCCGGACGCGCAGGCCCAGCAGCCATGGCCCACGGGCCCAGCCGCTCCGCGGCACGTAGGATCCTCCCGGACCGGGGCACGAACCCATGTCCCCTGCATCGGCAGGCGGACCCCCAACCACTGCACCACCAGGGAAGCCCTCACATGCCCATTTAACTATGCCTCACTGACAGTGGTCAAGCCTGTGTAAGTAAATGATCACATGTTTAGGGTTCGCACCCTCTTCAAAATTCTGCTCCAATACTCTTTTGAGAAATAGAAATGTAAGTGATGTAATTTTAGGTATGCATAACCCATGGATTGCTGAGGGGGAATTATTTTTAAGATTGTGGTGTTTCTCCAAAGGAGCCTTTGGTATTTTGGACTGGAGGATTCTTCATTATTTGGGACTATCCTGTGCATTTCATGATCAAGTAATCCTGGCCCCAGCCTACTCAAAGCAAGTGACACTCCTCAATCATTTGAACAACTACTGTCAGTGGAAAATCACTGGGAGAGAATGAAGAAACTCTTGTTTAGATGGATATAATTAATGCTGATAAAAAAACACATAATATAAACAAACATACATAATATATCATTGAAAAAGGACTTTGTTATTCAATTGCATTTTTCACTTTATTTAAACTATTTCTGCGTACCTATAGCTGTAAAATCATGGGTGCTTACTTCATGCTTCTCAGTGTTTTTTGTATATGTGAAATTTTGTGAGTATGGGCAGTGGGGCACAGCACACACTCTTTCCATGGTCTACACCCATGTAATTTTCATGCAGATGATAATAGGTAACAATGGCTCCTTTTGATTGATACTTGGTCTAGGTGCTGGCAAAGGAACCTCAGGTTTAACAACGTCCAAACTTTGTCATATCTTAGCATTAACTTTATTTGACCAGTTCAAGCTTATGAGCCACCTGAATGATATGATTTGAAAAAAGTATCTTTCATTGGATTGTTGGATTTAAAAGAATTTTAATATATTAAATAAAATTTTTTGATTTAAAAATCTATCAATGCACAAATGTATAAACATAATTAAAATAGTAATTTATCTGAAAGATGATTTATAGAATTTACTGACTACTTAATTAATAGGAGCAAACATTATGAGATAGTAGCCAAAAGAGTGAAAGGAGAGGTATGTGGCTGCCTAAGGAATTTGTTAGGACTGGAAATCTGAGCTTTCAGAGAGATAACAGATTGAAAATCATGAAAGAACTGTTACTCTTCTCATAAATCGGCATTACAGTTTATAAAATGTGGCTGCAGGAGAAACCTTGTTGAATATGTCTGAATATTTTCAAATATATATTTCATGTTTTTGCCTCTAAGGAAAAAATGGAACAAATTATGTTGCCATACATATGATATTAAGTGTGCCAAAACACTGCTTCTAATTATCTATAACCTGCTTTCCATTTCTTATGGGAGAAACGGCCACCTTCCATTCATCAGTGTTATTATTTCAAATTTCTTGAAACACTCAAGTACCATTAAATTATATTGTTATCCTTTTGAGGCATAATTTAAGATCATTTAAAATTATTATAGGGTAGCTGATAAATAAATGCTTGAATTATTTAGTACACTGATGTTACTCCTCCTGCTCTCCGTCTCTAATGTTCTTTTCTGTTTACTTGAGCATTTAATATGTGATAAGGAAGAAGATTAAACAACATGAAGCGTGAACTTGTGAATATTATTTTTTAACTGGAACTAGATCAAAATTTTAATGAGAAGAATGATAAAGAAACAGAATAACATTGATTTGAAGTGATCTGTTCAGTTAAGTAAACAAATGATAGCAAATAAGAAAATATCTATCTCCAAGGCAAATATTCGAATTTGATTTTTACAGGAATTTAGACATAGTAAGGGAACATTGACTCTTTGTAGCCATTTTGAGTAGTAATTTTTATCATCTCTATTTTCATTTCATTAAAAAAAATAGCAAAAACCAGACAATGTAGTTACATTATTGTCTCTTAATTCCACTGCTCTGAACCTAGACAGGAAATTTTCCTAGGAGAATTATTTTCCTAGCTTCCTACCACCTGGAGAAAAGATGGAGCTGAGATGTCTCCCAGGAGGAAGGATGAGTTCATAGTCCATGTCAGTGATAGGCTGAAAAATGGCACCAAAGATACAAGATCCTAATCTCTGGAACCCATGACTATTACCTTATCTGGAAAAATGGTCTTTGAGGATGTGCTTAAGAGTCTTGAGATGGGAGAGTATCTTGGATTATCCATGTGGACCTTGCATGTAGATATAATCACAAGTATCCTTATAAGTAGAGGGGAGAGACGGATTTGACTACAGAGAGAAGAGGAGAAGGCAGTGTGAACAGTGAAATAGAGATTGCAGTTATGTGGCCACAAGACAAGGAATACCAACAGCTAGCAGATATTGGAAAAGGCGAGGAACTGCTTCTCCCCTAGAGCCTTTGGAGGAAGTATGTCCTGTTACCACCTTTATGTCGATCCAGTGACACTGATTTGGAACATCTGGCCTCCGGAATCATGAGAGAATAAATTTCTGTTATTTTAAACCTCCACATTTGTGTTAATTTGTTACAGCGGCCTTAGGAGACAAAGGCATTGTCATTGCCTGCTTCTAAAGTGAGAAGGCTAATCTCGAGATACTTTTTTGTCAAGGCTTCTTTGACAAGTAAATAAAACAATTTGGAAGGAGATAGAATTGAGAGGTATTTAATACATGTATTTGGAAAGACAAATGTAGAAGTGTCATTTACTTGATATTTACTTTGTTGAGTGACTTTTTCTAGCTTCATAGCTTCTACATCTGATTTTGCATTTTATTAACTCAACGTTGATAAGTGACACATATGTTTGTAATATAGCATTGTAATAAGAATAATTGGATGAGAATACACTTTCATAATGACTTACCTTGATTTCAAGACACTTAAAAATTATTTGAAGTAAAAAAGACAAAGCAATTTGAATGTATAAGTGCAATTTTATAATAGGTTTAGCTCTAGAATAATGAATATAAGTCATTAATAGAAAGTTAGTTGGTAACATCGGCAAAGTTTATCTTGTATTTTGGGGATTGCATGCTTCAGTTGTTACCTACTGTACATTTGGGATTTATTCACACCACACCTCTGGGTCTGATAGTGTATTGAGTTATGAAGAATATTAATATTGCTGCTGAACAATTACTTGTTCATTTGCTAACTGATTAAAATTCACGCATAATTTATTGAAATGAATAGAGATTTTATAAATAAGCCTCCTTGTTCTCAAGGGCCTAAATACAAAATGCATATGCTAATATGAGGCTACTTTTTACCTCCACCATAAAAATTTAATATGTATAGGTATATTAGTCTCATTAATGCTAGGTTTCACTTATAATCATGCTGTTAGTCAATGTATATGTTTTTAAGCCTCTCTGAACTTTGCCACAGTTCCAAATCTGAGCTACTGCTTTGATTACTGGACTGCTCCTTTTGTTGGCTTGACCATTGTAAGTGAGATGTAAAACTTATCAGAGTGAATTGGTGCCCTTCTTTGGGCCAAGAACCTGATTACATCAAACTCAGTTCTTCATGTACACAAAACACTAGTGTTGAATATTAATTTTCCATTTTAAAATTTATATGCTCTCTGGCAGAGACAAAACAAAACAAAATAGCATCAAATTCAGGGCTTGTTGACATATTTAGAAATGTCAAGTCTTTTAAAATTCTTAAAATTATGCCTAGTTTACCAATGAGGAAATTGTAATGCTTAGAAGTTAAATAACAAATTCAAGTTTACTCAGCTATTAGTGTATGCATTTTTTGAAACTAGATCTCTTGACCTTAAATTTCATTTTCTTTTACATGTCATTTCTTTAAAGATAGAAGTGATAGAAGAAATGTTATGCTTTACTTTATCACTTGTTTCTAATAATATGTTTTGTAGTGCGTTCCCCCTCCTCTCACTTCCATCTTCTGCTCTCCTCTTCTGTTTTCTCCTTATTTTCCATGACAGTGATGTGCAGGGTTTTGATGGGTGAGATTTAACATTCAATATACACTTATTAGGTCAGGTTTCACAATACCCATAAATTTATAGATTAATAACCAAGGCTTGTTATTTATAATTCATTTGACAAATTGTTCTGTCGTGTTAAATATCAGACCTCTTCAGGTTATTGTTCAGCTATAATGTGAGTGAGGCATTGCTGCTCTGGGTTAGAACCCCAGTAAGCTGTGAATTTAGCATCATTTCCTACTTAGATTAGTCAGTATATGAGCCATCTGGAATGAAAACAAACATTGCACATATGACGCAGCTCAGTTTATTCGCAAAATACAGATTGCTTCTTAAAATATGTGCAACATTTAGATAGTCTGGGAAGATATTTACATTTTTTCTATTACAGTCATTTCTCTATTCAGTTTCATTTTAGTTTAAGGTTCAGAAAGTATATCAATGTTCTGTTTGTCTACCAAAACTTTTGTGAACTTGAAATACAGTTGTTAGACTAGTTGGTAAAACTTCATGATATGAATTGTCTAGCTTTATCTTTCTTTAGCTGATAAATGAAAATTCTAAACTATTTTGGTATTATTTAAACATTTTCTTCTGTAACTTCTCAGTTGAAGTCAGTTGTGATATTGGAAATAATTCACCCTCTACCCAATTTTGACTATGTATTGTTGAAACAGTTTTCAAACCATAAGGAAGAGATTTTGTACTTAAAGTTTATAAATCAGGTGTCAAGCACTACTTTTCCATAGAAATAGAAATAATTCTAAATGTAAACAGTTTAAATAGCATGTGAATTATCTTTTTTAATCTTAGCTTTATTTTCGCTTATTTTTTTTTTCCCCTTTGGCTGTGCTATGCAGCATGCGAGATCTTAGTTCCCAGACCAGGGACTGAACCCATGCCCCCTGCAGTGGAAGCACGGAGACGTAACCACTGGACCGCCAGGGAAGTCCTGCTTTATTTCCACTTTGAACGGGAGCAGTAGTGAAGCACAAGTTCATATAATTTTACTGATAACTGGTTTGAAAGCTGTTGCAATAATGAGCCATGATTTTTGATGGGAGTAACTTTATATTCTTCAAGTGATTTTGGAGAGAAAAAAATTATTATTTTTTAAATCTAGTATTATTCACTAGATACCACTAGAGCCTGATGCCTCCAGCTCCGTTTTTGTTTCTCAAGACCGATTTGGCTATTGGGGGTCTTTTGTGTTTCCATACAAATTGTGAAGTTTTTTGTTCTACTTCTGTGAAAAATGCCAGTGGTAGTTTGACAGGGATTGCATTGAATCTGTAGATTGCTTTGGGTAGTATAGTCATTTTCACAATGTTGATTCTTGCAATCCAAGAACATGGTATATCTCTCCATCTATTTGTATCATCTTTAATTTCTTTCATCAGTGTCTTATAATTTTCTGCATACAGGTCTTTTGTCTCCTTAGGTAGGTTTATTCCTAGATATTTTATTCTTTTTGTTGCAATGGTAAATGGGAGTGTTTTCTTAATTTCACTTTCAGATTTTTTATCATTAGTGTATAGGAATGCAAGAGATTTCTGTGCATTAACTTTGTATCCTGCTACTTTACCAAATTCATTGATTAGCTCTAGCAGTTTTCTGGTAGCATCTTTAGGGATTCTCTATGTGTAGTATCATGTCATCTGCAAACAGTGACAGCTTTACTTCTTCTTTTCCAATTTGGCTTCGTTTTATTTCTTTTTCTCTTCTGATTGCTGTGGCTAAAACTTCCAAAACTATGTTGAATAATAGTGGTGAAAGTGGGCAACCTTGTCTTGTTCCTGACCTTAGTGGAAATGGTTTCAGTTTTTCACCATTGAGGATGATGTTAGCTGTGCGTTTGTCATATATGGCCTTTATTATGTGGAGGTAAGTTCCCTCGATGCCTACTTTCTTGAGGGTTTTTATCATAAATGGGTGTTGAATTTTGTGGAAAGCTTTCTCTGCATCTATTGAGATGACCATATGGTTTTTATCCTTCAGTTTGTTAATATGGTGTATCGCATTGATTGATTTGCATATATTGAAGAATCCTTGCATTCCTGGGATAAACCCCACTTGATCATGGTGTATGATCCTTTTAATGTGCTGTTGTATTGTATTTGTTAGTATTTTGTTGAGGATTTTTGCATCTATGTTCATCAGTGATATTGGCCTGTACTTTTCTTTCTTTGTGACATCTTTGTCTGGTTTCGGTATTAGGGTGATTGTGGCCTCGTAGAATGAGTTTGGGAGTGTTCCTTCCTCTGCTATATTTTGGAAGAGTTTGAGAAGGATAGGTGTTAGCTCTTCTCTAAATGTTGGATAGAATTCGCCTGTGAAGCCATCTGGTCCTGGGGTTTTGTTTGTTGGAATATTTTTATCACAGTTTCAATTTCATTACTTGTGATTGGTCAGTTCATATTTTCTGTGTCTTCCTGGTTCAGTCTTGCAAGGTTATGCTTTCCTAAGAATTTGTCCATTTCTTCCAGGTTGTCCATTTTATTGGCACAGAGTTGCTTGTAGTAATCTCTCATGATCCTTTGTATTTCTGCAGTGTCAGTTGTTACTTCTCCTTTTTCATTTCTAATTCTATTGAGTCTTCTCCCTTTTCTTCTTGTTGAGTCGGGCTAGTGGTGTATCAATTTTGTTTATCTTCTCAAAGAACCAGCTTTTAGTTTTATTGATCTTTGCTATTGTTTCCTTCATTTCTTTTTCTTTTATTTCGATCTGATCTTTATGAGTTCTTTCCTTCTGCTAACTTTGGGGTTATTTGTTCTTTTTTCCCTAATTGCTTTAGGCGTAAGGTTAGGTTGTTTATTTGAGATGTTTCTTGTTTCTTAAGGTAGGATTGTATTGCTATAAACTTCCCTTTTAAAACTGCTTTTGCTGCGTCTCATAGGTTTGGGGTCGTCGTGTTTTCATTGTCATTTGTTTCTAGGTATTTTACGATTTCCTCTATGATTTCCTCTTTGATTTCTTCTAAGTATTTTATGATTTCCTCTTTGATCTCTTGGTTGTTAAGTAGTGTATTCTTTAGCCTCCATGTGTTTGTATTTTTTACAGATTTTTTCCTGTAATTGATATCTAACCCCATAGCGTTGTGGTTGGAAAAGAAACTTGATACAATTTCAAGTTTCTTAAATTTACCAAGGCTTGATTTGTGAACCAAGATATGATCTATCCTGGAGAATGTTCCATGAGCACTTGAGAAGAAAGTGTATTCTGTTGTTTTTGGATGGAATGTCCTATAAATACCAATTAAGTCCATCTTGTTTAATGTATCATTTAAAGCTTGTGTTTCCTTATTTATTTTCATTTTGGATGACCTGTCCATTGGTGAAAGTGGGGTTTTAAAGTCCCCTACTATGATTGTATTTCTGTCAATTTCCCCTTTTATGGCTGTTAGCATTTGCCTTATGTATTGAGGTGCTCCTATGTTGGGTGCATAAATATTTACAATTATTATATCTTCTTCTTGGATTGATCCCTTGATCATTAGGTAGTGTCCTTCTTTGTCTCTTGTGATAGTTTTTGTTTTAAAGTCTATTTTGTCTGATATGAGAATTGCTACTCCAGCTTTCTTTTGATTTCCATTTGCATGGAATATCTTTTTCCATCCCCTCACTCCAGTCTGTATGTGTTCCTAGATCTGAAGTATGTCTCTTGTAGATAGCATATATACAGGTCTTGTTTTTGTATTCATTCAGCTAGTCTATGTCTTTTGGTTGGAGCATTTAATCCATTTACATTTAAGGTAATTATCGATATGTATGTTCCTATTACCATTTTCTTAATTGTTTTGGGTTTGTTATTATAGGTCTTTTCCTTCTCTTGTGTTTCTTGCCTAGAGAAGTTCCTTCAGCATTTGTTGTAAAGCTGGTTTGATGGTGCTGAATTCTCTTAGCTTTTGCTTGTCTGTAACGGTTTTAATTTCTCTGTCAAATCTGAATGATATCCTTGCTGGGTAATCTGGGTGTAGGTTATTCCCTTTCATCACTTTAATATGTCCTGCCACTCCCTTCTGGCATGCAGAGTTTTTGCTGAAAGATCAGCTGTTAACCTTATGGGGATTCCCTTGTATGTTATTTGTTGTTTTTCCCTTGCTGCTTTTAATATTTTTTCTTTGTATTTAATTTTTGATAGTTTGATTACTATGTGTCTTGACGTGTTTCTCCTTGGATTTGTCCCGTATGTGACTCTCTGTGCTTCCTGGAATTGATTAACTGTTTCCTTTCCCATATTAGGGAATCTCTTCAACTATTTTCTCAGTCACATTCTTTTTCTCTTCTTCTTCTGGGACCCCTATAATTCGAATGTTGGTGTGTTTCATCTTTTCCCAGAGGTCTCTGAGACTGTCCTCAGTTCTCTTCATTCTTTTTTCTTCTGCTCTGCAGTAGTGATTTCCACTATTTTACCTTCCAGATCACTTATCTGTTCTTCTGCCTCTGTTATTCTATTGATCCCTTCTAGAGAATTTTTAATATCATTTATTGTGCTGTTCATCACTGTTTGTTTGCTCTTTAGTTCTTCTATGTCCTTGTTAAACGTTTCTTGTATTTCCTCCATTCTATTTCCAAGATTTTGGATCATCTTTACTACCATTATTCTGAATTCTTTTTCAGGTAGACTGCCTATTTTCTCTTCATTTGTTAGGTCTGGTGGGTTTTTATCTTGCTCCTTCATCTGCTGTGTGATTCTGTCTTCTCATTTTGATTAACTTACTGTGTTTGGGGTCTCCTTTTTGCAGGCTGCAGGTTCATAGTTCCCGTTGTTTTTGGTGTCTGCCCCCCAGTGGCTAAGGTTGTTTCAGTGAGTTTTGTAGGCTTCCTGGTGGAGGGAACTATTGCCTGTGTTCTGGTGGATGTGGCTGGATCTTGTCTTTCTGGTGGGCAGTTCCATGCCTGGTGGTGTCTTTTGGGGTGACTGTGGCCTTATTATGATTTTAGGCAGCCTCTCTGCTATGGGTGGGGTTGTTTTCCTGTCTTGCTAGTTGTTTGGCATAGTGTGTCCAGCAGTGTAGCTTGCTGGTCATTGAGTCGAGCTGGGTCTTGGCGTTGAGACGTAGATCTCTGGGAGATTTTCGCCGTTTGATATTACGTGGAGTTGGGAGGTGTCTTGTGGACCATTGTCCTGAACTTGGTTCTCCCATCTCAGAGGCAGAGGCCTGGCACCTGGCTGGAGCACCAAGAGCTTGTCATCCACACGGCTCAGAATAAAAGTGAGAAAAAAAAGAAAGAAAGAAGAAGGTAGAATAAAATCAAATAAAGTTATTAAAATAAAAAATAATTATTAAAAAAATCTTTTTAAAGTAATAAAAAAAGAAGAAAGGCGAGAGCAACAAACCAAAAAACAAATCCACCAATGATAACTGGCGCTAAAAACTATACTAAAAAACAAAAACAGTGCTTCCGTGGTGGCGCAGTTGTTGAGAGTCCGCCTGCTGATGCAGGGGACGCGGGACGGTGCCCCGGTCCGGGAAGATCCCACATGCCGTGGAGCGGCTGGGCCCGTGAGCCTGCGCGTCTGGAGCCTGTGCTTTGCAACGGGAGAGGCCACAACAGTGAGAGGCCCGCATACCACAAAAAAGCAAAAACAAAAACAGACCGACAGAACCCTAGGACAAATGGTAAAAGCAAAGCTATACAGACAAAATCACTCACAGAAGCATACACATGCACACTCACAAAAAGAGAAAAAGGGAAATATATATATATCGTTGCTCCCAAAGTCCACCTCCTCAATTCGGGATGGTTCGTTGTCTATTCAGGTATTCCACAGATGCAGGGTACATCCAGTTGATTTTGGAGATTTAATCCGCAGCTCCTGAGGATGCTGGGAGAGATTTCCCTTTCTCTTCTTTGTTTGCATAGCTCCTGGGGTTCAGCTTTGGATTTGGACCCACCTCTGCATGTAGGTCGCCTGAGGGTGTGTGTGCTTCTCTCACACAGGACGGGGATAAAGGAGCAGCTGATTCGGGGGCTCTGGCTCACAGAGGCCGGTGAGAGGAAGGGGTACGGAGTGCGGGGTGAGCCTGCGGCGGCAGAGGCCGGCGTGACGTTGCACCAGCATGAGGCGCGCTGTGTGTTCTCCCGGGGAAGTTGTCCCTGGATCATGGGACCCTGGCAGTGGTGGACTGCACAGGCTCCCGGGAGGGGAGGTGTGGATAGTGACCTGTGCTCGCACACAGGCTTCTTGGTGGTGGCAGCAGCAGCCTTAGCGTCTCATGCCCGTCTCTGGGGTCCGCGCTGTTAGCCGCAGCTCGCCCCCGTCTCTGGAGCTCCTTTAAGCGGCGCTCTGAATCCCCTGTCCTCATGCTCCAGGAAACAAGGAGGCAAGAAAAAGTCTTCTCCTGGGATCTGACCTCCGAAGCTGAGCCTCAGCTCCCAGACCCTGCCCGCCCCGGCGGGTGAGCAGACAAGCCTCTCGGGCTGGTGAGTGCCGGTCGGCACCTATCCTCTGTGCGGGAATCTCTCCGCTTTGCCCTCCGCACACCCTGTTGCTGCGCTCTCCTCCGCGGCTCCGAAGCTTCCCCCCTCCGCCACCTGCAGTCTCCGCCCGCGAAGGGCCTTCCTAGTGTGTGGAAACCTTTCCTCCTTCACAGCTCCCTGACACTGGTGCAGGTCCCGTCCCTGTTCTTTTGTCTCTGTTTTTCCTTTTGCCCTACCCAGGTACGTGGCGAGTTTCTTGCCTTTTGGGAAGTCTGAGGTCTTATGCCAGCGTTCAGTAGGTGTTCTGTAGGAGTTGTTCCACGTGTAGATGTATTTGTGGGGAGGAAGGTGATCTCCACGTCTTACTCTTCCGCCATCTTGAAGCTCCTCCCATTTAATAGTTTTTCTGCATATAATTTGCTTTAACTCATTTTAAAAATACCTTCAAAAGAATTTAGGGGGGCTTCCCTGGTGGCGCAGTGGTTGAGAGTCCGCCTGCTGATGCAGGGGACACGGGTTCATGCCCCAGTCCGGGAAGATCCCACATGCTGTGGAGCCGCTGGGCCTGTGAGCCATGGCCGCTGAGCCTGCGCGTCTGGAGCCTGTGCTCCGCAACGGGAGAGGCCACAGTGGTGAGAGGCCCGCGTACCACCAAAAAAAAAAAAAAAAAAAAAAAGAATTTAGGGGCAGTTATCACTTTTTATAGATTAACACTTTCCTTTAAAGTCTTTTGGCCTTGCCAATAAATGTTCTTCCAGAGATTCAAAGAAGATCCCACCTGATAGCAATGTACTAATTAGAGACCATATGGACAAGCTAGAGCTATGGGGTCCATAAAGTTCAGTATCAAATTTCATCTCATTGTTGTTAAGGGAAAAAATGCTCTAATTCATTATTCATCATTTCCATAAGTTCAAACATTGGTATAATGTTTCCCAAAGTTTCTTTCAAGCAAATTATGTAAGCTATTCAAAATTAAATTAGTGTACCTTTGACATTTGAGTTTAATACTTGATGCATTGCCTTATCACATGCTACTCCCAAAGGCCAGTGATATACAATGATTTGTGATTTTCCTCCATGTAAATTTCATTTTCCTACACTGAGAGGTGGATGTATGGAAACAAGTCAGCACTGGGCATCAGCCCCTGAGTTCAGCTTTGCTGTGCCTTCTTTTCATTTCATCTACAGGAAGTCTGCAGAAGTAAAAAGAAAGAAAAAAACAAACCCAGCAAAAACAAAAACAATATTTGGCCATATTTCATGAACGAAATGAGTTATAGCAGTATTAATTAATTTCGAGATTTGTAAAGGTCTTAGTACGCCAAGAATGTCAAAGATCAGCTGTACGGTGTTTAGTAGCTAATCAGAGCTATCCATCTCTAAATATTTTCTCTTTATTTCCCTTGGTTACCGTGTCTTTACAAATTTATCTCCCGGAGAGGTATGTTTTTAATAAAAGAAAACTTGTGGTAAAAGGGTCATATTCCATCTGTGAAAGTATTTGCTCTTTAAAAGTACAGTTTCCAGACCACTCCTTCCCAATTTTAAGTATTTATTATGAACTCCTAAATAAATTATTCCTTAGGCCTTTAGACTTCAAGAGATATTACTATATCTATGTACTATAGTCGTTTGGATTTTTAAGTAATGAGATTGCACATTTGTCTCTCCTAGAACCACCAAGACCCATTGCTCCTCCCCAGCTGCTTGGCGTTGGGCCTACATATTTGCTGATTCAGCTAAATGCCAACTCCATCATTGGTGATGGTCCCATCATTCTGAAAGAAGTAGAGTACAGAATGACATCAGGATCCTGGACAGAAACCCATGCAGTCAATGCTCCAACTTATAAATTATGGCATTTGGATCCAGATACTGAATATGAGATCCGTGTTCTACTTACAAGACCTGGTGAAGGCGGGACGGGGCTTCCAGGACCTCCACTCATCACCAGAACCAAATGTGCAGGTAAGACTGAAGAACTGGACACTCTGCCAGTGAAGGAATCTAGCATAAGACATATAATATTCATACAATATTAAAAGTACTAATTATTTGGTACATGATTAGTCACACTATTCTAAGAGTTCCAGTTGTAGCCTTAAGTATGTCATAAATTTGACTGATTTAAGGGCAGTGTGAATGTTTCTCTTTTATTTTTCAGTAGTGTTATGAATCCACAGTCTTTTCTTGCATGGTAATTTTGCTCGGCTTGCGTATTTAGTCCAAAATCTCTGCTTGATGCAGGTGAATGTATTATATAGAGAGAAAACCTTTGCAGTTCAAGCAAATGTTGAATACCTTTCTACTATGTGGAAATTGTCTTCCTCGATCATTTTGTTATGGTCAGTGCAGAGGCCATATCTGATAATACACATAAGAAAAGTTACTCTGAGCCAATCCTCAGTAAGATAACCCTCCTATTCAGAAAATCCTGTTGTTGAGGATTAATGCAGCAGCTTGGCACCCAGCTGTAAAATACAGAGGCTTTCCTTATGTTTTTAAGCCTTGTATTGCCCTCCTAATGCCTGAAACAGAGTGGTGAAAATAATAGCACATGGAGAAAACACAAAGAAAGAATAAAAAGTGAAATAAAAAGTAATATAAAAGCATACATCCTAGTTCCTTATTGTACGATTGTTATAATGAGAGAAAATGTTAGCTATTTATTAAAAGCCACTGAAAAGTTTGTCTAAGTTATTAGAGTATACTTTTAGTGCACTGTTTATTTTATTGTTGAAAATAGTTTAATTTTTTAGTTCAGTTGAAAGAGACATTTTTTATCCATCATGCATTATGTTGAAACACCTACAAAGTTAGTACCTGGGTCTATGCGTCTTGAACATTTATAGATTTAGGTTCTGAAAATTGAAAACTAAGACCATGGGGATCTATGAAAATGTAAATGCCTGTAAAATGTCTTTTGTTTCTTTAACATCTGTTTAGCAGTTACAGTATTCTGAGGCTACCCACCAAGAGTACTGATCTAAGATCAAAGCAAAATCCATGCAATTACCTAACGTACTGTCATCCCTAAATATTTTTTATTCTGGCTCAATTTTTATATGTTAATATTTATATATTAATTATAAATATTAATATATTTCATATATTAATATTGAAAATTGCTCACCAATAGGAAGCTTAACTGCTCCATCATTAGTCTCAGATGTAGACAATAGAGAGTCTAGTAATTTGCTGATTGGTGTCATACATTTATCCTGTGGTTGAAAAATAGCTTAACCTCAAAAACACTGGGTAAGTCTCCATGGCTCAGCCTAAATCACACAAATTGCTTTTCAAATTTGTTGTACAGCTATGTTTTTTCATTCTAGGTAATGTGACAGCTTATTCTTATTGTAGTAGATGAACTTCCTGAGGGGAAAAGCAATTTAACTCTACAACCTCAACTAGTCAGAGAAATAATTTAAAAAGGAGACAATATGGAAACTGAGAAGTAGCTCACTCTTCCAAAATTAATATCCAATGCTAACATAAAAAGATGAATAGTGATGTCCATTTTACTGAAGATATTGCCTTCACATATCTTCTGATAAAATTACCTTTTTCTGCCTACATTTAATCCTTATAAGGTATATACAAATTAAAATAATAAGTATTGATTTACTATTCCAGAGATCTTCCTTGTGACTTTTTGTGCCCTAACTTCTTTCTTTTAAGTATCTCATCTGCCTTCTTATTTTTTTATTTCATCAAAATAGATCCTTAAAAAGTCACAGTACCACACAATGTGTTGTTAATATAATGTAATTTTTTAACTTAGGAATTATTTGAAATCGGCTATTGGTGTGAAGGCCAATGGAGATGGCAAATAAATGAAACTGTGGGTTTTTAAAAAATATATCTTTATTGGAGTATAATTGCTTTACAATGTTGTGTTAGTTTCTGTTGTACAACAAAGTGAATCAGCCATATGCATACATATGTCCCCATATCCCCTCCCTCTTGAGCCTCCCTCCCATCCTCCCTATCCCACCCCTCTAGGTCATCACAAAGCATCCAGCTGACCTCCCTGTGCTGTGGAACAGCTTCCCACTAGCCATCCATTTTACATTTGGTAGTGTATATATGTCATTGCTACCCTCTCACTTCATCCCAGTTTCCCCTTTCCCCCTGTGTCCTCAAGTCCGTTCTCTACTCTGTCTTTATTCCTGCCCTCCCACTAGGTTTATCAGTACTGTTTTTTTAGATTCCATATATGTACATTAGCATATGGCATTTCTTTTTCTATTTCTGACTTACTTCACTCTGTATGAATAACTCAATTTTGTTCCTTTTTATGGCTGAGTAATGTATATATGTGCCACATCTTCTTTATCCATAGCAAGATCTTTTTTGACCCACCTCCTAGAGTAATGGAAATAAAATACAAAATAAACAAATGGGACCTAATGAAACTTAAAAGTTTTTGCACAGCAATGGAAACCATAAACTAGGCAAAAAGACAACCCTCAGAATGGGAGAAAATATTTGCAAACGAAGCAGCCGACAAAAGATTAATCTCCAAAATATACAAGCAGCTCATGCAGCTCAATATAAAAAAAAAACAAACAACCCAATCCAAAAATGGGCAGAAGACCTAAATAGACGTTTCTTCAAAGAAGGCATACAGATTGCCAACGAACACGTGAAAGGGTGCTCAACATCACTAATCATTAGAGAAACGCAGATCAAAACCACAATGAGGTATCACCTCACACCAGTCAGAATTGCCATCATCAAAAAATCTACAAACAGTAAATGCTGGAGAGGGTGTGGAGAAAGGGAACCCTCCTGCACTGTTGGTGGGAATGTAACTTGATACAGCCATTATGGAGAACAGTATGGAGGTCCCTTAAAAAACTAAAAATAGAACTACCATATGACCCAGCAATCCCACTACTGGGCATATACCCTGAGAAAACCATAATTAAAAAAGACACATGCACCCCAATGTTCATTACAGCACTGTTTACACTGTTTACAATTGTCCATCAACAGATGAATGGATAATGAAATTGTGTTTTAAGGCTAGTTATGCTGTATTAAGTGGATGAAAAGAACATGTTGATGAGCATTGATTTATCCCTATTGAATACTTATGTTCAGAATGCATATTGAACTGCAGTAAGTAAAAATAGGACTGTAAAGTGTTTGAGATATTTTACTTTGAGAATAACCTTATGTGTATGGGAGGGGATAGAGTAAAAATAACTTACACTCATAGCTGCTTTCAAATTTATAAATGTCTTGACATTTTGAAATAATATTGGTCTTTTTTTCTGATATGTTATTTGAGAAACATTTAAGTTGTGGGCTCTGTGGCATAAAATGGTATCAAGCTTACTCATCTGTAGTTTTACTTCCAAATGTAAAAAGGTTTTTTTTTAACTATCTTTCACATGTGGTGAGTCTTTGTCACATATCTTTATTAATTTATTTATGTCCTCATAAGGTGTGTTTGATGCAGGTTTTATGGCAAAAAAAAAAGTGCTTATAGACTAGATTTCCAGGTACATTGTAGATTGGAGAGAAACTGGTTACTGTTTTATAGGAATGTCTACTAATCTTGCTCTATTATTAGAAAAAGAGGGAAAGCTTATGCAATTATATATTCTATTAATTTTTAAATAATCCTGAAAAGCAGAAGTTGGATATAACTGATAAACATTGCATATCTAAATACAGAGTCAGTAAAGGTTAAATTTATGATGTCCATCCACGTCTCTTCAAGATTCCTTTCCCCAGGTTTAAGATCCCTCAGACCCTACCAACACCAGCATCACCACTAGACTCAGCCTGGTGTTTTATAACAAGAAAATAGAACACAAGTTACGCTATGATATTATCTGATATTTAGTACAAAACTTCTTAGTCTGGGGAAATGATCCCTTTAAGACACCAAACATAACTTTTGGAGAAGTTCCTCTCTAATTCTATTAAATTGTGCAAACTCTGAATACTGGTTCTATAAACCATTCCATTTTAACAAATATTAGGAGAATGTCATGTTGTAGGGTAGTGTTTTACCATTAATATCATCTGGTTGAGTAAATATTTATTGTTTTGAAATAGCTATTTTAATGCATTCTACATGTTAGACCACCAAGAAGCCTTTGAAGATAAGTATAAAATTTTTTTAGCTGTATGTATGTGTCTGATATCAATTTCACATGAATTTCTTATAAGTAACAAATGGATGATGATTACTTTCAGTCTCTCAGAAATTCTTATTTTATTTTGGTGTATCACAGAGGAACAATTTTGACTACTAGGGACCTATCAAAGAGTAAATTAGTTACTATTTAGTATCTTAAAAACTCCATTTTAATGTAGTTAAACCCTTGAAATTTTACTTCTGGCAATAGTAAACTTTTTCTTTCTTGGCAGAGATCTGTCAATAAATAATTTTATAGCAAGTTAATGAAATGGTTTTATTTATGTATTATTGAGTATATTTGTATTTTAAATGCAAGTGTAGATTTTCATAATTCAGTATTGATTGGTACTGCTTTATAATTAATTGGATATTATTATCCCAATTTTGTAGCTGGTGAATCTAAGATTCAGGAAAAGCAAAATAAAAAACAATGATTTGTCTAACCTCAGCCAACTGGGCAACTGGGGCTCACACCCATTTTCTGGAACTTGAAAAGCCTGAATTTTTTCCCCTCTTTCTCCTACTATAGGCGATCTTTCTTTTTTTCCCCCCTTTCAGAAGAAGAGTGTAGCCTGAGTAAATGAAAGTATGACGTCTGGGAGGGATGTACATTTTAAAAAATTGAATCTTCATGGCTGAATTATTCCTTGAGAAAATATAGCTTAATGTTTGCAACTTCAATTTTATTAAAAGCACAATTGATTAGTGTGCTTAACACTCAAGTATACACTCTTAAATATTTTAAACAGTTAAAGAAGTGTAAAAAATATTTTACACTATCCTTTTCTGAAAATGTCCTACCTAGTTGCCAAAGCTATGTCTTTGTTTTCTTTCTGAAGTACATTAAAATCATTTGGTAAGTGCAATTACCTGCTTGAGGGTTACTCAAGTTAGGAGAGGTGGTAATTACAGCCTCTGGTGGCTGTAGCCACCTACACTTGCCTCATGCTTCTCTACGTGCCTGAGGGGTATGATTACTTCGTTGTTAGCTTACAGCCTGACCCATGTTATTGTTCACATAATGCTTTTTCAGGCATTTTATACATTTTTAAAAAGGTATAAATGTGACATTGTCTTAAATGGGAAGTAATTCAAAAACTCCACTGAACAGTCAAAGAGAAAGAAAGCATACTTGTTTTTTCAGTGTGTCTATTTCCTCTGGGTATACCATCTGGTACAGAAGCTAAGAAAATACAGTTTTCTCTTTCTCTTATTAAATAGAAATAAAATATGCCATCATCAGAAATTGTCTGCATTGCTTGCTTTGGCAATTGCATGTTAAAATTGCCCTTTTAAATTGCCTTCTGCTTCTGGGTAACCCATTGTGGCACTGCTTTATGATTAACTGACATTTTAACAGCATCTCCTTCATAGGGAAAGTCAAGAGTTCAGGGTGTCCAGAACGTAGTATATTTACACAGTTGGGAAAGCTACTCTCTACTCTTATATTGAAGTTCAGTGCTCTTGGCAATTCTCATTGAAAAATGTAGATCTATGAAGCAGTGAAAAAGAGAGTGTCTTATTTTAAACGTAAACGTTTACTAAAACTGCATTTTTTTTCTCTCCTAAGTCTAAAATGGAAGGAAACAAAACAAAACAATACTCAGGCATACACCAGAAACCACAGAGTAAGGAACTAAATTTTGGCCTTTTGACTATAGTATCATCAGCAAAGTGGAACCATATATTGATTTTTATTGTGGTCTAAGATAGTTATCAATCACAAAGACTATTTATCATTGAAACTCAGCCTTGCAGTTAAACAAAAAACAAAATAAACAGCTCTGTAAGAATTGGTATGGTTTAACAGTATAAGGTTGCCATATGGTTTGATTTCAGTTGAAGGCTTATATCAGTGCTTGTTTTAAAATTTTTTTGAAATTTATTAGTATGATTTTTACATGGCTTCTTTATTGTTTTTGAGCAAAAATTTTAAAAGGCAATGCTATTATTATTGAAGAAAAGAAAACTAAATATAAAAAGCCATAAGAAAAGTAATGGAAAACAACAGTTCTTCAATTTTCTTAAAAATCTAAAAGAGTAAAACCCTCTTATAGATTTTTTTTTCTTTTTTAGTGAGTAATAACCTGATTTTGTTTTTCAGATTCTGTAGGGAATATTTCAGTTTGAAAGACATTTATCTATTCAGAGAAACTTTTATTGGCTTTGCTGTTTGTTAACAGCACTGGGTTAAGTACTAGGTCTCCAAAGTTATACAAGCAGTGCCTTGCACTTAAGTTCCTAGTAGTGACGAGGGACAGCCCTAAAAACAAAGAGTAAAATGCAAAGTGAAAGCACTGAAGCTCTTCCTGTTTTTCAAGAAAGTGTTTCCGAGAAGCTGTCACCAGGAAAAGATGGCTTTTAAACTGGATCTTAAAAATTGACTATGAGTTTTTAAGGCAGAAAGAACAGAAAACAATAAAGAACAGAGGGAACCATATGCTTATCCCAGTTGTTAACATTGCTGATGTTTATTGGATTATGAAACTAGATGGAGCATTGGCTGACTCTGGGCTGTGGTAGAACAGAAGCTGCAGGTGGGATGAGGCCAGGGCTAATGTAGCCCAGGCTGCTGCCCTGTTGTTTTTAAGAAGCAGATTGACATTACTGGATTTGCTTTTAGAAAGGTCATCTCTCTGTGGAAGAGGAGTTAGAGCTAAGGAAAGACTGGGAGCAGAAAGACCATGAAATCATGCTTATAATCAAAATATGCTGTCTATTATCTTCACTATAGCATGTCTCTCTTACTGTAGATCAGAAATAGGAAATCTATAAATTCCTGGAAATATTGTCATTTCTAGTAATCAAGAAAGTTCCTTTCATTAAAGGGACTTTAAAGATATTTTATAGATGATCTAACTTACTTTATTGTTTGATTTACTTTTCTTTTTCAAATATGTGGGTCAACCAGTGTCCTTAATGCGCATGCAAAATCCATGGTATAATACGTTATTGTAGAGGAGGAAATTATGAAGGATTGGAGAGAAATTCAAGAGCTACTGTGTATTTGATGGGATATTTATTCATTTCATAAATTTTATTGAGGTTGCAGTTGTATACATTGCCATGCTGAGGACCGTAGAAGATACAACATTAGTAGGACAGACTTCCTACTCTTCAGGAACTGACAGTCTAGAGTTAGAAACCATAATACCAATAAAAGCATAGTAAGTTATATAATAAAAATACAAAGCACTTTGGAACTCCAGAGATGAGAGGGTTAATTTCTGACCCCAAAACCATTTTTCTCAAGCAATATGTTTGAAAACAATATCAACCATTCTTTCCTGAACACAGCTGGATTAACACTTCTGTTAGCCTTATCCCTAGTTCCTTAACTGTGAAATAATGTATAAAACAATGTGCAGCCGGTAGTCACCATAAGGATGATTTGTCTTCTCTTTTTCCTTTCTTCTAACACATAGGGAAACTATATGCACAGATGGAGGCATTAAATTGAAAATATAATTCACATCCTAATTTTTTTTATTTTTTAAAAGATTTATTATTTAATTAATGTATTTATTTATTGGCTGCGTCGGGTCTTAGTTGCATCATGCAGGATCTTTGTTGAGGCATGTGGGATCTTTTTCATTCGGCCCGCGGTCCGCTGGGGTTTCTTTCTAGTTGCAGTGTGCCGGCTTCTCTCTAGTTGTGCTGTGCGGGTTTTCTCTTCTCTAGTTGTGGCGCGCAGGCTCCAGGGCGTGTGGGCTCTGTAGTTGTGGCACACGGCCTTTGTTGCTCCGCAGCATATGGGATCCCAGTTCCCCCACCAGGGATCGAACCCGCGTCCCCTGCAATGTAAGGCGGATTCTTTACCACTGGTCCACCAGGGAAATCCCTCACATCCTAATTTAAATTATCAAAGTAATTTGTGTGGTTGCTTTTGAATTCTCTGGGGCCCATGGATTATAGCAATGTTATTCTAAATTTCGATGGGGAGACAGATTAATTTATAATATAAGCAACTTCTGTTAAGTCTGCTAACGGTCTATAATGCTAGGAACCCCAGTATAAGAGTCATGAAAGTTGAACAAATACGAAATCCTCTCTCCCACTGCCCCTTTTGTTTTTTGCCTCAGGCATGGGATGTACTGTTAACCATACGTACAGTTTATGGCACGTTTTCTAATAGCTGTGTAACTAATTAAATAGAGTTGGGCTGCTTTCAGCTTAAAATTGTCTTCTTTTGACTTATTTCGCTGCTAGAAAGCATTTGGTAACCAGTAAAAATGACACTTTTAATTTATCCACAGTACTTTACTACATGCTGAGTCTGTTAACAGTATCATTAAGTACTATTTTTATTGGCTTCATTTGTTTTTATTGAATTTTGCATATGCAATAAAGCTGACAGGTGAAAATGATTTGAATAACAGCATCAGTTCCATTAAATATCCTGGATACCCCTCTGGTCCTAGGTTTTTATTTGATATTAGGAAGTAGAAATAGCAGTAAAATAATATCTTAATAATGTCTTAAGTGATAATAACATAAGAATATCTGAAGAAGAAAATAACATGGGTAGAATTAAGAAGCTATAGGTCAATCACCTCCTAGAGAAATGGAAATAAAAACAAAAATAAACAAATGGGACCTAATGAAACTTAAAAGCTTTTGCACAGCAAAGGACACCATAAACAAGACCAAAAAGACAACCCTCAGAATGGGAGAAAATATTTTCAAATGAAGCAACTGATGAAGGATTAATCTCCAAAATTTACAAGCAGCTCATGCAGCTCAATATCAAAAAAACAAAAAACCCACTCTAAAAATGGGCAGAAGACCTAAATAGACATTTCTCCAAAGAAGATATACAGACTGCCAACAAACACATGAAAGAATGCTCAACATCATTAATCGTTAGAGAAATGCAAATCAAAACTACAATGAGATATCATCTCACACCAATCAGAATGGCCATCATCAAAAAATCTAGAAACAATAAATGCTGGAGAGGGTGTGGAGAAAAGGGAACCCTCTTGCACTGTTGTTGGGAATGTAAATTGATACAGCCACTATGGAGAACCCTATGGAGGTTCCTTAAAAAACTAAAAATAGAACTACCATACGACCCAGCAATCCCACTACTGGGCATATACCCTGAGAGAACCATAATTCAAGAAGAGTCATGTACCAAAATGTTCACTGCAGCTCTATTTACCATAGCCTGGAGATGGAAGCAACCTAAGTGTCCATCAATAGATGAATGGATAAAGAAGATTTGGCACATATATACAATGGAATATTACTCAGCCATAAAAAGAAATGAAATTGAGTTATTTGTAGTGAGGTGGATGGACCTAGAGTCTGTCATACAGAGTGAACTAAGTCAGAAAGAGAAAAAGAAATACTGTATGCTAACACATATATATGGAATCTAAGAAAAAAAAAGGTCATGAAGAACCTAGGGGCAAGCTAGGAAGAAAGACACAGACCTACTAGAGAATGGACTTGAGGATATGGGGAGGGGGATGGGTAAGCTGTGACAAAGTGAGAGAGTGGCATGGACATATATACACTACCAAACGTAAAATAGATAGCTAGTGGAAAGCAGCCGCATAGCACAGGGAGATCGGCTCAGTGCTTTGTGACCACCTAAAGGGGTGGGATAGGGAAGGTGGGATGGAGGGAGACGCAAGAGGGAAGAGATATGGGAACATATGTATATGTATAACTGATTCACTTTGTTATAAAGCAGAAGCTAACACACCATTGTAAAGCAATTATACTCCAATAAAGATGTTTAAAAAAAAAAGAAGCTATGGGTCAAGATATCAAACAGTAAGGGATGTGTTCTGTATGAAGGATGGGCTCAAGAGACTCAGCCTGTGAACTTCAGACCTCTTCAGTGGTGCCATTGTGGTTACACTGGTGCACAGACTTGTCCTTGATTTTCTTCCTTTTTACCCGGAGAATCTACATTTGTCTTCAATTGTCACTGCCTGTTTACTTCCTTATTTGAATTATAATTTATTTTCTTTGCTTTGGAATAAAAAGCAAAATTCTTAAAGTCAGGCTTTGGCAAAGAAAAAAATTGCAGTCATTTTCTTGGGCAGGGTTTGGTGGGGGAGGAGTACAGCTTATTATTTTTGGAACTCACTTATTTAGAACCATTCTAGTTATAATTAGTATTTTTGAAGAGTGTTGGTCATTCTGTACGATTTCTTGAGTGGAAAAAATTACTTTATAAAGATGTATCTCATTATTTTCATAATTTAACTTTACTCTTAAAATCTGAGGATGTGATCATCATCTGAGTATTTCATTTTTTGATCTTCACTGTCTTCCTACAAGATACGGCCTTATTGTAGCTAATAAGTGCTTTAAGGATGACTCTTCCATCCTTTTTCCTTTCCACCAACCTGTATATAAACTACAGAGGAGAAAAAAGCATATTTGAAGGAAAAATAATGAGTGGATTCTAATCTCGAGTATTGTAAGTTATGTTACACTTTGTGAACCCAACAAAAAATGAACTTCAAAGGCAGAAATTCATGCGTTCATGTCACCCTAAGCAAGATACGTGCAAATTCAGCTGTCACTACATATGATATGGCCTAGAAATCATTGAGTGATGTCCATTTTAATTGTCTCAGCCAAATAATATGGGTGAAGTTTGAGTTAAAATAACTCATCTTTCATTCTCTGGCTTTGTTACTATTTCCTACCTCTATGTAGTACTTCATAATAAAAAAATAATCATCAAAAAAGTTTATTTTTACATGTTACTGTATTTTTAAGCCGGTACTGTTAAAATATGTGAACATCATATTTTTTGTACTGTTACATGTGAATCTATAATACTATATTGTCAAAATACCTTTGTTTTAACATATTATATATACATATACATATAATAGGATCCCCTTTTAACAGTAATTATAGAAGGAAAGTGAAATAATTTCTCTGCCCATTATTAGGCATTTCTTAAGTCAAGAGCACCATATACATAGGATGCTTGCTCAAAATTTACGGTAACATTTATTGGAAATCATAATATATTGCTTTGCTAGACCTTTTCTGTCTCTAAGATATATCTTACAGGTGAACAGTGGAATGGATATGTAGTTTTGAAATATAAATGGCAGTATTCTTTGACAAGTTTGTTTAGATACTTCATTAAATTTTTTAACTCTTTTTTTGCCATCCAGTAAATTATAACAATAAAAGAAGTTTAAGAACATGTTTTAGAGGTTTAATTTCTCCAATACTGAACAATATAATCTTAAGCTGTCACTCATTTTATCACCATTATATGATGGCATTTTAAAGCTTTGGGGAAAAATGTAACTTAAAAACAAATTGGTATATTGATGAATTTGTGATTTTTGGACAGGTATGTTGGAGCTCACTCTAGTAGTTTGTTTAAGAACTGCAATATGAAGGTAACAATAGCTGTTCCTTCACCGTGCATTATCATGAAACGTGATGATGCTGTAGAGCATGGAGCTTTGTTTTCTTAAAACACAATTTATATACATCAGATTATTAACATAGACTTTCTGACGGGTTGGGCCAGCAGTTCTGTTGTCCTTGATTTAGTCAATGAATTTTGAACTCCTACCAGCACTATGGTAGAGCTGGGCAAAGAGTGAAGAAGTAACAACTTTTCTCATTTATCTTGTTTTTAAAAGTAAAATTAACAGGTAACTTAGTTAACTTCTAACAAGTGACAGAATGTGGAAACTGACTCATTCTATTTAATTTTACTTAAATGGGTTATTTTCCTCTGTATTTCCAACTCACATAAAGTACATCAGTAGAATACAGAACTCTGCTTATTTTGGAAAGCAACAGAGAGAAAAGTTTTTTTCTGAGTACTCCTTCCAGCTGGTCAGATAATCCTTTAATTTCTGCCTCCTCTTTATTTCTGGCTTACTGTCCTCCAAGAGAAACACACATTTTTGTAAGGCTAAGTTATATCAATGAACCATTCACTTTTACAACAGGTCAGCTCATTGAATTAAATTAATATTTGATTTTCTCAGCTTAAATGAACCAGTTTAGGTTTTCCTTTAAAATGTTTGCAATCAGTTTTAACAATTTGGATACCACCTTAAAAATTATATACCTGAGGAATACTGAAAAACAGAATTATTGTTCCAGAGTTCCCTTTTGTGTTTCTCCATTCTCTCTTCTGGTGAATTCTGCATCATAGGTATATGTGTGCACTGTGCATGTGTCTGCTCTCTAAAATAACCAGCTTTGCTCTGCTTAGGAGGAGAAAATGTGCTAGGGGAGCACTAACTATCCCTAAGCTTAATTTTTTGGGAAGTGCCTTACTGGGAGTCCCAGATTTTGTAAAGACTTCATTAGAATGCATACACCCAAATAGTTTTCATAAATTATCCATAACAAAGCATTACACTAAATTTCACAAATAGAATTTTTTTAAAAAGCATTTTCAACACTACAGTGTTTATGCAACTATTGTCATTTTTGTCAATGCAGTATTAGTTTTCTCCATGCCCATGCTTTTTTCTTTAAGATCTAAGTATAAGATATATACAAGTTTACATTCTGCTTATTTTACTTGTTGTGATATTAACTCATTTCCCATGTTTCTAAGGGACATTCTAACCATCATCTTTAGTGATTGCTTAATATTCTGTTGGATATATGTGCTAGAATATATTTAACCATTCTAATAAAAATTTAGGCTAACTCCAATGATTGGCTATTGTGAATGTTGCAGTGAGGATTATGCACTTGTCCTTTTTCTACGTGGCTGAAAAGTACTTGACACATATTCTTCAACTACTCTGTAAGTACTGTATTAGTACACTTTAATGGACCAGCAAGGGCATGCATTCAGTCATGCAGTTTTAGCCCAAGAAAGTACTTTATAATTAATCAAGTCCATGTCCCCCATTTATCCCTATTCTGTACACTGAGACTCAGTGAGGTGATCTGATCAATATCTTACAGCTATTTGATGAGAAAACCAAAACTATTATTCAGATTGCACTTCTTTTTGTTTTTTTTAAACATTCATGTGACTCCCTTTTTAAAAGAAGAATTTTTTTTTAATTTATATTTTTGGCTGCATTGGGTCTTCGTTGTGGTGCATGGGCTTCTCATTGCAGTGGCTTCTCTTGTTGCGGAGCACCGGCTCTAGGCGCACGGGCTTCAGTAGTTGTGGCACGGGCTTAGTTGCTCCGGGGCATGTGGGATCTTCCCAGACCAGGGCTTGAACCCGTGTCCCGTGCATTGGCAGGTGGATTCTTAACGACTGCGCCACCAGGGAAGTCCCACAGATTGCATTTTCTTGTTTTCTTTTACATGAGTATGTCCTACATGCCAGATAGAGCCTTAAGCACTGGGTATTCTAAAACGAAGACTCTGCTCTGCAGCCACTCAAAATCTGGGGCATCATGACCATAGTAATTACCATGTACTGAGTACTTACTATGCACCAGGCACTAGTGTAAACTCTTAGATTCAAATCCAGGCTGCCTGATTGCGTATCTTTGCTGAGCTGCCCAGAGAGTTTAGCAGATTGGTATATAGGTAAATAATTAGACCAATAAGTGGCATAATAGATGTGCTTTCAGGCTTTATGGAAGCACAAAGGAGCCTTGAAGTAGGAGTAGAATTTTATGAAGCAGCAGATCATGAGCAATTATGAGCTGAGATTTGTGAGTCAGTAAAATCTAGATTAAAAGCTGGCTCTAATATTTACTACTGGGCAAGTAAGAATCTCTCTAATGTTTCATATTCTCATCTGTAAAATTATGATCAATAATTGTACCTGCCCAACTTGCTGTTTGTGAGATTATCAGTCATGTGCTAAAGCTGAGAACTGATTGTTAATTTTCAGGAATTTTGCCAGCCAATTTAAAAATCATTATTAAAGAATAAATCATACAAACTTACAGTTATATCAATTATATTTTAAACAAAAGTAATACATACTCAAAGGTTCCTAACTATTTTAATATAGTGAACTATTATCTACATTCTTGAGACTATCTATGTCTATTTTATCTGTATGTTGGAGATATGATACATTAATGCTTATCTCTTCCAGTTCTGTCTTGGGAAGCTTAAAACTGTAATGGGAATATTAGAGCATGGAGATTGGCAAATGCTGCAAATCAGGACTATTTTCCCTCTCCACCTCCTCTGTTTTCTGGAGAGCCAAAACCATGCTGAAAGTGCTAAACATTTTCCAGCACACCACTAGAGATAATGCATGCAAAATGCTTACCTAGTGCAGAAACAACCCACAGTAAATATTAGCCATTTCTACGTAACAAGCCATTTTACTAAAAACAACTTTTCTCCGATATTTAAAGAATTACTAACATGTAGGATATCTGAAAGAATTACGCATTGAACACCACTACAATTTTCCTTTTGTTGTACTTCCTATATCACATATCTATCCATCTTTCCAACTTTTTATTCGTCTATCAGTACATCTTAACTTTTTAACATTATTTTTTAATACATTAGAATATTTTGTTCAAGGGAGTGATTTTTAAAGAATAGTTAAAGAATAAGTAGTTTGAATATTTTTACTGAAATGTTTAGAATGGTTTGGTTTTTAGAAATATTTCTCTAGTGGTTGTTGGGAAAAGGATTGAAAGGAGATTTAGAAGGCTTCCAATATCAGTCTAGGCAAAAAATTGATTAGTACTTGAACTGAAGCAGTGCAGATAAGGATTCCAGTGCTGAGGCAGAGATGAAAGAGATTTGAGAGTTGCAATCAGTAGAATTTTGTGACACATTGGAAGGAATTCTGACTTGGAAAAGTAAGGTATAGTGACAGGTTTTAACTTGAAGGAGTAAAACATTGGGAAAGTGTTGGAAGGGAGGTTGCTATGTTTAGTTTTAGAGGTGAGATATTGGGTAGGCAGTTATATTCGTGGATCTACAGTTCAATAGGGAGGGTAGAGAGCAGGATGTACAGATTTGGGCGTCATCACCATTTCATTTGTGATGTTGGAGTCATGGGTATGCTTTCCTTGAATTAGAAATTCAGGTAAATTTTGTTCAACCACATTTAAAAAAATTTTGGGGGGATTTGAATTATATTGTATACATTAATATCTTTTTGCATGAACTATTCAGATTACTGAAACTGTTAAATGTTTTTATGTAGAACCAACTTTAAAAAATACAGTGGCTGTTTTTTATTTACAAATGCATTAAACTTGATCAGTATATACTTTAAAAAGACTGATTAGTTTGTCGAATTATGACATCCGTAGTAACATTTTAAGTGTTCCCCATAATGGGTAGCTCAGAGCATTATGCTAAAGGCAGAATCAAAATGTGGTTTAGTTTTGGTTTTCACCAGCTGATCCTAGGTGAACTTGCCGTCTGTTGAGTGCATTTCTGTCTTCTTTCCCATTTGCTCTCTGACCTCCTTTGGTACCTCATCTCAAAGATTCATGGTGTTCTTATGCAGAATGCATGCCCTTCAGGAACTCCACACCATGACAGGAGAGGGTCATGAGCATGTGTAGGAGGGATGAACAGCAGCAGGGGCTTGGTCATTCTTTGGGATGGGAGTATGGGACAAACAGTTGTGTTTGCACTGATATCCTAATAGAACTTTGAGTTATAACAACTTATTTTTTTCAATTTTGTATCAAATTCTACACTTGAGTGCTTTGAAAATGAACTAAAATAATTATTGTGATTCTTTATACCCTCAAACCAGAAGCCTCTGTAGGACAAATTTAAATAACTAGACTTTCCAAGGATTTTCACCAGAGCAAATGAAATAAAGTACCTATTTCAGTGAATAGCAGAAAATAAGTGTTTCTTTGTCAGATTTTAGTGGAATGTTCTTGTAGTCTAAAAAGTAGGTCGGCAAGACTGAGATTGTATTGTAAAACAGCAGTACAAATATCTTCTTAAGGAAATGACTCTACAGTTACCTATTATTAAAACAAAAACAGAAATTTTAGTGATTTATTCCTTAAACTATTCCTTAGTCTTTGAGTATAATGCTAATTATATGGGCTAGGTTAATTGGATTTCTACTTTTTTTTAGCTGATCACTTTTTTTCTCAGTTACAATATTTTATAATTGTAATTTTGTAAATAATCAGTAAGCCCTTTTTAAAGCTCTGTTTATTCTAATCATTTAGTTGTGTACAATTTCAATTAAAGGATTCTCAAAATACATTCTAAAGTTGGTTAATCAATTCTTTTATTATCTTTTAAGAAGATGAGTTGATATGACCTCTATTATGAAATTGACTCCGAGAGAAAGTGTCTAAGTTGGAAATCTATTAAGCTCCTGGAAGTATGTTTTGACAGAAACATGTATACATATATTTGTAACAGTAAAGTTAAAATTGGGTAATATTACTATTATTTTAAATTTAAAATCACGAATTGATCTGATGCAGACATCTTTAGGAGTTAGAAATATTCTTTTTAAAAAAATAAGAGGGTATAATCACAACCTTTTAATATACCTGTCATCAAAAGTCTGAATAATAGAGAAATGAACATGGACCTGCATGCAGCTGAACAGTAGAGCAGAGATGCTCCCATATTAAAAACAGTACACAATATTTTAATTTTCATGGGACTAGTAAACCATTTATTATATTATGGTTTTTAGCAATGAATAGTGCATATGTCTTCAGTTAAAAATATATCCTTGGCTTGGACAGGTGGTATTTAAGAAGTTTGGAGTGAGAAATGGTTTGGCAGTGTAACAAGGCATGTTAAAGTGCCTACCTTGAAAGGAAAGAAAAAGAGATAGACATTTCCCATTACTACCTACTGTTAAGGTGCTCACATTATCCCGAAACAACCTCATGCTTGTGGCAATAATCATGCACTGTCGTTATTTGTACTAATATGAAAGGGCAGTTCAGTCTTTTTGACAAATACTGCATCACTTCTGGCTTGGCAAATTTTCATCACACAAACCCAGTTGATACATATATAGGTTGTGACACTCTGGCTGAAATGACTTTGGATTAACTGTATCGAGGAAAGTAAAATTTTATTTAAGGTGTTATTTTTCTTCCAGTTTCCTTTTCTTCTCTTCCCACCCCAGCCTACCCTCACTCTTGCCCTGAGTTCAAATTCATCCTACTTCCTTGTTCCTTTATAAGCTATATCATTATATCTAGAAAATGTCTTACAGTGAAATTGAAGGAAGCTTTCCATGGATGTTCGTAGTTTGCTTCTTTGTTTATATTTTCTCAGTTGTGTATGCACATCTGTGTCCACATGCACCAATGTACAGTCTAAGGGCTTCACAAAATTTTTGCTTTCTTACTGGGGCTCTTTTTCCTAAAAAGACCTATTGTATAGTTTTTATAAACGTAGCCTCTTAGAGTCATTCATAGTCTCTGAGCTGGTGTGAAGTATGAACAAAAAAACAAAGCCTTTTTGCTTTGATGATTTTATAGTTACAAGTTTTGTACTCCTAAAATGTCCTTTGCAATCATGCCTGGTTTGGAAGTAGTTGTTTTACTTTTTTTCTTCTTTAGTTGCTACATCTTCTTAGTTGCTATATCTCTCCTGGAGAGGAAATGAAAGGTTTATTACATTATTACTTTAAAAGATGACACATGAATTCTGTGCTAACTCCCAGAGTGGCACTCCTGAGAAAGAGGTCATTTCTCTGGTAACTTAATATGCCAGGTAAGATTTGTTTGTATTTTAAATAAAGTTACTGAGTTAGGAAATATTAACTTTAGAAAATGCAGACTAAAATCAATAGTTTTTCTGAACCCCCAAACAAGATTACAAAGGAATTATTCATGTCTTTAGCCTCTTTATCATTCTTTCTCAGTGAAGTAGCCTATATTGAGTAAAAGCATAACAAGTATAAAAATAATTTTATATATGATTTTTAATTTAGAAGTTAATGATTACAGTCTTTTTTCCATAGTGAATAGCAATGTAGTAAACTTTTTGGGAAAAATTTTTGGTATAGTTTTTAATTTATTTATTTATTTTTTTAAATTTTTTTTTTTTTTTTTTTGCGGTATGCGGGCCTCTCACTGTTGTGGCCTCTCCCGTTGCGGAGCACAGGCTCCGGACGCACAGGCCCAGCGGCCATGGCTCACGGGCCCAGCCGCTCCGCGGCATGTGGGATCCTCCCAGACCGGGGCACGAACCCGTCTCCCCTGCATCGGCAGGCGGACTCTCAACCACTGCGCCACCAGGGAAGCCCTAGTTTTTAATTTAAACTTGTACCTTTAAGATTGATTTCATTTGATAGAGTGCTTGCCATCAAACACGATATTAATGAAATCTTTACTATTAAAATTGGATTGTTTTTTCCTGGCTCTGTACATATTCTGTGCCATTTTGCTTTTCTCACCAACCAAGTTGTAATAGTATTTTGTATTGTGGTGAGGTTTGAACATATACTTATTTATAAGGCACAGTACAGGCTTTGTCTCAGGTTAAACACTGGAATGATTCCAAAGAAGTTTTTTTTGTTATCATTGTTGATTAATTTTGGAAATTTGTATATTTTAATCCTGAAGTGGCTAGTTGTTGTTTGATGATATTGATAACCTAAGTGAACTTAAGTAACAGAAAACATAATACCAGTGTTGATTTTACAGGATATAAAACATTATTCAAATAGTCTTTTATTATTTATATATTTACATACAATTATATGTGTTATTTACATCCTTCTTAATTTCAAGAACAATTTGAGATGGTTTACTAGAATATACAAGATTGAACAGAAGAAAAGGAATTGATAAGTAACTTGGGAGAAAAAGGGACACTAGGGGGAATAAACAGATAGATTTAGGGGGAAATAAGAGTAAACAAACATTTATGTCATCGAATCTGGTGTTATTAGGGAGACCATGGATTTGGTTCTGAGTTTATTAGTAGTAAAAGCAAAATCTGTGTCAGTTAATAACTATGATATTGTTTATAATAAAAAGCTAACGTTTCAATCACTTACAGCATTCTAAGAACTGTGCTCAGTATTTGACATGTAATTATGTTATTTAATTATTGCAATGCCCCACAAAGTGGTGATTTGTTCAATTTTACGTATGCCAGAGAGGAATCTCAAAGAAGTTAAGAGTTTTGTCCCAAGTCACACAGCTATTAACTGGTTGAGCTCGGATGTGAATCTAGATACTTCTGACTCCAAGATCCATAGTCTTACCCACAGAAGTCATAGTTTCATAAGATAAATAAGTCAGTTTCTTCAGGAAAGTATACCTTGTCTTAATTCTGAGGCTAAGAAAAAAAAAATATCTTCTCTGGAGCTCAGCCTTGGTTTAAGGATAAAATGGAGCTTGTCTAGAGGACTGTCTGTAATGCATATCCTTCAGGCAATCCTTTTGAGTATCTCTTTCCTCTTGTTGCTACCAAATTATTTTGTCTTGAGGCTATGAGCAAATTGATTTTCTAAAAGCTAGTCTCCTATAAACAGTTAATATTAAAGCCACAGGAAAACTTGCTGGTCAGAATTTTAGTATCTTTTTCCTCATCAAGATCTAGAAAAAATACTCATATAATTGATACCTAATCTAGAAATTCATCTATCACACAGAATTTTGATAAATATCCAATGCTATATTACATAGTTTTAAACCATTTTTACATATCTGTTTGCTTTTCTATCATCTTTTACCTATCGAACTATAATTGTTCTATTTTATAAACCTTTACAAAGATGATAAATTAGGTTTTAGTTTCATTAATTTTTAATAAATCCTTGAATATTCATTCACAGTACCACATGAACTTTATAATAAACTTTATTACTTATTTTAATAAGGTAGAGGTTTTTTTTTTTTTTTTTTTTTTTTTTTGTGGTACGCGGGCCTCTCACTGTTGTGGCCTCTCCCGTTGCGGAGCACAGGCTCCGGATGCGCAGGCTCAGCAGCCATGGCTCACGGGCCCAGCCGCTCCGCGGCATATGGGATCCTCCCAGACCGGGGCATGAACCCGTATCCCCTACATCGGCAGGCGGACTCTCAACCACTGCGCCACCAGGGAGGCCCGGTAGAGGTATTTTTGAAAGTTTGTCTTAGTGAAGGCAATGCAAAAAAAATTAAAAATATCCTCATTAGTGGTTATGAAAATCTTGATTATTTTACTTACATAGTTGTGTATAGGTTTTGGGTCTGCTTTGTATTACTTTATGTATGTAGATATTTTAAAAATAAGGTTCGTATTTCCTAATTGTTTTTAGTGCCCGTGAAGTCAGTTTGATTTTTCTATTGCATTCCTATCATAGTTTTAAAGGTTGAAATCAAGTGTACAAGAAAAGAAAACAAAATCGCCTAAATGTTCTATCATGCAGGAAAAAAAAAATTCGATCATTAACTTTTGGTGAATTTCATTTCATTCATCACTTTCTATGTGCATATGTGTGTATGTATGTATATGTGTGTAAAGAGGAAAAAGAGGAAAAGGTTAATGGTTGGATAAAATAACTTGTAAAATGTATTCCATATGCACTAGTTCTTAACAATAAATATTTAATTAATTTTTATATAATAAAATAGGAAACTAGGTAAAACTAAAATAATGACCATCAGCTAGGTAAAATTTTTCCATCACAAGTGTTTCTTTCCATTCTTTCTTTGGTTCCTTCCTTCATAGAAGTTTTATTCAATGCAATGCACCAAAAAGTCCTGGGTGATTTTGTAGCAATTCTAAACATAAACTTGCACACATAAAATTTATAGAATATCCATGAAAACATGTAGAATTGCATCTGTGAGATTTGTATGAAGGAGTATTATGTTTGTTATAATATGGGAAAACAAATCTAGTCAATGAGGTCAAGTATGTTTTAAAGATCACACGAGGTAAGAAAATGGATCATAAATAATATTAAAGGGTCAAAATCATTATTTTTTGAAATTCAGTATTTATTTTGGATGGTAACTCCTGACTTTTTGCTATAAACATGAATATCCTAGTTCACTACCACTAATTATTAATTAATTAATAATCTATTAGAAATATTGTTATTTTACATTGTGATGTTATGTAACATTTGTATTTCATTTTGTAGCCATAATTCTTACTGCTTTTTCACACTACTTCCACATTTAAGTGCTTGTAACCAGTCATTTTACCATAATTTATCTACTCCTTTGTTTTTCATTTGATATATCCCTTTTGACTGGAATTTTCCCAGTAGATTGTTTTGGAGAATGTGGTGTTTTGAAGGTATTTTTTTAAATGTATTAAATATATGAACAAATATATTAAATAACCTTTTCTCTTAGTTGTAAGTTTTGATAATTATCCATGTAGTACCACATCAGTCCAGTTTATTAGTTTGTGGCTGAAAAATTATTCCACTCTGTGACTTGTCATTTAGTACCATTCCTCTGTAGATGGTCATTTACATTATTTCCAGGTTTTTTTCAATTATAAACAATGCTGTAATGAACATTTTTGTGTGTGTCGTCTTCTAGAATATACAAGTTTTCCTCTGGTATATAACTAAAATTGGAATGGTAATGTCATATGGTATATCCATATTCACTTTTACTAGAAACTATCAAATTGCATTCCAATGTCTTATATTTGTTAATACTTTGACCGTCAATTATTAGAGTCCCAACTTCTGTACTTCTTCTCTAGTATTTGATATCATCAGACTTTAACTTTTGGCACCCTGAGTGTAAAACTGAAATTTGTTATTTTAATTTATATTTACATATTTAAATTATTTACCTAATTAACTCAAGCTTGAACATCTTCTTACTTGGTCATTTGGATTTCCTTCTTCGTGAATTGTGGCAACTTGATTTTCATCTCCTTTTGTTTTATAGCCCCTTCTTTGAACTTTAATTGTTTACAATTAGAACATTTTTATTCTCTGAAATGTCTTTGAAAATATGGAATCACTTGAATGTCTCCCTGTTTTCCTTCAGCTAATTTCATTTTTCTGTATATTGTCTACCTTTTTACAAATGTTCCTTTCCTCTGGCCTTCCTCCCACCTTCAGTGATTTGCTAAATGTTTTTAATCTTCCACCATCCCCAACTGTATCTTTATTTTATGCCTTTTTACAGCAGTATTTATTAAATGCACATCAGCAAACTAGTTCATTCCAACTAATGATTAGAATGCAGAAATTAAGACCAAGTTCTGTATTTAATAACTTTTTTAAGATGGAGATATTAATTCTGTATTAATGGTGTCAAAGCCGACTCATATATTTTTTTTTTTTTTTTTTTTTTTTTTGCGGTATGTGGGCCTCTCACTGTTGTGGCCTCTCCCGTTGCGGAGCACAGGCTCCGGACGCGCAGACTCAGCGGCCATGGCTCACGGGCCCAGCCGCTCCGCGGCATGTGGGATCTTCCCAGACCGGGGCACGAACCCGTTTCCCCTGCATTGGCAGGCGGACTCTCAACCACTGCGCCACCAGGGAAGCCCAAAGCCGACTCATATTTTTTATCACAAGTTGGAGGTGCTGGAGAGTTGTAGTTTTACCAGAATAAACCATAATATACTGGTCAGGCAATTTCATGTAATATCATGTATAAAACTCAAAGTCTAAAGCTATTAATAATCCAGTACAACCAGTGGGTAAAGATTTTCTTTTATGGAGAAAGCAGCTGAGACATAAACATAGGGTCACAACTTGTAATAACTAAGACTATAGGATCATGCTTTATTTGAGAACAGACGCCATACTTTCTCCATGATGAGAGTTACAAATTTTTCTGAATTTGAACATTTGTGTCAGAGTATTGCCTCTGTCTCTGATCATCATTAAAGTTCCTTTTGGAGTATCTTTATTTATACATGGATGTCTATATTTATGGGTAAGATGTGCCATCTAGCTTCAGTGATTGCCATTATTGGGCGATGTATAGAGTTGGTTATGGCATGTCCTCTAGAAGACAATGGTTGGAGATATTCATGAGGGATTTGTGTGTGTGATGGGAGGGAGTTGTTAGGAAAGATGATGGAGGAGACTGGAAAGTATTCCTTTGAGACAAGTGTTCTTAACCTGGGTGTTTTTGAATTGAACTCAGACTGCTGGAGAATTTGTACATAAAAAAAAAATTACATCTTATTTTCTCTAATTTCCAACTCTGAGTATTTCCTTTAATTGTGAATGAAGTCCACAACCCATGATAGTATTAGTAACATCGATGACTTTATTTCTAACAAACATCACAGATATTTTCATATCACATTACAGATGTTGTAGATAACTTGAAATATCACTTACTCTTACCACTACTTTTAAATTGCAGTAGTTTATAGACCTGTCTCTATTTAATGCATTACTAAACACATTTATTACTGTATTACATATTTAAAAGATGATAGTATATACCTGCTGTTCATTTATAACTTGTTTCCAATGCAATTCTCTGTATTTTATGCATTTGTAAACCTTCTTCTCATAAGAGGACTGGACTTTAGTAGACTTCCAAAGGGAGTCATGACATAAAAAAGTGTAGGAACCTTTGCTATAAGTGTAAGCTAACTCAGCTTGCTTTTAACCTTCCTTTTCCAAATATGACAGCATCTCTCCATTTTCTCTGCCATCAAGCATAAAGTTCTAAGGGAAATTGAACTTTGAAATTGAAAACTATTTTTCTACCGATCTGTTTATCACATTGTTTTATTTTTATGGAATAAGTGTACCCCAAATAATAGGGGGAAATACAAATTGGTAACTTATTTATGTCTGTTCCAGCCCAGAGACATTTAAAACATCACAGTGGAGAAAAAGCAGAATGATAACTGCATTTACAAAAATTTCTCGTTAGAAAAAAAGGATTTTGTTTTAATAAATGATGGCATAGAAACATCACAGGTTCTATTCCTTAATAATCTTAGGTTTCATTTTGATGGTTTGAAATAATTCTAAGAAGAATTACTGATACAGTGATAAAGTAATAAGAACACCTAAAATAGTGCTAATCACATAGAAAAGAAAAAGGAAAAGCATGTCATTGTTGATGTCCACATACTATTTTTTTCTGAGGTCTTGATCACCATCTCTGAGAAGGACACTCTGCAGATCTTATTAATATTTGCAGGGCTTCCCTGGTGGCGCAGTGGTTGGGAGTCCGCCTGCCGATGCAGGGGACGCGGGTTCGTGCCCCGGTCTGGGAAGATCCCACATGCCGTGGAGCGGCTGGGCCCGTGAGCCATGGCCGGTGAGCCTGTGCGTCCGGAGCCTGTGCTCCGCAACGGGAGAGGCCACAGCAGTGGAAGGCCCAAGTAACGCCAAAAAAAAAAAGAAAAAAAAAAAATATTTGCAGCTTTCTGTAATTTGTTTCACTGCTCAATTTTGAACATTAATGGACCTCACCCAGATAGAGTTAACTGGAAAGAGAGTTTACTCATTCTTTGATTAATTGAACACATAAGAACGTATTTAGCTCATTCTAGAATTGAAATGCAGCCTTCGCCCAGGATTTGACAATTATTTCTATATATAATTGGATCTATTGCTTTTACCTCAGGCTCTTTCTCTATATGTAACAAGTTTAAGACAGTTTTAGTGAGTGTATTAACTATGCCCACATTCTGGCTTTCCTACCACAGATAGACTTGGTCAAGCTTAAAAGATCTAGGCCATTATCTTTTTTTTCTCTCTCTTACACACAAACTCACAAACACACCCACAGACATAGAGGAGAAAACAAGATAAAATGAGTAAAATTAGAAAAAGTTAAGATTCAGTTCATTGGTAGTTGTGTTATATAGCATATATTTTCATTCACATATGTAAAATCTATGTCTTAAATAATATCAAACATTAGTTAAAATGCTTGCAAAACATCGAAGTCTTGCAGCCCTACGTAAAAGATAAACATCAAAACTAATATCTCCATTAGGTTGTAAAATAGTATATTTTCACTTACTGTTATTTAAATGTCATCCCCATTTCCTTTTTCTAGTGCTGATGTTAACCTTGTGAGCTCTAAATTGTCTGGAAGTTAATGGTCTGTTATATGAGTATAATAGTTCTTAGTGAAAGAATATTCGATTATGTTATGCAGTTTGAAATGTAACTTGATCTCTATCTCGTAATAATGACATAGTCTTGCTTGAAATTAAGAACATTTGTTTCTTTTTGCTGATGCTGTACTTAGTATAAATGAAGGATTTTTTTTTATCTTGATAAACCTTTATTTGCCCATCATCACACCCTGGTTCAGGGTGAAAAATAAGAGAATGAAAATGAGCATACATTCTAAAGGGTAGAGTGTTCTTTGTGAAAATCAAAATTTGAAAATTATTATATTAAAGTTAGCAAATTCAGAAGCATTATGTTCTGTCAGGACCCATATATGCCCCTGTCAAGCTTTTTGAGAGTTTTATTTTTTTTAATTTTATAAGAGTTAAATTTGAATTGAAGCTAATGTAACTGACAAGAGGGAAATAGAAGCAATTGGCTTGTATTAAACAAGTTTGAATGGTTGTTAATGTGAATGACTTTCAGGCAGTGAATGTCAGAGAACAGTAGATTACTTTCTTTACCTCAGGCATTTTAAGCCATCTCCTGTGGTAGAATGACATAATTTCTCTCCCTCTCTCGAATCTAGGAAGCAAAGTAATTGGAGTCTGGTAATTTTGGCCTATGGCTGATGAAGATAAATCATAACGAGCTATGGAATACACACTGACAATTCAATAGGGCTACTAGAACATGAACTTTCGGTAATGCATCAATCAAATATTATTTCCTTCTGATTTATACTCAAGAAAGCCCTGGAACTGTTAATTATGAATGCAATCATCATTTATTATTTTTGACAAAATTGCACATGCTAAACAAATTGTTTCAAAATGTAAGCTATTGTGTCTTTTAGAACATGGGCTAGAGTCTTATCCTTTCAATTATATCCAGTATATATGATTTTAAGCTAGCATATTTAATACAAACTATTTGAGGTTTGAAAATAATAGAGGTGGAAGAGAATTCAAGACCATCTGGTCTAGCCCCTTTCCTTAAGGCTCATGAATGTATAAAAGTCATCTTGAACAGATGGAGGTGTAGTCCCCTAAAATTTTATAGAAATAGAGGTTCTAAAGTTTCCTTCAGTAACTCATTTGATCACTCTGTTTGCTCAGGGACTCATATTCAAACTATTTTCATTTAAATCCATCTTCTAATGTCATTTTCTAGGCTTTTGAAGACTAAATCAACTCAGTGTTTCAAGTGGTCAATATAAATTTGTTAAACTACATATTTATTAGTATTTATTTAGTAGTATGTATTGATTATTTTCAGTGCATTAGACACTGTACTAAGTATTCATTTACATTATTGCACCAGTTCAACAAAGGAAAGTAATGTGGACAAGACAGACATCCAATGAAAACTTGAGCTATAACTTTAATTCAAATTCTTCTGACTCAGTTCTTTTCCACTGAACTGTCTTCTCAGTGTGAGAGCCCAAACTCCTTCTTCCCTCTTTAACTTAAATTTCCATGGCTTTGTGGTTCCTCTACTTTGTAACATGTTACTGACTCCTTTCCTTAGCTAATGGGAGTATAATCGATGCTTCTTAACCACTTTCTCATTGTCACCCACTCCCCTCAGAGCCATTTTAGAATTTTTTAAATCTCCTCCCATGAAATTTTAATTCCACACACACACTATATACCTGTTTATGTACTGTATATTAAAAAAAGTAATATTTTTTGTCCCCTCCAAGAACCAATTTTCATCCCCTTGGGGTAAAATTGCTCCCCTTGAAAATGAATATGGTACATCTCCATTACTCTATCTTTTGGATTGTATAAGTACACAGTTATTTTACTTGACATTAATGACATGTCTATTTGTTGTATGAGGAGTAATAATAAATCGGTAGTAATCCTTTTTCAAATTAAATGAGTTTTTCAGTGTCCTGAGAAAAGAAGAATAATTTTGAATAATTGTATAAATATCAGGGCATAAGTGAAACATGATACTTCTTTAACAATATATAATTTGTGCTACTGGGAAAAAAACCCTCAGGACATAAGTAAATGCAGTACGGCCATTTTTGTCTATTTTGTAGACCTTGTGCCAAATTTTGTATCTACAGACATCCCATTCTTACTATATATCTATATCCTTTTCTGTTTTGACATCACAATCTATTACCAGAGAAATGATTGATACCTTACATTTATCTTTCTGTCTTCACAGCAGGTTCGTAAGGAGATTGTCAGGGGAAAAAATAGACTTTATTGGCACCAGCAAACTTAAAAATAATGTACTTTGTTTTATGTTCATCTTCATTTTCCTTTAAAATTCAAGAGTTACAAATTGCTGCTTTAGAAAGTGTATAAACTTTGCTTTTCATTCTGTGATTTCTTTCAATAACCATATTGGAATGTGATGTTTTATAAAGAATTAAAATAATTGGTTTTACACAATTTTTATTTTATACCTTAAATATAAAATTAGCTCATACCACTGGCTAAGAAACGGTACTAACTGAACATATCCAGCTTTGTCATGTTCTGTAGGAATATAGCAGTTAGGAGTAAGCCTCACTGGTTGGTTCTTATACTGGGCAAGAAACCGGAAGGTGAGAGAAGTTACTTGGAGCTTCCAAATGTAGTCTGTGGAAAGTTTCTAGTCTGGGACTTGGATCTACTTCATTGGATCAAAAAAGTGAAAAACTGAATCTTGAAACATTTTCATACCTTTTTGGAGGTACACTCTATATGCAATTATTCACAGAGATGAAACTGACAACTTAGGTTTTAGAATCTTCCTTTCATAATAGTATCCATTTCTTTTTTTCATGAAAGTTATTTTTGTTCTGTACTGAATTTTACAACCCTTCAGATTTAAGAGAGGCATTTCAGCAGTGTCTTTTGTCACCTAAAATTAATTTTGACCTCATTGATGACCCCATCTATGTCCAGAAATTAAAAGGAATGCTATATAATAAATTGAAAGCAACACATTTGGCCCTCAAAATCATTTTCATGTATATTAGTCCTGAGGAGTTCAAAGGAACTTCAGAAATTATCACTTGTGAGGGGAGACTTTTGCCAACTGTGACATTTTCCGGATACATATGGAAAAGAAGGGTAGTATATATCAAAGTGAATGAAATAGAAGAATTAAACAGGTTTCCAGTTCAAATGGAGAGAAAAGGGAAAAAAGCTAAAATAAATGACTATTTGATAAAGGTCTCTGAAGAAGACAGAGAAATCCAAAGTGGCCACTGCAAATATGTTTCAAGTTACTTAAACAGTCAAGTATTTGAGAGCACTAGTGCTTCATGTGGATTTAGATGTAGACCTCTGTAAGTTAACTCCTGGCGACTTATCTTGAAATGTCTGTGCGTTGTGGAAAAAGTACTCAGGCTTCCCTCAGCAGCCTTGCCCCTCTACTGTTAACTGTGTTCACATCCCAGGGTTAACTCAACTCAGTCAATGAGAACTACACAGAGAGGTCATTCATTAAAAAGTTGTCGTTTTATCATGGATGCTTTAAAAATTATTTTTCTTGAGTATTTATATTAAATGCCTTTGGATGAGAGAGAAAATCAGATATTCAAATGATTGTGGAATGTTTTTGACCATTCCACAATGGTGATTGTCATAATAATCTAAAACAAATAATCAGGTCACTGATATTAGAAAAATGTCATTCTTTGTAGTGCTTGTGGTTGTTTTTACTCAAATGTGATGTACTTCATATGTTTACTTTATGCATATATACCAATTAATGTAATAAATATATGTCAAAAATGATAATAAATAACATAATATAATTTATATATTTTAAGAGGTGAGATAATCCTGACAAGTCTTGAAGTACCTTTCCTCTTTAAAAGGAAAAGTGATAGTGTCCAAAGGATGCAATAGTGTTCAGGGGGTTTAAGGAGACTGTGAAAAATCCATAGCCTATGCTCAGACATGAAAGCATAGTAACTCTCCAGTGGGGACTAGAGCAACATTCCGTGATCAGACACATTTATACCTCTGCAGAAAAAAGAAGGGGGATGACCAAACACTATAAATTACTTCATCATCGTTCAGAATTTGGATAAACGATTATAGGCCTGTGTTAACTCATTTAAATTCTCACAATATCAAGATGAGGTATTAACCCCATTTTAAAGGCAAAGAAACGGAAACAAAGAGAAATTAGGTGCTTCTTTTTAGTCACACAGTTATTAAAAGAAGGAACCAGGATTTAAACTATGGCAGCCTGTCTCCAACAATCCATATTTGTAACACCTGATGCTGTGGTTGCTTCTCTGACATACATACGTGCATACGTGCATGCATGTTTACAGACAGGGACACTTACACATAAGCAAGCAAGCAAGACCCATTTAGAGGTGGGTCCTGAAAATTCCAATCATTTAGGTGATTGTTTTAAATAAAACTTATATTCTTATAATAATAACTATTTTATGTTGCATTTAAATTTTGTTGCTAATAGATATTAACTAAGTTTTTTATTCTCTGTTTTAATAAATATTGTTGAAACTTGTATATAACTTATATTTAGTTTGTTTTTCTGGAAATGCCAAATTTGGTGTTTTAACTTCAGGTAAAATGTATAAATTATTAGTTTATGCTAGGTATTGCAATTCTGTGACAGATAATAGAAAAATACTTGGATGACAAAACACAGAACAAAATTAGATGAAGATTTGAACAAAGCAACTAATAACTATTGAAACTAGGTACATGATTGTTTATTACATTATTCTACTTTGCCATATGTTTAACATTTTCCATAATAAATAGAAAAATGAAATATAACTTTGTGCATCTAACTGTATTTTCATCTTGTATCACTACCCAAGTAACAAGTTATGAGAATTTATAATAGCTAGAAATTGGGTTATCATTTTCATTATATTTGGAATAATCTCTAATTACATTTTTATCTCCTCTTTGATGAAGTAATTCCTTAGGTGAATCATTTATTTTGTACCATATATCCAGTTAGTTTTAATTATGTGTACTACATTGTGGTCACATAATGAGCTAGTACAATTTATGCCTTTTCAGAATTTATTAAACTTTTCTTCATTAACCAAGTAAATGATGCTTTTTTCTTTTTGCACAGATATGTGTACTGTGAAATGTAGGCATTCTCTTTTAAAATGTGATATTTTACTATAAATCAATCTTTTGTCATTATATTATTAAGGTCAGCTATGTCACTTTTGGTTACAGTGATCTTTTAGAGATGCTAATAATAGAATTATCAAAAATAAATTTTGAGCCCAGGACCATAGATGGCTTTGCAGGTGAATTCTATCAAACATTTAGAGAAGGGCTAACACCTATCCTTCTCAAACTCTTCCAAAATTTAGCAGAGGGAGGAACACTCCCAAGCTCATTCTGTGAGGGAAACATCACTGTGATAGTAAAACCAGACAAAGATGTCACAAAGAAAGAAAACTACAGGCCAATATCACTGATGAACATAGATGCAAAAATCCTCAACAAAATACTAGCAAACAGAATCCAACAGCACATTAAAAGGATCATACACCATGATCAAGTTGGGTTTATCCCAGGAATGCAAGGATTCTTCAATATATGCAAATCAATCAATGTGATACACCATATTAACAAACTGATGGATAAAAACCATATGATCATCTCAATAGGTGCAGAGAAAGCTTTTGACAAAATTCAGTACCCATTTCTGATAAAAAAAACCCTCAAGAAAGTAGGCAAAGAGAGAACTTACCTCAACATAATAAAGGCCATATATGACAAACCCACAACCAACATCATTCTCAATGATGAAAAACTGAAGCCATTTCCTCTAATATCAGGAACAAGACAAGATTGTCCACTCTCACCACTATCATTCAACATAGTTTTGGAAGTTTTAGCCACAGCAATTAGAGAAGAAAAAGAAATAAAAAGAATCCAAATCGAAAAAAAAGAAGTAAACTGTCACTGTTTGCAGATGACATCATACTATACATAGAGAATCCTAAAGACTCTACCAGAAAGCTACTAGAGATAATGAATTTGGTAAAGTAGCATGATACAAAATTAATGCACAGAAATCTCTTGCATTCCTATACACTAATGATGAAAAATCTGAAAGAGAAATTAAGGGAACACTCCCATTTACCACTGCAACAAAAAGAATAAAATACCTAAGAATAAACCTACCTAAGGAGACAAAAGACCTGTATGCAGAAAACTGTAAGACACTGATGAAAGAAATTAAAGACCATACAAACAGATGGAGAGATATACCATGTTCTTGGATTGGAAGAATCAACATTGTGAAAATGACTATACTACCCAAAGCAATTTACAGATTCAATGTAATCCCTATCAAACTACCAATGGCATTTTTCACAGAACTAGAACAAAAAATTTCACAATTTGTTTGGAAACACAAAAGACCCTGAATAGCCAAAGCAATCTTGAGAGAGAAAAACGGAGCTGGAGGAATCAGGCTCCCTGACTTCAGGCTATAGTACAAAGCTACAGTCATCCAGACAATATGGTACTGGCACAAAGAGAGAAATATAGATCAATGGAACAGGATAGAAAGCCCATAGATAAACCCACGCACATATGGTCACCTTATCTTTGATAAAGGAGGCAAGAATATACAATGGAGAAAAGACAGCCTCTTCAATAAGTGGTGCTGGGAAAACTGGACAGCTACATGTGAAAGAATGAAATTAGAACACCCCCTAACACCATACACAAAAAATAAACTCAAAATGGATTAAAGACCTAAATGTAAGGCCAGATACTATAAAACTCTTAGAGGAAAACATAGGCAGAACACTCTATGACATAAATCACAGCAAGATCCTTTTTGACCCACCTCCTAGAGAAATAGAAATAAAAACAAAAATAAGCAAATGGGACCTAATGAAACTTAAAAGCTCTTGCACAGGAAAGGAAACCATAAACAAGATGGAAAGACAGCCCTCAGAATGAGAGAAAACATTTACAAATGAAGCAACTGATGAAGGATTAATCTCCAAAGTTTACAAGCAGTTCATGCAGCTCAATATCAAAAAAGCAAACAACCCAATATAAAAATGGTCAGAAGACCTAAATAGACATTTCTCCATAGAAGATATGCAGATTGCCAACAAACACATGAAAGAATGCTCAACATCACTAATCATTAGAGAAATGCAAATCAAAACTACAATGAGGTTTTACCTCACACCAGTGCGAATGACCATCATCAGAAAATCTTGAAACAATAAATGCTGGAGAGGGTGTGGAGAAAAGGGAACCCTCTTTACTGTTGTTGGGAATGTAAATTGATACAGCCACTATGGAGAACAGTATGGAGGTTCCTTCAAAAACTAAAAATAGAACTACCATATGACCCAGCAATCCCACTACTGGGCATATACCCTGACAAAACCATAATTCAAGAAAGTCATGTACCACAATGTTCATTGCACCTCTATTTACAATAGCCAAGACATGGAAGCAACCTAAGTGTCCACTGACAGATGAATGGATAAAGAAAATGTGGCACACATGTACAATGGAATATAACTCAGCCATAAAAGGAAACAAAATTGAATTATTTGTAGTGAGGTGGATGGACCTAGAGACTGTCATACAGAGTGAAGTAAGTCAGAAGGAGAAAAACAAATATAGTATGCTAACACATATATATGGAATCTAAAAAAAAAATGGTTATGAAGAATCTAGAGGAAGGACAGGAATAAAGACACAGCCGTAGAGAATGGACTTGAGGACATGGGGAGGGGGAAGAGTAAGCTGGGACGAAGTGAGAGAGTGGCATGAACTTATATATACTACCAAAAGTAGAATAGATAGCTAGTGGGAAGCAGCCGCATAGCACAGGGAGATCTGCTTTGTGCTTTGTGCTTTTTGGTGCTTTGTGACCATGTAGAGCGGTGGGATAGGGAGGGTGGGAGCGAGACACAAGAGGGAGGAGATATGGGGGTATTTGTATATGTATAGCTCATTCACTTTGTTGTAAAGCAGAAACTAACACACCACTGTAAAGCAATTATAATCCAATAAAGATGTTAAAAAAATAATAATAAATTTTGATCTTCTCCTTTTTTTACTATATTTTTTGCTGCTGCTATTCTAATACTATAGTCTTAAATACATACTCTTTTGTAATTTAACAATTATTTATTATGAATTAAATTATCTCTGTCAGTATACAGTACCTCAATTAATTATTAATATGTTGATCATTTAGTAGCAAATGCCTATAAGAGATGTGACATGCAAATGGGATCACTAAATTATTTATAACAATTGTGACCCATTTGTTAAGTCTAAGCAAATAACCCTGACTCAGCTTTCTCTTTCCTTCTTATGGAATTTTTCTATCATACTCATAGCCTGTTTCAGTCATAAATCCGTTCTTAGCTAAAGAATACCTGTTTCCAAATTCCTAATCTTCCATCATCATTATTGATGGTATTTATGGAGTTTTACTTTTTTCTTGGGACCATGGAGAGTGAAGCTTATTTTGATAAATGGAGGCTGTAACTGCACCTTTATATTGGTTGTCGTAAACCCTTTTTAGCTATTTTAATATTTAGAAGAAAAGGCCATTTTTTATGGGAATATTGCATGAATACATTTCCATCAAATGAAATGATTAACAAGGCCTTGATGAAGTTCATATTTTTCATTTAGCAGGAATTGTATCTAGAATGTTGTCGTTGTCTGTCAGAACAGCAATGTAATGCTTTTATCTTAAATTCTTTCTAAACTGGCTGATTCTTGAAGGGGAGGGCAGTGCTTTTACTTACATAGTCATTGTAGCCTGAAAGATGGATTTCAATCTGTAGAGCTGTGGTGAAAATGTAATGCTAATTGTAGTTTGAATGGTCCAGTCACCTTCTGATAGTACGGTTTTATACCCAAGTAAGTTAAGTCAAATTCTGGAAAACACATTTTCTTTCTTCTGATAGCAAATGCATAATATGCTCTAACTAATGGGAAAACCCACATGCTGGAGAAAGATGAACATGATTAAATAGATTTAATTATTTTTCTTATACTATATATTAATAGCTTTCTCAGCCATGTCCCAGTGGCTGCAGCACATTGTGCTATGTACCTTACTGAGAAAATTGTCTCATTTTATCAGTCTTCACCATCTTGCCTTTTTTTCACCTTTGCCATTTTAACTTATTGCAGTTCTGTTTTTCTCATGTCTCTGATCTTCTTTTGATTTCACATATAATATATACCAGTTATTTATGTTTTGTTTTGTTAACTAATTTCTTCATGTATTTTATTTTATTTTTCCCAAACACATTCTATGCTCCTTGAAGGCAAAAACTGTTCTAGTTCTGGGCCATATTTCTTATTGTATTCCGTTTTAGAGAGATGGAAGGCACGTGACAAATTCTAGTTTGAGTTATTTAATTTTAAAAAGAGCAGTTGGTCTTCCGTGGGTCAGTTCTTCAGATATGTTTGAGTTCTGACCTGTCTCAGGCAGGTCACTAGGTGTTTCTCCTGAGACTTAAGTGGTGCCTGATAATTCCATCACCTTCTGTCTTTACTGAGGTGCTCCCTCTTTGTGAGTCACAACATATAAATGCTGCTCTCAGCGAACTTTTCTTATTTTTCACTGTCATTTTGCCACCTAGGTCATGCTTTTTCCACATTTCACTCTGCTACCACTTTAGGTGCCTTAACTAGCCAGATAGGTAACTCATTTCTTAGGGTATTTTCTTTTTAAATGAATCCATGCATGCATTCCTCAGACCCTTTGATTTCTAGCATTAAACTTATCAATTCAACCTCTTCCTCTGTACTACTCTCATTCTGTTTTTTCTAGTCCCATTATAAGCCCCAATTCCTCAGTCTCTCTCAGCTTGTCCACACCCTCTGCCCTCTATCAGATTCTGTTACCTGAGTATTTTACCACTTTAGTCCTTGGCTCAGTTGAATAAACCTTCCTGTCTCCCCCTTCTTGATACCGTGTGACCAGAAGTTCTTTCACTGTACTGATTGGCTTTACTGCAAGCCCAGTTTACCATCAGTACTTTCATTCATCAGTACTCCATTCAACTCATTTCTGAGAGCAAATGCTGACCCTAATAATGGCCCTTTCTTTCAAACACCTAATTACTCTCTTTACTCTCATTTGAAAATCTCACCTTTGATTTTAGTGAGAAAAATCAAAGCCATCTGATCTCAACTCTACAATTGATCACTCTTTCTTCCCTTTCTTTCCTGAACGTAACTATTTTCCAGAATTTACTACTTACTGCCTTCCTTCTGATCATGTGGCAAGTATGTCCTATGTCTTTTTCACGTATAATAACCCTTTTCCAAGTCCACTTAATCTTGGCTGCTTGTATCTTTCCAGAGACCTTTTCCTTCAAATAATTTGTCTTATGTGTTTCTCTCATTCATCACATCGATTCTTTCAAACAGCCTGCAAATATTCATATTCTTTTTTTTTTTTTTTTTTTTTTTGCCGTACGCGGGCCTCTCACTGTTGTGGCCTCTCCCGTTGCAGAGCACAGGCTCCGGATGCGCAGGCTCAGAGGCCATGGCTCACGGGCCTAGCCGCTCTGTGGCATGTGGGATCCTCCCGGACCGGGGCACAAACCTGTGTCCCCTGCATCGGCAGGCGGACTCTCAACCACTGTGCCACCAGGGAAGCCCAAATATTCATATTCTTAAATCTCTTTATCAAAGAAAAAAACTCTGTTATTTTGGGCCCAATGGTCTTTTTTTCCTTCACTAATAAAGTCCTCAAAAGAGTTGCCTTTTTCTACTATACTTTCTGTCCGTATAGTATTTACTCACTCGTTCATCGTCTGTTATGCTGTTTCTTTGAACACTCCGTTGAAACTTCTCTTTTAGAAGTTTGTAATAACTTTCTAATAGGCAAACCCAAGTCATTCCTCTTACACACCACCTCTCTAGAGGAGAAGATTTTGTGTAAAATACAGTAAGCATAAATTTATAGGATACACATATTACTTGCATACATTTATGCTACATCTGAATATATACATACTTTAAAATTTGTTTTAAAATTTCATCTATGAAGAATTTATTGTTTTTTCTTCTACTTTTTGGACATCAGCTCATTAGATGAGTATTGATCTCTGCCTGGGTTCTTTTACTATTTATATTTTCTTCTCATATCTAATATAACAAAATAATCTACTAAAGTTGATGTTATGTTCTCCTGTAGTGAGGAATAAACATAGGAAGTTTAAGTTAGTTCTCCGAGATCACATAGACACAGTCTGGGTTTGACCTTAAATTTGCCTTTTTTTATAGCCTGCGTTTTCTTCCTTCCATATTTGTATGTTTATAAACTTGTGACTCCTCAATAAAAATATGAGATCAAGGAAGGAAGAAAGGGAGAGATAAACAGATGTTTATGTTATATGATAACAAGGCACATTTTCAAAGCATTGGTAGCAGTCAACTGTTTGCAAGTTGCAGTGAAGCAGGGAAGGCTGAGCAAAAGGAGTGGCATTTGGGAGCCTCTGGGAAGATGAGCAAGACAGGCAGGGGATGGAAGGGATTTCGGATCACCGAGAGAGGGAACGGTGAGTGCGAAGTACAGTCCCTTCTGAGTCCAGTGAATCTAGAATAGAGGGCATATACCAATTTAGTTGGTTTCGGTTGTTTGCTTCACAAACAGTGGAAGGGTTACATATCTCCTCTCTCACGTCCAGTTGTTTTTGGTTTTTTGAACACTCAGTTTATTTGGCCTATTGCCTCGTACATATTTGTGTTAAGTCAAAGGAGTAAAATCAGAAATGATTTTATGTGATATTAAAGGCTTTAAAAAGCAGCACTAGGCCCAGTGCAGTAATTATAGATCTGTTACCTCATCTTCACCCCAACCCCTGGGGGCTTTATTTTTTGGCTTGCTGCTGCAGTGATTGTATCAAAAATTACAGCCAAATTCACTGAACTTCTTGGCATTCTCAGCAACCCAAATTGATACTATTGAATGTTGTAAGACTACATCCTGCTTCTAGCCCAGGAGCATGCATTCTGTCTCTTTCACCTAGCGGAATGATAAGAATCCCTTAGGGTTACTGAGGAAGAGCCCATAATTCTTATGAAATCCTGGCATGTTGTAACTCCCAGACACCTTTCCACATAGCAAACATCTATAATTACCTGAAAGTGATCTCAGTTTTAAAGGCATTTAGCAATGATTATTTCTTCTCTTACCTATCATTTATTTGCACACATATCCAAAGCTGATTTAGTTTGGCAGAATGGAAGAGGGACAGAGGAATGATGAGAGTAATAAAAATGGGCTTTAGTGTCGAAAAATAAAGTTATGCTTCCAACACTGTATAATCTTCTATTTACTGAGGCTTTGCCCACCCCTGCCTTTATTGAGACTTTACCAAGTGCTAGAGTCTTTACCAAGTATTTGCATGCTTTATCTATTTAAATTCTCACAGCTACTCAGAATGTACATATCCTTAACCCCACTTAAAATAAGTGAAGCTATAACCTTAGCGAGATTAGGCGAGTGTCACACAGTGAATGCTAGATTGAGATTGGGCTTTATGCTCATCAGATTCCAAAACTGTCTACTGCATGTGCACAACACTGTATTGCTACTGCAATATAACAACTATTAAAGGTTTAAAATAGTGTTCTTAAGTCAGACAAATCTAAAACACCATTACAGCACATTTCACATTTATTATATTCTATTTTCATCTTATGATTATCATCAATGTATTATTATTTCATTAGCTATGCTATGTCATAAAGATTGTGTTTGATATTCAGTGACAGCCTATACCATAATATGAAGCAGGCTGATTCAATTTATGGTTCCCTTTGATTAAAATGCATCTTTCATTTATGTAAGATATGGTAGATGAATTCCCCTTGAAATCAGGGGAACAGGTAATTAAGTTCTGTCATTTTCCCAAACTTTGGCTTTGTTCTTTTTCTGGAAAGACATTACATAATCTTAGAGTAAACCAGATCTCATTCCCACAAAGTTAATTAACTCACAAATAAATTTCTTACATACTAGTAATTGTTTTTACTACATAAATCAATGTAGCTAGAAATATTTTTAATCAGAAAAATTTTAAACATTTTTATTTTCATAACACTAACATGTTTTGGAAGTCTTGCAAAGATAAGAAACAGAAAGCTAATGCATTCTTTCTGCACAATCAGCCAATTCTCGGTTTTTGCTCTGATTGGTACATTGAAGAAATGCTAATAATATATTGGTAACCTGTTAAGGAATATCAAGTCTTCTCAGGAAATGAATAACAAAATGCTAATGGTTAGCATTAACCATCTGAGCCAGAAGGGATTATAGAAGTACATTTGTATATTCTCCCTACCAAGGGAGGGTTGCCCCGTGTAATTATCCAACACAGGAGTTAGTGGTACCTTCCAGATCATTTCTGGAGTAGAAATTCTTTGAAGGAAGAACTGTTTTGTTATAATTATTAACTGTAATTCCTATTGCCTTGCATAGCCCTTTGTATAGTGTATGCTATATAATATATGATAATATATGCTAATGAAATTTCTGAGTGAATATTTTTAAATAATCAGGGTTTTCTACCTCACAAAGCAACCCTTTTTTATTTTTAGACAGCATCTACCTACTGAAGAAAATGTATTCTCATTCATCCTTCTGGCACTAACTAGCAACACCCTAATTATTCTTCCGTGATGGTCCTGCAGATGTTCAAACAAGTTCGTCAGCGTCCCCCTTAAAATATTCAGTGGTTCAACCAATTCTGGAGGTGATAGGTTTTTCACCTCTCTTTTTCTGGTCACTAAGATTACATTGCAATTCTCGGCAGCCGTTTCTTGGCTCAAGTTACCAGCCAATTCAAATTCCTGTGTGTTTTTTGTTGTTTCTCTCCATCATATGATTATTAGATAAGTTGAGCTTTTAACCTTCTCCACCACAAGGAAGATTCCACTGTACGAGCAGTGAAATGGGGGAAATTGAGCAGGCGAGCAGCCTTTGCTTTAGTGGGTGTAGGGAGGAAGGACAACTATAAACTTACATTCATGGTTTTTTTGTTGTTGTTTTGCGGTACGCGGGCCTGTCACTGTTGTGGCCTCTCCCATTGCGGAGCACAGGCTCCGGACACGCAGGCTCAGCGGTCATGGCATAAGGGCCCAGCCACTCCGTGGCATGTGGGATCTTCCCGGACCAGGGCACGAACCCATGTCCCCTGCATCAGCAGGCGGACTCTCAATCACTGCACCACCAGGGAAGCCCACATTAATGGTTTTTGTGCCTCAGATATTTTCTTATGCAGAACACTGTCTCATTTCTCAGGTTTTATTGTTTGTATGTTTGTTTGTTTGTTTTATCTTATGTTGTTTTCACATGAACTGTTGTTGGGCCAGGGCATACACATATGCATTTATCTGAGAGAATTTTTAAAACACAACTGTAGTGCTCTTTGTTGAACCCTCACAGTCAGTGAACATTTCTTTGTTTGAGTATTGAAAGCTATTGACTTTTATTTCGTGCATCCATTTTCTTCTTAAGCTTTGGTGCTTATTCCTAATGATATTATGTTTTTGTCAATTGTATAGTCTTAAGACTCTATAAAATTTATAGATGTTTGGAAATAGCTCTCCCCTGGAAGAGAGGCACTGGTTTGAATGATGACCATCTGAAGGACCATCCTGGAAAAAATAAAAAATAGTATTTTGCTGTTTAGTGCTAGAAGGATGAATGTTTCCTCTGAAAACATAAAATGTCCCTGGTTTCTTATAATTTTAAATACAAAAATTATAGAAAAAGTATAATTATTTAGCCTTAAGCAGATTATTACTTTATTAGAATGTTTAAGTACTTCTAAATGTTATCATTTTTATTCATAAATGTTTCCCATATCTATTTGCATAAACCATGTGTAAATGTTATGTTCTATACATCATACTTTTTTTTTAAATTTAGAAATGTTTATTCTTGGAGATCTCTCTGTTTACCTGGGCTGTACAGCACTAGTTCTAGATCAAACTGCTTTAACAGAGATATATTTTAATATTATGTGGATGATTTTCACTCAGAACTTTTCTAGGCAATGGTTATCTTTGGACAATCTCTTTGTCTTTTGTCAATTATTTCACAGGCCATCACAAATTACGTTGTTCAAAACCACTTAATAGTAAATCAACTATACTTCAATAAAAATAAACAAATAAATAAATAATTTAAAATGCAAAAACAAACCAAAAAACCCACCCCAAACCACTTAATAGAAAACATCCTGAAAAAGTCCTGTCAAAGAGTAGAGTTAGCTCAATTTTGTTTTATTTTCTTTTGTCTTTCTTTTCTTGGTTTCTTCTTTAGACTTGCATTATTTGGTTTTCACTTGTTAATTACTTTGGAAAAAATTGCATTATTCCTAATTATTATAGTCAATATCAAATTATCTTTGGGAATATGTTGAGTTTAAATCAGTGACTGCAAAAATTCCATATAAAGTATATGTAGATCTATATTACACAATATATATTAAAACTTCTATTACATTTTTATATATGGTGAAAACCAGTATATTTGCTACTTAAGCAAATAGTTAAAAAATGAAAGTAATATTCTTTTTATATAAAGCAATACCTCAGAAGATAACAGGAGAGCAAACTGAGGTGGAAGAATGAGCTAATTAGATTGGAATACAAGAAATGTTCCCACTTTAGTTCTCAAGTGCCCATTTTTTCAAGCTGTTCATTTGTATTAAAACATGTTCCAAGTTAAAGCAATCATATGATGCTTATAGGTTGTTCAAGTGAGATATGCAATTGTTGAGCATTGTACACTGCTCCACAGAATGATATTAAAATATTAATTTTAATACCTGTCTTGGCTTCTTATATCATATTTGCAGAATGGATTGCAGAAAAATGTCATTTTGCTGAATTCATCTATATATTAAAACCACATGGTAAAACACAACTCCAACAAACAACAAATTATATAAAGAAGTACATTGGAATTTTAAAATTTTAAATCAGGTTGAGGTATTATTTAGATAGAATAAAATGAAATTTGCCCTTTTCAAGACACGGTCATATTAGTTATCACAAACCACTTCCATAATCAGCTTATAAAACATTTCCATCACTCCCAAAAGTTTCCTCATGCCCCTCTGTAGTCACGTTCCAATGTCAGTAGCTTTACTGTCTCCATTCTTGCAGAGCCACAACCAGAAAGGGAGTAAACCTCTAACCCCAGATTCAGTGGAAGTAGCTGACCTAGGTCAGGGGCCACCCCTCCATCCATAACCACATGTGGAGGGGCAGAGGACCACACCTGACCCAGCTGTGGCCAAGGCTGGGTTTGTGAGGAGATGGGGCACCTGTCAAACCAAATCAAAGAACGAGCACTTCCCAGAAAATGCTTTGTCTTCCCAAAGGCACAGGCTTGGAGTGCTAGGAACATAAAATAATGAATGTCTATTCATTATACTAATTTGGTAAAAATTAATTAACCAAATAGTTACAATTATTTTTTTAAAAAAAGGAAAGACTTAATATGCTAACTGTAAGATATCTAGGTTGCAAGGTAATAGATATATCTTATGTAAAAGGAAATTTATTTATCATGTCCACATAATTTGAATTTACATTTACTGTTTATTAAAAAATAAGGGTAATCTTTTGATCATGTTTAACTCCTCCAAATAAAATAGATTTTTCACTCCTGTTTCTTTACTTCAAGAATAAAAAACATATGACTTTTTAATTTTAATTTGTTTTAATACTCTGAATCTCACCTAAGTATATTTGTTGTTTAATGTAGTGAGTACACAGTAAAATCAGCTTTGATCCAAAGTCAAAGAGACTCAGGTCGCTTCATAAGTAAAGGAGCAATATGTTATGAATTGACTTACAGTTTTCTTGAAAGGCAATGTGATTTAATTGTTCATGATTTCATTTCATTAGGTGGTTTTCTGTATAAAGCTTGTTACAGGTGATTGCATCCCAGACATCTTAAAGTAATTGTAGACACTTGTTCTTGCATAGCTTTTGTGAAGTAAACTTTAAACAACATGTCTAACAGTTAAAACTTAGCCCCTGTCATGACGGTACTACCCTTCCTGAGGGATGAAGCTCATGCCTGCTATTTTTTCCCTAACTTTGGAGCACACAGTAAAGAAACATTAAAAGTATAATTTGAAAAGATACATGCATCCCAGTGTTCATAGCAGCACTATTTATAATAGCCAAGACCTGAAAGCAAGTGCCCATCAACAGACAGTGACTGGCTTAAGAAGATGTGGTATATATATATATATGTATATATACACACACACACACACACACACGTAATAGAATATTACTCAGACAGAAAAAAGAATGAAATATTGCCATTTACAGCAACATGAATGAACCTAGAGTATATTATACTTAGTGAAATAGGTCAGACAAATTCAAATATCATATGATATCACTTGTATGTAGAATCTAAAAATAATACAAATGAATCTATATACAAAACAGAAACAGGCTCACAGACATAGAAAGCAAACTTATGATTACTAAAGGGGAAAGTAAAGGGAAGGGGGGACAAACTAGGGGTATAGGATTCACAGATACAAACTACTATGCATAAAATAGAAGCGCAACAAGGATTTATTGTATACTATAGAGAATTATACTCAATATATTATAATAACCCTTAATGGAATATAATCAGAAAACAATAACTGAATCAATGTGCTATACACCTGAAAGTAACACAGTATTGTAAATCAACTATACTTCGATTTTTAAAAAGTGTATCATTGTGAAAGAAAGTGCACATGTATGTTTACAGATCCACAGAAACCTTTCACCATTATCCAAATACTTGTGAGAATGCTGTACTAGTTGTCTTAGGTTATATATCTGGTGAAATGCATAGAGTTATTCAATACCATTGAATACCTGCTGTGTGCCAGGTAGTGTGGGAACTCAGTAGCAAAACAATAAAATTATAGACTTCATGGAACTGAACTTGTGTTGGAAGAACAAACAATAAAAAATAACCATGTAAGAATGCTAAGTAAAATATAAAAGCTAGGAGGAAAACTAATGCAAGGGGATGGAAAGCGTCGGCAAGGTTTTATTTTGATAAATAACAGTGATGGTCAGGAAAGTCCTCTCTGAGATGGTGACATGAGAACTGAGGTGAATAAGATAAGGAGCAAGCCATGTGGCTTTCTGAGGAAGAATATTCCAGCAAGGGAAACAACCAGAGCTAGGCCTGACCCCAGCAGTGCTGCTCAAAGTGTGATCACTGGGCTGGTGCCTGAGACAAGCTGTTTATCACTGATGTACAACAAGGCAAGAGAGAACGTGAGAGTGAGCTTTTATAGCAATTTGATATAGTAATTGTGTGTGTTGAATCTGGTATTTGATACATGGTGTGTGTCTTTGCTTTTCTATTTCAGTATTAATCATTTATTTCTATTGTATTCAACAGAAGTTTAGGTTCCCATTAAATTGGGATGTAGGGGCTGGTCCTATACCCAAGATAATTTGAGAAACACTGTGTTAGAGGAAGAGAAAGGACCACTGGTGTAAGGAGAGAGGACCTTGGATCACTGAGCTGCTATAGGACAATGAAGAGGTTCTTCTGAGTCAAAAAGAACCAAGCTAAGCAGCTAAGAGTAAGAGTGGGGATGGAAAAGATGTGGGGAGAGAGGTGTGAAATAGTCCTCCCAGGGGAGTGAATAGATTGGGGAATAGAGTAGTTGCCTGGCTATTCTGAGGACCCACCTCAGGTTTGTGGTCAAAAATTGAATGTGAAACCAGTCATCATGGTTATGCAGGGTTTTGGTTTTTTTATTCTTGGGCAAATTTCAGCTATTTCATGACAAGTGCAGAATAGGCAAAGAATGGAATTTAACTGGGAGTTGGGATTTCTCCAGGAAAGTATTAAGAGGAACAAAAGAATTGAGAGCTTATGAAAGGATGTACTTATAATGATGTTCTTGGAATCTAAGCTGGGCAAGGTGGGAAGAGAGGTCATAAGAGAATGATGATCAGTGGACTAGAAGTCCCAGTGAGGTCAAAGAGATCCTGCAAGGGGAGTATTGGAGAGCGTGACCTGAGAGGTGAGAATAGATAGTCAGTGAGAGGGATGCCCAAATTGGTGTTTTGGAAATGTTGCAATTCTTGGTAATGATTGAGGTGGGAAAGAGGTCACAGTGATTATAGTAACATGCTAAAATACTAATGAAAAGCCTCATTTTCAGACTTAACGTAGGACAACATAGCATTACACTGCCATAGCGCTACACTACCACAGTTTTAGGTGAAGCTGTCACCATTAAAAAGAAAAATACGTAATTGTTCCAATGACATTTAACGTTTCAAATCATATCATTAAAAAACTTTTCATCAAATGCTCTCATTCAGTGAATGTATAGTTCCCTTCCATTTCTGTGTCTTATGAGAGGTGAACTCTGTTCTGTGTTTGGTGATGTCAACATACTGGAAGAAAGGGAAGAGAGAGTGAGGAGTTGAGTTACAATCTTTGTGTCTGATATCATGTAGCTTAATACCAATCTCTTGCTTTTTCTTTTAGCTCCACTATGTCTGGAAGTTGGAGAGGAGGTATTTCTAGTGGAGGGATATGCATGATAGGAGAGAAGGGGGGGGAGTGTAATAAATTTCAGGACCAATCAGCTTTGGAAAAATAACACTGAACATTTTGAATCATCTTTAACATGGATAGGTTTTGAAAAGCTTTTTGAGAATAAGTCAGTGTTTTAGATCAGAGACTATAAATGTCTTGAAGAGTTATATTACAATAATATAAAATTATGTTTAAGAAGCAATGTACCAAATTGTCTCTGTTTCGCTGTGGCTTAATATATGATAGTACCAAAGCCTTCCTGTGTGTGAAATATGCATTTATATGTATAATATCAGGATACTTAGATGATGAGGTATTGCATGAATAGAAGAGCATTCGTGCCTTATTAGACTTTATTTTTTGTTAAAGACTAAGATCTACTGGTATTTTCTTTTGAGTCCACTTCTGTATAAAAAAAGCACTTCAAAAGTTTCCTCTATGTTACCATCTCTATAAGAAATATATTTTTATTTGCAAGACACATGTCTGTGAAAGCAATATATATACGTTGTGGTATTTATATTCATAACCTCCAGAGGAATGTTATGTTCATAACTTTCAATGTACTTCCGTGTTTGACTTGCCTGGATGAGAGTTGTGGTGGATTTGTTCACCTTAGATGATATTTATTCCTTTTACTTCATTACACATAATCCACCTGTGCAAGATCTTAAGGCCTGTGGTAGACTTTATACTCTACTAGACAGCTTATCAGCTTCTCTGCAGGCTTCTCAATTTGAATTTTAAAATAAAAATGAATGAATTTGTGTTGCTTGTTGAGCCCATGTTCTGAGCTACGTTGGCTCTCTGGTTCTGGGATGATAACTAAAGAATCGAAAGCAAGTTCATGATTGTCATTTACAATGGTTGTATTATATCTATACGGTCTTTATATATACATATACTTATATGTTTAGATACACATTAATAATATGTAACTATATGCACACATTTATGTTAGTGTATCTTTGGGGTATTTAAGGAGTAAGGGAAAAGAGCTGGTTATTGATTATCAGAAAGAATTTGATTCTTGGAAGAAAAAATACTTTCTCAATTTAGATGTGCAGTATAGTGTACCTTCTACTTAAAAAAAATGATCAGTCTTATAAAATTAAAGGTAAAATTGGAAAACATTGAAATGTTTTCCTTCTGGCTTCTCTATGAAAGAAGGTTTAAACAAATTGTTAAAATGCATCTCAGTACATAAAAAAGGGCAAAGTATCAGAAACCCAAGGCCAAGGTGAGAGGGAACAATTTTATAATCAAAACAAATAAATATAAAATGCTTTTGCAGCCAAGGTTGAATTAATACTGTTGCTTTAGCGCATAAGAAAGCTTTTTTAAAGGTAGTCAAAGGCTATTCCTCAAGTTGGCACTCAGATCTGTATTTTTCTGATATTGCGTTTAGCTGTTCGAGGACTCCATACTTCAAAACACCATGGAATTTTAGTAGAGGAGTTTTCTTTTGTTTTGTTTATGCTTTTATTGTTCTAAGGTATATGTTAAGGACTAAAAGTATTTTAAAATCATCCTCTCACATTTATTTCTTTTCGAAGAGCTTATTATTTAATATGTTCTTTGTAACTTTTCTGGTAATAGTTGAAAATATAAATAAGAATTTGTCCCATTTTTTAAAATCTCTATCTTTTTCTCAACATATATAGAAGAATATTATTTTATCTTTGGAGATATGACAATATTAGTCAATAATTTGTACAGAAATTTTAAGCTTCTTTGTCAAAATTGTTCCCTTGAGCCACAAGGGGAGTAAATGTTAGTTATATATTTTCAAAGTTTCCTTTATGGTACAATACATTGACATACTATTTAATAAAATATTGCACAAAAGAAAATAATCTAGATCTTCCTTTGTAGTTTAATTTCATCAAGAATAAAACGTTCACATGCTTAAATTTTTCTCACCAATCATGAAATCAAGTTGTGTTTAATAGGTGATCAAAATGCATTGAGTGTAAAAGTGCCAGTTAATAGGCTTACTACAAGAAAAGTGACGGACACCAAAACAGGCTTAAAGCCATGGAAACAATTCTCCTTTATGATCCTTGCTTCTAAATACAGTCTTCTGCTACCTGGTGAAAGCAAAATGCTGTGTCCTTTTTACATAGCTAATCTTCATATTTAAGGGGTATAGATTATTTCTGCCAATATGAGATTATTTTGTTAAAATGAAAACTGATCTTTTGTATGAATTTTAAAGTATTTTCAAATGCAAAAGCCAAGAAAAAAATTAAACTTGTAAGACCAATTGCATTTCTCTACCTCCTTCATTAGTATCTGGTCTTTTCTCCTGAAAATGTTTACCTGTAAAATGGGCATCCTAAATTCTAATCATAGTAATTCTTGAGAGTGTATTCAGTAGCTCAAATAATCAATTTACTCCTTTTTGAAAAAAAATCAATTTTCCCCACAAATCATTGAAAAATTACATGTATAAGACTCAGTAGTCAGTGTATTCAAATCACGTTTGTTGTAAGAATCATGGAACCAAAAGACACCATAGCAATAATTCAGGCTGGGGATGGGACTGGTAAAATAGAGATGTCATAAGCATCTTGACATTTATTGTGAGATATTTAACTGCTGTTAAATATACTTTGAGTTATTTATTTCAAAGGTAATGTTTGAAATTAAAGGTAAATATGCTTATATATATATTTTTTAATTCACCAATTTCAAAGGCCTCTTGTACAAATTACATCTCATCCCTATAGCATTATAATATTGTCTCCTCATTTTGTTTATCTGATTCTAAATGATGCCTTATGTTTAGGGTTATTCTTCAAAGTGGTGTGAACAATATTTTAGCTGTTGTGTCAGTCATATACACCTAGATTCCCAGGTGTGCAATGAATTCTACATATTGCCTGTGTTAAAGAGTCAGGAAGCAATGTATGCATTTGGATGGAATAAAAGTGTGCAGTAGCATTTTGAACAGGAAATGAGGATACGTTTTCCTCCACTGCAGAAAAGGGGATGATGGGATGATGGTGTCCGAGTAGTCAGGGTTGTTCACAGCATTTGTTGGAGTTCTGTTTTCTGTTCTCTCAATTTTAATTTTAATTACTCAATGCAGGTTTATTTGGGTTTAAAAGGAAACGTTGCTAGAGAAATAAAAGCAAAACCACTGTGTCCTAAAGTGTAGAATTAAAACTAAGCGATTGGTATCTGACATCAGTTGAATTTGGAGAACTAAAGCAGTCTACTCTCCTTAGCTCTTCAGTACCCCATAGTTGACCCAGAGCTCCAGATGTTGATTCTCAAATCCAGAAACTGTCAATGAAGGATGACCTGGATTTAGGTATGTTTACATATTAGGATTAGTGCTAGAAAAAGAGAGACAGAAAAGGAGAGGAGAGGAGAGGAGAGGAGAGAGATTTATTGACTGCATTAACTTTATGATCAAAAGGAACCCTAATCATTCAAAAGGACTTCCCCAAAGCTTTATGTTTCTTTATTAGTGTAAAAACCTATTTTCCTAACTATGATGCTCTTAATAGGGGACCTTTGAGAGGAAAAAGAAGATAGGAGCTCTTTAAACTATAGTTTCATGAAATTCCACATTTCACATGTCTTTTTTGGTGACATTTTATTCTTAAAATGTCTGCATAACTATAAAGCTATTCAAGCTCTCATCACTTCACATGTGGATCAATGTAGCTGCTTCCAGGATGACTTATCTTTTTCCAGGCTTCCCTAGAAAAAAAAATCTATTCTATACACCAACAGATTTATTTTTTTCTTACACTGCTTTTTATCATACTTGGTTTCCATGCTCTAAACTTGTAAAGACTTAGCACTGGTTGCAGAAAGTCCAAATTCTTCATCTAGAATTTAAGATTCTCAATAATGTGGCTATTCTCTGCGTAATTTTACCAGAGCCAAAACTTCCCCTGGATACATTCTTTTCATTCTGCAGTGTCTCCTGACCACAAGGGTTGTTCATGCTGTTTTCTCCAGCTCACGTGATTCTCCCTTTCTCTGAACTTTCACTGATAAATACCCCTGCATGTGTTGCTTAGTTGCCTACCCCTCACTCCGTTTGACTGAAGTCTCTTGGGGAGACAGAAACCTTGTCATTTCTGTTGTATTTCCCACATCGCTGCTCTGATGAGGAAGGCTGTCTGCAGAGAAAGCACTCAAGTGATTATAGAATACATCTATTACGCTTCCCCAGTGCAAGACCCTTACTTTGTCGCCCATTATGTTTCTACTCCGAAAACTAAACAGAGGATCTGGAAGGCTCAGGATTGCTGGTGCTCCAAAGACAGGGTGTCTAGTTCCCTGAAATCCTGAATAACGGGTGGGAAAAATCATTGTTTCAGTATAAAAATGAAATTGATTAGCAAATGAAATAGTAATAAAGAAAAATGAGCATGATTTCACTTAATTGAAAGAGAGGTGAAAATAATCAAAACTAGTACTTTCAGAAAAAGTCAAGGTGGTAAAAGCATCAAAGAGAGTTTTTTTTTTTTTATTAGTTTCTGCTTTACAACAGAGTGAATCAGTCATACATATACATCTGTTCCCACATCCCCTCCCTCCTGCATCTCCCTCCCTCCCACCCTCCGCATCCCACCCCTCCAGGTGGTCACAAAGCACCGAGCCGATTCCCCCGCGCCACACGGCCACCCCCCACCATCCATCCACCCCACGCCCGGCAGTGTATGCACGTCCATGCCTCTCCCCCGCCCTGTCACAGCCCACCAACCCCCATATCCCCAAGCCCACCCCCAGTAGGTCTGTGTCTCTATTCCTGTTTTACCCCTAAGTTCTTCATGACATTTTTTTTTTCTTAAATTCCATATATATGTGTTAGCATACGGTATTTGTCTTTCTCTTTCTGACTTACTTCACTCTGTATGACAGACTCTAGGTCTATCCACCTCATTACAAATAGCTCAGTTTCATTTCTTTTTATGGCTGAGTAATATTCCATTGTATATATGTGCCACATCTTCGTTATCCATTCATCCGATGATGGACACTTAGGTTGTTTCCATCTCCGGGCTATTGTGAATAGAGCTGCAATGAACATTTTGGTACATATCTCTTTTTGAATTATGGTTTTCTCAGGGTATATGCCTAGTAGTGGGATTGCTGGGTCATATGGTAGTTCTATTTTTAGTTTTTTAAGGAACCTCCATACTGTTCTCCATAGCGGCTGTACCAATTCCCATTCCCACCAGAAGTGCAAGAGTGTTCCCTTTTCTCCACACCCTCTCCAGCATTTATTTTTTCTAGAGTTCTTGATGATGGCCATTCTGACTGGTGTGAGATGATATCTCATTGTAGTTTTGATTTGCATTTCTCTAATGATTAATGATGTTGAGCATTCTTTCATGTGTTTGTTGGCAGTCTGTATATCTTCTTTGGAGAAATGTCTATGTAAGTCTTCTGCCCATTTTTGGATTGGGTTGTTTGTTTTTTTGCTATTGAGCTGCATGAGCTGCTTATAAATTTTGGAGATTAATCCTTTGTCAGTTGCTTCATTTGCAAATATTTTCTCCCATTCTGAGGGTTGTCTTTTGGTCTTGTTTATGGTTTCCTTTGCTGTGCAAAAGCTTTGAAGTTTCATTAGGTCCCATTTGTTTATCTTTGTTTTTATTTCCATTTCTCTAGGAGGTGGGTCCAAAAGGATCTTGCTGTGATTTATGTCATAGAGTGTTCTGCCTATGTTTTCCTCTAAGAGTTTGATACTTTCTGACCTTACATTTAGGTCTTTAATCCATTTTGAGTTTATTTTTGTGTATGGTGTTAGGGAATGATCTAATCTCATACTTTTACATGTCCCTGTCCAGTTTTCCCAGCACCACTTATTGAAGAGGCTATCCTTTCTCCACTGTACATTCCTGCCTCCTTTATCAGAGATAAGTTGACCATATGTGCGTGGGTTTATCTCTGGGCTTTCTATCCTGCTCCATTGATCTATCTTTCTGTTTCTGTGCCAGTACCATACTGTCTTGATTACTGTAGCTTTGTAGTATAGTCTGAAGTCAGGGAGCCTGATTCCTCCAGCTCCGTTTTTCGTTCTCAAGATTGCTTTGGCTATTCGGGGTCTTTTGTTTTTCCAAACAAATTTTGAAATTTTTTGTTCTAGTTCTGTGAAAAATGCCAGTGGTAGTTTGATAGGGATTGCATTGAATCTGTAGATTGCTTTGGGTAGTAGAGTCATTTTCACAATATTGATTCTTCCAATCCAGGAGCATGGTATATCTCTCCATCTATTTGTATCATCTTTAATTTCTTTCATCAGTGTCTTACAATTTTCTACATACAGGTCTTTTGTCTCCTTAGGTAGGTTTATTCCTAGATATTTTATTCTTTTTGTTGCAATGGTAAATGGGAGTGTTTTCTTGATTTCATTTTCAGATTTTTCATCATTAGTGTACAGGAATGCCAGAGATTTCTGTGCATTAATTTTGTATCCTGCTACTTTACCAAATTCATTGATTAGCTCTAGTAGTTTTCTGGTAGCATCTTTAGGATTCTCTATGTATAGTATCATGTCATCTGCAAACAGTGAGAGCTTTACTTCTTCTTTTCCGATTTGGATTCCTTTTATTTCCTTTTCTTCTCTGATTGCTGTGGCTAAAACTTCCAAAACTATGTTGAATAAGAGTGGTGAGAGTGGGCAGCCTTGTCTTGTTCCTGATCTTAGTGGAAATGGTTTCAGTTTTTCACCATGGAGGACGATGTTGGCTGTGGGTTTGTCATATATGGCCTTTATTATGTTGAGATAGGTTCCCTCTATGCCTACTTTCTGCAGGGTTTTTATCATAAATGGGTGTTGAATTTTGTCGAAAGCTTTCTCTACATCTATTGAGATGATCATATGGTTTTTCTCCTTCAATTTGTTAATATGGTGTATCACGTTGATTGATTTGCGTATATTGAAGAATCCTTGCATTCCTGGAATAAACCCCACTTGATCGTGGTGTATGATCCTTTTAATGTGCTGTTGGATTCTGTTTGCTAGTATTTTGTTGAGGATTTTTGCATCTATGTTCATCAGTGATATTGGCCTGTAGTTTTCTTTCTTTGTGACATCCTTGCCTGATTTTGATATCAAGGTGCTGGTGGCCTCGTAGAATGAGTTTGGGAGTGCTCCTCCCTCTGCTATATTTTGGAAGAGTTTGAGAGGGATAAGTGTTAGCTCTTCTCTAAATGTTTGATAGAACTAGCCTGTGAAGCCATCTGGTCCTGGGCTTTTGTTTGTTGGAAGATTTTTAATCACAGTTTCCATTTCAGTGCTTGTGATTGGTCTATTCATATTTTCTATTTCTTCCTGATTCAGTCTTGGCAGGTTGTGCATTTCTAAGAATTTGTCCATTTCTTCCAGGTTGTCCATTTTATTGGCATAGAGTTGCTTGTAGTAATCTCTCATGATCTTTTGTATTTCTGCAGTGTCAGTTGTTACTTCTCCTTTTTCATTTCTAATTCTATTGATTTGAGTCTTCTCCCTTTTTTTCTTGATGAGTCTGGCTAATGGTTTATCAATTTTGTTTATCTTCTCAAAGAACCAGCTTTTAGTTTTATTGATCTTTGCTATCATTTCCTTCATTTCTTTTTCATTTATTTCTGATCTGATCTTTATGATTTCTTTCCTTCCGCTAACTTTGGGGTTTTTTCGTTCGTCTTTCTCTAATTGCTTTAGGTGCAGGGTCAGGTTGTTCACTCGAGATGTTTCCTGTTTCTTAAGGTGGGATTGTATTGCTATAAACTTCCCCCTTAGAACGGCTTTTTCTGCGTCCCATAGTCTTTGGGTCGTCGTGTCTCCATTGTCATTTGTTTCTAGGTATTTTTTGATTTCCTCTTTGATTTCTTCAGTGATCACTTCGTTATTGAGTAGTGTATTGTTTAGCCTCCATCTGTTTGTATTTTTTACAGATGTTTTCCTGTAATTGATGTCTAGTCTCATAGCATTGTGGTCGGAAAAGATACTTGATACAATTTCAATTTTTTTAAATTTACCAAGGCTTGATTTGTGACCCAAGATATGATCTATCCTGGAGAATGTTCCATAAGCACGTGAGAAAAATGTGTATTCTGTTGTTTTTGGATGGAATGTCCTATAAATATCAATTAAGTCCATCTTTTTTAATGTATCACTTAAAGCTTGTGTTTCCTTATTTATTTTCATTTTGGATGATCTGTCCATTGGTGAAAGCGGGGTGTTAAAGTCCCCTACTATGAGTGTGTTACTGTCGATTTCCCCTTTTATGGCTGTTAGTATTTGCCTTATGTATTGAGGTGCTCCTATGTTGGGTGCATAAATATTTACAATTGTTATATCTTCTTCTTGGATCGATCCCTTGATCATTATGTAGTGTCCTTCTTTGTCTCTTCTAATAGTCTTTATTTTAAAGTCTATTTTGTCTGATATAAGAATTGTTACTCCAGCTTTCTTTTGATTTCCATTTGCATGGAATATCTTTTTCCATCCCCTTGCTTTCAATCTGTATGTGTCTCTAGGTCTGAAGTGGGTCTCTTGTAGACAGCATATATATGGGTCTTGTTTTTGTATCCATTCAGAAATCTGTGTCTTTTGGTAGGAGCATTTAGTCCATTTACATTTAAGGTAATTATCAATATGTATGTTCCTATTCCCATTTTCTTAATTGTTTTGGGTTCGTTATTGTAGGTATATTCCTTCTGCTGTGTTTCTTGCCTAGAGAAGTTCCTTTAGCATTTGTTGTAAAGCTGGTTTGGTGGTGCTGAACTCTCTCAGCTTTTGCTTGTCTGTAAACTTTTTAATTTCTCCATCGCATCTGAATGAGATCCTTGCTGGGTAGAGTAATCTTGGTTGCAGGTTTTTCTCCTTCATCACTTTAATTATGTCCTGCCATTCCCTTCTGGCTTGTAGAGTTTCTGCTGAGAGATCAGCTGTTAACCTGATGGGGATTCCCTTGTGTGTTATTTGTTGTTTTTGCCTTGCTGCTTTTAATATGATTTCTTTGTGTTTAATTTTTGACAGTTTGATTAATATGCGTCTTGGCGTATTTCTCCTTGGATTTATTCTGAGTGGGACTCTCTGTGCCTCCTGGACTTGATTAACTATTTGCTTTTCTATATCAGGGAAGTTTTCAACTGTGATCTCTTCAAATATTTTCTCAGTCCCTTTCTTTTTCTCTTCTTCTTCTGGAACCCCTATAATTCGAATGTTGGTGTGTTTAATGTTGTCCCAGAGGTCTCTGAGACTGTCCTCTGTTCTTTTCATTCTTTTTTCTTTATTTTGCTCTGCAGCAGTTATTTCCACTATTTTATCTTCCACCTCACTTATCCGTTCTTCTGCCTCAGTTATTCTGCTATTGATCCCATCTAGAGTATTTTTCATTTCATTTATTGTGTTTTTAATTGATACTTGATTCATCTTTAGTTCTTCTAGGTCCTTGTTAACTGTTTCTTGCATTTTGTCTATTCTATTTCCAAGATTTTGGATCATGGAAATAGAATCTTGGATCATCTTTACTATCATTATTCTGAATTCTTTTTCAGGTAGACTGCCTATTATCTCTTCATTTGTTAGGTCTGGTAGGTTTTTATCTTGCTCCTTCACCTGCTGTGTGTTTTTTTCTGTCTTCTCATTTTGCTTATCTTCCTGTGCTTGGGGTCCCCTTTTTGCAGGCTGCAGATTCGTAGTTCCCATTGTTTTTGGTGTCTGTCCCCAGTGGCTAAGGTTGTTTCAGTAGGTTGTGTAGGCTTCCTGGTGGGGGGGACTCGTGCCTGTGTTCTGGTGGTTGAGGCTCGAGCTTGTCTTTCTGGTGGACAGGTCCACGTCTGGTGGTGTGTTTTGGGGTGCCTTTGGCCTTATTATGTTTTTACGCAGCCTCTCTGCTAATGGGTGGGGTTGTGTTCCTGTCTTACTAGTTGCTTGGCATAGGGTGTCCAGCACTGTAGCTTCCTGTTCGTTGACTGAAGCTGGGTGCTGGTGTTGAGATGGAGATCTCTGGGAGATTTTCCCGCTTGATATTATGTGGAGCTGGGAGGTCTCTTGTGTACCCATGTCCTGAAGTTGGCTCTCCCACTTCAGAGGCACAGCACTGACTCCTGGCTGCAGCACCAAGAGCCTTTCATCTACCCGGCTCAGAATAAAAGGGAGAAAAAGTAGAAAAAAAGAATTAGTAGAAGAAAGAAAGAGAGAGAGAAAGAAAGGAAGAAGGAAAGAAAGGAAGGAATGAAGGAAGGAAGAAAGGAGGGAGGGAAGGAGGAAGGACCGAAAGAAAGAAAGGAGGGAGGGAGGGAGGAAGGAAAGAAAAAGAGTGAAAGAAAGAAAGGAGGGAGGGAGGAAAGAAAGGAAGAAAGAAAGACAGGAGGGAGGCAGGGAGGAAGGAAGGAAAGAAAGAAAGAAAGAAGGGTGGAGGGAGGGAGGAAGGGAAGGTAGGAAAAAAAGAAAGAAGATAAAGTAAAATACAATAAAGTATAAAATATAGTAGCGTTATTAAAAATAAAAAAGTAATTATTGAAAAAAAAAAACGGATGGATAGAACCCTGGGACCTATGGTGGAAGCAAAGCTATACAGAGAAAATCTCACACAGAAGCATACACATTCACAAAAAGAGAACGGGGGGGGGGGAATCGAAAATCTTGTTCTCAAAGTCCACCTCTTCAATTTGGGATAATTCGTTGTAAAAAGGGGAAAAGGGGGAAAAGTCTGAAATCTTGCTCTCAAAGTCCACCTCCTTAATTTGGGATAATTCGTTGTAAAAAGAGGAAAAGGGGAAAAAATCTTAAGTCTTTTCCTCAAAGTCCACCTCCTCAATTTGGGATGATTCGCTGTCCATTCATGCACTCCACAGACGCAGGGCACATCAAGCGGACCGTGGAGCTTTAATCCGCTGCCTCCGAGGCTGCACAGAGAGATTTCCCTGTCTCTTCTCTGCTCTCACAGCTCCCGGGTCTCAGCCTTGAACCTGGCCCCGCCTCTGCGCGTAGGTCGCCGGAGGGCGTCCGTTCTTCGCTCAGACAGGACAGGTTTAAAGGAGTCGCTGATTCGGGGGCTCTGGCTCATTCAGGCAGAGGGGAGGGAGGGGCGCGCAGTGCGGGGTGGGCCTGCGGCGGCAGAGGCCGGCGTGACGTTGCACCAGCCTGAAGCGCTCTGTGCGCTTTCCCGGGAAAGCTGTCCCTGGGTCCTGGGACCCCGGCAGTGGCGGGCTGCACAGGCTTCCCGGAAGGGGGGGGTGGACAGTGACCTGCGCTCGCACACAGGCCTTGTGGCGGCGGCAGCAGCAGCCCCAGCGTCCCACGCCCGTCTCCGGGGTCCGCGCCTTCAGCCGCGGCTCGCGCCCGTCTCTGGAGCTTCTTTAAGCAGCGCTCTTAATGCCCTCTCCTCACACACCAGGAAACAAAAGGGAAGAAAAAGTCTCTTGCCTCTTCGGCAGCTCCAGACTTTTCTCCCGGACTCCCTCCGGGCTAGCCGCGGCGCACCAACCCCTTCAGGCTCTCTTCCTGCCGCCAGCCCCAGTCCTCTCCCTGCGCTCCGACCGAAACCCGATACCCGAGCCTCAGCTCCCAGCCCTGCCCACCCCGGCGTCCGAGCAGACAAGCCTCTCGGGCTGGTGAGTGCCGGTCGGCACCGATCCTCTGTGCGGGAATCTCTCTGCTTTGCCCTCCGCACCCCTGTTGCTGTGCTCTCCTCGGCTACTCCGAAGCTTTCCCCCTCCGCCACCCGCAGTCTCCACCCGCGAGGGGGCTTCTAGTGTGTGGAAGCCTTTCCTCCTTCACGGCTCCCTCCCACTGGTGCAGGTCCCGTCCCTATCCTTTTGTCTCTGTTTATTCTTTTTTCTTTTGCCCTACCCAGTTATGTGGGGAGTTTCTTGCCTTTTGGGGGGGTCTGAGGTCTTCTGTCAGCGTTCAGTAGGTGTTCTGTAGGAGTTGCTCCACGTGTAGATGAATTTCTGATGTATCTGTGGGGAGGAAGGTGATCTCCGTGTCTTACTCTTCCGCCATCTTCCTCCGGATCTCCCAAGGAGGGTTTAAGAAGTTTTGGGTAAGTCAGCTGGACAGTAATTTCTAAGATGTAGAGAAAACATTGAATCATTTTGAGTAGGAAATGAAATTTTGGAAATATGCAAGTAAATGAAGTTTCATGAGGTTTCCCCATCTTTGTTGATCACTGCTCAGGAATCTGTACCCAGACTGCCTATCTGATCTTCCCTACTGAAAGGCAGGAAAGAATCAAAAAGGGAAAATGAGACACGTAATTTAACTACTGTATATGGTTTGTATACCTACTTTATATTCATATGAGGTTGGCCAAAAAACCATCTCTGGTAGGCAAGATAAAATTGTCTGGTCAATCTCTGGTATTTACAGGGACAGTACATGTTCAACATCTCTTTTATATTTCTTAATATCTAAAGAAGAAGATGTAGATGATTTCCATTTTTTATTTGAGGACTGAGTATATATTAGCTCTTTCAAAGAAAGACAAGTAATTTGGCCCAGATCCAGAAACACATGTTCCCTTGATAATAATAAGCCTTTATTTTTATAAAACTATATATGTTGAAAATGAAATATTTGTTGCTTAATGAATTTGTAGCAGGTGTTTATGTTTCAAATGGACAAGAAAAAAACTGAAGGGGGAGATAACCAATTTTGTGAGATGATCCTCCTTTGTTTTTCTTGATTAATAGTTGGTATTCTTGGAAATAATTCATAAGAGATATATAATCTTTGCATTTACTGTTTGGAAAGTTCCATATGATCTACTAAATATTGCTTTGCTATATTATTTTAGCTTGTGGGAACATTTAGTATAATTACTTTGGCTGTTCTTCATTAGATTGTGAGCCTCCCTTTGCTTCAAAAAGAGTATCTTGGATGCTATTTGGGTTCAGTAAATAGCGATTTGTTACTGTTAAGAGATACTGAGATTTCTATTTTAAATGGTGTTTGGCTAGCAGCGCTGGACATAACATCTCTAAACTTCCCACCAAAAAGACTATAAAGACCCAGAAAAAGATGAAAGTTCACAATATGGAAAACATAGACTTTTGGGCAACTTGCTGCCAGAATTTGCAAGGAATTCTGGTTGTTTTTCCTGTATTTAGTTTCAGAAGACTTCAAGAGTACAGCAGTTGAAGTAATATTATAGTGAACACCTGTATACTAACCAGCTATTATCATGTTACTCTACTTTCTTTGTCATACATACATCCATAGCTCAGTTGTTGGAACTGGATTTCTAAATGCAGTTGATGGGTTATCCGTGCTTCTGGATAAATCTAACTAAGCTTGCTTGAAGCACGAAGTAAAAACTATATTGAGCCTGACTTAATAAAAGTTTTTCTCAAAGTGAAAAACTGGGCAACTACTCCTATACTGTAGAAGTTTTGCTTTTCAAAGTAAACCCCATCTTCAAGTATCTACCTATTGGTTTAAAAGTACATTCAAGAAAGTAACAGAGTATAAATGAGAAATAGGGAGGAGAGAATATATGGTTATATTTTGCACCCTGCAGAGTAAAGTTACTGCAAGTGGGACACTATAAACAAAAGAGGAAAATCCCAGGTAGCAGATTATGCTGGAGCTTCTCATTTTTAGGGTATTCCAGCTGTTCTGAACATTAGACTTCTTAAAATGGGAGAAGAATAAGATCCACCTTAGGGCTGTGGAGCTTCACCAGAGATAGTCAGCTAGATTCTAGAGCTTGGAAAGGAACCATGAACATCAACTAGCCATCGCATAGCCATGGGATCAGCCATCACAAGAGGACATATGGAGTGGAACAAATAGCAAAAATGCATTGTTTTTGTTAGATATCACCCCAAGTTCAGTCTAGCTCTAGGCTTATCCAAAAATACATAAACAAAGAAGTAGCATAGGAACTTTTTTTTTTTAATAAAAATACTACAGAATTAGTCAACAATAGTAAATACCTGAAGAAAATACAACAGCATCTACAGTGTTTTGAGGAAAAGTAATGAGTCAAGAATTTTATACCAGTCTGGTTAACACTCATATGAGAAGGCAACAAAAGGCATTTTTATTAAGCAGGAATTTAGAAAATACACCCTCATACAACATGCATGAAAAAAGTAAGACTCTGAAGATGCCATGACATTGAATTAGTTGGACATCTTCCTTTACACATTTGGATCCCAGATCTGAGGAACTTAGTTGGGATGTATGTTTGATAGGTGAGGCCCAGAAAGAACTTTGTGTTGTCTGTAATGCCTTTCTCAGATGTTCTACTCTTTCCTCATTTTCTGATACCACATGTATGAGTTTGCCAAGGTTGCCATAATAAAATACCAGAGACTGCATGGTTTAAAAAACAGAAACTTATTTTATTACAGTCTAGAGGCTAGAAGTTCAAAGATCAAGGTGTCAGCAGGTTTGATTTCTCCTGAGGCCTTTCTCATTGGCTTGCGGATGGCAGCCTTCTCGCTGTGTCATCACATCGTCTTTCCTCTGTGCACTTGCTGCATCCCTGATGTCTCTGTGTGTCCAAATTTCCTCTTCTTATAACACCCAGGGCCCACCTTAAGGGTCTCTTTTTAACTTAATCATCTCTTTAAAGACCCTTTCTCCAAATACCATCACATTCTGAAGTACTGGGGTTGAAATACGAGTTTGGGGTGGGGCACAATTCAGCCCATAACACCATATTTAATCAGGTATCTGATGACCTCTTAAAACTCTACCAGATGCTGTTCTTTCTTGAGCACTTGATAGAAATGGCCAACCTCTTTACCTGAGTGTAACACTCAGAGGCAAACTCAGAGCACATCCTGTAGACTTGGTTCACTGTTACAAAACAGCAGCATTTGAAAATTAGCAGCAATGAGAGACTCAGAAATCACAGCAATATCCTAGATGCAAAGTTAGCTAAGAAAGCCTTGCTCCTAAAAGAAAGTGGATGGTGCAGACCCTCATGCAACTCCACCAGAGTGTCCACTTTGAAAGTGTATTAGGGTTCTAGCAGCCAGATAGGCATCACATTGTTCAAGGTCACTTCCTAGGTGGAATCTCAACAGCACTGAAAAGCAGTGCTGAGAAACCCTGGCTTCACATGGCTGAGTTTAAGCAAAGAGTCAACAGGGGCTTTTTGTTGTAGAAGCAGCAAGTGGCTAAGACTCAGCAATGGCTTCCACCTGGGGGAGCCTAAGCCATAGTGAAAGGTGGACCCTGGCACAATGGCTTCACCAAACCAAGAGCTCCAACTCGCCATCAATAGCCCTCCAACTTGTTAAGAAACAGAGTTCAACAGCAGTTGCCATGAACTATGAGGGCGAAAAGAGGAGGTCACACAGGCTTTGTTTGTGAACACAGTCAATCATGGTTATACCTTGCCCCTCATCTTTAAGACTAAATAAAGAAGAAAATACAAAATGTGGTGATGTATTAGTCAGGGTTCTCCAGAAAAACAGAGCAATCTGAATGTGTGTGTGTGTGTGTGTGTGTGTATGTGGGGGCTGAGGGGGGTGGATAGAAAGGAAGAGAGAAAGACTGATGTTTAAGGAGTTGACTCATGGGATTGTAGAGATTGGTAAGTCCAAAATTTGCAGGGCAGGCTGACAGGCCATAAAATCTGGCAGGAGATGTTGTTGCAGTGTTGAGTCCAGAGGCAGTCTAGGGGCAGACTTTTTCGGGGGATCTCAATCTTTTCTCTTAAGGCCTTCCACTGATTGGATGGGGCCCATTGATAAAATGAAGATTAATCTGCTTTACTCAAAAGTCTACTAGTTAAATGTTAATTACATCTAAAATCTTCCTTTATAGCAACATCTGGTTTGGTGTTTGCCACACAACAGGGCACCATGGCAACATAGCTAAGTTGGCACTTAACATTAACCAGCACAGGTGACTAGGAAAGGTTCCCCAAATTTGATGAATGAAGAATACCACACTCACAATGGAGGAGGAGAGCACAGTGATGACAATATTATAAAAAATACTTCAGAAAATATCATATTTGACTACTCAGCCATAAAAAAGAATGAAATAATGCCATTTGCAGCAACATGGATGGATGAACCTAGAGATTGTCATACTGAGTGAAGTTAAGTCTGAAAGAGAAAGACAAATACCATATGATATCACTTATATGTGGAATCTAAAATATGCCACAAATGAACCTATCTACAAAACAGAATCAGACTCATAGACACAGAGAACAGACGTGTGGTTGCCAAGGGGTGGGGGTAGGGAGAGGGATGGACTGGGAGTTTGGGGTTGGTAGATGCAAACTATTACATTTAGAATGGATAAACAACAAGGTCCTACTGTATAGCACAGGGAACTGTATTCAGTATCCTGTGATAAACCATAATGGAAAAGAATATAGAAAAAGAATGTCTGTATGTGTATAACTGAGTCACCTTGCTGTACAGCTGAGATTGTCACAACATTGTGAATCAACTATATAGTTCAATAAAAAAATTTTTTAATCAATAAAAAAGGAAAATATACTTGTATTCTTAGTACAACTTAAAAAAAAATAAAGCCTCTGAGATAAGAGCAGCTAGAACTCAGGAATATTTTTTTCGGGTTATGCATGCTTAAGAGAAGCTATAAATATGCATGTATGTTTGTTTTGGCATCATAGAGGTGCATTTGGCTGCGGAAATGGAAATATATGCATCACCACAAATGCAGTTTACTCTGTGCTAATCAGTAGTGAATAGTTTTATTAATCAGTATTGCAATAATATTATTATTGAAACCATTCAAAGTAAAAAATCAGAACTCATGGTGTGCCAAAACTGTTTTGCCAATTTTGTGTCAGGGAACAGTGTTTGAATCTTAAAATAGTTGGTATTTTATACCATTCTAATGATTTATAGGTAGAAAAATGCTAGAATGTTTGGCATTGGGACCATTCTGGAATAGAAAGGACATAGAGTTGCGATAAGTATTTGAGATCCACAGCATCCAGTGTATTACTTTTTACTTTGAAGATTTTCCTTTAGTCATTATTCCATACAGATAGTGATGAAAGTATTACTGTTTTATACTTGTGGCTTTGCCCTTTAACAGTGTACTCATTAAGATTTCCAATTTGAATTTTTACATTGTGAAATGCATTTCTTCAAAATATAAATTCTTGTTGTTTTGATCCTCCAAATGAAGTTTTAAAATGTTATCTCATATATAATTTTTTCATCAATTGTGGATACATAAACTTGAATCAAATGTAATCCCTTTATAAGGATGTTTCAAAGCAAAAAAAACAAAATCTAAAGTCATTGCATGTTTTGTTTTTAAAATTTTGTCCAGGCAAATGAGAAATACCAAGATTCCTAATATTCTTAAGTTTAGCTCATCATCTGTATGTGTCCTGTACAAAAATATGTTTTGTTTCTGATATTTACATTAGATATCAGAATGATACACATTTTAAAGTGGAAGAGATCTTAGAGATTGGTTGTCAGGATCATCATGTCTTATAAATCACATTGTTCTATTCATAGTGTCCAAAGGAAAGTTACTGTATAGAGCAAGGGATATCAAACTCATTTGTAAATTATATGCCTAAATTCTAAATGTTCATTTTCAACATTTGATATTAAATAGCTGGGTTTTTTTTTGTTTGTTTGTCTGTTTTTTGCGGTACGCGGGCCTCTCACTGTTGTGGCCTCTCCCGTTGCGGAGCACAGGCTCCGGACGCACAGGCTCAGCGGCCATGGCTCACGGGCCCAGCCGCTCCGTGGCATGTGGGATCTTCCCGGACTGGGGCACGAACCCTTGTCCCCTGCATTGGCAGGCAGACTCTCAACCACTGCGCCACCAGGGAAGCCCTAAATAGCTGTTTTTAATCTCTTCCTACATAAATACTCTGAGCTAAAATTTTCAGCATGTTTCTCTCATCCTTAAGATTGAATTTTGACTAATGACACCTTGTTAGAAAGGTATCTGTTCTACTTCATTTTGTAACTGATGTGATAATGTGAGTCAGTCTCTGACAGTCTCGGTAGCTTTTGAGTGTCTCTCTATGGAGAGTTGCTCTCTTACTGGAATGGAAGATGTTGACATCCAGGTGTTCAAATCTGGCTGATGGGAAAATCATGATCATTCTCTAGTTTACATGTCATCAGGTTTTAGAAAATGACATGAAGAATAGCTATTAATATTTGCTAGTTTATCATTAGACTTAAATCAGCATAGGTAGAACTCAGGTTGTGTGTGGTGGGAAAATTTTTGTGGAAGATAGAATGAATATGATATTCATATACTAAATGAAAATCAAGTATGCCATAAATTTAACTAATGTCGCTTATATTTTGTCCATGTAGTAGTGGTGTCATCTGTGTGATTCTGGAAAGATCTATGATAAAGCTTGATATTAGTAATATTCTCCAGAATCAGGGAAGCAGCTGTAACTCATGACACTAGTTCTTGTTTAATTGCACAGCCTGTCAATATTTCTATTCTTGATCTTTTATCTTATAAAATATTTTTAGTGTGCGCTTTATTTCACTGCTTTGATTGTAGATGTAGAGCATTTTGTAGTACAGTGGTTTATAATTATTTGTCTGAAAAAAGTATTTGGCCTTTGAAGACATCAATGGCAATAATTATTTAAATATTTTGTATACAAACTATTAACCAGTATCATTTTTCTTTAGTGCAAAAATCAGAGCTAAAATTAAAAAACACTAATGACTCAGTTTGCAGATTTTGAATCACATTATCACATTATCATAGAATTAGTTGCTTCTAACTTAACATTATTAAATAAAAATAGTGAAAAAAATCCTAGAAGAGTTAATCATGCTTTCTTATAAACTGTGAGACGGTTGTTTGGGGATATCCCTTTTCAAACTCAGTCTCATTAAAAGAAAAAAAAAGCACGAGTATAAAACTTCACTTGACTTGAAGGAGGGCGTTTTAGTCTGCAGGTATCCTAATTTTACTTCTGGCTGGAGGGACACTGGAAGGTTTTCAGCCAAAATAGCAGTGAGAGTTGGATATCTATTCTATACTGAGATGCTGAGATGTCTGGGAACAGAAAAAAGCTAATTTTACTGTTGAGCAGTAGTTAATAGCCTACCTGTGTCCAAATGCACACCTGCCATCCCCTCACAAGCAGATGAAGACTAGAGCATGCTTAGTGGTGGTCTCTCACCTGACGTGGCTCCCCCTAGATTTTTATTAGGTCATGTATCCTTTGTTGCCCCCACCTGATCACCATGTTTTGCCACCAAGAGTAGTTTTTCAAGTAACATACAGCTGAGATTTGGAAGATTGCCAAAGTCACAATTGCTGCTTTATCTTCCAGTGACTTTGAAATAAAGCCACGGCATGAACTGAATGCTCAAAACTCTGTCCTGGCACAATCTGTAATATATTATTTCAGTTATGCTTTTTACTGCATCTTAGGGAATTGATTTTTCTTTTCAGTATAACACCCTCCCCTCAATTCTCTCCTCTTGAAATGGATGAGAGAAAGAAAAAAAATTTAGTGCACAAGGTGTTTGAAAGAGGAGAAGAAAGTAGGCACTTACAGTCCCATGAGGATGTGAAATGGATAGAAATAAGACAGAAGACAACAATTCCTCTTTCATGCAACAACAAATTATATAATTCTGGAGTGGAAGACTGACCCCAGAACCTTGTAGCTTTCAAAGCAAGTTCCTTAAAATATAATTCAATTATTCCGTTGTTTGAATGTGTTTCATATCCACTGTTTCCTTATTAGTTAGTGTGTCTGTTTCCAGAATCTTGGGCTTCTAAATTAGAGGTGCAATCTCCCCATTTTCATATACGCTCTGTACCAATGCCATCCTTTTTCTATGGAAAAACAGTTTAGTGTTCAGCTAGTCCCCAAGCATTTAATTGCCAAGTGAATTTTCAAAATGTGACGTGGAGAGTTAAAATGACAACAGACATGTTCAGTGCTCAATAAGTCTTCTGGTAAATACCTGTATTTAATTTGCTTAACCCAGCATTTCCTAAATTAGAAAACAAACAAACAAAAAAACCCTTTTACCCTATGATGCCTATTTTTTTTTCTCACTATCTTGGATTAATGTGTAGATAAGAGAATTGCATAGATTCAAAAGACAGACAAGAAAAATTGATATGACTTGATGAGATAGGAATATGCAGGTAAGGTGAGCCAGGTTCCTAGGTCTCCAACTTGTAACTTAGGGGCTGATGGTACAACTCACTGAGATGGGACACTGGTGTATATGTCCTAGCAACAAAGTGGGCCTATTGTTCTTGCATTGAAGGAAAGCTGGTCAATCAGTACATTGCAAGATTTACTACTGAGAGCACGTCCTTAGAAGTAATGTAATGTTTACAGAAATAGGTTTCGTATTCTAGCTATGTGAGGAAATTGAATTTAAAAGTGTGAGCTAGAAAAATTATAGCCTGAATAATTAAAACAAATTATATTCCACATTAAGATGCCTTAATCTTTTGACCCAAGCCTTAATCTTTTGACCCAAGCAATTATTTAATTTATGCATTATTATCATCTAAAAATATTCTATTATTTAGACAAAATATGCCATATTATAACTCTTGCTGTATTCTCTTAAATCTTCTCACCCAACAATAGGAGCTGAGTTGTGCATTCCGAACTGGCAAGATGATTGTCTGAATGTGACATTATCTAATGACACTCAGAAAGCCTTTAAACATAAAAGATACAGAGAAATGCTTCATTGCTTTCCTTGGATGGAATTTTTTTTTCTTTGAGCCTAAGCAATATTAATGTTCTCAACTGACATGATGACACATCTAGTCATGAAATGACAATGAAGAGTGTACGACATGGGAGTAGGGACATGCCTAATAAAATGCACTACCTTAATTTTTTTCTAAGTACTATTAGTTTGAGGTTGTTCTGAAGGTAATGATGTTCAACTTGTAAATGGATTGAATGGGCTATTATGTTTTTACATTTATGTGCATGCACTGATTTTGTTAGCAGTGATAGATCACCTCACTTCTGCCTTGACTCTTGTGTCTCAGAGAAGTGATGGCATTTCTTATTCCCTTCAGTTAAATTTAGCAAACATTTATTGAGTAATTTCTCTGTTTAAGGTACTGTGAAACTGCCTCTTGTATGAAAACATGCACCACACATGAATAATACTGGTTAAATATTATATCTTGAATAGCTATGATGAGATGGCTTACCCTGAGAGGTATGGAAGAATCATTTGTGGAGACATTGAGCAAGGAGTAGAACAATCAGAATTACAAGAAATAAGTAGATGTAGGCAAAGTCCCAAGCCAACTTAAACAGATAACGGATAAGGCAAATTGTATAATTTTCAAAGCAAGAATGAAGACCCATATTAAACCAAGATCTTTGGCTCTACAAATCATGAGTCAAATAAACAGTATATGCAACTAGTGGAAGTATTTCATGATGGAATCAGTAGTTCCCTTTTAGCCTCACTTTTCAAAATGGGCCCTGGTAACATCTTTGATAGAAAGAACTCTTGTTGCAGTACTTGGTTGAAGTATTAGTTTGTGTCATTTCTGTGGCTTATTTAGCTCTCATCTGTCATCCATTCCAAAAACACCTTTTTTGTACCTTATATTAGCTTGAAAATATACAGAATTAACTCAGCCATCAGACTTTTCCATCAAAGAACTCTGGCATTAGAGGAGATGGACCACAACCTCTGGGAGAGCCTGACTTATTCATCTCCAACAGGACAATTCTTTTGAAAGTTTTGGCTATGTCTTAAAAATTCATGTGAATTTTCTATTCTTTCTTCTGGCATTTTAACGTAATTTCTCCCCTAAATCTTTGGAATCCAAGGAAGGTTGGACATAGTTAACGTGTTGTTCCTCCTGTTTCTGTGGACACACACACATATATCCTCATTTGAGATACAGTATCATACAGATGTTGCTCTTAAGGACTTTACCATGAAGTTTTGAAACATGTGCTCTGAGTACTCTGAGAGTTCTGGGAAGGGAGGTGATGGCTGGGCCTGTGTCCATTGAGAAGGAAATTTTTCAGCAAGGCCTTGAAGGATAGGAGTGCTTTTGGTACCCTGAGAAAAAGAAAAGGAGAAGACCGTCCAATCTCAAGGAAGGTGCCAGCACTTGCATAAGCAGCGTGCCTGGAGGATAGGGTGAGAGTATCTAAAGATGAAGATGGGAAGATGGATAGATATCACCTTTTTGGCTTACTTTGAAAACTAAGGATTTGGGTCCTCATACAGTAAGTTTTTCTTCAGCGTTGAAAGTCATTTTTTAAAAATGAAATCAATGTGAAAGCCCAACAGATACTTCTATAAACATACATTTATTTCAAAAGTTTATAAACTTTTCTTATAAACCAAGGGTATTTTGATAAAAACAAAAATTGAACTTTGTTGGTTTGGGGTGAGGGCTGCTGTCTTACTGGCCTCAACATCAGGTTGATTTCTGCACTTTATTTTGGTTTCATGGTATCAGGAAAATCTCAATTCATGTAGATAATTCATGTAATTGAAAAAATGTATTTTAGCAGTTTATTTTGCAATCTTAGGATAATTTCTTATAAAGCTGATTCAGAGGCTTAAAAGAATAATTGGAAATTGCTGTTTTAGTGCAGAATCTCTAAGAGACTTCAGCTGCTGTTCACAATGCTTACTAGCAAAGAGTTCAATTTGGGTGAAGCAAACCAAAATGTTGTAGGGTACCATTTCAAAATACTCTCAATTATGTCAAGGTTCTACTCAGATATTTCAGTACAAGTTTGTAAAGTCATTTTGACCTTACATTGTACGTTGAGTCTAAATAGCAAGTTTTAGTTTCATCAAAAACATATTCCCGGCAGGTAACATTTTGACCCTGCATCAAGAAAGTGAGTTTGTTCAGCTAAATAAAATCCTAAGCCAAAAGCAAGCCAAAACATTGCATCTCTGTCCCAGTTGAGATATTTATCTAAAAAGGCCTCCTCAGCAGAAAAAATTTTAAAAAGTAATTATTCTTCTCATTTCCAGTGGTTGATTAACACCTTGCCTTATGAGCAGCAGTGAGCTTTGGTTTGTAACAAGAAATTCTGAAAGTCCCTGCTGTAATTTATTTTAACACTGTTCGTGACTATGAAATGCAAGTTGTAGGCCATTATCTCACAGTGTTTGCAAAGATGCTGTCCTTCCTAAACAGAGTGTGCTTGGTAGTACAGCACATCACAGCTGCCTGCACGTAGTTCAGCCTTTACTTTTGTACAAGCTGCCACTGCGCTTGCTTCCACCAATACCATGGCATTTTCCTAACGTGCTGCCCTGTGTGGCCTTGGACAACTGAGTAGACCTCTCTATAGCTCAGGGCCCTAATTGGATAATATGATGATCCTAGTAATATTTCGTAATACTAGTACTATTTCATAATAATAGTTGTGAGAATTAAAAGAGCTAACGTCTATTAAATAATTAGCCTTGTGCTTGGCAGATAGTAGGTTATAAAGGGTCGAATTGCGTCCCTTCAAAAGATAGGTTGAAGTCCTAATCCCCATTACCAGTGACTGGGACCTTATTTGGAAATAGTATTTTTGAATATTAATTAAGATGAGGTCATACTGGATTAGGGTGGATCCTCAATCCAATCACCGATATACTTGTAGGAGGAGAACAGACACTCAGGCAAGAAGGCCATGTGAAAATAGAGACGAAGGTAGAAGTTATGTTGACACAAACCAAGGAAAAAGCACCAAGGATTGCCAGCAGCCACCAGAAGTTAAGAGAAAGGCACAGAACAGTTTCATTTTCAGAACCTTTAGAAGAAACCAACTCCCCTAACACCTTGATTTCAGATTTCTAGCCATAATGACAAAAGTGTACATTTCTGTTCTTTTAAGCTATCCATTTTGTGGTAATTTGTTATAACAGCCCTAGAAACTAATACAGTAAGTAATCAACAATTTGTAGCTATTATTGTCAACACTGTTATTAAAACTAAGTACATATTTAATGTCAGACATAAATTCTGTTGGTTTTTAATAGCATGACATTATAGAATATATGCTAAAACAAACTCAGAACTTTGTTTATCCCATGGTCATGTTGTAATTTGATTCCTCCCTGAAATATTTTTTCAGATTTTCACTGCATTCTACACACTGAGGTCTCAGACACTTGTTATTGCCACAAATAGTGAACCCAGCTGGCAGGAAGTAATCATAATATTTTCCATGTTAGATGAACCTTTGCTTCTGAGTGCTAATTTTGGATATACTGCTTTTATACTGTTGTCAATATTGTCTACACAGGTTGAAAAATTACATTATACAAATATGATCTGTCACTTATTATTGATCCTTACAATCTTGACCCTTCTATCATCAAATTTCTTCAGAAATTTTTTTAGTAGTACTTATTTTGAATCACTTGAAATATTTTAGTATTAAAATTTAAATAAGCAGTACCCACAACTGAACCCAATAGTTTAAATTCATTCTACAAGTATTTATTGGCCCCCTCATATGTGCCAGAAAGTTGTTCAAGGTATTTGGAACATATTGGTGAACAAAACAAAGATCTCTGCCTTTTGGGGACAATAATGTAGTAAATAAGTCAATTATATAATAAGTTGGAAGGTAAAAATTAGGAAAAATATCTTCACCATGACAAGAACATGAGCCAAAGGTATGTACCTCAGCTTGGTTTGAAATTTAACTGAATGCACTGGACATACCTAAAAGTAATATCCTTTCCTTAGGATTGAGAACAAGGTAAAGATATCCTTTCTCACCAATTTTATTTAACAACATACAGTAGTCCCTCCCCCCTTTTTTATGGGGGGATACATTCCAAAACCCCCAGTGGATGCCTGAAACCACCGATAGCACAGAACCCTATATATACTGTTTTTTCCTATATATGCAATCCTATGATAAAGCTTAATTTATATATTAGGCACAATAAGAGAGTAACAACAATAACAATGAAATTGAACAAAAAAAAAAAGGTTATGTCATTAGAAGTTATGTGAATGAGGTCTCTCTCTCTCTCAAAATATTGTATGGTACTTCTTAACCCTTCTTCTTCTTGTGATGGTGTGAGATGATAAAATGTCTATGTGATGAGATAAAAAATGGTGAGTGACTTAGGTATTGTGTCCTAGCCTTAGGCTGCTATTGACTTTCTAAGGATGTGTCAGAAGTAGGATTACCTGCTTCTGGTGATCCTGGATCACTGACCCATGTTGATGTAGATGGCTGGATGTCAGGACAGATGATGTGATGGTTGGGGTCTCAAGGGTTATGGAGTGGGACAGCTTGAGATTCCATCATGCTACTCAGAATGGTGCACAATTTAAAACTTATGAATTGTATGTTTCTGGAATTTTTCATTTAGTATTTTCAGACCACAGTTGACCATGGTAACTGAAACTGTGGAAAGAGAAACTGTGGGTAAGTGGGGAATACTGTACTAGAAGTCCTAGTTAGTACAGTAAGGCAAGAAAAAGAAATAACCTGTATACAGATTGTAAAGTAAGAAATAAAACTGTCCTTACTCAAAGATAACATAATTATTTATGTTGAAAATCCCAAAGGACCTACTAAAAATCTCTTGGAAATAATAGCAAATATAAAAATGTCACATGATATAAGGTCAATATAAAATAGTTGCTTATTTCTGTAGCAACAGTAAATAATTGGAGTTTCAAGTTTTCCCTCTGAAAATGATTTACTCTCTTATTTGGATTTCCCTCTCACTAGTATAATATTCTTCCCCCTCCTTCCTGCACATGCACACATATGCTTTTTTATCAGTTTAATTCATGTCTTCCCCCCAAAACTTAAAAATTCCATCTTAATGATGTAAAGACAAAAACTCTGCTACAAGCAAATGTAGCACTTCTAGAGGCTAATAAAAGTAGGTAGTTGCCAAGTAAATGTATGTAATGAAATAAGTGATTCAAATAGAACAATTAACAGATGGTAGGAACAATTATGTATTCATATTCCTGGCCAACAGCATTTGGTAGATATAATTACCTTACAGGTGTTAACTGCCCTTCTATCATGGAATGAGACATCTCTGAACACTAGAGAGGCACAGTTAAATGACTGATGGCCACAAATTAGTAAAAATTCTTTTGGCTCATTTTTTTAGACATGAATCAAAGAACTAAATTCAGTTCTTGGAGGCTAGTGCTAAGTTCAGCAAAAGTGAAACTTAAACAGGAGAACAGGTGTGGTGTAATCTTAATGTTGATTGCTGGGGTGGGGAAAAAAAAAAAACCTGAGCATAAAAAAACATTTAAAATTCACTCAACATTTGGAAGGTACAAAGTCCAAAAGGCAATCATTTAGGGAAAAGGAGGCAGCTGTTATGAAGTATTCCTTTGAGTTTTAAAAAATTAGCTAAGTTTCATATGCAAAATAATATTATAATACTATTTTCAAAAAAAGGTTCTGCGTAGATAAGTTTGTATATATTTCATTATAACCTTAAGAGCATTATACTAGAATGAAGAGAAAATTTAACTTTTAATGTTGTTAATGTTTTAATCATTTTGACCAGAAATATTTGAAAACAAAGACAAACACTTACATACATAAATTAGGTCCGTCAAGCATTGCCATTTTAATTTTATTTTTGTATTGTGAAGAATAAATATTTGGCACTTCCATTTAGCATTTCCATCAGTTGCAGCTATCAGCCCAAGGAGGTATTAAATGAATCTCAGTTCCCACCAGGAATGATATTGTCTGATAAGATTTGGAGATTTCCTCACTTCCCTTCTAACTTCTAGTAACACTGAATCTCTGAATTTGAGCTATACTCAGCATCATCATTTAATGCTTATTTATATTACTGTCATTTAATTTTTCGTTATGCTTTTCTAATTGTTGGCTTTATTGTTTTACAAAGTAATAGTTTCACAACTATTTTGTAAAGTCCTTGAACATAAATACAACTCTTCTCAATTATCATCTTTATTGCTGGACAAATAGTTATTAATCAATAAATATCAATGTTTTTGATTGATTGATAAAAACATTCTAAGTAATCTATTTTTAATTGCATTTCTTCTCTTTCAATTCTGTGCAAGAAAAACAGAATGGAGTTTTTTCTCTAAAAATTAGGGGGAAAATATTCCTTTAATTCATTTAGTACTTTAAAATGTATATTTTTGGTAACACATTTTTAAAGTTGTTGAGTTGTCCATCTAATGTATGGAGGCGAATTAGTATGGAAGAAAGTATTTATTGTGGTATATTCCTTTTTTCTCTTGTAATGAAAAGTTGGATTTTAGTAATATAAATGTTATTTTATTGAAGTAGCTCATAATTTTCCTTTAACATTATATTCCCTATGATAACAGTTGAAATCAAGTTATATGTTGAAATCCTTTAAAAAAATCAAACTGAAAGGCAGGATTTGACTTCTATTGTCTAAAATATTCTTCAACAAACCTGGTGCTTTAAATTTCTCCTTCTTCTTGTGAAGTTAAAGACGTTTTACTTTTCTGCCTTGATCATGGTGAATAGTCAATAAGTAAAGTTTTCCAAAAGAAATTATATATGTAAAATACAATCATTATCACAAACCTCCACTCTTACCTGGTATCTAGGTTATGACTTTGGTAATACATTAGCTTTAAAAAATTGTCACGCCACCCACATGGCAATGTTTATGCAGTGCCTTTTTGATAGATTTCAAATAGTGGAATTACTGTATTCAAGATAAATAATCTGAAATTGAGATAAAGATTTATGTTCAGTGACACTCTTGCTTTAGGTTGGAAACAGCTCAGAAGCTTCTGAGTTGGAAATTGTTTAAGAAAAAAGTTGCACTTCCAGATAGAAGACTTTTAAGAATAATATTTCAAGTATTTCTTAATATTAGGAGCAAAATGCCAAACTCATTATTGGGACTATAATCTCAATTTTTAACCACATCTGTGAGAAGAGATTTGTATAGGAAAGGACTAGGATTGGTATGAAAAAATATTAATAGTATTATCTTTGAAAGTTGGATTAAGTTTAAAAATTATATAACGATAACAAAATATAAAACTGGAAAGTCTTTGATAAATTAAGAACATTTATTTCAATTAACATTTTTAAACAATTTTATTGGATTGCAAAACTGAAGAACCAGACTTCTTCCTACGTTACTGTGACCTTGGACAAAACATTTAACCTTACTTTTTTTTTTTTTTTTTTTTTTTTTTTTGCGGTTGCGGGCCTCTCACTGTTGTGGCCTCTCCCGTTGCGGAGCACAGGCTCCGGACGCACAGGCTCAGCGGCCATGGCTCACGGGCCCAGCCCCTCCGCGGCATGTGGGATCTTCCCGGACCGGGGCACGAATCCGTGTCCCCTGCATCGGCAGGCGGACTCTCAACCACTGCGCCACGAGGGAAGCCCCTTAACCTTATTTTTAATATGGATATAACAATAGGAATAATCTCATATTGTTGTTGTTGGAATTAAAGGGAATGACATGTAAAGCACATAAGTTCCCGATTTACACCCACTTTAATATATGCTGTCATTAATTAATTTTTAAAATATGTGTTCATTAGTTCAATTGAAATCAGGGGACGTCTAGCAAAAATACATCAGAAGCTTTTCTAATAAGCATTGTAGTTACTGATTTTCCATTATTCTTAAACGCATCATGGTGTTGCAAAATTCATCTGGAAACAGGCAAAAGCCATGACTGAGAAACTTATATAAAACTGAGGTCTTTCTCTTTTGGGATAAAGTCAATTTGGTCCTGAGTAAATTTACCTTTCTAGCTATTATTTTCTCATAGACAGCTTTAGCTTATTCCTGGAAATAACTGTCAAAGTCAGCATCACTATTAGAAATAAATCCTTTGAGGAAATACTTTCAAGCCACTATTATATAGTTCTGAATTTTTAAAACATACCTAAGGAAGTTTGTGAAATGTTTTTAGCAAGAAGGCAAATATTCAAAACATTTTTAAATATTAAGAGACTTTGTATTCTTCACTTGGAGAATAAAGTTGATACTTAAGTAACAATCCATCTAAAATAGAATGTCATTTTGATCTTTGAGAATTAAAAGGAATAACAATCAAAAAGTATAAGTCTTTAACAGATCCACAGCTTGTCAATTTTTTGTTTAGTTATATTTTCATGCTAAAACTTTTTTAAAATATGTTTTTATTACTAGAGAGAATCAAGCCCGTATAAGTATGCTTTACTAGCATATTAGATTTCATTTAATTAATGGATTATGTATGAGTCTAACAGATGGGTGAAATTTGAATTTACTCATGTCACTTTAATTTGTTCGCCTGGCTTTTTCAAAGCAGCTGATTTATACTATTAGGGTATTTAAATTATGTTCCTGACTGTTCTGTTCAAGACTAAATAGACCCTTACCTGAGAGAAATCCAACAAATGAAGTGTACTGGCAAAATTATGTATAGGGAAGGGAAATGCTTGTGTGGTTCAGAACTTCTGAAAAAGTTCTTTACAAGACAAAGCTAAAGAAAGCTGATGACCAAGGATTAACAGGAAAATTTCCTTCTCAGATTTAAAACTGTAGAATTGATAGAAAGCAAGACCAGAAATAAATGGACTTCTCAAGTGGAAAGAGGTTAATAGTGGGTGCCCTCAGGATCAATTTTAGTACTGATGGTATTAAATCTATTAATGACTTAGAAGACAAGATGGAGAAGTTTTGCTAATGTCATCATTTTATTTATCATAAAATCAGGGAAAGATTAAGAAAATAGCTTAAAGAAAAAGTGCATTTAAAAAAATTCATAGGTCATTATAAACATAAAAATCAAAAGAGTGAATTCCAAACTTTAGTCTGTCCTATACATTAGTGACTATACATTAATGTCCTATACATTATCTGTCCTATATATTAATGACTCAGAGGAAACTGATGGAAGAAAACTTTTCAAGCTTTACTGTTAACATACCAGAAATGATGTGTAATTCAGCTTTCTTCTTGCTTTTCTGAATTGTTTCCCCTATTCATCAAAAGAAGTCTCCGTATTAGAGAAAAATATAGTAAGGAAAAATAATATATATATATGTATATGTGTATACACACACACACACACACACACATACCAAAACTATATTTAGAGCAAACTGCTTATTTCTTTTAATTCCTGAATTGAGACTAGATAGCTGACACTAGTGCCATGGTATTTGCTCAATGCAGGCATGCCATGATGCACGTCCATGGTAATCTAGATTTATTGCCATTGGATGTAAATCAAGTCAGAGATCCCTTTACTGTAAAGTCTGATGGATAGAAGAGTAAGTGGAGTTATTTTAAATCATAGGTCACTATAATTATTATTTATTAGCATCATTTTTGTTTGCCTGTGAATGTTGTTGTAATCAGAAAACCTTTGGATGATACCTGGATCCATTCTACTTTTTGCATTGAGGCAGCCTTCTTGTGGAGTTTGTGCATTTTCTGGCTCAATCACAAATAAATAGCTTAATTATGAAAATACAAGAATCTTAGAACTTTGGAACAAGAATATATCAATAAATACTTATATCCCCCAAACTAAATAACACTGAAAAAGAAGCTATGTAGATCTTAATGGATAAAAAAAAAAAATTAGGCTGGAGATATAAAATACAGAAAGCTGGAGAATATAAATATAATATTATAAAATGTCATCTTTGGGAAATACCAATTTGTGTAAACAATGCAGTCAAACTTATTAATTTGAGATTCTTCCTTCTAAAGCTTGAAAGTCTGCACAACTAAGGATGTCATACTCCTTTTAGCAGTATTACCTAATCAATTTGTTTTTGCTCAATTGTTATGGTATATATATTGATAATTACCCCAAGTTACAATCACACAAAGCTTAGTACAGAAATTGGTTTTCAAACTGCATTTTATAGAACTGTGTCTTCTGGGAGGAACTTTAGGAGATCATGAATGCTGTCATCCATAATTCTGGAATTCAGATAGAATTGTTCAGCAAAACAGCTTTGCTATCTGCCACATCTTACCTGTTTCTCTTTGGTTATGCCATGTCTTATCTGTTTGAAAGATTATTATAGAGAAGACTCCTAATTTTCTTCCAGATACATAATTATCAATATATTAACATGAATTTGTAGCATGACCTTTTCATAATCAAAGAATAAATCAAATGACTTGATATTTTAAATAAGGATCAGATGATATTGCTACTACATTTCAAAGATTAAGTATCGAACATATTAATTAATTATAAATTATATAAGGAAAGACAAGAAGCATATAAAACTTCTAAGAGGTTATATACTCTAAATCTAAATTTAGATAGTTCTATATCCCTGTTAACCTTAAGCCATATCTCACCAGTTAACAGATACTGTAGACAGAAGAAGACAGACTAAGACATCAAGTATCGAAGATACAATTAAAAGCATCATAGATTCCCTAAAAACATAACGAAGACAGAAAAAATCTTTTGAGAAGCAACAGACCATTGAAACAAGCTGTGACTTACAAATATATTAACAGTAGTCCGTGATTAGGCTTGGGGAAGGTAGTAGTGGGAATTCAGCGTGAGAGTAGAGAGAGGTTTGTGATTGTATAGCATTCTATGCATTTGTTTTGAAATTAAATTTTTTTTAAGTTTGTGGCTAGTATGCATTAGGGATTCAAGGGTAAAAAAGGATATGCGTTACATAACATATTCAATTAATTCTCATCTATTTTATTTTTAAGGTAAGACTTGGTCAGTATAAGAACATGTGAACATTGAGATTTTTAATTCTAAGCTCAAAACTAATAATAAAATATACTTTTAGACATATATATTTTCAAATCCCTTTCCATATATATTACTTAATGTCATAATCATATCAGCCTTGAGAGCTCTTGTAAGATAGGTATTAGTATTCCCATTTTATTGATAGAAAAAATCTTCCATAAAATTGTAGTGTGAAATTTCTCTCACTCTTTTAATTAATCTTAAATAGTTTCTGTTATTTACCAGGTACTTCCAAAGTTTATTTTTATAATCCATTTTTCTTGATAAAATCATTTTCTTGTAGCTGTATACATTTCTGTATATATCTTTTGGCATTCTGCACATTTTGACCTAAGCATATGTTGAATTGTGCGAGGGAAACGCACATGGGAAAATAGAGGCAGGGTGGAGAATCCTAATTTATACATGAGCACAGAGGTTGTATTGCCTGGAGAAGTTGCTTAGTTCTGATTGTCCTACGTGTATGAGCCAGAGGATCTCGGGGAACAAGTGTGTTTGACTCAAAGACACAGAGAGTAAGTGACTGTGTTCAGGTTAGCTGGAGTCCAGCATGATTGTGGGTGTGATGAGAGGTGCAGGCCAATAATCAGAAAATGCCCACAAAGCAGAATGGGTGTGCTTTCAGGGCTGTTTGACATTATCCTGAATGTGATAGGGAGTTGAGGATTGACATGATGGCATTACATATTAGGAATATTACCTTTGAGAACAGTATTTTCCTTTTTTTTTTCAATCGCAAATTAAGACACATGCATAAACAGACTGGTGATTGCAGAAAAACATAAAGACTGTAGTCTTTTTATCTATGGCATGACTTAACGTGGGCACCACCTCTTTCATAAGCCTCATCGCCTGCACTTGCCACTCCTGTTTCTTTATCGCCACCACACCTGCCGTTATTTCCATGGCCTCTCTGGGCTGCCCTATGCTCTGCCTCTGGGCTTTCAAGCTGAGCTGCCTGCCTGGAACACTCCTCCAACAACTGATTAATCAGTTCTCATACCCCTGCAAGGTGCAGATGACATGGTTCTTCTTCAAGGGAGCTTTCTTGATGCCTTATTACCAGTCAAAGCTCCCTTGTTGTATGTTGTCATAATTCCTTATAGTTTACCTTTAAAACAGTAATCACAATTTTAATTAAACAATATATGATACCAGTAGGATATATATATTATATAAATAAAGGCAGTATGTATATGTGTGTGTATTTATATATATATATATATATGTATATCTGTTATTGTGTGTGTGCAGAAAAAGTTAACAATGACGCTTTGTAATTTTTTCTAGATATTTTTCTTCTATCTGTGTGTACATATGTGTATTGTATCTGGGTATGGTTAACTGAAACGAGTCCATAGATATGTTTTGTGTCCATCATTGTATGGCTATTATACTAAGAATATATTTTCCTGTGTAATTAGAAACAAGGGAAGGCAGAACTGAAGGAGATTAGTACGGAGGCTCTTTCATTGTTCTAAGTGAGATCTGGGAGTAATAAGGAAGGGATGAATATTAGAGTAATAAATAGTAAGATTTGGAAGTTGATTTGATGTGAATGTATGGAAGATGGGGACAATCAGTTTATACAGGGTGACTCTTGGGTTTGAGCAAATGGGTGGGTGATGTAGAAGGAGGAACCAGTTTGGAAAGAGACATAGGGAAAGAAAATGATGAGTTCAGTTACTGACATGAGTTTGAGTTGCTTGTAAGAACTCAAACTACATTTACCCAGTGAATTAGGCTATTTTAATTCACCACTAAAGTGAAAACAAAAGAATATGGCCTCTGAACTCAATGTGCTAAACTGTCTTTAGGTACCATGTTTAAGAAAGGCTTAGTGAATTATTAAGGGAGATTATGACTCCTCTTCCCCTAGAGGCATTTTTTTCATACACAAATGCATTTGTCTGCTGTGTTTTGAAAATGATCTTGCCAAGGCAAGGGAATTGCCAGCCCAGATAACCTGTCAAGAACTCTCACATCCCAGAGCTTTCGTTCTGTGATAACTTATCTTTATCTTGACTCTATCACATGCTTCTTGTGTACCACAGTTTTCATAAACAAATGTTTTCCTTTTGCTAAGCCAATAAGAATTCATTGTAATTTACTAAAATATGTTTTCTCCATTATAAAATAAATGTCAAGATCTCATATTAAATTAAAAAGTACTAATTCTTCAATACCTTAGTTTTCTTTTTAATGAGTTTTCATCTGAGAAAACTGTAACATGTGCTTCAAAAACTGTATCATATATACTAGTCTTAAATGCAGTTGTTTTTGCATTTTTTACCCCATTTGCTTCATTCAGTTTCTTTTCAGTGTGACCTAAACTAAGTGCAGAAAGCAAGGGCTTAGCATCATTAAAAGCTACAATTTAAATAAGTATATTAAAAAGTTTGAATATTAAGTTAAAGTCAACTTATAAAAAGTAAACTTTTTGTTAAGTAAATCTGTAACTATCCTCATAACCATCTGTCTGGCTCATCACGATTTACTTCACCTTCCTCAAACATGGATAGTGAGAGTAGTGATTAGAAGAATAATTTTATTAAAGCTATGAAACCTTTACCATTACCCTCTCCTCCATTCTTATAGGTAAAATTGAGCATTCATTTGATTGTAAGTCATGTTTTGATACATCTCCTGTGTATTAGATATTGGGTTAGATTCTGAAAATATAAAAACAAAAAGGAATTAGAGTTGCTTACATTCTAGTAGTAGAGATAAATATAAACACTGATAATTTAAAAGTGTAAGTTCCATGATATCAGTATCACAAAGCCTTATAAATGCAGATAACTGAGCAAGGAGAAGATGTGGGATCAGGGAAAAATCCCTGGAGAACATCTAAGCTCATATAAAAAGAAAATATCTAAATGATATTGAGCTAAGTGATATTAAAGGATGGCAGGGAGGAGCTGGCCAGATGGAGTGTTGAAAGAGGGAGGGGCTATCAGAGAGGGAAGTGTGCTATATTAGGGGACACAGCAAAACAGAATTATGGAGGTAAGAAAGATGCATGTAATATGAAGAACTACAGATAATTTGGTATTCCAGAAACATGAAAAGGGAAATAGTGGTGAGAAGACAGTGAAGAGGTAAAGGGAGCCTGGATCAATGAAGGTATTATGTACTTTGCCAAGGAATTTGAACTTTACCAATTAGGTCAGTGTTATTCACAACTTTGGTATCTACAGATGGCATGTGGGAGTTTAAAACAACTTAGAAAACACAGTTATAGGTACATTTTAAAATAAAACTTTATTTTCAATTAAAATTGATATTTGTTTCATATTAGAAAAAATGTCAATTGCAATTTTCATTGTTACTTGTATGTAAATTTAAGATGAATATTCTGAGAAACACCTTAAGTTCTAGATCCATTCTGTGTTTTCTCTTTTCCTTATTTCCTCTAACTTAGTAAGTACTAACTCTTAATTATAGGTCAATGGGAATGATCTCTAGCAAGTGTTTAGTGGCTCTCAGTTCTGGGTGTTTAGAGCTAATGTGGAACCAGAGATGATGAATAGACATTTAATTGGAAAATACATTTAGCAAATTGTCAGAGTCTAAGTTGACAAGTGTATCCTACTCAGAAGATAGTTAAATGTTCATTTAAATGTTTTAACTTAAAACATAATGACAAATTGATATTAATATACTCTTTTGTTGAATTCAGGACTAGAAATTTTTTTTCATGTTTCATTGCAGCATTGGATATGTTTTTAAATATATGTACCAACAGGACACCAACCTGTCTCTAAAAATATAAAAAACCATTTTGTGTTGAACTAGATTAAAGTTGCAGCAATTGTATTGTTGTATTGCTATTCAGTCATTTTAAGAAATCTTTCTGATCCTCAGAATTAAATATGGTGATATTTTGTCTTTGATATGATAGATTTACACTATTCAATAAATTGAATATATTGTGGAAATTGGGTTATTTGACATGCCACTTGAAATCATTGAAATGGTCTTGTGGAGGAAGAAATGTGTTTATCACATCCTTCATTTCGAAAACCTGTGTGAGCTTCTTTCCTCTTGACAGTCAGCATACACCAGTATGGCAGGACAGTTTTGTATTCTCTGCCCATTTCTTCACTCAATACACAGAAAATCAACGTGATTATATTCCCCACTTTATTATTTCCTTCAACACTGAATGAAGATCTGGTAGCATTATGCTTGACTCTTGGCTGTTATCAATGAATAAAATATCTGTACTGACATTTAAGTTTTATTTAATTCTCTATTCAGAGTGCCAACTTTCCCCTCTGCATACTTAGCTGTGTTCCACCGTGGTAAATTCACTGCCTTGTTCCCACATCTGTATGTAGTCCTGGTTTGGGGGGATGACCAGTACCCAAATTTATGGAGCATTCTGCCCTCAAGTTTATTCCACATATCCATCAAGAGCAAATCCTCTGCACATCAGTGATTTGTTCAGCTGTTGAATGGAATGTCTGTTATTACTTCCAAGAGGCATTGCTCTCCCACATCATAGAGTTCCTCCATGTTGACATTATGCAATGTCTAACAGTGTTCATTGGTGTAGACATTTTGTCAATAGTTTTTCCTGACTTTTTGAGTGTATAATATTTATTATTAATTGTCTCAGTGACTTTATGAGCCTCTCAGAAATAGTGTGAATTTGAAATCTGCTTTTGGTCCCGTCTCATCTTTGGTGACTAAAGTTATCAACTGCATCATGGAAAGCATTATTTTGCTCTTACTCTGTAAAGACTTGTTTGGTTTATTACAGAGATTACTGAGCTTGTTTTATAAATGCTGAGAACGTGTCAATAGATCTAAGCCACTATTTGACAATATTTTATTGCAGACAGTACAATGAGATTTAGAAATGTAAGAAACTGCAAGTTTCAAGTACTTAAGTTGTACGTAACTTTTCTTTTTTTTGGTCTTTTTTAATTGCTTTTTCTTTTTTCTTTTTTTTTTTTTTGCGGTACGCGGGCCTCTCACTGTTGTGGCCTCTCCCGTTGCGGAGCACAGGCTCCGGACGCACAGGCTCAGCGGCTATGGCTCACGGGCCCAGCCACTCCGCGGCATATGGGACCTTCCCGGACCGGGGCACAAACCCGCGTCCCCTGCATCGGCAGGCGGACTCTCAACCACTGCGCCACCAGGGAAGCCCTTTTTTGGTCTTTTTAAATCACTGCTTGTCTTAGCACAAAGAGATTTACATTATATTTTGACACTTGAATCTTGTTCACTCTTTATTTTAAGGACATGGATATGTTGTTCCTTATGTTTTTAGGTTTCGATAAACCAATTCTGAGACATTAATACATTTTTAACTGGTGCCATTTAGCAACAAAAAATAACAATTAAAAAAAATTTAACATGTGTGAATAATAGCACACACAGCTTGAAAATAAATAGATGAGAGAACTAGACCAGCACAGAACTTATGGCAGGTGTGTGCCATTAATAATGTAACAATTATTAAGGATGTTAAGTGGGTTACACTGAAAATCATAATGAACCTTACATTTCAGACTTTTGACACATGTGAAAAAGGGCAAGGATGGAAAGAATGAGCTCATTTAGAAGGCTAGTTTGGCTATTCATTTGAATTTAGCTACTCTGATGTTATTTAAAGAGATATGGTCACAATTGTATAAATTAAATGCAACTACTAGAACATAGTAGGTATTTTACATTTTTAAAATGTAGTAAATTTTAATCCTTTTCTGTGGAAAACTCTCTATATATATCATTACTTATGTTTTCCAGATTCCTTAATACAAATTCTGTACACTATTAGAAACTAGTATTGTTTTCGAGTCCACCAAAATTTGAATTCTGGTTGAGCCATCAATAAGTTACTCATATCCCTCCTAGTCTCAGGTTCATGTCTTATAAAATTTTGGGGAAAAAATATCTACCTTTTAGGGTTGCTGTGAGCACTGAGTGAAATAATATACTTGAAGCTTTTTCCATGGCATGCAGTATGTATTTAATGCTATGATGCCTGCATTTTTTTCCTGAGTTCTATAACCACATCAAAAATTTTAAATTTTGTTTTGCTTCTTTTGTCATTTTATTGTGTGTTTTTTTTTACTGACAATGTTTAATTGTCTTAGCTAATTTTTATTTAGCAACATGACTAATTTGCTATTTTAGCGTCAAATAGAGGAAGCATTAAATTTACTGTATGGTTGTGTTTAAAGGAAGCAGATTTAATGTGTTAACTACTGCAAGTTATTCATTCTTTCATTCATTAGGTTAATTTTAAGGAAGTATTTACTATGTGACATCGTGCTTGAATCCATGATGGATGCAAAGAAATATGGCATAACTTTGTCTTCACAAAATGCATAGTTCCCTTGGAAGAGAGAAGACATTCTAAAAAAACAGCAAATATTCAAATTAGAGGCTACTAACTTTACCAGGAGAGTAACAGCCATGATGATGAGCTTGAATAATTGTTTTAGTTAATATTTTCCATATATAGTGTTTAGGATGTCAGGAAAATATGGATGACATTCTTGAAAAAAGATTCCCTAAATGGTTATAATAATCAAAATGGGAATGCTTTAAGGAAAATGTTTCAAAATGTCTTTAAAGTATATATTTCTGATGTACTTCATTCCTTGATGAACCAGAGAAATGAGTTATGCTTTACTTTAGAAAATGCACACAAAAATACATTCTTGAAGGGGGGGAAAAAAAAGAATGAGATGGAACTGCCAAACCTCAGTTGCTGAGTACTACATTTTAATTTTAATGGTTTTTTTAAAGGCCCTTCCCTTATGGTATAATTTTTTAAAATGAACAGAAATCTTACATGCAAGTGAAGTTCAGCAACCTTAATTGTTGAAATATAATTATTTGAATTTTTATATGTGGTTTATTTATGAGAATGTATTAGTAGATGACTGAATATATTGTCCTATATTTAAGACAAATTATCATAATTTCAGAAGAATCCAAATTAACCACTTGGATATTTCTTTAAATTAAACCCAATTTTGAAGAATTCATAGTAAAGTACCTTTTGTTAAGCACTCAGATAGTTTGGGCTTGCCAAGTTCTTTTTTTACATTTACAAAAGACATGCTAAAATGTTCCAAGAAACCATTAGCGTCTATTAGAATATTAAAAATAGCTAAAGTTTGATCATGACATTTGGTTGCTGGAAATGTCGTTAAGCAACCATTCAGATAGAAGGTAAATAAACAGCAAAACCTCTTAACTCTCCCTATAGCTTTACATTCAAAACAAGATTTCTTGAAATTTTCAGTCCTAGTGTTTAATTATTTGTTGAAAACTTCACTTATAGAGAAAAAGTGTATGCATTCACATGTGAAAATGAGTGGGTAGGCTCAAGGGATTCAGTTTATGTTCAGCAGCATTATCTATCCATTTGTAAAGTTCTCTGTTAGATTTTTGTTTGATTTTAGTTTTTATTTCAAGTTGGTGTTTTCCTTAGTACCTTACACACATATTCTCTAAGTACCTGAAAATGGACCAAGTAATCCAGAAACTATGCTTTAAAAAGTTTATTTAACTTGACATTTTGAAAATTATAAATGAATGCTTTTAATTTCTTCTTGGAGAGTAGAAGATGGATAACTAGCCTTAGGTGACAGGTAATCCAGTTTGGGGCGAGGCTGGGGAGGGGTGAAAACTTCTTCCCAAACTTCTCTGGGATTTTATTCTTACAAGTGATAATGTTCATAGACCATCAATATAGAATTATAATAAAATTAATAGCTACATTTTATTTATAAAATGTGCCAGGTATTTTTCTAAGCACTTTACATATAGTATCTTACTTTATTCTTACTACCATTCTTTGAGGTAGGTACTATTTTTTCCCCAACTTTGTGGATTTGAGAATGATGCATACAGATGTTATGTAACTTACACTCTGGTAACCAAAAGTCTGATTCCACAGTCCATTCCCTTTAACCTATTTCATATATGTATATGGTCTATTCACGAGCAGAGGTCTCTGTTCTCCTGTTGTGGCTATGTTCAGTAACTTAAGAAATGTACCACATGCAGAAACACATAGAGGCTAAGAAATAGTCTTGTGAAATTTGTTCTAGGTCACTAAAATAAACAGGCTAGTATAAATAAAAGCAGTGCCCAAAGGAACTTGGCCCCAGGAATCAGAGAGTATGATTGACAGTAAACTCATGGTAAACAGTACCATACTGAGGCAGGCTCTAATTAAAGAACTAATTCTTTAGGTCTCCATGCAAATGAAAGAGATGTTTGATATGTGTTTAATGACAGCATCTGTTCTACAGTGAAACCTAAAACAAAATCAATTATTTATGAATTAAGCTCAATTTATATAGAATATCTAATTTTTAAGCTGAAGTATCAAACAATCTAAGATACCAAAAGTTTATTCTTCCTATGCTTTGAAAATAACATCCATTGACTTCAAGGATTTTTTTTTTTCTGTCTTGATGAGGTTTATTTTGATATGTAGTGTTCAAAGCCCTTAGATTTCATAACAACCCCTTTAGGGTAAATTTGCTTAAAGTTAATATATTCATTACTTTCCTATTCTATGCTTAGCACTGAATAAGAAATAAGTGAAGTAGTAAATATGTTCCTTGCCCTGGAGAAACTTGCTCTCTAGTTGAGAAAATAAGAAAAATACTTGAAAGATCAAAAAACAATAGAAGGCAGTTTTAAATGAATATCATTAAACCAGCCTGATATTCATGATAGATAAAAATGTTAAAGTACTTTTCAAGTTTCTGACATTAAATGAACACTTCCTCTGTCAAAGATTTTCCACCTTAGTTTTTCGAAGGTCTGCAAGAACGTTTTCCCCTCCTGTCACTTGATTTCTCCCAGTAATTTGACATTTTTATTATTCAAATTGAAGTCTTTACTTTGCTTCTTAAGCATGAAAACATGTTAAGGCTATTTCTAGAGGATGCATGTGGTCAGTACTTTACATTTCATTTTATAGCTAAATTCAGATGTAGAATTTTAAATGTGGCTTTTCTGTTATTAAAAGTTAGCTTCAATCAGCCAAAATATGTAGCTCATTTATTATGTGCCAGGAACTTACTGACTGCAGAAGATACAAAGATCCATTAATTCATCATTCATTCATCAGCCCAAATATTTATTGAATAGTGATTATGTACCAAGCATTTCAGTATGACAAAGCAGGAAATAATAAAAGTAAAATATAAGGGCTTCCCTGGTGGCACAGTTGTTGAGAGTCCGCCTGCCGATGCAGGGAACACGGGTTCGTGCCCCGGCCTGGGAGGATCCCACGTGCCGCGGAGAGGCTGGGCCCGTGAGCCATGGCCGCTGAGCCTGCGCGTCCAGAGCCTGTGCTCCGCAACGGGAGAGGCCACAACAGTGAGAGGCCCGCGTACCGCAAAAAAATAAAAGTAAAATATAAATGATATTAGATGGCAGTAAGTACTAGGGAGAAAAATGAAGCAGTAAAAAGACACTGGATTTCAAATAATATGATCAAGGAAAGTTCACTGACATGTGACCTTTGAATAAAGCCCTGTAGCAGGAGATGGAGTGAGACAAATGGCTATCTGGGAGAACATTCTAGGCAAAGAGAAGAGGAAGTGCAAAGGCCCTGCCAGAGACAGAAAATGTGCCTGGCATATTTAAGTGGAGTCTACTTTGTAGATTAGACCAAGAGTAGTGGGAGATGAGGCCAGACTGGGAGCAAGGTTGGGGGTGGGGTGGTTAGGAGAATGTGCAACACCCAGAAGCCCATTGTGATGACTGACTTTCACTCTTACTCTGACTTAGGTGGGTATCACTGGAGGATTTTTCAGGGTCCCTCTGACAACTGTGTGAAAGAGGAGCAAAAGAAGAAGTAGGGGTTCATTCCAGTTTAGTCTGGATTCAGTTTCACTGATTGCAGCCCCAGCTGATAGAGGCTAAGATCAAAGAAATAACAGTGGTGGAAGTAACCATAAGTGGTCAGATGCTAAACTTATGTTGCAGAGAGTAGGAATAGAATTGATGATGAAATGGATGTAAAGTATAAGGTGAAAGAAGGCCTTAGGAGGACTCCAAGGTTTTTGGCCTGGATACCTAGAATATGGAGTTATTTTACTGAGATGGGGAAGACTTGCATAAATTGTTTAATGATAAATAGGCTGTAGTATAGCAGTAGCTCAGTTTTGCAGATATTGTTTGAGATGCCCATTACACCACTCACCTGAGATGTTTGGAAGGTAATTGGATATATGAATCTGGAATTCAGGGAGAGAGCCACCTGGAGATTAATATTCAAAAGCGCTTATCTTTCCCATACACACTGCTTCTCCCTACATGAATGAATACAGTGATGGAGAAATACTGAAAGTATGTGGGTGGAAGTTCTTCTCTGTCCAAAATGGCAGCCAGGATTCTCTGCAACCCTGTTATTTTTGTTCATTTGTTTTTTGTTTTTTTCTGAAGGCCCTTCATATCCACTCTCTTCACAATGAAAATATCTAGTTATCCAAAAAAGAGCTTGACTGTTAATGCTATGGTGAAACAACTGATTGTTCCTGTCGTTGAAGTTGTACAGTTTCATTTACCTCTTTGGTCCAATAGTGTTTTATTCTTACCACATTAAGATACAGCTTACCTGCCTGTGGACCTGTACCTCACCACATTGTGAGTTGTACAGGGAAAGGAGTCATGCCTTAATTATGTTTTTAATCCTAAGGAACTAGTCTGGCCCATTTGTGTTTACTTGCTAAATATTTGTTAAAGTTAATTATTCTAGTAAGAGTTGATTTTAGAGTTTATTCTATGTTTTAAAAATTGACTCTATATGGCAAATGTATTAGCTGATTAATTATTTTAACATTTATTTAGCACTATTTCTTCAAGGCCCATTTTATATGTACTATTTATTTCTATATAGGGCATAGTTTCTGATTTCAAGTTTCCATATTAATATAGGAAACCTGAACACACAGAATGAATGGAAGATATTATGCATTAAATGCCTTAATACAGGTACAGGTAAAAGTTTCTGAGAATTAAAGATCATTTATCACTTTGTCAGGCTTCCTGGGGCAAACTTTCACTGGGAAGATAGTATATTTCTAACTGGATGTTGAACTACTTCAATAGGAAGGTCTACAAAAGGAAGATATTCTAAATAGATGGAATGAAATGGACAATAGTACATATGTTGGACAGCTCTGTACTAGCTTTGGTACCTGATGAGTTGATTGGCTAGAGTGCAGGGCATTGGGAGAAGTATATGATATAAAGTTGTATTAGGGAATACTTCTATGTACTTTGTATTAAGAGATCCTTAGGTTATACACCAAGTTTTTGGGGGGCTTTGGGTTGTTTGCTTTTTGTTTTGTTTTGTTTTGTTTTAAACTATATTTGTTTAGCCTACCTAGGAAACCTCCAACAATGGTTTGAATGGACAAGTTTTGTAATTAGAAATACACTTTGGAAGATCTGGGTGAAGAAGGCACTGGGAAGTCTTGGTAGTAACAAGAATTTCAGGCCCTGGGTTAAAGAGAGGGACTGAGAAATGCCATAGATCTTATGAAATGATGTAGTAAATAGATGTGGTAATTTATGAGGGGCTATGTGAGGAACAGAGGAGTCAATGATATGGTCAAGGTTTTAGTCTAGGAACTAAAGCCTTTAATAGAAGCAGGGAGGTTAGAATGAGGCACTCATGAAAAGAAGATGATAAATCTTGTTTTAAAGGTATTGTATTTGAGCATCCAGGCGGAAATCTACAGGCAATTGAAATTCAGAGCCAGCAAGAGATGGTTTGGAACTGGTCATATGGATTTGGATATGGAAAGAATATGATGACTAAAGTAGCATATGCACAGAAAAACATAAAAATAATTCTTAAGTGCTTTTACACACTTTCATTTACAGTTTGTGAATGTCTAGAAATTAGGAACTTTCATAATACTTCTAAATTTAGCACTACTAGGACTTATTTGTGGAAACAAAAGAAAGCAATCTCCCAGGTTGTTGTTTCTATGTGTTGTCACGTTTTATGTTATTCTGTGGAATCATTTGAAAATATTAGTAGATTTTATTTTATTTTTTATTTATTTATTTTTACATCTTACCTGGAGTATAATTGCTTTAAAATGGTGTGTTAGTATCTGCTTTATAACAAAGTGAATCAGCTACACATATACATATATCCCCATATCTCCTCCCTCTTGCGTCTCCCTCCCACCCTCCCTATCCCACCCCTCTAGGTGGTCACAAAGCACCGAGCTGATCTCCCTGTGCTATGTGGCTGCTTCCCACTAGCTATCTATTTCACATTTGATAGTGTATATACGTCCATGCCACTCTCTCACTTCGTCCCGCTTACCTTTCCCACTCCCCGTGTTCTCAAGTCCATTCTCTACATCTGTGTCTTTATTCCTGTCCTGCCCATAGGTCCTTCATAACCATTTTTTTAAATTCCATATATATGTGTTAGCATAAGGTATTCATTTTTCTCTTTCTGACTTACTTCACTCTATATGACAGACTCTAGGTCCATCCACCTCACTACAAATAACTCAGTTTCGTTTCTTTTAATGGCTGAGTAATATTCCATTGTATATATGTGCCAAATCTTCTTTATCCATTCATCTGTCGATGGACACTTAGGTTGCTTCCATGTCCTGGCTATTGTAAATAAAGCTGCTATGAACATTGTGGTGCATGACTCTTTTTGAATTATGGTTTTCTCAGGGTGTATGCCCAGTAGTGGGATTGCTGGGTCATATGGTAGTTCTATTTTTAGTTTTTGAAGGAACCTCCATACTGTTCTCCATAGTGGCTGTATCAATTTACATTCCCAACAACAGTGCAAGAGGATTCCCTTTCCTCACACCCTCTCCAGCATTTATTGTTTGTAGATTTTTTTGATGACGGCCGTTCTGACTGGTGTGAGGTGATAGCCCATTGTAGTTTTGATTTGCATTTCTCTAATGATTAATGATGTTGAGCATTCTTTCATGTGTTTGTTGGCAATCTGTATATCTTCTTTGGAGAAATGTCTATTTAGGACTTCTGCACTTTCTTGGATTGGGTTGTTTGTTTTTTGGATATTGAGCTGCATGAGCTGCTTGTAAATTTTAGAGATTAATCCTTTGTCAGTTGCTTCATTTGCAAATATTTTCTCCCATTCTGAGGGTTGTCTTTTCATCTTGTTTATGGTTTCCTTTGCTGTGCAAAAGCTTTTAAGTTTCATTATGTCCCATTTCTTTATTTTTGTTTTTATTTTCATTTCTCTAGGAGGTGGGTCAAAAAGGATCATGCTGTGATTTATGTCACAGACTGTTCTGCCTATGTTTTACTCTGAGTTTCATAGTCTCTGACCTTACATTTAGGTCTTTAATCCATTTTGACTTTATTTTTGTGTATGGTGTTAGGGGGTGTTCTAATTTTGTTCTTTTACATGTAGCTGTCCAGTTTTCCCAGCATCACTTATTGAAGGGGCTGTCTTTTCTCCATTGTATATTCTTGCCTCCTTTATCAAAGATAAGGTGACCATATGTGCATGGGTTTATCTCTGGGCTTTCTATCCTGTTCCATTGATCTATATTTCTGTTTTTGTACCAGTACCATACTCTTCTGATTACTGTAGCTTTCGTCTGTAGTATAGTCTGATACTGTAGTATATAGTCTGAAGTCTGGGAGCCTGATTCCCCCAGCTCCATTTTTCTTTCTCAAGATTGCTTTGGCAATGATTCGGGGTCTTGATTTGGGATCTTTTGTGTTTCCATACAAATTGTGAAATTTTTTGTTCTAGTTCTATGAAAAATGCCATCGGTAGTTTGAGATTGCATTGAATCTGTAGATTGCTTTGGGTAGTATAGTCATTTTCACAATGTTGATTCTTCCAATCCAGGAACATGGTATATCTCTCCATCTGTTTGTATGGTCTTTAATTTCTTTCGTCAGTGTCTTATACTTTTCTGCATACAGATCTTTTGTCTCCTTAGGTAGGTTTATTCCTAGGTATTTTATTCTTTTCCTTGTAATGGTAAATGGGAGCATTTCCTTAATTTCTCTTTCAGATTTTTCATCATTAGTGTATAGGAATGCAAGAGATTTCTGTGCATTAGGTTGTATCCTGCTACTTTATCAAATTCATTGATTACCTCTAGTAGTTTTCTGGTAGCATCTTTAGGATTCTCTATGTATTCTCTATGTATAGTACCCTGTCATCTGCAAACAGTGACAGCTTTACTTCTTGTTTTCTGATTTGGATTCCTTTTATTTCTTTTTCTTCTCTGATCGCTGTGGCTAAAACTTACAAAACTATGTTGAATAATAGTGGTGAGAGTGGGCAACATTGTCTTATTCCTGATCTTAGTGGAAATGGTTTCAGTTTTTCACCATTGAGAATGATGTTGGCTGTAGGTTTGTCATATATGGCCTTTATCAACACCATTTTTTATCATAAATGGGTGTTGAATTTTGTTGAAAGATTTTTCTGTGTGTACTGAGAGGATCATATGGTTTTTCTCCTTCAGTTTGTTAATATGGTGTATCACATTGATTGATTTGCATATATTGAAGAATCTTTGCATTCCTGGGGTTAAACCCCACTTGATCATGGTGTATGATCTTTTTAATGTGCTGTTGGATTCAGTTTGCTAATATTTAGTTGAGGATTTTTGCATCTATGTTCATCAGTGATATTGGCCTGTAGTTTTCTTTCTTTGTGACATCTTTGTCTGGTTTTGGTATCAGGGTGATGGTGGCCTCGTAGAATGAGTTTGGGAGTGTTCCTCCCTCTGCTATATTTTGGAAGAGTTTGAGAAGGGTAGGTGTTAGCTCTTCTCTAAATGTTGATAGAATTCGCCTGTGAAGCCATCTGGTCCTGGGCTTCTGTTTGTTGGAAGATTTTTAATCACAGTCTCAATTTCAGTGCTTGTGATTGATCTATTTATATTTCCTATTTCTTCCTGGTTCAGTCTCAGAAGGTTGTGCTTTTCTAAGAATTTGTCCATTTTTTCCAGGTTGTCCATTTTATTGGCATATAGTTGCTTGCAGTAATCTCTCATGATCGGTTGTATTTCTGCAGTGTCAGTTGTTACTTCTCCTTTTTCATTTCTAATTCTATTGATTTGAGTCTTCTCCCTTTTTTTCTTGATGAGTCTGGCTAATGGTTTATCAATTTTGTTTATCTTCTCAAAGAAACAGCTTTTAGTTTTATTGATCTTTGTTATTTTTTCCTTCATTTCTTTTTCATTTATTTATGATCTGATTTTTATGATTTCTTTCCTTCCACTAACTTTGGGGTTTTTTTTGTTGTTGTTGTTCTTCTTCTTTCTCTAATTGCTTTCGGTGTAAGGTTTGGTTGTTTCTTTGAGATTTTTCTTGTTTCTTGAGCTAGGACTGTATTGCTATAAACTTTCTGTTAGAACTGCTTTTGCTGAACCCCATAGGTTTTGGGTAGTCGTGTTTTTCTTGTCATTTTTTTCTAGGTATTTTTTGATTTCCTCTTTGATTTCTTCAGTGATCTCTAGGTTATTAAGTAGTGTATTGTTTAGCGTCCATATGGTTGTATTCTTTACAGATTTTTTCCTGTAATTGATATCTAGTCTCAGAGCGTTGTGGTCGGAAAACATACTTGATACGATTTCAATTTTCTTAAATTTACCAAGGCTTGATTTGTGACCCAAGATATGATCTATCCTGGAGACTGTTTCATGAGCATTTGAGAAGAAAGTGTATTCTGCTGTTTTTGGATGGAATGTCCTATAAATACCAATTAAGTCGATAGTGTTTAATGTATCATTTAAAGCTTGTTTTTCCTTATTTGTTTTCATTTTGGATGATCTGTCCATTGGTGAAAGTGGGGTGTTAGAGTCCCCTACTATGATTCTGTTACTGTCAATTTCCCCCTTTTTGGCTCTTAGCATTTACCTTATGTATTGAGGTGCTCCTATGTTGGTTGCATAAATATTTACAATTGTTATATCTTCTCCTTGGATTGACCCCTTGATCATTATGTAGTGTCCTTCTTTGTCTCTTGTAATAGTCTTTATTTTAAAGTCTTTTTTATTTGATATGAGATTTGCTACTCCAGCTTTCTTTTGATTTCATTTGCATGGAATATCTTTTTCCCATCCCTCATTTTTGGTCTGTATGTGTCCCTAGGTCTGAAGTGGGTCTCTTTTAGACAGCATATATACAGGTCTTGTTTTTCTATCCATTCAGCCCATCTATTTCTTTTGTTTGGAGAATTTAATACATTTACATTTAAGGTAAATAACGATGTGTATGTTCCCATTACCATTTTCTTAATTGTTTTGGGTTTGTTGTTGTAGGTCTTTTCCTTCTCTTGTGTTTTCTGCCTAGAGAAGTTTCTTTAGCATTTGAGTAAAGCTGGTTTGGTGGTGCTGAATTCTCTTAGCTTTTGCTTGTCTGTTAAGGTTTTAATTTCTCCGTCGAATCTGAATGAGATCCTTTCTGAATAGAGTAATCTTGGTTGTTTTTTCCTTTCATTGCTTTAAATATGTCCTGCCACTTCCTCTTGGCTTGCAGAGTTTCTGCTGAAAGATCAGCTGTTAACCTTATGGGGATCCCCTTGTATGCTATTTGTTGCTTTTCTCTTGCTTCTTTTAATATTTTTTTCCCTGTATTTAATTTTTGATAGTTTGATTAATATGTGTCTTGGCATGTTTCTTCTTGGATTTCTCCTGTATGGAACTCTCTGCCCTTCCTGCACTTGATTGACTATTTCCTTTCCCATGTTAGGGAAATTTTCAACTATAATCTCTTCAAATATTTTCTCAGACCCTTTCTTTTACTCTTCTTCTTCTGGGACCCCCATAATTTGAATGTTGGTGCGTTTAATGCTGTCCTAGAGGTCTCTGGGACTGTTCTCAATTATTTTCATTCTTTTTTCTTTATTCTGCTCTTCAGTAGTTATTTCCACTATTTTATCTTTCAGGTCATTTATCCGTTCTTCTGCCTCAGTTGTTCTACTATTGATTCCTTCTAGAGAATTTTTCGTTTCATTTATTGTGTTGTTCATCACTGTTCGTTTGCTCTTTAGTTCTTCTAGGTCCTTTGTAAGCTTTTCTTATATTTTCTCCATTCTATTTTCAAGATTTTGGATCATCTTTACTATCATTACTCTGAATTCTTTTTCAGGTAGACTGCCTCTTTCCTCTTCATTTGTTTGGTCTGGTGGGTTTTTACCTTGCTCCTTCATCTGCTGTGTGTGTCTCTGTCTTCTCATTTTGCTTAACTTACTGTGTTTGGGGTCTCCTTGTCACAGGCTGGAGCTTTGTAGTTCCTGTTGTTTTTGGTGTCTGCCCCCAGTGGCTAAGGTTGGTTCAGTGGGTTGTGTAGGCTTCCTGGTGGAGGGGAGTAGTGCCTGTGTTCTGGTGGACGAGGCTGGATATTGTCTTTCTGTTGAGTAAATCCGCATCCGGTGGTGTGTTTTCGGGTGTCTGTGACCTTATTATGATTTTAGGCAGCCTGTCTGCTAATAGGTGGGGTTGTGTTCCTGTCTTGCTAGTTGTTTGGCATAGGGTGTCCAGCACTGGAGCTTGCTGGTCATTGAGTGGAGCTGGGTTTAAGCGCTGAGATGGAGATCTCTGGGAGAGCTTTTGCCATTTGATATTACGTGGAGCTGGAAGGTCTCTGGTGGAACAATGTCCTGAACTCGGCTCTCCCACCTCAGAAGCACAGGCCTGACACCCGGCCAGAGGACCAAGATGCGGTTAGCCACATGTTTCAGAAGAAAAGGGGAAAAAAAAGAAAGAAATTAGGAAAAAAAGAAAATAAAATAAAGTTATTAAAATAAAAAATAATTATTAAAAATAAAAAAAAATTTATGTAATAAAAAAGAAAGAAAGAAAGAAAGAAGAGAGCAACCAAACGAAAAAACTCCACCATTGATAACAAGCGTTAAAACGTATACAAAAAAAAAAAAAGGCAGCAGAACCCTAGGACAAATGGTAAAAGCAAAGCTATACAGACAAAATCACACACAGGAGCATACACATACATACTCACAAAAAGAGAAAAAGGGGAAAAAAAGTATATCATTGCTCTCAAAGTCCATCGCTTTAATTTTGGGATGATTTGTTGTCTATTCAGGTATTCCACAGATGCAGGGTACATCAAGTTGATTGTGGAGATTAAATCCGCTGCTCCTGAGGCTGCTGGGAGAAATTTCCCTTTCTCTTGTTTGTTTGCACAGCTCCTGGGGTTCAGCTTTGGATTTGTCCCTGCCTCTGCGTGTAGGTCGCCTGAAGGTGTCTGTTCCCACCGAGGCAGAATGGGGTTAAAGGAGCAGCAGATTCGGGGGCTCTGGCTCACCCAGACCCGGGGGAGGGAGGGGTACAGAATGCGGGGCGAGCCTGTGGCAGCAGAGGCCAGCATGACGTTGCACCAGCCTGATGCACGCCATGCGTTCTCCCGGGGAAGTTGTCCCTGGATCATGGGACCCTCACAGTGGCAGGCTGCACAGGCTTCCGGTGGGGGAGGTGTTGATAGTGACCTGTGCTTGCACACAGGCTTCTTGGTGGCTGCACCCGCAGCCTTAGCATCTCATGCCCGTCTCTGGGGTCCGTGCTGATAGCCGTGGCTCGCGCCCGTCTCTGGAGCTCGTTTAGGCTGCACTCTGAATCCCCTCTCCTCACACACCCCTAAACAATGGTCTCTTGCCTCTTAGGCACTTCCAGACTTTTTCCCGGACTCCCTCCCGGCTAGCTGTGGTGCACTAGCCCCGTTCAGGCTGTTCACGCAGCCAACCCCAGTCCTCTCCCTAGGATCCGACCTCCGAAACCTGAGCCTCAGCTCCCAGCCCCCGCCCGCCCCCGTGGGTGAGCAGACAAGCCTCTCGGGCTGGTGAGTGCTGGTCTGCACCGATCCTCTGTGCGGGAATCTCTCCGCTTTGCCCTCCGCACCCTTGTTGCTGCGCTCTCCTCCGCTGCTCCGAAGCTTCCCCCTTCCGCCACCCGCGGTCTCCGCCCGCGAAGGGCCCTCATAGTGTGTGGAAACCTTTCCTCCTTCACAGCTCCCTCCCACTTGTGCAGATCCCGTCCCTATTCTTTTGTCTCTGTTTTTTCTTTTTTCTTTTGCCCTACCCAGGTATGTGGGGAGTTTCTTGCCTTTTGGGAGGTCTGAGGTCTTCTGCCAGCGTTCAGTAGGTGTTCTGTAGGGGTTGTTCCACATGTAGATGTATTTTTGATGTATTTGTGGGGTGGAAGTTGATCTCCACATCTTGCTCTTCTGTTATCTTGAAGTTCTCCCCCTAAAAATGTTAGCAAATTTTAATAGAAAATATCTTCATCACCTATCTTGCATAAAGTATGATAAATAGGTTCCTTTTTTATTTTTACAATTTAAGGGGATTTCATTTTTTTCAAGTCCATTATAAAACACACTGAAACATTTGCCTAACCGTGTAGACTGGCTCAAGGCAGTCCGTGCTCTAAAACTAATTGTTGAATAACTTTTCAAATATAAGGAGAGGAATTCTTCAGGATTCTCATCAAGATGAATCACCTTTTACTTATTTCTCCCTTGGGTTTCATCATATATAGGACTTAATGCAGATCTGGGACATACTCAACTAGAATAATGAAAGATATTTCACAAAGGAATAAAGGTGAAATAATATTCAGAAATCTGTAATAGAACATTAAAAAAGTAAGATTTTTATTGTGGAAAATATTAGCACCACCACCACCCCCCCAGCATTTGTTGAGTGTATAGATGTTTCTTGATTTTTTTCTGGACAATCTCAGACCTTCAAATAGTGGACATAAAATATACAGCAGTTCCTTAAAAGTTTTTAAGGTAGGAATATTCATAAATCAGATTTGGATATGAATTTTATATTCACTAGTTTACTTGCTAACTTTAAAATGATTATATTTATTTTTCTAGTAATTAAATTTGTCCTTGTTCCTTTATCTTAAAAGAGATCATGAATCTTCAGTTGTAATATAGGCTCAGGTTGTCCCAGGTGGAAGTTAAGGAGTTCATTATTCTTATCTCTGTCAATTTCCTAACTTACAAATGAGCTGAAGCAATTAATTCTTGCAAGTCTCCTGTATTAATTATAGTGTAGGCAGGTTTCCGTGTGGCTTTGTAATTCTTTTTGTCACATTTTCTCTCTGTTTACTATCTCAGCTTGATACTTGTTGACATGCTGATTCATGTTTTAGTGTACTAGAAGGGTTTTATTCATCTGGAGGAATGAGTATAAAGAGGTCACACCTTATCATCACACTGGCATTTCTAGTGTGTGTCGAGCATGTATCTCCTTTTAATTTAATTTCTGAAAAATGTACAGGGATTTCTGCAGCTAAGCTGTACAAATCGATAAAATTTGTAATCAAGGCTGTCTAATCTCTAAACCTGATACAAAACTTCACAACTATTGATTACATGTGAAGGATCTCTAGCTGTTAATCATGCATAAAAGCATAGAATAAATGGTGGCTTCAGAAAAGGAAATGGACAAATAATCATCACCCCTGCAGTCCTTATCTGTCTTTCTGTTCCCCTGAAGCAAGCATGTTACCAGACTTTCACTTTATTAAATCAAATGATGTATTAAAGTGTGTCAATAACCATTATCACTTTCAAAATTTGTATTACTCTAGCTTTTTTCTATTATAATTTAGACATTTTCTCGTCTTTCTTCAGAAAAATGATCCAAAGCAAATTAGTTTATTTTGTAAGTTTCCGGAAGGAATGAAAGAAGGATCTAAGTCGGTGTATTAAAATCATAATCTTTGTTGGGAGTGAAATGAGCCATACATACTTGGAATATCATTATAATGTAATTGTTGTAGTTTATTTTGGGCGGTCTTGGGGGGACTTCATGGCATAAGATAGCCTCACTTAAAATGGGCCCTCCTAACCTCTCATTTACTAATATACTTTATAATAATTTCCGAGTTTGAATTGACTGGCTTGACTCATTCAAGGACAGATGTAGGATGTTTACAAAGGAGATACGTAGTTGAGGAAAACATGTACTATTTCTGCATCTAAATATTATTAGAGGGATTTGGATAAAAATATATATGTAAATGTATTTTTCTGTTAGACCTATCCACTCAAAAGTAAAGAAATTTAGATTATATTGCTGATTCACTTTATATATACCTGTAAACTTATATTGATATAAAAATTAAAATATTTTAATAAATGTTGTATTGCAGCGATGGATTAGGGTGCTAGAAAATCACTCTAAATTATTATAGCTTAGAATAAAGTATTGACATGTCTTATACCTCATAGAATTATTAGTCCAATATTTAATATATTAGTATCTTTGGGAGCATAGTGAAGAAATGAACCTGCCCTCAAAGAGCATACAGGAAATAAAGACAAAAATATATTCATTTAAAGTAGTTTTTTAAATCTTATATCATACCGCCACAATATTTGGCACATGCCAGGCCCTTAATAAATGTTTACTTTAATACAAAAAGAATACTGGGCTTCCCTGGTGGCGCAGTGGTTGAGAGTCCGCCTGCCGATGCAGGGGACACGGGTTCGTGCCCCAGTCCGGGAGGATCCCACATGCTGCGGAGCAGCTGGGCCCGTGAGCCATGGCCGCTGAGCCTGCGCGTCCGGAGCCTGTGCTCCGCAACGGGAGAGGTCACAACAGTGAGAGGCCCGTGTACTGCAAAAAAAAAAAAAAAAAAAAAAAAAGAATACTAAATAAGCATGTAGTGGCTCAGCACAACTCATTATTAGAGAAATAAAATTTGTAAAGTACTGTTCTATGGAGGGATCACTGACATAATCTTCACAAAAATATTGAGGTAATTTACCAAGTGAAGAGATTAGGGATAGGGATTATATCAAAATGCTGAACAATTACTAACCACAAAATCTCATCAGTGGCAGAAAGCCTCTGATGATCTTGTCTGGCTCACAGATCTGCTGGTGGACTGGCAATTGGCTGGTCTAGATGACCTTTGCTGGCACGACGAGGTGACTAACTCAGCTCTGTTCCACATGCATTTCTTAGTCCAGAAGTGATGGTGGAGGTGTAAGAGCAAGAGGAGCTCACAGGAGTCTTTGAGATACAGGCTGAAAACGAGCACACCGCCACTTTTGCTTCATTCTGTTGACCAAAGCAAGTCATGAGGCAAGCCCCAAATCAAAAGATGGGGAAATAAACCCCACTTCTTTGGTGTGAAGGGTTGTAAAATCACATGGCCAACAGTGTGGATGCAAAGAGAGGTGAAGAATTGGAGCCATCACAGAACTGAGTTCTTAAGTTCTATTTTCATTAGCTCTTGAACATAAAACATATTAAAATTAGTTGCTTTATTGTTCAGAAAATTAAGTTTCCAAGCATATACTATGGGCCAACCACTTTGCTTAGCATACAAAATATTTACCTCATTTTTTAGTACAACCTAAGAAGTGTGTCATTTATCTTCCTTTTAGGGGTGGAGAAGGCATTGAAAATTCCCTCTAGAGTTTTGTCATTGCTGTATACAGCTCCTCTCCATTCATCTTATTTTATACACTGTATATGATGAAGTAGTTTTTTCCATATTACTTTTTTAGGGTAATATACAACTCACTGTACATTTTGTATGTGATTAATGCTGTTGCTAAACATTTTTATGAAAAATAAAGTTTGTTTTTACACTAGGGGTAGATTATTCTCTTCTTCTTTTCCTTCAATAAATTTTTAAAATGCCTTTTCTCGGGCTTCCCTGGTGGCACAGTGGTAGAGAGTCCGCCTGCCGATGCAGGGGACATGGGTTCATGCCCCTGTCCAGGAAGATCCCACATGCCGTGGAGCGGCTGGGCCCGTGAGCCATGGCCACTGAGCCTGCGCGTCCGGAGCCTGTGCTCCGCAACGGGAGAGGCCACAACAGTGAGAGGCCCATGTACCGCAAGAAAAAAGAAAAAAAGAAAAAAAAAATTCTTCTCTTTCTATTTTATGTTTTATCCAAGTATAGGTGGTTAGCTATACAAAATGTTTTATTTTTTGTATTGTTTAAAGTATAACATATAAGCAGAATATGCAGTATGAGAGATGAATTGAAGTGGATTGATTGACTGTAATTACATGGTTCTTCCAACACAGTCTGATATTATTAGATAAAAATTTAAGTGAAAAACATTAAAGAACCCCCAAATTTTCAACTCCCCATGTTTTGAGAATTAGGTTTAATAAGACATTCAGTAGGATTTATCTATTGGAAAAATAGTTATTTTTGTCTTTTTTTTCCCACGTCATTTTGGTAGTAAGTTCTTTTGAAAATCAAACAGTTTCCTTAGCATTATTATAGAGAGTATGCAAATGTTATTAGAATTATCTGATGTACTTCAGTCAGACTCTTGAGAGCAGTGAAGATGACATATTTTGGTTTAATTTGATGATGTACTTAGTATTGTTCTGATGGTCCTGGGTAAATATTTCTGTGACTCTGCAGGAGAGCTGAGTGAGCCATGCACCCCCTGTCATTCTATATCCCCTGAGGGCAAACATGTCATTTCAACAACACAGCCAGAAAGCCAAAAGAGCTGACAGTTGGTTTGTGGTTATTCCTGGACCTGAGGCTCCCTCATATTACAGTGCTAATCAAGTCATCTCACCAACTTATCATTAACTCAATTTGACCCGTGGGAGCAGAGATGAAATCTTTTTGGCAAGACTAATGATGCTCTAAGACTAAAAAGATGTGCAGTGTAAAACCTTGATTATCCTCAGTCATTACCATGAGGAAAATAAAAGTACAAAGCATCAGTAGAGAAAAGTAAAGACAATATCTTCCAAAGCACTTCAGTTTTTTCCTCCCCCAAGGTATGCCAATGTCTTCTTCCTTTTTTTTTTTTTTAGAAAAAAAATTCAACTTTGTTCAGAAATTTCATCTCAATTATTTCTTATTTTACACCAACAATATTTTATCTAACAGTCAGGAAGTTCACTTTCCTTGTGTTTGTTTTGATAAATGGAATGGAAATTGTGCTTTGCAGTCAGCTTCTAAGATTTCTGATGAAAAGGCAGCCAGGAGCAAGAAGCTCCCTGTCATGCTTCAGTGTTCTTAGTTTGTGACATCTTTGACAACATCTTCCTTTTCTTCTTGGCATGAGCTTTGGGACATCTTCTATTTCTCTCTGACTGACAGCTGGATAATAAGTTTTATCATTAAAAACTGATTCTAGGGAAATGTGATCCCTGCCCTCGATTCTCCTGTAGCTGCTAAAGCTTTTGTTTTCACTACTCTTTCAGAGTAACCAGAGATTATCACTAGAGAAGGACCTGGATATTGACCTGTCATGTCATGTGTTGTTTAACAAATACCCAAAATTGAATTTCCTTTTATCTGTTATCTAGAACCACTTATTAAATCATCTTGCTGTTGAGAGGTGACTCAAAGTCAACAGGTCCTTTCTACTCATGTTGCCTTAATTTTTCTTAATCTTCAGAGAATTCTTAAGTAGTTCTTCATTTTATCCTATCAAGTTGTGTTAAATATTTGACACAAAAACTATTACAAGGATAAATCCCATGCTTGATCTGTTTAGAATTTAAGTAAGGACAGTGATATGTTATTTCTTTATTTATCTGCTAATTGTATATTACTGGTCATAGATTTGATATATAACTTTTCTGCTATCTCTTTTTATTTCTTCTTGATTTCATGTGGCTTTTCTCACTGTAACAACTAGGAAATAGGTGAATGATAAAAGGAAAAATGGAATGGGAAAAGTTAGTAAACCTGGCTGATCAACTTTTGGCAGGAAAATAAAGAAAGCCATTGTCTCCTGAAGTCACACTCGTTCTTGGCCCCTTATTCTTCCCTAACACATTGCAATCTTTGGATTTTTCCACTTCCAGTGTCTGCACACTTGACAAAACCTCCAAAGTAATTTTTCTAAAGTAGTTAATTAATTGTGTTAATTTCCTACTCAGTTACTTTCCATTGGCTCTTAGATCAAGTTACCTCTTATCATGACATCCAAAGTTTTTCCCATCTTTTCCCAACCAATTTTTCCTATATAACCTCCTATTAGATAACTTGTACAGCAACCAAATGGGATTACATATTTTTTCCAATTGTGTTTGTATTTATTCATCTTGTTTCCTCTGCATTTTTATTATTTATCCAAACTATGTCTATAGATCTTCTTGCCTTACCCGTTGAGACCAAATGCAAATATCTCTTCCATTTGACAGGTGGAAGTCGTTTCTCTCTCTTGAATTCCTATAGTATTTTATTCCATTCATATACCATTTATATCATACTGCTTTAATTTTTTTTCTTAGTTTATCATCTTTACTAAATAAATGTTAAGCTCCTTGAGGTCTATTATTGTTTTATTCACTTTAGAATCCTCCACAGTGTCTGGTATCATACACTTCATATAATAGGCAATCTATTTTTGTTTCACAATAGATGGATTACTTGTTCAAAATATTTTAATATGATCCTTTGCTGCATGAAGGTCACTCCTTTGCTATATTTATTCCCAAGTTTCTGCCAGAATTTTACCCCACAACTTTTTCCAATTCCTTGTTTCTCTCTCAAATTTCCTTTTACTAGAAAAGCAAAATGAGAAAGAAGGAAAGAGAACTGTTTTATAAACACATGTATGGAATACCTAACAAAAATTTGAAAATGGAAAATTAAAAATTGGGAACAAGAAAGAACACTTAGTAAATTTCAAACCACTTGACACGTAGTGCATTGATGAATGTGATCCCCATTGTTTTATCATCATTGTGGTGACCTATGTTGTTATAAATACTGTGACGTCTCTATGTGCCATTCACCACACTAGGTCTTTTCTTTAAATTATTTAATCCTTAAAACAGCACTTATGCCCAGCTTTATATAACATAGTGAGTCCTGAGCAATATCCTTCTACTTCCGTTTATTCTACAAAAGTTAATTATTCCAATTTTAAAAGTTTAAATTTTTACTTATGCATTCATATCTCAGAAATACAACACAATTATTGGTGAGGCACAAGACTAATGGATCAGGGTGAGGAATTTAGGTAATTTTCTTGTCTAATTCTCTGATAGAATTTTCTGTGAATGGATTTCATAGTAGTAGAACAGTCTCAAGTCCCTGCTGTTTATATCCTGATTTTAAAAAATCTATGTATACGTGGTTGTCAGCCCACGTCAGCGCTAAGAGACTTCAGAGGTGTTGCATAGCAGAGTGCCTATTGTATGTGTGTATGTCTCTGTATGTGCTTATATATGTATATGTGAATATATACATAGATATACGTGCATGAATACATATATGTGATTATAGCATATATGTAAATACAGCTGAGAATATCCAACCTCAATAAAAACTGGAAAAAAATAAAGCACGTGTCAACTAAATAAGTGTAATTAGACAGTGACTTCCTCTGAATTACTGCAGATGCCTTATAGCTCAAAATAATTGAATTTTGACTTTAGATGTGTTTCTGCATACGTGTGTGTGTGTGTTTACTTTGTTGTATGTTGGTTTCTGAATATTGCCCTAGATGGCAGCAAGATTATATTTTAAGCACTATTTTAGTAATAACAATTCATTTTGCAGCATTTCTTCAAGGCATTGTGAAAAATATAGATTTTAAATACCATATTGACCTCGTAGAAATATTCTTTGCCTATTAAAAAGCTATTTCTTTTCACAAATCTTTGGTTTTTTACCAGTTAATAAAGTGTTGGCAACTGATATTATGATTGTGGTTTATGCACATATGTATAGAATTTCTAAAGCTACCTTTTCCAGATTTTAAATTAGAGTTTTAAAATCTAATTTATATTAGTGTCAAAGTTAGCAGCATTTAAATACACCGAAACAGAATTCTCACTCAAAGTGAACTCTATGTATTTTTTTACATACTACCAATACATAATAAATATATTTTTGTCAACTCTTAAAAATGAATAATTGAGGATGTAGAGCTATTGTGTCTTTCACAGTGTCTGGGTATGGTTTTATTTTACTTTTTTTTTTTAAATTTCAAATACGAGAATAAAAAGAGTGGGGGTAGTGAGTTGCTTCTGCTTTTGACAGCGAGTCCCTCAGTATGCACACATTTACATCTCTTCTGGCTTTTCCAAGCCTAGAGAAACACCAAGTTCCTCCAAACTTTGACTTGCTCTAGGGCTATTCAGAATGTCAAGCAGTTCTAATAGGCAGTCAGCTAGCTGCAGCAGCTGAGGAGAAATTGAATAGCACATATATTCCCTATTTTCAGTGCTCCATAAAAGGGTTGAATAAAGGAAGCTGAAAGGCAAAAGAAATTGGATATAATGAGATTAGTTAGGAGAAGAAAATTTCTATTTATTTTTATAATTATTTAACTTTATAAATAGAGAAATTAATTTTTTTAATTATTTTATTATTAGTTTGGGAGAAAATGTAAATATGTAGTCAGTAATTTGACAGGCAAATGGTAGAGGCTTTTAGTACATGAAGTGTTAAGTAGGTTTTTTTTCTTTACCATTTTGCATCTCCACTTTTTTTCACGTTCATGTGTACACTTTTATTTATTCCTTTTTTTTAAAAGAGGCCTCTAAATTTGCTGTTCAGAAATATAGTCCCTCTGTGATGACTAAAGTCATGTGTAAACTTTAAACCATTCCTATGAATATCCACTTTTTTTGTTGTTTTTTGTTCTGTTTTTTTGAGTTTTATTGGTCTTGTAGTTTCTACTCATTGCCAAAGTTACTAAGGTAAAATTTTCCTCCACTACTACCAATGAAGTTGTGTCATACATCTGTAAAACAGATTCTTTTAAAATTTTTATTTCATTTTATTTTTTAATACATTATACCCCGTTTACTTATTTCTCTGACCCCTCATCCCCTGCTTCTGGCAACTGCCAATCTGTTCTCTCTAACTGATCTATGATCTTGTTATTTTGGTTATTTTTTGTTTTTGTTTTTAAGACCCCACACATAAGAGAGATTATATGGTATTGTCTTTCTCTGTCTGATATATTTCATTTAGCATAATACCCTGGAAGTCTATCCATGTTGCTGCAAATGTCAAAATTTTGCTCTTTCTCATGGCTTAATAATATTCCATGGTATATATATAGATATGCATAGATATGTATATGTAAACACATTTTCTTTACTCATTCATCCCTTGATGGACACTTGTGTTGTTTCCTTGTAAATAGTGCTGCAGTGAACATAGGGGTGCATATATCTTTTCAGTTAGTGTTTTTATTTTCTGCAGATAAATACCCCGAAGTGGAATTGCTGAATCATATGGTAGTTCTGTTTTTAATTGAGGAACCTTAATACTGTTTTCCATAGTGGCTGCACCAATTTATATTCCCAACGGTGCACAAGGGATCCCTTTTCTCCACATCCTCACCAACACTTGTTATTTCTTATCTTTTTGATGACAGCCATTTTGAGAGGTGTGAGGCAATATCTTGTACTTTTGGTTTGCATTTCCCTGATGATTACTGACGTTGAACATCTTTTCATGTACCTGTTGACCATCTGTATGTCTTATTTGGGAAAATGTCTCTTTGGATCTTGTGCCCATTTTTTAATCAGTTTGTTTGGGGTTTTTTTGCTATTGAGTTGTAGGAGTTCTTTATATATTTTGGATATTAACTGCTTATCAGATATATGATTTGCAAATATTTTCTTCCATTCAGTAGGTTACCTTTGCATTTTGTTGATGGTTTCCTTTGCTGTGCAGAAGCTTTTTAGTATGATATAGTCCCACTTATTTATTTTTGCTTTTGGTGTCAGATTAAAAAAAGTCATGGCCTAGACCTGTGTCAAGGAGCTTACCATCTTTTTGTTTGTTTGTTTTTAGGAGTTTTATGATTTCAGGTCTTAACTTTCAGGTCTTTAATCCATTTTGAGTTAATTTTTGTATATGGTGTAAGACAGTGGTTGTGTTTCACTCTTTTGCATATGACTGTCCAGTTTTCCCAATACCATTTAATGAAGAGATAGTTCTTTCCCCATTGTATATTCTTGACTCCTTTTTCATAAGTTAATTGACCAGATATGTTTGCATTTATTTCTGGGCTCTCTATTCTGTTCCATTCATCTATGTGTCTGTTTTAGTACAAATATCATATCGTTTTAATTATTTTAACTTTGTAATATAGTTTGAAATCAGAGAGCATGATGCCTCCAGCTTTGTTCTTTTTTCTCAAGATTACTTTGGCCAGTTGGGGTTTTTCTGTGGTTTCATACAAATTTTAAGATTATTTGTTTTATTTCTTCAAAAAAAATGCCACTGGAATTTTGATAGGGATTGCATTGAATCTGTAGATTGCTTTCAGTAGTATGGCCATTTTAACAATATTGATTTTTCCAATCCATGAGCACTGAGTATCTTTCATTTGTGTCTTCTTCAATTTCTTTATGCTTTTCTTAGTCTTTTAAAGTTGTATTAGAATGAAGGGTAAGTGCAAATTGAATAGTGGCATAAAATGAAAAGATGTATGAAAGAGAATGATCACTTGGAAAAAGAGAAGTTTATAAAGGAATAAGATGTCAGGTTCAAAATGAAGGGTGTATGAAAACAGGTATATGACTACTAGACCTAAAAAAATTAAAGCAGAGGAATAAATATTTATTGGTGTTTTCTCTTATTGCTATATGGGATACTTGCATTCATATGCATCAGGTATTTTCTGGAGAAATTTCTCAATCTAGACACTTTTAGAACAACGTATGGACTAACTGCAATGTGGCCACTCAGTTGTATCTGATTGCTACCTAACAGGCAGCAAAGTCACAATTTATCTGGGAAGTTTTTGGATGATCCTACCTATAAGTGCCTGGCCAGTTTGTGGGCAGTGATGCCAAAGACTGTGTTTTTAGTCTAACTAGACGGAAAGGAAAATATCATCTCACTCTTGTGCCTGGTGGGGAAAATGATAACATAGAGCTAGACATATAAAGATATTTTTTTTAATGATTAAAAAAACACATCTTTCTTCCAGCCTACTTAACACTGAAACAAAAGTGGTAAAATAGGGCGACTGGATATTGTAAACAATCAGAAGATCAGACAGAATTTAAAACCTAAACTTTGGATTCTACCAAAGATTAATTTGCATGTATATATATGTATTTTTATAGTTTTGAGGTTTTAAATTAAATGGCCACCAGAGAGTATTTCACATTGCACATTAAATATATTGAACTGGAATCCCAATTTGGGTTTGCCATCTGTGTGCCATGATGATTATTTTCACACAACTAAGATTTTAATCTCAAAAATGAAAATTTATAAAAACACCCATATTGGGCTTTTTGTATTACTTATTTTTCTTCACTTTTTCCCTACTGATTTATATTTTTCATGAGAACTAACAATCCCTTGTGAGCTAATGGAGGCACCAACAAGGCCTCAACCTTGACCTTTACTTTAATCTCTTTGTCAAATCAATGTATTAAAGTTTTGCTGTGTATTGGTTTGTTTACTGTGTAGACTTTGCCATGGCCATGACTTTCATAGGGTAATTATTTTGATTAAGTTAGATGATTAAAGTTAGTCTTGCATGAGAAAAGTATACACTTGGGAAGCAGTGATGGATGGATTCCAGTCTTCAGAGTGTTTAGTTCTGCCAGCATTTTCCAGTTGAATGGAAATTTACTTCCCAGTTTGGTTTCAGTGACACTGAATGGATTATCAAACCTGAGCATTTCCTAGAGAAAGACAAAAAGAGATCAAGAAGGATAGATGACAATGTGAATATCCACATGTGTTCTTGCAATTTTTCTCAGATATTTTTCTGCTTTGATGAACAACATCATTACTGAAATAATAAATGTTAATTAATATCTGCATCATTTTTGTAAATGGTAGTTTAGTATTACAACTAGACTAATTAGTATACAGCATAGCTTGGTGACATGACAAATCAGAGAGCATAACATGTTGACTCTCATCCATTATGATGTATTAGCTAATTCACTTGCTCAATAATGACCAAAGAAAGATGGGGAATAGGGCAGTAACAACAGAAACAACTATAAAAGCATTGTGGCCACATTTTCAGGTTTTTATTTTTCTGCCATGTTCCTGAGTACTATGGATTGTGGACATTTTACTTCCCATTTCTCTTCCCATTGGTAAATCATAGCCCTAACAGAAACCTTTAAGAATAAGATCATGAGTAATAAAGAAAATGAGAATAAACGATGACTTCCAGATTTTCCTAGGTTTACACATGCTATGTCATGCTCAGTGTTAAATTTTTTCAAGATTATTCATGGTAAAGTTGACAGCTATCTGTGTCTTTGATTTATTTTTCAGAACCTATGCGAACCCCAAAGACTTTAAAGATTGCTGAGATACAGGCAAGACGCATTGCTGTGGACTGGGAATCCCTGGGTTACAACATCACTCGTTGCCACACTTTTAATGTCACTATCTGCTACCATTACTTCCGTGGTCACAATGAGAGCAAGGCAGACTGTTTGGACATGGACCCCAAAGCCCCTCAGCATGTTGTGAACCATCTGCCACCTTATACAAACGTCAGCCTCAAGATGATCCTAACCAATCCAGAAGGCAGGAAGGAGAGTGAAGAGACGATTATTCAAACTGATGAAGATGGTATGCTCATACTTCCTTATTTTTAAAGGGGGGAATTATATGACAAGAATTATGTACTTGCTTACAGTTTTGCCTAGAGTCCCCAAAATTGAATTGGATTCCGAAATCTGCTAAATACTTTTAACAGGGTTAACTTTGGAAAGGGTTTGCCTTTAACAAAAAACTTAATATTCTTCAGGGTAGCATCAAATACTAAATGAACTATTCCTTTATTGTTTTCCATTTTTATACAATATTAGAAAAGTAGCAACTACACTAAAAGTCTAAATAAAGTTTTTATCAAATGTTCAAAAATAATTTTCACCATTTGTGGCACTACATCGATTACCTATTGGTGAAATGCATTTAGTTAAAAATATAGTTTTTTGCATTTTACAGATCAATAGTAATAGCTTTCTTTCCTTTAGATTTGAAAGCAGCATTGTTTACCCATTCTATTTATTTTTAGATAGTTTTATGTAATTATAAATATAAAAGAAGGTCAAAGTTTATATGTTTAAGTCTAAATAAAGGTCCTTATCAGATATTGGCAAGCTATCATCTTTTATCTATCTTTTTACCACCCAAGTAATTGAATTATAACTTGCCCAATTTCTATGTGTATTACTTCTAAATTATTGAATAATAGGAAGAAACATTTATATTAATATTATAAGTTACACACACATAATATAGTATGTCATTAATGTGAATTTGAATACATATTCTGATTTAAAAAAATAGTATCCTAGACAAAAATGTATAAAAATGATAATCTAATAATAACACTGTATTCTTCCAATGTAAGACATTTCATTTGCAATATTTCCTTTTATGAATGAAAGCGTGCAGGGGGAAAAAGTGTGCTATATAGTGAATTGAGGCAAAACCGAACTGGAGTCAGGAATCATGAGTTTTCAGTCCTGGCTCTAATAACTCTGTAACCTTAGCAAATCCTTTCACCCCTCTAGTTCTCTAGTTCTCAACTCTATTATGAAAAGGTTAAATTAGATGATCTCTAAGGTTCCATCTACATTTTTGTTTGGGTTTCAGAAAACAGGATGTATTTGATACCTGAGTGTTCCCAATTTCCCTCGAGTTCTAAACTTTAGGCTCAGATGTATATTTTGACGCCTACCAAGTATGAGATTGCCATAAAATGGGTCAATATTCCATAGTTTCTAGAAATTCTCCTTATTACTTCAAGCTTTCTCACTCTGAAAAATGGAAATGATCTTGGATTGTTCTGTTGTTTTTGTCATAATAAAGGGAAGTGAAAGCTTTTAACCTCATTTAGCTCAGACTTTCAAGGAAACAATATTGTCCTAAAATTATGCATATTCATAAAATTTCAAAGAATAAGCCTAAGACTTATTCATGATAAATGTATTTTTGTCATCTTTGAGACAATAAAACAGTCACCTCAGCTATCATGTTTGAACTTGCACTTAATCAAAACATTAACAACATTTTAAAGAACAAACCCTGCTTTTATACATAAACACACAAACACTCGTATTACCCCCCTGCCCCCCACACACACACAACACACATACAACACATGCTTATGAAAGAAACAGTGGTTGAGTGTAGTTGTTTCATAGGTAGAGTATCAAAATGGGAAGTCTAAGCATGGATTCAAAAGCTCTGAAAAATCTCTATCTCATTTTATAAAGTGGGATAAATATTATGTCTATATTATACTAAACATTTTTAAGTATAGTTGATTTATAAATTGTGTTAGTTTCAGTTGCACAGCAAAGTGATTCAGTTATTTTTTTTCAGATTATATTCCATTATAGTTTATTTCAAGATCTTGAATTTAATTCCCTGTGCTATACAGTAAATACTTGTTGCTTATCTATTTTATGTATAGTACTTCATATCCATTAATCCCATACTCCTACTTTATGCCTCCCTCCCTCCATCTCCCCTTTGGTAACCATGAGTTTGTTTTCTGTGTCTGTAAGTCTGTTTCTGTTTTGTATATAGATTCATTTGCATTGTTTTTAGGTTCCACATGTAAGTGATACCATATAGTATGTGTCTGTCTGACTTACCTCACTAAGTGTAGGATTCTCTAGATCCATCCATGTTGCTGCAAATGGCAACATTTCATTCTTTTTTATGACTGAGTAATATTTCATTGTGTATATATATACCACATCTTCTTAAGCCAATTGTCTGTTTATGGGTACTTGGGTTGTTTCCATGTCTTGACTACTGTAAATAGTGCTGCTATGAACATCGGAGTGCATGTATTGTTTTGAATTATTAGAGTTTTTGTCTTTTCTGGATATATACCCAGAAGTGGGATTGCTGGATCATATGGTAGCTCTATTTTTAGTTTTTTAAGGAACCTCTATACTGTTCTCCATAGTGGCTGCACCAGTTTACATTCCAGCCAATGGTGTGCAGATATTCCCTTTTCTCCACACCCTCTCCAGCATTTATTATTTGCAGACTTTTTGATGATGGCCATTCTGACCAGTGTGAGGTGATACGTCATTGTGGGTTTGATTTGCATTTCTCTAAGGATAAGGTTATTGACCATCTTTTCCTGTGCCTGTTGCCCATATGTATGTCTTCTTTGGAAAAATATCTATTTAGGTTGTCTGCCCATTTTTTGATTGGGTTGAATGGGTTTTTTTGACATTCAGTTGTACAAGCAGTTTGTATATTTGGGTATTAACCTCTTGTCAGTCGCATTGTTTGCATATATTTTCTCCCATTCTGCAGGTTGTCTTTTAGTTTTATTGACGGTTTCCTTTGCTGTACAAAAGCTTTTAGGTTTGATTAGGTCCCATTTGTTCATTGTACACTATACATTTTATAATCCGTGATTTTTGTAATAAGAATGTACTCATGTTTTATTGCCTGCACTTAAAATTGAAAAAAAAAGATTTTTTTTATCTGTATTGGAGTATAATTGCTTTACAATGGTGTGTTAGTTTCTGCTTTATAACAAAGTGAATCAGCTATACATATATATATATATCCCCATATCCCCTCCCTCTTGCGTCTCCCTCCCACCCTCCCTATCCCACCCCTCTAGGTGGTCACAAAGCACCGAGCTGATCTCCCTGTGCTATGCGGCTGCTTCCCACTAGCTATCTGTTTTACATTTGGTAGTGTATATATGTCCATGCCACTCTCTCACTTCATCCCAGCTTACCCTTCCCCCTCCCCGTGTCCTCAAGTCCATTCTCTACATCTGCGTCTTTATTCCTGTCCTGCCCCTAGGTTCTTCAGAACCTTTTTTTTTTTTTAGATTCCATATATATGAAAAAACATGATTTCTTAATTGGTAATATTAGTCTCAGTTATGTGAGTTTTGTGGTTCTTCAGTCAGTCATTCTCTAACAATATAATTCATTTTGATGGTATTCTTTGGTATGAGTTTTTAGTCTGCTTTTCTTTCCACAAACCAAAGAATGCAGTCAGGCTTATATAATCTTTTTTCACATTGCATTAAATTTTTAAATGTATTTTTGGGTACACATATGACTAGATTACTAATCAGGAAGTGAATTGCTATGGAAATTTAAATTATGTCTTAAAATTGATCAAACTCATGACTGTGTTATTTATTTCATCTAGAAATAGTTTTGTAAAAGTAAAATGGCATTAACTATTCGGTCTAATTTCAATAATATTTCCTACTTTTGTTTTATTTTAACCTCTGTTTTGAAGAATTTTTTTATTGTTTGTAATGTATTGAGGTGTATGTTATTATTTCATGGTAGTATAGTCACAAAGTAATTCCTTCTACTGTAAGGGTTTTTTTAATTTTTTGCTTTTTATATAAAACTAAATGATTGAAGTACAAGCTTTCTATGAAGTATTTGCAAATAATTCAGGCTCCAAATCTGCTCATTATAAACTCCAGTTTCTACATAGAGTACTTGATGTGTCTCAATGTTCCTGAATTGGGGGGGGGGGGGGGGTGACAGAATATCTAAATCATAATCTATTGTTGGAAGATCAATGGATTATGGTGATCTAATTAAGTCAGTCTTGCTAAGTTATTGCTGCCCTGTATACATAGAAAAATAATAAATTATCAGCCATCTAATAAAAGAATATAATTTCATGAAAAGAATTCTGGGTACATTCATAAACCATGAGAGCAAAGCTAGAATGATATCCCACCAGAACCCTAAGGTAGAATTTATATTTAATTTATTGTATGCATTTTTTAATGCACGGGTAGACTTTTGTGTAAGAGACTTTTTTTTCACTTTTTATTCTAGCATTCATAAAAATCAATATTGTGAAGTTAGCTCAGCAGAAAAGCCTGGTTTGGGGACATTTTTTGACTAATACAAAGCTATTTTTAAATGTACATTTATTATATTTTAAAGGCTGTAAAGCTTATTTAATATAATCTTGCCCCACCCACATTTCATTTTCTTCTCTTCCACTTTGAGAGTTATATTTTAAGGGACTTTTTTATGTGCAAAAAAAAAAATTTAGCTGAAACAGCTCTCAAATAAATTATAAGCAGGGGAATAAAAGTCAGCATTCTGTCTCCATTAAAAGTTGTTGATGTGGAAATGTGAGAGGACATTTCCTGCACTATGAAGACTGCCATGATGATGATCTTAGTAACTTCATGTTGTATTTGCACAAATCATATGTACATATAGATGTCTGTATAAAGAATTGTCTTCCTTCAAACATAGAAAATTATTGAATACAGGTTGTCTGTAGAAAATTATTGAATATAGTTTGTCTGTGCCCTCACCCCTTTCCTCCATATGTTTTATGTGTGTGTTTTGTAGCTCATCTAAGTGTAATTCTTTCCCTCATTCACTATGCTGGTCTCAGTGCAAGATCAGTAGTGTGGAACTCTCTTGGCTATAATTTTCACACAAACTTTTCCATAAGTGTATGAAGTGAATCCTGTTGACAAAGTTGAACATGTATAAGAAGAGCAGAGAAATACACAAATTCCAGGAAGGCTACTTTCCATTTCTACCCTTCTCTCAATGTAGAATTTACAAACATTTAAAACTATCCTTGGGACTTCCCTGGAGGTCCAGTGGTTAAGACTCCACACTTCCAATGCCTAGGGCACAGGTTTGATCCCTGGTCAGGGAACTAAGATCCTGCATGCCATACAATGCAGCCAAAAAGTAAAATAAAATAGAATAAAATAATAGAATAAAGTAAAATACCATCTATAGCTTTCAAATAATAAAATTAAAAAAAATAAATTTAAAAAAACTATCCTTATTTGTGAAGAATTTGAAACATATCCATGCCATTTCATATTATTTTTTTGACCAAATCGTGTTTGGTGAATACAGGTAGTAATTATAATACCATCAAATAAACATTTACTCACTAGTTGGGGCTTTACTTCCTCCTCCCCCCAACAGCCACCCTCTATGAGAGGTGTGGAGAGGCAAATAAATACTTTCCCTTAACTACAGTTGTAAGCTTATGTCATTTGAGTGGAATGGAAACAACAGGTATTCTCTTAGGAAACAAACCAAGGCCCATGGTAGCCTCAGCAGATGTCACAGATTACACACAGGGGCCATCACGGTCCCTCAGCCTCGATAACTGCATAGCCTGTGCCAATACTGTGGACCTGGGGGTCGAGGGGAGTGGATGCCTTAGGTTAACTTTTCCCCAAGCCCTCAGCTGTTAGATGAATGAATATATCTTCTAGAGTTTAGTCCTGGCATCTTTTCTGTTTACTGTGGGTTTTTTCCTTTATGAATTCATTATTAATATGCCAAATTATATTGGCTCTCCCAGAGGTCATAACATCATTCATCATCTGCTTGTAGATTGAAATAAATCTTACTCTTTTGACATATCATTCAGAATTTCTTGATGCTGCTGGCCACATTGCAATGCATTTACTTTGATCCAGTGATTTTTAATTTATTTCAGTCCTCACAAAATTGCTGTGTACTCTGAAACTACATTTCTAGATAATGTCATGTGTAAAGTTCACTGAAACGTTAGATTAAGGAAAAATATTAATTAAAAAACACATTTGCCCAATATTGGGTTGATATTTTCAAGAGAAAGCATATTTTTAAGCAAAGTAGGATGGGTAGGATATATTTTTAAGCATTATGAGAACAAGAAACTGGATATTTATGTAAATAAATAGCAACCGAATATTTAAATAAAATATATAAAAGGAAAATACACAATAGCAAAAGTATCTCGTATCTTGTATTTTGTCTATAGAAGCTGCCACATCATTCATTGCTGCCACTGGGTTATATGACATTTGCAAATAAGGACTGGAATGGTTTCTCAAATCTTGTCATACCTGGGGACACTTCAAAACCAGTTATGTTGATAGTTGAGTTCTAAACAAGTCCAGCGTTATAAAATGGTTTGATTCTTAGCTTTGAAAAAGGGAATTTCATTCGAAAGACTGAAGCAATGACTTTAAAACCTATTCATCTTAAGGAGTTTTTTAAAAATTGTAATAATCAATGCTCTTTTTTTAAGTTATAGAAATGTAATAAATATAGCTATAAAAGTCAGATTGACTGTTAATGAACATTTCAATTCAGTACTATATAGTTTGGCTTTTGAGTCTAAGGAGTGTTAATTATTATTATAATTTATTATTGTATGAACACTGTTTATGGAGACACTTTAGGGGCTTATAATAATCTTCAAAAAATCTTTCAGGGAGATCTTTCAGGGAAAGCTCTGTTCTTGAAACGAATTACAAATGAGATCTTCATGTCATTAGAGGTATACAACAGAGAAAACTAGACTACACAATTTATTCAGCTCTCTAAGGTGATAGAATATTCTTCTGAATAAAAATAACTTTGCAGTTGTACATAATCTGCATTAGAAGCTTATAGATTGATTTACTTTGAATTCCCATGTATTCCCATTTATTAAAAACTTGCCATACAGCTTATTTTCTTTTTAAGAACACATTTGTATTTATTTTATTTACTTTTAACCTGTTTAGCTTATATGTTTACTTTTTCTGTTTCTGATATAAGAATCCTTATAACCAAAAATGTATTTATTTGTAGTGCCTGGCCCTGTACCAGTCAATTCTCTTCAAGGAACATCCTTTGAAAATAAGATCTTCTTGAACTGGAAAGAACCTTTGGATCCAAATGGAATCATCACTCAATATGAGGTACTGGGAGAATAAGGAAGTTTATTGAAACATGGATTGAAGGGGAGAGTAAAAGAAAATGTTAGAGAAAAATAATGGTAAAGAAGTAAGTGAGAATTGGGGATTAAAATCAATGTTAGTTCTTCTCTGTTTTAATTTATCAATTCCTTGATTCCAAAATTAAGCATCAAAACAAATATTGTATGGCACCTAGAGTTTTCAAATTCTTAAGTAAATGTTGTTGTTTCAGAGAAGTAGGATGGGCCTTGTCAAACAGACTTACTGGTGATTGTAAAGAATAAATTTTTATAAAATTAAGAAACTCATATTTCACACTATGATTTAGGAGAGACCATTCAATGTCAGTTGTTTCAGAGTAAGGGAGAAACACCTAAAAAGCAAAATATATCATAAACTTGACTATTACAGAGCTTCATCTCAACTTTGAATATAAATCATTATCTTATTTTTAAATATGAGGACCTGAAAAGAAGAAAAGAAAGCATCATTTTAATTGCACAAGTGTGTAGTTCTGTTCCTGTGTAATCAGTGTTGATTATAGCATAAAATACTTACTTTCTAGTGGCAACAGAGTACATCACAGGAATGGGGAGTTTTGTTTGCAGAGAGTTTATTACACTATTCTATTTCACTTCTAGTGATTGGTCTGTTCAAATTATCTTTTTCTTCTTGATGCAGTTTTGGTGGGACTTTCTGGGTTTCATATGCATTATATTATATATGTCCATAAGATTATATATAGATATATATTCATATTTAAGTATATTCATTTATCTTTTGATGGAAGAAAATAGATGTATATTGATCCAGTCAGATAACTCTAGGTTTATCTGTGGATGAATAGATAAATAGAGAAACAGCCAGACAGACAATAGATACAGAATGACAGTGAAATACCCATATCAAAAAGAGAAGGAGAAGAAGTGAAAAAAAATGTGATTCATTCCACACAGATGCCCTTGAACTCTATCTTACTCAAAGGGGGTTTATTTAGAATGTATTATGACTTACATTGGATATGTAATAGGAAATATATTTCTTAAAACAGGTCAGTTACAGCAGCATAAGATCATTTGATCCTGCAGTTCCAGTGGCTGGACCTCCCCAGACTGTATCAAATTTATGGAACAGTACACACCATGTCTTCATGCATCTCCATCCTGGAACCACCTACCAGTTTTTCATAAGAGCCAGTACAGTCAAAGGCTTTGGGCCAGCCACAGCCATCAATGTGACCACCAATATCTCAGGTATGCAAATGAATACAGGGCAAACAGAATTGGTTTGTAATAGCATGTCCTAGAGAATCACATATACACTGAGTGTAATTCACCTCATTTATTGAATCTTTAATATAAATAGTCATGATTAAAGGCACTTTAAAGAATTATCTGAATACAGATTATCATTTGTTATATGTCCAAACCCCCAAAATCTCAAAATCTCTGTCATTTTTTAATTGACAAAGGTCTTTTTAAAGACTATATTATATCTTAATTAGAAATTTTTAAAAGTTCATTATGAAAGTTCATATTAAAAACCTGTTATACGTTTGAGGAGTTGGTAATTATTATGGTATCTGATCTTTACTGTAAATGGATTTTATCAAAAGCATGGTAGAAGATCCTTGCAGTACTACATACTTTGTCTCTCTTCCATTTTTCCCTGACATTCTGATAATTTTATGACAAACAAATATGAACTTTTCTTTCTCTTAGAGATCTCACATAAATTCAACTAAATGTCAGAATGGTAATGTGCAGGAGAATTTTAGGTTGATTAACAAATACAATTAAATTTCAGATTATGTTATGTTCACAATTTCCCAGTTTGCTAGGAATTAGCTTTGCAATGTGCCCTATATCTACCCCAACATATGTGTATTAATATTTTATCTTATTTATTTAAGATTACTAAAATGGATATATGTTACTTATGTAACTGAAAAGTTAAATTTGAAAAATAAATGTTTTAAAGGGTCAACCACTTAATATATTAAAATACTAGTTTTGAATTTGTAAATTCTTTTTGTTCCTTCATGTTCATTTTTATTATAGTTCTACATAGCATATATTGGTGGTGTATCATAATACATCATTAAAAAATCCCTACCATTCTTCTGAAATTATATAATTTGAATCAGAAAGAAACCACATACTCTCTAACTTTTTTTAAGTCTAAAATTTTCTTTGGAAATTTCTAATATAATATAAAACTTTAAAAATTTATGTCATGGAAAAAATTATTCCAGTATGAGTTATGGTTCCTTTTGCATAGCATTTGATATATCTTAATAGTCTAATAAAAAAGAATTTTAAAATAGTATTCATTATGTTAGAAAACAGCAAGGTATTAAAATTGCCAATTCTTTTCTTGATGGAACAATTCTAAATCATCAATTTAAATATTTATTGAAATTATTTTACTAGAAAATATGACTTGGTGACACAATGATATAGTAAAACATATTTCCTACCCTTTAGAATTAGCAATAGTGCTATAAATAAGATCCTTCAACAGAGATATGTACAAAATTTACATAAACTTTATAAAACTGAGAACATTGAACAAATGAACATTATTGAGAGCCAAAATTTATTGTGGTTCAGACACAATTTTTTTTTGAGTAAAAAACTTATAAAGACCAGAACACCCACCTAGCATTTTCTTTGTTATTTAACTGCAGTTTCACTTGAAGCAACCTATGTACATGGATACTTGATTTGAACTTTAAAACTTGGTTGCAGTCACTGTATCTTGGGAACACATAGTAATCAAGACAAGGCTAATGAACTTTATGGTTAGTGTGGTTCTCAGACTCACTTGAACTTTTAAGGTAATTTATTGTTATTTATCCCTTGAGTCCAGTAATTCTATCTTTCAGCATTTTAAAAGCAACTTAAAGTGAAATCAAGTTATTGAAGGCATGATGCTTGGCAGTATTGTTTATATGTATGTGTGTGTGTGCGTGTATGTATAATACACATATGATATGTTATACACCCGCATAAAATAATACTCATATACATATTATGCCTATATAGTATCTGTTGATTCTACTTGTAAATAACTCTCAGATAATTTGTCTCTTTCTAAACTGTTTCTTTCTTTCCATCTGGATCATATTTTAAGCAGATCATTGACATATCTTTCGAAGCAGCATCCTTGCCTTTAGACTTGCCTTGCTCCAGTGTTTTTTTCTATTCATCTTTGTACAACATATATTTCTTCCTTAATTTTTTTCAAAATCAAGTATATTATATCCAATATGATAAAGCCCAAACATCCTTGCATAATTGGCATTTGTAGCCCTTCATTTTATGGCCCCTCCCATCCTCCACTCCTACCCATGAATCCAAAGTTCCAGGCATAGCAAACTAATTGTAGCTGTTAGAACACTCTGTGTCCTTTCACGTGATGAGATCTTCAGATATTCTGTTTCCTCTCTCTGGAATATTATTCCATGCATTCTCTTTCTGATGAGTTTTTCTTTTTTTTTTTTTGCGGTACACGGGCCTCTCACTGTCGTGGCCTCTCCCGTTGCGGAGCACAGGCTCCGGACCCGCAGGCTCAGCGGCCATGGCTCGCGGGCCCAGCCACTCCACGGCATGTGGGATATTCCCGGACCGGGGCACAAATCCATGTCCCCTGCATCGGCAGGCGGACTCTCAACCAGTGTGCCACCAGGGAAGCCCCTACTCTTCTTTTAACATTCAGCTCAAGCACTGCCTAAACAGTGAAAGTCTTCTGTTTCATCTTCCTAATCCCCGACACTAGTTTAGACAAGTGTGGTCCCCCAGCATCAACTAGTTTAGATAGCTGTGGTCCCCCAGCATCCAGATCACGTGGAAATATCCTGGAAATGTACATTATCAGGCCCCTCCCCAGACCTACTGAATCAGAAACTGTAGGGGAGAGGGGCAGTGATCTGTGTTTTAAGAAGCCCTCCAGGTGCTCTGATCTCCCTAGTTTGAGAACCACTGTGTTGGCTAATTAACTGTCCCCTCTTTTGGTGACCTAAATTTTGCTATAATTTTTTTGATTTTTATAAGACTCTCACTCTTGATAAGACTCTCACTACTTTTAATTCTATAAGTGTCAGAAACCACACTTCATTTGCTTTTATATTTATAGCACATCTCATAAAATTTGACACATAATAAATATTCAGTAAATGTTGAATGAATGAATGAATGAAATACTCTAAAATTTTTATTAAATACTATTTGTTCTCAGTTTTTCTGTTAATGCACACAGTTCACTGTTCATATACTCCCTTAAACATCTTTCTGTATGGAAAGAATCAAAAGCCATTTGAGGTTATTCACCCAGTTCAAGATTAGGAAGCCCTCTCACCTCCAAGCACTGTCAAATATTTTGAAAAATTTTGTTTCTTCTTTTCAAGAATGTGGCAACTAATCCACTAGTTCATGGTAAATAACAGCTAAAGTTCCCATTCCCATTCAACATACTTCCTAGATATGTTTCTATTGTGACCACAGTGGTGAAAGCAGTCCAAGCTAATGCTGGGTCATTCCACAACCATTAGGTCATAAGCAGCACCACCTCTCCCAGGCAGCCCTTTACCTAGGTTCCTGCCATTTCTGTCTCCACATCTCCAGGTGCAGCCAGGCCTATGCTGTTAACACCTTCCTCCCATCCCATCAATGCTGATTTCACAATCTCAGGACACTAAAAGCTTCACAAAATGTTTGGAGTGTGTGTCACAAGTTGCCAGATTATAATTTAAATTTCAACAACAAATCTTTGCTTCATATCTTCTGCTGCTTTAGGTTCCTGGAGTTCACATTCAGTGGCATATGTTAAGGTACAGATTAGATATTAAGTATTGATTTTTCCCTTAGTTGGGATCATTTATTTATCTTGAACTATGATATATTTCTGTTCATTGACTGAAACTTTTTTTTCCTCATTAATCATTTATCAGCTCCAACTTTACCTGACTATGAAGGAGTTGATGCCTCTCTCAATGAAACTGCCACCACAATAACTGTATTGTTGAGACCAGCACAGGCTAAAGGTGCACCTATCAGGTAAGAGGGGGAGGGGATTTTGAGATATTCATGAACTGAACCATTCACCTCTCTGTGCTGTTTCATTTAACAGCTTTGCTCTTTGATTTTATTTTTTCAAGTTCCATTTCATTTCCCTTCCTTTGTTGGCATCTATGGTGTACAAGATTTGAAGGTATTTGTCAGGTATAGAATGAGAAAATAACTCCTGTCCATTGCATTAAATCTGTTATGAATAATTTCATGAGTGATTGAAAAATAGGAAGCTTTGAGGAAATAAAAGGAGAATAGTTAAAATGAATGCAGCCTATGTGACCTTTAATTCCTAAATTGTTGCTTATTGGGAATTCCATAGTAAATATTAAAATTCAGTTTGCCATTTACTTTATCTATCCAGTATAAAATCTCCCACCTTATCCTCATCTTGCAGAAATTATGAGCCATGTTATTTTCAGGGATTGAGTCAAATCATTCTAACAATTTTAATTCCTGTGTGTTTGTAATTAGACAGATTGTCAACTTAGGGAAGTTTCCATTTGAAACTTGTAGATTTTGTGGATACTTTTGTTTTCATACTTCTGTTGAGAAATAAATCAAGGAACAGAAATTAGTACAGGTATTTCATAATTGAGTTATATCAAGTTGTTTATATATTCATTAAAAATAAAATTAATCTTTGTTCTATGTGTAAAATGAATACATTTGACCTTATGAGCACATATTAACTATTTAAATAATCCTATATCATTGGAAAGGAAGAAATATTTTTGTTAATTTAAAAAAAAATTGATAAAAGAACCTGAGTCCATGAAGGAGACTCTTACCTCATGTCTGGCTGAAAATCATGGTAATACCACACCAGAGAAAAAGAGATGATTGGATACATTTGTAATATAAACACTTGTGAAACACTGGCTATGTGAAAATGCAAAGTCCATACTGCTATTCATGAATGAGTGATCTGTGAGTCTCATTGCTGATCCAAAGGAGAATGAGAAAATGCCTGCATTCAACATCATTTACTATTGACCAGTAATCAGAGTCATTCACATGTTCCTACCTGTGATAAAATTTACTTTATAGTTGTTCAGTTCTGCTACTGTTTAATGAGCTACCAGGTACTTGCAATTATCTTTTAAGAGTTAGATATTTGAGTGAACTCAGCTTTACTTAATGTAAGCTGCACACACAGTATATTATTATTATTGCACAATAGTGCTACATAATGTAAATTACCCTCTTTATTAATTTAATCAAATTATTACACAAACATTAACTGACCATGTATTTTGTGCCAGACACTGTGCTAAGCATTGTAAATCAAAGATAAAATGATCACAACAAAACACAAACCCTTGCCCAGATTTGTCATGGACGATCAGAGGGGTCGGCAACCTTGTAAATCCTTTGTTCATAGTTGGTGTTCACAAACTTTATTGTATTAGTGAGTATATTATCGATAACATGCTTTTAAGTCAAAAGTCTTTCTTTGACTTTATTTACATTTACTTACCACAAAATTTCTAATTTCTAGGAATACTACAAGAAGAAATAATTAAATACTTTTTAAAATAGGAAGTTTTTTAAAAGAATGTTACTACCAAGGAAAAATGTTTTCCAACTGACTTACCCAGCTACCTGGGATCACCCATAGGTGGGGCCTGGTGGCAGGACCAGACTGGTCTAGTCAAGCTATTAGGCTTCAGATGAGCCCTGCCTCCTTTGCTTGTTTGACTCATCCAGTCGGGTAATCTTGTCTTCCTTCCTCTGACCACATCCCTACCTTCAACACTGCTACCAGTAACTGGAGCCTGATCTTGAGGCTCATCTTGTCCAATGCTTGAATTTCTTTGAAAATGAGAACCCAATTTGATGTAATCCATTTTCATATCACTGTATTTATGGTACTTCAAATCTTTGATTGGATCCTCATCACTTCCTTCAGATTCTTGAAAATATTTTACTTTCTACCCAATTTCTTTTTTATTTATGTCAGTCTATCAGAATCTCTTTTCTGCTAATGCTTGTTGCCATTCCACTTTGTCTGTGGCCCATCACCTCCCCTCTGGATAAAAGCCAGACCTGTTTACCACCTAGCTAAACCTCCTTAGAGTATCCATTTGTTAGCTTTGTCTGCTATCACAGGCCCTAAATACTAGGTTCTATCTTTCCCTACTTTACAGTACTACTAGCCTCTGCCAGACTGCATTTTACCATCAGTTTGTTCCAACTCCAGTGAAAATATAAATCTTTCTCCTCTGGTCTTCCTAATGTCAAACAAACTCCAATTTCCAAAGCCTCTGTTATAGCGCATAGGAAATCCTTGTTACACAGAGTTTGTACATTTAGTTTAGTTTAGTTGTATCAAGAAAGCTAAAATTACCAATGGTTTCCATATAAATTTATTGGTTCAATAGCATTCAGTATGTGCCAGAAGCTGAGATGGATACTTAGAATAGGAATCATGAAAGGAAATGTAGTATGTACCCTCAAGTGGAGGTGGTAAACTCATAAATGAATGGTAACAATGCAGTATGATAAGTGAAGTGACAGCAGCTAGAAAATCTGGTACTAGAACTGAGTTTTGAAGGAGAAGTAGAAATGAGCTTAGCCAAGGGTCACTTTGAGGAGAGGAGAGAGAGGTTGCTCAGAAGAAAAGGGGCAATGGGCTTTCCAAATGACCACAAAGAGAAAGACTGGATATATGACATAGTGTAGCGTGTTCTATTGATAGAACAGCAAGTAGTTCAGGTCATTGAGAAGGAAGGGTGTGTGGGAGAAGTAACAGCTGAGATTGGAGAAAAAAGCAAGAGCCCTAGCAAGAGGCTAATGTCCATCTAAAAACTGAAGGTGGCCACAGAAGGATTTTAAGTGGAAACTATCTTGAGCAATTGTATATTCTTAGAAGGATCACTCTGAGTAGAAACATGGAGAATGAACTGAGGGTAAACCAGACCTGAAGGCACAATGGTCTCAATGAGAAGAGCTACTGGACCACACTACAATGAAAGCAATGGAAATGCAGGTGAGGCTATGCCTCCCATATAAGGTTTTACAGTGGTAGGGTGTATAAAGTTTGGTGAGAGGAGTGATAGAATGGAGACTATGGATGAGAGATGATGGTAGCTTTTATTCTAGAAGTGATAACAGAGCAAAAAGTCATCTAAGAATTCAAGATATTGGTTTTTTGAGGTTTTCAAGTAATAACAAATATTTTTATTGTTTTATTTGATTGCTACCCCAAATCAAACAAAAGGCATGCTCTCTCTTTGGAATGAGTTCTTTGGTATATTATAAATTATATAATATTTTTGTATATTTGCCTATCTTACCAATGCTTTAACCTAGCTTTCTTTCTAAGGTGTCATGATGTGTACAAAATATTGTACCACCCCAGTGAAAAATCCTGTTCTGAATAATGCAGAACTCAGTATCACCAACCACTTTGTTCTTCAGTATTCATTAAGATGGTGTCCATATGCTAATGTAAAACTTGTGCAATGTAGTTCTGGCAAGTGTGGTTCTTTGACAAAATTAATTTTTGAATATATAATCATTCTAAAGGTTGAAAGTTGACTTAACTAGACCTTTGAATCTCCTTACCAACTTTTTGAGATCTAGCCTTAAAACTGTCATCACTTGACAATCATTACTATGATTCAAAATGAATATTACCCACATTTGGAATCAGTTCCCTAGAATGCATAATTTATTTTTTTCTGAAACATTTTATATTCTTCTTAAATGAACTCAAATTCTAACCTGAGTAGGTATAATTATAAATTAGAATGTGTAGAATGTCCCATTTATTAAAAGATTGACCCAATGTAGCTGTGTTTTCAAATAATGAAAATAGCAGCAGAATTTTGCTAAAACACAGAGAAGAATTCCTCATTGGTGAACTCAGTTTATTGTAAGGTGTAATAATGAATGTGTGTTTTATCACAGCATTTTCCAAATATAAGCTCTACCTATTTTAAGCTGGCAGGAAGCTATCTATTCTAGGGTATAACTAAATGTTTATCTTGTACGTAAAACCTAAACTTGCATTTTAAAATATTAAGTACCATGTATTTTTAGGTAGGTAACTAGGATATAGTCATGAAATGCCATCAAAACCATCATTTCTTCCACAGTTACATTAGGAAAAGAAATTGTCTGATGCTCAGTGTTAGCTTAACAGAAATACGGATCAGAATATAGAACTCAGTTTAGTTGGAGTTCAAACCTTGTATGTTGGAGCTTTTGCCTGAGTCAGTTGGTCACATATACACAGCTTGAAACATTAGGACTACCGTCCTCATAGACCTGCAGAATATTTCATTACATCCGAGAATTTTAAAGAGATCAAATAGTTGCATCTGATTTTTCTTGCCACTGTCATGACACAGAACTTACTTGAATTCCAGATAAAAATCCTTTGAAATTTAAACAAAGATGGAAATAATCCTTTTGCCCCATTTTATGGGCACACAGCTCATGTGGTCCAAGTAAAATCAAATAGATGTTATTTTAATTTAATGTTTATTCTATAGAATCATAGTAGGTAGAATTTTTTTTTTCTAATAGAAACCGTGAGGAGGTGTGCCCTTTGTGTTAAATCTTCTTTCCAGCCTTTAGAGGACTTCAGCCCAGCCAACAACTTTTGCGACCTTGAGAAACTCTGAGCCAGAACCTCTAGCTGAACCACTCCCAAGTTCCTGATCCCTAGAAACTGTGGGATAATAAATGCCTGTTGTTTTGAGCCATAGAGTTTGGGGATAACTTGTTATGCAGCAGGAGATAACTAATACAAGCACCCACAAAGCTGAAGCTTTCTCTTCCTTCAGGTTTCTGCTTAAAGGGCACATAGGTCTTTCTTGACCACTGCTTATAAAATAGAACTCTTCATCCTGTCATTCCCTATTCCCCATCTTGATTTATTTTTCTTTATTGTTTTTATCCCCTCTTCAACATATGTGTAGCTTTTTAAAAATTTATTTTTATTTTTTTATATTTCCCTAGTAAAATGTAAGCTTCATGAGAGGAGAGACTTTTACTACTATGTTCATTATTGTAACCTCAGCACTTAAAATGGTGCATGGATACTATTATAATAGTATAACCCCACAAGGATGAAAGAGCACAGACCCATTACATGTAATCGGTCAAATCACTTCTAATTTGATTTCCCATTCCTTATTTTCTGTCCTTTAATTAATTTGTATTGATAAATAAGAAAGTAGCAGGGAAAAAACAACTTTAGAAAAATGCGGAATATGTGGTAAAGAACAACCTACTCAGACAAATTGAACAATGAAGGTAAGATTATTTATTTTAAAAAGAACTTTATAACTTTTAGTTTGCGGCTCCATCTCAAGTTCGATGAGATCTTTCCCAAAGAGCAGATCGTACCTTTTCTTCCTTTACTCCCCTCCAACATCGGCAGTTTGCTTTTTTTCTCAATAGATCTGAAGAGACAAGCTGTCTTGTGTGAAGTTCCTTAATTTGGAATGTACAACCTATGTCATTTTAATAGAATTAGTTAAGACTGAATGTTCACCAGATGTTCTGGAGTTTTCTAGAGGTATGGACTAATTAACAAGGAATTTATTTTTAAAGATTAGGTTAAATGATTAACAAGGATGGGTAATTATCATTATTGCCCATTAGCGCAAGAATATAAGGTTAGATTTATTTGAGGAGTGTGCATGTGAGAGTTTATCTACACATATGTATGTATCCACAGGATACACAGATGTATAACATACAGATATAGATTCTAAATTAAAAATAAACAGAAAAAGAAAAGACTAGGTTTGCCTAACATACCATATGTCAGCTATGATCTCTCTCCTTTTTTTTTTTTTTCTCTCCAAGGGCTATGCTTATGTATTTCCTGTATTTTAAAAGTGACAAGTGCCTGCTCCACAGACCCCTCAGAGAGCATGTATCTTGTCAATAGTGTTCCCTGGAGCTTAGAGACCCAACTTGGCAGAGGTGTAGAGAATGATACAGTACATATAATTTCAAATAACATAGAATTCTTCCTTAGTTACTTGCCCAAATCTCAATTTCTGACATTAGTACAATTTCTGTCCTATTTCTAAAGGAAAGGAGATGGATACCAACCTGCCAATTTCTTAGCATTATTTTAATGGAAAATGGGAACTTGAATAATTAGGAAGAAAAGAAAATCTTTAATTTATAAAGCTCCTTTCTCTTAATCTATGTTAAGTTTTCTGTTTCTAGGTATAACAGAGTTTATATTAAATTAGAGTTTTATACTAGATTCTAAACTGGCATAAAATTTAATGTTTAATTGCCTTCGATGCAAATTTTATCTCTCTCTCGCCTTTCTTTATTTTTTGGAAGTTCATTAAAGAAAATATTTTTTTTTTTTTTTTTTTTTTTCGGTATGCGGGCCTCTCACTGTTGTGGCCTCTCCCGCCGCGGAGCACAGGCTCCGGACGCGCAGGCTCAGCGGCCATGGCCCACGGGCCCAGCCGCTCCGCGGCATGTGGGATCCTCCCGGACCGGGGCACGAACCCGCGTCCCCTGCATCGGCAGGCGGACCCCCAACCACTGCGCCACCAGGGAAGCCCAAAGAAAATATTTTATTGCTGCTGGAGATCCCTTGAATAGCAACTGGTTTCTCTATATAGAATGAGCATATTTGCCTGGAAGTTCAAGATTCAAACACACATCCCTACACACAGCTTATTTATATTTAATTTATATGTGACCATAGTGCATTCTCTCATAATTGTCAGGAATTTAAAAATATATTTCTTTTAAATTCATTATATATATGTAATATATGTAATATATAAAAATATATTGATAATGTCAATTTTCTCAGGTGTACATTACCTATAAACAGTTTGCCTAAAGAATGTCCTACAAAGAAAATTATTAATATACTAGTTGCAGAAATTGATTAAAATTTTAATTAGTGATGAGGCAGATCTTTATTTTAAAGTTGCATTATTTTCTCTCTCCTTTCCTCTATAAAAGATAAGCTATTAGAGAAAAGTTTTAAGACTTTTAAGAAAGGTATTAGAAGGTTTAAGTTTGAGGTTTAATAGGCCAAATGCCATCTGTTCCTACAATTTGTAACATTTTATTATTAACAACTCTAGCAGAAGGAGGCAGTCTATTTCGGTGGCGAGGACAGATTTCTGTCCATCTGTGCCCGTATTGCAGTGTGTCACTTGTGCTTTAGATCTGCATAGCTCTGAGCCGAAGTTGATGCCATGGCAAGGTCAAGAGGTGGAGAAGCCTGTCAGCACATTCTGTCTCTAACACGATGACAACCACAAACTGGGGCTTCAAGCCCCGCCCTGAGGCAGTCACTCTGTTGGGCCTTGGAGCTGGGCCTTCCACACTATGATTTCAAAGGAAAATGTTATGTTTAAACATTTTAAAATATCAGACAAAGAACTTAATGTATGATGTGTAAAAGCTTAATGTCAGGTTCCTTATTAGGGTGGTTCATCTCTCAACATTTAAAGACGTGTAGAGTTCTGTGGTGATTCGTCTTTTTTTTTTTTTTTCTTCAAGTCCTTAGTAATTACATTGGGGTTAGAGGGAAGCCGAATCCATGTGAAATTCTATTTTACTGCAAAATAGCTTGAAAACCAGAATGCAGGAGGTTAAGTCTGACTTGAAAGACTTTGAAACGTTGTGTGTTGACATTAAGTACCCTGTTCCTTTTTTGAGAAATCTCACTGTCTAGAATCTCTAAATGTGTGCTTTTTTCTTTTTCTTTTTCCAAAAAGTGCCTATCAGATTGTTGTGGAGGAATTGCACCCTCACCGAACCAAGAGAGAAGCCAGAGCCATGGAATGCTACCAGGTTCCTGTCACATACCAAAATGCCATGAATGGGGGTTCACCGTACTATTTCGCTGCTGAACTACCCCCAGGGAATCTTCCCGAACCTGCCCCATTCACCGTGGGTGATAATAGGACCTATCAGGGCTTTTGGAACCCCCCTTTGGCTCCACGCAAAGGATACAACATCTATTTCCAGGCTATGAGCAGTGTGGAGAAGGTGAGCTTCCTCCAAGATTTTGCTTTTTCACTGATCCGAGGAAAAGCTGCTGTCGAATTTTATAAATACTCAGTAACATTTGTCAGGTGAAAAAAAAAAAAAAAGTAAGAAACAATTGGTGTGTAGGGGGTATGTTGTTTCTGTTCCCAGCAACATGCACAGTTTGGGGCCTACTGTAGGGCTGGGGCTCCATGCCAGTTACATCGCACAGCATTCCTGTTTCCTAGTAACTGCTTCTCCTTGAGCCCTCTTCAGGAAAGCCCACAAGGGCAATTGTGAGTAAAATGATTTGAAAAGGTGGGTGTGCTGCTGCCGGGACTCCAGCCCCAGTAAATATGGAGCATTGTTTTGTCTTCTTTGCTCAATAGTGGCACACTTCAGAAGATTGAATTTACTGCAGGATAAACAGAATGCGTGTTCCACAGCAGGCAAATAAACCCTTATAAACTTTTCAGGGGTTACAAGCCAAATAGTAAATAACTAGTAACAGTCCTCTGATTACAAAGTAATAGGGCACCTGTGGTATATCGTGACAAAACTGAAACAGAAGGCAGCTTGGTGAGGGTGGGATGCTGTGCGGTTAAAGAAGTCCGTTTTCCGTCTCCCTGGCTTCTCTTCTTTTTCCCATTCTGGACACAGTTGTTTTTGAACACTGCCATGGATCCCAATGAGTATTGAAGACGGAAACACAACAGGAAGCTAGAAACTACCAGTGGTTCCATACTTTGGGAAATAACCTGGCCTCTCATATCTCATGCTCTTCTCTTGAAAGATTTTCTTTCCTAAAACATATTTTATTTAATTTTTTTTTTTTTGCAGGGAGGTGTAAAAAAAAATGTTGAGAGTAGAAACCTTTTACAACTTAAAATTCAATAGAAGAATGACATTTTTATGCACTTGTAGCTATATAGGAAATTGCTGGGTTTGGGTAATTGAGTCCCTGACGTGGGTACCTGGCAGATGTGAAATATGTGCTATCCAATTGCAAAAGCCCTATTATATCTTGGAATAGTTTCATTGAAAGATATAACAATCCATTTGCATTTCTGTAAGGGGCCATGAGAACTTAGGGTATTGATTGGCTGCTTTTGAATAAAAGCTTTATCTTTGTGCTTACCTGCATGGCTGCTTTACAGTAAATGGAAAGAAAAATGCCACAGCATCTTCTAAGATGTACTTCAAAGCCAGAGGCTGCTCATGTTTTAAAATGCTCTTCTCATCTTCTAGTTTATTTTTACCTAAGTGGGAGTTGGCTGCCCACTTCCCACCCACACATCATTCCATGCCACTACCATGATGGGACTGCTCAAAAAAGAGACAACCATGGAAGTTTTATTCCATTCTGGGTATAAAGTAGCATGGTTCTGTGTTTGGGTATTCATCTTTAGAAAGGTGAGAGATTCCAAATTAACTTTTGTTACTTGGTCTTTGGTATGAGAGAAGTGTTAATGAATGTCTGTTACTTACAAAGAATTTCCTCTGGCACTCTTTAAAAGCTTTGATATGAATTTTCTCTTCTAATTGCTAATATATCTACATGTGGTTTAATCAAAGTACAGAGTAGCAAGAATATATTTCACAGTTATCTTGGAAAAAAGTTTTAAAATTGACATGGCTCCTATCAGCAGAGGCTGGTAATCCTGATAGACTTAACAGCAATTGCTTTTAGGAAATCAAAGTCCCTTTGAGCCTTTATGGGAATGTGAAACAGTTTCTTGGAGCTTACTAGGAAGGCTTCAGGTCACAATTAAGTAATAGAAGTGCAGATTTTCATTTTTAATTACTAATTTCCCCCTCAATGCTTTACTTTGTTTAATTTAAAAATAATAAATGCCTAAGAGAAAAGTATAAAGTCTTGGTTTATCAATCTATAGAACTGCTCAAGATGGAGTTACAAATACACCTTGAAAACAAATAGCCTCTGTTTTGTTCACTGTCTTTAACATCTTTTCCAACCTCTTGTATATTCAAAGATATAAGCTGAATGAACTAAGTCCTGAAGGAATGAGGTACAGACCTAGCACTGTGCTCCACACCCTAGTACTAACCCACAACATTTAAAAGCAGAAGAAAAAGATTTTTAAAATTCTGAAATGTCTTGTCCTTTACCATTTCTACTTCTACTTCCTCGATCCCATCTGTCTAGCAAGAGGAGGAAAATAATCCCACCAAGAAATATTTAATCTGTAACAACTAGATTAAAAAGGAAAAAAAAAACAGATACAATATGCTGCAACTGTGATGCAGTTTTTTGATGATCTTTCTAACTTTCATCATTTAGCTCTTTAGTCATGCTGGGATCCAAGTGAAAGTATGTAATGTTCAGCTTCGGTCTGAGTCTACAGCTATGAGGTGAAAATGAAATTTATATTTGGCGGACTTCCCTGGTGGTGCAGTGGATAAGACTCCATGCTCCCAATGCAGGGGGGCCTGGATTCGATCCCTGGTCAGGGAACTAGATCCCACATGCCTGCCGCAACTAAGAGTTCGCATGCCACAACTAAGGAGGAGGCTACATGCCTCAAATAAGGAGCCCTGGAGCCACAACTAAGGAGCCAGTGCTCCACAACTAAGGAGCCCGCCTGCTGCAACTAAGACCTGGTGCAACCAAATAAATAAATAATTTTTTTTTAAAGGAGAAATTTATATTTGGGTCTGATTTGTATTAGCTTTGCAAATACATTTTTCTTTCTGATCATTCAGAAAGTACAATAAATGCAAATAGAATGCTATACTGCTTGTCCCAGACAAGTTAGCCTGTTTCATTACAAGGTGAAGACAGATACCTACACCTTTAGAAAATACTAAAATTTTAAGTTATTTTAGATTTTTTAAAAGTCTCTGCATGAACATAAATTAAAAATCATGTCCTGGGCTTCCCTGGTGGCGCAGTGGTTGAGAGTCCGCCTGCCGATGCAGGGGACACGGGTTCGTGCCCCGGTCCGGGAGGATCCCACGTGCCGCGGAGCGGCTGGGCCCGTGAGCCATGGCCGCTGGGCCTGCGCGTCCGGAGCCTGTGCTCCGCAACGGGAGAGGCCACAACAGTGAGAGGCCCACGTACCGCAAAAAAAACAAACAAACAAAAAAAATCATGTCCTTAATACCGCTATTCTTTATAAACCTGTTTTATAACCCCAGATTGATCTTCATACTAGTTATGGTTTATGAAATATCTATAACTGACCATTTCCTTTCATTTTTTTTTTTTTTTTTACTCCCTCAGGAAACTAAAACCCAGTGTGTAAGAATTGCTACCAAAGGTAAGAGGTTTGCTTTTTTTTTCCCCCCCAAATTCCATTCACCAACTTTCTAAAATGAAAGAGCTTTGTTCCCTGTTTCAGGGCTAATTAAATGTGGCACTTGTATTACAGAGTATTTGTAGTAGGGCCTAGTTAAACTGCCAGCCAAGTTCTCTGACTCACTTGGGTGTCTTTAACATGTAATGGAGTGATACTTTCCATCTAGTATTTGACTGGAGGAATCTTGTTTTGAGAATAGGAAAGATTTAGAAAACTTTAGAAGGACTTGTTTCTGCCATTTAGTATCTGAATGGTCTTATGCTGATGATCAGCCAACATATTAGGAAAAGCTCAGCAATATCAGCTGAAAATAGCATATTCCTTATTTAAAAACCTCTGTTACTTTCTGTGGTAGACAATCAAACACAAAAAGACGGCCTTGTCTAGGCATATGCAAAGGTATGGACAGAGACGGGTCCATATTGGTAGTGCAGTTTGATTGAAGATGCTTTACTTTTTTTTATCTAAAAAAATTTTTTAATCCAACTGATGCCAAGAAATTAGATCTGGGAACAGCCAAGGCTTTTCCTCCTGACATTGCATATTATAGTTTAGTTGCCGTGTTTCTTTAAGAGAAAACATTTTCATCTTTGAACGAATATTTAGAGTTCAGAGTGGGAGAAAGTCTCCTGCATTCACAATGTTTATAATCCTTCACTTAAGAGTTATTTGACTGTGCCAGCAAGAGAGAGAGAGCTACTTGGTGTATGTATTCTAGCAAGAGAAATGAGAAAAAGCTGTTCGCATGCAGAGGTGGGGCTCCGCAGAGGGTTGGTGCTTTGGGTGGTTCGCTGCCAGAATTAGTATTAGGCCCCCATTCATGAGCAATAGTTGATTCATTTGGAGTAAAAATGAATGGCCATATTCTGTTTGTGCTGGCGTCTTTCCTTTCATCATTTTTCTCTATCTAATCATCAATCTGCTCAATTAAGCATTTGTTTTATACTCTTGATTTGTAAAGGCAATAACAAAGGACTATTCCCTTGACTCATGAGGAGTAATAAAAAAGCTTCACAGAAGAGAAAAAATATACACTTTTTCAATTCAAATACTAAGATTCCTCATGATATTTTAAACAATAAAGCAATCCTAAATGAAGGAAAAGAGAAAGTATATACAGATGCATATAATGTATAGGCATTTATTTTATTTTAAAAACTTGGCATATGGATCAAGAGTTAAAGTTGAAATTTTTAGAAGATAATAGCAGAAGGCATTTAGGACCTATGCTTTTCCGGATTTGAAATAGAACCAGAAATGTAAAATGGTCTCATGTCAGCCTGCGAGAAGTTTTTTAGATATGGATAAATGATTCTAAAATTTTAAATTTTCTTATTTGGCTATTTAATTATTTGCATTTACATGAGCTTAAGTGTCATTTTGTTCCACGCTCAATACAAATAAAATTATGATGACAAATATCATATTATATTTTGACTGCAGGAGATCTGGGATTATGGAAATTAGATTTACCATGTGGCATAGAATATTTGCCAGAAACTCAGAGGTAGTAAGATAGGGTCCATTTGTGGTAGTTTCTTCTTTGCCTAATAATATAGCCCTGCTGTACTTCTGGGTCTCAGGTTGACAGCGTGGTTTACTGCGTGAAAGAAATCTGGCCTCAGACTACCTGGGTTCAAATCCTGACTTTGCCCCCTTCTTACTGTTCTTTAAAGTTGAGCAAAATATTTAACCTCTCACTCTAAAAATAAGAATGATAGAGTACCTACCCCTTACTATTATTGTGAAGATTTAAATAATTTATATGTACAAAATGCCTGAATAGTACGTAGTATACTATAACTATCAGTTAAGAGTTAACTGCTATTTTATCATCACCATAATTATCATAATCCTTTCGTACCTTGCTTCAGATCTGTGTTATGTAGTAATGAAAGAAATAAAAATAAAAATGAAACTAAGTTTTCATGATAGAGATTACTTGGGGAAAAAGTAAGGGTTTTTGTTTTTATTTTTTATTTGTTTATTTGTAATATGTTTCTATCCAGATCTAATGTAATGCCTTCTCTGGACACTTAACATTTTTCTACATAGAAAAAAAACACATTATTAAGGTGAAATTACTTTTTGCCTGACTACGTTTTAAACTAACAACATAAAGTATGGTCAGCTTTCATACTAAAAATTTTCAGTATGAAAATTAAAACGTTTCTGGCAGGGCATGTTGAAGATACACTTATTAAATGACATAACCATATTGACTAGGAAGGGAAGAAGGAACCTTCTGGGCAAGGAATGATTCAATATTTCACAGGTGTCTAGTATACATAGGCAAAAACCTATTAAGCTGTATACTTAAAATGTGTGCACTGGGGCTTCCCTGGCGGCGCAGTGGTTAAGAATCCGCCTGCCAACGCAGGGGACACGGGTTCGAGCCCTGGTCAGGGAGGATCCCACATGCCACAGAGCAGCTAGGCCCCTGCACCACAACTACTAAGTCTGCGCTCTAGAGCCCGCGCAGCACAACTACTGAGCCCATGTGCCACAACTACTGAAGCCTGCGTGCTTAGAGCCTGTCCTCCTCAACAAGAGAGGCCACTTCAATGAGAAGCCCGCGAGCCACAACAAAGAGTAGCCCCCACTCACTGTAACTAGGGAAAGCCCGCGCGCAGCAACAAAGACCCAACACAGCGAAAAATAAATAAAAATATAATAAATAAATTTTTTTTAATGTGTGCACTGTACTGACTTAGGACACTGGAAATTCTTGTGGGAAATGTGAAAGAATTTAAAAGCCAAGAACAAGTAGCCCACACACTACAATAGCATGATCATTTTGAAAATATTTTGACTTGTGAAAATTATTCTAAAAATTTCCAATGTAATGGATTGTTTCCTGCCTTCTTGGAAGTCATACCTGTTGGTAGCCAACACATAAAGAGAATACAGTTGTTGACCTGACTGGTAAAGAAAACATATGAATAATCAACGTCATAATGTCTAAAATAAATAGTGATGTGAATATATATTATGAGACAAAAGAAGCGTTCTGGGAGTTAGGTTCATTGCAGTTGGGATCATTGGTCCTGCTCTCTGACTCACATTTAGTTAAGAAGTCCTTGAGAAGATATGTGTCAGGAATGGAGTGGAAGGGTTAATCTAAATAATACTGGAAATCATGAAAGTCATACCATTTATAAAATAGCATATCCAAAACCAAAATTGTAAACATACGAAAAGGAATATAGTCCGCTGCTATCTTTGGAAAGCAAAAAGGAGAATAAGTCTCAGGAAAGGTTTCTGTCATACATCAAGAAAAAGGGCCAAGCTTGGAAAGTCACTTGTCCAGTGAAGAGCGTCGTGCAACTTGCATGCTCAACATGTATAGGCACAAGTCTCTCTGACCACTGAAAGAACACTGTTTAGACTGATATCACTTTGCTTTATGTCTTATTACATATAGTTTATAACAATGCTCGAAATTGGTATACACACACAAAATTATTTGTAAATTAGCAGCTAAGAATCTTGTGCCACGGTGCCATAAAGAACGTATACCACTATAACTTTATTTTCTTCTCAAGGAAACTATTCAGTGAGTGATATTTTAATGGTTAGATTTAAATATGAAAATATTATATGATTATAATAGAAATTACTCAATGGGTTTTCAAATGTAGTTCTCAGGAAATATGCTTTATCCATATTAAACTAATGAGATGCATTTCAATTGAATTTTTATTGTATCTTGGTCAATAATATCTCGCATATTATGTCATTTAAAATGTTCTCAATATATAAATAATCATTTATGGAACCACATACTCAATTTTCACAAAATTATTCTATAAGCAAGCAAGCATTGATAAGTAATCAAGATATCAAATAATTCCCTAGAATAAAACTAAGAAATAAGACCAATAGTATATGAAATTGAAAGTATTATCATCTGTTTATATAAGTAGTTTACATTTTGAAACTATTTTGATTGTGTCCAATTTCCCCTCATGTGCATTTCTGGTTTTCTTCAGAAGAAAACTGGTAATTTAAAATTTTATTTCGATGAAGGTGCCTATGTTGGTAAAATCTGTCCATTTCCAATAAAAGCTATCAACTTTAATAGAACAGAAAATTGTAATTTAAGTAAATTTATTTGAACATAGCATTTAAGGTGAAAAAGAGGATTTTTTTCTTAAGTTAATGAAATACAGCTACTTTTTATGTTGTGACAAACCCTTAAGTTTTCAAGTCAAGAATGGATTTTATTCCAAATCTCCATTTGTAAATAGTTTGCTTTGGCAAACTGCTGTTTGTCTACCCATTAACCATTCTTTGACTTCTTCCAATTTCATTTGGATATCAATATGCCAGTCATGTATTTAGCATTTATTTAATGCCTGTTATACACCAAACAATGTTCTAGGCCTTGGAGATAGAGCAGTAAATAAATATAGACAAAGCCCTAACTTCTATGAACTTAAATTCCAATAGAGGGAAACAGACCAGACACAAATTCTTTTCAGAGAAATAAAGCAGTAAGTGAAGATAGGGAATTCTGGGACTTGTGTCTAGGGCATTGCTATTTTGTATACAGTTATCAGAGAAAGACACACTGGTGAGGTGAAGGAAATGAGAGAGGGACCCATGTAGGGGAGCAGCTTTCACGGCAGAAGGAACACATGCAAAGACCTTGAGGAGAAAGTACCTTCGCTGCTCAGGGAAGGTGGGCTCAGACTCAGAGGATGAATCAGATTGGTCTTAATTAGTGATTCTCAATCTTTAGCTCGAGTCAGAATTACCTGGAGGGCTTGTTAAAGCGGATTGTTGAGCCTCAACTCCACAGTTTCTGAATCAGTAGTCCTGGAGAGGGGCTCAAGAATGTTCATTTCTCACAGGTTTGCAGCTGAGACTGATGCTATTGCTCAGGTGACTACACTTTGATAGTCACTGGTCTTCTAAGAAAATTTTTTCTTCCTGGCTTTTGGAAGGAGAGATAGCAGAGATAACCCCCAACCCATCCATCTTATTTTGAGCATTATTTTGTAAGGATGTGATATTTAGAAAGTTGAGAACCAAATTGGCTAAAAAGAGGAGAACATTAAAGAAAACAAATCAGCCAACTCAAAGCTCTAACAACTCTGAGCTGAGATACCCATTGCTGGAACTCCTTAACTCCAAATATTTGTGTGTGAAAAAAATAAATGTCCTTATTATCAAAACCACTACTGGTGGGTAAGCTGTTACTTGTAGCAGGTAATGTCTGAACTGACATTTGATTTTTATTTCCCCTTAAGAATAATAATGAAAAATAGTAGTTTGGTTCCAAGATGAGGTATAAAGGACCAATTATTTCATGGAACGATTGGAAGAGAGCACTTAAAGTCCATATAACTCAATCATTGACCTTTAAAAGTAGGGAATCTCCTGTTAGGTGTCAGTCTAGAATATCAGGAACCCATTTGTTGCCTTGGCATAGATACTTTGGTAGGATTATCCTTACTTGGTCCTCGAAGGAGCTGGAAAGGAGGAACCCACATGGTTCTTCTAGAAGCCATGGAAAGAAGAGAATTCCAAACACTAAAGCATGCTATGTCCATTCATCCATTCATTTAATATCAGCTTATTTATTCTTTTGATAAACCCAAAGTTGACCTGTGATTGTAAAAGGTGTTGGTTTAACTATTTTGTATATTCCCATCCTGGGAATGGTCTAAATCAGATCATTATTAATTCTGAATATTACTTATATTAAGCAGTGATGATATAGGTCTTTGCCAACCCCTCAAAATACCTTGACTTCACTGCTAGCATGCATTTTTAAACATGCATTCCAATATTAAGAAAAATTTGCTTGTTACAAAAGAGTAGGTGTGCATGGAAGATTTTATCCAATATATATGGAAGCATACAAACACTGGTAATATTTTATTTACTTTATTCTTTCTTCCCTCCTTTGCTATTTATTCCCTAATTACTGGATAAAGAATAGTTTCTTAAAAAGCATTTGCTTCATAGTTTTAATTTTTTCTTATGCTCCTTTTGTCAAATTTTTCATTGGTGCCCTTTTCTCTGAGTGTGCAGATGGATGAAAGTGCCTTATTTTAAGTGATCAGGCATTCAAAAATAACAAGCATGAGCCTGTCAAGAAGTTACAGTAATACCATGGAAGCTCCATTTGGTTGTACCATGTGTGTAGAATCTTTCTGACTGAATTCATTCCCACCATATTTATCACACATGAACTTGAGTACATCTCAACAATCTCGGCTCTTAAATTGCACTCTTGAGCAGTATCCTTCACAGCTGCAGAGAAGGGAGATTTGAAAGTAGGGGTGAGGTCTGAAGAAAAAAATATATTTAATTGGATTTCAGGCTCTAAAATCCTAACCTTAATTCTTAAATTGTACGAAGATGCTTTATAATTTGCCAGCTACGTGTTGAAGGAAATGGTAAAGCATCAGGAAGAAATTTTCAGATCCATTTATACCGCTTTTTATGCTGATGGAAACTAAGGTCAACTGTGATACTTTAGTCTGGCTATTAAGAAATCCTGGGTACGGGTGGGGCTTTTCTTGATCCTGAGGATAGTATTAGCTTTGAGGAAGCTGCTAGCTCTTCTGAAAAATTGTAATCAGTGAGACTAACTTTGTTGTTCTTCCTCTGAATGCCTAAGTACTTTTGCTGGTACTCACACTCCTTTCTCTCACGAGGGAAAAGAATGTGCATCATTCTTCTTGCCTGTTGTATCTATGTACTTGTTTTCAAAAATTAATCTGATTTGGGGTTTCATTTTTCTTCAACTCAGAAGGGAGGGAATTGCAGGAAAGTATATTAGTAATAGACTACAGCCCGAGGAAAATGAAAGTATATCTAAGTGAAACCAAGCAGGGAGGAAGTACAATTTTAATAAAGCTTAAATCAGTGATTCATGGCTTGGAACTAACCTCTGTCAGGCAGCAATATTTCCTGGTGCTCTGTCAAAGGCCTTATCATTGTAAATTCTTTTTTTTTTAATACAGAGAAAGTTACAAAAAATTAACAGCTAGTAGATTTTTTTCAACTTATTTGCAAAACTAAAATATTCCTTTGCTTTTAAAAAGCTAGAGTAGGGGCTTCCCTGGTGGCGCGGTGGTTGAGAGTCCGCCTGCTGATGTAGGGGATGCGGGTTCGTGCCCCGGTCCGGGAGGATCCCACATGCCGCGGAGCGGCTGGGCCCGTGAGCCATGGCCGCTGAGCCTGCGCGTCCGGAGCCTGTGCTCCGCAGCGGGAGGGGCCGCGGCAGTGAGAGGCCCGCGTACCGCAAAAAAAAAAAAAAAAAAAAAAAAAAGCTGGAGTAGAAGAAAAGCATAATATTTCTACAGTGAAGTCAAAGGCTAATGATTCTCCAAATTATATATTATTACGAAATTTCTTAGGATGAAGAACTGTCGAGATGGACTGTAAGGTTTATGAGGGTAGGGGTAACATCCACTTATATTTGTGAAGTCCATGCCTGATATTTAATATAAATGGAGTCTCTTTGGAATGAATGAATATTAATTGCCCAGAATTATTCACTTTTCAATGCCTTGAAGATATATTAGTCGTCTTCTTTTACTACGTCTTTGTTTTATTGACATACTTTAGAAATAATTTGAAGTGTTTCTTTTTAATCTACAGAAAAAGAAAAAAATGAATGAATAAAAAGTTTGCCCTCTTGGTATTCCAGTCAGTTTTTCTTCCCTTCCATTTAAAATATACTACAGTCTTAGAATGGAAAAAAATTAGGTAGAAAGAAAAGTTTTACTTGAGTTATTCATTTTATTTTTTCTTATATTAATTTTTACCTTTTTTCTTTATGAGGAGAGTAGGTTTAAAAAGTAGTTAAAGACTAGAAAAACTAGAATAAAAATTGTGCATGTAATGTAAGTATGTATACTGTGTAAGTATTCTGCTAAAGTAATGGGCAGTTTTCAAAAACAGAAGAGTTACTGATGGGAAATTTCTGGCTAGTGATGATTTTTAATTCATTTTAAGAGGCCAATTGAACTTTATTTACTTATTATTATACTTATTTCTTGTAATTTTTGGCGGTTGTACATTAAGAAAATATTACTAGTTTATTTTGCAGACATTTTAGAAATTTCAAGAGCATTTCCTCTATTTTTGTAACAAACTATTTTTAAAAATTGAAAATAATGCTTACATACACACACCTGTTATATACAGAATATTAACATGAGCCAGGAATACAGGTGGCCTCAGGAAACTAGAAAGGACAAAGAAACGACTTTCCCCTTTGAGCCTCCAGAAGGGAACACAGGCCTGCCAAACCTCAATTTCAGTGCCATAACATTCATTTAGGACTTCTGACATCTAGAACCATAGATAATAAATTTGTGTTGTTTTAACTCACGAATGCGTGGCAATTTGTTACAGCATAACAAGTAACTAATACAGATTTTGGCGCCTGGAAGTGGGGTCCTGCTGTAACAAATACCTAAAAATATGGACATAACTTTGGAAGTGGGCAGGGTCAGGGGCTTGGAAGAATTTTGAGGAGCAAGACAGAAAAAGCTTGAATTGCCTTTAACAGACTGTCAGTAAAAATGTGAATGCTGAAGTGTCTACTGACAAGGGCTCAGAAGAAAACAAGGAACATGTTGCTGGAAACTGGAAGAAAAAGGATCCTTTTTATGTGCCAGAAATTTAGCTGAATTGTGTCCTGCAGTTATATGGGAAGCAAAATTTGTAAACGATGAATTTGGATATGTAGGTGAGGAGATTTCTAAGCACTGTTGAAGGTACAACCTTTCTGCTCGTTCACACGTTCACACACATACACACACATTTATTATTTGTTGATATTATTATCTTTATATAGTGGCAGTACAGATTCCCTATTGTAATCCTTTGATTTTGAACAAGGCAAATGCTAAACAATAGAAAACTTAAATTATTTTTATTCTTAGTAATTAATAACAGGTCTTTAGAGTGAATGCCCACATCAAAAGGATTACATTAGTTTTATTGCAGTATTATGGTAACAGGAGCTCTGCCTCCCTTTTTTTCTGTATTTATCCGATTGTAGGAATAAAAGATTAAAATCCAGTTTGGCTTCATTGAAACACATTCGCAGAGTGTTATAGAGCATTGGTTTATGATTATTGCTCCATAATACACAAAATATTCTTTATCCTCTATCAGTTTAGTGTCTGAAATTATGCATTCTATTCAGTTTTTAATGAAATGTGGATTACTTTAAAGATTATCTCTCTGATTTAATAAATGGCATTAGAGTAGAAAGTTAATTGGATCTTCCTTGAATGAGCAGTGACCACTATGTGTGATTGATAGGAGGAAAAGACAGTGAATGACATTTTTAAATTTGTTTTATGTGTTTAAAACTTTTAGATTAGTAAAGTGGGTATTTTTTGATCAGTTTGCTCAAGTAAATTATGTAGCACCTATTACCCTTGTAAAAATCATGGTAAAATTCTAATTTCTTTTAAAAATAAAAATTTCTCTGATTTTGTGAAATTGAGATATAAAAAATGCCCCACACTTGAACACATATAATTTAGTGTGTTTTCATTTTAAAGACAGAAAATGAATGTTATCACCCAAACATCGAAATAGTTCTAGATTTGTCACCTTCCGTTTTTTACACGAATTTCAACTGAACTTTAAAATTCGGAATCTTGTTTACTTCTTTCATTGTCTACTCTTTACTCCAAGAGCCCCTGCTGTATTTACTGACAAAGGGATTACCACTTACACGTCCTTGCTTTAGGAAATGCAGAAATTCATGTTTGTAAATATGATGCTAGAGGTGACAAAGTGATTATCACCACATTTTGTATATCCCTGGTGGTAGCAGAAGGAAGTTTACAGTTTAAGTATCACTGGCCTTTCATGAAATATACAAATTGTCCTTTTAAACCAGTGTTACTCTTCCTGATAGATGTTTGTGTGTGCAGGTGTGCCTTCCATATTGTAAATTCAAGAAGACCGTGTTTTCTTTGCTGGCTGTTGCTGTTATTTACAACACCTGGCTTTATATCTGTACCTTTAAAGTCCCAGTCTTCGTCTTTGAGGAAACCATCAATTCTTGTATACCTCCTGCTTTCTTGGTCTCTTTGCTGCTATTCTTTCCCAGGTGAAAATCCAACTAGGCCATGCCTTTGAGGTAGGATTTCACTCTACTAGTAAAACTGTCCTCTGCTCTCCCTGATACCGTCATCTCAGGTCTGACTCCTTTATAAAAAGCTGCTTTGTATTGGCCAGGTATTTTTCTGACATATTCAGCCAGTAGGGAAGATAGTTTGAAGTAAATGTGGTTCATTGGTGGTGATCTAACAGTGCACTAAAGACAAGAGCAAATAAGAAAATTTTTGTGGAGAAATAAGGAAGAAAGAAAGCTAAAGGTCCTAGGAAGTATGTAGCTAAGACTTCACCTCACATAATTTAGCTATTCTGTAGGCTTCCTACCATATCGATTTTCAGAAGTGCTCATGGTAAAAACTACTTTTGTTGGTCTGTGATTTTTTAAAATTTAAGTTTCACATCATCATTGTGGACAGTAGTCATCCCTGGACTACATCTTTGTCCATTGCTTAATTCCCTACACCTACCTGTTCCACCAGCTGCTAAACATTGGGAATTTGGTCATCCATCCACAATGTATTTATTGTATGCTTACTCTCTGTCAGGCACTCAGCCAGATATTGAGCTTCAAGTAGAGGGTTGTGGGATGGAGAGCAGGACATCTGTATTCAGTTATTATGCAGAGCAGGTTTGGGGTAAAAATAGTCATTGGCCACATCTGTCTTAAATCATGAACTATCGTCTTCTTCAGGGAGATTCCTCAACTCCTTTAGGATCTGTTCTTGGAAATAGGATGCTTCTCTTTTCATTTTGGTAGGATATTTACAGTCTATGTTTTAGAGTTGCTATAATCTAGAATTAACTAATAACCTCCATTAAACAAATATCTTCCTGTATGAAAACTATGGAGGTGTTTTTGTTCAGATTTTATGAAACAAGTCACCAATCTAAGGTTGTGTTGTAGATACAAAACTTTACATGTTTACCTAATGTGGGGATCTCTTTCCAGACTTATTTATGATCATAGAGGCATATCTATATTTATATTTCTTCCTAAAGATGGATTTTTTAAAAATTTGCCATCATTCTAGGACAGTGGTCTGAAGCTTGCATTTTTTTAACACCTTTATTGGAGTATAATTGCTTTACAATGTTGTGTTAGTTTCTGCTGTATTACAAAGTGAATCAGCTATATGTATACATAAATCCACATATCCCCTCCTTCTTGCCTCTCCCTCCCACACGCCCTATCCCACCCCTCTAGGTGGTCACAAAGCACTGAACTGATCTCCCTGTGTGATGCAGCTGCTTCCCATTAGCTATCTGTTTTACATTTGGTAGTGTATATATGTCAGTGCTACTCTCTCACTTGGTCCCAGCTTAACCTTCCTGCTCCCCGTGTCCTCGAGTCCATTCTCTACATCTGCATCTTTATTCCTGTCCTAGGTTCATCAGAACCCTTTTTTTTTTTTTTTTTTTTTTTAGATTCCATATATATGTGTTAGCATATGGTATTTGCTTTTCTCTTTCTGACTTACTTCACTCTGTATGAGACACTCTTGGTCCATCCACCTCACTACAAAAACTCGATTTCGTTTCTTTTTTATGGCTGAGTAATATTCTATTGTATATATGTGCCACATCTTCTTTATCTAGTCATCAGTCAGTGGACACTTAAGTTGCTTCCACGTCCTGGCTATTGTAAATAGTGCTGCAGTGGACATTCTGGTACATGTCTCTTTTTGAATTATGGTTTTCTCAGGGTATATGCTCCATAGTGGGATTGCTGGGTCATATGGTAGTTCTATTTTTAGTTTTTTAAGGAACTTCCATACTGTTCTCCATAGTGGCTGTATCAATTTACATTCCCACCAACAGTGTAAGAGGGTTCCCTTTTTCTCCACACCCTCTCCAACATTTATTGTTTGTAGATTTTTTGATGATGGCCATTCTGTCCTATGTGCAGTGATACCTCATTGTAGTTTTGATTTGCATTTCTCTAATGATTAGTGATGTTGAGCATCCTTTCACGTGTTTGTTGGCAATCTGTATATCTTCTTTGGAGAATGTCTATTTAGGTCTTCTGCCCATTTTTGCATTGGGTTGTTTGTTTATTTGATACTGAGCTCTATGAGCTGCTTGTATATTTTGGAGATTAATCCTTTGTCAGTTGCTTCATTTGCAAATATTTTCTCCCATTCTGAGGGTTGTCTTTTCATCTTGTTTATGGCTTCCTTTGCTATGCTTTTAAGTTTCATTAGGTCCCATTTCTTTATTTCTGTTTTTATTTCCCTTTTTTCTAGGAGGTGGGTCAAAAAGGATCTTGCTGTGATTTATGTCATAGAGTGTTCTGCCTATGTTTTCCTCTAAGAGTTTGATAGTGTCTGGCCTTACATTTAGGTCTTTAATCCATTTTGAGCTTATTTTTGTGTATGGTGTTAGGGAGTGATCTAATCTCATACTTTTACATGTCCCTGTCCAGTTTTCCCAGCACCACTTATTGAAGAGACTGTCCTTTCTCCACTGTACATTCCTGCCTCCTTTATCAAAGATAAGGTGACCATATGTCCATGGGTTTATCTCTGGGCTTTCTATCCTGTTCCATTAATCTATATTTCTATTTTTTTGCCAGTACCATACTGTCTTGATTACTGTAGCTTTGTAGTATAGTCTGAGTCAGGGAGCCAGATTCCTCCCACTCCGTTTTTCCTAAGCAAGATTGCTTTGGCTATTTGGGGTCTTTTGTGTTTCCATACAAATTGTGAAATTTTTTGTTCTAGGTCTGTGAAAAATGCCATTGGTGCTTTGATGGGGATTTCATTGAATCTGTAGATTGCTTTGGGTAGTATAGTCATTTTCACAATGTTGATTCTTCCAATCCAAGAAAATGGTATATCTCTCCATCTGTTTGTATTGTCTTTAATTCCTTTCATCAGTATCTTATAGTTTTCTACATACAGGTTTTTTGTCTCCTTAGGTAGGTTTATTCCTAGGTATTGTATTCTTTTTCTTGCATTGGTAAGTGGGAGTGTTTCCTTAATTTCTATTTCAGATTTTTCATCATTAGTATATAGTAATGCAGGAGATTTCTGTGCATTAATTTTGTATCCTGCTGCTTTACCAAATTCATTGATTAGCTCTAGTAGTTTCCTGGTAGCATTTTTAGGATTCTCTATGTATAGTATCATGTCATCTGCAAACAGTGACAATTTTACTTCTTCCTTTCCAATTTAGATTCCTTTTATTTCTTTTTCTACTCTGATTACTGTGGCTAAACTTCCAAAGTATATTGAATAACAGTGGTGAGAATGAGCAACCTTGTCTTGTTCCTGATCTTAGAGGAGATGGTTTCTGTTTTTCACCACTGAGAATGATGTGGGCTGTGTGTTTGTCATATATGGCCTTTATTATATTGAGATAGGTTCCCTCTATGCCTACTTTCTGGAGGGTTTTTATCATAAATGGGTGTTGAATTTTGTTGAAAGCTTTTTCTGCATCTATTGAAATGATCATATGGTTTTTCTCCTTCTATTTGTTAATATGGTGTATCACATTGATTGATTTGCATATATTGAAGAATTCTTGCATTCCTGGGATAAACCCCACTTGATCATGGTATATGATCCTTTTAATGTGCTGTTGGATTCTATTTGCTAGTATTTAATTGAGGATTTTTCATCTATGCTCATCAGTGATATTGGCCTGTTGTTTTCTTTCTTTGTAATGTCTTTGTCTGGTTTTGATATCAGGGTGATGGTAGCCTCATAGAATGAGTTTGGGAGTGTTCCTCCCTCTGCTATATTTTAGAAGAGTTTGAGAAGGATAGGTGTTAGCTCTTCTCTAAATGTTTGATAGAATTTGCCTGTGAAGCCATCTGGTCCTGGGCTTATGTTTGTTGGAAGATTTTTAATCACAGTTTCAATTTCAGTGCTTGTGATTAGTTTGTTTATATTGTCTATTTCTTCCTGGTTGAGTCTCAGAAGGTTGTGCTTTTGTAAGAATTTGTCCATTTCTTCCAGGTTGTCCATTTTATTGGCATAGAGTTGCTTGTAGTAATCTCTCATGATCCTTTGTATTTCTGCAGTATCAGTTTTTACTTCTTTTACATTTCTAATTCTATTGATTTGAGTCTTCTCCCTTTTTTTCTTGATGAGTCTGGCTAAAGGTTTATCAATTTTGTTTACCTTCTCAAAGAACCACCTTTTAGTTTTATTGATCTTTGTTATTGTTTCCTTCATTTCTTTTCATTTATTTCTGGTCTGATCTTTATGATTTCTTTCCTTCTGCTAACTTTAGGGGTTTTTTTGTTCTTCTTTCTCTAATTGCTTTCAGTGTAAGGTTAGGTTGTTTATTGGAGATTTTTCTTGTTTCTTGAGGTAGGTTGTATTGCCCTAAACTTCCCTCTTAGAACTGCTTTTGCTGAATCCCATAGCTTTTGGGTCATCGTGTTCTCATTGTCATTTTTTTCTAGGTATTTTTGGATTTCCTCTTTGATTTTTTCAGTAATCTCGGTTATTTGGTAGCGTATTGTTTAGCCTCCCTGTGTCTGTATATTTTACAGTTTTTTCCTTGTAGTTGATATCTAGTCTCATAGCATTGTGGTCGGAGAAGATACTTGATATGATTTCAGTTTTCTTAAATTTATCAAGGCTTGATTTGTGACACAAGATATGATCTATCCTGGAGAATGTTCCATGAGCACTTGAGAAGAAAGTGGATTCTGTTGTTTTTGGATAGAATGTCCTGTAAATATCCATTAAGTCCATCTTGTTTAATCTGTCATTTAAAGGTGCATTTCCGTATTTATTTTTATTTTGGATGATCTGTCCATTGGTGAAAGTGAGGTGTTGAAGTCCCCTACTATTATTATGTTATTGTCGATTTCCCCTTTTATGGCTGTTAGCATTTGCCTTATGTATTGAGGTGCTCCTATGTTGGTTGCATAAATATTTACAGTTGTTATATCTTCTTCTTGGATTGATGCCTTGATCATTATGTAGTGTCCTTCTTTGTCTCTTGTGATAGTCTTTATTTTAAAGTCTATTTTGTCTGACATGAGAGTTGCTCTTCCAGCTTTCTTTTGATTTCCATTTGCATGGAATATCTTTTTCCATCCCCTCACTTTCAGTCTGTATGTGTCCCTAGGTCTGAAGTGTGTCTCTTATTGACAGCATATATATGGGTCTTGTTTTTCTATCCATTCAGCCAGTCTATGTCTTTTGGATGGATCGTTTAATCCACTTACATTTAAGGTAATTATCAATATGTATGTTCCTCTTACCATTTTCTTAATTGTTTTGGGTTTGTTTTTGTAGGTGTTTTCCTTCTCTTGTTTCCTGCCTAGAGAAGTTCCTTTAGCATTTGTTTAAAGCTAGTTTGGTGGTGCTGAATTCTCTTAGCTTTTGCTTGTCTGGAAAAGTTTTAATTTCTCTGTTGAATCTGCATGAGATCCTTGTCGGGTAGAGTAATCTTGGTTGTAGGTTATTTCCTTTCATCACTTTAAATATGTCCTGCCACTCCCTTCTGGCTTGCAGAGTTCCTGCTGAAAGATCACCTGTTAACCTTATGGGATTCCCTTGTATGTTATTTGTTGCTTTTCTCTTGCTGCTTTTTAATATTTTTTCTTTGTATTTAAGTTTTGATAGTTTGATTCATATGTGTCTTGGCATGTTTCTCCTTGCATTTATCTTGTATGGGATTCTCTGCGCTTCCTGGACTTGATGGACTATTTCCTTTCCCATGTTGGGGAAGTTTTCAACTATAATCTCTTCAAATATTTTCTCAGACCCTTTCTTTTTCTCTTCTTCTTCTGGGATGCCTATAATTCAAATGTTGGTCTGTTTAATGTTGTCCCAGAGGTCTCTGAGACTGTCCTCAATTCTTTCCATTCTTTTTTCTTTATTCTGCTTTGTGATAGTTATCTCCACTATGTTATCTTCCAGTTCATTTATCCGTTCTTCTGCCTCAGTTATTCTGCTATTGATTCCTTCTAGAGAATTTTTAATTTCATTTATTGTGTTGTTCATCATTGTTCACTGTTTAGTTCTTATAGGTTAAATGTTTCTTGTATTTTCTCCATTGTATTTCCAAGATTTTGGATCATCTTTACTATCATTACCCTGAATTCCTTTTCAGGTAGACTGCCTATTTTCTTCTTCATTTGTTTGGTCTGGTGGGTTTTTACCTTGCTCCTTCATCTGCTGCATATTTCTCTGTCTTCTCATTCTGTTTAACTTACTGTGTTTGGGGTCTCCTATTTGCAGGCTGCAGGTTTGTAGTTCCCATTGTTTTTGGTGTCTGCACCCAGTGGGTGAGGTTGGTTCAGTGGCTTGTGTAGGCTTCCTCGTGGAGGTGACTTGTGCCTGTGTTCTGGTGGGTGCGGCTGGATCTTGTGTTTCTGGTGGGTGGGGCCACATCTGATGGTGTGTTTTGGGATGTTTTTGAAGTTAGTACGATTTTAGGCAGCGTCTCTGCTAATGGGCAGGGTTGTGTTCCTGTCTTGCTAGTTGTTTGGCTGGGGCATCCAGCACTGGAGCTTGCTCTCTGTTGCGTGGAGCTGGGTCTTAGCATTGAGATGGAGATCTCTGGGAGAGCTCTCTCTGATTGATATTATGTGGGGCAGGGAGGTTTCTGGTGGTCAAGTGTCCGGAACTCGGCTCTCCCACCTCAGAGGCTGAGGTCTGACACCAGGCCTGAGCACCACAACCCTGTCAGCCACATGGCTCAGAAGAAAAGGCAGAAAAAAAGAAAATAATAATAATAATAAATTTTTTAAAAATTATTAAAATTTAAATAATAATTTAAAAAAAGGAGAGCAACCAAACCAGTAAACAGATCCACCCATGATAACAAGCGCTGAAAGCTATACTAAAACATGAATATCAGAAACAAATCAGTAGCAGACAGCAAACCCAAGTCTACAGTTGCCCCCAAAGTCCACCACCTCAATTTTGGGATGATTCGTTGTCTATTCAGGTAATCCACAGATGCAGGACACATCAAGTTGACTGTGGGGATTTAATCTGCTGCTCCTGAGGCTGCACGGAGAAATTTCCCTTTCTCTTCTTTGTTCGCACAGCTCCTGGGGTTCAGCTTTGGTTTTAGCCCCACCTCTGCGTCTAGGTTGCCCTCAGGCACCTGTTCCCACCCAGACAGGATGGGGTTAAAGCAGCTGTTGATTAGGGGGCTCTTGCTTATTCAGGCTGGGGGGAAGAGAGGGGTATGGTAGTTATAATTGGAATGTGAGGCTAGCCTGTGGTGGCAGAGGCTGGCATGATGTTGAAGCAGCCTGAGGCGCTCCGTGTGTTCTCCTGGGCAAGTTGTCCCTGGATAACGGGACCCTGGCATTGGCGGGCTGCACAGGCTCCGGGGGTGTGGGGTGGTAGGGCGGATAGTGACCTGTGCTTGCCCACAGGATTCTTGGCGGCTGCAACAGCAGCATTAGCATCCCATGCCCGTCTCCAGGGTACGCACTGATAGCCGCAGCTCGCGCCTGTCTGTGGAGCTCGTTTAGGCGGTGCTCTATCTTCTGTAGGCAGACAGGGAAGGAATCCTCTCTCCTCTCACATCCCGAAACAATGGTCTCTTGCCTCTTAGGCAGGTCCAGAGTTTTTCCCGGACTCACTTCTGGCTAGCTGTGGCGCACTAGCCCCCTTCAGGCTGTGTTCACACAGCCAATCCCAGTCCTCTCCCTGGGATCCAACCTCTGAAGCCCGAGCCTCAGCTCCCAGCCCCCACCTGCCCCAACAGGTAAGCAGACAAGCCTCTCCTCTCAGGAGTGCTGGTCGGCACTGATCCTCTGTGTGGGAATCTCTCCACTTTGCCCTCTGCCCCCCTGTTGCTGCGCTCTCCTCCGTGGCTCCAAAGCTCCCCCCCTGCCACTCCCCGTCTCCACCAGTGAAGGACCTTCCTAGTGTGTGAGAACTTTTCCTCCTTCACAGCTCCCTCCCAGAGGTGAAGGTCCCATTCCTATTGTTTTGTCTCTGTTTTTTCTTTTTTCTTTCACCCTACCCAGGTACACGGGGATTTTCTTGCCTTTGGGGAAGTCTGAGGTCTTCTGTCAGCGTTCAGTAGGTGTTCTGTAGGGGTTGTTCCACGTGTATATGTATTTTTGATGTATTTGTGGGAAGGAAGGTGATCTCCACTTCTTACTCCTCCGCCATCTTGAAAGTCCCCCCCGAAGCTTGCATTTTTTAAGTTAAAATGTCTTGGACATATTTTCAATTTAGAAAATACAGATATTCCATTGTGTGAATATATGTTTAATCCTTCCCCTATTGATGGACATTTCGGATGTTCAAAAGTGTTACTATCACATACAATAGTGAATTAAACGTTGTTGGCTAAGATGTTTATATTTTCTGTTATAGGACAAATTCCTAAAAGTGATATTTCTAAGTCGTATATATATGTTAAAATATTACAAATTACAGTCAAAAAGAATTATATAAATTTACATTTCAAACAGTATATTAGAATGCTGGCTTCTCCATACCCTTGTCACTACTAACTGATACCAGTCTTTTAAGATTTTGCTTATCTAATGGGTTTTATTGTTAAATGATCCACATGATGATACCACTGATTGTTGCTTTAAAACCATCCCATAAAGAATGCAGAGATGATCACAGGAACACAGTTAACTATTTATGTGGTGAATTTTGTTTCAAGATGATGAATGAAAAAAAATTAACAAACATTCCAAAGTCTTTTATTGAAGTCTGCTGCTTTGAGAAAACCTGGAAATACTTCAGTTTGCTTTGAAATATCTTCAAGTGCATAGCGGTTTTGTTACATTTCCTGAGCCACAATAGATTGTAAACCATCTTGGTTTATGATACACTTTTATTAATCACTGACCATCTGATTTCAGAATTCTTCAGACATTCTCACATTGAGTGGGGCAGTATTCATAGAAGTTGTGAAAAGAGTCCTTTTTTTAAATTCTTTAAAAGCAAACAAAATGTGTCAAAAAATAATCAAAGTGGAGGAAATCATGAGTAGCCACAGGAATAAGTTGGGATTCATTTGGTAAGCTGGTTGGCAGAGGCAAATGTGGAGAGTATTTTTAAATTCACTGCTAAGAAAAATCTTTAATCCAGTTTAAAGTAGCTATTTGAAAAAGTCACACAATACTTTGCAGAGTGACAAGAAGACAAATGTCACAACAATCATAAAAAAATACATAAAGTACATTAGTATTTTAAATTTCTCCTGGAAAAAAAAGTGGTTACATCTCTTTTAAGATATCCAAGCTGAAAAAAAGTTAGAAAAATATGCATATCACCAGCTAAGTTCAGTTTGAATTGTGTTTACCAGATGTTTTGATAGAAATCTTTTCCAGTGTTCAATATATGATGTCTGTGAAACATTGCTGTAAAACATCTAAGCTGTATATCCTGTTTGTTGATAAAGAACATACGTTTTGGGGAATCGGTGTTAAAACCACATGGAAATTTATTGTAAAGCAAAAATTACAGTTTTACTCTCAATATAATAATTGTTTTAAAATTCTTAAAAAACAAAGGGAAATTTCACCATGATATATACAGTCATCTGAAGTAATATATTACAGAGAAAATATAAGAATATTTCACACTGCTAAACTGTGGATTACTTCTGTTTCAGAGGAATTCAGTTTTAGACCTGCCCAGATAACCTGAGATGTGCTCATCTCCCTAATCTCTTGTCATGATCACAAGATATTTATTTACTGAAATGATACTAAAAATGATTTTTGCAGATGCCTAAAACATGACTTCCTTCTCTCTATTCTTCTGTATCAAAATAAAGACTTCATTGAAATAAATATGTAGTAAAATCCTAATTATGCTAGACTTACATGTGTTAGTGTCATATGAATAATAAAATCTAAATTTGATTTTCTAAATATTTTAAATAAGCATCTTAAGCCTTGATAGACCAAGGTCCAGGAGACTCTGAGAAGTCTGGAGCCTCAGGTGGAGAACTCTCTCAGAAGACTGACTTGCCTCGCATTCTCTTCATGCTTTTATTTGTATTCATTCACAGGAACAGTTGCTCATCATGCAGTGGGTATCGGGAAATGACCTAAATTAACTTTTCTGCAGGAAGTAGAAGGACCTCAGGATAGGAGACTCCAGTTTCAAATTTCCCCTGAGATGTAAATTAATTCTGTCTTTATCTGGGATGGCTTAAACGACTTAGTATATAATGTCTCTTGTTTCTCCCAAAGAGGATCTATGAGCATCAGAGACCCAGGTCTAGTGATCAGATACACAGGAGTGCTTACTGAGAGGAGGCAGAAAAATCTGATCCGCTCAAAATAAAAGGGTGGGGGCAGGTGGCACTGTGAACAAGACTCACAACTAAAAGACTGAGTTAGGAGGAAGACTGAAAGAAATCAGGTCATTAAATTTTTTAAAAAAGGGATTATCGGTAGTCCTTTTCAAGGAACCTTTATAATTTTGTGAGGTACCTATTTTTTTTGGACATTTTGTTAATTCTTTATTTCCTATATTTATTTCAATATGTTATTAAGAACATGTCATGCTGTGTATTAAGTATAAACAGTCTCAGGAGAACAAAGATGAATGAGATATGTTTATTGATCCGTAGGCACTCACACCCTACTTTTTTTTTTTTTTTTTTTTTTGCGGTACACGGGCCTCTCACTGTTGTGGCCTCTCCCGTTGCGGAGCACAGGCTCCGGACGCGCAGGCTCAGCGGCCATGGCTCACGGGCCCAGCCGCTCCGCGGCATATGGGATCCTCCCGGACCAGGGCACGAACCCGTATCCCCTGCATCGGCAGGCGGACTCTCAACCACTGCGCCACCAGGGAGGCCCGACACCCTACTTTTCTACATTCTTTTTCTTGCCATTTTCCATTGATGAAGGTTATTTATCTTCTCTTTTGTTTATGGCTTGTAACTATCATTTCCCCTCTTAAATATTTTTTTGGTAATAATTTCTTACCTATAATGGTAGTGTTATTTATACAACTATATTACTAGCAGCCAACTTAGAGTTTGGTTATCTGAAAAACTATTTGTCTCCAAAGATCTCCTGAATGGAGCTGCTCCCAGGACCATGATGTGGCCACCACAGAATATAAGATTTTGTAAAACTCAGTGGTTTTGTTGAACTCATTCTCCCTCGGCCCTTGGATTCCCTGTGCCTTAATTGCCTGGACCTCTTTTTGTTCATATTTTGAGGAATTTTTATGGAACAGAGGTTCCCAAACCATACTAGTCCTCAAAATAACAACTATTTCGTAAGACCTTCTTTACTGTCATGAAACAAAATCCATTCAGTGTAGAACATACATAATTTTTAAAAGTAATCAATAAAGTTTCCCAACACTAATATATAAAAGAGCTAAAGGAAATAACTTAAGATAGTGTGTACTTCATTACCTACATGATTGGACACAACCACACAAAAAACATATGGAATACTCTGATGTTTGCTGCTATTCTTAGAATCACAGACTGCAACATGTATCAATGCAGACTGCTCTGCCCTCCCACAACTAAATATTATAAAGCCTCAACTGTAATCACTGGGAGACCTAAACGTCCCTATACATTTTCTAGATGCTTCCAGAAGTCACTAGTTGCCCTACTGAGAACCTTCCGTACCAGTGCATATTTTTGGCATTTGTCTCTATTTGGTTGCTCCAAGGAACGCTTTGCTGTGGAGCCTCTGTGAGCACAGAATCATAGAATATTTTCTTTTTCGAGTTCCCAAAATAGAACTCAGACATGCCACACTTGGACATGATACATTTTAGTGAGCATATCTTCAAGTGGTAGATTATAAATTGAAAATCTGAATTTCCTTGTATCATTACCATGTTGCCATCATGTGTCCAGATGTATTGGCAGAAACCACTCACTGAAGGATTTGCTAATGTTTCATGGAAAGGGAATTAATATAATTGTTTTTAATAAGTAATGTCCTTTGAGTGGGAAGACAGCATTTTAAGCAGCAAAAAAAAAAAAAGAGAGAACTCCCTAATTTTTTTTAACCAGCACAAACAACATTAAATAAGTAGTTTCAAAATCATGTGTATTTCACTTTCCTCTTTCTTCTTGCTGCTATTTCTTTGTCACACAGTTCACGTAGCCACAGAACACGACATTCCTTCACATATGTGCTTCTCTACCAACTTTTCACTTTATATATACCACTTTGATTTAAACGTTTCACTCAAATCAATCCACAAATATTAAGGAATTATATACTTTACATATCTCCAGTTCATGTTTCAGCATCACATCTTGTCCATCTACTGCTGATTTCCCAATCCTTTTGCTTCAGATTAAAAACAAAACAAAAATAGCATCTGACACAACTACTCTCCTCTCCAAAGAGGAATTGTAAAGTATAAAACTTTAACAGTTTTAAATGCTAAAACTGTTAACATTTAAAAATGTTAAAAACTTATTTTTTTTTATTTTTTATTTTTTTGCGGTACGCAGGGCCTCTCACTGTTGTGGCCTCTCCCGTTGCAGAGCACAGGCTCCGGACGCGCAGGCCCAGCGGCCATGGCTCACGGGCCCAGCCGCTCCGTGGCACGTGGGATCCTCCCGGACCGGGGCACGAACCCGCATCCCCTGCACCGGCAGGCGGACTCTCAACCACTGCGCCACCAGGGAAGCCCTAAAAATGTTAAAAACTTTTTTGAAGGCCTGTTTTAAAATCTATGGAGACTATAGGTTTTACAAAACTCAGATCCCTTCTCTTCTTTGGTATCAGTCTCTACATCACCTCATTTACTTTACAGTACCCCGGATATTTACTATTTTTGTACTAGCTACATGAATGAATGAATGAGTGAATGATTAATATATGTTTGATAAACATGCAAATATAAAATCTAAACAAGTAAGTATATTTCTTCAGTGAGGATTTCAATGATTCTTTTCCTTTACCAAAGGGTAGCTTGTACAAAACACTTTGGTTGAAATGCTGCTGACCACAAAAAGGCCATCAATTTGAATGTGTATTATAGCTTTTCAATCACGTTGTTGAATTATTTCCTGAAAACCTAAAGAAGTTGATTGGGCTGCCTTAGCTGCCTTTCTCTGTAGTGAGACACATTTAGACTTTAATGGCTTTAACTGTGCACATAGTTCTTTCTGTTTTTTATTTTATTTTTTTAATGCACTGCCCTTTGTATAAAAAAATAATATGGATAACATAATTTTGAAGATGGTTTAGTTACCATGTGTACATTTTGACCAGGGCATAGCTTGTACTGGAGAACCCATCTGGATTCAAGAAACTGGTCATATGTGTAAAGGAGTATTTCTTTTTATGTGAAGACGTGTGATACCTGAGGGGTTCAAATTCTCATTGGCATTCATAGGACCCTAATCAGATCCAATATTGTGTACAATACTATTCCTGACTTGTGAAACTGACCTTTAATCACCAGTTACCTTATAATACAAAATCTTTCATTAAATATAAAACCACCGTTTCATTTAACTTCTAAATGTGTCAGTAAAATAAAACAAAAATTTATCTTAATGCAGTAATAGCAGACATATGCTGTTCTATTCTAAAATCCTCAGAAATCTGGCAAGGTGAAAATTGTGAACATAGCTATGATCTCATGAAGTTCGAATATAGTCCTAAACGTTTTGGAAAGAGATTTGTGAGCTGGATTTTCATGCTCTAAATCTGACTTCAACAACTGCTACTTTCTACCACAGTTTAGCCAGTATACCTCAGTATCTCCAGACATTTCTCAGCAAAATCCACTTTCAGACTAAGAGCATAGCTCTGGCATCTGTGTCAGGTCCTAAGTGCTCCCCTTATGTACCAAAGTCTGTAGTTCTTTTCTTAGTTACTAAGCAGGGAATACAAACAACTGGAAACGATTTAGAAGTACTGAAAATGTGTTCAGTCTTTTCCTATCTTCTTCACATCTCTTACTTTCTCCACTTCCCAAAAGCCCCGTATTGTCTTCACCCACATTCCCATCAGTTTCAGACATAAAAACTCAGCTGCTTTCTTTCTGGAAAGATCACATAGCTTTAGAACTAGTTTAAGGTACACTTCTGGGTTATCAAAATCTTTAAAAAAATATTTATTGGGCTTCCCTGGTGGCGCAGTGGTCAGGAGTCCGCCTGCCGATGTGGAGGACACGGGTTTGTGCCCCGGTCCAGGAAGATCCCACATGCCGCGGAGCGGCTGGGCCCGTGAGCCATGGCCGCTGGGCCTGCGCGTCCGGAGCCTGTGCTCCACAGCGGGAGAGGCCACAGCGGTGAGAGGCCCGCTTACTGCAAAAAAAAATATATATATATATATTTATTATCCAAGGGAATAAGATCTGGTGCCAGGTGCAGGCAATCCTGTCGTGACTGTGCTTTTGCGCTTCACCTGGTGAACCTCACTGCTGCCGATTTTCCTTCGGCAGCCAGACCTACATCTGTGCCAGATGCTACTGACTCCTTTCTTCATGGGACTGATTTAAAATATAAAACACTGTAGAACCTACATAGCCTTTCAACCCTTGGAAACCAGAATTACTGCATCTGTCCATCCTCTTAGAGAGCTGTATGTTTTCACCCTGATAGTTTGACTGTTCATATTTGATGCTTGGTTTTTTAATCTAATTATCATCAGTTTATAGGCAAGTAAGACATTATAAATAATGACCTTTATATTTGGTTAAAAATTTCCTGGATTATAATCAGAGTTTAGAATTACTCTCCTAGAAGTATGACTTGATGAAGCTATTGGAGCGGTGGCCTTTACAAACCTTTAACAAAATAGGGAAAGTCCTGTTACTGATCTTCATTAGGTGACTGGCTAAGCTTGTGGGAATCAGCATGACGCATCACACAGAGCCAGAGGCCAGAAGGAAGAAAACCACAAGGAGTCTGAGAAATAGCAGAAGCAGGGGTGGGGTGGGGCAGGAACCAACCAGTACTGACTTGAAGGGAAGACTGAGTTGGCAGGCAGAGCTTACACGCTGGAGGTGAGAGGCAGCAGCTGAGGAAGCCACCAAAGTCTGCCTTCTGCAGAAACTGGAAGTTAGGAACAGGTCAGAGGTCAAAATCAGACAGGATTTCAAGATCGGAGCAGGCACAACAAACAAGAAGTGCTTGAACTGTTCCAATAAAGCCCACCTTCCGCAGGAAGTCCCTGCTCTTGTGACTGCTACTAGACTGCCGCCAGCTGGAAGCTGAGACAAGTGCAGCTTGGTAGCTTGTCGCACCTGGAGGGCCTTGACCTGGGGGGAGGGTGCAGCAAAAGACAGGGCCTGAGCTCCAGGACACTGATTCAGACAGGCCACTAGACCAACTGGTCAGGTGCTTTTCTTATAGGGAAAGAAAGTAGGGGGTGATTCATCTATTAGTCACTTTAAATTTTAGTGTTTCTTAAGCTGTCTTAACTTAGTTCAAAATCTACAAATTGAAAGACAAAGGAGGAGACAAGGAAAGATGAGAAAAGAAGGCTGGGCTCAATTTGATTGCAGAAATATTTGGAGGAATGGGTTGTTGGGGAACAGAAGCATAGGTGATTTTTAAAACTGGAATTTGAAGTTTCGAGTACTTGGCTTTTTCTCATTATCTGTCTGCTCCCTGCAAAACCCCACAATAAAGCTAATTACCACAGTCTAGTCTTACATAGAACATACGGAAGTTTTATACCGACACTGAAATTACTGCATCAGTTTTTTTCTGAGAATGACGCAGGAGAGTTCAATTTCACGTCTCTCCTCTTCTGAGTTTCCAACATTTATTCTGCAGCATTTACATAGTCACACAAATTGTACTGTGATTTTGTGCATTTTATTTGCAGACAAGGTGCAAAGTTTCAGAAGACAGGAACTATACCTTTAGCTGTGATGTGAAAGAAAATATACCAGGCTTTGGAATCAGATAATCTGGGTTCTACGAACCAAGTTGTGTGGCCTTAGCCAAATCACCAGTCACTAGCGTTACCTAAACCGTACATCCAGTTAGATGAGTAGTTTTCGAGGATGTGGGGCAAGGTGAAGTCAGAGCATTCAAAGCTTAAGTTCCTTATCTCTGCTTCAGCTACTGTGTCTGCCCTCTCATTTATTTCTTTTCTTGGGCTTCTACATAGGATTTTTACATTTTTAAAAAATTTCGATGATATGGTGTTGTCTAACATCACTTCCGAACATGGAGTTTCATTTTATTTTAGTTTATCTGCCAGACATACCTTTAGTGTCTTTCTTTGGACCTAGTAAGTGTCTAGTAAATATTTGTTAGGGGAGAAAAATTAATGCTGTGACTCAGTCATGCAATGTTCAGATGTTCATAACAATTTCCATGCGAAAAGTTTTGTGTAGCCTGTGGCGAATGACATTTTTGACTTTTGAGGAGAACTCCTTTCATGTCAGCTTGAAATTTTTCTTGAACTTGATCTCTGACTTAGGGAAATAAGAAGCAAACCTGATGTGCACGTGCTTTGTGCAGAGAAGGAGCTGCTTTTAAGAGAATAATCCAGCCGCTATCTGATCAACCATGTAGGATTGATTCTGTGGAAATGAAGAAACCTTCCTTTTTCAGTTTGAGTCACACATATGAAGGCTTTGATAAGATTAAAATAATCCAAGGAAGCAATTTCAAGACACACAGCTAGAAACAGGAACTAAGAAACATCCATATCTCACATGACACAGTCACCTAATGGAAGAATCAGGTTTTAAGGACCTTCTACAGGTAATGTCAGGATATACAGATAAATATGAACAGCTCTGGCTGAGCTAGAAACACTGCTGGCTAAGTTAGAAATCCTATGATGTGTATCTTTCAAAATGTCTCTTGCTGCTTTACGTTCTTCTTTTAAAGAGCTGGTTATGCTGTCACTTGAAGGTTGTGCTTCTGTATGATTCTTGTCACATTGGGCGCTCTGTCTTTTACCAAGTGTGTGGACCCATTCCCAAGTTTCTGTGAGTGTTAGCTTCCAGTAGCTCACAACGCCCCTCTGCTCTTCAGAATCATTTCTGGTTTAAAAGCATTCACATTTCCCAGGGCTTTATGTGCTCACCTCCCAACTCTGTCAGCTTACAGCCAATAACTAACTGACATGAGGGTACAAAAGCCAGCTCCCTCATTTCAAGGTGAGGTCGGCTCTGGGGCAGTTCACGCTCCTGAGCTTCCCCTTGGGATCAGTCTGAAGTTAGACTCCAGCTGAGACCACAGTCTTACCTATCTTATCCTGCTTCCCTCTCTCCTTTTCTCCTGAGAGCACTCCTTTCAATCATGTGCATCCGAATCCTTCTCTCAGGCTCTGCTTCTAGGGAACCTAACCCAAAGCAGTGATGCATTGAAGAGCATTGATCCTGTCATCTTCTCTCTTCCATCCTCAGTCTCCAGCATATCTGGAACACCACGCTCACAAGTATTTTGAAGAGTGGGCAAAGTAAGAAATTTGACCTTCCATTGGCCAAGTCCTCACTGTGAAATATGGATAATTGAAGTCACAAGCAGTGTAGCACAACTTTAACTTTACTTTGAATCTGAATTTTTAGCTCACTAAAAGAATTAGGAAGTTGGCAGAATTGGGGAGCAGAATTATGACCATGTCAAGGTGGAATCAATTTACCATCCTAACCTGCCATCAGAAACTGTCAAAACATCATATCAAATAGAAAAAGTTCTCACTGATGGAAGTGTACAAATATACTCAATTAACATAATTATGTTGCACACCTACCCTCTGCCACATTGAAAAAAATAAGATGTGGCTCATGCTTTCAAGGAATTGTGAATAGTGAGAGAGCCTGACAGATGAGCTAACAATTGTGATAGAATGTGCCAAGACAGAAAAAAGAATACTGTACAAAATGACACTTGCGACCGGCTGGTGGAAAGACCAGAAACCTTATCTAGAATAGGGACCAGTATGAGCAAAGTTAATGGAATGTTCCAGAAAAACTATGTAGAGAACTTAGGCTAAAAGGTATGTTGATGCAGGGTTATAGGAGGACTGTAAGACTCAGGATTAAACTTAATCTTGAGAGCAGGAGCCAGCTATCAATAGTTCTTTAGGGTTTCATTTTCTCCTCTGCTTTAAAAAATTATTAAAACAATTTTATAACATGAAATGTTTTGAAACTATATCCTCACAGAATTATTATTATTTTTGCTTGTTTCCTTCCTCTTATCAAATGCTTACAAAAATATTTTCCATAATTGTAGCAATTGTAATTTCTTATTATTTGTACTTACTGTTGTATCATGAGCTTGTCCCACATTATATGTTTTCATTTTAGGTGGCTAAATACTGTTATTTAATTTACATTCTCATTTTCATTTTCTCTGAAAGTTTTGTAAGATATTAAACAGGCCAATAGTAGGAAAACCACACATGAATGCTGGAGATAGATAGAGATGAGTGGGACTTGGAATCAGAAACTTCAATAAGGGAAGCACTGCCAGGTAGACCAGGGAAGTGGTGATACTAGCCTCTGTGTCTTCATCCTCATCTGTAAAGGAAGATACAAATACCTCCTCACCAGCCTTATAGGTGCTTGTGAAAGTTGATTGAAATAATATATCAAAAGAACTTGGCATTTAAGAAACTCTTAAGTAATCATTTATTCAACGGAGGAAGTTGTGAAAAAAAATTTTAGAAGGTCACTTTGACTTTTAGGCACACAGTTTCCTGAAAGATTCATTGAACTCTTTGAAGGCAGGCACTGTCTTAACTCATTTTCATGTGCTAACTATACCATTTGACTTAGATTTTTGCCCAACGTACATATTTCTTCAATGCATGAACTAATGAACAGCCAGACAATAATTACCTACCTATTTGCTAGATGGACAAACAATTCTGTCTATTGGGAATCATGCTAGTAGAGTCTGCTTCTAAGAAAAATGATATATGCACTGTTGCAAGATATGATGAATAAGTGAAAATACTTTAGTCTTCACATGGTGATGTTAGGTATTTTCTTCTCTTGCTAGTGAAAGTGTGTGTTAGCTGTGTACATTAATGGGGCCAGACTAGTGATTGTTGTAAATTATGAGACAAGTGGTGAGGTCCCTCAAGAATCCAGAGTTCTCTGGGCACTGTGAAATATAAGTCAGGTCTGGAAAAGAAGTGAATTGTCTTTTTCTTTTGTGGCACTGAACTCAGTTATATTTCTTGTTTAACATCTGTCTCCCCTTCTGGACTGTAGGCTCCATGAGAGCAGGGCTTGGGTCACCCTTGAGTCTGCCCTCAGCCACTTTCACAACAGGTGCTCAAAAATATTTATTAAATGAATTAACAAATACAAACTGAATGAATGAAATGGGGAGATAGTTAGAATGTTGGGTAAGCCACAATTTCAGTGTGAAGATGTGTTCTGTTTATTGCAAGGGGAAGGGAAATAATATAAAATGATTAATAACTTCCTCATCTACCACTGAATCCCTGTTCCATTTAAAAAATAATTTTAAAAAGGTTTGCATGGGGCTTCCCTGGTGGCGCAGTGGTTGAGAGTCCGCCTGCCGGTGCAGGGGACACGGGTTCGTGCCCCGGTCCGGGAAGATCCCACATGCCGCGGAGCAGCTGGGCCCGTGAGCCATGGCCGCTGAGCCTGTGCGTCCGGAGCCTGTGCTCCGCAACAGGAGAGGCCGCAACAGTGAGAGGCCTGCGTAACGCAAAAAAAAAGAAAGAAGGTTTGCATGAGACACTCTATGCAAAAAAATGCTAGTAATATTTTGCAAAATTATGTAATCTTGCCAAAGTGTGTTGTATGTTGCATGCCAGTAATTTTTTACTCCATAATTTTGATACTTATATCTATATATTAAGTTCCTGCTATGTGCAAAGCACTTCCAGATGTATATTCAATGATCTAAATATGTATTCAGTGATCTTCAAAACAAACCTAAAGAGCAGGATTTATCCCATTTTAAAGTTGAGAAAATTGGGTCTCAACAAAGCAGAGTAACTTGCCCAGAGTACACAGCAATTTTTCCTGCTGCCCTTTTGATATATAAAATGGTGTCATACCTGTTTTTTTGGCTATTCTAATAACAGTAAAACAAACCTGTAAACTCATTGTAAGATATTTACAGAGAGATCTCATAAAAATACAAGCTAGACATAATGATTTTCATCATTAGAATACAAAACCACATATGTAGATAAAATTTTCATGGACCATAAACTTTTGGAGAACTATTGATATACTGTCAACTGCTTTATCAAATTTGTCCCCAAAACGCTCCTTGTCAATTTCTAGTTGCTATCTATTAATGGATTATAGGCTTTAGATGTATCATACTTAGTAACTCATTTATTCCATGCATGACGTTTAAAATAATATATATATATATTTTTTCACTTTACAAAGAACTTAAGTCTTTTGTGCAATTTGAAAATGTCCAAATAAACATGTTCCTTGCCCTCTAGTTCTCATACTGAAAAATCACAATTAAAAATAACCTTTTGGGTAAATACTTCCCCTGTTTATCTAAACTTAGAATAGGACTAAACCAAGAGTTTTGCTTTCCTTGGCTTCTTCCATAATAACCTACTATCATGGTTTGTTGGGGGGTTTTTTCCATCCACAATTTCTTAGCATGTTTTACCAGCTTCTTCTCCTTTTTTGGTGTTTCGTGGGGCTTGGTAGGGGCCCTCTTCTCCTCTCACTTGGATTTGCTGTACAAGACTTTACCATAGCTGCAGTCATGTTCTGTTTTAGGATGACTTTCAAACCTGTATCTCTTAGATATCTCTTCCGAGTTACAGCCCTGTAGCTGTAATATCTCTTTCTCACTGGCACGTAGACTCAAGAAGTTCAAAACTAATCTGATCTTTCCCCCCTACAATTTGCCCCTATTCCAGTGTTCTTTATCTCAGTTTATATCACTACCATCCACTGAGTAGTTCAAATACTTGGGAATTATGGTTGACTCTTTTCTCTTCCTAACATCCCCTATCCAACCAATCATCAAATACTATTAATCCACTACCTACATTTCTTAAATCTGTCTGTTTTTCTTCCCCATGGCCACTGCTACTAGTTCAGTCAAAGCCACTTTCATCTCTTGTGTGCACCGCTGTAGTATCACCATAGCTGGTCCTTCCAGTCTGCCATTGCCTTCTTCCTACTGACTCTTCATATTCTAACCAGAGAGAACATTTAAAAATGAAAATCTGTTTATGACACTTGTTTAAAATACTCGTTGTGGTTTCCAAATGCTCTTAAAATAAAGCTTAAAATCTTTAGTGTGGCCTACAAAGCCCTGCATTATCTGGTTGTAACCTAGCTCTCAAGTGTGGCCTTGTGTCAATTCCCACTAGTTAGCCACACTAAGCTGTCTTTAATTGCTTGTTGCAAGAAGACCTTTGAACCTGTCTGAAATGCTTACCCACCCTGTTACCTTTGTTTTTAACCCCTACTCAGGGCTTGGATCTGGGCCCTCTTCCTTGTACTCTTGCTACAAGATTTTAGTATGGCTGCAGTCACTATACTACAGTATACTAATATTCTATAGTAGGATGCTCGCAAACCTGTTTCTCCTAGCTCTGACCTCTCTGCATAGTTACAGCCCTGTGACTGCAGTATCTATTCATTCAACATCTCTGTCTCACTGGCACACACCCTTGAGGCCTCAGTATAATTATCCTTTTCTTATTCCCCAAACTAGATTAGAATCTTCTCATATTACCCTATCTTTTATGTCAGAAGATTTATCACAATTAGCTGTATACTGTCTCTTTTCCCCTTTAAGCTAAAAAGATAGGTTCTAACTCTTACGGGCTGATAACATCCCCAGCATCTATCCAGCACCTGGCATGTAAAAGTATTCAAGTATTTGTTGAATAAATAAAGACTCTATACTTCTTGGCTTGGATAAAATAAATTTGTCTATGATCTCCTAGATTTTGAAATTTTAAAAGTGATGTACTATTTGATAGTACATATTATTTGAATGTACACTTTGAAAGACGTTTTGTCCCCAGAGAAATTATATCATTTGAAAGACTAAAGCATATGCTATAATGTACTCCTTTAACAATTATTTCTCTTCTTTGAAACAATAATTTTTATTCTGGGTAGCTATTTAAAATAACCAATTTCAAGTATAAATCTTGCCCCTCTTCAGTCATTCAAATCCTTAAGAAATATATATTATGTGTCTTATAGTAACTATCCTTTTTACTAAGAAAAGATCATCTTTCTCCTTTATAATTTGACTGGGGAAGCAAAGTCATATAGTCAGAACTACTTTGCCCAAAGTAGAGAACAAGCTTAATTAATTGAACAGTTATTGAACCTCAGCCATATGAAAGTCTCTTCAGCAACATATGGATGGATAGGAATGGGGATCAGGTCAAAGAACCTCCATTCTAAGTAAGACAGTCCTTGCCTTTAAGGAGCCCACAGTGTAATGGGGAAAATATATGTATATTTAATGAAGTATGAAACAAGGAATAATCCAGACTTTTTTTAAAAGACTGAGATTCTAATTTTAAAAAGATTTTTTTTAAAAAGAAGACCATGAGATTTTCATTTATGAAGTGGTAATTTGTTACCAGAGCAAGTGGTGGAAGCGTCATGGAAAAGATGGATTTGAGATAGACATTGAAGGAACAAAGGAGATTGGACTTGCAGCAAAGGAATAGAGCAGGACCGCAGCTGGAGATGCAATGAGTTTGGAACATGTGAAGAAGCGAGAGGAATTAGGGTATATACTTCTTTCATTATATTAAGGGCTTTGTGAAAATAAGGTTGGAGTATATGAATGATTCTCATACCTTTTCCAAATATAGCCCTTCAGCTCTTGAGAAACAGCTATTATGACTGCATTGTGTTATCTTACCTGATTTAAAGGAAGGACCATTTTGGTACATGTACACATAGAATAATAAAGTTTTGAAGCACATCACAGGCCCTTCTCTAGCTACTGTGTGTATGAGTATGTGTAGAAGGCGGAGAGGTTCTGTTAGCAATAACAACAAATAACTAAACAGTGGGAATGAAAAGAAGCAGACATGTGACAAGCACTGTCAAAGGTGGCAAATTGTCATCTTTGTCTTCTCTGTTCCCTGCCACTCAGCACCATCACTTTGATTTCTTTCCCTTGGGATTCTTTTGATTACCTACCACGTTTATCTTGAAAAATATTCTTTAAAACACATTAGAAAGTATACAGATTTTAATAGGCTGAATAATGGCCACCTAAAACTATCAGGTCCTGATCTCTGGAACCTATAAATGTTACCTCATAAGGAAAAAGAATATCTGCAGATATAATTAAGTTAAGGATCTTGACCAGAGGATTATCCTGTATTAACTGGATGGGCCCTAATCCAACCATGTGTATATTATAAGAAAGAGGCAAAAGAAAACTTGACACCCAGAAGAGAAGACAACAGGACCACAGAGACAGAGGTTGGAGTGATGTGATGCTAACAGCTGCCAAAGCTGGAAGAGCCAAGGATGGTCTTCTCCCTTAGAGCATTTGGAGGGAGAATAAACAGGCCAATACTTTGATTTTGGCCCAGTTATACTGTTTTTGGACCTCTGATCCCCAGAACTGTAAGAGAATAAATGGGTGTTGTCTTAAGCCACCAAGTTTGGGTAAATTTGTTACAGAGACAGTTGGAAACGAATATGTAGATAGAAATTTATTTTATGAACTTTTCTCTTAGGTGTAGCTGTTTAGTCGGCATTTTATCTTTTTTGAGCAAGGATATAACCAGTGTTTTCTAAACTACAAACCATTGATTTTCATCTTTATTTAAATGTGTTTATGTAGTCTATCTCTATAAGGTAGGACAATTTAGCAAAGATTTATAAGAATATCTTGTCTCCTTTGAGGTTCAGCTTAGATGACTTTGATATTACAAAAGTTGGAGAAAACAATCTGTCTGAATCAGAGACTTTGGATTAAGAATTTATAGAAACTAATGCAGAAAAACAAAACTTGGCCTCATAGGGAAAGAATGTCTTATGCAAATCTTTGTTGTTAGCCAAGTTCACATACCCAGAATACAAAACTCTGTTTCAATGTTTGTTGGGGATTTGGAAATAGCTTGAGATAATCTAATTTAAAAGGGCTGGTAAATTCCTTTAGCTTTGTAAAATTTATTCCATATATGTCAGAGATATGCTTGTTGTACTGCAAAATAAACTAGCACTGTGTGGCCTTCCTTGAAAAGGTAAATATTGCTGTTACATTTTATTCTTTCATATTCATTTTATTGGTACATGCTAATGACTGCAAAAATGTAGTGATAATATTGCAGAGTCTACTGGTAAATTCTTGGAATTATCATAGATCAGTTCAAATGTAGCTCTAATTTTATGTACTACAAAACTATTAAATTATTCATTTCCATTCCTGCTACTGAATTTATATTTATTGTAAAAGCAAACATATAATAGTAACCATTAATATTTTCTTTTCCCTTAAAAAATGTACTGGGTAGACAAGAGGATTCATAAGATTGTGGTTTGCTGATGCCATAGCAACATAGTCTTATATTGAGAACATCGTCTGTTACATTGCAAATAGTTGTGGTCATGTGCTTAGAATCGACTTTCAGTTGCTAAAGTACATGGTGACATGATAGGATATGATTTATCCAGATGTTTACACAGCTGTAACAAAGAAATATTTTAGTGCGTTCATATGGCGTGAAATGTTATGTATTTAAAGGATTGAGTTACTGTTATGACTTGGAATATTTAAGTAGCTTTGAACTTCATGAGTAGGTTCAATGACTGTTTTGAAAACAAAAATATGGATGGACAGAGACTAAAATCTCTGAATTATCTGATTGCCCTAGAGGTTTTCTCTGATTGCAAAAATAAGAGATTAAATGGTTCTATTTTAAAATATACTACTTGAGAAGTGATTGTTTCTTTGTGTTTATCATATTTTTGAAAAGAATACTTCCCAGAAGAGTTTTAATAGTAAACCATAGCAAAATATAGAACGTTCAAACACGCTGGAGGCAAATTCAGTGCTGGAAATAATATGAATGGTAGTGTATTACTCAGAGTTCTCCAGAGAGATGGAGCCAATAAGAAGTTAGTAGGGAAGGGCTACAGAACACATGAATGGGTCTGAGGTTGTCTGGTCCTCTCTAAAGAGGGGTACTGGTTTCAATATACACGTTTAAGTCATACAGATTCCCAAGTGAATGGTAACCACTGATCTCTGATAGAAACTCCCTGCCCTCCTCTCAGTTCTTTTTTTTTTTGTGGTAAGCGGGCCTCTCACTGTTGTGACCTCTCCCGTTGTGGGGCACAGGCTCCGGACACGCAGGCTCAGCGGCCATGGCTCACGGGCCCAGCCGCTCCACGGCATGTGGGATCTTCCCAGACCAGGGCACGAACCCGTGTCCCCTTCATTGGCAGGCGGACTCCCAACCACTGTGCCACCAGGGAAGCCCAACTCTCAGTTCTTAATTGGAACGCTAGTATAGCTGGGCACCCTCTCTGTTCCTGTCCAGAGGTGGGTCTCTTCACTTAGCCATGCAGAACAGTAAAATATGTTTATTCTTACCATGGTGTGCTGCATAAAATTGCCTGTAAATTCTCTGATAAATTCTAGTAGTTTTCAGAGATTAGTTAAAATTAGTAATTCTAGCTTCATACCCTATTAAAATAACACTTTTTTAAACTTGATACTCAATTTATACATTTATTGTATTGCAAACATAATAGGGAATCATTAATCTTGTCTTTTTCGTTTAAAATGTTACTGGAAAACAAGAGGATTTATAAGATCATAGTTTGCTGATCCATTTTAAAAGCCAACTGGCTTTCCAGATCCGAGGAAATGGAGCAAATCAGGCCCATCCCTTCCCACCCATGTACCCACCCCATTTTGTTCCACCAGATTAAATGGTTCAAACTGCAAGCAACATGGTTATTCAAGGTCTTGTCCTGAAGGAAGACTGTAATGGTGAAGAAGGGATAAATAGGGGAATTATAGCTGACTTAAGTATACTTAGTTCCTTTACCATCAGTGAGAAGCATGCTTCTATACTTAGACCTTCCACAAGAGGTTTCCTTTAAGGACACCTCTCCTCCTTTCCCCATTCTTTCCTTCTTAAAGCTACCCTGAGAGTCTTCAGACTCTCATGCTTTCTTTTAGAAACCATCAAGTGTGCCCTCAGAAGAATGTGTCACACTTGGCATCCTTCTTTTTTTTTTTTTTTTTTTTTTTTTTTTCCTGGTATGCGGGCCTCTCACTGTTGTGGCCTCTCCCGTTGCGGAGCACAGGCTCTGGACGCACAGGCTCAGCGGCCATGGCTCACAGGCCCAGCCGCTCCGTGGCATGTGGGATCCTCCCGGACCGGGGCACGAACCCGTGTCCCCTGCATCAGCAGGCGGACTCTCAACCACTGCGCCACCAGGGAAGCCCCCCATCCTTCTTTCCTGCTACAAAATGAAGCCCTCAGTCATTAGCCAGATGTTCTATTTCTTCAGGTCTATGAGGCAGGTTAGAGGATGTTGAGAAGGTAAATTCAGGTGGATTATGATATGACTGCAGGAACCTAATTCCAGTGCAGTTTCCCTTCCAGGGAGAGTTGTGTCATGGTTGGTTCCTTTTATGAAATCCCCTGTGATATAAGGATACCTTGCAAAGAGAAGAATATTTTTTTCTTTGAACACAGCACAGTTGAAACCCAGGATTGAATTTGTCACCTATCGGCATGTTTTGGGGCTCATCATTTAGAATAATCAGACCTACTCATTCCCACTATCCATTGGTAGCAGGTAAACATGTCCATGACTGAGCAAATAGTTTGCACTACCTGGGAACCGCCTGTTCACAAGCGAATTCACACTCCTTGTCAAGGCTCATTCATTTTGCTACCAGAGAGGGATGGGGCCAGCTGTCTTGTGTCGATTTGGATTGAATTCCTTTTAATTCTGTGTCCACTTCTAATGAAAGAGTAGTGGGTGGAATTTTGCCAGTTCACCCCTTATAAATGCAGCTTGGAAATCACAGGTGCAACATGGGTGTGCAGGTGAGAGTGGAGAGCTTGTGTGAGGCACACATGCACACACACTACTGCTCTTGTTTTCTGCAGACTCAAGACTAAGCTGTTGGAGAAATCTCCCAGATCTAATATGATATGGAAAAGAGATGTGGAGCAAACCGAGTGAACCTTTTCTAGAGGAAATGAAAGGAAAAGAAGTTGAAAGAAGGAAATGAAAGAGTTAAAACAGACACAATCTTTATTCTTGCAAAATTGAAGGGATTATTATGCTGCAAAAACCAATAAGAAAATCAGAGTAGAGCCTATGATTTTACCTGATTTTTTGCTTGTAATTTCACCTTGTTCTTTGTCAAGGCAATTAGAAATCAATCTTCAGTTAAGAATCTTGGAATAATTGTTAATATGCACATGATGTTATTAGTAATAATTTATTGACTATCTTTAATGATCACAGTTCCTCAAGTTATACTTCGTTGTTCAGATTTTAATCTTTGCTTTACCTCTGTTGCCCTTTTCCTGGCTTCTGCTGATCCCACTATTGAGTTCACTACAGGTAAGAGAAGTTCAGTATTCTTAAAGAAGAACAGTGTATTGAGGATGGGATTTTATGAAGAAAGTGTCTTATCTCTGTGTCAGAGCATGTTGGTTTATGTAGTGATCTCCAGTACTTAAGGTTAGACAGGATCTAACACATCATCTACCAAGTGTGTATAAACCTTGTAGAAGAGCACAATTTTCCTTTGAAACGTTGGGCTTTCTATATCCCCAAAATATAAAAACGTATTAGGTTAGGGGGACTGAAAAAGAAATATGCTTATAAAATCCAAGGCTCAGAGAAGCCCATGAAAAAGAGCAAGTTCACATTGAGGTTAATGGAAGAGTTGTGGTTCAGCATTGTCCAAGAAGAGCAGATCTGCCAGCGAGTACTGAGGACTGGGAACCCAGCTGTGGGACCTGGTGATACTGGGGGACAGTGCCTCAGAGATCTCTTCAGAATAAATGACATTTTTCTTTTTCCTCATAAGCTAGGAGTCCTTGACAGTAGCAGGACTCATTTGGAGTGAGGTGCTTAGAAACCAGCTTTAAGGAATTCAAAACAGAAAGTGGAAGAAGTATGTGAACAGTGGATTCATTGAGCTTGGAGGTAATTGAAAAGGCAAATATACTAAAGGTCAAAGAAAAATGAGGCCATTTGTTTGAGGGCTCTGAGAATTAGATCTTAAGGGAAGAAAAGTAAGGGACCAACAGTTGGGATGGCAAACAGGCAAAAAGACAAAACAAACAAAACAAAAAACCCACCGTGGTTTAAAAATTAGCCACAGTGGAATATAAAGCGAGGATAAAAGAGAAGAGGATATTTCTCAGGGTATGGGAGAGCTGAAGCCACCACTGATGGGCATTCTTCTTCTGAGAGTGAATTTATACCAAATACATACCTTTTAAAATAATAGGCAAAAAGGTTAGGTAGCCTATTTGCATTTACTCTATAAAACTCTTGTCTCCCAAACAGCGTCGTGCAGATTATTGGTGGTTAAATCTCTAACTCATGTGAGGGATTTGGAGATCGAGTATTTCCTGAATCCCTACTATTTGCTAGAGAGAGAGAGAGATGCTGGTGTATACCCTCAAAGAAGAAACGATATGGAAAACACACATAGGAAACAAACCGTGATGAACTTTCTTTAAGATTATCTCATTTACTCCTTAGAATATGTATGAAGGAGTATTATTGCCCCATTTCATAAAAGAAACTGATATTCAAAGAAGATGTCTAATTTCTCCCAAGTTCATATAATCAGTGAATGTTAACCTTGCTCCTCCCAAAGCTCCACCCTACCTCTATTAGGCTGTGATTTACAGTACAGGTAAGAAACAGAATCTATAAGGGCATAGGAATTCAGAAGAGGGTGAGATTGAAGAACAGAGGAAGCCTTCACTGAGGAGATAGATATTTTCTATTGAAGGAGTCCTGTTTAGACAAGGGGAGAGCTTTGAGTGTAAAAAAAATGCTTATTATCTAGAAGTGTACAAAATGTAATTGATTAAAGTACCTTGGATTTAAGTGTTTGCTAGATATTTTGAGAGGTAGAAATTGTGAAATATACCCAGGGCTTAGATAACTTTAGACCATCAAGAACCATTTAAAAATGTGGCTCCTAACTGTTCGCTCACAGCCAAAAGATATTTTAGGATTAAAACCAATCTCAAGTCCTAAAACATTTATTAATAATTTAAACTTTATACTAAATTATCTTAGAAAAGCTGGAACTCAAATAAAATCACTTTAATCTGGCTCCTCTTACAATATTAGGCAGGCTATAATTTAGTAAATAAACACCTGTGAAAATTGCACTGCAACCTCTATTATTATGATTTAAACCATGTTGCATGCTCTCCTGAGATATGCCAGATTCATGAATTTTCCAAGGCTTGGTGGAAAATGACCTGCTGAAAATGAAAGTGGGATTCATAACTAAAAGCAGCCATAAAGCAGCTAATCTTAACCCCATTTTACAAATAACGAAAATGGAAATAAGTTAAAGGTAGGTCATATTTATTTTAGATTACATCACATCCTTATCACATCCACATTTGAGCACTAATAAAGGTTTTCTTTGGTTTCTGTTTCTTTCTCTATTATTTCAAATTATATTACATTCAAGTGTGTGTGTGTGTGTGTGTGTACACACGTGCATGTGTGTGTTTCCTGTTTGTGCTCTAAATGACATATTGGGATGACTGGCCCAGATCTGGCATTCTGAGTTCTGTGCCAATAAAAATGTCAAGTGCATTTGCCTTTTAATTAAATGCAGTGCCTGGATTTTAATATTCCAGATTTTTCCCTGAAGAAGAGACTTTCCTGATCTTGTAGTTTATAAGAGAAAAAAAAAACACCGACATTATCATGAAGCTTTCTTCCCTCAACAACACCAGATGTCTACATTATCACTTTATAAACATTTCACTTTAAGGTTCAGGTTTAGTTGTTCTGTAGTCTACTTTTATAAACACTGTGTGTGGATACGTGATCCAGCGTTGTTTGTTTTGATTTATTCCTCTTATTTCTCAGTAATCTTCAGCTCAATCTACTTTATTCTTAATAGGCCACTACTACTTGGATGTCCTACGCGTAATAATTAGTATGTGGAAAGTGTAGTTCCTTATCATTTACACTTTCCTTTCCACTTCCTGTACCTTTGGCATAAATGTTAGCCAGCTCATTATTCCCCAGGGTCATAGCATTATATTATTGGTCTTCTTATTTTTTTACTTCCCCAAGTTAATTTTAATTCACTCTATTGTTACTCTTTGATCACCTGTATTACTTGAGGTTTAAAAAAAAAACCTTTTTTTAGGGCTTCCCTGGTGGCGCAGTGGTTGAGAGTCCGCCTGCCGATGCAGGGGACACGGGTTTGTGCCCCAGTCCGGGAGGATCCCACATGCCGCGGAGTGGCTGGGCCAGTGAGCCATGGCCGCTGGGCCTGCGCGTCCGGAGCCTGTGCTCCGCAACGGGAGAGGCCACAACAGTGAGAGGCCCGCATACCGCAAAAAATAAATAAATAAATAAATAAATAAAATAAATAAAAACCTTTTTTAAAAAAATCAGGTAGACAGCTCTATAATCTCTGAACCCCCTTTAATACCTAGTACAGAGAAAAGGTATTCAAAACATTTTGCTACTGATATGGTACACTCTTCCTTTTCTCAGTAAAAAGCCACACTATCTACCTCCAGGTTTTGTTCAGAGAGATCGTCCCTCACCTTTGAATCTAAAGAGGTCACCGTGGTCTTCTGCCTCGTCCCCTATTTTAATTCCCAGTGTATAACTTCTCACTATCAGATGATGCTTATTTACTTACGTCTCATCTGCTTCACAACACAGGGATGTAAATTGCGTGAGAGCAGAGATATTCTCTGTCTTGTTCAATGGTGAATCTTCAGAGCTTAGAACTGTGCCAGCTACATGCCAGGGACAACAGTTAATTCATTTATTAATGAAAGGAAGGAAAACCATGCCTTCTTCATGGATTTAAGATTCCATTCATCCATCTATCTACTCATGACTGATTTTTTCTAGAAAGGATTTGGTTTGACTGCCAATTTATTTGTATTTTCATCTCTCCAACTTTACTCCTTTCTTATGTTTAAGTAGTGATTGAAGTTGATACCTCTCTGATCTGTTTCTCTCACTCTCTCGCTCTTTGAGTTCACAGTGGCAAAAAATTTTCCTAAAATAGGTGGCTAATCACATTTCTCCCAAGTGAAAGTGCTAGATAGGAGTCAGGAAGCATGAACTATATTTTTAATTGTGTCAATAACTAATACTGTGACCATGAAAAAGCCATTCCCCTCTTCTGAGTTTTTTCCTTATCTAAAAATCAGAGTTGGACTTTGATGTTGAATAATTCTAAGAAATGTTTTAGGATGTCAGCAAACCAGATACAGTTTTATGCCCCTATTCAGGACCCCCGGTTGTTCCTCTTTTTAGTACTTGGCATATTCTGCTAATAAGTACAATTATTTAAGTACTATCATTTTGCTTCTAGATTATATACTCTCTAAAGGAAAAGCGTTTGTTCATCTTTCTGGTTTTTAGCCTAATACCGTCTTTTGTACCCCTGAGGTATTCAACAAATATAGGATGTGATAAAGAGTAATGTTAATAACTCTGTATTTTTAGAAATTAGACTTCTCTACATTTGATGCTGTTTATTTGAACACGTATTAGCTATGGTTCCAAAATATAGATTTGGTAAAAAGAGTTTCATCTGAATTTAATTATGTTTTATTTAATTATTACACTTACTGAGACCTTATGTACCAAGTATTGTCCTAAGGACTTTATGTATTTTAGCACATGTCATCTTTCCATCGACCTAGAACCTAGGTTATCTTTATCATTTCTATTTTACTGATAAGAAAACTTAGGAATGCCGTGATTAAATAACTTACTCAAGATTACCCAGCTAGTGAGTGGCAGAGCGGGGACTGAAACCCAGATCAATTGTTTTGTTATAACAAGAATATAGAGCTGGTACTTTTGAGGGGTGCAGAGATGGTCCGAGCCCTATGTCACCTCATGGTTACTGGCAGAAGCTGATGCAAGTTCTCTTTTTTAGATGAAAGCATGATCAATTTAGGTCTGCAGGATTCTCACAGACTAACATAAAGCAATTAACTCACAATCAAAGGTCCCCAAGCATTCATGAAAGTAATTCACTGTGAGGGATAGCAGAAAAAACAGACCTTAATTCCCAAAGGACTGCAGGGATTAGGATTGTCAGGTTCAGAATACAAAAGAGCTAAGAGCTGTGTACAAAATATTTAAAGAAACAAAAGTGCAAATCATAAAGATTAGCAAGATACTATCAGGAGTTACTAAACAAAGAACCATTTGCAAAGAACCAAATGGAACTTTTAGGAAGAGAAGCACAATTGTTCGAATTGAAAAATAAGTCTTTGGCTGTGACTGGACTACTTTGACAGCAGCTTTAACAGAAGTGAAGCGATCATTTATCAGCTGGACTTTAATCTGAAGAAGTTACCCGTAGCAAAACATAAAGATCAGTCAAGATACTTCAGAGGAAGAGGACTAGGCATGGAAACATACCCATCGTATATTATAACATACTGTGGAGCTATAGTACTTAAAACAATGTTATGTCAGTACAGAATATTGCCTCTTGGGAAATAATGGAAAATCTGGAAACTGAATTCCTCCGTTTATATAATTTGGATATAGGACAGAAGTGGTTTTGTAGATCATTGGATCAATTGAAAACTTGTCCACAGATAACTGGATATTTATGTGAGGTGGAGGGGCCTGAAATACCTTCCTACTGTATATTATACTCAGAAAGCAATTCCAGATAGAGCCAGGGTTAAATATGAAATATACAGTTTTAAAACTTTTAGAGAAAAAAGAAGAGATTGTTTTTACGAATTCAAATAAATGATTAATATATTTGACTTCACTAAAATTAAGAACTGCTATTCATCAAGATACTATATTTAAAGTGAAAGAAATGTCACCCACTAGAAGGTATTTGCAACACTTATAACTGACAAAGGATTAGTGTCCCCACATAAACTATTACTATAAACAGATAAGAAAAAGATGAAACCCAAATGGAAAAAATGGGTCAAAGTTGTACACCAAGCATTTCAGAAAAGAAGTACGTATAAATATTTCAAATAAGTATCTCAAAGATGATTTTAGTAATCAAATGCATATTAGATATCATTTTCTAGCACTAAATTGGCAAAAATTACGAAAGTCTGATAATACAAAGTTTTAAGATGTAATTTAAACAGAGTTTACGTACACTGCTGTGGGTATGTTAAATCAGTAACAATTTGACATTACCTTGTAAGGTGGAATATTTGCAATCATATAATAGTTGCAGTCAAAATCTGCTGGATGCCATCCAAGGGAGCACAGTTTGCCAAACCCTGGAATAGATCGAGGAGTATTTCAGTATTGGGGGAATGGCTGATGCTTTTAACTGATTCGGGTTGTAAGATACCCTAAAGCAGTGGTCCCCAACCTTTGTGACACCAGGGACTGGTTTCGTGGAATACAATTTTTCCACGGACGGGGTGGGGTGAGGGGTTGGTTTAAGAGGTAATGCAAGCAATGGGGAGCAGCAGTTGAAGCTTCACTCCCTCGCCCGCAGATCACCTCCTGCTGGGCGGCCCGGGTGGGTTGGGGGCCCCTGCCCTGAAGTGATTGTCAGTAGATGAGATTGAAAAAGTTGATTAGAGCCTCATATTGAAAGGCCTTACATGCCATACCAAGAGCATTTGCCATTCCTCTTGAATGGAAAGCCGTTAAAGGAATCATTTAATCACATTTGCATCTTAGAAAACTCATTTTGGTGGCAATATAGTGGATAAATCTGAGGAGGCCTACATGGGAAGCAGAAAGGCTCAGTGAAAAAGCAGGCTGACTGGGTCTTGATCTGAGGCAGTTAGAAGATGGAATGGAGAATTAAGGACAGATTTCAGAGATAACTTGGTAGACAGACTCCACTGTGTTTAAGAGGTAAGAGAACACACTAAGTCTCTACTTCACCCAATTAAATAAATTGAAATGGGAAGCTTAATGGAAAATCCATATGTAAAATTAATTATTTGCCTTTCATTAAATTACTGTGAAATAAAAAATAATATTTTACATGGTTTTTGACTTTTAAGTACATTCCTGAAATGTGATACTTATTTCTTTTGGTTTTTCAAAAAGTATTTCTATTATTCCTTCAGGATTTTATATAGCATTTTGAACTATGGTTTTAAAAACAAATTCAGAGAATCTAAGACTACAAAAAGTTGCCTTAAGTAGTGTGAAATTAAGTTTAATTATTTGTAATATTAATCTATACTTTAATTTCATAGTTGTTTAAAGCCTCCATAGACTTCTGCACTGTTATTTTCCACATCAGAAATTTTCAGTTAATACCCATATCTTTATTAAACAAGAACAAAAATTATATTCTAGTTATTATTTAAAGAAAATGTGTGACATATAGCTGTTTTCCCTTTTCACCAATATAAAACTCTGATAGACCCTGTGTTTTATCCAATAATCTAAGACAAGTTTCATAAGATCATATGACATGATGAAGCAAGTGACTTCAAAGAATCACTGAGTTAAATAATGCATGCTTCAAGATGCCCTTAAGGCTTAGACATCCACTGCGGCAAACTATTTAATTAATAACATGCACTTTACAAAACTCATCATTATATATTTATACAATAGACTGCTAAGATTTTTTTAAAACTTTTTCAGTAATGTCAGTTCCCCTATACATAATTTTTAATTTTTATATGATGAGCCCAAAGGGCTAACATCTAGGCCATCTCTACCCAGGGCAGCAGCATCTACTTCTGCTTTCCACTACAAGTTTATAAAAAATATTTCAATTTATAAAAAATATTTCCCATCATTATGTCACTTACTATTTCTAAAAGCTATATAGCATAGGCACTGTTATTATTTTTACTTTTTGATGAGATATTAACTCTAAGAGATGCTAACTTGCTATTGCCAGACAGCAAATAAGAGAAGGAACTAAGAATTAAAATAGAGTCTTGCTGATATCAAATCTCCTGTACTTCGCATGATGCTGGAATTTCCCTGCACTTGGGTTTGGTGGTACATGTGGCAGATGGTAGAAAAGGTTAGCCTTGTGAAGGAATGGCTAGCAGAAGGGGTCGAAATTTCTAGAGGCAATTTAGAAATACATGTACCAAGTTCGTCTTATGCCAACACCCAAAAAAACAAGATATGTGTCTGGTCAAATATATCCTTGTGTTTTTTTAAAAAGACAACTGATTTTCTTTATGCCATTACAATCAACCATAGGCAGGTTTAGTTTTATTCTTTCATTTATTCAACCAATACTATGTACTGTTGCTCCTTTCCAGGTCCTACTGGAAATAAAATGGTAAGCAAAATAAACATGGTCCCTGCTTTAATGAACTTTATTTTAACAGCAGTGGGAAGCCGTTGGAGGGTTCTAATTAGTGGAGTGACATGGTACAGTCTTAGTCTATGTGCTACAATGTTGGTTTTGATGTGGATTAGGCTTAGAGAATTCAGTCAGGGAGATAAGACCGGTGGCAGCTGTATAATTTGGGTGAAGGATGATGTTGACCGGAGTTAAGGCGGTAGCAGTGGGGATGGAAAAAGTAGAGACAGGAGATATTTAGGAAGTAGTAGTACTTTGCAACGAATTGTATGGGAAAAAAAAGGTCAAGTGATCATACATGCCAGTTTGCCCAGGACAATTCTAGTTTTTGCCTTTTGTCCTGTCATAATTATTAAGAGTATCCCCCTTTACTTTCAAAAGCATTGCAGTTTGGATGATAAATTATATGTTAATCCTAGAGATAAGGAGAGGAGGATTCAAGAATGATGCTCAGGTTTCTGGCTTGAACACTCTGTAGAAAGTTGTGTCATTTTCTGAAAGGTGACACACTAGGGGAAGAACCGGTTTGAGGGTAAGATTATAAGTTCAGATTTGGATATAGTGTGTTGAAGGTGACTTTCCTACATTGAGGTGAGGACATATAACAAGAATCAGATGACTATATGGGTCAGCAGTTCAGGTTGGAGACCTTAGTTAGAGATATGTGAATACGGTATCTCTCTCTCTCTCAAAATATCTTATTGTATGTACCCTTCTTCTTGCAGTGATGTGAGATGATAAAATGCCTACCTGGTGAGATGAAGTGAGATAAATGACATAAGCATTGTGTCCTAGTGTTAGGCTACTATTGACCTTCTAATGATGTATCAGAAGTAGGATCATCTGCTTCAGGTGATCCTGAATCATGGAGCCATGATGAAGTCGATGGTTGGATGTCAGGAGCAGATGACGTGATGGTTGGGTATTCTGGGTGGGAAGGATTGGGATGGTGCAAGATTTCATCATGCTACTCAGAACAGTATGCAAGTTAAATTTTATGAAGTGTTAATTTCTGGAATTTTCCATTTAATATTTTTGGACCACAGTTTACCACAGGTAACTGGAACTATGGAAGGTGAAACTGGTTAAGGGGGGACTACTGTGTATTGATTTGAGGGTGACCAGCATGGATGGCAACTGAAGTGACAGAAGTAGATGAAATTACCAAGCCAGAAAGTATGGAAAACTGTATCAAGAGGTTCAAGTTGTCGCTGAGGAACTCAAAGCAGCACCCAGTTTTAAGGGAAACAAGGGAGGGACTCACAAAGGAGATCTGGAAAGGAAAAGCTAGAGTCATAGGAAAACTGGGATATGGCCAAGTAATGGAAGCCCTAGGAAAGGAGTGTTTCAAGGGGAGAGTGGATAGCAATGTCAGATGCTAACAAGAGGCTGCATGAAATAAGAAAAGTTGTACATTGAACTCACTAACCAGTAAGTCATTAGAGATGGTGGTGATGGTGGGTTGGTGGCATTGGGAGACATAAGCCTGATTATAGGATTTTAAGTAATGATTGGAAAGTGAGTGTGAACAATTTTTCAGAATTATAACTGAAGAGGAAAGAAAGCATTAGTGAAATACCTGGAGAATATGCAGAATTTGCAGGCCATGATGTCTCTAAAGCCGCTGTGAGATCACCTAATATATTGTACTTAGAGGCTTCTATCTCTAATATCCATCACGTAGATGGATTGCATTTGTATGATTGCAGCTATTATGTAATTTTAATTTTTAAATTTATGTATTTTTAGGTATTTGTATATTTTTTACCTAAATGTTTTAGGTAAATTCTTTTTAAGTAGTGGGAGCAAGGACACAATTTATAAAGTTGCTTTAACTATTTTTGCCCAAAAAAATGCATCTCATAAATTTGCTCCATAAAAATAAAATACTGCCTTAGTTTTTTTCCCACTGTCCAAAATATTATGCTGCTCTAGGCTTCAGAACACTGGGAACTCTTTGAATATTCTTTGGCAGATAAAAAAGGTAAAGATTTATGGCAAAGGAAAGCATTTCTGAAAAAGGTGCTCCACATTGCCTTTGTGTACGTGCATAAATTATAAACGGGGCTCAGGGGTGCAGTCACTATAATAGCTTTTTGCTCTCTTTGAAGAAAATAGAAAATGCTCACTTAGGGGCTACTGCTTGTGTTTCCATTAATGAATCTTCTAAGGTTGAATGATTTTAAATAGGATATTTATGTTCCTTGGTTTAGCAGGGCAAGAAGTGGGAGAAATACATGTGATTAAGGTATCTAATGTAATAAATTTATACAGACATTTAATAAAAATGCTGTTAGTAATAATAATAATAATAAGTCATAGCTAAAGACTTTGAGGAGGATTCACAATCAAGGGAAAACAACCACCAAATCATATGTTTCTGGAGAATTTGATTAGCCTTCAGTGCTCAAGATTTATAATGATTTGAAGCATTGACAAACAACCCTTTTGCACCAGAGTTGTAATCATGACAAACAAGCAATCTTACCCAACTCAAATGAATGAACTTGGTGTTTTTTCTTTCTTAACCCCTTGGTAAATATTAGTTGAAGTCCATTGTTTTACAAGTACATATATTCTATGACTTTAAAGTAGTAATACTGTTTTACATAATAGATTATAAATGTTTCACTACTTTGCACCCTGAATACACCTGCAAGGTTATCAGTATCCTTGGTCAGAAATTTACTTTTAGATTTGGCTTTTCTTTTCTGGAAATATGTTTAGATTAATTTATTAGCAAATCTATATTATTTAATGAGACTTTAAAAAAATTCTTCATCTTCTGTATTTGAAATTGTTTAGCCATCACCTACATGTCACTTTTGTTATATAATAATTAATCACAGTTAGTATTAAGGCTGGATGATTCGTGATGATAGTCCATTTTGCACCTGTGTATATTGTGAGGGTTGTCTGCTTCTGGTGGAGCTTAGCAGTTCTGAAGATTCTTATGAAATATAACATATGCTACTTACAGCATAATATCTTTGTAAAGTTATTCCATAATAGCATGTGTTTAATTGAATTAAAATGTTATATTAAAAATATATTTACCTCACTGAACAAGAAATAATCTTACAAAGACTTTCAGAAAGTTTAATTCTGTGAGTTAAGTCAGAAAATCACAATGGGATCATTATCGTTACCCTTTGAAAGGCACATGTAGCACAGAAACTTATGAGCATAAGCTTTAAATAGTGAATAATGATGATTCGTTGCATGCCCTAAAGTTTTTTCTAGAGATTTCTACATCAAACATTGTCTCCCTATTTCAAGCAGTAACTGTGTCAAACCAATCCAATTTGAGAATTACAAACAATAAATATATTCTTTTTAGCTTTATATCCAACTTTGAAATATACTCCCCCAGTTTTTATTGAATATATATGTATACATACATAAATACACACATACATTTATACATACACACACACTGATATATGTATGTATTTCTAAAGTTGCTCTTGGGAAAGAAGAGATCTCCATTATATTTAATGCATGTTTTTATGAATTGAGACATAATATGTAGTTTGAAATGTGGTAAGCATTGAACTACCTCTCTTTGAGATTGGAAATTCCCTGAAGCCTGGATATAATGGAAAGTGTCAAGTCAGAAAGGAAAACCCCCTTGCTTACCAGAAGAAACAAACTGAAGGCTTGTTTTTCTTTCTTGGGAATTATGGTTACCAAATACTGGTCCATGGGGATTTTATCCTATCCCATTGAAATAGATAAATTAAGACAGTTATAGTGAGTTATTTTCCAAAGTTAACTGTGTTCTCTCTAACACTTTTCTTCAAACTATGGTTCCTACTGGTTTACCTTTAAATCGCCATTTTATGAAATGACACTGATATTAGATATATTAGTTCTTTTTAATTTCCTACTTGGAAAAATTAAAAGTTAACGACCTTGTGTCCATCCCCTTTGGGAGGAAACTGTGGCTGGTTGGAAAACTGAAGCGGATATTTAAATGTGCAGAACTGGAGGTGAAAGCAGAGGTTGGGGGTAAAGAAGCCAAGAGAGAGAAGCTAAAGAAGAAAGGATTGGAATGTAGAAAAATGGGTAATTTTAAAAGGGAATTATCAAATTATCCATTAGGAAGGTCTGAGGTTGGATTTAGGGATCCTTTTTTTGTTCATTCAGCCATCATCTCTTGACACTGATGGCTGCTTTAAGACAGTTTCCCAAATGTGCCTAATTCTAAGAATCACCTGTCCTCTGTCATACAGATTCTTAGCAAGAGGGGCCATGGATCTGGAAACATTGAGAAATGCTGCTTTAGAAGATAGAAGATATGTTAGATCTTTGTCTCTGTTCTTGAGCAATTTCTAATCTGTCCTATATCTCTAAGCCTCCGGTTTTTTAATCTGTAAAATGTAGATAATAATGCTTTCCTTGCCAGTTTTCAAGGCAAATGAGGTAAAAGGGAGATGTATTCCAAGGGTTACTGGAGCTTGTAAATTGAGTAGGATTTATAATATTAATTGTGTATGTATGTGGAGGATGGTGGTGGCTTTGAGAAAGAAAGAAAGTGAGGCGATTACAAAGAATTAAAAAAAAAAATTTTCATCTTCTCAAAGTTCTGTTTCCCAAGTTTATTACCTGGCTTTTATTTGTTAAGAGAATGTGAAATATTCCTTAATGAATCTGTTTTCCTTTGCTTATTCTTGTCTTCCTCCAAACTAACTGTTTATTTCAAATCTTTTTTACCACATCATAAACTCACACCTCCAGCACTTAAACTAGGCATTTATTTAACCTAACCCTTTGTGTCCCAGACAAATGCCGTTGACACTGCTTTAAAGGCCCAAGCACAACACCTTGCATTTTAGTGGAGAAGTGATTATTGAATGAAGTGATAAAAGAATGAATCTCTAAATTTGACCCTGTCTCTTTCCACTGTACTATTTGCTAAAAATCCTGTGTTCTTCCTTTTAAGGATACTTGGAGAAAAACAGTTCACCATTCCCTTTGATAGTTATTTCTAAGTTTTTATTTTTTTATGTTAACAAAATCTCTCTTCAAAAGTTTCCCTTTACCATAAGTCTCTCATGCTGGAGTTTAGCATGCTACTGTATTTATATTTTCAGGTTATCTTTATTCAAATAAAATAAGTTGTCTTTTTGTGGTAAGCTTTAGCTGGGAATAATTTTCCTTTCTGTGATAGTTAGCTGCTTTCAGTAACTTATTTTTCTGATTCATTTAGCAGCAGCAACAGAAGAACCAGAAGTGATTCCAGACCCAGCCAAGCAGACAGACAGAGTGGTGAAAATAGCAGGAATCAGTGCTGGGATTTTGGTGTTCGTCCTTCTGCTCCTGGTTGTCATATTAATTGTAAAGAAGAGGTAAGACCTGATCTTGTTCTGTCCCTCCCACTCACCATATGTCACTGTCACGAGTTTTGAAGCACTTTTTTGTTTCCCTGAGTGCTTTTAAATTAGAACACACAACAAGAATTGAATTTTAACAACGTTGCCAGCATCTGGGTCTGTTTCTTATGCTTTGTAAATAAATTCTTATTGGTTATTTACAGTTTAATTTTGGATATAAAATATACTTTTTGTCAATTTAACCCTGAAATTAATGTATGAATTTAAATTCCTCAAACGCTTGAGTTATTAACGTATCTTACGTTTTGAAGCATTATGTATTGCGAATGGCAAAATAAGAGTTTATTATGATATTTGGGTTATGGTCTATGAATTATTTTGTACTCTTACTCTGTTTTTCTAAATGTTGGCTACAAATAAGATAAGAAGAATATGGGTGTTATTTTACAAAATTATATATTAATATTCACTGACTAAATATTTCAGCACTTTAATATGAAGAGTCAATTTTTTTAAATTGAGCATTAGTCTTTTATACTATATCAACCAATATCGCCATCTTCTGGAATTATATGAAGATATTAAGACCTACAAGAATTTAAATTGAATTCTATTTGGGAGATTAAGGTATACTTCTACCAGAAAACATTTCAAATACAGTTTTTATAACTTGAACTTTTTCCTATTCCATAAAGTGTCATTATATGTAAGGCATTGTTTTAGAAATTAATACAACTCTCCAATCTTTCCAATCGTATGTTTTAAATAATATTAAAATTTGGAAGGATTTAAAAACAAATCTTTACAGAGTATAGTCCTAAAATACTTTGGTGTACAGAAGAAGTGTTTGTCATTCATTAATTATATTGAATATAATAAAAGATGTTGCTTACATTATATTAAATCATATAATGTACTATTTTGATTGTTATTTTGTACTCAAAATAAATCATTAATAATATAGATAAGACTCATACTACATGTTTAATGATTCCATGAGAGTTTATTTTAATGTATTGCCTCTTTACAATTATCCCCTGGAGATATATATGTTGGAGAAGACACATCTGCATTAGAAACATTAGGTATGCATTGTAGTGTTTTGTGTTAAATTAGCTACATACGTGCTTTCCCCAATAGTGCTTTCTCTTTTTGCTGCTGTCTACCTCTGTGGTTGGAAAATACATCATATTTGAGACAGGAAGATTTAAGTATTTTACTAACACAAATTTGCCAATCAAGATCAATAAAATCTTTGAATATAACTTTCAGATCCTATGTTTCTATTTAGTTTAAATTTATATTTGGAGAGTTAAACTAAACAGTTTAGAGAGTTAATTAAACTTTGCTTTAGAGTTAAAATTATCTCAGCCACTTCAGATTGGATATGAAAACATAAAAATGGCCTCTGGTTATGTCTTCACTCAGTTAGAATTGGGTTAAACTTACTGATTTTATTGTTTAATTATTTGAAAACACTTATTATTGTAGCCTTTCTTATCTGTGGCCGTCTGTTTTAAAAATAACCAAAAAATTGAAACATAAATTTTCTAAAGTACACCAAAACAATCTCTAAGCATGATTTTTTTTGTGTGGGTAAAATGCTCTGACAGCTCTCTAAAATTGCCTAATGCATCAAATTCTTTTTCTGGTTCATATTTTAAATGGTTGGATAAATGAGCCTTTCTATTAAAATGTTTAATGTTTGAGTTTTCATAATTATGCTTTAATTGATTGTCTTCTACTAGAAAGTATGCTAGGGCTTTTGTTTCTCTTCCTCATCACTACCTCTAGGACTAGAAAAGTTGCAATTTTATAGATAGATGCAGTTACATGTTTAGATATATTACCTTCTAGTGTATAATATAGCTAAGAATCCCTTACTTACCTAAGAAACTTTGTAATGACTTTTAGTTGTATGTAGTGTGTCACACATATATTGTGTATGACAATCACAAATATGTTTATTATACATACACAAAAGCATAGATATATAACAGTATTGGTTAGTATCAAAGTTAACAATTTTAGTATATAATGTAGTTTCCCTACATTATATACTAATACACAAATTTATAATAAAAATAATGGAAAAGCAAATTATTTTAGCCCTTTGGTTCCTTATTTTTGTGGGAAATTGTTAAGTTTCTCAAGACTTTATCCCTCACTGGGAATAGTATATGTAGGTATATTTCTCATGTTGAAAAAAAAAATCTGTGTATTTTTGGTTGTTGTATAAAGAAATGGTTTGGAATTTAATTTAGTAAAATTCTACAGCTAAGGGTATATATAAAGTAAGTTTTTAGGCTAAGAAAAGGGATATTGCATCTTTCAAAACGCAATGTCATTTTAATTTAATCACTGTTGAATTATTTCCAAATGTATGCCATTTTTTCATTGGTTATGTATTATTTTAAATTTGCAGCATGAATACATTAATAATTCCAAACATAAATTTGAAATTATGCTTCAGTACAGTAAATGTTTGTGTGTGATATCATGGTCACATACATCTACTGTAGAAATATCTTTGTGCATATATAGTGTATGGTGCATATGTATATTCACATAATATATGTATGTACCTGTGTATTAATAAGATATAATGACTTATTTATAGAAATTTAGGTGTCATTCTGCATATATTCTATATTAACCTAATAGATCTTTATGTTTTGTATCTAAAAAGAAATAGTCAATTTAGTGTAGAAGTTCTATACACAGCTGTTCCATCTGTCATGACATTTAGATGGTAATGGATGATATTACGCTTAACTGCATGTTGAAAATACACAATCCATTTAATTTTTCAATTTTTTTGGCTATAAAAAAGTCAGCATGTTATTTTTTCCAAATTATGTATTTTATATTTTATTTTCTATTGCGTATCTGTTTAATTGCATGGCAAAAGATATCTAACCAATGCATGAGCAAATTGAAATATAAACCAAAAAAACATGAATTTTATTTTATTTTATTTTATTTTTTAACGCACATTTTTCTGCTTTATTGAATGTGACAGAGTCACGCTTTTCATTCACCATTGCTTCTCTTTTTCCACTGTCTGTGATTTGCTTGCCAGGAGGAGCTACTATTCTTACTCCTACTACCTGTAAGTAGAAAATGGGTGATATATGACTTTACATGTGTTAAAGATGCAGTATCCCTTTTCAAAAAAAAAAAATAAATAAAACCCAAAGCAAAAAACAGAATGTTTGCAATTTTGGTGACATTTCAAAAAATATGTTTTCCTGGACTCTAAAACTATAAAGTTTACCTATTAACCTATTTTGTTAATCTTTTTAAAAAGGGATATTGTATTTCTGTATGTTCAGCTACTTTTAATTTTTATTTACAATTTTCCATAAGTAGCCATAGTCTACAGCCTAAAGCATCATTTATTTACTTAAGTCAAACCTGTACCTTATCAATGTGATGTTTCACTATCTGGTAAAGTAGAGATAGGGTTTGTAATTAATTCACTAATACCTATCTTTACATAACACTTATGTTTGACAAAATGAGCCAAGTGATGTATTCATAGAAGAACATTCAAAGTGCCTTCACAGAATGTGAATCAGGTCAGGTCTTACTGTGATAACATCTCTCTCCATATTTCCAGGAATCCAGGATGGGTTATAACTTCAGAACACCTTTTGGGCTGCTAAAAGCATAATGTTGCAGTGACAAAGAAATAAAAAATTCTTTTTAGAGAAGAAATTTTGAGTTTGTTTATTATGACTTAAATAGGAAAATGATTTTGTAAAACCAAGACCAAAAAAAGAAGAAGAAAACCTGTCAACCTACACAAAACACACCTAGGTGTCACATATCTCCTTTTGTCCTCCAAAGTTTTAGCTCTTCCTATGCTTAGGTATGAAATGCTACTTTGGATGACAAAGGCGAGTATTGTCCGCTCTATTTTACTAATCATTTTCAGTTTAAATTCCAGGGTATTCATCCAGTCCAAAGGAATGATACAACAAAGTTTTCTTGGTCTTTGCTTGATCAGTATCTGATCCACCAAATTTTGAGACTTAAGGATGGTGATTAAGTACTTTTGGGGCATATATCCCACAATATTATTTCACTAGGTAAATTTAAGCTAGCTTTACTAAAAATTTTGGTAAGAGTCTCAATGACTATAACGGAATTCTGCCAACATTTTAAATATTATAAACATTTGGTTTCTTAAAATCTGCTAAAATAAGCAGGTGTAAACTAGCAGTACTCCTAGCTTATTTTGATGAATCATAATATCCTTGTTAAATCATGTTTGATGAAGCCAAAGGTAATTAAATGTACCATTTCATACAATGATGGAGCACTTTTCCTCTTTATAGCCCACCCATATATCCACCTGCAGAAGTTTATGCTGTTGGCTGCTTTGATAATGGAAGTCATTTGCACATCTGTCAAACTCAAGGAGTTGCAAAATGATTTGCTTAACTGTCCTGAAGTGTACATTATATATGCTGGTTGTTCAGAAAGAGACAAAGAGTCAAACATGCAGGAATCAATAAATGTTTAATTATGAGAACATCAATAAGCTTACCATTAGCCATCCACTTATCTATAATGTTAGAATGGGATTGCCTTTTTAGTTGATATGTAGCATTTCTATATTCTAGACTATGTAGTAGGTTTTGATACTGTCATTGTAATACTTAGGGTTACTGGCATTATCAATCATAATTAGAAAAAATGCCACAGACATATATTTTTTAAAGCTGCTTAAATAGATGTAGCGAAGCTACTATGAATTAGACATTTTTAAAATAAAACTAGAAATAAAATAGAGTAAAACTTAAAAGAAAACCAGGTGTGATCTTTGAACTAAAATTCATTGGCATCATCATAGTAAACTGTCAGTTCTTGATCAAAACACTTAACTCTAATGCTGATTTTTATTTCTTTTGTAATAACCTGAATTAAAGCCTACCTCACAGGGTTGTTGTGAGGATTAAGGTATAAGAACTGAGGTGATAGTATACAGTTGGCAGATATTAACAAAGGTTATATATATTCACCCATAATTTGTCGATTAACAAAGGTTTGTGAATCTGAAAAGTCCTTCAGTGCCATGAAAACTTCTACCTGTCATGCATTTGACAAGTTCATTACTTCTTATTTTTCCTCAATCATAAAATATGTTTAAATTTTATGTTTTAAAGTAAAGCCTCAAAATTTAAACATCTTTTCCACTTGCCTTGAACTATCCATCTTCAAATTTTTTACATTATTTTTAATCCAAATTTCAAGTTGTCTTATTTTTATCCACTTCAATCTCTCAAATTTTTTGAGGAATGAATTCATCCTTTCTTCTTATCCAAGAAACAAAGATTGGAAGTTATTTCTTAAACTATTTTTTTTAAACTTTAAAATGGCAAAACATTTGTGCTACATTCATATTATTCTCAAATTTATAACAACTAATGTTTAACTCCTAGAGCAGTGGGTGCTTCATATTACAGTACACTTGGTAATGTGGCAATTAAAAAAAAAAGTGAGTAACTGGATATAGTATAAGAGCTTAGGCCTTGGAACCAGGTCATTCTTTACTGCTTATTAGATTAATAACCTTGGGCAAGTTATTTAACTTGTCTGAGCCTGAGTGAGCTCATCTATACAATTAGAATTCTCATGGCTTTTTCAGTTCATTGATCTGAGAATTAATTGAGTTAACAAATGACAAGTGCCAAGCATATACCAGACCTAATTCATCCATTCAACAAGTATTTATTGAGTGTTTGCTATATGCCAGACACTGCTCTAAGTGCTAGGGATATACAGATGGTTCTTCCCTTCATGGAACATACAGTGGGGAAAACAATTAAAAGGATACTCACAATAATGTGATGAGTGTTATTATAGGCAGAAAACATGTTGCTATAAAAATACCTACCAGGGAAACCTAACCTGAGACAGGTTGTATTGGGTTCAGTCAGAGAAGTCTCCCTGATGAGGCAAGACAGAATGGAAGTTAACCAGATACTAGAGGTAAAAAACATTGTAGGTCAAAGAACAAATATCCTATAGGTAAGTTTGGAAATGTCCTAGAGGTAAGTTTGGAAAGTGAAGCCTATAGACTAACATATGACCTGCTGATGTGTAATTTGCCCCACACATTCTTTCAAAAAATAGAACCACTTTAAAGAATAAGGAAATTTAACATAAATATTCAGAATCATGACTTCTCTTTAAAAATAATTTTAAAATGAGAGACTCAACTCTGGGATCAAATGCCAATATTCACTTAGGCAAGTTGCCCCCTAAACTGCTCTCCAGTTCTCTGCAGTCCCCACCCTACCATGTGGTGTCTCATCACTGGCAGCAGCACTATTTATATTCCCTGTGTGAAACCTGTAAGGGTTTTACAGGGTTTTTGCCCCCTAACCTAGATAAAAGAGATAAGAGATCTTTCAGTGAATAGAGCAAATATTGCTACTAAGTGATGGCGGTGGTGACAGTGGTTGTGATGGTGTAGTGGTAGTGATGGTGGTGCTGACAGTGGTTGTGATGGTGTAGTGGTAGTGATGGTGGTGCTGACAGTGGTTGTGATGGTGTAGTGGTAGTGATGGTGATGGTGGTAGTTCTTGTTACAGTTTTGTCATTGTTTTCTTATTGATAATATTGTCCTTATCATTATTATTATTTCTAAAAACATGAATGCCATTTCCATCCCTAAAGCCTAGTTTATGACTATCTTACTTAAGTATCAGATCTGCTATGCCAATATATTGGGTATTGTTGGGTATGTACCCCTGAGACCAAATACTATAATTCTCAAAGAAAAATATCCTACACCTGAGTAGCTCTCAAATCATCAGATTAATTTTCTAAAGGAAAAGCCTTTGGACATAAACACAACTACTAAATGAGTCTTTTTTTTTTTTAGGCATTTGTAGTATATTTACTCTAGTACAGATACTCATGAGAATCAGAAGAATTTGTCTTAGCTAATAATCCAGCAGAGAAATGTTACTCTTAAAACAACTGAAAAATACTTCCAAAGCAACGTAAACTGCTGCCATAAACTTAGAAACATAATCTGGCTACTACAGGCATTTAGAGTTTCTTTATTTCTTTTTAGAGTGCCTTATTAATGTGAGATAAATGTTTTATATGCCTTTTTTAGGTTTTTAATTGCATGTTTCATGTGTAACATTCACAAAGAACCAGAATGTATTTCACATCCTTGGTATGTAAGATAAAGATATCAGTGTTTGAGTAGCTCAAAAGTCTAACTCTGCTAATTTCCAAATCCCCTGTGTCATTTGCCTTGCTGCATTCATAAGGCCATTCTGTAGTTGGTACTCTGCCATGGGGTTCTGAAACACATTTTTAGGATTTGACCATGTTTGTCATTCAGTATTATGATCATTTGCATAATACCTCTGCATAGCATTTTCCAAACTTAAAGTACTTTTCTTATAAAGTATATAATTTTCCATATATTCCTGAGTATTTGCATTATATCTAGCTGCGGTTGATTCTACAAGTTTCTAGGTTAGGTTTGGATTAATGTTATAAATATATTGCTACATATGTTAATTCTACATGTTGCATTTTTACTAAACAATAGAACAAAGAGTGAAGAATGGGATTTCTTTATCTATTTTAGTTGGATGACTATAGTAAAATAAACTTGAAAAAGTAGTCATGTTATTCCCCCAGAAGAACTTCTAAAAGTTGCTGAAGTGTGTTAATCACCCAGGAGGAAAACCAAAATTTAGCATTAGCTTAAGTTTTCCTTGAGCAACTCTACTAAGGAAGTATTTACTTACTGTTCTAATAAAGTATAGTCATGCTTTATGATAATTTACTTTAATGATAAAATACAAGAAGTGATGAGACGTTTGGGTTGACAGCTTGAATGTTGAAATATCCATATGACAAAACAATTTTATAGCAATCAACAAATATTGTTTGGATGTCAAACTTAATTCCTGAAATTATGACATGTTTTTAGAGTTTCTAAACCAAATCTGTATTCTTATCCTCGGGCTTCCCTGAACTATTTACTGCTGGTGTCAACTCTCCTTCAAGCTTCACACTAAGGTTTCCCTTTGGTATTTGTCTTGGCAGCAAACTTGCTAAAAAACGCAAAGATGCTCTGGGGAACACCCGGCAGGAGATGACGCACATGGTGAATGCTATGGATCGAAGTTACGCTGATCAGAGCACTCTGCATGCAGAAGACCCTCTTTCCATCACCTTCATGGACCAACATAATTTTAGTCCAAGATGTAAGTTCTTCATCAAAATTTTAATCAAAGGTTTTTAAAGTTCTTTAGTGTCTCTCTGAATTCAACACATTACCTTTTGAATAGTGAGGGGAAATAAGAAAGAGAGATGGGAAAAGTAGCTGGAAAGAGAAAAAGTGATATAGAATATTATGGAGTTTATCAGAAGGCTTATTTTCAGTCTTGATATTGGATTTAGTTTAACTTCAAACTGTATGAATTTTATTACAATGTTATAAGACATATCCATATACCACTCACCAAATCTTATGTTATTGCTTTAAGTTAAAATATACTTGATTGCCTACATAAAATTAGTTCATGTCAGAGCTTATTTATAATTGTTTTGCCATTTGAGTCTTCCTTTGTGTAAGATAAAGTTCCTTTTGAGATAAGAAATATCATAATTCTTTCTGGGAGTTATTGGCATGGGAAGGTTATTCTATTTAATTATTCTATAGACTCCTGGAGAATTTCAGTAATAAAAAGTTAACCAGGGGAAAGAGGAATCTACATACTCTTAAGTATCTGGCGTGAAGTCCAGAAGTTTACTTGAATTGAGGGATTGGCAGGGAATGGTGAAATCCACTCATTCACCCATCCATATTAAGAATTCCTCATGTTGATCTATGAAGGCAGATCTTTTAAAATACTGTCTTTTAAAATATTTCCTCTGAAGTAGTTTACTGCTTCACAATCAATATTATTATCTTCAAATTTTCTATGATTTTTATATCTTGTTCTATAGCACTGTCTTTATTTTATTGCTTTAAGTTACATTACCTGTCTCTTCAAATCCCCAAGTAAAATTGGTACTTGAAGAAGGCAAATTTTGTTTATCCTTGGCCTTGTGTACACAGAGGCATTTTGTCACAGACCCCAGAGGTATGTTCACCTCAGTTGGGGAAACCCATGTATAAGGAAAGAAGTAAACAATAGAAGTATTGTTAGTAGATTATAAACATATGGAATGGTAAGATTGAGAAAATAAAGTATTTGTAGGTTGTATGCATTTATGGCTTTTCAGAAAGGGATTTTTTTCTGAAATGTTCAGCTTGGTGAAAACCATTAGTAATTATTGGCCATCATTTTCCCTGATATATATCTATACCAAATTATTAGTTAGAAATGTTGTAATGAGTCATTTTGGATTTAGTTTTAATAATGATAGAGCTTTTCTGATCTATTTTATTTTCATTTCACTATAAGATAAATGATAGAGAAAAAACATAAAATCTTATTATTGTTGAAAGTAAGTTTTGTTAAAAATATAGATGTATCATCTCTCTAATCACTTGATTTAAAAATTAATCAGTTAAGGATTTGAAAGGATTTTTGCTTCCAAAGCTTTTCTATCTACTGACTGTGTACCTTATTAGGAGGCTTGAATTTAGCAGTATAACTATAAATATACACTTATGAACTTGGAGAAAGGATTAAATCTATTTCCCCAAGTTAACTAAAAATATTTATTTGGAATGAATATAAGATAATTACTTCTCTAAGTACCTCACACTTGATAAATCTAAAATACATGTTTTCCCCCCTAATTTTATAATCTTTATAATGTCATGCTGAATCTTCTTGGCTTTTAAAATTGAAATGACTACTGAAATATAATTATAGATGCACCTTTCCTGGTATTTTGAGATAACCCAAGCTTTGAAAAAGAGAATTTTACCTTTGCAGGTTATAGTAATCAAAGAAAGTTTAATAGATATATTTCTTAAGAAATGATAAATCTATTTTAAAGGAAAAAAAGAGCATAAAATACAACTTTAGGGCAATATGTTCCTTCATGAGCTTTGTTTTCCTACAGTGCCCAATGATCCACTTGTGCCGACTGCTGTGTTAGGTGAGGCCCTAATTCTTTGTCATCTTTTTTTGCATGGATCACCCCTCCTTGCATGGGTTATAGCTTTGTCCACGCAGTAATTATTTACAGCACAGGAAGCAGTTTGATTTCGAAAATATAGTCCTGGTTTTATCAAAGAGAGCAACTGTGGTCAACACAATTAGATCTAGTGCATTTCAAATTAGTAAGGTATGCTTTTTTTAAAACAACATATTCTTTCATTTTTGGTTCTGTTAGATTTGGAGTGAAAGTATAAGGGCCCCCAATATATAACTAATGTTTATATATGCAAGTAAGTAGAATGAACCCAAATGCACACATTTCAGGGGCCAGTGCTACCTGAATAATTAGTTTATATATAAAAATCTACCTGATTTAAAGGGATTTTCTAAATCCCCCTAATTTTATAGCAACTAAAGAACACATTTCCAAGTAAACATTAGGAATGTGTGCATTTGCTGTAGTTTTGTCTTTGTTAAGAATTTATAAATGCAGGTAAAGTTGCTACAATATTGATACGGAGTTTTGCATTCTATGTGCATCTTACATAAGCATTATCTTTCAAAAAATTTAGAATAAGCCAAGATTTACCACTATATAACATCCAAGACAACTGATATTGCTAGTGATGAATAAGACCTTTTCAGCTCTAAAATTAAAATAATGTTTAATCCAATGGGGTATTTAAGAATAGAATGAGTTTCATTTCGATTTGTACTCTATTCCTTGACTAATTATACACCAATGATTCATGGCCAGCTTGCTCGTATGTTCACAAGTTCTTATCAGTTTGACCCCCCTGCTTCTAATATTTAAGATTTAACCAGAGAAATGTAGAAATTGCCAGATAAATGTATCTTAAAATTCCCAGTTCTCATGTTTTATATTTAAATTTCTTTGAACATAAAACATTAGCTTATGCATGTTTTTATTATCCATGTATTCAATGTTTAGTTATATTTTTAAAATATGTTGGAACAATACAACTAACTCAGTTAAGCAAAATATACCTCTTTTTCACTAAAATAATTAATAAAAATTATAATTTTATAATATAAAGATATATTCTAAAAGAATCTGTCTCTGATTGCACTCTCCCTTTGATGTCCACACCAGTAATGGCAGGGAAGTGAGCTGGGGAATTTGCCCCAAGGGATGGTCTGATCATGTAGGAAGGAGGCAGGAATCATGATCTTTGGGAGGCATCAAATGCCTCTGAAAATGTCATCTTCTGTTGAGTGCTGTAGAATGCTGTCAGCATCAAACTAATAAGTTAAATTCAATTAAGTTACTAAAAACTCAAGGAAAAAGATAGTTACCTCACTGTTAAAATTTCATTACAGTAATATTCAAGGACATGTAGAATTGGGTCTAAGTCTCAGTCCTCTTGTGGACTCACAGTATGAACTCATGAAAATACCTTTTTCTTTGCTTCTCCATCTGTAAAATAATATAATATTTCTTACCATACCTTTTCCACAGAGCTTAGTAAAAAGAAAAGGAGATAATGTATAAAGTTTAAAAGATTATTGTAATAATTTTCCCCATGAAAGAGGATATTTTTGTTTAAGGAAAGCTAGAGTTAACACAATAGAGTTATAGAATCTGTTCATTTAAACAGTCATTGTGCATTTTATTTCACTTTGAAAGTCAAGCTGATTGTTTTTTGTTTTTTATATTTCTTCTTAAAAGCTAAAAAGCTCGTTAATCATACCAGATTTAGAAATGATTTGTTGCATTTTTTCATCATTCTTGGAATCACCATGTTTACAGTTGTTCTGCATCCAGTTGATTTTGTATTTATAAAGCAATTTTTGAAGTCACTTCAAATATTGCTTGATATTAATATCTGCTTACTGATTTAAAAAGAAGTTAGAAATTTTTGTATTGATTCATATTTTTGTTTTTTTGTGTTCTACTGCTTCATTGGGTTAAAGTCCCTATAACTGGTAAGTGTATTACAAAGAACTCTAGGAAACCTTTCCATCAAGGAAATATTTGAAGTTATTCATAAATGTGTGATAAGGATAATGATTAGTACATGTACTCTTACTTCTAGTCACATTATTAGGTAATTTAATGAGGTAGAAATGTATAGAGATTAATAATTCATGTGTGATTATTTTAAAAAATACTGCTCATTGTACTAATGTATTAAAGCTTAATGCAAAACAAAAGGCACTGTCTACTTCATATTGATAATCATGTAAGATTTGGAATATGGGTGAATTCTGTGTTTCTCACTGAGCCTTTTACAAATGTAAATATTCCACTGCTCCAGCAGGTACAACATGCGCTCTGGGGCTGCTTCACAGCGCACTGACTACCTTATTCCAGCTTGGGTCATTGCGTTTTGCCTCCCTGACATTATTCTCTTTACTTCTCATCCTAAGCTTTATATTCTGTGGTAGTGCCCAAATCGGTGGCTTCTGAATTTAATTTTACTGGGGAGATGTTTATATTCTTTGTGTCAGTGTATTGATTACAATATTTTAGCAAAGATAGATCAGTTGAGTGTTGTCTCATAGAAAAAATAGGAAACTCTCATAAATCATGTTTGCTAGCAAATGTTTGTGTGTAGAGGGGTGGGAAACCAGAGTAAAGAGCATTAATTCATTTGGGTGTTTTTAGGTCACAACAGAATCCAGCAGAATTTTGTTTTTTTCGTTTTTTTAGTTCAATGTAGAGTTTTAGAAGTAAATTCAAAAAGAAAAAATGCATTCATCCTAATAAGAGAAAGTAAAGTAAACGCAATCAAGCTAAATTATAGAAGCATACAAATCTGATTGTGGGGTTCTTTTTTTTTTTTTTTTCCTTCTCCAGGAAGAAAAAATGTTTATCATGGGGACAACAATTCATTTTTTGCCATATCCTATTTGTAGAGTTGGTGATAGAACAGGCAAATGTACCAGCACTTGAAATATGTTTAACTGTTAACTAAATATCGTTCTCTACAGTATGCATTATCATTAAAACAAAAGTTCCCCTAAGAGTGTATTTTCTCCTCTGTTAATGAGTATGGCAGTGTAATGTTTTCTTAAGTAACATCCCTTAAAACATTTGTTTTTTTTTTTTAACATGGTAAGTTTAAATGTGATAACTATAAGCATGCTTCTTCTCATTGTAATGATTAGTACTGTGGTCATTAAAATAATATTTATTTTTCAGAGGTAAAATGTTCTTGTTCTTTTCTTCCTTCTTATGACAGAGACTTAAGAGTTTCTTTTCATTTTAAGCTAACAACACAGTTGAGATGGGGCCTATACTTAAATGTGGGTCGTGAGGGATTTAATGGATTTTTAACTAACTGAGTCGTTGAAATATGTATTGAGTGACTGCTTTGCACCAGGCACTAAGAATAAAGAGAAAAATATGACTCCTGTCTCTACATGCTAAGTATTGAGAGTTTAGTGAGGAAAATAGATCAGTAAGTAAATGATTAAAATACATTGTAAGTGAAATGAATGTAGGAGAACAGGAGGCCATGGGAACACAAAGCAGGTGCTTTGTAGCTCAGCCTCGATGGGCCGAGGAAGAATTCCAGAGGAAATACCTAAATATTTTGCCCCAGAGACATACCCCCATTTCATTTATACAGTTGCCACAAAAGTCAAAATGTATCAGCAATAAAAACACAACAATAATAATAAACCAAGGGAATGGAGATCAACTATAAGTACACATGTAATCTGGCTAGCAGACGTAGTGGGCCCAGGGGCTGATTCTGTAGAATGTTCATGTTTCCCAGTCTGGGAGTGTATCGTGGTAAAAAGCCGGAGGTGGAAGGGCATAGTACGGCCACAGGGCAAGAAGAACAGCCCTGTGGGGATGGGTTGCCTAGAGGGAGGTTGGGATATGGGTGGGAAAGAATTTGTTCAATTTAATCAACAATGAAAACACTCTCCAATTGGCAACTTGATCTTCTGGTCCCACTCTATACTGCTCTGACTGCAGGTACAAGAAAAAGTCAGAACTCAGCAAAATCTGCCACTTATAGTTTTTAAAAGTGGATCAGGTATCTCTCTCTACATCTCACAGCATGTATTGTCTTCCTGATATACACATAATATACGCTGACCTCCTACCTTGAGCTGAAGTAAAAGACTTTGTCTTTATAGGGGTGCTGCCCTAGGTCTATACTATATTTCTTTCCCTTCCTCCTATTATCAGAAAGATCATAAGATCTTAAAATCTTATTTGCATAGATATATATTAAACAAGGTAACTTTGTCTTTTTTTTAATCTTCTGGAATCTGAAAAATGGCAGATGAGAACCACAGTGCTACAGCAGAATCCAGTCGTCTTCTAGATGTACCTCGCTACCTGTGTGAGGGGACAGAATCCCCTTACCAGACGGGACAGCTGCACCCAGCCATCAGGGTAGCCGACTTACTGCAGCACATTAATCTCATGAAGACATCAGACAGCTATGGGTTCAAAGAGGAATATGAGGTGAAAGTTTCAATTCTATATTGAATTTCATTTCTAACCATGATACCCAGCGCCATTTAACAGCTTTAACATAGCAAGCAGAGGAATACTCTGTAGACTGTCTAATCCTTTCTCTGTAAATGTACAATCAAGTGTACATATGAGGAGAGGGGGATAGATAGATTGAAAGAAAAGGGTACTTCCTGGGGATATATCTGGGTCAAAATTCATTTTAAGAAATAAAAAATATTGGATTCCATAACTTATTTGACTGTTATTTAAAAACCACTTTGTTAGACTTTATATTTCACCCACTCAAAAATCCATAGAAAGATACCTTGAGTCCCATTGTATCATTGCAGGTTCTGCTATTTGAAAGACCTAAGCAGTGGATCCTTTTCTGCCTCTTTGCTTGTTGACCCTCTGTTGAGAAATAAGATCTAGCTTTGTGCCCTAAATATACTATTTGTCACTCTGAGTTTTGTTTTGAGGATTATAGGTTGAGAGGGGCTGGGAAGAAAAACAGAGCACGGAAAATCCAGACAACAAAAAGAAGCCCAAAAAAGGACATGGGACATTCTTCTTTCATCCTTATTGTCCCTTGCTACTCAAACCAAAATACCAAGATTATACTACAAAAGAAGTGATTTAAACTAAACATCCCAATAAACATAGTATAGCAAAAGAGAAACAGTTCCTCTGACACTTTTCAATTACTGAGAAATATCAGTCTGGGATGTACAAGAAAGTTCCTCCACCACTATACACACATATGTAAAGTAAAAGAGAACAAGCAGTACTTTACTTTGAAAGACCACCTAAAATACATCTAACTTTGTAAGGAATCTTCTAAACACTACCTTTTATTTAAGATTACTTGTTATACCTTAGTTTGGGAATGAGTAAAATTATTTTTGAATTTTGAATGTTGGTTTTAGGTATATGCAGGAAACACTATGCTGTGGTAACAAAATAGTGCAAGGAATTACAATATTCTGCCAGAGCTGGTTTTTTTTTGTTTTTTTTTTTCTCATTACATGTATATTCCTGTATACCTCGCTTCAAAGACCATTGACTCTTTGAAGACCCCATTTCCTGTGTTGAGCAAAGTTTAAGTTTTTCTGCAAAAAGAAATCTATACCCATATTTTAAATTGCTCCATATGGTAATTAAACCAATCAACAATTTCATCTGTTCCAAGATTCTTGGAGACAGTGGCTCTTTTTAATTTCCATATGGTCTCTTGTAGAGACTCAGTCCTTTCCACGATCTTCAAAGAAACTGAAATGTGATGTATTGCACACGATTTAATGAATAATTATGGGAGAAAACAGGTTTTCTTTTCCCTGTTAGAAATGCTAAAGGAAGCATACTTTTGAAAGATGCTCATTAAAAGTAGTTTTGAAGTTTTTGATGCTTCCTCTAGTTCCATCTCACAAAGTTATAGTGATCTTAAATTTGAAATACTTTCAAGGTCCTTTTTTTCCCCCAAAGTTGTTTCTTGTCCTTAATTTGAACTCAGTCCAATCCAAGATGAACAAGTAGGAGTCCAACAAACAAGCTTTGAGGTCTGAAAATTGAACTTGTTTACTGCTGTAGTATTCCCTTCCTCCCAGAGAAGATGGCTTTTACTATTTTGGTCTTCAGAACAGACAGACCTGACTCAAGATAAGGAATTAAATTCAGTGTGCTTGTTAATTTTTTTTTTTTTTTTCTAGAGCTTCTTTGAAGGACAGTCAGCATCTTGGGATGTAGCTAAAAAAGATCAAAATAGAGCAAAAAACCGATATGGAAACATTATAGCATGTAAGTTCTCTTACAATTCTTGGTGAATGTAAATACTGTGTGTAGAAGATAAAGAGTAATTTGCAATTCCTCCTTATATGGTTTTAAACTTTAAAAAAATCCCAGAGGGTGACACATCTGTTCATAAAATAATCTATTTAATATTAAAACAGCATTGGCTATTGGGAGGGATTCAGAAATTGCCATCATCCTCATTAATTAATTGACTCAGACTCTTCACCCTGTGGAGATAATGTGCCGCTTGATTTTTTGTTTGCACATAAATGTATGGGGGTGTCATTAACAGCTGAAAATATTAGAATAACAAATACGAGGGATTTTTTCAGTGATAAGTTGCTATAACTCTTCCACCAAACATATTCAAGGTGGGAGTGTTATTCTTTCCATATACCATATTTCCTTTCTTGGAGCTAGTGCCTGAACCCCAGGTGTTCCATGTTACTTATCATAAGGGACTTCCTCCTGATGAAGTCTTTACAATGTATTCATGAGATAAATAAATTGATTGTCATATGAAACCAAAGGGGCAGTAAGAAAAGTAACAGATAGTTTAGCTTGTAACTAACTGCTGATTTACTTAGACCACTTTATTCTCAATTTAAATTATTTTACACTGTCTTTTGAATACATCAGAATTTAACTGTGACTCTCACAAAATAAGTTGAGAGCAGGGGTTCGAAATTCACTCCCTAGTTCTGTGGCTCATTTGCTGTAAAGTACTGGGAGAAAAGATCCCACCCATATAGAATCATGCCTAACAAGCGAAATTAGGAGATAAGGCAAGTTCAGTTCTTTAGAAAAATTTATGACTCAAATGATAATTTATCAGACATTATCATGTCCCATAAAAGCTTCCTGACTATAAATGCTAGTCATTGAAGCTTTATTAACAGAATATTATCATTGTAATAAGTAATGAGCTCATTAAAGTTCTTGCATTTCTTCAAATGACTGGTATCCAAGGAAATTTTGAAAGTATATTATGGATAATCAGTTGTTAACCACTGAATTATTTTAAGTCTCTACTAGGATCATTGTGTTCAGAACAGGGGGAAAATTTAATAGCTTTTATTTTATCCTTTAAAAAATTTAGATGATCACTCCAGAGTAATTTTGCAACCTGTTGAGGATGATCCTTCTTCAGATTACATTAATGCCAACTATATAGATGTAAGTATTTTTATCCTTTAGTATGCCCAATTTGTTGGCTTATATATGTAAATCTTTTTGCTTGTTATTACCTATAAAGCGATTGCTAGCTTTTTAAAATAAAGAACAAACTGTACACTTTTCCTTGTTCTACGTCCTAGTACTTACTGACGTTGTTGTGCTTTCTTTCACACCTGACTTTGGTTTGGGCTGTAGATTTGGCTGTACAGGGATGTAAGTACCACTATATGTAAATAACAGCACCCTATTATAAATATTTAATGTTAACTGCTCAATTACAGTTACTACTAATGCTTACTACTAGTTATCTCTGCATGCTTCCCCTAATTAGCCTCATACGGTGTACCTATGTTCATTTTTTTGTAACTCCTTTACATGTGTAAAGATCTATTTTACCTCTTTCCCTTTTCTATGTTTAGAAAAACAGGACCATTTTTAGCTTTTGACAATTTATTATGTACTCGAGTTTTATTTGTTGACGGTTTCTGTTTCTGGTTTTTATTCCTTACCCTTCCCCAAACATATGTGAGAAGCTGGATAGTATGATGTGTATTAGTGTTTCTGAAATTTTACTTTTTTACATTTGACTTCTGATGTTAAAAATGGGTAGGGAGACTATTTTGTGCTGTGTGGTATTGGTTTGTAAAGTATTGAAATTACTTAGGCAAAATAATTACTAAATTGCATTTGTAAAATACACATATCACACATATATATTGAATCATACAAATGAAAGTTTGTTTTGATCATACATTCTGCTGTTCAGTTTTGGTTACAAACATATTACATGTAAATTCTTTATTTAATGGAAAGTAATTATCAAATAAAATAAAATATTAAGGAGGCAATATATTACATTACATATAAGAAGGACAGGCTCTGTTCATACTTCCTGGTTCAAAATCACACTGGAAATTGTGAGAATGTTGATTCATCTCTCTGTGCCTCAGTTTCCTCATCTTTACAGTAGGGGTAATAATAATACCACTAAACTCATCATTTTGTTGTGAGAATTAAATGACGTAATTCATGTTGAGCATTTAGCACAATGCCTAGCACATATTAAGCACTCATTAAACTTAAGCTATTTTTTAAAAAAAATAATCCAAACCTAGGTATGCTGAAATTAATTAATTCTAAATATGCATTAATTGTAAGGCAAAAGATAGAAATATCAAGTATTGCAGCATATATGATAGATTTTTAGTTATATAAAAGATATGAAAATGAGGACCCAACTTTTTCTAATTTCTATAAATAGGAAATAATTTTTATCACATTTATTAAGCTCATGTTTTACTGTTATTTTGTGAATTGTCATTATTTATATATTTGAATTAATGAATTTTATTAAGTATAGTCTCTGAGTATATTGGTTAAATTTCTGATCATCATTTTACTCTCATTCAATATTTTGAATTTATCAGACATCTCAACATGGAAAACTAAACTTAACGGTCTACTCTCTAGAATAAAAATATCAGCAGTTCTCTGACATATTTGTACTTGTTCTTACCTATTTAGTTTAACCTTGGTTTTCTGCCAAGACCCTGGCAGGACATTTGGTCCTATCCAAAACATCCATAAGACATTTGGTCCATGCCAAATGGTCCTTGATATTTCGTCCTGTCCAAAATGTCCATGGAGACATTTGGTCCATGCCAAAAGCCCTTGATATTTGGTACCATCCAAAACCATTTGGCATGGACCTAGTAAGCTCATGCACATTTTAGATAGAACCAAATTTTAAGGACCTTTCAGCATAGACTAAGTGTCTTATGGACATTTTGGACACAACCAAGGGATCCTGTAAATATCAAGAACCTTGACATGGACCAAATGTCTTATGGATATTTTGGTTAGGACCAAATGGTCTGCTAACTCAGGCTTACTAAAGCCCTTTGCTCAAGACACAACAAAGACAAAGCTTAACCTTATTATACCACCAACATTTTTGCTATTCATGTTCTTTTGGAATTCAAACCAGTTGAAAGCAGCTAATAACTTATCCCTTATCTGGAATAATTTCTTTATTGAAACAATATTAAGTGCTTAACCACATAGAACTCAAGGCACACTATAAAAAGAAAGAAAAAAATACTAAACCTTTTGTTCAGGATAAGATGCATTTTTTAAAAGATTTATTTCCCTATATATGTGTGTACCTATAATTATGTGTGTGTAAATTAATATTATCAGCACACACAAAATAGTTTTGGCAGATTCCTGAACATATTATAGAACAGAAATATTCTCTAAAAAATCTCAGCAGGACTTTGACTTGGTGCACACATGCATTGTCCAGCTCTAACATTGGAATGTTCTGTTATTTTTTTATGGTTCTAATATGTCGTTGTCTATTTGTAATGCAGTGTGTTGTACTTTTGGATGATAAAATAAGAATTAATATTTTTGAACACAATTTTGCCAGGAATGAATGACTAAAGATTAACATGAAGGCATAAACATTTTAGTGAAACCAAACAAAATCTATGAAGTTATTTCCTAGCAAACAAAACTCAATTATGTAATATATATTTTAATCAGAGTCCTTAAAATATTTAATTTTTGCTTTATTTTTACCTTTCAGATAACCTAGGTTTGAGAAGTGAACTATGAGTTCACTACTCATTTCTGGACTTTTTACTGTAACTTAATCTTAACAGGTGGTTGTCTTCATCTTTTTATGCCTTCATTCATTTATTTCTGACACTGATATAAAATGATGACCAATTTGTTCTCCTATTTTAGGGCTACCAGAGACCAAGCCACTACATTGCAACTCAAGGTAAAACTTTGCCTTTTTAAATGTAATAGAGTAACCAAACTTGCTTAAATCATCCATGTGATTTTTTTTGTAATTTTATCTGAATTAACTGAAAAAAAAAAGATCAGCTTTTCTGCTTAACACTGCTTTTTATTCATTTGTATAATACAAATTGTTTTCTCTGTTTAAAATGTATATAAATTAAACCTTGATTCATTTTTTTAATTAAAAGTAAAAGAGAAGCTGCTGGTAGTTTTGAGATTTGGTTCTTAGTATCGTGATGTCCCAGAGCACTAGTCAACAGGGATGGGCAGAGAAATTACTTATTTTTTGATGAAAGCAAGTTAGATCTCATCTTGTGTAAGGTGCCTGTTTTCTTGCAACAGAGTCTGTCGGCCTGGCATGTAATAGTACCCAAGACCAACACTACTATAATGAAATACTGGACTGTCTTGCAACAATTTTTTAAAAGTCAAGACTAAGACAAAACAAAGGGCTAAAGGGAACTTAGTCAAGTTCATTCTTCGTGGAAAATAAGAAGACAGTAAAGAAATCTTGTTATAGTGGCACACTGGGAAATAAAAATATACTAACAATAACACCAAAACTACTCTAGTTATCTCCCCAAACTGACCACTGACCATCAGAAGAGAAATCTGCACATCTTATTTTATAAAAGAGGAAAGTAAAACAAAAGTTAATTTGCCCTTTTGACAGAGGTCATTTTCTGAGTGTTTTTCACATATCTTTGGTGTAATTGAGTTTAATTATAAACTCTTTAAAGTTAGAAAGATCATCCATGCTGAATAATATTCTGGTTTCATGGTATAGGGTAGAGTAGAGCCCAGTAGCTGCTTTTGCAGTTCAGAGATGATAGTGTAAGATTAGAATGTGTCCTTATATGTATGATAGTTCTTCATTAACCCCTAAACATGCACTGTTTATAAATGATGTGTGTATATTTAATTGGTAATATGTGCTGTTTGGTTGATGGTGGTGTAAGACTTCCTATTTTGACATGTACATGAAGATGCATTAAAATAACTTAGAGACAGATATAAGTACCCTAAAAACTAGTGATTTCTTCTTCTGAATTGAAAACATAGAAGGCAAACTGAAACAAACAAACTTGTACATGCCTCTGTTTTTGCCTTCAGTGTGAATTTAGATATGAACTGAATTTAAGTACTTTTAGTGACATTTTGTGTTAGACCTTTAATTTTTCTTCTTTGGGTCATTTAGTTTATATTGCTTTTTATCTTGTCTAAACTTCTTAATAATTACAAAATTTCTCTGATAACGTAATATTCAAATTATTTTTTTATAGGCCCAGTTCATGAAACAGTATATGATTTCTGGAGAATGATCTGGCAAGAGCAGTCTGCCTGCATTGTGATGGTTACAAATTTAGTTGAAGTTGGCCGGGTAAGAGGCACAAAAAAATCTGTGTGTCACAGAGTATGACTGTAAGTTGAATAGCAAAACATAACACACTTAAAATAGAATATCATTCAATTGTTTGAAAAAAAATTCTTAGGCATACCATTTCAAGTTAGTGCTCCTAAGTGAGTGTTTGATTGCTGACAAATTATTTCTTATTTAATAAATAAAATAATAAAATAAAATAAGCTTTGATTTTATACTAGAATCTAATTGCATTATCAGGCTTGTATGTTTTTATGAAATTGCACAAAATCTTTCTATTTATTGTGTAACAGATTATTTTATCTCATTTATAGATTTTTACACTGTCTTTTAATTGTGACCTGAAGAGTTATCACTGAAATTAAATCATCTTGGTTAATGTGTATTATATACTCAGGTTCACCTATATATACTTTTTGTTGTTTAGGTTAAGTGCTATAAGTATTGGCCTGATGATACTGAAGTTTATGGTGACTTCAAAGTAACTTGTGTAGAAATGGAACCACTTGCTGAATATGTAGTCAGGACATTCACCCTGGAAAGGGTAAGTACCCTAAAGTTCTACAAAAATATGTATATTGAAACTGTTTTTTTTTTTTTTTCTTAAAATCCATGTTAAGATTTGTCTTGATAATGCTATCAAATCTATTCATTCATTCATTCCACAGATATTTATTTGAGAGCATAACATGTGCTGGGCATGTTTCTAAATCTTGAGACACATATTAAATCCCTGCTCTGTGGAGCTTATAGTCTGTTGAGGGGAGAAAGACATTAAAAATTAACAAATAAACAAATACATCATATACTTTGAAAAGTACCATGGAGAAAAATAATGTTGGGAATAGAAGTAGGGAAAATTGCTGAGGTAGAGGAGGGAATGGCCTACAGTTTTAACAGAATGATCAGGAAAGGAGTTGTTGAGAAAGTAACATGAGTAAAGGCTTGAAGGAAATGAGGGAGTGAGTGATATAACTATTATATATCCCAGGGAAGGATTATATCCCAGGGAAGTTGTCCCAGGCAGAATATTCCTGATGGAGGGAAGAGTCATTTCAGAGACCTAAAGGCATGATATTCCTGTCACCATGAGAAACAGCCAGGAGTCTAGGGTATTCAGAGATGGGTAAGTGAAGGGGAAAGAAATATGAGATAAAGTTAGAGAAATAACAGAGCCAGATAAGTGAGCCCTTATGAGCTACTATGATGATTTTAGTTTGTATTAAAGGTAAAAGTAGCCAGCCATTGGAGGGTTTAAGCCCAGGAGTAACATGATCTGACTTTTTTTTAACAGGATCAGAAAGACTGAAGCAGAGTGGGCAGTGTAAGTAGACTGAAGTAAGACGTAGGAGCAATAACATACATTGTTGCAGAAAAGTTTAATAAATTTGACCACACAAAAGTGTAAAATTATCTGTATCAAAAAATTTTTAATTAAAAGATGCACACACAACAAAAAAAATCTGTGATTATTTAATATTCTTAATTCATAGCATTAATATAAATAGAAAGGAAACAATAGAATCCCCCCCCAAAAAAAACTGCTAAGCTGCCTATTGAAAATGTTTAACCTCATGATATACCATTTTGTACTTTCAAATCAGCCAGAACTTTTAAAAAAAGAATTATAATCCTCATTGATTTTAAGGATATGGTGAGACAGATATTTTCATATGTAGCTGATCATACTTAAATTGACATAAACCCTCTGTAAATCAGTAAAGCAGTGTATCTACAGAACTTTAAAATATTGATGTCCTTTGACCAAGAAACTTACCTTCTATGAATCTATCCTAAAAAAATTATTTAAAATACAATGACTCATATATAGTCATAGAAAATTATAGATAACCATAACTGTCCACAATAGATAGTTAAATTATACATCTATGATCTGGAAATACCAGATCATACATCTTTACAAATGATATTTATAAGTAATTTTACCATCATAAAAAATAATTAGGGGAAATATTAAATAGAAAGTACCATCATACAGAACAACATAATTATGATGATCACAACTATAAAGTATGTATGAAAATTTCCTAGACAAATCAAGTAGAAAAAAATAAGCAAAGATATAGGAGATTTCAAGAAAAGAACCATCAAGCATGATTTAATGAATAGCTAGATCCCATTATTATGGAAAGAGAGAATTTGGAATGTACATTCTTCTTGTAAGTACATTAAAGTTTTATAAAAAATCAATCATGTACTTAGTTATAAAGGAAATCTGAATATATAACAGAAATTCAAGACGTTTCCAAAATCCAATGGAAAATAAAAACAAATCACTGACCAATGATCCCCCAAATTAGGCTCAGAAATCACCAAAGCCTCTTTTGAATAATCTTTGAACTATAGCCTTAAAACTAAAATTATATTGTAAAGATAAACGATTTCACGTCAAAATTTCCCACAAGTTATCTTATGAGAAAAATATATACTCAAAAATGATTTCTATTTTGAAAGGCAGTCTAAAATCTTGTGAAAATTCATAAAATTAGAAAATCAGGAAAAAAGTCAATAAAACAAAGGAAAAATTAAATATAAAACCGAAACACAAACAGAAAAGAATAAATTTAATCAAAGAGCTATTTCCTTGAAAAGAGGAATAAAGTAACTAAACCACTTGTCAATTCCAAATGAAGAACAATCAAAACAAAATATGCAACATTAGACAACACAAATGGTGTATAACTACAGTTACAGTGCTATTAGGAAAATTATAAAAAATAGTACGTGTGAACTTGGAGACAGATTTTAGTCTAGGTACACTGATATTCTAGCAAATAATAATTTCCAAAATTTGACTCAAAGAGAGTTAGGAATCTGAACAGATAGTAAAAGAAAATAGAATGAGTGTTAAAATTTGCCACTAAAATTGTATTATGGTTTCATAATTGAGGTTTCTTTAACCTTTAAAGAATAACTAATGAATAGCTAATGCCTAAGTTAATCAAACTATTTAGGCCATAGAAAATCATTAAAACCAACTAAATGTATTTTAAAGACTAGCATAACTGTGATAACAGAACCACATAGAAATAGGACTCTCTCAAGCTCTTCTCTCTGTCTCTCTCTCTTTTTCAGTCTCTCTCTCCCTTTCTCAAGTATGTACACACACATACATTGCAGACCAATTTCATTCAAGATCATGCTGAAAATTTGAATGCAGCAGTGAATTAAGAAAAGATCACAACATGATCTTTCATGATTGTTTTTTAAGAATGCAAGGATTTTACAACTGTGGTAGGAAATCGAGCAGGATATTTCATTATTTCAGTGCATTACAGGAGCAAAACCATATGATTTTATTAATAGATATTGTAATGCACTTAATTTTATTTAAAAGACATTTATAGTCATACTCTAATTATATTAGAAAAATAAGGAGACTTGCTAACATTGTTAACATTGTAACATTATTGGGGTTTTATTTTTAATTTATTTTCTTGTTATTTAGAAAAAACACTGAAAAGAGTGATTTTTTTTTTACATCACATATTTGAAAATTACTCAGGAATATTTAAGTAAAATGAACAATAAGGGAACATGCATTGCCAGATATTAAAATTTTCTAAAAAGAGCGAGGTCCTTACAGCAACTCCAGCAAAAGGATCAATGCAGAGGAGATGAAGTGATTGTCTAAAGTCAGATCTTTGAATAATTTATGGACTTCCTCACTGGAGCTGACTTGAAAAGTAGTTAAGAAAGTGATTTTATTTGCACAATTCCATGGTGATGTTTATCACTATCACTATTTTACTTATTTGTTGAGCCCTGCTTTGTGTATGGTATTGTACTAGGAATGGGAAAGAAAAAGAATTATAAGATATGATCACTGGTTTCCAAGGTTTCGGTGGTATTAGTCTGTTTAAGATGGAATCTAGGGCTTCCCTGGTGGCACAGTGGTTGAGAGTCCGCCTGCCGATGCAGGGGACACGGGTTCGTGCCCCGGTCTGGGAGGATCCCACATGCCGCGGAGCGGCTGGGCCCGTGAGCCATGGCCGCTGAGCCTGCGCGTCCGGAGCCTGTGCTCCACAACAGGAGAGGCCACAACAGTGAGAGGCCCGCATACCGCAAAAAAAAAAAAAAAAAAGATGGAATCTAAAGATAAACTTTCTCAATTTAGTTCATTTATTTCATGCAATTTTCCCACCTTTTCTGAGGAACAAGTGAGACTGAGATTCACAGATATTTCCACAGTAGAGTTGGAAATATATGGATCATAGGGAGGTTTGGGGGGCTACAAATGTGGATTCTTAAAAATAAATTATGCAGCATTTGATCTGTATTCTCCAAACACTGCTACTACAATGTACAGGCTTCTTTTAACAAAAAAGGAAGGGGTGGGGGGGAAGGAAGGGAAGAGCTTTGAAATGTGTATTGAAAGGGTTCTCTTAAATTAACCCAACAGGAGAGAGACACAACAATGGATGCTTTGCTTCTTTCATTTTGTATTTTTGTTGCCATAAATAATCCTCTGTGTGCTGAATTATTTCACAGAGTTTAGAAAAATAGTCTGCCCAAAGAACAGTTTAGCTGTCTGTATATTTTTACAAACCAATCTAGAGTAGTACTGTTCTGGAAAATCCCTACACGCTATGCTTCAAAACTATTTTCAACATGGATAAGCAAGGCATCAAAATCTCTTTGTGAGGTGAGAAGTAGAAAGTTGCTTTTATACACCACTTGAGAACTCAGTGCGTTGGGTCAGTAGGGCAGCATTTTAACTTCCCATTTCTTCCTTTTCCCCTAATCATTTTATGTGTTGTCATTCCAAGTAAGGAACAGACTGTCAAGGTAAATAAAATTTACCCAGACTTATAGAACTGAGCAAGACTTCTAATTTTCTTTCTTTGGCAGTTGTCTGACAATAAAGGTAAGTTCCTAGGCCATGTCAGCACCCTTTTTCAGAAAAAGCATGGTCTTTGATAAATTTCTCACTTTTTTCATTGTCAATCAGGTCTAGTACTTGTGGTTGTCTTTAATGGCTCTATTTTGGTCCTTTTGAAAACACTTCTTTACATGTTTGCACAGAGGGGATACAGTGAGATGCGTGAAGTTAAACAGTTCCATTTCACTGGCTGGCCTGACCATGGAGTACCCTACCATGCTACAGGCCTTCTTTCCTTTATCCGGCGGGTCAAGTTCTCCAACCCTCCCAGCGCTGGCCCCATCGTTGTGCATTGCAGGTAAGTGGTAGTCCAAATGGCATTGACTGTGTGCAGCCAGCTTTTAAAAAATATCCAGACAAGGCTTGTAAGCACAAAAACGAAGGCATACTGACAACAGGCGTCCCCACCCCCTGGGCGGGTACTGGGCCGCAGGGCGAGAGGTGAGCGGCGGGAGAGAGAGAGAGAGAGAGGGAGAGCGAAGCTTCATCTGCAGCTCCCCATTGCTCCCCAGCGCTCGCGTTACTGCCTGAACCATCCCCCTACCCACCCCCAACCCCCGACTGCCGGCTGTGGAAAAATTGTCTTCCACAAAACCGGTCCCTGGTGCCAAAAATGTTGGGGACCGCTGGCTTACAAGGTTTCAGCTTTCATGTATTACAGATAAGGTAAAACAGTAATAAAATAAAAGTTAACTCTAAGAAAGATATAAAATAGAAACTTCAGAAATAAATATATTCATCGTAATGTGTGTAGTATTGTCTATAATTGCGAGTGTAGAAACTCTGCCTTTTAGTGGCAACATCTGTGTGTGTGTTGTGGTGTTTTTTTTTTTTTAATCACTTTTGCAAATCCCATATTATATTATGGAATGGTAGGTAAAGGTAGAGATTTCTTGCCTATCTAGTAAATTCCCAATAGAATCCTAGCTTTTAAAACTAAATTTGGTAAAAATAAGATACAGTGTATGTGTGTGGAAAAAAAAAGATAATAATTCCATCATTGCTAAAAGAGTTTTCTCATACCCTTTCCAGTTTATTGTCCTTCCCACATAGAAGCAACCATTATTCTGATTTCTATCACCACAGACTTGCTTTGCCAGGCCTTGAACTTCACATATATAGAATCATACTTATGTCTTCTTTGCGTCTGGCTTCTTTTGATCAACTTAATGTTTTCGAGATTCATCCAGTGTGTTGCTTTTATCAGTAGTTTATTTCCTTTTACTGCTAAATAGTATTCTATTTTATGGACATATATCACAATTTGTTTATCCATTTTCCTGTTGATGAATATTGGCTTTGGTGCCAATTTTTGGTTAGTATGAATAAAGCTTCTAAGAATTAAAAAAACTAAATTTGAGGCATACAGAGTTATTAAATGGTTTAAATTGCAAGAATTTGTGCTGTAAAACAGCTACTTAAGATTTTTTTTAAAGCCATCCATCAGAGAACCTTGAAGACTACATCAGTAAAATCCAGCAAATATATGCCAGAAAAATCTGATTATCCAGACTTTCTTCTGATTAGAAACTTCTCTTAAAACAAGCATTCAGAGACACTAAAAGCAAATTACATGGCCTCATTTTGAGATACGAACAGAAAAATATGTACTGAATCTGTAAAGCTTTTCCTAAATGCTGCACACTATTCTCAAATACTATCCCTTCCAAGCTACATAATAGGTTGTGCTTAAGCATTTTTTTTCTTTCTGAAAATCCAGACTATTCAGTAGTCAAATGACCATGTATAAAAGGGGAAAAATAAAGCACAGAGAATACAATAAAAGTAAGGTGTCCCATTAGGATCAGATACTGTGTACCTTGCAAAAAAAATCTGTTCATTCCTCCTCAAGAAATCTGATGTACTCTTCAATTACTTTCTTGTCTCACACCCTGGGAACAGTGATTGAGAAGATGGTAGGCAAAAAAAAAATAGAGATAGCCACAATACCTTTTACTTAAATTTCTTAAATAACAGTAAGCTTAAGAGAAATGACCAAATCTGGACAACAAAGACATAATGTTAATAGTCTATCTATGCATTTAGAAAATGAGATAAATGGGTTTTCAATTATGGGGTGTCCTGACTTATCATAGAGGTTTACTTTCCTATGAATTGCTTGCTTCAGAAGTGCTCCAAGATTCTCAGATACTCTCTTGAAACAGAAGTGTCATTTTCTACTTACACTTGGGTATCTGAATTTATGGAAAAGAGGAAGCTAACTACAAAGTGAATTTCCTGTAAAAATCCCAACTATATCTTGTTTGCTCCATTGACTTCTATATATAATTGGAGAAGTACTTGTAGAAATATTTCCAGTGGGTAAAATAATCAATAGTGAATTATGATTCAACTACTGAATTAAATACAGTAAGATGGTGGCATCTTTGTGACCTGTTAAGAATTATATTTCATACCTCACAATTCATTTTCGTTTTCTCTTTGGATCACCGTTCAAATATTCTTTTTACTGTTGGTCTTCTCCCCATTGATAACCGCCATTTTCTTCCCCACCCTCACTAATAACACTTCCCCTGAATTGTGACTCCTCAGATTTTCCATTTAAAGGTTTTGGAATTAATGTTCTTTTGCCTTGACAAGAGTCTGTCTGACTAAGACAGCATTCCTGCATTTTGCCCGAGTGCCCACAACTATGTGAGTGTGAGTCTCTCAGTCTCAGGTGAAAGTTTAAGGCACGAATCCACTCCTTGATCAATTCTATGAGCTTGAAATTTATGTAAAGTGAAGACTGTAAGAGAGCTATGGAACTTGAGTGACACATATACATTATTTTCAAAACAGAGTTTGATTTGCAAAGCTTGTATCTTTTCATTTGTTCCAATCCTCAGTTTACACAAAAGTAGATTACTCTACATGAAGTTATTTGTTCATTAATAAGCATTTACACAGTAAGTACAAATTATGTCTTATACTTTGTTAAATCAGTTTGATTCCACTTATTTGAAAATTGGAAGGATCTTTCAATTTTCATAGACATGCTTCCTGTAGTTCTTTAGATCTGTTTATTTTTCAGTGCTGGTGCTGGACGAACTGGTTGTTACATTGTGATTGACATCATGCTGGACATGGCTGAAAGAGAGGGTGTTGTTGACATCTACAACTGTGTCAAAGCCTTAAGATCTCGTCGTATCAATATGGTCCAGACAGAGGTGTGTTGATTGCTGATTAACCTCTAGTGGCTTTTTTATGTTGTTTGCTTTCCAAAATTTAACAAACTAAATACTAGGTGTTTTTCACATAAAATCGATATTAGCTCATCAAGTCATATAGAAAAAATGCTTTGATGAAAGAACATTTATATTAAATATTATGAAATTTTTCCTTTTCTTTCTTTTGATAGGAACAGTACATTTTTATTCATGATGCCATTTTAGAAGCCTGCTTATGTGGAGAAACTGCCATACCTGTCTGTGAATTTAAAGCTGCATATTTTGATATGATTAGAATAGACTCCCAGACAAACTCTTCACATCTCAAAGATGAATTCCAGGTATTTACTATTTCTACAGCCTCTTTTATGAACAACTTATTACAATTTGTTCTGGGCAGTCTTAATTCTTCTAAGAAACATCTTTCAAATCAAACTTATAACCTTTGACCCTACTTTAAGTATAATATAATACCCGTCTGTTTCATTATACGTATTATGCAGTCACTTTTGTGTTAATGAGCTCATATCTGCTGTATCTTGAAGGGCAAATGAGTTCAGACTCAGGGAAAAGTGTGGGAAAAGGTATCATAAAAGTCAAATTTAGTGGTAATTTGGGTGTGTTTACAACCTTTTTCCAAATGCAGTCTTATGGATTTTAACCTTCTGTGTTACTCACAATGTGAGATCAAGAACATTAATAATAATAGCTAGAGTTTGTGCTAAATATCATCTCTAAATAATCCCCAATGTTTTCATTGCCCTTAAAACACCCCTAAAGCTATGTGACTGTGAAGTCAAGAATAACTCTAGAAACCTAATACTTTGATTCTTTGCCCAGTGCTCTTTCCAACATGCAATAGCATGTCTTCAAATATGGCATATTAAAATGTTATTACAAATGATAACTTTATGATGGGTCATCATCAAGGGCCACTCTGATTGCATTTTCTTTGGTTAGGCAATACATTTTGCAGGTTGCTGTGTTGTTTAGTATCCCTTTCCCTTTTAAGAAGAGGCCCATTGTACAATGTGTGTATTGTTTCTTTGTCACTTCTCTGGCTTCATTAGCTTTAACTACAAAGTCTATCAGCGTGTCATCGTGGCAAATGCCATTGGCTTGCACAAATCCTTCACATTCTACTTGGCCTCCTAAATGCTTGATAGATCTGTGTTATGCTATTAAATGGGTCACTGTCTTTTAACCTGGGTTCCCTTTTCTTTTCAGACCTTGAATTCAGTCACCCCTCGACTACAAGCTGAGGACTGCAGTATAGCTTGCCTGCCAAGGAACCATGACAAGAACCGTTTCATGGACATGCTGCCACCTGACAGATGTCTGCCTTTTTTAATTACAATTGATGGGGAGAGTAGTAACTACATCAATGCTGCTCTTATGGACGTAAGAGACTGCTCTCTTTGTTAGTGTAAAGTGTCATGAAAAGCTGCAAAATTGATGAACACTGGCTAGTTCTCTTTTCAAGAAAATTTAAATGGCCTAAAAAGGAAAATTGGAAACTTTCATTGAAATACGAATTTTTTTTTGGAGAATGACTTTGAATTTCCCTTCCAGTGATTCTTAGGCACTATAAATTTTAGACTTGACTATAAGTTTGGCACTTGGTTGTCAATTATTATAAAATTTCTGTACAAGAAATATCTACAGGTGATAGTTTTTATCCTAATTATTTTCAGGAAAGAGAATCATGCTTATCTGTTTCGAAGTTTTAAAATCACAGAATGCCATATTCTACTGAAATTGTGTTAGTTTGGAAATTTTTATCTCTGACATTTAATGTTCCAATAATTTATAGCTAACTTGTATGTAGGTTATTAATGAATAGAGACTAGATATAAATAACTAAGGAAGGCATGGAAGATATCATGTTAACACATTGATCATAATGAAGGAACTCTCTTACCCCACCCCAATCTTCACACTGTAGATGGTAGAGCATGTACTCAGCATGTTAGCGTCCCATAGACAGAACAATATGGAAAGAGAATTTTAAATGTCTTTGGTCTCCTTGTTTTGCTTACCTTGGGAAGAAGTAAGAAGGGTTTCAAGTTCAGAATCCTTTTAGTTTATCACCTTCATTCATAAACATCTCTAGTTTTTGCCCTTTAGGTTATGGAACTGTAGTAAGGAGAAATCAGAAGTCAGGTTTCACTCCTGGGTGACTAATAATGAAGCTTTCTAAGTAATTGCTCCTATTGTGTATCCAAAATTAGCTTCTGATAGTAGAGACTTAGAAAAGCCCACATTCCAATTCTAACTTTGACCCAGTTGCTTTGATCTTTTTTATTCTACAGCGCAGAATAGTTTAAAGGCAAGCTCAAGGAGAAAGATGCCACTCCTGCTGTGACCAGAGTCTTGCCTAGTCATTACTCATATCTCCTGAAATCACATTGGATCCTCACTGTACTTTTTCTTCCAAATTTAATTGTCTGGAAAGGCAAACATACTAAATACAGAGAAAACACACAGAACTTTTTGTTTCTGAGCCAGTTTAGATTTGGATGAAAAAAGGCCGAGTGAAAAAGGGAAAAAGAAAATATTAGGAAAGAATACTGATGAGGCATGTGTTTGAGGCATTTTTTGTCTTTGGCGTTTCTTTCAAATATTTTCCTAATTTTCAGATTGTTTTCTAGTCAATATGAAGACTGAAGCTTGTATTCTACCTGTTCTTATTCTCTGTTTAATTCCCTGTGATTCAACACAGATATATTTTGTAGTTGAAACTGCCCTGTGGATTTAGTAGTGTGGTTAGGGCTTCAGAAATTTTGGTTCGGTTTGGCTAATAAGAGTGGGCTCACTGGTCAACACTCCCCACTTTCCCCTGCCCTCTACCCACGTCGTAAGGGTCATATACCCTACGCCACGCCTGTGAAGAATTAGGAGGTAAGGCCAAGGATCCTGCGATTTCAAAGCTTTAGATGTGCTCTTGCACTTAGAGAGGAAGGGAAAAGGAAATCTTCAGTCTTCTCTCACATCATCTGCTCCTCATCTATCTCCCCTCCCCTGTGACTCAAAAAAGGAATAAAAGCCTTTTAGCCTTCCTTGACTTACTTTCCCATGGAGCAGACGTTTAATTGGAAGGGAAGCTTACTTCTTTCTTCTGATCCTTTGCCATGAGCTTTCATACTCTCTTTAGGAGGGTACTCACCCCAACTGTGGGTGTGACTTTGTGAGGTCTTAAGGTCATATAGAAGCAGCCGGTGAATTACTATCTCCTCAGATTTATCCTGAAGTCTTCCATGGAGTGAAACACTATGGTTAGCAGCATTTCCCAAATGGTGATAGGATCTATGAAGTTTAAAGGTCAATTTCTACACTGGTTTAAGACACTTGAAGGACTTAAAGAGTAGTATGATACAAATGAGTTAGGAGATTACTGACAATTTTTATCAGCATTAAAGAAATCCATCTCAGGCAACTGTCTAGTTATATTTTTACAAATCATTAGTTTAGTTCATAGAAATATATATTTCTTTTTTAGTGCAGATCATTAGTCTGTAGAATGACAGATTGGCCAGATGAGCCTATCCTCTCCTTCTGGAAAGAGATAATGTGCTGTGTCCCAATCAAGGGGCATTTGGTAAACAAGGAGACATTCCCTCTTATGTGGGCCCAGGAAATGCATTGGTTTTACTCTTTGGCACTTGAAAAATCTTAAATGATTGAAACCATCATTCTGATCATTGATATACATTAGAAATGCCCAGAAAACTATGGAAAGTGGATTGCCTACAAGATGTGTTGATAATGTCGATATAATATAAAAGCACATGAGTTTGAGGCACACGTGTTTTTCTTATTTGGAGTGGAGGAGAGCCAAACAGTTCCATTCACAGCTGATAGCAGATAGACATAGATAGATACACGGAGACACACACACATGCCAGGGAATTTTATGCCTTTAACCTCTTAGACTTTGGAAGACTGAAACAGCCCAACAGGTACCTCATGAAGGATGTTAGCCTCAAGAAGTTTCTTTTCTTTTTTTTTTTTTTTTGGTATTTGTGCTATATTTACTTTTATCAACAAAATAAAACAAATTCTTGGCTTAAATTACTGCTGAGGCATCAAAGTCATACAACAGATTGACTGATGACTAGTTGCAGTATATTGCAGTGGTCCAAATCTGTTATTCCATGGCTTAAGCAGCAGGCTGGCTCCATCTCCATATGAAGCTGTTGTGTCTTACTGGCCCTGCATTGAAGTGTACTGAATCTGTTTGTACAACTAATTATTCATTTGAAGTTCTTATGTTTCCCCATCTACCTTGTTTTTTCACAGAGCTACAGGCAACCAGCTGCTTTCATCGTCACACAGTACCCTCTGCCAAACACTGTGAAAGACTTCTGGAGATTAGTGTATGATTATGGCTGTACCTCCATTGTGATGTTAAATGAAGTCGACTTGTCCCAGGTTAATGGTTATAGGTTGCTTTTTGTACTTACGCACAACTTAATAAGGTAGTAATAAAATGGTAAAATCTGCTTTATACTACCCTATTTAGAAAAAATAATGCTTATTTTCTTTTTCTTTCAAAACATTCATCATCTAGGGCTGCCCTCAGTACTGGCCAGAAGAAGGGATGCTACGATATGGCCCTATCCAAGTGGAATGTATGTCTTGTTCAATGGACTGTGATGTGATAAACCGGATTTTTAGGATATGCAATCTAACAAGAGTAAGTCATTAATGATTTTAACTGAGCTGATCCAGAACCAGGTGACCATAATCATGATGGGGTATATTTCCATTCAGACAAAAGAGAGAGTAAAATTAATAAGCTAATAAGCATTATATAATCATTCCCAAAGCTAGTAATCATCTTATGCCTTAGCACTAGAATAAAAATGCATTCTAAAAACAGGAAAGCAGAAATGCTGGAAGCTAGGTTTCCTGGTCAGTTACTAGCCTATTGTATTCTATATGGAAATCTAAATTCAGATTCCTAGGTTCAAGTGAGTTTGATTGTCTGTGCCTGGCCCCTGAGTATAAATAGACTTATCTCGAGGTTGACTACATGTTTTATTAGCATTGATAATCCAACCCAGAAGAGGCGTGCAACTGAAAAATAAGAATATAATACTGATGACAGGAGGAAGTGGTATGTCGGACTAGCCATTATAGAAGGGTTCCATGTCACTATTCCAGTTCTGCTTATAAGAGAGGGCCCCAGGCATGAAGGAAAAGGTAAATCACAGCCATCACTGATTCTCCTCCTACAACTCATCTACAATTTCATCTTTCTTTTTTTTTTTTTTTTTGCGGTACGCGGGCCTCTCACTGTTGTGGCCTCCCCCGTTGCGGAGCACAGGCTCCAGATGCGCAGGCTCAGCGGCCATGGCTCACGGGCCTAGCCACTCCGCAGCATGTGGGACCCTCCCGGACTGGGGCACGAACCCATGTCCCCTGCATCGGCAGGCGGACTCTCAACCACTGCGCCACCAGGGAAGCCCTACAGTTTCATCTTTCTAAATGTCCCAGCATCTGGCTTTGCCCAAATCTATAGCTAGATCCAGTGCTGCTACCACTGTGCCTTTTCCCAGCAGCTAAGTAGCAACTGTGTCCTTCAGAAGTCTTTCTTTCCTTGACACTTCATGTGTTTTGCCATCAGTGACAAATTGTGTGGGGTCTCTCCTTCAAAAAACCAAAAAGTACTAATAAAAACTGTTTAGATTATATAACCACATAGCAAGCAGAGTTTGAAAAGAAAACAGTAGTAACTTCATGGAATTATGGTCTTTTTAAAGAGCTAGGTTACTCTTTTTTAGAGCAGCAATTCTATGTATATGTCTTGTTTTAAGTGTGTGATTAGAATTGTCATGTTTCAGTGTTTCTCACATCAAAATGGCTATATGTGTTTCTGGTTAATAAGTCTGTTTGTGTATAAGTAGAGAAGAAATTCATATCCAATTCTATTGCTCATTTCAGTGGAGAAAAAAAGGATAACTTCAATCATGTCATAATATTCATGCATATCTTAGATGTTAATTTAAAGGAATCTCATTATGTCTGCACATCTGTTACATTATGGTTCCAGTAATATTTTAGCTGAGAAACCGTAGCTGCTAAACTAAGAAAGTAAGACCTGTCTGTTAATTGAGCTGTTTATATGAAAAACATTCTAGGAATAGGAACTGAAATTTGCGTTACATTTTTTTTTGGTCAGCATATTTATCTTCCTCTATATTTGGTATTCTGGTCCTTATTAGTGCGTGATTTTTCTCTCTGTTCCCATTCTCATTATTTAATATCATTCACCTCACCAAATATTTAGTATGCACCAACTAGAGGTTGGGTGTTATACTAGATAGTTCCTTGTCCTACTGAAAGATACATGAGCCCTTGCCATGTGAAGCTTCAGATCTGATACCTTATGATATGGCTCACTTGTGCATTACAAATTCTTCCTTACATTTTCATATGAAGGTTCAAGGTCTTGATTCATTCATTCAACAATACTGTTCTTCGGAAAGTATTTTGCTAAGTTCTAGGGATAGAGATTTTAAGGGAAAAAGAGATTTTCTTGTCCTTAAAGAATTTGTATTTTATCAGGGAAGACAAACATTAAACAACTTATATAATCATTTACAAATAAATGAAATTTTACAGAGAAAAAGTACAAAATACAGAGGATTTGGGTGATCTGACATAGCTGGGTGATCAGAGAAGACTTCTTTGAGGCAGTGATATTTAAGTCAAAATTTGACAAATTTGTAGGAGCTCTTTGGCCATGGGATATCCAGCTACCTTGGTTTACACAGGACAGGGAGGTTTCCTAGAACACATGAATTTTAGTGCAAAGACCAGAAAAGTCCAAGGCAAACCCAAGACAAGTTGATCACTCTGTTTGGGACTGAGAAAAGCAAGCAAGAAGGAGATGTTCAAGGCGAAGGAGAGAGTATGTGCAAAGTTCCCAAGGCAAGAAATGACTTGATAAATAGATTAAGAGAAGGCTAATGTGTCTAGAACTTGAATAGGTTGTTCGAATAAAGGGAAGTTAGAGAAAGAGGTAGAGCCTTATCATATAGGTATTTTTAAGCCATGGCAGCAAATTTGGGTTTTATGCTAAGATCATTTGGAAGCCATTAAATCAGGAAGTGACAGGATCATATTTGCATTTAAAAATAATCATGATGCCTTCAGTAAGAATGGTTTGAAAGGAGATCAAAGTTTGTTCAGGGAGATCAACTAAGAAGTGATTATTATGATTTGTGATTGAGAGTGCAAAGATGTCAGTGGCAATAAAGAGGAGGTGAATTTGAAAGTTATTTAAGAAGTATAAACATAGGAATTGATTATTGGATATGGAGCATGATGGAGAAGCTTGTATAACGGATAATTCTCATGTAACTTAGAATGTTTCTGCACTGGTATGTACATATTTTGGACTTGAATCAGCTAGATTCAGTCCATTGTCAGTGTCATTTATGTCATGGTGTAAATTGATATGAACCTTTTACTTTTTAGTAAAAATTCTAGCCCCAACTTATTTACATAAAAATACTTTTCCCTCTGCAGCCACAGGAAGGTTATCTGATGGTACAGCAGTTTCAGTATCTAGGATGGGCTTCTCATCGAGAAGTGCCTGGCTCCAAACGGTCATTTTTGAAGCTGATACTGCAGGTGGAAAAATGGCAGGAGGAATGCGAGGACGGGGAGGGCCGAACGATCATCCACTGCCTGTGAGTGTGGCGTCTTGGCTTGGCCATTTGGGGGGCCTTGGTGGTCATTTCCTCATTAGCCTTCACGTTTTCTATGTTAAAGAGTAACCAACTCCCATCTTACAGACCTTAACGAGATATTCTTTTGAAACAATCTTCCTGTTTCTTGATTCTATAATTCACTACTAACTTCAACTTTTGTATTTTTTAAATTGATTATTGTATAGTTATTATATAGTTTAAACTCTTTTGAACACTACTCTGAATAACTTTTCTGATTTACACTGTGTACAAATCTATCAAAATCTCAAAGTATCTAGGTTGCAGCCATCTATGGCTGTAACATGTCCCTAAGTATAAGCTACTGAGTTAATGTCATCCTCAAGGGTCTTTCCTTTCTGCTCTCTACACATATATGCACACATGTGAAGCAAAATTAAAACACAAAGGGAAAAAATTAAAAAGATAATGTTTTCTTTTCCCAAACATGATTGTGTGACCTATAGTCACCAAAAGCTTCAATCTAAAATGCCTTTGCTTTCTTTGCTTTTAGAAATGGTGGTGGGCGAAGTGGCATGTTCTGTGCTATAGGCATCGTTGTTGAAATGGTGAAACGGCAAAATGTTGTCGATGTGTTCCATGCGGTCAAGACGCTAAGGAACAGCAAGCCAAACATGGTGGAAGCCCCGGTGAGTCACAGTCTTGTACACAGAAGGGAGGGTAGATATTAGTCAATCATATACCTACTTGTTGATTTGACTTGATACACACATAGTGAATCATATGTATAAATGTGTCTTTGTGGGGACTTTCCTGCCTAATTGATGAATTGCCAAGTATCCCTCTTTACCCACATAAACGTAATCACATATTGCCTAAACTGCTCATGATGAAGAAAACTACTTTCATTTAACTTGGGAAATGTATAGGATTTTTGTTTGTTTCTTTTGAGCAATAGATATTTGCTACAGTAAAATTTGTTAAATGGTTCTATAATAAGAAAATCCTGCTATCTAGGTTTTATTCTTGTTTATTTTTATTTCTTAAACAATATTGAGATAACTGGTAAAACATTTTGAGGGATATACTCATAGGTTGCATCTAGCACTTTTTATATCAGTTTTTTTTTGTTTGTTTCTTTGTTTTTTTAATTTATTTTTGGCTGTGTTGGGTCTTCGTTGCTGCGCACAGGCTTTCTCTAGTTGCAGCAAGTGGGAGCTATTCTTCATCACGGTGCGTGGGCTTCTCATTGCGGTGGCTTCTCTTATTGCAGAGCACAGACTCTAGGCGTGCAGGCTTTAGTAGCTGCAACATGCGGGCTCAGTAGTTGTGGCTCGCAGGCTCTAGAGCAAAGGCTCAGTCGTTGTGGTGCACGGGCTTAGTTGCTCCACAGCATATGGGATCTTCCCGGGCCAGGGATCAAACCTGTGTGCCCTGCATTGGCAGGCAGATTCTCAGCCACTGCACCACCAGGGAAGCCCTGCATCTAGCACTTTAGACACCCAGTGTTTTTAAAGGGCAAATGAAATTTATTTTAGTCATTATCTATAATTCTTCATTGCTGGTCAAATTATAATTTTTTAAACTATCTCCATTGACAGTTTTCAGCTTTACCAATTTTAGAACGTAGTTCATTGATATTATTTGAATTAGCCAGGGCTCACAAAATCACAACACAGATTACAAAATAAGAGTAGGGAGGTAGGTGTATGTAGGAGCTCGTCTGGTTGAAGCTGTATGCAGAGGAAGAAAGTTAACTTCTCTAGCATATTCGACTTCTAAAGTGATGGCTGTGGGTTACACATATGTGCATGGCAGGATAAGGTCAGGGGCAGCTGTGTAGTTTATGCTCACAGAAAAGTAAACCAGAAAAACCAAGACATCATTGTTGCTTGCCCTACATTTATCAAGATGATCAGATAACAAAAGTGAGAATTCAATAAACCTTTAAAGTATTTTCACCACTTCCTGCTCATGGATTGTTCACACAAGAGGTGCATTGCTTCCTGAGACAAAATCTGAAGAGTTACATTTATGCTGTTGCACTTTGAAGAACGGTCACAGACTTCTTCCCTTCTACAAGTCCTCAAAGCCCCTCTACTGCAGCTCATACCTTAGGTATTGCTGTTGTCCCAATAAGATGATACTGGCTTTGACTGGGGTGTTGGCAATGGAGCTGGAGGAAGGGGGGTATAGATTTGAGGGAATTTTGAGGTAGAACTCTGAGGTCTTTTTACAAAATGGGCGGGTAATGGTTAGGTCTTTACACTCTCTGCTGTCTGAAGAGTTTTTAATGTAAACTCTGCCTCTATCTCTCAGATCAAATCTTCCAAAATCATCAATAAGATCACTTCTGGCCGCAGCATTCAAATCATACTTCCAAATTTAACTCTGATTTCTCACTGTTCCTTAAAAAAAAAGGTCTATGATTAAACTCTGCCATTCTAGAACCTTCTTAAAAGTTACTATTTACCTTTACATTCATGTCCCATGAATCCTGACTACACACCCAATTTGTGTTTAATCAAGGTTAATGATTAGTTCAGTGTGCTGTTGAATTGAACTGATGAGTTTGGTAAGAAAATTTAGAGAGTAAACCAAATTGCTAGAGACTGATTAAAGAGATGTAACAGTTCCCAAGCACTTTTTGGTTCTTGAGATGCACTTGCCACAGTGGTAGGCTAATTTAAATCACAGCTACTTGATAATTAGGGTAGGATTGATAAAGACCTCTTGGGGAAAGTTTTTATTTCCCTCATTTATTGCTGGAGACACCTGGAAGTTCTCTTTTGAAATAATATGCGTTTTAGATTGTTCTCTAATTCAGCCTGAATTTTACCCACTTGGACTGAATTGGGAAGATTTTAATACATATTGCAAGTAATAATTTGTAATGCAGTCTGAATTTTTCTAAATTCTTCATAATGGAGTGACACACAGATGGACTGAGAGGAAAGGCAGTTTTAACTCAAAAAATTTTTGTTAACCAAGTTGTCTTAAATAAATAAAGGCAGAAGAAATAAATTTTTCTGGTAAAAGTAAGCTCAAAAAAATTTAAGAACCACTAACCATTTTTGAAAATTTTACTTAAATTCCCTGATAGACCAAAAACTGTGTCAAAAATTAAGAATATGGGGCTTCCCTGGTGGCGCAGTTTTTGAGAGTCCGCCTGCCGATGCAGGGGACGTGGGTTTGTGCCCCGGTTCGGGAAGATCCCACGTGCCGCGGAGTGGCTGGACCCGTGAGCCATGGCCGCTGAGCCTGCGCGTCCGGAGCCTGTGCTCCGCAACGGGAGAGGCAGCAACAGTGAGAGGCCCGCGTACCGCAAAAAAAAAAAAAAAAAAAAAAATTAAGATTTTGGATGTTCACGTATGTAAGTCAAATCGTTATGCCATACACCTTAAACATACAGTGCTATATGTCAATTATATCTCAGTAAAACTGGAAGAAGAAATTAAGAATTTGGAATTGTTGAGTGGCAGTCTGAAATGACTGGCTTTTTTTAATACCACTAAGGAAAGTATCTGAAGTGAGGAGAAATATATTTGCATGTTCACTCTAGGACTATTTATAGTAAAGAAAAACATAAATGCAATATTATAGTCAATCCACATATTAGACTTTTATGAAGTATTAAAAGAGGTGTTAAATAACATAAGAAAAGGATACATAACAATGCTAAACAACAGAAAATAAAATATAAAGTTATATCCCCAAACATAGATAAGCAATTAATATTTATTCTAAAGTATTTATTATTTCAACCATGCATAAAAATGGACTGAATTAACACTAAGGTAGTATTTTAAACAGTTGTTTCTGATAACAGATTTATAGAAACTTTTTCTGATTATCTTTTTCTATACTTGGAAATTTTTCTGTACTGATCAGGTATTACTATTATAATCAGATAATACTGAAGATTTTTTTAATTTGATATAAAATATGAGGCAAAGACAACATATCTTTTTACATCAAGTTCCTTTTTCTTAAACAGCAATCATTAGACTCAAATGTAAAATATGCATGCCTAGATGTTAAACTTGTATATAGAAAAAAAAACTGTAATTCTTGAAAAATCTAAATTGAATGCAAGTATTCATTTGATAGCTATTATTCTCCATTCTTCTCCTTTTTCTTAACTTTGCTCCACCCTTTTGTTTTAACATCTTTCAGGAGCAGTACCGTTTCTGCTACGACGTAGCTTTGGAGTACCTGGAGTCATCTTAGTTGGGGGAGACTTCAAAGTGCATCCAAGCAGAACCCATTCATCTGTTGAGCCAGCAGCTGTTGTACGTGTCACACCTGTGCAGAAAGATTTTAATGTGGGGGGTGGGAGGCTTTTACATTTGAGAGGTAAAAGTATTTTTCTTATGAAGTTGTGTATCTTAATAAAAAGGACTCAGTTTCTATTACTGTATGAAAGCATCAACATTTCGTGCCACATAAATTTTATTTAATAAGAAGCAGATTCAAATGAGAACTTCTCAGTGTTTGTCCAGTGAACATGCAGCCTTTTCTCTCCTGGCTTTGGTAGAGCAGCCACCACGTGTTGCATGAATTAATACTTTCTATGTGGCATTTTTCTCCCTTTTTCAGATAAAAGATGTTAAATCTTTCAAGGAAGAAGAAAGAAAAGCTGTGCAAATTCATAGGAAAGTTCATTTTTTAATATGTTTCAAGTGTAGCAGATCTCTATATAAATATATAAATATATATAACTGGCTTATTTTCCTTTAATGTGCAATGATGGCTGGATCATTTAAAGTTCTTTTTAGAAAACAACATAAGCCAAAGACTCAAGTGTAAATATGTCTATATGGAGAAAGCACATTATATTTATTGGTTACTACATTCCTTTTTTGATGGCTAAACTACTACCACCACACAATCATTTTTTTTTTCTGAAGAAAGCTTTTTCTTTCACTAAAATCAACTGTAAACAATTTTTGTAGATTATTTTTTGTATGTTTAGTGTAAGTAGAGGATAAACTTTTTATTCATAAACCAGGAAGCAATGTTCTTTATAGTGAATCTCTTGTGTACATGCTTGTGAATTAAATTTGTGTAAAACACCTTGGCAATTGGGTCTTTTAATGTAGGACCAAATTTAAACATTTTGCTGAAAATATATAATTTTCCACGATTTCCTTAGGTCAGTAATGGTTTGGTGTTCATATATGAGAACTGCACACATTCAAAGGCCTTGCTGATGACTTGCATAATGTTGAACATAACCTTTAAGCATAATTTAAATTTTAAAGGAATTGTTCTTTTCAGCCTATGACCACGCACTGGTCAAGAAATCAAGATGGCAACATTTATGCTTTCAGGGTCAAGTGTTAGCAAACTGTAAACTGTCAAGGTGAACCAGTGTTTCTTCTGATGTGTACATGCACAAGCTTTGGGTTCTGAGCGTAGGAAGTGTGAACAAATCGATGCCAGAATCCTGTTTTGTGCATCATCGTGGGATTCTCAAGTGAACCTTTCTAAGTGTGGTCTTGTACACATGCTCCGTGTAGCTGTAACTTCATATCATCAGCTTGCAGTTTGTTATTGACTAAAGCATTCCAGTATCCTCTTTCTAGATTGCCAGTTCATGACATGGTGCTTATGAAGATTTAATTAAAGTAAGAGTGAAATAAAATTTTTATAATTACAACAGTTATTGTTTGCACATCATTTTCTCCCCTTAATTTTCATACCTTCACTCCCAAATAAATACCTTATCCTCATTGATACAAGTAGACCACATAAAATCTATTAAAAGTAAAACTTGGAACTTCCCTGGCCGTCCAGTGGTTAAGACTCCACGCTTCCCCTGCAGGGGGTGCGGGTTCAGTCCCTGGTGGGGGAACTAATATCCTACATGCTGTGTGGCACAGCCAAAACAAAAAACTGATGTCCAAGCAGTAATTTCTTTCACTTTTGTTCTTTAAATTGAATTTCAAAAACTCCAAATGAGTGGAAAGAAAAAAAGGCCAGGGGATTGACATTGATTTTTTTTTAAAGTTGCTATATTTATATGTTACTATCCCTTTATATACATTTCTTTATTTCTTCCTTATAACAAACTTGACAGATAGTAATTGTCATCCCTATTTTACCAATGATAAAATTGAAGCTGAGAAGGTAAATGATTTGTCAACAGATTTAAATCTGCGTCTGATTTAGCAGCTCACTCTCTTCCAGTAAACACACTGCTTCCCTGATGGCATGGCAAGGGAAATTTGGCACTTCATTCTTGTTGTTCCTCATTAATTGATTTTCTCATAAAGTATTATCTTTATGGGTATCTTCAAACTTCCACTTGCTGTGTACATTATTAGAACATTTGTGACTTTCATTAGTAAGAATTTAGATAAGAGAACTTATCTTTTCCTAGGAAGACTAATTTTCATTTAAACACAGATGCATTTGACAAAAAATCCACAAATTCACTCAAGATTGCATTACCCAGTAATGTTCATGATGTTAATTGAAGGATTCTGCTTTGCAGCATGACCCTGATTTCATTTCTATGCACAGGATTAAACCCACACGTAACCAAAATCACCATGAATACCGCTGACCACAAAACTCAGAGGTCCGTGTGGCCTCCAAAATTCAAGCAAAGAACAAAAAGAGTCCTCTTTCTCTCTAACAGAAAATAAAAATATCATGCTTGCTTTGTTCAGGTACCACCACAGAGGCCAGTGCATCTGGAGACAACTGTACTGGGGGAGAAGGGTGGGATGCTAAATCCGTTTTTCTTAATACTCTTATTCAAAAATTCATACTTTATACCATTTTGGAGTAGTCCCATGCATGGCCATGTCCCGCTCGGCTGTGTCCCTTTAGGCAGGAGATGTCTTGGTAGAACTCTTAAAATGTGCTCTGCTTTTCACAGTTAAAGGCCTCCTCTCTCTATGTCAGTTATTCCTTAAATGGCTGTCATGACGTGGAATTTTATAGATCCCCTTCCTCTATATTATCACTAGGGAAATGTTGGAAGTGGGTGGGCAGAGACACACAGCAACTGGGGATTTGAGTTTTAACCAATCTTGAAAATAAGTGTTAACCTTTCTTGTCTGTGCTGCCTAGCCTTTTTCTAATATTTAGTCTTTGAAGAAAGGGAAGGATTTTGCATGAATGTGTTGCAGCCAAATGATCTCTGACATTGAGAGTAAACAAAAAGAAAGATATTTCTGACTGGACCAGTAGGGAGAGGAGATGTGTTTACCTCTCTACTGATGTGCTCATTCAGTATTCACCTTGCGATCTCTTGGGTTCCAGGTCCTCATGTAATAAGCTTGGAGATCAGACATCAACAGCTGCTCCCTCTCAAATCTGCTCTGTTGCCAGAAAGTGGTGTCCGTAAAAAATGTTCCCAGCATATTATTTCATAACGTCTCCCCACAGCTTAGGGAGGCTTGGAGTGGGAGAGATATTATCTGAATTTGTTCACAACTCTGGTCTATTCAAGCAGTCTGCAGAGTATTAGAAAATTATCTCTCTGAAACTAAAAAGAAAAGCTCTGTCTTGGGATCTGCTTTAAGTAAGCTATCAGTGGCTTCTGGAATATAAATTGTCCAAAAATCAATGGAAATGTGTTAAGTATATAACACTTCCAAACTTCCAGCTTCGTCCAAAGTGAATTGAAATGCTAACCTGGAAGATAACAAACACCAGAGAGACACTGTTGTTATCAAATCCCGAAAGAAACCAATGGAAGGGGTTTCTAAACTGTTGAAGCAAACATAAAGTCCCTGTTAAATATCTGAAAGCTCTTTCTTTAATGTTCAGATCTGCTTGGGGGGGAATGGTAGGGAGATTTTATGACAGATACTGTCTCTCGTGATGCACTTGCCAGTTGTAGAAAAGGAGCTACGATACCTGAAATCTAACCCAGAAAATTGTGTGCTGATTTATTCTGATGTAGTTGTGTTCATTTCAACTTAGTCTTATTAGTCTTATCGGTTTTATCAGTCTTAATTCAGATAGAGGAAATATAGCATTTAGGACAAAAATACAAACCCTCAGTACTTAGATGCAATCTATGTAGATATAGAATATGAAGAATAAAAATATCTAAATTGAGTCACCAATGAGTTATTTCATTAAATAGATGTTTGAATGTACAGACGGACAAAGGCCATGTGTTCCTACGATGTTGCACAGTCTTAGAGATAAAATCAAACTGGAAAAGTAGAGAAAACAAGATCGTCATGGCATCCACTTGTTATCTGTTGAGAAAGAGGAGATGCCTGTGGAGCCAGTGGGTATTGTGAGTGAGAGAAGTAGGCCAGGTATATTTCAGAATGGTCATTCAGGTTGTATTATTACAGCAGATATCTTCAGTGTATGGATTGCTAGTAGGGGTATTTTTCATCTCAACAAAAATATATCTGCTTCCCATTTTTACTAAAACACATATTCCTTTTGGTTCATTTGGCTTTTTCCTACTTTTGACTGAAATATGGATAGTAGATATTCTGCCATCTTCAGCTCTACTACAAGAAACACAATAGCATGAAACTGATGATAAATGACAACTGTTGTTTGACATGGGGACCAGAGGCAACGATGTGGGGAGGCTGACTCCCACTTGGACCCGAAAGCACAAGTGATGCCCAAAGAGAAGGCTCCTCATCTCCCAGCAGTGTTTGCCACATGAGAATATGGCCCAACAGTGTCTCATCTCTCAAGAGGATGTGGAAATCTAAACTTTTATGTGAATTCTTAAAAATTTTGAATATTAGCAACCAGTTAAACTCAAAAACAAAAATATACCCCTGGCCCAACTCTGTGAAAAACAAAACCTGTCAGAAGGCTGCATCTGGTTGTCTAAGTTTGTAACCTGCATTGTAGAATAATTGTTGTTTTACTGTTCTGGCTTTCTAAAAATGTGTTTTAGAGAAACATGAGTTTTAGTTGTCTCTAAATGGCTATCATAACTGTTTTTCATACTTGTTCTTGGTTTCCTATTTACCTTATTTTCTCACATATTTTTCTGTTTTAAAAATATATGTAGTTGAAGCTTAACTCTTAAGATGAAGAAAAACAAGGTCAATGTCCCCGCTCCCTCCTACCTGGACTAAATTTAGAAGAGCATATTTCAGAAAGTAATTCACACATTTCACCTAATAAGCACCCCCAAAATGATGACTAGAAAATAATTCTTCTGGAAATAATAGTACCGAGAGCTCAAAAGGGGAGCCCTTGTTCTGTGAGCCATGGGATAGCCTGAACTGTTTTAGCACAAGTGCAGTAAAGCATCTGTGGAAGCGCCACACTCCAGATTGTGATGGTACATGCTGACTTACCTGGCAGGTGCAAAACATTTTGGGCTCTTGCCAGCCCACAGTGGGAACCTGAACTCCAGTTCCATAAATCTAATTACCTGGCGCACAGTCAGCAGACTGGATTTCTCTTCACCTTCATGTTATATTCTTGGAATGATAGTAAGTATTTGTTAATTACTTGCTTTCCAGTGTTAAGTTCTGTAGTGCCTGAGTGCTCAAATGTGGTCATTGAGGAAAAAAATACCTTCACATAAGAAATCCGCATGAAATCATGGATGTTACAGGGATATTAGAGATTATCAAATCCAATGTCCTTATTGTTAAATTTAAGAAATTAAAACCTAGAGGAGTCATATGTCTATCAGTAAAGGGTCAGATAATAAATATTTTAAGTTTTCCCCACTGTTGGTCTTCGTTACCTTTGTTGTTAGACCTTCCTAAGAGAATGGCTAAAGGAAATTCTTCAAACAAAATAAGAAATAATTTTAAAAAAGGAAATTTCAAGCATCAGAAAGGAAGAACAGTGGAAAGAGCAGAATTATAGGTATATACAATAGAATAACCCTTTCCCCATGTATGTTTTACAAATTTTATTTGATGATTGAAGCAAAAATTACAATCTCATCTGACATTCAAGAAAGTAATATTTTAAAGTAGGAAAGAAAAAGGGATTTAAATAGAAGTTAGGTTTCCAGACTTTACTGTAAGTGGTAAAATAATGATACCACTAGATTATAATGTCATATATTTATACTGTAATGCCCAGAGAAACCACTGAGAAAACTACACCAAGAGACACACTCAAAAACACTATATATGAATGAAGATAAAATCTTAAAACATGTTTACACAACACACAGGAATTAAGGAAAGCAAAACTGGAATAAGAACCAGAGAAAATAAACAGAATAATAATAATAAAAAGGCAGATTTAAGTGCTAACATACCATACTCAACAGACACAGTACAAAAAAAGTAAAATTATAAACAAATATATATCATGAATTTTACATAAAATTTTTCAACAAAATATTAGCAAACTGAATCCAATAAAGTAAAAAGAAATGATGCACATAACCAAGTGGGATGATTTCCATGTATGCAAGGCTGGTTCAACATTTGAAAATCAGTCAGTGTTATGCATTATATATCAACAAGCTAAAGGGAAAAAAAGCATGTGATTATATTAATTTGAAAAACCATTTGATAAAATCCAACATTCATGCATGATAAAAACTCTCTAGAAGGGAGCTTCCTCAACTTGATAACATCTAAAAAATATTTACAGCTAACTTCATAAAAAATAGTGTAAGACTGAATGCTTTCTCCCTAATCTTGAGAACAAGGCGAATAACATATCACTATTTTATTCAACACAGTACTGGAATTTCTAGCTTGCAATAAGGCAAGAAAAAGAAACAAAAGCCATACAAATTTGAAATATAAAACTTTTCCTGTTTACAGATGGCATGATTATGTAGAAAATCCCAAAGAACCTACAAAAATCCTAGAACAAATAAGTGAGTTAAGTAAATTCACAGGATACAAGATCAACACAAGAATGTCAATTGCATTCTTATACATTAAAAATAAAAGTTATGAGACTGAATAACACAATACCATTTATAACTGCTCCTAAGAAAATAAAATATATAGATATACACTTACCAAAACATGTACAGGATTTACATGCTGAAAATTACAAAATTCTGATGAAAAGAATCAAAGTATACCTAGACAAATGGAGAAATACAGGGATTGGGATTGGAAGATTGGAAGGGCTTAGAAGATTCAACATAGTAAAAATGTCAGCTCTTTTCAATTGATCTATAGGTTTAATGCAGTTTCTATAAAAATTTTCTTTAAAAAAGTTTTTTTAGATATACTCAAGCTTATTCTAAAACGCATATGGAAAGGCATAGCTAAAATATCTAAATAATCTTGACAAAGAATAAAAATGTGTGGGGGAGGGAATCATTCCATCCAATACTGAGGCATCTAAATTGCTATATTAATCGGAAGAGGGCAGTATTGGTTTTAGAAAAAAAATAGAAGATTTTCTGGATTTAGGACTAAGCAGGGTTCTTAGACTTAGCCCCCAAAACATGATTCCTATAACTAAAAATTGATAATTTGGGCCTCATCACAATTAAATATTTTGCTCTGTGAAAACCCATGTGAAAAAGATGAAGGCCACGATTAGAAGAAAATATTTACAAATTATATATCCAGTAAAAGGACCAGCATCTAGAATATATAAAGAACTCTCAAAACTCAACAGTAAAAAAAAACACAATTTAAAAATGTGCCAAAGACATGAACAGACATCTCACTGAAGAGGATATACAGATTACAAGCTTATTGGGAAGATGTTCAACATTGGTAGCCATTAGGAAAATGGGTATCATAATGAGCGTCACTGCACATGCATCAGAATGGCTAAGACAAACCTTAGTGACAACATCAAATACCAAAAGTTGGTGAGGTTGCAGAGAAACTGGACCAGGCATATATAGCTGATAGAATGGCAGAGCCATTCTGGAAGAGCATGACAGACTCTTATAAAACTGAACATGCAATAACATACAACCCAGAAATTATGCTCCTAGGCATTTATCCCAGAAAAATGAAAACTTAATGTTCACACAGGAATATTCATAGCAGCTTTATTTGTAATAACCCAAAACTGGAAGCAGCCCAGAGAGCCTATACCAGGTAAGTGGTTAAACAAACTATGTTACATCCCTACTATGGAGCACTACTCAGCAATAAAAAATAAAAAACTACTGATATAGGCAACAACTTGAAAGAATCTCCAGGGAATTATAATAAGTGAAAAAAGCCAATCCCAGTAGGGTATATGCTAAAAAGCCAATCCCAATAAGGTATATGCTATATGACTCCACTTACATAACATTTTGAAATGACAGGATTTTAGAAATGGAGATTGTATTACTTGTTACCAATAATTAGGAATGTGGGTGTGGTGGGTGAATGGGAGGTGAGTGTGGTTATAAAAGGGCAACATAAAGGATCCTTGTGGTAATGGAACCATTTGGTATCTTATCTGTGGTGGTGGGTGAATGACTCTACATATGTGACAAAATTGGACGATGTTTCAAGTGACCTGGCTAGCTGCAGATAATAAGGGAAAGAATCCTTTCAATCCAAGACCCCCAAATTGGAAGAAACTGGATGTGTACAGGGAAGAGAAAGTGGCCAGTGAGGCTGGCGCCCACTGAGCAGAGTAGTACAATGTGAGGTCAGCAAGAGTGGTCCACGGCATGTGGGCTTAGTAAACCAGCCAAGAGTTTGGATATATTATTCATCTTTGTCCTCCATTCTCTCCCCCCTCACACTGTAAAATCCATGGCTTAACGGACTGTATTACACATGGCAGATTTCAATAAATGTTTATTAGGTGTAATTTAAGCCAGATATGGAATCTAAGCCTCATTTTCCTTCTGTTTTCCTCACAACATCATACAGTGTCTCTGATTCTAAAAAAAAAAAAAAGCAGACAAATAAATGAAACCCACAGGCATCTGCTCCTGGGAACTTTCCAGGATTTTCCTTTGAGTACACTAGGTAGCTCATTCCCCTAAGTACTTTGGCACTTCATACGTAGTATTCATGAGTTCAATGAGCTGTTTAGTGAGTAATTTGACTCTGGACCATGAGAAACAGAAAATAAATCTGGATCTAAAGAGACTATGGCAATTCATCCAGTTCAATATCACTGATGGAATATAAGCAAAATCTTCCTCCATTCCAGTCCAAACACATAAATGACAGCAACATATAAACATAGAAGCGCAGAGGCTACTATGAAAACTGGAAATGAAAATCTCATCAATCAGAAATGGAGAGGCTTTCCTAAAAAGCATATAGAACTCCACAGCAGCAAGTAGGGGCTGAAACTGTGTAACCTGGGGGTGTCAGGGAAGATGGGCTAGCCCCAAACTGAAGTCACAGGGCTGACTGTGAGCTCTTGGACCACACTGTGTCTTCATATTGGAGCCTGAACTGTATCAGGGCAGGAGAAGAACAGCCTGCCCTTGACTGAAAGATGGCATCACCCACCTATACCTAATAGAGACTCAAAGTCGAGAAACATGTTACTTACTCTGGGTAAGAATCCTGAAATTGCATTTGATTCTTAAGGCTGTTGTAACAAATTACCACAAACCAGGTGGCTTAAAACAACAGAAACTTATTGTCTCAGTTCCGGAGGTTGGAAGTCTGAAATTGAAGTGTCAGCCAGGCCATATGCTCTCTGACATCTATAGGGGAGAATCCTTCCTTGTATATTCTAGCTTCTGGTGGGTTATCAGCAATCCTTAACACCCCTTGTCTTGCAGCTGCGTTACTCTAATCTCTACCCACATCTTCACATGGTATTCCTCCTGTGTCTCTTCTCTTATGAAACGGGTCATGTTGGATTAAGGGCTCCCCTTACTACGGTACGACCTCATTTTAACTTAACTAATGGCATTTGCAATGACCCTATTTCCAAATAAGTTCATGTTCTGAGGTACTGGAGGTTAGGACTTCAGCATGTCTTTTTGGAAGACACAGTTCAAGCCACAACACACAGCAACAGATAATTAACACACCCAGCCAAACTATGCAAGTGTAAGGGGGGAATGAAGATATTTTCAGACATAGTCATCCTATAACAGTGATGTATACAGAACTGCATCTGCAGTGGTTACTGCTAGACTATCCTTTTTTACATATTTATGTATCCATAAAATATGGTTTTATTGGATTTTAAATATTATATAAATGTTATAGTGTGGGTATCCTGCTGCTGCTTCCTGTTTTTCACTTGTTATATTCTTGAGATTTACTTACTTTGGAATGCTAGTTCAATTTTTAAAATTTCTATATGGTATTTGATTGTAGACATATAACCTATTTTATCGAAATTTTCTCTCATGGAGGAATGTATGTTATTCTCTATTTGCCTTTCAAGAGTGCATATTTTTCTCTAATGATCTTTTAAGAGTCATCCTCTGCCCTTCTCTACCTGGCTGTGTGTCCTGGGAAGCTGACCTCGTGGGACAGCATCACTGGTACTCCCTTGCTCTCTGACTTAGTGTTGGGTTTGGCCAAGGCTAGGCACCAATGGGAGACCAGGTGGTGCTTTCCCCCTGCTGGTCCACATTTTTTATAGTGGCTGCCCTCTACCTTTTGGAGGGCAACATTTCACCTCTGACTTCAGCTCTCCAAATTCTAGTAACACTGCTTCATCCTTCGGGTCTCAAGCTGATAATGACTTTCATCCCTTGCTACTTCCTGGGTGCTTTACCAATCTTTGTTGGTCCCCTAAACTTGCTAAAACTTGTAAACAGTCTTTTTTTTTAATCTTTCAATTTACTGTTTGACTACACCATCTATTTCTTGTCCAAATCTTGACTGATACACTAACTGGTTCCAGAAGTTGCCCTAAGACATAGTCTATCAAATTGGATTACAGAATTAGGTCATTTATACATTTGATGAGTGCGTGGATGAACTCTTCACCAATGGGAAATGGGACCTTGGTAATATGAGGCAAACAATAACTGGTATCTTCATTAAAACAAATCTGCCTCTGGCATGTGATATGTGCCTACTGAACTAGCAAATGTCTTTCCTTTAGTTTCCATCAGCAAGTATAACCTGCAACATCTCACCTTTGCCCAGGGGTTCAGCAGTACACCTTTGCTGTCTTTTATCAAAGCAATGTCTGATCTCTGTCATATTATAGTCTAGTCTAGAGCAGTGATCCTCACCAAGTGTCATTTGTGAACTGGTTTCTGGTCCATGTTTCTTACATGTTCCCAATGAATTAGGGAGCTTGCACCAGAATGTGAACTATGACACTAAGGACACTGTTCTGTTCAGCTGACAATTTTTTCTTAGCAAGACTTTTCAGATGAGGGAGCAGTGCATTGATTTACCTTCTGGTATAAGCTCTTTTCATCATTGTCACAGACCATGGCTTTGAATAGCTGATATTCTGGTCTGGGGGGACCTTGATTACCTTGACATGGAACAGGATATCATGTTGGGACATCAGGAAGAAACTAATAACCAGATGCCTTAGGAAGAAAAAGCGTAGCTGAGGAAGGGAGGCAACCATGTGAAAGTTCACAGACCTCTGATGTTATGAAGTTTCTAGTAGGACGATGGTATAAAAACGTCAAGACATTCCCTCTTAAATGAGAGACAAGTTGCCTCACTTTGCACAGCCCACAGCGGAAAGAGCCCTAGGACTTATCTTATCTAAGGCATTATATTTGGGCATACTGCTCTGATCCATCTACAAGGTAACTTGTAAGGCTTCCTGTTGCAAGAGATATGTGGAGCAAGAGAGGGTCTGCAGCAGGTCCAAGCTTTTACACAAGGTGACCTGCCACTTAGGCCTATGACCCAGAAGACCGAGTGGTACTTGAAAAATTTATGGCAGAAAGGGATGAAGTATGTGCCAGCAATAGTACCATCACAAAGCAGATCCCTGAGGTTTTGGAAGGAAGCCTATTTCCTCTTCTGCCAACCACTCTTTTCCAGTGGCAAAGCTGCTTTGTGTTTACTACTAGGCTCTAATAGAAAAGGAACAGCCCAATATGGTGTGGAACACCACGCGACTCTAAGAATGGACTATAAGAATGTCTACCATTGGGGCTTCCCTGGTGGCACAGTGGTTGAGAGTCCGCCTGCCGATGCAGGGGACACGGGTTCGTGCCCCGGTCCGGGAAGATCCCACATGCCGCGGAGCGGCTGGGCCCGTGAGCCGTGGCCGCTGAGCCTGCACATCCGGAGCCTGTGCTCCACAACAGGAGAGGCCACAGCAGTGAGAGGCCCGCATACCTCAAAAAAAAAAAAAAAAAAGAAAGAATGTCTACCATCAACTGAAGACATTATGAAGTTGGATGTGTGCAACAGCATTCATTCCCTTATGAAATGTGATTGGTATGTATGTATGTGTAAGACTGAGCCTGAGCGGGTCAAGAAACCACAAGTAAATTTCAGGAGTGATGGCTCAGACTCCACTGACATCTGCTCCTCTCTTCACTTTCTCTTCCCTAACTCTTCTGGCCTGTTGAGATCCTAAAGTCATCATGGTCTTATTAGTCAGTGGCCAGATTGTTGACATGTCAGCACCATTTCCAGCTTTCTTGTTTTGCAGGGTCTAGGACAAGGGTTGGCAAACAACTGTCTGTGGCCCAAATTCAGCCTGCCACCTGTTTTGTACTGCTCAAAGCTGAGAATGGTTTTTACAAATGTAAATGGTTGGGAGAAAAAAATCAAAAGAAGAATAAGAGTTTATAACACGCAAACACTATCTGAGATTCAAATTTCAGTGTCTCTATGTACTTACTTTTCACACTACATTGACAAAGCCTAAAATATTCACCAACTGGCCCGTTACAGAAAAATTTTGTTGACTCTGATCTGGAAGCCTGGAAACTATGTTGCCCAAAATTCCTAGTAAATTAGATCCCACTAATGAGAGGTTCTCATAGGAGATTTAGAAGGAAGAAAAGAAGCAGAAGGTAGTTTTCTCCTATGAGGTGTTAGGAAACTTCATGAGCTTTGGCAAACAGCTGATTGGAGGTATCACTAGCAGCTTCTAGGCTTCCTCTTGTGAATTAGCCACTAAGGTCCAGCAGAGATCACCAGGGACCCCTGTACTTTATCCTATCCTGAATTTGAATGGCATTTTCCCCTAGGCTTCACTCTTCCCACCCTTCCAAAGACTTGTGTGAGCTTTGCATTCCCATATTTAATTCCTTCTTCCTGGAAGTAGCTACATTAAGTATTTCTGATCTTCTACCCAAACCTTTCTGAGTCAATAAGAAAAGCACTGAATCACCGAGGGAAAGAGAGTAACTAGCACATAGCTGCTGCCATAACTGGAATTATGTGTTCTGTGAGAGCATACAATAAAGGAATTCTCACCTATTCTGAGAAATCAGGTAAAGTTTCCCTGAGGACGTGAAGACTGATCTTAGATCTGAAAGAATAAGAATTAACCAGGCAAAGGACTGGAACTTTCAGGCCAGAGGAAGTGTTATAGGAATGAGGGCTGGTATGCAAATAACACTTTAGAATGAAGAATATGGTGCTATAAAGAGAAAAATGCCAGTAGGACTGAAACTTCGAGAGCAACATGCAAGAGAAAGCTGGACAGAGAGAGAGAGAAAGGCCACATAATGCAGAAGCTTCTAGGCTGTGTTAAGGATTAGTGTCTTTCTCCCATGAACTATGGGAAACATTTTCATGACCTCTGTTGGTCATGAAAACTTTATGAAAGAGATGACATGAGAGATGGGATTCACTAGCGGGTGGGAGAATGGTGAGAGAGGAGGGCACTCCAACAATGGCACAAGACATCTTAGTGAATTGTATATCAGCCAGTGTAGCTGGAGCAGAGTATAGTGGAGATTAATTTAAAGACAAACTGGAGAACCTACCATGGCAAGGGTTTTGATTTTATTTTGTCGTCAATGAAACATTATTCAGGCAACCATACGACACTTCTGGAGATGATTTTTGTAGTAAACAAACTGAAATATCCAATTTGAATTTAGGTTGAGAAATACTGCTGGCTTTTGTTAATGATAGTGTTTTTGTGGTTCTTGAAATGAGACGAGGCTTAAAGATACAGGAAATTGATGGCTTTGGTAAAGACTTTACATTGTTTCATATTAAAAAGAGCTGCTGCGGGGGTTTCAAAAGAAATAGGTTATGGCACTTTTTAATATTAGATGAGTAAGTGCCACATCTCCTAGGCTGTGTCTTCAGTATCCAGCACTGGCAATCTTATCTCATGAAGAAGGCAAGAAAAGGAGGCTAACTGAAATTTGACACGCAGGTCTTGAGAGACATGCATGCAAGCAGTTTATTGGAGAAGTGGTCTTGAGAACAGCATATGAGAGGGGTGAAGAAAGCAGGATTGAGCAGAGGGAAAAGTTTAACCATGATGCAGTTGCAACAGAGCTGGGATGACTATTCAGAGTTGCAGGTTGCCCCAACTGAGGCAAAGAGTTTAGGTTTTGTACCCCTGCATCAACCAGTCACTGGCACCAGGCTACCCAGAGGGAAGGGACGTAACCTTGGATGAGGAACTTCCACAAACCAAGGGTAATTCTCAGAGAAGCGTTCAGCTAAGAGCTGTCAATAGTCAACACTTTTGACAACTGGGGAATGGGCACATAGGCTCCGAGGAGGGACCTGGGAGGTACACCGCAGCGTTTATTACAGTTCACCCCTGTGTGTCTCTTGTATCCATTTACTTCACATAATGAATTTATCCTATCTGAAATCAGCTCTTCCAGGATTCTGGTTGGCCTCTGTTACCAGGAAAACATGCAAGAGAACAGTTAACAGCACAAACTGAAGACCCCACTGCTGCAGCTCAGTTCAGGGATATACATCATCTCCCTCCTTTACTACTCATTCTAGATTTACCTCACCATTGACTGGCTCTCTGCTGGTCTTGATGGCTTATGTGGTTGAGTGATGCAGGCTCTTATCCATGAGGGATGAAAGCCCCTAGTCCTGTGCATTTCCCAAGCAATAACTGCTGTACTTGACTATTTACTGTCAATAATGAACACAGGAGAACCAACAGATGCCCCAGTGGACCACTTGGATGCCAAATGAATTCTTCCCTGTCCCTATTATGTACCAGCAGCCTAGCCTCCAGGATCAATTATACCTGCCATGATGGTGCCACTATTGCTTGCCTGCTGAACTCTGGATACAAGAAGTTTGAATTGTCCAGGGGTCAATTTTGACTTAAAGTTTGGTGGGACTCTTACTGTGTCTTCTGGCGGAGGGGTTCTCTGTCTGGAAACCAGAATATCTAGAGCCTTGGAGTATAGAGTTAAAGCTATAGGAAGCAAAACTCCAAGTAGGTCCCTGAGATTGATTATCATTAGAGACACTCTTACCAGCACCCCTTGGTTCCTGTGTCCAGGTGTTTATATATTGGGGACCCAGCACAATATAACAGATGTTGATTTTGGGGATGTATCATATCATGAAGGATGGTGCCCCATTATCCAAGCTGGTGTCTCATCTGCACATTCCATCACCCCACCAAGCTGGTAGTTTCCGGGTAACACAGAATGTAATAGGACCAATGGAACCCATGACCATGTGCTCATGACTGGACCACTTTTTCTTTAAAATGTTTCCTCTGGTTTTGTTTGTTGTTTTGAGGGATCCCATGTTGGTAGATCAAAACTCTGTAAATCTGTGTATAGTGATACTGGCTGAGGTCCTGAAAGCAATAAAGGTAACCCGTACTCAGAATAATTGTTGGTTCCAGTCAATATAAATCACTGGTTTTTGCAGTGTAGAAGGAATCCAATGTACTCAACTTGCCACCAGATGACTGGTTCATTTCCTCAAGGGATTGTACCACATTGGAGGCTCAGTATTAGTCACAGTTGCTGTCAGATTGGACATTTGCCAGTGGCTAAGGACATAGGCTGTGTAAGCATCAATTAACTGTTGAATTCTGTCCACTTGGTTGTGGTGGATATTCTCTGGTATTAATATACAATACAAGGATCTTCATACTATGTATCCCCCTTGATAAATATAGCCAATACATCTTTCCCAAATATCTTTACCTGCAGTCTTCCAATATTCCTCATACCAGGGCCCCAAACAAATAGCCAAGCCATTCGTCACTGTCCACGAATCAATGTATATTCATACATGACTATTTCTCTTTCCATACAAAGTCAATGACCAGGAGCACTGCCCAAAACTTTATTGAGTGCTATAATTTTCTCTAGCCACTGTCTTTCAAGGTCACCACTAAGTGGGGCTGTCGTGAAATAGCTGTCTGTTTTCAGCCTATACCCATATGCTGAGTCAACCAATTTATGAATTCAGCTTGGCCTTTTCTCCTCCAATTTTACATGGTCACTTCTCACTTAGCTATTGCTACTTGATGAGAGAAGAGTGTTGGTGCAACAGTAGTGGGTGACATGGCAGTCTGCACTATTTCACCAGTATCTCATTCCAGTTCACCATTGGTAAAGATTCTAAGAATTGCACTGAAAATGATAGGGTCCTTATTGTCACATAGCCAGCAGTGGATCTGGATCCAAAATCACATTTCTGAGTTTGCTTCCTAGGTATACTCCTAGTACAAAATCTCTCAGGTTAAATTCCACAGTAAATAGATTCTAAGACTCTAGCATCTGCATGCAGGTTTATTGGGGAGTGCTTTTACTGGGGAACAACACAAATGAGGGATGAGGAAGGCAAAACAGGGCAGAGGATGAAACTGAACTGCGATTATTTGTAACAGAGGCCTCACCTGATCCTATGGAGGTTTCTGAAACTGGGATAGCCCTTCAGAATTGTCTCAGTTGAGTCAGGAGGATCAAGAACTTTGTACCACAACTTTGACTACTCATTAAATTCAAGCAGCCCTCAAGGAAGTGTTTTAATATTGACTAAGGCTATTTCTTTCAACCAAGGATAATTCTAGAGATGAACTCAGTTGAGAGCCATTGGCAGCAACACTCCTGGTAGCTAAGAGAATGAATGCATTAGTTTTGAGCCCTTAACATTTATTTCAACTGAAGTAATAATCAAAAGTATGAAAAAAGTTACTAAAGTTACTAAAAGTTACTAAAGTAATAATCAAAATATGAAACCAATATATATTTAGGCTTTAAAAAAAAGAAAAACATGCAGAAATATGTAATCTTGTAATATTTGTATTACAAGAAGTGGAAAGATAAAGTAACAGAAGCAGGGCTTCCCTGGTGGCGCAGTGGTTGAGAGTTCGCCTGCCAATGCAGGGGACACAGGTTCGTGCCCTGGTCCGGGAAGATCCCACATGCCGCGGAGCGGCTAGGCCCGTGAGCCATGGTCGATGAACCTGCGCTTCCGTAGCCTGTGCTCTGCAATGGGAGAGGCCACAACAGTGAGAGGCCCGCGTACCGCAAAAAAAAAAAATATATAAAAATAACAGAAGCACTAAGCCTTTGGGGCCAGTCCACCTTTAATGATTTATATTTCCCCTCCAGCTAAATTTGACTTTGACTTTAAAGAAATCCCTGCCCACCATACCGGGTTTGAAGACCCAGAAAAGACAAGCACTGAGGATTTTATAATAATGCTATAATCAACTTTGGGCAGAGGAAAGTTTTCAAAACTGATACCTCTGTCACTAGGAGTTCTGGTTCTTAAGGAAACACAGGGGAACTCTCTTATAATTTCATAACCACTTTTAAAGAATTTTAAGTAGTTCCATTTTGCCGCTTGAGACATCTCTTTTGCATAAAAATTAGAGGAAGCATAGACTGCATCCTAAATGTTTGGTTTCAAGTCCTATCTGCCACCTAATAGCTGGATGACAAACAAGTGTTTAAATTTCCCTACGCTTCAGTTTCTTCATGTTTAAATATATGGGAAAGGTAATGAACCTACCTCATGGGTTGATAGGATTAAATGAGCTAAGAAAAGTACTTTGTATGGTGACTGACATCACTCAATCAATGATTGTGGTTATTACTTTGTTGTCTAAGTAGGTGTTTTGCTATCCCTTCATATATAATCTTGATAATCTTATGGTATCTTAGCAGATTAGATACACTGTGTCTTCTCTATTGTGTTGTGTTGGTCTTTACCACATATTTCGGATTCCGCATATTGCTGTTGGGGCAGATGCAAACTGGTTCACTGAGATTAACTGTGGAATCTGTGTCAAAAATAACCCATTTATGCCAGGACTGTCACTACAAATCTAGACTCTTGGTACCAAAATAGGAAATGGATTCTTAGTCCAGATTTTGCCATGTTTCAGTGTTTTTAGAGATCATGAGGATGATGTTATATTCCTTTTAAATTATTTATTTTTGGATATATTACGGCTAGATAAAGTACGAGTGCTATCATTGTAACATGTTTACAGAATAATCCAATCTTGGTAGGGTACAAGCAGGAAAGTTTAATTTCTCTTCACTATTGCTTTCAACCTGTTTGGTTTGATCTAGTCTTCTTCATCCCTTGATGAAGAAGGGCGGACAGATGTCATAGCTTCCTGAGAACTTTCAATTAAAAGGAGTTTATGTGTTATAAGTTCCACAACAGACTACAACATGACTTACATCTTAATCCAGCTTTTAAAAGCAACTCCCTTCCCTATCCTAACTCACGCTGACCTGGGGCTTGTGGTCTTGAATTAGTGGAGGGCCTATTCATTTATTCCTCCTCCCTCTTACCTGACATGAAAGAAATCTGAAGCAGCACAGTGAAGGAGAAAAGAGATTAGAACCAAAGTGTAAGCTTTTAATTTACTTTTTACTTCTTTGGTCCTGCAATTTTATTTTCTCTTGGCTACTGTTGATAGGTTGTCAGTGCCTGCTCTGGGACAGACACCCAAATGCCAGCTTGTGCTGCATTCCATTCTTTGGTGGAGTTGTGGGGATTTCTGCACTGCATAGTTTAATGATATGGACGATGTCCTCTCTGGTTTACATCTTGTCATGCCCAACTCAGACCCTACACCTGGTGGGTTTATTCCACAGTCTCTCACTTTTGAGCTTCCACTGTGCCAGCCATCCATCTTCATAAATGGGGACCTTCAACATAGATTCATCCTGGCTCTGTCATGGCAAACTGTTGGGAGTTGTGACTGTTTATGGCTCCCTACCTTCAGGCCCTGCAATAAGGGGCTACTTCACTTAACTTCAGCGTTATCCAGATATGAGGTAGATATATGATTCTATGTCTGTGTATGCTCCCAAACTCCAGAGGACACAGGTTAAGCTACTGAGAATTCTCTCACTGCACCCCAGCTTGGTGCAGTGAGCTTGGGAGGGTCTATGAGTTTCTGACACTTAGCAAATATGGGAATGAGATGAGCATCTCTGGATCCTTCTCTTGGGCAGCACAACTCTTGAGGAGAAGAGGGATGTAAAAAGAAGAAAGGAAGATGGGAAAAGCCACAGCCCTTTTCTTCAATCTAGTAATGACTATCTGAAAAGACAACTATTTTTACTTCCAAGAAACCCTTTCCAAACTTCTGGTCTTCTCTGGATGTGGGTGATGGTCTGATGATGGCAGGATTGTTTGACATGCCTTCAACAAAGTCCCTCAGAGTTGTGTATATTGGCCCTTATTTAGGCTGCGTGGGTTCCTATCATTTGTGACTTATAAGGTTGGTAATTTAGACAAAATTCTAAATGATAAAAAAAAAATTCAACTTATCTCTGGGGTATGGTGGATAATTTATCTCTTTGTTCTTTAGCTTTCTCATTTGCAAAAGGGATAATAGTACCTACATAGAGAGTTGTTGTGAAGCTTAAATAAGGTAATCCATGTAAAAGCTACAGCTGTTTAACACACTTTTTTTTTTTTTTTAAAAAACAAAACAAATGGAAAAATCACAGGGCAAAGCAGCCGCAAGCCCCAGGATGGGCGGTGCAGGGCGGGCAGGAGCTCCTGCGGCTCTGGGGATGAGCGGTGGGCGCCAGAGGGCGCGGCTGCGCTTGCGTGACGTCCTGCTGCCCGGCGGCCGGCGCACGTTACGCACGACGCACTTCACCGACGCCCTCTCGCAGCCCCTTGCCTGTGAGGGCCGAGCAGGCCTGAGTCAGGCTGTCGCGCCCGCCGAATCTTGGAGGTGCAGTTCCTGAACGCAGTCTGGATGTCAGGGATCCCGAGGCAAGTCTCAACGTCCTGCTTGCTGGCCAGCACCAGGATGGAGACGCCGCCCAGCGCCTCGCTCGTGACCAACTTCTCCAACGCTTGGACTCGGACAGTCTCTCCTCCTCCGTGGAGCCCATGACATAGAGGACGCCGTGGCCCTCTGCTTGGTCCTTGTCCCACAGAGACTGCAGCTCTTCCTGCCCCCCGCTAAGCCCCACAGCAGAAGGCGAGCCTTTCCCACGTCCACAGTGCCGACGTTTAGACGCACGGTGGTGGTGATTTTGGACAGACTCCTCCCCTTGGAGTTCTTACGAAACCGGCTTTTGACCGCTCCAAGACAGTAGTCTTCACGGCATTGTCCAGACCCAGGATCAGGATGCAGTACTGGTCCTTCAGAAGCATGTCCTTGTACAGGTCTGACATCCTGCACCCAGCCCTGGCCCCTGGAGCCACCGCGGGCCTGACGTTCTGACCCTGCGCCTGACGGCACGTGGGCCGTCCCAAGCACAGTTCTGAGTACACGGTAAGAATTCAATGAGTGTGAGCCACCGTCGTATAACCTGGTATCTTTATTTCACTATAAATAAATGTTGATGGAGTGTATATTTATTCATTTTCTTAACATATATTTACCAAACACTTAACTGTCATAGGAACTTTGGGGAAAGGTAATGAACAAATCAGCCGTCGTGAAGCTTATGTTATAGCGGGGGGAGGGAAATAATAAACAATCAAATAAGATTTATAATGTGTCGGAGAAAGATTAGTGCTATGAAGAAAAATAAACAGGGGGAGCGGATCAGGAGTGCGGAGAAGTGCTGCTATTTTAAGTGATGTAAGGACTCACTGATGAGGTGGCATTTGAACAGAGATCTGAGGTAAAGAATGTTATTCAGCATGTCAGCAGAAAATGTGTTAATTAAATTCAGTATTACAATCTCTAAAAGTTTGATACTATTTATTACTCAAACAGATAACTAAACCTTTTGCCCAATGAAGAAAAAATTACCTTGAATCGAGTAGATTAATTCAGTTATTCAGGAGAGAGTTTATACTGTATATTAAATATATATATTGGTCCAGCCTGGAAATCTTCCTTTTTCTTGCCTTTTAGCTTGTCTTGTGATTTTTTTTTTGTTTGTTTGTTTAAGATCAGGCATGAGGTACTAGGAATTATAAACAGGCCCTTAGTGTGAGGTTCTATGTTAATCTGGCTAGAAGTTGGGCTGTGTTTAATGTTTGCTCTAGCCATAGGTGCCACTGGCTTCAGATTCCTGGAGTGTACTTGTTTTTGTCTCCCTGTTTTTGGAAGCTTCCCTAAGAATTCCTCCTTAGATAAAGTCTGTACCTTGCAGCTCTTTCAGTGTTATCTATTGTTATTATACTGGAGTCCTGTTGGTGTGGTAGTAGGGTGTGTGGGTGGAAAAGTGATCTATAATCTTATGATTAAAAGTCAGTCATTTAGTGGGCCTGTGTCCCTGGGTTTTGACTTTCATAAGTGTTTCTTTGCTTTCTTCTTTCCCTCTTAGGTGAGACAGGAAGGCTAGAGGGAGCTGGAGTTGGGTGAAGACCCTTCCTTCTACCTAGGGTAAGTTGCTGGTAGAGTCTTTTTCCCTGGAGAGCAGGCCTTTGTTATAGAGAATGCTCCAGGTGTATTTTAAAATGATTACTTTTCCTCCGCCTGCCAGAGCCAGGATGGGATAGTTCATAGCTCTTCACTGAAAACCTGGAGGGTTCCCAGAATGAAAACCAATGAAAGTATAGGAGCAAGATCTTATTTTTAAAAGAATAATTATTGACATATAGCTTATTAGAGATATGCACAAATCATAAGTGTACAGCTCAATAAATTTTCACCAAGAGAAAATACCCATATAACCAGCAACCTGATCAAGAAATAGAACATTGGCAGCATCCCAGAACCCCACTAATGACCACTTCCAGTCACTATGCTTTCCAAGGTAATCATTATCCTAACTTCTCACAGTATAGATTAGTTTTGCCTATTTTTGAGCTTTATGTAAATGAAATAAAAAAGAAGGAATTCTTTTGTGTTTGGCTTTATTTCAATCAACATAATGTTTGTAAGATTATAAACTGTGCTACTACATATAGAAGGAGTTCATTCACTCTCATTACTGCATAGCATTTCATTGTATGAATGTAAGATCATTTATTCATTCATTCTGCTGTGATGAACCTTTGAATTGTTTCCTTTTTTACTTTATTAAGGAGAGTGCTGCTATGCACTAGTGTACATGCCTTTTCATGAACATATGTAGCTGTTTCTGCTAAGTGTATATCCAAGTTTATATCTAGGAGTGGAATATACAGGTTTATCACTAGTAGATATTGAATGCCAAATAGACGTGCAAGTATCTGTAACACTTTAAACATATGAGAGTTTGTCACTCCACATGCTCACCAATACTTGCTATGATCAGTCTTTTTCCATTTAACCATTTTTGTGCATGTTATGTGAAAACAGCAGCTGATAAAATGTAAAACCTACCTGTTAGTTTTGAATATTGGCTGCATGGCAGTCTTGAACTCCGAGTTTTGTCTCTTCAGCACCTTGATATTTTCAGAAGTTCTCTGTGGGTTCTCTGCCTCCGTTCAGTTGCCCCCTGACTAGACCCATTGTCCAGAACCTTGGTCTCTCACTGTGTTCCAGAAATTGGCAGATTCCCTGAAGGAAGTATGTTTTCCATCTCTTTTTTTTTTCTTTTTGTGGCTTGAAACAACAATCATCTTTTGTTATCTCTCACAGTTTCTGTGGGTAAAAAATTTGGAAAGGTTCAACTCAGGGTATTCCATGAAGTTGCAGTCAGTGATGTGAATCAAGAACAGTGGAAGCTGCAACAGCTGGGCACTGGCTCTTCATGTAATCTTGGGGCCTCTCTCTTCATGTAGTCTTGAGTACCTCCATATGGATTCTGCATGTGGTCTAGTTTGGGCTTCTTACAGCATGCTGGCCTCAGGGCGGTTGGACTGCTTATGTGGTGGCTGTAGGACCTGGCTCCTCAAGTTCTGTGCTTCAGCAGTTCTCCAGCACCTTCAAAATTATATATGTGTGTGTGGTATATATATACATACATATAGACATATGTATATATGTATGTATATATACATATACATGCATGTATATATCACACATCATAAACAGAAGTAGAAGTAGAAGTCCTGTTTGATGAGTCTTATTTATTTGTTCTTAGGAACACTTGTAAGGGTTTCTCTGAAACAAAAAAAATGATTTTTGCTATTTGATTCGTTTGCTTGTTTTTTAAGAGAGAAAATTCTAGCCAACGTAGTCTCTAAACATTATATCTCTTCCACAGGAGAGTCAATATAGAATAAGCTAGTCTGAAATTTGTGGATTTCCAATTCTAAATAGAGTGTCATGAATTCATGCTTAAAGCTTTTGGTATAACCCATTTTCAGAAGTGTTGAGGACAGCACTTATAATACACGGTATACATCAAATGCCCTGCATTGATCTACAATTTAGTAGAAAGGCAGATGGATAAATGCGTTGACATCATTTTGTCATCGACAAAGATACCACTAAATGTATTTCTGAAAGTGTTGAAAAGAGCAGTGGGTACTGTCATTTTATGAAATGTACTGCATTTGTATTGAGAGCTGATGGGGAAAAGAAGAAAATAATCCACTGTGAATGTGATTTAACCAAGAGACTGGATTTTTCTAAAAACAAAAAAGCAAAAAACAGTAAAGTAGTTGCCTTAAGGTCACAACACTCAAAGAAGTGGTGAGTCAGCAAAACAAAACTAAGATAAATCATCAGGAGGAAGAAAATGTCAAAAGACAAATATATAATTATTTTTGTTCTTTTGGTTTTTTATTTTTCCAAATAAACTACTTGCAATTTAACCAAGGTCTACTCAAAGGGTAGAGAATTGTTCCGTGATTTTTTTAAAAGAGCAAATATTACATGATGCTGTTATCAGACTTCTAACCCCAACCATATTTAAGTTGCTAAAAATGTAAAGCATGCTTTACTGCGTGAATGGCTACACCAAATAACAGATTTTCAGTGTAGCCAAAACAGCCTTATATTGGAAGAAGATGCCAACTAGGACTTTCATAGCTAGAGAGGAGAAGTCAATGTCTGGCTTCAAAGCTTCAACAGACAGGTTGATTCTCTTGTTAGAGGTGATGTAGTTGTTGACTTTAAGTGAAGCCAATGCTCATTTACAATTCTGAAAGTCCTAGGGCCCTTCAGAATTATGCTCAATCTACTCTGCCTGTGCTCTATAAATGGAGTAACAAAGCTTGGATGACAGCACATCTGTTTACCTCATGGTTTACCACATATTTGAAACCCACTGTGGAGACCTATTGCTCAGAGGATAGAGTCCTTCTAAAATGTTACTGCTCATTGATGATGCACCTGGTCACCCAAGAGCTCTGATGAAGGTGTGTAATGAGAATAATGTTTTCATGCCTGCTAACACAATATCCATTCTCCAGCCCACGGATTAAGGAGTGATTTTGATTTTCAAATCTTATGATTTAACAATATATTTCATAAGACTACAGCTGCCATAGATAGTAATTACTCTGATGGACTGGGGTAAAGTAAATTAAAAACCTTCTGGAAAGAATTCACCATTCTAGATGTCATTAAGAAAATCCGTGATTCATGGGAAAAGGTCAAAATATCAGCAATAACAGGAGTTGGGAAGAAGTTGATCTAACCCTCATGAGTGACTTGGAGGGGTTCAAGACTTCACCGGAGGACATAACCGCAGATGAAGTGGAAATAGCAAGAGAACTGGAATTAGAAGTGGAACCTGAAGATGCAACTGAGTTGCTTGCAATCTCTTGACAAAACTTGAATGGATGAAGAATTGCTTTTTATGGATGAACAAAGAAAGTGGTTTCTTGAGATGGAATCTACTCCTGGTGAAGGTGCTGTGAAGATTGTTGAAATGGCAACAAAGGATTTGTAATATTTCATAAACTTAATAGAGCAGCAGCAGAGTTTGAGAGGAGTGACTCCAGTTTTGAAACTTTTATTATGGGTCAGATGTTATCAAATGGCATTGCATGCTACAGAGAAATTGTTCGTGAGAGGAAGAGTCAATAGATGTGGCAAACTTCACTGGTGTCTTATTTTAAGAAATTACCGCAGCCATCCCAGCCCTCAGCAGCCACCACCCTGATCTGTCAGCAGCCATAGACATCGAGGCAAGACCTTCCACCAGCAAAAAGTTTACAGCTTGCTGAAGGCTCAGGTGATGGTTAGCATTTTTAATTAAGGCATGTACACTGTTTTTAGGTATAATGCTACTGCACACTTAACAGACAACAGCATAGTGTACACATGACTATTATATATACTGGGAAACCCAACAATTTGTGTGATTCCCTTTATTGTGACATTTGCTTTATTGTGGTAGTCTGGAACTGAGCCCACAGTATCTCCGAGGTATGTCTGTATTTTCTGCACCTAATTGGGTGAAGAGTGTCTTACTTTGAGGTGGTGACCAAAGCATAAAGGGAAAACAGATGCCTGCCCTTGTCAGAGACTCCCTCTTCCCCTTCCATGTTCAGGAATCTTGTGTGTCTAGCGTTGGCCAGGTTTGCCAGTGCTGTTCAGTCCGAGATCTCAAAGCTGGTACCGGCCCCCAGTGTATGCCCTGAGATTGGAGAATGGTCTGCACCCACCACATTATTGGTTTTTTATGGTACTCCTGGCACTCTGGTGGACCTGTAGGCCTGAGAATTATAGGGGTGGACTGGAAGGCTTGAGTACTTCCTCCTGTTGTCCAAGGTAGATGGGCCTTCAAAGAGGGAAGCTCCCTCTCATTTCCTCAGTGTAGTGTCAGAGAAGTTCAAAGCCAAAACTGTTTTGGGTTCCCAAGGCTGCAGCTTCTTTTGTTACAATAAAGTGTTGTCACTGCCTAATACAGTGTTTACAGTGAAAAATAGGTAATATTAACAGTAAGAATTTATTACATTGCTTTTAAGCTTAGCTTATATAACAGACATGCAGTTAATAATAGGTACTGTTATTAACTTCATTTCACAGGTGAGAAAATAGAGGCACAGAGATGTTAAGTAAATTACACAAGATCACGTAAAACAGAAGAATTGTCCACAGTAGATAAGTATCATCATTGATGGTCAAGTTCACAGAGATGTAGTTGGATTATTCCACTCTTCTTGCCATGCTGATGGCTGCTAGTGCAGATTCCTGGCCTGGGCAGAGGGGATAAACCCCACTCCTCCGGAGATACTGTGTCAAGAGATCTCCATGCAAAAACTGGCCAGGGCTGTCAGGGCTACAGTTTTTGAGATGCATTCACTTCCCCAGAGTGTCAGTCTATTCTGCATCAGATCTCCTTCCAGTTTTTTTCAGCTCAGAGATCAAACATTTTATTTTCTCCTTGTCCTCTATTCCAATCCACTGCTTCTGTCTCTTGTGGTAGTTTTATTTTAGGTTCTCCATTGTCCTTCCCTGTAACTAAACCTTAGTCAGGCCTTCTCTTTTTCTCTCCAAAAGGTTTCCTTAGTTTTATGATTTTCTCACTGAATGTAATCCTGAAGGTGATGCAGTGTGCAAATAGGTATAACATGATAATGATGACGATGACGATGATGATGATGATGATGATGATCGTGATGATGATGGTGAAGAAACTTTCCTATAATACAACTTTGGATCAAACTTTGGCCATAGTATATAATATTCCAGATATGCTAGTATCGGTCAAGTCTGTGTATTTAGAGCTTCATCATGAATAAGGGAGTAGTCACAATATTTACCCCTAAGCCTTGGATAAGTGGATTTGAAGTTTCTTCTGGTTGTATTAGAAGAAAGATTATTGTCAATTTCTAACTTGCCAAACAGCTACACAAAGTTCCTGCTGCTTCATGTTTGCTGTGCACACCATTTGTTAAACATTTTCTCACTGCACACATCTTCCCTCTGAAGGACTCCTAAGAACCCTTGACTGCTGTTTTGATTCCATGAGCATTTTTTTGAGAGCCCATATATGTTATATATAATGTTGGGAGACCCAAATTCGAGTTAGACAAAGTCCCTTTCTCCAAGGAGCACTTTCTATCTGTTTGGGTAATAATCTCTAGGTCTAAGGGTAGGATATATCTAATACAAAAATGTGTTCCTTCCCTCAACTAAACTTCATCTAACAAATGAAGACCTAAGTGTCAAAAGGCTAGATCTCTGATTTTCAGTGGTTAGCAAAAAAGAAAAAATGTTTCAGGTTTAACAGCTATATACAAAATATATAAAGACACTGGATTGTCAGATAATTATGTCATCCAGTTAAATTTGAATTTCAGGTAAACAATGAATATTTTTTATTTTTACTTGCTAAATCTGGCAACCTTAAAGTGAGAATGTGTGTTAATTTCTGTTTATGATAAATATTATTTTTTCTAGAAGGAATGACATAGTAGAAAAGGAAAGAGATTTGGAATCAGCTAGAGGTGGATTAAAGTGTGATTTTATCAGTATCTTACTAGGTGACAGTGGGAAAATAATTTGTCTCTGAACCTCAGTTTTCTCATAGAAATGGTAACAATTATGGTCAAATGTTGTTGAATGGCTCATTAGTGATATATAAAAATGGCTAGCATAGGGGGCTTCCCTGGTGGCGCAGTGGTTGGGAGTCTGCCTGCCGATGCAGGGGACATGGGTTCGTGCCCCGGTCCGGGAAGATCCCACATGCCACGGAGCGGCTGGGCCCGTGAGCCATGGCCGCTGAGCCTGCGTGTCTGGAGCCTGTGCTCCGCAACGGGAGAGGCCACAGCAGTGACAGGCCCGCGTACTGCAAAAAAAAAAAAAAAAAAAAAGGCTAGCATACAGTGGGGACTGTATTATTTTCACTTGCCAGTGGCGGTAATAGTAATAATAATAATAATAAAACAAACATTTATTCAACACTATGTGCTAAGGACTCCACATGTATATATTAAGCCATTTCATCCTCACTACAACTTCTTGGGGTAGATAAACAATTTTTTTTGTTTTAAGGATAAGACATATGAAGCACAGAAAGTCACACAGCCAGTTTATGTGCAAAACAGGATTAAACATTATGCATAGTGTCTTTCCTCTATACATCATTTAGAAACAATGATTTTAGACAGACTGGTGTAACTAGCAGCAATACAAATATTTGATGGCTGTTGAGGACCAAAGATGCTCAAAAGAACATTAGTGTGAGAGGCAGAAGCATAACTATGGACTCCTTTACCACCAAGGGCCAGCAGAACTAACTTGGCAGAGTTATTGGTCTTTTCAGTTACATCTTGGGATGGAGATGCTTGTCACTGCTACTGCTGCTGTTGATGATGATGATAATAATAAAATAATAATAGCAGCTGACATATATTGATCGTTTACCATGGGCCAGACCATATTTTAAGGATTTTACATGATTAATCTACTTAATCCTTACAAGATTTATAAATAAGGAAACTGCATCTCAGAGAATTTAAATAATTCACACAGTTCAGTCACCTCTCTTTTACTTCAACAATGAACATTTACAAAACCTGACCCTAGGTATAATTAATCCTTTATTCCTCTATGTTCCTGTAGAATTAGCCACTTTTAAACTACTTCTCATGATGTTAATTAAAACTTTTCTACTTTTTCCTTGAGAAAGAGATTCTTGTTTTACTTTTCCCTGTAGCCTCCCAGCATTCTACACTGGATATGGCTGTTCTGGTTATCTATTGCTACATGATAACCCATTCCAAAACTTAGTTGCTTAAAATAACAATGTATCTTTTTTCTGGGTGTTGACAGACTCAGTGGTTGGTTGTTTCTTAGGGTCATTCATGTGGTTGCAGTCAGATGGCCTGTGGCTGGAGTCATCAAAAAGCTTCCTCACTCACATGTCTGTCACTAGGGCCCGTCGGCCGTCTCTCCCACATGGCCTCTGTGTGTGGTTAGCCTGGGCTTCCTCATACTGTGAGACTCAGGGGCATTAACCTTCTCACAAGGTGACTGACTTCCCCCCAGGACAGGCATTTCAGAAAATAAGAAGTAGAAGCTACCAGTTTTTTAAGGCCTGGCTCAAAAAAGGAACAACAGTAATTCTGCCCAGTCAATTATTCTAATTGGTCAGAGCTTTTGCAGAGCCCATCTAGATTCAAAAGGAAGGAAAAGAGACACCCCCCGCCACCTCACCAGATCTCAATTTGAAAAGTGTCAAAGAATGTGTGGCCATCTTTAATCTACCACGCTGGAGTTTCTCAGTAGGTGTTAGGTGGATTAATGGATGGATAAATGAAAAAGATCTAGGCCAAGGAAAGCAAATGGATGAGAAGAAATGAGGGGTAAAGATTAAAAATAAAAATATTTACAAAGAATACTACTAGTTAAAATTTACAAGTACCTGGGAACATGTGTCATGTTCTAGATATTACAATGGAAAATATATAGGTAAAAGATACAATACATACATACGTTAGATATGACACAGGTTCTTCCTTTTCATACTAATACATTGGAATGGAGGTATTTGGAAAATTTTAATAGGCATAATGGCTTTTGGCATTGTCTTTTGATCAGATTGGCTTATTCTTCTCTCCTATTTTCATTCAAGTGTTTCTTCTCCACTTAAGAGTTTACTTTTGAAAAGTCAGAGACTTGGAGTACTCTACCGTTTTCCGCCATGTCTCTCCTATGCTTTTGCCTAAGAAATTTCAAATAATATAGTGGTTTTATAATTTTTTTCATTCCCTAAATGCTGAAAGTGATTCTAGACCTCAGCTTCCATTTTATTTTGAAGACTTCCACATGGTAGGTAGAAGAATTCAGTTATTTCATAGCCATCATAACCAGAACAAACTTCCTTGACTCTTGATATGTTCATTGATGCTTCTATCTCAAACCTTCTTCTGTCCCCATCTCTGAGAAATTGCTGTTTAAACTTGCACAAATTATTTCAACTTCCTCACTGCTTCTTAGAGAAGAGTAGAGAAAAATATGGGACATGAACAGGGACATAATGAGAGAGTAAAAACCACCAGGACTTTAAATGTTAAAATCAACAAAATATGCAAAATGCCTTGAGGCAATGTAATATCACTGTCTCACAGAAGGCAGAAAATTACTAGGAGAAATTTAAATGATGTACTGGAGAATGTCAACTGCATTCGGAATGGAGCTTTGGATTTTTATAGGAATTGAATACACATTTCAGTCATTAAAATGAAACACTCTGAAATTGTTTCAGATTGAACTCTACGTGGGCCGAGGAAGAAATTACAATTAAATATATCATGCCAAGTTTTTAATTTATGAAATGAGACATGGGGTTTTATGCGAAAGGAAATAAAATGAAAGTTTGTCTCTAGAATCCCTTCCATTCCTAGGTTGTCAAATTTGGGGACCAAAATTTCACCTCCATATCCACCCCATTAAAACCCTGTGGGAAATGATGTAGATACCACCAGGGGCTTCTAGAGAGTGAGTAATAACCAGAAGCAAACAGATAATAAATCCTCTTTGCAGTGATTTGTTTTCAGGTGTTTCTTCTTAATAACCCCTGAACAAAAATTACAATCTCTCCTCCGCTTCACTGTACCTCCACTGCTGGGGTCATGGGCTTTACTTGGTTACCACATTCTGCTTTTTATTTCTGATCTCATTATATTTCTATTTTGTTGATTTTGCGTCTCCTCAGTTACAGGTATCTGGGTTTCTAATCTAAATGCAATTCTTAATTGCCCATGTAATTGATGATGTGGATGTGGCATCCTTGACCTTGGACAGTAACTAGGTGAACCACTCAGTTAACCAAAGAGGCCCAGACTCTTTCTGGAGAGTCTTCCAAGACATTCACACATGAACTGGGGCTCTGTGTCCCCTGCTCAGAAATATACAAAATCTCAAAGGGACTGCCAGGTATATCACCCGCTTTGCCCTGCAGATGGTAGGGGCTTCCAGCCATCCAGACAAGAATAATCCTCTCAGGATCACAGGTAACACAGGGATTCTTGACTGAGGTGACACCACCTTTTATATCCAATTATCCTTCTAACACATCACATCTTAAAAATCCCTTCCCGAATACTCTGTCAACTTTGTTCTTCCCACTGGTCCCTGCCAAACTTCGTTTGCTACCTCAGGTTGTTTTTAGATTCTGCCCAGCATGGCTTTTTTTGTTGTTTGTTTCTTTTAATATCCTTTTCTTTCCCATATTACAACCCATAACAACAATTAGAGATCTTTCTTCAACTGTGGAAGGTGAATCATTCTTTCAGTTAAAAATAAAAATGTGTAGTTACTCACACAAATATGATATCAGAATCTGGGTTCTTAGAAGATAATAGCCCAGCTTCACAAAGAACTTAGTTCTTTCTATGCTTCTTCCTTCTCTCAGTCCTGTCATTCTTCTCTCACACCTGAGACCCAGTATACTCATTTTTCATTTTCTTGCTCTGATAGGAAGGATTTGAAAATTATATCAAGAGTAATTAGCAACACAGAAATTTTCTCAATGCAATAAAAAATCTAGCAGTAGGTAATCCTGGATTGGTATAGCAACCCTGTGATACCCTTAGGATGATCCAGTTCCTTCTGTAATTCCTTTTCTTTTTTTTTTTTTTTTTTTTTTGTGGTACGCAGGCCTCTCACTGTTGTGGCCTCTCCTGCTGCGGAGCACAGGCTCCAGACGCGCAGGCTCAGCGGCCATGGCTCACGGGCCCAGCCGCTCCGCGGCATGTGGGATCCTCCCGGACCGGGGAACAAACCCCTGTCCCCTGCATTCGCAGGCGAACTCTCAACCACTGCGCCACCAGGGAAGCCCCCTTTTCTTTTAAATAAACTTTTAATTTTAGAATAGTTTTAGATTTACAGAAAAATCATAAAGATCATACAGAAAATTGTTATGTATGTCCAATTTCCCATTATTAACATCTTGCATCTTATGTACATTTGTCACAATTAACAAATCAATATTGATACACAAGTATTAACTAAACTCTAGACATTATTCAGATCTTATTACTTGTTTCCTAATGTTATTTTACTGCGCCAGAATCCCATCAAGGATACTGTATTACATTTACTTGTGACATCTTCTTAGGCTCCTCTTAGCTGTGACAGTTTCTCAGACTTACCCATTTCTAATGACCTTGACAGTTTTGAGGGATATTGGTCAGATATTTTGTAGAATGTCCCTCAATTGTGGTTTGTCTGATGTTCTTCTCATTGTTAGACTAGAGCTATAGGTTTGGGGAAGAAAACTCTAGAGGTGAAGCGCTATTAGTATTTCATCATATCAAGGGTACATGCGATCAACATGACATCACTGTTGACTTTGATTATCTAGTTAAGGTAGTGTTAGGTTTCTCAACTATAGAATTAACTTTTCCCGCTTTCCAAAGTGTACTTTTTGGAAGGAGGTCATTATAAACATGACACAAAGCTTGGGGAATTATGCTCTACCTTCTGGGGGAGGGGGGAATATATCTACATAAATTATTTGCAATTGTTCTGAATAAGATATTTGTCTTTTCCTTCATTTATTTATTTATTCAAACATTTGTTTATATCTGTATGGACTCATGAATATTTATTTTTTACTTTGGGTTATAATCCGATATTCTTTTTCAAATCGTTTCTAGATTTGGCCATTGAGATTCTTTCAGTTGGTTTCTGTGTCCCTTTGAAATACCCTATCAGTGTGTGTGTGTGTGTGTGTGTGTGTTTGTGTTCTGTTGTGTTTGAGTACTTCATTTCTGGCACAACGAAATACTCTAGGCTCATCCTGTGTAGTTCCTGCCCCAGTCCTAAAATTAGTCATCCATTTACTTAATTATTCAATACCAGTATACATGTATAGCAGTGTCAGAATTATATCCCATACCCCCATGGGAAAACACTAAATGGATGGTGGTTGTAAAAACCAGTCTCTCACTGTTGGTGTGGGAGGTTAGAAATAAGCAAGGGGAGGAAGCTAGAATGATCCATGCAGTAATAGACTGGCATTAAAGACATCACTATGAACTCATGTTTAGCTTAATAGAAATACAGATATATAGAGAAATATTTATAAATATGCATGTACATGAGGGATTCTATACACAGACATATTTCTTTGCTCTGCATTCTGAATAAGCCTAGAAACAATGACATCCCAGAGGCAATGAGTACACCTAGTACTCAGATCTTGGATTCTAGTACCATCCTGCAATAAAAGGAGCTAGGACTCCTTGGAGAAATGACTGATTGTAGGATTGGGGCAGGAAATATACAAGATGAGCCTGAAGCCTGTATTTGCATTTGATTAGTTTTCTCATCCTGCTTTCGGTCTTTGGAAATTAAAAGTCCAAAGCCCTCTTTTAATTTTCAATATTCTCGAACACAATTCTTTTACAACGTTATAGGCTTCCTGTGTATTCATTCTGATTTATTTCATTGGACCAAAGCCACACCCACAGATCTCTTCAAGGTTAGCCCTTTTCTACCTTCAGTTTACCTGTGAGCTTGATGAGGGACTGTGCTCTTAAGGTTCACAGAAATCCTTTTGTTTAACTGATAGGCATGCCCTTAAGGTCTTTTTCAGCCTTTTTGTCTGTCCAGAAGGTGACAAGAGGCCCTGCCTTAGGTTTTTCTGATACTCCGTAGTCACATTTTGGATTTGATCTTTGGCTTGGGACCCTTCCTTATTTTGAGAGGCTTTTGCTGGCTGAAAGGACTGTTTCGAGGGCCTTTGCATACTCTTCAAATCCAATTCAAAACCTGAATAATTGTTTTTCAGTTCATCTCTTCTCTCATTTTACCGTAGGCAGCTCAGAGAAACCAGTCAGCGCTCTCAACGTGCGGCCTGGAAGTTTCCTTAGTTAGATCACCAAGTTCATCAAGTACATTTTCTGTTTTCCATGTTACTTCAGATGACAGCTTTGTTCAATTTTCTGTCACTATATAAAAGGATCTCCTTTCCTTAACCTTCTAATAATATTTTCCTTACTTTCCTTCAAGCTTCCACAGACAGCTTCCTTGAGGTCTTTTAAAACCTTACTAAAATTTTCTCCAGGCCTTTTAGGCTTTCCTAAATAGTCTCTTCAAGGCTCTTCCAGCTTCTGCCTGGTCTCAAATCCAGTGTCACATATTTTTGGTTTTTATTATGGTACCCACTTTCAGGTATTAAATTCTGTTCTAGTTCTCTATTGCTGCATTACAACTTATGGGTCAACAACAATAATTTTATCCCCTGCTGTGGTAAATTTGGGAAGGGCTTGAGTGTGTAGTTCTGATTCAGAGCCTCATGCAACTGCAGTCAGTGACTGAAGCCGGAGAAGGTGAGAGCTGCATCCCTCTGTCTTCCTGTGGTCTTAGGGCTTCTTTATTGGTCTCCCTATGTGGGTTGGTTTGGGCTTCCTTACAGCATGGTGGCCTCAGGGTAGTTGGACTGCCTATGTGGTAGGCGAGGGAACCAGCATGAAAGTTTGAGCAAGCAAGAGAGAAGGTGAAATGCCTTTAGGCATCTATCCTCACAATTTATACAGCATGGTACCTCCCATATTCAGCTGGTTTTGAGAGCCCCTATACATTCAAGGGGAAATTACATTCCATCTTTTGAAGGAGAAGGGAAAGTGTATAAAGGCACAGTTTTATTTTGTATACCTGTGATTAGTACAAAAAGCCTTTGCCTTTGGCATGCAAAAATATAGAGATGGTGGACCTGTTGGGAAAAAAAAGGCCAGGACCCTCTGGGAAGCAAGCCCCCTCTGCTGCCTAGAAATAAAAGTTAGAGATAATTACTTTTTTTGCAGTAAAATATACACAATGTAACATTTACCATTTTTAATCCATTTTAAGTGCACATTTCACAATGCTGTCCATTGGATACCTTCATAATGTTGTATAAGGATCACCACTCTTCAAGAGAAATCATTGCTTTTGGCAGAGGACCAGTTCATGAAGACCTGAACCAAGTTCACTGACAAGGAAGAAACCACAGTGTCTAAAGAGGAACTGTGCTAAGACTGAAAGATTTGGGGCTGGTGACCTAGGCTTAGTGCAAGGGTTGCAGAGGGCTTAATCAGGTGCTTATGTATCACCCAGATACCCTGCTGTTAGCAGCCATGATGGCAGGTGCTGGGCTTTAGAGAAGAGTAGAAAAGTAGTTGGAAAAATGAAGAAAATATGACTATATTTTCTCTAATTTTGTATAACTCATCATGCCTGTTGCTTAGCGTTAAGGCTGCATACACTGATCTTCAAAAACTAGAAGAAGTTGACTTTGAATTTAACTTTCAGTTTAATATATTCTTAACAACTGTGTTCACTAGAGTGGGGGTTATTTCATTTCTGACTCCTAGTAACTCAGGCATTAGAATAGATAAAGAAAGTGACAAGTCCGTTTTCATTCTAGTATTATAGCTCTTTGCTGTCAGGAAAGGCAGGCTGTTTTGCTTCCTTTCTGTAGGAACTTGTCAGTTGATAGGCAAAACTAATTAAAGAAATAGGATGTGTTCCCTCCCTTGGGAAAATCAGTCTTTTGCAAATGTATTTAAATGAATTCAGTATCCTTTCCTTTTAATAGTGCTTATCTGGGTGAAAACATTTATTTTAGATTTTATTATGGCACCCAGAAAACTATGATGCCTCTTTAAAAATAAATTATAGTGAAAAAGCCACAGAGGAAGCTGATTGAAAGAAAAAACCTCAGGAACATTCCTTGTGTGTCTCCCGCTGTCTTATATGCACTTAAAGTATGCCAGATAAGTCTCACAACACTTCCTGTTACCCGAGAATATCTTGAAGTGTCTCAGTAAATGTTTAATGCCTCTCTGTCTCTTATTCAGCATTCCAGGAGGAGAAAGATTTGTTTTTGGCAGAGGTGGGTGTTGACAGATGCCACAGGTTAATTCAGCAGGTGTTATTGCATTTGTGTAAATCAAGGAGGTTTGACAGCTGCCCAGAAATACTGGCCGTTCTCTTTGGGAAACCAGACTTTGACACGTGGATTAGGTCGCAAATGAGTGTCAGTTCATCTGTTCACCTCACTTCTTCCTCCATAAAAACACGAAAAGATTGTTTTCATCAATATAAATACCCCTACTTTGAGAATGCTCAAGGCCATGGTGTTTGTGTTTAGAACTGGAGATGAGATGGCAGAGCTGTTTGGAGGGCTGACATCGGAATAGAGATACTAATAGTTCTAGAACCATCAAAAGGTTCACCATGTGCTTGGTGCCCTGTGTGTGTGTGTGTAATATGTCATTTCACTCTTATGGCAATACTCTGTGAGTGATACAATTACTATCTTGTTTTAAAGATGAGAAAGCCAAGACTTTAAATGACTTGCTTAGGGTCTGCCTGGTGAGGTGCAGTACAGGAACTAAATGACTTCATGGTCAATAACATCACCTACTACACTGTGTTGGAAAAGAGGCAGACAGGAAGGAGGAAGGAAATATGTGGACCTTCATGAAACTATTCAACCTCATTTGATATGTATTCATTCAGTGCAATTTACCAATTGTAAAACATGGAAGACATTAGATTTGCATAGCTGATTATAGTTGCTCTCAAAACAGAGAGTAAAGTGAAGTAGAAAATTGCTCAAAACCAGAAGTCAAAAGATTTGGATTTCAATTCCACCTCTATTACAAACTAGCTGAGTGAACATGAGAGGGTTACTTAGACTCTTTTGTGACATGCAGAGAAAATAAAAATGAAAGATGGAGAGAGAACACTTTAAGTTCCAGATGGCTTTTTGATTTGTGGTTCCAGTTTTTACCTGATCCCCAGCTACAAGCTTGCCATTAAACAATTCTGAAAGCTTATAATAATTTTACTCTTCAGATTAATCTAACTGTTACTTTCAGCTAACACAGCAGAAAATACTGAATCTGGTCCAATCTGAGTTTAACCACATCAAGATTTTAGAGCTCCACACTGCTTTGTAGACATACCAGGTTCACGAATTGAGCATTCTGAAGACTCAAGGTTTATATTTACCTTTACAAGGTTTATATTTACATTGGTCTCCTTTGCTGGTGTGTGGGCGTGAGGGGGAGAGGCCTTTCATGGCACCCTTCTTCCCTTTAGGAGAGGAGAAGACCTGGGCTGCTCCAGTGCCCTTATGTAGATAGTAATTCTTAGCATCAGCCTCTGTGATCAAATGTACAGCTCTTTGCAGAATAGTACCTTCTACATAAGACTTTTGATGGCCATAGTTATCACAAGTTATATATATATATAGTCTCAGGGTTTTCTTCCTTCAAGTAGCCAATTCAAGTAGCCAGACACAGTTTAGATAAGAATTTCTTAAAAAAAAAAAAAGATTGCCATTACCAGCAGAGTCAGGTTGATAATTCTTCTCTTTCTTTAGGATTAAAATGCTAACTATAGGGAAAGTGTTATGGGTTTATTCATTTACTTTTTTTTTTTTTTAATTTATTTATTTTTATTTATTTATTTAGGGCTGTGTTGGGTCTTCGTTTCTGTGCGAGGGCTTTCTCTAGTTGTGGCAAGCGGGGGCCACTCTTCATCGCGGTGCGCGGGCCTCTCACCATCGCGGCCTCTCTTGTTGTGGAGCACAGGCTCCAGACGCGCAGGCTCAGTAGTTGTGGCTCACGGGCCTACTTGCTCCGCGGCATGTGGGATCTTCCCAGACCAGGGCTCGAACCTGTGTCCCCTGCATTGGCAGGCAGATTCTCAACCACTGCGCCACCAGGGAAGCCCTATTCATTTACTTTTAATGGTGGGAGTCTGTCCTTTGGAGTCTTAAGCGCCAGTTTGGATTTAATGATAAGACACTGTCTATATTGCCATTAAGGTCTGTTTAAGAAAATGGCCAATAGAGAATGACCTCTAAGTTTAGTCAAGTCATGCATGATTCTTTTTTTTTTTTTTTTTTGCGGTACGCGAGCTTCTCACTGTTGTGGCCTCTCCCGTTGCGGCGCACAGGCTCCGGACGCGCAGGCTCAGCGGCCATGGCTCACGGGCGCAGCCGCTCCGCGGCATGTGGGATCCTCCCAGACTGGGGCACGAACCCGTGTCCCCTGCATCGGCAGGTGGACTCTCAACCACTTGCGCCACCAGGGAAGCCCAGTCATGCATGATTCTTAACAACCACCACTGAACTTTGGAGTGAGAGCTTCAACAGCCTAGTGGTTAAGGTTCTCTCGGATATCAATGAGATAAGGTGAGTCATGCTAACTTCAGCAGAAAGGAGAAATGTATTAGAAGCATATTATGATACCTCATATAATCCAAGGAAATGTTAAAAACCATTAGGCCTTTGAAATGTGGAAACCAGGAAAAGCAGATCTCAGAAGCAGGAGTTTGTGACTAGTTCTGCAAAAGTTCTATCTTTAAAGACACTTAATTCCCAATTTTCAGCATGTCTTTAGTCCAAAATCTAAAATTCTGGGGAAAAGAATCTGATTGGCCCAGCTTGACTCATCCCTTGAGGATGTATGTTGGTCCCTCCTCAATCAACTATGGTCCAGAAAGTGATCATACAATACAATTATGGCTGGGAGGCACCCCAGCTAATCATTCCAAGAGCAAGGGCTTGGCAGATAGACCAAAAGGATGTTAAACGATGATCATCTTGAGGAGCTTTGACACAAGGAAGCGCTTAGAGCTGCCAATTTGGGGGACTAATGTGAAAGACTAGGTAGAATGCTCATACATTCCAGATTCTTTTGCCCTGATTCCTGTCTTGCTTTTAGCATCCTATCAATTACATTATTATTACATTATTCCTCTAATACATTCCTCTATGTTGCTTTAATTAGCATTCATAAGTGTCACTTGCACACAGAGGACTCTAGATGACACAGAGGTTGGTACCAGAAGCAGCTACTGTGTGTTACAGTCTCAAAGTATAACTAGAGGACCAACTCCATTCTGCTCTCTTGACTGACTTCCAGACCACATCTGAGATAGCTTTGGAAGGATTTGGAGACCATCCCACTTTTGTAAACCTTATTTTATAGTTTGTGAGATTTGGGATTATTTTAGAGTTTGAGTAATCCAGTACTTTGTCATTTGTCAGGCTTTATTTTCTTTAGAAATAAAACTCTTAAATATTTTTTTGGTCATTTGCTTCTGTCTATTTCCATTTCCTGGACTTATGGACTAGATTTCAAACCCAGTGATTTTACAGAATCAAACTCTTGGATTCTAGTTCTGGCTGGAGAGTCTCAATTTCTTATCAGTGAACCTGAGCCTAGATGTTTTGACTGGTCAAACAACTTAATGGTCTCTATCTTGTGCTTTGGGGCAATCTGAAACAATTGCCTGGTAGTATGTTATTTAAGGTCCTTGGCTGCAAGCAACAGAAATTGAATCTGGTTTAAGTAAAAAGGAAATTTATTTTAAGCATATTAAAGAGTTCACTGACTACTAGAAGGTAGAATTATCAGATTTAGAATCTAACAGTGCAGCAGGAAGTAATTAACTATCTTGTCTTAGTGTTGTTAACCACCGAAATGAATGAACTTCATTCATTTTATTTTTCTTGCTCTCTTTATCTTATTGTTCTCAACATTTAAGTTTCCCACAGAGAGGATATGGTTCTAACTTTGGTCATCCTTCTAACTCTTTCCCTAGGTTTATTTTTTTTTCCAATAAAAGAATTTGATTGTAATGTTAAAAAAATAGAAATTCTTTCTAACACTTTAGGTTTCGAAATATGAAATAATTTTTAAATTAAACAAATATAAAGCTAATTTTCTGACTCTGCCCATTTCCATAAAAATAGGAACTTAAATACTGGAAAAAAGTTTGCCCATTCATCTTCCTTACTTGCTTCTCCCACAGGAAAAAATCCTTTTCTGGTAAGATTGGGATAAAGGTTCATGTGTGGTTCACTCTTTCTTTCTCTCTCTTTCTGTCTTTCTCCCCTGCCCCCAGGTGGGCTACTTTTATCTTTCTTTGCCCTGCTTTAATTAGTAAGCACAGCCAAGTCAGAGCACAAGACCTGTTTTCTAGAGATAAGCCAGAAAGTATGACTTGTGAAGGAGGCTGTGAATTTTCTAAAGTTTAGAATCTGGAACTTAAACTCTCTCAACTGTCAATTCCATACTCTGGACTTGGAGGAAGGTGGTTGGAGGCTCTAATTTAGCCGATATTCACAGATCTGTTCTCTACCCCAGCTGTACCAAACAAACAACAAATAGATAACATACTGCCATCATCACTTTGCTTCCTATGTTTGCTTTCAGTTTTGTTTGTTCCTAAAGGGAAGGAATACTAAGCCCCATTCAACACCCCAACAAAAGCTTTAAAAGGTTTTTCTGTGGTTTTTCTAAAAGTACATTTTCTATAAATAGGGCAAAAGATGGATCCATCAGTAATGTACTGTTATATTGGGACTTCAATATATGTAAAATTAAAATAATGCAGAGTTGAGAATAGAATGTTGAGGGGAAAAAATTAACCAAGGAATTGAAAGATGTGTACACTGAATACTATAAAACATTGATGAAAGAAATCAAAGACACATGTAAATGGAAAGATATCTTCATGGATTAGAAGACTTAATATTGTTAAAATGTCCATTCTACCCAATGAAGTCTACAAATTCAGTGCAATCCCCATAAAAATTCCAATGACATTTTTTACAGAAATAGTAAAAACAATATTAAAATTTGGGTGGAACTACAAAACAACCCAAGTAGCAAAAGCAATCTTGAGCAAGAAGAACAAAGCTGGAGACATTACACTTCCTGATTTCAAATGACATTACAAAGACATAGTAATCAAAACAGTATGGTACTTTTTATAAAAAAACAGGCACAGAACAATGCAACAGAATAGAGAACCCAGAAATTAACCCACACATATACAGTCAACTAATTTTTGACAGAGGAGCCAAGAATGCACAATGGGAAAAAGATAGTCTCTTCAATAAATGGTATTGGGAAAAGTGGATGGCCACATGCAAAAAAATTAACTTGGACACTCACAAAAAAACCTCAAACTCAAAATGAATTATAGATTTAAACATAAGGCCTAAAACCATAAAATTCCTAGAAGAAAACATAGGGGAAAAGCTCCTTGATATTGGTCTTGACAATGATTTTTTTTTTGGATCTGATACCAAAAACATAAGCAAAAAATAAACAAGTGGGAGTATGTTAAACTAAAATGTTTCCACACACCAAAGGAAACCATCAACAAAAATGAAAATGGAACCTACAGAATGGGAGAAAATATTTGCAAACTGTCTATTGGATAAGGGTTGATATCCAAAATATATAAGAAACTCAGACAAGTCATAACTAAAGCAAAACCAAACAACCCAATTAAAAAATGGGCAAAGGACCTAAGTAGTCATTTTTCCTGAGAAGACATACAAATGGCCAGTAAGTAAATGAAAATATATACTCAGCTTTGCTAATCACCAGAAAATGCAAATCAAGACCACAATGAGATATCACCTCAAACCTGTTTGAACAACTACTATCAAAAAGTCAAAAGATAACAAGTCCTGCTGAGGATGTGGAGAAAAGGGAACCCTGTATATTGTTGGTGGAAATAGAAATTGGCACATTATGGAAAATAATATGGAGGTTCCTCAAAAAATTAAAAATAGAACTACCACATGATCCAGCAATCTCAACTCTGCATATATAGCCAGAGGAAATGAAAACAGGATCTTGAAGAGATATCTGTACTTCCACTCATTATTCACAGTAGACAAGATATGGAAACAATGTAAGTGTATATTAGTGGATGCAGATAAAGAAAATGTGATATATATGGTGGGTGGAATATGATTCAGCCTTAAAAAAGGAAGGAAATCCTGCCATTAGCGATAACATGGATGAACCTGGAGGACATTATTTTAAGTAAAATAAGCCAGACACAGAAATAAAAATATCACATAATCTCAGTTACATGTGGAATAAAGAAAAAGAAAACTTGAACTCATTATAATAGAGAATAGAATGATGGTTACCAGAAATTGGGGGGGCGGGGGAAAAAGGGCATATTGATCAAATGGTGCAAACTTTCCCTTGTAAGATAAGAAGTTCTGGAGGCCTAATGTACAGAATGGTGACTATATTTATGTATTGTATACTTGAAATTTGTAGATTTCAAGTGTTCTCACCACAAAAAAATTAAAAGTAACTATTTGAGATGATGGATATGTTTGTGATTGTGTTAATTAATGACTGTGGTAATCATTTCACAGTGTATGCATTTATCAAGCGTGTTGTACACCTTAAAATTTTATTTCTCGATTATACTTCAGTAAAGCTGGAAACAAATAATACAGAGTTGATTCTAAAAATGGTTCAGCACCAACAATTAACAGTTCTTTGGGTTCACTGGTAATGTAAAATAAAGTCAAGTTGTGTATCAAGTCACTTCTTCTGATAACCAAACCATGTACATTTATAAAATATTGTACTTGGAATTTTATCTGTAATACTAAATTCTTTCAAACAAAATTGAACTTTATAGAGGTAATACAGCTATGTCCTGACTCTACTGTAGAAAAGGATCCTTTCACTTTTAAAATTCTATTGTTATGTGAAATGATATATAGCATAAGGGTTTCATGCCATAGGGATTTCCAAAGTAACCAAAAAAAAAAGGAATATAATTTTTTCTTAGTATCTTCACAGATATGCCCTTATGGGAATAATAGTATAAGACTTAGCATCTACCATTTCTCCACTATTCAGTAAGGGATTTGAGAAAAATATTTCCTTGAGATTAGGTCCTAAGACACACACAGTCCTTGATTGTCACCACTGATTCAATACTGGTAGTCCAGGAATATGGTACATGTGACTGAATTCTAAGGTATGAGCTATAAAATCTTACTCAGAAAAAAAATATTTAGCCTCTTAATGTGGTTGATATTTGCTTCAAAGACAGATTAAATAATGCATTGGAGATTCAAAGCCTGGATTTATAGTCCTACTTCAACTGAGAGTCTCTGCTTGAGACAAACGCCCTAGCATTGGCCTGTGACCAGGTCTGGTCTTGACCTTACTCTGTCATCTTGAGGAAAAGAAGAGGAGGGTGAAGTAGAACTTAACCTGCTTCAGTTTCAGATAATTCAATTAAATACAAATATGTGAAAGCTGTTCATTTCTTCGTTTAGAAAGTATTTTTTAGCACAGTGCTTGGAACTATGAAGCACATGCAGCTGAATTAGACACAAATACTTCCCTTAGGAATTTACAATCTAGAAACAGAAAAAAGTACACAAAAGGCCACTTAATAAGAGATGTTTGGCTAATGAGACTTCTGTGAAAGAAGAGAGGATTTTGAAAATGGTTGAAAGATCAGAAAAGGCTTCATAGAGCTAAAGGAATTAGAGCTGAACCTTAAAAGATGAGTGTAGGAGACATTATTATTTCTTTCTCACCCAGCATCTCTTTGCCTTTCTTCAAGGGAGGAATCACTTCCTACTTCACTCTTCATCGAGGTGTTTTGTGTTCAGTGTCCGAATGGGCTTCAGACCTAACCTGGCCAGTCAGAGCATTCCAGTCTCCTGGCTGCTGAGGCTCTTCGGGGATGGATGAATAACCCAGCCAGACTGCTGAGAAAAGCACACAATAATGATCTTTTTTCCACTGGATTAGCTGCATGTTCCTGGAAGAATAAGTGGTTCTGGGCATGGGTTAACATATCTGAAATCTTTGTACATGTATACTGGGATTGAACAAGTAAGTAATTGAATGGCAGATAGTGGGAGGCAGATTTCTCCTGTTTGGAGTGGAAGGTTACAAATGAGCAAAGGGAGAAGGCTAGAATAAACTAGAAGTACTGGTTTGGAGTTGGAGACATCAGTATGAATTCATGTCTAGCTTTATGTAGATAGAGACAAATGCATATAGAAATATTTATAGGTATGTATGTTTACAATGGTCAAAGCTGGAACAATTTGAGCTACAAAGCTTATAAAACAAAGTGGTATTAGAGTATAACCCAAAGTATAAAATAAGTATCCATGAATCCATGCTGATGTAAATGCATGATTGAATTAATAAATAAATGAAGGAGAAGACATTTTATAAATCTCTCATTCAGCAGAATTACACATTGTTTATGTAGCTACTCCCCCCCTCAAGGAGCTGGAATGCAAATTCCCTCCCCTTAAGGGTAGACTATGTTAATTACTTGCTTCCAAAGAGAATAGTATGAAAGGAAGGGAAATGTAAATTGACTTTGGAGAAACCTGGTAAACACACTACCTTAGATGATTAAAGTTATCATCATCAGTGACAAGTCATATTAGCAACATAAATCCTTGATACGATGAAATGGGAATAGATTTCATCTCTGTGGTCTTTCTGCCCAAGCCCATAACCTCAGTCCAACCATGAGAAAAACAGACAAACCCAAATTGAGAGGCATTCTGCAAAATACCTGACCAGTACTCCTCAAATTGCAAGGTCATCAAAAACAAGGAATGTTTGAGAAACTGTCACAGCTTAAGGAGCCTAGGGAATCATGGCAACTAAATGTGAATAGATATCTTGGATGGGATTCTAGAACAGAAAAAGGACGTTAGTAAAGATTTAATAAAATTCTAATTACGTACAGAGTTTAGTTAATCTCAATATTGGTTTCTAACTTGTGACAGAAGCACCACAGCAATGTAAAATGTTAGCAACGGGGGAAATGTGTGTGGAGGTTACAGGAAATCTCTGTACTAACTTTGCAACTTTTCTGTAAATCTACAACCTATTCTAAAATTAATTATTTAAGTACAAAAAATGATTATTGCTCTACTTTATAAGCTCCATTTTAAATGTGAAGTCCTCTAATGATCTTTGCGGCGTGGTGGTAGTAGGAACTGGCTCCCCACACCTTATTCTATTCAGACAGTTTTATTTTGGGAATAGTGTTGGGAAATAGATTAAAAATATGAACTTACTTTTGGATACATACCATCAGAAAACAAATACTCACATATTGTGGTTGTTACTGTTTATGATGTTAAGAATTTTCTTCCCTGATAACAAACTCTTGAAGATAAAGAATGAAATAAATACATATCTTAAAACAATAAGCTCTCAAAATAGTGAGGCCGGTTACAGTGCTCTCAGAGTTTAATTGGAAAACATAGTCACTGAGAAGGTAATTTGAACTATGACTATAAATTTTTGTGAAGAATCATCATCTGTAACAAGCCTTTTATTCATTTATTCTTAGCTATTTCACATAAACAGAAAAAAATTTTCTTAAAGAAATTGGATGCACTAGAAAGTAATGAAATCTAAAGTCATTCTTTTTGTATAAAGTGAATCTGTAAACCTCTCCAGTTGCTACCTTTTCAGTCCCTTTCTTTGAGATTTTTACTTGATGGGGGTGGGGTAAGGGAACGTAGTTTCTCAACAAATTACCTTCTTTCCATAAGTAGTTCCTGCCCTGGGTTTTCTTGTCACAAAAATCTGTAACTTTTCCAACTTTGAAAATTATTTCAGTCAAATTGTGTATCATGTGCTTACTTTGTAAAATAGAAGAACTTTGAAAAGCATAATGATCTCAGTCTGTATTGCTTATCTGCCAAGGGAGAAAATTAGGTTCTTCAGTTATTTAAGTACTTTAGGAAGTAGGAATCCTGGGTCATTCTCTCTTTAGCATATATATATGCCAAAAGTAATAATATATTTTTAGTGGGGGTTGTTATTTTATGTTTGTATGTTTTTATTGCTATCTCTATCACTTCCCCCATAATCAGTTTGCTATTGATATTACAGAGTTTTGGTCACCTGTTACCTCCCAGCCTTAATCCGGTGGCACCAGGTACAAAAAGGAGTTGTTTATAAAGAATAATTTCAGGTGAAGAGAAAGGTCTGTTACTCAAAAAACTGACTTGGGTTAAAGAAATATATAACCTAAGTTAAATTTACCAAGCTAAATAATTTACATTTAACATGTATTTTAATATTTTATTTTGATAATATATTTTATTTTTATAATGAATTTATATTTAATACATTCTTTTATTTTTAGGTCCAAATTCAGAAAGAAAAGTCCTGACTTTTTAAAGAGGTTGGCAACCTATCAGTGTTTAATTTGTATTGTAAATTATTTTAAATATTTTTAAAATTTATTTTTATTTATGCTTAGGACTGAATTGTTTCTCAGAGACTGTAAGATATTACCACACTGAAACGTGACATCCTCGATTATCTTTCAGATATAAGAAATTCGTGAAAAAGAGAAAAGAACTGTTAAAAATGGGAATATCTTTTCTGCAAGCATATTGCAGTTAAGCTTTTAAATAATGTTATATCGTCAGAAGAAAATGTTAGAGTTATATCACAGAACTTGCACCATTTGGAGAGAAAAAATGGAGTCTCTTTTATTAGTGAAGGGGTTTTATTTTTTGATTAGTCATTATGATTCTGAGGAGAGGGTTTGAGAACTATGGCAAGGAGAAATGCGAGCGATGAATTCATACGATGATGCCAACATCCACATCATTCCTCTCCCCAAGATTCATATTTCGACTGCTGCTCCTGCTCTGTACTGTCTGGCAACAGGCAGAACTCCGTGCAAAGAAATCCATCCATTTGAATAAAGCCTCCGCAAGGTGAGCAGGTTTAGCTACCTAACTGCGGCTTAACCTGAGGAACATTCTCCTTAGGGAAACCCAGTCTTGGGCCTGGTGTCCCTCCTGTGTGTTCCCATAATGTAGGCTCCTCATCTCTACGGAGAACTTTATACAACTTTATACACTGGATTGTGATCTTAATTTGTGTGCATCGTCTGCTAAAATGTAACCTATCTAAGGGCTTATTTATATTCTCAGTGCCTTGTATAACCAAAGGCACAGAGGGAGGGTCAACAGATGTTTGCTGAAAGAACAAGCATTAAGCATTAGGGTAGAAAACAGGATGACCAGAATGATAAACCTACTTGGGAAGAAATATGAGCCCTGCCTTGAGCTTTATCCAAAAAGAGAATAAAAATGCTAGGGGGCATAAGCTACTTTGAAAGTGGGGCCGTGATGAAGGTTATGAGATACTTACACAGAGAGTCACTGGGGAAGGTGAAAGATTTTAATTTAGCAATCATTTTAAAGATGTGCAGTTTTAAAGATGCCCATGTGGATTTTGACAAGATAAATAGGTTGTTTTATAGCAGATTTTAATATTCTTTCTAGATTATTAAAATAATTTGTACTCATTTCTCTGAATTAAAAATGTACACAATTACATCTCCACTTGGAGATGGAAAAGCAAGGTGATCAAAGTACTGGAAACAGGGAGCCATTTATGGCACTGGGAACACTTTTGGTAGACATACTATGATTTTGCCCATCGAACACCGATTTCTCCTTTTTTGGGTAATATCGCACTGCCTTTCCTTTGAGAGATCTCTCCCAACTCTGTTTTTTGTGACTTAGCCAGGGCAACTGCCTAATAAAATCTGGGGTAGAGCACATGAACTTGATCTGGGCAACTAGTGTATTCCATTTCCTAAGTCCTGGTAGTTGGTTTAGAGATAGACATGTAATACAAGTTGAATCAATCAGAGCTTATCCTGGGACTTTTCCTGGTATAAAAAGAAAGTACATTTAGTCCTCCATATCCACAGGTTTTTCATCCATAGTTGGTTGAATCTGTGAATGGGAAACCTGCAGATATAGAGGGCCAACTGTATTCATTGTACTGTGCCATTTTATATAAGGGACTTGAACATCTGATTTGGGTATGGCAATCGGGGCTTTTGGGACCAATCCCTGTGCTGATACTGAGGGATGACTGTAGTTTCTTTCCATTGCACTTGGATCTATGAAGATGTAGGTCTTGCATTGCCAGGGGTCAACACAACCTGAAATGCAACCCGTGCAGAAGAAAGCTGAGCCTGATGCCCTGATAATATTGTGTAGCTCTCCAGAAGCAGCCATCCTATAGCTAGAATTGCTTCTTAACTCATCAATGACTTGAACCAGTAAATTCCACATATTAAGCAAAAATCAGGGCGTGATCCCTCTTTTCTAGGCAAAGCCAAATTTTTGATTTTTCAGAATAAACAATGAAGAGAAAGTTTTAGAAAATGAAGAGATTTATGTATCAGTCAAAATAATCTCTAAGATTGAGTCTTCACTCAAAGGAATAGTATGTCATATTCGGATATTAAAATACTGGTATTAAATCCCTGCTTTGTAGTTTATGCAGTGAGGGGTTTTTGTTTCTTTTTGTTTGTTTGTTTTTTTAGTGTTCGGGTAGTTCTCACATTTTAACAAAGTAGCTACAGAGAGATTAGCAAAGGAATGGACATTTTATGCAAAGCTTGTTTTTAGCTTTTCTTTATTTTTTTCTTTATTTTTCTTTTTTTCCACCATTACTTTTCTTAGGGCAGAAATCATTGGCAATGACAACACTAATTATAACTCTAGTATCTCGTTCGAGGTGTGTTGATGGGTAGGTCCATCTCTGTTCTTTAGTAAAAGCATTGAGGAGCAAGCTCAGAGAGTTTTCTCAACAGAAATAGATTTTTTTCAACAGAAACTTTAGGAGCATGTTTGAATTATTGGAATGATGTGAAATGCATCTTTCTGAGAGAAATGCCATTAGACATTTGATGAAGCTTACTTGAGAACAAAACCTTGCAGTCACAAGTATTTGTTCCCTCTTTTCCTAAAAGAAAGGACCAAATTTCATGCACAGGATGCTTCATCTATAAAGGGGTCAATTTGGCCACAAGTCCTGTGCAGCAGACTGTTTCAGTTGAGTTCCTGTCACTTGTAATTTATTTATTGCAAGGGAGAGACTTCAGATAATAACCACTGAAGAATAAAATGCTGAACAGTTTTTTTTTTTTTTTTGCGGTACGCGGGCCTCTCAATGTTGTGGCCTCTCCCGTGGCGGAGCACAGGCTCCAGACGCGCAGGCTCAGCGGCCATGGCTCACGGGCCCAGCCGCTCCGCGGCATGTGGGATCTTCCCGGACCGGGGCACAAACGCGCGTCCCCTGCATCAGCAGGCAGACTCTCAACCACTGCGCCATCAGGAAAGCCCCCTGAACAGTTTTAATAAGGGGAATGACTTGGTAAGATTCATACTTTAGAATGATTACTCAGGCTTAACAGTGAGGAAGGAGGCTCTAAAAATCTGATAGTCTTTAAGAGCTTTTACCCTAATATTGGCAGGAGTTGGTGGTGGCCTTCATTACATAGGCACAGTAGGCTTAGGGAGAGGTAGAAGACTTGAGAAATGTCCCAGCAGTAGACCTGGATTCCTTCAGTGATCATTTGGTAGAGCAGACGGCAGAGAGGAAAGTGTCACTAACAAGACCCAGGATTCTGGCTTGGAAAGTTGGATGGAGGGTGGTGTTTGTGTGTGTATGGGAGGTGGGGAGGTTGGGAGTGGGGACAGCAAGAGGAATGAAACATTCAGTTTGGGGCATGTTGAATTTAAGGTTTGAAGAATATCCAAAAGGTTTTATGTAGATCTGGATCTCAGAAAAGAGTATGAGACCAGAGAGACAGATTTAGAAGCCATCACCATACCAGTTCAGATCAAAGGATCAAAGATCATAATGGGAAACCCTTTGATCTATTAATTTTTGGCTAACATTCCCTTTTCTGAGAATAAGTTACACACATTTAGTAGAGATCAGGTAATTCCACATAAAAGTAATAATGTGGCCATCATTTTTTAAAATGAGTATTAGTTGCAAACATATAAAGGTGAGTTAACAAGAAAAACACCATCTTAAATTTTTCTTGAAAAATTTGAAAAAGCTGGAGATGCAACAGCCTTGTTTTCTTGAACTCAGACCTTTCGGTGCTTTATATTACCTTTTACATTACTTTTAAGATAAAATTTGCATTTGAATACCCAAGACAAATGTTGTGAGTGAAAACACCACAATATTTAAAAAGCAGACAGAAAGGAGGCTGTAAAAAAGACCAAGAAGTGGCAGGTAGAAAAATAGAATGAAAAATAAGGAAAGCCAAAAAAAGGGTATTTCAAGGAAAAGGCCATAATTGTGAATATGAAGGTAAGATAAGGAATAAAAAATGTCCGCAGGATATAATAAAGAGGAACAGGGTAATAGGTGGCTACAATTAAAGTATATCTTTTTAAAGCAACATATATTTTCAAAATGCAATTTGCCAATATTAGTTTATTACTCACTGTTAATTTAATATTTATTTGTATATTTAATTTAATTCAACAAAGAATATATTTGAGTTTATTTCTACCACCTTATTTTTTTATTTTATTTTATTTTATTTTTGCGGTACGCGGGCCTCTCACTGCCGTGGCCTCTCCCATTGTGGAACACGGGCTCCGGACGCGCAGGCCCAGCGGCCACGGCTCACGGGCCCAGCCGCTCCATGGCACGTATCACCTTATTATTTACCAACTATTTTAGGGTCCTTTTCCTTTCCTTCCTTGCCTTTTTTTCTGTATTAATCAAAAAATAGTTTTATTATTCCATTTACTATATTTTAGTGGTTTTCCTAGAAATTATAACATGCAATCCTTATTTCAGTCCAGTGCTAACAGTTACTTTTACAACTCCTCTAGAAGCCTAGAAACTTGGATATTTAAACTCATTTACTAGTTCTTTCTTTTGCATTGTTATATGTTACAATATACACACGAACTATAACTAGTTTGCATATATTAAAAAATTTTAAACCATTACAATTATTGTTTTGTACAGTCAATATTTAGTTAACCCATGTATTTACCCTCTTCATTCCTTCTTGCATTTTGACTTTCAGTCTGAGATTATTTTCATTTTGCCTGAAAAACACCCTTTAGAATTTGTTGTAGTGCAGGTCTACTGAAGACAAATTTTTTTAGTTTTTGTCTGAAAATGTCTTTGTTTTGCTTTAACTTTTGTAGATCATTTTCTCTGGATGTAGGATTTTAAATTGGTAGTCATTTTCTCTCAGCATTTTAATGATGCTATTCCATGTATTCTGGCTTTATTGGTTTTTGTAAATAAGTCAGCTATAGTCTTACTGTTAATTCTTTGAAGGTGATGATTTTTTCCCCTTGTATTGCATTTAAGAAATTCTCTTTGACTTTGGTTTTTAAAAGTTTTAGTATGTTGTTCCCCAGTATGTTTTTCTTTGTACTTATCCTCTTTGGTATTCTTGGCAATTCTTCAATCTAAAGATCAATGTCTTTTTCAGCTTAGGAGACTCTCCAACCACTATTTCTTGAAATACTGCTTCTCCCTCTATTCTCTTTCTCCTTTCATGTTATGACTCAATTTACATGCACTTAAAGACCTTTTTAATATGGTGGAAATATCCCTTATATCCTTTTCTTAATGGTCCCTTAATTTTTATCTCTTTGTAGATAAAGTGTAGATATTTTCTGCTCCCCCTATTTCCAGTTCAACAATCTTCTCTTACTAATACATGTCCACATTGCTGTTAAATCACTATTGAATTCTTAATTTCAATTATTGTATATCTCAACTCTAGAATATTCATTGAATAGTTTTTATGAATGGCGGTTCTCTTCTGAAATTCCTCCTTCTTGTCTTATAGTTTTGAACATGTTAATAAAAATTATTTAAAATTGCACACCCAGTAATTCCTATATCTGAGACCCTGATGGGTTTGTTTTAATGGCCTCTTCTTTTTTTTCTTTGTCCTGTCTTCTGACATGCTTATTCTCTCTTTTCCCTTTCTCCCTTCCTTCCTTCCTTCCTTATCTTAGATGTTATCTTTAAAAACTTTAGAAGTTCTGGAGTTCTTGTTATTTTTCTCCTAAGGAAGCTTTTATCTGGCAGCTAAAATGGGCAGATTGCCTTAATCCAATCAGGGATTGATCTCAATTTAGTCTGGGCTTTGATTTTTGTGAGGCCTATTTTATTCACAGTCAACTGTCTCTTTTAGGGAGCAGTCTTCTGGGGCCCCTGCTGAAGACACAGGGCATTTACTGGAGCCCCTCCCTGCAGGCCCTGTCTTCCCAGCTCTATGAGACTCTGACAAGCACTGCTGGATTCTTCAACTTCTTACAGAAGAAACTTTCTAGCTGCTGTCTCATACAGTCAACCCTGTGCTGCTTTTGAATGGACCAAACCCTGAAGGGGAAACGTTGTGCTGAATAACTCATTCCTCTGAGTTTCCCTGGCTGCCTTGCTAGCCCCAAATTCCAATTTTTGTCTCCCTAGCTATGTGCAGCTGCTAAAGACTAAACTTGGCTTCTTTCCTCCTTTACCAGCCCCCCCCCTTTTTTGGACATACCTAGCAATAATCACTTTATTTTTATTTTTTTAATTTAATTTATTTATTTATACAGCAGGTTCTTATTAGTTACCTATTTTATACATATTAGTGTATATATGTCAGTCCGAATCTCCCAATTCATCCCACCACCACCCCACCCTCCATATATTTGTTCTCTATATCTGTGTCTCTTTTTCTGCCTTGCAAACCGGTTCATCTGTACCATTTTTCTAGATTCCGCATATATGAGTTAATATACGATATTTGTTTTTATCTTTCTGATTTACTTCACACTGTGTGACAATCTCTAGGTCCATCTGCATCTCTGCAAATGACCCAATTTCGTTCCTTTTTATGGCTGAGTAATATTCCACTGTATATATGTACCACATCTTCTTCATCCATTCATCTGTTGATGGGCATTTAGGTTGCTTCCATGACCTGGCTATTGTAAACAGTGCTGCAATGAACGTTGGGGTACATATGCCTTTTTGAATTACGGTTTTCTCTGGGTATATGCCCAGTAGTGGGATTGCTGGATCATATGGTAATTCTATTTTTAGTTTTTTACTCTTCTCCATAGTGGCTGTATCAGTTTACGTTCCCACCAACAGTGCAAGAGGGTTCCCTTTTCGCCACACCCTCTCCAGCATTGTTGTTTGTAGATTTTCTGACGATGTCCATTCTAACCGGTATGAGGTGATATCTCATTGTAGTTTGATTTGTATTTCTCTAATAATTAGTGATGTTGAGCAGCTTTTCATGTGCCTCTTGGCCATCTGTATGTCTTCTTTGGAGAAAAGTCTATTTAGGTCTTCTGCCCATTTTTTGATTGGGTTGTTTGTTTTTTTAATATGGAGCTGCATGAGCTGTTTATATATTTTGGAGACTAATTCTTTGTCCATTGATTCTTTTGCAAATATTTTCTCCCATTGTGAGGGGTGTCTTTTCGTCTTGTTTATAGTTTCCTTTGCTGTACAAAAGCTTTTAAGTTTCATTAGGTCCTATTTGTTTATTATTGTTTTTATTTCCATTACTCTAAGAGGTGGTCAGAAAGGATCTTTCTGTGGTTTATGTCATAGAATGTTCTTCCTATGTTTTCCTCTAAGAGTTTTATAGTGTCTGGTCTTACATTTAGGTCTTGAATCCATTTTGAGTTTATTTTTGTGTATGGTGTTAGGGAGTGTTCTAATTTCATTCTTTTACATGTAGCTGTCCAGTTTTCCCAGAACCACTTACTGAAAAGACTGTCTTTTCTCCATTGTATATTCTTGCCTCCTTTGTCATAGATTAGTTGACCATAGGTGCGTAGGTTTAACTCTGGGCTTTCTATCCTGCTCCATGGATCTGTATTTCTGTTTTTGTGTCACTATTCATATTGTCTTGATGGCTATAGCTTTGTAGTATAGTCTGAAGTCAGGGAGTCTGATTCCTCCAGCTCCATTGTTTTCCCTCAAGACTGCTTTGGCTATTCAGGGTCTTTTGTGTCTCCATACAAATTTAAAGATTTTTTGTTCTAATTCTGTAAAAAATGCCATTGGGAATTTGATAGGGATTGCACTGAATCTGTAGATTCTTTGGGTAGTATAGTCATTTTCACAATATTGATTTTTCCAACCGTAGAACATGGTTTATCTTTCCATCTGTTTGTGCCATTTTTGATTCTTTCATCAGTGTCTTATAATTTTCTGAGTACAGGTCTTTTACCTCCTTAGGTAGGTTTATTCCTAGGTATTTTATTCTTTTTGTTGCAGTGGTGAATGGGATTGTTTCCTTAATTTCTCTTTCTGATCTCTCATTGCTAGTGTATAGAAATGCAAAAGATTTCTGTGCATTAACTTTGTATCCTGCAACTTTACCGAATTCATTGATTAGCTCTAGTAGTTTTCTGGTGGCATCTTTAGGATTCTCTATGTATAGTATCACGTCATCTGCAAACAGTGACAGTTTTAGTTCTTCTTTTCCAAATTGTATTCCTTTTATTTCTTTTTCTTCTCTGATTGTTGTGGCTAGGACTTCCAAAACTATGTTGAATAATAGTGGCGAGAGTGGACATCCTTGTCTTTTTCCTGATGTGAGAGGAAATGCTTTCAGGTTTTCACCATTGAGAATGATGTTTGCTGTGGGTTTGTCATATATGGCCTTTATTATGTTGAGGTAGATTCCCTCTATGCCCACTTTCTGGAGAGTTTTTATCATAAATGGGTATGAATTTTGTCAGAAGCTTTTTCTGCATCTACTGAGATGATCATATGGTTTTTATTCTTCAATTTGTTAATATGGTGTATCACATTGATTGATTTGCATATATTGAAGAATCCTTGCATCCCTTGGATAAATCCCAATTGATCATAGTGTATAATCCTTTTAATGTGTTGCTGGATTCTGTTTGCTAGTATTTTGTTGAGGATTTTTGCATCTATATTCATCAGTGATACTGGTCTGTAATTTTATTTTTGTAGTATCTTTGTTTGGTTTTGGTATCAGGGTGATGGTGGCCTCGTAGAATGAGTTTGGCAGTGTTCCTTCCTCTGTAAGTTTTTGGAAAAGTTTGAGAAGGATGGGTGTTAGCGCTTCTCTAAATGTTGGATAGAATTCACCTGTGAAGCCATCTAGTCCTGGACTTTTGTTTGTTGGAAGATTTTTAATTACAGTTTCAATTTCATTACTTGTGATTGGTCTGTTCATGTTTTCTATTTCTTCCTGATTCAGTCTCAGAAGGTTGTGCTTTTCTAAGAATTTGTCCATTTCTTCCAGGTTGTCCATTTTATTGGCATAGAGTTGCTTGTAGTAGTCTCTTATGATGCTTTGTATTTCTGTGGTGTCCGTTGTAACTTCTTCTTTTTCATTTCTAATTTTATTGATTTGAGTCCTCTCCCTCTTTTTCTTGATGAGTCTGGCTAAAGGTTTATCAATTTTGTTTATCTTCTCAAAGAACCAGCTTTTAGTTTTATTGATCTTTGCTATTGTTTTCTTTGTTTCTATTTCATTTATTTATGCTCTGATCTTTATGATTTCTTTCCTTCTGCTAACTTTGGGTTTTGTTTGTTCTTCTTTCTCTAGTTCCTTTAGGTGTAAGGTTAGATTATTTATTTGAGATTTTTCTTGTTTCTTGAGGTAGGACTGTATTGCTATAAACTTCCCTCTTAGAACTGCTTTTGCTGCATCCCATAGGTTTTGGATCATTGTGTTTTCGTAGTTATTTGTCTCTAGGTACTTTTTGATTTCCTCTTTGATTTCTTCAGTGATCGCTTGGTTATTCAGTAACGTATTGTTTAACCTTCATGTGTTTATGTTTTTTACGTTTTTTTCCCTGTAATTTATTTCTAATCTCAAACTGTTGTGGTTGGAAAAGATGCTTGATATGATTTCAATTTTCTTAAGTTTACCAAGGCTTGATTTGTGACCCATGATGTGATCTATCCTGGAGAACATTCCACGTACACTTGAGAAAGAAGTGTAATCTGCTGTTTTCCGATGGAATGTCCTATAAATATCAATTAAAGCTGTCTGATCTATTGTGTCATTTAAAGCTTGTGTTTCCTTATTAATTTTCTGTCTGGGTGATCTGTCCATTGGTGTAAGTGAGGTGTTAAAGTCACCCACTATTATTGTGTTACTGTTGATATCCTCTTTTACAGCTGTTTGCATTTCCCTTATGTATTGAAGTGCTCCTATGTTGGCTGCATATATATTTATAATTGTTATATCTTCTTATTGTATTGATCCCTTGGTCATTATATAGTCTCCTTCCTTGTCTCTTGTAACATTCTTTATTTTAAAGTCTATTTTATCTGATATGAGTATTGCTACTCCAGGTTTCTTTTGATTTCCATTTGCATGGAAAATCTTTTTCCTCCCCTCACTTTCAGTCTGTATGTGTCCCTAGGTCTGAAGTGGGTCCCTTGTAGACAGCATATATATGGGTCTTGTTTTTGTATCCATTCAGTAAGCCTGTGTCTTTTGGTTGGAGCATTTATTCCATTCACATTTAAGATAATTAACGATATGTATGTTCCTATTACCATTTTCTTAATTGTTTTGGGTTTGTTTTTGTAGGTCCTTTTCTTCTCTTGTGTTTCCCACTTAGAGAAGTTCCTGTAGCATCTGTTGTAGAGCTGGTTTGGTGGTGGTGAATTTTCTTAGCTTTTGCTTGTCTGTAGAGCTTTGGATTTCTCCATCAAATCTAAATGAGATCCTTGCCGGGTAGAGTAATCTTGGTTGTAGGTTCTTCCCTTTCATCACTTTAGATATATTGTGCCACTGCCTTCTGGCTTGTAGAGTTTCTGCTGAGAAATCATCTGTTAACCTTCTGGGAGTTCCCTTGTATGTTATTTGTCATTTTTCCCTTGCTGCTTTTAATAATCTTTCTCAGTCTTTAACTTTTGTCAATTTGATTGCTATGTGTCTTGGTGTGTTTCTCCTTGGGTTTATTCTGCCTGGGACTGTCTGTGCTTCCTGAACTTGGGGGGCAATTTCCTTTCCCTTGTTAGGGGATTTTTTGACTATAATCTCTTCCAGTGTTTTCTCGGGTCCTTTCTCTCTCTCTTCTCCTTCTGGTACCCCTATAATGCAAATGTTGGTGGGTTTGATGTTGTCCCGGAGGTTGAGATTGTCTTCATTTCTTTTCATTCTTTTTTCTTTATTCTGTTCCATGGCAGTGATTTCCACCATTCTGTCTTCCAGTTCACTTATCTGTTCTTCTGCTTCAGTTATTATGCTATTGATTCCTTGTAGTGTGTTTTTCATTTCAGTTATTGTTTTGTTCATCTCTGTTTGTTTGCTCTTTAATTCTTCTATGTCTTTGTTAAACATTTCTTGCATCTTCTTGATCTTTGCGTCCATTCTTTTTCTGAGGTCCTGGATCATCTTCACTATCATTATTCTGAATTCTTTTTCTGGAAGTTTGCCTATCTCCACTTCATTTAGTTATTTTTATGGGGTTTTATCTTGTTCCTTCATCTAGTACATAGCCTTCTGCCTTTTCATATTGCCTATCTTTCTGTGAATGTGGTTTTCATTCCACAGCCTGCAGGATTGGAGTTCTTCTTGCTTCTCCTCTCTGCCCTCTGGTGGATGAGGGTATCTAAGAGGCTTGTGCAAGCTTCCTGATGTGAGGGACTAGTGGTGGGTAGAGCTGGGTGTTGCCCTGGTGGGCAGAGCTCAGTAAAACTTTAATCTGCTTGTCTGCTGATGGGCGGGGCTGAATTCCCTCCCTGTTGGTTGTTTGGCCTGAGGCGACCCAACCCTGGAGGCTCAGGCTCTTTGGTGGGGCTAATGGCGTACTCTGGGAGGGCTCATGCCAAGGAGTATTTCCCAGAACTTCTGCTGCCAGTGTCCTTGTCCCCGTGGTGAGCCACAGCCACCCCCCTCCTCTGCAGGACACCCTCCAACAGTAGCAGGTAGGTCTGGTTCAGTCTCCTATGGAGTCACTGCTCCTTCCTCCTGGGTATTGATGCACACACTACTTTGTGTGTGCCCTTCAAGAGTGGATTCTCTGTTTCCCCCAGTCCTGTCAAAGTTCTGCAATCAAATCCCGCTAGCCTTCAAAGTCTGATTCTCTGGGAATTCCTCCTCCCGTTGCCGGACCCCCAGGTTGGGAAGCCTGATGTGGGGCTCAGAACCTTTACTCCAGTGGGTAGACTTCTGTGGTATAAGTGTTCTCCGGTTTGTGAGTCACCCACCCAGCAGTTATGGGATTTGATTTTATTGTGATTATGCCCCTCCTGCCATCTCATTGTGCTTCTCTTTTGTTTTTGGATGGGAGGTATCTTCTTTGGTGAGTTCCAGTGTCTTCCTGTCAGTTATTGTTCAGCAATTAGTTGTGATTCTGCTGCTCTCGCAAGAGGGAGTGAGTGCACGTCCTTCTCTTCCACCATCTTGAACCAATCTCATTACTACCACTTTTTGCTTTGCTTTTCAGCTTCTCTCTTGGTGCCAACTACTAATCCACAAATGCCTTGAGGGGAAAAGAAGTGTAGAATATTGGAATCCCCTCACCTTGTGTTTCCCTGCCTTTCCAGATCTTGATTCTCAAGTCCTGACTGCCCTGATGGCTCTCTTGTTCTTTAAAACTGGTTTAAAAAAAGTATCCACTTCTCAAGTTGTCCTTGGTGGAAGAGTTGGTCAAATCCAAGCTAATAGCCAGAAGCAGAAATTCTTAAATATTTTTATTTTGTGTGAATAATTAGTGATCTTTGTAGATCCAGGACATTAATTTTTTTTTTTTTTTTTTTTTTTTGCGATACTTGGGCCTCTCACTGTGTGGCCTCTCCCGTTGCAGAGCACAGGCTCCGGACGCGCAGGCTCAGTGGCCATGGCTCACGGGCCCAGCCGCTCCGCGGCATGTGGGATCTTCCCGGACCGGGGCACGAACCCATGTCCCCTGCATCGGCAGGCGGACTCTCAACCACTGCGCCACCAGGGAAGCCCCCAGGACATTAATTTTTTATTTAAAGTATTTTTTCTATTTTGTTAAAGCTCATTTTTAATTTATAGAAGTATTTCATATGTCTGTTGTCAAATTTATTAGTCTTTTCCCTTAAGACTTTCATTGATGCTAAGAAATAGTTCTTTCCTTACTTCTCCAGATATTTTTCTATTTTTTCCTTTTGTTTATTTTTACTTAAATTTAATTTTTCAATTGATATAAATTTAATTTTTTTGCATAGAATTTTGGGAAACTTATTTTTTAAATTATTTAACCACTATTTGTTGGATGAAATATTTTTCCCTACTGCTTTGAAATTTCATCTTTTTCATATAGTAAATTATTACCTATACTGTTGATTGAAATAAAAATGCAAAACATGAGAGCTGTGAGTTTCAGTTTTATTTGCGGACTTATTGAGGACTATAGCCCAGGAGACAGCCTCTCAGTTAGCTCTGAGGAACTTCTCAGAAGGGGTCGGGTGGGAGGTTAGCATATATGTAATTCTGGAGAAGGCATACGTGCAATCAAGCACGCAGCTCAGTGGAAGATTGCTGCTAGTCATGAGGAACAGATATTTCATTTAATGATTTTAGTACTTTTCTATGAATGGGAAGATGCAAGAAAATGAGTTCTTAAAATTTTCTCCTGAGAATATCTAACTATCTGAAGGCCTGTTCTGCCAGTTTTCCTGCAGCACTGACTGCCTCATTCCTGATCTCTGTCCTGAACCCCTTTCAGGATGTGTTGAAAACCAGCAACTGCAGTGGCTAATGACTCAGTTCTTGTAAAACTGGGTGGTGAGGGACCGTCTTTAGTTGGCAATGCTTTGCTTTATTTCTGAATTCTCATTGATCAGACTATTATTACACCGGTAATCTGCTGTTTCAGTTATTAAACTTTAATAATTGATTTTACTACTTGGTTGTTCAGGGACTCTCTTATTATTCTTATTTGTCAATTTCATCTTGGCTGTTCATGTCAGGATTTCTTTGCCTACAGTGTCAGAAGTGATTATGATCTGAACTGAAGTAGTAATAGTGGAGATACAGAGCAAGAACAAAGTGAGTGTTATTGATTATTGCCACCTATAGTGCTTGAGGGATTTGGAGGCTGGATATGGCATCTCCCATGATTCAGACTTCTGGCTTGAGAAAGTGAGAGAATTGTAGTGTCGTTAACTACGATTGAGAGAAAGAAAGAAACAGAATGTAACAGAAAGGGAAGATCATTTGTTGAAAGAGCAAAAGCAGGAGTAGCAAAGACAATTGTAAAAGATTGGTAATATTTTGAAATAGCTTCTTTGACTATTAAGATAGAAAGTTGATGTGGGAAAATATTTAAAAAATCAAGTGAAGTCCAGTTTGGTTTAGATATCAAATGAAATTTGCTGTGGTACCAGTTCTAACAAATGTACGAGTTTTAAGGAGCAGTCCATAGCAGCTCTTTTCATATATTCAACCATGTGAGATACAGTTAGGCTGTAAACAATTTTTGTAGTCGATTGAAGGGCCTAAGCTTGGGAGAAGGGGTGCAGAAGGCAGACTGATCAAGTTTAGGAGGTTTTTGCGCAAAAAAGTTGCAAATGAGGAAGTAGAAGCTACTGGTGAAAAAACGATTGATGTGGCCTTATAAATTTTAGTTTTGTAAAGAAAGAAATGAAGCCAGTCAGATTATTGCAAGTATCAAATATGATTTTAAGAGCTGAAAGAGTTTTATAAGCTCTATATCAAAATAAGGCAGTGCCTTTAATTTTCTTAGATATTTACATGAAGGTGGAGCTGGGATGTGCCCTGACCCTCTCTATCTGGCTATGTATGCTCTTTGCAGCCTAAGGCTAAAACAGTTTCTAGACAGGGAGCCTGGAGTCCAATTTATAAGGAGAATATGCAGCTTCTTAGCTTCTTTCACTGTATTTATACCAACCAGTGTTCTTTTGGTCACCCTTAAAGAGACTTTAAAAATACCACCTTGAACTGTATACTCTAGCTCTAAAATATTGTCTTATTTAAATACAAAGACAGGGAGTGGAAGATTTTTAAGAGATTTATTTTTATGAGGCTTTTCTTTCTTCCTTTGACTTTGGTCATCCTCACCCCTCCCCACTGCAAATTTGGACCTCATGATCAGAATTGTAGAATTTTGGCCTTAGAAGAAATGATACAATTTATTTGACTCTAACTTTTTCTCCATTAAATAAATGAGACAAATGAGGGACAGAGAAGACAAGGCTGACGTCACCTGTAAGTCAAAAGCAGAGCTAAACCCAGGAAATTCAGGTTTCCTAATAATGGATTTAGATACTTTCACTATAGTGCGACGATTAGAAAATTAATATTAATTTACTGTATCACTTTGCATAGTGCACTCCTCCCCCACTCTCCTTTAATATTCAGTTTTAATGTGGAAGAATAAAAGTGGTTTTGATCCCCTCTCTTCAGAGTATCAGATTTCTGAAAAGAGCTGACACAAAGCACTTTCGTAACCAAATTTAATATAAAAGCACTGAGAGTATGCAAATAAAGCACAGAGCCAAACTTTAGAAGTGAAGTAAAGAGATAAAGAATTAATACGGTGCCCTTTTTAAGATTGGACTTTAGTCCTGAATTCCTGTTCTTTCCTGGTTGACAAACCAGAAGCAACCGTGACCTCAAACATCCTAGCCCCTGCTTGAGATGCACACCTGGACCAGCGACAAAGAGAGCTACTTGTCAGTTTTCGCTTTTTTGGCAGTGTCTGTTCAGATATGCTCACCACACCCCCATCCTGTTCTACTTCAGTGTTAAAAGGAAATGAAGCCACAGTGAGAACTAAAAAGAGATGAAACACCTTTTGTCCCCTGCCTTCTCACTGCCCTCCCCACACAGAGCTACTCCACCCAAGTCGGGCTCCAGTGTGACATTCCTGCCTGAGAAAGGAATGATGAGGTGAGACTACAGTTGCAGACAAGTGACACCCAGAAGCCAAAAGCTTCTGTAAGTACCAGGTCTGCACAAGACCCAAGCCAAAGCAATGGCATTGTCGCTGGAAGAATTCATCCACTCCCTTGACCTCAGGACCCTCCCCAGGGTCCTAGAAATCCAGTCAGGCTTCTATTTTGAAGGTAAGCACCTTCCCATCTCTGGCTAGAAAGTGCTCATAAGGTATATACTCTTGGGAATTTTAGTGGAAATTTTTAACAGAATATATGAATTCTGTTAGAGGAAAGGTGGTCATCAGGGAAAGTAATTAACTGAGGAATGGTCGAGACCCAATAGTATTGGAGAAAGAAGAAATGAGATAGGACTCTGGGGGTGGATAGGGACTAGGAATTGAGTGAAGCTTCTTGGCCTTCAAATAGTTCAACACGAATGATGAATTATTTCTGCCTTTTCTTTGAAATTGGTTGTAACTCGAGTGAAAAGTTAAGTTTTCCATATCTATGTTTCTAGAATATAAAATATAGTTTTAAAAAAAGCAACTATTAAAAGCACAGCATTTAGAAAGAAAAATTCACCAAACTCTTAACCACTTCTAAAAGTTGCTTGTATCAGCGCTTCTCTCACTCTTTCTGTAGTGGCCTAACTTCCAATTTCTTAAATAATGGCATTCTTATTTGAAGGTATAGAAGTTAATGTTTACTAATTGCAAGGTAATTTTTAAAGAATCTATGGCAGAGTTCTAAAGTCAGAGTTCAGCTAAGATTATTGAATAAGTTAGTATGCCTTGTTGTAACTTACTGTATTAATTCAGTAAAAGAGCATTAAGACCTACAACACATACAACACATACCCTAGAATATTTAAGCAGTGGTTTGAATACACGTAAGACAGAGTCATTTTCTGGGCAAATATGCATTTTTGGTTCCCAGAGTCGTAGAATTGAGGCAGTAGTAGAGTTAAATACAGACAAACTACTGGGAAGATGAAGAATTTTTGGTAGGCAAATCTTTCCCTTTTATAGACAAAATAATTTTTTAGGTATTATGAAATAAAACAAAGCTTGACAAATGTCAGACCCAGTTCATACACACACACACACACACACAAAAGCACACATACACACACCTGTAGGCAATGAATTGGTGCAGGCAGCCTTCAGTTTTATATAGACCGTTTTGTTTAATTCATTTGTAAATTGATTATTTTGAATCAGACCATATTTTTCCATATATATAATATCATGAAATGTATCTTTGTTCTTAAGCTGGCCCCAAGTCATTTTCTTGTCTCATTTTTTTGTGCTTTTGAGGTTTCTCATAAGAAAGTTCTTCTTCATGTTCGGTTTACAAAGATATTTTCCTATTTTATTTTATATCAACTTTACAGTTTTATATTTCACATTTAATTTTTAAACTATGCCATGAAGGGGAGAGGGATCCAATTTTAGCTTTTTTCTGTATAGTAACCACAATGTCTCAGCACCATTTACTAAGCTAGTTATCCTTTCACCTTTGATTTGTGTTGTTGTCTTAAAATTATGCTCACATCTGGGTTGGTCTGTCTCTGAAATATCTCTTCTATGTCATTAGTCTGTATTTTCTCAATTGTGTTGAAGCATTATTTTTGTAACTATGGCTCTAGAATAATAGTTCATGTAGAAACCAATCTCTTGTTTTTACTCCTTTATTCTAAGTTGATGTAGCTATTCATAGACCTTTCAAACATGTCTTTAAATAAATCAACTGATTACTTTAAAAATCCAACTGAAATTTGTATTGGATTATATTGATTTTATAGATTAACTTGGGAAGAATTGAGTCTTACACTAAGTCTTACTAAAGAACATAGTCTCTCCATGTGTTCAGACTATCTTCATCTTTTAATACTTTACTATTATGTTATACCTCAATTAAGAGAAAGAAGCATACACCTTGATGAATTTTCACAAATTAAGTACATTCATGTAACCACCATCATGGTCAAGAAATAGAAACTTACAAGTATTCTGGAAGTTCCATCTTATACCCTTTCTCAATCATTATCCACATTCCTCCCCAAAAGTAACCATTATCATGAATTTTGCCCATGTATGAACTTTATATTAATGGAAAATTATAATATGTATCTTTTTATGTTTGACATATCTGTTAATATTATCTTTGTAAAATTAATCCATGCTCTTCTATATAGCTTATTTATTCCAGTGTGTATAATATTCCATTGGATGAATATATCACAATTTATTTATCCATTCCACTACTAATGGACATTTGGATTATTTCCAGTTGGAGATGTCAACAGTAATGTTGTCATGAACATTCTTGTACATGTGTGTTCACATGTGTATAGCATTCAACTGGGTGTATAAATGAGAGGAATTGCCACATCACACAGTGTGTATATGTTCAGCCTGGGTAGGTAATGGAAAACAAGTTTCCTAAGTACTAATAGTTATACCACTTTACATTCCTACCAGCAGAATATGAGAGCTCTAATTAACCCATATTTTTGACAATACTTGATATTATCAGTCTTTTAAAAATAATTGAGATTTAATTTAGGTATAACATTGTATTAGTTTCAGGTATACAAAATAATGATTCAATATTTGTATGTATAGCAAAATGATCACCACAGTAGGTCTAGTTAACATTTATTACCACATGTAATTACAATTTTTTTCTTGTGATGAGGACGTCTAAGATTTACTTTCTTAGCAACTTTCAGAACCTGGCTGTCTCCTCAAAAGCCAAGGATTTAATTATGTAAGTGATAAGCATTGGGTTTTTAAAAAATCTCCCTGATGATTAAAAATGCAGCCAAATTTGAGAACTACTACTGTAAAATTGGTTCTCCCATTTGTTATTAGCAGTGCATTGGTTTAGAGAGAATTCACATCATTTTAAATGAAGTCTTCTGATCCATGAACCTAGTATATCTGTCTAGTTATATGAATAGACCTCTTTTCACTCCTGTCAATAACATTTTATAATTTTTATTTGTGGAGTTCTTACATTTCTATTTCAGATTTATTCTTAGTTATTTGATTTTTTAAATTCCATTATAAGTGGTATCTTTTGAAGTTTTCATTTTTTCTTTGTTGTGTTTGTTGAATTCTAAGAATATATCTTTAGATTATTTTAGATTTGTTATATACACATTTAAGTTTTCTGTGTATATTGATTGAATCTTATGTCTTCTTTCCAATGATTGTACTTTATTTTCCTTCAGTTGAAGTACTAGCTAGTGCTTCTAGTATAATATTGAATAAGAGTAATGATAAAGGACCTCCTTGTCCCACTCACAACCATAGAGAGAAAGTTTTAATAATTTATCATTAAATATAATGTTTGTTTTAGTTTAAAGAAGTTTCTAGTTTTTTACCAGTTTTTTAAAAAGTCATGAATGTATGTTTAATTTATCAAATATTTTTCTATAACTTTTGTGATAATATGATTTTTTACATTGACGTTTTTTGAATGTTAAGCCATTTATTTGTGGAATAAAATCAATTTGGTGATATATCACTGAATTCAGTTTATTAGTTGTAAAGAACTTTTATATTTCTTTTAGGGTTGAAATTGGCTTATAATTTTTATTTCTTATAACATCCTACCGAGGTTTTTGTGTTATGTTGAAATTATAGAACTTCTTGGTTAAGTCTTTTTCTCTCCTTCTAAAGATATTATATAAATTAGATGTCATTTTTTATTTAAATATTTAGTAGAATTCCAAATGAAGCCATTCTGAGCTGGGATTTCTAAATTAGACATGTTTTTAATTATGACTTCAGTTTTTTAAACAGTAAGGTCTTCCCATCCATGAGCATAGTTTATCTCTCATTAAAACAAACAAACAAACAAAAAGCTCATTTTTTGGATCATGTATTAGAATTTTAAAAATATGTCTCCATAGAGATCTTGTGTATTCTAAGCTAGTTCCAAGAATGCAGACACGTACACATACTATATTACTATGTTGATAGATATCGTATTTCCTCTGTTCTCACTGGTTACCACTGAAGTGCAAAAATGCAGGTGAATATTATTAGCAGTACTGATGAACTCTCATTAATTCTCGTAGTTTATCTTTTTTATTTCTCTGGTTTTTCTAAATAGATATTGATGTCATTAGAAAATATCGAGTTGTGTCTCTTCCCTACTATGTTCTACAACTGTCCGTTTTTTCTTACCTTCATAGTATAGTCCAGGGCCTCCAGTACTGTGTTAAATAATGGGAATTCTGAATCATAAAGAAAATGCATCTAAAATTCCTCCATTAAGTATAATGCTCTAGAACTGGTGTTTAACTATCACTAAATTAAGCAAGTTCCTATCTATTCCTTTCTAGGTATTTTCATAATAAATAGGTATTGAACTTAATACTGTATCATTGACTAAGATAATAACGTGGTTTGGTTTCTTTAGTCTGCTAATGTAAATTACCTTTAAAGACTTTTCAAATTGAAGGATCCTTTCATATTATACATATATACATTTGAAATACAGTGTAGGAGTTTGATATTATATTTAAGATTTTTGTATTTGATCGTAATTGAAATGAGCTAATAGACTCATCTTCTATTTTAGATTCAAGATAACACTAGCTTTCTAAAATGAGCTACATAGATTTTGTTGTTTTCTATTTTCTGAGATATTTTCAAAAAAAAGAAATGGGCTTTAAACACTTCCTTTAATTTGGTAGAATTCTGTAAGAACTACTGGACATGGAATTTTTTGGAGGGAAATCAGAATTTGGTTTTGTTAAAATTCTCTGTTGTTTTGCTTCTCTCATTGATTTCTGACTTGATCTTCATTATTTTCTTGCATCCTCTGTTTTCTCTCTTGCTCCTTTTCTAGCTTCCTAGTTTAAATCACAGTCATTTTAAAAACGTTTCTTGCTTCTTGGTAAGTGTGCTTAAACCTGTATTTTTCTCGAAATATTTCTTTGTTTCCCATAAATTTTGCCATGTAGTATTTTCACTCTTACTCAGTTCTAAGAACATTTTTTCCTTTTAAATCCAATGGCTATTTATTTAATTTACTGATAATATAAAATTTCCTTTAGCTGTTCTTTGCTTTTAATTACTAATTCTATTGTATGTTGTTAGAGAACAATAGTCTGTATTATATTATTGTTCCTTTGAAATTGATTCAGGCTTCCTTTATGACATGAAACATGTCCTATTTTGGAAATATTTCATATGAGCTCAAAAAAGCATGTTTTGTTGTTTAGTACACTATCTCTCTATATATACCAAATAGCTTGTTTTTAATTGTTTTGTTCAGATCTTGCTCTCACTGCTTATTTTTCTTCTACTTTACCTGTCATTTTCTGAGAGGGTTATGTGAAATAGTCCTTCAGCAGTTCATTTTTCTAGTTCACTCCTCATTTCTTTCTATCTTTTGTTCCATCATATTTTTGAGGTTTAGTTGTTGCATGTCCTTATGCTATGAGGGTTATATCTTCAACTCTATTATTATCATCCTTTTCCCTATATAGCTATTAAGCCCTATTTTGTTTGATAATCATATTGCTACTCCAGTTTTTGTCTGGAATATTTTTTTCTAAGCATTTATTTCCATTTTTTTGGTGTCTCTTGTTTTAAGTGCAAGGAAACATATTCTTCCTCCTCTTGATGCTTCTCGTGTTGGTGCAGGCAGTGGAACCAGGCTTCACCCGTGCTGTGGTGATGACTCCATGACAGGAGGTTTTTGGGGAATGGAGGTTTGAAGGAACTTGAGGAAGGCGACATGAAGTCATGTAAGGTTCTGTGGTACTGGATTGAGTACTCCCAGTTTACAACAACAATGATAATAGGCAGCATGATACACTCAATAGCATGTTGCTCAGGCACTTATTGGATTGCCCTACCTCATGAGATAAGGCATAGATCTGTGTGTTATAAACTCAGGACTTGGCCTCCTGACTGTTTACACATGAGAGATGATTTCATGGTCAACTTACAACATTCAACATTTGCTTTGTCCCTCTCTTAAGAAAAAAAAAGCTTCATCATAACCTTGAAAATTGATGTGAAGTTTTTTTTTTGATGTGAAGATCAATTGAGCTATTGTATACAAAATAGTTAGCAAAATGGCTGACCAATAGAAATCTTGCAGTAAATCTTAACTATTATTATTGTGATTACCATAATATTGGCGTATTATGAGGAAAACTGATCAACCATTTCTAAAAAGTAAAACTAATTTGAATTCCGCTACTGCTGCATATCCCAACATAAGTTAAAATGGAGAAAAAATACTAAAAGTTAAAATATTAACAATAAAAGTGCTCAAAGAAGCCACAGAAGAATATTAAACTAGGGACTCTAAAAGATGAAAACATCGAATTTATGAAATAGAAAACTTCCTTCTTGAAAAAAAATTACATAAATGTGGATGAAAGACAAACTACAAACTGGGAAAATATTCACAATATATATAGCAGATAGAATGTAAATATCCTCAGTGTATAAGGAATTTATTAAATAACAATAAACAAACCTGAATATAAAATTTTTAAATGGGAAAAAGATATAAAAGGCAGCTTACATGCCAGAATCATATAAAATTTTTCAAATTTACTAACAATAAAATACAAATAAAGCACTAAATCACTCAGTCATTTCTTAGGTCACAGATATTAAAAATCCACAAAACCCAATGTAGGTGTGAATGTGTAGAAATGAGGGGAGGCACAGGCGGTGGGTGTGTAAATGGTTACAGACTTTTTAGGTCTCAACTGGGCAATAAGCATCCACATATAACATGTACATAAACATCTGACCTCTAGAAAGTAACTTAAAATATAATTACAAAAAGCAAAAATGATTATATTACAATGATCATAGCAGCATGTTTTATAGACAAACATCAAGTGAGCCTCAGCATGGACTAGCTTATATAAATTACAATAACACATTATCAAGCATTGTTCAAAAGCCTAGAATCATGGAGGGGATGGGGTAAGCCACTACCCTATTGGAGCTTATGTTCCAGTGGCTGGAACAAATGACAAACAACCCACAGGTTTAAAATATACACAAGTACCATGAAGATCTAAATAGGTAGAGAGTAAAGCAAAGCAGAGGGAAGAGATGATCTTTTGATAGGGTGATCAGGGCAGATATCTCTGATGAGATGAAATTTGAGCAGAGGCCAGAATAAACTAAGCTAATGAGCCTTACACATTTCTGGAAGAACATTTCTGCTGAGGACAGAGCAAGTGCAAACCACATAACAGATTTCTTCATCTAATTAAGAAAGAGGAGACAGGATAAAGCAGAGCAATTGAAGGGAAGTGTAGTGGGAGATGAGGCTGAGGACGTGGGGATGTACAAATTTTGTAGGCCTTAAAGGCCATGGAACACATAATTTAGTACAGAGTGGGGCTGGGGAAGCAGGTGGAGACCTCTAAGATAAAATGATCAGGGAAGGCCACTCTAAAGAGCTGATTTAGTAGCAGAGACCTGAATGCTTAGAAGGAATCAGACAAGAAAATATCCAGGAGATAAGTGTTCCAAACAGAGTGAACAGCTAGTGCAAACATTTGGGGACCCAAAGGGGCTTAGTCTGAGGAAGAGAAAAATATCCCTGTACCTTGAACATACAGAAGAAAGCAGAGAGGAAATCTTATGAGAAGAGGTTTAAGGAGTGGGCAAGAGCATTTCAAGGAGTTTAGATTTTATCAGTGCTAATGACCAGTTTGCAGCAAGAGATTGACAGGACCTGATCACCTTTTTAGGAGAATCATTGGCTGCTCTGGTGTTAGTGGGGCAAAAGTGGGTTGAGACACATTAGGACCATGTAATAATCCAGAAGAGAGATCATGGTGCCTTCATTCAGCTGGAAGAGAAATGACCAATCTAGGATATGCTTTGGAGGTAGAAATGTCAAGACTTGCTAATGGATTTGATATGAGGTGTGAGGAAGGGGAAGACTAAAGGATGCATGGGAGGACTTTGACCTAAATGATTAGGTTTGTGCATTTGACAAAGTTGTGAAGATCTGGGGAGAGAGAGTTTTGGTGGAAAAAATAAATTATATATAATTTATTTTTATTTATAATATAAACCTTAATAAATCAGTTTCTTTATTGATATTTATGGTCATTCTAAGGCATACAAAATAATTAAAATTGTAAGAGGATAAAGTAAATATAAAATTAATAGTATTTTAAACAATTTAAATTTTTATTAATAATAAAACCCGTTTTCTCTCATAAAAGTTAACTTTGTTATAACATATTAACTATTATTGAACATTATTGAAAATATTAAACATTTCCATTACTGAATACTTCAATATTTATAAAAATGTTGATTTAATATGGTGATAGACTGATTCAAAGACATAGCTCTAATGTATTTATTTCAGTACTTGTAAATAATAGCTCTTAAAGATATCTTATAAAGGTCCAGTATACAGCATGTATACACCATATAAAATATATGCTTAGGGAAGATTTATCATTAATGTTGGTGGCCATCAATCCATATGTGAAGTAACCTTCTTTATAAATCTGGTTTTGGCAGTTTCTTTAGACAGCAATTGTATGTAGCTGATGACAAGTTTGTACTAGGAATAGAAGTGTCATTCTGCCATCTTCTTGATAGGGTCTGCAATTTTCAGTTCTCAGATGTCTCTGTAGGCATCTTACAAAGTTATTGTCTATTTTGTGAGAGTTGAAATTAGATTATAATAATTCTTAAAACAACTTTACTTGACACATGTAAAATCCATTATATGGAAGTATTGCAAGTATATGAATGAATTAGGACAATTCTTTTAACTCTCATTCTTTTGGAATTCCCAATCTGTCTCAATATATTGTGGACTATACATATCATGTGACCATCTGGTGTAGGAATAAATTAAGATTTCTTTATTATTAAATACTAATGGAGTTTAAAATTAAATTTTAGAAAACCTTTGTATTAAATATTAGTATAGGTTAATTTTGTTTATATAAAAATGAGTATGAATTGAAGGTCTAATATTTTCTTCTCTTATCTCACATCTTGTAAAAATAATTATCATAGATTTTTCTCTTTCTTTCAAGTACATCATAGAATTGGACTTCCCTACACTTTTGTGGCCATAGGACTTGCATTGGCCAATGTAATGAGAGCAGAGATAAGGTGTATCATTTTGGACTGATGCTTTAAGAACTAGTTCATAATTTAACATATTTCATCCTGGTAGATCATGTCAAAATGGAGCCTTCAACAGTCTGGGTCCCTAAGTAACTATAATTATTAGAGACCCTGCCCTTACCCACTTGAACTGGACATGTAATGAAATGAGAAATACACCTTTGTTACTTTAACCTCTGAGAATTTGAGGTTGTTCGTTATCTCAGCATAACAAAATTTCCTTACTGATATAAGTTATATTTATTATGACTGGAACTGTACTTACTATCAGTTAAAAAAATTAGACATTAGACATTCTGGAGAGAGTCATATAATGCCAGGAAAGTTAGTTGGTAATAATGTTACCGCGTGTTTATGGAAAGGTGAGTTCGCCACTCTGTATTCAGGAAATATCTGTTGCTTCTTTGACTATTCTGCATATTGCTAACATTACCATCTATCACTATTTTTTTTTTTTTTTTTTTTTTTTTTGCGGTATACGGGCCTCTCACTGTTGTGGCCTCTCCCGCTGTGGAGCGCAGGCTCAGCAGCCGTGGCTCATGGGCCTAGCCGCTCCGCGGCATGTGGGATCTTCCCAGACCGGGGCACGAACCCCTGTCCCCTGCATCGTCAGGTGGACTCTCAACCACTGTGCTACCAGAGAAGCCCTACCATCTATCACTATTTACTTCATATATGTAACCAGTTTGGTGTTGACTTAAAATTTTTGCAAAAACAAAGTTTGTTTGCATTATGATCTTGTTCAATGAACTGGATATTGAAAAAAATTCTATTTTTCTCTATAGAAATAATACGTGCACATGGCTAGAAAGTTGGACAAAGTAGAAGCACAAATATTCAATAACTTCATCAAATAGAGAGAAATATGATTAACATTTTGATGTATTATCTTCTAATTTTTTTAAAAGTATGAATTAACTTTTAAAAGGAGAAAAATTGATGCCAATTTTCCCCCCATGCTTTATCCAGAATATCACCACTCGCACTGCAACCTCCATCTTCCCCCTTGGTTCAAATCATCATAACTTATTGCCAGGATTATCAAAATAGCCACCTAATTTGTCTCCCTACTTCTCTTTCACTCCTGAAGTCTATTCTCATAGCATCCAGAGTCATGCTTTTAAGTGGTATGCCAGATTATGCCATTCCTCTGTTAAAGAACCTCCTATAGCTCTCCCATTTTTTCTTAAAATAAGGACCTTACAATGGGTAATAAGGCCTTTTATTTTTCTCTCCTTACTCCCATTATTTCTTTGAGTTTATTGTTTACTAATCTTCTCCTTCTTGCCGCACTGACCTCCTCACTGTTCCTCAAACTTGAGGTTGTGCTCCAGCCTTAAAGCTTTGCTCACACTCTTCCCTTGGGTTGGCAAGCTCTTCAACCAGATGTCAACTTGGCTAACTCCTTTCTCTGTGAGGCTTACCTGACCACCCTATTTAATACTGCAAATTTTCTGTTCCTCCTTCGCTATATTCCCTATCCTCATTATTATATTCTTCATTTTTTTTGAACCAAAACACTATCTTCTTCTTATATATCATGTAGGTTATTATTTATTGTTTATTTTTCTATCCTTTCCCATTAGATTTTTCTTACAGCTTAATTGATGTATAATTTTTTTTTTTTTCGGTACGCGGGCCTCTCACTGTTGTGGCCTCTCCTGTTGCGGAGCACAGGCTCCAGATGCACAGGCTCAGCGGCCATGGTTCACGGGCCTAGCCGCTCCACGGCATGTGGGATCTTCCCGGACCGGGGCACGAACCCGTGTCCCTTGCATCGGCAGGCGGACTCTCAACCACTGCGCCACCAGGGAAGCCCGATGTATAATTTTTTAAACCATAAAATTCATCCATTATAGGTGTTCAATTCAATGATTTTTAGTAAATTTATAGAGTTGTGCAACCACCACCAATTTTAGACTATTTCCATCACCTCAAAGAAGTCCCTTGAGCTATTTGCCAATCATTATTGCTTACATTTCCAGCCCCAGGCAACCACTGCTCTGCTTTCTATCTATAAATTTGCCTTTCCCAGACATTTCATATAAAATAAATCACACAGTATGTAGTCTTTTGAAACTAACTTCTTTTACTTAGCTCAATGTTTTTAAGGTTCATCTATGTTGGAGCATATATTAATATTCTGGTGTGTTTTTGTTGCTAAATAGTATTTTATGTATGGATATACCACATTTTGTTTATCCAACACCAGTTAAAGGTCATTTGTATTATTTCCCTTTGGAGATAACATGAATAATGTACCATTTTATGTTCCCATTTACAATGTATTTGGATTCCAATTTCTCCAAATCCTTACTAAAACTTGGTACTATCTTTTGTATTATAGCCAAAGGTATCTCATAGTAGTTTTAATTTCATTTCCTTAATGACAAGTGATATTGAACATTTTTTTCTTGTGCTTATAAGCAATTTATTTGTCTTTTTTGAAATAAAATGTCTCTTTTTTTTTGCCAATCTTTGTCCTCTTGTTATTGAGCTATAAGACTTATTTCTGTATTCTGGATATTTGATTTGCAAATATTTTCAGTTATATAATTGAAAATATTTTCTTCCCTTCTGTGGCTTGTCTTTTCACTTTCATAATATTATCTTTTGAAACAAAAAGGTTTTAAATTTAGAAGCCCAATTATCAATTTTTTTTAGGGCTCATACTTTTGTTATCATGTTACCTAACCCCAAGTCACAAAAATTTCCTCCTGTTTTGTGTTGGGGGCCTACCAGATCACTCCCAGTCTTGTTGATTTTCTAGAAATACAGAACTCAGAAAACCTGTTATACTCAGAGTTATGGTTTATCACAGGGAATGAATAGAAACTAAAGCCAGCAAAGGAAAAAGGCATATATGGCAAGGTGTATGAGAAAACAGGCACGAACTGTCAGTTATCCTCTCCCAGTGAAGATACATGGATAGTGCTTAATTCTCCTAGCAATGATGTGTCACAACAAGGACAAAGTGTTTCCAGTTAGGGAAGCTCATCTGTGCCTTTGTGTCCAATGTTTTTATGGGAGCAGTTACATAGGCATTGAGGATTTGTGTGACTGACCTTAGCTACTGGGTCTCTAGGCCCTCTAGAGATTAAGTGGTATGATCCAGGACCCCAAGTGAACAAAAACAGGCATTCACCATAGATCACATTGTTCCCATAAACTATCTGGTGTGGCCCAAGATCCCAGATATACAGAAATACTCTATCTGGCAGGATATTCCAAGGGCTTAGATGTTATCTCTCAGGAGCCAAGCAAGGGATAGTCCTTTCTTGGAAATGTGCAGAGTTTGAACACCCCAAGTAATAGTTAACCCATTACCGCACAGTTTTTTTTTTTATAAGAGTTTTATCTTATCTTTAGATCTAAGATCCATTTGAGTTAGCCAGAATTTTCAAAAGCCTTAATTCCAAGTAACAGAAGAATTAATCAACTTTCTACACAGTTACAAAGCATGCAGGGGATGATTTAAGTACAACAAGCTCTCTCTAGCTGAGAGAGGTGAGGGGGTTAACCAAACAGATATCTGGGTGAATGGCTTTCCAAGTTGAGAGAATATCTTTAGCGAAGTATTACGGTGAGAGTGTGTTGGCATATTCCAGAAAAAGTGAGAAACCAGTAAGGCTGGAAGGAGGAGGAGAGTGAACAGAAATGATATCAGAGAGGAAATGGTGGAGAACCATATATGGTCCTTTTGGATATTGTAAGAGTTTTACTCTTAGAAGAATTGGGAACTTGGAGATATCAATCTACATTAGCAAAAACAACTAAAGCAATGCTAGAACTCTTCTCTTCACTATGGCTAGAGACTCCATTAGCCATTTCTTCTGTTTATCAAAAAGAATACTGATGAAACCACATGTACATTTGCAGAAGTCAGAGCATAGTTTTGCTTAAATAAGCCCATAAATATAATGTTCAGAAGTGCTTCTTATAGCAATTTTTAAATACCATGAAAATGTTCTTCCCTCTTGGGAAAAGTAAGATTTGGAGGAGGTAATATTTTTAAATATTGTGTTTTGAATATAGTAAATATCATATTTCTTTTTCCTGACAAAATATGTTAAAATCATTCCTTTAAATTGTATATCTACCTCCCTTCATTTCTTCCTTCTATCCTTCCTTCTACAAAATGAATAGAGTTTGATTCTTGCCCTTAAGGCCTCCTTAGGCCAGTGAAAGAAGATAGATTTTTAAAAAATCAATATTTGTGATACAATGTGAAAGGTGCTTTAATAGATATAAACTGTTTGGAGAACACTGGGAACTTACCACCCAAACAGCTTATCACACAAAAAACTTACCAAGAGGTGGTGATTTTTTTTTCTGCAGCCTATATAGAAGATGAGCAGGCAAATAAGAAAATTTCAGAATGAGAGAAAAGTGTTTAGATCATTATACAAGTTTGGAAATTCGAAATATGGTCCAAGAACAGCTCAGGGAATAATAGGTGATCAGATAATTTGTGGTCATATTTTAAGTGGCTTCTGAACTATAATAAGGATATTGAATTTATGCTGTAATCAATAGGAACCTTTAAAAGGATATTATTTTTATAATGTGTTTTCCTGACTGTAAAAAAGTAGATCACGTTCACTGTAAATTTGAAAATTATAGATAAAGCTAAAGAATTTCTGAAATGTTTAAGGCAAAAAAATCATCTCAGATGGTAGATTAGACATCCATTCCAATAGAGGTTTACTAGATGGATATGAGACAAACAACAAGGAGCTAATAGCAGCTACAAATAGAAGGGAAAAGACAGGATCGGTGGTCTTTTTGGGTAGAATATTCTGAACTTGACAATTTATGAGAAGCTGTGAGCAAGAGGGAGGGGTTGATGACAGACTGGAGGTTTCTGGGCTAAGTAAACGTGGTAGGTGATAAAAATATTACTTATAAGACTTGCCACAAGAGCAGCAGTCGTTTTGGAGATAGAGGCATGATTCAGTTACATTCCAAAGAGTATGAAGCTCCTGTCGGACATTCAGATGCAGATGAACAATAGCCCACAAAAATGTATGTCTGAAGTAAAAAGCATAGTAAAATTCTCAGATTTAATATTACAGAATAGTAAGTGCATGAAAGAAGTTTGTTTCAGGGATTGCCTTGTAGTCCATGTGTCAGGTCAGAAGAAATATGTGGATCTCAAAGAACACCAACATGGAAAATATGGATAGAGGAGGAGTTGGTCAAGCCAAAAAAAGAAAAAAGAAAAAAAAAGTCTCTGTTGGAGGAGAAACAGGAGAAAGTGGGCTAGTTTGTCAATGAAAATAAATGAATTAGAGCACTAGAATGAGAAAGTGTCAGAGATAAATGTTTGTTATCAGCACATAGTTTATGGTAGCTTAGTGATTATGATTATAGCTCTAAATACTGAAGGCTTATTATGGGCCAGGTATCTTTGTATAGATTTGGGTGTGTAAGCATATGTAATACATGTATAAATGTATTTTATATATGTATATGTCTATACATAAATGTATGTGAATATATCTAATACAACACATTAGCACAATTTAATTAAATAATACTTTATATATTCTCATCTATACACAAATTTAGTACAAGTACACATATATATTTAATCTTATTAAATTTTTTAATTAATTGTATTATAAAGATGTTTAATCCTTGGAGTTATCTGCTGAAATTATTATTATTATTTATATTTTCAAGTCACCTGTTTGCCTATTTGCCCCAGGGATAAAACTTATAGTGAAGTTTATTCTTGCTCTGCCTACCTGAAGAGTTTAAAAAATTCTATAGTGAATCTTATCCTTAGAGAACCATCAATGCTTTTAGAAATTTTATAACTATTTACTGTTTGACTATATAGTTGGGTTATAAACATACACAAGAAATAACTTGTATTAGATAAACATTTGTATTTTAATATCTTATTACTGGTTACAATTGCAGTTTGATAAGTATTGAAATATGACATTAAAAAATTAAACCAGTTAGACAAGTATATTGAATAACGATAGATAGTGAATTATGCATTATATGAACATGACTTTTATTAATTTGATGCATATATGAGTTCATATGGCAAAAAATTGTGCTATTTTAATGCCGACATAATTCTTTTATGGCTAATTGAATTTAATTTTCTTCAGTCTTAATTTAATCAGCTAGGGATATGGTAGTAAAATCAGCGAAAATTTGAAAATTATAGCATTGTATTCAACTTGCATTTATTCATATTTCATAGGCTTTAAATATTAGGACAAAAGAAAACTTTTTTCACTTTTTAATATGAATTCACAATATTGATAGTGGTTTATACAGACTCAAGAGGAATAAAATTATGTATAAATCTAATGAAATATGGCCTGTCACATTCTTAAAAAAGAATTTCAGCTAACTGAAAACAGAGCACCAGTATTTCTCTACATGAGCTTATATTTATCACGATTTATTAAAGACAATAATTACATTTCTACAGTAAAATTTGCTACATATTTATAATATATTCTGTTGAGCTTCACAGGTTTAAAACTACTCTTGATTCTAGATGACCTAAGTTCACAGAGAGTGAAAGTTGAATACTTTTTATATCTAAGCTTTAAAATTAAGTAAAACATTATATCCCAATATTTGAACTTGATAATATGATTTATAAAATAAATATAAATTTGCTCCATTTGTGTCAGTGGTATATGGTTGGACACTAAAATGACTGTCGGAATAGAACTTGGTAAACCTAAACGTTCAGTTTTATTTGAAAAAATGTTGATTTGGTAATATGCAAAAATTACATTCATTACGGCATAATCTTATTTGAAATGATGTTGAATTTTTTCCTATAAAAACTTTGGAATCATTTTTTATCTAAGGCTTAACACTTCTAAGAGCCAAATTGTAGCTGCTGTACAATTTGGCTCTTAGACTGCCTTTAGGCCATGCACTACAGATCAATGAATTACCCTTTTAGTATAATTAAACATTACATTTTAAAAAATAGAATCAAAATATTTGAAGTTTAAAAATGTAAAAGGGTTTTTAAAGTTTAGGACAATTTTGTGTTTATACTTGAACGGAACACATTTTTCCCTAAAACTTAGCTGAAGCAGGCCTTATTTTAGGAAAAATCCCTAAAATAGGTACATTAAAAACAAGCAAAAAAAGCTCAGATAAGATAATGTCAGTTGTATTATTTTCAAAAGCTGTGGAGGAAAATAACTGACAGCAAAATTTTTGTGTTGTTTACTTAAGTGGAAATGTTCCAAAATGTGGGCATTTTTGTACAATAATGGCACACGTTATTCACATCTATTGTAGAATGTTCATACTTAAAATTGTCTAACTTCATTGTTAAGTACCAACCTTGACTATGTAATAAAAATATAAAAAAATGGAGAGCTAGCCTATGTTTTTACATATAATCATATAAATATAGATTATTCATATACTTCCTTCATCTTATAAGTATAAAGACGTGACTAAGCAATAAATTAAGTAAAACTTGTATTTTTTATTGGATGCTAGATTTTCAACTGCTGTGAAATAGACATTTTGGTTAGGGTTATTAACTACCAAATTCATTTGAATAGATACAAATTTTCAGTCAATTATTTAACATTGAAAAACACTAAAGAAAAGAAAATGAAACAACTTTGCCTTATGTAGTAGTTTATACTTTTGTATACTATAATATTAATAAATTTTGTTAGGCCCTGCTAAATGACTGGTGAGTAAGCACTGAGAATGGGAGAGAAGATAATTTCAAGTAAGGTGTTAAAGAAAATCTAAAAAATTATTTTTAGAAATGTCTATCTTTGATGCAGTATTCAAAGTCTTGAACTTGAAAACTTTACATTTTAATTGGGACATCTGCTTTTTCTACTTCTAACAAATATTTGGAAAGATTGCACCATTTTAAAACTAAGATTTTAGCAAAGCTGTTAGATGAAATTTACTTAAATGAAACAACTTTTTCACGTGAAATAATAGTTTTTAAATGGCGAAAGACATTATTTGAGAAGATTTTGTTGTTATTTTAAAGAAAAATAATTTATTAGGAAATGGGGACAGCTTCTACTAATCTATGTAATGAAATTAACTTTCTGATTTTCTGATTGTTATAATTAGGTCTAAACCGTTTTACTCTAGATTAGAAGGATTGGTTTTAGTGATTCAGCACTTGTGTCAGTTAAGGAAAGAACACCTGCCCCATAAACGATGTGTGAATTCTAACCACAGACCAAAGGACTTTTTTTGGTTACTTCTTTATTGACGTCTGGGAAGGCCTAAAACATATTTGAAACAGTTTTCCCCAGAACTTGTGAAATCAAATCATGTGAGTTTTGAATTGTGTTCATTATCATAGACCACTCTGATTTTGAATATTAGTAACATCGTTACTAATTTAAATAAATCCCTATTTAAATACATTATAGTGTACGTATTTATTCCAGTAATTAAAAAAAATTCAGCAACGATTTAGCATGTTCAGAGAGATAATAGAAACTTGACAATAATAAAAATTTGAACTTGTCTTAGAACAGACACAGGCTGGACCTTCCTCTTTTCCTTCCCTCCCTCCTTGCCTCCCTTCCATTCTCCTTTGTACTGTAGTCATATGCGACTGGATACGTTTACAGATGCTCTTTGACAGAAATGTACTTTGAGTACCAGTTATGTACTGTAGTAAAACAGAAGCTGGGGTGGGGGGAGCGTATAAAATAACATCCACTGCTATCAAGTTTTTCTCTCAAAGAAAGGACAAATAATTAAGAAGATAATAATAGAGATGACACCTAAAAAAATTCCAAGTCGACTATACACGCACTGCATGCTTTAAAAAATCAGGATTAGGAGGCGGCTGTGACCCTAGTGACCGGGCTGGGAGCGGGCTCCGGGGTCGGGTGTAAATCATGGCCGCCCGAGGAAGGTTAAGGCAGGTGCAGCTTCCGTTGGCAGGTAGGAAAATACGCCACGGCGGGACCGGCCAGGAGAGGGAGGGTTGTAAATCCTGGAAGACCAGCTTAGTGAGACCCGTCGGATCGGACGCGGAGGGGGCAACTCCGAGCTTGGAAGGTCAGCCACAGGCTGTGCGATTGCGATGCTGACGTCCCCACGCTGGCTGCCTCGGTCTGGTCTCTCCCAGTGCATCAGAGCCGCGACAGGAGAAGCAGCTGACTGCCCCAAGTATCCATTTTCTTTTTCTTTTCTCTATACTCTGCCCTCTCGTAATTTGTCCATTAAAAAAAAAAAAGTGATTTTCTACATTTCTAGTAAATCTACTCTTTTTAGAATAAGACAGCATTCTGGATCAACAAAATTAACCTCATTTTATAGAGGCAGAGACCTATCCACAAAGTCTTTGTGCAATTATTCTATCCACTGATTATTAATAAAAAGAACAAAACTTTCTTTTTCAAATAACAGGATCAACAATTATCTTTCTTAATGATACTTAACTATAAGGAAACATAAATAATCAAATGATTAAATAAATCTCCAAGAATATCCATTTATTCAGCTAATTCACTGAATGGCTGCTGAATACCTGGCAGTATGCTGAATTTGCAGTAACAAAGCTCATTAAGTCACCATAGCCCTCTTAAAGAAGTCAAGAATCCTCATGAAGTCAGACATAACAGCTACAAAGGTGTGACATGTGCTCTACACTAACAAATGTTTGACGCGTTGTGTGATCACTCCTGGATTGATATATGATATAGTTTTGGTCAACTACTAATTAGAACATTGGAATTTTCTGATAATATACCTCAGGAAACTTTTTTGGTATAGAAATAACATTATTTTGAAGAAGACTTCTTTAAAGATGACATTTAGTAAACTACTTATTGCAACGTGCTTTAAAGTTTAAATGAGTGCTTTAAACCACTAAAGATGGAAGTAAGAATGGAAATTTTAATTTCTGCTGTTAAGAACGTTCTCTTACTTGGAACAATAAGCCATTCGTTTGCAAGTTCTCATTAAAAATTTGACAGTGAAGTTATCTACTGATAGATGCCATTCATCTGACAAATGACCTGCAGCATTGTATTTTTACTGTTGGGCTTCATGCCGGTTGGTTCTCTAATTCAGTTTTCTCTAAAAAACAAAGCAGAATTATTCAAGGGAACATCGTGTTTTAAAAAACCACAAGCTCAATGCTCAGTAAAATTTAGTAGCTCTTATTTATTGAAATAAACCCATGGTGAATATTAATTTCATCCTATTTATTAAGAGTGACTGATTAAAAAAAAGTCATGCCAACCTTTCTGGAGAAAATGACTTCTGTTGCAAACTGACCAGAATGGATTTTGTCATTCACCGTTATTAGGTTATTTCTGGTAGATTTTGGTAGTCTTCAATCCTTGGAAGTACGTGGTCTCATACAATGAAATTTTGTCAAATGTAAGATGTTTATTTGCAAGCAGGCATCAAAACACTTATATGACCTGTGTGTCAGCTTGATGTAGTCCCATCTATTTGTCTTTTTAAATACTTTGACAGCACCTTGCATGAAAGGTTCATTAGAGACTTCTGCAGCAATATTCCAGCTATCTTTCTAGTTAGATGACAAAACTGCTTTGAATCAACTGCTGAACCAGGATTGTGAAGCCCAGGGCCTATATTGGGCTCACTAGATTCTTATACCCCTTTGTAGGAACAGGAGCTCCTGTGTTACATTTGAAACAGATCAACACATTTTAAACACCACTCATTTCACCAATAAGGCAATCTTAAGACTGGTATTCATTATTCTAATTAAGAAAACTATGTTAATATGAGATAAATGTAGGTGACACTTGTGATAGTTGTTTTAAGAGTATGAACTTCTGATTAATCTTTTTTGTGTTAACTAGTCACCCTGGGTTTATATTTCTGATTAGTGTACTTCAAATATTAACATTTTTCTCATCCCTTCTTCAGGGCTATAGGTTAAAAGTATTGAACACATACATGTGTATTTCATTGTCTATACTGACGTATTTCAGGTAGTAACATTAAATATTTATCTTTGCACGTGTCCCAGATACTCTATTCTCACTCTCAGAGGAGCAGATCTATCCAGAGTTGCTTTTGTTTTGTTTTTATTCTTGAAGATTTAACTAACTAACTCCCAAATTTGTATCATTTCCCAGGTTGACATATGTAGTCCTGATTTCCTTTTACTTATTTCATGATTTATAACAGTATTTCTCAAACCTAAGTAAACTTTGGTATCTACTAGGGAACTTTAAAAAAAGAAAACATATTCCTGGGTTCTACCCTGGAGAATCTGATTTAGAATTTTTGGAGTAAGCCCTAGAATCTGTATTTTAAAATTTTCCCCAATTAATTTTGGTGCAGCCTGCTGGCAAACAGTTGTTTAAGAGGAACTGGTTAGGACCATCTCTGCTTAAGGGTGACCATTTGACGTTAGAAACAATATATCAGGAACTGAGCACAGTGTTTCCTTCCCAGTTTTTCCACATTTTAGTACACCAACCTTCTCTTAGTGCCCCAGCATCGTGGTCTGGGAGTCATTTTGGCCCCATTTTTCTGCTTTTCTTTCACCAGTTTGTGAAGGGCCATTTCAGTGTTTGCAGCTGCCATTATATTCGGGCTTTCCTCACTGCATACTTACACCCCATGGCACCTGGTAACTTCTCATTGCCTCTCCTGTCTTTTGTTACTCTGCAAGCAGCTCTTAGGAGAACTTTCTTAGAACCATAGCAATATATTGCCTACAGTTCAAATCTGCTCTAAGTTCTCTCCAACCATTGGCTTTTTATTTTGTAATCAGATCATCTTGGAAAGACACTAGATGTCAGATTATTCTTTAATACATATTAATTTGTTTAAATCTGAAAAGTGATATTTTTACTTTCTGGAATGCCTGTCCCATGAATATTAATAACCAGCCTTCCACATCAACCCCGTTTGGCCATAATCATACATCACCTACTACATGTGTAAGAGACTATAATTTAAGTTGTTTGTTGCTGACATCATTAGTATGAGAGGACAATCAAGGTGATACAGGGATGCCCAAACTACCCAAGCTCTGAAGCACTTTACCAATAGCAAAACCTAGGCTCTCGTATAAGCTTTTTTTTTTCTTTTAGTAGAAAAAGGAAATGCTTTTCAATACGGTAGCCACTAGCCATTATGTGGCTATTTAAATTTAAATTAATTAAAGTAAACAAATTTATGGGTTCCTCAGCTACATTAGTTACATTTCAAGTGCTCATGAGCCCCATGTGGCTGTTGGCTTCAGTGCTGGGCAGCTCAAATTATATGTCCATCCTTGCAAAAAGTTCTAATGGACAGTGCTGCTCTAGAGTCCCTCTAGAAGTCCCAAAGGTAGGAAGAGGCTCACATCTTTTCCAATATCAGTATAACTCACTGCCTCTATTTCTGCTATCATGACTCTCCTAAGGACTTACTGCAGTTTGGGGGTTATTCATTTTCTTCAGGCTCCTTCTACTGCTTCCCTTTGTCTGCATGTGTTCCTGTATTTGCCTGAGGCTTTCTCAGTCTGACACTGGTATGAGAAGCTGCACTGCAGCACACGCATACTACACACACACACACACACACACACACAAACACACACATATATTTAAATTAAACCCTTTATTTTGAGATAATTGTGGACCCATGAAATTATAAGCAATAATACAGAGAAATCCCATGTATCCTTCATCCAGTTTCGCCTGGTTGTAACATCTTACAAAGCTATAGAGTACAACATCACAGCCAGGGTATTGACATTGATACAGTCAAGATACAGGGCATTTCTATCATACTGTGATTCATGTTGCCCTTTTATAGCCACATCCATTTCCCACTTCCCTCATCTCCTCCTTAACACCTTTTAACCATTATTCTATTCAGCATTTTAATAATTTTGCCATTTCAAAAGTGTTATATAAAGAGAATCATACAGTATGTAACCTTTTGGGATTGGCTTTTTCACTCAGCATAATTCTCTGGAGATTCATCCAGATTTTTGAATGAATTAATAGTTCATTCATTTTTACTGCTGAGGGGTATTTCATAGTATGAATGTACCACAATTTGTTTAACTATTCACATGTTGAAGAATATTTGGTCTGTTTCCTGTTCAGGGCTATTATGAATAAAGCTACTATAAACATTTGTAGACAAGTTTTTGTGTGAAAATAATTTTTTATTTCTCTGGGATTAATGCCCAAGAGTGAAATGCTGGTAGTTGCATGTTGTTACCTTTTTTTAGCAAACTGCCAAACTGTATTTCTGTGTGGCTGTACCATTTCACATTCTCCTCAATAATGTAGAAGTAATTCAGTTTCTCTGCACCCTTGCCAGCATTTGTTGTTGTCACTATTTTTTATTTTAGCCATTTTGATAGGTATGTAGTGATTCTCATTGTGGTTTTAATTTGCGCTCAGCAATCGCTAACAATGTGCTCATTTGCCATCTGTATATCTTCCTCAGTGAAATGATTGTTCATGTCTTTTGCCCATTTTCTAATTGGATTGATTTTTTTACTATTTGATTTTGAGAATTCTCTGTAAATTCTAGATATAAATTCTCTATCAGATACATGGTTTGCAAATATTTTCTCCTAATCTGTAGGTTGTCTTTTCATCATTTTCATACTGGCTTTTACAGAGAGTTCTTTTTATTATTTTGAATGTGTGTTTAACTTTGTCAAATGCTGTTTCTACATCAATTTATTTGGTCATATGCTTTTTCTTCTTTAGCCTATTGATATAGAGGATTACACTGATTGCTCTTTGAATATTGAGCCAACCTTGTATCTTTGGGATTAAGCACACTTGGTTATGTTATATAATTTTTTTATATGTTGCTGGATTCTATTAGCTAAAATTTTTGAAGGATTTTTTTTGGTCTGTATTGATGAGGGATATTGGTCTGCAGGTTTCTTTTTTGTGATGTCTGTCTGGTTTTGGTATAATGGTAGTTTTAGATTCATAAGATAAATTGGTACATATTCTCTCTTCTGCTTTCTGGAAGAGATTGTGTAGAGCTGGTGAAAATACCTCCTGATAAGTTTTATAGAATTCTTTAGTGAAACAACCAGGGGCTGGAGATTTCTTTTTTAGGACTTTGTAACTATGAATCAATTCTCTTAATAGTTATAGGACTGAACCAATTATTCGTTTTATTTTAGGTGAGTTGTGGTATATTGTGTTTTTTTGAGGAACTGGTTCATTTCACCTCAATTGTTGAATTGTAGGCTAAGTTGTTTGTAGGATTCTCTTTTTTCCTTTTTGACGTCTGGAGGGTCTGTAGTCATATTCTCTGTTTTAGTCCTCTTATTTGTAATTTGTACCTTCTCTCTTTTTCAGAATTGCTAACGGTTTGTCAACTTTATTGATCTTTTCAAGGAATCATCTTTTGCTTCATTGATTTTCTCTTTTTTTATGTTTTTCTTTCCAAGTTCTTGAGGAAGAGGCTTAGAATATTTGAGATGTTGCTCTTTTTTAATATGAGCATTTAGTAATATATATTTTCCCCTCAATACTTCCTTATCCTTATGAAAATTTGTGGTTTGAGATGTTGCAATTTTCTTTTGGTCCACAGATTATTTGGAGGTATGGTATTTAGTTTTCAAGTGTTTGGAGAGTTTTTTATTATCTTTCTGTTATTTATTTTTAGTTTAATTCATTGTGGTCAAAGAATACTATGATTCAGTTCTTTAAGTTTGTTGAGACTTGTTTTATGGCACAGGATATCTCAGTATATGTTCTGATGGGCACTTGAAAACAATGTGTATTTGCTATGTTAGGTATAGTGTTCTATAAAGGTAGATTAGATCCTGTTGTTTGAAGGTGTCCTTGTTCTTCTATATCCTTACTGATAGTCTATCTAATATTTTATCAGCTGTTGAGAGATGGATGTTGCAGTCTCCAACTATAATTGTGGATTTGTGTATTTCTCCTTTCAGTTATATCAGTTTTAGTTGGCATATTTTGAAGCTCTGTTGTTTGATATATACATATTTAAGATTGCTGTATTTTCTTGGTAGACTGACCCTTTTATCATTATGTAATATCTATCTCTGACCCTAGTAATTTTCTTCACTCCAAAGTTTACTCTATCTGATGTTAATATAGCTACTCCTGCTTTCCTTTGATAAATTTTTTTTATTAGTTTCTGCTTTATAACAAAGTGAATCAGTCATACCTATACATCTGTTCCCACATCCCTTCCCTCTTGTGTCTCCCTCCCTCTCACCCTCCCTATCCCACCCCTCTAGGCGGTCACAAAGCACCGAGCTGGTAGATAGATAGTGGGAAGCAGCCGCATAGCACAGGGAGATCAGCTTGGTCCTTTGATAAATTTTTGTATGATATATCTCTTTCCAGCCATTTTCTTTCAACCTGCCTATATTGTTATATTTGAAAGGAGTCTTCTGTAGGTAGCATATGTTTGGGTCATGTTCTTTTTAATCCACTCTACCAATCTCTTTTTATTGATGTATTTAGATCATTTACATTTAATGTAACTATTGATATGTCAAGGCTTAAGTCTATTATATATTTAGTTTTCTGTTTGGTTTCTGTTTTTTGTTTCTCCAACAGGGGGTGAGGTGTATGGCCTCATTATTGCCATAATAATGGGGTTAGAAGCCCAGTTTCCCCTTTCAGCCTCTGTTGACACTCAAAAAGGAAGGGATCCTTCTTACTGCTGGTCAGAGTGGGAGTACTGTCTCCTCACTAGGCTTTCGCTGATACCACTCTTGATTGGAGGGATAATAGTGCTTATTACTCTTGCACACATGGCCTCCAGTTACACCTTGTGATGGGGTGGTGTCTTATTACATTGGCTAGTGGTAAAAGTCCTAATTTTTCACTGGACATCCTCTGACATCACCCCAAGGGGAGGAGAAAGTGTGCCTCAGTACTGCTCGGTAGGGTTGGAAGTCCGGGCTTCTCACTTGGTTTCCCTGACAGAAAATGGGAGTTTATTACTGCCTCACAAAGATGCAAGTCCCATCTCTCAACTCTGCCTTTTCTGACACCACCTCAGCAAAGGGTGGGTGAGTGTCTTATTATACTCATTGTGGGTGAGATTCTAACGACTCTACTCAGCCTTTCCTGGTGTAGGTGGTTGTGGAACCAAACATTTTTCTGTGGTGTTTGGCTTGAGTAGAGTGATTATTGTCAAAAAGTTTTCTGTTTTACTAGGCTGTTCCTTTCCTGGATTTTTGGCTAGAGAGAACAGGATTTATTGGAGATTTTTTTTTTGTCTGTACCCATTGGCATTTCTAGGTTGTTAGCATCTTCAGCTTCAAGTCTGGAATACATGAGGTTAGGAAAATGTATGTCTACTTCATCTTTCCAGAAACAGAAGTCCCAGTTGAAGCCTTTTAATAAGACTTTACTATAAACTTGAGATTAATACACCTAGCACTCAATAAATACTTGTTGAATGGTTTTATAAATAAATATAATACAGATGTACTATTCATGGAACCCAAACCCAGGCCCTTTCTCCTAGTACATGCAGTTTTCGTTCATAGTAATTATCATTTTGTAATCATATGTTTGTATGATTGTTTGATCAATGCCTTTTATTTTAGTGTATTAAATATTTTGTGAAGGTTAAGACTACATATCATTTGGTCAGCATTATATCAGTAGTACTTACCATAGTTTTTTCGCTTGGCACATAGAATATATTCAATTAATTTGTTGATTATATTAATGTGGAACCACAGATACAGAGGGCTGACTGTACAGTATAGGCAGGTTTTCAACTACCTGGAAGGTAGGTGCCCCAAACCCCAGCGATGTTCAAGGGTCAACTGTATTTGTTTGGGTGGGGTAAATAGACAAGGTAACTTGCAGCCAGAGCCACCAGCCAAAGCCACTAGTCATCCCAGACCTATCTTAGTTGGTCACCTCAAGGAAGACGGATTTCAACATGTTGGCATACTTGTAACCCATTTGTGGCATACCAAGGTTCGTTGGTACAAGGTGGGAAAAAATTGACCTTTGATGTATCTTTATTCCCAGCCCAAGTCCATCTTCTCAAGTTTCTATTTTCACTTCTGTAATTTTCTCTTTCTTAGGATGACAAAGAAAATAACAATTTTTTATTCAGGGAAAACGTCATCCCTATCCATAAGAAGACATTTATTTTCATCTTAACCAAGAAAATCACACCAGTTTACAATAGTGTAACATTATACTGAATTATTTGGTCTTAAACAACATCATATGAAATAATAATAATGAAACCAATAATGGCTAATATTTACTGAACCCTAAATAGATGCCACATTCTGGGCTATGCACTTAAAAATTGATTATCTAGGGGCTTCCCTGGTGGCGCAGTGGTTGAGAGTCCGCCTGCTGATGCAGGGGACACGGGTTCATGCTCCGGTCCTGGAAGATCCCACATGCCTCAGAGTGGCTGGGCCCGTGAGCCATGGCCGCTGAGCCTGCGTGTCTGGAGCCTGTGCCCCACAACGGGAGAGGCCCGCGTACCGCAAAAAAAAAAAAAAAAAAAAAAAGATTATCTACTTTGATCCTCAAAGCAACTATCAGAGGTAAAATTACCACCTCATTTTAAAGACAAAGAAATTGAGGCACTATCCCCATTTTATAGAAGAAGATATTGCCTGAAGTCACACATTTATCAAATGTAGATCCTGGTTTTGAAACTGACTCTAGAGAAGGCATTCTTATCTGTGATTTTTACCTAATTAAATGCCTAGGAATGAATGGAGAGAAGAAGTGTGTGTGTGTGTGTGTGTGTGTGTGTGTGTTTAACAGTTGTATGTCTTAAGGGAGATAAAGTTCAACCCTGAAATTTCATCCTGCAGTCTCAATCTCAGCAACAGACCTCCTGTCTTTGGTGTTTCAAATAAAAATATACATTTTGTTCTTCATAAGACAATGTAAGTTTTATAGGCACATGCAACCTAATTTAAATCCTGAAATATACATACCTTTCCCTCACCTTTTGGATCAGAGACTGTTAGCTGCCCCTCTAACTATATCTGTTTTCTCGGTCTTCTGTGGTAATAGAGCTTTCAGCTGTGAATGCAGCTGCCTGGCTAAAGATGCTGCACAGCTCTCTTGATGCTTAAAGTGGCCACTTGATTAAGTTTTGGCCAATGGGTTGTGATAGTAGTATTTGACATGTGAAATTTCTATTGCACGCCACTGAAACAAAAGGAATGTTTCCTTCTCTTTATCTCTCTTTCTCACTAGCTGAATTTCAAACATGATGGTAGGAGCTGAAGCAGCCACCTTAGAACATACCCAACAGGCACTATCAAACCTCTTCTGGAACAGTCAAGGGCATGTGTGTTTTTGAGGGGCATGATACCTTGTCACACAACTCCAAAATGCCACTGACATCCTTATAACTTGTGTTTCAGGTAGTTTTATAATGAGCAACCTATGCTGTAAGCAGTGGCCCTGAACATATTTCAATCGTTTGACGCATTGATTTGTTATAAGGAGCAACTGGTGATGGCTATCTTCACACATTTTAAGGCTGCTATGTATAAGAGTTAAATAGTTGTTTTCTGTATGATTCTAAGGGTAAAAATTGTTCTAATTGTGTGTATATCCCATAAGAACACATATTATACTTAAAATGTAGAGCTTTTTAACAATTGCTCAAAAGTAGAGTGGGTCACCTTAAAATAATTGGAATTCCATCAGTGAAAGTGTTCAGATATAGTTTAGACAACCAGTTGGTAGAGATATTGTATAGACACTCAGTCATTTTAATATGTTAGTAGGATGTGATGGTATTTAAGCTCCTGACACTAAGACCAGTGATTCAAGAGATCATTAGAATTAATGGCACTTGGCTTAGAAATATAAAGTGAAATTTAAACTAATCCTACAGCTGCCATTGGGCTATATAAAGTTGCAATTATTATCAAGTTAGATGTTTTATGCCTCAATTCAGACAGCTGTCTGGAAAAAAATGATGGATTGAGGGACCCTGTATTCTTCTGCCAGATTTCTTTTACTAAGCCTTTGAGGGTAAATTAGTTCAATCTGAAGATTAAAATCTTTAAAAATAAATATCACCCAAGGGGGCTTAAAGAAAGCAAGAAAAGTCATAGTACAGGACTGGGCTGGAATAATTTATACCTGGCTTGCCATTTTCAATTGATGGATAGTCACCAGGAACTTTATGTTGAGGAGGATTATTAGGCCTCATCTGGATTCAGCTGGAAATGTGCCATGGATGATTACTGATGGGAAGGGAGAATGGTAGAATATAGTATAGATATTTGCCATCTCTCTCATGGAGAATACCTGGCAAATTAGTTAGATAGAACTCACAAAATTCATCTCTTAGGGGATTTCACCTGCTCCTGGCTTTGGTTCTTACTGTGTAGATCCAACAGTGCAAAGTGTCCAGGGTCAATTAGGTTCAAGCACTGCCTCATACAACTCAGAAGAGTATAATGTACAAATCAGAATGCCAATGTAGTAATTTGCAATTAGGACTATTACTGTCAAGTTGATTAAACTTCCTGTGTCTTTTAGTAAGGGCACTCAGGCTGCTGGTGACATTGAGATAGATGAGTTAATAATACTGACTAAAATTTTGTGTATTAGGCTATAACTTTTCTTTTTCCAGTATGTTCAAATTTTACTCTAACTCTCTAACTCCCTGAGGCTACATCCTGTTTCCCTGCACTGACTGACTGTGGTCATATTTGTACTTAACCATTTAGAGAAGTGCTTCTCAAACTATCTGTAGTGAAGGTCCAATTTATTTTCTTTTCCCAATCCATTATGGACTGGTACTTTAATAAAATGCAATACAAATGAATTATTATAAAAATAAAATTAAAAATAGACATACAAAATTCAAGCATTTTTTAAATTATTTAAATCAATGAACATAAAATAACTTCAAAATTCATATTTCATAAGCAAAATAGTTAATGAAGTATTCAATGCTAATGAACTTAGGGAAAATTTGTAATATAGTGAAGCTTCATTTTGTATGCATCGGATAAACACATTATAGTTCATTGGAGCCCACGTATAAACAATTCAATCAGTGCATTGATTTTATGATTTTAAATGGCTATGGAGGTCTATGATAGCTTTATTTAACATTTAGGATATAAAACATAAGCAAGTATTTATACTTAAGTATAAAAAATGTACTTGAAATCAAGTCATTCCTAAAACAATAAACCAACTCCCAATGCAACATTGTTCATATAAGAAATTATAACATTACTTATGATGTAATTTTGAGAATTAAAATCTGGGTAAAACGTGGGGAATATTTGGCCAATTGTAATGTCGGGAGATGCAGAATCACTGATTTGTTCCATCATCATAAGGAAATATTTCATAGATATGTAGGAGGGATATCCATTTCATACATCTCAAATCCGTTTGGTCTGATACTTGTTGGCACAAAGAGCTGTGATGATGACTTCTATCGTAACACCAACTTACAAATGCTCTAAGTACAGTTTTATTTAATCTATTAAATTGATTCTGCCATTAAACAAACATCAGATTTTTAGCTGGTGAAGGAAACTGTTAATCTTTCTTCCTCAACCACTAAAACTTAATCATCTAAATGCCTCACATTTCACTCAGAGTAGTTGAAAAGTTGGACATTTTCTGGTTTCTGGGCTCACTATGATTTTAACCTGCTTTATTGACTCTCAGGCTCCACCCTTTTCCACCCATTGTGGTTTTCATTGTTTCCCCATGTTCAAATTTTCTAAGACTCACCAATATTCACTATAGTTTCTAGAATATTTCTGTCTTTAAACTTGATTTCCAGGATAACACTTAAACCCTAAATTCACGTTAAAAACCTCCATATTCTCAAAAGTAAGAGAGATTATACCTTAGCTCTACTTGGTGTTGGCCATCATTTTCCTTAATACTTGGTGCCACTGTTTTGCCCTCTTTATATTGATATTTTGGCAGAAGGGAAGAGAGCATCTATGACCTTGAAAGATCATATTCGATCAATATTCAGATATACCTCTCAGTGGTATACCCAGTATCTAACTGGTAGAATCCATCCCTAGTAAAGCTGCAAGCTTGCTGTTTTATGCTTATTTTTATGCAAACCACATTCAAATATCATGTTCATCTATTTTTAGATATATTCTTCATGTAGTGCATGGGGATGACTTTGCCTTACAGGAGATGGAGATAGTCTCTTTATGGAATACTGGCCATGTAATAATAATAAAGAATAATCACAATTGTTTATGAGGAGCAAGGATAAATCTCTACCAGCAAGCCCAGTCTATAGACACTGTCGTACAATATCAATCCTACTTTACAGAGTAAATTCCTAAACCTGTCATACAATATCAATCCTACTTTACAGAGTAAATTCCTAACTCCTCCAAACATATCTCAGATCATTTTATGAGCCTCATCCTCAAGGCCAGCAATATAAAAATGGTAAACATAGTGAAAAATGGCAAATTTAACAAGCAGAGATTCATATTGTAGAATTACCTGCCCTTAATATTCCTTGTCTAGGGAATTCACAAGGTGACCAGCTAATCTCACATATGCTTGTACATTTGTTATTAGTTATACCAAATGAAGATATAACCCATGCCAAAGCCTTGGGTTGACTATGCTTTAAACTGTTAATGGAGAAGGACTTCTACTATATTCACAATAATTTATTGTCATTTTACAGTAAAGCTAAGTTATAATTTAGCATTCACTAAGGATCCACTAATTGACAAAACTGTGCAATTAGCTGTGTGTATGTGAGGAGGGATATAAATATAGTTAAGATGATGTCTCTTCTTTAGAATATCATAATAAATTCTAAAGTATACATAATATCAGTGGTCAGAAAATAATACCCTAACAGCAGGCTGTGATAATGATCACATAGGGGCCATAATGGAGATACATGCAAAGTACTATTGGAGCACAGAGCAAAGAATTAATTCTTACTTAGGTGGGAATAAAGGAAGGCTTTCAAGAAGACAATGAATATGAGCTGAATCTTTAGGATTGGTTGAACTTTGAAAGGCTGATGATGGGATGAGTGGCTGGTATGGTGGGGGTGGGAGATGGTGGGGTGGGGAATGGAGGAAATGGGTATATGTTGAGTAAAGGGAAAAAAGTCTCTAAACAATGTAAGTTTCTTCTTCCCTGACTGCCACACATTTTCAGCTTTGTAGAGGAAAAGGAAGAAAATCTATGGAACCAATTGTTTTGGTTTCTTCCATGTGATTACAGCATTGCTTATATGGATTGTCAAATAAGGGATGGGCTCATAAAAGGATATTAAATGTGTCATTTTTATTGAGCAAAGTAGCATTTCAGAAAAGGTGATTTCAGAGGCACATGACTTTCATTACAGCCTTCAGGGGCAATGTTTGATCACTGAAAACAGGCTGCTTTGTTCAGCTTTCTCTGATGTTTGGCCTTATCCTGAACACATATGCTCTGACTTGGAAAGAATCAGTCTGTAAAGATTTAATAGATTCTAGATTTGCATATTCAAAATGCATGTCTTGTGGTTAAAAATGAAATGAAAACTATTTTTATATCTATATTTACACAAACACATAGTTCAGACACGTCTCAGCAAATTTTTAAAAGGCAATTAGGCATATTATATGTGCTTGTTCTGAGATTATGAAAGTTGGCTGTTTTTTAAATTAACCATTTTATATTTTCACTGAAAAAATGTATTTTAAGAGACACTATAATGATGATAATGATGTACAAGAACTCTTCAAGTTTCAGGGGTTTGAGATTTGCTTTATGTTCTTGTCACCTATTAGAGACATAACTTTCTAGAGTTGGGTGTCACTGACCTCTCTCTTTATTAAAATGAATTAATAGCTTTCTTGCTTGGAGAAAATTGGAAGTCACAAAGAACTAAAAATAAATGTTAAAGATTAACATTTCCATGAGGCTCTTTTCCTTACATGACTGAAAAAAGTGATTTCCTTTTTTCAAAGCGAGAGGGATGATTAGAAAGAGACCTGAGGTGTCAAAAGCCTTTTATGTGGTGACTAAAACTCACAGAATTTTCTCTTAGAATTCTCTGGCTTCTGTCCCCTGTGAATTGATATGTAATCTCACATAAACTCATCTTTTAATTTTGAATTCCAATGGAACCTTTGAAAGAAAGATGGCATTCCAAGTGAGTCAGTTTGCTATACATTACATCTGCAATTAGACATTTGTTGCGTTGAAATTAAGCCAAACAGACTTCCGCTGAAACAGGATAGGTCCAATTACGTTCTATTTCGTGTGACACAGAAAAATCTTACCATGTCACTTTGCTGTTTAAAATCCTTCCCTTTCCCTGTCCTTACTTACAACATCCTCCATCTCAATGACGCTGAGTGCTTCCTCTACCTGACATGTCCTTCTCTCTCTTGGTGAGTTTTGCAACAATCTCAGAACAGAGATTATTTCAGTTATTCATTTGTTGTCTAGACCAGTGCTTTCCAAACCTTAATGTACTTACGAATCATCTGGGGGTCTTTTTAAAAATGCAGGTTCTGATTCAGCAGGTCTAGGGTCTGGCTAAGATCCTAACAAGCTCCCAGGTGATGCAGCAGGACATACTTTGGATAGCAAGCGCCTAGAAACATATGACCTCTCATTAAATTGGCATTAGTTCCTGGACATTGATAACTGAAAATGTAAATTCTCTGACTCTGAGGTTGCTTCAGACTTTGATTGGCTTTTTTGTTTATTGGTAATTTTATAAAGACACTGCACAAGGGCTTCCCTGGTGGCGCAGTGGTTGAGGGTCCGCCTGCTGATGCAGGGGACACGGGTTCGTGCCCCGGTCCAGGAGGATCCCATATGCCGCGGAGCAGCTAGGCCCGTGAGCCATGACCGCTGAGCCGGCGCGTCTGGAGCCTGTGCTCCGCAACGGGAGAGGCCACAGCAGTGAGAGGCCTGCATATGGCAAAAAAAAAAAAAAAAAAAAAGAAGTCACAGAAGACACTGCACAATCTGGATTCCCTCTACTTCTTCAGTCTCCTTTCGTACCAATTCCCATTTCTTACTTTATATTTGAGACATAACAAATTATGTGAAGTTTCCAGAATGTATCAGACTCTTTCGCATCTCACTGCCTTTTCAAATACTATATCCTCTGCCTGTCCTAACATTTTGTGATGCTTCCTTTAAAACTCAGCTCGGCTGTCATCTCCTCCACAGATCTTTCCCTAATCTCTTTCCCATATAATTGCTTAATTAAATGCCTCCAATTTACTCCCACAATGCCCTGTATTTTCTATATTAGAACTTTCTCATAATCTGCTTCAATTGTCTGCTTACTTGTCTGTTCCCTTCAAAACAGTGCTTCTATGGGGAAGGCATATGCATTTTGTACTACTGCCAACTGCAATGTCTGACACATAGTAGGTATTCATTAAAGTTTGCTGAATGAATGAGGAAGGGAGGTTGATGTGTTGGTAGTTATGCAATAATATAATGCAATATTTTTTTTCATGGAGCTTAAAATTGAATTGGGAGTAACAGAAACTAAAGTCATAAAAGGTTAAGCACAGGATGAGATAATACTGTAGAAGTAAAATGTTACTATGTGATTAATTTCCAAAAGAGGATCATAGAAAATAATTATTCTGAGTTCACTGGAAGAAAATGTCACTGTGGATTTATTATTATTTTTTAATATACCAGTTTTTTCCATGAGAGATTTGAGATGGCTGACAACACAATGTATTGGAGTTAATAAAAAGTATGAACGCGTGTGTAGTTAAGGCAATAGTATGAGAAAAGGAGGGAGTTTAGAAGTATACAAGGAGCTCACATACTAGCATGTCTGCAAAAATGATCCTCATTAAATAATAGACAGTAAGGTTGGTGTGCAAATTTTCATTTCCACTCTGCCTGGGAGGCTGACTTCTGTGGAGTCAGCAGCTCCATTGTCCTCTGGTGTCTGGCTGAATTGGGGCAATGGGGTGCCCTGTTAGATGATCCAATGGAGGAAAAAGAGTGAGATCAGGACATTTATGTTCTTGTGTTGCCAAGAACTGTCTGTGCCTGTGTGTAAATTGTCCCTTTGTTAAAATCTCCTTAAATTGTTTTAATTTGCGTGTGCCCCCTGCTCTCTGTAGAGACTCTGATAAAACCACAGTGTTGTTTAAAGCTAGATTGAATGCTGGGCTTAATAACTTTTATGATAACCATTAATGCTATAAAAATGTTTCAGGTACTTGCTACATATCAGGCAAGATTCTATGAAGAGGTGTTTCAACAGAAGAATTCAGAAAACCAACCAATAAACCTAAAATCTTGTGCTCATATTATTTATATGTTAGTGTGGTAAAGAGGGTATAAATCATATTGGAAGCAAGGAAAAATTGATATGTTTCAAACCCCACAGTTCTGCAATGTTTATTTACATCAACCTCTAGTTTACTGCTTTATTGTAAAGCGATAATATCCCAAAGATGTGGTTTTGGGGTTGTTTCCTTTTTACCGGGACTAGATTACCCAGAACTTTTGCTTCTCCTCTTTCCTGTTGCTCATCTTTCGGTTATTTCACTGCTCAGTGTTCCTCCATCAGGAGATATAAAAGGGAAATAAATGGATGAAAAATTAAGCTTTGACATCTATGATAAAAGGTTTGTTAGGAAGGAGACTGAAATCTTGAACTAAAATGAAACTTTTCAGTTTATCTGGGTTTGTCTGCCCCCTATTGCCATAAAGATGTTGAGAGTTGTTTCCAGCTTGTCAAAAACAAGAGATAAAATGGACAAAATGTTATATTCATAATGATGAAGAGAACTAGGTCTTATAAATAGATATGGTGCTCTTAATATGAAGCCCTGGTGTACAAATGCTCTGTCTTTGGATGTTAGATTGTATTACAACCTTGTTTGCAGTACTTACTCAGATCATTGTTGACTCATGTGAATTTAATTCTATGACCTAGCCAAAAAAAGATCATAAATCCAGCAGGGGAAGACATGGTTGTAGCTTGACCTTGGAAAGATGAGCTAAAGGTGCTGAGGACCATAAATTCAATTTACAATAATAACAAAAATAAGATTGTTTACACTTTGCCCAGTGGATGAAGTGAAAATCTAATATTTTTCCTGGTACATGCTGTATGTTTTGCCAAGCTTGATTAAATTCCTGTTTAGCAGGTATCTGAGAGGAACTGAATAAAAACACTTCATATGAGACTTTTGACTCCTACTTTGTTCTTCATTATTGAATTCTTCTTTTAAAAGCTGTTTTTCTTTTATTTTTCAGGTTCTATTTATGAAATGTTTGGAAATGAATGCTGTTTGTCAACAGGAGAAGTGATTAAAATTACTGGCCTCAAAATTAAGAAGATCATAGCTGAAATTTGTGAGCACATTGAAGGTTGTGAGTCTCCACAACCATTTGAACTGCCTATGAATTTTCCAGGTACAGTATTTTACAAACATTTCTCATTTGTAAAACTGTATTCTTAAATGTTATATACGTCTCTACAACTGAAAACAATGAAAAAGTGGTAGTTTTTGTTTTTTTTTACTCTAGGGCAGTGGGTGAAAAAATTGGGATTCTTATAGTTTAGTGATTTTAGGGACTAATAGAAAGCAAATATTTTCTCCCCTTTTCAGTAAACATTGTTTACTTAGGACTTAATATTTTCTGATAACAAATATTTAGTGAGTTTAACTATATGCACCATTAGTTGTGCCAGATAGTGGGAATGAAGAAATTAAAGATACATTTTCATAAGTTATGTAGAGCTAATTAATATTTCCTAAACATATTTACCCTCTTTATTCCTAGCTCCCTGGATCACTGCTAAACTTCACTGTCTGGCCTTACTGACAAGTTTGGCTGCTCTTCTTTAACTAGTTAACCTTCAAAAATTAGGTCAGATATCAGGTCTCCTAGAAAACTTTTGCTGACTCTATAATCTAATCTAGATATCTCTATGTTCCTGTAGTATCTTGGGCACCGTAGCATGCACCTTAGTGGGTAGTAATTAATGATTTTCTTATTTGTCTTATTCTTTAGACCAGGGTTGGCAGACTTTTTCTGTAAAGGACCAGATAGTAAATATTTTAGACTTTGCCTGCCAAATGGTCTCCATAACAACTACTCCACTCTGATGTTGTAACATGAAAGAAGCTACAGATAAACCAATATAAACCAATTGGTTTATAAACCAATGAGCACTACATAAACCAGTGAGCACAGGTGTGGTTCAATAAAAATTTATTTACAAAAACAGGTGGCCAACAGAATTTGGCCTGTGAACTATAGTTTGCTGAACTCTGCTTGAGACTAAAACTCTTTGACAGATGAAATATGACATATGTGGCTTTATTTCTATGAACAAGCACATTTTCTGGCACAGGGAATGTGCTCAATAATTTCCTGTTGGTTGAATAATCGTTTATCAATGAATGATTAGTGAAAGAGAACAATCTAGTAAGCTGTTACAAAGTAATTAGTTTATGGTATAACTGAAGTATGCATGGGTTCTGTGAGAGTCTTGATAAGATGGATCTAACTCCAGTTGGTTATGCTTCAGAACATGGATTTTGGAATCATTATATTTGAATCCCAACTCTGTCACTTCTTAGTTAGGTAACCTTGCCAAATTATTTACCCTCTTCTCATGTAAAATGGGAGTAATAATACTATCTCTTAGTGTTGTTGGGAGGATTAAATATTGAAATATATTTAGATTGGTTAGAGTGATACTTGTCATGTAACAAGGGCTATAAAAAAGTGTCAGCTTATATTACCGTTATTAACATTATTATCATCATTGGTGGAGTCAGGGAAAGCTTTTCAGAGAATGTTACTCTTGAGCTGAGGTTTGGAAAATTAAAATAAATTAACTGTATGAGGAGAGGATTATTCCAAGTGCTCCAATATTTTATCCCTTTCAACTGAGATCTTATTACTTGTTTAATTCTAATTACTCCTCATTACCCCATCCTATATAGCAATAGACTCCCAGTTAGATTTTAAACTCAAAGAATCCAATATGTTTTTAAACCATCCTTCCTTATTTGTGAATTTTCCATTTCTTGGGGGGTAATGATTTCTAATTTTATTTTATTGTGGTCAGAAGACATACTTTGTCTTTTGAGACTAGTTTTATGGCTTAACATATGGCCTATCCTGGAGAATGCTCTGTGTTCACTTGAGAAGAATATATATTCTGCTGTTGCAGCATAGAGTGTTCTACAGATGTCTGTTGGTTTATAGGATTGTTCAAGTATTCTATGTCCTTGTGGATCTTTTGTCTAGTTCTATCCCTTTTAGAAAGTGGAGTATTGAGGTTTCCAACTGTTACTGTTGAATTGTCTGTTTTTCTTTTCAATTCTGTCAGCTCTAGCTTCATGTATTTGGGGACTCTGATGTAAGATTTATATGTGTTTATAATTGTTACCTTTTTTGGTGGAGTTTCCCTTTTATCATTATATAATATTCTAAACAATTTTAGTTTTAAAATCTATTTTTTTCTAATATTACTGTAGTCACTCCAGTTCTCTTTTGGTTACTATGTTCATGGTCTACCTTCTTCTATTCTTTTACTTTCAAATAACTTGTGTCTTTGAATCTGAAGTATGAATCTACAAGTAAGTCTCTTGTAGTCAGTATATAGTTGGATGGGCTTTATTTTTAAAATCCATTCTGCCAACCTCTGCCTTTTAATTATTTAATCCATTTATATTTAGTGTAATTATTGATAGTGTAAGATTTACATCTTCCATTTTGCTATTTGTTTTCCATATGTCTTAGATCTTTTGTGTTTCTCTATTTGTCCATTTTTGCCTTCTTTTGTGTTAAATAGATATTTTCCAGTGTACAATTTTATTTCCATTTTTAAAAAAAATCTTTATTTTTTAGAGCTGTTTTAGGTTCGTTAGCAAATTTGAGCAGAAGGTACAGAGACTTCCCATATACTACACTACCTTTCTCAAATTTGCACAGCTTCCTCAATATCAAAATACCACTGTCTTTTCATGGTGTGTAACATATCTTTTTAGCACTGAATAATAGTTCATTGTCTGTATATACCACCGTTCATTTTGCTATTCACCTATTGAAGAACAACTTGGTTGCTTTCAGGTTTTGGCAATTATGAATAAAACTCCTATAAGCATTCATGTGCAGGTTTTTGTGTGAATATTAATTTTCAACTGATTTGTGTAAATACCAAGGAACATGATTGCTGGACCATATGGTAAGGATATGTTTAGTTTAAAGAAACTGCCAAACTGTCTTCCAAAATGGCTGCATCATTTTGCATTCCTACTAGCAATGAATGAGAATTCCTGGTGCTTTGCATCTTCATCAGCATTTTATGCTGTCAGTGTTTTGGATTTTGGCTCTTCTAATATGCATACAATTATGGTATCTTATTATTGTTTTAATTTTCAATTCCTTAATGACGTATAATGTTGAATATATTTTCATACGCTTATTTGCCATGCCACGTTCTTTGATGAGGCATCTGTTCATGTCTTTTGCCCACTTTCTAATCAGGTTATTTGTTTTATTATTGTTGGCTTTTAAGAGATCTTTGTGTATTCTGGATACAAGTCCTTTACCAGGTATGTCCTTTGCAAATATTTTGCAAATATTTTCTCTCAGACTGTGGCTTGTCTTCTCATTCTCTTGACAATATTATTCACTGAGCAATTTTTTAAAAATGAAATCCAGCTTATCAATTATTTTTCTCTCTTTTTTTTTTTTTTTTTTGCGGTACGCGGGCCTCTCACTGTTGTGGCCTCTCCCGGTGCGGAGCACAGGCTCTGGACGCGCAGGCTCAGTGGCCATGGCTCACGGGCCCAGCCACTCCGTGGCATGTGGGATCTTCCCAGACTGGGGCGCGAACCCGTGTCCCCTGCATCGGCAGGCGGACTCTCAACCACTGCGCCACCAGCTATTTTTCTCATAGATTTTGCCTGTGGTGTCATGTCTAAAAATTCATCATCAAACCCAAGCTCATCTAGATTTTCTGCTACATTATCTTTTAAGAGTTTTATAGTTTTGCATTTTACACTTAACTCTGTGATCTATTCTGAGTTGATTTGTGTGAAGGGTGTTAAGACCTGGGTCTAGATTCTTTTTTTTTTTTTTTAACATGTGAATGTCCAATTGTTCTAGCACCATTTGTTGAAAATACAATTTTTGCTCCATTGTATTGCCTTTGCTCCTTTGTCAAAGATCAGTTGACTGTATTTAGATGGGTTTATTTCTGGGCTATCCATTCTGTTTCACTGATTTGTTTATTCTTTCACCAGTACCATACTGTGTTGATTACTACAGCTTTATAGTAAGTCTTCAGTTCTCTGGCTTTGTTCTCCTTTAATGTTGCTATCCTAGGTTTCTTGCCACTCCATATAAACCACAGAATCAGTTTGTCAGTATCCACGGAATAACTTACTGGGATTTTGTCTTTTTTTTTTTTTTTTTTTTGCGGTACTCAGGCCTCTCACTGTTGTGGCCTCTCCCGTTGTGGAGCACAGGCTCCAGACGCACAGGCTCAGCCGCCATAGCTCACGGGCCCAGCTGCTCCGCAGCATGTGGGATCTTCCCAGACCGGGGCACGAACCTGTGTCCCCTACATCAGCAGGTGGACTCTCAACCACTGCGCCACCAGGGAAGCCCTTACTGCGATTTTGACTGGCATTGCATTAAAGCTATAGATGCAGCTGTGAAGAACTGACATCTAAACAATATTATATATTCCTATTCATGAAGATACAATATATCTCCATTTATTTAGTTCTTTTATTTCTTTCATCAGAGTTTTGTAGTCTTCCTCATATAGATCTTGTACATATTTTGTCAGATTTATACCTATTTCATTGTTTTGGTGCTAATGTAAATGGTTTTGTGCCTTTAATTTCAAATTCCACTTGTTCATTGCTAGTATAATAAAAGTGATTGACTTTTGTATATTAACGTTATATCTTGAAACCTTGCTATACTTATTAGTTCTAGGAGATTTTATTTTTTCTTTCAGATTATAATTGAATACATTGTTGATATTATTATTATGAGCAAACAAAATTTGTAAGATTAACTAAGAATAAGAAAATAAAAGTTTTTACTTTATCCTCACTCGTTCCTTTTCTGCTGCTTTTCCTTTATGTAATTCCAAGTTTCTGACATACAATTTTTCTTCTCTCTGAAGAACTTTTTTTAACGTGTCTTGCAAAGCAGGTCTATTGGAACAAATTCCCTCAGTTGTTGTTTGTCTGAGAAAGTCTTCAATTCTCTTTCACTTTTAAAGGATATTAGGATTCAGATTTCTTGGTTGGTGGAGTTTTTTTTCCTCAACGCTTTAAATATTTCATCCTCCTCTCTTCTTGCTTCCATGGTTTCTGAGGAGTAGTTAAATGCAATTCTTACCTCTGTTCTTCTACAGGTATGATAGGTAAGATTTTGTTCCTCTGACCTTTTTCAAGATTTTTTCATTATTTTTGATTTTCTGCAGTTTGAATATGATGTTCTTATGAAGTTTTTTTTTAGAATCCTGTTTAGTGTTCTCTGAGCTTCCTGGATCTGTGATTTGGTGTCTGACATTAATTTGGGGGAAATTATCAATCATTATTTCTTCAATTATTTATTCTGTTTTTAAAAAAAAAATGTATGTATTTATGTATGTATTTATTTATTTATTTATGGCTGCATTGGGTCTTCGTTGCTGCATGCAGGCTTTCTCTAGTTGTGGAGAACAGGGGCTACTCTTTGTTGCGGTGCTGGCTTCTCATTTCGGTGGCTTCTCTTGTTGTGGAGCATGGACTTTAGGCACGTGGGCTTCAGTAGTTGTGGCACGTGGGCTCCGTAGTTGTGGCTCACGGGCTCTAGAGTGCAGGCTCAGTAGTTGTGGCACACAGGCTTAGTTGCTTTGCAGCATGGGGAATCTTCCTGGACCAGGGCTCGAACCCATATCACCTGCATTGGCAGGCGTATTATTAGTGCCACCAGGGAAGCCCATTGCTTCTGTTCTTACTTCTCTTTCTTTTCCTTCTGATATTTCCATTATGCATATACACCTTTTGCTGTTGTCATACAGTACTTGGATATTCTGTTCTGGGTCTTTGTTTTATATTTTTTTCCTCACTGCTTTTCTGTTTTAGAAAGTTCTATTGATATATCCTCAGGCTCAGAGATTCTTTCCTCAGCTATGTCCAGTCTACTAATGAGCCCATCAAAGGCATTCTTCATTTCCATTACAGTGTTTTTGATCTCTAGCACTTCATTTTGATTTTCTCTTATGCTTCTGTCTCTCTGCTTACGTTGCCCACCAGTTGTACTTTATCCACTAGAAACCTTAGCGTATTAATCATAATTGTTTTAAATTCCTGGTCTGATTGTTCCAACATTGCTGCCATATCTGTGTCTGATTCTATGCTTGATTTGTCTCTTCAATTGTCTTTTTTTGCTTTTTTTAGTATGCCTTGTACTTTTTTTCATGATGGTTAGGCATCATGTACTGGTTAAAAGGAGCTGTAGTGAATAGGCCTTTAGTAATGTGGCAGTAAGGTGTGGCAGGAGCGGAAACATTCTCTGGTCCTATGATTGTTATCATATTTTTGTGAGCTTGTGTCTCTGAATTGTGAACTTCACGAATGCTTCTCAGTCCCATTCTCTGCATCTTTAGGTGGGACGGATGGCTGGAGTGGGTTGGAGTTGGGTATTTCCCTTCTCCCCTGTGGAAGACCAGAGCAGGCTAAAGCTGGGTATTTCCCTTTCCCCAAGTGGAAAGGTGAGAGTGGGCTTTTGTTGCATATTTTCCCTAAGTGGAAGGCTAGGGTGGGTGTTAGTTGCATATTTTCATCCCTCTGGGTCAATGAGTCCTGATAAAACACCAATAGTTTCTCTCGAGGGCAGGTCTTATTAAGAACAGAATGCTCTGTCCTATTTCAAAATGGTTTCTCTTGCCTTCCCCCCACCAGAAGCATGAGGGGATTTTTCTCTCATATTCACTGTGAGAGCCTGGTTAAGTTTTTGGTGGTAAAACTTACAAAATGGTGGGCCCCCCATGACTAAGTTTCCCTGGAATTTTTTACACTCAGACTTGCCCACTCTGAGCCTCTAGCAATTCATCAATTACAGGTCGGATTTGTCTACCCTGGTATTGGTTTTTGTAGCAGTTTCTTTTGTGGAAAATTGAGATTCTCTGTACTTGCCTGTCTGTCTCTCCAGTTTTGGAGGCAGTAGTTTGTCCTGTGATCTCACTTCTCTGATATATCTAAGAATAGTTGTTGATTTTTCAGTTTGTTCAACTTTTCACTTTTTTTTAGGACAGAGTGACAACTTCCAAACTCCTTATATGCCATGCCAGAAACCAGAAATCTGGTGGTTTTAAAAAAAATACCCATATATATATATTTAGTTATTTTATCAATGGTAGCCTGGGGATTACAATTAACGTATTAATTTATAACAATCTAGTTTGGATTAATGAATTTAATTTCAATAGCATATAAAATTTGGCTCCCATATAGCTCTGTTTCTTACCCCTTGGTTCAAATTTTTATTATTATAAAAATTACATCTTTATACATTGTGTGCCTATCAGCACAGATTTGTAACTATTTTTTATGCAAATGTTTTTAAAATAAGATATGAGAAAAAAATTGAAAACAAAACATACATTTAAATTTTCTTTTAATTTACTTTCAGAGTTATTTTTATTGATACTCTATTTCTTCACATGGAATAGAGTTACTGACTTGTGTCCTTTCATTTCAGCCTAAAGGACCCCCTTTAGTGTTTCTTGTATGGCAGGTTTGGTAGTGATAAATTCTCTCAGTTTTTGTTTATCTGGAAATGTCTTAATTTCTCCTTTAGTTTTAAAGGATTTTTTTTTCCTGGACAGAGAATTTTTGGTTAATAGTCCTTTTCTTTCAGCACTTTTCAGTATGTCATCCCAGTGATTTCTGTCCTCCGTGGTTTCTAAGTAGAAATTAGCTTTTAATCTTATGAGAAACCCTTGTATATGATGAATCTTTTCTTCTCTTCTTTTTTCAAAATTCTCTAACTGTTGGTTTTCAACAGTTTAATCATGATGTGTCTTGCCATGGATCTCTAAGTTTATTCCACCTGGAGTATGTTGAGATTCTTAAATGTGTAGGTTAATGTTTTTCATCAAATTTTGGAAGTTTTTGTGATTATTTCCTGAAATATTTTTTCTACACTTTTTTCTCTCTCTCCTCTCCTTCTGAGGCATTCATTCTTCACATATTGATATGCTTAATGGTGGACTTCCCTGGTGGTGCAGTGTTTAAGTCTCCACGCTCCCAATGCAGGGGCCGTGGGTTCGATCCCTGGTCAGGGAATTTAGATCCCACAAGCAGTGGGGTGCAGCCAACAAAAAGAAAAAAAAAAGAGGGTGTATTATATGCTTGATGGTGTCTCATAGGTCTTTGAGTCTTTGTTTATTTCTCTTCATACTTTCTATTTCTTAGAATGGATAATCTCAATTGACCTGTTTTCAAATTTGACTTATATTCTCTAGTTGCTAAGACTTAATAAAATACTTTATTAAGTATTTCCATACTTCCTTTTCATTCGTAAACATAGTTTCTTTTAGTTTTTAAAACATATTTAATATAGCTGTTTAAATTCTTTCTCCAGGAATTCTAGTGTCTGGGCTTCCTCAGAAACAGTTTCTATTGATTGATTTTCTTTCCCCTTGTTTATGGGCCAGACATTCTTGTTCCTTTGCCTGTCTCACAGTTTGTTGTTGAAAACTGGATATTTTCAACAATATAATGTGTCAGCTCTATAAGTTGAATTCTCCTCCCTCCTCAGGGCTTGTTTTTGCTGGTTGTTTAGTGATTTTTCTGAACTAAATCTGTAAAGTCTGCATTCTTAGTCACGTGTGGTCATTGAAGTCTCTGCTCAATTAGCTTGGTGGGCAATGAATGTCTGGACAGATATTTCCTTAAACAACTGGAACCAAGAAGTCTCCAGTCTTTGTTAAGAGGTTCTTTGTTCATTTGAAGGCATGCTTTCAACACCCAACCAGGCAACTGAAAACTCTTGCTTAGCTTTTACTTCCTGTTCATGTAGCACTTCAAAGTCAACCAGATTTGAGAGCTTACAGACTTCTCGGGTCTTTCTTGAGCATGCGCACAGTTCTGGGCATGTGCACAGTCATATACATGTATGTGGTCTTCTAGATTCCCAGGAATATGTTGGAATTTCTCAATGTCCTTACGGACATCTCATTCCTCAGCTTTTCCTTTTAGGCTTTTTGGTTAGCCCATTTTTTCCCCCCAACTGTTATACACCACTGCAGGCAGCCACAAAAATTAAATAATTGCCTCACATTGTTTTTGACAAATGCTCTGAGGAAAAGTATTTTCCACTCATTGAGCTCAAAATAGATCAAATAGAGACAGCATTACAAATAGAATCTTCCAGGAAGTCACCAGACATATCAAATAATGACAATTTTCTGAGAATGATCTTTGAAGGAACTCCAACTTCTTTCTCCTCCATCTTGTGACTGTTAGGCTGCTGGCTTTGCCATGATTGCGGGCTGTTGGTTTTCAAGGCTACTGTGGAGTTGAAGGGGTTTGGAAGAATGGGAATACAAGCAAGTTAAAATGCCACAAAGTTTGCTGTTCTTACCAAGATTCAGCTACTTTTTCATTAATTAATGTTCTCCAGATTGCTGCAATTCTTTGGTTAATTTCTAGAATTCTGAAAAAATTAATCCTGACGATTTTTTTTTTTTTTTACCAGTTTCTCTACTGCTTTTTGGAGGAGACAATTTTCAAAGGTCCTTATTCCACCATTTCACTGACATCATCCAGTGTTCTGTACTGAAGTAAAGTATATGAACACAGATCCTTAATTTCTCACTGGTAGTTCAAAAGTTTTGATGAAGATGACCATAACCTTGTCAAGGGTACCTAGGGTACCGTTTCTTTGCAAATAAAGATGCTCTACTGAAGAAAGATATCCAGCCTTCAACCAGTAAATATAGCTTTATAGATGCAGCTCTAGCAAATGAAAACTCAAGCAACAATTAAGAAAGAAAAGCTTTGTTAATTTGGCAAGGACTCTTTAAGGGAACAAACTGGAAGGTGATTTTTCACTAAAATGTGAGTGGGGAACTAAACTTGTAATATACATAACTGGTTGCGTATCCTATATTAATGTTATGTTTCCGTATATCTTTATTATGTCATCTCAAAAAATGTTCAATATATTAAAAGAAATAAAAAGCAATCATTCCAGTTCTTTATGGAAATAAACATACTGCTTTAGAAGCATAATTTGTTATTTTAGAAGACAGCCCTCATAGATAAGTCCTTTTATGAGCTAGGAATCATGCCATTCTTGCCAAACACAACAAAAATATATTCTGATATTTGGTAGCTGATTGCATTGTCCACATAGATCAGTAAATCATGTAATGTTTGGGTTATAATGAAGTTCCAAATTTCTGGATTACTTCTTGGAAATATTTGTTCCTCCTATATACTGTTATTAAGCATGAATAATAAATGCTTTCTCTTTAGACATAAGAAATATCCTGAAAGAGTTTCAATACATTTTCTTCTGATGGACAGAGTTTATTTCTAAACAGCAAGTTTACATAATATCTCTAAACCATATGTTCAAGGAAGGTTGTGGTTGCATCTATAAAACCACCATTAAAATTACAAGGCTAGATTGAAGATATTTTTCTGTTTGAAATTTTAGATCATATTTTATGAATTTTATTATTGTGGAGGAATTTTGTTGCTGGAGGCAACAAAATGTGTAAGAAATGTGATAGTAGAGCTTAGACATGGAACATTCTCTACTATTCTACAGTCTATCCTGACCACATCACACTCTCAAATGAGAATCCTAATGATGTGCCAGACACCGTTCTAAATACTTTTGCATATAAAACTGTTCTAAACACTTTTATGTATATATAGGTTACAAATTGAATTCACATTTTACATATGAGAAAACAGAGTTACAGAAAGGTCAAGTAACTTGCCCAAGATCACGTAATTAAGTAAGTGGTTATGTTAAATCTACACTAGCACTGTTGAATAGAAATATAATGTGTATTCATCCAACATTATTTATGTGGCTATCCCAGGAAGCTTCACTTCTTCGACACATGGTCCACTCCGTAGGGTTTCCCCTGAGTGAGTGATCAGAGCAAGCCCAAGATGGAAACCATAGTCTTCTATAACCTAATCTTAGAAGTGAAACACCATCACTTCTGCTATATTCTTTTGATCAGACAGACACATGCTGGTGCAATCTGGGAGGGGATTGCACAAAGGTGTGACAACCAGGTGGCAGGGACAGGAATTACTAGAGCCATCTTAGAGGCTACCTAGCACAGATATTTTTAAAAGTAAAAAAAAAAAGTGAATTAATTTTAATAATGTATTTTAGTTAAAAATATGTGTCTAAAATATTATCCTTTTAATATCTAATCAATAGAAAAATTATTGAGATATTTTACATTCTTTTCATGTTAAGTCTAAAACCCAGCATGTATTTTCCACTTACAGCACATATCAAGTCTGGCCATGCAGATTTCAAGTGATCAAATTTCAAATGCTCAATACAGTGCTCCAACCGTGGTACTGTATTGGAGAACATCAATACAGATCTAAACTGTTCCAGAGTCTGTGCTCTGAAGCACTTCTTGCTTAATCATAGAAAAGAGTGAGATGGTCTTTTTGTCAACCAACATCAGTGTTATAATGGGGATCCACAAATCCCCTGGATATGTGACATCCTTTCTAACTTTCCTGTTATATGCAGTAAGCATTGTAATGTTAAAAAATCTAAATTAATGCTACTCCTAAATAACGACGTAGGAATTTTTAAATGAATGTTAGAAAATTTATTAACTATAAGATTTCCTTCATATGTTTAATGGATTTGAGTCATGCTTTAAAGACAAACTTTAGGCAGTGCTTCCTGCATAAATTAATTTCTACCAGATAAATGAAAAAATGGATTTCATCTGTCAAGAGGTCAAGCCATCTTTAAGTAGCCTTGCAGCTGCCAGGCCGACTTGCCACACTTCATAAATTAGATCAGTAATGAAACAATAAGCCTATATGAATTTAGTAGTTGATTTCTCATGGTACAGCAGACAGCATGAGCATCATGCTTCAGTGGTTCCCCTGGAGCCTCATCTCCCATGGGTGAGATAGAACAGGCCAGGTGGGTGCCCAACGCACAGTGGAGGAACACTGAGTTTAGGAAATCCCCAAAGTATAAGAGGCTGATGGCCAATCTGCCATTCTTTGCCCTTGAAGAAAACATGTCTTTATTACCTTGGGATGTAAGAAAATCTCCTTGGAGGAGAGGAGGGAGACTTTAGTATCCTAAAATCCCTCTCAGGAAGGATATACTCCCTATCATTTCCATACTGGTCAGGAAACAAATATTTTACCTCCAGTTTCTGAGGCATGTAGAAATGCTGTGGAGGATTATCTCCCAACATATCTATATCCCTTAGCAGTAAGACTGTTTCCCAAATCATTTTAATTATAAGTGTGAAAAATATAGGAAAGTAGTAAGAATAACCAATGACAAAATTGGATTAATAATATAATTATTTCTTCAAGAAATTGATTAAGGTTAAATGATTAAAATTTATGAAACTTGCTCCTTTATGCATGGATACCAAAACACCTAATACATACATAATGTATGTACATTCATACATTAAATATATTTAATAATAATTCACTTAAAATTCAGAACGAATTTTCTCATTGTTTCATTTGGGAAACTATGTACTTAATCGATCGAAAACATGTAATATTACATTCAGTGGTAATTTATTATATTTCATGTACTGTTGAAATGATGAAATCTTTCACATTTAGCCATTTTATGATTGTAGCTATTTTTTGACTATAATATCAGTTTATAAAACGACCTGATAGGAAAATTATGTAAAAATATTTAAAATATATTTGATAGCTTTATAGTAAATAACCTTTTGTCTTCTGTTTTTTAAATGACTTGTGTTAAAAGAAGTAAGCTACAGGGCAGAATTTGTTCTTATTTTTCCATCTGGATGTTATGATGACACATGATTCAGAAAAGCCCTAAATAGGGCTCCCTGCTTTTTGGACAATTTTCTATTCAAGGAATCATGGACCATTTTTCCAAGTTTTTTCGGTCAACCTCTCTTAAGGCATCTCATCCCCACTGTGCTCACTTAAGCAAAATAGATTCATCTATGCTTATTATACAAAATATTTTCCTAGACAAAAAGGGGTATTCTGCATATACGATGCAAGAAAATGTGAAGTAATCTAAATGCACAAAAAATTCAGACTTATACACTAATTTTTAGTTCCATTTTTTATTGACCTATGTTTTCTTCTCTTCAGTACATGATCAGATTTCTTTTCTAAGTCTTTGGTCTTTTGATAACTAAAATATATGTTATCTGGAACACAAATGGACTGCAGTTCTAGGTCAAAATGTTCTTTTCACCCACCCATGTACATTTGAGAATCAGAACAGAATTCTTTCAGAAATATCGTTTTAAAATAGGCTTTTCTACAACTGGCACTGTTCTATAAGTTATCATAGTATTAATATTTTGTGCACATCTTCTAAAAATATATCTCATCACTTTTTGCTCTTACCATCTCCTTCTCTTTCATGCACAATTCCTTCAAAGCTCTTTATGGTGTTGCCTCAACAGTATCACCATGGAGGAACTCTCATGAGAGGAACCAGACTGTCCAAACAAATTGTCTACTCGGTCTTCATTTCCTGAAGTGGACATTGGTGAAACACATTACTGTATTTATACATAATTACATATCAGAGATTTAGAGTTTCTGTCATTGGAACAAAAGATTTTTTTCAGTAGACTTTATTTTTTAGAGCAATTTTAGGCTTTCACAACAAAATTGACATAAAGTACAGAGATTTCCCATATACCTCTACATATGCATAGTCTCCTCCATTGTTAACATCCCCTACCAGAGTGGTACGCTTGTTACAACTGACGAATTAACCTTGACACCTCATAATCATTCAAGTTCATGATTTACATTGTAGTTTACTCTTGTTGTTGTATGTTCTATGGGTTTAGACAAATGACATGTATCCACTATTATGGCATCATACAGAGTATTTTCACTGCCCTAACAATCCTATGTGTTCGGTCTGTTCATCCTCTCTCCCTTACAACCCCTGGCAACCACTGATCTTTTTACTGTTTTTGCCTTTTCCAAAATGTCATACAGTTGGAATCATAGACTATGTAGTCTTTTCAGATTAGCTTCTTTCGCTTAGTAATATGCATTTACAGTTCCCCTATGTCTTTTCATGGCTTTCTAGCTCATTTCTCTTTAGCGCTGAATAATATTCCGTTGTCTGGATGTACCACAGTTTATTTATCCATTCACCTACTGAACGACATCTTAGTTGCTTCTAAGTTTTGGCAACTATAAATAAAGCTGCTATAAACGTCCATGTGTAGATTTTTGTATGGACATAAGGAACACAACTTTTTGAAGTTATAAAATGTATTGATTTTTCCCAGATTTACCAATGCCACAGCTATCTTGTAGAAAATTAGAAAAGGGAAGAAAATGCAGGGGTGAGAGCATAGCTCCCTATAATCTCATCACCAGAGCTATTTAGCATTAATATTTAGTTTCCTTCTATTGTTTTCTGGTAGTACACCTACACACATACAGACATGTTTTAATATAATGAGAAGTAAGCCTATTTCTGAGGACTTGCCTATGTCATTAAATATTCTTCAAAACATAATTTTCATTTTCTATATAATAGTCCATCATATGCTTATACCATAATTAATAAATCCATTCCAAACATGGTCATTTATGCAATTTATGCTATAATGAACAGCCTTTTAACTGAAGTTTTGCCTGCATTTCTGATTATTATGATAATTTCATATGCATAAAATTGTGACTTCAAAAGTAAAAATGTTTTTAAAGCTTTTGATGCATATTACCAAATCACATTCAATAAAGATTCTTCCAATTTACATCCCACCAGGAACTAATGACAGGGCCCATTTACCTGCTTTTTTCAAGCTATTACTTAACTGTCTATCCTTCCTCACTCCCACTTTTTAAATTAACAGACTTATTGACTATAATTTACATAGCATAACATTCAGCTGTTTTTTTTTTGTTGTTGTTGTTGTTGTTTTTTGCGGTACACGGGCCTCTCACTGTTGTGGCCTCTCCCGTTGCGGAGCACAGGCTCTGGACGTGCAGGCTCAGCGGCCATGGCTCACGGACCCAGCCGCTCCGCGGCATGTGGGATCCTCCCAGACCGGGGCACGAACCCGTGTCCCCTGCATCGGCAGGCGGACTCTCAACCACTGCACCACCAGGGAAGCCCTCAGCTGTTTTAAGTATACGGTTTAATGGTTTTTAGTGTCTCTGTCTCAGGTTTTTTTTTTTTTTTTTTTAGCAACATGAATTTAAATAAATGAAAAGAGGTAATTGTTAAGTGCTTACTACAAACTTTGGGCTGTAGAGGGTACTCAGTGATTGTTAAATATCTTTAAAAAACTTTAGAGAGGTTTCTTTGTTTCATGAGACCCAGCATGGTTAGGCCTCTGATGTTCTCATTTCAGCTCTATCTTCCTTATTATGAAAATAAGTTCTTCTGGCCTTTGGGGGCAGCTGATCTATTATGCTTAGTTTTTGAGGATGGGGTAAATTTTCATCTTTTTCTAACATATTCTGTGTCTTTTTGCGATACTTTATTGGGAAGTTAGAGACTGTCACGTCTAGGCTGCTAGACAGTTGACGTTTAAATCCCTCTTGATCAGATATTAACCATATGAAGCTCCAGTTTGTCTATCTGTAGTGTCTAAAGTGATCAACAACAGCAAGTCCGGTCTCTCTGATCTTTCCTGCAAGCTGTAGTCGGGGCCTATCTCTGAATAGTCTGAACTAGTTCCAAAGGCGTTACCTGCGCCGGATCTCCCAATGCTCTAACAAGACTTCTCTCAAAAACTGCTCATGAGCTCTTGCTGACTAAATACCCAGTCAGATCTTCTGTATGAGGTCCAGCAAACTGTTTTCCATAGCCAATCCAGTGGAAATGATGGTGGTCTTGCCAGTTGAAGAGTTATTGCCAATTTCAGGTGGGATTTTCAAATTTATGTTACTCGAGTTAGTTTTTTGGTTGCCTAGTAATATGGGATCAAAAGGATGTGCTTAGGAAGAAAATGTTCCTTTATATATGCTGGCGAATTTAGGAAAAAAAAAGTTTGGTTTTCTTTATTGTGCAAATCAAAATCTATTTAAATCTTAAGCTCTGAAATCCATTTAAAACTTATGGTTACGTTGGAAAATTACCTCTCTTCCTAATTTGAATTTAATGTAAACTGATTTTTAATTGTTTTGCATAACCATGGGTAACAGATTTTTTTGAACACTGCATGGTAAAAATCAGCAAATATGTCAGACAAAGCACAACATTAAAGGAAACACCACAGCATATGTTGACAGTTATAGAAGAATTGCTGCTGTTTTCACCCTTCACACCAGAATAATTTTTTCAATATTTACCTCCCCTGTGTAGAGAGGGAAACATATGGGGTTTTATATAATCATAAGCATAAACAGGTGGCTACTTAGGTACATTTAATTTGCAAGCAACATCAATACTGAACAACGCAATCAGCACCACATGGCTCCCAAACTCTTTCCACTAACATTCCATTAGCAAAATTAAGATCATTAAAATAGAGGGAGGGTATACTCCTCCCTCATTTGGCTTCAACTACCCTTCAGAGCCATGAATAAAACACATTTTCAAAAATGCCTTGGCATTTTGCTGCTTCTTTTGTTCAACGGAACTTCAGCAACTGTGTATAATATATACCTTGTGAATAACTACAACCAGCACAATATTTGCATTTAAAATGTGCTTACATCTCCCTATCGGCTTATTATGGGCATAAAATTTTGGTGGTTAAATTCTAAGCAATTTATCAAAGCCTGGAGTCAGACAAATTCCCCAAAGCCACCTGGAAATATTTCCCCAAAGGCAGTGCACCTAAAGAGGTCACCTGAGGCTCTTTTCCATAATCAAACACTCTGGCAAAATCTGTAATGGTAGCTGGGAACTTTTTTTGCTCAGCCTGTGTCAGATACTGAACTGTGGATTCTACATATTTTGTCTCATCTAATTTGATCCAAACTGGATCCTCTTTGGCCCTGTAAGTATTCATCTCTCTGATGTTATAATCATCCTACAATGGCTTAGAATTCCAGAGTGAAAGAAAATGGTATGAAAGAATAGCTATTATTTCTTGTATTTTGCTTTTTCAGTGCTTGCTCTGTGTCAAATGCTATCTAAGCATGTTACATGTATTGACTCATTTAATCTTCACAATGACTTTATGAGGTAGATAAAACAATTTTCTCCATTTTACAGAAAAGGAAATTATAACCCTGAGAGTTTAAGTTCTCAAGTTTACACAGTGGGGAAAGGACTGAAGCCAAACTTAAATCCAGGTTGTTTGAATCAAAAATTCATACTTTTAACCACTTCACTTTCCTATTGGGATAGTAGTATGTTGCTGGGCCTGTAAATTCTATTGCCTAAAGTCAGCAAGAGCCAGGAGTAGTAAATATGTGATATTTTGACGGTCTCCTAATAAAGCCTTGTGAGAGATTTGGGGGACCTAATGTCTTGTGGGCATTCTTTCCAGTCCTGATACCTCTATGTGTCTTCTCCTAACAAAAGGGGCCGTGCTCTGGAGAACTGTAAGAGTCCAGAGAACTGTGCTCTTGCCAAGGTTTATGAGAAGAATTTCTGACATCTTCTCGCCTCATCCTAGGTCTATTACTCATTCTCACTGCTTAGGAGAGAGAAAGCTTTAACAAGGATGTATGGCACTTTTAATAGTAAAGTCATGATTATAACAGAGATTTAGGCATTGATATCAAATTATATCATTTGATTTCAAAGTCTAACATTATTAATGTAAATTATTTGTTAAATATCTCAAATGTATTAGATATTGCATATCGCTCCTTTAAAGGCCTTACTGGAAAAATAAAGGTGTTTTTTCATGCAGTGGTTGAACCATCAAGGTAAAAATGAATCAAAAGATTTTACGATTTATTCTTTTTATCGCCAGGTAAAAGAACTATTAAAAATTGTTAATAGCTATTAAAGATAATTCTGATTTCATTGTACATGTAAAGACATTCACACATAGGAATTCTACAGCCACACTTAGCATCTAACACTTAACAAACTTGGTCACCATCTTAGATATGTCTTCTCCCCCTCCTAAATACTCCATTAAATTACTACACAAAATTTTCTTAAGAATTTGACTTTCCTCACATTTCTTGTTTCTGCCCTTGGAGACTTCTGTCAAGATTGTTTGAACCACTCATTAGTTGATGATTTTCAATAATCTCAGAAATCTGGAGAATTTTCTCACAGTTTCTACATTATTATTATTATATGCTTCATTACTTTGCTCAAGAATTTTGAGTTTTTTGCTTTGATAGGGTATTTCATGCATCTCGTTTTAATCTGAAGTTAAATAGAGGTGCTTGAGCTAAGATTCTAGTCAAAATACCAGAGTTGGGATAGTCTTGAAGAAGATAGTTTTTGTAGGATGTGCTGACCTAAGAATTGTCTTGGAAATATAACAAAATAATAGGAAAATGTGGAATGAGAAACCTATATAGGCAAATATGAAATAACAAGGATGCTTAGGAACTTGATTGCAGGACAAAGTACCATATTAAAGAGGCAGAGGCATACACTCACACAAATAAGTGAAACACACTTTGCTTCATTGGCAGAGAGACAAGACACATGATCAAAAATATGTAGCAGTCTGATTTGTCTCTAAATCTTCTCCTTCACATAGCTCAGTCCATTAGAAATTTTTGAGCAGTATCTCAAATATATATGTATTTATTTAAAATCATGGCAGCTATGTATATATATGCATGTATATTTGATGTGTTGTTAATCTATATCTCAAAGGCAAATTTCTTTATGATGATAGTGGATGTGAATCCACATTTTGATAACTTTAAAGTGTTAAAGAAGTTTCAGCCACTCTTCATATTTTATTAGACAAGAGTGTCATTGTTTTATTTCATAATATGGCTAAAGAAGAGATAAAGTAGAAATGTCAACTTTGTCCTTTTTTTTGTTCACTTGTGTTTATATTAGTTTTATTTTCAATACATGATTTCTTTGCAGGAAATGTGTGAAGCCATTTATCCATTTTGTGAGATTTACTTTATTTAAAAACTGTGATAATGTATTCTGGAAACCCACTTACTTATGGCCAGGTGGTCTGAAGCACACTCAAAGAACATGATCTTGTGGACAGCGCTGTCAACCCCTTCAGCTTGTGCAGTTCCCAGGCCTCCCACGTGCCTGTACCTCCAGGCACGGGGCCATCTGATGTATGAGGAGATGAGACTAGTGCCAATCAATGTCAAATATCAGTGAAGTTCACTTTCTTATGTTGCTCGTTTTAAAAAGTTTTAAGAATTTCTGCACCCAAAAGGAGGGTGAAAGGCTGGACAAACAATTTACAATTTACAATAATAATGAAAGGCTTAAATATCTAACCCTGTGATTAAGCCCTTGAGCTTTAGAGACACAAAATCCTACTTGTATCTTATGAGCTGTGTGATGATAGAGAATTTATGGTATCTCTTCAAACTTTCCTGTGGTTATTTGTGAAGTGTTTGTTTTTTATTTCTAGCCACCTCGTATTGTAATTTGGAAAATTGAATTCTATCAGACATGTAAATTTCCAGCACATTCTAAGCTGCTAATATTTTAATAATCCTAATTTTGATAATATGAGAGGAAGATGAGAATTAGTACATAAAGTTCACTCTAAGTTTCCTTATCTCAGAGATAGAGGGAATATATTTGGTTGGAACTGTGAAAGCAAGCTAGAGATTAGACAAAGAAAAAAGATTGTGAACTCTTTTCACACATCATACACAATGATCTTATGTATATAAATAGTATTGTGATACACAGGTGGAAATTTTAATTTTTTAAATTACTCCCTATTTGTGTGAGAATTGATGAGATAGAGAAAAAAGTAGAAAAAAATCTGATGAGTGTAAATTCTTCACTGTGAACCAGGAAGTTATTTTAGCTCTTCTCATACTGGAGGGTCTGGAAAAGCTGACCAATGCAAAGGGAGGGCCAACCTGTGAGACCCACATACATATCTTGTTAACTGGAATAAACATAGGAAATGTCCTTGTAAGTCATTTGTGTGACAGGGAGGTGGCCTGATGTGGGGGTAAGATTATGAGACTTGGATTTAAAAGGTCTGGCTTGAGATTCCATAGCCACGACTATGAAAATCATGACCGTTTTTATATCCCCCAGTAATAATATTTGTTTTACTGTTCTTGAAAGAATATAAATGATGCATATGAAAAAAATTATTCAAGCTTGTAACTTTTTAAGCAAATTTCAATTGTTACTCTTACTATTAATAATAATGATTGCAGATCATTAAGAATTGGATAAAAATATAAACTCCCGAAAAGCCTGAGATTCAGGGACAAGATCTTAAAGACTAAATTTACTTATTGACTGTTTTTCAGCATATCAACTAATTGCATTTCCTTACAATTTTTGTTTCTCAAGTAACATACTCCTTATGAACAATTTCTCCTAGGTAAAAATAGCACTAATATCCATTTTAATAGGTGACAATCAAATTTGGAAATAGAAATCTATTTTCTTTCTGCTTTTTAACTTACATTGTGAGGATTACATATTGGCTTATTTTATTATCTCTCTAATGATCACTCAGCTCCTGAAATATGTTTTGTTTTGTGTTTTGAAAAAATAACAAATTATATTTTCTCTAGTATAAAACTATTATTACACTCTTTGAGAAAAAGATGGAGAAAAAATTGGTTGAATTTAAAGCTGATCATATCTATGGTGCTATAGTTTATTCTGAAATTAAAGTTCCAATATGACATCATTCACATATATATGTATATATACATATATATCTGTATATACTTGCCCTAGTTTATATGGTATCGAGCGGCTGTTTGTAAGAAGGGACTCTTTGGACTGGCTGCAATAACATATAAAGAAATAAGTTAATAAAATATTTTTCCTGTACTCTGCCACTTAGCATGCTAAACTGTGTCCTTAATCATCTCCTAAGGGAAAACACACAGATTTCTTAGATAGATTTTTCTTGCAATAGAGACATCCAACAAGACAGCTCTGAAGTGTGTGATTAATTTGAAATAATAGTGGCCCTTAGGGTTTCAGGCTTTTTCTACTTCATAACATTTTGGGTCTGTTATTACCTTAGGTGAACCCAATTCCCCAGGAAAGAAGATGCTGACTTAATTCTTCTGTGACTTATGTCATCAATATAGTGAGGATAGAAATTAAACCATGTTTCTCTACGCTTATGAGATTCTAGGTAGCTATTAGTTAAACTTATTTCACAAAAACTGCTGAATTTTTTATACCCTGATGATGACTGTGGACTCTTAGAAATAAATCTTCACATGGAAACAAATGAGATTAAACATGTGCATGCACTTGCACACGGTCACGTGCACACACACACACAAATGCAGTTACTGTGGAGAATTCGAGAGTACTATTTTATTGGATTTTCCCTGATACAAGACATAATAAAATAAGAAGTTCCTTCAAAGTAAATGTTTCTTTGCCTTACTGTCTTCAAGCACACCATGCAGGGACTGAACACTATTCGATTTCTAAAGGTTTTCAGGACAGATTGCACATGCTACCTTCCTCAGCCTTTGCCAGGATTGTATCACCCACTTTTTCAGGACATTTATATTTAAAAGTAACCAAAATCCTGTATTTTTTTTCGTTTGAGCAAAGATCGACTAAAAAATAAGATCATAAATCTTTGTACCATAACCCAAAATACACATAAAAGACATTGTAACCTGGTTAATAATTATTTGATACATAGATAAATTTAATTGGACTGTATTTTTGACTAAATGAATAAATAACTTTTACAAGCTATATCATTCTAATAGGATTCTTTATACACTGCCTTCTTAGTGTATGCTATTATATAATAATTGTCTTAATTTACTTTGAGGTTAACAAAGCAATTACCTCATTTTTCCTTTGTTCTTATTTTCTTTGGAATTTATTAAAATTTATTCAATAAATAAATTTCTGAAAGTGCTACAAAACACATGTGCTTATAAAATAAAAGCAAAATAATTCACAGAGAAGAATGAAACTTAAACATGCAGGCATAAAAAGCTGTGTCTTAAAGAACAAAAATTCATTGTATCAGTGACTATCCCAATAGTATTAGAGGAAAAAATTTGAAATAGTGAAACCATGGCAAAATTAGAAAAGTAATGAGAAGAATGAATGATATATAATCAAGAGTATTCAATCCAGAACAACTACCTAACCTGGCATTTCTCAAGGAGAGTCATGTGGATCACTAATATATTGTGACATACTATTTTGTAATTTATTTATGAATGTTTCCCCAAGAGTTTTAGAATGAAAGAAATTTGGGAAATTCTGCATGTTATATTCCCCTCTTGTGAGTCACAGCGCATATAAAGTTTCTGAGAAATCGTAAATTACTTGGAAATATGTAGATTTTTTTATTGTGGTAAAATGCATATAACATCAAATTTACCATTTTAAAGTGTACAATTTAGTGTCATTACGTACATTCACAATGCGTTACAACCATCACCATGGTCTAGTTCCAGGTAATAGCTTTGTATTTGTTAATTTGATCATGAAACAGTTTCCTTCTGGAATATCTTTTAATTTTGGTGTTTCCAGAGAATATATATGGAAGTATTGATCTAATCCAATCCTTTCATTTTAAAAATTAAAAATGCGATCTTGAAAGATTAAATGCCTTGCTCAAGATCACACATGTGGTTGGGAGATAGCCAGTATCTCATGCAGATTGCATTTCCAAGAAGTGGGCCTTTTCTATCTCACGCTATTTTCCCCTTTCCATCTATGTGGCCTGTCTGGATCTGACAATACAGTAACCTACAGAAAATACATTAAGATTTTACCTAGAAGAATTCAAGATTAAAACAATATCTCTAATCTTGAAAAAGGTACATTACTTTTAAATGCTACGTTTTACTTGTTTTATAACTCTCTCGCTATGATTTTCTTATGAGAACTTTCTAATTCACAGAATTCTGTTCTCAGGTCTTTTTAAGATTGTGGCTGATAAAACTCCATACCTCACTATGAAAGAAATTACAAGAACCATCCATATTGGACCAAGTAGACTGGGGCATCCTTGCTTCTATCATCAAAAGGATATAAAACTAGAGAATCTCATCATAAAGCAAGGTGAGCAAATCATGCTCAACTCAGTCGAAGAGATCAATGGAGAAATAATGGTGAACTGTGGTGTGCTAAGGAATCATCAAAATCACTCATTTACTTTGCCTTTGTCACAAGAAGGAGAGTTCTATGAGTGTGATGATGAACATATTTATACCCTAAAGGAAATTGTCCAATGGAAGATCCCCAAGAACAGAACACGAACTGTGAAACTTACAGACTTTTCAAATAAGTGGGACTTAACAAATCCATTCCCTAAAGGCTTTTATGGTGCTGTGATTCTCAAGCCTGTTTATGAAATTCAAGGTGTGATGAAATGTAAGTATCCCCTGAGAATGATGCTTTATGAACATGATTGTGGGGTTTGGGAAAGAGAAAAGCTTTAGTCTAAAGAATGGAACTCTGTCCCTGACTTGCCCATTAAGCCCACTGAGAGTCAGATTCTCATCTATAAATAAGCAAATCATGTATTTGTTGCAAGACTCAAATTCAGTATTGTATGTAAGCAAATATTTTAAATTGTGTGGTGCTATCCAAATGTAAAATGCTGTAATTGTCAGGTACAGACAGATTAAAATATTTATTTTTATCACTGCCAGTTAAAACAGGATCAGAAAAGAGCTACTTTTTAGAATAGAGAATTAATTGGCTAGAAAGAAGCTTTCTTGTATGGAGGTGGTCAAAAAAGAGGTAAGAGTATAAAGTTTCTTTATGTGTCCCTTACTCCTATTTTTGTGAGAGCCTTTTTTCTTTTTTTTTTTCCAGCCATCCCTCATTGGTCATAAATCCTCCTATTAGCTTGGAGTTCTTCTGACTTAAGGGAAAATGATATGACAAATTAATTCACACATAAGTGTGGGTTAAAAGGATTCTTTTGAAATATAGTTGTTTTACAATATTATATTAGTTTCAGGTGTACAGCGTAGTGATTCAATATTTTTATACATTATACTCCCTTTAGAATTATTACAAAATAATGGCTATATTTCCCTGCACTGTACAATATATCCTTGTTGCTTATCTATCTTATACATAGTACTTTGTATATCTTAATCCCATACCCCTATCCTGATCCTCCCCCTTTCCCTCTTCCCACATAAGTGTATTTTAATATGTAATCTTCATAAGATTTTTGCATTTTAAAATAGGAATAGCTGGAGAGAGCATTGTAATCCTAAAGAAACTGACACCTTGACTTTTTAAGATTATGGCACATAAGCATGACAAGTATGGAACAAAGAGTTCTGTATTTGCAGTAAAAAGTCCTGGATTCTAACTCTGGTCAATAACTTAACAGGTGGTGGCTTTGGGTGAGCCATGTAAACTGCATCTATACAAAGGGGATGATGATATTCCTTTTGTCTATGACTTGGAGTTGTTTTGAGAATGAAATAAGGTTCTATTAAGATACTATATGTAATACACCCGAGAAAAAAAGCAATATGTAAAAATGTTTGGTCAAAGAGCACCCCTTGGATATCTCAAATTCTATTTATCTCTGCTCCCATTAATACTGTTGGTCACATGCAATTGTGAAAAACTTGACGTGCCTTTTGAGTAGGTTTTAGAGCTATGTTAAATTTTGTCACATACATATATTTAACCAGAAATCAATTAATTCATTTGAGTAAAAGGTGTAGGTAAGGAATTCCACTCAAGTAGTGATTTTGTTTTTGTACTACAAAAAATTGAGGCCACAGCATGATTATTTTTTTAAGTTGACAAAAAATTGAAGTCGCAGCAAACTTTAGACCTCACATTAGTGTTTTGTCAGTTTTCCCAAAATGTACAATCAAAATTGATAACTGAGTTTTCCTAAATAATGGATAGCATTTTCTCATTTTAAATTTTGTTATTTTTCTAAAACCATTGGCATCTCCTATCATGCAGATGCAAATGAAGGTGAACCCAGAACCTAAGCACATGAACAAGATGGTTACAGCATTTAATGAATTTAGGTTAGGGATCACGAAGGCCTTCACTGAGGAAATGACATTTAAACTAAGATCTGAAGGTTGAATAGGAGATGGGCAGGCTGAGAGAGAGGGGACAACATTGGAGGAAGCAGACGCAACTTGCAGGAAAGCAGGTAAGCAAGAGACTGTGGTTCCAGTGCACCTGGTGTGAGAAAAGAGAGGAGAAGGCAGGCTGAGACAGATATCAAAGCATGCAATAGGGTAGTGGAATCAGTCATGGAGGATCTTGAAATATATGTTAAGGGGTTAACATCTGTCCAAAGAGCAAATTAATAATGGTTTTTCAGCTGGAGAAACAAGGTGGGAGAATTGTAGTGAGGCCACTGGTTCTGTGGCAGAGTACTGGGAGGTTAATAAAATAGTGATAGGGACAGCTCTTCTTTTTTTTATTTTTTTTAATTTTTTTTTATTTTTTATTAGTTTCTGCTTTATAACAAAGTGAAGCAGTCATACATACACATCTGTTCCCACATCCCTTCCCTATTGCGTCTCCCTCCCTCCCACCCTCCCCATCCCACCCCTCCAGGCGGTCACAAAGCACCGAGCGGGACAGCTCTTCTTAATGGGTATTTCAGAAGTACAACTAGCCAGATCTGAAGGTCTATTGGAAGGGGAAAGAAGTCAACCTGATTCCCAGGCTTCTGGCTTGATCTGCTGGTTGAATGGTTGTGCAGTTTATTACATATAAACATTGACAGAAGAGCAAGGGATATTAACAGAAGTGTTTAGATGGACTTAAATATGGTTTCATGCTAGCTAAGGTCCCAGAAGAAAGCCTTTAGATGAAGTAAAATCCTTCCCCAAATGTTTTAGTCCAATTTCCATTCTTTAATGATATTAAAATTGAATTTCGATTTTAATTATTTTGGGCCTTTAATTTCTTAAGGATTATTTTAAACATTAGTTCTCATTGTATAGCAATTTCAGGACAGATACTATATGAGACTGCTTTGCATGTGTACTGACTACAGAATATTTCCTGAAAATAGAGGATGGGTGTCCAACACAAAAAGTCAAATTTAAAAAATTATTGTTGTTATAGGCATTTTTCTTCTAAATATAAAATGTAAACTGTTTTTTAATCAATTGTGGTCTTGTTTTACATGATTCTTTCTTATATTGAAGATTCAAACTTGCCTTGAAATCAAGGGCATGTTGCCTGCTAAGTTGTTTTCCAGTGACTTTGAGTGTCAGGTACTCAAAGTACTCAAACTTCAAACTCCTCTTGACTTGAGTCCTTCTTTTCTAAAGTGACAAGAAAAAGAATAGGTCTGTCAGGGGTAGGAGATTTTAGAGAAACCTTAGCGGGGAAAGCAAGATGGAAAAGACTGAGAACTATAGGAAGCTATGAAATATTGATTTGTGGAAAAGAGAACATAGCAAGTAAATAGAGAAAAGAGGAAATATAAGATATTCTACTCCTAGTACTAGTTTTTAATGTTACTAATGAGAAAATTTAGGCTTTATAAAAAAGAAATGTAGCACAAAGTGTTTAAATGGAATATTTGTTCCTGAGAACTCTTGGTCACAAGCCAACCCCCTCTAACTCTTATGCTACATTTAATGATTTTTTAAAAACTAAATCTCTTTGGAAAAGAGGTATAAATAACCATCCAAGACCTCTAACTACTGGTTTCATATAAGTCATAGCAAACTCTGTTTGTGCCTTTAACAGGAAGATAAAATTCATATTAGTGTAACAAATGGAACGCATAATATTTGCAAATGAAAAATGGAGCCAGCCGTTTAAAGCGGCTTCAAAAAAATCTTGATTTTAAAACTTTTTAATGGAGTTATGTTTTGGTGTATTGATTGATAAGTAGTTCTTTACTTGTGGAAATTTTAAGAGTTGGAAAGTTGCGTTTTGCTTTATGAGAAAAACTTAATGCCATTCAAATTTGGGAAAAAGTTTCTGCTCAAGTATATGACATAATTCATTTATAAACAGAGGGCTGAAATCACATGAGCAGAATGGTGATATCAGAAAGGCAGTATCTGAATATTGTATAATAGATGACAAATGAATAGAAGAAAAAAAATACATGGATCTTTTAGTATTCTGAGACTTCGTCTTTCGCTCATGTATTTTCAAAAATAATTTCCATTTTTATCAAAGTCAAAAGTGTCAAATAGTAGTAAAAAGACAAAGTTACCAACAAACCTTGCGCCCTTGACCATTCCCAAATTTTCCCCACATTCTGCTACTCTGAGGTAACTCCCTTAAATATTTTGCTCCTGCTTTCTTGTATTTCCATTCACATTTCCAATAATATACGGATATTGCTATTTTTCAAGTGATCAGTTTTAGACAGTAACTACTGAGTTCCATGTGTGGTGATGAAGATTTAATGGTCTTATATTCCTACTTCCTCTTCCCTTTCCCCATTCTCTCAGTATATGATAAGTTATGGTTAAGCATTTGCAGTTTCATTATTGTGACAGTTCATTGCTGAATCAAGTGGTAGATAATGACCATAATTCCATTTCTTTATAACTTTATTTTTCTGTAATAATGACCTTACTATTTCATTTCTTAGTTTTCTTCAATCCTCTCCTAAGTCTCGAAGTATTTTCCAACATCTTTGTAAAAGAAAACAAAAAAAGCCATTCATTGCAATTTTCCAGAGTGCAAACTGTCAGGAGATCTACCTCTTCTGTTATTTTTTTTATCCTGAAGTATTCCTCCTGGAACCCTCCAACCTCATGCTGCAGTCTGTATTTGTGGCTCTCTAGAACTAATACATAGGTGCTTGTCTTAGCTTGGGATACTATTATAAAAATATCATAGACTGGGTGGCTTATAAGCAACAGAAATTATTTCTTACAGTTCTAGAGGCTAGAAGTCTGAGATTAGGGTGCCAGCACCGTGGAATTCTGGTGAGGAAACTCTTTTAGGTTGCAGATTGCAGCCTCACAGTATCCTTATCCTTACAGCATCCTTACACAGAGAGCAGAGAGGGGAAGCAAAGCCTCTGGTGACTTTTTTTTTTTTTGCGGTACGCAGTCTTCTCACTGTTGTGGCCTTTCCCGTTGTGGAGCACAGGCTCCGGACGCGCAGGCTCAGCGGCCATGGCTCACGGGCGCAGCCGCTCCGCGGCATGTGGGATCTTCCTGGACCGGGGCACGAACCTGCGTCCCCTGCATCGGCAGGCAGACTCTCAACCACTGCACCACCAGGGAAGCCCTCTGGTGACTTTTATAAGGGCTCTGACCTCATTGATGAGGGCTCCATCCTCATGATCTCATCTAATTCTAATCACCTCCCAAAGATGCCACCTCCTGACCCCCTCACATTATGAAGTTGAGTTTCAACATATGAATATTAGGGGACACAAACATTTACTCCATTACAGTGTTGTCCTGGGACTTCGATTTAACACCATCCTGGTGGCTACTCTTTGACTTGCTTCTGTGTTTACTAGCAATTTCTGGACTCAAATAACTTATTGTTTCCAATGTTGCCTTTGAGACATTACATGGTATTCAGAAGTTTCACAGTAATGTGCTTTGTGGTAGGTCTGTTCTTTCATTGTGAGGAAAGTTTTCAGGTTGGAAATTCAGGTCCTTCATTTCTAGGATAAATTCTTTGATAATTGCCTTTCAACTGTTTTTTCTCTTCTCTCCTTCTGTAACTTCTAATCTCATTTTGAAGCTCCCATACTAATGTAGAACTATTTTCTTTATTTTATGTCTCTTTGTCTTTGGTTTACCTTCAGGGAAAATTTCTTAACTACATTTCCAACTGTTTCAATGAATTTTTAATTTCAGCTATCATATTTTTAATTTCTAAGAGTTATTTCTTATATCATTTTTTAACTGTTAACACGTTCTTGTTTTAAGAACTCAATATCTTATCTCTCTGAGAATATACTACTATTTCTTAAAGTTTTCTACTGTTCCTTGCATTTTATCGGCCTCTTTTGGCCTTTTTTAAAGTTTTAGTCTGTCATTCTTGTTAAACATTTTCCTCAAATTCTTGGTGATTATTTCCCATTTGTTCATATTTACATGTTAGACACATTTTTAGTTTAATTTACAAGTGAGGCACTATTGATATACAAGCTCTTTGTTTTATGAATTTTAGGTTTCATTTTGTTGGCTTTTTCATTGGAGAATTCCCCAAATTCAGATCCTGTGAGTCTTTCCTCCAGGACTTGCTCAATTTCATCTGAAAACAATCTTCTTGATACCTCCTGGGGGTTATGAAACTATTGTAACTGAGTGGAGAAGTTGCTGAGGCTTTCACTGTTCCCCCGTAGATTTAGACTTCCCTTCTTTGCTTTCAGTTCCATGCTTCTCCCCTGCTCACCTATGCCTACTTTCCAGATTCTATGACCCTGTACTGTTTCCTGCAGAGAGAGAGGTGGGAGGGGTTGTCACCTGTCTTCCCCAAATTAAAGCTGAAGACCTGGGTTTAACCATGCTTCAAACATTCACATAATCCCCTTGTTTTGTCCTCTACCTTCTCCTCCACCTTCAGAGGGGCTTTATGCCTCCAATTCGAAAACTTTTGGGGAGTTGTGTGGGGCCAAAAAGGCTGACTTTTCACTGGACTCGAACTCCTTAGGCACATAGGCTTTCCTTTTTCTATTCTACCGAATCGTTGACCATTCTTCCATCTGAGTTCAATCTTTATCTAGTTTAAGGATTGCAGACATCTTTGAGATTCATTGAAACTTTTTCTTTTTTCTTTTTCTCCTTTTTATCCTATGGCAAATTTGAGGGAAGAAAGGTTGAAAAGCAACATATTTCACCCATAAACCTCACTACTTACTTAAATTGGTCCTAGGCCAGAGTTTCTCCTGGACCTAGTATAACCCTGAAAGGACTGGTTGCTAATATTACTAAGTGATAAGTGTAATTTATAAACTTAATCTTTTTAACACAACATAATTTTTAGTAATTTATGGAAGTATCTGAGTCAATTTCTTATGTATTTCTTTTTATCTTCTCAATGCTTGAGATAAAGTAAATGTTCATTATTCAATAAATTAAATACATGAATGAATGAATGAAGCAACTAAAATAATTGCTTCTGTCTATATATGTTGTACAGTACAAAGTTCCTATTTAGGTATCAAGAAGGTTTTCTCACCCACCATATCCAGATTTGATTTGTTACAATGACATATTTATGAACTTAATAGCTAAGGAGAATGAATATTCACTTTTTGGCACCAAAGTTGATCTCACTTATATTTATATAACAGGTTCAATTTTTATTAGTGATGTTTTTCCTAATGTTTCCATGAAAGTACTGTGACATAACAAGATCTTTAGAACCCGTGGATGCTCTAGCCAGCTTCCATTTCATTTTCTTCCTTTAGGCAGAAATCTTACTGCTAATAAAAACATCAAACAGCAAGCAAAGTACAGTTTTTACTATATATGTGTGTATATATATGTATATACATATATATTTTATTTATTTATTTATTCTTAAACTACCAGTAATTAACATTTGATCATTCAGGGTTCTCCAGAGAAAAAGTATATAATATTATATAAATTGATATTATATATAATTGTATTATATTATCTATACATGATTATATATTAATTAGTTATTTAATTAATTTTAAGGCTTTGGCTAATGTAATTATGGGGGCTAATAAGTTCTACATCTATAGGACAGGCTGACAAGCTGGAAACTCAGGCAGAAGTTTATGCTGCAGTCTTGAAGTAGAATTTCTTCTTCTCTGGGAAACTTCTGTTTTTGCTCTTTAGACCTTCAGCTGATTGGATGAGGCTTATCTACATATTGAGGATAACATCCTTTACTTAAAGTCAGGTTATTTGGATGGTAACCACGTCTACAAAATACCTTCACAGCAACACCTAGATCAGTGTTTGATTAAATAGCTGACTACAACAGGCCAGTCAAGTTGACACATCAATAAAGAAAACATGTTAATTGTATCATTCAGTATAAGAAAATGGCTCTTCACTTTTCTTAGCTTTTATAAACTAAATGAAAATGTAAAAGACAGAGTAGTGTTACAAATAAAGCCATATCAAATGCAAGGTTGTTCAAGGAAAGTCCTGATGATTTTTTTTCTGCTACAGATGTTGTAGAGTGATCCAAAAGGAACTTTATCTATTTATAAATACAAACAGAAGTAGAACCAGAGGAGGACCACCCAACAAAATGGAAATTCATTGTATAGCTTCTCTTAAGTTGAAATGAAACTGAATAAATGGAAAAAAATTAATTCACAGAATATTTATAAAGAAAATTGAGACCAAATAGATGAACTATAAAGCAAATTTTAATTTAAAGTCTAGAATGAGGCAAGTTCAGAAATTATTAGTGCATTGTATAATGAAGAGTATGATGTGATGCAAAAATGTAAACAAAATAATTCACAGAATAAATGAGAGCTGGAGACAAAATTTATGAAAGAACTTTAGAGAAAAATAACTATAGTCTTGGAAAGTAAATTAAAAAATCAATCTCAGAAAGTGAAAATTTGCAAAAAAATACATGAATTGTTTAATAATAATAATAGAGGAGAAACTAGAAATTGAGAAAAACTGCAGGCTAGAATTTAGAAAATTTGTTAAAAATAAATATGTAGAAACAACCATCTTGCTTCAAGACTTGAATAAGACTGTCTCAGTAGATTTCCTACCATGTACTGCTAATTCAGGCCTAATTGCAAAGGATAGGTCCTTGAATGCTGAGTTGAGACAAAGAGTATTCCAGAATTGAGTATTAGCTCTTCAAGGAAACATGCATTGCCTAACATTAACCAAGCTTAAATGTATACCTTTACTTTCTCTTTAAAGATAATTTTTAGTGGGGTCCCCCAAATTCACACTTGGCTAAAAGAGTTGTTGCAGTGGGAAATGCAGAAAAGCATCACATTATGATTAACATGAGCCCTAACTGTACAGGGACTTTCCCTGAAAGAACAGGCAGAAACACAATGTTTAATGAAATGACTCAGAAGCAGAGAGAAGAAACCAATGCTACCTTTTTAGAGAAGATGGAATGTAAATTTTTTTCACAAGAGCTCCCTTTGGAAAAACAGAAAACTTACCCAAGCCAGAACAATTCATGTTTACCCAGGAAGAAAATTTGGGAAGTGTAAACTAAGGTTGCATGAGTATATTTTGTTTTTACTTTAGATTAGTTTGAAACTGAAAAACTTGTAATAAACACCATCAGGAATGTCTCTCATGCTCCGAGTTGCTGCCTTCTTATCTCTTTATCAGTTTGAAGTCAAGATAACTTTTTTGGGAAATTTTCTAATTTAGCTCATTTTCTGTAACCATTTTCATTTCTGGTGGGAGGGAGGGTTACTTGTAAGATAAAAATGCTTGTTTAAAAATGTATAATACACACACACACACACACACACACACACACACTGGATATACCGAAATGTAAGCAGTGGTAGTCTAAAGCTGATAAAGACTGTAATGTTTTATCTCCCCTCTTATGTTTTAAAAATATTTTTATAAGAGCATGTAACTTCTTGTTTATAAGAAAACCAAAACAAAAAATGTTGATTTATCTTTCTATTAGACACATACTTAGATATAATGAAATTTGTCATAAAAATTAGTTAAGCCTATTTCAGTTTGAAAACTTAAGTATGTCATTTCCCAATTCTAGGTAACTTTTTTTTTAATTTTTGAAAAATTTATTTAATTTATTTTTTTATACAGCAGGTCCTTATTAGTCATCAGTTTTATACACATCAGTGTATACATGTCAACCCCAATCGCCCAATTCACCACACCACCACCACCACTCCCCCCGCCGCTTTTCCCCCTTGGGGTCTATTCATTTGTTCTATACATCTGTGTCTCAATTTCTGCTCTGCAGACCGGTTCATCTGTACCATTTTTCTAGGTTCCACATATATGCGTTAATATATGATATTTGTTTTTCTCTTTCTGACTTACTTCACTCTGTATGACAGTCTCTAGATCTATCCACGTCTCAACAAATGACCCAATTTCATTCCTGCTTATGGCTGATTAATATTCCATTGTATATATGTACTATATCTTCTTTATCCATTCGTCTGTCGATGGGCATTTAGGTTGCTTCCATTACCTGGCTATTGTAAAAAGTGCTGCAATGAATATTGGGGTGCATGTGTGTTTTTGAATTATGGTTTTCTCAGGGTATATGCCCAGTAGTGGGATTGCTGGATCATATAGTAATTCTATTTTTAGTTTTTAAAGGAACATCCATACTGTTCTCCATAGTGGCTGTATCAATTTACATTCCCACCAACAGTGCAAGAGGGTTCCCTTTTCTCCACACCCTCTCCAGCATTTGTTGTTTGTAGATTTTCTGATGATGCCCATTCTAACTGGTGTGAGGTGATACCTTATTGTAGTTTTGATTTGCATTTCTCTAATAATTAGTGATGTTGAGCAGCTTTTCATGTGCTTCTTGGCCATCTGTATGTCTTTGGAGAAATGTCTATTTAGGTCTTCTGCCCATTTTTGGATTAGGTTTTTGTTTTTTTTTAAATATTGAGCTGCATGAGCGGTTTATATGTTTTGGAGATTAATCCTTTGTCTGTTGATTCGTTTGAAAATATTCTCTCCCATTCTGAGGGTTATCTTTTTATCTTGTTTATGGTTTCGTTTGCTGTGCAAAAGCTTTTAAGTTTCATTAGGTCCCATTTGTTTATTTTTGTTTTTATTTCCATTACTCTAGGAGGTGGATCAAAAAAGATCTTGCTGTGATTTCTGTCAAAGAGTGTTTTTCCTACGCTTTCCTCTAAGAGTTTTATAGTGTCTGGTCTTACATTTAGGTCTCTAATCCATTTTGAGTTTATTTTTGTGTATGGTGTTAGGGAGTGTTCTAATTTCATTCTTTTACATGTAGCTGTCCAGTTTTCCCAGCACCACTTATTGAAGAGACTGTCTTTTCTCCATTGTATATCCTTGCCTCCTCTGTCATAGATTAGTTGACCATAGGTGCGTGGGTTTATCTCTGGGCTTTCTGTCTTGTTCCATTGATCTATGTTTCTGTTTTTGTGCCAGTACAATATTATCTTGATTACTGTAGCTTTGTAGTATAGTCTGAAGTCAGGGAGTCTGATTCCTCCAGCTCCGTTTTTTTCCCTCAAGACTGCTTTGGCTATTCAGGGTCTTTTGTGTCTCCATACAAATTTTAAGATTTTTTTGTTCTAGTTGCGTAAAAAATGCCACTGGTAATTTGATGGGGATTGCATTGAATCTGTATGATTGCTTTGGGTGGTATAGTCATTTTCACAATATTGATTCTTCCAAATCAAGAACATGGCATATCTCTCCATCTGTTGGTATCATCTTTAATTTTTTCCTCAGTGTCTTATAGTTTTCTGCATACAGGTCTTTTGTCTTCCTAGGTAGGTTTATTCCTAGATATTTTATTCTTTTTGTTGCAGTGGTAAATGGAAGTGTTTCCTTAATTTCTCTTTCAGATTTTTCATCATTAGTGTATAGGAATGCAAGAGATTTCTGTGCAATAATTTTGTATCCTGCAACTTTACCAAATTCATTGATTAGCTCTAGTAGTTTTCTGGTGGCATCTTTAGGATTCTCTATGTATAGTATCATGTTATCTGCAAACAGTGACAGTTTTACTTCTTCTTTTCCAATTTGTATTCCTTTTATTTCTTTTTCTTCTCTGATTGCCGTGCCTAGGACTTCGAAAACTATGTTGAATAGCAATGGTGAGAGTGGACATCCTTGTCTTGTTCCTGATCTTAGTGGAAATGCTTTCAGCTTTTCACCATTGAGAACGATGTTTGATGTGGGTTCGTCATATATGGCCTTCATTATGTTGAGTAGGTTCCCTCTATGCCCACTTTCTGGAGAGTTTTTATCATAAATCGGTGTTGAATTTTGTCAAAAGCTTTTTCTGCATCTATTGAGATGATCATATGGCTTTTATACTTCAATTTGTTAATATGGTTTATCACACTGATTGATTTATGTATATTAAAGAATCCTTGCATCCCTGGGATAAATCCCACTTGATTATGGTGTATGATCCTTTTAATGTGTTGTTGGATTCTGTTTGCTAGTATTTTGTTGAGTATTTTTACATCTATATTCATCAGTGATATTCGTCTATAAATTTCTTTTTTTGTAGTACCTTTGTCTGGTTTTGGTATCAGGGTGATGGTGGCTTCATAGAATGAGTTTGGGAGTGTTCCTTCGTCTGCAATTTTTTAGAAGAGTTTGAGAAGGATGAGTGTTAGCTCTTCTCTAAATGTTTGATAGAATTCACCTGTGAAGCCATCTGGTCCTGGACTTTTGTTTGTTGGAAGATTTTTAATCACAGTTTCAATTTCATTACTTGTGATTGGTCTCTTCATATTTTCTATTTCTTCCTGGTTCAGTCTTGGAAGGTTAAACCTTTGTAAGAATTTGTCCATTTCTTCCAGGTTGTCCATTTTATTGGCATAGGGCTGCTTTTAGTAGTCTCTTAGGATGCTTTGTATTTTTGTGGTGTCTGTTGTAACTTCTCCTTTTTCATTTCTAATTTTATTGATTTGAGTCTTCTCCCTCTTTTTCTTGATGAGTCTGGCTAAAGGTTTATCAATTTTGTTTATCTTCTCAAAGAACCAGCTTTTAGTTTTATTGAACTTTGCTATTGTTTTCTTTGTTTCTATTTCATTTATTTCTGCTCTGATCATTATGATTTCTTTCCTTCTGCTAACTTTGGGTTTTGTTTGTTCTTCTTTATCTAGTTCCTTTATGTATCAGGTTAGATTGTTTATTTGAGATTTTTCTTGTTTCTTGAGGTAGGACTGTATTGCTATAAACTTCCCTCTTAGAACTGCTTTTGCTTCATCCCATAGGTTTTGGATCATTTTGTTTTCGTTGTCATTTGTCTCTAGGTGTTTTTTGATTTCCTCTTTGATTTCTTTAGTGATCTCTTGGTTGTTCAGTAACGTATTGTTTAGCCTCCGTGTGTTGGTGTTTTTTATTTTTTTTTCCCTGTAAGTTATTTCTAATCTCAAACTGTTGTTGTTGGAAAAGATGCTTGATATGATTTCAGTTTTCTTAAATTTACCAAGGCTTGATTTGTGACCGAAGATGTGATCTATCCTGGAGAATGTTCTGTGCACACTTGAGAAGAAAGTGTAATCTGCTGTTTTTGGATGGAATGTCCTATAAATATCAATTAAATCTATCTGGTCTATTGTGTCATTTAAAGCTTCTGTTTCCTTATTTATTTTCATTTTGGATGATCTGTCCATTGGTGTAAATGAGGTGTTAAAGTCCCCCACTATTATTGTGGTACTGTCGATATCCTCTTTTATAGCTGTTAGCAGTTGCCTTATGTATTGAGGTGCTCCTATGTTGGGTGCATATATATTTATAATTGTTATATCTTCTTCTTGGATTGATCCCTTGATCATTATGTAGTGTCCTTCCTTGTCTCTTGTAACATTCTTTATTTTAAAGTCTATTTTATCTGATATGAGTATTGCTACTCCAGCTTTCTTTTGATTTCCATTTGCATGGAATATCTTTTTCCATCCCCTCCCTTTCAGTCTGTATGTGTCCCTAGATCTGAAGTGGGTCCCTTGTAGACAGCATATATATGGGTCTTGTTTTTGTATCCATTCAGCAAGCCTGTTTCTTTTTGTTGGAGCATTTAATCCATTCACGTTTAAGGTCATTATTCATATGTATGTTCCTATGACCATTTTCTTAATTGTTTTGGGTTTGTTTTTGTCGTTCCTTTTCTTCTCTTGTGTTTCCCACTTAGAGAAGTTCCTTTAGCATTTGTTGTAGGGCTGATTTGGTGGTGCTGAATTCTCTTAGCTTTTGCTTGTCTGTAGAGCTTTTGATTTTTCCATCAAATCTAAATGAGATCCTTGCTGGGTAGAGTAATCTTGGTTGTAGGTTCTTCCCTTTCATCACTTTAAGTATATCATGCCACTCCCTTCTGGCTTGTAGAGTTTCTGCTGAGAAATCATCTGTTAACCTTCTGGGAGTTCCCTTGTATGTTATTTGTCATTTTTCCCTTGCTGCTTTCAATAATTTTTCTTTGTCTTAATTTTTGCCAATTTGATTGCTATGTGTCTTGGTGTGTTTCTCCTTGGGTTTATCCTTTATGGGACTGTCTGTGCTTTCTGGACTTGGGTGGCTATTCCTTTCCCATGTTAGGGAAGTTTTCGACTATAATCTCTTCAAATATTTTCTTGGGTCCTTTCTCTCTCTCTTCTCCTTCTGGGACCCCTATAATGCAAATGTTGTTGCGTTTAATGTTGTCCCAGAGGTGTCTTAGGCTGTCTTCATTTCTTTTCATTCTTTTTTGTTGATTCTGTTCTGCAGCAGTGAATTCCACCATTTTGTCTTCCAGGTCACTTATCGGTTCTTCTGCCTCTGTTATTCTGCTATTGATTCCTTCTAGTGTAGTTTTTATTTCAGTTATTGTATTGTTCTTCTCTGTTTGTTTGTTCTTTAATTCTTCTAAGTCTTTGTTAAACATTTCTTGCATCTTCTCGATCTTTGCCTCCATTCTTTTTCCAAGGTCCTGGATCATCTTCACTATCATTCTTTTTTGTTTTGTTTTTGTTTTTGTTTTTGTTTTTTTGCAGTACGCGGGCCTCTCACTGTTGTGGCCTCTCCCATTGTGGAGCACAGGCTCCAGACGTGCAGGCTCAGCCGCCATGGCTCACAGGCCCAGCCGCTCCGTGGTATGTGGGATCTTCCCGGACCGGGTCACGAACCCACGTCCCCTGCATCGGCAGGCAGACTCTCAACCACTGCGCCACCAGGGAAGCCCCACTATCATTATTCTTAATTCTTTTTCTGGAAGGCTGCCTATCTCCACTTCATTTAGTTGTTTTTCTGGGGTTTTATCTTGTTTCTTCATCTGGTACATAGCCCTCTGCCTTTTTATCTTGTCTGTCTTTCTGTGAATTTGGTTTTTTTTCCACAGGCTGCAGGATTGTAGTTCTTCTTGCTTCTGTTGTCTGCCCTCTGGTGGATGAGGCTATCTAAGAGGCTTGTGCAAGCTTCCTGATGGGAAGGACTGGTCTTCTTATTCAATCTTAACAATAAACCTGCCAGTGTTGGAGGGTCTCCTGCAGAGGTGCAGGCAGCTCTGACTCACCTTGGGGACAAGGACACTGGCAGCAGAAGTTCTGGGAAGTAGTCCTTGGTGTGAGCCCTCCTGGAGTCCACCATTCGCCCCACCAATTGGCCTCAGGGCAAACAACCTCTAGGTAACTTTTTAAGAATGTTTTTATTTTAACTTTTAGCTATGGAGAACTTAAAACATGCAAGAGTAAAGAGAATAGTATAAGCAATAAGAAGGGTTTTGTTTTAATGTATTATCTAATATAACAGTAAAATATATAAAGTTTGAAGTTGATGCAGAAACAATTAAATACAGTGAGTTGTCAGTATACTTGTTATCTATGGGCTTCATAGCAGTTAGTAGAGAAAGGTAAATGCTCTGAATCCAGCTTCTCTTCCCATTGTGCTGTCAAATTAATCTGCCAAAATCTACTTAATTTGGTTGTTATTAATCTCAAATATTCCAGGGGCAGATCCATCTTCAGACATAGTCTTACTTTCAGTGGGTCTCCTGTCCCGATTCCCTGCCCTAGTTTAAAATCCTGAGACTGAATTACATGTTAATCACTGACTATATCCTATTTAGTCTGCTTCCTTATCTATGACTGTGGTTTTCTTACCACCTATGATATTCTTTCTCCTACCCTATCTTGGCTTGTAATATCTCTCCATCCTTAAAGACTCATGTTGTAGCCACCTCTTTCCTAATATCTATCTTTATCCCCATCCAAAAATTAGATGTGTTATTTATTCACCTTTTTCTGCCTACTGTGGTTTTAATTGAGCCTTTTACATGATTCCATTTTCTTTCTTCCTCAGCATATCAGTTATACTTTAAAAATATTTTTAGTCATTGACTTAGAGTTTGCAATATTCATATATAATCCAAGTCCAACTTTCAACTAACACTATACAACTTCATGGCTATGGCAGGTACCTTATAACAGAGTATTCCCAACTACTTTCTCTTGTCCCTGTTAACACTGCCGTCATTCATTTCATTATCCATGAGGTATAATCATCCAATATATTGTTGCTATTATTATTTTGAACCATCTGTTATCTGTTACATCCATTAAAAATAAGAAAAATAAAACATTTTATTTTGCCTTCATTTATTCCTTCTCTAATACTTTTCTTTCTTTATGTAGATCTGAGTTTCTGACATATTTTATTCTCTGTGAAGAACTTCTTTTATATTCCTTGCAAGATAGGTCTACTGTTGACATATTCCCTCACTTTTGTTTGTCTGAGAAAGTCTTTATTTTCTCTTTCACTTTTGTAGGGGAGGTAAAATTTTACCTTTACCCTCTTAGGGTTTTTTTGGCTGGGCCAGAGAATTAAACTGACCTTAGACAGATGAAGAGAAGAAAAGCATACAAATTTGCATAAGTTTGACATGGAAGCCCTCATAAGAAAATGAAGACCCAAAGAAATGGTGAAAGCTGCATGCTTTTAAATTGGGTTGAACAACTGAGCTACTGTGGAAAAGTAAACTATGAGGTGAGGCCTAAGAGGATACAAATTATTTTAACAAGGTCTGTTTGTACAGAATTCTCTTGGCTTTGACTCCCTGTTAGAAGAGTGTTTTCTTTCTCCTGGTACTGAGGGCATCCTTAACATGAGAGTTTTTAGCTCCTGTTTTCAGGGAGAAAGGGGAGATTAGAATGTTCTTTTTGAATCTGCTGTTTTTCAAGTGCACTTAGCTCAAAATAATCCTTAAACCAAAGTGATATATTTTGGGATGGCATAATCTGCCACCCTTGACTTTTGAAGGATAATTTTGTCACATATAGAATTCTAGGTTGGTAATTTTTTCTCTTTCAACACTTTAAATATGCCATTTACTCTTTCTGCTTTCATGGTTTCTAAAGAGAAGTCCAATGTAATTATTATCCTCCTTCCTCCACAGGCAAGGTGGGTTTTTTCTTCTGGCTTCTTCATGTTTTCTCTCTTCTTTGATTTTCTGCAGTTTGAATATGATATGCCTAGGTGTTGACTTTTTGTATTTATCCTGCTTTTTTTCTCTAAACTTCATTAATTTTGGAAAATTCTCAGCCATTATTACTTCATTATTGCTTCTTTTCCTTTCTCTCCCTTTTTCCTTCTGGAATTCCTATGCGTGTACGTTACAACCTTTGTAATTGTTCCACAGGTCTCGGAAATTCTGTGTTGTTGTTTTTCATTCTTTTGCTTTTCAGTTTGGGAAGTTTCTATTGATCTATCTTCAAGCTCACTGATTCTTTCCTTAGCCATGTATAGCCTATTGATGAACATGTCAAAGTTATTCTTTAATTCTTTTCCTGGGTTTTAAATTTCTAGCATTTCCTTGTAGTTCTTTCCTAGAGTTTCCATCCCTCTGCTTACATTAGCTATCTTTTCTTGCATTTTCTTCCATTACAGCCTTTAATGTATTAATCATATTTTACGTTGCCAGTCTGATAATTCCAAAATCTCTTGCATATCTGAGTCTGGTTTTGATGCTTGCTTTGTCTCTTCAGGCTATGCTGTTTGCCTTTTAACATACCTTGTAATTTTTTGTTGAAAGCTAGGCATGATGTATAGGGTAAAAGAAACTGAGGTAAATAGGCCTTTTGTGTGAGGTTTTAGGCTAGGAGTTAGGCTGTGTTCACTGTTTACTGTACCTGTAGGTGTCAGAAGCTAAAATTTTACATAATGCCCTTGTTTATTGTTTTCCCTGTTGTCTTTCCCTAGAGACCCCTTCTTAAATAGGGTCATAAGTGCCATTCTTTCCATTGTAATCTCCTGTTATTATATAGAAGTCTTCTTGATATGGTTGGTGAGGTGTAGGGGAGGGGAAGCATTCTATAATCCTGTAATTAGGTCTTAGTCTTTTACTGACCCTGCTTCTCAGCTTTTCTCCCCACATCTCCTTAGTGAGACAGAATGTCTGTCGGGGGCTGGAGTTGGGGAATTCCTTTCCCCCACATCAGTTATTAGACTGGTAAAACCCAAGTTGGTTAGGCTGTGGTAAAATAGTTTTCCTTCACTCAGACCTTTTTTAAGGAGAAGTGAGTGATCTGAGTGTATTTCAAAATGGTTACTTTTCCCGGCACCCTGCCTAATGCATGAGGGGAATTTTCTCAGATCTTCACTCTGAGAACCTGGTGGGGCTCCTGGATGTAAACTCAGGAAACTGTGGGGGGATCCTGCTAAGCCTGGCCCTCCAGAACTTTTATCTCTCAAGCCTGTCCATGCTTAATCTCCAGCAGTTAGTCAGTTACTCTTAAAGTGTTCTTACCTTTGCTGGCTCCATCAGTGGTTTCTACCCCCTATAAGCTGTAACTTTCTGTATTCACCCATCTTTCTAGTTTTAGAGGTGACAGTTTTTCCTGTGACTTCAATTATCTGATGGATCTAAGAAGAGTTGTTGATTTTCACTGCATGTGCTATTTCCCTGTATTGAATATTCTTTTAAAGGGTATACATCATGATAATTTTATACCCTAAAATGTCTAGATTATTATTTTGTAGAAATTAAACAATAAAACTATTTATTGTATTGAATAAGTCATTGAGTAAGATAAACTACAACCTAAAGCAACAAGTTTTAAATGAAATATGCAATACCTTCTATGATGTATAGCTGGAGTTTTAGCAGTAGAAACTTTTCTCCCCCTAGTGAAATTTTACTTGGAACTCCACTTGCTTACTAGATCACAACTTTTACAGCTCAACCAAGAACATTGTTCTGGCAATTGTTTTTCATTCATTCAGTTCATTTATTGAGTAGCTACTATGTGTTAGGGACCATGCTAGACACTAGGATATGTTGGTGAACAAAACAATCAAAGACTCCTATCCCTGTGGAGCATAAGTTCCATTTTGGGGAAACAGACAATAAATAATGATGATAATAAATAAGCAAACTATATGTAATGATTGAAAGTAAAGGATGACATTGAAAATAGAGAAACAGAGAAGGGCAAAGGACAGAGATAGTTGCATTTTTAAATAGAGCACTGTCTTAGTTCATTTTGTGGCTATAACAAAATGCCATAGACTGGATGGCTTATAAACAACAGAAATTTATTTCTTACAGTTCTGGAGATTGGGAAGTCCAAGATCAAGGTGCTGGCAGATTTGGTGTCTGGTGAAGGTCTACTTCCTAGTTCATAGGTGGCTGTTTACTCGTTGTGTCCTCACATGTCCTCCTTGCCCTCACAGGGGCAAGGGAGCTCTCTGGGGTCTCTTTTACCAGGGCAGTAATCTCATTACCTAATTACCTCCCAAAGGTCCCACCTCCAAATACCATCACATTGAGGATTAGGTTTTAACAAATGAATTTGGGGGAGGGGAACAAAAATTCAGACTATGGGAAGCACATTTTGGAGAAGTCTCATGGAGAAGATGACATTTAAGCAGACATGAAGAAGAAGAGGTGTTGGCCATAAATATATCAGGCTGAAGGATATGGCAGGCAGAGGAAACAGCTTTTTGAAAACCTAATTAACAACAAGGAGGTCATGGAGGGAGCAGTAAATTAGAATGAGGCAACCCAGTGGCAGATGAGATCAACGTGGTGCCTAGGACCTCAGTAGGGGTTTTCACTTTTACTGAAGTGAAAAGGACTGCCACTGTGGGGCTATGAACAGGAGAAAGATATGATCAATTTAACATTTAAAAAGACTGTCTGGCTTCCCTAGAAAGATATGACTGTAAGAAGACTGTTTAGGAAGCCACTGCAATAAACCAGGCAAGAAATAATGTTGCTTAGGTCAGAGTAGTTCTAAGGTAATGGATGTAGAGTGTTAGGAAAAAAGAGAGAGAAGCTATGGATGTCTCAGATTTCTGCACCAAACAAAGAGGATGAGCAACAGATAGATTAGGTTTGGGTTGGGAAGATCAGAATTTCAGTTTAAGCATGTTAACTTTGAGACATCTATTAGCCAAGTGAAGATCTTAAATAGATATTTGGAGTGCAGGAGAATTATTTAGCTAGAGATACATGTTGGGGAATCATCAGCGTACAGATGGTACTTAAAAACATGAGACTGTGTAAGATCATGTGGGTGTGAGTGTGGACAGAGAAAGGAGGAGAACGAAGAAACATTAAAAGGTGTGTATGTGTGGGGGGGAGTGGGTGGTATGTAGAGGAGAAGAAACCAGAAAAAAAGTTGAGAAGAATTATAAGATAAAAAGGAAAAAAGTGAGGTAACTGTAGCAAAGAGTCTAATCTACTCTGTCAAATGCTGCTGATATATCAAGTAGGATGAGATAGGCTAGCACATCTTCAGTGAATTTGGTACAGAAGTACTGAAGATAGGTCAGGAATTGGGTACATAAAAATTTAACAGAAGTTAGATAGCCTGGCCCGGAGGCTTTCTCTGGCAATAAAGTTGTCCTAAGTTATTAAGACAATTCTTTCCCCACCGTACCCATTGTGCCCAAATACAGACTGGATCTAGCTTGCATTAGGGTCCCTATGGTCAATTTAAAGCCCTCAGAAAGTCCTTAATGGCATCTATTCTACCAGTGTCAAGTTGTTCCCTCAACTTGAGAAATGACCTGAGTCTATGAACCCATCTAGTCCTAGCTCTACAATTCTTAAACACAGTTCATTTTGATTCAAATAAGTGTGATTTTAAAGTTTCTAAAATGACCTTGGGGTTCAGGGAAACCTGTGGCAACAATCTCAAAGGTTTGGGTGTGCTAAACATTATAAAAGGAACTGGTAAAGGTTTTTTTTAGCGTTCCTCCCACCCCGTTCTTTTTTTAATGGAGAATCTTTATAATTTTTATTGAACTTCAGCCTATAGGCAATCATCTGGTTTTTTCTTTTCTCTATTTTATGTTCAAGAAAATAAAATAATGCAATTTCATACTGTGTTTTTAGGAACTCTTTTACACAGCATATGCAAGTAATATGACACAAATTATAGTTTTCAGAGGCTGCATAAACAGTAATATAAAGTATAATAATATAGGTAATATTTTATAAGAGAAACATTCTGTCTTCTAAATCTTCCAAATTATTAATTTTCAGAAGCATACAGGGAAGAAAGAATATTGATAGACGGGGGGTGGCTAGATGTACTGGGAAACAATGGTAGATTGTGAAAAGGCTATAAAACATTAAGTGTTAGGAAATTGTCAAGAAAATATAAACCATTATAAAATCCTGTTTATATTAACATATAACTTTATTTTTTAATGCAAGACCATTTATAAGGATACTATGTGGGACAGTATATGGAGAGCAGAGGATTTCAGGACAATATTTTAAGTGTCTCTGTAGTCTCAAAGAAAGACTTCTGAGACAGTGGGCTCTTGGAAAGAATACAGAGATTCATTAGTCCCCAGGGACACATTAGGCAAAGAATACATTGGTAAGCACTCTACCAGCAAATCTAGGGTTCCTGAGTGGCTCCTTTGACTGTAACCCATCCTATGCCACTCCTTTTCTAACTAGATGTTAATATAGCACCAGAAGAAAGAAATAGTTTTCACATTGGAAAAAGACTGCATTTTGGTATCCATTTCCATATATTAATCTTGAGTACTTTATATCCCAAGATTTTGCAATATGGTTAAATCCCACAGGATAGAATTTATATATAGAATGTGTCTTGGGCCCTATGCAGGAAGAGTCTTACTTGGAGTCCCCAAACTTTCTTCTAAGATAATTTTACGTACAATATCTGGACCTCAAAAGCATGACCTAAAATGATATAATAAATTTTCTGGAAAAACACATACATATACGTTTAAACACGTGCACATATATTCATGTATGTTATGTGTGATAAAACTACAAAGAAAAACAAGGGAATGGTTAACACCAAAATTAGGAGAATGATTACTCTTAGGTTGCAGTGAGGAGGATGTGATTTTGGTGAGGTTTGTAGGGCTCCGAGATACTGGTTAATTTCTATTTCTAAAACTAGGCAGATTTATGGGTATTGTTTTTATTTACCATCTATTTCATTTTTAAATTTAAAAAAGGAAAGTCATACATAAGAAATGTTATATCATGAGCATCTGAGATTTTTTTTTAATGAAATTTATGTATGGTACCCCTGGAGTGATTTTAATACTACTTCAGAGCAACATTTTGATACACAAAATGTCTTTTTGTTTTTTTGTTTTCCAGTTAGAAAGGACATAGTCCGTATCCTCCCCAGTTTAGATGTTGAAGTCAAAGACATTACAGACAGTTATGATTCCAACTGGTTTCTTCAGCTGTTATCTACACAAGATCTTTTTGAAATGACCAGTAAAGAGTTCCCCATAGTGGCTGAAGTCATAGAAGCGCCCCAAGGAAACCAGCTACCCAGAAACGTTTTACAACCTGGGAAAACCATTGTGATCCACAAAAAGTGCCAGGCATCGAGGATCTTAGCTTCAGAAATTAGAAGCAATTTTCCTAAAAGACACTTCTTGATCCCCCCTAGCTATAAAGGCAAATTCAAGCGGCGACCTCGGGAGTTCCCAACCCCCTATGACCTTGAGATAGCAAAGAGTGAAAAGGAGCCTCTCCACGTGGTGGCCACCAAAGCCTTTCATTCCCCCCATGACGAGCTGTCATCTGTATCTCCCGGGGACCAGTTTCTAGTGCATCACTCACAGGCGACGGAAGTCCTCTGTGAAGGGATCAAAAGAGTGGTGAACGTTCTGGCTTGTGAAAAAATCCTCAAAAAATCCTATGAGGCAGCACTACTCCCTTTGTACATGGAAGGAGGTTTTGTAGAGGTGATTCATGATAAGAAGCAGTACCAGATTTCTGAGCTCTGTGCACAGTTCCACTTGCCCTTCAATGTGAAGGTTTCTGTGAGAGATCTTTTCACTGAAGAAGACATTTTGGCTGCTACACCAGGACTACGGCTGGAGGAAGCTATCACAGACTCTTATCTACTCATAAGTGACTTTGCTAACCCCAAGGAGTGCTGGGAAATTCCTGCTGGCCGCGTGAATATGACTGTTCAGTTAGTTAATAATTTGTCTGGGGATCCAGGATCATTTCTAGTCAGGACTCTGGTTGAAGAGATCCCTGAAGAACAGTATTATATGATGCGGAGATATGAAAACTCTTTCTCGTACCCCCCACCTCGCCCTCCCAAACATCCCTCCTTGGAGGAAACAAAGTTAAGCCTGCTCAACTTAGCAGAAGAAAAGACAGTGGGTCTGCCCAAGTCTCCCAAGGTAAGGCTTTGCTTTTGCAGTTTTTCCTCTTGAGTGTTTTTCTGGGGGCAAGTTATTTCAAGTCTCTTCTGAGTCTGGTTTTTGCTTACTTTTCTTCCTTTCATGCCATATTTGAAATGAGCCTTTCTGGTGCACAGCAGATGATTGAACATCAACAGAGCCTAAGCTGTTACGGCGTTTTGTATTTTGATGCTTAACCAGTATATGTGACAAGAAGTTTAGGAATTAGAACTAGCAGGGATGACACATGATTACAAACTGCTGTTTCAATGTGTTTTGGTAATTAGGAATGGCTTATAAGGTGCCTCAGAAGCAAACCTCTTTTATTTTGGAAGTGCTGTTCAGTTTTTTCTAGGTGGAGTTGTTTTAATACTTCATCCAGGAAATGAGCACACAATCAACTCCCTTCTTCTGGGGGCGGGGGTACCAGTAGCATGCATCTATAACACATGTCTACATTTTGTTTTATGTGTGGAAAGATGTAAAAATATCTTGGCAGAACTGTGTGAGAACATGGGCATCTGCCCACATTCTGCTTGTCTGAGAATTGTCATCTTTAACAGTTCTATTGAAAAACAAAATCAATAAAATTGCAGGCAGTATGAGATCATTACAGAATCCACAACTCCATAACCACTCTAAAGATGGGAGGGGAGGGGTTTCAGCTTCATTTCTGCTTAAAGTTTTGGCCTCTTGAAAACTGCCTGCTGAGTGCCTGGAAAGCACTTGCCCTTACACCACGGAGCTTCAGTCGTTTATCTGGCAGGCTGTGGTTCTCTGGTGTGTGGAAATAGTGCATTCTGCCCTGGCAGATGTTGTGCTAGCAGCTTGGGGAAACAAAGCAATTAGTAAAACAAAGAGAGATGCTGTGTTTACTCTCTATACGCAGGAATGATAGCAGCCTCAGGCTTCAAGAATGTGGGTATGGAAACGCATTTAATTCTCCATTTCAAAGATTGAATTCTGATTGTGTGCTGGGGAAATCCAGGAAACATCTTCAAACTCATCCTCAGGAAAAGATAAAACCAGCAGAAATTTCCTTTCCAGAAAAATCAATTTTGAAGTAGTCATTTTGAAACTAAACAACTGTTTCCAAATAATGTTGATTAACAGGCTGCTATTAATGTGCAGAGTGCCTGGCTTCTCCTGTTTAATATATTTTTATTACTGAATTGAATGATGTGAGAGATGGAATGCTGTTGTCATTTTTAGTGGGAAGCAGAATAATGCCCCATCCGCCTACCCCCATCCTCTCACCCCCCACCCAAGGTGTCTATACCTAAGCCTCCAGAACTGTGAATATGCTACATTGGTTAGTAAAAGAGACTTTGCACATGTACTTAAAATTAAGGACCTTGAGATGAGATTATCCTGGATTATTCAGGTAGGTCCAAGTTAATCACAAGAGTCCTTAAAATATTTTTCTCACTTAAGGTCAGGGTCAGAGAAAGATGTGACTACAGAAGAATTTTAAAGAGATGCAGCATTGCTACCTTTGAAGATGGAGGAAAGGATCATTGAGCCAAGGAATGCAGATGGTCTCTAGTAGCTAGAAAGACAAGGAAGCTTTCTTCCCTAGAGCCTCCAGAAAGGAGCACAGCTCTTCTAACACCTTACTTTTAGTCAGTGAGACTCCTGTTGAATCTCTGACTTATAAAACTCCAGGATAATAAATTCGTATTGTTTAAGGCACCAAGTTTATGTTACAGCAACAATAGAAAGCTAACATAGGACATAAAATTGGGAGGGAGGAATAAATAAAAACTTTAGATAGAAAAGTCTGTATTTAAGCTAGGACTTGTTTTGCTGGCAAAGTGGCTCTTTTTCCCTTTTTCCTTTTAATGAAAGTAGTAGCTCAGGTACCCTTGGAGAACCTCAGGGTATACAGCTAGGCTTCAGGGACAACTGGAAACAGGATCTAGAACACAGCCAGAGTGAGTCTTCCTTTTCATCACACATTGGACATTACTTCTGACAGTTCCTGCATCTTGTAGTTTCATCACCAGAGAAGAACATAATCTCTTTGTTTAGTTCCAATTTTTAAAAAGGGAAGGACTTTGGATCACATGCCCATCTCTTGGTTCAATCAATTCATTGGCTGCCCCAGCTACAGCCAGGATTGGTGGGGAAGGGAATAAGGACTAGTTGTCTCCAATAATAGAAATATGTCTCAAATAACAGTATGTGAAGGTCTGGAGATATAAAAAAGTAGATGCCTATTACAATCAGAAAGGAAGAGATAAAAAATCCTAAACTTCTAAGAAACCATTTGTAGAAAACAATAAATTTAATAAATTTAAAATGCCCTTTGAAAGAATGTCAAATGAAAATGATCTACGCGTTTTATTAGAGAAACTCACAAAACAACGACGTTTCATCTAGTTTACTGCTTGGAAAAACCTTCAGTCCTCCTCCTATGTTTCTCCTTTACTCTCACACTACTGCCACACTCACAACACCTACGACACCAGATGCATGGAAATTTTCCCTCAGCAAGCGATTCTTTGACACCAGTTGGGTGTCCTGCAATTACTTAACTCAATTCAGACGCTATCTACCTGGAGATAACATCAGATCCCACAGGTTAAGAGCTCAGTCCCACAGGTTAAGAGCTCAGTGCCGCAAGACTGCTCCCCACTTCAGATGCCAATTGCAAGTAGTAGGTCCTCAGGTTACCGACAGCCTCTGTCTGACTTGGCTGCAAATCAGAGGTTCCCAGGACCCCCTCCTCAGGTTCCATTAATTTGCTAGAGTGGCTCACAGAACTCAGGGAAACACCTACTTACATTTACCAGTTAAAGGATATGATACAGAATACAGATGAATAGTCAGATAAAGAGACATGAAGGGTGAGGTCTGGAAGGGTCCGGAGAGCTCAGGAACTTCTGTCCCATAGAGTTAGGATACACCACCCCCCTGGTGTGTGGATGTGTCCACTAACCTGAAAGTTCTCTGAACTGTGTACTTCTGGGAATTTTATGGAAGTTTCCTCATGTAAGCATGATCAATTATTAACTCCTTTTCCAGTCCTTCTCCCCTCTCTGGAGAATGGGGATTGGGGCTGAAAATTCCAAGCTTCTAATTATGGCTTGGTGTTTCTGGTGACCAGCCCCAATCCAGGAGCCATCCGGGAGCTCACCCAGAATCGCCTCGTTAGAACAAAAGACACTCCTATCACCCAGGAAATTCCAGGAGATTTAGGAGCCCTGTGTCAGAAGCTGGGGTCAAAGACCAAATATTTAAAAAGAAGATGCTCCTAGTGCTCTTACCATTTAGGAAGTTACAAGGGCTTCAGGAGCTTGGTGCCAGGAACCAGGGCCAGAGACCAATACATATATTTCCTATTATCTCCAGCTACTAAAAGAAAACAAATGCAATATTTGACTAAATTCATACATGTAGGATTCCAGAAAAACTTAATAATTCCTAACTACTTGTTCATTTTTCAGGCCCCGTATGGATTCTTGTGTCTAGTGTTGCATCCCACTCCTAAAGAATATTGATTACCTGAACTTTGTTAAGATACTAAGAGTTGTTAAGATGTTAAAAAGTCCAGGAGCCATTTCCTTCTGTAAATGGTTTAGGGAACTGAGTGAGAGTCTAAACTTGAATGACTTGGTACTAGATGATATTAGTTATTTTATACATTTAAAGAGCTATTTTGTGGCAAAGGTTGCATTCTTATTTTCCATTACAACACTAGCTGAGAGTGAAAGGGAGGACAATCTTGGAGTAATATGTTGGAACTTATTTCTTATCCCTGAAAAGGGTTCAGCAGAAGCTAGGAAACCCTAGGTCAGTAATGGTGTCAGGAGATTCCTGCTTGGTTCAAAGTTTATCAATTCATTGAGAATCTATGATTCTTTGTTTATGATAAGTTTCATAATTTCTGGTGTGGTCGATAAAGAGCTATATTTTCTCTGAAATCAGTTTAAAATGTCAGAGGATGCTATAATTTACCTGTGTGCAGACCTACTGACCTCCTTATTTTCAACAATTTTTCTCACCATGAAGGTAGGACTCCACTTAGTAGATTGTGTTTGAAATTTAAACAGATGCTCTGTCAGTTTCTGCATAGTGTACTCGAAAAGTCTTGCAGCCAACCATTTCTTATGATCACAATGTCATCCTTTTATATATTTCTTTTATATTTCTTCTGATATCTACATTAAAGCTCTTCTATTTATGTATACGTTTGAAGTGGTTGGATAAGACTTTTTTTTTAGCACTTTGCAGGCAGGAAGCAGCCACTGAAAATCAGCCTCTAAGGTTTTGGATTGTATGTGGAATATTGCTTTAAATTCAGAGAACAATTTGTAACGGTTATTCAGGGTTTAACTATTCAAACTGACTTAACTTATTAAAATACCTTATTACATATGTAGAGAAGAATATCAGATACTTCATTATATAGTTTACTTTTGTCTTCCTGGTGTCATTAGCTTTTCTAGATCATTTCTTGCATTTCACAACAAGATAGTTGTACGGGCTGTCTAATTAAGAAACTAAATGTACTCAGTGTTAGCCAAATTCACTTGTAGTAGGTATCCATTGTCGGTTATGAACCCTACACATTCACCTAAGAAGTTTACAAATTAAGACTATCTGAGGACAGGTTATTGGAACTAGGATAAATAGAAAGAATTGTTTTCCAAGGTAAGATTGTCAACTGTTCTCTAATACATAAATAAGAAAAACAACTGTAGTAGAAATTTGAGAATTGTGGTTTGGATATAAGCAGGGGCAGATGAGATGGGGGATGGATTTCAACAGAATTGACTGCACACCTCCAGGCCCATGCAGTTTGACATTGAGGGATTTTATTCTTGTTTTTTAAATGTGCTCGTTAACTGTTTGGGAAAATAATGTATGAAGTCTAAAAAAAAGGGATGAGAATGTACCAAGTGACCCTTCAAATTTCCTCTTAGGCTTATAACAATGTAAAAATAGTACCTTTAAGATCTGTGCATTCTGATACTTGATCAGATGAAAACAGTATTATAAAGTGACTAAGTAAATGAGGCTGGGCCTAAAATTCTGTTCTAAATAGCAATGTTGTGGGGTAAACCCTCCTTCCCTGGTGGTTAGTTTCTATGTCAGAATTAGTTTCACATAGTTTGAAAGAGCATATTCTCTCTGGGGTTTTTGCCTGTCGTGGATATATATGGCTATGACTTCTGAGTGCCACACAGGAGAAATGTAACTTCTGCATTCTCATGAAAAAGTCTATAACCAGATAGAAAAACAAACCTTTGGTTGAAAGATGAGATATTCCACTCCTTCGGAGACTGCATCTGGGACCAGAAATCTTGCATTTCACTAACTCTGTCCATTTAATGCCCAAGTGTCCACTTTGCTGCCGGAATTTCTAGATTTTGTTGGAGAAGAACACGCATGGGAGACATTAAGGCAAAGAGCACGGGAGGCAGTTATGGGAAGGTACTGTGAATTGAGCAGAAAACAAACCTTGTACCAGAATTAGAGTGAGAGCTGAAAAAGGCAGAAGGAAAGCAATAGTTTCTGGGAAGTGCAGAGAGAGAACACTTCAGCAGCTGCTGCTGGGTGCTAAGACTCATTTCTGATCTGGTGTGACAGGGTGGCTGAAAAGTGGTAAAGATGCCCACACTCCTAGGCTAAATCTAGATCTTTAGAGACATCCACTCATTTGTTGTCTATAGCATATAGTCCCAAAGGGTGTGATTTGTTTTTGTTTTTGTTAACCTGATGTGGTGTAAAGACATTAAGCATGTTTGGATTTGTTACCAACTTTGCACTTCTGAAGATTGATGCCTGTCTATTCTTGGTGTGTCCTCTTGGTCTAACATAGAAGCTGAAAGTCTGTTTCCCTGTGAAGAGAGAAAATTAACATTTCAGCCATTTTCAAAGACCAAAGGCAAAGAATGTGAAACATAGACATACTTAAAAATTTGGAGGTTTAAATCCAAATAACAAGGAAAGTTAAGGGAATCCATGATGTTCCTTTAAAAAGACAAATTTTAACCGTGAGATACAATTTTAGCATAGTTTAGCAGATATTTAAGCTGTTCTTAAGGCAGATTACTACATCATGGTTTTTGAATTGCCTGTGGTTTGTGGTCTAGTAAATGGCATTAGCTTGTAAACAGCCAGCTATAGTAGGAAGAAGTGAAAAAGATGGGAGAAACAGTCAAAGGATGAATAAAGGAAGTGCTGAGTTGAAAATTAGCCAAACTCAAGTTCCAACTGAAACCTTGCAGGTAGAAATCTGTGCCCAATGGGAAACACAGAATATTTATAAGTTCTTTTTGTGCTTTTGGAAGTGGGAGGGTAATCAGAACTTTCAGACTTTTACTCTAGTTATGACATGTACTACCTTAATACTTCTAGCTGAATAGCCGAAGAATGGTTTAGATGAGTTTTAAATGAAAAATAATTGCTTAAAGTAAGACATTAGAAAATATTGCCTGATTTTAAGGGAATTACAAGCGTTAAGTGAACAAGCTATCAAACTTATAAAAAAATTATTTTCTCTAAAGAGCTTTTGTCCAGAGAACATTGTTTCCATTCTGGGGTGGTTGAAGTACACTCCTGCTTGGAAATACTTGAATGAATCAAGAATTTACCCGTCTTTGAGCTTTTTACCAACTGAGAATGCTCTCACTGGGGGAGTGAGGAAGGGCTGATGAAAAACATTAGTTAATATTGTTCCTTGCTTCTCTCTCCCATCTTTGGAGTCAAGAACTAAAATACCACCAAATGTGTGATTATTATATTTTCAGTGTTAGTATTACTTTTTAGCTCCACAAAAAATGTAAATTAAAAAGTATTTATTTTTCCAGTGGATTTGCAAAATCATTGAATGAAATTTGGAGTAAATCATTTCACATTAAATTTTTGGCCTTTACAAAGGTTAGAATAGTTTTCACTTTCTTAAATGTCCATAACCTGTTTAGAAATGAGCAGCCATAACAGAAGAATCAGCAGTTTGGAATGTTCGATGCACAGTATGTATGAAAGGAGGGCATTTGACTTTCCAACTTCCTATAATCCCTATAGTGATTTTTTTTTTTTTTTTTTTTTTTTTTTTGTGGTACACGGGCCTCTCACTGTTGTGGCCTCTCCCGTTGCGGAGCACGGGCTCCGGACGCGCAGGCTCAGCGGCCATGGCTCACGGGCCCAGCTGTTCTGCGGCATGTGGGATCCTCCCGGACCGGGGCACGAACCCGTGTCCCCTGCATCGGCAGGCGGACTTTCAACCACTGCGCCACCAGGGAAGCCCCCTATAGTGATTTTAGTGTCTAGAATCTTTGAGTTGAGTGTGGGCTCACTAGGTATTTAACTGCTGGTTTTTGAGCTCACTACCTTCATTTTCTTTTAAAATTTTTAAAAAATCCAAAGAGTAGTTGGAGAAAGCTAGAGAAGGTAAGTTCCAACTGGTTTTGCACTTCCCAAAACTGATTTATCTGAGTTTTTCATTACTATATTTATCAGTTCTGAATTTATTTTAGAATAAAAACCTTGCCTCGAAATAAATTAATAAGACATAAGCTATATATTTGAGCAAATACGTTTCTTGCAAGTCAACCATTACTTTTTTTTTTTTTTTTTTTGCGGTACATGGGCCTCTCATTGTTGTGGCCTCTCCCTTTGCGGAGCACAGGCTCTGGACGCGCAGGCTCAGTGCCCATGGCTCACGGGCCCAGCTGCTCTGCGGCATGTGGGATCTTCCCGGACCGGGGCACGAACCCATGTCCCCTGCATCGGCAGGCGGACTCTCAACCACTGCGCCACCAGGGAAGCCCAACCATTACTTTTAATCACTGATGTCAGACCTACATAAATGAGAACATATGCTTTGCAAACCAAATTTCCTGTGTAAATGTTAAGATAGAAAATGAGCGTAAGATGGTTCTGAAAGAATGCATAAGATAGGCTTCCAAAAATTAGTATTTTTTTCAAAAAATTTATAGAGAAAGAAATGATTCATAAAAATGCATTATTTGGGGCAAACTTTCAACCAGCCTTTTACAACATTAAATTATTTTTCATTATACTTCATCCAGACTCTAACTTCAATATGATCATGATGTCCTGGTCTTGCTGATCATGATGAAAAACACTTCTAATAACACAAATTGCTTTTAGTTATTTTGTAAGACATGCCATCGTTTACGACTTTTACTATGAACCAAGTACATAGCTAATTTTAAATCTGATGAGGAGAGGAAAAAATTAGGAGAAATCTTATAAAATCAGAAGGCCATTGACTAAAAAATTAGCCAAAATGGAATAATTTTATATATCAAAGACCACAAGAGCTGTATAATAAATCTATCGTTATTTATGCAGATACAAAATGTAAAAGGGCTGATTGTAAAATTATGGAGTTAGACAATATATAGTGTAGGAGATAAGAATGGAATTTTAACTTGTGACATTGTGCTTATTTAATACTTTTTTTTTTTTTTTTGGTGGGGGGCGGGTGGTACGCAGGCCTCTCACTGTCGTGGCCTCTCCCATTGCGGAGCACAGGCTCCAGACGCACAGGCTCAGCGGCCATGGCTCATGGGCCTAGCCGCTCCACGGCATGTGGGATCTTCCCGGACCGGGGCATGAACCCGCGTCCCCTGCATCAGCAGGCAGACTCTTAACCACTGCGCCACCAGGGAAGCCCTGTGCTTATTTAGATGACTAAACTTTACATACTGTTTGTCCTTAAGGGAAGTTTGTTGTTTTCAAATGTTTTCCAAATATTAACTAATGTTTAAAAAGTATGCAATTACCAGTTGTAAGATAGGATAAAACACAAAGTCATAAGAGGTGTGTTCCTTTATTTGCTATCCAAGGATAGGAATTGCCCTACACAAGCTATTTTTCTCCTCATTGTCTCTGGTTCCAGCTTCTTCCCTGAGCTGTAATCATTTCTGCTTTTTCCATTCACACTGGACTCTTCTCCAGCCAAATTCTCTCTCTCAGGGTTGTCAAGCATCCTGTGTTCAATAAAATTTTGTAAGGTCTATGATACAGACAGCTTCGGTCTGTATCAGTAATTAAAAAACCTCCTGCCCATTACTGAGCTCTTCCTCTGTTGCTGATATTATCCTAGGTGCTTACAGGTATTATTATCTTATTTAATCCTTCACACTGATTCATGAAATGGGTCCTGTTATTTTTTGCAGGGGAGGTAATTGAGGCTGAGAAGTATGTAATGGTCGTGGTTACAAGTGGCACTTGGGTTGCCAAATTTTATGGTCAATCCTTAGTTCTCATATTATTTAGATACTAAGCAGTGAATGGCACAGTTGGTTACCCCCTACTTTATGAAATTGTTTCTTTGTCTTCTGGAAAATCATGCCCTCCTGGTTTCCTTATGCTGCACTGGTTGAATTTTCTTTTGAACTTCTTGCTGGTTCTTTCTCTGGTCTTCCTCATGTCTAAGTGTTCAAGTGCCTTGGAACACAATCCTTAATCTCTTCTCTATCCATGCTCACTTTTTAAGTTCCTGTTTATACTCACAAATTTCTCATTTTATACATATAAAATGCTCAGTAGAATTAGTCATGTATAAGGATTTATTAAGGAAAGCAACTGGAAATGATCTGTCTGTTTTTTAAAAAATCTATTTAAATGTGCTTGGATGTCATCTTTTAAGGAAAGTTCAGTCTTTGAAAGATGCCAGCCTGTAACAGCGTGTCTGGTCTATAGCAGTTCACATTTTTCACATACCTCTAGAAGATGTCAAATGTCAGGGAAGTTACGACATAAAGATGGTTCCTTCTAGTATGTTATTCTTGTAAATGTGGGTTTATTGCACTCAGGATTTTTTTTTTTCTGATCCAGTAATGGGAAAAGGCTGGAGAATACCTTGAATTATCTGAGAAGTTAGAATTTTAGGGAAGGTCTAAGGCCATTTCCAGCATCAGCAGAATGTTCTTCAGTAACAATTCAGGTTTAGCTGAAATAAACTTCAGGAACTAGAACTAAGACTAGGACTAGGACTAGTAATTCTGAAATGTCCCATCAAGTCAGTGATAACACTGACTTCAGGAACTAGAACTAAGACTGAAATAAACTTCAGGAACTAGAACTGAAATAAACTTCAGGAACTAGGACTAAGACTAGGACTAGGACTAGTAATTTTGAAATTTCCCATCAAGTCAGTGATAACACAGATCCAGAGAGAACAAGAAGCCTTTTCTTCATTAAGGGAGCTATGGACCTACAAAAGGAAAAAGACTAACAAGGATTAATGGGTAAAGGATCTCAGAATAATGGAGACATTCTTAATAAGCCAAGAAAAATCAAAGCACATTACTGATACATAGAGGAAAACTAGAACTATATAATTGCAATAAAAGATTGAGGAGAAAGATTTAAAAATCTATTGGCTTGCATTTCTTTAAATGTTACTCTACTTGTGCATTGTACATACAATGCTTTTAAATTATTTATATCAATAATTATATTTAAATGTTAAAAATAATTATTGTAATTGTTTACACTTATTTTAGTTCCATAGATACAAAGCCATAGTTATGTGCCATTTGCTGTGATAACCACTGGAGACACATTAGGTGAATGAAATGCAGTATCTGTGCTCAGTGGACTTTCTGTCTAATGTATTAGACACAGGAAAACAGACAATTACAGTATGGAAACTGGAGAGAAGAGTCCTATTAGGGGGCCAGTATAGGGATTTGGAAGACAGCTTATTAAGATTTCCTGTGAAATGTGGGATTGAGCTCAGAAAATGATATTTAATGTTTGGGTTGAAATATGTAAGTTTAGACAAGTAGAAATAGTCAGATGTAAAGTGATGTTTAGTGTGATCTAGCCAGAAGGAACATCCTGTGTTGGCAATAGTATGGAGACATAACCTTATCAGGATCTAGGAGATGCTTAAAATGGCTGTAGCAAAAAAGTGATTAATATGAGGGTAGTCATATGACCCAGCAATCCCACTACTGGGCATATACCCTGAGAAAACCATAATTCAAAAAGAGACATGTACCAAAATGTTCATAGCAGCCCTATTTACAATAGCCTGGAGATGGAAACAACCTAAGTGTCCATCATCGGATGAATGGGTAAGGAAGATGTGGCACATATATACAATGGAATATTACTCAGCCATAAAAAGAAACGAAATTGAGCTATTTGTAATGAGGTGGATGGACCTAGAGCCTGTCATACAGAGTGAAGTAAGTCAGAAAGAGAAAGACAAATACTGTATGCTGACACATATATATGGAATTTAAGAAAAAAAATGTCATGAAGAACATAGGGGTAAGACAGGAATAAAGACACAGACCTACTAGAGAATGGACTTGAGGATATGGGGAGGGGGAAGGGTAAGCTGTGACAAAGTGAAAGAGTGGCATGGACATATATACACTACCAAACGTAAGGTAGATAGCTAGTGGGAAGCAGCCGCATAGCACAGGGAGATCAGCTCGGTGCTTTGTGACCGCCTGGAGGGGTGGGATAGGGAGAGTGGGAGGGAGACGCAAAAGGGAGGGGATATGGGAACATATGTATATGTATAACTGATTAAATTTGTTATAAAGCAAAAAAAAATAAAACAAAATTAATGACATACTTAAAAAAAATTATACATTATTTTATATCATGCCTTCTTAGTTATATCACAGTAATCACATCTAAGTAGGCATTAAATATTTAATTACAAGTAACTGATAACTCCTTTCAGGCCAGTGTATGTGCCAGGTTATGTTGTTGTTATTGTTGTTGCTTATTTCAGTTTCACTTAAATTCTAAACCTTTTAAATTAATACCAAATATGTCAAACCCTTAATTTAATTTTGTGTAGCTTGTATTATAACATTTACCAGGACTAAATAAAATTTCCCTACCTTGAAAAAAAAAAACAAAAAAAAAAAATATGAGGGTAGAAGACCACAGAGGGTCAGACGTAAAAGGTGGATCATTACCTAATTTCTTAGCTCAGGGTTCACAATTTGTTCAGTTCACTTCTTAATCACTCTGTTTCAGATGGAGAATAAGACTTTCTCAATACCGACTTATTAGTTTTCCTGCCACACCATGCTTTCCCAATGGACAGAACTCAGTTTTCATGTTACTCAACCTATCTATTACCTGGTTCCACCATCAGGTGATTACATGATTGTGGACCTCTCTCTTCTTAGCCAATTTCCTAAGGCTTGTTACCATGTTCTTGGAGACCTCACCCACCATTCCTGAGTTTTCCTCCCTTTTTAATCATTTATTTTTTTCTGTTTTTCCAAGAGGTACTTTTTTTGTTACTTTCACCTCTTCTTTGACAATAAACTTTGGTGCCCCATGAAACCCACAGCTTAAATGTTTATCTTAGCACTTGAAACAAACTAGTTCTCATTTTCTCCTTATCCTCCTAACTGTTAAAAAGAAATACTGCATTTCATTGTTTTAGTACACCAAAAAATGAAGAAAAACAAAATCAGTTGTATTCCATATTTAAGAAAAAAAGACTGGTCCTTTCTAAACTGCTGTTTTTTAAGGAATTTGGACATTCTAAAGAGAAAAAATGGAGGCTATTGTAGGGTTTCCAGTTGGGAAATACAATAAAATTTCTATGTTAGATACAAAACATCTAGAAAAGGCAAGTTTATAGAGACAGAAAACAGAGAAGTGGTTGCCTAGGATGGGGGGTAGGAGTAGTGATGAAATGCAAACAGGCAGCATGGGGGAACTTTCTGGGTGATGAAAAAGTTCTAAAACTGGATTGTGGCAATAGTTGCACAAATATAAATTTATTAAGTTCATGGAATTGTACACTTATAATGGTGACAACATCAATTATACCTCAATAAAGTTATTCAAATGTCTATTTTAGAAAAACACTCTATAAAGCAAATAATCCATTCAAATAGAGGCAGGGAAACCAGTTAGAAAGCTGAAGTACTAATATAAGAGATAGAAGATGATTGCCTCTGTGACTGAAAGAGAAATATTCAAGTGAATTTTAGGCGATGCTATCTGTAGGACGTGTGATTGTTGAAATGTAGGGAATAAGAAAGGCACTGTGTGAAGAAAATATACAGACTTCTGACATAAGCATCAGAGTGGATGGTGATGAAATTCATTAACTCAGGAACACAGGACATAGGTAGAAGGATGGTTTTGCAGGGAAAAGGTGAGAGTTTATCTTAAAGTATGTTCAGTTAGAAATATCTGTGAGATGTCTGAGATGAGGTGTCTGGTGTGAAGTTAACAACGGTCTGTAGCTTGGGAAAGAATTCCAGGCTGAAGTTGATGATTCAAGTGTCAGCAAATATAAATGGTAAATGAAGTTCTGTGAGAGAATTATATGAAGCTGGAGAATGTGTAGGTCATGAGAAAAAAAGATGGACTTCTGTGAGGAAGTCCAGCATATAAGGGACAAAAGCAGTACATAAAAAGCCTAAAAATAAACAACTGGAGAACTTTATTAACTAAATGCTTACAATGAATCAGTCACCATTCTGAACTTTTTTACATTGTATGGACTCATTTAATTCTCACAAAAATCCAGTGAAGGTAGTCCCAAAATTATTATCTCAATTCTACAGGTGATTAAGGCTCATCAACATTGTGTAACTTTCCAAGACCAAAAGTATGGAGTATTACCCTTCAGGTAGAAATAATGAACAATATTTAAAGAGACTCAATGCCATTGAAAGTGCCTGTGATTTTAGAATCAAAATTCAAACCACGACTGATTGATGCTTTTATTTTTCTTCACAAAAAGTTGTAGAAATCATCCATGTACTTAATTTGTACATAACTTAAAGTTTCATGGGACTGTAAATTGTCAAAGGAAAGTTTTCTGAAACACGGCATCCTCTATTAAGGAACCTCACTGATGGAGGCTCCTTTTCTGGAACATGGCAGGTTGTCACTGTGTGAATAAAGGAAGCTAGAGAATGGTGACCTGGGAATAAGGCACTGATGAGAGATCTCTCGCTCTAGCTGTACCCACTGCACATACTTAATTAGCCAAAGAAAAGTATAGTCCATGTCTAATTGGGGTGAGAAAGTGTAACCTTCCCTTATTCCTGGAAATAGAAGGAAACCTGATACTAGTGAACAATACAATGACTACTATACTGTCTTTAATAACATTAATCACATTTAATCCTCCTTCTGTATTTCTTATCTTTCCAAATGCCACTACCATCTACTGAGTAGCCTAAACCAGACACCTAGGAACAATTGTTTTTTCTTCATCTTCCCACTTTTCAATCATTAAATTCTATAGATTCTACTTCTTTAATATCTCTTAAATAAATACCGCCTTACTTCAGGTCTTCATCATTTCTTGTATGGATTATTGAGACCATCTTTTAACTACAGTTGATTCTCGAACAACACAGGTTTGAATTGAGTGCATACACTTGTATGCAGATTTTTTTTTTACAGTAAATATAGTAACCTTTATTTCTGGTCACACTATATTCAAATATATTATACAAATCACTGATATACTGATCATTGTAAAGGGAAAATCTTACTGAGTAAACTCTTCTGCTCTCCGTGGTTTTCCTTTGAATTTTTTATCATCTTTATTTTTAAAGCCTTCCTCCTCTCTGTACCTTGCCTCACATTTACACTTCAGCCATACTGAATTTGTAGTTTGCAAAGACTTGATTCTTTCCTGAGTTCCCAATCTTTGAAAATGGAATTTTATTATTTTTGTTTTTTTAACAACTATTCATTGGGGACTTATTAAATTCCAAATAGCTAAATAATTCTCATTAAATCCTTTAAGTGTCCCTATGAGTATTACTCTTATTCCTAATTTATAGACAAGGAAACTGAAACTCAGAGAATAACTGCTCATGGATGGACCTGAAAAACATTATGCTTAGGGAAATGTCAGGCACAGAAGGACATGCACCTCATTATTCTACGTTTATGAAGTATCTGAAGTAATCAAATTCATAGAACCAAAGAGTGGAATGGTGGTTGCTAGTGGAAGGAGGGGAAAATGGGAATTACTAATCAATGGACATAAGTTTCAGTTAAGCAAGATGAATTAGTTCTGGAGATCTATATGATATAGCACCTATATTCAACAATTTTGTATTATACACTTAAAAATATGTTAATAGGTAGCCCTCTTGTTAAGTGTTCTTACCACAATAAAGCAATTTTTCACTTAACTTTTCATGGGACATGAAACAGTTGGAGGATTGAGTAGGGGAATGACATAAACTGACAACATTTTAAACTCATTCTGACTTTTGTGATGCTGTTAGACAGTAAGGGAGCAAGGATGGAAGCAGGGAGAGCAACTGGGGGACATGTCTCCATAATGCTGTCCTGAACCAGGGTGGTAGCAATGGAGGTAATAAGAAATGGTGAGTTCTAGAAGTATTTCAAGTGCAAAGCCAAAAATATGTCTTCTGGGTTGCGTTTTTCCCTCTTACTTTCAATAAGGAATCTTCATCTTATAACTTCTCTACTGCTGACCTTTTAAATTTAGCTTATTTCTACCTGGGTTCTCTTAATAACATAATTTTCTTCTCTTGGACTTTATATGGGCATAATTCTCTTTTAAAAATATTGAAAATTTAATCTTAGATGGCTATGATTTAAAAAAACAAAAAGAAACAGAAAAAAACCTGGAAATTAGGAGAACATGATTCTTGTCCTGGCTCTGTTACTAATTTGTCATGTGATCTGGGATAATCTTAGCATCCTTGACTGTACAATAAGGTTGGAGTAAATAATCAGTACCATTTCTTTGAGCTGAAGTATTCTACAAATCTCTGATTCCATATTTATACACTGGTCAGTAAAGAGTTAAAAGTAACTGAAACTCTTCATTTGAGTGCCATGAAATATCAACAGGTTGCTTTGCCATTCATAAATAATTTTAAAGAGAAGAAACTGAAGTATCCAAAAATAAGCTTATGGTATTTTGGGGGGATGGTGGTCTGCCTGGTGACATTGCCTATAAGAGAAGCCCTTATCTAGAATGCTTGATTTAATGGGGCCTGTTTTGGCTTATTAATTCTGCACTTAGTAAGATTTGGCCCCTGTTTTCTCTTTTCTCTTTTTGTACTTCTCTGGGAAAATTTTCCCAGGAACTGCCTTTTTCAGAACCACCCTTCCCTATCTCAGTCCTGCACTTCCAAAACCTGTTTTACTGTGGTTGTGTCACTCCATTAGACATTCATACAGCAATATCTCCATCACCTTTTTATCCACTTCATCTTAAAGTTTCCCTGTGTTTGACACCCTTCTTGAGATTCCTTTCTAGGGCTACCAATTCCATCCCCATGTTGCCCACTAGAACCCATTCCTGGTGTGTAACTTGTCTCTGTTCTCACCTAGATCATGCAGTGCATCTGATTCTGTGCAATGGTGCAGCCTAGTCCTTCCAGATGCTAACTTAATTTGTTTTCAAAGGAATGTAACAATATTGTTTTCCCCATCTCAAGGGTGTTACATTTGTGACTTTATTTGGCATTGAGAGACCAGAATTAAGACACTAAGAGGCTATGGAATGAAAGACAGAAATAGCTTGTTCTTGCAAATGGAAAGAAATTTACTCCCATTTAGCTAAAAGCACAAGACCTTCCTAATCAAACATTTAACATCATGACCAGGGCAGGGAAAAAGTATACTTGCTTAGTTATAATTGGTTCAGCTCACAGAAGTGGATTTCTCATTGTCTGTGCAGCTACAGGAAATATGGTTAACAAAAGCACATCTCAGCCTGATTGAAGCTGTTGTATAAAGCCCTGCCAGACCACTCTGTACAACTGTTATTTCCTATTATGAAAACTAAATCTTGAGTCATGGTTAAAAGGTAATCAGTGTTCAAGAGAGTGGTCTGTAGAGGTAAGCAGTAATTCAGATTTGATTGGCAACATAGGCTTTTCAGTGAATAGTTCAGAATGAGAAGCATTTTGAGAGAGCCAGAAACAATTCAAAATGATGATTCTCAGAATTTTCCTAACATTAGGTTATCGATAAATATGTTACAAAATTTTCAAGTTGTGTCTTTCCTAGCAACTATAATAATAACACACAGTGGCTTTGTGTACTCCATCTCCTTTGACCCCTATAACACAGCCTTGTGATATAGGTACCATTATCACCATTTTATAGCTAAGGAGACCTGCCCAAGGTTCCCAGTTTGCAGTCAGTGTCAGGGTGAGCCTTTCTTCCTGCTCTCCCGTCAGCAGAGCCCCTGTGCTTCTTATGGTCCCATGATGCCTCCTGGAAAGATAGTGTATGCATGACTCTATCACTTTTTTGCTGTATTGTTCCTTGCATGGAATCCATGTTGATTTTTCCATCATTGGCAAAACAGAGCAATAGTACCTTCATCGCAGGGTGACTGTAACGACAAAATCCTAAAAAATAACACATGTCTAAAAATTAACATATCTAAAGGGACTTACTATGGCCTCACCTAAAAGCTCAATTTCAGTTGTTTTATATGCAAATTTCATGATTTGAAATAAAGTTATTTCCTTTAGGTAAAAGGCATTGTGATGAGGTACATCAGTAACAAATTTAGAAGCAAGCACGTATTTGTTTTTATATAAAAATGCTGTTGCTACACATTGTTGGAGAGAGAGGGATGTTGTAAACCATTTTCCTCGTTGGATCTGCACTGTTTCTGTAGTTCTGTGTGCTAACCAGAAGAACAAAGACTGTGCTAAGCCAATACACTTGGATTGTATATTGGCGTTGCTACCAACTTTTCTTTGAACTTTATAAAATTAACGACTCTCTAATTCTGTTCTATCTTCCTCTGAGAGAGAGCAGATCTAAGTTTCTGGGTATTCCTCACTTTACTTAGGAGAATTTTCCAGTTCGGACCAAGTAATGAAGTTATCTTGGCCATAGTTTCCTTGGAATTCCTTAGCATTTTAATTTTTATTTACTACTTTACTTGCTAAAATTAATATTGATATACATATCTCTTTTGTTAGACTGGCATAGTCTGTGCACCAAATACCATATTTCAGATGAGTGTATGACTGTCCTCAAAAGATGCTAACTAAGTCTTTGTCTAGGGTTGAACAAGAGAACAAATTTTCAAGGCACTTGAAATATCTACCAGAGAAAAACACTTGAATTATATACAGAACTCATGTAGTTTCAGTGCAAAGCTAAATAACTTTAGGACTTATTTCTAAACTACATGCTAATCCTACTCAATTACTTATCAAACTGTCTATCGGTTGGAATATGTAGGTATAACAAAACAAAAAAACAAACAACAAACAAACAAAAACAACTGTAACCCAGGATGGTCAGGCCATGTAGGTTATTACAGGCTATTGAAAGGACATGGTTTTTTTCCTTTGACTGAGATAGGGAACCACCAAAGGGTTTGGAGCAGAGATGTGGTATGATATGACTTATGCTTTAAAAGAATCACTATGGCCCTAAGTGGATCCCAAATTATTAACATCAGCAATGCTCAAGACAGCAAAGCTTCGTTTCTACAGTGTGACCTAGATATTATGACCATTTTATTATACTTTTGAAATTTATTTGAAAATATTTTTACTATATCAAAATAAATAAAGTCAATTTATTTCTCTAATATTTTGTCATATTCTGGGCAAGCAGGTAGAGGGTAATGAGGATTAAGTGAGGTAACCTTGTCTGAACAGAATTTATAACATACAAAAATGTATTGTCTATTCAGATAAAAAGGGAGAATCTCTGCTGACATCATTTTTTTTTTTTTTTTTTTTTGCGGTATGCGGGCCTCTCACTGTTGTGGCCTCTCCCGTTGCGGAGCACAGGCTCCGGATGCGCAGGCTCAGCGGCCATGGCTCACGGGCCCAGCCGCTCCGCGGCATATGGGATCCTCCCGGACCGGGGCACGAACCCGTATCCCCTGCATCGGCAGGCGGACTCTCAACCACTGCGCCACCAGGGAGGCCCTGACATCATTTTTGTTGTATCTTTTCAAGAAAAGACATAGGAATAAAATGTAAAAAGAACTTATTTTCAATTAGGATACTACAGTCTAAAAATATATTTTGGTACCATGGTACTGCCAGTAAATGATTACTCTCAAAAAAGTTCATGTAGTTCAGACTAAGACAATAATTATGAATATCATTGATTTCTTTCATGAAAATGTCAATAATGATGAAGAAAGCATTTTACCTTTTTCCCCTTTACATTAGTCTCCTAAACTTTTATTATTCAATAATAGAGAGTTGTAGAATAAATCAGGAAAGGTCGCTAGACTGTTTAGCCTCAATCCCTAGATCTGGTTACTGGAAGGCAATTCTCTGTGAATGCTATTGTGCTACCCCAGGGTCCAAACTTTCTGAGGAAAGACCAATGGCAAACTTGGTTAAAGGATGATTGAAGAACAACCATGTCCTGGAATATAGAGGTAGTATGTTGCTTCAGAGGGATTATGAGACTTCTCTTTCCTGTACATATTCGCTTATATCCCAGAGTAAAAGTTTCTCCCTATTCAGAAGGGAGGATGGACCACTGTGCCAGCCAAATCTCTGAGTGTCACGCTTTTGTGAGACTGTGGTACAATCCCTCTGTATGTGTAGGGTAATATCATGTTGCCATAGCCTTGCCAGTACTAAGATGCTCTGTAAATGATAAACTGTGTTCTGATCCGTAGACTTTGTGTTTCCTGTCAGGATATCTGTCTATCTATCTGTCTATCTATCTATCTATTGATCGATCAATTGATTGATCTATCTATCTCCCTACGTATCTATCCATTTACCTACTATTTACCTATCTACCCACCTATCACATTGGTAGTCTGACTTCTCATCTTATAAGTAATGTCTCAGACCCATCACAATTTCAGATTAAACACTGATGTTCCCTTCATGAGGCTCATGCCATAGTGATGTTTGTATTGATGAGGAATGAGAGTCATTTTATGATATTAGTTGTCAAGATATTCTGTGTCATTTGTTCTCTATGATACATTCAAAAAAGTGACCCCAGAAATAATGTGTGTATACATATCGAGTTCTTCACACACACATACTTGCAGGATTGTTCCGATGGGTAGGTGAAAACATTTCCCTGGCTGTGATGATGAGTTTAAATTTCACTGAAACATAATATGTTTAAGTATAGATATGATGTCATATAAAGAACATGGTGACATGAGTGCAGCAAAGTGTCATGCTGGCATACTCGGTGGATTGGTGATCTCTGGAGCTTTTTTTTTTTTTTTTGCATGAGTAACTATGCAAGGTTTTTGCTTTCTGGTTAAAAGAAGGTGATGTGGTATGTATGGTATACATGTGTTTGTGTGTATGTATGTGTATCTGCATGCAAGGGTGATGGAGAGAGGTAAATGAAACAAGAAAGTTAGGAGATTTAGAATATGAAAGGGATAACCTGATATCTTATATTTTGATTGCCACAACGGGTATCACAGCTTCAAGAAGATGCAATGCTGAATAATTGCTGACGGTTGTTTTCAATAAAACTCCTAGGATAGGGCTATTCCTAGAGAGTGTGTGGAGTCAGGTCAAAGAATGGCAAGTCCTACAAAAGGAGCTTTTCCAGAGAGCTGCCAGGTTGGTGTAATAGTGGGAATGCTCTAAGAATGAGGCTTTTTCTTTTTTTTAAAAAAAATTGCTTTATTGTGGAAAGAACACTTAACAAGAGGGCTACCTATTAACATATTTTAAGTGTATAATACAAAATTGTTGAATATAGGTGCTATATCATACAGAAGATCTCCAGAACTAATTCATCTCGCTTAACTGAAACTTATGTGCACTGATTAGTAATTCCCATTTTCCCCTCCTTCCACTAGCAACCACCTTTCCACTCTGATTCTATGAATTTGATTACTTCAGATACTTCATAAACGTAGAATAATGAGGTGCATGTCCTTCTGTGCCTGACATTTCCCTAAGCATAATGTTTCTCAGGTCCATCCATGTTGTCACAATTTCATAGGATTTCCTTCTATTTTAAGGCTGAACAGTATTCCACTGTATGTATAAACCATATTTTCTTTATCCATTCATCTCTCATTGGGCATTTAGCTTGTTTTCACATCTTGGCTATTATGAATAGTGTTACAATGGATATGTGAGTGCATATATCTCTTTGAGATCCTGATTTCAATTATTTTGGATAAATATCTATAAGTGGTATTACTGGATCATATGGTAGTTCTATTTTTAATTTTTTGAGGAACTCAAAACCCAGTGTGCCACTCTGCTTGGCTGTAAGGTTGCTGGCTTTCACATCTACTGTGATTGCAAGGCTGCTGGTTTTCAAGGCTACAACAGAGCTGGAGAGAGAGAAATAGGACTAAAGCAAGTCAAGACCCTACAAAGCACACTGTTCTCATCAAGATTCAGTCATTTTTCTTGAATAATGACTTCTTGGATTCTTGCAAAATATTTAATTAATCTCTAGAGTTCTTAGAAAGTTGATTCTGATGATTTTTGCCAGTGTTCATTGCTTTTTTGGATGAGTGCAGTTTGGAGGTCCTTAGACCACAATTCCTAACTGTTGATCTTGGGCAAATTAGTTAGCATCATTTTACCCTCAGTTTTCACATTTGTGAAACAGGGATAATAACATGCCTCAGAAAAGTTGTTGTGAGTATTAGGCAAATCCATTGAGGAAAAGCACTGAGAATAGTACTTGGCACATAACACCCAATAAACACTGACAACAAGATCAGTTGCATTCATTTTAAATACATATGTTCAGATATTAACAAACTTATCCTTTTTAAAATTTTTGTTTTATATTTACAATATAATCACATTTTATTTTTTCTGAATTCGTTTATCTGGGTAGATAGATTTATAGATTATATTATACAAAGTTTCAGACCACAGCAGTTGCTAATGTTTTACATTCCATTACATTGAATATTTCCTAAAGCTTTTTGAAACAATAATACATGGCCAACCTGTTGGAGATATTATGATTATACTTACTGTTCAAATATGTAGGCTGAAAAATCACACTAAAACAGGGTACTTATGCCTTTTGTTACTTCAGAAAAATAAGCCTGTTACATTTATTTATGTACATTTTTTCCAATGTGATTTACAAAATTGCACTTTTTGAGAGGATTGTCTCAAGATGAAAATATAAAATTTATAATATTTTATGAGATACCTAGCTTATCAAGTCATTAAGTTTTTATGAAATATTTTAATGACAAACAAAGATGCTTCCTTAAGAGATCTCCTCCCAAGGGTGAGTAGATGTTAGAAGATGGGGCTCTTTCAGTGACTTAAATATCAGCAAACTTGAGCCTGTCAGAGAAAGTAAATTGGAATTACATGAATGGGTTTAATATACAACCAAAATGGATAATTTGGAATATTTAGCAATAATAATTATCTATGAAAAATCATCAGTTAGTTGCTCTCTTTTTATAAATATATTGAGCATAATAGTCATGTAAATACTCATTTCATGTTTTCCTTTGGGATGTACTTTTTTAGTCAGTATTCTCAAGACTCTGATTTTTGAATAAGCAAGCAAAGATGCCTTTGTTTGTTTACCAGATGTTCTTCATCTTTAAGACTCAACTGAGATATTTTACTTATTACATTTTTGAAGTATTTTTATATGTTAAAGATTACATCAAATCAGATCTAGGGGAGATAAATACACTTCACACAAAACTTTCTAATTATATATCATTCTGAAAAAAATGTATTTCTTAAGAATCAACATTGTTACTTAATTTCATGTAATCTTTTCATGTGTACCATGGATATTTTATATGTATGTTGATATTGTGTGACTGCCTTTGCTATTTGATGGTTTGGAAAGAAAGATGCTTTCATAGGTAAACCCTATGATAATTAGACTCTTTTAGTTGTTAGTACCAAAAAATTCACCCCAAACTGGCTTTAGTCCCTTTCTCCTCTCCTCATCTCTATGGTCGACTTAAAAACCAGTCACCTTGCAGCCATCAGAGGGGCACACTAAAAATGAAGGATTGGAAAAAGATATTCCATGCAAATTGGAACCAAAGAGAGCAGAGGTGACTATATTTATATCAGATAGATATATTTATCTGAGCTTATATATCAAAAAATTAGACATTAAGTAAAAAATTGTCACAAGAGAGACAAAGAAGGTCATTACATGATGATAAAAAGATCAGTTAAACAAGACGACAAAACAATTTTAAATATATATATATATACCCAACATAAGAGCATCTAAAAATATAAAGCAAACATTGGCAGATCTGACAGTAGCAATAGATAGCAATACAATGAAAATAGGAGACTTAAATAACCCACTTTCAATAATAGATGGATTACCCAGACAGAAAATTACTAAGGAAACAGGACTTGAACACCACTAAACACCAAATGAACCTAACAGACATACACAGAACTTTCCACCCAACAGCAAGCAGACTACATATTCTTTTCAAGTGCACATGGAACATTCTCTAAGAAAGATCACATGCTAGGTCACAAAGCAAGTCTTAACAAATTTAAGAAGATTGAAATTATCTCAAGTATATTTTCTGATCACAATGGAAGTAAACTGGAAATCAATAACAAAAGGAAATTGGAAAATCTCACAAATTAGTGGAAATTAAGCAATATACTCTTGAACAACTATTGGGTCAAGAATAAATTAAAAGAGAAATTAGTAAATATCTTAGACAAACAAAAATGAAAGCACACCAAAATGAGTTACAGCAAAAGCAATACTGAGAGGGAAGTTTAAAAACACCTACACTAAAAAAGGAAAATCTCAAATAAACCACTCAATTTTATACCTCAAGAAACTATAAAAAGGACCAACTAAGCCAAAATTAGCACAAAGAAGAAAATAATAAAGATTAGAGCAGAAATAAATTAAACAGAGAATAGGAAAACATACAAAAAATCAATAAAGCTAAAAATTGGTTTTTTGAAAAGATAAACAAAATTGATGAACCCTTAGCTAGACTAAGAAAAAATGAATGATTCTTCAAATAAAATCAGAAATAAAAGAGAAGATATTACAAATGATGCCACTGAAATAAAAATATCATAAGGGACTATTATGAACAATTATAAACCAACAAATTGGGCAATTGAATTCCTAGAAACATACAGCCTACTAACACTGAATCAAAACAAATAGAAAGCCTGACCAACCCAATAACAAATAAGGAGATTGCATCAGTAATCAAAAACCTCCCAACAAAGAAAAGCAAGGACTAGCCAAGGATGGCTTTGCAGGTGAATTTACCAAACATTTAAAGAAGTATTGGGGGCTTCCCTGATGGCACAGTGGTTAAGAATCTGCCTGCCAATGTAGGGGACACAGGTTTGAGCCGTGGTCTGGGAAGATCCCACATGCCACAGAACAACTAAGCCTGTGCACCACAACTACTGAGCCTGTGCTCTAGAGCCTGTGAGCCACAACTACTGAGCCCGTGTGCTACAACTACTGAAGCCCGTGTGCCTAGAGCCTGTGATCTGCAACAAGACAAGCCACCGCAATGAGAAGTCTGCGCACCGCAACGAAGAGTAGCCCCCACTCGCTGCAACTAGAGAAAGCCTGCACGCAGCAACAAAGACCCAATGCAGCCAAAAATAAATAAATAAATTTAATTAATTAAAAATTAATAAATAAAGAAGTATTCATACTAATCCTTCTTAAACTCTTCCAAAAAATAGAAGAGAGAACACCTCCAAACTCATTTTATGAGGCCAGCATCACCGTGTTACTAAAGCCAGACAAAGATACCACAAGAAAAGAAAACTACAGGCAAATAGCCTTGATGAACATGGATGCCAAAAGCCTCAGTAAAGTATTAGCACACCAAATTAAACAGCACTTTAAAAGGATCATGTACCATGACCAAGTGGGATTTATCCCTGGAATGCCAGAATGGGTCAACATATGCAAACCAATCAATGTGATACACCATATTAACAAAATGAAGGACAAAAATTGCATAATCATATCAGTTGTTGCAGAAAAAGCATTGGCAATATTCAAGACCCTTTTATGACAAAATTCTCAAAAAATTAAGTATAGTCAGAACTTAACAAAAAAAAACCCATAAATGAAAAGCCTATATAGCTAACATACTCAGTGGTGAAAACTGAAAGCTTTTTCTCTGAGATCTGGAAAGTGGGCAAGGTTGCCTACTTGTCAATAAATGGTGCTGGGAAAACTGTGTATCTACATGCAAAAATTAAATTGGACTCTTAGCTTTCAGCATAGCATACACAAAAATTAACTCAAACTGGATTAAAGACTTACATGTAAGGTCTGAAACTCCAAAGAGAAAGCATGGAGGAAAAGCTTCTTGACATTAGTCTTGGCAATGATTTCTTGGATATGATACCAAAGGCACAGGCAACAAAAGCAAAAATAGACACACAAAAAAGTGAGACTACATTAAACTAAAAAGCATCTGCATAGCAAAGAAAACTTTCTACATAGTGAAGAGGCAACTTATGGAATGGAAGAAGTGTTTGCAAGCTATATATCTGATAAGAGCTTAATTTCCAAAATATATAAGGAACTCCAACAACTCAATAGTAAAAAAAAAAAAAAAAGAAAGAAAGACTTGATTTTAAAAATGGGCAAAGGACTTGAGTAGACATTTTTCCACAGAAGACATACAAATGGTCAGTAGGTATATGAAAAGGTGCTCACATCACTGATCATGAAAATGCCAATCAAAATTACAATGGGATATCATCTCACACTTATTAGGATGACTATTATAAAAAAGAAAAAATGTTACATATTGTTGAAGTTGTGGAGACCTTGGAGCCCTTGTACATTATAGGGGGAATGTAAAATGTAGCTGCTATGGAAAACATTATGGAGTTTCCTCAAAAAATTGAAAATAGAACTACCATATGATCCAGCAATTTCACTTCTGGGTATATATCCAAAGAAAATGAAATCAGGCTGTTACAGAGATAAGTGCATTCCCATTTTTGTTGCAATCTTAATAACCATGATGTGGAAACAGTCCAAATATCCATTGACAGATGAATGGATAAAGAAGATACATACATACCATGAAATATTATTCAGCCTTAAAATAGAAGGAAATACATGAATTTGTGACAACATGGATGGGCCTGAAAGACATATAAAGTGAAATAAGTGAGTCACAGAAGGACAAATACTCTTGATTTCTCTTATTGAGGCATCTAAAGTAGTTAAGTATATAGAAGTAGATAATAGAACAGTAGTTACCCAGTGATGGGGGAGGGGGATATGGGGAGTTGCTCAATGGATAAATGTTAAAACAGATGAGCAAACTCCAGAGATTAATGTACAACATAGTGCCTATAGTTAATAAGGTATTGTTTACTTAAAAATGTGTTAAGAGGGTAGATATCATGTTAAGTGTTCTTAACACAAAACAGCAACAAAAACAAAGGGTCACAAGGAAACTTTCAGAGATGATGAATATGTTTACTACCATCATTGTGGTAATAGTAACACGAGTGTATACCTATGTCACACCATGTTGTATGTATTGATTATGTGCAGCTTTTTGTATACCAATTATACTTTAATAAAGGTGGAGAGAAGCAAAAAAGAAAGAAAGAAAGAAAAAAAACTAATCTGGTTGGATGAAGTACTGCCTTCTGTAACTTACTAAAAATAAAATGCAACTGCATGCTCTGTACAATATAGAAAGTGAAACCTTATACTCTGGTGATTTTGTTTCAAAGAAAAAATGGTTTATGTAAGACAAAAAAGATCACTGTATTGGTATACCTTTAGCATTCTGCCTGTTCTATGTAAAGGTGCTGGCAAATTTAAAAAGTTTAAACATGTAAGAAATTTTCAAATTTTATCTGATAATTAGATTCCTAGAAAGAGATGATAATCAATAAGCATATTAAATGTAAATGGGTATACATGCTAATAAAAGGCAGAAATTCTCAGACAATAAAAAATAGAGATCCAACTATTATCTACAGAAAATATATTTTAAATATAATAACTCAGGTTGAAAGTAGAAGAATGGAAATATGTATTCATTGGTTATACAAATATTCACCATTGGGAGTGAGAAGCAGTTAAAAAAGGGAAAGCTCACTCATTTCTAAATCTTAATTTAGTCTCAAATTCATTTCCTATATTCTGTGCTATAGGCAAAATTGTGAGAAAGCATCTTTCTTTTATATTTGCTTCTGTTTGTTATATAGTGCCAACTGATATGCTACTTTGGAGCATTAGCATATATATTATTATTTCAATTATTACATATATTATTTATTACATATATTATTATTTTACTCCCTCAATAATTCCTCCAGCATTAAGAATGCATTGAAATTTCTACATTCAGCTGTGTAGGTACATACTCAACAAAATTCTGGAAAGCACCCCATTAGTGTGTTTGCATTTGTGTATTTGTCAAGTTCCCACCTCTGTAATAGTAAATTAAACAGCATTCCTGCAGTCTTGATTTCATGACAAATAGATTCTGATAATTAATATGTTAGGAAACCTAGTTGCTCCTCCAGAGACAATTGCAAAACTCATGGATGTCTGTGTCCTTTCCACATATGCTCTAAAGTAAAAGAGAAATCTTTAATGAATTATCCTACTCAGAAAGTTCAAGTAATATTTTTAAAAAGCCAGCCCTTTTATCATGTAAATAATTATTAATTGAATACACAATATCAAAGAATCTGTGGGTAACAGAGCATAGCCCTAGCACAGTGGTGTTTATCCATCATCTGGTAAGCAGCACTCACCTTCTAGTTCTTGATCCAGCACTAAATAAATTTTCATAGCCTAAAAATTAGCATGCTATTCTTGAAAGAGCCAAAATTGTTTTTTATTATTTTTATTAAAAACATAATTATTTGCATAATGATTTTGTCCTTATTAGGTTATGCTATCATATATCTTTTCTCTGTTTTGTGTTTTAAGGAAAAAATCTTCAGATTTAAAAATTTCTTCTCCTTTAAAGATACTCTATTGAAAATGAAAAGAAAAGCCCCAGTCCGAAAGAAAATATTAGAGATTCTTAGAGCTGACAAAGTGTTCGTATCTGTTATACATTCCAAAAAGTTACAACTCAACAATAAAACACACAAACACAATTGAAAAAAAAGAGAGAGAAAAAAGATTTGACCAGACATTTTACAAAAGAAGTCATTTAAATGGTCGATAAATATATGAAAAAATGTTCTACATTTAAAATCATCATTATTAATAGTTAAATCACTATGAATTTCCAAATAGCTAAAGTTAGAAAGACTAACAATATCAAGTTTTAATGTGCTTTTGGAGGAACTGGAACTCTCATACACTACTGATGGGAATTAAGTGAAACAACTTTTTTAGAAAACTATATGACAGATGTTTTTTAAAAATTATATATAAATCTTCCATAAGACTTACCCATTCCATTTTAAGGTACTTACCAAAAAGAAATGAAAACATATATATCCACACAAAGACGTGTATAAGAATATTTATAGAGTCTTTATTTACTGTAACTCCAAGCTGGAAACAATCTAATGTTATTTCACAGATGCATGGATAAACACATTGGTGTATAGTCACACCATGAAACCTTACTCAGCAATGAAACGGAATGCAAAGGCGTGAATGAATGTCGAAAGCATTATGCTGAACCAAAGAAGACAGTCATTAAAGAGCAAATATGATTCTAATTTATATAAAATTCTAGAAAGGGTAAACTGATCTATCAGAACAGAGCAGGTCGTATGTTGTCAGGGGTGGGAGACGTTCACTGAAAAAGAGGCATGAAATAATTTGGGGGGGTGATGGAATATTCTTAAAAGTTTTGTTTTCTTAGGGAAAAAATGGCAAACCCAGAGTGCTGCTAGTAAAGTATTGTGGCCTCCAGTTCAAGATCAGACCAAAGGTGTGACTGTAATTCTCTTGAGACTTCAGGAAATTGTAAAAGAGTGTCTCATTTTTCCTCTCAGTAGAAATTACTTCTAAGAATCTTGAGGACATGCCTCTTTGACCCTCTCTGCTGTGAGCCTCTGCATCCTCATAATTGACTCAAAATAAAGATCCCACCTAGAAAATATATGGATATCATTTTTGTCTAATGAATTTGAATATAATTTATATATAACAAACCCACAGGTTTTGAAAAGAATTATACCAGCTTAGACTGAAAGGAACAAATTATTCAAAACAAAAAAAAGCTTTTGAGCCCTCAAACTTTGTCCTGGCAGGAAAGAGCCTGAGAACACTACTCAGCAGCAAACATGAACCATTTCTTAAAGAAAGACGATGTCTCAGAGGGTAGTGTCATGAGTCCTGAGCATGGGGCCAGTAGTCAAGAAGACCACCACCAGGGAATATATTTGGGTCCTAATCAACATATTTGCCTTCTGAGCAAAGTGAAATGGCAACTGTGCTCGCCTGGATCTCAGAAGTTTTTCAGACCAGTGACCCCTATGTTACTCCCATTTTTCCTCCTCTCTTTGAGTGGAAGTATCTACTATAGTTCTTCTGATCCTGTCTCCCCATTGTATGTTGGGTATGTGGGGGTCACATAGCTTGTTTACTTCATGATCTACAGATCAAGAAGAGGTACCCATGACTAACGTCAATTGCACTTCGGTCTGATTTGCATCGTGTGATCCTGGATTTAAAGTGTGATCCTGATGTTGAAATGGGATGCAACTCTGAGGGTTTAGGGAGTTTTGTGAGTGTTTTTTGAAAGCAGGAGGAATGTGCATCATCTTTGGCCAGAGGAATAACAGTGGTAGCTACTTTCCAAAGAGGTCCCCTGTTGTGACTTTATTAAATAAACATTTGTTAAGTGGAGTCCCAGCTTGTTGGATGGTGAGCTGAGGTTCAACAAAAGATTGCACGAGAATTAAGCCTGAGAAATATATTACTCACAGGTCCTGGAGAAAGTACATGGCAAGCCTGGGGGGACCACATAGCAAGGTCAAGGCAGGACGCAGCAGAGAGAGCTGGCAGGAACTGGGGCACATGCCTTTATTGGGGTCCCAGTGGGGTGCTTTGGGGTTTCTGATCTAATCCTGGATTGGTCAAACCAAAAAAGTGAAGTTTGGTAAGCTCCATGGGGGTCTTATCTGTGGGGTGCATAAGGGAAAGACCTAGGAGGCAAAGGAGACTATCACAAGGGCCTTTGAGGAAGTCATATCAGTAACTTACATTTGCTTGGGACTCTGAAGGCTGTCATCTAGGTCACGTGCTTACGTGAAGGGCTGATGTTAGTTTAAGCCCCTCACAGGCTGCTTGGCCAAACAAAATGGAGGCCAAGACAACAATACCATGGAGTCGTTTAGCTATACTCTTAACAGCCCCCAATGAACCACACATCCTGGTCTTCAAGTCTCTCTGTAGTCCTCTATCACACTGGATCTGCACTAGCCTTGTGATTTGCTTTAACCAACTAAATGTAGTACAGGTGTCATTGAACCAATTCCTGGTCTAAGCCTGAAGAAGTCTTCGGAGGTTCTGCCTTGCTTTTTAGGAGAGCCCTGAGCTGCCAGGTACAAAAATTGGCTCTCTTGTTGAAGAGCCCATTGGGATGCTCAATCGTCATAGCATCCCAGCAGAGCCCAGCATTCTCCACCAAAGTGTCAGACACATAATGTGCCACCTTGGATGCTGTAGACCCAGATGACATCCCATAGAGCTGAGCTTAGTTGATTCGCAGAATGGTGAAGATAATAAAATGGTGTTGTTTTAAACCACTGAATCTTGGGGTGATTTGTTGTGCAGTAATAGATAACTGAGACACTCATACAAGCCACTAAAGATAAGATTTTATAGAATAAAAATGAATAAATTGGCTAATTATGATTTTCTCACTTTGAACTTGAGTAAGGTTAACTCTTTTTCTCTGGTATGTAATTACATGGCCACTGAATCTTGTACAGCTGTTGCTGTATTAATTATTATGCTTTTGGTTGTTTAGCTTCTTTCTTAAGGTTGCTTTTTACAAAGTTAAATGAAAGTTTAAGCCATTTATAGATCTTGGAATGAAGAAGATACCAGATGTCACATATGTGATGAAAATATTCATAATCTTTCTGTTGTCTTTAAAAAAATCTTTTAACATCCTTTAGTGGAAGTTTAGATTTGTATCTGCTATCAGTCACAGGAAAGCAGATAGTTTTTTTTTAATGCATAAAGTATTTTAAAGAGATCTCTAAGGACTTTTAATAGTGTTTTTGTTTTAATGATGGAAAATGGGATAAAGAGACTCAAACATGTTCTAAAAATGTAAATTAATCTTTTGGAAGTTTCTAGCTTAGAACTTGGCATACTAGTCATGCTGAAATATATTAGGAGTATGTGTGATGATCAGAAACAGCTATTCTTTAATAAGTTGGTACTCCAAAAACATTCTGATAGGTCTCAATGCTTCCACTTTAGCTTAATTATAGGAGGCCATTACAAAAAGTTACATTCTTTGCCTTATTCCTCAAGGAACTGCATTTCAGGCCAAAGTTTTATTCTCTTATCATCAAAATCTTGGGATTACCTCTAGCTTCATAATTATTTTTCATCCTCAAAACCATGCAAAAAGTAACTTAGAGCCTTTTGGTATTTAGTTTGAATCAACATATCTTTATACACACACAGACATTGAACTCTGGAATTTATCCAGTACTATCAACTTGATTTAGCATAACTTCATTTTTATGCTAAGTAGCTCATGACTGGCAGAGCCAAGAGAAGTGTAATAAACAAATTTTACTTTTTATAGAACAAGAATTCCTTGGAGACTGAGTATTCTCCAAACTCCCCCCCTTAAGTGAGCTACCTAAATGAAAAGATTGGACTTCTAAATTATTCACTAGAACTTTTTACATTTTTAGACTTCTCTGAGAGTGTACATAGTGCCATTAGATTTAAACATCATAGTGCCATTAGATTTAAAAGTTATTGCTGTTGTTTCCAGGAAAAAGCCTTAGGAATTAGAATCTGTTGGCAAGTATACTTACTAAAGAGAAGAATGGAATGACAGAAACAGGAAAATATTTGAGTGATTCTGGCTATACAGAAACAAACTATCACATCCAAGTTTTTTCCAGAGGATAACCTCTAGAGCTTAATCTTTAGGCAATTAAATTATAAAGAAACATTTTTTTTTAAGCTCAGATATAAGGACTCTTCCTTAAAAATCCCTAGTGAACAGGTAAACACTCTCTCTGAAAAGTGGGCAAATGATATGAATAGCAAATTTACAGAAATACAGATGACCAAAAAATATGTGAAACACTTCTTAATCTCACTAAAAATCACAAATATGCAAATTTAAAAATATGATATTTTAATTCACTAGGGGCAAAAATGGGGAAAAAAGGAAAGATAATAAGTTAAAAAGTGTGAGGAAACAGGTTCTCTTATACCCTGTATGAATACTTTTTGACCTGGCAATTCCACTTACCATTATCTGGCTTTAGAAATCCCTCCGTATGTGCATTCATAAGTATAAAAATTGTTGCATTGTTTCAAATAATGAACATATGGAAGCAATATAGATATATATTAATAGTAGATGATTATATAATCTAAGGATATCCATAATGCATTTTATTTTATTTATTTTTTACTTTTTAATTTTTTTTATTGAAGTATACTTGATTTACAATGTTGTGTTAATTTCAGGTGTATAACAAAGTGATTCAGTTATACATACATATATATCTATTTCTTCGGATTCTTTTCCCTTATAGATTATTACAAAATATTGAGTATAGTTCCCTGTGCTATAACTTCCTTGCTGGTAATCTATTTTATATATGGTAGTGTGTATATGTTAATCCCAAATTCCTAATTTACCCCTCCCCCACCTTTCCCCTTTGGTAACCATAAGTTGGTTTTCTATGTCTGTGGGTCTATTTCTGTTTTGTATATAAATTCGTTTGTATCATTTTTTTTAGAGTCCACATATAAATGATATCATATGATATTTGTCTTTCTCTGTCTGGCTTGCTTCACTTAGTATGATAATATCTAGGTCCATCCATGTTGCTGCAAATTACATTTTAAAAGAATGAGACAGATGTAGATGTATTGTAAAACAAAAGTATTCAAGATATATTATTAAGTGAAGAAAGCAAATTGTAAAACAAAATACACAGTATTTTTCCATTTATTAAAAAATCACAAAACAGAACTACAAGTTTATGTATGACCATATATGTATTCTGATACCCATATGTGATGTATACATGCATGCCATGCTTAGTATAGTGACCCTGGGGCAGGAGGAAGGAAAAATAATGAAGTAAGGGCTCTGCATATATTAATTCTGTAATTACACAGAAATAAAAAGAATGGGAAAAATTTAAGGTGCAGCTTGAAAGAATCCCTTTTTTGGTTTTAAACTATGTTTAGGTAAATAATAAATAATCAAATACTTTCATAATTCCAACTTTCAAAGTGAGGTTAGTGATTGCTATGGAATATAAATGTAATTTTTAAGGTCCATTATCTAATGGGGTATAAATAAAATCTTTGTAATCCAGAACAATAAACATGATAGACAATAGACAGCAAAGCCTGAGTGTATGGACTTAGTGACACTGAACATGTTGCTTCACCTCTGTTCCTCTCTTTCCTCACTTGTAAAATGAACCTAGTAAGTTCCTGGGGGAGATCAAAGAAGATATTGTAGGAAAATATTTCATATGCTGCCAAGCACCTAAGTCCTCAGAAATTTATACCTATTTTAACTTATTCATAATAAATAAAACAAACTTAGAAATTTAAAACAACATCTTCAGTCACTGATTAGAACAAAGTGAAGAAAGCCAGGGAGCATTAACTCAAATGATTAACCCAATTTAACAGAATCCTTAAAAACGTTAGTTTTATTCCACTCTATTTCTTTCCTCATTAAACTTTTCACTTGAAATGTAGCTTTAGCAAATCAAATAATTCTTCTAAATATAAGTAAATGTTTCCATGTCCCTGTAGAGCCATAAGCTGACCAGAATTCAGAACACCACCTGGTAAAGGAAGGTCTGCAAAGTGAATTAGAAATGAACGTTGTCTTGTGATATGTTTGAAACACTGTAATTCTTGCATTTTAAATTGAGCTCAACTTTGTATTGTTTAAGGTTAAAAGATTCTTCAGGGTTAGCCATATGATAAGCAAGAAAGAGTGATTCTGTGCCACAGGAGCTAAGTAAGACCAGTACTGCCAAAACTATTAGAACCTGTTAGAAAGCAAAGCCAATAAGAGGAGCACAAAGTGGTACTTCTACACTCAACATTGAGCTTTATCTAAGTAACTTTGTAGAAACGATGAGTAATTTGGGAACTTTTGTTTAGAAACATGATAATATTACTGGAACTGTTAAATTTCTGATCTGAATAATTGTCTGAATGCATAAATAATTCAGCTGATAATCGTGTTGTGTAATTTTAATATTCTGAATTTTAAAAATGTAATTAATACTGTTTGAAGATCTCTTTCACATTTTGCCTTTATTCCTTCAAAAAAAGAAAGTTCCCTTGTCTTTTTTCTTTTTGGAGGATGAGGCATACTCATATTTTAAAAGGAAGTGGTGATTAGCATCCCTATTCTGTTGTCTTCATTGGAAAGTATGGATTCTTTTTAGGTAAGCCAAGTCTCCTTTCAGACTACAAAACTGATGATGAAGCAAAAATATTCACACTTTGAAGTCAGAAGGAACAGCTTGCTGGGTTGACAGAGGCAAGTGGAGAGAAATGTGCCTGGAGTTGTTAATGAATCCAGAAACACAGCATGGCATTTAAGTTAGTTAGAAGGGATGGAGGATGAATCCCTGGAATACAAATAATGTTAGTTAACATTTATTTTGCTCTGAAAGTACACTTCTTTAATTAAATGAAAGAAGCATCATATTCCTCTACCAATTTATAATCTGTATGAATGGAAAAATCATTAAGTAGCTAAGCTCAGAACTAAATAGACAATTTGTGTGTTTGTGTGCATGTGCTCAGAGAAAGAGATTGTAAGAGGAAATAGGAAGATATATTTATGGACCTTTGGGGGTTCTATCATAAACCATTAATAAATAACTCACCAATTTATTGGACCTGTTGAATAAATTTTATATTTTTACTTACCTGAGAAAGGGAAATCTCTTATTTCTGGAAGTAGAATAGAAAAGAGGCTAACTGTGTATTTAATAACTACTGTTTTTACCAATAGTATAAATTAAACATTTTTTAAAACAAAGATTTCCAAATACTACTCAATTCATGGTTTATGTTACATTCAATAAAATTATTCGTTACTGCATCAGAGAAATAAAAGCTATGTGAAATGTATGAAATTCACTTAGGGGGTTCCTGGTGGGCATCATAAAGATATACACTCTTAAGAAGAGCTAAGACTGCAATGTAATGGGCCCACTGGATGATGATTCAGAGTTTGTTAGAATTCTCATGTTAAGGTGCCATGGACAGGGAAAATTAAACAGTGATTTCAGATGGGTCCCACAAATTGAAAGTCATGAGGGCAGATGCTCTGAATTTTGCAGGCTAAATTTTGATCCATTTTCATCTACATTAGCACCTCAATAAAACCTTGCTCTAGATTGTGTATCAATAAGGATTTATTTAAGGCTAATTACATTTTATTAAGGAATACTGTAATGGTCAGTTAGCATTCAAATATACTCAGTATACTTTTGATTAAACTGCTTTTGTAATTCTTTTATTTGGCATTACAAAAGTCTCTTCATTATTTTGCTAACAATCTTTAGGCACAATAATATGTAGCAATTTGCAATTTACCGCAACTGAGATTGAATCTCTTATGTTTTGAAGCTAGTGTGCTGTACTTAGCTTCACCATCCATCTCAACTTGGGCTTTGATTGTTCTCTCTTCATCATCTTCTACACAGCTACACTCCATGATGAAAACTTTATTGCTCTGTGAAATATTTCCCAGAAAATAGCCAACTGATAATGTTGGTGAGTAGTAAAGAGACCTAAGAAAGTAGCAATTCTTAACCTTCAAATAGCTTTATGCATGATTTTAGCCTTGTGTTTGTAGGACCGTTAAGAGTCTGAAGAAACCACTTATCTTTTTTTTTCATTCTGTATTACTGAATTTTGAAAGAAGTAATTATGTACTATAATAGTATTCTTGACTTTGAAAATTCTTGAAAGTCTCAGGGAGTATCCCTTGAGAATGCTAGGGTCTCCTGTAGCAGGAATAGATTTATAGGACACTTGTAGTTTACATGAAGCTTTGAAATTCAAAGTTAATGAGGTTCCCCCTTTCCCCTCCGCATGGTGGCCAATACAAATGGAGATGTCAGAACAAAATGAAGTATAAACTCCTACTGCAGTTGGGGGGGTCTAATTTTATTATAATGTGGAAGGAAAGAGAGAGGACAAAACAAACAATAACATTTATATTCGTCTCGTAAGGAAAAGCAGTGTTGGAACAGTTTCTGGAGATTTTAAGTAAGAAGTAACAAAATATAGATATTCAGAAATCAAATGAGAAAATGTGCGGAGTAAGACAATACACAAGCTATTACCGAGTCACGATGTGATTACCAATGATCGCCATTGCCTTAGGGTAGAGCCAGCATGTAGAGCCAGACACAGGGTGTCTGTCCTGAGTCCTTACCAAGGGCATTATTTTAGACAATAAAGCCTTAAGTAGTCAAGGTGAAGACAAGGGAAGGTGTTAATGAACTAGAGTCCCAGTCAGTCCCTCGTTGAGGCTATGATATCTCTGTACACACTTAATGAACAGTTTATTTTATACTTTAATCTTGTTGATCACAGTATTCTCCTGCACACATACATTTCATAACCACTTTTACTTTTTAATGTTTTAACATTTATTTAATATTAATTCTACTCAAAACGAAAGGGAAGCTACTAGAGTAAAAAGTCCCCAAGTTTGTAGACTTCACATGAAAGAGAAAGACAAGCTAATATTTGGCAATGACAAATAGGCCAAATGGAAAAATATGCAGCAAATAACTCTGGTCCTGAGCGGTTTTGTGAGTATTAAATGAGATAAAGCTTACACAATCCCAGGTACCTAGTAAGCACTCAGTGTTAGCAATCACCTTTATCAGCCAATCTTAGGATACAGATTATGTTGCATCCTTTTCTGTGTTTTTCTAAACTGGTGATTGATAACTTTATGCTCTCATTTTTCTTTCTTAATTAAATCTAATTAAGCCAGCTTTTAGGAAATGATAAGATTTATCTGTTATGTTCCCTCTAAGAATTATCTGTCCAATAGTGATATAATGTGAACTACAAATATGAGCCATATATGCAATTTTAAATTTTCTAGTAACCATACCAAAAAAAGAACAAGAATAAAAAAGTGAAATTAATTTGATTTATATACTTTAACCCAGTACTTACAGCATATTAATTTCCTTGATTTATATGTAATCATATAAAATTATTAATGAGATCATTTACATTTTTTAAGTTCAAAAAATCTAGTGTGTATATTACATTTACATACATCTCGGTTCATACTAGTCATATTTCAAGCATTCAATAGCCAATGAGACTATTAGTTACATATTCGATGATGCAGATGTATATAAAGACAGAATAAACTAAGCTAAAGGAAGTCAGCTCTAATTATGTATTTTCAATTATTTGCAAGTGAATGAGCTAATTTTTTTTCATGGGTCATGGTGGGTAGGGAGAGTAGCAAAGCTAGGACCAAAGACCTATCCTCCAACTTAGATATTTCAAACTTTTGTAGGACTCTATGATTATCTAATCATTAGAAGTTATCTGTCTCTTTTTTTCAGTGCAATAAAGAGCCTATTAGGTTTTTCTTTGATATTTATGATTTTAGTAAATTTGGTGGACAACACTGAATGTCCTACTTCTGTTTATTTAGCCTAGAAATGCTTAGAGAGATAAATAGCAGGAAGAAGAGATAATGTAGAAAGGATGATAGAAATGATTAACTTAGCAAGGTCAAAGGTCAATGCCAAATATAATTTTCAGTGATTGATAAATATTGAAAACTGTTTAGATAGGGTAGAGAAAAATGATGTGGGAGGGTGGGTGCAGCTATTTTAATTAATTAGAGTGGTTAGGGAATGAAGTGAGCAATCATGTGTATTTCTGGGAGAAGAACGGAGGCCAAGGGATCAGACAATGCAAAGGCCTTGAGATGATAAAGTTCTTGTTATGGCTGGAGTAAATATAAGAGGTAGAATACTAAGTTTGAAGTTTAGCCAGGAGCCAGATCATGTAGGCAATAATAATAACTTTAGATTTCTATTCTGAATAAGACAGGATGCTAACAGAGAGTTTTGAATAGGGAAGTAACATGATCTAATTTATATTTTGAAATGATCCTTTTAGCTGTTCTATGAAGAGGAGATCATAAAAGGTAAAGACAAAAATTTTAAAAAGTCTTTTAAATAGTCCTGAGAATAGGTAATGGTGGCTTGGACCAGAGATGTAGGGATGACTGTGATGAGACGTGGTTAGATTCTGGATATATTTGAAGATAGAGCATCATAATGCATTGATATATATGAGACAGAGTCAAGGATGACTCCAAGGTTGTGAATTTGAGCAGTTGGAAGAAAGAACTTGCCATTTACTGAAATAGAGAAGATTGGTAAGGAAACATGGTTGAGAGGAGGGGAGCAATTAAGTTTCAGATATAAGTTTAAAATGCCTTGGACATACAACTATACCCATTGGAGGATAGTTGAATATATATTATGTATTTAAGTCCAGTGATTAGGGAAGAGATTACAGTTGGAGGTGTAATTTTGAGTGTCTTCAGTCTATATATGTGTGACTGATAACTGAGCAAATCTCAAAATTTATTTATAAATATTATTCATTGATTAATTTGATTAACATTTATGAGAGTACTGTGCTATGTTCTATTTAATAATGATAAACAAATTTCTTTGCAATCACATCCCTTTATTTTAAAGTATTAATTTAATTACCCTATGTCAATTTATACTTAAATATTAAACTCCTTTTTTTTTTTTGTGGTACGCAAGCCTCTCAGTGTTGTGGCCTCTCCCGTTGCGGAGCACAGGCTACAGACACGCAGGCTCAGCGGCCATGGCTCACGGGCCCAGCCGCTCCACGGCATGTGGGATCTTCCCGGACCGGGGCACGAACCCATGTCCCCTGCATTGGCAGGCGGACTCTCAACCACTGTGCCACCAGGGAAGCCCAAACTCCTTTTTTTTAAACTAATTAAAATAAAGACACTCTTCCTAAATTCTGAAAATATAACCATTTTCTGTAAGTAACACATAGTCATTTTATAAATTTATATGTTTATTTTTGGCTGCATTGGGTCTTTGCTGCTGTGTGTGGGCTTTCTCTAGTTGCGGCGAGCAGGGGCTACTCTTCGTTGTGGTGCGCGGGCTTCTCATTGCAGTGGCTTCTCTTGTTGCAGAGCATGGGCTCTAGTTGTGGCATGTGGGATCTTCCCAGACCAGGGATCGAACCCATGTTCCCTGCATTGGCAGGCAGATTCTTTAACCACTGCACCACCAGGGAAGTCCCCACATAGTCATTTTAAAAGCGAGCATCTAATATGACTTCAGGCTTTTAGTATATCTTTTTCAAGACTCCTTGAATCTCTAGCATTGAGTTCTTTTGTTAGTTGAGTATTTTATACTTCCTTAAATTGTGCATAGAATTGCACCAACTACCTAAGTATCTGCTTAAAAGTATAAAATTTAGACTAAAAAGTCTTGTAAACTTTTATTATAACTCTGATCATGTTACCAATAAAGAGCCAGTTTCATTTTTCATAAAATGATCCAGTAATACTTTCTTTTAAGAATGATTACCTAAATGATTTGTAGTCCATTCATTCTTCGATATACTCTAAACTTTTTCTTTGTATCAAGTCACACAATTATTATTCTGGGCACAAAAACAGAAAGATAGATCAATGGAACAGGATAGAAAGCCCAGAGATAAACCCACGGACATATGGTCACCTTATCTTTGATAAAGGAGGCAGGAATGTACAGTGGAGAAAGGACAGTCTCTTCAATAAGTGGTGCTGGGAAAACTGGACAGGGACATGTAAAAGTATGAGATTAGATCACTCCCTAACACCATACACAAAAATAAGCTCAAAATGGATTAAAGACCTAAATGTAAGGCCAGACACTATCAAACTCTTAGAGGAAAACATAGGCAGAACACTCTATGACATAAATCACAGCAAGATCCTTTTTGACCCACCTCCTAGAGAAATGGAAATAAAGACAAAAATAAACACATGGGACCTAATGAAACTTCAAAGCTTTTGCACAGCAAAGGAAACCATAAACAAGACCAAAAGACAACCCTCAGAATGGGAGAAAATATTTGCAAATGAAGCAACTGACAAAGGATTAATCTCCAAAATTTATAAACAGCTCATGCAGCTCAATAACAAAAAAACAAACAACCCAATCCAAAAATGGGCAGAAGACCTAAATAGACATTTCTCCACAGAAGATATACAGACTGCCAACAAACACATGAAAGGATGCTCAACATCTTTACTCATTAGAGAAATGCAAATCAAAACTACAATGAGATATCATCTCACACCAGTCAGAATGGCCATCATCAAAAAATCTAGAAACAATAAATGCTGGAGAGGGTGTGGAAAAAAGGGAACACTCTTGCACTGCTGGTGGGAATGTGAATTGGTACAGCCACTATGGAGAACGGTATGGAGGTTCCTTATAAAACTACAAATAGAACTACCATATGACCCAGCAATCCCCCTACTGGGCATATACCCTGAGAAAACCATAATTCAAAAAGAGACATGTATCAAAATGTTCATAGCAGCCCTATTTACAATAGCCCAGAGATGGAAACAACCTAAGTGTCCATCATCAGATGAATGGGTAAAGAAGATGTGGCACATATATACAATGGAATATTACTCAGCCATAAAAAGAAATGAAATTGAGCTATTTGTAATGAGGTGGATAAACCTAGAGTCTGTCATACAGAGTGAAGTAAGTCAGAAAGAGAAAGACAAATACTGTATGCTGACACATATATATGGAATTTAAGGAAAAAAAAGTCATGAAGAACATAGGGGTAAGACAGGAATAAAGACACAGACCTACTAGAGAATGGACTTGAGGATATGGGGAGGGGGAAGGGTAAGCTGTGACAAAGTGAAAGAGTGGCATGGACATATATACACTACCAAACGTAAGGTAGATAGCTAGTGGGAAGCAGCCGCATAGCACAGGGAGATCAGCTCGGTGCTTTGTGACCGCCTGGAGGGGTGGGATAGGGAGAGTGGGAGGGAGACGCAAAAGGGAGGGGATATGGGAACATATGTATATGTATAACTGATTAAATTTGTTATAAAGCAAAAAAAAAAAGTACTAGCTATACATTTACAGTAAAGAAATTAAGTTCTTTCCAAAAAAAAAAAACACAATTATTCATATACTTGCTTTCTTGTAAAATATATTCTACTTTATTGAGCTTTTTTACACATTAAGTGACTTTTTGTGTTGCTGCTATAGGAAACTCAACATTCCTGCTATTTTTTAAATTCAATAAATATCTGTTGAAAGCCTGCTAGGCTCTGAGTTCTTTATTTATTGTAGTGATATATCTTTAAAATATGTATTTATTTCGAGGTAATTGTTAAGGAATTAGTTTCTTTCATTGTCATATAGAATTTTCATATATTTCTCTAAGAAACTGATTTATTTTTATCTTAAAATTAATATAAGTGTTAGAATTGATAATGTTGCCCTCATTTAGTATACTAGGAAGTTCAGAATCTTTTTTACAATCCAACTCTCTCAACTGTAGAGGACCTATGATTTGATGTTTGTATACTCTTTTATGACTAATTTTGTTGTATTCTCATTTCTTAATTTTTTGTATACTGTTGGTTTTATATATAATTGTAATCAATTCAGATCTCTTTTGTGATGAAGCTAAGTATATATGTATATGTACATACATGCTTAGGTATATACATGTACATATTGTGGATATATCTATAACTACATCTATATGTATCTATGGAGAGTAAGTTGTGTTATATCAAAATATTTACTGCCCTTCTCTATCTGATTGTTCTCTACCAGCTTATTACTGAAGGAAGATAATATTCTCGGTACCACTGGTATCAGACTGGTCCAAGTGTCTTGACTTGGCTGATGAAATGTGACACATGTGACATATGCCACTTCCAAGCAAAAGCTTTTAGAGCCTGTACTTGGTTCCGCCATTGTTGTGTTCCCTCTGCCAAGAAATTAGTAGGTCCTAGGTAGTAGCCACTCGTCACCTTGGTCTCAGAGCTTAGCTACAGCTGAACCATGAAAAGCATATAACAGGAATAACAAATAAACCTATATTGTAACCCACTAAGAGTTGGTGATTGTTGATACAACAACTAACTAATTTAAGCTAATACACTTCACTAATATATATATATATATATATATATATATATATATATACATACACACATGCATGTATGTGTGTATATCTTATCTGTTACCTATCTATGTGATAAGTGAATTGATTTCTCTTTACATATAAAGTACCTAAACATATTAGTGCCTTTAGAGATTATTACATTTTAAGTACATTTTTGTCTATTCAAAAATATAAATTTATGTATTTTTTCTAAGGTCTAGATACATCATCAGTAACTCCAAGTATAATTGTAGAAACAAGTAACATATTATACCATACATCATAGCTAATATGGCCACTAACCATGTGGGGCTGTTTAAATTTAAATTAACTAAAATTAAAAATAGAGTTTCCTAGTTCAACTAGTCACATTTCAAGTGCTCAAATAGCCACATGTGGCCAGTGACTAGTGTAATGGATAGCACAGATATAGAACATTATTGTCATCCCAGAAAGTTCTGTTGGAAAGTTCTATTACAGAACAAAAGAATATTCTTTTGACTTGCAGTACAGATATTTTTAATTTCCTATTTTTCCTTCTAAATAAAGCGGTGACCATTTTTTGATCATGGCACTATTTTATTATTATTTTTGCCACAAAATATCACAAATTGGCAGAAGCATTTTAATGAGGAAATGTCTGAATTGAAAAGTCATTATATGTTGTCCACTTAATAGACGAAAAACACAAGATAAATTGTTATGGCATTTTCTATTAGGATATAAATAATTGGACTGCAGAACAGGCATATTTCAGAGTTCAAAGTGACATTACCACTCCCCCTATAAGAGCTAAATAGTGAGCCACTCTGATGAAACTCACTTTTAGAATTAATTTGATGAGTATATTAAAATACTACAAAATACACTATCACTCTAGACTTTATTTCTTCAGCTAAATGAAGTAGCTGTCATTTTAGTAAACAGTTAATAATTAGTGAAAAATACTAGATGATGCATTTGAGTGACAGTTAAGGGAGTCAGAGGAAAAAGCCAAAAGCTTCATTTAAAAGTGCCAGAATGCTTTCTGAAATGTTCTGTATACTGATCATTCTCATCTTATTATTTTTATTATCATCTTGTCAAAAGTAGCCATTAGAGGCAATGGGCATTCAGCCATGTTGAATAAAATTGAATTTCGTCATGGAAATATTCTGTTAGAAAATGTCACAATAGTTTCCTTCTTTTGTGCTTCTAAAAGTGAAACTGATTAGTAATAACGTTAGGAATAGTAAAATGTGTCCAAGATTTCACAGTTGCTTTTGTGGCATTGATCTGCAAGTTAATGAGATTTTTGTGTGCTACCTTTTTAACCTGACAAGCCGCCCTGTACAGTTGTTCTTACAAAGTCATACGGACGAGTACCTGCTTGCATATTGGTAGTTTTATATGTAGATTTTTAAGAGGTTACATTGAACAGGATTGAAATGAAATTCCTAATTTTTTAAAGATAACGATGATAAAGTCTTTCTTTTTTCAAAAAAGGAAGATAATTTAATGACATACCTTAGTTACATACCATGAATCCTTTTCTGTACTTGGATGAGTTAGTGTTGACTATTGATTGCTGAAGCATGACATGTAGGATGAGAATGTTGCTGATTAACTGCTGCTGCTTTGATTGTGGATATTGTTGGTACAATACACAATTAAAAGTTAGAGTAAGTTGATATCAAAGTAAAAAAAATTTTTCTAATGGTATCTTGATATGCCAGATGGTTTCTTCCAGCATTCTGTAGGGTGTTGGAAAAAAATGTTTATTTTGGATCACAACATGAAATGTTAAACATTTTATTGGAAAACTCACAATTCTTGTTCCTTGATATCTCCATAGCTGTCTCAGCTATAAATCCAAAACTTGCTTAGACTAGGAAGTCGAGCTAACCAATCTCTTAGAATAACATTTAATTTGAAAAGTATTTAGGTCGTTTTCATTTAGGGAGTTAATGCCTCTCATGTGCTATAACCTTGAATTGTGTGCCTGCATCTAATTGGTGATGGTGATGCTAATGCCACATATAGTTTGGGAGCATTATGTGTTCCTGGAAGAAATGTGTTCTGTGCTCGCTGGCAGTTTTAGAAGAAAGAGGCCTCGCATACCAGAAGACCAAGACTTTTCTTTAAAGAATCTATTACCAAAATAACAAGCTGTCATACAGTTTTTTAAGGAGGTCTTTTGAAAAGAATGAATGTGATGAAGTTTTAAGGTAACACTTAACCTGATTTCTTGGGAAATTTTTCCAGGTAGTTAAATATTTGCTAGAAGCATAGCCCTACATACATATTTCATTATGAACATTATGAAAATTCCCCAAATTGTCAGTAGGTAATTTATAAACAATTCACTAATTTGAACAGTTGCCACAATTCACCATTCTTTCCTCATCTGTTTTTGTTACCTCCAGGGTTGTCTTTCTCAAATCCTTAAAGCAGCATTCTGAATGTCCAGAATGCATTGCTATCTTCCTTCTTCCTAATATAACCCTCTTTAAAACTTCTGTTCCAAGCTCCAAGATTATTTTATGATTCATTTAAAGCAATTTTCCTATCAACCATTATTGGTCAGGAGATGGGTACATGATTCAAGGTTGCCCAGTGAGACCAAAGAGAGGAAATTATATTCCTTAGTTGAGGGAGAGGTGTCTCTGTCTTACAGTGGATGTGAACAAAGAAGCATTTTGTGGAGTTGCTGCTAGTAGTTACCTTGTGACTGTGACCAGAGTTGGACAGTGGACAGAATTAACATGCTAAGAATGGCAGAGTGGAGAGAAGCAAGAATCTGGGTCCATAACAGCATCATTGCGCCACAGCATCATGAGTTGCAACTTCATATGCATTTCACTGTAAAAATTATGTATTAAGTATCAGTTTGAAAATATCATTTGTATTAAAGTTCAGCTGCATTAAAACAACTGTTATGAGAAAGTCTAGAAGTCTAGATATATGGTTAAGAATACTTTTATAGAAAAATTCTCTGAATCACTTACCCACGTTTAGGAATACAACCCTTTGTAGGTTGGGGACTGCTTGTGTAATCTATGCCTTGTAAAGCATTTAAGTAATGTGCAATGAATATTAAGTTGCCTCTTTATCATAATTTAACTTTCCCATAAATTTCAACCATTAACTTAAAATCGTGTCAGTAATTGTCCAGTCTTGGAACAAACAGATTTTTCCTGCCTTAAATCAGATAAAAAGATTGAGTCTGACCATGTTTTGTGCTACCATTTGAGAATCTAAATCCAAACATTTACTAAGAGAATAGCTCTTATATTAATGATGCATTGACATCCTGATTTAGAATTTGTGATTAAGCATAAATAAAATTGTGCCTACAGTTAATGAGTTGTTTTGTGTTTTCTTTTTTCAGATTGACTATATAAACAAAATCAGTACTTGAAATATATATGAGGTGATACTTTCCACGTAGGTCAAGGCTATGGTGAAAAACTATGGTTGACTCAAAAAGATGATATATAAACCATAATATGTCATTTCTCTCACTTAAGAGAAAAATTTTTTTCAACTGCAGGTGATCAGAATATGCTATTACTTATTGGAATTATTGGAAAGGATACCAATAATTTCTTCCCTCTGCTGCAAGGACAGCTTTCTCATTACAACCCAGGTCCCATAGAGTTAGTTAACTGAGACCTGGACAGAAGTGTGGTAATATCTCCTAATAACAATGATTATAATGAGGCCAATGACACTTTATTTGTGTAAACATTTTTGACAAGTATTTCCACGTGCTCTGGGAGATAGTGCTCCCATTTTATAAAGAAATGAGCAGAGGTTAGGAATGGCTTTTTATTAGTATCCCAGAAAAGATCAAGCAAAGTGCTTTTCTATTAATACCTTGATCTACCCAAAATTCCAAATCTATTTCTATATTCTGTAATACTCAGAACATGATGTTTTTATGGTCAGTGGAGCTGGCTGCAATTCTCCATGATGTATTATGCTCTAATAAACTTCCAGTTCAGCTATCAGTCCAGGGGATAAGGCCTATTTTACAGCTTAAACTTCATCTTCAATCTAGTAAGGTCCAGGAACTTTTAACCCTATGGCCTGGTAATGCTTTGTCGGGGTCTTATAGAATAAGATTGCTTAACTGGAGTCTTAACCTCCTTTCAAAAATTCTCTAAAAAAATCTCTGGTCCTATCAAGGCATCTATTTCAGACTCACCTGTAAGTTTACTGCTACCTTAGTGATGCCACTTCCTGTGAAGGCATATGGGACATGAAGCAAAAATCCTGAGGGAGAAGTGAAAATATGATACAGCCCTTTTATGAATATAAATCATTCTTTTCTGTTTCAAATATTCTTTCAAAATAAGCTGCTGATGTGCATTGCTTCATATCTAGTTTCATGAAGACTTTTCTTCCCCATTAACTTGACATAGAGAGCATCAATCCTGGGGTTGGAATAAATATCGAGTTCAGTTGCTTTGCTTGCAGTCAGTTTATAATCACCACATATCCTTATGCTCTTGTCATATCTGAACAATGGAGACTAAAGAAGTTGCTCACACTGTGAGGGGCATAGACTGAATAATTACGTGCTTTTCCAGATAAAGGAAAAATAACTTCACCCTGCAGTGAGCTCTAGATTCAACGAGGTATAACATCCTCAGGGCTGGATCAAGTTTTACATATGAGGAAATTTTTTACCAATGGCAATATTCTGACATATGAAATTGTTATAGAGGCCATACTGAAGGAATCATGGAATGTTAAACCGAGTGAGACCTTAAAGTTCATCTTATGCTACTCCTTCATATGCAGATATGCTATTTGCTCCTAATACATTGTCTAGCCTGGTATCAATAAAAAGTTAGGAGTCGAACTGAGAATGGACATTTAATCTCCTGGCTTTCAATTCAGGCTGCTTTCACTATAAAATAATCTGACGTATGAATATCAAATTTTAATTAAGTAAAGCATTTCATAATTATATTATTATAGGTTAACATGGAAAATGAGTTTCTGAGAAATTGTGACTTTCTAGATGTTATGTAGTAGTAACAGAACTGACATTAACATCCTTGTTTCTTTTTTAAAAATCAGTGTATAATTGACATACACCATTGCATTAGTTTCAGGGGTACAGCATAGTAATTCTATATTTGTGTATTTTGTGAAGTGATCAACACAGTAAGTCTAGTTAACATCTGTTACAGTACATAGTTAAAAACTTTTTTCTTGCGATAAGAATTTTTAAGATTTACCCTCGGGCTTCCCTGGTGGCGCAGTGGTTGAGAATCTGCCTGCCAATGCAGGGGACACAGGTTCGAGCCCTGGTCTGGGAAGATCCCACATGCCGCGGAGCAACTGGGCCCGTGAGCCACAACTACTGAGCCTGCGCGTCTGGAGCCTGTGCTCCTCAACAAGAGAGGCCGCGACAGTGAGAGGCCCGTGCACTGCAATGAAGAGTGGCCCCCGCTTACCACAACTAGAGAAAGCCCTCGCACAGACACTAAGACCCAACACAGCCAAAAATAAATAAATTTATTAAAAAAAAAAAAAAAAAAAGATTTACCCTCTTAGCAACTTTCAAATATGTGACATAGTATTATTAACTATAGTCACCATGCTGTATATTACATAATTATGTCTTATTTATATTATACTTGGAAGTTTATACCTTTTGACCCCCTTTGCCCATTTTACCCACTTGTAACACCCCGCCTCTGGCAACCACCAATTTGTTCTCTGTATCTATGAGCTTCGTGGTGTTTTTTTGTTTGTTTGTTTTTGTTTTGTTTTTTAGAGCTGAGACCATATAATATTTGTATTTTTTTCTATCTGACTTATTTCATTTAACATAATACCTTTAAGTACTTATAGTTTGACACAGCAGTGCAAGTTCGTTGTATAACATACCTGCACTGTTGTTTTTTCCATACAAAATTATAGCATAAAGATATTCATAAGTATTATAGGCCATCTTTTTAAATGACTTGAAATATCTACCTTATGGATTCACCACAATTTCCCTAGTTATTCTGCATTATTTGGAATTTTAATTGTCATTTGAATGGTTGTTTCTAATTTTTCTCTATAAAACATTTTATATTTAAGATTAGTTCTTAGGCTTATTTCCCACAAGTAGAATTATGGGTCAAGGGTATAGTAATATTTAAAAGCCTTGATACCTATTTCCAAATCACTTTCCATAAGAGTTGGGGAATAATTTAAGCTCTCTCAAGTTAGTATGTGTGAGAGTGCTTTTTTGGTCACCTTGCTTGATTGCTTTGTGAAGTTAGAGGACTATGTTTAAATATCTCTAAAGCTCAGGGCCCATCTTGGCATAAGTTCCACTGTGTTTTATTTCTTTCTGTTAGTCTTTTCCCCATACTTTTCAGTTGTACATTTAATACAATGTGAAGGACCTGGGGTAATATAAGGATATTAAGGGGAGTTGGGAAATTGAAGGAGGAAGAATGAGCAAAAAGAGACTACTAAAGACAAATTTTGTTTCTGCTGAAAATTTCCAAAGGATCAACCACTGTTTAACTTTCTGAGGTCAGTGAGCAGATGATTCTGGAAAATCCAATAAAGACATTTTTAGCTTCTGTAACTTACTGAAGAATAAATGCCAGGAGCAGGCAATGAAAAGTCTGTTCTAGGGGCAACTCTGATTATTGTATCTGATATCAGATTTTGGAAAGTTGGTCAATTTCAGTGATTTAATAAAAGCTTTATTTCCAGGTCTCAGTTATTTGTCTTTACTACCTAGTTTTTCAAAAGCAATTTTCAAAGGGTAACATATTCAATTGTTAAAAAGTAAAGCCTAGTGAGCTGTTGTACTTTTACCTAAGGAAACACTTGTAGGCATAATACAGAAATGACTAGAATAATTAACATACACTACTTTTCACTATTTATTCATGTTTTCAGCATAACTTATTCTAAGTGCAAGATTTGCTTTTATGATACATTGTGTACCTGAGAAATTTGGGTTAAGATTTATGAAAGAAATTGAGTTAATCATCTTCATCTTCATCATCACACACATGTCAAGCAGCCTGGGACACAATAAGATGTCTGTAGTTTTGTTTGAATTCAGCATCTGTCCACATAGCTACTACCATAGCAACTAGAAAATGCTTGTGCATCTTTCTTAAGAGAGTCTATCTTGAGAAACCTTTATACTCCATCCCCACTACATTCAAAGACTGAATAGCTCATCCTCTGAACATTACAGTTCTGCCCTCTTCTTTTCCCAGATATCTCATTCTTTAACTCCTCTTAAACACCAAGCATATTTCTAACATGAATTTCTTTCTTTCATTCCATTCACATCCATGAATTTCTAAATGTTAAGCTGACTTTTGCATTTAATTTAACTTTGGATAAGAGAAAAATTGAGGGTGATGACATTTTCTCAGTCTTAGACTTCATATGTGGAGTGTTTGGTGCCCAGATTAGCATACAAGTGACAAACTTGAAATTAAGAGGCTCTAATGCAAAACTAGCACCAGAGCTGAGATACCATTATTTTAACCTAGAGAAGACAGTCACCTACTGGTGCTTCTTGCCCTTTAGTCTCCTCTGGACCACTTATGAAGATGCTGACCTTCCTCAAGAGAGTAGCCACTTTCTCTTTCTCCTTTCTTTTGTGAATCATCTTTTCACACACTATATTATTTTAAGAGTAATTTGATCTTTTATTTGTTAGCCTTTTTAATAAATGATTTTTTTTAACTCAGGAAGAAATATTCTTCATGTCATTTTTTTACTGTGATGAAATATACATGAAGTAAATTTACCACTTTAATTGATTTTTAGGAACACAATTCAGTGAGGTTAAGTGTATTCATATTGTTGTGCAGCCATCACCACAATCCATCTTAGGAACTTTTTCATATTCCCAGACTGAAACTTTGTACCCATGAAATAATAACTCCCCATTATCCCCCGCCACTGTCACCAGACCCTGGCAACTACCATTCTACTTTCCACCTCTGTGAATTTGACTACTCTAGGTGCCTCATATAAGAAATCATACTATATTTGTTCTTTTGTGTCTGGCTTACTTCACTTACATAATAACTTTAAACTTCATTCATGTTGTAGCATGTGTCAGAATTTCTTTTTTAAGGTTGAATAATATTCTACATTTTGTTTATCCGTTCTTCTGTCAATGGACATTTGGCTTGCTTCCACCTTTGGCTACTGTGAATAATGCTACTATGACCATTGATATACAATCATCTATTTGAGTCCCTGCTGTCTGTTCTTTTGGATGTGTATCTAGAAGTTGCATTGCTAGGTCATATAGTAATTCTGTGTTTAATTTCTTTAGGAACCACCGTGCTGTTTTCCACAATGATCCATATACTTTTCTCCCCTCTATTTCATGTAATTCTCTTGGCTTCTCTGTAAAGAACTTCTTTAAATTGTTTTCATTTACTTGTTCTGCAGCAACCACTTCTTTTAGCATTTTTCACTGGTGTCAGTTTATTATTTGCTTGGGGATCAACTGTCACCTGATGGGAAAGTATCTGTGTTCAATGATTTCTTCTGTGTTCCATCGAGCCTGAGCATCCTCGTGTAACCTCGACCCTTATCTTGGTCAGCCAGTGACTGTTATTCCTATTTTGCAGATTGAGAAATTGACTAGATGAGCAGGTCTGTTATGAGAATGAGTTGGCATAGCAAAGGATTAACTGAAAGGCAGAGTAACCATAAACAACTTCCACAGGTCACTTAGGGAATTGGGGAAGCTGGTTGTAAAATCAGTTTCTAAATTCCTAGCTGAATACTTTCTGTTGTGTCTCTAGATTTTTGTATGCTTTAAGCCTTAAAATTTTATTCTAGAACAGTTGTAAATCCTTTGTTGGCTTATCCTCCTCATTCGCTCCATTTTGCATTTTTATTTTGTTATGGAAAAGAGTGCGTAATATGTCTGGGAGATTCTTCCTCCCTCTATGATTCTAAGTCTATAATGTTGCATATGCAATTTGATAAGCAACAGCAAACAATGGTATTCTAGGAGCTATTTTCAAGATCAGAAGAAATATCAAAAGAAATAAAAACCATGATTTTATATTTAAATGAGCTGTAGGTTATTTGACCTTTAAAAGTACTGAAAACACACCAGAAAAATTAATAGCAGAGTTTAAAGGAAATGGTAAGCTTATCCATATGTTTATAATTTATGTATTGTGGACTGTTATCTTTTGCTGCTCCATTAACCACATGTTTGTTGAAAATAGTGAGGTTAGATAGTATATTTGCAGATTTAAAGCTCACTTTCCTACAGAGTTACAGTATTTGTAGGGTTTTATTAATTCTCATAGATGGTATCTATAAAATTTAAGTACTTTTTAGGTGTGGGCAAGCAAATATGTGCAAATGTCTATATATACAGTGAAGGGGAAAAGAAGGTGAAAATATTTTCAAACATGATTACAAAGGCAAAAATTTTTTAAAGCTTTCGATTTTTATATATATAGACATGTATATATCATAAAATACCTCCTAAATCCTTACTAGAATTTCTTTAAAAATATTGCAGGAAATGGTTTATCGTTGCATTTTGGAATCCTAGTAACGCATAAATGCTCTCTGGAGGTCTAATGCTGTATCCATCACAGATTGCTTCAATAAATAATTCCTCCCCTTCTCCACAGCCATTTGTAACCATACTAGCTCTCTTTTTAAATAGCAAAAGAAAAAAAAATGGTCAGGTTGTTTATGCCTTCATATCTTTATATAGCAATGCAGCAAAATGAGGCAGGTCTTACATATGATCAACATTTTAAAATTCCATTGGGAAGTTTTAGGCCAATTAAGAGGCACTTTGGGGAGAATCAATTGGATTGGCTGTGCAATTGGGTTTTATTAATAATAAGGTTATAATAAATAACCTTATTAATCTCTTTTGTTCTATTTTTTTAACCGCTGGGCTATGACTATGAACATCTTGAAATTTACATCCAATAAAAAATTTCAGCAATGTTCAAATCCACTAGAGGCTTCCAAACTTCAGTAGTATTTGTCTGACAAGATGCTGTCATTAAACAGGGTCACAAACTGGTAACTTCAACTCTGGAGTCAGTCACAAATACAGTCCTTACTTTTTTTTCTCATTGTTCATCTTCAGCCCTGCTTTATGGTCTCTGAAGGTGTTTGAGTTTCTAGCACCTAATTTCACGGGTATTTTAAGTGATTTTAGATGTCCTTTGTGATAAGATATTCCCAGCTTCCCAGAAAAGACCCATTAAGCAGAAAAAAAAACCCCTAATTAGGTTCCTATTGCCAAAGCTCTAGTTATTTTTCTATTTCTTCCCCTGAAGGAATCAGGGGAGAATCTCTTCCTCAAGGTCCAAGGATCCCTTCTCCAGTGGTCCTTTTTCCAGCCCTGTCCTGACATGGCCATGCATACAACCAGATGATACTGGAGAAAATGGACATGGGCACTGGCCTTTCAGACCATGTCTTACTTGAAAAGAGATGCTGATCTGCTTGGTACCAGTGCACATCAGCTGAATGTGAGCCCTTCAATTAATGATATTGAAGCTACTTTATGTTTTTAACAATTAGTATAACAGAATCATAGAGTACAAGAATATTGGCAAAGTGGCAGACTGCAGATTTATACAAAGCCTCATTTTAGTTTGGAACAACTTGTTAGGTTTACAGCATTAAGTAGGCTGCCTAGGCCCTCCCTGTTTCACATTCCACCTCCTCCTTCCCACTGGCTGTTTTTTTCTTTATTCTTAGCCTTTGGAGTTAGTTGGAAGTAACTTTCATTTATTTTTGCCCCACAGTTTGCTCACGCTTGCTATCTCAACTCCTTTGTTCCATGGAAATGAAAATTTGTTTTCTGTCTTGGGCTTCTTATCCACCTTTTGGATCTAGCTCCCAAATGCTTCTCTTTGGACTGCATGTTTTGAGGTCTCCATCCCCAGGTGTTCACAGCACTGGCCTGTCCAATATACAGGACCAGAAGGCATCGATCAGATCTGTCTCCCGAGTTACTCTTTTATCACCAGGGTCTTCACTTCTGTCTCTGCATCCTCTTGTTCTCTAGGAGGTGTCAGTTCATTTGTAGTTCACTTAGCAACAGCAATTCATCTGGGTACTATATGTAAAAGTTATTCTTCAGAGCTATAGAAACATCTAGGCTTAGGTCTAACCAAGAAAATATTGTGTTAGTGACAGATAACCTGAACCCAGTTTGGACTTAGTGTCCTCATATGGTTAGTTATTTGCTCTCAGGTTTTGGTGGGCTACACGTGGTCCCTAAAAATGTCTACATTTTAGTTACATGATAATTTAACTCTTACCCTGTATGACAAAAGAATGAATATTTCTTTGTATGGCAATGATGTGGTCAAGTTAAGGATCTTGAGAAGAGGAGGTTTTCCTGGATTAACAGGTAAACCATAAATGACATCACACATATCTTATAAGAGAGCAAGTGAGGAACTTTAGACACACAGAACCACAGTGGAAAAGGCAATGTGAAGATGGAGGCAGGTGCTGAAATGAAGCAGCTGTGAGCCAAGAAACACCAAGGAATATCAACAGCCACCAGCAGCTGTCCAAAAAGCCTCCTCCTCCGGAGTCTCTGAAGAGAACATGGCCTTGCTGACACCTTGATTTCAAACTTCTGACCTCCAGAACTTTCAGAGAATAATTTCTGCCGTTTTAAGCCACCCAGTTTGTGGAAATTTGCTACAGCAGAGCTTTGGAATGAATATCAGACCCAGGTATCTCAGGGCTTCTCAGGGAGCAATGAATAGGCATTTATTTCCCAGGCATTTTAGAATTTTGCAGAAATAGGCTAGACAGAAAACAAACCGTGAGTTAATTAATTGATTAACTAATCCATCACATATGTATTAAGAACTCACTGGAAATTTCAAAGGTGAACAAGCAGAGAGACTGCCAGCAGCACACTATGTAGCAGGGTGGACTCGAAAATAAGCAAAGTCAGGGCCTGCTAGTGCAACGACAAAGCAAAGCACAGAAGAGGAGGCATGAAATGGGGCTGAGAAATAAACTTAAAGGTCACAGAAAGTAGTCTGGAAGTTGTCCTTTGGGCTATAGAATAGCGCTTACAGAGGAATTTTAAATACCAGAGAAGTTAAATTGAAAACTCTAATTTTATATAGGAAACCTATGACTCTTCACTGTTGAATAAAATAGAAATATCTCTGTTTTCAACTCTCATGAACATACCAGAGCCTCTCCTTGTTGCATTGTTTCCCTGTTTGATTTGGTCCCCAATTCCCCATCCAGAGGAAATTTTCCTTTTCTATGCATGACTTTATCCACATATGCTACATTGTTTGGCAACTGATTACAATCCCATTCTCTGTGGACGACTGTGAATTTAGTTCTGGATAATGAATTTTTTTTTTACTTAAATTTATACTGAATTCTAACATTTGCTTTATATTATATATATGAAAAATAATTTAAATTCTCTAGATGTGCAGCAGACTGTGTTGTATGAAGTGGGGTGGCGGGGAGAGAACGAGAATCTGGGGCAGAGTGGGACTTACCCATAGCTTTGTTCAGTAGTTGAACTTTTCTCTGTTGGTGTGAATAGTGTAGGGGAGGAAAAATATTTTTCCCTCTACTTTCTGGGTTCTCGGCTGAGACCCTTGTAATAAAAGGCAGGTCAACAAGAGGAAAGCAAACAGAAGTTTATTAACATGTAGACCTCATGTGTACATAGGAGATACCCAGGGTAGCTGAGTATCCCAAAGAAGTAGCTTTAGAATTTATGTTTAAATAGCATCTTAATCAGGAAAGGGGAGGGCAACATAGGCCCCTTAGGGGAGAGTAAATGATTTTTAGGAAAGATGAAGGGGCCCTTAGAAGAATAGAAGGGAGCTATTACAGTTTGTGAGAAAGTTTTTCTGAATGTGTTGTCGACTTCTGGTCTCTTCTGTGATAAGAGCCAATCCTGGCCTGGTTGATGAAACTCCTAGGGAGGGAAATCTATGACAATTGAGTTCCTTTTGAAGGATCTGTCTATTAGTCATATAAGGGCACTCCAGAGACAGTCTCTCCCTGCATTTGCTATTTTTCAAGTGCCCACAGATCAAAATAATCAGTATATCAAAGCAACATATTTTGGGGTGGCATGTCCTGAACTCCTACAGTCATATTTTGAATTTACATGTTCTGCTACCTTCAGTAGGAAAGACCCAAGGAGAAAATGACAGAGCCCGACCTCAGATTTGGTCTCTCCAGTCACCATCATGCCCTTGACTGAGAAGATTCTTTTCCCAAGGCCCCTGTGAGAATATTCCTAATCTATTCCCTATATAAAGTATAGGGGTTGTGTGAATTCCCATATTGAAAAAGTAGTCCACTAATACTGATCCCTGTCAGGGATGTGAATTTGTTATAGGTACAAATAAAAAATAATTAAGTTTGAAAATGCAATAAGGTTCTCGCTAGCAATGCAAAGAATGGATAAATTCTCAATTGCTATAATTTCTGAATGCAAATGTCACTGATCATTGAGATAAGCCTTTTATTCTAGAATTAGTTTATGATATATTCATGCACATGTAGAGAGTAAAATTCTCCAACCTAACACATTAGTCAAAATGTCTCAGGGACATATGTATAAAAGAGGTAAAATTGAATGTATTTACATAGCTCCTTGCCAAGGAAATGAAAATGTTTTAAGTAAACACTATAGGAGCTGAGATTAGATGAGAATACTTGAGATACGGGTGGCATTTGAACACTTCTTACTTGGCTCCGCTTTGAGAAATACAATACTCTGAAACCTTCACTAGTGCATTTACCAGCCTCTTGGCATCCTGAACATCAAGAAAAGGTGCCAACTGTGATCCTGAGAAACTCAATGTAAGCCTAGAGTTTATGTAAATACCCTTTGTCCTGAAGATATACATATCACTTGAAAAACTAAAAACCTCTCTGCCCATGGAAGTCTCTCTTCAAATGAGATATTTAATCTTGGAGCCACGGAGTTCTGGCAGATTTCCCATATTCCATCCGAGTACATAGATGTAATGTCATTGCTTGGTCAGCAGTGAACAACTAGACTCTGGAAGGTAGCTGCGAAGAGTCAGGGAAGACTGCCATCTGGTGGGAATATAAAATTACTACTAAAACACAGTCACAACCTCCCTGTTGCTTTATCAATATTTGCTTACAACCTAACTTTTAAAGCAAGAGTGAAATGATATTTTACTTTATTTTAAAATTCTTTTCAAGAGTTAAAATTTTAAAGCTCTTTTTTTCAAATTTTTATTGGAGTATAGTTGATTTACAATGTTGTGTTAGTTTCAAGTGTACAGCAAATGACTCGGTTATACATATACATATCTCCACTCTTTTAGATTCTTTTCCCATATAGACCGTTACAGAGTATTGAGTAGAGTTCCCTGTGCTGTATAGCAGGTTCTTATTAGTTATCTATTTTATATACAGTAGTGTGTATATGTCAGTCCCAATCTCCCAATTTATCCTTCCCCCACCCCTTACGCCCCTGGTAACCATAAATTTGTTTTCTACATCTGTAACTCTATTTCTGTTTTGTAGATAAGTTAATTTGTACCCTTTTTTTAGATTTCACATATAAGCGATATCATATGATATTTGTCTTTCTCTGTCTGACTTGTCATACTGAGTGAAGTAAGGCAAAGAGTAAAATGATATTTTAAATCAAACACCCCCTGAGCAGTGATTTAATTAATAACCAAAACACTATTATTGTTTTGCGAGTCCCTTCCTGTTTTTTGTTCTCCTCTTTTACTTTTTCTCTGACATGAAAAAGTAAGGCACTGATAGATATTTTTCTTTTATCCCATTTGGTTATTCAGTTTTCCCTACTCATCATTTTCTGATTTTCAGAAACTGAAACAAACCTTCTAATGACAATAAGGGTGATATAATACACAACTACAATTGCATTAGAGATCAAGAAGAATATAGAGGAATAAATAAAAAGCAAGTAATAAAAGTAATCTGAAAATAGGTCTGAATCATAATGATGAGCCTTTAGCCTAGACTCTCTTGTCTTGTTGCTCTTGAGGCTATTGTTTAATCTTTTGGTACTTGAGTTTCATTTATCAGTTTTGGTTCATGGCTTCTCTTTCAACTGAGCTTCAACTTGACATGATAATGACAAATCATGTACTTGTGTAGAGATTTTAAAAGTGCTTATATGACCCTGGGTCTAGATTTTTGTTTTATAAAGCTCATATCAGTACATCACTCTTAAATATCCCTTATCATCAATTTTACTCTTTACTGAATTTCTCTTTCTTCAGAGTAATGTGAAAGTGAGTTGAAGCATTTTCTGTAGAATTTCAAATGGTACGTATGTATGCATGTATGGGTGTGTGTATGTTAACTGTACTCCATATTCAATGTTTTCTTAGTATGAAATTAAGGTCTCTCCGCTCAGTGTAAAAATTATACATAGTAAAATTAATTTCCTCTCAGTATAATACTTTAGACATGAATTACTGAAATATCAAAAGAGATATGTCTAAATTAGGGGGTTTTTTAAGTGAGAATTTCAGATATAGGTAGAAAAGGCACCTGGATCCAAACATCCTTCTCTTCTCTCTTTATTCACTATAATTAGCCAAGAACAAATGCCATCATGAATGATGAACTGGCCATATTGGAGGATCTGGTCTGTGTTGCTAACAAATCCTCCGGGGGTGGTCCAGATCTATATGATTGGACTAACTTCATTAACCAAGAATGTATGCAGTTTGATGAATGCCTAGAAGATTAGTGCCCCAAAAATCTTCAAGAAGAATGCATACTAGCTGATTTTCCTGGAGTCCCTTGGGAGAAACACTGATCATCATGAAATAAATACATCTCTATGTTCCACATCTTAGAGCAGGCAACACAGAGTTGCCCATGTAAGAAACAGCTTCATCACCTGTTAATGCCTACCATTCAGAGGAGCTGCCCTGGTGACCGTCATTTAGGGCTTTCCGAGGCTCTCAATATGCAAGGCAGATTGTCCCTGGTCTACAGCGTAGGGCTTCTTGAACGCAGTGTTGCCTGATTCAGAAGTTGTCTGGCTAGTTTTTGTTCTTCTAGGTGCCTCTCATGATCCCCAATGTTGACTTTGAACAGGCCACCAGGCAGCCTATTTTTATTCCTTCACTCCGCCTTGTTGTTAGATTGCAGCCTTGCTCGCTGACCCCTCCCCCACTCCCTGCAACATTGTCCAAACTGCAATTTCTTTTTTTTTTTTTTTTTTTTTTTCTTTTGCGGTACACGGGCCTCTCACTGTTGTGGCCTCTCCCGTTGCGGAGCACAGGCTCCGGACGTGCAGGCTCAGCGGCCATGGCTCACAGGCCTAGCTGCTCCGTGGCATGTGGGATCTTTCCGGACTGGGGCACAAACCCGCGTCCCCTGCATCAGCAGGTGGACTCTGCGTCACCAGGGAAGCCCCAAAACTGCAATTTCTTGTGTAGCTCCTAGAGCAGTAGAGTCAGATCTCTGAAATTCTCTTCCTCTGAGACTGTAGGAGACCTATCTATATCATCCTGGCCAAGAACTAACCACCAACCTCAACTTTAGAGAGATAAGAAGATTTAAGAAACTATAGCCTATTTTCTGAAATTCACTATATTTTTCATGTGTCCTCACATCGTACATGAGTTTATTATTGTCCTGATCTCAAGTTAGGCCAAACTACTTTTTAACTTTTTATTCTGGAGAATTGCAAGTACATGCAAACATAGAAAGAAGAGCATAATAAACTTCCCAGTATCCCTCACCCAGCTTCATCAACTACCAACTCAAGACAAAATTTTTTTCACCTATATCCCTCGCTCTTCAGCCCCACTGATATTTTGGAGAGGGAAAAAAAAAGCAGACATAAGTTTACTTAATTTCATCAGCAAATACTTCAGTGGATATCTCTAAAATGTAGGGATTCTTAGAACAAACAATATCGTTGTCATACCTGAAAACATTAGCAATAACTCCTTAATGTTATAAAATATCAAGTTAGAATTCAAATTTGCCTGGTTGTCTCATAAATGTTTTCTTACAGTTTGAATCAGGATCTAAATAAGGTGTATACATTGCAATTGAATGACATGTTTTCAAGTCTCTTTTAATCTACAGATTTCTTCCTTTTTTTTTCTCAACTTGTTGGAGAAACTGGGTTAGTTCTATAGTTTTCCACAGCATGAAGTTTGCCGATTGTTTCCCTGTGGTTGCTGGGAAGCAGGAGTGGAAATGCTTTTTCTTTTGCCAGTTACATAGAGCAACTTGTTTAGAAACTGGAATTAACTGTGATATTTTAGGGCCCTTTGTTGTTTTCCAAAACCTTCTATTTTTAGATTTCTTACACTTCACTTAGGATTTCTGTATATCAGTTTGTTTTTTTTTTCCTGGTCTACCACATGTGATATATTCTAGATGAAATATGTTCTAGATGTCATACATCCTAAGATTGCTTTGCCTGTGAGTGGGCTTCCTTTCAAGATGTTCTGATGTGTTTTCTTGTGCATTGATAGTTGAATCTTGAAGCTCGAAAGATACAGATTTGATTTTTTGGAAAGACTACTCTTTAAAAAGTGCTACGTATTTCTAGCAAGAGATACATAACATCTGGTTGTCTTTTGTTTTGGGGGTTTTTGTTTTGTTCTGTTTTTATAAAGTTAGCAGCTCTTGATGATCATTGTTAACTCAAACTATAGAGCAGTTCTGGCCACTGGATCTTGTTTCTGTTTCCAGAGAGTGGGTATCCCTAAGATGGGACCTTGCCTAGGTACACAGTGGCACCCTTGATTTCAGGAAATTGCACTACACTGCAGATTTGATAAACCTGGTCAAGGTATTTGAAAACTGTATTTTCCAGTTTAAACAAAACCAAATCTCACAAAATGGACAATTTTTTTAAATTACAGAAAAAATACTGTAGATTAAAGATTGTACTACTAAGGACACCATTAAAAGAGTGAAAAGATAAGCTACAGAGTGAGGAAGTCTATTTATAAAATAAATAAGGGATAGTAAAAAAGACTTGTATTCAGAGTATATAAAAAACTTTTACCAATCGATGACAAAAATACAGACAACACAATAGAGAAAATGGGCAAAACACTTGACTGTTTACTTCACAAAATAGGTACTTCACAATTACCAATATAACACTGAAGAACGGTTTAATCTCATTAGTCATCTGGGAAATGTAAATTAAAACCACTGTAAGGTAACACTACAGAATCACAGAGTGGTTAAATAAAAACACTGACGGTACCAAATCTTAGCAAGAATATGGAGAAACTGAAACTCATATACTCCTTATAAGAATATAATGTGCGAAATCATTTTGCAAGATCTACTAAAGCTGGGCATACACACCCTCTATGACCTAACAATTATGTGCCTACAGAAATGTATGTATATGTGCACCCATAAGAAACGTGTATATATGTGCACAAAAAGACATTCATTGGAATATTTGTAGCAGTATTATTTGTAATAGCTAAAAACTGGAAACAGCTCAAATGTTCTTCAGTAGTAGAGTACATAAATAAATTTTGGTATATTCATACAACAGAATACTCTATGAAGTTATAGATAAAAAGAAAGAATCCAGCCACAAAAGAGAACATACTCTGTTATTCACAGTATATAAAGTTTCCAAACAAGAAAGAAAACTAATCTATGATATTAGAAGTCAAGGTAGTGTTTAGCTTTGGAGAAGAGGAGTTGGAAATGTGAGTGGGTTGGGGCATGAGGGAGCTGCTGAGGTGCTATTAACATTCTATTTTCAGATCTTACATAGGTGGTAGTGGTTACATAGGTGCATCCAATCTGTATCAAGTCATTGAGCTGTCATTATGTGTACATTTTTCTGAGAGTATTATGTACCTTAGTAAATAAATTTATTAAAATATTGTACTTATAATGTAAGCAAAACAAAAAATAGAACTGACAATTTTCACACTTCTAATATTTCTCCATCAGCCACATTAAAAGGAAAAAAAAAAGATGAATTAATCATCCCCATCAAGATGTCAGCCAAAAAGTTGAAATTATCAAAAAGATAGAAAGAAGAATTTACAACCACTCTAAGCAACAACGAACTTCACCATATTTTGTACTGTGTTATGTGACATTAGCAACTGAGAAAATGAAACCTTCGTGATTAGCAATATATTTTAAAACTAAACAGTAAGAATATGAAGACAATAGTCAGTGCTGTTTATGATTATGTTATTCTGAATCCAGTACTTCATTCTATTTAAAGTTCACTAAAATTAATATTAACTCTTTTGAGTTTTTCCAATAGTAGTAAAGAAAAGAATTACATATTATTGTGTAAACTAGTTCTTCCTAAAAATGACTAATGTAATACAAAGAAGCAATATGGTGACAACTTAAAACCATTTCATTTTATGAAAATACTCTTAGAAGATGTATAGACAAAAAATGCTGAAGATTTCAATATGCTAATACATGTAACAGGCATAGAATAGTGCCTGACACTTAGTAAGCACAAAATAAATGTTAGCTATTATTATTATTTGTACAAACAAATGACTCAGTGAGGGAGATTTTCCATAAAGTTGCAAGAGAGTTCAGTTTTTTCCTGACATGCATGTTTATTATATTTGCTAGATTGTGCTTCAGTAATGAAACCCATAAAGTATTTTTTGATGCATTGGAGAAGCCATGATTCTATGCCTTAATAATTTCTTTAGTGAAAGCATTGATTTATGGGTGAACTAAGTCCAACTAGTTGATAGAGGAGCTGCCTTGTCTAGAAGTTTTAAAAGTGATCCTACAGGAAGGTTAGAGTGATGAATCCACAAATGAAATGCATTCCCAGTGTCATTATACGCAAGTTACTATAGCAAAGAAATTGTAGCCAGAAGTTTACAAAGTCCTGCAGGATGTTTTGAATATGGTTAATTTATAGAAACAAAAGTAAAAATTATAGTAGTATCCTCCTTAAACTTTGTGAGGTGGGGAATGATTATGGCATTCCCTTGTGCCATATAAAGATTTATTTATAAATTATGACAAATTATTTTTTCCAAAATTGAAGATTATTAGTATTAAGATTTATTTTACAAAAAGTCAAGTGTTTAAATTTGCCTACCTAATCCATGACTCCAAGTGCCTGTCGTTAATCTGTAACCTAGAGGAATACACACACTTTCACAATTGAGCTGGCCCTTCAATTAAAAGGACAAAAAATAACTGTCATAAAAGAATCATCTATAATAAAGATTTTTAAAATGTATTGTTTTGAAATATTTCTGAATGCTATGTGCTTTCATTCCTGAAAACAATGTGCAACATATAAAACCTCTCATTGTACAAACTTTAAAAACTTAGAAACAAAATTTTTAACCATTTACAAATTCTTCCAAAGAATTTCAGTGGGTTTTGAACACAATAGTTAAAATATCAATTAATTAACTATCAACTCAAATCTGTTTAGTTTTTAAAAAACAGTTGTACATTAGGGAAGATAGGGTGTTACTAGCTAACTTCAACATTATCTTTGCAAAATTAGTAGACATTGTTGAAAAATATGCCTCATGATTTAGTGAGAGTGATTAACAATGTACTTTTCCCATTCGGATCAATGTATTTTTGTGAAGCATCATTTTATGTGGTTTATACTCAGTTTAACCATTTAAACTCAGTTTATAAATCAACTGGATTGTGAAGGAAACAATTGAATTGCTATAACACAAAGTGTTAAACCAAGATTTAGAAAATAATGAAAATTATTCAATCATTTTTCTCAGTATTATTAATAAATGAAATAAAAATTTGCTTAAAATATTTTTGCTTCAACTTTATTATTTTTAAAGTTTCTACTTTGAGTTTTATAATGCATATGATTAATTAGTAGAATAAATGCACATAACTATATGTACTTTAATGTATTGGCACGTGCATCAAATTTATGTTTTATACTTAAATTTTTTTTTGTTATGAACATGCGATCAGAATGGTTTAGAGATCACTGATTTAGAGGCTGGTAGGAAAGAGAAAAGATGGAGAAAGAGATGAGTGAACGAGGATCCAAGAGAGTACAGTGTTTCTGGAGACGAAGGGGAAAACGTATTTAAAGAAATGTGAGCTGGTTAACAGTTATGTGCAGCCGAAAGCTTGGGAACCACGAGGTCTGAATAAAGGCCATGGGATTTATGACTGATGATTAGAAAGTTATTGGTGAAAATATTTTTAATCAAGTGGTAGGAACAGAAACCAGATTCCATGCAGTAAATACCAGTTAATATGTGAGTGGGAGGGAAGGAAAAGGAGCAGTAAGAATAGATCACTCTCACTAAAGTTTGGCAGAAAACGAATGAAGAAATGGAGAGACAGAGTCAGAGAATACAGTAGAAGTGGGCAGAGTCATTGAGTCAAGGGCAAGGTGGGAGAGAAAGGGTCACAGTCAGAGGAAGAGGCACTTACTTTATAAAGAGGGCAGGATGCTTTGTAAGTCCGAAAGAAGAAGAGATTAAGTGACTTTCTAAGAAGAGACAAGAAAGCTGTGGAAATTGATTTCAGATGGCCAGGATATCAATAAATTAAGTGATTACATAACGTCCTATGATTGAGGAATGCCAGGTTGCAACTGTGAGCTTGATAAAGGAGGAAAAGATTTTGGAACATCGTCTATGGATGCCTCACAAGGAACTGAAGCAGAGATCCTCAGATTACTGAGCCACACTGAGGACCCGATGTCACCAGGCAACATGAACTTATGTCAGAGACAAATAGGAAAATTATAAGACTTCTTTTTTTTAAAACCAGCAATGAGCTACCACTTTGTGAGTGAGAGAACAGAAAGTGACTATTAGGGATTGGCAAAGAGAGTGGAATGGAAAATGAGAATCTCACAACCACAGTGAGAAAACTGTTAACATGTGGGTTCTAAGGACCCCTTGGGTAGGAAAACAAGTGAGGCAAGGAGGAGGCTGATAGAAGTGACTTGAAGACTGAGAGGAAAGAACAGGGCTAAGCAAGTGTGAGCACAGAGGAGAGTGCTAGAACTCAAGATCTTGATGATGGAGAAATTCTGAGGAACAATGAAGTCCAAGTTCTGACTGTACTTACAGGAGGTTAAAAAAGAGTAGAAAATAAAGTTCCACAGAGGTGTGAGCATGAAAGTCCTCTGATGTCATGCTGGTAGAGGGATGGCAAAGAGCGGGACAGGAGCCGAAGAGGGCATTGTGAGCAAAGTGGGAGAGGATCCTGGAGATGATGGAAGGGTCATGCCAGGATTGTGTAGAAATTTAGAGAAGTTGTTGGATGGTGGTGCCAGACAATGCTTTATAAAGGGGTTGGGGAATAGGCTGTGTGAGTAGAAAGAGGTCAGAAAGGCAGCCTTCATGGGAAAGGGTTTCAAAGGAATGTTGCCAGGCTTGAGGTGAGGGGGTGGGAAGCAGCCTTCGAGGACTATATCCTATGTTGGTCTCTTGTTCACAATAGCAGGGGATTTTTACATTTTAGCAACACTTTGATGGAAAGAATGCCATTTAACATTTCATATAATGCAAATAGCTGAAGAAATAGTAAATTGTACTCAACAAAATTGTTGCTAGCTCAAATAATAGTATAGCAATGCTTTAAATCAGGTTGCCAGGATGGATGCCTTTCAAAGACTCATGTGAAAGTCTGTGTTCTAACACCCAGAAGGTTAAAAAGATTTCAAATGTAATTTTTAAGAAATGAATTTAGAATTCTTTTTATAGATACAGAACTATTATATGGTACACTGCAGTTCCCATCTGCCATCTGCAGCAAGCATTGCTCTGCTGGACATTTTTCAAATGCTATTCATATGTCTACTGATTCAAAACTAATTTCACCAAAAACTAATCTAAACAAAAAAATGTGTCATATAATTTATGTTGCTGGAATTCCTGTTCTCCAATTCAAATTAAGATTAATTTTCCTGCCCTTTGGCCACAAATTACCCTTACAGAGTCTAAGAGTTAGGATTTTCCAATTAAGATAGGAGCCATGAAAGTTATAAATAATAACCATGTGAATTAATACTTTTAAAATTTTCAGGAAGGCAAAATAAAGAAAAAGAAGAACATTTATTTATACACAAAGAGCTATTCCAGTGTTCATAATCGCAACGCTATAAGTAAGGCAACCTTGGTATTTTGTAGGGGATGCACTTGTCACAGCAGCTCTAAAATAGCAAACGTTTTTGCACACTTGTCCATTATCTAATGAGGCAAACATCTTTGAGGGCAGCCAGACTTCTCATTTATTTCCTTAAGAATAACAAATGTATAGGTTAGCTGTCTCTTCTGACCTTATTTTAAAATAAAGATTTGTTGGTTAAGCATTTACCTCGTGTCCATTTCATCTTTGGCTAAATTCATAGGATATTAGAGTGGCAAGAAGTAGACTGAATTGAGCTTGACAGAACAGTGTAAAGAGGTTCTCTGGGGCTCCCCTGGTGGTGCAGTGGTTGGGAGTCTGCCTGCCGATGCAGGGGACACGGGTTCATGCCCCGGTCCGGGAGGATCCCACATGCCGCGGAGTGGCTGGGCCCGTGAGCCATGGCCGCTGAGCCTGTGCGTCCGGAGCCTGTGCTCCGCAACGGGAGAGGCCACAGCAGTGAGAGGCCCGCGTACCACAAAAAAAAAAAAAAAAGAGGTTTTCTGCCCTGAGAGTCTGGAGGAAAATTCTTAAATTTCTTTCAATCAAGGTGTGTGATTATATTGAGTTCTTCTTGCATTTGTAAGCTAGTATTTGATTTTTCCCAAGGCAGTGGCCAAATCAACATCACATAAGGATGATAGGACTTCTAGATGTCAAATTGTCTAGTTGCCAGTTTTCAGCAAAGAGAGAATGATGCAACTGAAATATGTGAGTAGTTATAATATCTTCCTTTAGTACATAATATGTTCTGGAAACAGGTCTTTGAAAGTAGGCTTAAAGGTTTAAAGTAGGCTTGATAGTAAATGAAGGGCTTCTTTCCCAGAAAACATCGTATAATCTGTGATGTATGATGTATGATGGGTGATAAGATCTCTAATCACAGTTCCAAAAGGGATAGTCTTCTTTGGATCTGGTCCCAGCAAGTCCAGCAGGAAGAGGAGGTCCTTGAAGGGCAGACATGGAAGGTTCTCATCTCTTATCAGGGCAACTAGGGAAGCAGATACAGGCATCTTTCATTTCCATGGACCAATTGTCTCTTCTCTGACCCAAAGGAAAGGGCAAGGCAAACAGAAAACCCCAACTCTTTTTTTTTTTTTTTTTTACATCTTTATTGGAGTATAATTGCTTTACAGTGGTGTGTTAGTTTCTGCTTTATAACAAAGTGAATCAGTTATACATATACATATGTTCCCATATCTCTTCCCTCTTGCATCTCCCTCCCTCCCACCCTCCCTATCCCACCCCTCTAGGTGGTCACAAAGCACCAAGCTGATCTCCCTGTGCTATGCGGCTGCTTCCCACTAGCTATTGGTTTTACGTTTGGTACTGTATATATGTCCATGCCTCTCTTTCACTTTGTCACAGCTTACCCTTCCCCCTCCCCATATCCTCATGTCCATTCTCTAGTAGGTCTGTGTCTTTATTCCTGTCTTACCCATAGGTTCTTCATAACATTTTTTTTCTTAAATTCCATATATATGTGTCAGCATACAGTATTTGTCTTTCTCTTTCTGACTTACTTCACTCTGTATGACAGACTCTAGGTCCATCCACCTCATTACAAATAGCTCAATTTCATTTCTTTTTATGGCTGAGTAATATTCCATTGTATATATGTGCCACATCTTCTTTATCCATTCATCCGATGATGGACACTTAGGTTGTTTCCATTTCCTGGCTATTGTAAATAGAGCTGCAATGAACATTTTGGTACATGACTCTTTTTGAATTATGGTTTTCTCAGGGTATATGCCCAGTAGTGGGATTGCTGGGTCATATGGTAGTTCTATTTTTAGTTTTTTAAGGAACCTCCATACTGTTCTCCATAGTGGCTGTACCAATTCACATTTCCACCAGCAGTGCAAGAGTGTTCCCTTTTCTCCACACCCTCTCCAGCATTTATTTTTTCTAGATTTTTTGATGATGGCCATTCTGACAGGTGTGAGATGATATCTCATTGTAGTTTTGATTTGCATTTCTCTAATGATTAATGATATTGAGCATTCTTTCATGTGTTTGTTGGCAGTCTGTGTATCTTCTTTGGAGAAATGTCTATTTAGGTCTTCTGCCCATTTTTGGATTGGGTTGTTTGTTTTTTTGTCATTGAGCTGCATGAGCTGCTTGTAAATTTTGGAGATTAATCCTTTGTCAGTTGCTTCATTTGCAAATATTAACCCCAACTCTTTTAAATGTCTGAGTTTCTGATGATACATGGAGCAGGCTGGGAAAAGGGGGCTTGGTCCCACCTGTTAATCACAATTAGGTGCAAGAGCATCTAAGTGTCAAGCCACATGCATGCACCTGGGACTGTTGCTGAGGCCCCCAGTCAGTCACCAGCTCAGAGCCCGGCAGTGTGATCCCAACGGAAGAAGAAGGTGTGCATGGTTGAGGGGGGAAGAGCCCTGTCTGAGGAGGGTAAGTGATGCCAGCAAAGGGTCTCACCCAGGAAGGCCACAGCCTGAAGCTCTGGGAATGGGAAAGGTGGAGATGGGCTTCTGATGGGCTGAAGAAATGAGGCCTGCCTACTACAGGCCTGGGCAACCCCCATGCCCTCCCACCCCCTGCCCGCAAACAACCTAAGGTTGGAAGGGACAGGAACGGTGTCAAATGTGGCTTCTCTTTGGAATTGGGCGGAGGAAGCTCAAAAGCAGTCTCTTTCAATTGGTATGAAGAATGTTTTCTTTGCAGAAAAGGCAGTTAATTTGTATACATGGATAATTGTGTGAAGCCTCAGATTATTGCCTGAAAGAGAGGACTATTTATATGGATTGATCAATTTTAGATTATTTTTCAGTTTATAGTCTTGCTTGTTTAAATATTTTCCTCAGGAAAAAACCCAAACATTTGTCTCCATTTAATTGAATCTGTATAGTACACAATGAGAATTTATTACTTTTTTAAAACCACTTGATAACTTTCTAAATTATTTATGGTGATTCAACCATATAACAAACAAAACAGAAAACACATGCAAACACACACATGCGTGCACACACACACACACACATTAGAAAGACTATATAGAGGATTACATGTTCTCCCGGAATGATAATTTGAATGTGCACAGCAAACCTGTAGTTCTTGTGATTGGATTTTGATCCTTTATTTTAATGTATAGGCTCTGAAGTATTGTTACTATTGTTTTTGTCTTAAGTAGAATTTAATTCTGAGGAAGAAAGTTCATGAGAAATTTTTTCCTAAATATCATTTGAAATTTCTTCTCAGCTATCCCTTGAGTTCACTACTCTGAAATGAAAAAGGACAGGCAGTGGAAAGGAGCAGTTGTGTACATAAGCAGAGAAGGAGGTCAATTTTTTTAGTCTGTTAGGAGAGTGATTGATTTTTTGCAAAGTAAAAAGTAAAGTACATTATCTGGGATACTTCATGTTGTTTTAAATGTGGATGATGTTTAGTCCCTGGGCGAAGACAGCCCCTATATGGCTTTCTAAGTTTGAAAAGCAAACCTTATTTGCCTTTGGGGAGAAAAGACACAAAGTGAATGTAATCATGAACTGGGAATCTCAATAAATTGTTTGGAAATGGGTAATTTTTACCCAACAACATGGCCTGAGGTATGAGTTGAAAGATAGTTTTGAAAAAGTCTTTCAATTTTTTTCATAGACATCTGGGTTGACTTTTTTGGGGCAGTGTTTATTTGTTCCTTTCTTTGTACATGAGGAAAATATCCAGTACCTTGTAATTGGATCATTGCTTTCAGCAGGAACACTAAAAGCCATACTCAAACTCCAAGCCAAGAATAACATGAAAAATAATTTAATAGTCATTTTATATTAGCAGACAGGATGTTAATGACTCATTTCTAATGACAAGTTAAATGGAAATTACACAAAATGAACAAGATCTATTTTTCAAGTACTATAGAGTGGTCACAAAGGTCCGGGGCCTGCCAGTTCAAATTTATCTGTGTTCTTCTCTATTCTTTGCACACATCTTATTTTTCTCATTTTTCTATGGACTTGATCTTCAGGTTGAAAGCTTGACATCACTGCAGCAGTGCCTGACAGAGGGTTTTATTTCTTCTATTGTTGTCAGGCCACAATCTCATGCCTCGGGAATATGTGCATACACACTCAGTTCTTAAGTTCTCACTTTACCTGGCATCACCATTATTTGATTTATAATTTCCATAGATAGTGACCAATCTAACTTGAATCAGACATATGTATGGGATGTTACATAACCATAGTGTTTGCAATGATTGCAGCAATTAGTTCATTTAAAAGCATGGGATTTGCGATGTGTTTTTTTAATGGATAAAAGAAGTTAAAAATGTGTGTGCCTTTCAACTATATAATAAGCTTTACTGTTAGGAGTGAGTGGCTATCACTCCTAACATGTGAACATGTGACTATGTATGGGTCATTGATAAACTGGCCTCTTTTTCTTTAAAAGTCATAAAAATTAAGTCTGTATATTATTCATGCATTTCTTCATTCATTTAATATATAGCTATTTAATATTTACTATATTTAAATGCTGAAATAAGGACTAAGAATAGTGAATAGGAAAGACATAGTCTTTATTTTCAGTGGATTTCTATTTTAATCAGAAGACAGACACTAAACATTAAACCAGGTATTATTTAATTGCATTTGTGAAAATTGCTGAGGAGAAACTTGTAGGAGCCCCAGACTTAGTAAAATTAAGGAAGAAGAGTTAGTGAACAATGTTCTAGTCAAATGAAATAGCTGAGCCACAAGACAGGAGGGGAGAGGGGTGGGATTGTAGAGCTAAAGGACATTAGAATTGGAGTCCAGAGTGCTTGTCATGGCATTCAAACCCCTGCCTCATCCCATTTCATAAATCTCTCCCCACCCACCCCTGGAATCATAAACATACACAGTAGATGGTAAATTAAGCCATGTGATTGTTGGAATGACCTAGGGATGGTAAAAAGAAAGCTGGGTCAGTAACAAAACCTTGAGAAACTTTTACAGTCAATGTTTAGGTAAAGGAGGTTGAACCAGCAAAAAAGACTAAGAATGATTGATCAGAAGCCAAGCATAGGGAGGTGACTAGACACAGCAAATACTGCTGATGGGAAAAAGGTAAAGTGTGACAGATTACAGACCAGATTTAAGTTTTAGAATTAGGATGGATGCTATGTAGAGAAAAATAGGAAAAGATTCTAGAAAGCTAGTAGATCTGAGGTCCCAATGAGATCCAAGTATAGTCTTGGTGGCAAAAGCACTCTAGGAAGTGAGAGCATTCGCTGTAGTAGAGAGAGACACTCTACTTGAGGACAGGAGATTAGGTGAGAGAGGAGGACATTTAGTGATTTTGAAAGTGGAAAATGTTCAGGTTATGTCAGGTTTCAGACATGACTCTGGGAGTGAAAGGCTAAGGTAGAGAAATGAAAAGTTCATTTGTAATAAGGAGATCCAGTCAAGGTGTTGAATGGAATGTTTGTGAACATCATTCAGGATCATGGGGCTAGAAGAGAAAACAATACTCCAGTCTTTTTATGAAGGATGAATTGTGACTAGAGATTAGTAGGTAAATGATACCAACAATAAAAGAGATAGTGCATAGCTAGATGGCAAGAATGTCAAAGCAGCAGGGATTTTTTGAAAGGAGTTAAGGATGCAATGGACAGCACTAGGTGCCAGAGTATCATCAGCCTGAGGGTATCTAGGGTGTTGAGGAATAAGGAGCCATCTTCATTTGCAACAGAAGTGCTGTCCTCAGTGGAGAGCGGAATTTTAGTCAAGGTTGGAAGGTAGAGGAAATGTTCTGAAAGAAAGTTTAGTATGTGGTGAAATTTCCAAAGGCACAGTGGAAGGATCTGAGAGATAGGAGAGAAGAGAGGGAGAGAGAGACGGGGGCAGAGTGGGAGGTGGGGTGGGGTGGGGAAGTGGTGCTCAGTGGAGAGCAATTGGCAGTAAAAAATGGAGCATTATGGGAATTTTATTGTAGCAGAAAATCAATACCTGGAGATGGTTTGAAGACTCAGGGACCTGGAGGGAAGGGCTAAGGAAACAAGGATTAGAGAACATGTCAGTGTTAGTAGCTTAAGAGATGACTGCCTCACTAGGGCCTGGGAACAGGAGCTTGGCTGTAATAACTAAAGCAAAGAAGAGCCTGGAAAGCCTGACAGAACTTCACTAGAGGAGACCAAAATGTGGGGACTACCTCTAGCAAAGTGGGATTTTTAATTGTTGAAATGCTAATAGGCTAATATTAGCATTAAATGCTAATATTATAAAATGTCCAACATCATGGAAGCAACCTAAGTGTCCATTGACAGACGAATGGATAAAGAAGATGTGGCACATATATATAATGGAATATTACTCAGCCATAAAAAGAAATGAAATTGAGTCATTTGTAGTGAGGTGGATGGACCTAGAGTCTGTCATACAGAGTGAAGTAAGTCAGAAAGAGAAAAACAAATACCATATGCTAACACATATGTATGGAATCTAAAAACAAAAATGGTTCTGAAGAACCTTGGGGCAGGACAGGAATAAAGACGCAGATGTAGAGAATGGAGTTGAGGACACGGGGAGGGGGAAAGGTAAGCTGGGAAGAAGTGAGAGAGTGGCATGGACATATATACACTACCAAATGTAAAATAGATAGCTAGTGGGAAGCAGCCACATAGCACAGGGAGATCAGTTCGGTCCTTTGTTTCCACCTAGAGGGGTGGGATAGGGAGAGTGGGAGGGAGACACAAGAGGGAGGGGATATGGGGATATATGTATATGTATAGCTGATTCACTTTGTTATAAAGCAGAAACTAACACACCATTGTAAAACAATTATACTCCAATAAACATGTTAAAAAGAAAAAAAAAAAGGTGGGGAGAGAATAAATAAGTAAATAAGATGTCCAACCTGCCAGAGGTTTGCACCAAGAAGCACCAGGCCTTTGCAATACTTGATCCATTCTGACCAAGAGTTCATTTTCTCTCCTCAACCTTTCATGTTAAGCTTTCAGGTTTAACAATTTTATTTAAATTCTGCGTTTCTTCTCTGAAGTCTGGGATATACTATAAATTACATAATTTGCATGAACTTTTTCTAACATTTTCAGTTCCTCACTGTTTTAATATCATGAATTGAATTTGGTATGAAAAAGCAGGAAGCTACATTCCTTCTTTAATCTAGTTTACTGCTCAGTACTGAGAAACTATGATTTAATACTCATCTAATAACTTGAAATAATATTTTTTCCAAAGTATTTAATTCAAAATCAGGAAAAGTATTTTTTTTCAAAGCTATGTGGTAGTGCATGCTTGACAATAAATTTTAAAATTCATATCCAGTGATGGACTTAGCTTTTTGTGGGCTGTGGATGAGTCAAATGTAAACAAGTGTAGGGGGTTAGTTCTAGTTAATATCAACATTCAAACTCTGATCTTTTGAGTTGTCCTTGGTAGTACCGTCAGGATTCCATCTTTTGTCATTTAAGAAGGAATTTGAGAATTATCTACAAAAATGACTTACCACACTCTTAATTCTCTGCTTAAACAGTTTAAGAAATTGTAGTTGAATAATTTAGAGACTAAGTTATATTTATGTTTATATTCTCACAATACTCCTAGTATCTGGGATACTATATATAAATGGTTGTTGGATATGCCAGTTATCTATTGCCACGCAATGCTGCATACTCACCAGAAAAACTTAGTGGCACCCAGCAAAAAACACATTTTTCATGAGGCTCTGGGGTTCAGCTGACCTGAATTAGTTTTAGCTGATCTGGGTTGGGTTTGCCCAAATATCTGAGTCTCTTCTGGCTGTTGGTTGTCTTAGCTTGGATGACTAGGGTAACGTGATTCTGTTTTCTGTCCTGCTCAACCTCCAGAAGACTAGTCTAGGCATGTTCTCATGGCACAGGGGAAGGACAAGAATGAGCAAAACCAATTGTGCAAGCATCTTTCAACTCTCTGTGTCACATGTGTCAATATTCCGTTGGTCCAGAAAAAGTCACATGGACAAGTCAAAAGTCACAGTAGGAGGGCACTGCAAGATTACACAGAAAGGACATGGATACAGAGAGAAGTGAAGAATTGGGGCCATTGGTGCAACTGGTCCACCACACTGAATGAATAAATGAACAAATGGATCACAGAGTGATGGGAAGAGCACTGGACTAAGGGTTGGGAGACATATCCCTGAGGCGTGGCACTGTTCATTCTGTTAATTTGGGTAAATTGTTCAATCATTCTGGCCCCTAATTTCCTTATTGGCTCTTTCCAAGCTTTAAAAGCCTTTGATTCAAGCTTTTAATGAATATTTAATGAATTTAATGCTGTACACAGTCTGTAAGAGAAACTTAAGGAAAGTTGTTCATTATGCTATCCTTTAGTGAACCAGAATGGCTAGTGTGGATGGCCAAAATTGACTGGCTACTTTTTTTTTTTTTTTTTTTTTTTTTTTGGTATGCGGGCCTCTCACTGCCGTGGCCTCTCCCATTGCGGAGCACAGGCTCTGGACGCGCAGGCTCAGCGGCCATGGCTCATGGGCCCAGCCGCTCCGTGGCATGTGGGATCCTCCCAGACCGGGGCACGAACCCGTGTCCCCTGCATTGGCAGGCGGACTCTCAACCACTGCGCCACCAGGGAAGCCCGACTGGCTACTTTTGACTCTATGAATCTGAATATTTTATAATCAGATTCAAACTGAAAAACTTCTATTCTGAATTTCGCTATGAAGCAATGTGCTGAAAGTTCAATTTCCTTTTTAGGTCTTTAGTGTTTGCTCCTATCTGATGATTCTTTTGAAGAATACAATATGTCAGTACTACATCAAACACTATGACATTTCTTATATGTGAGATGTGTTTTAGAGTCCATTGATGTTTTGCCATATTAATTCATTGTTAGGATGAATTATCATTCTAAAATTGACTAGAGGAGCTTTATCAAATTTGGATAATGCTGATAAAAATGTGGGTTATTTTAAAGTAAATATTATGATTAGTTTTATAATATAAAAGGTACAGGTAATACAAAATGAATCCTGTTCATTATATAATAAATAATTATGTAATATGTAATGAAATGCTGGATTACTAAACTATAAGAATAAAAACTGAGTGAAAAAGTTCTAAATAAAAATATTTTATAAGCTCCACAAGAAGAAAGTAATATACACAAATGGTCTTTGAAGATGATATTGTGTGTGAGATGACTTCTTATTTTAGTCACTTAGATTGCCTAAAAAATTCAACACCTAGATTACCAAATTAGGTTGATGAAGATATAATCCGTAACTCACTTTGACATATAGAATGTTCTGTTTCAGATATACAGAAATAACTTGCCATATGATAAATGTTTATCCTTGTCCTACCTCTGGGAAACATTTAGTTTGGACTGATAATTTACTTGTGAAATCAGTCACCCCGGCCTATGTCATTTCAGAGTCTCCGTGTAGACAGATCCAAGAAACTGCACTCAAATCAACCTGGCCTGGATTCCAAAGTACCAGTTGGTTGTCAAAATGATTTGGCTGATCTGGAGAAAGAGAAGAGAAAGACTGAGGAAACTGCAGTAGCAGGCACCAATGCAACCACAGGTCTGTTAAACCACATGATATTGGTTTTAACTGCCTTTATGACAAATGCACAATGTACAGCTTCTTACTGCCATTTTATTTGGAATATATGACTTAGTCAAAGTGATGGACCTGACCTGCGAATCTCACTGAAATTTAGTTTTAAGTGAAGCATAGTATCAAGCACTCATATTGATGTTAGGTCTGTTCATTGTTTGCTGTTATTAGATTTTTCTTCTCATTTATGGTTTTCATGGCCAAGGAAGTGTTCTATCTTAATATTGCTTTTATTATCATGACAATAATATTTGTAAATGTTTGCTAAAATTAACAAGAAGGTTTAATGGCTTGAGAAGAGGTCAAAATAATTGAGATGCTTTTAATTTTAAAAGTGTCAGATGAGTGACCTAATGCAGACTTGAATTATAATAGTTTAGTTTATAGAGATAGCGATCTGATATTTTTCATCTCTACTAAAAGCAAAACAAGAGCCAATGGACTTGTGGAGAAGTTGATATCATTCAATTAAGCTACCCAGACTAACTTCCATATTGTGGAAATCTTGGATGAGTTAGCACGGGAAATGAGAATTTTCTTTCTTGGCAATATTTTAAACACACCAAAGAAGCTCAATTTCATTACACTTTATCTCTAAAACTTCACATTTCATTTGTAGAAAAGTTGAAACTGTAATTATTCTTAAGCATATGATTTGTTCTTTTCCCCTCCTTATTTGATTTTGTAGCCAGCACTCTTTTTTCCTCCCAGGGCATGTAAAAGTCAAAATACTGCATATAAAGTCTCTGAAGTGTTTCTGCTGAAACTCTGTACAATCTGGGTTCTTTCATGTAGTTAACTTACTGGCTTCTGATACTCCTATAAAAATATCCCATAGAGCTTTTCTTATTACCTTTTCATTGACTCTTTCTGAATGATAAAAATGAAATTCTGTAAAGGGCTTTGAAAACCATGCATATTGCAATTCCTCCAAATTTCAAATACTAACCAAGTGTGACTATAAAAGAAACAACTACTGCAGTGAAAATTACTGCACTGTATTGAGTCTCAGGCTATTATTAATTCATTGGAAACTATTTTTTCCTTAAGATTATGGATCCTAAAAGGTACCAGATAACACAATTGCTGAGATCAAAGTTTTTGTTTCAATCATAGGAAAACTTATTATCTGATCTTTCCCTGTGTGTGCATCTTCCTGGGATGCTACGTGACAGCCCCAGGTTTGTGCTCTGAATTAATAGTGCAGAGTATGTTACAAACCAGGGCAGAAACTGCTTTGAACCTATTGCCTATTAGTGATGGTTTAAGAAAAAAAGAGGACCTGAAATTAAAGTGATGGTTCTACTAACCATCACTTAGTAGTAAGACTTACTAACTTTACTCAAGAGAGTAAAATGAAATCTCCTTTCTTACATTAATTTCGACATGCATTTATTTAAAAATTACTTAGTATGTGGATCTGGGCAATATTTTCACTTGCTTTCCCATTTGAAATTACAATAAATTATAGAGTCTATCTTCATTATGAGTTATAATTGAATGACAATTCCATACATAAAAATACAAAAGTAAAGCAGAAATATAATTCTTCAAAATTCATTTTTGTCTTGTGAAATATTATATATTTTCTTCATTAAAAAAACCCTCTTTTGATCTGTACTTAACATTTACTGTACTTGGAATGGATAGCTCATCTGTGAATATTCATTAACCACCTTGGAGTTCAGGATAAGCAAATCATACTCTTTCTGAGCTTTCTCCTCTTTTTAAATTTGAGACATAAGTCAGTCATTTCCTAAATTCTCTTTGGATGAGAATGGCAGTGTTAGAGGCTCTGTGGCGTATCACAGAGAAAACAAAGCAAAACAAAACAAAAAAAACGTATTAAGGCAGGGGAGCTACATCTCCAGTTTTGCTCCTTCTGGACACCCAGACCTTATTCTTTCAGTTAGATGAAGTGGAACCATTTCAGATATGTATCTAATAATTATACTAAAGGGAAGTCTTTATTTTGAAATTCACTGTAGAAAGCTAGAAGATTCGCTGTAAATGGCTGAACACATGTTATCTAATGAGAGTTTGCTCTGTTGAAGCCAGGAGCACAGGAAACTCTACCTCAGGATTGGTGCTGTCAGTCCCAGCTCCTCTTCAGTTAAGAAGCTGGTGAAAATGCTTCACCAGATCTCATGGGTGACCTTCCTCTCTGGGTACTTGATTCACTCTGGTTGCTCAACAAGGCCCATGTCTTATTTGGGGAACATTGTTATTAAGTCTGCACGTTGTTTTGTCCATAAGTTACTAAAAGAACAGTTCTTTAAAAGTAGGATGATTAAGTGATTAACTTTTGGAGTCTGAACTTAAGACTGCTGGGTTTAAACCTTGGCTCCCCTACTCGCCAGCTGTGTACCATGTCTCTATCTCTTTATTTGTAAACTTGGGTTAGCAATAGCGCTACACCATAGGCTATTTTGACAACTACATTAGATAAAATAGGTTAAAATTAGTATAGTACATAATAAACTCCAGTTGAATCATAGCTATTCTAATTAACTTCTGCATATTTATGAGTTAATGGCCAAGGAAAAATTTGCTTCCTGACAGTATATTTTGCAAAGTGCTGGCTGTGACCACCTGATGTGGCTCTTGCAGTCTCTGAGTTTCTGTCTGTACTTTTTTCCTTTGAGAACGGTATCCTCTTGGGAATTTCATGGCCTCTATGGATTCTATGGATATGGGAAGTGATTAGAAGTCTTTTGGAGATGAGTCACTGAGTCCTCTGAGTCTAAGAAACAATACAGTTGTGTAGAGACATGGAAGCCCTGAGCCTCCCTAATGGACCCCTTCCCCTCCTCAACGCAGCTGCAGTAGCTCAGGAAGAGCACAGAGCTTCCCTGTTTAATCAGCAACAGTGCTATTGTTGGTAGATGACATGTGTTAAGTGCATATGTTTGTTTTAAGCTGTTTGTTTTATGTCCAGTTCCCAGGATGAACTTGCAAGTGGAAAGTTTATTGAGAAGTACTCTCAGGAACAACACATAAGGCAGAGGAACGAAAGCAGGTCTGAACAGAGGGAGAAGTGAAATCATAATAGAGTCACAAGAAAGACCTCAGCTGATCACACAGAGAGCTCTGGAGCTGGCATGGCTCTTCAGAGTTGTATTAGGGCGAGGAGACCTGGTTTTTATAGCCCCTGCTTCCGTGGATCATGGGAAGCAGCTGCCTTTGAGAAGGGGGCATGACTGTGGGCAAGGTGACTTCCTTTAGCCCAGGGCAAAGTCATCTGGTATCAGAGGATTATCATTTAGTTGTGAGGAGGATCTGGTTGTTATGTAGGTCACACATTAATTGCAGAGATTGCTTCTGGTGATCTGACGGGCTAAACAGAAGGACGTTTTCTTTTTTCCTCTTTATGTGTCTATCTAGAAACTTCGATCTTTGCCAGAAAGGATAATCTTTTAAAATATACCTATTTGGTTTTACTCTACATAAATGTTCTCTACTGTGTAAATTTTATACTCTCCTGATCAACATTCTCTAATGGAATTTCCTTGCTTTTGAAGCTTCCACTATATTCTAACTATTCTTACATCTTTAGACTCATCCTCCATTAATTAGACTTGTCAAGTAGTGAGAAGACCCCTGGGCCAGAAAACAAAATGCAGGTACCATAAGGTCTAGTCCCAGCTCTGTACATCCTAGATGTGCAGTCTTTCACAGGCCATTTTATTTTTCTGAGTTATATTTCCCTCATCAAAATATGAGGTACCCCAGGAAATTTTTGTGCCCTGTCAATTCTGAAAGCATGTGATTATATGGCCTATTCTGATATCATAGAGTCATGGCACTCTTGTTCACCTCTAAGTAAGACCCACATAGAAATGATTCACCACATTTAGGGACATTCTTATTATGGTAAATTAAACAGGTAACAGGAAACAAGCTCCATGGAAAAGCTCTTCACCGAGGTCAAGATGGAAGCTAGAAAGAAAGAATGCATTTATAGGAAGGTAAAGAAGACTTCATACTGAGCTTTAATTCAATCTTATTTTTATTTTTTAACATCTTTATTGGAGTATAATTGCTTTACAATGGTGTGTTAGTTCCTGCTTTATAACAAAGTGAATCAGCTATACATGTACATACATCTCCATATCTCCACCCTCTTGCATCCCCCTCCCACCCTCCCTATCCCACCCCTCTAAGTGGTCACAAAGCACTGAGCTGATCTCCCTGTGCTATGCGGCTGCTTCCCACTAGCTAGCTATTTTACATTTGGTAGTGTATATATGCCCATGCCACTCTCTTACTTCGTCCCAGCTTCCCCTTTCCCCTCCCCGTGTCCTCAAGTCCATTCTGCACATTTGCATCTTTATTCCTGTCCTGCCCGTAGGTGCTTCAGAAACATTTTTTCTTTTCTTTTTTTTAGATTCCATATATATGTGTTAGCATATGGTATTTGTTTTTCTCCTTCTGACTTACTTCATTCTGTATGACAGACTCTAGGTCCATCCACCTCACTACAAATAACACAATTTCGTTTCTTTTTATGGCTGAGTAATATTCCATTGTATATATGTGCTACATCTTCTTTATCCATTCATCTGTCGATGGACACTTAGGTTGCTTCCATGTCCTGGCTATTGTAAATAGAGCTGCAGTGAACATTGTGGTACATGACTCCTTTTGAATTACGTTTTCTCAGGGTATATGCCCAGTAGTGGGATTGCTGGGTCATATGGTAGTTCTATTTTTAGTTTATTGAAGAACCGCCATACTGTTCTCCATAGTGGCTGTATCAATTTACGTTCCCACCAGCAGTGCAAGAGTGTTCCCTTTTCTCCACACCTTCTCCAGCATTTATTGTTTCTAGATTTTTTGATGATGGCCATTCTAACTGGTGTGAGATGATATCTCACTGTAGTTGTGATTTGCATTTCTCTAACGATTAATGATGTTGAGCATTCTTTCATGTGTTTGTTGGCAGTCTGTATATCTTCTTTGGAGAAATGTCTATTTAGGTCTTCTGCCCATTTTTGGATTGGGTTGTTTGTTTTTTTGCTATTGAGCTGCATGAGCTGCTTATAAATTTTGGAGATTAATCCTTTGTCAGTTGCTTCATTTGCAAATATTTTCTCCCATTCTGAGTGTTGTCTTTTCGTCTTGTTTATGGTTTCCTTTGCTGTGCAAAAGCTTTTAAGTTTCATTAGGTCCCATTTGTTTATTTTTGTTTTTATTGCCCTTTCTCTAGGAGGTGAGTTACAAAGGATCTTGCTGTGATTTATGTCAAAGAGTGTTCTGCCTCTGTTTTCCTCTAAGAGTTCTACAGTGTCTAGTCTTAAATTTAGGTCTTTAATCCATTTTGAGTTTATTTTTGTGTATGGTGTTAGGGAGTGTTCTAATTTCATACTTTTATATATAGCTGTCCAGTTTTCCCAGCACCACTTATTGAAGAGGCTGTCTTTTCTCCATTGTATATTCTTGCCTTCTTTATCAAAGATAAGATGACCGTATGTGTGTGAATTTATCTCTGGGCTTTCTATCCTGTTCCATTGATCTATAATTCTCTTTTTGTGCCAGTACCATACTGTCTTGATTACTGTAGTTTTGTAGTATAGTCTGAAGTCTGGGAGCCTGATTCCTCCAGCTCCGTTTTTCCTTCTCAAGATTCCTTTAGCTATTCGGGGTCTTTATGTTTCCATACAAATTGTGAAATTTCTTGTTCTAATTCTGTGAAAAATACCATTGGTAGTTTGATAGGGATTGCATTGAAACTGTAGATTGCTTTGGGTAGTATAGTCATTTTCACAATGTTGATTCTTCCAATCGAAGAACATGGTATATCTCTCCATCTGTTTGTATCATCTTTAATTTCTTTCATCAGTGTCTTACAGTTTTCTACACACAGATCTTTTGTCTCCTTAGGTAGACAAAAGGTATTTTATTCTTTTTGTTGCAATGGTAAATGAGAGTGTTTCCTTTATTTCTCTTTCAGAATTTTCATCATTAGTGTATAGGAATGCAAGAGATTTCTGTGCATTAGTTATGTATCCTGCTACACTACCAAATTCATTGATTAGCTCGAGTAGTTTTCTGGTAGCATCTTTAGTATTCTCTATGAATAGTATCATGTCATCTGCAAACAGTGACAGCTTTACTTCTTCTTTTCTGATATGGATTCCTTTTATTTCTTTTTCTTCTCTAATTGCTGTGGCTAAAACTTCCAAAACTATGTTGAATAACAGGGATGAGAGTGGGCAACCTTGTCTTGTTCCTGATCTTAGAGGAAATGGTTTCAGTTTTTCACCACTGAGAATGATGCTGGCTGTGGGTTTGTCATCTATGGCCTTTATTATGTTGAGGTAAGTTCCCTCTATGCCTACTTTCTGGAGGGTTTTTTATCATAAATGACTGTTGAATTTTGTTGAAAGTTTTTTCTGCCTCTAGTGAAATGATCATGTGGATTTTATTCTTCAGTATGTTAATATGGTGTATCACATTGATTGATTTGCGTATATTGAAGAATCCTTGCATCCTGGAATAAACCCCACTTGATCATGTTGTATGATCCTTTTAATGTGCTGTTGAATTCTGTTTGCTAGTATTTTGTTGTGGATTTTTGCATCTATATTCATCAGTGATATTGGCCTGTAGTTTTCTTTTTTTGTGACATCTTTGTCTGGTTTTGGTATCAGGGTGATGGTGGCCTCGTAGAATGAGTTTGGGAGTGTTCCTCCCTCTGCTATATTTTGGAAGAGTTTGAGAAGAATCAGTGTTAGTTCTTCTCTAAATGTTTGACAGAATTCGCCTGTGAAGCCATCTGGTCCTAGGCTTTTGTTTGTTGGAAGATTTTTAATCATAGTGTCAATTTCAGTGCTTGTGATTTGTCTGTTTATATTTTCTATTTCCTCCTGGTTCAGCCTCAGAAGGTTGTGCTTTTCTAAGACTTTGTCCATTTCTTCCAGGTTGTCCATTTTATTGGCATATGTTTGCTTGTAGTAATCTCTCAAGATCCTTTGTATTTCTGCAGTATCAGTTGTCACTTTTCCTTTTTCATTTCTAATTCTATTGATTTGAGTCTTCTCCCTTTTTTTCTTGATGAGTCTGGCTAATGGTGTATCAATTTTGTTTATCTTCTCAAAGAACCAGCTTTTAGTTTTATTGATCTTTGCTATTGTTTCCTTCATTATTTTTCATCTATTTCTGATCTGATACTTATGATTTCTTTCCTGCTGCTTACTTTGGGGTTTTTTTTTGTTGTTCTTCTTCTTCTTTCTCTAATTGCTTTAGGTGTAAGGTTAGGGTGTTTATTTGTGAAATTTCTTGTTTCTTGAGGTGCAGTTTTATTGCTATAAACTTCCCTCTTAGAACTGCTTTTGCTGCCTCCCATAGTTTTGGGTCATCGTGTTTTCGTTGTCATTTGTGTCTAGGTATTTTTTGATTTCCTCTTTGATTTCTTCAGTGATCTCTTGGTTATTTAGTAGTATATTGTTTAGCTTCCAGGTGTTTGTATTTTTTTACATATTTTTTCCCTGTTATTGATATCTAGTCTCATAGTGTTGTGGTCGGAAGAGATACTTGATATGATTTCAATGTTCTTAAGTTTACCAAGGCTTGATTTGTGACCCAAGATATGATCTATCCTGAAGAATGTTCCATGAGCACTTGAGAAGAAAGTGTATTCTGTTGTTTTTGGATGGAATGTCCTATAAATATCAGTTAAGTCCATCTTGTTTAATGTATCATTTAAAGCTTGTGTTTCCATATTTATTTTCATTTTGGATGATTTGTCCATTGGTGAAATTGGGTGTTAAAGTCCCCTACTATGATTCTGTTACCGTCGATTTCCCCTTTTATGGCTGTTAGCATTTGCCTTATATGTTGAGGTGCTCCTATGTTGGGTGCATAAATATTTACAATTGTTATATCTTCTTCTTGGTTTGATCCCTTGATCATTATGCAGTGCCCTTCTTTGTCCCTTGTAATAGTCTTTATTTAATACTCTATTTTGTCTGATATGAGAATTGCTACTCCAGCTTTCTTTTGATTTCCATTTGCATGGAATATCTTTTTCCATCCCCTCACTTTCAGTCTGTATGTGTCCCTAGGTCTAAAGTGGGTCTCTTGTAGACAGCATATATTCAGATCTTGTTTTTGTATCCATTCAGCCAGTCTATGTCTTTTGGTTGGAGCATTTAATCCATTTACATTTAAGGTAATTATTGATATGTATGTTCCTATTACCATTTTCTTAATTGTTTTGGGTTTGTTATTGTAGGTCTTTTCCTTCTGTTGTGTTTCCTGCCCAGAGAAGTTCCTTTAGCATTTGTTGTAAAGCTGGTTTGGTGGTGCTGAATTCTCTTAGCTTTTGCTTGTCTGTAGAGGTTTTAATTTCTCTGTGGAACCTGAATGACATGCTTGCTGGGTAATCTTGGTTGTAGGTTTTTCTCTTTCATCACTTTAAATATGTCCTTCCACTCCCTTCTGGCTTGCAGAGTTTCTGCTGAAAGATTACCTGTTAACCTTATGGGGATTCCCTTGTATGTTATTTGTTGTTTTTCCCTTGCTGCTTTTAATATTTTTTTCTTTGTATTTAATTTTTGATAGTTTGATTAATATGTGTCTTGGCATGTTTCTCCTTGGATTTATCCTGTATGGGACTCTCTGCCCTTCCTGGACTTGACTATTTCCTTTCCTATATTAGGGAAGGAATATAGGAAATAATCTCTTCAAATATTTTCTCAGTCCCTTTCTTTTTCTGTTCTTCTTCTGGGACCCGTACAATTCTTATGTTGGTGCGTTTAATGTTGTCTCAGAGGTCTATGAGACTATCCTCAATTCTTTCCATTCTTTTTTCTTTATTCTGCTTTGCGGTAGTTATCTCCACTATTTTACCTTCCAGGCCACTTATCCGTTCTTCTGCCTCAGTTATTCTGCTATTGATTCCTTCTAGTGAATTTTTAAGTTCACTTGTTGTGTTGTTCATCATTGTTTGTTTGCTCTTTAGTTCTTGTGGGTCCTTTTAAACATTCTCCATTCTGTTTCCAAGATTTTGCATCATCTTTACTATCATTACTCTGAATTCTTTTTCAGGTAGACTGCCTATTTCCTCTTCTTTTGTTTGGTCTGGTGGGTTTTTCCCTTGTTCCTTCATCTGCTGTGTGTTTCTCTGTCTTCTCATTTTGTTTAACTTACTGTGTTTGGGGTCTCCTTTTTGCAGGCTGCAGGTTCTTAGTTCCCATTGTTTTTGGTGTCTGCCCCCAGTGGCTAAAGTTGCTTCAGTGGGTTGTGTAGGCTTCCCGGTGGAGGCGACTAGTGCCTGCGTTCTGGTGGATGAGGCTGGATCTTGTCTTTCTGGTGAGCAGGACCACATCCGGTGGTGTGTTTTGGGATGTCTGTGACCTTTTTATGATTTTAGGCAGCCTCTCTGCTAATGGGCGGGGTTGTACTCCTGTCTTGCTAGTTGTTTGGCATAGGGTGTCCAGCAGTGTAGCTTGCTGGTCGTTGAGTGGAGCTGTGTCTTAGTGCTGAGCTGGAGGTCTGTGGGAAAACTTTTGCTGTTTGGTATTACGTGGAGCTGGGAGGTCTCTGGTGGACCAATGTCCTGAACTCAGCTCTCCCACCTCAGAGGCACAGGCCTGACACCTGGCCAGAACACCAAGACCCTGTCAACCACACAGCTCAGAAGAAAAGTGAGAAAAAAAGAAAGAAAGAAAATAAATAAAAGAAAGTTATAAAAATAAAAAAATTATTAAAAATAAAAAAAGTTAAAAAAGTTAAAAAAAAATTAAAATATAATTTTAAAAAAGGAAAGAAAGAAGAGAGCCACCAAACCAAAAAACAAATCCACCAATTATAACAAGCCGTAAAGACTATACTGAAAAAAAAAAAAGGACAGACAGAACCCTAGGACAAATGGTAAAAGCAAAGCTATACTGACAAAATCACACAAAGAATCATACACATACACACTCACAAAAAGAGAAAAAGGAAAAAATATATATATTTTTTGGGAAGTCTGAGGTCTTCTGCCAGCGTTCAGTGCATGTTCTGTAGGAGTTGTTCCACATGTAGATATATTTCTGATGTGTTTGTGGGCAGGAAGGTGATCTCCACGTCTTACTCCTCTGCCATCTTGAAGGTCTCTCCCAGGCTTCTTTTTAACACTGGTTTAACTAGCGCCTTGTCTAGGGCAGTGTTTAATAGCTTCTCCTGCTAAATGCTTCTATTTTTGCTGGTGATTCTCAGCTGAGTCAGATCCATTGCTCTTTCTGGTAGTGTTGGAGGATCTCCTGCAGAGGCAGGGGGTGGCTGTGGCTAACCACAGGGACAAGGGCACTCTCAATCTTAATATTTAAACCTCAGATTTTCCTTTATGATGGGAAACAAAGCATAAGGCACTTCTCTATTAAAACTATTTTGAGAATTAGACAAGGTTCTATTTTAAAGACCTTGACTGAATGACTGAATATGTGTTATCAAGAGTTTGGTACTTTAGAAATAATAAAATATATCCTTGTTTCTCAATTTTAAAAAATGTGGACTTCAATAATTCACTGTTATTCTAGATAATGTGTAGTTCTAAGCACAATAATTACTTTTACTCCTAAGGACTAAATAAATCATTGTTTAAGATATTGGACAATTTCAAACTGGTAATCCTAAAATCTGGTATATCTTTTGTTCTTCTACTTAACATCAATGCAGATTTTTCATAATGTAAACAAAATAATGACACCAGTAGAATTTCCCTTACATTTCCAGGGAATACTGTTTTCAGTTTAGAAATACTGACAGCCTAAAGTAAAATGTTGTAAGATTGCTCTTCATTTTATAGCAACCTATTTCCCTCCTTTTGGAAGGCTTAAATGTTTAAGAATATGCTGGAAGGAGAACCGCAGTCATTTAATTCTTTGAACAATTCTGAAATATCATTTCCTATTAGGCAGTTGTGTGAGTACTGACAGCCTTGCCCCTCTTCTTCCCTAGAGATTAATTTATTTCCTGCAGTGCTTGCTTTTCTTGGAAAATCTGACTCGTCAGCCTTCACCAATGGGAGATCTCATCAGCTGAATGTTAATTATAAAAGCAAAACAATATACCATATTGAAAGGGAAAAACAATTCTCCAGGCAGTGCAACCTTTTTCTTTTCTTTTCTTTCCACTTCGTTCTCTCCTCAGTCTGTGGCTGGACAGGAACATTATCCCCTCAGGAAACATTCGGCGAGATGGTGGGGTATACAGGAAATGTGCAGGCTTTGCCACCAGACAGACCCAAGACCAAACGCTAATTCAAAGAATGTTGAATTTCTTTGGGATTTTGTTTCTTTATCTGTAAAATAAAGATAAAAATACCTGCCTCGCATGAAATTCTATAATGAGGCTGGCACAGTGTAGACACTAGAAAATTATTCTTATCATTATTATAGCCTTCATTTAGCACCTACTGCATATTGATTGCTGTGGCATAATATTAACCATGTCTCATATTAGTTTATAAAGGAATCTATTAGAAATTTGAAGAAATATATCTTTCAGCTTTAGGAGTTAGGCATATGAGACCAAGACACCTTATTGAGATAGCCTAGTTGAAGTCTTGTCTTACTCTTCATTTCCTTTCTCTTCTCATTACTACTCATATTTTTCATAATGCTCGCTAGATACTTATGAACTTATTTTTTTCACCAATAAGTTCTTTAAAAACTTCAAAAGCTATTTTCTAATAGTTTTAGGTCTATCTATTCAGACTTGAAACTGCATTTGAGTTTATTAAAAATTATTTTCTCTAAAATAAAAATTGTCAATTTCTGTTTGATCCAGTCTCAGAAGTAAAACTTTGGTGAGTTAAATCTTGAGACAAAGAAGATTGTCAGCAAAGTAGAGATAAAGTTGAGAGATACCAAATGAAGAAACAAAATCAATTATTTTAAGCCCAGAATGATCATTCTTTCAGTAGTATGATTAACAAGTCTGTTTAAGTAAATATCTTTTTTCTTATTTCTCCCATATGATTTTATGATTTGTGTGCAATACTAGAAAGAAAAGCAATTGAAGCATTAGATGATAAAACAGAAAAAGAGATGTCATGGTGTAAACCCATAACAACTGAGACCTGATACAGGGCTCCTACAGCAGACAGGAACTCTATGCATGGAGTGCAAATTACAATAGGTACTATTCTTTCACATGGCAAAATAATATTTTTCTTAAGACCAGTGACAGTATCTTAACTTGGGTAGAACAAGGGGTTGGATCGATATGGTGACCTCTGCCTTTCACCTTTATGGAGTCACATGCAAATCATTGATTGATCCTTTTTAATGGTAAATGCATTTTTTGAAACTGTAAAGTTTTCCTATAAATAATAAGCCTCTCCCCAATTTCCTAATTTTCCTTATTAATAACTTCTAATGTTATCATTTTAAATTTCCTTTCCCTTTTTTTTTCTAAACTTTTTCTTATTGGCAAGTGATAATCTTTTTTTTTAATCCATTATTTCAGTCAATTCTGGTTCTTACTTCATTCATGAGACCCATCTTTATTTTGACCAATGAATTAAGCAAAGCAAAAAGGAACTGATGACTTTCAAAATTTATCTCAGTGAGTCTCTAAGTTCTTGTGCATAAAAAGTCACTTAATGAGTATGTTAAAAATACATATTCTTGGGATGTGCTCTCTAGAGTGGGGTTGACAACCTCTGGTGGTGGGTCAAATCTGTCCCATTGCCTGTTATTGTACTCCCCCCAAGCTAAAAATATTTGTGTTTTTTTTTTTATTTTTAGAAAGTTGAAAAAAAATATTTTCTGACACATGAAAATTATTTGAAATTCAAATTTCAATGTTTATATAAAGTTTGATTGGACCACAGCCATGCTTATTCATTTACACATTGCCTGTGGCTGCTTGTGTGCTGTATCAGCAGAACTGAGTAGTTTTAACAGAGACCATATGCAAAGCCTAAAATTTTTACTATCTGGCCCTCTAGAGCAAAAGTTTGCTAACCTCTGCTCTAGAGAATCTGATTCAGAAGTTCTGAGAAAGGAACTAGGAATTGCTTTCAACATGTTTTTTGGGTGACTGTGATACAGGGATCTTTGACGACACTTTGAAAGGTAATGCAGTAGAAGAATTGTGAACAACCTGTCTCTTCTTCTCCCCTTCTCTTCATCACACCCACTCCATCAGCAAACCCTATTGGCTTTATCCTCAAACAGTATCTAGAATTTGTCTATTTTTTACCTGTTCACTGCTGTCAACCTAGTCCAAGCCATCATCATTTTTCATCTGGATTCTTGTTATTGGCTTTCTAACCAGTCAATCTTCTTCTGCCCTCGCCTCAGTATTGTCCATTCTCAACATGACAGCCAGAGTGAATGTGTTAAAACCTTAGTCATGTCATGTAACTCTTTTCTTCAAAGTCCTCCAGTGGTCTCTCTACTTCTCTTTTCTCTCTATTCTAGCTACATTGGCTTCCCACTGTTCCTCAGAAACGCTAGGGGTGCTCCATCTTCAACACCAACACAGGCTATTTTCTCTAAGTAGTATAGTCTTCCCCCCAGAGATCTACATGGCTTTTATCTTTGTCTCATTTAGGTCTTTCCTTAGCCATTACCTTCTCAGCGATTCCTTCCATTCACACCTTATTTAAAATTGTAATCTCTTTATCTGGGACTACCGATCTCCCTTATGCCAACTAACATGCTACACACTTTGTTTCTTTATTTTGACTGTGAGCCACTTTCCCCACATGAGGGCACCATGAGGACAGGAATTTTTATCCATTTGCTCTATCTTTAGCTTTAAAAGAGTTCCTGGCTTACTGTGGGTTCTCAATAAATATTTCTTGAATAGAGAAATGAACCCCAAACTCCCATTCTGTACTGGACAGATAATGTATGACACTTATCAAACATGCAAAAACAGTTGCCAGGAGTATAAATATACGAGTCATCTTTGAAAAATGATGTAATATCTTGTAACCACCACAGATGAGAAGAAGAATAAAGCAGCTATTAACTTGTATCATTTGTTTTTCAATCTCAACCAATAACTTAGTTACAAAAGATGCTAAGGGAGAGAAAGTAGAGGATGGGTACAAATATTAAAATGGGTACATGGATGAAAATTCAGTTGAAAATGTTTGGAAGAGATTTCAGGAAGTTTCACAAACAAGCTGCTTCCTAAAGCAGGTAGATGTGCTTACTGCAGGTTTTACTGTTCACCATCAGGTTGAGCAATTTGAGGACAGTGACACTCAAAAGTTCCCAAAAGGGAAAATGTAGGGTGTGACTAGCCTTGGTTCAAGTAACTGTTTAGGAAACACCAGCTTTATAAGAGAATGTAAAGCATTTTTATATATACCTGAACTGGATTCCTCAAAAATAAGATGAAACGGAGATTTTATTTGACTTAATACTCTCATTCAAAAAATTACTCATCTAATTTTATGGTATTTTTAAAGCTTCATTTTGTGGATTAAACAGTAGTCTGTTCTTACAAAGATATAGATTTTGACTATGGAAGGACATTTTTACTATCAAAGAATATATTTTAGAGAGAAAAACAAAACGAAACAAAATAAAACTTCATTCTGTATCTGTTCTTCTATGGATGAAGTATTTGGCTTGATCTCCAGGGAACTGAGTGTACATGATTCCATGTCCCTCAGTTAATATGATCATCTAAGTAACTATGAATATTCTAAAGTAATCAGTCAATATTCAATTCAAAGTAAGAAACATCACCTCCAAATTAATTTTGTGACATTTCCAAAGGAATGGTCGATGAATGCCAAAAGATTTGAGGACTTTAAATCAATTTGAATTTTACAACCTAAATAATTGTCAGAGAAATCAGTTCTTTCACATTTTGAGATTTCTTGAAAGTTAATGCAATAAAGAACAAAGTCTCTATTCAATGTGAAGTCAGCTTTGCCTACTTCAGCTGACCACTAAAGCACAGGCGTTATTTAGGGGATCCCTACCCTGGGTGGAAGATTGCGCTAGATCAGGCAGGGAGAGGCAACTTATAAGCTCCCTTCCAAAACTAAGATTGTTTAAATCCTATTATTTTATATTGAGATAATCTAATTATTCTACCCCCTCACCTCCCATTTTTCTGCTTAACCCTGTACTATCTTAAATCAGTTTATTGACAAGGGAGAATGAGACTAATAACTGTCAAGATGACAGATTGAACTTTCAAACTACAGGCTTATAATAATTTTATGTGAATATGAGCTAGTAATAGCAAATAATATTTCTGTTGCACTTTATGTTTTACAGAGTACTTGCAGGTCCTTTATTTCATTTGATGTTTCCTCAACTCTATGATTCAGTTATTACTACCAAAACTCGTTCATTGGTAAGAAAATGGAATTCAGAGATTCCTCAAGACGCGCAGCGAGTGTGTCTTAGAATCAGGAGTCAGACGGAGTTCTTCAGATTGTTTCTCTGTACTACAATATATCTATTTCATTTGCCCTCCCCACCTCTCCCCTCAGGAAAAGCAACGCTGTGAGGGAAAAATTCGGTTGTTATCCCTTTATGCAGATAAAGGCGCAAAGATAGTAAATGGTAGAAGTGGGACTTAAATCTGGGCATACTGCCTAAAAATCCTGTGTTCTTTCAGCTGTAATATACATTCTACAGTGTGTAGTTTTATTGCTGTTTGTGATAAAAGAAAGACCTGAAAATCTAAAGGCAGCAGTTGGGGATAGTGGATGATGAGGAGAGAGAATGAAATCAAGGAAAGCATGGGATCCAGGCGATCTTCCTCTCATTGGACCCCACCTCCCAACCCCCAGCATCACTTAGCCCTGAGGGGAGATGTTGACAGAGGAAAGTAAATTCAGGCTGTTTAGGGGAATTAACATGATGTGCTGAGAAATTCTACTTCTTTCTGCTTTGACATCCCCTTTCTTCTTTCCCAGTTATTCTATGAGCTCCTCAGAGGTCACAAAACTGTATATTTTGTCTTTATGTTTCACACATATAGTAAAAATAGCTAACAGTTGGTGAGACAGTAAACCTCTTTATTGTAAAATATAAAACTCTTTACATTTATTGACTCATTTAATCTTTGTCATAACCCTATAAAATAAGCATTATTATCCCTCCCCCCCTCTTGTTTTCAAAGATGAGAAAATAAGGTACGTAAAAGTTAGTTAACTTCCTTAAGGTTATATAGAGCCAGTGTGTAGTAGAAAAGGAAGGAAGAAAGAAGGAAGGAAGGAAGGGAAGAAGAGGAAGAGGGAGGAAAAGGGAGAGGAAGGGAGGAAGAAAGGAAGGAAGAAGAGGAGAAGGGAGGAAGGGAGGGAGGCAGGGAGGAAGTCATAGGCTAATGAGCGCTCAAGGGTGTGAGCTCAGAGGGTTCCTCTCCAGGTCCACGTGGCTAGCACTTAACATACCACTAGTACAATGAGGTGTGGGAGAGTGAAAGAAATGATCAGTCTTCTGTACCTCTTGACCATTATAGTTCATGCTATTAGGGTTCTTTTCTTAAACCACCCATGCTCCACAAAGCCATAATGGAAAGAAATGTCTGTCTTCCCTGAACACAGACAGAATTCCTCTCTGCCATGTAGCTTGCTTTCCTTGCAAGTGTGACATGATGTGTTAATGTCAAGTCTGTGTATATGTTCATTAGAAGCTAGAGATCGTACAACTTATGCTTGAGGCCTGTTGCTTTTCTTCAGTTTAACATTATAGGTACCCTTTTCTCCTCTGCCATCTTTAGAACTCCACTAGGTTTGGGCTCCATTCCATAGCCATTGTGTCACAGCTGAGGTAATGGGTCTGCAATCGACATTTTTTAGAACACAATCAAGCTCCAGCCTCTTACTAGCTGTGTGATTGCTCGGCAAGTCTCTTAACTACACCTCAAGTTCAGTTTTTTTACCTTACATTACCTAGAAAATAGAGTTTTTATAAGGATAAACTAAAATGCAAAGAAAAGCATTTTGTAAACGGAAAAACACTTTATAAATTTAAGGTATTATCTCACAGAAATATCTACTTTGTTTCTGAAGGGTTTGAATTAGTTCCTTGGGTTTTTTTTTGTTTTTTTTGGCTCTCTTATTTTGTTCTCAATTAGTTGTCAAAAAAAAAACATATATGCATGTGAGTTTCCTACAGACAGTGTTTGAAAGCAAGTAGTGTCTTTCCTATTTCAAGTGCATATTTCTGATGGACCCTGCTTAATCTTTTTTCTTACAGAAATCTTCAGAAATGAAAAACGTCAAAAATAATGAGATGTGACTGAAGCCACTTGGGCAGTGAACATAAATGTTGCAATGGAAAAGCAAGCCTAGCCTTCCAGCTGAAAAAAACAGCTATTTCCCAGTGGACCCCAGAAGAAACTTGACTGGCCACTGCAAAGGAGGAAACAACCTTAAAAGTTTTAACAGATAAAACTTAAAGAGCAACCTGTCATACGGAATTCACATAGTCTATTCTGCTGTGCCATAATCTATGTGCATTGTTTTATTGTTACTTAGGACATGTTTATTTAATGTGCACACTTTTTGTGGTTCTCATTCCCACTGCTGACAATTAAGCAATTGGAAATTAATTTTATATTTTAGTTTCCGAGTAAAACCAGTTGAAAATAAGATAAAAGCTCGCCAAATATTTTCATTTTTCTCAATTTGTTTTACCTTTTTTTAGTGTTACCATCATTACTGTTAAAAATAACAAAAAATAATTAGATCTGAGAGTGATCTAAAATAATCAGGTTTCTTATCTGATTCCCTTGGAGCTGTGGAAATGAGTTTGACTTCACATTTTCATTTTGTTTTAGAAATACATGGTGAATAAGTGTGTTTGAGACTTGACAGCCAAAGCCATTGTTAGTTACAGGAATTTTCCATTACTTTCTCCCCTGTCCCCTAATAACCAGAGTTCATTACTGCAATATCACCAAAGATCTGATAATATGCCTTATTATTTTATGTACTGTACACTAGATAACTCTTTAGATAAATGTTTATTAGGATAGTAGGAAAACCATTTCATTTATTTATTATTTATGTATTAAGTATACAGGTACAACATTATTTTGCCTCTAACAAAATGAAGAGACAGAGAATTATACAGGAATTTAATTGCCAACTTTGGACTTGGTTCACAGGTTGTACTCTATACAAAAATTTAGGTAATCTCATATCATAATTATTTTACATTATGTATAGAGATTATTCATTGGTTTAGTACTAAAGAGTTTCTGAAGATAACAAATCATGAAAAAACTTTTCAACAGAAAAAAATTACAGTTAGAAATCTTTCATACAATGTTTATATTCTGATTTAGCTTACTTTTTGTATCTTTTTTTTCTTCCTTTTTCAGTGGAAATGAACCCTGATTTCCAATACCCTAAGGATTATTTAAGGATTTGATGTGGTAATGTATTGTTATTTATGATTTCTAAAATTTTCTAAGATGGTTTAACTTTTATCTATTTTGCTTGTTTGTGCCCATAAGAACAAGAACTTTTAAAAGTTTATGTCCCCATATTTGATTATTGAAGTCCACTGAGAATCCTTTCTCAACAACCTTGGCAAACTCATAGAACTCATTGGCCAGTTTGTTATTTTTCAAATAATAATGAAAGGCTAGTATTTTTATTTGGTATATGAGAACAATCAAATCTGTGCTTTTAGTAGGTACAGTTCTTTGATTAGAAAATCAAGAGGGGCTTCCCTGGTGGCGCAGTGGTTGAGAGTCCGCCTGCCGATGCAGGGGACACGGGTTCGTGCCCCGTCCGGGAAGATCCCACATGCCGTGGGGTGGCTGGGCCCGTGAGCCATGGCCGCTGAGCCTGCGTGTCCGGAGCCTGTGCTCCACAACGGGAGAGGCCCCAACAGTGAGAGGCCCGCCTGCCGCAAAAAAAAAAAAAAAAAAATCAAGAGAATGTATGTCTTAGTTTGGTCGTAAATCATCAAGAGCTTTCTAGTGGAAATTATATATAACATTTCTAACAATGTAAGTCCTTTTATGTACTGTGCTTCCAGCTCTCTTGAATTTGAAAGGTATAATAAACTTCATGTTCATCTATGGAAGATTTTGGGAGGTTGAAAATAAATTTTCTTTCCCGTGTGTGTATGTTCTCTGTCACGTTTAATAACTATCTTCCTGTAACAGCTAAGATATTCTTTAACTAGGATTGAAATGAATTCTTAACTATTAAGGAAGAGGCTACCTGTGTTGAAGCCAGGAGAAGAGGCCTCTTTACCTCCTCACCCTGTTCCCTGCAGCCAGGGACCTATAGTGCTGAGCACAATGACCAGATTTCACAGGATGATGGGGCTGCATAGCTAGATGCCAAGACCTCCAGTGATCAATGCTGCCCTCTTCCTAACTGAATCAAACAGTTTGGGGAAGGGGATGGAAAGGGAGTGAGAAATGAAGAAAGGAGTGTTCTTTGAGGTATGTTTGGCTCTTATAACCAAGACTTTAATATAAAAAGTTTTTGTTTTAAGATCAAAGTCAACATTAATGAAACTTCTGGATGTTTATCCAAAGTCTTAAGTTACAAGTTACTTCTAAAAGGAAAAGGGTATGTAAAATTCCTGGGAGGAAGAGTCAGAATTAGGATCTGAATATATCCTGATAGGCTGGAATACTAAAAACTGAGTCTTAACAGAATGAAAGTACTCTTTTGATTTTACCATCAAAACATTTGCACAGTTTTACCACTTTTTACTGCTTTCTACTGGGCTACCAGTGTGACCCAAGTTCAGTCATCTCTTCCTGGGTTTCTGCAGTAACCGTGTAACCATTCTCCCCATTCCTGCTCTTGCTACCAATCAGTTTATTTTCAACACAGTAGTCAGAAAGATCCATTAAAACATATATTATTTCACACCACTGTTGCTTCCCATCTCACTCAAAGTAGAAGCCAAAATTCCTAACGTGATCTACAAAGCCCTACAGGATCTGTTCCTGTTACTTCTCTGACCTCTTATCACCTTTCTCAACATGCGAAAGTCATGCTGGCCTCCTCACTGTTCATCAGACAGGACAGGACGGTCTTGCCTCCAGGCCTTTGCCTTTGGTTTCTCTCCACCAGGAAAAGCTTTTTGCTCAAATATCTACACAGGTCAGTCCCTCACTTCATTCAGGTTTCATACAAATACCTGCCCTGACCACACTACCTAAAACTGAGACCCCAACCCCACCTGGTTCTTCCTACTTATTACTCTTTACTAAGGTAAGCAAACTTGGTACTGGGTAAGCCTAATGTGTCTTGTATATTGATTGACAATCTGAAACTGAAACTTATTCTAATGGTCTTGTCCTTGTAAGAATACAAAATAAACATAAAAATATTAGAAGTAATAATTTTTAAATGTTTAAGCACAACAGAAGAAAAAATTGTGGGGATAGTAGTTCTTAAGTCATCACCCAGAATGCAGCAAAAAAAGACGATGGGAAGTATGAAAGAGATGTTAAAAGACAGATCAGTTTAAGAAGGCATAATATTTGTTTAATTAGAGTTAGAGCAAGAGAAATTGGGAGACTGGTGCAAGGCTGAGGTGAGGCAATATTCAAAGAGATGATACCAGAGAACTTTCTAGAATTAATAAATGATACCAATTCTCAGATTTAAAAAATACAGAATATCTCAAGAAGGATAAAAAACTAATTTCCCAACACATCATATAATAGTGAAATTTGAGAAGATGTCTACAAAGATAAGGCTGGGACATCAACTGGGGCAACAGTAAACTTTACCAAGGCCAAGACAGAAGCCAGAAGCCAGGGTACTGGGGGAAGCACTCTTAAGAACTGTGAAACAACATAATTAAAAAAAAATAAGAATAAAAGACCTTTACAGGTTAACAAAAACAGAGAAGACTTATAATCAATTGAATTATCAGCACAAGACTGTATAAAGGATGTACTCTAAGAAAGAAAATAAATCCAGAAATAAAGATCTGAGAATCAAGAAAGAATGGTACGTTAAAAGAGAATTCAAAGAATGGGAGACTGTATTTGCTGTATACACATCCAACAAAAGAATTATATCCAGAATATATAAACAACTCCTACAAATTATTAAGTAAAATGCAGACAACCTAATTTTAAGAAAGGATAGAGGGCTTAAGCAGGCATTTCATAAACAAGGATATCCAAATGGATAATGAGCATATGTAAATGTGCTCAAAATCACAGCAATCTTTAGGAAAATGCAAATTAGAGCCATGATGACATATAACATTACAAATCCACCAGATGGCTAAGATTTTTTTTTTTTAAATGACAAGAACAAGTTTTGAAGAAAGTGTGGAGCAATCAGAACTCACACATATTGCTGGTGGGAGTTTAAACTGATACATCTACTTTGGAAAACTACAGTATCTACCAAAGCTAAACAAATAACTGCTCTATGACTCAGAATTTCCACTCCTACGTGTAAATGAAACAAAACTGAGTGCATTAACCTACGAATAGGACATGTACAAAGATGTTTGTAGCAGCCTTATTCAAACTGGGCATAATCCATGCCAATGAGCCATAGAATAGACAACTAGATTGTGGAAAATGCTACAACAACATGAGTGCGATGATACATGCAACAATGTGAATATATTTCAAAGCCATAACACTGAATGATAGAATTCAGACACAGAAATAGTATATGCTGCATGATTTCTTTTATATTAAGTTTAAGAGCTGGCAACACTGCTTTATGTTAATGGAAGGAAGTATGTTTTCACTTGGGTTGGTAATGCCAGGAGGAGGAACTGTCATGGCACCTGTGGGTGTGTCATTTAGCATATGCTAATGTATTACAATAAGCATATAATAAGGCTCTCAAGGTCTACTGGAAGTCAAATCTTCCACCATCTTAGGCCTAACAGGTTCTAACCAGTTTTTGTCATATTTTTGTCTCAATGGCTGTGTCATTCTTTAAGGGTTGTGCCCTGCCCCCTTCCCTCCATCTCAATAGTATGCTATTGGAGGAGAAAAGCTGTATCATTTCTCTCTTCTCATCACATGGAAATAATTGCCTGATAATAACCTCATCTGGATTACTGGATTATATATTAGAAGTGTTAAAACATAAAAGGTATCCATATATATTTCTCATTTAGATACTAAAAGTCTAAAATATAAATTAGCTTTATCAGGGTTTCCCTTAGGAGAGTGGGAATTTGACCATATATTTTGTTTCATATGACTTTTTGTGGTTTTTGTTGTCATGGTTTGTGTATGAATGAGTTAAATATTTCATTTTGGTATATGTATAGAAAGATGTACTCAAAATACTACTACTTTCCATTCTCACAACAAAGTCATGGAGAGGTGAAATTTTGGACATGGGTTTATAAAATCCTGGACAACTTGGTAGGCAAGAACAATCTAATTCCAGGGCTCATACCCCAAGCTGTGGAAATTAGAGGTAAACGTAGATTTTAAATAAATCTGTAAATCAGGACTGTTAGAGTGGGAAATAAATAAAACTGCTAACAGAGTCTTTTCAAATTCTCTATAGATATTAATACTGGGGATTTGAGAATAGGTAATTAGAATTCATGGGAAACTGGGGAATTCTCCAAATTGTAGGTTTTTGTTATATTTTAAAATAATAATTTTTGTTTTTTTAAATAATAATTAGTGCCCGTAATAGTAAACAGTGAATCGTTTTGTGTGGCAGAATTTTAGTGTCAGAGGTTTTCAGTAAGAAATAAAATGTAATAAATGCATGTTTTTCTCTTAAGAAATAATAAATTGTGATAAGATGTAAAAATGTTGCTTATCTGAAGTAGGTATTTGATATTATAAAACATTTAAAGAAGGGAATATTAACAAAATAAATCTTAAAATCATTAAAAATTAAATGATAATAACACAATTATTTATTATTTAAAAGTTATTATTTTTAAAATGAAATTTTACAACACATGAAGCAGTAATTGTCCCAATCCATAATCTTGATCTTTGTTTTGAGACAAATATTTCAGACATAGAAAATATTGCATTGATTTTGGTTGAATTATTAAGTTTGGGTATTAATGTACATGTTATTTCCCATAGACTCATTTCCATTTTAACAATAAAAATATTTTGTCTGCTTGATTTTGATTTTGCCATTGAAATCAATACTGCTTAGGCTATATTAGATTTCAGGTCAGTTCCTGATTTCATGTCAAAGTATTTAAGAACAGCATTCCTGGGCCTCCCTGGTGGCGCAGTGGTTGAGAGTCCGCCTGCTGATGCAGGGGATACGGGTTCGTGCCCCGGTCTGGGAGGATCCCATATGCCGCGGAGCGGCTGGGCCCGTGAGCCATGGCCGCTGAGCCTGTGCTCCGCAACGGGAGAGGCCACAACAGTGAGAGGCCCACGTACCGCAAAAAAAAAAAAAAAAAAAAAAAGAACAGCATTCCTATTTTCTTCTCTTTGCACTTCTTCCGTTAAAGTAGTTACAAAGAGCTACAGCCTAGAGCAAATAGTTCATCACTGGAAATGCCAGGCAACATTACTAGGATACTGTAGCATTCCAACCTCTGAGCAAGGTTAACAGTACTTCACAGAGTGAAGGGTCCAAATTGCCAAACTAATGGCTCTTTTGCTTCTGAAACTTGGTAGTCTGGGGAACACTATTCGTCAATTTGTATGAAGTAAACTATGCATGTAAACTTGTTAATTTTAATTTTATTTGAAAGAATACCTCACCATTAGCAGCAGCTGGGGCCACAAATACCCAGTTACAACATGGCAACAGCAACAAGAATCGTGGTGCTTCTCTCCTACATGCTCCTGTTCTGATTCATAGATCTCTCCACCTTGAAGTTTGACTCAATTAATGTCAAAACATAAGTTTAAGTTATGAAGAAGGAAGGAGAAGGCCTATGATTTTCCATGATTTCTGCAACTATAAACATTAATATTTTAAAATATTATTTCAAATGTCTTGCTCCATAAATTCATTTTAGGATACCACCCATTTGTTATGTTATTTCTACAGAGTATATTTAAACCCATCATAGATAGGAATTTCAGTAAGTTTTTTTAAAAATACACTTTTATATTGAATAATATGCCCAGGATTGAAATTCAGGATTGCCCAGGATTTAATTCAATATTTTGAATTATCCTAATTTATTTTTTCTAAATTTATTGAAAAATTTACTCATTGGAAGAAAAAACACAATTTCTATTTTCAAATGTTTCTGTGACCAGTTACCTCCATATTCCAACAGCTGGCAGCCATGCTAAGTACTTTTAATGATAAAATCAGTCACTTTTATGTGACTGATCTATTAGTCATATAATTAAGGTTAAAAGTCTAAAAACCTTTTAGATTTCATTACCTATTTTTAGAAATTTTCTGGACAATAAGAATGACTTAGAACTTTAATGATATCTTGGCAGTAATTAGTCAAAATTCTTGTCATGTTATAAAGGTCAGAACAAATTTTTGAAAAAAGATTAAACCAAATTTATTTTAATTAATTTATATTACCATTGAACAAGTGTAAAGCAATACAAATTTTAAGTATATACAAAGTTAATAACAGTAAAAAAAGACAAAAATGAAATATATTTTAATATTTATAACAACTTTATTAAGGTATAATTGACACACAATAAACTGCACATAATCACAATGGAAAATTGGATAAATTTGGACATATATTTATAGACATAAAACCATCACCTCAATCAACATAATGAACAACATGCCATTCCTCTTACTTTTCTTTGTCTTTCTTCCCTGTCCTTATGTCACTACTTTCCATCTTCTTTCTATCATTGTAAATTAGTTTGCATTTTCCAGACTTTTTATAAGTGGAATCATGTAGTATATAATTTTTTGTCTGCCTTCTTGTATTTAGTGTAATTATTTTGAGTGTCATACATGTTATATTGCATATAAAATTGTTCTTTATTTTGCTGAGTACTGTTTCATTGTATGGAGAGACCACAAGTTGTTTATCCACTCACCTGTTGATGGACATTTAAATTGTTTCCAGGTTTTTGGCTATACAAATAATGTGCTATGAACAATTCTGTACTAATCCTTCTTTGGAGAGATGCTTCTACCTGGGTAAATATCTAGGAGTAAAATGTTTGGGTCATATAGTGGGTATGTGTTTAACTTTTTAAGAAACTACCAAAATGATTCCCATGATAGTCCTATTTTTTCATTTCAATCAGCAGTGTATGAAATTTTCGGTTCCACACTCTTGGTGTGGTAAGTCCAATGTGTGTGTGTGTGTGTGCATGTGTGTACAGGCAATTCTTGCCTTGCACAGTTCCAACATGCACAGTTTTCAGTCTATGGTTTAGTTAACACCAAATAACACCAGTCCCCCAGCAACACAGTTCAAATTTCAGTTTCACAAAGAGCAAAGATGGCTTCTAGCTCTTCAGTCCACAAATCCCTGTGTAAATAACACATGTACATATTGATCAGTGACAAATCACATCGATTCTTTTTTTTTTGGTGGTACGCGGGCCTCTCACTGCTGTGGCCTCTCCCGTTGTGGAGCACAGGCTCCAGACGCGCAGGCTCAGCGGCCATGGCTCACGGGCCCAGCCGCTCCGCAGCATGTGGGATCTTCCCGGACCGGGGCACGAACCCATGTCCCCTGCATCGGCAGGCGGACTCTCAACCACTGCACCACCAGGGAAGCCCATCACATCGATTCTTTTAAAGTATGTTGGTAACTGGGCACTTACTGCACATCTATTACCCAGTTACACAAGAACAGCAAAGAATGTAGTTGTATTGCTTCCTTGTCTCCCAGTGATAAGTTCACCCGACGTTTTACACAATTGGATAATCCAAAGAGGGTTTCAAAGAATCCAACCAAAATGAAAGTGTAGCAAATAAAAGAAACGTGAGAACACTGACAGTGAAACTCAAACGAGAATGGAGTTGTGGAAGAACAGCTCACTGTGAGAATGTTGGCACTGCTGCAGTTTGAGAGAGTTGAAGTATGCAGCCAGATAGGAACGTGAAGGCATAAATGAGGAAAGTGGGTGTGGTAAAAAGGATGAATCATCTCAGAAGGGGTAGCAACAGCACAAATTTACGTATTACAGGAACCCTCTGAGAGATTTCACAACTTTGAAGGGATACAATGTTGGATCCAAACTTAGAAGTATGACAATTCATGAAGGTGTGCTTGCTCTGTATTGTAAGATATACAATGAGAAAAAGAAGGCAGGGACTGTTCACACTATTTCTGATGTGTTTTACAAAGAAACATGACACTTCAATTCTCAATGTTGCCATTTAAATTATAGTGTACTAGATAAATATTAGTTTTACTATTCTTTTTTATTTGCTTGTACATTTATAAATGACAATATGATTATTTAATGTCTAGACAAAATTTTTAAAGGTCATGGAACAATTTTAATAGTTCCCATTGACTATTAAGAGCACTTTGCACAGTTTCAGTTTGCACAGTCATTTTTATGGTCCCTTACTACCATGTAAAGCAAGGAGTGAGGGCTAAATTATAGAAGTATATAGCTGGACTTTTGGGCAATAAATGTATTACAGTTTTTAAAATAACTAAGAGAAAATGTTACAACTATGTTATATAGTAAGTGATACCAAAATAGGAAATGAATAATTAGTGACTGTTGGGAACGGGGTCAGGGCATCACACCAGGCTCTCCTGCATCCTGGTGATGATGCATATTTCCCATTATTCTAAGGCCATGGGGAGTCATTATCCTTGATGTATTATTACCTTCTAAATGTGTGTCACATCCATCTACTTCTGTCCATCTCTTTCTTGCCTTTACATGGACTCCTTTTTCTAACTGGCATGATCTTCTATCCCACCTCAATCAGGCTAGTGAACTGCAGCGTTCAAACATCTCTGTGAATTCTGCAAGATTCATTCAAGCAGACACTATCATCCCCACTTCTCCTCTACTACTACAGTACATAGCATACAACAACATATGTTCAATGTTGAAAATACTTGTTTGCATATATTTTCACTGAGTTCCTGGTATTCAGGCGGTTTGTGTCATTTGTCTTTGTATTTGCAGTGACACATTGTAGGTATGTAATACATGATTTTTAAATGAATAAATTTTTAATGTGTAAATTTAATTTACTATGCTGCCTTCAACATAGATTGTTATTTTAAGCTTTCTCTAGTATCATGAATGCATAATAGTTAAATGAAAGCATGAAATGAAAGACTTTGTTCAATAATGAATAAAAGAGAGACTTGACCAGTGGGGTATCTTTCAAGACAACATGTGTGACCCTGGAGCCATTTCTTTCCTGGGCTTGCAAAACATTTAGAAAACTAAAAAATAAATGCTGATATCATATGTAAAACTTTGAGAGCACTGATTTTGGAGTCAGGTTGACCTGAATTCAAACCTAGATTCGTGACTTACTAGTTGAATGATCACAGAAGTGGAACTTCATTTCTTTATTTATATAATAGGGTGGAGGGGGGCAGCCAATGACATCTGTCTCCAGAATTACCATGGAGGTGAATTATGATGACAGATGCACATGAAGTACTACCCAGTGTCTGGCACTTGCAATGTGCATAAATAAACATTAATCTCTTTCCTCCATTTCTTCCCTCTCTTTTTAGATTGCAATCCTGTTTATGTTTTCAGTATCCATACTATATGTTATATTAATTTTTGAAATAATCTTTTTGAGAGTTTGAATTATGTTAATAGGAATTGTCTATTTTCTTTTTTTAAATTGAAGTATAGTTGGTTTACAATGTGTTAGTTACTGGCGTACACCAAAGTGATTCAGATATATATATGTATATGTATATGTATGTGTGTATATATATATATGATTTTTCAGATTCTTTTCCATTATAGGTCATTACAAGATGTTGAATATAGTTCCCTGTGCTATACAGCAGGACCTTGTTGTTTATATATTTTATTTATAGTAGTGTGTATCTGTTAATTCCAAGCTTCTAATTTATCCCTCCCCCATTTCCACTTTGGTAACCATAAGTTTGTTTTCTATGTCTGTGAGTCTATTTCTGTTTTGTAAATAAGTTCATTTGTATCATTTTTTTAGATTCATGTAAGTAATATCATATACTTGTCTTTGTCTGACATACTTCACTTAGTATGATAATCTCTAGGTCCATCCATGTTGCTGCAAATGACATTATTTCATTCTTTTTTATGACTGAGTAATATTCCATTGTATTACATCTTCTTTATCCATTCATCTGTTGATGGACACTTAGGTTGCTTTCATGTCTTGGCTATTGTAAATAGTGCTTCCATGAACATTGGGGTGCATATATCTTTTCGAATTACTGTTTTCTCTGGATATACGCCCAGGAATGGGATTGCTGGATCATGTGGTAACTCTATTTTTAGTTTTTAAGGAACCTCCATACTGTTCTCCATAGTGGCTGCACCAATTTACATTCCCACCAATAGTGTAAGAGGGTTCCCTTTTCTCCACACCCTCTCCAGCATTTATTATTTGTAGACATTTTGATGATGGCAACTCTGACTGGTGTGAAGTGACATATTATAATTTTGATTTGCATTTCTCAAATAATTAGCGATGTTGAGCATTTTTCATGTGCCTGTTGGTCATCTGTATGTCTTATTTGGAGAAATGTTTATTTAGGTCTGCTGCCTGTTTTTCGATTTTTTTTTTTTTTTTTTTTTTTTTTTTTGGATATTGAGCTTCATGACCTGTTTGTATATTTTGGAAATTAAGCCCCTGTGAATTGCACCATTTGTAAATATTTTCTCCCAAGGAATCATTGATTTTCTGAGAGTTTTTAACCTGTATTCAACTCTTACTTATTTATTTATAGCCTGGCCATGAAAAATATAAAAACCCCAAGAAGCTTTCTTTTGACCCAAGTAACTATTAGCTATTATTTCTTTACATGTGTATGAGCCCTCACTATCACTGTATGTATATTCAAGGATTGAAACCTGTTGTTCTTATTTCAAACAGTTGAGTAAAATAAATAATGGTTCAAAATCCATGCCAGTTCTATCAGCTAAAATAATAAAGAGTTATCTATAACAGGAGTTTTTAAATATTAATTTAACTTTTAGGGTTAAAGTTGGTAAAATTAAGTCCTGTCTGCTTTATATAGCAAAATTTTAGCCCTTCTTATGACAAGTAAAGCAGCTGAACACTGTTTAATGCTCAATGTATTAAATCCTATTGCTCATAAACCAAACAGTTGTGAATAACAATATGTGTATTATATTTTTATATTATCTATACATTAGAACTAATGCTTAGATCTCAGATTATATTGTTTTCTGTAGTTATTTTATTTTATTTTAACCTAATTCAAAATACCTACCAAGAATTTTGGCATGTGACTGAATTCTAAGCAACAATGGAAATGAAGAGAAGGGTTGATCATATGGATGACCACTAGATGTTGCTAGTTGTCTAGTTTATAAATCTAAGCAGCCATTTTTCTCAAAAGTTTGCTTCTCCCTTATCTTCACCAATGTTTTCCAAACACAATATCTAATCCCATGCTGACTGTCAGTAAAATTGGAGTTTATAAAAAGCTAAAATTTGTGACATCCAAGTTTTTAAAAAAATCCTTCTAAGTCTCCACTCAATCTTTTTTTTCTTTATATTCTAAAAGGTAAGAGATAGTTATACCTTCCAAACCTAGAATTTATTTATAATATCTAAAAAGTTATTCTTTTTTTTTTTTTTTTTTTTTTTTTTGTGGTATGCGGGCCTCTCACTGTTGTGGCCTCTCCCGTTGCGGAGCACAGGCTCCGGACGCGCAGGCTCAGCAGCCATGGCTCACGGGCCCAGCCGCTCCGCGGCATATGGGATCCTCCCAGACCGGGGCACGAACCCGTATCCCCTGCATCGGCAGGCGGACTCTCAACCACTGCGCCACCAGGGAGGCCCTAAAAAGTTATTCTTAATATAATTAAAAATGCGTAAGCTGCCTCTTTCCATGCCCATATTAATTTAGATATTTTTACTGTAATCACTACAAATGATTCAGTTATGGTAAAATTTGGTCCAACAAGGCACATTTATTCTGGAGCTAGACTGAAAGAGTAACTGTCAAATTTTCAATTATAGACTGTTTCTTTTGTGATATAACCTAGGAGTTGGGGAAGGGCTGGAGCAGAACACTAGGATTCGGGGAAAGAATTTTCAGTTATGTCTGAAAACTGCAGAACTGGACAGGCAAAATTCTGGTAAGGCAGTTTTAATTATTGTTTCCATTCTTTGGGCAGGTTTTCATATTTAATGTTTTTTGTTGTTGTAGTTTTGTTTTTGTTTTTTTTTCTGTTCAAGAGCACTGAAGGAAGCAAAAGTAGTGAGACCCAGGAAAGGAACAGAAAGACTTCACATTGCCTCCAGGTCAATCAAAGGGCAGGTTGCAAAGGATCTCTTATCTGAGGACCCCATGGAGAGGTCAGGCCAACTGTGGGAGAGCCATAAAGGTGCCCAGCAAATGTTGCAAAAACATTGGATGATATCTAGAAGTCACACTTCGTTTTTTGATCATGCATTGTAATGACATATCTATGATTGAACTTCTAATTCTTTTCCTATCCATGCCATACAATGTAAGATATATCAAAGAATTTGTAGAACCTGTAGAATAAGGTGCGTTGTGGAGAAAACTTAAATCAGGCAACACTGTCCTATAAGTTAGCAAAGTCACTATGAAGGGCTGTTAATCTCCAGTAATGAGAATCCACTGTGATAGATCCTTTAGAAAAAGATTTCTTATCAAGATTGTAGGGGGCTTCCCTGGTGGCGCAGTGGTTGAGAGTCTGCCTGCCGATGCAGGGGACACGGGTTCGTGCCCCGGTCCGGGAGGATCCCACGTGCCGCGGAGTGGCTGGGCCCGTGAGCCATGGCCGCTGAGCTTGCGCGTCCGGAACCTGTGCTCCGCAGCGGAAGGGGCCACAACTGTGAGAGGCCCACGTACCGCAAAAAAAAAAAAAAAAAAGATTGTAGGAATGAGGGCTGCACTCCACAAAGGAAACCCAGCTTTTTGCAAATTTTGCTTCATAATATTCAAATCTTTAAAAAAAATTGTAGGAGTAAATGCAGACTTATTGAGTTTTCTCTGAGTCTCACCTTCCCTAATTGTCAAGGAGACGATTCGATAGTATCTGCCACTGAACAAAGGGCAGGCAAACTTCTTATCAGGCAAGAATGTAGGGATACACTATTTCTAACACACATCTATCTCACTCTGGATAGTTGATGACTTTAGATTATATCACTTATTAACACCCAGTTTTGATAACACACACATTTCTGGTGTTATATGTTAACAAGCAGCTTTATGTTTTGTTTATATACTGAATGTTAGGGAGTGATCTTCTAGTTAACCTTGTTTCACTCTTGTGCATTGCCTCATTTGTCATATCATACTGCTAGTTGTTTTTATTCAAGAGTGCTGTGATGATGTATAGTTCTGTGATCTAAATATTCAGATATGAAGATATTTACTCCCCATTACATAGCTGGTTCACTTCATTGTACAGCAGAAACTAAAACAACATTGTAAGGCAACTATACCCCAATTAAAAAAAAAAAAGAGTTATAAGCAGAAATTGGTAATAAGTGAACTTTTAGAAAATGTCCTTGTAATTTTTTGCTTTGGGAGGGAGGGTACATGACTGCTTTTTCACACAGTATTTTCTGCCTATTTTAATTTATAAACACAATATAATATTTTCTGGGGTTTGCTTCCTCAACAATTATTATATTAATAAATTTAAAAATTTAATGATATTTCTGGAGGAAAAATATGAGACCGAAAATGTGTTTTTACATCAAGAAGAAATGATGATTTGAAGTAATAAGAATCTAATGTTACTCATCATTTAAAATGTCAGTAACTGTCAGGTACAAGCTATACGCAGTCCATCAGTTCTTCAATAGGCCAACAAAATTACTGGAAGATGCCTGTGAATACTAACCTAAGGGCGAGGATCTTATTAATATTTAGGCAACAGTAAAATCACTCTAACTGAAAATCAATTTTATTTATGCATGTAATTTTACAGTCTTATAAATGAGGGAGGAACACCATTTGTGGTTATTATATATATGAAAAGCCTTTTATGCTTAAAACACAGGAAAAAGCTTACGTAGTATTAGATATGCATCTGGAATGATCTGAAATGCTTTCAAAGTGTATCATATTCATAATGGCTAGAATCAGATTTGGGGTATATGCTTATGTGTTTTCCTTTTAGAATGTTAACAATTGTGAGAACTGAGGAAAAAATACAACATTTAATCTAATAACATCTTTAAAAAACCTGGTTTTATAAAAGGGTAGTAAACCTATGTTTTCCATAATCAAACTTAGACCATGTCTGCTTTCTACAGTAAGCCTTACTTTTGGCCAACAAATGCTCAGTTTTAAGCACAAAATTTTTCCTGATCAACTCTGTAAAAACCATTTCCACAATTATATCCATACAAAGAGTTAGTTTTGGTAGATCTGAAATTTCAGTTCACTAAACCCCTCCTTCTCCATCCTTCAAGATGTTGTGACTATATCTTTAATTTTGTTTGTAAAGAAAGGAATAGATGAGTACCTGTCAATACTTTGTTGAAGAGAATTGATAAAGATACATCATACTATAGTAGCATTACTACTACAATAATAATTTACATTTTCATTATAAGAATCAATTCTTAGAAAAATGTAAAGTTCAACACACCAAATACTTTACCTATTTTTAAATACAAAAAATTGTCCTTTTATACCCCAAAATAGTTAAAATGCATTTTGATTTTTTACTGCTGTTGGGAAAGATGAATGGCAGCTAATTTTTGTTATAATTTTGTTGTATACATATAATTTTGTTTTGTTATACACACTAAAATTTAGCTGATCCCTTGATCGAAATTGTCCATTGGTCTGAGAATATCTCATTATGTCAGAATCAACTGAAACAAGGAAGGGTAATTCAAATAGATAAGAATTCATAATTGTAAAAACAATGACAGCCATTACTACAATTTATACTTTTCTATGTAAAACTGTTGATTTTTTGAAGGATGGTGCTTTGTTTAGTTAAATTTAATCTATCAACATGGTAAAACAGTTTCTTCATATTTTGTGCTTAATTTTGTATCATAAAATTACTGTCAATAATTTGTGAATAATTGAACTTGATATTCACAAATTTTAATTTTTAAAATATCCACTTTAAGATAGCCCAGTTTAGGGGCTTCCCTGGTGGTGCAGTGGTTGAGAGTCTGCCTGCCGATGCCGGGTTCGTGCCCTGGTCCAGGAGGATCCCACATGCCGCGGAGCGGCTGGGCCCGTGAGCCATGGCCGCTGAGGCTGCGCATCCAGAGCCTGTGCTCCGCAACAGGAGAGGCCACAACAGTGAGACGCCCGCATATCGCAAAAAACGCCCAGTTTAGAACATCCATTATTTGGGGTAAGTTGGATATTATGTTTCTATTGATTTTCATAGGTATTTCAGAATATTTTTTACTATAGATACACATAGCTGATTTTATCATTTCTGAGTGTATTTCCATGACTAAAGATAGGGACCTAAGGATCTGAAATAGTTCATAAAAATCAAGCTAATCTGAAAATTGAGTCTCGATTCTAGATATGGGCTAACTAATAATTTTCTCCTCGTTCCATATAATTCTTTATCTAAGAGGTTCCATATACCTTGTGGTTCAAAGCACCTTTCTGGCAGTTCTGCAGAGTCCTGTTATCTTGTGCAGTTTCATAGACCACTTTTAAGGAAAACTAGGAAATATCCTAAAGGAAAACTTGATTTGTGGTGTTGTTAAGTCCTAGGATATAAAGACCACAGGGTGGTGATATGACATAGGAATAAACTATATGGCAGTTTGTTTTTTAGAAAGTGTTGTATTTATTTGTTTTCTTTTGTTTTTTAACAGTGCTCTCAGTTGAACAGATTCTTTGTAATAGGATTTTAGTTGGGTATTTTATTATTCAAATGAATCTAAGAGTACATCAGCTGTCAGCTGATAAGCACAAGCTATCTCCAGATTCATGGAGAAGGAAGAGCTCAGAAAAGCCATCCACAAATTAAGAACTTCTGAGCATACTTCGACTTGCATATGCATAGATCTATTTCAAATTAGCATAATATTTTAAGAACTGAGCTAATAAGTACATCGAATTTCCCAGATCCCAGACTGACTGCTAAATAGGGCACATATCCAGTAGTGCTGTGGCATTGCAAGGCTTCAAAAACCGAGCTGACATTGAAACCATAGCCTACAGAAGATGGGTAGAAATTCACAGTGTGAACTTTACTGGGTAGATTATCTTTATGAAAGAGTCCTGGGAGTGATGAAACTCTTTTGTGTCCTGACTATAGTTCGTGTTTATATTACTCTATACACATCTCAAAATTTATAGAACTGTATACCAAAAGGCAAAAAAGTCAATTTTACTGTATTGTAATTTAAAGATAAAATAGTATGAGCTGATCTGTATGATTTACAGTAGCATTTAAAAAGGACATATCAAGTCCTCTTGGATTAAAAGAAAAATAGAATAGTGGTGTTGAAGCAAATAATCAATAAACAATCTCTAATAAGAAATAGAGGAGAGTTTTATTTGAGCCAAACTGAGCACCGTAGCCTGGGAGATACAGATTCAAGAAGCACCTAAATTGTGCTCCAAGAGACCACAAAATGGGGAAGCCTATAAAGGCAAAAATTCAAAGTTACATAAATTGTTAAGAATTAGGATTAGAAGTAAGGGTACTTGTTAAGCAAGGATTGGTTGGGGTCCAAAATTGTTACATAAATACAACGGGAGACCTTGGGACCATAAGGTTGCAGCTGGCAGCTGCTAGCAGATGTTGTTTTGAAAACAGTTGGTGGTGTCCATGAGTTTGACAGAGTTCAGGAAATTTAAGTTCTCAGTGATGCAATAACATGTCTGAAACCATATCCACAATGGCCACCTGCCTCCATTTTGAATGCCTGGACCACTCTTACTCCATTTTGATTTTTAAATGCATTCTTTTCTTTAATGGTTAAAGCAGATGTACAATGCATGTTTGACAGGCCATACGACAGGCTGCCTAACTAACATAAAGTTCAAGCCAAATCATGTATAAGCCAGAATGACTTCCCCATACCCCAATACATGAAAATTTCTTCCATCAGTGTTATGGACTTGATTTAAAATGAAAGAGGATGTAATCACCAGAACATGTTGGTTGAAAATGCATACAATTTGTATTCATAGACTCCTCATAGATCAAATTATTTTTTAAAAAGTATAATTTCCCAGCTATTAGTATAAAATAAAAAGCTTATTTTTTTCTCTTGGCTAAATTTTTTAAAGTATGTTTTTTCTTTATTTTTTTAATAAATATAATATTAATATCTTAGATCAAACTATAAAGAACATGATTTAGTTGATTAAAAGACCATGTGGTGAAAAATAAGAGTAAAATGATCAGAATACAACTTATGTGAATCTGCATAAAATTGACGTGGGAGAGAATTTTGAAATCAAGGATGTATATTCAGATTTCACAAACTGAAAAATGGGTATGTTTGATTATAAATAATAAAATGCATGGCAAAAGTCACTATTTCATTTGCCATTTGCATCAACATGAATAGACTTTGGAGGGCATTATACTAGGTGAAATAAGTCAGACAGAGAAAGACAAATGCTGTATAATATCACTTATATGTGGAATCTAAAAAATACAGCAAACTAGTGAATAAAATAAAAAAGAAGCAGACTAACAGGCATAGAGAACAAACTGGTGGTTACCAGTGGGGATAGGGAAGGGGAAGGGGCAATATAAAGGTAGGGGATTAAAAAAAGGGTCATTACAGAATTATATGAAATAATGTGTGTGAAATTTTAGAAAATTGTAAAGCACTATAGAACTTGTAGTATCTTTAATTCAATATTTTAAAAAGTTAAAAAAACTAAAGTGAAAGAAATTTGCTTTTAAAAGTATTTCAAAAGTCAAAAAGAAAGAGAAAAAATTAAAAATTCTTTGTCACATAGAAAATGAAGTTTGTATAGAAAAATGCAAAGTGACATTATAACTTGAGTAGAAAATGAAAATTGGCAAAAACAGTCAAATCACAGCAAATGAGATAAAATTTGTCAATAAACACATGAAAATTTATTCAACCTCACTTGTAGTCAGGGAAATGTAAATTATAAGTAAACAAGCAATGGGGTGACATTTTTTCACCAATCAGATATCCCAAATTGGCAAATAATACAAACAGTAAATTCATAGATCATGATACCCAAATTTTAGTACATATAAATAAGTACATATATGAAAACATGTCCAGCCACACCAATGGAAAATGCAAATTTAAGAAACCCAATGAAATACCATTAATTCACCCACCAGAAAGAATAAAGTTAAAAGAAATAACTAGTTGGGGGGAAAATTATGATGCATTACACTCATCTATTCAGGTAATATGTAGATAATATTAAGAAACAAACATAAACTATTTAGCTAGGAATGCTGAAGTGAACCTCATTCTAAAATATCCAAAGCTAAAGCTATGAGAAAGAGAATATTTATTACAACCATGTGGTGCCAAAAAGTGGATACAACATTATTAAATGTTCATTAAGTACAGCCCCAGTCACAAAAAATATTTTTAAAATATGTATTTCATGGTCTATTTTCCTGCAATATATGCAATACATACACACACACACACACACACACACATACCCATATGTATTTTCATTTGAGAAGCAGGTCACTAATACCTTTATAGATTTACTAAAGTTGAACCTTTTTTTAATAGTCTTCTACAGAATTCAAAGTTAAAGTAGACTGAAAACAAGAGGGAAACTTGGTTTGAATTATACATTACAAAGATCACTGTGGGTGCTCATAGTGAGATAATATTACTACTTCTTTTCAACCCATCCTTGGCTAGAACAAATAAATAAGGTACATCTACATGAGCCATGACACTGCTGTCAAGTATGAATTAACGGAGGTGGCTGTTTATGAGATGGGCAATAAATAGACAAATATTTCTTATCCTTGTGCTAAAAAACTCATCAAATGTGTACCTCTTGTTGACAAATGTTCTTGGGTTACCCTTGCAATAAATTTTGTTGTAAGTAGGATTTTTTTTCTCTGAAAGCTGTTTAATCATACTGGTAACAACTCTTGGAAGTAGTAATTAGAAACACCTAATTATACTGCACTGCTAGCTCTTCTTCCATCATCGCTTATGGCTTCAAGGAGTTTCCTATTTCAGATTGGTAGATAAAGAAAAATGTGCTGAGTTAATTGACCTTTCTGCAAGATATGTTGATAACAGTCAAAAGTGGACTTCTGCAGCAACTCAATACATGCAGGTCTATTATAGGCTTAGACACTTCAGGATTAAAGTCTTGGGTCATTCTACAAGGACAAGAATTTTGATTAGGTTTAGAAGAGGTAAGTCACAATTTTCCCCCAACCAGTTCCAATAATGGCTACTATTGAGGATAGGTTTATTTTCTTCCTTGTTTGATTATTTATATATTTGTATCTTTTAAGTGGCTTCTTTTCCATTCCCTATAATTTAATATAAATTTGACCCTAAAATTTTACTGTTGGGCTGTAGAATGTCCAAGGGAAATTTGATTGAACCTAGAAGGGAAGGGAAATGATCATGATGGATACAGAGAGTAAATGACAAAACTTGTGTTCCCCACTTTCTGGATAGAGGAAGAACCTGTATTCATTTGTAGGAAGGATGGTACTGTCACGTTTGATGGAACAGGAGGTTGATTTTATTGTTGGCATTTGAAAATTAAATAAGGCTAGAAGGATGTTTACATATGCTGAGTTAACAGAAGTGTGAACTGTGACAATTTGCCTATTGTTAGTTCATCATCATCTTTAATCCCTTGCACTGACGGGGAAGACATTTCCTTGATTTACGTGTGAAGGAAAGTTCTGGATACAATTGCAGGATTTGTAAGGTGGAAGAGAAGAAGAAGCAGCCCTAATTCTTCTCTGACAGACGTGGGCAGATACCCGGGCAGGTTGCAGATGAGGTCTGCATCAGACTCTGGGAACTATCCTATGAAAAATCTGCTTCAAAAAAAATTAAATTAAATTAAATTAATAAAAAAAGAAGGCATCTGAGAATATTAAAAATATTGAAAAATACTCTATATTTCAGTCTCCTTATCTGCTGGATTCAGTGGCAGCTTTCCTTGAGCTTTGTTCCTCCAGCCCTAACAATAATTCTGCAATCAACTAATTTTTAGTGTTAATATTTCTGCCTGTAACATCTAGAGTGATTACTGTTTTGCTGACCAATTTATTATCGACAGACACACGTTCCAGATTATATTCTGCCACAAGCATGCAACCCACATTTTTAGAGAACAGTACTCACCTGTATATGTATGTATAACTTTATGTTACATAAAAATATATATTTATGCTATTTAAAGTGTTAATTGTTTTTATTCAGCACAGTTTTCATCTCAGTTAAATGTTGAGATAATCAGTTTTAAATCATAAATCTTAACTTTAATGTCAGTTATGTTTGTGTTTTAACAAAATCCCCTGTTAGAAACAAATAATGATCAAAGTAATACTATTTTATAATAAGATAATAAATAGATGTTAAGTGAAGTGTTATTCAAAATTATTCCTACACAGAATGGTTTCAATATAAGTATGAAAGAAAGAAAACAGAACAATTGGTATTGTTGTGTAACTCTGGTGTAAGACAGCCCTCATAGTTTTTCAAGTGATGGGGCACAGTGCACAGTATGTAAGATTTGCAATAAAAATAAGGTATCTTATATCTTGCTGCTCTTCATCCCTCCAGTCTAGCACTCATCCACATGATACAAGATGACTTTCACTCATCCAACATTTACATTTACATTCCAATTGACAGGAATGAAGGAGTGGTCCCTAAAATCTTGAAAGACACGTTTGGAAATTCTACACGTGACTCTGCTCATGTCCCACTCCACATGTCACAGGGCCATATCTACCTGAAAGGGATGCTGGAAAATGTAATCTTTGTTCAAGGTATGTGTATGGAGGGGAAGACAATGCAGTGGGTATTATGTGTAAAACTTTATTGAGTTATATTGCTGTGAGATAATGGGGAAGTGAACGTGGAGGACAGCTAGAGGTCTTTGCCACCGACTGTACTCCTATCCACTCAAGTATTTGTGTCTATCCTTTCCCCACAAGTCTAACGCTCTTGCCATTTCCCTCTCCAAGGAAGCCAACCTCAAAATCCTTCTAAAACCTGGTTAACCAGTGTTCACAATTTTTGGGTGCTGTGTGGTCCTGCCAATATGATCCAGGTGAACTCCTCATAGTAGAATGGATGATAAATAAAAAAAATTTTTTTCTGTTCCTACTATGTAATACAATGTATACAATAGAAAGAGCATAACTAATTTAAAACTTTCCTTCTGAAAATGAAAGCATGGAAAGGTCCCAAATTACCTGAGTTTTGGTCATTTTCTATTATAAATTCAAGGCAGAGTGCTTCCTATAGCAGAGTTGTAGTCTCTTATACCTCTGCTTACAGGTTGGCTACATTCAGTTTAAATTCCTGTCTCTCTTAGGACTTTGAATCGAAAAAATACCAAAATTCTGAAAATTTCAGTCACGTCTTCTAATGGTGCAACTTTTCTTTGAACAAGGTTTTTAGTCTATTGTATACCTGGCAATAGTTTATACAAATATTTTGCCAGTGCAGAGCACGGATCACTAGGTTTCCAGTCTGAAACACCTCGGTCTTTCTCAACTTCCCACAAATGCTTACACAAAGTAAAAGCCACAAATTTTGGACTCTTCTTCCTTCCTTCTTTTTTCTTTTTTTTTTAAAGAATCATATCAAACATGACCCTCTTTTAACATTAAATACTTGACGATACCTACTTTATAACTAGAAGTTGAAAATCACAGAAAATATAAACTACCTACATACAAATTAAAAAACAACAGTATGCTCCAATTGAAACATGAAAGAGAAATGGAAGTAAACGAATATTAATGAAATATGTATTTTAATATATAAATGGTCAACCGCACTATTCCTATAAGTGGAATAATCTAAATAAGGCAGCTACAAGTGTAGACTCACTTGTATGTTTTTAAAGCAGGAAAAAAAAAATGAATGGCTTTCCCATTAATGATGTCATTCTCCAACATGATAAACTATTAATCACCTAACAAAATATCACAGCAGTCTTCCCTGGAGTTACATCATAGTGATATTTCTAGAAATTTAGTGAATATTAAAAATGCAAAAATATTCTGTTTAGAAATAAAATGGAATTAAGACCTAGGCTCAGATAATTATAAACAGATTTCTCAACCACATAAGTTGTCAACAGGACATAGATATATGACTTTTTTTGTTTGTGGTTAACATTCCTCTAATTTGTCTGGAAGACTTTCACATTGGTCTCCCCCACCCCTCAACACACACACACTAAATGTTATTAGTGCCCTGCCCTAGGGAAGATTAGCATCTAAGTGAGGAATGAAGTCCTTTCAAAACTATGTGGCTCTAATGTGAGAAGTACTGCCTGACTCTCCTTTCCTGCTGTGCTTTTCCTCTGTGTTCCCATAGTACTCTGTGCTGATGATAGCATTCATTGTATAAGCCATGTTCACTTATCTGCTTATCAGTATTTCTACACAGAATGAGCTCCAGGTAGCAGGAACAACGTCTTTTTCAATTTTACAGTCCTAGTGTCTAGCACAATGCCTAGCTCTTTTTTTTTTTTCTGGTACACGGGCCTCTCACTGTTGTGGCCTCTCCCGTTGCGGAGCACAGGCTCCGGACGCGCAGGCTCAGCGGCCATGGCTCACGGGCCCAGCCGCTCAGCGGCATGTGGGATCCTCCCGGACCGGGGCACGAACCCGTGTCCCCTGCATCGGCAGGCGGACTCTCAACCACTGCGCCACCAGGGAAGCCCCGGCAATGCCTAGCTCTTAATAGCACTCAGAAAGTGTCAGCTGACTTATTGGAAAACCTAATGAATAAGAAGAATTTACAACATACTGTGTTAGCAGTGAAGTTGGTCAAGTCCTCATGTGGGTGCAAACAAAATCTGGGCAGCAGGAGTCAACAGTTTGGGCTTAGGGGCTTGGATAATTAAGTTAACTGTTTAGTGTTAGAGGCTTGTGTCATTCCGATGCATCAAGTCTTTGAAGATACATTAATAAGAGACATTTCTTATTACATTTCTCTGGTCTTATTTGGAATAAGAGACACGCTATTTTTTTTCTTCCTTTTCTAAAGGTATTTTATGAAATTATACTATGGATAGAATGGGAAAAGTTCCATTTTCTGTTAACATAAGACTTCAAAGTATCATAAACTTTCTTTTTATTTTTGACATAATTATATAGTGTACACTTTTGTGAAGTTTCTTTCTTTTGCATGAAGCTATTCAGTTTTTCAAACACCAGTTTTTGAAGAGGCTGTCTTTTCCCCATTGTATAATCTTGCCTCTTTTATCATAGATTAAGTGACATATGAGGGTGGGTTTATTTGTGGGTTCTCTAGTTTGTTCCATTGATCTTGGTATCGGCTTTTGGGCCAGTACCATACAGGTTTTTGTTTGTTTTTTGTTTTTTGTTTTTGCAGTACACGGGCCTCTCACTGTTGTGGCCTCTCCCGTTGTGGAGCACAAGCTCCGGACGAGCAGGCTCAACGGCCATGGCTCACGGGCCTAGCCACTCCGCGGCATGTGGGATCTTCCCGGACCGGGGCACAAACCCGTGTCCCCTGCATCGGCAGGCGGACTCTCAACCACTGCGACACAAGGGGAGCCCTGGATCAGAGGTTTTAAAATCAGAGAACCTTTCCTGGCTGGGTTAGAGAGAGATGTGAGGACAGAGGAAGGATCAGAGGGATGCACAATGAAAAGGACTCCACCTGCCGTTGCTGGATTTGAAAATGCTGGACACAACTATTAAAGAAATGATATTGAAATAGTTAGATATTTGCACTTGTACGACAAATCACACGACTGTGAAAACTACTAATGAAACCTGATAAATGAGTATTTTCCTAATAACTGAAATAGCATGGGAAGCATTGCCTTTGGTGACATCATTTTCCAAAATGATAAAAATACACAATTCTGAACAAAAGTATACACATTTTTCCTTTGAAATGTATGGTCATTATACTTTTGGAAAATTAAGCACATTTTTAAAGTACAAAAATATTTTATATATATAGACAATTACTCTCTAGACTCAGGAAACATGAAAAGGAAATCAAAAGAAATATAAAATAAATAAATGTATTTTAATATGTCAGTGCTGAAGCACAATCACACCACTTACTTTAAATAAAATCATCTTAATATGACAGCGATAAATGCAGACCCATATACCCATATATATATTTGTACTAGAAGTAAAAATGCCATCAATGGCTTTTCTATCAGCAATTTATTTTTTCCAACATTATAAGAACTCATCACTCAACACCATATTGTAACAACCTTCTCTTGAATTACCTCATAGTGGCACTCATAGAAAAAAAATGAATATTTAATGTACAACAGGTCATTTCTACTTGATGGAATTAAGATCTAGGCCCATCCACTCTGGAAAACAGTATGGAAGTTTCTCAGAAAACTAAAAATAGAATTACCATATGATCTAGCAATCCCACTTCTGGGCATATATCCAGACAAAGCTGTAATTCAAAAGGATATATACACCCCTATGTTCATAGCAGCACTATTCACAATAGCCAAGATATGGAAACAACCTAAATGTCCATTGTCAGAGCAGTGAATAAAGAAGATGTGGTACATATATACAATGGAGTACTACTCAGCCATAAAAAGAACAAAATGATGCCATTTGCAGCAACATGGATGCAACTAGAGTTTATCATACTAAGTGAAGTAAGAAAGAGAAAGACAAATACCATATGATATCACTTATATGTGGAATCTAAAATATGACACAAATGAACCTACCTATGAAACAGAAACAGAATCATAGACATAGAGAACAGACTAGTGGTTGCTGAGAGGGATGCGTTTGGGGGAGGGATGGAGTGGGAGGTTGGGGTTAGCAGATGTAAGCTTTTATATATATAATGGATAAAAAACAAGGTCCTACTGTGTAGCACAGAGAACCATATCCAATATCCTATGATAAACCATAATAAAAAAGAATATGTAAAAAAAGATGGTATATATATGTATAACTGAATCACTTTGCTGTACAGCAGTAATTAACACAACATTGTAAATCAGTTATACTTCAATTAAAAAAAAAGAGCTAGGCTCAGAATTGCCTATTTTCAGCTACATGAGTACTTAGCTGAGTATGGATATAGGATAATTTTTGTGTGTGTGTGATTTCCCTCTATGTCTCTGGAAGTCTTTCACCCTTCCCTCCATACTAAATGACATTAGCATCCCACCCTAGGGAAGAGAAGCACCCTCAGCAAGGACCCCTTCCTTTCAAGCCTATGTAGATATAAATTGGGAATTACTATTGACTTTCCTCTCCTACTAAGATGCTTTTACTCTGTATTATCAGAAGACTCTGAACTCACATGTATGTAAGCATTTACAACATGAGCCTTGTTCATTTATCTACTTTCGTAAACTGGACAATGTTCCACCATAGTAGGAACTATGCTTTTTTCAATTTTTTGTTCCCAGTCACGTACACAGTACCTAGACCATATTAAACACTCAATAAATTTTTGCTTAATTACTGGAAATTGAACAGATGGAAACATTTAAAACCCAATGGATGGAAGTGATCTTGGCCAGTTCCTCAGGCAAAGACTCCTTAGTCCTTGCCCAGGATTTGCTGTTCCTCCTTATGGACACAAAGTTTACTTTGTTTTTATGCCCAGCATTGATTGAACTTAGGCACTTGGTTCACATTAATCAAGCCAAACAAAACAAAACTTTATTTTAAACACAGAATTGCTTTATATATTTACAACAGATAAGCCAGCATGGCTGTATATTCATGCTCTTTAGACGTGACCTTTTGTCCCTGCAGAGAACTCTCCAGAGGAAGTCAAACTCCTTCACGGACAGAGAACCTGGGCAAATAAATGGCTTGAACCCACAGGCTTGTATCATTAAACTAAGGTATTCTGATGCATTCTCATTTCCTTAATGATCAATTAATAAGAAGACTATGGCATTTCCCTCTGGCCTTTTTAGAACAGGAGACATATTGATTTCTTTTTTCAAAATTATTCTAAATACAGCTTCTCCTGTTAACACAATTCTTCAAAGTATCATACGCTTTCTTTTTATTTTTGGCATGTCTTAATTAATTATATATTGTACACTTTTTGAGGTGGTGGGACTTTCCAAAATTTTAGGATGACCTCCCCAAATAGAGATCTGATATATATGTTATTTATCATTGGAGGGGAACCTTCAAGATGGTGAGGAGTAAGACGAAGAGATCACCTTCCTCCCCACAGATACATCAGAAATTCAACTCCTACAGAACACCTACTGAACGCTGACAGAAGACCTCAGACCCCCCAAAAGGCAAGAAACTCCCCACATACCTGGGTAGGGCAAAAGAAAAAAGAAAAAACAGAGATAAAAGATAGGGACGGGACCTGCACCAGTGGGAGGGAGCCGTGAAGGAGGAAAGGTTTCCACACACTAGGAAGCCCCTTCACTGGGGGAGGTGGGGGTGGGCAGGGGGGAAGCTTCGGAGCCACGGAGGAGAGCGCAGCAACATGGGTGCAGAGGGCAAAGCGGAGGGATTCCCGCACAGAGGATCGGTGCCGACCGGCACTCACCAGCCCGAGAGGCTTGTCTGCTCGGCCGCCGGGGCGGGCGGGGCTGGGAGCTGAGGCTCGGGCCTCGGTTGGAGCGCAGGGAGAGGACTGGGGTTGGCGGCGTGAACACAGCCTAAAGGGGTTAGTGCACCACATCTAGCCAGAAGGGAGTCCGGGAGAAAGTCTGTACCTGCCTAAGGGGCAAGAGACCATTGTTTCGGGTGTGCAAGGAGAGGGGATTCAGAGCATCGCCTAAATGAGCTCCAGAGACAGGCGTGAGCCTGTTGTCCCCCCACCCCACCCCACCCCCCGAAGAGCACAACGAGCACCTCAGGCTGTTGCAACACCATGGCAGCCTCTGCCACCGCAGGCTGCCCCCACATTCCAATTATAACTACCAAAGCCCTCCCTCCCCCGCCCCCCCGCATGAATGAGCAAGAGCTCCCTCATCAGCCTCTGCTTTAACCCCATCCTGTCTGGGAGGAAAGAGATGCTGACGGCGACCTATATACAGAGGTGGGGCCAAAAGCAAAGCTGACCCTGGAGCTGTGCGAACAAAGAAGAGAAAGGGAAATCTCTCCGTGAAGACTCAGCAGCACCAGATTAAATACCCACAATAAACTTGATGTACCCTGAGCCAGACTCATCAAGAAAAAAAGGGAGAAGACTCAAATCAATAGAATTAGAAATGAAAAGGGAAAAGTAACAACGGACACTGCAGAAATACAAAGGATCATGAGAGATTACTACAAGCAACGATATGTCAATAAAATGGACAACCTGGAAGAAATGGACAAATTCATAGAAAAGCTCAACCTTCCAAGGCCGAATCAGGAAGTAATAGAAAATGTAGACAGACTAATCACTGAAATTGAAACTATGATTAAAAATCTTCCAACAAAAAAAAGCCCAGTACCAGATGGCTTCACAGGTGAAATCTACCAAACATTTAGAGAAGAACTAACACCAATCTTTCTCAAACTCTTCCAAAATATAGCAGTGGGAGGAACACTCCCAAACTCATTCTACGAGGCCACCATCACCCTGATACCAAAACCAGACAACGATGTCACGAAGAAAGAAACTACAGGCCAATATTACAGATGAACATAGATGCAAGAATCCTCAATAAAATACTGGCAAACAGAATCCAACAGCACATTAAAAGGATCATAAACCATGATCAATTGGGGCTTACCCCAGGAATGCAAAGATTCTTTAATATATGCAAATCAATCAATGTGATACCCATATTAACAAACTGAAGAATAAAAACCACATGATCATCTCAATGCAGAGAAAGCTTTCAACAAAATTCAACAGTCATTTATCATAAAAACCCTCCAGAAAGTAGGTATAGAGGGAACTTACCTCAACATAATAAAGGCCATAGATGACAAACCCACAGCCAACATCGTCCTCAATGGTGAAAAACTGAAACCATTTCCACTAAGGTCAGGAACAAGACGAGGTTGCCCACTCTCACCACTATTATTCAACATAGTTTTGGAAGTTTTGGCTACAGCAATCAGAGAAGAAAAAGAAATAAAGGAATCCAAATTGAAAAAGAAGTAAAACTGTCAGTTTGCAGATGACATTATACTATACATAGAGAATCCTAAAGATGCTACCAAAAAACTACTAGAGCTAATCAATGAATTTGGTAAAGTAGCAGGATACAAAATTAATGTGCAGAAATCTCTTGCATTCCTATACACTAATGATGAAAAATCTAAAAGAGAAATTAAAGAAACACTCCCATTTACCCCTGCAACAAAAAGAATAAAATATCTAGGAATAAACTTACCTAAGGAGACAAAAGACCTGTATGCAGAAAACTATAAGACACTAATGAAAGAAATTAAAGACAATACAAACAGATGGAGAGAAATACCATGTTCTTGGATTGGAAGAATCAACATTGTGAAAATGACTATGCTACCTAAAGCAATCTACAGATTCAAAGCAATCCCTAGCAAACTACCAATGGCATTTTTCACAGAATTAGAACAAAAATTTTCACAATTTGTATGGAAACACAAAAGACCCCGAATAGCCAAAGCAATCATGAGAAAGAAAAACGGAGCTGGAGGAGTCAGGCTCCTGGACTTCAGAGTATACTACAAAGGTACAGTAATCAAGACAGTATAGTACTGGCAGAAAAACAGAAATATAGATCAATGGAACAGGATAGAAAGCCCAGAGATAAACCCACGCACATATCGTTATCTTATTTTTGATAAAAGTGGCAAGAATATACAGTGGAGAAAAGACAGCCTCTTCAATAAGTGGTGCTGGGAAAACTGGACAGCTACATGTACAAGAATGAAATTAGAACACTCCCTAACACCATACACAAAAATAAACTCAAAATGGATTAAAGACCTAAATGTGAGGCCAGACACTATAAAACTCTTAGAGGAAAATATAGGAAGAACACCCTCTGACGTCCATCCACCTCACTACAAATAACTCAATGTTGTTTCTTTTTATGACTGAGTAATATTCCATTGTATATATGTGCCACACCTTCTTTATCCATTCATCTGTCGATGGACACTTAGGTTGCTTCCATGTCCTGGCTACTGTAAATAGAGCTGCAATGAACATTGTGGTACATGACTCCTTTTGAATTATGTTTTCTCAGGGTATATGCCCAGTAGTGGGATTGCTGGGTTGTATGGTAGTTCTATTTGCAGTTTTTAAGGAACCTCCATACTGTTCTCCATAGTGGCTGTACCAATTCACATTCCCACCAGCAGTGCAAGAGTGTTCCCTTTGCTCCACACCCTCTCCAGCATTTATTGTTTCTAGATTTTTTGATGATGGCGATTCTAACTGGTGTGAGATGATATCTCATTGTAGTTGTGATTTGCATTTCTCTAATGATTAATGATGTTGAGCATTCTTTCATGTGTTTGTTGGCAGTCTGTATATCTTCTTTGGAGAAATGTCTATTTAGGTCTTCTGCCCATTTTTGGATTGGGTTGTTTGTTTTTTTGCTATTGAGCTACATGAGCAGCTTATAAATTTTGGAGATTAATCCTTTGTCAGTTGCTTCATTTGCAAATATTTTCTCCCATTCTGAGGGTTGTCTTTTCGTCTTGTTTATGGTTTCCTTTGCTGTGCAAAAGCTTTTAAGTTTCACTAGGTCCCATTTGTTTATTTTTGTTTTTATTTCCATTTCTCTAGGATGTGGGTCAAAAAGGATCTTGCTGTGATTTATGTCATAGAGTGTTCCGCCTATGTTTTCCTCTAAGAGTTTGATAGTTTCTGGCCTTACATTTAGGTCTTTAATCCATTTTTAGTTTATTTTTGTGTATGGTGTTAGGGAGTGATCTAATCTCATACTTTTACATGTAGCTGTCCAGTTTTCCCAGCACCACTTATTGAAGTGGCTGTCCTTACTCCACTGTACATTCCTGCCTCCTTTATCAAGGATAAGGTGACCATATGTGCGTGGGTTTATCTCTGGGTTTTCTATCTTGTTCCATTGATCTATCCTTCTGTTTTTTGTGCCAGTACCATACTGTCTTGATTACTGTAGCTTTGTAGTATAGTCTGAAGTCAGGGAGCCTGATTCCTCCAGCTCTGTTTTTCTTTCTCAAGGTTGCTTTGGCTATTCAGGGTCTTTTGGGTTTCCATACAAGTTGTGAAATTTTTTGTTCTAGTTCTGTGAAAAATGCCAATGGTAATTTGATAGGGATTGCATTGAATCTGTAGATTGCTTTGGGTAGTATAGTCATTTTCACAACGTTGATTCTTCCAATGCAGGAACATGTATATATGTGTCACATCTTCTTTATCCATTCTTCTGTCGATGGACACTTAGGTTGCTTCCATGTCCTGGCTATTGTAAATAGAGCTGCAATGAACATTGTAGTACATGACTCCATCTATTTGTATCATTTTTAATCTCTTTCATCAGTGTCTTATAATTTTCTGCGTACAGGTCTTTTGTCTCCTTAGGTAGGTTTATTCCTAGATATTTTATTCTTTTTGTTGCAATGGTAAATGGGAGTGTTTTCTTGATTTCACTTTCAGATTTTTCATCATTAGTGTACAAGAATGCCAGAGATTTCTGTGCATTTATTTTTTATCCTGCTACTTTACCAAATTCATTGATTAGCTCTAGTAGTTTTCTGGTAGCATCTTTAGGATTCTCTATGTATAGTATCATGTCATCTGCAAACAGTGACAGCTTTACTTCTTCTTTTCTGATTTGGATTCCTTTTATTTCCTTTTCTTCTCTGATTGCTGTGGCTAAAATTTCCAAAACTATGTTGAATAAGAGTGGTGAGAGTGGGCAACGTTGTCTTGTTCCTGATCTTAGTGGAAATGGTTTCAGTTTTTCACCATTGAGGATGAGGTTGGCTGTGGTTTGTCCTATATGGCCTTTATTATGTTGAGGAAAGTTCCCTCTATGCCTACTTTCTGGTGGGTTTTTATCATAAATGGGTGATGAATTTTGTCGAAAGCTTTCTCTGCATCTATTGAGATGATCATATGGTTTTTCTCCTTCAATTTGTTAATATGGTGTATCACATTGATTGATTTGCGTATATTGAAGAATTCTTGCATTCGTGGAATAAACCCCACTTGATCGTGGTGTATGATCCTTTTAATGTGCTGTTGGATTCTGTTTGCTAGTATTTTGTTGAGGATTTTTGCATCTATGTTCATCAGTGATATTGGCCTGTAGTTTTCTTTCTTTGTGACATCCTTGTCTGGTTTTGGTATCAAGGTGATGGTGGCCTCGTAGAATGAGTTTGGGAGTGCTCCTCCCACTGCTATATTTTGGAAGAGTTTGAGAAGGATAGGTGTTAGCTCTTCTCTAAATGTTGGATAGAATTCGCCTGTGAAGCCATCTGGTCCTAGGCTTTTGTTTGTTGGAAGATTTTTAATCACAGTTTCAATTTCAGTGCTTATGATTAGTCTGTTCATATTTTCTATTTCTTCCTGATTCAGTCTTGGCAGGTTGTGCATTTCTAAGAATTTGCCCATTTCTTCCAGGTTGTCCATTTTATTGGCATAGAGTTGCTTGTAGTAATCTCTCATGATCTTTTGTATTTCTCCAGTGTCAGTTGTTACTTCTCCTTTTTCATTTCTAATTCTATTGATTTGAGTCTTCTCCCATTTTGTCTTGATGAGTCTGGCCAATGGTTTATCAATTTTGTTTATCTTCTCAAAGAACCAGCTTTTAGTTTTATTGACCTTTGCTATCGTTTCCTTCAGTTCTTTTTCATTTATTTCTGATCTGATTTTTATGATTTCTTTCCTTTTGCTAACTTTGGGGTTTTTTTTGGTTCTTCTTTCTCTCATTCCTTTAGATGCAAGGTCAGGCTGTTTACTCGAGATGTTTCCTGTTTCTTAAGGTGGGATTGTATTGCTATAAACTTCCCTCTTTGAACTGCTTTTGCTGCATCCCATAGGTTTTGGGTCGTCGTGTCTCCATTGTCATTTGTTTCTAGGTATTTTTTTATTTCCTCTTTGATTTCTTCAGTGATCACTTCATTATTAAGTAGTGTATTGTTTAGCCTCCATGTGTTTGTATTTTTACAGATCTTTTCCTGTAATTGATATCTAGTCTCCTAGCACTGTGGTCGGAAAAGATACTTGATACAATTTCAATTTTCTTAAATTTACCAAGGCTTGATTTGTGACCCAAGATATGATCTACCCTGGAGAATGTTCCATGAGCACTTGAGAAAAATGTGTATTCTGTTGTTTTTGGATGGAATGTTCTATAAATATCAATTAAGTCCATCTTGTTTAATGTATCATTTAAAGCTTCTGTTTCCTTATTTATTTTCATTTTGGATGCTCTGTCCATTGGTGAAAGTGGGGTGTTGAAGTCCCCTACTATGAATGTGTTACTGTCAATTTTCCCTTTTATGGCTGTTAGTATTTACCTTATGTATTGAGGTGCTCCTATGTTCGGTGCATAAATATTTACAATTGTTATATCTTCTTCTTGGATCGATCCCTTGATCATTATGTAGTGTCCTTCTTTGTCTCTTCTAATAGTCTTTATTTTAAAGTCTATTTTGTCTGATATGAGAATTGCTACTCCAGCTTTCTTTTGATTTCCATTTGCATGGAATACCTTTTTCCATCCCCTTACTTTCCGTCTGTATGTATCTCTAGGTCTGAAGTGGGTCTCTTGTAGACAGCATATATATGGGTCTTGTTTTTGTATCCATTCAGCCAATCTGTGTCTTTTGGTGGGAGCATTTACTCCATTTACATTTAAGGTAATTATCAATATGTATGTTCCTATTCCCATTTTCTTAATTGTTTTGGGTTCGTTATTGTAAGTATTTTCCTTCTGTTATGTTTCTTGCCTAGAGAAGTTCCTTCAGCATTTGCTGTAAAGCTGGTTTGGTGGTGCTGAACTCTCTCAGCTTTTGCTTGTCTGTAAAGGTTTTAATTTCTCCATCAAATCTGAATGAGATCCTTGCTGGGTAGAGTAATCTTGGTTGCAGGTTTTTCTCCTTCATCACTTTAAATATGTCTTGCCACTCCCTTCTGGCTTGCAGAGTTTCTGCTGAAAGATCAGCTGTTAACCTGATGGGGATTCCCTTGTGTGTTATTTGTTTTTTTTCCCTTGCTGCTTTTAATATGTTTCCTTTGTGTTTAATTTTTGACAGTTTGAGTAATATGTGTCTTGGCATATTTTCCTTGCATTTATTCTGTTTGGGACTCTCTGTGCCTCCTGGACTTGATTAAGTATTTTCTTTCCCATATTAAGGAAGTTTTCAACTATAATTTCTTCAAATATTTTCTCAGTCCTTTTATTCTTGTTTTCTTCTTCTGGAACCCCTATAATTCGAATGTTGGTGTGTTTAATGTTGTCCCAGAGGTCTCTGAGACTGTCCTCAGTTCTTTTCATTCTTTTTTCTTTATTCTGCTCTGCATCAGTTATTTCCACTATTTTGTCTTCCACGTCACTTATCTGTTCTTCTGCCTCAGTTATTCTGCTGTTGATCCCTTCTAGAGTATTTTTAATTTCTTTTATTGTGTTGCTCATCATTGCTTGATTCATCTTTAGCTCTTCTAGGTCCTTGTTAACTGTTTCTTGCATTTTGTCTATTCTATTTCCAAGATTTTGGATCATCTTTACTATCATTATTCTGAATTCTTTTTCAGGTAGACTGCCTATTTCCTCTTCATTTGTTAGGTCTGGTGGGTTTTTATCTTGCTCCTTCACCTGCTGTGTGTTTTTCTGTCTTCTCATTTTGCTTATCTTACTGTGTTTGGGGTCTCCTTTTTGCAGGCTGCAGGTTCATAGTTCCCGTTGTTTTTGGTGTCTGTCCCCAGTGGCTAAGGTTGGTTCAGTAGGTTGTGTAGGCTTCCTGGTGGAGTGGACTAGTGCCTGTGTTGTGGTGGATGAGGCTGGATCTTGTCTTTCTGGTGGACAGGTCCACGTCTGGTGGTGTGTTTTGGGGTGTCTGTGGCCTTATTATGATTTTAGGCAGCCTCTCTGCTAATGGGTGGGGTTGTGTTCCTGTCTTGCTAGTTGTTTGGCATAGGGTGTCCAGCACTGTAGCTTGCTGGTTGTTGAGTGAAGCTGGGTGCTGGTGTTGAGATGGAGATCTCTGGGAGATTTTCGCCATTTGATATTATGTGGAGCTGGGAGGTCTCTTGTGGACGAGTGTCCTGAAGTTGGCTCTCCCACCTCATAGGCAAAGCACTGACTCCTGCCTGCAGCACCAAGAGCCTTTCATCCACACGGCTCCTCAATTTGGGATGATTCGTTGTCTATTCATGTATTCCAAAGATGCAGGGTACATCAAGTTGATTGTGGAGCTTTAATCCGCTGCTTCTGATGCTGCTGGGAGAGATTTCCCTGTCTTTTCTTTATTCTCACAGCTCCTGGGTCTCAGCTTTGGATTTGGCCCCGCCTCTGCGTGTACATCGCCGGAGGGCGTCTGCTCTTCGCTCAGACAGGACGGGGTTAAAGGAGCAGCTGATTCGGGGACTCTGGCTCACTCAGGCCGGAGGGGGGTGGGAGGGAGTGGCATGGAGTGCGGGGCGAGCCTGCAGCGGCAGAGGCCGGCGTGACGTTTCACCAGCCCGAGGCGCGCCGTGCGTTCTCCCGGGGAAGCCATCCCCGGATCCCGGGACCCCGGCAGTGGCGGGCTGCACAGGCTCCCCGTAAAGGGGGCGTGGACAGTGACCTGCGCTCGCACACAGGCCTCTTGGCGGCGGCAGCAGCAGCCCCAGCGTCCCACGCCCGTCTCTGGGGTCCGCGCTTTTAGCCGTGGCTCGCGCCCGTCTCAGGAGCTCCTTTAAACAGCGCTCTTAATGCCCTCTCCTTGCGCACCAGGAAACAAAGAGGGAAGAAAAAGTCTCTTGCCTCTTCCGCAGCTCCAGACTTTTTCCCGGACTCCCTCCTGGCTAGCCGTGGTGCACTAACCCCTTCAGGCTGTGTTCACGCCGTCAGTCCTGTCCTCTCCCTGCGCTCTGACCGAAGCCCGAGCCTCAGCTCCCAGCCCCGCCCGCCCCGGCGGCCGAAGAGACAAGCCTCTCGGTCTGGTGAGTGCCGGTCGGCACCGATCCTCTGTGCGGGAATCTCTCCGCTTTGCCCTCCACACCCCTGTTGCTGTGCTCTCCTCCGTGGCTCTGAAGCTTTCCCCCTCCGCTACCCGCAGTCTCCGCCCGCGAAGGGGCTTCCTAGTGTGTGGAAACCTTTCCTCCTTCACAGCTCCCTCCCACTGGTGCAGGTCCCGTCCCTATTCTTTTGTCTCTGTTTATTCTTTTTTCTTTCGCCCTACCCAGGTATGTGGGGAGTTTCTTGCCTTTTGGGAGGTTTGAGGTCTTCTGCCACCGTTCAGTAGGTGTTCTGTAGGAGTTGTTCCACGTGTAGATGAATTTCTGGTAGTATCTGTGGGGAGGAAGGTGATCTCCGCGTCTTTTCCGCCATCTTCCCCGAGCCCCCAGGTAGCTTTTTAGGTCTTGCCTTTTTTGTTTGTTTGTTTAACAAAATGAACTTGACTCATTTTTGTTGTTTCTGAATCAATAATTTGTTGCTTTTTATTGCTGATTAGAGTTCCATTATGATAAGCAGTACACACTAGTTTATTCATTCACCTGTTTAACAACTGGATTGTTTTCCATTTTTTGCTATTTTAGCAACCATTAAAGTTGCTATTGATGTATGGGTTGTTTTTTTTTTTTTTGAAGTAAGGTAAATTTTCAAATCATTTGGGGAAATATCTAGATAAAAATCATGTGGTCTTATGTAATTCTATGTTTAACTTTATAAGAAACAGACAAACTGGTTTCCAGCAAAGCTCTAGTATTTTGCACGTCCATTAGCAATGAATAAGAGTTTCTGTTACTACCCATTCTGGCCAGCATTTATTACTGTCGGTTTTTTCCCTTCAGTATTAACCATTAAAATAGGTGTGTTTTAGTATTTCATTGTGGTTTTAGTTTATAGTTTCCTATTGAAAAATTATATTGAGCATCTTTTCATGTGTTCTTTTGTCAACCATATATCTTCTCTGATGAGATATCTGTTCATAACTTTTACACATGTTTAATTGAGTATATTGTTTTCTAAATCTTAAATTTTAAGAGTTCTTTATGTATTCTAGATATAAGACCTACAGTAGCTATGTGATTTGCAAATACTTTCTGTCAGTGACTTATCTTTTACTCTCTTAACAGTGTCTTTTGCTGAGCAAGAATTTTAATTTTGGTAAATCCCAATTTATCTATCTATCTATCTATCTACATATGTGTGTTTTGTTTTGTTTTTAGATTGTGCTTTTGGCGTTATATCTCAAAACATCACTAAAGTCAAGGTCATGGAGATGTTTTCCTATGTTTTCTTCTGAAAGTTTTAGTTTTGTAGTTTACATGTAGGTCAATAATCCATTTTGAGCTAACTTTTATACAAACTGCGAGGCATATGCCAGGACTTGTATTTTTGCATATGGACATCCATTTATTCCAGCTCCATTTCCTAAAAATACCCCAACTCAACTGCCTTTGCAGCTTTGTCAAAAATAAGTTGACAGTGTCTGTATGGGTCTATTTCTGGGCTCTCTGTTCTGTTCCATTGACCTACCCATTAATTAATACTATACTGTCTTGATTAACTGTATAATGTCTTCGAATTGACTAGTGCTCCTACTTTTTTCTTTTTTTTTTTTGATTCATTTTTACTATTTGAGTTCTTTTGCTTTTCCATATGAATTTTGTAATCAGCTTATCCATGTTTACAAAAAAAAAAAACCTCTCTCAGATGTTAATGTGGGCTGCGTTGAATCTAAATTTCAAATTTAGGAGAACTGACATTTTGGCTAATACTGAATCTTAGACTCAATAAACATATAGCTTATTGCCTATGACTCTTGGATTTGCACTTTTGGTGGTTGCTTTAGGGTTTATAGCATGCATAATTAACTTATCCCAGTCAACTTTCAAGTGACTTTTATACCATGTCATGTACAGTATAAGAATCTTAATATATTTCCATTTTCCCCTTCTAGGCATAATATATTTGACTTATATATATTATAAACCTCACGGTACGTTGTTACCATTTTTGTTCAAATAGCCAACTATCTTTTCAGGGTTTTACATTTTAAGGAAAAAATCATACTTGTTTGTCCACGCTTGCCATTTACAGTGTTCTTCTCTCTTTTCTGCAGATCCACATCTCCATCAGATATGTTGTTTCTTCTGCCTAAATATCCTTCAACATTTCCAGTACTGTGGATCTGCAGGTGATCAATTCTTTCAGCTAGGGTATGTCTGAAGGATTCTTTATTTCATCTCTTTTAAAAATATTTTTTACTGGGTGTGTAATTCTAAGTTATTATTTATTTATTTATTTAAAGGTGTTGCACTGTCTTCTTACTTGCATTGTGTGTGTGTGTGTGTGTGTGTATAAGGAGAAATCAACTTATCTTTGTGGGGTTTTTTTCATATGTCTTTTTAATCTCTCTGCTATTAAGATTTTATCTTAATCACTGGTTTTGAACCATTTCATTATGATATGCCTTGGTGCAGTTTTCTTCATGGTTATTGTATATGGAGCTCATTGAGCTTGTTGGATCTATGGGCTCTATTTTTCATCAAATTTGGAAATTTTTCAGCTCTTATTTCTTAAAATAATTTTCTACCTTGCCCCTTCTTCTGGGACTACAATTGCATGTATATTATGGCAACTGGAGTTATCCCACAGCTCACTGATGTCTTTTTTTTAAATTATTTTTTTCTTTGTTTCTTGTAGGTACTTTTGTTGTCATTGTTGTTCTGACTTCAAGTTTACTACTCTTCTGTCAGCCCTATCTAATTGGTTGTTAATATCACCAATAGATTATCTAATTGGTTGTATATTTGTCATTTGTAGTTTTTATATTTGTCATTTGTAGTTTTTATCTCTAGGAGTTTGATTTGAGTCTTTTTTATATTTTCTGTGTTTCTATGTGTGTATTCTACCAGCAGTACCACACTGTCATGATTCCTGTGGCTATGTAGGAAGCCAAGATGAATGATTCTTCCCACTTTATTCTTCTAGTTCAAAATAGTTTTTAGCTATTATAGGGTCTTTCCCTTTCTGTAAAAATTTTAGAGTAAGATTGCTTATAGCTAGTAAAAAAAAAACCCCTACATTTTGATATGTTGGTAACAATTATATTAAACTTACAGATAAATTTAGGAAAAACTGACATCTTTACTATATTGAGTTTTCCAAACCACAAACATGGTATGTCTCCACAAGCATTTAGGTTTTCTTTGATTTCTTTCATCATGTAGATTGTTTTACATGTTTTCTTAGATTCAAACATAAGTATTTCATTTTCTTTGGAGCGATTGTAAATGGTACTTAAAAAATTGGTTTCCACTTATTAATATATAGAAATGCTATTGATTTTTGTTTGTTAATCTTGTATCCTGGGTAATTTTCTTGTTGTCCTTCTGTTATTAATTTCTAGCTTGATTTCACTGTGGCCAGAAAACATACTCTCTATGATTTCAATTCTTTTAAGTTTGTTAAGGTTTATTTTATGTTCAGGATGTGTTCTATCTTTGTGACTGTTCCACAGGCACTTGAAAATAATCTGTATGTTGCTGCTATTGGGTGGAATGTACTATAAATGTCTATTAGATCCTAAAGCATTTATATGTTGGCTGTTTTAAAATCTTTGACAGATAATTCCAACATCTGATTTGCCTTGGTATTGACATTGATTGTAATTTCTCATGAAAATAGTGGTTTTTCTGGTTCTTAGCATATCTGGTGATTTCTACTGTGTCTTAGACATTTTGGTTATTATGTTAGAAGATTCTAAGGCCTATATAAATCTTCCATTTTAGCAGGGAATAGCCCTGTTTAGGTTAAGCATATGAATCCTGTCTACTCTTGTAGTCTTTAATCTTAATGACAGTTTTCTCAGCTCTTACAATGATATTCCAGTCTGGTGGTTCTTCTGGTGCTGTTGGGCTCCCACTCAATCTCTGCTGGTGCCATCTGTAAGGTAAAGGTCGCTTCCCTGAGGCACCTGTAGTCACTGAGTGACCATCTAGGTGGGGGCAGAAACTGCAGGTGTGGAGGCCATAGAGACACAGGGCTTCATGCCACTGGCCTTTTGGAGGGTAGGACTGTACATTCATGCTTTGGCTGTGGGGCAGAAATTGAAATGGAATGGAATTTCCTCTTGCCACTTTGGCCAAAAAATCTAAATGACCACTCATAGGATATTGGTTGAAAAAACTATTGAACATCTGCACAGAGCAATGCTAAGAAGTTAGCAAAAAAAAATTAAATAAAAAAATCTCTATGAAGACATATAGAGTAATTTCCCAGGGAAAAAAACTAAGTGAAAAAAATCAGGAAACCAAAGAATAAACATAATATTCTACATTGTGTAGAAGTATGGAATAAATAAGAGATATAGATACAATAATATGGAGATAGATAAATAGACAGATAAATATAGATGTAATATAGATATATTCATTTTAAAAAAACAAAGAAAGGATAAACCAGAAACTACTTAATTGGTTACCCATGATGTGTGAGCAAAAATGTGTTGGGAAAGGGTAGGGAAAGAAATAAAAATTTGTATATATATTTTCTCAAAGTTTTGATATTTAAAATGTTAATAATCTATGTTAAAAATAAAATTAAATGAAGACAGGTTAAAAACAAAAAACTGAATCCTAACATATACAAATTAACCTAATAACATATCAAAACGATAACACATACTCAGGCTTCACACATACAAATATTGCCTTTGATTACACCACTAGAAGGTTACACCAATAGAAGCAGGTTAATTACAGTTTTTATATTATCCTTATTCAATTTTACATCAGAGATTATAACTAAAGTGCAAGAATCCTAATTTTGTGCCTGCAATCTGTGATGTAGTAAACCACCTCATGTCCTGGAAGATTATAAATAATGTCCTTAAGTAATTTTTCGGCTACTTCTGTTTCAGTGTCAACACACATTTAGATCACTATGTCATCCCTTTATACAAAGCACCAAGTTTATTTTCTCAGGTAAATTTGAAGACATTTCAACAGATTAAATGATAGAAGATACATTGGATTTAGCAAAGAAAATGCGGGTGAAAATATTTATTGCATGTTTACTGATAGTTAACCAAGAAAAAATATTGTCAAATAAACTTTCAGCGGATTTCACTTCCAGGTTATATTAAATTTTTGCATAAATTAGAAGTGGTTAACAGTTGATAGACAAACTTTCTTGGTTAACAGTACCTGACAGGGGTCTCTTCAGTGAGGCTGAAGAGAGTTCTTCTAGAAGTGTCTTTTCCAATAGACAGAATTTCCTGGTAGCAAAGTGTAACTCTTAATGCCTTCATCTCCCAAGAGCACACTGTGAGAAGATTGCTCTACCGAAGCATCGTTATTTTTTATTTTTTATTTTTTTTGCGGTACGCGGGCCTCTCACTGTTGTGGCCTCTCCCGTTGCGGAGCACAGGCTCCGGACGCGCAGGCTCAGCGGCCATGGCTCACGGGCCCAGCCGCTCCACAGCAAGTGGGATCTTCCCGGACCGGGGCAAGAATCCATGTCTCCTGCATCGGCAGGCGGACTCTCAACCACTGCGCCACCAGGGAAGCCACATTGTTATTTTTAATAGAAACAATTACGCCTTTGCAATATAAAAGTGTTTCCCTTTTCATCAGCTATGGGCCAAAAGAAGCAAGAATCAAGTGCGTTGGTATCCCATGACTATCTCAAAAGTTGAGAGTTTGTGAGTTCCAAAAGGATCTCACAGCAATGCTTTTGGCCAAGGTATTTGGAGGGCATCTACAAATTTCGCCAATTGAGTCTTAATAATGCATTAGTGGAGACTTCCCTGGTGGCGTAGTGGTTAAGAATCCACCTGCCAATGCAGGGGACAGAGGTTCGAGCTCTGGTCCGCGAAGATCCCACATGCCTCAGAACAACTAAGCCCATACGCCACAACTACTGAGCCTGCACTCTAGAGCCTGCGAGCCACAACTACTGAGCCCATGCACCACAACTACTGAAGCCTGTGCGCCTAGAGCCCATGCTCCACAACAAGAGAAGCCACCACAATGAGAAGCCCGCAGGCCGCAACGAAGAGAAGCCCCCCCCTTGCCACAACTAGAGAAAGCCCACACACAGCAACAAAGACCCAATGTGGCAAAAAATAAATAAATAAAATTTAAAATAATAATAATGCATTAGTGCATTCAACTAAACCAGAGGGTTAAAGATGATAAGTGCAGTGAAATAGTTATAAAACTGGCCAAACAGCACAGACTTAAAGTACTTGGCCAGTAAAATGAGTTCTTCAATCACTATGAAGTTTAGAGGAGTTCCCCAGGTAGGGATAATGTTTTCCAAAGGGACTTTTACCACGGAAGAGGCAGTAGGCTGTTTACAAGGGAGGGATTCAGTCTGATGTGAAAATATACAGATTGTAACTAAAACATTTTTACCCATGAGACAAAGGAAGTTGTATGAAATCCATTTTCCAGACTTTGGTCCGTTAGGCAGTTTAAAATGCCTAGGAGCAGTACGAACAGGCTTCTCTGCGTTGTACTTCAGATAAGTGGGACAAGTAAGACAGGCACTTTTTGTGGCCTTATTAATGTTTCTCCCCCAATATTGATTCATGAAGGCTATCATTTTGACAATGGTGAAGGGTGGGAATTTTAGAGTCTCCAGTGAGACTGGTTGTTGTTTGGTCAAACCAGAGCTTTCTTTTTTTTTACCAAACCAACAACTGTTAAATTTACAATCTTGTTTTTCCTTTCCTGAGGCCCACTGTTGGACTTCTCTAGCCAGTTTTTCTAAGTTACCATTTGGGGGCCCTTTGGAACATGACAGAAGTTTGGCTGCTAATGCTACCTTTAAGGGCAGCATTCCTTGTGGAAATATTGGCAGGGTGATTTTACTTAGCTAACAGAATCAAGTTTAGAATGCCCTGGAATCTTAATAATAGCTAAAGTTGCAGGTAAAAGTATGGCATTCAATAATTACTGAATATAGGGGCCATTTTAAATTTTATTTCCACAGAACGTAATTCCTCAAAGCCCCATCACTGAGAATCAGAAGGACACTGGAAAGCCTGATTAGAAGACTGAAGGCTCATAAAACACTTACATTTATAAAAATCTCTTTCCAATGTCCTGGCTTATTGCAATAATAAATGAAACTGGGAGGATTTTGTTTCATTTAAGAGCCTTCATTTCCTGGAGTTGAAGATGAAGAATTTTGGCAGTCTTCCTTTGAGGTGATTCATCTAGAGTATGAGACAGATGGTTGGCCAGATTAACTGACTCTAGAGTAGACCTAGTTTCCTATTCCATCCTGGTCCTTTTTACTATAAGGGAGAGGTCTCAGTTCAACTCATGAATAAACATAGAGTTAAAAACTACCCAGGTGGAATCAACATCTAAAGGAAGGCCAGAATTTTCTTTAAAATCAACCTGAAGTTGGTTGTAATTGTCATGAATATGTTCATCAGATTTTTGTGTGCAAGGCTGAATTTTGTTCCAATCAACAGGCTTTAGAAAAACCCTAGAAATTGCTTGATGAAGTCACCTAGAGATAGCTTGAGCCTGATCATACAGTAAGTTAGTGGGCTGATCTCCCAGTTGTCATTCTAGAGATCTTTCAGGATTTCCCTATTAGCAGGTTTTATGCAATGCTGAGCCTGGTCTTCACCAACAAGCATATGAACCAGCTAATATAAGTCAGATAAACCAGTTTGGTAAGTTTGAATGACAATATTAAATTCCTTAGCAAATCTGTGAGGATCTTCAGTTATTTGGGGAAAATCTTTGACAATGACTTGCAGTTCAAATTTAGTGCAGGGAATATAAGAAATGGAGGGTTTGCTCTCTGGATCCTCAGAAGGCTTAATTTTAAAGGGACAGATTCTGACAAGTTCAGAGGAAAAGGGAATGGGGAGAATTTCAGAGAAAGGGGAAGTTAGGTGACAGAGTTAGCATGGGGGAATTGAGGGTATAGAGGAGGTGTGGGAGGTGTAGAAGGAAAGGGGATGATGGCATGAGAGGTGGAGTCTGGACAGGGAGAGCTGGGGAAAGAGACAGGTGGTGCTGAAGGAGGAGCCAAGGGAGAAGAGCATGAGGCTTTGGGAGACATTTTATCTTTTTTGAATTGTTTGTCTCAGTTCATCTTAAAATCTTAATTTGCAGAGATACAATTTTAGACTCCCAATAATATTGGAAAGCCTCAAAATACCAATGGAAATAAGCATTTCACTCAGTTCTGGAAATTTTTAAGCTATTGTAGTCCAATTTGGTTTTAAGAAAATTGTATGGAGATTTCAAAAATTCCCCATAATGGCCATGGATATTTTTAATTGTTGTTTGGCCAGGTTGATCCATTTAGTTGCAAATGTGCATGAGGAAGGACCACTGTTTTTAAATATAAAATTGGCTGGAGTCCGGGAGGAGGGCAGAGGGCACTCTCAAAATTCTTAGGTAACTGGGATCCCATTTCTCAGAGGTTTTTCTTTAGAGTGAAAGTGAGGTAGGCGGTAGATGGGCCCCAGGGCTGAGCAGCTGGGATTTGTCAAGTGGAGTAAATCAGAGCTTTGTTTTCCCTGACACTCCAAGGACAAAATTAGTGGCAGAGGCTGAGCCCTGCTGGAGTAAAGAGATAAGACGACCACATCTATCACTCCTGAGGTCAAGGAAACCTCCCCAACTGCACATGTACAGGAAGGCTCCTTGGGGGGTCAGAAAGGGAGGGAGCACCATCCCATAGTAGGTGTTTTAAAGCCTCCCATAAGCCTCCGCTGGAATCCATCTTGGCAAAAAGACGTGTGCACATATTGGATAGGGCCCTAAGATAGGTCAGATATGAGAAAAGAAATGAGATAATTGGACAGAGGAGAACAAAAACTCAGAAGAACTGCCCCTGTATAAATGATTTGACTTTCTCTTTACTGTACTCCTCCTCATTAAGGAGGATACCCACACCATTTCTCTCCAGGTGTGTATTCCTGTTTTGCTTCTGTCTAAATAAACTCTTTCTCTGTGTGCTTTCCCACATGTTGTGCTGTGTCTCTATTAATAAACTTTGTACCTGTTTTTGCAGTTTTTGCCTCCTTGAAATATTCTTGCTTTCAAATGGGGGCAAGAGCCAGGGCAACTTTGCTTCTAGCCTCTAGCCCCTGGTGGTCTAGCAGATAGGATTCCTGGTTTTCATCCAGGCTACTCAGGTTCACTTCCTGGGCAGGGAACTAAGATCTTGTTTCAAAACCACTAACTGCTGCCTCTCTGAGATCAAAGAACAATTTTCAAACAGCTTGAACAGCTTACAGCTCAAACAACTTGCAAGCCTAATACCAGCCAATGTTAAAAAACTGCTTGGTCTCAGAGAAACCAGGCCAAAAGTCTTTTCAGCCAATTTCCAGAAAATAACCCCTTCCAAAGGAATATGTCAAAGGCTAAAAAACCAACACGATTTCAGTGAAGCAAGGGATTCTTTCCCCTGTCCCAAAAGAATGGGTCTAAGGCTTTTCAGTTGAAACAGTCTAATCTCAAAATCAGACCAAAATGCCAAACAGGTACTTGCATATAGAACAAGGACTTAACCAGAAAGACGACACTTAAAATAGATCCCAAATAAAGTCTACAGAGCATCAAATACAAAGAGAGCATGAGTTCAGATCTAGGAGAAAGTCATACCTTCAAGCTCCAGGGTCACTGAGAAAGCAGTGAGTGATAATGGGGTCAGTTGTGTGTACCACACCTGTTTGCTCACAAGCCCAGAGCCTTTGAGGATCTTCTCTGGTCCCTGCGTGGACCGCCAAAATGTTGACCAAATAAACAAATAAATAGACAGCCAAATATTTCTCTATGGAATATGGGTTTTTCCAGGATCAGCAGAGAATTGCAGTTCAGGGTCTGCAACCATGCAAAACAACATGCAAGTGCCCGCATGGCAAGGGAAGGAGCACACTTTTATAGAACAAAAAGGAAGTTGGGAGGGCTATAGTAAGCAAAGAGTCCATGGCTTTTCATTGGCTGAATCCTTGTGAGGAAAGAAAAGGAGTTTTTCTTCTTCCTGTTGGGATCTGCTATCATTGCAAGGTGTGAGAGCTCTCCATTCTGGTCTCCCAAATTTTAATTTAATTTAATCTAATTTAATTTAATTTGGGTTTCTGTTGGTTTTTTTAATAAATAAATTTATTTATTTATTTTTGGCTGTGTTGGGTATTTGTTGCTGCGCACGGGCTTTTCTCTAGTCGCAGCAAGCAGGGGCTACTCTTCGTTGCGGTGCGCGGGCTTCTCATTGCAGTGGCTTCTCTTGCTGTGGAGCACGGGCTCTAGGCACGCAGACTTCAGTAGTTGTGGCTCGCGGGCTCTAGAGTGCAGGCTCAGTAGTTGTGGCGCATGAGCTTAGTTGCTCGGCGGCATGTGGGATCTTCCTGGACCAGGGCTCGAACCCATGTCCCCTGCATTGGCAGGCAGATCCTCAACCACTGCACCACCAGGGAAGCCCTGGGTTTCTGTTTATTAATTTTTTTACAACAGTGATGGGAAGGCTGACACAATTCTTTAAAAGAAAAATATTTTGTGCATTTCTGTAAACCTAATGTATCTAGTATATCTACAGCTTAAAAATGAGCCTTGTAAACCCAGCCCTTGATCCTTTCTCTTTAGCTGATCCCACCCAAAGGGCAGACTGTGGCCATGAATCTGGGGATCATCTATGTATCTCTGTGGACGGTTGGTGGGCTGGTGAGTTTAAGGTAACAATCAAAACTCAAATTGATGACCTTTCCTCAAAGAATTCAATCTAGCATCCCAATTATAGAAACGAAAATAGAAATGAGAACTACTGCTTTTACAAAAAAAAAAAAAAGAAAAATCTCTTTGACCCAAATATTGTGAATGTTTTGACATGAGGTTTTAGATAGTATTTTAAAAATTAGTAGTTAATTTATCCAATTATGAAAATATCAATTAGAGAAAACTAGTAACCTCAAAACTTGCTTTAAATACATAGGACAAAAGTAGGACAAATTACATAGGGCAAATTACAAAATTTGTAATACATTAATAACTTTTTGTTTATACAGACCTTAATTATTATCTCTCTGCAATACCCTTCCTTGCTGTGGTTGATTCTGGCATAATGGGAATATCATCATACAATGTCACCTTTCTGCCACCATCCAAGGATCAGATGAATTTTTGTTATAATGTTTCTAGCTGTTATTCATCCTTTCCAGATACAATGAAAAAATGGAATAAATTTTACCAGGTTTTGGCAGGGTTTTTTTTTAGGGTTTTAAGTAATACTCTTCGAGAGTAGCCAGGTAAATTTTGAATAATATTTAATGTAAGATTTTTTATGCATTGAACAGTATGTTCCTAAGGAATAAAGTTCTAGTATCTAAATCTTTATTAGGATGACAACAATATTAATATGAGATTACTGCATGGCATCCTATCTCATTAGCACCCACATTAATATTAAGACTGCCTTATTCATTCTTTTCACACCAAATAAATTATATTCAAAACCTGTAGAAATTATGTCTTCATAGTGCATGTTCATCACATTTTCAGGTCAAGTGAGCAGTAAACTCTATAAATACTACTAGGGAATAAATTGAGGTGAATTTGATCAGCTTATTTCAACTCACTTTATAAACCATCACCTGCACTGACTAAAATGATAATCTGACAATCAGAATCAAATGTTGATGTCCAAAGTGAAGTGTCACAGGTGAGAGAGTAAACAACGAAAGATCAGTTTTCCCTTTAGAGAACTTGTTCATTATGCTGCATAAGATTAGGTGAAAATACTCTTATACCTCCTCCCATTTTTGACTTTTAAAACTTTGTGGAAAGTTCATTGCATGGCAAGAGAAAAACAAATAAGTGAAATACTACAGTATAAAATTCTGAGCATTTCAAAATCATACGGTTGAGAGCGAGAGCGTGCGAGAGCGAGAGGAGAGCGCGCGAGAGTGAGAGCGAGAGCGCGCGAGAGCGAGAGCGAGAGAGCGCGAGAGCCAGAGCCAGAGCGAGAGCCAGAGCCACAGCGAGAGCCAGAGCGAGAGCGAGAGCCAAACACACCAGAATTTCATCTACACGTGGAACAACTCCTACAGAACACCTACTGAACGCTGGTAGAAGACCTCAGACCCCCCAAAAGGTAAGAAACTTCCCTCACGTACCAGGGTAGGGGAAAAGAAAAAAGAATAAGCGGAGACAAAAGGATAGGGATGGGACCTGCACCAGTGGGAGGGAGCTGTGAAGGAGGAAAGGTTTCCACACACTAGGAAGCCCCTTCGCGGGTGGAGACTGCGGGTGGCGGAGGGGGAAAGCTTCGGAGTAGCGGAGGAGAGCACAGCAACAGGGGTGTGGAGGGCAAAGCGGAGAGATTCCCGCACAGAGGATCGGTGCCGACCGGCACTCACCAGCCCGAGAGGCTTGTCTTCTCGGCCGCCGGGGCGGGCGGGGCTGGGAGCTGAGGCTCGGGCTTCGGTCAGAGCGCAGGGAGAGGACAGGACTGACGGCGTGAACACAGCCTGAAGGGGTTAGTGCACCACGGCTAGCCAGGAGGGAGTCCGGGAAAAAGCCTGGAGCTGCGGAAGAGGCAAGAGACTTTTTCTTCCCTCTTTGTTTCCTGGTGCGCAAGGAGAGGGCATTAAGAGCGCTGTTTAAAGGAGCTCCTGAGACGGGCGCGAGCCACGGCTAAAAGCGCGGACCCCAGAGACGGGCGTGGGACGCTGGGGCTGCTGCTGCCGCCGCCAAGAAGCCTGTGTGCGAGCGCAGGTCACTGTCCACACCCCCTTTCTGGGGAGCCTGTGCAGCCCGCCACTGCTGGGGTCCCGGGATTCAGGGACGGCTTCCCCGGGAGAGCGCACGGCGTGCCTCAGGCTGGTGCAACGTCACGCCGCCCTCTGCCGCCGCAGGCTCGCACTGCACTCCATACCCCTCCCTCCCCTCCGGCCTGAGTGAGCCAAAGTCCCCGAATCAGCTGCTCCTTTAACCCCGTCCTGTCTGAGCGAAGAGCAGACGCTCTCTGGCGTTCTACACACAGAGGCGAGGCCAAACCCAAAGCTGAGACCCGGGAGCTGTGAGAATAACGAAGAGAAAGGGACATCTCTCCCAGCAGTCTCAGAAGCAGCGGATTAAAGCTCCACAATCAACTTGATGTACCCTGCATCTGTGCAATACATGAATAGACAACGAATCATCCCAAATTGAGGAGCCGTGTGGATGAAAGGCTCTTGGTGCTGCAGGCAGGAGTCAGTGCTTTGCCTATGAGGTGGGAGAGCCAACTTCAGGACACTCGTCCACAAGAGACCTCCCAGCTCCACATAATATCAAACGGCGAAAATCTCCCAGAGATCTCCATCTCAACATCAGCACCCAGCTTCACTCAACAACCAGCAAGCTACAGTGCTGGACACCCTATGCCAAACAACTAGCAAGACAGGAACACAACCCCACCCATTAGCAGAGAGGCTTCCTGAAATCATAATAAGGCCACAGACACCCCAAAACACACCACCAGACGTGGACCTGTCCACCAGAAAGACAAGATCCAGCCTCATCCACCACAACACAGGCACTAGTCCACTCCACCAGGAAGCCTACACAACCTACTGAACCAACCTTAGCCACTGGGGACAGACACCAAAAACAACGGGAACTATGAACCTGCAGCCTGCAAAAAGGAGACCCCAAACACAGTAAGATAAGCAAAATGAGAAGACAGAAAAACACACAGCAGGTGAAGGAGCAAGATAAAAACCCACCAGACCTAACAAATGAAGAGGAAATAGGCAGTCTACCTGAAAAAGAATTCAGAATAATGATAGTAAAGATGATCCAAAATCTTGGAAATAGAATAGACAAAATGCAAGAAACAGTTAACAAGGACCTAGAAGAGCTAAAGATGAATCAAGCAACGATGAGCAACACAATAAATGAAATTAAAAATACTCTAGATGGGATAAACAGCAGAATAACTGAGGCAGAAGAACGGATAAGTGACGTGGAAGATAAAATAGTGGAAATAACTCCTGCAGAGCAGAATAAAGAAAAAAGAATGAAAAGAACTGAGGACAGTCTCAGAGACCTCTGGAACAACATTAAACACACCAACATTCGAATTATAGGGGTTCCAGAAGAAGAAGAGAAAAAGAAAGGGACTGAGAAAATATTTGAAGAGATTATAGTTGAAAACTTCCCTAATATGGGAAAGGAAATAGTTAATCAAGTCCAGGAGGCACAGAGAGTCCCATACAAAATAAATCCAAAGAGAAATACGCCAAGACACATATTAATCAAACTGTCAAAAATTAAACACAAAGAAAACATATTAAAAGCAGCAAGAGAAAAACAACAAATAACACACAAGGGAATCCCCATCAGGGTAACAGCTGGTCTTTCAGCAGAAACTCTACAAGCCAGAAGGGACTGGCAGGACATATTTAAAGTGATGAAGGAGAAAAACCTGCAACCAAGATTACTCTACCCAGCAAGGATCTCATTCAGATTTGATGGAGAAATTAAAACCTTTACAGACAAGCAAAAGCTGAGAGAGTTCAGCACCACCAAACCAGCTTTACAACAAATGCTGAAGGAACTTCTCTAGGCAAGAAACACAACAGAAGGAAAATACTTACAAAAACGAACCCAAAACAATTAAGAAAATGGGAATAGGAACATACGTATCGATAATTACCTTAAATGTAAATGGAGTAAATGCTCCCAACAAAAGACACAGATTGGCTGAATGGATACAAAAACAAGACCCATATATATGCTATCTACAAGAGATTCACTTCAGACCTAGAGATACATACAGACGGAAAGTAAGGGGATGGAAAAAGGTATTCCATGCAAATGGAAATCAAAAGAAAGCTGGAGTAGCAATTCTCATATCAGACAAAATAGACTTTAAAATAAAGACTATTAGAAGAGACAAAGAAGGACACTACATAATGATCAAGGGATCGATCCAAGAAGAAGATATAACAATTGTAAATATTTATGCACCCAACACAGGAGCACCTCAATACATAAGGCAAATACTTACAGCCATAAAAGGGGAAATCAACGGTAACACATTCATAGTAGGGGACTTTAACACCCCACTTTCACCAATGGACAGATCATCCTAAATGAAAATAAATAAGGAAACAGAAGCTTTAAATGATACATTAAACAAGATGGACTTAATTGATATTTATAGGACATTCCATCCAGAAACAACAGAATACACATTTTTCTCAAGTGCTCATGGAACATTCTCCAGGATAGATCATATCTTGGGTCACAAATCAAGCCTTGGTAAATTTAAGAAAGTTGAAATTGTATCAAGTATCTTTTCCAACCACAATGCTAGGAGACTAGATATCAATTACAGGAAAAGATCTGTAAAAATACAAACACATGGAGGCTAAACAATACACTACTTAATAACGAAGTGATCACTGAAGAAATCAAAGAAGAAATAAAAAATACCTAGAAATAAATGACAATGGAGACAGGATGACCCAAAACCTATGGGATGCAGCAAAAGCAGTTCTAAGAGGGAAGTTTATAGCAATACAATCCCACCTTAAGAAACAGGAAACCTCTCGAGTAAACAGCCTGACCTTGCACCTAAAGCAATGAGGGAAAGAAGAACAAAAAACCCCCAAAGTTAGCAAAAGGAAAGAAATCATAAAAATCAGATCAGAAATAAATGAAAAAGAAATGAAGGAAGCGATAGCAAAGATCAATAAAAGTAAAAGCTGGTTCTTTGAGAAGATAAACAAAATTGATAAACCATTAGCCAGACTCAGCAAGAAAAAAAGGGAGAAGACTCAAATCAATAGAATTAGAAATGAAAAAGGAAAATCATATGGTTTATTTCTTTCAAATGGATTCAGTAATAATAGTAATCAATATAGCTAATATTAAGCTTTTTGGGGAGAATTAAGCATTAAGTCTTTTATACTTTAACTCTTAAATGTTCTCCCCTCATTTAGAATATTGAAAAATTATATTTATAAATAGAATTGATTTTCAGAAAGAGAGATTGTTATAAGTGCCTAAATATTAATAACATTTTCCTTCTTGGATAGCAGGTAAAGTCATATTCTAGTAACTTTGATGACCTCTTGAAGTACTTATGGGTTACACATGTCTCATCCTTGAAGGTTGCTCATCAAAAATTTCACAATAGATAAGAATGGATCTAAAGTTATCTTTTTAATCTTATACTATCTATCTTACACTATCTTTTTCACTGAAATCTTTTTCAATTTACCTATATGTCAACCATCGGGAAGTATTATGATAAAGATAAAACTGATAAGAAAACATTTTACTGGATAAAACTTGAAAGTATTTTATAAGTAAGTATATTTCCAGACCAGATGATACAAATAATACAGATATAACATTATTCATTACAAATTAAAAATTAAAATTTCTTTGTCAATAAGAAGAGAAAATTGGTGCAACCGCTATAGAAAACAGTATGGAGAGTCCTCAAAATATTAAAAATAGAACTACCATATGATCCAGCAATTTCACTTCTGGGTATTTTTCTGAAAAAAAAAAGTGAAAGCACTAATTTGAAAAAAATATATGCACACCTCATGTTCATTGCAGCATTATTTACACTAGCCAAGACATGGAAACAACCTAAGTGTCCACCGACAGATGAATGGATAAAGAAAATGTGGTATATATACACGATGGGATATTATTCAGCCATAAAGAAGAAGGACATTTTGCCACTTGCAACAACATGGATGGACTTTGAGGGCATTACTCTAAATGAAATAAGTCAGACAGAGAAAGACAAATACTGTGTGACCTCACTTATATGTAGAATCTTAAAAACAAAACAAAACAAAAACAAAACCCCCAAAAAACAAAAACCAAGCTCGTAGACACAAAGAACAGATTGGTGGTTGCCAGAGGCGGGAGGTAGGTGAAATGAGGGAAAGGGGTCAAAATGTACAAATTTCTAGTTATAAAATAAATGTCATGAAGACATAATGTACAGCATGTTGACTATAGTTAATGGCACTGTATTGTGTATATGAAAGTTTCTAAGAGAGTGGATATTAAAAGTTCTCATCACAAGAAAAACTGTAACTGTGTAGGGTGACTAATGTTAACTAGACTTGTGGTGATCATCTTGCAGTATACACAAGTATCAAATCATTATGTTGTACACCTGAAAAAAAGAGAAAAATTGTCTGTCTAGTATATATCATTAGGAAAAAATATCAAACTACCTGAAAATCAGGAAAAATTCTCCATATGTTATTTCATTTTTCAGTGGTTACCTGAAATGAAAATCATGTGTTCTTAAAGAGATATCCAAATCCAGCAGAAATTGCTAATCCTCTTTGATTTATATCTTTACATTTTGAAACAATGAGAGTTGGTCACATTCCAGAGTTTATTCAAGTAGAGCATGTTTTAAGAAAAAGGCAAAACATTTGACTAAAAGTCCATATTTTCTGTGATGATAATTTCTAGATTTAAATTCTAAGAACATCTCTTCAAAGCTTCCAATCTAGGGGCTAAATCAATACCACATTTTTACAGTCTGTAATCTAAAAATTAGAATAATGTAGTTTTGAAGAACTTATCTGTTTTATAAGTTCAGTTGGCAGAGTTCTGAGTAGACTAATTCTAAATGCATACTCCCCCTCACTTGTCTATTAGGTTACAACATTGCTGTAAACAAGAAGCAGAGTTTGAAAGCAGCAGGGCTTTGTTTGTGGATTATTTAGCTCCACCCCTCTTCTCTTCAGCTTTGATTAGAACATATTGTCTCCAGAAGGGCCTGCCAACACAAATGCTTGTTAGTGGGGATAAAGCCCCCTTCATCAGTGACTCTACAGGCTTTCAGAACACAGTCCTGCTTTGTCTAAATTTTCTCCACAAAGTGTATAAGTATACAGGTAGGTGACACAGAGACTTTATTTTTTTGTAAATTCTATATGTTGTGTTGACTTCATAGGTAATGAAATATCACTAGAATCATAATTATGAATCATTACAACAGATCGTCTAAAGAAAGAAATTTTGACTTCCTGTACGTATCTGTTTCAAAGTTTTCACAATAACCTTTGTGGGCTTTTTTTTTTTTTTAATTTATTTTTGTCTGTGTTGGGTCTTCGTTGTTGCGTGCAGGCTTTCTCTAGTTGTGGCGAGCAGGGGCTACTCTTCGTTTTGGTGCACAGGCTTCTCAGTGCGTTGGCTTCTCTTGTTGTGTAGCATGGGCTCTAGGCACATGGGCTTCAGTAGTTACAGCACGCGGGCTCAGTAGTTGCAGTGCACAGGCTCTAGGGCATGCGAACTTCAGTAGTTGTGGCACATGGGCTCAGTAGTTGTGGTGCACAGGCTTAGTTGCTCCATGGCATGTAGTATCTTCCTGGACCAGGGATCGAACCTGGGTCCCCTGCATTGGCAAGCGGATTCTTAACCACTGAGCCACCAGGGGAGTCCTCTTTGTGGGCTTATGATGGATTTCATTTAATGGGACATATTATAGGCCCTCCCTTACTTAGCATGTCCTCTCTTCTGGGGTCTTTGCACAAAAACAGCAGGTCAGTACCACCACATTTTAGTTTGACAAGGAGATAAGAGAAATCTCTATTTCTTTCTTGGATAAGTTTTGCTATTTTATTTTATTTTGTTTTAAAATGAAAAACATAATAAATATAATAATGATACTTGCCATGAAATAATTTTGTTATGTGAACTTTCTTCAGCCAGTTCTACAGATTATAGACATAAATAAAAAAATATGACCCCCTAAATTTCTGGTTTTGGAGGAGGTATATTTCTCCAAAATTTCCAAATCCTAAACTTACTAATAGTGGAAAACAGAAGAAATCACATAATGGTAAATTTGAAAATTACTGTATCATTCAATTTCCCAGATACTATTTACCATTTACCCTTGTTCTATTAAGGAAAAAAATATATATATATATGTGTGTGTGTGTGTGTGTGTGTATATATATATATATATATATATATATATATATATATATGCACATATATCTAATTTCTATTCCCTAAAGCCAAATTCAGAAATAAGATATGAGTCAAAATAAAAATGAATGCATTGTAAATTTAAAATTGTGTATGCGTTACTTAGGGTAACAACGATATTTGAATAAATAAACTTTGAAGTATAATGGCAAAACTCAATAGGATTCTATTTCTCCCTCACATAATGATTCAGGATGTTTACTCAATTGAAAGGAGGCTTTCTTCCATGGTAATTCAGGGACTTAGGATCCTTCAATCTGTGGCTCGGTCAATCTTTACAGCTTCACCATTGTATGCTCAGTACAAAAATCAAAGGAATTAGAGACCTTAAAGAGAGACCCTCTTTTAAAGGCCTAGGACTAGAAGAGACAAGCATAACTTTATCTCACATACCTTTGGTAAAAATACAGCCCCACTGGATGGAGGATGGGAGGGACTTGGGAAAGTTCATTCTTGTCTGAGCCCCACTGATAGGGGAATCACAAAATCTGTTGAATTGCCGGTCATCTTTGCCACATTGTCAGACACAGAAAGTAAAATCTAGGTCAAGATGATTTAACAAACTTGAACTTCCCAGTATGTAAAGAATGAGGGATTAGATGAATGGTTAGAGTTTATTTCATTTAAAAATTATAATATTTCTAAATTTTTGTAAGCTCTACTTTTACTAAAATTAGCTTTGGATTTGTTAAGAAGTTTTGAATTCACTGTAGGCTACAATAAAAAAGAAAAAGATGCAGAAAAGAAACAGTAAATTGGAACACAGTTAAACAAGTTACCTAGCTTCCTCACTTCCTCTAGTAATTGCATGTTCCCACTGATGCTCAGAATTCAGAAACTGTGCTGAAAACCTTGGCAGATATTTTTAGTTAATTCAAGTATAGACAAAATAATAATAAATAGAATATCATTAATCAAAATATTTTTAAAGTTGAACATGTCTGGTTCATAGTTAACATATATTAAACTTTTTAACATAATATTCAACTACATTTTTGATATAAAAAATTTTAAGATTTTTCTTTACACTAGCAACTGCACTAAATTTTCTTGTATTTTAGCCTTTATGCCATGATATTTTTGTGACTTCAAGTCTCCATTACTTTGGCATTAAAAAAAATATTTATTTACCTTAACCAAACTTGGGAAAAGTCATGCAAGGGAAAGTTTAGTCTGCAGATTATACCACTTGCTTGTGTGGCTGCCCTGCCTCACTCTTAATGTGGAAAAATATGGGGAAAAGAGTGATTCCTGACTCCTGAGACTTTGATGTGTAAGTTCTAACCAATTCTAGTCAAGGACCTCCTGTAGAAGAATTAGGGGTAGGGCAAAAGTCCAGGTATGTTAATGGAAGGAAATAACTACTCATAAAGTAAAGTAATGGGAAATAAATATGATTTTCCCAACAGAGAACTAATAGAAGAAAAAAGGGCAATAGGCCAAGCTCAAGGCTTCTGTATCCTCTTTCTTGTTCATTAACTGATCAATCCATTCTGACATATTTGGTCTACCCAAAATTCACAACCGTTACTACTTTTTTCTATTTCCTAATAACATTTCATTTTATGACTATTATTTTCCTTATTTTTAAAATATATTCAATATATGTCTGTTATTTAAAATTCAAACACTACAGAAAGTTATTAAATGCAAATAAAACTTACCTTCTCCATCATCATCACTTAACCTCCATACCATGATTTCTTGCCTGATATATATACTTACATATATTTAAGTTTTGGGCCCACTTCTACAAAAATAGTTATATGAACTAGTGAATACAAATAAATGAATAAATTATTTGATAAAAACTCTGTATTTGCATAAAAGAGATTGTATGGCACTGTTCTATGCTATATATTTTTAACTAATCATGTATATTTTAGATATTAGCAAGTCAACAAATATTAACAGACATCATTCTCTTTAAATAATACACAACTTTCCACTGAATGGATTTATATTCTTTCCAATTTTAAGCAATGCAAAGTGACATTTGATGTCTACTTTCCTTAATTTAATTTGTTGGAATGGTGACAGATTAAATTACTGGGAATGAATTTATGATCAGGTATTGCCAAATGCCAATGAAAGAGTGTGGTATAGATTATGTTCTTACCAAAATAAAGACAAAAACAAAAAAAAAAACCCACACAAACTGTTTATTAAGGTTCATATTTCTGCATAGACACCAAAAATGATTATTAGCAAACCTTAAAATTTGCAATAGTCTAATATGCAAAAAATATCACTTCACTTTTTTATGGATCTTATTCTTTTAATCACTGCTGTATCCACTATTCTCTTCAGTTACTTATGTATCATAAATTTGAATATGAAGGCATAACATAATTTTAAAGAGCAAAACATGTTTTATTTTAAAATGTATGAAAACATGCTAATTTTATACTAATTGAAATTGAAATGAATTTTGTTAAATTGAATTTTGTTTGAAATAATTTCATCTTTTGGGATCAAAGTTAAAATTTTACCTACAACTTTTAAATGTCTTTAAATTTTCTAGGAAAACTGTCTCTCATTATATGGAAAATTTTAATGAAGTTAAAAGTTACAAGAAAACTGTTTCTAGAGATTTTGGAATTCATTCTTCATTGTTTTAACTAAATGCTCCTGGAAATTTATAATAAAATAAAAATCCACAATGATAAATTTTCAAGGAACAGTGTTCTCCAATAATAACTAAAATGTTAACTGTCCAGTATAGATTCAGTTGAATAACTGGCAAATGCTGATAAGTTAATAAATGTAATAAAATGCTGATTAGACTTTTGGGATATTATCCTACTTAAATTAATTTCATGAAATTTAGAGGAATAGATTTTCATGGACAGAAGTCAAGAGGCAGAATATTTTAAATGAAAATCTGAATAGTGAATTTGAATTTCTAAAGTGCTTAAAAATGAACTATTGGCTTAGAATGTATTACCTGATTTAGCAATGTTCCCTCTGAAAAATTTTTAAAATTATGTTCATATTTTTTTAGTTCATATTTTATGGGATACTTCATTTTTATGGAATACTTCAGGGTCACAGAGGACAATATTTCTCTCCTTTAAGAAGAGATAATACACAAGAAGGTGGCTCTGCCTACTGCTAGTCCTCTTGGTGACTTTCTTTCCAAAGCTTTTATGAAGCCTGCTTACACAAGATTACATAGGACTCCATCCACAGGCACAGTATACCCACTAGCAAACTATTTGGAAAAATAAAATAAATAAATTGAGCTTGGTGAAATAACATTGGCATTAACATCAGAAAGACTAGAGTTTGTAGCTAAGCTCTTGCCATTTTCCAATTGGTGTCAGCTAGTTGAACCTAGAGCAAGTAATCAAATTTCCCTGTACCTCAATATTCCTGTTGAAAAAATTAAGATTATAGACATAAAGAAGATTAATGAAGAGTCTACAAGATTTTCGTTATAAAGGTTGACTAATTCAATAACCAGATGGTAGTGAGCATTCAGTATAATACATACAACACAGTAATTGTGGCACAGAGTACACACGTTTGATGAACAAGACACTTAATTATATCAAAAATCAATTATTACTATAATACAAACTCCAGGAATCTAGAACCATGAAATATACCCATAGTGGACTCCAGCAACTCTACCATTCATAGAAATCTTCATTTGCTAATATTTTAAACCATTTGTATTAGTTTCATTCTGCTGCTGTAACAAATTATCACAAACTTGGAGGCTTTAAAACAACACAAATTGCATTGCAGCGCTGGAGATCACAAGTCTGAAATTGGTTTCTCTGGACAAAAATCAAGATCTTAACAGGACTGAGTTTATTCTGGAAGGTATAGGGGAGAATCACCTCTCTTTTTTGCAGTTTCTGGAAGGTGTCCTCATTCCTTTGTTCATGGCCTCTTCTTGCATCCTCAAAGCCGGTACCATGCATCTTCAAACCTCTCTCTGATTCTGACCTTCCTGTGTTCGTTTTTTTACTTATAAGGACCATTATGATCAGAATGAATTCACCCAAATAATCCAGGGTAGTCTCTCATCTCAGGATCCTAATTTAACCACATCTGCAAATCTCTTTCACCATCTAAGTCAACATATTCGTGTATTCTTGGATATCTTTTCAGAACCATTATTTCTGCTACCACAGCATTCATAAGATTATCTCTGTATTATATGTATTCAAGGATAGATATGAGAATATGGCACAGTTGCAGTGCAATAAACACATGATAAGTTTCATCATCACAAAGTAATATACTATGTTTTTACTACTGATGGCTTTAATACAATAGGAACTGTTCTATTTCATATCAGAAATGGTGGTTGGTAGTATCTTGATTAGTAATTATATTACAAATTTAAAATTAGAGTAATTTAGTTTCGTGGAGTGAAATAGCTAGAGTAAATTAAGGAAAAAAGCTGGAGGATTTCTGTGGAGTACAAGAATGCTACTGCATTGAAACAGTGGGATGAAAGAGCAAACGATTGTCATTGGATATCAGAACTAACAGCTAAAAAAATCATCAGATACCAAGTAAAGTACTTTCTATATTTCTTGAGCTTTAGGAGAGCTCATTTCCCTTTATCACTGTGCATTGTAGTTTTTCTTCCCTTGCTATATATAAACTGGCTTCCTTTACTCTATTTGCACATGACCCATTATTTCTGCCCAAAGCTCGTTACAGGCTCACAGCCCATAACTAACTGACCTATCCTTGTCCAAACACAAATTGCCTAGAGATAAATTTTGTTTGGTGAAATGTACCCTCTGTATTGGTTTTCCTGTTTTGCACTCGGGCTACAATGAGCTGTGAACAAAGACTAATACAGTAACAGAGTAAAAATAATTGGCAATTGATCCATTTTATGAAGAGAATGAGTGGGCTGTGTTCAGAAAGGAACATATGAACTGAACATTTAATATACAAACTATACGCAGATGCCCACCCTCACCTGAGGTTCAGATCAAATAATGAAAAACTGAAGTGATTTATTGGTTCAGATAAATTATTTTTTAAACTTCACAATAATGATTAAGTTTATGGGATATATATATATGTAGTCTAAAAAATTTATAAAAGTTAACTCCAAAAATGCTTTCCATGTTTTTAGTGTTCTCATATTTACACTATAGCTTCAGGAAATAAAACTTAAGTAGAAAATTTTAGAGACTAGAATTCTTACCATATGACTCTCTTAATTATCTTGTCTTTTGTTTTGTTTGTTTGTTTTTTGTTTTTGCGGTATGCGGGCCTCTCACTGTTGTGGCCTTTCCTGTTGCGGAGCACAGGCTCCGGACGCGCAGGCTCAGCGGCCATGGCTCACGGGCCCAGCCGCTCCGCGGTATGCGGGATCTTCCCGGACCAGGGCACGAACCTGTGTCCCCTGCATCGGCAGGTGGACTCTCAACCACTGCGCCACCAGGGAAGCCCTATCTTGTCTTTTTATATTACATTTATCTTTATCGCTATCTTCTGTTTACACCATGTAATTGGGTCTTGATTTTTTTTATCCAGAGAAAAAGCAATCATAATTCTGCCAACTAATGAATGTTGCTTGCCACCCGGTTCTATAAGAATTGAGTCATTAGCCACTGCAGTCACTGACCTACAATACAACCTAGAAAGAATTCAGGGTGCAGATCAAGAACAAGGCACTCTGTGCTCTGGGAAAACTGGAAGAACAGGCCTTCAGATAGTTAAACATTTTCAGGAGAAGATTTTATAAACCCAGGTTCTCACATCTTCCCATACTTAGAAAAGCACTTAAATCATTAACTGAGATATCTGTCTCCCATGATGAGCAGTAACCTCTACCAAAATGTGTGCTTGATTGCAGGTACCCCTTCACCAAAATCACATATATACTGGCCTCCCCACCTCTCTCTTCAAAGAAGTTCCTCAGAGTTATTTGAGAGGTTGTCTCCTGGGCTATAATCCTCGGTATGTCCCCAAATAAAACTGAACTCACAGCTCTCATGCGGTGCATTTTTATTTCAGGTGACAGCCCTTAACTTTTATGATTAGGCCATTTGTATTTAACATAATTTTAAATCTTTGGATTAAATCTACCAACCACAAAGAGGCATGTTTCTTTGTAATCACATTTACCTCTTCTTGCCTTTTTTGCAGAGTACTTTTTATGATATCATTTTATCTCTACTATTTGCTTACTTCATATCACTTTAGAAGTACAAATTATTTAAAATAATAAATCGGTTATTCTTAGGATTACACCATACAACCATAATTAATTAGTCTATCATCAAGTAATATTGTGTTACCTCATGTGTGGTACTAGAATATTCTCATTTTGTTTTCTTCTTTGTGCTATGGTCATAATTTTACTTTTACATATGATACAAACAAATTGCTATCATTTTTCTTTAAATGTCAATTGTCTTTTAGAGAAATTACTAATCATGCAAAATTTATATTTGCTTTTTTTTAAAATCATATCTAGCAGTCTTCATTATTTTTTTAGCTTCTGTCTGGTATCAAATTTCTTGTGTCTGAAGAACATCCTTTAATATCTTTTTAATGCAGTCCTGCAGGTAATGAATTCTCTGTTTTGTTGTTGATAGTAGTATTATTCACGGTCGTGGTGATGGTGGCATTTATTTTCACTTTGTTTTACTGAAAATGTCTTTATTTCTTTCATCTATTTTTTTTGGCACACAGATTTCAATCTATAGTAATCTATATAGTTTCTGAAGAGATGTCTGTTGGAATCTTTATTCTTCTGCATGTAATTTGTCTCTCTGGTGTCCTTTAATATGTTCTCTTTATCTTCGGATTCCATCAGTTTAAATATGATGCATCTAGGTGTGTGTTGGGAAGATACTTATCCTCCTTTGTTCACCAAAGAAAACATAATTCTCAACTTTTAGGTTGTGCATTTTTTTTCAGCCGACATTGAGCACTTAAATTTTAAAAGGTTCATCAGTAATGTCTTGCTAAGAAAGAGATATTTCAGCAAAGATGTGAAGGAGGAGAGGGAAGGAGCCTTGAGGATATCTGGAGTAAGGCTACTCCAGGCAAAGAGGAAGAGCAACCACAAAGTTTGAAAGTTGGGAGTAGGCCTGGTGTGCTTTTGGAAGAGCAGAAAGGCCATTAAACAAGGAGAAAAGAAGTAGGAGATATAATCAGAGTGATAATGGGTTTGGGAGGCCAACGTTTAGGACTCAGGTATATAAGGGCAGATTATGTAGGCTCTTGTAGTTCACCATAAGGACTTTCTTTTTTTAACTTGGAAGGAAATGGAGAATATAGAGAAGGCTTCTGAGCAGAGGAGTGACCAAACTTGCTTCTCAGTTGAGACTGTACTGTAGAGGTAATGTGAAATCAGTAAGGAGGCTATTGTGATCATCCAGAGGACATATGGTGTTATCTTGGACCATAATAGAAATGGTAATAAGTGATTGTATTCTGGATATACTTTGAGTATAGTGCCAATGATTTGTCAATGGATTGAGTATGAGGTATGAAAGGAAGAAAGATGTTATAAATGACTCCAAATTTGTCCCCTTTCTTTCCCTTCCCTTCCCTAACTTTCCTGAATAATTCACACAAAATCTAATAGGTAAACAGGGCAAGATAGGAGTTGGGGATAGAAGGGGAGTCATGGTGACCCAGCATGGAGATCCAGAGTCCAAGAAAGGTGAAAAAGGTGCACTCACAAAGTGGAGGCCCAGGTGTAGGAAAACAGAATTTAAACCCGGCTAGAGGGAATTCCCTGGTGGTCCAGTTGTTAAGACTCCGCTCTCCCAATGCAGGGGGCCAGGGTTCCATCCCTCATCTGGGAACTAGATCCCGCATGCCACAACTAAAAGCCTGCATGCTGCAGCTAAAGACCTGGCACAGCCAAAAAAACCCAGAAAAATTACCATTAAAAAAAAAAAGAGGGCTTCCTTGGTGGCGCAGTGGTTGAGAGTCTGCCTGCTAATGCAGGGGACGTGGGTTCGAGCCCTGGTCTGGGAGGATCCCGCGTGCCGCGGAGCGGCTGGGCCCGTGGGCCACAACTACTGAGCCTGCGCATCTGGAGCCTGTGCTCCGCGGCGGGAGGGGCCGCGACAGTGGGAGGCCCGCGCACCGCGATGAAGAGTGGACCCTGCTTGCCACAACTAGAGAAAGCTCTCGCACAGAAACGAAGACCCAACACAGCAAAAATAAATAAATTAATTAATAAAAAAAAAAAGGACTAGTCTGCCAAAGAATGATTGAAGTTTAAAAAAAAAAAAGAAAGAAAGAAAGAAACGGCTAGAAAGACATTCCCTGAGAGGAAAGACCCAGCCTAGGGAGCCAGAGCCCTAACAATATGCAGAGGGATTCACTGATAGAGGCTATATAGAATGGGACACTGGAGCCCAAATAGGGTGAGGAGGGCATCCATACAGAAGAGAGGTTGTGGCATAGATGAAAGATTGACTTATGTACAGAAAAATTAAATAAATGCATATTTAAAAGTAATGGAAGACAAACGTTTTTTCACTGTTAGAGAGTTACAAACATGAAAAGTGTGAAAACTAAAATAACCCCTGTGCTGTTGGATTAGAATTGGAGGCATTGGTGTGAACTCAGGATTTTCAATATAAATAGATTAAAAGCAGGTAGGTAGGTAAGTAGGCAGATAGGTGGATAGATAGACAGATAGATAGATAGATATAGAGGTGAATATATTTTATTATATATTTTAATAGTCCATTATTCTAGTATTCGCTAGTGGAAGTCCCTTTTGACATATATATCCATTTATTTTTAAACACTTCATTGCTTTCTGGAATTACAAGGTATTTCAAGCTCATCTTTTCCTTTACCTGCCTCAACCCTAGAATCAACCATTTCTCAAAGACATCCTTCTTTGTTTATTGGAAAATGGTGTTTTGAAGTCAGGATCTGAGTGGTTGATATGTTCATTATTTTGGGGATATCCAAGCTCACAGACCCTCTCCTTAGACACATATGCCTACTTTTTACTTCATTCATAATAGCAACTATTTGTTTCCCAGAAAGAAGACTGTCTGTCTTACTAGACTGTCTGTTGCAAACCTTGAAATACGGTTCATTTTATATTACAGTTGAGAACAAATGACTATTTTCTGCAATATATTTATTCCGATTTTTTTAAATTTTAAAGTTATTGTCAACCTCAGCACTGCAAAGCTGGTTTTTTGAAAATTAACTGAAATTATCATTAAACATGTGCTGTTTTCTTACTGGCCCCATAAAACATGTAAATGTGTGATTATAAATATATTTTCTATTTATGATACTTTAAAAAAATTTACATTAAGCAAAATAAAATTTCCTAGGTTATTAATAGAGTGAACTATGAATAATGACGAAATTTTCTAGATCATCACGTGGACTAAGAATGCTGCCTGCCGTATCAGTAAACAAAGGATGTCACAGCCATCAGTGATTGTAGCCAACCTGATGGTGAGCCCTGAGGGAACTCGGGATGGAAACAAGGAATGCCTGCAATCTAGCAGTCATCAGACTGCAGCCACCCCCAACAGTGCAGCTTGACGAAACTCAGGATGAGAAAACACAGGACACTGGCCCCAGATAGCTGAGGTGTATGTACACCAAAGTAATGATTTCAGTGAGCTCAGACTCTTGCATCTTCCCACACTTAAAAAAGCACTAAATTCCTTAACTTGAGATATCTGGTTTTAATTAACAACAATCTTTTGACGTTCCAACTACCTGCCCTTTGTTGTAAGAACTCCTATATATCCTGGCTCCCCCATTGCCTCCTCAGAACAGTTTTCTCAACATTATCTGAGATGCTGTCTCCCAGGCTTGAAGTCCTAAGAATGTCTGCCGAATAAAACATACCTCTCAACTTTTAGATTATGAATTTTTTTTCAGTCGACTATCACTAGATCATAGTATATAATCTATTAAATATAGTATATTCCCTTTTTTTGCTATTCTTTGTTATCTACCCTCCTTACCTACCCTACAGTTTTTCTTGGTCTGCCTTTTTGCTTGCTGAGATGGAGTCAAAGCCTGTGTTCCTGGGGCACTGGAATTTGTTGATTTTTCAATTTTTACTGGGAGTTATTTTGTCTTTTTAGCATTGTCTGTCTTCAAGTAATATTGAGGGTTTGGTTTTGTGTAGACATTTCATAAATGGACAGTTACTTCACATTTTTGGAGTAGAAGATTTTGGGAGAGTGTTTGCTGCACTGCCTCTGTTGTCTACAGCGACCAGGAAATTTTCTGTGTGCTTTTGGATTCAATAAAAATTTAATCATGGTCTTGGCTCATCAAAGATGTTTTTACTGCACCAACAATACAATGCATGTCATTGATCTTTGAGCACAGTTATTGTATGCTAATTTTTGTGGATGCCTACTACTCATTTGGAAGAGTCTTAGTCACTTTATATCTATGTTTTTATTGACTTCTCAAAATAATTCTGCAAGTAGGTTTTATAATCTCATTTTAACAATAACTAAACTGAGGCACGGAGGGGGTTAGAAAAATTGCTCAAGTTCACCCTGGAAAACAATAGAGCTGAGATTTAAAGTATATCTTTTCTACTCTGATGCCCATATCATTCAAACCAATTTCTCTAATTTCTTTTTCTACCCGTTAGTGGGTAGATTTAGTCTATGGATGAGTCCTGGTGATAGGGACGGAGTAAAGGAACAAAGTAGGTAATTAAATAGTTAATCCTGCTAGGGGATTGTAAGTACAGAAAAAAGTATGGGAGACCCCTGTATGTTAATGGTAACTCAAGACAGCAGGTTTGCTTAACCACAAAGCCGAGCAGGCTTGCATAGCAACAAAACCATGCAACAGAAGCATGAGACCTGCCCCCAAACAATAAAACAGTGGTTGTATGAGACCCACTGCCTGCCCAGTGAGCTCAGCAATTTTATGATTACTAGGGCACACCCCTCTGCACACACTAAAAACAAAAATATAAGGAAAAGGTGACATTATACTAAAACCTGAGATGATTAACCACTTTTAGCATATGTTACCGTCTTTTTGCTCATTTCCATTCCTCCATGACAGTCCCAGTTTGACCACATAGGGACAAGAATACTCCCTCGCCTGAAGTGGAGGAGGAACCGATGACATCTCCTCAAGAATGAGGAAGAAGGTGGTCTTTTTCCCCTCCCCACTTTTCCTTTGATTATAGAAGTGTAGCCCACTAAGTTCTCAGGGCACAGCACCCTTTCGCTAGCCTGCTTGTAAGCCTCAGAAGTGTCCTATTCTAATAAATCACTTCTTATTTATCACTTTGCCTCTCACCAAATTCTTTCTTCGCTGAGCCATAAAGAACTGGAGCTCCTTGGAGCCCCCCAAAACTGACCTACTTTGTTCCTTTACTCTGTCCCTATCACTGGGAAAACCTTTATATGAAAGCTTCATGTGGCTCTACAAGTCACCACCTCCTAGCCAGTGGATACTGTCTCCTACGAGAGCAACCTTGAGAAATTTGATCCTTAAGCATTCATTATCAATTGTGGACCAAAGGAGGGGAAACTTACCTAATTGCTGTACACTTGTTGTCAGTGAAAACACACACACAAAAAAACCCTAACAAACATTATATATTCTATTTGCCAAGTCAGTTTTATGAGTTTTAAAACTTTAATTGAATGTCAGTACTTCATTTTAAAATGTTCTGGACTTTGGTTATAAATCAGCTAGACATACTGCTCTAAATTTCATGAAATTGGGTTACCTAGGATAACAACAGAAGAGCCATACAAGTTTATTGTCTGTTTATTAATTTCTTAGTGATTTGTGATAGCTTAATACAATTGTCTTTAGATCCTAAACATTTTAAGTGTTAATGAATTCAAAAATCAAGAATTATTAATTGAGCAAAATAATCATTGCATTACGTTGAATTTAAAGTTAGGAGTGTATGGACAAAATACTAACAAATGAGCATAAGTCAAAAACACCAAAAACAAGAAAACTATATGATTATGATAGTGTTAAATTTTGAAATTACTGTTGTTCAATTTGTTAGAATTGTTCATTTTAATTCATTAATCATTTCCAGAAACGTTGGATTAAAGATTGCAAGGATTGCTTCAAAAATCTCTAGAGCTAGCTTCTTTGCAACCTGTGTCTTCATTAAAATTTTCCATATAGTCAAAGATAGTGAATCTGGGAAAAATATAAAATAATTACATGTAAATTTAAATGTATACGCATTTGCTAAAATGTTTATTTAAAAATATTCTATGTGTTTTGGATACAAATATATGTACATTACATGATAATTATACACGTAAAGTTTTTTAATTTAAAAATAATTGACCAGGTCTTCATGCAAAACTCAGTAAGAAATATAAGCAATAAACCAGAAAACTGGGAAAAGCACACAAACACAGTCAAAGAATTGTAAATTCATATGAGTGAAGTAGCACCTTCTACATTACACACAAATTATAGAAATTGCTATATGATAGTAGGTTGGAGAAAATAAGAACCTTAATTCATAGTTTTATAACAAAAATGTAAACTCCTGAAAAATTTTTTGAATACCATTTGGCAATATATGACCCATCAACTTGAATACATTTCCTTTCTACACATTTATTGGTAAAATAATAAATTATGGCAAGAAATGTATACATAAAATGCCATTGTTACATTATTGCTACCAGCTTATAACAGAAAATAATGTCCACAGTTATGGTATATTCATTAAAAGAAACACTACATATCATTTAAACAGAGTGGGTTGGATCAATATGTCCTGATACAGAAAAAGCTCCATGAAGATTTTCTAGTAAAAAGTATAGTGCAGAGCAGTGAGTATGATTTCATTTGTACAGACAACATGGGTTTTATTTATTCATTTATTTGCACTGTTTTAAGTATTTTTAAAAATTCAATAAATTTGCACCAAGGACTGATTTTTTAAAATTAGGTGGAAGACCAAGAGATACAAGTGAAGAAAGATGGTAAAGAAGACTTTGTTTTCATTTGATGTGTCACTTAGACTTTTTAAGTTTGAATATATTACATATACTTAAAAATAAATCAGTAAAATGTACAGCAATTTAAGTGCATTTTAAGTAAAAAGAAAATAAGTTAGAGTTTTAAAAACAGTTTTTGAAAAGAAGAAATGTTTTAGGTTAGATCTGTTACTGTACAAGAGGTAACAGTTTGGCAGTATCCAGAATACTTGGTCCCAGGTATACTTCTTTTTCTTCCTAGGCTCTTTGGGGATAGGAGGATAATGCTTAACTTCCATTAAGAGCTATTTTCATGAACATCCTTTGCTCCTTTCCATGGAGATAAAGCATGTTACCTGATTAATGGGTATGAGCCTTCAGTTCATGCTTTTCAATAGGCTAGAGCTAATCTACTAAAGTCCTAAGATCCAGGAATAGCTCTTTTTCTCTTTTTTCTATCTAGACTAGTGAGGAAGTGACTACGATACTGACCTATTCTGAAAACTTTCCCTTGGGTGCCCTTTCCCAGGTCTAGAGTAGGGGTATGTCTTAGGGAGAACATTGTTGCTGCATGTCTAAATCATATTCTTCAATTGTTTTCCAGCATTAAAGCTGAGGTTCCATTCACTCATTCCTTTGCTTGTCTCAACTGGTTTTGATTTTGGATAAGGGCAAAAAAAAAAGTGATCTATTGATACTGCACAATTACCAGTACTCATTCCTTGAGGGATTTAACTCATATATATAACACTAGTCATTACTTATATTGGAGGCTGCAAAAACTAATATCCACAGAGACTAGGAAGGTAACATAAATGTTTGAGATTAGATAAATATAGAAAATTAGTAGTGGGAGTTGTGCACGGTGCAGCTGTGCACCCAAGGATTGCTGTGTCCATGAGACGCTGTTCACTGGGGCCAGGTGTTTGCAGACCTGGCCATGTGAAAAACCCATGGAGGGAATTCAGGGATCCTGGAATTTCACCTTAAGATAAATCTGGGATGGAGATGAAGAGGGAGAATAATAAAGAGAAAATAAAAAAGAAAATTAGTAGTGATGGTAGCTATAAAAACTATTTCAAGGAGAGGCAGTTCCTACCCAACTTCAGGAACTTGGTGACATGCAGAAATATGGCCCCACCATACCCTGCATTATAATGTTTTTAGGAGAGTCTCAGAAATTTAGATTTTCATGAAATTTATCATTATTATATTTTCACAAATAATTTGATATTTTAAATATATTTGTAGAGCAAACAAAAATGCCTTGATCCATTATTGGGCCAGTGGTTTGCAAACTCTAATAATCTCCAAAATACTTTTCAATCCTAGATGCTTCCTTATTGATTTTCTCCCTGGATGATCTATCTATTGATATGTTGAAGTCCCCTAGTATTATTTTTTTGCTATTTATTTCTCCCTTCAGTTCTGGTAATACGTGCTTTATATATTTAGTTCCTCCTAGTTGGGTGCATAAATATTTACAAATGTTGTATCCTCCTGTGGAATTGAACCTTTATTATTATATACTGATCCTGTTTGTCTCTTCTTACAATGTTTGTCTTAAAGTCTATTTTTTCTGATATAAGTGTAGCTACCTGAGCTTTCTTTTGGTTTCCATTTGCATGGGATATCTTTTTCCAACCCTTCACTTTCAGTCTGAGTTTCCTTAAAGCTGAGGTGAGTCTCTTGGAGGCAGCATGCAGTTGGGTCTTACCTTTTATCCATTCAGCCATTCTATGTCTTTTGATTGGAGAATTTAGTCCATTGACAGTAAAGTAATTATTGATAGGTATGGACTTATTGCCATTTTGTTCATTGTTTCTGGTTGTTTTATAATTCCTTTGTGCTTTTCTTCTTTTCTTGCTCTCTTTCTATGTGACTGATGATTTTCTGTAGGGTATGCTTAGATTCCTTTCTCTTTACCTTTTTTTGTATCTACTATAGATTTTTGCTTTGTGGTTACCATGAGACTTAACATAAAATGTTATATTTATAACAGTCTACTTTAAGCCTACAACTTAAGTTTGAAGACATTCTAAAGTTCTACATTTTTACTCTCATGCCCCACCCCCCAAGTTTTATGTTCTGTGTCACAATTGACATCTCTTGTCTTATGTACCCATTAACAAGTAATTGAAGTTATAGTTATTTTTACTCTTTAGTCTTTTAATCTTCATACTAGATTCATAAATGATTAACCCACCACCATTACAACATTAGATTATTCTGAATTTAACTGTATTTTACCTTTATCAATGAGACATATTTTATATGTTTTCCTGTTACTAATTAGCACCCTTTGTTTCGGCTTTAAAAAGTCCCTTTAACATTTCTTATAAAGCTGCTTCATGGTGTTGAACTCCAGCTTTTGCTTTTCTTCAAAAAGCTGCCTTCAATTCTGACAAACAGCTTTGCCAGGTAGAGCATTATTGTTTGGCATGTTTTTTCTTTCGGTGCTTTGAATATATTGTGCCACTCTCTCTGGCCTGCAAAGCTCCTGCTGAAAAACCTGCTGACAGTCTTATGGAGGTTCCCTTCTACATAATTTGTTTTTCTTCTGTTATTTTTAAGAGTCTCTCCTTGTCTTTAACTTTTGATAATTTAATTATAATGTTTCTTGGTGTGGGTCTCCTTAGGTTCATTTTATTTGGAACTTAAGCTATCTTTACTCTGTTTAATTTTTTTTTTTTTTTTTTTTGGTCACGCTGGGATCTTAGTTCTCCGACCAGGGGTCAAATCCACCCCTCTATTGAATTTTTCAGTTCAGTTATTGTATTCTTCAGCTCTGTGATTTCTGTCTGGTATTTTCTCTGTGTCAAATTTTTTTACTTTTACTTTTTTACTTTACAATGTTCATGCATTGTCCTCCTGACCCCAGTGAGCATTTCATGACCAATATTTTGAACTCTTTATCAGGTAATCACTTATCTCTGTTTCATTAGGGTTTCTTCTGAGGTGTTATCTTGTTCTTTCATTTGGAACATACTCCTTTTTTCTTCACATTTCTTGACTCTCTGTGTTGATTTCTATGCATTGTATAAAACAGCCATCCCTCTCTGCCTTGAAGGAGTGGCCTTGTATAGGACATGAAATTTATCATTTAACCCTGACCCAGCTCTTGGTTGTTTCTCAATCTTTGTGATTGTCTAAGCAATTTTTTTTGTTCTTAGTGTCTCCCAGTAATTGAGGGTGTGCCAAGACCTGTCAGTGTCCCAAAGGGGAGGATCTCAGGAAGCACCTAGATGTAGGCTGATTGTAAGCTGGATCCTCAGGCCATAGCTTTTGTTTGTTACAGTCCTGTGGAACCCATGAACTTAAACTCTGCTGGAGACTGCAGCCAGGCACTCAAGGGGTATCCCCTGCATGGCAGCTGTAAAAAAGTGGGGCACCAAATGTGTGCACAAGTTCCTTTCCAGGATATATCAGCAATCTGGAGTGAGACAGAGGAAGAGTGTGAAGATGGCACCCAATGGGATTCCAGTCTCTGGAGAATATTGTAGCCAGCCCCTTGATGTGCATTAAATTAGAAGACTGCCGTTCAGTCTGCAGCTATTAAGATAAGCAAATAGGCCTCTTTCATGGAAAGACTGGGCCCATTTCAGTCTGCTGCCTCTGCTTTGGGCTCTGAGGGGCTTGCCACAGTGAGTTTGCACAAGCCCTTTGAGAAGTATCTCTTAGTTCACTTTAGCCTCCTGGGTCTCATGGATGCAATCCCTGTTGCCTTTCAAAGCTAGATGTGGGCTTCCCTGGTGGCGCAGTGGTTGAGAGTCTGCCTGCCAAGACAGGGGATGCGGGTTCGTGCCCCAGTCTGGGAGGATCCCACATGCCGCGGAGCAGCTGGGCCTGTGAGCCATGGCCGCTGAGCTTACGCGTCCAGAGCCTGTGCTCCGCAACGGGAGAGGCCACAACAGTGAGAGGCCTGCGTACCACAAAAAAAAAAAAAAAAAAGCTAGTTGTTTTGGCGGCCCATCTCTCAGGTGGAAGTCTTAAAAGTTGAGATGCCAGATCCAAACCCTTCACTACTCAGGGAGAATCTGGGAGTTGTAAGATCCCTCCGAGGCATGTGTCACTGTGCCAGGGGTGGGGTTTATAGCACAGATCCTCCTTCCTGTTTCAATGTGGGATTTTCTTCTCATTCGCCTGATGTGTAGGAGTCTCTCAGCTAGTTTCTGGATCCTTTCCAGAAGGAATTGTTTTGTATGTAGCCCTAGATTAGGTGTGTCTATTGAAAGAGGTAAGCTCAGGAGCCTCCTATGTTGCTATCTGAATTGAAGCTTTTGAGATGCCCAAGCTCATTTTCTCCCACTTCTTCACTCATCACACTTCAGCAAACAGTTGTCCCCATTCAAAGAAAGGAGGATGAGGCAATGACCTTCTTGGTCAGGATGGGGCAGTGAAGGGGTCAGCTGGCCTCAGCCTTGAAACGTAAAGTTTAATAAGTTTTTAAAGCACTTTGAATTTCATTACCTTGAATCTAGCTTCTGACAGTTTTGAACCTTCACTCAGTCTTCACTGTTTATTTTCAATATCACCCATAAAAAAAAAAGAAACCTATGCAAGCTTTCTTTTCTTACTGCTTATTTATTACCTAATATTATTTCTCAGCTTTAATTTGAGTTCTCTAGTGTTAGAATATGTGTAGTCAAGGATTAAAAGCTGATGCCACTGAAGATGGAGAGGTTGTTGAGAATTTTACATAATTAGAAATTAAAAAACTCCTCCATGCCAATTCTTATCATCAGTGAAAATGTTAAAGAGCTAACCTTAGGCCTGAAAAGTTTGATTTTACTTATTTATTCATATGTATTTAACTCAGGTTCCTTGTGAAGAACATCATAAAATACTTCTGGAGACTAAAAAGTGTTAAATGATACTTTGAAAGTATTTTTGTGAAAGTAAATATGTATTTCTACTGAATTAATTTAAAATGTTCATTTTTAAATGTCACTATTTGTATTTTAATTATGCTTTATTTTTAATATATGTTTTCCCTATCCTCTGCTTATTTGGAAATTCCAAGGCCTTTGGCACTGTTACTGAAGTCTGAGTGTCAGTGGGAGTGTGGAGAGTGGTTGGCCATGAGAATAATGGATAGATAATAGTAAATGCCTTATTATGTGATATCTAAACAATTATGCTATCAAGGTTTATTTTTTTTAAATCAGTAGTTTTCAATATTTAATCACAAATTTTTTTCTTGTGAGAGTAACTCAAAACCACATATTAAATCCAAAGCTAAATTTCAATAAAATTGAATCTTTTAATAAAATACTGTAGTATGGGCCTTCCAAGCTTTCAAGGACTTTCAACTCTTGACTCAGTTCTTTACCCTTTGCATCTTAACAGGTAAGAGCCAGCTTATACCATCCAGGCCTAGAATGCAATTATACTATGTAATAATTTGGCAGAGATGGCTAGGCGACTCCTAAAATTCATGCATCTCCTTTCATGGTGTAGATTTGTCACACAAGAGTGGTTCCTGGGCAACAATTTAATTCCTTAGCCCCCTTTGTGTCCAGATATGGGACAATGTGACTATTTCATACCAATAGAGTATGAGATGAAGTGAGAGAAATATCCAGGCTTTCTCCAACACTATAGTGTCTTTCTACTGGTGAAATGTGAATAATGTAGAGGCCAGGGGCTGGAAGAACCACAGATGTAAGGATCTTCAGTCTGCTACTCATTGTGTGAAGGAAAGCTGCCACGGACTGAGAACACTGCCCTGGAACCATGGAGCAAGAAAAGACTTCAGTTGCATGAAGCCCCTAAGACGTTTGGGTTTTTTACTCTACTTAATGCAAATAAGAGTTCAAAAACTTATAGTTTAATGTTTACTTTGCTTTTATGTCTTTTAAATCTTTCAGATTCATTTTTTTGTTTTTAAAATACTAATATTTTAATTATGTTTTAAGTTTGGTTCACTGCATAAGAGCATGTCTGGAAAATTAGGATGATGTAGTAATTCAAACTTGCAATTAAAGATTTCTTCTGGTTTTCACTCTGCTAGGAAACCCTACAATTGAGGGGCTGAAGCAGAATACTTCTGCCATGACTAGTAAGGCTGGATGGAGGGAACTCACATAAGCTAGTTTTCTCATTAATCACGGCAGGTTTTCTTATTTTTTTTCTAAATCTGAGAGTGATATTAAGGTTTTTCTTAAAAACAATACTATAACAACAACAACAAAAAAGAATATATCTGGGTTTGTAGATTAATAAAGTACACGAAGTAGTCTGGTAGTTTCATGGGTAAATAAGGACCTGTATGGTCAGGCCCCATAAGATGGCTGCTCTCTTGCTGTCTGTGTATGCCTTGCTCCACCCAGCACTGCCTTACCCTTAATTTATGTGCATGATTGCCTCCCCCTCCTAAGCTGAAACTTTAATCAGTAACTACCTTCGTGATCAGCTCAACCCTCAGCTAATGATTGTTCTAGTCCTCGGACCAGAACAGCTCCAGTATGTTGGGTACTCAATAGGAAACAGTGGCCCTTGCAAGTTTCTAACCCAAAGAGCTGAGGGGAGGCATATTCCAACAATCCCCCTGGAAACCAAGGAGCCCTTCTGATGTCACGTCCCTTATAACTGATAGCCTCCTCCTCCCCTGTGTAGCGAAGGTTGTTACTGTGTCCTGCCGGCTATTGGCTGTACCACCGTGGGGTGTCGCTCCAGTCCCTTTGCCTCTGACGTCGTAAGATTTCCTGTCCAGTAAATGGCTGACGTCTCTGTAGCTGACATGGCTGGGCTGTTGCAAGGATTGCAGGACTGTGGGGTGCAGTCTAACAGGACCCATAAGAAAGGACAAGCCATGAATGCAAGGACCAAAATGTGTGTGATGGATACCCTTAAGAAACCATGACTTTCTTTGAGAGTATGTGCTTTAACAACTTATATCTCTGATAATCATTATTTCTTCTTTTATCTATTCAACACAATATTGATTTTCTTTAAGGTATTGTTTATAAGGCCTTTACCTGTAGCGTTATCCACTTCATGAAGAAGATTTAGACCAAGCAGGACTGCGTTCTGAAAGTCAGTAAAGTCACTGATGAAGGGGGCTTTATCCCCATCAACAAGCACTCGTGGTGGCAGGCCCTTCTGGAACTCAGATACTCGAATAAAGGTTGTAGGAAAGCAGGCTGCAGCTAAATAGTCCAAAGCCACACACCAATCTCTTCCAAAATCTGCTTCTGGTTTAGAATAATATTCTAACCTAAAAGACAAGTGGAAACATGTACAATTATAATTACTCCACTCAGAATTTCAGCCTCGTCATTTTCTAGGAAAGATCACCTTCTGCCAACAAACTAAGAATGTAGTTTTTAGTTTTAGAATGTGATGGCTTGAGTGCCTGCCTTTGAAGATATAACTAATTAAAATTTTAAATTTGGAAAGGACCATCCCATCACTTGTTTATATTTTATTTTGAGTTTTTTATCTCTATTAACCAGATACCTTATACCTTGGGAATCATATAACCAGGTGTTAGACTATGACTAAGTAGTAGAAATGTGCAGATAAAAATCAAAGTTTCCAAGGTAAAATCTCTGCTAGACTCAGACAGCCTTAGTAAAACTGTTGATTTCCTAGGGTCAGGAGACCCCTAAAACACTGAGCACCCTAGAGAGACAGATGTCTGTTTTTCTGGTCTGATTTTCTGAATACATGGGGTTTTTTCTAGTGGAGGAAATCTGCCGGGAAACCAAACTCTCACCTATTTGGGGAACAAGTTATTACAGTGGAAAGGTTAGGGTGTAGTAATTAGTTTTATAACTATATAATTCATGGCTCTTGTCCCCACCCACTGCTGAACAACTTGCAGGTTTTGAATGAAGTTGTTCCCCATGAAACACTGTCTACTCCCTGCTTTGCTCACCAGCTACATTCTCTTTTAAGTCTCATCATAGGTGTCACCTCCTTCACAAAGTCTGCCATCCCACCTGAGGTGGAATCAACTATTTCCTACTCCACTATATTCCCAAAGCACTATATTACTCATATATTTAAAAGTTTGTTTTCTCGTTAGATTATATTCAATTTTCTAGTAATTAAGTTATATTCTAATTTTTCTGTTTCCAAAGTACATATGTAGGGTCTATTAAACAGAAAACATTTGCATCATGTTTGTCAATGTTAAGCAAATCATAACATAACCCAGAGAAGAAACCTTGCTGTGAAACTTTCACATGCACACAGGCTCCTCCCTGCCTCTCCAGAAGTGGAAGACTGCATACAGTGGACTCTTAATGAGAGAAGAGTTTGGTTTGGATTCACAGTTGACTATTTTTAGTCACATCACAGCTGATTATGAAGTAAGGATTAAAGGAAATGTGAATTCATAAGGATTTTGACCAATAGCCACATAGCCTAGTAACAATGGGTTAAACAAATTGCAAGGGAGTCAGCAACACTAGGAAAGGGGGAAAGGGATGTGGGCACCAGATCAAGACACAGAGGCCATAGGAGCACAAGAGAAATTCAATGGAAGCCTTTCACATTATTCTATTGAATGTGCTATTGAACAATTCAACCAATAAGTCAGTTAAAATATGTCCAAGCAAAAAAAAATACACCTTAAAAGGCTCATTTTAATTTAAAATATATTTTAAAACATAAAATATATACATGTACCAGCCAATCTGCGGATCCAGGACCAGAGTTTTATGTAAGTATATGTAGACTACACAGGGTTCAGTATTGTCTCATGTAAAGAAACAACTCCTAGTATTTATTTTTACCTAAAGAAAGTAACTCATGAGGTTTTAAGGAAGTTCCCAGGCTCTACAGATTGTAAACATGGCCTCAATTCTTCAATACTCTCTATGTCCCTGTTTTTTGGCTTGTCATTTTCCAGTGCCCCTTCCCCAGATACACACTACCATGTATAAAATAGATAAATAAGGATTTACTGTATAGCACAGGGGACTATATTCAATATCTTGTAATAAACTATAATGGAAAAGAATAAAAAAGAATATAGATACATATGTATGTATATGTACATATACATGTATATAAATATATATATTTATGTACATGTACATGTATATAAATATATATATTTATATACATATATTATAAAACCAAATTACCTTGCTGTATACCTAAAACACAATATTGTCAATCAACTATACTTCAATTAAAAATTAAAAAATATATATTAGCCCACTTGACACAGCATAAGCTTAAAATGCATTTTCACACTTGGTTTCTCTCTTTTGTATTCTGTCATTACAGTGAAGAACACCCAGGCTTGCCTGATGGAGAACGAGAGACAGGTGGAGCAGAGCTGAGCTTTCCCACTCACCCCCGTGGGGCCGGTAAAAATCAGCCAACATGACATGAGCCCAGAAAAGATCCGCAGAGCTGCCCAGCTAAGCCTCAGGCACGTGAGCAATCAACGCTTACTGTCATATGATGCTGAGGGTTAATAGCTGTTTATTGTGCCTCACATTCGTGTGAGAAAAACTGGATGCAATACAGGGCCACACATCTAATTAATTGCAGAGTCAGGACTGAAACCCTAGCAACTTGGCTTTAAAGTTCATGTTCTTTACAACTGCCCTCTACTGCCTCTTGTGATGATGATAGTTAAGCATGATGCATAGATAGATTTAATCCCCAAAATTACCCTATGTAGTATGTACTGTTATTATTACAAGTTCAAAGATGAGAAAACTGAGTTTATCACTGTTTGGATTGCTCAAATTTAATACCTAGCTGTTGAAACCAATAGGTAAAGGAGGACATATGCTGTGAACCTGCTAATCAGGTGATTTATTTACCTTACTGGATGATGGAGTTCGTGAGACAGACAACAACCAGTGGACTATGAGGTACCCAACATTCTTGCCTGGATTTAAAAATTTGCTTGTATAATGCCAGTGAGCCCTGATTTTGGTGGTTGTTGTTGTTCCTGTTTTATACTATACCCAGATTTCTAGCCCATACTTCACTCTTGGGGATTGACTCCACCCCCTAAATAGTGTCTGTAATCATTGATTTTATACACCAACTTGACTGGGCCACAGGGTGCCCAGATATTTGGTCAAACATTATTTTGGGTATTTCTGTGAGGGTATTTTTGGAAGATATTACCATATAAATCTGTAGACGGAGTAAAGCAACTTGCCCTCTATAATGTGGATAGGCTTCCTCCAATCAATTGAAAGCCTGACTAGAACAAAAATTAATCTTTCAGTGAGTAAGAGAGAATTCTCTTGGCTGATGGCCTTCAAGCTGAGACATAGGCTCTTCCTGGTTCTATAGCAGCTGCAGCCTTTTTACTTGAACTGGACATTGGCTTTGCAAATTATAGATTTGCCACCCTCCATAGTCATAGGAGCCAGTTCCTAATAAAAAATCTATATCTATCTATCATCTATCTATAAATCTATCATCTCCTATTGGGTTTGTCTCTGTGAAGAACACTAACTAATACAGTGCTATTCACATCTTAACACAAATCATTCTTACACTCTCAAATCTAGTTGTATAATACTTCTAAGTGTACCTGTGGAGTAGCTTGATAATCTTCTAGGCTATTTTGTATGCAAACCCTGATGCTACTTAATTTTCTTCCCCAAGTATGTAGCTACCATATTATGTGCCTATGATTAAAAAAAACAGTGATAATTTCTTTTCTTTTTTTTTTTAATAGAGAGAAATTGGTTGTATGTTTTTTTGGTTGGTTGGTTGGTTAGCTGGTTGGTTGGTTGGTTCATTGGTTGGCTGGTTGGTTGGTACAAGATTTTTTTCTCAAATTTTTGCCCCTTCTTCATAAAACAATTTTTAAGCCTGATCATACTAAGATAATCACACATCATCATTAAAATCCCTAATGATTAAATATAACATTTAATAGGAAGATTGATATTAGAAAATGAATAAAAAGGCATAAATAAGATGAAAAATTATTTGCCGTATTAAGTAGAAATAACTTGGGATCCATTCTTACCTATCTTCAAAAATTTTGTAAGCATCTTTCAAGGATGAGAGATGTGCATCCCACAAGTACTTCAACAAGTCATCAAAGCTACTAGAAGGTGACTGCAAATGCTATAGTAAAGAGAAGAAATTTATTCATATTTGAGCAACTATAACAATTCTCTGCAATTTAATTTTGTTCACATTTACAATTTAGCAATATTCTACATGACAGGAAAATTTTGTTTCTATGGATTAATTTGTGTAAGCCATTAGTGACTAACACTCTGTAAAGACTATAATAATTATCTATTATTAGTAGTAATATTGAGTGCATCTATAAGAGATGAACTGCATGTGTTTTCCCGAAAGTCAGCATTTTATACTGACCAAGAGAACTTTACTTTTTGTTTATCAGTAGTTTTTCTGCTACCATAGTTGAAATTACCACAAAAGTTTAACATTAAGAAAATGGGGAGGGCTTCCCTGGTGGCGCAGTGGTTGAGAGTCCACCTGCCGTTGCAGGGGACGCGGGTTTGTGCCCCGGTCAGGGAAGATCCCACATGCCGCGGAGCAGCTGGGCCCATGATCCATGGCCGCTGAGCCTGCACATCCGGGGCCTGTGCTCCGCAACGGGAGAGGCCACAAAAGTGAGAGGCCCACGTACCGCAAAAAAAAAAAAAAGGGGGGGGGGGGAATTACCAGAATATTTAATTTAATCACATCTTTAAAAATGAACTAATAATCTATAGAACTAATAAATCTGTCTTTTAGCATTGATTTTGGTTCATGACTGTGCTTAACCAATGTATTTTATTTTGGTCACTGAATTATTTGGTTTTGATTGCCACATAATTGTTTAGATATACCTATTTGTGACCACTTATCAAATCACTTGAAATAAGTTAATTGACTATTCTAAAACCAACTCCATAATCATATTTCTCCCAAGTGTTATTGCTCAGTTGACTTGAAGGTTCAATTTACCAGAATAATCTTTTCATTCAGTGAGATATCCTATGTGCTCTCACATTTATGTATGGCTTATTTAGGGTGAGAAGAGTGGATAGATTTTCTATTAATGCTGCATTGGTTCAGAGGGTGTAAATGACATGTAATGCCCTGCTGTAGTGTAATGACATTAATATAACTGGCATAAAATTTTACATTTTTATAGCATGTAATGCACACAAAAACCTAAACAGAAAGCATTATACAAAAAAAAAAGAAAAGAAATTATCTTACCACCTCCTAAGAGAATAAATTATAAAACTTAATAAAGGCACCTTGTAAAGGGCATTCCACTTGTTCATCGTCTTAGGAAAGGATGACTGACAACTAGAAATATTAAGACAAAACTTTGTCTGGTCCTTAGGTGGTGGCAAAAGCAGGACTTGATCTGATGATATCCCCATTATGCCAGAATCAACCGCAGCAAGGAAGGGTAGTGCACATAGAAAGTAATTTATATCTGTAATTGCAAAACACTTATTATTACCACAAGTGCTAACAAATGTGATAGAGGATATTTTAAAGTAATCTGTAAACCATTAAGCAAAAACTCACAGATCCAGGAACATGAAAAAAAGTCACTGCAAAATATTGAAAATCTCCCTAAGGATCATATTACATAACTTTAACATGTTTCTGTTAATAACCCTACAATTAGAAATGAATATGGGTTAAAATAGTTGACTACAATATTTTAAAACAAAAAGTAATTTTAATGAATTTGGTACCATTCAGTTTTCAAAGCATTATGTAAAAATGGAAGAAAGATATCTACTTGTGCACAGAGTGATACAACACCTCTAGCTGAGGTTTTACCATGAAATGTGATTTTTTTCTAAATTATCTTAATATGGTTATAGTATTGATATTTTGTATTTTATTTAACCAAGTTTAATGTGCAACCATGATGTCACAAAGTCCTTGTCTTACATTAGGTCTTTAAAGCAAAAATGTTGGGTAAGTGTTGGCAATAGATCTTTGGATAATTAAATTAACACTGAATTAAGATTTTTAAAATTTCGCTCTAAATGGAACCTATTCCAGCAAATTTAGACATCATGATATAGTTGACTATAAAGCTTGTTGTACTGATTCCCACTGGTGATGCAGAACATTTTTCATCATAGACATGTATTTTGAATGCAGTCCTACGCCCCAGGGTAGCAAGCTTATACTCCAAACTATGGAGTCCATGTGAGACAGAAGAAGCTTGAATTCTAGATCTGTAGTCATGACTATTTGTGAGTCTTTGAAAAGACTCCAGTGGTATCCTATGAGAAAAATAGGTAAAGGTGTATATGATGGGTGTCACTGCAAGAAAGTGAAATTTAATGTGACTTGGTTTCTAATTATTGGGAAACATCTCTAAGAAAGTGTGTGTAAATTAATTTCACTACTAAAACACAAAATAAAGTTAAAGAATTAGAAACTACCTTCTAATTAGTTTAGTATTAAATATCCGACAGAGGCCTTAGGTTACTGATTGATAGAACAATTTGTGGTAGATTAATCTCTGACATTTTTTTGAGTTTCAAAGTTAAACACATTTTATCTGAGCAAAATGAGGAGAAAGCATCATTTTCTTGTCCTCTCCTTTCTCATCCTGCCTCGTCCTTGGAGACCCTCTGGCCTGTGGGACCTCCCGTCTAACCGCCAGTGCTGGCCGTTCAAAGGCCATCGTCCTTTGCTGTTCCTCAATTCAGTCCCCATGCGAAATATGTCCTAAGGAATCATTATTAAAATTGTGGCCATAAATCCTAGAATGTGACATAAAGGCCACAAGGTATATGATGAAGTAAATTCCTTTTTACAGAGGAATAGTGCTGTTTTTGTTTTTGTCTCTGTCCCTCAGATTTTAGGTTGAATATTTTCTTTGCGGGAAGGTTATTACCTATTTTGCTATTATATGAACATACCAGCCCACCAACTGTCCACAGAGATGCACAAACGATCTCCAGATTCATAGCCACAGTCTGTCCTTCGGCTGGGATCAACTAATCTGCCTAGGAGAGAGAGTATGCACAGGTTATTAATTATGCACATTTTGAAGCTGGTAATAATTGTTCCTTACCTAGGCACAGTTTGTTTGCAAAGATGCACAAACATTTCTCTTTTGATGACTTGTGTTTATCTTCCTATCACTCTTCACCCTTCATTTCCCATCTCAGAACCAATTTCTATTCCTTGATCTAACATCACCACAGTATTCCACTTTTGGATTATCTGTTTTGAATATTATTTGCTTTTGTAATTATTCTCCTTTTCCTAACCTAATCGTTCTCAAAGCAATGATTGATAAAGAACTTGTTAATGCTGTTAACCTGCATGAATATTACAAGTGTGAGTTTTCCTAATTGATTATTCCTCAGACTGCACACGCACGTGAGTGTGCACACACACCTGCACTCAGTCACATATACCTATGCCATGCTATTTCCAGGCTCTGTTCTGTAGCTTAATTTTCCATATTATTAAATCAGAATAGAATTTCTGGTGGTGGACCTAGACATTGATATTTTTAAAAACTAGATATTTGTTTTCAACCTGCAGCTACACGCGAGAACCTCTGCTTTTGTTCATTCTTTTATTCCCTAGTAGATTTTGTTTCTTTTTCCACAGTGAAATTCTGTCCACATTTCAAATCTCAGTTCAAATGCATTCTTTTTTTCTGATTACTCCAGCTGACTCCACTCTGTCCCTTGTTCTGCACTTTAATTTTTAACAAAGAGTTGTTATTTATTGTTCTCTGTTTAATTTCTAATACCTTTCCTGTTTCAATTGTGTTGTAAGGTCTTTGACGACAGGGAAACTGTCTGCAATACTTACTTATCTGCACCCCACAGCTGCTTTTAGAAAATGCTGGAGACATATAAGCCCATCATTAGATGAGTTTAGTCAGGCTTGATCATAATATGTGAATGTAATGAAAGAATAAGAAAAGCATTCAGCCTCCATCTACCGCTGGCCCCCAGGCCCTGGAGTCTGGCGTGCCTCCCATGGTGGACTATGTGCTAATGATTTCTCCTGGATCTCTATCTTTTTGTCTCTGAGGAAAGCCAGATAAACAGGAGTTGGTTTGAGTCTCAAGACATCACCTGACCAAAGGTGCATGAATTGCCAACTTCAGTAGCTCCTGTATGTGACACCCCCTCAGATCTTAGATAAACCTTAATCTTCTCCCTATATTTTTTCCATCAGAACAGAACAAATTTCCTTATTGGTGGTATTACCAGTATGGAGGAAGGAGGCACCACCACTCTGTTTCATGAGCTTCTCCATCAGCCAAAATATCTTATCATTTGTGAGTCTTTGGCCCAAACATATCTTCTAACTAAACACTAGAATGTATTTTATTTTTGAAAGGAATCAATCTTTTGCAGAGAAACATCCTCAGGAACAAGGTGCCACTCCTGCTTCTCTCCATCTCCATGTATAGGTTATCATAGTTAGAACTTTACAAAATTCAAACTAATTTGACATCACCTTCTGCTTTTAATCCATATCTCCTTGACTGTTTTGTTCATCCCAGTGCTTAGAATAGAGTCTGGCACCTAGTAGGAGTTCAATAAATATTTGTAGAATGCCCAATAGGTTGGATATGAAGTCTTTTTGTGTTTGGCAACTATGCCATATGCCCCATTGCAGTTTCTAGTCAAAACAGGCAACACAGAAAGATTGATGGAGGAGAAGGAGAAGCAGTAGAAAAATAATGGTTATGAGGGGAAAAGAGGAAAAGAAAAGAATCGATTTTCAAAGACAATGCTATGGTGTATACAGAGTTCCATTTCCCAATTACAACATGGTTATATTGGAAGATCATTAGAAAAAAAACAAGGGCCATTCTTACCTGTAGTATATTGCCAGCCATGCTGCAAAGGCAATCCCCATAAAAAATTTTGTTCATTATCTGGTGCAAATTTCTCAAAATAACTGGCTGTTTTGTTCAAGAGGATTTTATACATCCCCATTCTCTTAGAGTATACCCAGGGTTCAATAACATACTTCCCATTCTCCACACTGTAGTCACTGAACTGACCAGGACTCTCATACCACAGTGGGGGATACAGATCTGAGAGACTGAAAGCTCCTGCTAAAGAAACAGAAATGCAACCAACTAGTGCACAGGCCCAGGGAGGAAGGAAAACCATCATGCCAGAGCTGGGGGTGGAGATTGTGGCAGAGATTTTATTGGGAAGTGGAGGAAGAAGTCATGGTATTTGCTTATATCCTAGCGTATCAAATCTCTGTTCTTTTTCCTGGAGATGATAGTCCTTCCCTGGGAAAGTCTTACCAGTGAAAACAGGCTGCTTCCCCAGGTAAAGAGAGCAAACTAGAGGATACCAGAAGGGAGAGGGAAGGGAAGGGGGGCAGTTCGAGGTAGAGAATTAAGAGATACAAACTACGATGTATAAAATAAGTGATCAACAAGATCATATTATACAGCACTATATATATATAAATATAGCTATTATTTTGTAATAAATTTAAATTGAGTATAATCCATAAAAATGTTGAATCACTATGTTGTATACCTGAAACTAATATAATATTGTACATCAACTATACTTCAATTTAAAAAAAGGAAATGAAAAAAATGGGCTTCCCTTGTTTAATAACATCATCAATATGTTATTCACATGACAATTGAAAAAAGCTGTTGAAAATTTTAATGTTGAATGAGTCAATATTTTAAACACTTTTAGGAAACTGCTACTATATTTACATTGTCCTTTAATGCCTATGAAGTTAAGCACACTCCTACACATCTGTCTTGACCTTATTCATCTAGAAATATAAAGACATGGAATTTACTTGTCTTTGCAGAAAAGAGTTTACATAGCAAACCTGAGATTGCTATTATAAGAAAAACCTGCTGGCAAGGTTGACCCTTGGCTGGCATTTGTGTACTTGACTCTCAAAGTTCCCAATCTACAGCTAAGTGACAAGGTGATTAACTCTACCTAGACTGTGCAAACAATAAGGTATGTGTGAAACACCTGCTTCCTTGTAGAGTCTGGAATTTTCATATGTGACCAGCCCCCTAGTAAACCAGAGGATGCCTATGTGACTAGCCCCCCATAAACATCTTGGGCACTGAGCTTTTAATGGGCATCCCTGGGTGGAAACATCACACATATGTTGCTGCATGTTTGTTGCTGTGCGGAAAGTGTGCCCTGTGTCACCTCTCACGGGAGGGAGAGAGCATACCTGGAAACCTACACATGCATTCCTCTAGACTCTGCCTGTGTCTTTTCCCTTAGGGTTCAGCTGCATGTCCTACTACATCACTGTAGAGAATCTTATCCCTGAGTATAACTACATGCTGAGTCCTGTGAGTACTTCTAGAGAATGTTTGATTATAGGTCCCTGATGGAAAACCTTCAGATGCCCATTAGTTTATCTCTCACCAAAGACTAAGAAAAAACTTTTTATGCATTTAGTAAGTATATTTATTGAATATGAAAACTACTAGCTCCCATACTGAATCACATATCTCTAGATTCCAGAGGGAAAGACAAAGTCTAACCGATTCTAATTTCAGGTGTAATTTTCAACTAATATAAAAAAAATTCCTGGTGATTACAATTTCATTATAAAGGAATGGAATCCTCTAAAAGGGCTGAGTTTTCTCCATGCAAAAGCTATTCAACTAGTGTTTGGGGGGGTAATGTATGTGAAATTGATATATTGGCTAACATATAAAATAGTTGAATTTTGGAACTCCTGCATCAGAACCTAAAGAATAGCTGAGGTTAGGATGGCCTGTAATATTATAGATAAAGCTACAGACACCTTCCAGGAGTTCCCAAGCCTAAATTATGATTTAAAAATATATCACATATGATATTAGAGTACTTCCTTCTCAAAAAAAGCTTTAATATATTGCACAGTAAATATGAATGTTGATATACTAGGATTTATGAAAAATATATGAAAGATCCACTTAATAGAAGTTTCTGTTGCAAGGGAGAAGCTTGAAGTGTGCCTGTGTATCCAGCAGACCAAGCCGGTTTGTTGGCAAAAATTCCTAGTTAATCCCCAATTTTCCTAGTTAATTCCCAATTTTAGTTAGGAACATGGACAACCAGAATTAAGACTACATTTCCAGTATCCCTGGCCCAAGCAACCACGTTACTAATTGCTGGCCACTGGAACATAAATGGATATGGTGCCCACATGTCCCTTACAAGAAGAGGACATGCCACTTCCTTATCCCTTCATCTGTGTTGTGGTTTGGATTGTGAAAGTGATGGCTAAAATTCCATCTCTACACTTATGGACAATGATACTATCTTGGGAATGGTAGAATGCAAAGCTAGATCCCAGAGAACTATGGAGCCATACTTTCATCCTTCTTCTATTCCCCACCCTTGGTCGAAGAGTAAAAAGATTTAGAGTTTTTTGTATGAAAAGCACATGGCTTTATGCTCACAAATGAAGAGTCCTAGTAATCAATAAAATGTTTTGAACTGTCCAAAACAGAAGGTATAGTCAACATTTCTAAAATAAAGTATCCCTACTCCAGTAAAAAATAATTTTAAAAAACAAATAAAATAAGGTATCCCTAAATATTTAACTGGTTTATACTTAAGAGCATGTAAAATATTTTTATAGTTAATATTTTAATTACATGTGATATATTTATACAAGTGTAATAGTATAGCAGATAGGCTATATTTTTCCTGATTAAATATTCCTTGGTTATACTTTTTGTCTGAAATGGGTAATTATTAACTCCTTTGTAAAATTATCTTTATTCCCTCTACTATGGCATGAAATATAAAGGGAAAAAAGCAAAAACCAAAACCAAACTAAAAAAAAAAACACCAAAACTGCATCGTCTTTGGAACAAGGACATGGATATACTTGAAAATTATACACTGGAAACATATTTAAAACAAAGATGTACCCTGAACTCTTTGACCTGGTATGCAGGTTAAACATTAACTTTTTGTGAGATCTAGAGCCACAAGAGGAGAATATCACTAGAACCCTGTTTGAAGCCCCAGAAGAGAAGAAAGTGCGAGATAAATCACATCTACACATGATTTTGGTTACCTAACTCTTACCTCTTGATTGAGGGCACTGTCCCTACAATCTCCACCAGCTTTCTACAAGTCTTATTGGTTATCTCTTTAAATTTTCCTTTTTTAAAAAATTACCTAATTTTAAGAGCTATCACTCCATTCCTGGAACACTGCAAAGTTAGGGTACTGCTGCCCCGAATTCTTGTCCCTCCTGATCCAATCCATCTTATGCAGTGCATTTAGAATAAGATCTCATGGCACTGTTTTGATCTTGTTATGACACCATTCAAGATATTACTGTAGGGCTTCCCTGGTGGCACAGTGGTTGAGAGTCCGCCTGCCGATGCAGGGGACACGGGTTCGTGCCCCATCTGGGAGGATCCCACATGCCGCGGAGCGGCTGGGCCCGTGAGCCATGGCCGCTGGGTGCGCGTCCGGAGCCTGTGCTCCCCAACGGGAGAGGCCGTGGCAGTGGGGGGCCCGCGTACCGCAAAAAAAAAAAAAAAAAAAAAAGATATTACTATAAACCCTGCTCTCCACTTAACCAAGTCCAGACTACAATGTTTTGATCACCTGTCAGCTTTTCAACCTTATCCAGCTATCTTCGTTACAGAGAAATACCTCATTCACTGTCCCTTTGAATAATCCATTTGCTGTTTTCACACTTTATGTTTGATTGTAGCTTTCTCCTTCTCATCTCCACTTTACCCTATTGTACTTTTTTTTCAATCAGCTCAAGTTCTATTCTCACAAATCTTCCATGATTCAGCACGTTGCTTTGCATGCAATAAGATACACTTTCAGTGGACTTAATTTCATTTGCCTTTAAGAAATGAGATGTATTCTGAATATATTCTGAATAGGCCAATGTAAAAAGAGTTCAGTTACTCTGAAGAGTACAGTACGTAATGTTTCTTTTTTTCCTCTGGATACTTTCAGGAGTTTTCTTTGTTTTCAGCAGTTTGCATATAATATGCTAATTATTTCTTTTAATTTATGTATCCTGTTTGGTGTTTTCTGTACTTCATGGGTTTGTAGTTTTATGTGTATCATTAATTTTGGAAAATTCTGAGTCATTAATATTTCAAATATTTCTTCTGCCCATTCTCTTTTTTCTTTTCTATTTTTCCCTACCTTTAATTCATTTATGTTTTGGTAATTTCCATTCACCTATTTTCAAGTTCACCAATTTTTTTTGCCTCAGCAAGGTATATTAATGAGATATTGATATACCTTTCATAGACATTCCTCATCTCTGTTAACATTTTCATTTCTTATTTCTTAAGGTTTCTATCCCTTTGCTGAAATTAGCTGTATGATCTTGTATGTTGACCACCTCTTCCATTAGGGACTTTAACATATCAATCTTTGATATCCGAGTCTGGTGCTAATTTCTTTCCAGCTTGGAAGTACATTCATTTCTTTGACTTCATATGCTTCAAAAAATTTTTTGAACATGGCAACGTACCAAAAAGGAATAATAAATATTAATTTATTTTTGTACAAAGACAGGCTACATTGAATTCTGAGCTATTGGAACTTAGGTCATCTAGGTGCAAAAGTGCTATTCACCCTTCTCTTGTTCTAGTTTTAGGCCTTCTGCCATGTATTCCCCTTTCCCCATGTTTACACAGTTTTTATCTTACCTTCTCCCAGTGTCCTCAGAGTGACAGTTTGTTGCCATATTATTCCCACACACAGAGATTAGGGCTTTTGTTCCTTAAAAGAATAAGAGAGAAGGGGCCAAAAGGAGTTTTTTGTCCCTCTTCCAGAAGCAGCTACTCCCCCTCTCTGTTTGCACATGGAGGAACCTTTCTCAAGACTCTCTGTGGTCTTCCTTGTAAGAAATAATATTGTTTTTTGCTGAAGTGCATGGGATGTGAAAGGAAAGAGGAATCTGAAAGGTGACTCCCAGATATTTGGCTTGGCTTGAGACACATACGGGTAGAATCCCCAAGGCCACTGTATATCCATCCAGTCTTAGGCGAGAGGTTTAACTCTTTCCAGACTCACCCTTGGAATGGAAGACTTGAACTTAAGTCTTTTTCCAGCTTCAGTGTGTTCTTGCCTTGAGATTACCTAAACCACAATAACTCAGAATTCAATGCAACTCATCTTTGTACAAAGGTAGATTAATATTTATTATTCCTTTTTGATATGTTGCCAGTTCTAAGCTGCCAGGTCATTGAGTTGATTTATTTATGTACAGTGATGCTTTGACTGTCCTTTCTTTATTATCCAAACAAAAATTTTTCCCAAGGTCTTCACATCCTTTGTTGATCACAATCAACAGCTAGAGACATGTCATTCTGTCAGAAAAATGAGATTTTGGGGGGATAGCTGTAGCAAATATTCTCAAGCACAGATAGTTTCCTTCAAAATACTTGAACCTAGGCTCACCTTTCTTTTGCTACACTGAATCCTCTTTGAGCTTTTTCCATTGTGTCCTCTGCTCCATTTTATTTTATTTATTTATTTATTTATTAATATCTTTATTGGAGTATAATTGCTTTACATTGTTGTGTTAGTTTCTGCTGTATAACAAAGTGAACCAGCTATAGGTATACATATATCCCAATATCCCCTCCCTCTTGTGTCTCCCTCCCACCCTCCCTATCCCACCCCTCTAGGTGGTCACAAAGCACCAAGCTGATCTCCCTGTGCTAAGCAGCTGCTTCCCACTAGCTGTCTATTTTACATTTGGTAGTTGCTCCATTTTAAATAATTGACAAATATAATCCTCACCCCCTTCATAGACATTCCCTCCATTTCCATTGCTTTGTCTTTACTGACACTTGTCTTTCCTTCAACATTTGTCTTCCATGGAGAATAGTTCCTGGGCATCCTTATTCACTTACAACCCGTAACTACCAGGCAGACTCACCAAGATGGCAATTACCCCACTGAACACCTTATTGACACATTGCTATAACATCATTTCATTTACTTTCACCTCCATTTCTCCATTCTTTTGGTGATTGCTGTGGATTTTTAACAATAATTCTTCCTTGTTTAAATGTTCTATTTAAAACCTTACCTGTTGTGTTTCTCCTTATTTTCTATCTTTCATTAAGTCAAAATGAATTCTCAGAATTAGACACTCCAGTAGAAACAGGAATATTTTCCTTGATAGTTTTGACACTCACCCTCTTGTGATAAAGTAGGTCCATAATCCTGTATGGATAATATCACTGTGTTAGATATAATGGCCACAAAATCTGTGCAGTTCCACCCATGAAGGGATAGAGTGTATTTCTCCACTTCAACTGCGATGATTGGTGATTTGCTTTGCCCATAGAATGTAATGAAAGTGATGCTGAGCAACTTGCCAGCCTAGACATTAAGATGCCTTGCTGTTTCTGCTCTTGCCCTTTTAGAAAGCACACACCATGTGAACAAGCTCCATCTAGCTTGCTGAAGAGGTACATGGTGGAGAATGAGACGACAGGAAGCCAATCACCAAAGCTGAGGTTGTTCTATATCATACAGCTTAAATCCAGCCCCGAGATTACTAAAAAATCACATTAGTGAGCCAAGGCAAGAGCAACAGAAAATCTGCCAGCAGAGCCTAACCCAAATTGCTGACCCACAGACGGTGGGTTCATGCATGAATGTTGTTATAAGCTGCTAAGTTTGGGGGTGACCTGTAGCATAGCAATAGACAACTGATACAAATACACTAGTAATTTAGAATGCAAAAGTTTTTCAGGTTTTAGAAAGGTAAGTAAGTTTGAGAATATAAAAAATCATGATACATTCTAAAAACTTTCAGAGAGAAACATAATAATCAAATGACTTAGATATTCCACCAGTAACTGCAAAAAGACAATGGCGTAGAATTTTCAAAGCATTGAAGGAAAAAAACCTTAGATCTGAGGATTTTATATCCTGTCAAACTGTCATTTACGTTTCAGGACATAAGAAAATACATGCATTAAATAACCTCAAGTAGAGTCTGAGCCAAATCCCATAATCAAACACATTAAAGTTTATTCATTGCAACCTGAGGCCTTAGATTTCAGAAGACTGAATGAGTTTTGAATGAAGTATTCTAAACAAGAGAAAGAAGTCTAAGAGATCTTGCAAGAGATCTATGAAGTTTATGCAGTCGAATAAAACTAAACACCTTGATAAAATTTCTTTTCGTCTTAGAAAAATACCAAATGTAAAGTACATGTATTGTAAAATCGAGGGTAGTCATCAGATCCATTCAACTATGACTTGCTTAATAGATAATGAACTGTAACTTGCTTTCACTGATCAAGCTCACTCTTATTGTTTTTACAAAAACTTAGATGTCCTCCAAGCATCACACAGCCTAAACAATAAGATGTTTATCTGAGCTGTTTTTCAGGAACTTGGAATCAGCTGTGTCCAGTTTGAGCTTGAGTCGGTTAAGACTGGTTGGGACACCAACCTTCCAAATGGGCAATTGTAGTTCATCAGCCCTGGTAGTTTGGAAGAGGAAAGGTGAGGATGTGACTTCCAGAAGTTAATTCATCTCCTGTTTTCCTTAGCTACTTCTAAACAGGGGCCTTTTATACTGCCCTGATGTTCTTCCTTAAAAAGCAGCAGGAAATGTGGTCGTTTTATTTTATTTTTTTCTCACTGCCTGGCTGCATCCTGTTCCAGGTGAAAGCCACCACCATCTTCACACAATCACTTCAGGGATTTCTGTAATCTTCTATTTTTTTCTTGGTGCTTTTCCCATGGGCTAATCTTGGAGGAGGGAATCAGGAATTATTCTAAATTGGCATTTTGATAGAAAGAGGAAACAAAGCTGAAATCCAATTAGAACTTTCTCCAGTTTTCCTCCATGTCATTCTATATTACCACTCTTGCTCAGTTATGTTTCTTAAATATATTTTTATAATTGGGATTTCTGAATCCAAGGATATGAACATTTTTAAGGCTTTTGATACATACTGCCAAATTGCGATGAAGAATTTACAATAATTTATGGTATAGCTGCTAGTGAGAGTCTATTTTCCCAGTCTAGGGCTAACACTGGACTGATAGTATCTACATATTTTTTTCTGATTTGATAAGTCATAGTTTTAATTTTAAGCTTTATCCTTGGGATGATAAATATTTTTATAAATTTATTAGCCATCTGTATTTCTTTATTATTGCATTTTCCCATCACATCTTTTGCCCACTTTTTCTTTAGGTGTATTACCTTTTTCTTATTGAATTAGTAGTATTAATTTAAGAATTAATTAATATTAATTTCTAATTAATAAATTTAAAAGTAGTAATATTACTTGATAATTTCTCTGCTTCTTCAGATTTATCTCTACAACTCTCTAGCAGCAAAATACATATGGCAACATCGAGAATGTCTAATACTTTGAAATGTCCTTCATCTTAAATAGAAACATATTTTTAAATGTTTTTTAATATTTTCACCTTTTAAAACATTTGTTCATGTTCTATAAATAGATTTTACCAATTACCCTATTAAGTCTTAATTTATAAAATATATATGAATTGACCCGTTGGAAATACTCTCTGCTTGACTGAAATTGAGCATAGATTTTTTTTCTCTTGCTTAAGTTAATTGTAACTTTACCTTACATTAGTATGTTCTATCATTTTCTATACACCCTACTGCCCAGGCAACAGTGCCTCATTGTATTTTGCCCTAGCTTTTCCTTGTGTCACAGGAAATGCTTCCATGGCCTGTTGTAGTGTTCACAGTTTCATAGCCTGCACTACCTGAAATATCTTGTTGATGTGAGGAACTATTATATGGAGAACAATTTATTCTGCTTGTTTACTGATGCCTCAAGCATGGGGTAGTGGATGGCACATTTTCAGACCAGGACTATTTAAATGTTATGACAAACTTTTCAGATCTTTCACTGATTACACCCAGGCTGCTATGTTACTCTGAGTCCTTATCCTTTGTGCATCCTCAGACCCCTACTTTCTATCGCCTCTGATTATCAGCTGTCCTCTCTCAGCTGTACTGTATTTTTACTTTTAATTTTTTTCTCACTTCTACTATAAGCTGGCACTACACTTAAACTCTCATTTTAAAATATACCACTCTATGTTTGTTTCTTTATTGTATTGATGGTTTCCTTTTTTAAAGTCATCCCACCTGTTCTTCAGCTTCAGTGGGGCTCAGATTTTATATAAAATCTGCAAAAAAGAGCCATCTTTGTTTCTGGTTCAGTAACTTCTCTACAACCTTTGGTTTATTTTCTCGTTTTTCCTACTGTCATTACTGCTCAAACTCAGAAGACTATATTGTGGGTCATAAATAATATTGAGAGCACAATGTCACTGATGTCTGGTAGAGGTCTGAATACGTGCATGAGCTTATTTTAGAAGTGATTATTTTTCAGCTTATGCATCAGTAAAAGAGTGTGCTATTTGCTCTGAATTACCCAAGATCTCAAAATAGTTTCAAATTACTCCATCTGTAGAGGGTACTTATTTCAACTAAATCCTGCCCAAAATGCCTTTTTCATGCATAAGGCCTAAGTAAAAATGCTTTTATTTTAAAATTATTACAGCTGTGAGACATTTTTCGGACCTTACTACACCTACCTATGAGTGAGAAAATAAATTATTTTGTAGAGAAATAAGCTGTTAGCATCTATTTGAAATTAATCTTTTCTTTCTTGAAAGAAGTAGGATGGCAAAGGGTTCTCACCTCCCTACTTGCCCAGAGGTAGTCATTGGTTCTGCCAGAGTAGCCAGCAGGCCTTTCTTTCCATAACAGTGAATGCCAGGAAGCTGTCTGACCTTTATGAGTTATGTAATTCCATACTATGGATGATTTATCTTATTGCTGGATGTCTCCTCATCCAGTAATCATTCTTTCTGTTCCCAGTGGGAAGCATGACTGCTGCCTCAGGCTCATCTCTTTAGCCTCGTTCACACCACACCATGTTGGAAGGGCCCTTGATGAGGTTTCCTCCAGAACTTGCAGTCAGTTTTCCTGAAGTTTTAGAGAGGGCTCTCCTGAGTTTCTTTGGTTGCCCAGGTCTACTGAATATTTCAATAGACCTTAAAAACATAAAAGTTAGGGAAAACAAGAATTATGGCATGTGACTTCCTATTGCTATGCTTTTCTTTTCCAAACACACATTGGGGTAAGTAAAAAAAAGTCTACAGGATTTTTACTTTTTCTACATTGTGTGCTGTTATATGCTAGATAACATGGCAAAAGAGGTGTCCTTTCTACACTACTTAGCAACTCAATGAACAGAGGTGATCAAGGCACTTTGTATATAAAAATGAAGGAGTTCTGCTTAAGCAGAAGCCATGGGAGAATATCACTCTCATACTGAGAAAAAAAAGTCATGTAATATTCAAAATCATAAATTTATTTCGGCCCATGGAGAAATACAATCAAAGGCAAAAAGGTGAGCTGAATTCTAGAGAACATCAAGCCCTTCCAAGAGAGATGAGCCCTAAGAAGTTTTGCTTTTGGCAAAGCACAGGGAAAGAGGTGGCAGCCATAATATGGGTAAGAGGAAAGCAACTGAAATTCTAACAAATTCTTAAAAGCTGTGTGTGGGCTAATATGACAGTTTAGAATCCCTGGGATCCCAAGACATAATAGGAATACAGATTTACTCAGCAGCTCTTCTTCCTGAGCTGCATCATATGGCTCATGAAAAAGATTTGGTACAGGTCAGGAGACCTGCAGGAGTTCCCTCCATAGATGATTGCTGCTAAGAGACAAGTGCAATATTTGGACCATTCTCTCATATGAAACAAAAAACTCTCTGATGCTTCAGGAGGACAGAAAACCCTATTGTTTCCTGGTCCCAGGAAAAGGTTACTTGCTGCTGAGGGAGAAATAGAAGTAAAGGACATCTGCTACTGCAAGGGGCAGAAGCCTCCTCATATCCAAGATGCTGTACTGATACCAAGGAAAGGACCACTGCTGCTGGAGGGAGGCAGTAAACTCACTCCCATATGAGACAATGTAAGTGGTGCAGCCACTATGGAAAACGATATGGAGTTTCTTCAAAATGTTTCAATAGACTTACCATATGATCCAGGCAAAGGAGGCAAGAATACGCAATGGAGAAAAGGTAGTCTCTTCAACAAGTGGTGCTGGGAAAATTGGACACATGTAAAAGAATGAAATTAGAACATTCTCTAACACCATATACAAAAACTAAATTCAAAATGGATTGAAGACCTAAATGTAAGACCAGATACTATTAAACTCCTAGAGGAAAACATAGGCAGAACACTCTTTGACATAAATTGCAGCAGAAATGTTTTAGATCTGTCTCCTAGAGTAATGGAAATAAAAATAAACAAATGGGGCCTAATTAAACTTAAAAGCTTTTGCACAGCAAAGGAAATCATAAACAAAATGAAAAGACAGCCTACAGAATGGGAGAAAATATTTGCAAACAATGCTACCAACAAGGGATTAATTTCCAAAATATACAAACAGCACATACAGCTCAACATCAAAAAAACAAACAACACATTTTTAAAAAAATGGGCAGAAGATCTAAATAGACATTTCTCCAAAGAAGCATACAGATGGCCAATGGGCACATGAAAAGATGCTCAACATCTCTAATTATTAGAGAAATGCAAATCAAAGCTACATTGAGGTATCACCTCATACCAGTCAGAATGGCCATCTTCAAAAAGTCTACAAATAATAAATGCTGGAAAGGGTGTGGAGAAAAAAGAACCCTCCTACACTCTTGGTGGGAATGTAAATTGGTACAACCATTATAGAGAACAGTATGGAGGGTCCTTAAAAAGCTAAAAATAGAGTACCATATGGTCCAGCGATCCCACTCCTGGGCATATATCCAGAGAAAACTATAATTCAAAAAGGTACATGCACCTCAATGTTTATGGCAGCACTACTTACAATAGTCAAGACATGGAAGCAACCTAAGTGTCCATCAACAGGTGAATGAATAAAGAAGATATGGTGTATATACACAATGGAATATTACTCAGCCATAAAAAAGAATGGAATAATGACATTTGCAACAACATGGATGGACCTAGAGATTATCATACTAAGAGAAGTAAGTCAGACAAAGACAAATATTATATGATGTCACTTATATGTGGAATCTAAAGAAATGATATAAATGAACTTATTTAAAAAACAGAAATAGACTCACAGACATAGGAAACAAACTTATGGTTACCAAAGGGGAAAGGGAATCGGGGAGGGATAAATTAGGAGTTTGGGATTAATATATACACACTACTATATATAAAATAGATAACCAACAAGGACCTACTGTATAGCACAGGGAACTATACATATAATATCTTGTAATAACCTATAATGGAAAAGAATCTAAAAAACAATATATATATGTATATGTACAACTGAATCACTTTGCTGTACACCTGAAACTAACACAACATTGTAAATAAACTATATTTCAATTAAAAAATATTTTTAAAGTATACCTACAGTAGGAAACCTTTTCCTGTAGGTCAAAATATACATAAATTTAAATTTTGAAAGATGTTATCATATGGAACTTCAGGAAGGATATATAATATTGATTTACACTATTAATCTTATTAATGTGCACATCCCAGCAACTCTTAGCAATGCTATTATAAATTGCTGTAATTTTTGCCAATATAACTGATAAAATAAAATTTTAATTCTTTTCTTTGTCTTTTTGTAAGATCAAGAACCTTTGCAAATAATTTTTAACCAGTTCCTCCTTCTTGAATTAATTGCCTCTTCACTTTCTTATCTATTTTTGTGTTGGGATATTTCTTTTTCTTAATGATTTATATAATCTAATTATATAATATGGACTGGTTATTAATTTTTTTTCTGTAATGTGAGGGATATATTCCAACTCTGATTATGTTGGCTTAAATAAATACAAAGATTATTAATTTTTCTGATACAATTATGTCTTTATTGGATCTAATATATGAGTTGAGTGTATAAAGAGTTTCTTTTAGAATTAAGATGGTCAGAAAATAACAGAATAATAATTGCTATTTTTAACATATTAAAAAAATTACAAGAGTCAACCCCAGCTATTACAATTCAATTTCCTTGAACATATATGTTTATATGTTTGTAATCCTAAGATTTTGTTGAAGTAGTGTTAGCCTTTGATGGACAGCTGTCTATAAAAATACAACTTTATGTCTGTAAAACTGTAACCTAAAAACAATAATATTATGTTAGCATTATTATAAAACTATTGATAAAATCCAGAAGATAGTATCAACCCAGTCTAAGGTTCTAAGTATTTATCAAATTTTAGGATATTACTTGAACTATTTTTACATTTTATCCCATTTACTTTTACATTGTTTAAAGACCTATAGTTCTGTTATATATCAATTTGTGTTATAAATTGTTATATAGTAACATTGTAAGCATGGCCATTAACTTGATTCAAAGTTAAAGTCCTTTTATTTGTATGATAAATTATAGCAGAAAAGCTTTTTCTTAAGGAATTGACATTTTAAAATTGGGAATAATATTTTCTCTAGAAACCCTTCAATTGCCCTTTTTTCAAAATGATTTTAGCAATGCCTTAGTCATTATGTATCAATCAGCACAGAAATTAAAATTACAATACATATTGCTCTTAGGAACTGGGATTTCCTTCAAGGGATTGTTGACTCTCAAACTCAGGGAGCCCCTGTTTAACAGAATCAAGAGGAGAGTAGCAAAATATAACAAAGGTAATATACAAGGAATGACACAGAGCAACAGAGTTTTGGTCGATGTTTTGGCTAATGATGGTCTATATGGTGAAGGAGATAGGGAGAAGATACAAAGAGCAAATAGACGAGGCACTAATGATGTATTCCAAATCCTGGTGACAAACACTTCTCCTTGTAGAAATTTAATGGACAAACAGACCATAAACCAACGATGAACGTTCCATCAACAAACTCTAAAGTCAAAACATAGTGACATTATGTGCCACTCACAGAAGATTGCTGGCCAGGACACAAACCAAAAATCAGTAAGAGCATTAAATACTCTGCTGTCATAGTTACTCACCACTGTGTTCCCCAGGAACATAGACTCAAGAGATCCGATCATGAGCACTTTCAGGCCCTGTGTTGATCTAAACCAGTGGTTCTCAACTGGGGGCGATTTTGCCAACTGAGGGACACTTGGCACTGTCTGGAAACATTTTTGGTTGTCATACCTGGAAGAGAGCATGCTACTGACATCTAGTGGGCAGAGGCCAGACATTCTGCTACGAATCCCACAACGCACATGCCAGCCACTTCAATAATTAAGTGGCCAGAAATGTAAATTAATGCCAAGGTTGAGAAACCCTGATCTAGATGAAGGAAAGCCAACAGGTTCACTGGTAACTCCAGGCCTTGTTCCCATGCAGGATCAATAAGAAGAGGATGGTCCTACGGTTCAGACATGCTAACCACCATCCAGAATCTGATGTTAGGAAACACACATAGATCATGTATCATTTCTCTTAAGGAAATTTATCATTTGGGTTTGATTAATAAAATCCTCATGAAGGAAGGATGGATCTCTATTTTAACTTTTAGCTACCATGTGGCGATAAATTATAAGGTCTACAGAAGAGAAAAATAAAACACATATATGGGCTAGGATTTAATTTCCTAGTTAACAATTACCATACCTGCCTCATTCTCCCTCTCAGGAGCCAGTGGACCATGATAGTAAGTAATAAATAGGGACGGCACCTTGAGATGAGTGAGTGTTTTAAACTTTAGAACAGGAAGAAACATGAAAAATCATATAATCCAAAACACTCATTTTATGTCCTAAGGAACTGAGGTCCAGTCCAGAGACATTGTCCCAAATCACATATTGCATCAGGAATAGAAACAGGCCTACAACCCAGCTATTACGATTCTTCCATCTGGCACATTTATTTGCAAGAGATGTGCCCTACATTTCGAAGGTTGTAGCAATGGACCAGTCAAGAGAGTGAGCTGGAGATGGTTCTGGCCACATGGAAGAACAAACAGTTCTTGGGAACAGGGGAGCGTTTCTGCAGGGTTGCCATACCAATGAGACAGCCTGCCAGCAGGGGGCGCACAGCTACCTTCTTGAAAAAAATTTCAATACTCCTAAGAAGTTACCAAGAAGATAAATCTTACCATCCACAGTTTGTGTCATTTTAGACAACTTGTTTCGGGACTTTGTAAAATTTTTTTCTTTTTTTTTTTGCGGTACATGGGCCTCTTACTGTTGTGGCCTCTTCCGTTGCGGAGCACAGGCTCCGGACACGCAGGCTCAGTGGCCATGGCTCACGGGCCCAGCTGCTCCGTGGCATGATGGGATCTTCCCAGACCGGGGCACGAACCCGTGTCCCCTGCATAGGCAGGCGGACTCTCAACCACTGCGCCACCAGGGAAGCCCCGGACTTTATAGAATTTTGAGATGTTAACTTACTTCAATTTGACAGCTATAGAAGAGGGAGATGACATTTTTTTTAAGGACACCTTAGTTATGTATCAGCTTCAGTATGATTGGAAGCATGGGAATTATTGTAAATATCCAGGCTGAGGGCAGAGAGCTGTCAAACCAAGTATTCAGTCCCTGAAAAAATAACACAAGCCCTTGGTCCTATGGTATCTTTAATAGAGTCACAATAATGAGTTAATATGAGATTACATCTTAGAGAAAATGAAGACAACTACGGCTAGATTTAGAATTAGTTTGACAGATCAGCCAGCAAACTGGATTATAGGCGTCAGAGATCTAATTGAGTTAAATAAAGAAACAGAAGAGATTCCAAGCATGGAGTGCGGACAGAGAGAACAGGTTCGATTTGGGACCAAAGTGCTGTTTTCCACTGAAGAAATAAAATGAGGATGTAAAAGTGAAGATGTCTGGGTATGAGAATGAAGGTGAGGTACAGTGGCATAGACTGGAGGCAGCACTAACACTCATTTTGAATTGTGAACTAAGTTTAAAAGCATACAAACAACTGAGAAAACAGCTTTGGTGTTAAGTGGCATCCCTTTGTTGCAAGAAACTAATTTTTTAAATCAAGCATTACAGAAGTTTTTGCGGAGCACAGGCTCCAGACACGCAGGCTCAGTGACCATGGCTCACAGGCCCAGCAGCTCCGCGGCACGTGGGATCTTCCCGGACTGGGGCACGAACCCGTGTCCCCTGCATCGGCAGGTGGACTCTCAACCACTGCGCCACCAGGGCAGCCCAGGATAACACTTTTTAGAGAGCTACCACCACTGGTGTATGGATGGAGCTGAGTTTTAATATATCATTTCCATCCGTCTTTAATACTTAAAGGAAGATTCACTTACATTTTGACACTTAAGAATTGAAAATAGTAGATTTTACTTTTGAAAGAGCCATTTACCATTTCAAGTTTGTTGGCTGAGCTGATTTATTTACATTATACCCCTTGACATTGTAAAGAAATATTTTTTTTTTAATTAAGAGCAATCAGAGAAAAATAACTTCCAGCAATTTCCGGAAGACATGATTACAGTGAGATTGAGCTTGGTGAAGACAAACCACCCAGCAGTTCTCTAGCTTACCTGGAGAGTCGATGGACAGTTTTCAGAAAGATCTGAGAACACTATCAGGAAGGAAGGAGGAAGGGAGAAAGAAAGGAAGGACAGAAAAGAAGGAAGAATGCAATAAAAGAAGGAGAAAGGGAGGAGGGGGGATCCTTTTGCTCTCACCTAGGTTCATGCCTCTTCTCTTCATCCTGTCCTGGTACAGGTTGTCATGTGCTCCATTTCCTCCATTTCTAACGACCTGGAGTAATGAGTGGAGCAGTGGGAAGCATTTAAGAACCAAGAAGGGCCCCTTCCTTGCATGTGTCCTTAGGGGTATTTTGCTAAAATTGTCTCTGCCCCTTCCCTTACTTTACGTTGCATTTCCAAAAGGTGACTTTGTATCCAAGGTTTGCCTCATACTTGGTCCTGGAAAGAAGCGTAGGTATAGGAACCATGGTCACCAACGGTAGCAAAAGCCCCAGTCTCAGGCTCAGGGAGTGAGAACAACAGTCTAGTAGAGGGCTGGTCTCCCTATTGCACACCCCCTGGGTGAGGAAAAGTCTCCCACCCCTTGGTAAATGGTACGCTTAGAAAGGCACCCAGGTGCCTAATATGAGGGAAGAGAGGAAATGAGTAGTGAGGTGGGATAGAAAATTGTGGGCCTGCAGGAAACATGGCGGAAGTAGGCAAAAGAATATTTGCAAGTTCTCCTGGGGTTTTTGGACCTGTGAGTTTCCAGCAGGAAACTGAGGACTGAGGAAGATGTGGGAAATATTTGTAGAGAACATAGCAATTTGGAGTTGATTCTCATTCAAGGCCCACGGAAGGAAGGGGAAGGATTTCATCAATATTAGGGCCCTCATCGGAAGGGACCCATTTTGAGAATCAACTCGTTTGGGATGGTCCTACCTGGAGGGGCTAAAAAGACCACATGGAACCAGAGACTTGGTCACAAAATCGATTAAAGTACACCTTCTTTGGAGCCCCATTCCCCCTCTTTGAATTATCCTTCAGAGGCTCCAGGGAAGAGACTTCTTTCATCTGGTTTCCATCATAAACCAACTCAGCTAAAGCCTGGAGTCCTGTCAGCATTAGTGATGGGCCCAACGAACCTCTCCTTTTAAAGATTGACCTTAGGAAGAGTCATGGAGGCAGTTGTGCTTCTAAATCCTTAGGTCAGGTTAGAGGCAGGGCCAGGCACAGCTGACCCAGGCAAGGACAAGTCCACTGCACTAGGCCTTTGAGAAGGACCTCCGACAGTGTGCTGAAGATGCGCAGACACTCCCTAGCCCTTAAACACACCTGCCTGGATCCCATTCTAGCCACACCTGAGCTGACTTGTCTCTTAGTGTCACTGAATAATTTGCAAAACTGTTCCTGGTCACTGCCAAGAAAAGGCTAAGTTATGTCTTATCATGGAGAATTGGTTATTACTAGCGTTCGCTTCATTTTAACGTGCAAGGCTGTGGACTAAGCCTGGAGGATGGCCAGGAATCCTGCATCCTGCTTGGATACAGAAGTGCTCTCCAGTACACTTTCCCAGTCTGGGGAACATGACCAAATGCCGATCCCCGAGATTCTGAGGCCTGAGTGTGTATACCAGTGTTGATTCCGGCGGAATCCCAGGCAATTCCTATGTCACCTCCAAATTTCTCTACAAGGAAAGAATGAGGTAGAGGGGGAGATACTGCAGGACATGCTGCTTTCTATAGCCTTGTAAAACATTTTTAAAATTGTGGTTAACATGATACTTAAAATAACTATTAGGAATCCAGATGGTTTCAATAAATATTCCAGATATACTTAGTAGAATATATTACCCACTCATTAATTCCAAATAAAATATAGTAATGACTACAGATATATATTTTATTATTTTAAGACTCCGTTAAAAAGGAAAGACAACCTTGCTTCCACATAAAAGAGATCTATATGCAAAATGTATCTAGTTTTATATCTTACTCCTCAATTCCTTGCATTTGCCTGAACCTTAGTATACCAGGGCCCTGTAAACTGCTCCCATGATGGCAGTAGATACAGAAATTGAAAATTAGACTAATTAACAAGCTGGAATAGCAGCTCTTTTTTTTACCTAAGGGAAGGATGGAATGATATTTCCACACATCATGAAATCTAGTTGCCTCAAGGGAAGAAAATATCACATTCAAGTTACCTCTTACTCATGGGTTTTTCTTTTCCCTTTGTGGATCATATCATAATTTGAATGACCTCATCAAATAACTGGAGGGTTATAAATATTAGCCTGATTCCAGTCTTATAGAGCATGGTATGGTGAATCCTCTAAAGATATATAAAATCTCTTATTACACTTCTAATGCTCCAGGAACAAATTTATTGATCACATGTACTATTGTTGCAGCAAAAATAGAAATGAAGTTTTCCCTCCCCTGAGAACAAGGAAAATAAAGGGAACAGTGAACAGGCTAGAGAAGAAACATAACCTGGCCTGAAAGAGTTAATCACTCCTTGTTTTACTTTAACTGTCACTAATTTGTAGTAACTAGATTTGTACTTTACAAAGCTAACCTCACTCCCTGACACTATGTAGTTTACGTTCGGCACCTATCACCCCTAACTCTGTGTGAGTTACATCCCATGTCTCTCACTCCCTATTATTATGTCCCGGCACTTACATTCTATATGCCCCTCGTAACAAATCACCCCCTATAGTTTTTGCATGTCAGAAACAAGGTCATGGGCCGATAAACCAGAGGCAAACGGTTGCAATTACCAGACTGCTGGACCCCAATTACCCGGTGGCCTGACGCCAGCAATGACTGTTTTGAAATAATGCAAAGGAAAGGAGGAATGCAAGACCTTCACTGCTTTGATCATTATCATATACCCCACCCAGACTGCGATCCCCACATAGAAAATCTTCCCTGATTCCCAAGGTGGGAGGGCAAAGTTCTTGAGGCGCTAGCCTGCTGTGTCTTCCCTTCTGCCTAGCAGAAAAATAAAGCCATCTCTCTCTTCCTCCAAAATCCCTGTCTCCATATTTCTGTTTAGCCTTGGTGCACAGGGAAGCCGGTATTTTGGCAACACTATGAAATATCATTTCTGCAATAGAAATGTAAGTTTATACTAAAAAATTATCAAATGATGTTGAATTAAATATAACCTTAAAAATATTCAGTCAAGTGGTCAGTATTTTTGTGTAAGGAAATCACTTTTCCCTTACCTAAAAATTGTGTTGTACTATGTAGAAATGATAAATGCTAGAATCCTGCTGTTGTAAATCACACATTTGGTTGCACCAGAGTGGATACATGGATTCAGAACCAGGCTGACTGGCCAGCTCAGCACCCTACAGCTCCTTCTCTCCTATCCTAGCAGCAAACTGCAGAGCAGGGCCAGTGCTCGCCTCTAGGATAAGCAAGCACTTCTCCGGAAAGGTCTCTAGCACTTACTTTTAACTTCATTCGTAGTAGCAACTGTTTGTTTCCCAGAAAGAAGACTATCTGTTTTACTAGACTGTTGGTTGCCAACCTTGGAATCTGACTCATTTTATACTGCATTTGATAACAAATGACTATTTTCTGCAAGAGAATTCATTCTAATTTTTTTTTCAATTCAAAGTTATTGTTAACATCAGCATTACAAGGCTGGTTTCTTAAATATTAATTGGAATGATCCTTTAAATGTGCACTGTTTTATGGCTAGGCCCATAAAATATGTAAATTTGTGAATGTAAATATATTTCTAATTTATTATCCCTTTTTAAAGATGACAGGAAACAAAACTTCCTCAGTTATTACAGTGAAATGTGAATAATGAAATTCTCTGGATCACCACTAGATGGTGCTATATAACCTATTAAATATAGCCTACCATCTTGTTTTCACCGCCCTCTGTTTTAGGCTCCTTCCAGATGGCTTTTTTAATGATTACAAGTCCAATTTTAACTAATATTTATTTAACGACTTCTATAGATAGTGATCAAATGGCATTGTACTAGTTGAATGACCTTGGACAAGTCAGTTATCATCCCTGTGCCTCAGTTTCCTCATCCATGAAATGAGCAGAAGAGTCTTTCCTTGTGCAGGACCCCACGTCATGGCCTCTTGGTCGTGGCAGAATACGCCAAGGGTGAACCTATGACCTAAAAAGAGTGATTCAGAATCCCTCCCTGGGTTTTTTTCAAACTAGAATTAGGAAAAGCCAGTCAGTGCCTCCTTGGAAGTGGGATCACCAAGATGTGGGATGCAGGTGCTGGGGAAGCAGGGCAGGAACTGGCCTTGAGTAGAAAAAGATGGAGCTGAAAAGTAGAGACACAGAGACAAGAGGCCAAGAGAGTCCTGGCAGTGTTCAGGTCCCAAGGGTTGATTAGTCACACTTGTTCTATCACATTTGAAAACAGGGTGCCCCTCCAATAAATATCCCTTTTTGCCGCAGTTTGATTTGGGTTATCATCACTTTAGCCAAAGGAATTCTTACTAATCCAGGTGGTCACTCATTCTGTTCATTCAAAAGTATAGCGAGCAGTTTAAGTCCTTACCCCATAATCTGTTCAAGTCTAACTCCCATCGTATTTAATAATACCAAAAGAGAAAAAGTGCAAAGACGGCAAAAGGCAAAATAAGGAGAATAAGTTCCAAGCTTGTGACCCATTAGATATGAGTAGAACCTTGAAAGGAAGTGCCTCCCCAGAAATGCCAAGCCCTTTGCAAATGGATGTTACCTCTTACAACCATCACTTCCGTCCTAAAAGTCTGGATGGCTCAGCTTTCCCAAATATTCTGCTACTGGGAAGATCAGTAGTTTTGGAGGGTAGGTAAGTGGCATAACTTTACTCTGTTAACTTATAGTGGTCCTGATTCTACTCTTAAAAACTAATGGGATAATATATATTTCACAGTACTTACATTCTCAGAAATTCAAGACTAAAGGAAATAGTAGAAGATACTAGCGTTCTGGTGCAGAACCTCAAAACAATAAACCAATGTAGATCTCTCTCTCTTTCTCTTTCTCTCTTTCCTCTCCCTCTCCCTTTTTCTCCAGCTCTCTCTGTCTCAGCAGAAAAATGTAGTATCTTGCAGTCTATTAATGTCTTTGAAAGCAGAGTCTTAAGATGGGGACACTGCTGGGGGACAGGATCAGAAAGAACCTGGGGACTCATCTATTGTTTCATGACTTTTTCAGACCCAGCAGGAACATACCCTAAATTAACTTGGAGCAGTACAGAATTGCTGCTCTGTTGATCAGTATGCAGGTCAAATACAGCTGTCTGATGTATGTATGGAGGAGCAATATAAAACATAAAAAGTAAAATCATGCTTTAGGGCTTCCTTGCTGGCGCAGTGGTTGAGAGTCTGCCTGCCGATGCAGGGGACACGGGTTCGTGCCCGGTCTGGGAAGATCCCACGTGCCGCGGATCTGGGCCCGTGAGCCATGGCCGCTGAGCCTGCGTGTCCGGAGCCTGTGCTCCGCAACAGGAGAGGCCACAGCAGTGAGAGCCCCGCGTACCGCAAAAAAACAACAAAACAAAACAAACATGCTTTAAAAAAGTGTTTTATGACTTTAAAAAGTTTGTTTTCATTCATCCTCTACATCATTGCAATAAAGAACACTGTGGGTTCAAAACGATAAAAAAAAAAAATCTCAATAAACCATCACTCTTCCTCCGTAACAGCAGTGTCATTCTTCCAAACCTTCCCACCTTCTTTCTTGTTGAAAGTGGCCCAACAGTTTCCAGCTCTTGAAGACCACAGTATTATTAAGAATATCTGTGAAATGCCACTTCCCTCCACCCCCTGTAGTTATTTCAGCCAATTCACTTTTTGTCCCTTTTGAATTCATTACTTTTGCTCCAGTTCTATAACCGTTCCTAAACCAGATTCCAGTGATCTCAGATTGGATTACAGTAATCTCTTCCTTACTCTCTTTGTCTTCCTGAGATTTATTCTCTCTCTGACTGCAAGTAATCTTTAATATTTTCTTCTAGTATCCATAGTATATCTCTGTTTCTTTGTATATCAAAGCAAAACTCTGTTTTGACATTTGAAACCTCCATGAGTTCTTATTTACTTATGCACTGACTTTGTATTTATTCGTTCATTTGTTCAAATAAATAAAAACATTTTTGAGTGCTTACTAATGTCCTGTGTTTTGGGTCCTAGAGATAGAGCAGTGAAAAAACCCAAAGCTCTACCGTCTTGTAGCTCCCATTTTAGACAGGAAAAATCAATTACTATAGAGTATGTTAAATGCAGATACGTGCTATGAAGGGGGGGAAAAAGCACGGTAAGGAAGATAGAGATTGTTGAATGGGCACAAGTTTGTACAAAGAAATTAAGATATTGGGACAGTCAGAGAAGGTGGCACTTGAAAAAAGACCAGAGGAGGTGTGGAGGTGAGGCAAGTGACTATTTTAGAGAAGAGCATTCTTAACGGAAGGGAAACAATGCTTCAAAAATCCTGAGTCATGAGTGTGCATGTGGTGTTTGAGGAAAAAGCAAGGAGTCCAGTGTGAAAGGGGAGAGTGGGACAGGAGCAGGGCAGAGAGAGTGAGGGAGCCAGACCCCCTGGCCTCCGTGAGCCATACGTGTACCGTAGGTTTTGCCCTGGGAGAGATGGCAAGCCGTTTTAAGGTTTGAGCAGAAGAGCAACATGTTCTGACTTGCAGTTGAAAATATCACTCTGGTCACCCTGTGGACATTACTTACATAGGAAAGAGAGCAAGTGTAGAAGCAGGGAGATGCTCTTAGGGAAGTGGTCATTTTCCTTTGGACCGTGGTGGGAGCAGTGAGAGTAGTGAGAAATGAGTCTATATGGAAATTATTTTGTATTTACAGCTGACGAGACTACCTGATTGCTTAAGGGGGTGTGTAGGGAAGAAGAAAGGAATCAAGAATTTTGAATTAAATAACTGGAAAGGTGGAGTTATTACTGATGTTGGAAAACTGCTGAAGATACCTGAGTAGTCATTAACAGAAAGATTCTACATCTTTCACTTTGGCGTCCTTCCTTGCCTTAGTCTATATCTTTCATTTCCTTTGCTTAGATTCCTCTTCCCTTTCACAACATTCCCATTCAATTGAGAATCTTTATGAAGCACTCATAATTGGCGAAACCCTGGTCTAAAAGCTGGGAAGGGTATAAAATATGTAAGATGTGGCCTCACACATCCCAATCTATATGAGAGGAATATTACATGCATTTGTGATAATATAGCAATATCATTCAAATATGCACATTTTTATGGATAAACAAACTTTCGTGAGCAAAGAACAGTGAATAGGTACATATGCAGTAGGGATGTAACTATGAGCAAGACATGGCCCCTATTCTCAAGAAGCTTATAACATATGCTGAAAGTTCAGTGAAAGTTCAATGAAAAATATGGAAAGAATGAAACAGAATTAAGGCAGAAGTAGATCACTGTCAGCCAGGGGAATTCAATAAATGGGTCAAACCTGCAGTTCTCTCAAGGCCAGCTTGAGTTTTTTCCTTCCGTGAGGTTTTCCCTAACTAAATGTCTCTCCAATAAGTTTCCTTAACACCTACATAAAATCAGCACTCATCTGATTTTCGCTTAGGTTTATATTTTCTTAGAAGTATCCATAAGTTATACTCTAGAATGTAAACATGAAAGCAGGATCTTATTTAGTTTTCTTTGAAATTTGTGAACTAAATATTGTAAAAACATTACAAAATATACCTGAATATTATAAAATGTCTTATATTGCTTTAAAATGCTTTTGGAAAAGGAGTGTGGAAGGGTAGGAGAGTCTTCCCAAAAGTCCAGAAAACTTCCACCTTTTGAATATATATATATATTCATCTATATATACAGATATACATATGAGATATATATATATATACATATATATATATCATCCCAAACAGGAATCCACTAAATGTTGAAAGACTTAGTACAATGCTTGTTCCCTAATTTTAGTTCTTAGACTTTAAATCAAGCAACTGTACTATTTCCACATATTCTGTACAATTGCTGTCAATCATGAGATGTGTGATTTAAAGGTTCCTTTCATCAGGCATTGCATGTTACTTTAACTTCCTCTGAAATATTTCTGATTTAAAGCACTATTACTTTGTGATAAAGATTAAAAGAAATAATGTATGGAAACACTATAGAGTTTGAAGCATTCTGTAAAGGTAGCATATTTTTCTAAACCACTAAAACCTGCTATTATGCTAGTTCTGTCCATCTTTGGCAAGATGCTTTTGGTCAAAATGGGGAGTTTCATCTAGAATGGTTGACACTAGTTTGTTGCGTTGATTTTTTTTACACTTCAGAGGTGTATACTTTTATGTGTTGTGTGTGTGTGTGTGTGTGTGTTCTTTAAACAAAATATTCTTCAGGTTGTCTCAGACCATCAATGACATTAGTAGTATGAAGTTTTTGCCTTTTAAAAGTGCTGAGATTGACAAAACGTAGTGAAAGAAATCACTGCACAATACTGATCTTTTCACTTTGTCAGGCACTCTGTAGTTGGTTAAGCAAGATTTTAGATTATCTTAATAATGTAAACAGGCATATCATTTTTTCTTAGACTTCTTTATGCAAAAGAAAAAGAAAAGGTGAAAAAAAAAGACAGCAAAGAAAAAATCATTCAAGTGAAGAAAATTTGTTCACACGCACATTGACTAGTTCAAAATCCATAAAATTTACTGACTTTTAGTGGGTAGATTCAGGGAATGTTTATTCGTTTGTGTAACGATTTTACATTCTTCATTTCTAAAGGCAATTCAAAAGGTTTTCATGTTCTTCATTTCTACAAAACATTTAAAATAGTGAATGAAAAATGAAATTTACAACATCATTCAGCTACATGGCAGAGACAAAAATCAACTAATTATAGTTTTCATACATAGCAACAAATAATTGGAAAATATAGTTGAGAAATATGCTATTTACAATTGAAACAGATATTTTGAAATACCTGAAAATAAGGCCAAAACATAAGTGCAAGACTATAACAATGACAAAAAAGAAACATTATTAAGGACCATTTAAAATAATCAAAGTCAACAGGTAGATTATGTTCCTAGCAAAAATACTCTAATATTATAAAGACATGAATTTTCCCAAGTAAATGTATAAAGCTAGATAATCACAGCAGGATTTCCATAAAACTTGATGAGCTAATTCTAAAGTTCACATGAGAGAGAAAATGGAAATAAGGAAACAAGAAAAGATTTAAAAGAATACGAGGGGACAAGCCCTACCAGAAATCAACATGGTTTATGAATTTATTATAATTAAAGTAGCATATATCAGCATAGGAATAGATCAGTGAACAGACTGGGTATGCAGAAAAGACAACATTATTATCGGAATATAGAATATTATAAAAATAGTATGATAATTAACAGCATGCATTCTGGAGCTAGCATGGCTGGTTTCAAGTCTGAGTCTGACACTAAACTGTCACCTTGGGAAAATTATTTAATCTCACTGAACCTTGATATCCTAATGTATAAAATGGGGGTAGTAACAGTACCTATATATTTTTAGGATTAAATTTATAAATCATATAAAATACTTGAAAAGTTGGACTACCTTCATCAGCAATCAAAAGATGTTATTTATAACATTCATCATCACAGTAAGACAAAGGACAACAACAACTACTACGATTATCAGTGGAGAAAGGATAACTGATTATTCGTTTACTTAAACCAGACTTAAATTACTATATCACATCGTTCACAAAAATAATTTCCAGATTTATTTGAAACAACTGATTTAAAAAATTTTTTTAATTATATCTGAATTAAAGCTATGCATGAAAATATAATTATAATTTTGTAATGGGAAGACCTTTCTAAGCTAGACATAAAGACTAACAGCTATAAATATAATGATTGAAAAATGTATCCACATATTAATTAAAAATTTTGTGCAAAACACCATAAAGTCAAAAGGCAAAAGACATTCTGGAGACAATATTTACAAATAGAATATAGAAAAAGTTGTACTAAGATTTCCCAGTGAAGTATAGAGTAACTTAGGATGCCTACTATACTCATATTAGGGAAATTTAATTATTGATGAAGGAGGATTTAGGGTAAGAAGATAAAAAATTATTAAAGCACTGTTATATGAAATTTGACAGTTCTGAGCTATTAAACTAGTAGAATTAGGGGAAATTTAATAACAAACTTAAATGTGTATAACATTTACATAATCACTACTAGACTTGTTAAAAATCTCCACTAAGATTAAGATTGAATATGGAATGGGATTGAAATCAGATGCCTGATAATATTTTGGCTATAATGAGTGGCTAGACATTAAATTGAATTATCAAGGGTTGATATTCATGAGCATTTATAGAAGTAATGCAACAGAAGTTTGGCTATGCAATACCCAATTGCAAACTTCCACAACAGCAGAAGCAAGAGTAAATAAAACATCTGTGGTAGAGTAGCAATTTCTGCCATTCACAAGTAGCAATCTTAATCCAGTATATGAATTAAACCATAGGTTTTTGCCCCTAATGTTAAAATATGTGTACATTTAGTCCAAGAGGTTGTAGAACAGACTTTATTGAGAAGGCTGAAATTAGGCTAAACCCAAAGTATTATATGGTTTGGGTAGCCTGCTTAGAGATAAAAAGATAAATCATGGTGTTTACAACCCAAACAGTCTATGATTCTTAAATTATTATCCAAAATGTAATCCAGATAACAAATGTGGTAGGTGAATGCATACCTATGTCAGTAAAGGTCAAGACAATGGCACATATCCAAGCTAAATTACTCTCCAAAAACAGAGGATGGATCTGAAAATATCATCTTTTCTCCATCACTAGAAATTTACCAACCAATCCAATCTCTATACTAACCAGCCTCAATGTGCCCAGCTCTCTGCTGAAGACAATGAGGGAAACAAGAGTATTATTTTAAGATATTTACTATCTGAGTGGACAATTATAAAATAATCCAAGATTAACCAAGCGTTTCTAACAGTGTCACATTGTTTATTAGTTCTGTGGAAATTCAAAAATAGTAGAATTTTGTGTAATATAATTATATTCCTAAAGTATTAATTGACAGTAATAGCTAACATTTATTGATAGCTTACAGTGCCAGGCACATAGTAATTATCACTGATCATTAGTTATAATTAGTGCATGTTTCATGCACTGTGATATGAATTACTTTCACTATTGTATAATAATTATCACATAAATTAGGTCTATTAACATAAATTCAATAATATATGTTAAATTTATAAAAAGATGAATGAATTAGTGTGAAAAAAACTGAGGTTCAGAAATTTTAAATAACTTGCCTAAATTCATATGAAAGAAGGATGTGAAACTTAAACTAAACCTTAAAATATGGGTAACTTTTGGACAGGAAAGGAAGACAGACATACCAAGTATGGAAAATGACAAGAGGAAAAGTATACAAGCAAAACAAGACCACATACTTATAGGGAAAAGAGACAATAAGTCTAAGAAGACAGAGAATATGTATTAAGGAATACATTTTGGCATAGGATGGGGACAGTGCAGCCCCTTAAAGTCTAGGAAGAAGAGTTTGAACATGACACAGTGACTGTAAGAATGACGTGAGGAAAATTTTGTTTAATAAAGGTGTAAACTGGCAGCATTGGACAGTGTGGATTTAGCAGAAAGAATCTATCTAATAAAGAAAGTATTTGCAGTAGTTTAGGATCTGGGTTTTGATAGTGATTGCACAGGAAATTTAAAAAAAAGATAAGCCTAGGAAATATTTTGAAAGAAAATAATGGATATAGAAGCAAAGGAAAAATATTAAGCAATGAAGAACCCAGTGTTTAGTGGGAAAGTATATAAAATGATGATTTCACTAAAAGGAAAAAAGATATAGAATACAGTTTTTCTCAACTAAAAGAAAAATAGAATAGAAATCGATGCTAGTTAGAGGAAAGAGGAAAAATTCACATGACATTTGAGGTGATAGTATTATTTCCACATGTAGAGAGCCTGTACATATGTGAAAAGATCAGACTAGGATACCGGTGAAAAATCAGGCTTAGAGATTAAGATTTTTAAGTTACGGTATGAAAAGCATGTGGGAAAAATATAAAAAAGGAGACAATGGAAGAGGACCTAGGTTCAAGTTCTGATTGTGAAACTGAACCTGAGTAAGTCACTTAACATCACTGAAACTCAGTTACTCCAGGTTTTAAATGGAGAAAATAGTATTTACTTCACAGTATTTTGAGCATACAAAGTGAAAGGCCCTTGCAAACTGTAAAGCTATGTAGGTAAAGAGCTGTTATATAGTTAAAGTGATGAGAATCAAAGGGTAGATATTTTAATCTATGTATTTCTTAAGGGCTTCGAAGTTGAGACCTTAGCCTTCCCTTGATCAAAGATCCACATTACTGTGCTACAGAGTGGATGATTTATTATTACACACATTAAAAGGTCAGTTGGCCAGTCTGCTTCTGAAACACAGTAAACATTTTTTTTTTTTTTTTGCGGTACGTGGGCCTCTCACTGTTGTGGCCTCTCCCGTTGCAGAGCACGGGCTCCGGACGCGCAGGCTCAGCGGCCATGGCTCACGGGCCCAGCCCCTCCGCGGTATGTGGGATCTTCCTGGACCAGGGCACGAACCAGTGTCTCCTACATCGGCAGGCGGACTCTCAACCACTGCGCCACCAGGGAAGCCCCTGACAAAAATCTTTGAATAATCATCTTTGGTGCTTGCTTAATTGGAGAAATATAATTTTAACTAGCAAATAAAATAAATAAGATAAATTTCCAATTCAAAAGTTCTTCTTATGGCATATTTACATGAGTAAAGAAGCATCCTAAATATTGCTCATACTTAATCTTTATTATTAAAAAGTTTTAAACCTTGAAATTGCATAATACTATATTATAAAATGACACACCTAAGCACATGATAATGTGCTTAAGAATGCATGATAATGAATTCTTGATTTTTATTAGACTTAAAGTTACTAATTGCATTGAAATAAATAATACTGCCTTAGGAAAAATTGAAACATAGATGCCTGAACAGAGTACAAGTTCTTAAAGAAGCAGGACCAGGTAGGTTTTCTGTCCACAGACTATGTTTATAATATTATTTGATTTGTAAAGATTAACCTGAGAAGTATTTTATACATTTTGGTTAAATGAATCTTAGTATTTCTTAAGGAAATCGCAACTCAAATTTGAGTACATAATGACAATTTATTATTTAGCATAAATTCCAAGTAAATTGTGATTACATTTTACTTTGCCTTTTTCTCTGTATTTTTGGTATGCTAGTCAAAGTCTGAGCTATTCATTATGGAGTCACAGACATCACATTTCCACTTTCCAAAAGTATTTAAAGGATTATATGGAAATTATCCCAATTCTCATCAATATGCTTAAGCCTTCCCAGACAGGAACTATTTCTTATCTTTGCATACCCAGGACCTTGGACAGTGCCAGGCATAAACTAGGCATTTAACTATTTGGGAGCAGATTAGTACTTGAATGATTTTGTCCTGCTGCTATATTTGTCATATATATTGCTGGAGATACTAATCACCAGGGCTTGAACATCTTTTTATTTTGCTGTAATGATATTGTTTGTATGCAAAACACTCCTAAATTGTGTTATTTCCTTTTTAATGCAAGATATTACACTTGGAAAATAAAATCTGTTACACTAAAATTCATATTAATATAAAAAATTATTCAAGATACTGACCTCATTTTACATACAAAACCACAATATTAATGTATGAGAAATTTAAAATAAATAAAATACCCTTTCTAAAACAGTGTTTATTTTCATTCTTATCTTCAAGTTCACCAAGGAATCCTTAAAGGAGGAGAGCTTCATACTTCCCTCCACACCACTCCCCCTCCCATCACCACCAAAAAATAAAAATAAACAAAACTAGAAGGGAAAAGAGAATTTTCCGGTCATTTAAAAATACTATTACTGTGAAGCAGTATGGATTCTCGTACATCGTAAAGGCACATATTCTGAATTCCCTTTTTCCCCTGAATTTCCTTTAAATGCCTATCTTATAATAAATACATTAGATGATTCCTGTTACCCGCATGCACTACTATAAAGATTATGGATCCTAGTAATTGTTCCTTGTATTCACAGTGGAAACTGGAACTTAATAAAGGAGAGAAGAAAATGTACCGAAGGCAAACCCAACTGTAAAGGATCGCTGTAAACCGGTATTTATTCGGTTTGTACTAAACTAGTCGTGGCATGACAAGAACCCTTTGTCTGTGGGACCGTTAGTCTGGCAACCATTTATCTACCCGTGGAAAGGACGTCTGAAGACTCCGCCCGGGCTGGGGGTGGGGAAGGCGCACCGCGTGGAGAGCTCGACTGAGAATTAAAGAGAGCGAACAAAGAGAACCCGCAGCAGGCGCCCGCCAGCGCCTTGCCACTGCATCAGGAGACGTCAGTCAAGCCCGGAAGGCTGTTGGAATCCGCCTCCCTGCGAAAAGCTCAAGTAAATAATTGACGGCGATTGACGCGGTCCAGGACAAAGCTTTGAGGAAAGCCAGTGCATCCGATTTCGAGCGGTTTGGGAATCTTCCGCCGAGTAAGGGGTATGCGAGTGCAGCGAGGACTGTGAGCCTGGCTACCGGTCTTCCATCGCGGGCGTGGCTCTGGCCTTTTTGTCTTCTTGCCGCCCGCCCCTCCGTCTCCGCACTCCTCCTTCTTCTCTTCCCTTTTGAAAGTAGCCTCTCTTTGGTTACTTCTACGCAGTCCTCCCTTGCAATCCCGCCCCCTCCCCTGCCCAGTCCGGTGAGGCCAGCTCACGAATATCAGTGCACTTCCCGGGGAGCGTCTGGCACGGCTTGGTACCTTGCGTGTTCGCCTGCTCAGAGCCGCAACTCCAGCCCAGCCGCGGGCCGCCAAGGAGTAATCCGCTCTTCCGGCCGCTGAGCTTCCACGTTAACGCCATTGTTTGGAGAAACAGAGCGGGTGTGGAGCTGGGGCGAACCGGTCCAAAGTCAAAAGTGCTCAGCCAGATAGTCGCATATATAAAACTAAGAAGTTAAACTCTCCTCGTCTCCGAAAAGACACAGTAAGAACCCTGAGGTCCCCGGAAGATCAGAAGGAAAGCGCTGTTGATTTGCTCCAGCTTCAAAACATCGCCTCTGCCAAGAAGTGAGCAGTTCTGGATTTTCTAAAGGGATGGGGAGGGTGAATGGGCAGATAAAACTTGAGATTAAAATTGTTGGTTTAGGCCGTGCTGGGGTTGCTGGGTTGGCGAATTTCATAGGAGAAGCCTCAAAGAGACACAGCATCCTGGTACTTTGTGAGAACCACGTGACAGCAGCCAGGTACCTTTGATTGTGGGAGCCGAGTTCCTGGAACTCGAGCTTTCTCCTGCGGTAGAACTGTATGGGGGGTGAATTAAGCGTTCTCTGGTGGCTCTCAGCTTCAGAGTGGTTCTGCCTAATTCAAAACAAAAATAAGTTTGCATTGGCAATATAACTTATTGGGGTGATCCCGGTTAGTGTGACCTGCCAGTGAACTAGACCAGATATTCTAGGAGCATGTTGCTCTGGGAGAACATGTAGAAAATAAGTTGATGGATGACTCTTCCCTCCCCCTCCCCATGTCTTCTTTGTTCACTATTATTTTCCAAATTGAGTTGGAGGGAGATACCAGAAAGAGAAAGGGAGGTGGAGGAGTCTTCCAGTAATATTTCTTTATAAAATGAGGGATTACTACACATTGACTAAGCTATGATACTTAGACAATAACAGGACTAATGCTAGTAAAGTAACTTAGCAAGTATCTCCTCCCCAATAGGATTTTTTTTTAAGCAGAACTTTCTGCCTAGTCATGCCCTTTTCAGTCATGCCCTTTAGAGAGAAATTATATTTCTAAGGAAAAGGCACCTAACTGACTAGCTGACTAAGCAGCTGGATCACTAGGGAGAAAAAACCAGGAGGCAATGGGTTTTGAGTTGCTATTTTCCAGATTTTAAAAGCCAGTGATGGATTTATTTTGGAAAAAATACAAAACAGAAGTTGATCTTAACCACCGTGAGTGAGGATGTGCCAGCCTTCTTGGGTGCAGGGTGTGTCTTAGAATTTGGCTTCATGGAAAGGACTGGGCACTTTAAAAGTACACCTTTGCCTGTTATGTACCATCTGAGAAGGTGCTTAATGAAAATACTTTCTGTTTAGCAATTACACTTAAAACTAAAGCAATTCACAAGAACAATGAAATTTAGATAAGTGTAGAAAAAATTATCACCTGTAATTTAAGAAATTGTGCAGAGCCACCAATAAATATTTCCAAATGATTTTTAATTTATTTCTCAAAACTAAAAAATAAATAAAAGAAAAAGAAAAATCCCTTCAGCGCTGCTAATGACTAAACCACATAGATGATTTTTAATGCCATATTTTCTTGAAACTGAAGTTGGCTTAAAGTCATTCATTTATATTTTCTTTTAGTTCTAGTCTAAAGGAAATTGGGTGTATTTCTCTCACAAAGTGCAACATTAAGGGCTAGAGCTGTTTGAGAAAAGTATCATTTATCCATAACAAGTGTTCTCTAAGGAAAACACTTTCATAACCCTTTTCATCTAATTGACACTTGGGAATATCAATTAAAACTTTCTCCATGAAATTAGGCTTTGAAACGCAGATTTGATAGTGAGGAAACCAAAGCTGAAAAATCAGCGTATTGACAGTCCTAGCATTTGGACTTCTTTTCCTTCTGAAGCTTCTTGACCTTATCTTCTTAAACAAACAAACAAACAAACAAAAAACTCCCTTCCCATCAATTCCTTTCTGACTCCATCCTTGCCATAACCTGCTACCGTGAGAATGGGAGGTTCAGCAGCTTTCAGATCTTCATTTTACTGAGGTGGCGTGAGATGGAGATAGCGCCTCCGTGGGCAAAATGAGAAGTGACGATTCTACATCCTAGTTCTAAAGTCTAGTCTTCTATTAAGCGCCGTCCAAATCTCATTTTCTAGGGCTTCTCTTGTTACGGAAAATCACTCTTTGCTCTGTAACAATGCAGACACGCTGTGTGCTTTCCTTCTTTTGTTTCTGTCCCAGATTAGAAAGGAAGGTTGCTGGCAGTGAGGAGGGAAGAGAGTGATCTGGTGATAGACTGTTGTAAATCGCCTCTGATAGATTCTTCCTAGACCGCAATGAGTCAGCCACCGACGGGGGGCGCTGCCCCTGCCACAGCCGCAGCTTCTGCCGCCACAGCTGCCACTGAGGCTCGCTTGCACCCGGAGGGCAGCAGCAGAAAGCAGCAGCGTGCTCAGTCACCCGCTAGACCGAGGGACAATTCGGTCCGACAGACCACCGCGGCCACCCGGTCCCCGGTAGGGGCTGGCACTAAACTCAATTCTATTCGACAGCAGCAGCTGCAGCAGCAGCAGGGCAACAAGACCGGGAGCCGCACGGCGCCCCCGGCCAGCGCCCGAGGAAGCGGAGGAGGGGCGGAGAAGGCCGCGCCCCTGGCGCCCAAGGGGGCCGCGCCGGGAGCTGTCCAGTCCTTGGCTGGTGCTGAAGCGGCCCCTGTGGCGACCCTGGCCCCGGTGGGTGTCAGGAGGCCTGGCGCGTCGGAGGAGCCGCCCCGGGAGCTAGAGCCCGCGTCCTCTAAACTCGGGGAACCCCCTCCGCTCGGAGAAGGAGGAGGAGGGGGTGGGGAAGGAGGAGGAGCCGGCAGCGGCTCTGGGGAAAGGGAGGGGGGCTCTCCGCAGCCGCCGCCGCCGCCGCCCAGGGGCTGGCGAGGGAAAAGCGTACGCGCTCAGCCGAGGGGCGGCAGCGGCGCGGAGGGGGCCTCCCCCTCGCCATCCACCTCCTCTGCGGGCAAAACCCCAGGCTCCGGCAGCAGAAACTCCGGGATTGGCGTTGTGGGGCCTGGCAGCGGTGGCGGAGGGAGCTACTGGAAGGAAGGATGTCTGCAGTCTGAGCTCATCCAGTTCCATCTCAAGAAAGAGCGGGCGGCGGCGGCGGCGGCGGCGGCGGCGGCGGCCGCGGCTCAGATGCACTCTAAGAACGGCGGCGGCGGCAGCAACCGCAGCTCTCCGGTCGCTGGCGCCCCTGCCATTTGTGAGCCCCTCGCACTCCCTCCCACCTCCCCAATGGCGGCGGCAGCAGAGGGCCCCCAACAGGGCGCAGAGGGCAGCGCGAGCGGCGGCGGCGGCGGCATGCAGGCAGCGGCGCCCCCTTCGTCGCAGCCGCACCCGCAGCAGCTCCAGGAGCAGGAGGAAATGCAGGAGGAGATGGAGAAGCTGCGGGAGGAAAACGAGACTCTCAAGGTGAGGAGGGTCGGGGGGACGGGTTTGAGGAGGGGAGGTGTGGACCTCGGAGCATTAGGGCGTGTCCCGGCGGGAGTGAGAGGCTGCTAACCTGTTAGGGAGCCTTCAAGAGGGAGGGGAACAGGAAATGAGGGGAGGGGGTCCCTAGGCCCTTTCCGGATCTAAAAGGGCTTGCGATCAGCAGCGTTAGGTTTTTATTGAGATCCAAATCTGGGCCTTCGTTTCTCCGATTATTATGGTTTGGCTCACTTTTTCACGGACAGAGCTGGAGTAGGAGAGCGAGGGAAGGCCTAAAGAAGGCCCGTTTTTTCCTAGTTTCTTCTCGTTCATTCAGCTCCGGGTCATTCCTGTCTCATGGAGAGGGAGCAGTAAAGCTGAGAATTTGGAGCTGGGATGGGGTGTAGACGGTGTATGTCCGAGGGGTGGGAGGCGAAGCTAATTTTGACCCGCGGCCTGTCACCGCCTCAGAACGAGATCGATGAACTGAGGACCGAGATGGACGAGATGAGGGACACTTTCTTCGAGGAGGATGCCTGTCAACTGCAGGAAATGCGCCACGAGTTGGAGAGAGCCAACAAAAACTGCCGGATCCTGCAGTACCGCCTCCGCAAAGCCGAGCGCAAAAGGCTCCGCTACGCGCAGACCGGGGAAATCGACGGGGAGCTGTTGCGCAGCCTGGAGCAGGACCTCAAGGTCTGCGGCGCCGGGGCCCGGGGGGCGCGCGGCAGGGGCGGTGGGTGGGGACTCCGGTCAAGGGCGCTTTGCGTTGAAAGGCCTTCAGTGGTGTTTGGCAAAGAGCTCTAGGGACACGGAGTTTCGCAGCGCCAATCACAGAATGTCAAGGTCCCGGAAAGGGAAGAGGAAGAACGGACAGGTGGGTCTGAAGAGTCCTGTGTGGGGGGAGGGTCTTGCAGAGAGCGTGCTCTTCGGGCTCTTCTGGGAGCCACGGTGACGATTACAGAGGTGGTGGGAGGAGGGCGCCTCCTTCCGCGGCGGAAACGGCGTGGCAGAGCTCAGGCCTTGATCTGACTTCCAGAGACTGTCCTCCAAGCGCAGGCCAGATGGAGTCAGGCCCTCTGGCGCAGCGCGGTGAAGACTCCTTTAGTGGAGTTGAAGCCCAGAATAGGAACAGCACTGGGAAGATATTAGAGTTAAGATTTCTCTCTGAAAGCCGCCCCCGTCCCCAACGCCTTCTTCCAGAACTCCTTCCTTTCTGTGATTACCACTTAGATAACTCCCAGAAAGGAAAACTGTCCAGCTTGTGGTCCCTTTTGGAAAAGTAAAGGGTGAGTGCGCTAAATGAAAGAACCATGTTCTTAGTGAGATTGCTTCTTCAGAGTCTCCCCCAGTGGAGAAATTTCAACTTTGAAGTGCCTTTTCTAGATAGGTGTGGTCTGTTCCTTCGGTTTCACTGTAGGCAGATTCACTGACAACGCAAATCAGATGTTATCTTCATGGTCTGGGACAGCAAACGAAATATAATTTTAATTGTATTAATTTCATGAAGATTCAAAAGCCGAGTGTAATTATCTTGGTTTTTTTTTTAAAGAAAGCCATGGGAAAACATTTTATGAAAGCCGTTGTATCATTTCTGACATTTGTCGAGTGTTGACTAGGCACCAGGCACTGTGGCAACCATTGTTACTCATATTATTATTTCATTTAGTTCTCAAGGAAAAAAACCTGTAAGGAAGGGATTACGAATAGCATCATTTTACAGGTGCCCACGATTAACCTTTTACGGAAGTTAAGTGCCCAGCCCCTAGCCCTGGAACTTGGCTAGTAGTTGGTCAGGCTGGCTCCCCACCCAGTCCAAAACCACAGCCTGTGTCCTGAGCTACAGCACCAGGCTGCCCCACTTTTCTTCCAAACCCTAAAATTTCTGAGGTAATCTTAAAACAGGAGGCAAAATGCACACACTAATTTAAACAAACAAACAAAAGTCTCAAAGACTAAAATATTTCTTAAAACTAAGCACCTGGAACGATAGGATCAAAATTCAAGCCCCAGACCCTACCTGGGAATATTTTATTTTCTAATCTTTAAAATAAGTGATAATGGAGGCATCTACCTCATAGTTTTGTTGTGGAATTAGAGATTTGTGAAATCTCTACACATGATAAAACACAATTGAACATTTATAACCATGATGTCATGTAGACATTAAGGGAACAGAGTGGAGAGCCAGACTACCTGGCCACTTGTTAGCTGTGTCACCTTGAACATATTACTTTACCTCCATGAGACTCAGTTTTCCTCACCTATAAAACAGGAATAATAATAGGATCTATTTCATGGGATTGTTGAGAGAGTTAAATGGTTTATGTAAGTGAAATGGCTTATATGTAATGCATCTGGAATGATGCCTGGCATATGGTAGACACTATATACATATTGGTTCTAGTACTTTTAATATAACTTTAGCCCATTTATTGTATTGTCTTTAATTACATTTTATTGTTAAAAACACTTTAATTTAGGTAGCAAAGGATGTATCTGTGAGACTTCACCATGAATTGGAAAATGTGGAAGAAAAGCGAACAACAACAGAAGATGAAAATGAGAAACTGAGGCAGCAGCTTATAGAAGTTGAGATAGCAAAGCAAGCTCTGCAGAATGAACTGGAAAAAATGAAGGAGGTTAGTAATCAGTTATCTCCTGGCGTGCTATATATATTTAGCTCTTCATAGAGAGTACCAAAGACTAATATGACTGTTAAAATAATTCAGTTTTTTATGATTATAGGACAGTTTGTTGTTCTCACCCAATATAGTAACAGATACATGATTTCATACTAATAAATAAGTAGCAAAGAAGAAATTCTGGCCTCCACCCTACCTCTGACTTGACATATATGAGCTGTGACGGATGCTTCACGTGTGATATCTAAATGGATGTTAATTAAATAAATTACACAGCTATACCAAACACACAGGATATCAGGAGTATGAAGGAATAAGCCTTCTGTTAGTTGAGGGGAAGTGCTAATCCTGTGAGATTACTACTGGGTTCATAGAAGCATAGACTTTTAGGATGAAAAAGACCATAAAGGCCATTCAATCTAATCTAATCATTGCTTGATTCCTCCTTATAACAAAGCCCCCAAATGGTCTAATGTTTAGAACTTCACCAGTGACTAGCCCTTAAGATCATCTCCAGCAGCCAATTTTATCACAGCATAGCTCTGTTTAAGGTTTTCTTTGTTTTGAGTTGAAATCTATCTATTTGTAACTTTAATAAATTCATCTCAGTCCTACCCTTTCGGGTACAAGAGTCAGAGTTCTCTTCCACATTAGCTATTAGAAGATTCCTACCATGTTTCCCCTGAATCTTCTCAAAGCACAAAATCAGTATCCAAGAAAATAATGAGAATAAAAGAAACAGAAAGATGTATCAAGAAATAATTAGAACTAACACACCATGGTAGAGCAGTTATACTCCAATAAAGATGTTTAAAAAAAATAGCTTTGTGATAAGTAACAGTTTGAATTAAAATAATCTTCTTCCTTGAAAACTGCCTGAAAATGTACAGTGCAACTTTAAAAACCATTATTGAGAATTAGCAAATACACACGTGGTCCTCTGAATACTTCCTCTGCTTAAATATGCAGAATGTAAATGAAAATCCTAATCTTCCCATAGACTAACTGAGATATTGGCACGTTCCACTGCTGTGTTTATCTCGAAATGGTATAAAAATATAACTACCGTGTAACAGTGAAAATATCAGTTGTCAATTAAGAATGTGTGGCAGGAATTTGTAGAACACTGTTTCAGTGGGGTAAACTGTTCTGTGATCTAAGTTTCCACTTATTCTTACATTATCCTGAATTTAAACATTTTTAACATGACAGATTAGGGCAAAATCATTGTACTGGGGCTTCCCTGGTGGTGCAGTGGTTGGGAGTCTGCCTGCCGATGCAGGGGACACGGGTTCGTGCCCCAGTCCAGGAAGATCCCACATGCTGCGGAGCGGCTAGGCCCGTGAGCCATGGCCGCTGAGCCTGCGCATCCGGAGCCTGTGCTCCGCAACGGGAGAGGCCACAACAGTGAGAGGCCCGCGTACCGCCAAAAAAAATCATTGTTCTGATAGCTAATACCTAAGGGTGGCTGTGTGCTACAGCAGAAAAACATGGCGACTGGGAGCCGTGGGACTATCTTCACCAGTAACTAATCGGGTGACTTAAAAGTCCTTTAACTTCTGCTTGCCTCAGTGTATTGAGTTATAAAATGTTATTTTCAGTGAATCTCCACACCTCTTGCAGCTATCATGACTTTTATCATGAAGTCCAGGACATTACCATTAAAGAACAGCATAGATTTTATTCTAAAGTTGAGAGATCAAATATTAAATTAATATACATATAAGGATAGGTTTCTTCGATAATAATGTACAGTTGAAGTTTGTGAAAAATTGAAAGTTTGAAAAAATTAAGTAGGTAGCTGTTATTTGGTGGGGCTGTCATAAGAAAGTACTACAAACTGAGTGGCTTAAACAATAGAAGTTTATTTTCTCACAGTTCTGGGGGCTAAAAGTCCAAAATCAAGGTGTTGGCAGGGTTGGTTCCTTCTGAGGGCTGTGAAGGAAGGATCTATTCCAGGCCTCTCTCCTTGGCTTATATATATACATCTTCACACTCACATGACATTCTCCCCATAGCTGTCTATGACCAAATTTCCCCTTCTTGTAAGACACCAAATTAGATTAGGACCGCTATAATGGCTTTATTGTAGCTTGATTGTCTCAGTAAAGACCCTATCTCCAAATAAGGTCACATTCTGAGGTACTTGCTTGGTGTTAGGACTTCAACATGTAAATTGGGGCAGGGGCACAATTCAACCTATAAGAATAGCTCTTAAATACCTTCTTATGGACAAGCAAAAAGAAAGCTCATTGTCAGTTCCATAAGGCTCCATTCCATATTCAGACCTCACTTGCCTTCTTCCGTACTCTTTGTTTATCCAATTAAAAATATTCAAGCCAAAACAAACTTCACTGATTATAAGGGATAAAAAAATGCCTCGTGATTTGGCATTATATCAATGTTTTTCAAGTGGATATCTGGAAAGTTGGATTTAAGAATGGCATAAGAGCTTTCTGATTTTTATCCTGTGTCCAGAAAAGGGGGAAATTCCTGTAGACTGGCTGTCCATTAGCCAGAGAGATGAGACTTTTCCCATCTTAAAATAAAAGCCAAGATAATCTGGCTACCAGAAAAAAATGACTGGAATCTGGGGATGTCCTCAGGAGAATCATTGTAAAAATGCATTTCCATTTGTTTTCCACACTTTTTCTTATAACTGTTTCCTGCATCAGGGTCCTAACTCTGAATTAGGAAGATACTCTTGCTGCATTAGGCAGTGTGGGTATATGTTCATGCCAAAGAAGAAATTCTCATCCTCCTTGGACTTATAAAAGCCAAACTCCAATCCCTAATTAGAGACTACAACAATAAAAGTGTAAAAAATTTAGGAGCAGGTATGCAGGACATTGGCTTTTAAAGTGACCTTTTAGTTTTAAAATGGGCTGTAAAATAGCATTCACAGTTTGAGTAGCTGAGTGGTGATAGGGGAAAGAAATGGAAATAGAGAAGAAGGGAGAGAAAGCAGAAGTTAAATATCTGAAGGATTCTAAATGGTACAATAAAGAGAAAATGAAATATATTCTGGCAGAAAAGTTCCATAATCATTCACTAGAGGTTGACCTTCATAGTGTTCAGAAAAGTGTCAGAAACAAAAAGTAGTTTAAAAATAGCTTAGAAATCAGAAATGTTTCATTGAAATTAAGATTTTTGTAATGGTGATTTTGTTATCCTCCAAAAAAATAAATATAAAAACGGAATTGCAATCATAACTGGCTTACTTTGTGTGGTAGAGGTTGTGAGTTTGAAGCCTGACTTGTCCCCATCTAACTGCAACAACTTCAGTTAATCATCTGCTTTCTTGTTTGTAAAATGAAAACATATTCAACTCTTTGGTGAGTGTTAACCACACAACTTTTATCACTTTGAGGCATTCTACCAGTGGAGAAAACAGAACCAGGCCAAGCTTTCCATTTTGAAGAAAATGCACTAGTTATGGAGTAAAATCATAAAATGCCCAATAGAATATACTAGAGAGAAGCAATCCTCCAACTCGCAGATTTTAGTTTCTTATATGGAGTCATATAGATGTAGAACAGCACAACTGGGAACAGTAGGTCATCTGCTGGAGTTTGGAAACCATTTTCTAAGAGTTTAACTGGCTTCAAGGGTGTTGACCAATTGCTCTCAGGGCTGGTTGCACAAGGTCCTGTGCACCTGCTCACAGCCATCTGCTTATCTTCTCCCCCTGAGAGTAGGGAGTCGGTACTGGGGGAAAGAAGAGTTGAGTAGAGGCAGGATGGAGGTAATTAGTTGACTCTACTGCTACTCATTGCTTGTGTTGAACAGCTGATGTTCTGCCACCTGTAAACAAGAGGGATCTCTTAGGATGCTGCCTTAGAATCTTAGTGGCATTCTCATCCCACTTATAAAACATTGATTACTCCTGGCATTATGCTTTCTTGCAGTAGAAAAATGCCTTTACCTTTATGTAACCTGGGGAAAATGCTTTTCTGTCTTTCAGCCTCACAAACAATCAGTGAGACAGAGGTTTTTGTAAATGTTATTTTATGGAAACTACAACTAGCTCTTTGAATGCCAGGATGGGTTCATGCACACATAGTGAGAATATAGAGTAGGCTATATACTGTATGGAGGAGGTTCTATGAGGGGTGAGTCTCTGCTACAGTTAATTGAGGATCACTGCCCTTTCTGAAGTCCTACTGCTGTGGGAACAACCTTTATTTTCAAAGCTTTGAAAGCCCTGTGCTCTTCAGGAGGAAGGCGTCTTCTCATGTCACCTTTAAAGTCTGGTACTTGGAGAAGCACTGCTGACAGATATTTGAGAAAAGAATGAACCAACAGAGGATCTTTAAAGATGGAAAAGGAAAAAAGAGTAACAGTAACTGAGATGATGATGATGAGAACTGTTTGTTAGATCTTTTTCAGTTCAGAATCTCTTTGTGTTGTCTCATCCCTCACCCCAACCCAAGACTCTTAAAAGAAAATAATTTTCTTAGCTTTTATTGGCCTTTGCTCTAGGGGGCTATTAACTGGCCTACTGCAATAGCACCATCTATCTTGGGACTTCTATTTTCTGTGCACTTGGTTAATATATCCTATCTATTACAATGAACTTTCATTCTAGAACACAAAAATAATTAGTACTATAAATTTCGACAGTAGCGCCTCTGTTTTTTTAAACAAAATTTTTATGGAGTACATAGAGAATATATCTGTTTACTCAGACTCTCTGTACAGGCAGAACACTTTAATAAACAAATGCTTGTCCTGACTGTTTACAACTACCTACTTATTTTCTTATATAAAATAAAGAGCTGATTGTAACCATACTTGGTTTTGATAGGGCATGTTTAAGTTATAAAGTGCAAAAAGAAATACTGAGTGATAAATCAGCAAAGAAGCAGCCCAAAAGACAGTTTAAATCGGGAATTTCTTTGGCATTCAAGTATTTTCCCCTGGTTCTGGTAGTTAACTTATAATTTGAGAAATGGAACAGTAATCATTGATATTTTTGATGAAATTATCATAAATATTTTGAAATGCATCAATTAAACACTATGACTTTAGTCACATCTTCTCAGAGGCAGTAGTTTGTTGAATAACATAGGCAGGAATAAAAGAAACTAAATTAAAAGCAAAGAATAATGTGCCAGGTAAGCATAGAAAAGCTTGTCTTCCAGGTTACCAATTGTTAGATTTTTAAAGATATATTGATTTCAGAATTATAAACCTTATTGGATTTTTAAAACGAAATTACATATGCAGTTATATGCACTTTGAAGTGATTCCCAAGACTCATTTGGGTAAATGGCACTTTTCTCTTACCCTGATGCCGAGTTCCCAGTAAAAGTGAAGTAGTACACAGATCAGAAAATCCCTGTTGGTGGCTTATCTTGTGAAAAATATTGATTTTTTAATTATAAACCTCAAATTTCTGGGTTTTATTTTATATAAAAGTACACATCAGCATTACACACCCTGTACAATGGATCAGATTTCAGTTCTTTTCTTGGCTGGAATTTCAAACTTTATATTCTTGAAACAGTAAGGCACTGTACAAATGCTGTATTCTTACAATAATGGACTAAGCACCTCCCACTGAGTACACATGCAGTTCCCATGGCTTCATAGAACTTGTTTAATAAATGATAAATGTATTTTGAAATGGTTGTTGCACTTGCTGATAAACCATATCCATGGGAGCTAAGTCTCTCACCCTGGACTCTGCCAGTTTAACAGAGGACCTGGGGCTTTAGGCCGAACTTTGAGTGATTTGCCCCTGAAAGCTGAGCAGCTGACCTGTGTTTCGGTATCTTCATGGAAGCATGTTACCACGTAGTTATTGAAGAGTGGTTTACTTCTCTGACTTCTCTATCCAACCTGCTTTAAAAAGGGGTTTGAAATGGTTCTTGGTAAATCATAACCATTGAAATAAGGGTTTAAAACTTTGGTCACAGAAGAATTCTGGGAACATGAAGGAAAACTTAGTCCAGGGGATGTACACTGTTAATCTAAGTTTAGTAGCAGTCAAGTCAGGGAGAGAAATATTGAATGAAATTCTTACCTAGCTGTGACCTAATATGGAGGTAACACCAGGTTTCATGAGAGGTCTCCAGAATAACCATGAAGAAAATCAATTATAGTACAGCAGAATGTGACAATTATAAACAGACTTTATGTGATGATGGATAGCAACCAATGGATAGATGAGCCTTTGTAAAAATTGTCAGTTCTCACCTATACACTTAATAAATTAGGAATTTAAATTTTGTAGAAAATAAAGTGAAGACACTTTGTCATTAGCTGTGAATTTGAGGGTGACTTATTAAAAATCACATATGTCATGGAGTCTAGAAACTGGCTTTGAAGTCTCACCTCTCATTCCCTGTTATGTTGAGCAAATAATGTGAAATTTTTGGGTCTCAGTTTCTTTATCCATAAATGCAGAAATTAAACTGAATGCTCTCAAAGGTCTCTATGAAAATGTCATTTTCGACATTATCAGTTATCCATCTCTGTGCTTCCTGAAAGTTCTATTCATAGTCAGGATGCCACTTCATATCACTACTATTATTTTATTACTGTAATTTTTTGTATATTCAATCAACAGGTATTTATTGAACAGTAATTTATTATCTGCTAGAATGTGGCCATATGGATACCATGGAGGCTACAAATATACAGATATCAGGGGATTTCCCTGGTGGTCCAGTGGTTAAGACTCTGCGCTTCCACTGCAGTGGAATATATACACTGGGCAGAATATATACACTGGGCAGTGTATACACACACACACACACACACACACACACACACACACACACAGATATCAGAATGTTGCATTAAACTGAGAGTTTGCACTCACTGAGGGCTCTGCTGAAGGGTTTTCAACCACAGAGACCAAGACCTACAGCACTCTCTCTGGTTGTTGCTACTATTCAGCATTCAAGGACCTCGTTTAGTGTAGAAATCAGAACTGAAGACCCGATGTGCAGGGCTGAGAATAAGTGAAGCTTTCTGAATAATCTGAGCCCCACTTTTTATGTAGTCTTAGTTCTCCAACCCAGGAGGCCAATAAGACATCATGATGACCAAAGAATTCACCATCTTTTCCAATAAGAAATAAACCAGAGTATTGAATGATGGTACCTAGACATTCTAAGTTGTGCGGAAAGTCTCTGAGGTGAGTTCTTTAAACGTATAATTCTCTGCAGTGAAATCTGCCCCCGGAAGGCTGCCAGGTTCTCACCCTATGGTGTGTGGCACAAGTTAATGAGTGCTGGTCATCAGTTAAACATCCAAACATTTGTCTTTAGCTATTATTAAAATAATATGAGACTTCTCCGATGTTTTTTGAAGGTGAAAGTCTTTGTTTCCAAGAGCATAATAAGAATCTTTTCGAGGTCCTTTGGCCTTTGTTGTGTGTGTGACAGACAAAAACCTCATGTAGAGCCAGCCCCCATTAAACAACCTAGTCCCTTCCTTACTCAGGGGTGTAGTTGTGACCTAACTTGTCCCTGTGGTGCTTTTAGGCTTTGGGGCAGTAATTGTCAACACTGTTCTCTACCACTGCCCTCTACCCATGGCTACCCTTGGCCTCCTGAGAACGGCCCTGCCTCTAGCAGTGGCAGAAAATAGCATCTACTCTCTGTCTCGGCCTTTTCCATGAGGCTAAAATCCCAAGACTTTGATCTGACTTTAATTTAGCAAATATTTTTAAACAAACATTTACTGAGTATGTGTATAATGTGTATAAGGGAATAACAGTTAATGTCGCCATGAGAGTAGTAGTCTTTCCTATCAGAAAGTTAATTACTTTCTGATAGAAAAGACAACCTTGTAGAGGTTGTATTTGACAGCAAAGTATTTGCTGAATACTGAATACTGAGTACTGAATACTTTGATGTTCATTGTCTCAGGGTGGTGAACACTGTGAAGACAGGGCCCTACCTATTTTGATCACTGTGGCACCTTCAGCATCCAGTTCAGTGCCTGGCTTGTAGTCAGTTAGACCATACATTCTGTAATATTATAACAACTTCTATTTCATATTTAATTTGTCTAGAACTTTTTCCTGCACTAGAGTGTAAATTCCCTGAGGTTAAGGACTAAGTCTGTCTTATTCATCATTGTATCCACAACAACTGGAAGTTGTTGACAAAATTTGACAATAAATAATTTTGAATGAGAGAGCGAATGGAAATTAGGAGAGGTGTTTCAGGCCCTATTTTGCAGAGACAACAAAAAATGTGACTCAGAATCAGGGCTCTTTCCATGGTGCTGAGGCTGTACAAATAAGATGAGAAGGAAGCAGATGACTAACTCCAGCCTCACCCCACTTCCAGAATTAGAGGTCTCTTGAGATTTTGCTGCCTCCTAGAAATTTCCACGCTTCTACCTTGCTTCTTGCAAACCCCAGTTATTCTCCAGAAGCAGCAACTCTTCCCCGAAACAAGATCTCATAGGCTTCTTGGGAGGGGGAATGAGGACGGGAGTTCAAAAACAAGAGGGCAGCTCTGATATCCTGCGTATCAGTTCTGCAGTTTAACTTCTGTGTTCTTTGGTGAGAAAGTGTGCATGTTTAGAGAATGGGAGAAGGCTGCAGATCCTTTCACTCCCCAAAACTATCTAAATTTGCTTTAAATTTTCAATGTTTGGGACAGTCAATTCAGCAGTTAATTTGGCTGGGGAGATGTGGAAAATTACCCCAGGGCTGCAGTTCAATAGCTACCAGTGTTGAGTACTAATTATAAGCCAGTCACTTTATGTATCATTGTGTTGTTAATAGTTTCATTTTAGAGCTGAACACTCAATGCTCAGAAAGCAGGCCAGGTCCACACTAGTCCATCTGCCTCCAAGCCCATGGTCTCCACTAGCCACCTTGGCCTCACTGCAGGGACTCAGGCTGCCCCTTCTGTCTTCTTCCTGACCCACACATGACCTGCCCTCGGTAGAGACCTCAGTACTCCTAGAATCTTTTAAGTTCTGCACCTGTAGCACACATTTAAGGATTGCTCTGGGCAGGCTTTGAGAGAATACTTCCAAGGTGTGTCTATAGGAAAAATCTATTTTATCTCACAAAAAGGGAATCTTTGGAGGAAAAAAAACCAAAAACAACTGAGAACATAAAGCTATAAAAATGTTTTCAGGTCTGTTGCTCCTGGCTCTTCTTTTTACAGATTTAATACCTGTGTTACTTCAGATAGGTTATTTAATGGTTGATTCTCAATTTAATCACCTCTTAAAGGAAAATAAATATTTTCCCTATCCAGTCTATTCACAAGGATAACAGGAGGTAACATGGGTGAAAGTGCTTGAAAAACTGTAAGGTATGATATAGACATCCGATTTTGTTGTTGTTAGTATAATAATATAATATGTGATAATAATATTATTATTATCACATAGCTCTAGATTAGCTGATTAAGACAACTCCTAGAAAGAAATTTTAAGTCCATGAGGTTGAAACTTTAGATCTGTCTAGGGCGCTTGTTCTTTTATACAGGCCTTTGAAACACTTTTGCTTTCTCTTTTCCCACGAATGTCTGCTACTTTCTGAAGTTCCCCCTTACATCTAGCTTTACTATGGAACCATTCTAACTTCTGTCTGTCCTGAGATATGAGGCATGGGGCATGTCCTTAGTCCTTGCTGCTTCACCATCCATTAGCTCACATTTGCAGTGGTTTTGGGGACGTGCTTACAACGAGGCTGCACTGTCTGCCCCTGCATCCATCAAAGGGGCTAACAGCACTAATTTGTCGGGATAAATGTTTCTCTCCTACCTTTGCTGCCCTATAAACATTCTTCTTAAAAAGAAACATCTTAGCACAGAGGAGAGGGCTCTTGTATTCAAGCACAAGATACTTTAGATTGTTTCGTAGCTTTTGTTGACTCCACAGCTAAATTCTGTGCTGTCTGCATTTAAGAACCATATTTCATTTAATTCACACATACACACCATTATACGTACAAAAACTATCAATAAATGCACAGGCAAGAGAAGCAGTGTTTCAGAAGACATGATTGCTGTCAGAAGAGCCCAGCTTTAGCTCCTAAAATTAGAATTTACTTGGTTTCTCTGTTTTCCAATACTTGTGTTACATTTGAGTAAATATAACAAGCAATTTCAATGTATATTAGGAAGTATTTTCCAAATTTAAAATTCAGTCATATATTGAATGTTTTATACTTGATTGCATTTTAATGGAAATACAGTCACTTATTTGATGTCTGTTCTGATTCCATTTTTACATTTCAGGGTCAGTTAAAGTGATGTTTATCCAGATGATAAATGACATTTGAAGATGACATTTAAAGATGTCATTTAGCTGCTCTCCTGACATTTTCCATTTTATACTTATATATTTTACTTAATGGAGCCATCTATATTCAGCGTGACAACTCAGAAGCGCTTAAAATTAAAAATTCAAAGTGTTCTATATTCATCTTCTGGCTAGCTCAGTTATTTCTAATTTGTCTAGCCAATCAATCAAAGTGGTAAATAAAATTAAGTACATTATTTTTTCTTTCATTCACAAAGTAAACATTCTTACATTGGCCAAGAGCCTTGAGTAATAGTAGAAATAATTAGACAGCCCAACTGATTATTGCATTCAAGTGCATAATGAGTAACTAATATGTTGGTATCTGATTATATCCACTGCCTCCTTGCACATGGAAGAAAGGGTTTTTGTAGAATTTTATGAAACGGTAGCCATCTGTTTGTATTTAGGAGGATCTGTTATATGGAAAGTATTGTCCTTCAAGGATAAAATGCAATTATCAAATTCATTTACTTAGACATAAGGCTAAATTAGAATAATTATGTTCTACAGTGATTCAGAAGATAAATTTTTAAAAAGTTTTAAAGATATTTTAAAGATATTTTTAATTCTACTAGTGTTAACTTTGAGGGTTTTTTGTTGTTTTTTTTTTAATACATAGCAAACAGCTTTAATACAACCGGTTAGCATTTGGTTGACTTCACATAGGAACGCAGAATGAAATTTTTGAGTCAAAATTTTTTCTTCTCATATTATATATTTTTTTCCATTAGCTTCTGGCATTTGTTTTGCAGTGGAGAAGCGTGTGATTGGTCTGACTTTGAGTCCTTTGTATATCAAATTATTTTCTCTCTGCATGTTTATAGATATTTTTCTTTACCCTTTGTATAAATCAGTGTCCTTCAGTAGGAAGTAAAATTCACCCTAGATGGCTCAAATGAATAGGATTACTCACAGTGGTGCAGGTAGGATTAAGGGAACAAAGTCTTAATTTGAGCTGGTGAGGCATTCAGAGAAGACTAGCAACAACACTTGGAAGCCATCAATACCTCTAGAGATGAGGACATTGCTGAGGAAATAGTGTTACAGGGGCCAGTAAAAGCTGGAACTCTGGAGAGGATCCACCTAGTGGGAGCTGTCATCTGGAGGGGTCTTAGCTACTACTAAGATGTGGTGTTAAAAAAAGTGAGGGAGCAAGGGGAATCCCCCTGAACTCTCTCTCTTCCTACCCTCTATCCCTCAGCATTTCTGCCAGTGCCTTCAATTGGCCAAACCCAAATAGAAGGTATTGATAGGGGAGGGAGCCTGGGTAAAACAGTCTGCAAAGGTCAACTTCTCAAAGTACAGAGCAGGGCAGAGAAGGGGCAAGAATGAATCTGGATAGCTGAAGGAGAATAACAGTTTAAAAACACTGCCAGGGCATATCTAGGTGATGGTCTTTGTAATATACCCAAAATGTATAGACCCTTTAATTGGAAAATTAACATCTATTTATTAATTATCTCAGAGGAACTTTCTTGTAGTCTAGGCTTGATAATCACATATGCTCTATTTTTTCCCTAGGATTTTCTTCACTTTGTACTTCTTATACATATTTTTCTCATCCTTTCACCTTTTTTATCCTTTTCACCTGTGTTGGACGATTTCTCAAGTTTGTTCTTAATATCACTGAGTTAATTGCTGTGTCCGTCATGCTCTTTAAAGATTCCAGTGCAAAATTTAATTTTTGCATTGAATTTTAGCATCCTTTGTGAATTTTCTTATTCCCAACAGCTCCCTATTTCAGAGATTAATCTCTTCTATGACGTTCTATTTTTAGTTCATAGAGGCCATGTTTATTATCTTATTAAGAGTAAGATTATTAAGAATTTATTATCATATTAAGCAGTTTTCAAAGCTGCTTTCTGTACTTTGAAAATTATTTCAAAATAATATTCAGACCTTTTTTTGTTTTTTTCCTTTCTTTTTATCTGAACTTTTTCTTTTCTTTTCTTTCTTTCTTTATTTTTGGCCGTGCCGCGTGGCTTCCAGGATCTTAGTTCCCCACCAGGGATGGAATCCAGGCCCACAGCAGTGAAAACACTGAGTCTTAACCACTGGACCGCCAGGGAATTCCCTGAATAGTTGTTTAAAATTGACCCAATACATTTTATTTTAACAGCTTTATTAAGATATAATTTACATATCATAAATTCGCTTGTTTTAAGTGTACAATTTAATGTTTTTTCGTAAATGTGCAGAATTGTGCAACCATCTCCATAATCAGTTTTTGAACATTTCTATCACTGCACAGAGATTCCTAATGGCCATTTGCAGTCACCTTCTCTTCTCACCCCTGACCTCAGTCGAGCACTAATATGTTTTCTACATCTATAGCTTTGTATTTTCTGAATATTTCATATAATTGTAATCATACCATATGTGGCCTTTTGCATCTGGCTCCTTTCACTTAGCCTAATGTTTTGATTTGTTTTGTTTTATTTTTTATTAAAGTATAGTTTATTTACAATGTGTTAGTTTCTGCTGTACAGCAAAGTGATTCAGTTATACATATATATATACATATTCTTTTCCATTCTGGTTTATTACAGGATATTGAATATAGTTCCCTGTACAATACAGTAAGACCTTGTTGTTTATCTATAGTAGTTTGTATCTGCTAATCCCAAACTCCTAATTTATCCCTCCCCCACCCCTTTTCTCTTTGGTAACCCTAAGTCTGTTTCTGTTTCTTAAATAGTTCATTTGTGTCATATTTTATATTCCACATATAAGTGATATCATATGGCATTTGTCTTTGTCTTTCTGACTTACTTCACATAGTATGCTAATCTCTAGGTCCATCCAGCCTAATGTTTTTGAGCTTGATTCTTGTTGTAGCATGTATCAATACTTCATTCCTTTTTATTTCCAAATAATACTCAATTGTGTGTGTAGGTGTATGTATATATATATATATATATATATATATATATATATATATATACACATCACATTGTTTACCCATTCATTAGTTGATGGACATTGGATTTTTTTCCATTTTTATTAATAATGCTGCTATGAGCCTTCACATATAAGTTTTTGTGTGGACCTGTGTTTCAATATCTTTAAATAGATATCTAAGAGTAGAATTTATGGGTCATACGATGTATTTATGTTTAACTTTTTAAAGAAACTGCCAAACTTCTTTTCAAAGTGGCTGTACCAACCACTTTACATTCTCACCAGCAATGGAGGAGGGTTCCAATTTATCAACATCCTTGTCAACACTTATTACCTACCTTTTTTATTATAGCTATTTTATTGAATGTTGAGCGGGATACCTTTGTGGTTTAAATTTGTGTTTCCCCAATGATGCTGAACATCTTTTCATGTGCTTATTTTCCATTCATATATCTTTTGTGCAATGTCTATTCAGTTTTCTGTTTATTTTGAATTGGATTGTTAGTCTACATATTCTTGAGTTCGAATTTAAGCTCTTTATATATTCTGGATACAAGCCTTTTATCAGATGTATGATTTGCAATGTTTTCTTCTGTGGATTGTCTTCACTTTTTTAATGGTGCTTTTTAAAATGCAACAAAAGTTTTAAATTTTGATGAAGTCCGATTTATAAATGTTTTTTCTTTTATTACTTGTGCTTTTGGTGTCACATCTAAGACATCTTCACCTAACCCACAGGAAAATCATTCTATTGTTTTTTTTTTTTCCTAAGAGTTTCCTAGTTTTAGAAATTACACTCAGGTCTACGATCAATTTTGAATTAACTTATGTGTATGGTGTGAGTTAGGTTTCTAAATTCATCTTTTTGCATGTGGAGTTCCAGTTGCCCTAGCACCATTTGTGGAAAAGACTATCCTTTCCCTATTGAAGTGTTTTTGTCCAATGCACTTCTGTCTCTTTTTCTAATTTTTGTTTCTTTTTAGAAACTGTTATCATTGAACGTCAGATTTTCTTTTTAAATTCAATCTTGGCTCAAGACACTCACTGTGTAACTTTTTCTTAGTCCCCCTTGGTGCCGGCTCTCAAATCCAAAGCTGTGGTGCAACTTGATATGCACGACTCCAACCCAATTTCTGTTGGCTAGTAGACATTCATCTTTTTGGCCTATTCTGAAAGAACATAGGAAAGTCTACTGCTGCAGCACTCAGGCACACTGACTATGAGGAAAATTTGAATCTTAGAAACATTTGAAGCAGCTTGTAGTTGTTCTTTGCCTACTTTAATATAAGAAAAACAATAAACCCCAATATAGTTGCCCTCAAGGCTTTTCTGTCTATGCTTCTACCCATGATGCCCTGGATAAGGAAAGAGTATATCTCTTGACTCATTGCACAATTAATTATCTATCTCCTTCCCTACTTGGTTCCTACTTGTTCTGGAGTTTTAATAACCAGAGAGCTGCTGATCGCAAAGGGGCCAGGCCATTTCTCCAGATACATGGCAAAGTAGAGCTTGTGCAATATTTTTGCATGTATTGGGGAAAGTAGGGATGTAGAAGTGTTGGCTGCCTAGTTGTTTGGGTTTTTTTTAATAACTTTATTGAGGTATGTTTTATATATCATATAGTTCAGCGGTCCCCGACCTTTTTGGCACCAGGGACTGGTTTCGTGGAAGACAATTTTTCCATGGACCAGGGTAGGGGGGGATGGTTTCGGAATGATTCAAGCACATTACATTTATTGTGCACTTTATTTCTATTATTATTACCTTGTAATATATAATGAAATAATTATATAACTCATCCTAATGCAGAATCAGTGGGAGCCCTGAGCTTGTTTTCCTGCAACTAGATGGTCCCATCTGGGGGTGATGGGAGACAGTGACACCCGAAGCGTGTTGCTTATGTCCAGTCTACTCCATAAGATGCAGCTTCATTGTCACTTGCCACTCACTGTTAGGGCTTTGTTATGAGTCTGCAAACAACTGACTTATTATGATCTCTGTGCAGTCAAACCTCTCTGCTAATGATAATCTGTATTTGCAGCCGCTCCCTAGCGCTAGCATCACTGCCTCAGCTCCATCTCAGATCATCAGGCATTAGACTCTCTTAAGGAACGTGCAACCTAGATCCCTCGCATGCACAGTTCACAGTAGGGTTCGCGCTCCTATGAGAATCTAATGCCGCCACTGATCTGTCAGGAGGTGGAGCTCAGGCGGTAATGCGAGCGATGGGGAGCGGCTGTAAATACAGATGAAGCTTCGCTCGCTAGTCCACTGCTCACCTCCTGCTGTGCAGCCCGGTTCCTAACAGGCTACAGACCTGTATCAGTCTGTGGCCCAGGGATTGGGGACCCCTGATATAGTTAACCCATTACAGCTGTACAATTCAATGTTTTTTTCTTTAGCAAATTTTCCAAGTTGTACAATTATTACAATAAATCGGTGTTAGAACAGTTTTATCACCTCTGTAAGATCCCTCATGCCCATTAATCTCCAACCACTAATCTACTTCCTATATCTATTGACTTCCCTTTTCTAGACATTTCATATAAACGAAATCATACAGTGTTTCTGCCTGGCTTCTTTCACTTAACATAATGTTTTTGAGGCTCATCTGTGTCATATCGTGTATCAGTAGTTCATTTTTTATTGCTGAATAGTATTCTATTACATGGATACTACACTTTATGTATCTTCATCAGTAGGTGGACATTTAGGTTGTTCCCATTTGAGCTATTATGAATAATGCTTAACAATATTCTTGTGCAAGTCCTTGGTGAATATAAGTTTTCATTTTTCTTGGGTATATACTTAAGAGTGGAATTGCTGAGTCATATGGCAAATTTGTGTTTAACTTTTAAGAAACAGGGATGTCTAGTCCTGATTGATTTGCAGCTCCAATTCTTTTGTTTCAGACCATAAAGGCTACATATGAGATACACTATTTCTTTGTTGAATTCCACTGATGCTATCATTGAAGGAAAATTTTCTCAGATTCTGACAAATGCTTGACCATTAATCTTAGTTTCCAGTCTTACTGCATGTACATTTTAATCTTTGCCTTCAAGTATATTTTAATAGGAAGAAAGAGATAGCTTCATGTCATGTTATCCCAAATTCTTTTAATTAGAATAACAAGGTGAACAGGGTAAATTTTCTTTAAAAAATAATACGTTAGGAAATGAATCTGGTTCATCTGTGATTACTTTCCATAACTTCCTTAATATATGGAATATTTTCTTCCGATTCCGGTGATAGCTCATGCTCTATGTTCATGCATGTATCTTCCAGGTACTTATTTATTATTTATAAAGGGACTAATGTATGTGTAGCTGTTAAGTTGCTCTCATGTCTAAAGAAGATGTGTGTGAATATGTGTGCATTCTTTAACATTGTATTAAGGAATTAAGTAAATTTATTTAGCCTAAAATATGGTACTTGTTTTTGTTCAAATTAAAATTTCTGAAATTTAGTGATTTTCCATTTATTCCAAAGTAACTTTGAAATGAGCTGATTTGATCAAAAACATACACTTGCAAAGGATATCAAGATATCCCTTAATATAAAGTAAAATAAGATTATAACTTATTTCAGTGAGCATGTGTTCTCATATCTCTAATAGGTTTCAAACTATGTGTTTGGTATATGGATAGAGGTTACAGAGATTCTATCTTTGTGTTTCAGAATTCAATGAGCAATTTTTAAGATGTGCTGAAATTCTTTCCAGGACCTAAAACACATACATGTGTACACATGCACATGCTCTCACATGGTCCGATGCATACACACACATATTTACATATGCATGTATGCACATAGGCATACACACACACTCATACTCACTTGCTCTATGAATGTGCATATATACATGCAAACAAAACACAGCCTGTGGATGTATTATTTGCTTTTAAAAGTTTGGATTTGGTTCTTTGTGCTTTTAAATATACTCTGAATTTTTTTAAAACCAATTACTTCTGCCTTTACTTTCTCTAGCTTTAAAAATGGTAAAAGGCCAATTTCCCAGGAATAAGTTGATTATCATTGAATTAAACCATGGAAACAAGATTTTTTTCCAATCCATTTAAGACTTGTGGAGAAAATATTCTATGATTATACTTTATTCATGATTTTTACTTGATGCATGGATTGAGGTTATAGAGATTGTCATTGGCATGCTGTGTTTATAAACATTTTTATGTTATTTCAACTACATGTCTAGTACATTCCTTATACTCTAATAAAAGAATATGTAGGCAGAATCCTCTTTTGTAGCAATCAAGAAAAATACAGGCAAGGACATAACAAAAAAAATGGTTAGCGTACTAGACCAGTAAACCCAAATTAATAATGAAATTTAATATGAATAAATGTGATGTCTTACAATTTGATTTTTTTTAATTTACACAAATACAAAAAGGAGAGAAATATATTCATAGCTATTTACACAAAAAAGGCTTAAGGAGTTAAGTTGACTGTAAGCTAGACATGAAACCGTGTCACATGATGAATGCTTAAACGTACTGCGTATTATATACAGACTGGAGAAGAAATACTTGAGATGTGATCACTCCCTTCTAAATGAAAGGATTTAATATAGACGATAAAGTAGATTTATTCTTTGAGTCACTTTAAGTGATTTCTACTTTAAGTGGATTTGAGATGAAAATAAAGACATTTTATCCATTAGAGCCATTTGTAAAGGGATTGTATTGCCTGCCTCCTATTGAAGCAAGCTCCTGGAAGAGCAAAGGCAGGGTCTAGGTGGTATATAGAAAGCATTCCTGTAAGGTACTGAATGGAAGATTGAGTTTCTTGGGCTCCTTCCACATATGTGACCTTAGCAGTCCAGAGCAGAGTTTGACCATTCCGCTGTCACTCGGGGGTCAAACAGGTTATATGAATGAGTGAGGCTATCTGTGTTGAGTGATGGGGCTAAATGGATATTGTATGTATGTTTCAGTAGTCAGTTCCAATCCAAGGTTGCCACGCCATAATCAGGACCCAACTTTACCAGGTCTTCTAATTTTTCAACTGAAACTAGAAATCTTAATTTTTAAAATGTAAACCGTCCACATTTTAAAATTTAGCAACTAATTCCAAAATTTTTAAAGCACAATTATGGGCTATCACTTTTTAACTTAGTTTAGGAATTATCCCAGAAACTTGCTTCTACTCCCCTGCCTCGGAAGTGCATTTTGGGAATTACTGAATACTCTGACCTTTGAAATTTTATCACAAAATATCTAAATGTGTGACTGTGTAAAGAGTAAAGCACCTGTGTAATACCCACCCCTTAGCATCCTGTCATCTTTAATGGCACTTCAAACATATTTCTTACAAGATTCTAAAGTTGATACAAAAATGATGTTAATATCACTGCATTAATTAAGTAGAAGCTGGTCGATACACAATATAAAAACTGGACAAATCATTATTTTAACATACAAATGCTGGCCGCGATTTTTTTCTTTGCCTTATTATAGAGAAAAGCCATAAGAAACTGCTTTCACTGCCCAGCCATAATTTTCTAAATGCATTTTAATTACTAAATGCAGTGGTGCTTAGAACTCGTCATTAACTAGAGCAAATTAGAAGGGAATATAAATCTCCACATTTGCTGATGACATTCATCGCTTAGTAAGCATACATTTACTGTGGATCATGTATCTAAGACATAAAATAATTTTTTAATGATTATTACTTCAAAAGTCATTAACCAGGCTCTCAGGTTTAAAAAAAAATAGTCTTAATTGAGAAAGCTTCCAGTCCTGTATCTATTCATTTGTGCAGGACTTTCTGAGGCCTTTTCAGGATATACCTATCCAAGTGTAATATGTGATATGAATATCAGAGAAGCACTCTTATCATGTTGCCTTTGCTTTTTTAAAGCAAGGTGGTCTTGTTTGGGGATCAGTTTATTATTGATAATTTGGAAGACCTTCTAACAACCTACACCCTACTCCAATAGAGGTTTTCTAAAATGATGTAGGAGATTCTTGTATCAGAAACTCTCTCACCAGTAGCCTTGAACCCTTTGAATATCTTCAAGTAGCTTAGAGAATACAGAGACTAACTGTCTAAGGAACAGGAGGTGTTTGGTCATATAGTATAAGGCACACAATGGAAGGCAGGCAATTATTGGGTCCAAACCTAACTTTTAAAAGGGATGTTTTTTACAAAGATTTTATAAGCCCCAACTATTATAGTATTATCTCCAGTTTCCTCCCAATTTCATTTCCTCTAGTTCTATAGCAACCACATCCCATTAATGAGAGAAACCTTCATTTTTTTCCCTCTGACACCACATGGTCCTTCAGACCTTTTGGATTTTCTGGAGTTAAGTTCAGTATTTTGCTTTTCAAGTTTCTGGCTTACCTAAATTTCACTGTACTAATTATGGCAAGTGAGTTCCAATCTAACAACATTTAAGCACTAGTAACAAGCAATATTCTAGGAAGAGAGCAGAAGAGATCTAAAATAATGATTGGCACCAAAGAATGACTTTTAAAAAGGAAAGACACTATGCAACTCTAGAGCCATTCAAAGCCTTGTGGCCCTGAGGAGATAATCCTGACTCCCGCATAGGCAAAAGTTCTAATGTTTTCTCTTTCATTGGTGGTTTGGTTTGATAGCATGCTCTACAGAATTCACACATTAATATTCTTTAGCAATAAAGAATTTATACAACTCTGTATTCAGTCTGACCTCTGCTGTGGATATCTACATCAGCACAAAGGGAGAACGATGAAGGAGCCAAGAAAAGGAAAATTCATAGGATTCTTTTATTTTAAAAAATCTCTTTAAATAACAAAGAACATGATCCCAGCTATTTCAATTTGGCATTGGTTCGAAGTAGAGCAGAAAACTAGCTTTTCCAGCTTTTGAAAGTGTTTACTTAGGCATTCACTGTAGGTAAGAAAAAATAAGTTTTGAAGCCTCATAACTCTGAAGGGGCCTGGGCTTACAGGACAGAAGGGGAAGATAACATTCTGGCAGAAGAGGGTTGATTTATTCTTGCAGATGTGGGTCTCCACCTCCATGACACACACTCTGTATGCCAGTTACACCTCTCCATGTGTGACATGTACCTCTGTGATAATATTCAGAAGGGGATCCCCATCTTCCCCAAGAATGAAAAATTAAGTTTTTAAAATAAATACTAATACTAAAACTAATAAATATTAGTATTTGCTGGGAACAAATCCCAGATTTAAATTGTTGATTAATTTTCTTCCCCAAATCTTCCAAAGTTGTTTCTTGGAATAGATTAATTAATGACAACTTTCTTTTCCTTTCTTCTCTATTCTGTTCTTTTCTAAATTCTGGCCTTTTAAACTAACAATCAGTAGGAGTTTGGGAAATCTAGTCCTTAAAATGCAATTGAGAATTTTCTCAATACAGCTTTCTTTGAATTTTTTATGTTTCAACTTTGTAAATTGACTTAATTAGGAAGTTTTGTAAGATGATTTTTCTTCCCTTGCCTAAGAAAACTATAGAAACAAAAGGACAAATAAAATTGACAGATATAAATTAGAAACCTAGATCGAGGGAAGCACTGTAAAGATGTATACATCACTTCTTCTGAAAAAGAAAGGATAAAAGCTAAGTTCAAATAGAAGAAGTACTTCAAAAATGTGCTGAGCCAGACCCTGTATTAAGCTTGACGGTTAGGATGAACTTTATTAGCATTTAACTTATATCACACCTTCGGTGCTAATTAAACACCTTCTTCTATTAAAAGAAGCATCTTAAGAGAAGCATCTGCCTTTTGTAAGCTTTTATGATAACTTATTTAAAGCTCAGTTTTATTAAAAAATATTTTATGGAATCAAAATATTGACAAAAGTAGGGGAAAAATAAAAACAAAGAAAGTACATTGACTTTCTTTTTTTCCTATGTTTTTTGATCCTCCCTTCAGCTCTTTTACCTGGCCTTTTATGTATGTCTTTTGCTTTTCTGGGATTTGAATAAAGGATTTTTTTTAATAAATATCAACTCAATTTTTCAAACTCAATGATGAAAAGTATTTGGTAAATGTAATAGCTGTTTATGTGCAACAGACTATCACAAAATTTAGTGGCATTAAACTGTCATTTATTTGCCTAATTCTTTTGCCCTCTGTATGGATTATTCTGGTCTCAGTTGGGTCCCCAAATATATTTGTGGTCAGCTGACAGTCAGTTGGGAAGCTCTGCTTCTGGGAGTTGGCTGGCTGTTGGCTAGGACAATGGGAATAACTGGGCCATGTGACTCTTTTCATACAGCAGGCTACCCCAGACTTGTCACATGGGGCAGCACGTTTCCAAGAGAGAATGAGCAGAAATGTGCACGATCTCTTGAGGGTAGAGTCAGAACTAGCATGTCATCTTTCCTACCACATTTTACTCCTACTGTATTTTATTGGTCAAAGCGGGTCACAAGGCCAGCCCAGTTTGAAGAGGTGCAGAAAAAGACTCTGCCTCTTAATGGGGCATATTGTAAATGGACTATTTACTGGGAGGGGAAAAATACAGCCAGTTTTGTAAAGAGTTTTACTGTGGAAAGCCTTTATCACTAATAAAGTCTTAAGTCTAATGTATAAGAGACACTGAGAGCCGCCACCTCATCCCCGTCCCCGGCTCCTGGGAGCTGCTTAGTGGCTGCTGCTTGGTGCTGGCTGATACAGGACCAGTGACTGACAAGAGTCCAAAGGGCTCCAGATTTGTCTTACTTCTTAATGCCCCGCTTTTGCCTTTTTTCCCTATCTTACTTCATTCTTTTCTTTCTATTCTTTAAAGCTACCATTTACTTTTCAAAGAGCCTAAAAACAGTATTTACATAAATATGCAAATAAATAAACACGTGCAATCAGTATCCACATTAACATCCTCCTCACCAAGGTTGTACTCTGATCATCCACCTTAAATCAAACGAAACCCAGGCCATGCATAGGCTACAGTGCTACATAGGGTTAAGGAAGGGAGAAGTGGTAGATACAGCCTTAAGTTAGCCTGACAGAAGCTCATAGAATGGACACATTGCTCTGAGGTTGGGCTGTTAGAGAAACTGGCCTCGAAGGACGGACAACATTTAGGGATGGATAAGTTTTAGGCAGAGAAGGGGCTGGGCAGATGGTCTATTAAAAACAAAACAAAACAAAAAAACCCCCCAAAACCTGTAAAAACGAAGGAAAAAAAAAAAAAGAGACACTGGTAGTAACCCAAAGGTTAGGTCCCTTTATGCCCATAATTTCCAGATTATGTTTTGTAAATCCTTGGTGAATTATATTACATGGAAAGTAACTTAGTTCACATAAGAATTATCACATTGATGTTTCCCCAAGGCTAGGGAAAGTGAAAGAGTATGGAGAGTCATTAACTTGGTTCCTTCCACGACTGAGAGCTAAGAAGAGGTCACTTAAGAATGCACTTTGGTGAAGACTGTCTTGATCTGGGCTTGAGGGCAGGAAGAGAAGCAGAGACTCTGTAGACTTCCAGGGCCAGGGGCAGAAGAGAAACTGTTGGAGAGGTGCTGATGAGAAGAAGCCACAAAGGCAGATAGGCCATCAAACAGTGTTGGTAGCAAATATCCTTTACAAAATGATTTTGAGACCTAGAATCTTAATTTATCATGCTGGGAAAGTGAATTGGTAAAAATCAAAAAAAGTATTAGAACAGAACAAAGGTGTATCATATGTCCCATTTTAAATACTTTTCAGCTCATACATTTTTTACTCTTTAGTCTTTTTGTTGGAAAGGTTGAGACACTTTGTTTTTCTAAGCTTTAAATGGAACTTTTTAAATGGACTTATGTGTTTGTTTTAACCTACCAATTTCTTGGATTAGGATGCTTCAAAAACAAAGCTACGTAAAAAATAAGGTTGAAGTAGCTACTTTCTCATTCAACTGACATTGTCTGAGCAACTACTTTGTGCCAGGTATATTTCTAAGAGCCAGAGCTATCACAGAACATTACAAAGGTCCTGCGTGTGTGGAGCTCACCTCCCAGAATGAGACAGACATGAAACAGATACACACGTCAGAGGGTGAGAGGAGGTCTGGAGAAAAATAAAGCGGGGTTAGGAAGACAAGGAATGTGTGGAGAAGAGAGAAGAGGAGGTATTTTATAGGGGCTTCCCTGTTTTTTTATACCAAGTGGTCTGGGAAGGCCCCTCTTAGGGACCCTGAATGAGCTATGGGAGTGGGTGGTGAGAGTGTATGAAGGAAGAGTGTTGCAGGCAGAGGAAAGGCCCAATCTGGAGCATGCTTGGCATGTTTGAGGAACCACAAGGATGTTGGTGACACTGGAGCCGGGAAAGCAGAGGAGGAGTGAGGTGGGGATGAGGTTGGAGAGCTTGTTTGGGGTGGGGGGCATGGCTGACCACATAGAGCAGGGTTGTGGTTCAGAGCCAGCTGTACATTTTACCCACTGTGGGAGCTTGGAAAAAATTCCTGAGCCCAACCCCAGAATCTATTGAAATTTGTCTGGGTTGAAGCCTGGTCATGTCTTTTTTAAATGTTACCAGGACAAATCCAGTGTGTAGTCAGGGTCTCCTGTGCCTTAGTAAAGCATGGCTCTGACTGAGCAAGCTGGAAAACCACTGGAAGATTTGCCAGAGAAGAGTAACAAGACCTGATCACCCTAGCATGCCTCCTTCACCCACATTCCCTTTGCTTCTCAAGATCATGTCTTGTATAAAGCTTGGGACCCTGCCTCATACGTTGAGGGGAGAGAGTGGAGAATGTGGTCGTGGGCAAGATCTCTGGGTGCTCTTACCTGCCCCCTCCTCTGCCAGGTGTCAAGGATGTAACACAAGGCAAGGAGGAGGACTTCTAGGGACAAGAGCCTCTCCTGTTCCCTTTCAAAATGGGTTGCTATAACAAAATCTCACTGACTGGTTGGCTTATAAACGATAGAAATTTATTTCTCACAGTTTGGGAAGTCCCAGCTCAGCATGCCAGCATGGCCAAGGGAGAGCCCTCTTCCAGGTCACAAACTTGTATACTCATATGGAAGAAGAGGCTCGAGAGCTCCGTGGGGTCTCTTTTAAAAGGGCACTAATCCCATTCTTGAGGGCTCCACTCTCATGATCTAAGCACCTCCCAAAGGTCCTACCTCCTGTTACCACCATCTTAGGCATTAGGATTTTAACATATGAATTTTGAGGAGACACAAACATTCAGATGGTAGCAGAGCCAGAGTTCCTGGCTCTTTCAGTTTTTCTCCAGCCTTCAGTCAGAAATCCCCATGCCTCACTTCCAATGTCACCCTGAAGTCACAAGCATTCACAGGATGGCTGTGAGAACCAGTGAGTGTATATGTCACTTCTGCTGACTTCTGTGTTGACAATAGAAAAATACATTGCTCATGTGTAATGTATGTAAACTAGTGCCTCAAACCCATGCAGCTATGATGTAATAGCATACAGAAGGATATGCCCAGAAGTAATATAACCCTCTACTTCTTTTGGAGTAGCAGTGGGATGTAATTGTTCAGAGCAAAAGCTGTGAAGCTGGATAACTTACATCCTGGCTCTAACATTTGCTAGCTAAGTGGTTTATCCTTTGTGTGCTTTGGATAATGGTAGCAAACTCCTAAGACTGGTAAGATTAAATGAATGGATACATATTAAGTACTTAGGGAAGTACATGGCACACATTTAGTGCTCCATAAATCCTATATTAATACAGTTATAGTTTCCTTCTTGATTTAATCACTGTACAAGTGGATCCCTCTTTAATTTTATTAAAAACATAGGAGATTTTTGTACAAATAATATGTATAAAAATAACATTTTAGACAGGTTCTTCTCTGTTGTTTAATTGCTAAAAACACAAAGAGATGACGTATTAAGAAATGTACCAAATTTTAATCAAGGAAGAAAGTCAGTCTCAAAACATTTTAGAACACAAATCCAATTTATATAATTGCTGTGCAAACAATTTTTGGTAAAACTCTAATTCCTGGCCTTCACGTGGATAAAAAGAACAGCAGTCTCTTTTGGATAGCTGAGGATGGGAATGCAAAGGATTAAGATGTGGACAAGACATGTTTTCAACATATTTATCTAGAGAGCCACCTGACGTGCCTACTCTGAGAACAAAGATGAAAATGTGAGATGTAGTTCTAGCCTCCTAAACTGGTCCCCTTATAGAGGTCCCTAGATTTAGTGCATGAACGTGGGATGGGGTGATTGGGGCGGGTGACAAAATTTTATCCTCATGGGAAAGAGACTGTTTAGACTTACCTTATTTCCCCAACTTTCTCTTCCCAAATGAATCTCTCATCTTTGTTTCATTGGGGTCAGAAAGTTAATAAAAACTTACAGGAATACGAAACGATGATTAAATATTTATTGAAAATTTAAATGTGATACGTAAAGGTACAGGTAGTCTTGGGGGTTCCTTAAAGGCAATATATTTTTATTTAGGGGGAAACCTTCTCTCAGAGCTTTGAGTTTGACCCACCACTTGAGTGATGTTTAAATAAAAGTAAAATAGAAAATGCCTCTTAAGAAAGGATGGCCTAGTTTCAGCATTTCTCCTGTATTAATTTAGAGGGCTAATTTTAACATTGCCCATAGGATAAAATCTAAATTTCTCATCTCCAGAAGCTGACCTCAGTCCCTGAAGCGTCTTCTTCTGCCTCGTCTCTATAGTGTCTCTGTCACCATTCATCTGTAAGGCATGCTTATTCCTCCACACCTTTGCCCTTGCTGTTTACTTGGTTTTATTTCTGTTGAAATGTTGCACATCCTTCAAAGGTCAGTGCTCTTGGATGATTTTCTCTGATTTCCCCACATCTGGAATCATAGCTGTTTCTTTGCTCTCTCAATCGTTTGTTTGTTCTTTATTCATAAATGCAGTTAATTCTGTCTACTGTTTTAACTAATTATCTGCATTCTTTTTACCATCATAAACAGTTAGCTCTTTGGGAGGAGAGTAAAATATTTCTCATATTTGCATAACCATACTGTACCGTATATATGCCAGAACTCAACAGATATATATGGAATGAATGAAAAACAACCCCCCCCCCCAAAGTTCTCAGAACCAGAGCACACTTTCCCTTATTTCACTTGCATGTCATCCCTTTACCTCATGGTCATTTGGACTGCCACCTTTGTGTCTTTGTATTTCTTCTATGACAATCTGATTATGGATACTCCTTTAATAATAACTTAATGTAATAATTAAATTTAACTAATCTAATACTGCAATTTAATCATTATGATTTAATTAATTATTCTAATTAATTGGATAATTAAATTTAGTAAATTAATAATTTAGTCATTTAAACCTCTTAATACTTCTAATTGACCTTAGGACAATAATTTGACTTGACGAGGTAAAATCCAAACTTTATTCAATGTCCTTCAAGATCTGATAGTAAATCCCATGTCACCCTCTCCTCACACTTTGTTACAGCCATCCCAAATTTCTTTGTGTTCCAGAAATGGTCTTTCTACATGGAATGCTTTGTTCTTCCCTTCGCCCTCCTCTCCATCTTTAGCTGTGTTAGTCCTCATCTACCAGATTCAAGATAAGCTGTTACTTCTTTCTGGAAATGATCTCTAGTTCCCCATACCATCTCCAGCCCTAGACTGATTAAGCCTTTCTTCTTCGTGATCTAGTAAATAATAAAGGTCAGAAAGACTTGGGTCAAAATCTGATTTTGCTTCTTACCAAGCGGTGACTTTAGACCAGTGCTTCTCACAGTTTATCATGCATCAGAATCACCTGGAGAGGTTAAACTGTGGCTCACTAGGTCCCATCTCCAGAGTTTCTGATTCAGTAGTTCTGGGATGGGTCCCGAGAATCTGCATTTATCACAAGTTACCAAGTGACACTGATGATGTTGTTCTGGGGATCGTACTTTGAGAACCACTGCTTTAAATAATCTAGTTAACCTCTCTAAGCTTTAGTGTTACCATCTGCAAAAGGAGACTAAAGGGGTGTTTTAAGAATTAGTTGGGGTAATGTATATAAAGTGTTTGACGTGAATTAGTCCTCAATCAATGCCAGTTAATGTTGCTTCTGCATTATCATCGCTTACATTGCACTGTATTAAATTGTAGACTGAACTGGCCATTTGCCAAGTAAATCAGGAACCTCATAATGAGCAGAGACTGTGCTGTTTTTATTATGGTACCTTATGAAGTACATTAGTAAGTGCTAAATAAACATATAATGGAGTAAATTCAAAGTAAGAGCATTCCATAAATATTTAACAAAATAAACTTAGGTGGTTCTTTGTAGGTAGCCCCTATACAGAATGTTCCAGGATTCCCTAGTTCAGCTCACTATATTCTTGGTTTTCTTGAGACTGTTTTTGCTGCTTGGTTCCTAAATCACTTTTGGTTATGGTGAATCAGTCCCCACAGCTTCTGTTTCTAAGAAAATTATACAAGCAACATGGAGAATGTCTGTGAACTAGAAATAAATAACCACGTAGACTATTCATTTGGCTCTGTAGTTTCCTTTTTATACTGAATGAAAGCAGTTGCAGCATGAACGTATGCCAGCATTTAACACTGGAACTGGGTTAGAAATTAACATGTGAAGAATTTAATTTGCAGTTCTTGGCAAATTCATGAAGCCTGCTATTTAGAGAAACCGTGCCTCCTTTTACTGTCAGCCTGTACCGCCATCCTCCTGTTTGACCTCAGAATCTCATATTTCATATTCACTCATTAGTTCAGCAAATATTTTTTTCAACATCTGCTGTGTGACAACTATTATTCTCATGGTGGTGACGCCACACTAGGACAAAGTCCCTTCTTTACAGAACCTAAAGCATCTCATTTGCCAACTTGTACTTTGTTTGCATCCCTGTCTCCCACGTTAAATTGTGAGCTTACTAATGGTAGGTACATTATTTAATTGTGTATCCAGCTCAGTATTTGGTACATGGTAGATATTCATACATACAGTTACTATTCATACAGAGGAACTTTATTTTAATGGTGGTGAGAAATGGAACTGAGCACCAGAGATCAAGACTGCTGGTCCATGAAAGGATTTGACACTAGATGTGTATTTTTTGACCTACAAAGTGTTATTTGTTTGAATTTCAATTAGAGCCAGCCAATAAAATGGGGGAGATTTTACATAAAAATCCAGATCTCCAGCTTCTTCTGAAAAAGTCTACATTCCTAATTCCCTCTCAGCCGGCTCCTTTAGATGGAGCATGCCATCTCCATTTTACTATAACGCCTACTATTCCCTACTGTATTACATGTGTGTGGAAGAGTGTATATGAACATGTGTATCATGTTTGTCTACATGCATGTGTGGTGAGGAAAGAATGAAATTCTTCAAATTCTACATAAATCCACTGAAAGTTTGTCTTTATAAGCTTATAACAACCTAAGTCCAACTGCAAATAATACCGTATTCCTTTTTTTTCTTTAATGATGTAGAATGCTAACAAGTATTTCTTTCATTTGAATAATATAATATATTGAATTATCAATCTAAATTTTCTCCAAATTGCTTTTCTGCATTTTTATAGTAGGTTTCCTGTATTTCTCAAATCAACTTGATAATTGCCAGCTACTCTTCTATTGTGATATATATCCCCATCCAAAGTAAAATGTATCTAAATCTATCTGGTTTGGGGTTTTTTCCCTCCCTTATGGCTATTAAACTAGCACTTTTCATTTGGCTTGGTTTTATCATAGGAAATTAGGATACTTAAAAATATAAAATTGAATTAAAATTGTAGTTTACCAAACTAAAATCTATTTATGCTTTATTTCAGCTATCTTTAAAGAGAAGAGGAAGCAAAGATTTGCCAAAATCTGAAAAGAAGGCTCAACAGACTCCCACAGAGGTATGTGGAAATAAAATTTCAGCTAGTACATCAAACATCTCTAAATGTATATAATAATAAGCTACATCTATAAGTAGACATAGTAACCAGATACACTCGTGTAAAACAGAGTTAAATTATGCATATCAATTATGTAGCTGTAGATGCAGGAGACAATATAAAGCATTCAGTATCTTTTCTTTAAAAGCTAGCACTAACATCCCTGTTATTATTGCTTTTGCATTGTAAGCACACAGCAGAATGTCATTAGTACTTTATGTGTTGCTACATTTAAGAACTGTACCCATGGTGCTGATCTTGTTCACTCATAATTAATAAGGACAATAGAATAGCTATTCCTATAGTATCAGGAGATCGTAAAGAAAGGAATGTTGTAGGAAGGGTGGCAGAGGGGAGAGAGAGACTCCTGATGGCTTTGGAGAGTCCTAGAATGAAGTAGTTCTCTCTACCAATGACTGGGGAAGCAAAAGAAAGGAAATTAAGGAATAAAAATAAAACTTAAAACATGTCTTCAACATGGGCTTGTTAAGAGACTTAGAAACACAGCCACAGTAAAGACTAGGTCTACATTTAGGGTGAGCAGAGGTGCTGGTGGCTGTAATAAAGGAGATTTTAAAACAGAAGAGGAAATATTTAGGGACAGCTATGATATTATGGCTCGTTAAAAATACTTGGCTAGATATTGATTTTTAAATGTGTAATTTGGGATCTATAGGACTGTAGCATATGTACTTTTTTTTTATTCTTACAAGGGGTTTTCTCATTAGATAATTTTAACTAAAGCAATACTTAAATATTCAAAAGTTGAAAAAGTTTATCTCACTCATTTTTTAAAAAGCATAACATATTAACTGTTAATTTTCCTCTTCCTCGCTCTCCCTGCGCCGTCCTTGGTTAATTTTTCCCCTGGTGCTGCACATGAACATTTATAGGCCTCGGCAGTTCTAGAATCCCAGAGTCTTCTACCAAAATCATCTCCTTTTTGCACCTTTCTCATCATCCCCTTAATAAGTTCATATATGCTCTGTCACCACAACTCTCCCACTGTGTCTTTGCCATAATTTTATGCATCAGTTCTCTTCCCCACCTCACTGAGGGAGAGGTGCTATATGCTCCCCGTTCTAAAAATCTTAAGTCAGCTTTAATTGACAGTTTATTTTTTTTTAACTCATGTTTGTCCTATTCTTATACTTCCCATGGTAAAGCTTATTTATTTTTTTCAACAACATTCTCTAATCCAGGAATTCTTAACTGTTTGTTCCTGGCTCTGTGGACCCCCACTCCATGTGCACAGGGGCACTTTTCTGCAAAAGACATATGCATCTTTCATCAACTTCTCAGTGGGACCTGGGGCCTTACAACAGTCAAGACATGTTGCAATCCACCAGTTTTTATTTCATGCACATAAATGTCCTGGGAAATTTACAAGGATGCTATTATGGCCTTTGAAGTCCCTGCTATCATTTCCAATTCATTTATTTTCAGAGGTTATTACCTGTCTTTTTTCAAAAACCCACCCCAGAAGATTGATTGGACTGTCTCAGATGGGAGATCTCAATTATAAAATAGTCCATAGATGATTCTATTGCTCAGTCAAGGTTGAGGACCATTGAGTCACATACTTACGTTAGGGCAAGCATCCCATATTGTTGTAATTCATATTTACATATTCATCTCCCGTACTTAGCCAGGGCATATTGTAGGCAGGGGCCATCTTACTCAGCTTGCACTCATCAGTGTCTAGTGTCTGGCACTCTGCAGCGGGATCAATATGCACTTTTGAATACTCCCATGTCCCCCTTTTCTAGATGAGCCATATGAAATTGCCAACATGCTGTTGGTTCTGACCTACACAAATGGCAATTTCATATGGTTCGACCTGCTATTATTTATATAGCTTTTTATTTCATTTTGTTCAATTTCTTCTATGTATGCCTCACATGTTCCTCCAGCAGCACAGTGACTTTATATACTGAGAAGTGGTATTGCTTAGCAGTTAAAAACAGTAACTTTAGGATCAGGTTGCCTACATGGAAATCTCTGCCACGTACCAGCTGCATGGCCTTAGACAAGTTGTTTCCTCATCCTTAAAATGGGGTCATAATAGAGAGTTGTACAGATTAAATGAGTTAATATATATAATTTATCAGAGTGCAACTTAGCTTCCAGTAGTGGCTAGGTTAAAGCCAAGCTCAGTTCACTTCTTTGGGCCCTCATCGTCTTTATGTTCCCCTTCCTCTTATGTCATCTGTATCTTCTTAAGACTGAGTCTTTTTTTTGTGTGTGTGTGGCATGCGGGCCTCTCATTGTCGTGGCCTCTCCCGTTGCGGAGCACAGGCTCCGGACGCGCAGGCCCAGCGGCCATGGCTCACGGGCCCAGCCGCTCCACGGCATGTGGGATCCTCCCGGACCAGGGCACGAACCCGTGTCCCCTGCATCGGCAGGTGGACTCTCAACCACTGCGCCACCAGGGAAGCCCTATTCCTTCCCATTTTTTAAAATGAGGAAACCAAAGTCCACAGAAGTTACACGGTATGCCCCAAGTGCATACTTAAAAGAGAGTTTGGGGAAATTGTCCTTGGGAAATATGTCCTTGGACATAATAATGTGTTTTTATATTAGCTCTCTGAGAAAGAGTTGATTTCCATTTTTCTGTTTGTAGTTTTCCATTTAGTTAATGATTAGGGTTTGAAGGTTGTCCTGAGAATGTGTGAGAAGAACTTCTACAGGGTCTACCCCATCATCCTTTTACCAGGCAGAACTAGTTCTATCCATTTCAGACTGATGGAAATAAATCCAATTTTAAGAGTGATCTAGATGGAACACTTACCAATTTCTTCTTGGATGGACCATTCCAGTGTTAAACTTTCCCGACTTTTAAGCCCTTTAAAAACAATTCTTCCTTGAATAAAGATGGAGGACAGATTACTTGCTGTATGGCCGAGTGATCATGTGCCAAACTAAGCTTTAGTGTCAGAACCGAATTCCAATTTCATCTTTGTCCTTTGCCACTTATGAGCTATGTAATCTTGAACAAGCTATTGAACATCTTTAAACCAGGAATTTTAATACCTACTCATAAGCTTACTCTGCACGTTAAATTAGGTCATACATGTGAACAACTTTACAGTATCTGGCTGAGAGTCAGAACTCAGTAAATGGCAGTGAGTACATATTAAGCACATGCTCCTTCCAGGGAAGAGGTTTCATATTTACTACAGTCAGGGGAACTCAAACCATGAGAAAAACGGAACAAACAAAATGAACATTGATGAAAATGACAGCCAAACAGTTGTATGCAGTGAGAACGTATAATTCTCTGAATAGTGATGACCACAGTTTTTCTCTTTTTATATTCCCTTCTCTTTTGGTTTCCAGGATGTAATATTGTCCTAATCTTTTCTCTGCCAAAGAATTTAAATGATTTGGAAAAAATGTACAGCATCTACTTCTCTGGCTCTCTGTCTCATTAAGTCTTATTTACAAGAAAAAGGAGTTATTTTTGCAGGTGTCCCTTTTTGGTTGTTTTATTTACATAAAATGATCCCCTGTCCGCTTCCCTTTTTTTTCCCAAATGAGGAGGACAATGAAGATCTGAAATGCCAGCTGCAGTTCGTGAAGGAAGAAGCTGCTTTGATGAGAAAGAAAATGGCCAAGATTGATAAAGAAAAGGACAGATTCGAACACGAGCTCCAGAAGTACAGATCCTTTTATGGGGATCTGGACAGTCCTTTGCCTAAAGGAGAAGCCGGGGGGCCTCCCAGCACCAGAGAGGCTGAGCTCAAGCTGCGGCTGAGGCTGGTGGAGGAAGAAGCCAACATCCTGGGCAGAAAAATCGTCGAACTAGAGGTGGAGAACAGAGGCCTGAAGGCGGAACTGGATGACCTGAAGGGCGACGACTTTAACGGCTCGGCCAACCCCCTCCTGCGGGAGCAGAGCGAATCCCTGTCGGAGCTGCGGCAGCACCTGCAGCTGGTGGAAGACGAGACGGAGCTGCTGCGAAGGAACGTGGCCGACCTGGAGGAGCAAAACAAGCGCATCACGGCGGAGCTCAACAAGTACAAGTACAAGTCGGGCGGCCACGAGAGCGCGCGGCACCACGACAGCGCCAAGACCGAGGCCCTGCAGGAGGAGCTGAAGGCGGCTCGCCTGCAGATCAACGAGCTCAGCGGCAAGGTCATGCAGCTGCAGTACGAGAACCGCGTGCTTATGTCCAACATGCAGCGCTACGACCTGGCCTCGCACCTGGGCATCCGCGGCAGCCCTCGCGACAGCGACGCCGAGAGCGATGCGGGCAAGAAGGAGAGCGACGACGACTCGCGGCCGCCGCACCGCAAGCGCGAAGGGCCCATCGGCGGCGAGAGCGACTCGGAGGAGGTGCGCAACATCCGCTGCCTCACGCCCACCCGCTCCTTCTACCCCGCGCCTGGGCCCTGGCCCAAGAGCTTCTCCGACCGACAGCAGATGAAGGACATCCGCTCGGAGGCCGAGCGCCTGGGCAAGACCATCGACCGGCTCATTGCTGACACCAGCACCATCATCACCGAGGCGCGCATCTACGTGGCCAACGGGGACCTGTTCGGACTGATGGACGAGGAGGACGATGGCAGCCGCATCCGCGAGCACGAGCTGCTCTACCGCATCAACGCGCAGATGAAGGCCTTCCGCAAGGAGCTGCAGACCTTTATCGACCGCCTCGAGGTGCCCAAGTCCGCGGACGACGCCGGCGCCGAGGAGCCCATATCCGTGAGTCAGGTACAGTTCTGCCTATTGCGAGCCACGGCGATGGCGAGGCTGGTCCGCGGAGCCGCGGTCCCTGGAGGGGCGACTCCGCGCACCGACCTCCAAGCCCCGCTTTAGGGAAGTCCCAGCTCAGAGCCTCTCTGGGCTTGGAAGCCCCATGGCGCACTTGTTCTTTCACACTGTCCTTCTTCAGGCCTGAGGTTTTCGTAATCCAATCACTTAGTAACTATTCTCCCTCTGTTTTGCTTAAAAGGGAAGTTTACCCGCCTCCCCCTCTCTCCACCCCCCCACCCCCAGTTTTTGTGTAAAGATGAAAGGATTTCTAAAATATATGATTATTGAAGGTCGACATTTTCAATATTACTCTACTGATTCTAATAGATTGAGCTGCAAGAAGATTCCGAATAGAAATCTTCCATTGCTGATCTGTGGTTTTCGAGCCGAGATTAAAATTAAGCTGAAATATTTTCAAATCACTAAATGATCAGGATTGATGCATAACTCCTGGAAAGAATGTAGAAACCAGAGGTAAAGAGAGATGATATTGTGTCTGGATCCCTACCAAGAGGAGCAAATAGGAGCCACTGATGTACCCACCACACGTCGAAGTAACATGATCTTTATTTCTAGAGAAAATCACTGTCGGCTCTATAACGGAGAATCTCAGGACTGGGGAAGGAGTGTTATACCTTAGCTTTAAGGCAACACTAATTCAGAGAAATAGTAATAACTATTCCCGAACAGGGAAAACCAGCATTTTTCCTTCATCCTAATTGTAGAGGCACACCCGATGAGTTGGACTGATCTGCTCTAGCCAGGTATGGTGGCCAAAGACTGATGCATTTTGTCAGGGTTAAGCACGGAAGAGAGTTTATAAAACAAACAGGCAGTGCTACTCCTCTAGCAAGGCTGGTATCTTGTATCCATTGGAGAACCCACGGAAGAACAACAGCATGCATGGCTTTTAAGACACGCAAGAGGGTTAAACTTAAAAATCAGTTTATACACAGAAGCATGATATTAGATTAACTGCCTGTTAGTCACAACTAGAAAAATTGCAACCCTATCGCTTATTTATCTTGCATGCTGCTTTGCTTTGCTATTTAAAAAAAAATTTTTATAATAAAACTTGTTGAATTTCTAAATGTTAAAGATTTTTTTCCTCTATGTATTATATCACATAGTTGGTTTTTAATTTCCTAGTTTCAAATTTTTGAATACTTTGAGCATGTGGTTTTTCAGTTATATTCTCAGGGTGAAGAGATAGAAATCAGAGTGAGAGAAAGTACTGTACATAATAGTAGGTTTTCAGACTTTATAAATATATATAAGGGAGGGTTCTCTATTGTAAGTTGAATGAATGCTTAGATTAGTTGATATAAACTTAAGTTTTAAAAATTATTATTAACGAATTCTTCTTTTTGTCTTTGCATTTACCTTCCCAGATGTTCCAGCCTATCATTTTACTTATTCTCATTCTTGTATTATTTTCATCACTTTCTTACACAACAATATTTAAACTTGTCTTCCTTTTTACACTGTTTTTTGTACTGTAAATCTTTCATCATTTACCATTCATTGTAGTATTTTCAGTTTGTTTGTTTTGTTCACCCTTCAAGACAAGAAGTAAAAGAAGTATAATTTCTGTAGTAACCAATGCTATAAAAACACTGAAGACTGCTTATTTCTTTAAAAAGACACATCTTACCACTACTAAATTCAATAAGAAGCCTGAGCATTAAATGTTTCAGGTAAGGGAGTAAGTATGCCTTCTCTTTTTATAAATCATTTTAATTTTTACTTCTTTCTTTTACATCTTGATTTGCACTCTTCTTAAATCACTGTAAGAATGACTGTAAAAATTGCCTAGGTCTCTCAATTATTTCTCAGTATTTGACTATTATGATAATTCAAAAGCTGGACATTCACAAGTTGGTCACATCTTAGAAAATATATAGATTTATAAAGTACTTTTGCTAGGTTGCAACAGACTAACAACATAATTTTGATAACCAATAAATATCAATGAAAATTATGGTGAACAAATGAAATGTGACCATCATGGGAACTAAACTATTTATTGTGATACTAATGGTGTTCTGTCTAAAAAGATGTGTTTGGAAGCATGAGAGTGGATTAGGCCTTAGTTCGTTGAGAAAGTAATTATCTTCATCCTACTACACTTGGCCAGCTTCAGCCATTCCAACCAAACCAACCATTTCTGCATTTACCTGTTATACTTGGAGCCATATATTGCTAATCAAGTTTTTGCCTGGAGTCCTGTCCTCTATAATAGGTTACCACACAGAACTGCTTCTGGAGCAGGAAATATGCTAGAAATACAATATATTAAATATTTTGAGTAGGGAAAAGAATAGTCATTCTGTAGAATTTCATTAAATCACAGTCCAAAGCCAGTAGCATAGTTCCAGTGGGAGTTGCTCTCTAGACAAACTTACTTTGGTGAACCTCAACATTACCCTTTCTCCTCCTACCTAAAGTGGCCTGGATAGGTTCCCTGTACCCAAAAGGTCCTACTCTGTCAACCTCATTGGCAATTTACAGAGTGGAAAGCTAGACTGCCCTACTGTCACCAAGATTCAGAAATACTAGCACTCGTTGACGTCACAGACATAGAGATACTTGCATGTTGGTTGGTGGATATGAAAATCTGTAGTAAAGTGAAGTGTCTTGCCCTCAACATAAAAAATAATATATGGAAAATCTTTGCTCTAATACAAAATTTGGTACTGGCAACAGTCTTTTGAATCCTCATCACCCAGCATGTCAGTTTCCCTTTGAGTGTTAATTTAATAAAAAGAAAAACTACATAATAGTTTAAAATTTAGTTTATAATACCTGCTCTTAATCTCCATGGTTTTCAATTTATTTTGGTTTTCATTTTGTTTTGTGGGGAGGAGAGACCGGGAGTGAGGAGTGGTTGACCAACAGTTCGAATCTGTCACTACATACTTGTGGCTTTTTGTCTTAGAGATTCAAATGGCTAGATAGAACGTCATGACAAGAACAAATGAAATAACATAAATGCTATACTTAATTATTCAAGTGTTACTTTTTAAAAATTTTCATCTCAGGAAAAGCAACCACTTTAAAAATCAAAGTTTGTCTGTTAGATCCTTGGTCAACCCCTAGACCACCATCTCAGAGGAACCATGTTGGCAATGGAAGTGGAACTGAAGGTAAATGTTTGAGGCTGAAATTTATCTGAAATATTTATTGCCTTGGGAGCCAGATACAGCCAGCTGAACAATGACTCCCAGCTACCTATGGAGCATTTGGTAGCTTATGGAGGTGTCGCCGGTTCCAGTCACAATGACTGGAAGCTCATTGGCATTTAGAGGAAAGGGGTCAGAATTTCAAATAATTGTCCTGCCCAGATTCCTAACATTATCCCTGTGGGGAAGCATGGCATGCGGTGCGCTTGTTCACTTCAGAAGGATTGTGGATATTCAGTACCCTGTGTGGCTTTAAGAAACTGGCTTTAGAATTGAAACTTTCTTTACCACAAGGAGAATCAAGAGCTAAATATCTAGATCAGTGGTTTTCAACCTTAGCCATGCATCAGAATTCCTGGCATGCTTTTAGAATTGAGACCCTACTTCACACTAATTGAAACTGAATGTATGAGCCCAAGCATTTATATATATATATATATTTTTTAACTCCCAAGAACCAATTCTTTAGATGTTTGAATTATCAAAAATATGTAGATACAGCTTATACCAAGGTTATAGTAAACCATGTGATAATAGCCGTATAGAATCATCAGTTGTCTAGGTTTTAGTAGACCTTAAAGTCCCAGGCATTCAGTGGATATCCGTATCCTCTCTAGGGCATTTCCACCTTTGTCATATGGCCTTTGCCACAAGTCCTCTAATGACAAAGCAGTTCTCTTGCCACACTGGTGATAGTGTTAGAAAACTCCCCTTTCATTCATACAGGTGTTTAAAGCAAACAATATCAGAGAAGACAAATAGGAATAATACATGACAGAAAGGAGAACCGAGGTGAATATTGTGTATGCAGGCTCACACACACACTTGGAGATACAGACACATGTGAATGCTGAATTAAAGCCTCAAGATGATCTCACACACACCCTAACAAACAACCACTTTGTCATTATACAGTCATCTCTGCTACAAAGTTTCCCCATGTGATCCACAGAGAGGATATGGTGTCCCAGCAATAATGATGGATGCCAGCTGATTCTACCCTCCAAACCCAGACAAGAAAGCATACACAAAGAGATGTGAGAATGGAACAAGAAGATAGAGCATGGATCCTTTGTCTACTTAACAAACATTTTGAAGTGTCCCTATGTTAGGTATAGAGGAAATTGAGGTTCAGTTTCTACTTCACAGCTTTCAATTGATTGATTGACCAGAACAGACATGTAAACAGCTAACTTTGACATGTACTATTATTGAAGTGCACAAAAAGTTTTGTGGTTGCAATTTATTGTTCATTGCATACCTGAGAGCATGTTAGATTTCCCTAAGAGAACACAATAAAATCCCTAGGCATTCTTGGATGGAATAATACCATAAAGCAATGCAGGGCTGGTACATATACCTCAACAATATCTTGTGACCTGAACAAGAAAGGAGATGCTAACCAAGGGATGGCTGGGCTAACCAAAACACCAGCCTTGCCCTCAGATCTCTTGTGAGGAATTAAAGTCATCCTGGCAACAAGGGTATTAATCTTACCTATGGCTTCCTAAGGCATTGACTTTATAGAAGAATTTTATGACAATTTTGAACTCCATCCAGGCTCTTCATATATGCAACCCCAGTAAGATAATGATGAGGGGAAACAGGACAGACTTGGAGGCTCTTCCCAACTGTGCTCTACCCACTGCATAGCCGACTTCTCAGTTTATGCCTGTGTGTACGCACACACCTCTACACACTGTGGTGTACAATAGGAAATGCACCTAGTGTCAGAGAATTCAGACCTGCATCTATCTTAGGGGACTGCTGGGGGCCGGTAGTTGGAAGGTGGTCTCAGCAAACTGCCAGCAGGCACAAGGTGACCTTGTCCCTTCTCCCTGAAACTTCAGGCTGTTCTATGAGCACCAAGGATCTAGGGTGCATCTCTCCCTTACACCACAGGGCATAGTCATGGGAAGAAAAGTTAACAAAGATGGCACCCCAAGACCTCAGAAAGAGAGCCCCCAATATCTCCTTCCCCTCTCCTTTGATCCTGTTCCTTGCATTATCTTTGTTGTATAAAGCTAGCTCTAAAAGAGGAACACCCAGGCTTCTTTGTTCATGAAGAAAACAAAATCCTCCAATTATTGAGACAAGGAATCTTCTCATATTTGCACCTTTGAATCTGTGCTATTTAAACATCACACTGAAAATAAGTTCAAACAAACAAAAAATTCCTTTGTGTGCACATTCTTGTGTGTAGGAAGGAGTGTCTTTGGTAATTTGGCCTAGATTTAAGGAAAAAAAGAATTCAATTGGCTACTTTTAAGCAGAACAGGCTCAAACTCATAAAACAAGGGAAAATTCAGTGCTCAGCCTGGAATGCGTATTGGCTTGCGTTCTCCAGCCTTCATTTCAATCTGTGTGGTAGAGTGGGATATGGTTATTTCATCAGCTGCCAATGAAGTTTGGAATGTCAATTTGGTAGCTAAGCCTTAACTCTAAATATTCATGCAGTGTTGGTAGCTATATTCTTATAGAACCACAGCCCACTTTCCTCTGGTAGAGTCATGCTTTGGGTGAGATGCTCTAACTGAATATAAGGATTGAAGAGAAAGTGGTAGAGGATAATATCAGAAAGTGGGAAAAGTTGACAGCATTTTTAGAAACCACTTTCAAGTAGAGTGCTGTTATAATCTCGCTTGATCAGAGAACAGGAGCAGCAAAGACAACACTTGCCTGTTAAAAATAAGGAAAAATCTCCACCTTTCACTTCCCACTGTCAAACCAGGCTGTGATGTCTCAAAGAACCTCATCTTATCTTATGACTCAGATGTTTATGTTTACTAGGCTTAAATGTATTGACATTTCTTGATTATTCAATTTCATTGTTACAATTATAAAAGGTTTTTTTAGTTCATAGTTATCTGAGTTTTCCTATAGCTAAATCAAATACCATGAAAATCCAACATCTGAAAATAAAATTGTAAGATTTTATAAATTCATAAAATTTACTATAAGAGTATATAATCAGTGGTGTTTAGCAGTTTTTCAGCCTTTCAAAAAATATTCATGTAACTGTTTTGACTTGTGGATGAGAATGTTTCTTTGAATGTTGTCTAAACCAAAATTTCTGTTTAGGGTATTTCAAGTTCAGTTCATAATATTTTGCTTTTGTTTTGATTCTTTTTCTTTTAAATTACCAGAACATTTTTAGGCATATTAGGTAAATAATTTAAAAGTTTTATCTTGTACCAAGATAGATATTAAATAAACAGTATGTTGGAGGATTGCACTAATTGAAAAACTAGAGCCTTTCAGAAACGTTTAGAAGAGTTACTCATTTCACAAAATGGGAAGGGACCCTGAAGTATTCAGGAATGATACAACTATTTCAGTAGCTTTGTTATACTGCCAACTCCAAAGATGGAACTCTGGAAATCATTGATTCTGAAAAAGTGTGCTTTACATGTTTTTTTTCAGTAGTCTCTTCTGAGTGTTTTGAGTTGAGCTGCTTATAAAATCTGTGTTAACAAGCAAGAGGCATAAGTGATCATCGAAGGCTGACAAACATTTGTTCCTTTCTGAGATACTTCAACATAATGTACCTGTGAAGTCAGCAAGTCAGCTCTTTGAGTTCATGTTGAAAGTTCCTGCCTTAACCTACGTGTTTGAAAATTTAAAGAGTCTGAGGGGCAGAGAGAAGCTCATCAGTTTGTCCACTTACCTCAAATGGCTTAGTAAGGAAAGAGAATTTAAGAGCTTTTTTAAAAAAATACCATATAGTGTCTTTTATTTGTTAATGTCAGAACTCAGTTTAGCATCTAGTTTGTAATTCCCTTTCTTTTTCATGAACATGTGCAATTTTTGTACAATCCATTCCGTTTGTCATTCCCTCTGTATTATTAACTCCTGGACAGATAAAACAGACTTAGACTATTTAAATAGACATCCTATGTGTCAGCCTAGATCAGTCGTTTAGAACTTCGATGGGGGGAGGGGATGGTGGTTAACATAATGAGTCAGCAAAATTAATGTATTCTGGATTTTGGAATCTGAGCTCCTTTACCTGAAAGGAAATGTGTATCTGCAGAAGCACCAGAACCACTGTATGGAAGGTCTTGGCATTATTCTACCTGCTTAGACTCCATGTAGTGGAAAAAGCCCCAGGAAAGCAGCCAGAGGAGGTAGCTGAAGGAAAATGAGGATCCCCCAGCAATGGACCTTCAAATCTTAGAGTGAGAAAGCTCTCCAGGAAGAGAAACTCATGCCTCTGGTCACACTTGTCACTTTCGAGGGAATGTAATTTATTCCCAAGTAGCTATTTGTTTGAAGTACTCATATTTGTGGAAAGTAGATGGATTAAAAACAGTAGGGTAAATGCAAAATAATTGGAAAAGAAAGAATGAAGGAATCTTACTGTGCAAAATATTTCAGTGGCAACGACAACAAAAGAATATAGTGTAAGGGCCAAGCATAGGCGTCAAGGCATTGCTAGAGTCTCTGTGGACTTAACTAAGAGATCTTGGTGTAGAGAGTGGGTCCAGCTGTCTCTGCAGAAGTCTCTGATTGGAGTGGGCCCAAGGCTACACTGAAGTGTGACTGTGGGCCTCCCTTCCTGGACCCTCATCTCCAGATCCTTTACCGTAGCCTTCTCACATCATGATGCCATATTTCTTTGCACCTGGGCACCAAGACCTCTCACATTAGCCCCTCAAAATCTAGCACCACTCATACAGTTCCTCTTTTTGATCTTCCGTCTCTCTCCCTGCTCCATGGCCCACGAATGAAAAAGACTACTTTCCCCGGGCTCCGATCAAAGCTTACCTATATTGATTGTTCCTTCCAGCCCTTTCGTGTGTTAGCTGTTTCTTTTTTTCTTTTAGATAGGTTTGTAATCACAGCAATTGAGTTATCTAAACTGCAATTGGTTCCTCTTTAGAGTTTCCAGTTCCTTGTTACAGTGCTCTGAACTTCTATCAATCATCTTTCTTACTCCTTTAGCATTTTTATTACCTCCTTTTTGAACTAGGGGTCTAGTAGTCTGGAGAGATCTGTTTCACTGTTTGTTCTTTCAGGGGATTTCTCGTTCTTTTAATTGGGAGTAGCAACTCTCCTTTTCTGAGCAAAGTTGTGACTAGCCAGTAATCGCTTCCTTTGTCAATGGCATTTGATTAGACAATTACTAAAAATATAATGCTGTCTCCTATTTCTGGTAGAAGATATAGGTGGGGTAGCAACACTCTGGGATGGGGCAGGACTGGGAGAATACAGATCAGTTCCTTTGTCCTTCAAATTATACTCCCTAAATGGCCTCTCTTAGACCTGCTTTCCTGCTAGAACTTCCTAACAGAAGTGACTCAGGGTGGCCCTCTTGTGGTGGAAAGGCATTCCCAAGGCCCTTTTCTGGAATGAAATGAGAGGTAGCCCTAGAACAGTTCCTGTATTACTTAGCTTTTGTTGTCATCATTATCAACATCTCCCAAGTAAAGAATCTGAAAATAATATAGTGAGATGCTAAAAACAAATTTGAAAACCGTAAGGAAGATCTGTCTCTAGTCTTAAATAGCTCACATTTTTAAAATGTTTTATTGTTTTGTTTCCTCAAAATATAGACCAGTACTTTAAAAAATAAAATAAAACAGATAGTTTGAAACTATTTCTTTTGAATATTTCTGTCATCTGGAAATGCCTGTACATAAGCCCCATGACAGATTTGCTTGGCTAAAAAATCTGTTGACATGTCACCATCCCTCAGAATAGAAGAGACAGCCAGCATCCCGTGATTCTAGGGAAAAAACATCCAGCACTGGGAAAATAGCACGTTAGCTGAAACACAACAACCTAAGCATGTAACTTCCATGGATAATAAATACTTTGTGTGTGACTCTCATTATTGTATAATCTAAAACAGATTCTAATAAGTGTCAACCTATTTCTTTTGCTAACACAGAGTCCGAACTCTGTCATTCTAGGACTCAAATAACACAGGACCAAATTTCACAGACTCAGCTGTAGAACTTTATAAAAATTAAGAAAACTGGGCCTCACCACTGGATGGTCTAGTTCAGAAAGTGGAGGAAATTTCCAGCTTTAGGAACTTTTAAATAATTCTTTGAGCAATTGCAGTGTGCAGCAAGGCCTGAGAGTAACACAACACGGGACTGTGGTCCCCTTGGTGGAACGCTATGGAGATTACCAGGAGAAGCACCCCACATTTGCTTATAAATTTGTTTCAAGGAATACTCAGGAAGTGGACAGTCATGCTGCAGGTCACATTTCAGGGATCTTCAGAGTTGATGGAGCTTGTTGAGGACAAAGAGTTGTCTTATTCTTCTTCCAGTCCTCAGGATCTAACACTACAGCTGGCCGAGAGCTGGTGCTCACAAATACTTTTTAAGTGGAATGTTAATTGGAATGCCCAAGACCTCTCCCTAAGAATGGAAGATCGTTTAATGTTCAAGAGAGTTCTGCTAAACAACTGAGACGTATCATAAAGCGCTTTGAAAATTGTAAAGGGCAGACATTATTCTAGAAGGAAGGATTATTTAAAATGCCACATGTAATAGCTTCTTTTTTTTGGCTGTGTTGGGTCTTCGTTGCTGCACGGCCTTTCTCTAGTTGCAGCGAGCAGGGGCTACTCTTTGCTGCGGTGCGCGGGCTTCTCTGCAGTGGCTTCTCTTTGCGGAGCACGGACCCTAGAACGCGCAGGCGCAGTAGTTGTGGCACACGGGCTTAGCTGCTCCGCGGCATGTGGGATCTACCCGGGCCAGGGATCAAACCCGTGTCCCCTGCAGTGGCAGGCGATTCTTAACCACTGCGCCACCAGCGAAGTCCCCTAGTTCCTAAATTATAATATGCTATAAGAATGAGTTCAGTTTTTCAAAGTCATCTCTTTTCCAATTTTTTCTATATCGTTTACAATGAAAATAGAAATACAATACCCCTTTAACTGGTAAATATGTTTAAAGAGTAAAAGAAAAAGGGGCTGAAAAACTATACAAGCAAAAATCAGAAGCCACCCAGTATAAAGAGATTAAATAAATAACTGCTTCTTGGTGCTTCAAGATCATCCTTCAGACAGAAAACTGTAAAGTAATTGTGCAGTGGTATACTAAAGGCAAGTTGGTGCATTTATCCCTAGATTTTCTTCCATCACTAAGTTAAAGTTCTTTTGTCTTCGTATTCTGACCGAGGATTTACATTATTGAAGGATACAAACCTCTTTAAATAAATAGCCATGAAGATAAATACTCTGTTATATGACTCCTGTGTTATACTTGGAAGATGAAGTATTAGCTCCCTCATTTGGGACTTAGAAGAGAACTGGATTTAAGATTTAATGAAGCCAGAAATAAATGTCTCACACCCCAAACTCTTATCCCTGGGTTCTATTCCCTTCCTTGAGCTCCTTGGAATTTTAAACTTTAAGGCACTCCTCCAGGAATTAGAAGACCTGGATTCTATTCCTGGCATTGCTAGTTAGTGCCTTTGTGACCTTGAGCAAATGGCTTAACATCAGGGCCTCTTTCCTCAGCTGTAAAATTAGAAGCTTGGCTAGATGATTTCAGGGGTTCTTTCTGGCTCTAAAATTCTGTAAGTCTGGAAACACCTGCTAGTGACATTTATGCACTCATTGCTCTTTCCCCCTTTCCAAAATGTTTTAGTTTGTGGCTTAATAGCATCATTTATATAGATCTTTTCAAACCCTTTCCAGGATTTCCTTTTTTTGTTTCTTGATAGCAGCTCATGTTTCTACATTTACTTTACATTAAGAATTGTTACATGCATTTCTTTGCATATTTGTTATACACTGAAATGGGATTAGTATGACATCAGATATGAATGATTCTTCCAAGTTCTCTCTAATATATAGAGCAATAATTTGAGTCACTTTTATATTTGAAGGTTTAAATATTTAAATGGATTAAAAGTGACCTGGATTGTGCAACAAATTGCATTTTTTTCCATTAGGTTTTCAGCCATTTGACACCTGCTTGAAAATGTCAGGCACTTCAAGATGTCTGAATATCACTATAGGGCTGGGTATACGAGCATCTGTTTTCAAAATCCATTTGTTTTATGTACATAACAGCAGGATCTTTTCTTAAAACAAAGCTTTCTTAGAAATTTTTAGTGGAAAGGTTCAGAAATACCTGAGCTGAGTATTTATTGCCTTTGTGTGCTGTCATCTAATTGCATTGCTTTATTTCTCTGGGGTATGAAATATAGCATGGAAATTTTAGCTAATATGCATAAAAAATTATTCAACAGAAAGGGTTGGTAAGTACTACAATTAATGGTAGACTTGGGAGAAATTCTGTCAAAGTTTTTTGTCCCTAGTTTTTTGTTCTATTTTTGATATAATTTAAGGTCAACTTTACCATGACAAGAAGCAGATGAAGCACCTGCAATAAATAATTACTGGGACATCCATGAAAAAGGGCATTGAAACAGGTACTATTGAGGGATAGTATAGAGGATAGCACAACATAATTCCTCCTGTAATTAGCTACAGATTATCTGAAGTTCAGATAGGGTGTAGAAAACAGTTTTAATTTGATTTACCAATGACACATGGAAATTAAGAGGTCTGGAGTGGAAGAGAGGTCCGGAGTGTCCTGATAAGGGCAAAGGCAGAATGAACTAACATTTCTTAAGTGCCTGGCACTGTAAGGACCCCCTCATACTCTTACAACATCCTTACAAAGTAAATATAATTATCCCCTTACAGGAGTAACAAACTCGAAGTTCACACAGATAAATAGTGGCAGTAATTTGAAACCAATATCTCTGTGACAAAATTCCAGGGTCTTCAGTTAGAGAAACTGTTTCCAAGACCTACTTCTCTGCGTGGTCAAGTTTCTGTGAATTTTGGCAAGATACTCTGCCTCTTTGAACCTTGGTTTTATCAGTAAACTTGGGTTAATATCTACAGACACATTTTCTGAGAGTGAGCTAAGATAAAGATACCTTAGATATTAGAAGTACTTAGCACAGAGCCTTGCAGAGAGCTGTCTCTCCATGAGTCATCACTATTATTACTCTAACTATTGTTGTTGTCGTTGCTTTTGAGATTTGGGGGCGGGGGGGGTGGGTTTTTTTTTTTTTTTTTTTTTTTTTTGCTTTTGATGCCAGGCTTTCAAAACACAGAGTATGATTTCATTCAATTGTCCTACATGTACTAAAGTCCTACTATGAACAGGTTATTCTTAGTCAACATTTTAACTCCCCATGAAATATTTATCTGGAATCTGGAAGCAGGCAAAAATAATGTGACAGGGATTATGTAATGCTTTAATGACCACACAGACTTTAGACTTAGGATAAGCCCTTATTATTTAAACTTTTATGTAGTTTATTTGCTGAATTAGGCTGCAGCACACCTTCATTGAAAACAAGTACATGGGTATCTCATTGGTTTTTTCCTTATCACAATAAGTATCATCCTTTCCCATGGGCTTTGATTTCCACTAGCAGAAAGACATCACCATCACTATAGATATAAGCAGCAAGCTGCCATAGAATCACAAAGAACTAGAAGGCTGGTCTTCATATATGCCATTTCTACTTTATTTCAAGACAGAAGTTTGGGGCTTCCCTGGTGGCGCAGTGGTTGAGAGTCCGCCTGCCGATGCAGGGGACACGGGTTCGTGCCCCGGTCCGGGAAGATCCCACATGCCACGGAGCGGCTGGGCCCGTGAGCCATGGCCGCTGAGCCTGCGTGTCCGGAGCCTGTGCTCTGCAACGGGAGAGACCACAACAGTGAGAGGCCCGCGTACCGCAAAAAAAAAAAAAAAAGACAGAAGTTTGATACCTTTTCACAAATCTTTTGAGATTATATACGTAAAATTTCTGCACATATTGTTCTGCCACATCCAGAGACCAACTTCCAAAGGCACCGAAAAGTACATTTTGAAAAGGGGAAAGAGAGAGGTAGGCAAAGAGATGATTATTGCCTGTAAAAAAGGAGTTAACTTTTCCAAATAAATGGAATGTAAAATTGGCCATTGTCATTGTGTGATATTAACACCAGCTCTTTTGGCAAGTTTGGAAATACTGGGCTCCCTTATAAAAGTTAAAAATGTCCTGGACCTGGAGTTGTTTACCCAGAGTAGGAGCTGCTCTAAAGTTACAGAGCTCTGGTTGGAAGAGATGGCTTGAAGGCCGCCTCCGAGAAACTGACGTCACAGTAGCCTCAGCTGCTGCTGTGACATGAGCTGAGTAGCTTTTTGATTTGTGAAATGGTGGAGGTTTCAAAGGGACTTGTCAGTATCTCTCTGTTAAATGGTTGGACTTATTTTGCATTCCCATTTTGTGCAAAGAAGCAAGATTCACCGTGCTGAGACTTTTCTCTTTAAAACAACCGGCTGTCCTCCCATTGCTAGATTGACCAGTGGTCGGACATCCATAGGATTTCTCCCCAGAGCAAAAAGGTATGTTTCTTTCTGGCAGTTTGAAAGCAAGTGACTAATTGTGGCAAAATATAGAGGGGCCGCTGTTGACATATTTGAAACTGTGGATACTGTTTAAGTGGAGGGTGATTTCAACATCTGTCTGATTCAGTGTCTGTGTCTTGGCTTAAAAACAGTGGAGCAGGGTGCGTAACGGATTTTACTGACTCCCAGGGAAGAGAAGGTCCAGCTGCTGTGAGTGGATTTCCTGACTCTGGACTGATGGTACCATCTGCTCTCTGAGACTGTGTTTTTTGAAACACTGCTTCTCAGTACTTTGAACACCACTTTCCCTACCATAAGATTTCACTATATTTATTTTTTAGAACACTATTTTCATTAGGATGAAGACTTTTTAACATTTGCAAAGTAAAGTTCACAACCCTTGAAATTGCTGGTATTTGAAAATTGCAGTGAAAAATAAATCAGTGAAATTCATCCAAGATGATGGTTTGCTTACTGCATGATAAGTGTTTCTGTGATTTGAGTTGAAGTGCATGCCATTCATAATGGGTTAATCTGCAATTAGGAGGGAACCTTACCACTAGAGCTTCTACTGTTTAAGCTGGTTAAGTTTAGGTGTTTGTTTATCCAAGCCAAATGCGTCTTTCAAAGCTTTTATGAGCTAAGAGAAGTAAAATCAGTGCTCCTGTATTTTGGATATTTTCTAGTTTGAATATATAACTGGAGAGGAAACAAGGAGAAGATAATAAAATGAAAAGGCAAAATTGATTTCAGAATTGCACGTGGTAGTATCCCTTTGACCCTATTGGAACATGAGGAACAATTCTGAAATAGCAAGAAATAGGAATTTTTTTTAATTCCCTTTTGCTTTGTAACAAAATCAAGTCAGTTTTCTTTGAAAAAATGCATTCGCCAGTGAACAGTAGGGGAGGAATAAGGTCTTATAATCAGTTGAAATGATGCAAGTGATTCATAATAGCCTAGAGAAAGGGCTAGAGAATCTTGGAGGCAAATGGTGCATAACTTTGATGGGTATGGATGTGGGAATTCCTAATTCTTCAAAGTTAAGAGGAAGCAAAGCATCTCCAAGGCAAATGATGGTTCTAAGAATTGTGAGATTTACAGTACCTACTGTGTGTGGCATTCCTATTGGAATATGTAACCTCCTACAAGTGAAAATTTTTCAATTATATGAAAAGCAGTATGTTTATAAAAAGGAAATCAGAGAGCAAGAAACAAACACTCTGAACAAAACTCTCAGAAGAGAGAAGTTGCAATCGAGTCAACTCCCCTAACGCTGTTTCATTTGTTTGGCTAAAGTCCAGTTTTCAATGGGGGAGATGAAGGTTGAAATGGTAACAACCAAGGTGTAGTGAGAAGGGAGCACCCCTCAGACGAAGAAGTGTTACCATGACATACTTGAGGCTAACATGGGAAATAGAAATGATTTATTGTGAAACTTCTGTGTTACTTTTAAATTTTGCTTCCTAGTAGGGCCGGAAGGTTAGCAGAACTCTTTTCCTCCCATCCCCATACTTATGCAACCCACTCACAACCCTTCTACAATTCTGGCTTCCGGCCTTGGGGAGGGGGAAGTAGGTTAAAATGGATTATGTAATGCTCGCTTAGAGTTGTTGGGGGAAGAACGTGTGCATGACTAAGTAGTGCAGCTCCCTCTGTCCTTTTACATTTGCTCTAATCAAATTTTATTCTGAATGACATTCTGGAGGGAGTGAAATGAAATGGAGAGTGAAGGGTGCAGATCGCAGAAATTCTTCCTTATCTCCCACAGAGATACCAATATCTGTGGGCGAAAACAAGTGACAACTAGGAACAAAGAGAACTTTTATATTTGCCTCAGCAGAAAGCACTGAGATTGAGTTTTTGAATCGGCTGAGCCATTTTACCCCATAACTTTTCATTACAGAACGTTATGTCCCTACAAGATTGCTCTATTAGTTGGATTTTTTTTAACATTTAGGGAGAATTATAACAAAAGCAGTTTTATATAAGATTTGTCTATTCAAATTTTTGCTAACAATAAAAAAGTTTCCTAAATATTTAACCTGCCTTGTGTTCGTAAAATACTTGAAAAATACTGAGAGCAAAGGAAAACTGTTAAAAATATGAGTTCACACAATTACACTTGCTTCTATGAATTTTCTAATTAACTCAAAATCAAAATCAGTTTTATTCTAGAGGAAGATAAATAAAAGGAAGGAGGGTAGGGGGAACACAAAATAAAAGGAAGGAGAGTAGGGGGAACACAAAACGGGAGGGAGACAAGGACAGAAGGAAGAAACCAAGAAACAGGCATTTATTGAGCATCCATTATGATCCAAAACAGTGTTAGTCGCTTTGATTAAGCATTCTCTTTCGTGCACATTTAATTCTCCCAAAACTCTATGGACCCCACTTTATTTTTAGAGGAGAAAGCAATATATTTAGCCGTATTACATTTGACATTTATGACAAGACATAGATACTAGAAAGGTGAAATAAACCCTCCCACAGAAATTGGCACAGATATTGCCCTATAGGAATTTTCTTTCCAAGGCTTGTTTTTTATCCATAACCATTACATTTTAAGGCACTAGATATTGCTCTGGTCCTGGAAAGGGGAAGCTCTGTAGATTGGCCCTTTGCCGTATTAAGTGATGAATTTGGCTCTTTGCAATGAAGTGCGGGATTCTGTCTGCTTAGGGAACATTACCTGGGTTCATGTATAGTCCTGTTACCAGGGGCAAGCCTGATTGAGGGTTTTCCTGGATGATCTTCTTCAAGTAGGTAAAAAAGAAAAGGGTCTTGTGCCCTTTCACCCTGACCTGGAAGTGGTTCAAGAAGAGTTAGAAATAAAAAGAAAAATTGGAGCCATTTGCTACATAATTGTAGGAGAAACTTCATGATGATTTCTGAACATTTACAGTGTTTAAAGATGGAATGAAACATGGAGTATCATAGCACCTCTTCTCCAGGTAGCTTGAAATTAGTTTGCTCTCTTTCTGTAACACCCTTGGTTAAATCTAGAACTACCTCTTGATGTCTGAAACCACTTCACTCTTCCTAAGTAGTTTCAATGTTAAATACCTGCTAGTCAGCAAGATAGTTTCAGCTCACAGTTAATTACATATAGTTTAAAGCAGTCTGCAGTCTCTGAAAATCAGCACTGTCTGCATTTCCTGTGAATAGTTATTAGATGAACCTAGAAGTTAATAGGTAATCAAGATCAATAACAGATTCACCAAAACACAAAATTCTGTACATTCTTTACTATCTTCATTTTGTTATGTCTCCATCGACACATTTATTTTGGGACAACTTGCATTTGCTGTGGCAGGTACTTGTGGTCCCTGTCTCACAGGATTGGAGGGTAGCAAAAGGAAGGAAGGATGACAGAGAGGATGGAAAATGAGATTAGAAAAAAGGCATGGCTGAGTGGATAAAATGAGACGTGATAGTGTTTTTAATGGCTAAATCTGAAATTACTTGTTTTTCTTGGCTGAATTAGTCATAGTTTTATGAGTGCCAAAGAAATAGGTAAGGATGATCAAAGTATCTGTAGCAAAATTTTTGATAGAAGAGTAACCATATAGATCCCAATATTATTAGGGTGTTTTTGAGGGTGGAGCCCTGCATATATCACTGACATTTTAAAATCCTTATTAGTCTATTATAATTCATTAATAAATTGCAACTCAAAAATACATGTTTGGAACAATTTACCACTTGGATGTGCATGTTCAGAGCAGTCTGACAAAAATCGAATGTCTTCAATGTTTATGTTATATTTGGGATATAAAATATGTGGCCGTCTTCTATGACTGCAGAATGGGGCTTGCTTCCTGGTTATGTGGGCTTCATTAGACAATGCCAGAACCCAGGCAGCTACTGAGTCTCGAGAACTTTGCTCAAAATTAGCATCAGCTACCACCTGGTAAGTTAAGACATTTTGGTCATGGCCAAATTAGCTTTTTTTGGCCAACTCTTTAGCTTTTTAAAAGCTAAAGAGTTAAGACTTCTTATAGGCGTGATTATCTTAGAAGGAGATTCAAACATTTTAAATGTGCATTTCTACCCATTAAAAAATGTATCTGACTTTAGTAATAAAAATATTCTCAGTGGATGTCAGCACAAGATTTTTTAAATCAAAAAATAGGGAAAATTTTATATTTCTCAAACCAATTTGCAGTCCATATGTCATTTAATCTTGGTAATAACCCTGTGGATATCCCCCATTTTAATGTAAATAAACTAAATCTCAGAAATTTTAGGTGATTTATAACAGAGTTACCAATCAGGTATTTTAAAGTGCATCTTCAGATCCTGAAAACACATGCCCTGAATGCTAGAAATCTAATTATTTCAGTCACTCCTTAATATGATCAAGAATTTCCCTGCAAACTGATGAAAACATTTTTTTCATTTCTCTGTATTCAGTATCAGAAGATAGGTTCTGATATATAGTCTATTAGAAGAAAAAAAGAGCATGGATAAGTGTTAACATATGGCTTTCAGGATAATTTTGCTGCTTTTACATTTTACTTGATGAAATAAAATAATGACAATATTTTTTATGCTTTAGTTTGGTTTCTTGCTGATACATCAGTCCCAGACTTACTACCAACATTGGGGTCTTATTGATAAAGTAATCACGTTTGCCACAAGCTTGAACTCTGAGTGTAAAACTGAGATTGTAGCCCAATACCATCTCAGGACTTTAAGTCACAGAAATATATAATCTGGTTGCATCAGAACAGAAGGAGTAATTCCATTGCAGCAGAATCTACCACAGTTGTGTAGATGTGACTAAACAGTTGAATTTCGTACTTCCACTCTTAGATATTCATGAAAAATTCTATGTTCAGATTAGGTGGTTAGTTAAATGAATACTTATATCTCACACATGCATTTAACCAACCTGTCCACTGTAATTTTCCTGTCTGGTCTCAGAAAGGGGAAGAAAAAAAGTTTGGATGATACTTTTTTCTTTGACTGTGTTAGTTTCTCCTTAGGCAGATATTTTTGTCATCTCTTCTTTTGAGTCCAATTTTCCTAAAGTTTGTTTATGTCAATGGCTCTTGACAAGCTGATAAAATGTTTCCAGAAAGCACATGGATTTGGAACTCTCTCTTGTTATGTTTATATTAGGCTTTGTTTTAAAGGCAAGTGAGACTGCTTCAAATAAAACAGCTCCAAGCTTCCAAGAAACAGTTAAGAGAAGGCAGAGACGGGCAGAAACACCCCTTCACTAACACACGGTTGCCATGGACCTACATAAGCAGTGGGAGAACACAGAGACTAACTGGCGCAAGGAAAAGATGGAATTACTGGACCAGTTTGACAATGAAAGAAAGGAATGGGAAAGTCAATGGAAGATCATGCAGAAGAAGATAGAAGAGGTACAAGTTGATTTGTTTTGAATGCACTGGAAACTTAAAACTCAGAATGAAAATTCTGTTGGTTTGTTTTGTATTGGAAACTATTTTTACTTTCCAATTCCACCTAAAAGATGCATGTCTCAGTGATATTTACTAGACCAAAAATAGCATAACCTAACCCAATGTTACCGTAGAGACTATGCTTATTTTATAGTTTTGCATGCAAATTAGAACTTGAAATGTCTTTCTAAAGTGTATCAATTTATTATTTTCTGACTAGAGTGCCGTGGTATCAAAAGTGAGGTATGTATTTTGCATAAGTTTTCAAATTCCGGGCCCAGGATGAAAACAGAAGAAAAATATAATTAGTGGAACATATTTTAGTAAAATTATAATTGGGCATTAAAATACAGATCTTTTCAGAGATGACTTATGAATAATGTCTACTAAAGACAGTTATGTATTAGATAATTCAGTATAATCCAAAAGAGTGTCATATATCAAAAAGAAAATGGAGGTGGACATGGTATTTATCCTGGCAAGGTGTGGCACATTTATTTGGAAAGAATTTATTAAAAATGACATGCCGAGACTCTGATACAAATAATAATTTTATTCCTTCACCCTGTTTGGCCCAGAATATTTCCTTTAAGTATCTGCATTGATGTATATTCAAGCTTGTTCCAACTGAAAATTATTTATACTTATCTTGCTTTCTTGTAACATTCCCTGCTGTTGACTTATATGGTCTTGTGCACATTGCCAAGGCAGTTATTTTAACAGACTCCTTGGCTTTTATTCACAGACAATCAAAGCTGGTGCTTTATGTGTTTATAGTGCAAATATTTTTCTTATTAACAGCCCTATAATTGGTTATGAATAAAATACAAATTGGCATGCTAAAAGGAAAAATAAAAAAGAATAGCCATGTGACTACTCTAAAATAAAGCTGAGAAGGCAGGCCTGTAGTAGATGATTACAGATTGAAAGGAGAATTTACTTCTCATCCTTCTATAGTTTGGAAAATGCGTTTTGCTTGCTCTCTTAACTTCTGCACCCAGAGGCTCAGATTGGATCAACAGGGAGATGGCTAGCTCAAATCAAAATCCACAACTCCAATTCGAAACCTGAACTCATTGGCTTCCAAAGGTTTGGAAGGTCCAGTTAGTAATAATCTCAGATAATTCTAGCATCCAAGCAAAATAATTAAGGGAGTCAGGATTAGTCTAGCCAGTTGTTTAAGCCATGTAGCTAAGATATTCTGCTGTACGGTTAAATTTGTTATTGTCAAATAATTATTCTGACAGCTCTGTAGATTCCGTCCATGGAAAATATTAGCCTTATCAATTAGCAGGCATTAAACATACTTTAAACATAGGTGATAGTCCATAGAAATACTGACAGAAGGGCTGGAATATTTTTTCTTTATCTTGGATAGTAGCTGTGGTGCTATTTATGTCATTCTGCCTGCAGTATACAACACCATACCTGGGAATATGTTTACATAATGTGCTTACCCAAACTACCCACCCAGAGATGATGCTGTTCAATACCTGAATACTAGCATTGTGCTCCCCTTATCATACTAATATAGTTGTCCCTCAGCATACATGGGAGATTGGTTCCAGGAGCCCCTGTGGATACCAAAATTCATGGATGCTCTCAAGTTCCTTATATAAAATGGCATAGTATGTATGTATTTTTTCCCACTCCCAGCTTTGTACCTGTAAGAATGTACCTTCTTAGAGGCTACAAAGCTGGGAGTAGAAAACAGGAGGAAATTGTCCTCACATGTCACAGAAAATCAAGACAGTATTTTTAACTAAAATTAAAAATCAACACTTGGAAAAAATGTAACATGCCACAAGCATAATAGACTGTATTTCTTTCGTATTTATCACTAAGCTCTGTGTATTAAATCAGACACAACTTATTAAGCCATATATTAGAAAATTATACATTTCCCGGTGCATGCATATAACTTCTGTGATTCCAAGTAAAAATGTCATTAGTGAGAGGATCAATGTTGGGTATTAAGATGCTAATGATTCTTTGTTCAACAACTATCCACAATCATTGCATTTGCTATTACAAAATGAAGATGTACATACTTGGATCTTTGAAACCTAGATTAATCCAGATAGATACCCTTAATAGAGTTACTAGATACCTGGCAATTTTTTTTATCACATTGCCATCTTTCCTGATTGTCTCCTTTGATCAGATAACCATTGAAAAGAGCTAGGTACCGAGTAACACAGATTTCCTTTTACAAAATAAATGGTTTTCCATCAATAATATAATGATATTTGTTTATTCATACTTCACCTAAGTCCCCAAGAGAATTTAAGATGTCCAATAAAATTCTATGTAAGATAAAGTATTCCAAAACTAGAAGAGAAAGATGAAATGAAGACAAGAGGAAGTATCCTTTGTGAAATGCATACAACAAATCTGTCTTTCTAGTAAGTGACAAAAAATGATCAAATACATATTTCTCAGTATTCGGAAAACAAAAGCAAACCTATTTCCCAGAAATAGCACTTTCGTCCCTGATTTTGCAACTAAAGCAATTTTGTTTCCACCCATGACTCCTCTAAAAGAGGACAGTGCTACCAATAGCATCCTTAGATTTAGCATGGTGTTTTGAGGGTTGCTTCTTATAATGTCCCTCAAAGTCAGGCAAATTATAATGGCCACAAATGTTCAGTACAGATAATTTTACAGGGACCAAAACAGTTGATTCATGGCTGCAATTTGATGCTATCCTGACTTCATCCAACTACAGATTTATTAGTATTTACGGCATAAATGCATGGCATATCCTTCAGGCATTAACTATATTATAGTGCTTGACTCATCTGAGATTTAGGTAAATATTGAGCAGCAGTAAATCTGTTATTCTTTTTTTTTTCTTTTAACATCTTTATTGGAGTATAATTGCTTCACAATGGTATGTTAGTTTCTGCTGTATAACAAAGTGAATCAGCTATACATATACATATATCCCCATATCTCCTCCCTCTTGTGTCTCCCTCCCACCCTCCCTATCCCACCCCTCTAGGTGGACACAAAACACTGAGGTGATCTCCCTATGCTACGCGGCTGCTTCCCACTAACTATCTGTTTTACATTTGGTAGTGTATATATGTCCATGCCACTCTCTCACTTCATCCCAGCTTACCGTTCCCCCTCCCTGTGTCCTGAAGTCCATTCTCTACATCTGTGTCTTTATTCTGGTCCTGCCCCTAGGTTTTTCAGAACAATTTTTTTTTAAGATTCCATATATATCTGTTAGCGTATGGTATTTGTTTTTCTCTTTCTGACTTACTTCACTCTGTATGACAGTCTTTAGGTCCATCCACCTTACTACAAATGACTCAATTTCATTTCTTTTTATGGCTGAGTAATATTCCATTGTATATATGTGCCACACCTTCTTTATCCATTCACCTGTTGATGGAAACTTAGGTTGCTTCCATGTCCTGGCTATTGTAAATAGAGCTGCAATGAACATTGTGGGGCATGACTCTTTTTGAATTATGGTTTTCTCAGGGTATATTCCCAGTAGTGGGATTGCTGTGTCGTATGGTAGTTCTATTTTTAGTTTTTAAAGGAGACTCCATAGTGGCTGAATTAATTTACATTCCCACCAACAGTGCAAGAGGGTTCCCTTTTCTCCACACCCTCTCCAGTGTTTATTGTTTGTAGATTTTTTGATAATGGCCATTCTGACTGGTGTGAGGTGATAACCTCATTGTAGTTTTGATTTGCATTTCTCTAATGATTAGTGATTTTGAGCATCCTTTCATTGGCAATCTGTATATCTTCTTTAGAGAAATGTCATTTAGGTCTTTTGCCCATTTGTGGATTGGGTTATTTGTTTTTCTGATATTGAGCTGCATGAGCTGCTTGTAAATTTTGGAGATTAATCCTTTGTTAGTTGCTTTGTTTGCAAATATTTTCTCCCATTCTGAGGCTTGTCTTCTCGTATCTTTTATGGTTTCCTTTGCTGTGCAAAAGCTTTTAAGTTTCATTAGGTCCCATTTGTTTATTTTTGTTTTTATTTCCATTTCTCTAGGAGGTGGGTCAAAAAGGATCTTGCTGTGATTTATGTCATAGAGTGTTCTGTCTGTATTTTCCTCTAACAGTTTTATAGTGTCTGGCCTTACATTTAGGTCTTTAATCCATCTGGAGTTTATTTTTGTGTACGGTGTTAGGGAATGTTCTAATTTCATTCTTATACATGTAGCTGTCCAGTTTTCCCAGCACCACTTATTGAAGAGGCTGTCTTTTCTCCATTGTATATTCTTGCTTCCTTTATCAAAGATAAGGTGACCATATGTGCGTGGGTTTACCTCTGGGCTTTCTATCCTGCTCCATTGATCTATATTTCTGTTTTTGTGCCAGTGCCATACTATCTTGATTACTGTAGCTTTGTAGTATAGTGTGAAGTCCAAGAGCCTGATTCCTCCAGCTCCATTTTTCTTTCTCCTATTGCTTTGGCTATTCGGGGTCTTTTGTGTTTCCATACAAATTGTGAAATTTTTTGTTCTACTTCTGTGAAAAATGCCATTGGCAGTTTGAGAGTAGTTTGATTGCATTGAATCTGTAGATTGCTTTGGGTAGTATAGTCATTTTCACAATGTTGATTCTTCCAATGCAAGTACATGGTATATCTCTCCATCTGTTTGCATCATCTTTAATTTCTTTCATCAGTGTCTTATAGTTTTCTGCATACAGGTCTTTTGTCTCCTTAGGTAGGTTTATTTCTAGGTATTTTATTCTTTTTGTTGCAATGGTAAGTGGGAGTGTTTCCTTGATTTCTCTTTTAGATTTTTCATCATTAGTGTTTAGGAATGCAAGAGATTTCTGTGCATTAATTTTGTATCCTGCTACACTACCAAATTCATTGATTAGCTCTGGTAGTTTTCTGGTAGCATCTTTAGGATTCTCTATGTATAGTATCATGTCATCTGCAAACAGTGACATTTTTACTCTTCTTTTCCGGTTTGGATTCCTTTTGTTTTTTTTTTTTCTTCTCTGATTGCTGTGGCTAAAAGTTCCAAAACTGTGTTGAATAACAGTGGTGAGAGTGGGCAACCTTGTTTTGTTCCTGACCTTAGTGGAAATGGTTTCAGTTTTTCACCATTGAGAACAATGTTGGCTGTGGGTTTGTCATATATGGCCTTTATTATGTTGAGGTAAGTTCCCTCTATGCCTACTTTCTGGAGGGTTTTTATCATAAATGGCTGATGAATGTTGTCAAAAGCTTTTTCTACATCTACTGAGATGGTCATATGGTTTTTATTCTTCAATTTGTTAATATGGTATATCACGTTGATTGATTTGTGTACATTGAAGAATCCTTGCATTCCTGGGATAAACCCCACTTGATCATGGTGTATGTTCCTTTTAATGTGCTCTTGGATTCTGTTTGCTAGTATTTTGTTGAGGATTTTTGCATCTATGTTCAGCAGTGATGTTGACCTGTAGTTTTCTTTCTTTGTGATATTTTTGTCAGATTTTGGTATCACGGTGATGGTGGCCTCATAGAATGAGTTTGGGAGTGTTCCTCCCTCTGCTATATTTTGGAAGAGTTTGAGAAGGATAGGTGCTAGCTCTTCTCTAGATGTTTGGTAGAATTCACCTGTGAAGCCATCTGATCCTGGGCTTTTGTTTGTTGGAAGATTTTTAATCACAGTTTCAACTTCAATGCTTGTGATTGGTCTGTTTATATTTTCTATTTCTTCCTTGTTCAGTCATGGAAGCTTGTGCTTTTCTAAGAATTTGTCCATTTCTTCCAGGTTGTCCATTTTATTGGCATAGAGTTGCTTGTAGTAATCTCTCATGATCCTTCGTATGTCTGCAGTGTCAGTTGTTACTTCTTTTTCATTTCTAATTCTATTGATTTGAGTCTTCCCCTTTTTTTCTTGATGAGCCTGGCTAATGGTTTATCAATTTTGTTTATCTTCTCAAAGAACCAGCTTTTCTATCTTTTCTATCATTTCCTTCATTTCTTTTTCATCTATTTCTGATCTGATCTTTATGATTTCTTTCCTTCTGCTAACTTTGGGGTTATTTTGTTCTTCTTTCTCTGATTGCTTTAGGTGTAAGGTTAGGTTGTTTATTTGAGATTTCTTTTGTTTCTTGAGGTAGGATTATATTGCTATAAACTTCGTCGTGTTTTCATTGTCATTTGTTTCTAGGTATTTTTTGATTTCCTCTTTGATTTCTCCAGTGATCTCTTGGTTATTTAGTAGTGTATTGTTTAGCCTCCATGTGTTTGTATTTTTTACAGATTGTTTCCTGTAATTGATATCTAGGCTCATAGCGTTGTTGTCAGAAAAGATACTTGATATGATTTCAATTTTCTTAAATTTACCAAGGCTTGATTTGTGACCCAAGATATGATCTATCCTGGACAGTGTTCCTCGAGCACTTAAGAAGGAAGCATATTCTGTTGTTTTTGGATGGAATGTTCTATAAATATCAATTAAGTCCATCTTGTTTAATGTATCATTTAAAGCTTGTGTTTCCTTATTTATTTTCATTTTGGATGATCTGTCCATTAGTGAAAGTGGGGTGTTAAAGTCCCCTTCTATGATTGTGTTACTGTTGATTTCCCCTTTTATGGCTGTTAGCATTTGCCTTATGTACTGAGGTGCTCCTATTTTGGGTGCATAAATATTTACAATTGCTATATCTTATTCTTTGGTTGATCCCTTGATCAAAGTGTCCCTCTTTGTCTCTTGTAATAGTCTTTATTTTAAAGTCTATTTTTTCTGATATGAGAATTGCCATTCTAGCTATCTTTTGATTTCTATTTACATGGAATATCTTTTTCCCTCCCCTCACTTTCAGTCTGTATGTGTCCCTAGGTCTAAAGTGGGTCTCTTGTAAACAGCATATATACGGATCTTGTTTTCGTATCCATTCAGCCAGTCTATGTCTTTTGGTTGGAGCATTTAATCCATTTACATTTAAGGTAGTTATCGATATGTATGTTCCCATTTCCATTTTCCTAATTGTTTTGGGTTTGTCATTGTAGGTCTTTTCCTTCTCTTGTGTTTCCTGCCTAAAGAAGTTCCTTTAGCATTTGTTGTGAAGCTGGTTTGGTGGTGCTGAATTCTCTTAGCTTTTGCTTGTCTGTAGAGGTTTTAATTTCTCTGTCGAATCTGAATGAGATCCTTGCTGAATAGAGTAATCTTGGTTGTAGGTTTTTCCCTTTCATCACTTTAAATATGTCCTTCCACTCCCTTCTGGTTTGCAGAGTTTCTGCTGAAAGATTACCTGTTAACCTTATGGGGATTCCCTTGTATGTTATTTGTTGTTTTTCCCTTGCTGCTTTTAATATTTTTTCTTTGAATTTAATTTTTGATAGTTTGATTAATATGTGTCTTGGCACATTTCTCCTTGGATTTATCCTGTATGGGACTCTGCCCTTTCTGGACTTGACAATTTCCTTTCCTATATTAGGGAAGGAATATAGGAAATAATCTCTTCAAATATTTTCTCAGTCCCTTTCTTTTTGTCTTCTTCTTCGGAGACCCCTACTATTCTTATGTTGGTGCATTTAATCTTGTCTCAGAGGTCTCTGAGACTGTCCTCAATTCTTTTCATTCTTTTTTCTTTATTCTGCTCTGTGGTAGTTATCTCCACTATTTTACCTTCCAGGTCACTTATCCGTTCTTCTGCCTCAGTTATTCTGCTATTGGTTCCTTATAGAGAATTTTTAATTTCATTTATTATGTTGTTCACCATTGTTTGTTTGGTCTTTAGTTCTTCTAGGTCCTTGTTAAATGTTTCTTTTATTTTCTCCATTCAATTTCCAATATTTTGGATCATCTTTACTATCATTACTCTGAATTCTTTTTCAGGTAAACTGCCTATTTCCTCTTCATTTGTTTGATGTGGTGGGTTTTTACCTTGCTCCTTCATCTGCTGTGTATTTCTCTGTCTTCTCATTTTGCTCAATTTATTGTGTTTAGAGTCTCCTTTTCGCAGGCTGCAGGTTCGTAGTTCACATTGTTTTTGGTGTCTCCCCCCAGTGGGTAAGTTTGGTTCAGTGGGTTGTGTAGGCTTCCTGGTGGAGGCGACCGATGCCTGTGTTTTGGTGGATGATGCTGGATCTTGTCTTTCTGGTGGGCAGGACCGCATCTGGTGGTGTGTTTTGGGTGTCTGTCAACTTAGTATGATTTTAGGCAGCCTCTCTGCTAATGGATGGGGTTGTGTTCCTCTCTTGCTAGTTGTTTGGAATGGAGTGTCCAGCACAGTATCTTGCTGGTTGTTGAGTGGAGCTGAGTCTTAGTGTTGAGATGGAGATCTCTGGGAGAGCTTTCACTGTTTGATATTTCATGGAGCCGGGAGGTCTCTGGTGGACTGATGTCCTGAACTCGGCTCTCCCATCTCAGAGGCTCAGGCCTGACACCTGGCTGGAGCACCAAGATCCTGTAAGCCACTTGGCTCCTAGTGCTGGAGAGTCTTCTGCAGAGGGGGGTGGTGGCTAGGGCTCAGCTGGGGCTCACGGCCAGGGCAAGGATCTGGGAGCAGAAGTTCTCTGTTATTCTTTGAATACTAGATGTAGTGCAGATATAGGTTGTGACTGTAAAATGTAGAGTCATTTGCTTTAATAGTTCTCTGACTGTCTTTGGAATTTTACAAGCTTTCCCAGAACACAAGCCTGAAGAGAAAGCCAGTAATAGCCTGCAGATTAAACTGAACTCTCAAGAACTAATTTGGGGCCCACTTTAGCATAGACTAATAGATAATCAATGCCTTAGAGTTCTATTGTATTACCTAGGACAGGGTCACATTTGTTTTAATTAGGACAGGAAACATTTTTTGAATGTATGTAGCCTTGGAAGTAAAAAAAAAAAAAGTCTCAGAATTACCTGTCCCTCACCAATGTAACTTCCAAAAGTAACATATTTTGATTGTGAAATGTCTACTTAGGGACAGAATTAGCTGAGTTACTATATGAGATTGTCAACTATTTAGATAGTTAAATGTTGGCATATAGGATCATATATTTTTAAAATATGACCTTAATGTTAGTTAAACTCTTGCTTCTCTCTGAAAGCAGTTAGAGAGCATTGCCAGTAATTGATTTGAGTCATTCCAATTTTGTTAACAGTGCTTCTGTATCATCATGATATCTATATATAAACACAGGTTTGTTTCATTTTTGAATGGGTTGATTTCTACTCGGAAAAATAGAAATTACCATCCATGCTTTGACCTACTGAAAGTAGTCTTTATGGTTCCTCAAAGTTGTTCCAGCTAATCCAGACTTTAGAAGTGTTATTTGGAAGCATAAGCATTCGTACCGTGGGGTAGTATGTAGTAATATGGCAGAGAGAGCTCAGAACAGTATGCTTAGTATCAAAAATATTGAGAGAGTGGATTAGGGGGAAATTTTTATCTTTGTTTTCTTTACAGCTCTGCCATGAAGTAAAACTTCGGAGGAAAATCAACATGAGTGAACGTGTGATTATTGATCTTGATCGTGAAAAGGCCATTCAAGACAAAATGATGGAATCTTCTCCAAATTATCCCAATTCAAGACAATGTGAATTTATAGGGATGAATCACAGGGATGGTCTGGGAAAAAAAGGTAAAACAGAGCAGAGCTTACTCAGTGAAAGAAATCAAATGTGTAAGGAACAAAAAACAATCAAAAAATCAAAAGTAGGGTTAATAGATTCTATGGCCACAGACAACCAAAAAGAATGTGAGACCCCGCCTGACCTGAGAACTTCTGAGGAAGAGAACAAGAGCTGCTCTGGCGCCCTCAACACAGTAAGTAAGCCAGGATTGGCCTAGAACTGTTTCTAAAGACATATTTACATTTCAAAGGGCTAACATGCTATTGCTTATATGTATAAAGGCTCTTGAAGAACTTGCCAAAGTTAGTGAAGAATTATGCAGCTTTCAAGAGGAAATTCGACAGTGTTCTAACCACAGAAGGTAGGCTGGTACATCTATGATGATTTTTATGTTGGAAAATCAAAAAGAATGTTGTTTTTAGTTAATGAATCCAAACTTCCTTTAGCATCTAACACTTTGTTAGTGAGAATTAATAATGCTGTTAAAATATGTTATCTTAGGAGATAAAAACTTAAATTGTATGTTTCTCTGTTCACTAATTCTTAAAGCAAATCTTCTAGTTCTCTTTGTAGTTTGACTATTAGGCGTACTTTACTTTTTTGGTGTTTAGTGAAGTTATACTAACCATAATAAATAATAACTTAACAAGTATACTCCAATGGAGTTCTTTTTTATTTTGAGTATTTGGCCAGTGGAAGAGTATACTGGGTTAATCTAGTTAAATACATCTTTAAACTATGTCAAATTTAACAATGGTGTTTTAATTATATAATGATGTTCTACTGAAACATTTTGAGCCATTTAGTTTTCTACATAATGGAAGCATTCATAATTTTCAGAATAACATATTGTAAATATGTACACACAAACATATTTATACAGTGCTGTAAAACATGCTCTTTTAGTTCAGAGGCACCCTTATAACCGTAAGGATAAGTTTTAGCCAAATTGAAAAATAAATTGGAATTCTCTACAAGTTAAGTAAAGATGGATTGTTCTAGGATCACCATTTATCTCCTAGTGGGGCAGTATACTTCTCTTAGAAGCTATAGGAATGTGGACCCTTATTTTTCTTTAGCTTTTTGGAAGCTCAGAGAGAATTTTTGTACTGACTTACAACAGATTTTCTTACCCAACCGTGTTTTTTACATAATTTTGCCTTCCACTTTTCCATTGAGCTTTTGCCTACTACTCTCTGCTAATGGGTATTTGTATGCATTTTATTGTAAGCTATCTCATAATATAAGTTGAAGAGATATAAATATGATTTGTATGTATCAATATGATTAATTAATGTTAATTTGTGAACTCACATTCTTGCTATATTTAGGTTTTTATTTCAATAATTCTTACTTGCCAATTTTTTTTTACAAACCACACCTGGTATAAAGTTCTCACTGCTACTTATTGCCTTTCGAGAAAAGCTCAAAATCCTTAGTATGTAATTCAAAGTCATTACAGTTTGACCTAATATTTCTCTTTTATTTGCCGTCATCCTTCCCACTTTTTTATATTCCATCCACACCAAAGTACTCACTGTTCCTTGAATAGCCACACTATTTGTACTACAGCTCTCTTTTGCTTATATGTCCTTTACTCATTAAAAAAAAAAAGATGATCACTTTTCTTTCATGCCCAAATAACACCTTCCATTTGGTATTGCTCACGTCTGTTTGCGCTTTGATTCAGATTTCTGTCACACTACTTAGAATGTTATTTCAAATTCAAGGGGAGGAGTTTGAGCTCAGAAGACATTATAAATAGGAATTCAGTAGGCAAAGCAGATATAAGAAAATGGCAAGAGAAAACCTATAGAAATGGGAACGCCAATAGCAGACACCCAAGAGACTACACACAGTCGAGTCTAAGTGTAGGTGAAGTTTAGGTAATAGAAAAAAATGAGAGACACAGTTAAAAAGGTAGTTTGGGTCAGACTATGTATATGGAGTTGAATACAGCACTGAGAGGTGGCCTTTATCCGGCAGTAGAAGGGAATTGAAGTTTTGTACTATGGGATTTATATAAAAATAATGTTTAAGGAAGTTGTGACTCCTTTTCCTATATCAGAATCCATTGCTTTAGCCCCAGTGTCTTTTAAGAGCTTATCATAAATAAAGTCATCACTAATATACCATGTTTTATAATTGTCTAGGATGAAGTCAGATTCTTTTCTCCAGGAAACACCAGTTGTAATTAATATGCCTTATGGAGATCACATGATCAGCAACAACCAGTGCATTACTTCAACCAGTTTAGAAAAAGAGAAAAAGAAAAATAGAAAGAATCTGAGCTGTACTGATGTTTTCCAAAACAATTCTAAGAAAAAAGGTGGAATTGATAAAACTGACCTGCAAAGAAGTGAAACCCCACCAGTTCCTCCTCCAAGAAGTACATCTCGAAATTTTCCCAGCTCATGTTCTGCACAAGCCCATGAAAGTTTGAAGGAAAGTTCAGACCACAACGGCTGGGTGGCCCAAGAAGGTCAAGGCGAAAAGAACTGCAACCCTCATTTCCTCTGGAGGCACGACGAGATGCCTACGCTGTGTCTAAATGAAAGGAAGACTTTGAAAGATGGTATCACATTTTCTTCTTTGGCACCAGAAACCAAAATAGGTAAAAAGCCTTCATGTAATGAAAATGTTGGACTTACCATGTGGTCATGCGACACTGGGATTGGTGCAAAAAATAGCCCCTCTACACCATGGTTTCAGAAAACCTGCTCTATTCCCAATAAGCCAAAATATGAAAAGGTGATTCCAGATCACCCTGCTAAATCTCACCCTGATCTTCACATAAGCAATGTCTGTAGCTCCTTGGTGACACAGAGCAGCAGCCCGCTGAGAAGTTTCAGTTGTGGCTTTGAAAGGACTACTAGGAATGAAAAGCTGGCAACAAAGACTGATGAATTTAACAGAATCGTATTTAGAACAAATAGAAATTGTCATGCAGTACAGCAAAGTCAAAGCTACGCAGAACCATCTGAAGATCTTCAGCCCTATGATACTTTAGTTTCTTGCTCAGCTAACATCTCAGAAAGTGACAGTGTTTCTGACATTCTGAAAACCAGTGCCCCCGTGCCTGTGCCCAGGGAAAATATGCATGATAATTCTACCAAAAAACCCACAACAGGCCTATTCAGACAAATGCAGGAACACATAAGCCCTAGCAGTTACCGGAATATGCTCCACGAGCATGACTGGAGACCAAGTAATTTGTCTGGCCGACCAAGGTCAGCTGATCCCAGGTCAAATTATGGTGTGGTGGAAAAGCTGCTGAAAACCTATGAGACATCAGCGGGGTCCGCATTGCAAAATTCTAAATGCTTCCAGGCTAATTGGACCAAGTGTAATTCTGATGTCAGTGGAGGAGCCACATTAAGTCAGCATTTAAAAAAGCTCCAAATAGAACAAGAGCTTCAGCAAAAGCCAGCTATGTGTGGAGCACAGCAAGTGAAGCAAGGAGCAGATCGGAAAAAGGTAACTGAGGTGAGAAAGAAATTTAACATATTTTGGTAGAACTGCATCCATATTTAGCAATGGCTCAGAGTTCAGTCAGTTGCCCATTCATATAAATAGAATGTAGGCACATGTTTTGACATCTTCTTAGTTCCTTGACCCTTCATTTGTGAATAAATATAAACCTTAGAATTGTAACTCAACATGAACTTTTAAAAGCATAGTTTTTAAGTCTGGGTTTAGCACATTATAACTTTTATTTAAATTCTGAAATGGCACAACACAATCTAATAAATTAAATTCTTAAGAACCTCAAAAAGATCACATGTTTGCTGTGTTTCTTTCTTGAAAAAATATTCTGAATGTGCATCTGTTCATTTATAGAATCTTATCCTGTTAAAGTGTTTATATTTTTAAAAGTATATAGGAAGTATTTATAAATAACTTGCACTTTTCGGTTATTAGCTATGGTTGGTTCAGTCATTCCCAGAATTTGATTCATGTTCTTCCTCAGGGGATTAGTCACATGAATATGAGTTTGGGTAAAAAAAAAATCACTTAAAATAGTGCCTTATTGCAGTTCTCTTATTGTGGAGCTAAAAGGCAGTATATGAAAAGAAAAATGATAGTATAGCATAAAAAAATTTAAGGTCATTATTATTTGTATAAATTCTTTGTGTGGAAATTGCCTGCCCCCCAAAAAAATGGGTATTTAAATAAACTGTTATCCTTTCTTTATTCCAGTTTGCTTGCAAAAGAGTATAATCTTAGAGGAGAAAAAGAGGTTGAAGAGATTTGTATTTACAATGAAGAGCTATCCATCAGCACCTTTTATGCATAATTTATAAAAAGTTACAAGGTGACATACAGTTATAATTAGCCAATGCTTTGAAAATCCTGGTTTTACATAGTGCAATGTATATGCACCATTGTTTTAAACGAGGCAGGTTGCCTCCTTCTGGTGTAAGAAATTATTTTTATGAGGCTTTCAAGCCCTACAAAAGTATCAGTTTACATGTAGTTTATCAGAAATTTTGCCTGTTTGCCCAAAGCACAAATAATTATTCTGCTTTTCTATTTCTGTTTTTATTTAGTTGAGCCCATAAATACCTGTAAGGTCCTGTGGCTTCAGATGGGAAGTGAAAGCACATATACAATAATCAGCCAAAATTTTCATGAACAAATATTACTAAATATCTCCCATTTTTGTACTGATAGGAGGTTTGGGAAGGGTCCTCTGCTGTCGATCGTTAAGAGTAGTTCTCCATCCCTCCCCCCCAGGAACAGGTTTAAAAAAATAAGACTCCAAGGAGAGAAAAAGCAAATGCAGGTTACTCTCATAGAAATAAAGGCTGTCCTTACTGCCCGTCTCAGGTGAAAAAGCACAGGCTTTGTTAAGAAGGTCAATAAGAATCAAAGTACAAATGTGTCATGAAAGCTTTTTAACTGTTTCTTAATGGCAAGAGTCCTAGAATGCTTTTCTTCCATTAAAATAAAAAGAAAGAGAAGTAGGAAGAAATGAAAGAAAACGAAAGGAAGAGAAGGGAAAAGTTTTCAGTCTTCGGAAGATACCCAAGATAGATCACAACTCTTTCTTAGCAAATAGAATGAAGTTATATTTTAAAGTATTTTAATGATAATTTTGAAACTTTTTAAAGATAGTAACAGTGGTTCTTAGTGGAAAAAAAAAGATAGCATCCGACAAATCATTTGGTGGTTTGTGTGCCTTTTGCTTATGATCTCTGAAAGTGTCAACTTGACATAAAATAACTGGACATAAATTAATTCTTCTTTAAATTATTATCTTAAAAAAAAACACTAAAATATCCTAACACTCCACTAAGAAAAATCTTTAGTTCTATCATATCAATTTTATCTAACATGAACTTTTGAGTTCTAACATAACATTAACTCATAGTTAGTTCTAAAAAGAAATCAGTTGTATTAAAACTTGTCAGTATGGATATCTACAAGATTATCAAATGCTATATTCATATTAAAAGTGAATTGTTTTGATTAAAACATTCAAGACCAGGAATAGCTTATTTAATTTTCAATGCTTTTTCTTGCTTGTAAACATGGTAATACAATACATTAATCCTATAGCTGGGATCCATAATATATTAAGCTCAATGTTGGTGCCTGAATAGTGAGATGAATGTCTTCATTTGTGTCTTAAGGAATCCGTGGCAGTGAAATGCTCACATGGAAAAGGATTTTCCCGACCTGCTAGACCAGCAAATCGCCGTCTCCCGTCCAGGTGGGCATCCAGATCTCCATCGGCACCCCCTGCCTTGCGGAGAACTGTCCACAACTTTCCCATTGCTCTGCGATCAGAAGCATCGATGGTGTGAGTCTCTGGCCTGGATTGCTGGATTACAAAAGTCCCAATTGCAAAACAGAGTATTCTGAGTGTTTACAACCAATTCTGTCTCTTCTGTATCTTTCAAGATTACTGGGACAATTCAAATCTTAACTTCCCATCAGTCTTCAGTGTTTTTAATCTATGGAACAATTATCCTCCTGTATTTTGATTTTTTAGATCAGAATTTTTAAATGCCATCCTCATTAATTTGCCAGTATGATTTAAGTTGAAACAATGTACTATATTGTATATTCCAACTTTCTTGCAAGTGGCAGAAAGCAAGGTTATTTGCATGGCCGTGTGTTTTGTAGGTGCATGTGTTGATATAGGAAGTATCAGTATGTATTTAGATAAGAAAAACTTATGTGCTAGTGTTGACTTTGAAATTATAACATGTATACCTATATATTCTTTGTGTTTATTTAAAATTTTTAAAAATATACAGTATTATTTATATTTTTTATACCTTTTAATAGGTATCCACTTAAGGCTCTTGAGGTACCTATATTAACTAACCACTTCCTTGGTCCCAACTACACACAAAACTAATTATACATATATCTAACGTTAGTAGATTTCTACAGACAACTCATAGTTCCTTAACCCATATAAAGATAGACTAATACCATTGATCTTCTGGTTTACTCTTTTAAAAAAATAAAAGTGTTACAGGTTTAAACAGATTAGCCTTCTAAAGCAAACATAAAATGTTCACAAAAGCTTTGATATATCATTCAGCAGTCTATTGCAGCTTTCCTTGTATACTTGATCCTCAGAGCCAGCATCCTAAGACTGCTTTATAAATGATGTGACGACTAAACCATGAATTCATTTTGGCAACTTCAGTAACAAAATACCTTAAATAGGATATAAAAAGAAATTCAATTATGCTGAATTCTACTCTTTGGTAAAATTATAGTGAATTTTTGTTCAGCTACTTTATTTGGAGTCATACATATTGAGAGGTAAGTTATTCACTCTTTCCTTTTTCTAACCTTTCCCCTAAAATTAGTAGATAAGAGACTAATTCAATTTTTTATTAACAAAGAAAATCAGGAATGATATTTCATTGAGAGCTGAATTATATTTCTTATAGTGTACTACATTTAAAAAGCCTTAAACTAACCTTTGGCATCCATGGGGCAGCATAGGGGCAGAAACTGTTTTTGGGCCACAGTTTATGAATAGTGAGCATATTATATCTATATTGAGAACTGACAGAAATATGAATGTTGAGGTGCTTGGAATTCTACATGAAAAATCTTAGAAGCAACTTTGCTCTCCATTGTCTCTATGTAAAACCAGCTACATTATTAGATAGTAATTCTATTTAAGCTTTTCTTTTACTAGCAAAAAGGTTAAGGAATTCTTATGGCAAAAGTATTCAAAGAACCTTCTCCTTGTGATACATTCTCTAACAATTTAGAGAAATTCACTTCATTATACCATGACTTGAGGTAAAGTAATTAATTTTCAAATCCCAGACTGCCTTAAAGGCTCAAGACTGTTGCATGGTGATGGACAGATTCATACTTACCAATAGGAAAGCTTCCAGGAGTTGAGCAGAATTAAACTTCTAGAATGTGAGGTTGGAGCAGATGATAAGTAAAGGCTATAGATCCAGTCTTTTAATTCTTGTTTCTTTCAGGAATATCCTTTTCCATAGGAAGACTATCAGAGAAAAGTAACCTAGACATCAAATGATGTCACTCATATAACATGCTTTTCATCTAGAAGGGAGAAAACACTGGGGAGGTGGTAGTCTATGGTATGAACTAATGGACCTGGTAGGAAGATTCTGCTGTGTAACACGGGAGAGCCTGCCCAAGGGCTGTGTGACATAGCTGCTCCTCTCCTTCACTGCATTCCAGGTAGTCTGATGTGGATCTGTGGTTCCTAACTTGAATTACAAGTCAGAATATTGAAGATTGTTTTTTAAATTAGATTCCTGACCTCACCCCATAATTACTAAAGCAGAATTTCCAAGGGTGGGGAGGGAATCTTGAGTCCTTAATGAAACAAAGCAAAATATTTGATGATTAGGGAGATTTGGAAGCAGTGACATTGATTCATACCCCAGTGGATGGACACCACTGGGTAGTCATGTTACTTCTCTGGAACTTGCCTTTGTTATCTGTAAACTAAAAGGGTAATATTGTCAGGCATCACAATTTTATGCCACTTGTTCTAACCATTTGAATGAAAGGGGGACACGTTTTAATATCTTATGTTCACAAAAATCATAGAATATTAGAGCTGAAAAAAACTTAGCATCTAGTCCAACTCCTTGATTGTAAAGATGGAAAAACTAAAACAAGGATTATTTAAATGTTCTGTTTTCTCTTTTAAAATATTTTACAATTTTTATGGAAAAACCTACGAGTTAAATGGAAATTATCCTTGAAAATACATGTTTGATGTATCGTGATTTTTAACCAGTAGTTTTTCTACTTTGGATGGGCATTTTCTTCCCAACAACATACCTTTATTATGCCATCATTGCTGGATTTAAGGGATTTGTAAACATTCAGAAGCACTTGATTAGAAGTTTTCCCTGGCAGACTTTTTTGGGGGGGAAATTCTTATATTATTTCAATAGAGGGTTATTGATATTGTAGGTTGATCTCAGAAAGGAATAAGAATGAGGCAGAGAAGAGTGCTTGAGTTTCTGTGGGTGTGTGTATGTGCACACACGTGCACAACCTTTGCCCGAGTTCTCCATATTCCCTTATGCCCGAAGCCAAATATAAATAACGTTGCATAATTCATTTTATCAAAAATTATCCATAAGTTTCATTTATTTTTACATAGACAATGAAGATGACGAGATATTAACATGCACAAAACATGATTTACCTCTACATAGAGGATTTACCCAGACTCCACGTCATCCCGAGAAAACATCTGGACCTCAAAAGGAGAATCTGCTTTCCTACAAAGATTTTTTAAATTATTTTGAGGCACACTTGCTGACAAACAACTACTTGATAATGAAATCTCTTCAGTCATTGGAAACTATCAAGTAAAATAGGTGGGGAGACACTTGCTGTGGCATCGGTATACGTGAGGAACATTTTTATTTTCCTCCTTTTCTGGTGAAACTCCAGCTGAGAGTTTTTTAAAGTCTAAACTCAAATATGTACACAGTTCAACCTAGCTTCTCCTAACATGTTTCTAGACAGTAGAGTCTAAAGACCAAGCCTGCCTGATTCCTACACCCGGCCGTATGCCAACACATCTAGTTTCTCATGTACTGACACCATTTTGTGCCCATTTTTCTGCTTATTGAGTCCGATTAAGTTTTCTTTGAAAAAGGAATACTCCTCTGAAATTTGCTTTTACATGATGAAATTAGTTAAATTATTTTTAGGCATATTACAATTTCTAATATAGTATGATTTTACTTCAAATTCTGCACTTTTTTTTTTTTTGCGGTATGCGGGCCTCTCACTGCTGTGGCCTCTCCCGTTGCGGGGCACAGGCTCCGGACGCGCAGGCTCAGCGGCCATGGCTCACGGGCCCAGCCGCTTCACGGCATGTGGGATCCTCCCGGACCGGGGCACAAACCCGTGTCCCCTGCATCGGCAGGCGGACTCCCAAACACTGCGCCACCAGGGAAGCCCCAACATTTTTTAATCTTTGTCTCAGTGGGAAAAAAAATCATAAGACTTAAAATCTGACATATATTACAATGATCTCATGAATCCAACAGGTAAGACTGGCAAATTCTGAAAACAAAAAAAATTCTGCTTATATGAAGCTGTGATGGAGTCTAGAAATGAGAGAAGAATCTAGAATAGGAAGGACCTTAGAAACCACACAGAGCAATCTCATCTAGAGGAGAGAAACCCGAAACTTGGAGAGGTCTGCATGGCTGCAAAGGTTATAGGGCCAGGAACCCAGCCAGATTCAAACACCAGTGTTATGCCTTCTTGTACACCCATGTGCATCCGGGACTTGATGGTTTGCAAAGCACATTCATATGCCTTGAGTTGTTTACTTCTTAACAACAAGCTCCAAGGCAGCCATTGTGATTTCTCATTACAGAAGGAAAAATTAAATACCCAAGATAATAGAATAAATATTTCCCAAGATAATGTTTAGAAATAAATAGGTGGCTCTTCGACTCTTAGTTCAGGTTCTTTTCCCAAAGAAGAGAAGAGGAAGGAAGGCAAAGAGTGAATAGTTCCTTTTCACTTATGTTTTATGCATGACAATGGAATTGTTTATTTTGCTTTCATTGAGAATTTCCCTTAATTTTTTTATTAGCATCTTTTTCGGAGTATAATTGCTTTACAAGGGTCTGTTAGTTTCGGCTTTATAACAAAGTGAATCAGCTATACATATACATATATACCCATATCTCCTCCTTCTTGCATTTCCCTCCCACCGTCCCTATCCCACCCCTCTAGGTGTTCACAAAGCACCAAGCTGATCTCCCTGTGCTATGTGGCTACTTCCCACTAGCTAGCTATTTTATATTTGGTAGTGTATATATTTCTTTTTCTTTTTTTTTTTTTTCCGGTATGCGGGCCTCTCACTGCTGTGGCCTCTCCCACTGTGGAGCACAAGCTCCGGACACACAGGCTCAGCGGCCATGGCTCATGGGCCCAGCTGCTCCAGGGCATGTGGGATCCTCCCGGACCGGGGCACGAACCCGTGTCCCCTGCATCGGCAGGTGGACTCTCAACCACTGCGCCACCAGGGAAGCCCCGGTAGTGTATATATGTCCATGCCCCTCTCTCACTTTGTCCCACTTACCCCTCCCCCTCCCCGTGTCCTCAAGTCCATTCTCTACATCTGTGCCTTTATTCTGATCCTGCCCCTAGGTTCTTCAGAACCATTTTTGTTTGTTTGTTTGTTATATTCCACATATATGTGTTAGCGTATGGTATTTGTTTTTCTCTTTCTGACTTAATTCACTCTGTATGACAGTCTCTAGGTCCATCCACATCACTACAAATAACTCAGTTTCATTTCTTTTTATGGCTGAGTAATATTCCATTGTATATATGTGCCACACCTTCTTTATCCATTCATCTGTCGATGGACACTTAAATTGCTTCCATGTCCTGACTATCATAAATAGAGCTGCAATGAACATTGTGGTACATGACTCTTTTTGAATTATGGTTTTCTCAGGGTATATGCCCAGTAGTGGGACTGCTGGGTCGTATGGTAGTTCTATTTTTAGTTTTTTAAGGAACCTCCATACGGTTCTCCATAGTGGCTGAATTAATTTACATTCCCACCAACAGTGCAAGAGGGTTCCCTTTTCTCCACACCCTCTCCAGTGTTTATTGTTTGTAGATTTTTTGATGATGGCCATTCTGACAGGTGTGAGGTGATACCTCATTGTAGTTTTGACTTGCATTTCTCTAATGATTAGTGTTGTTGAGCATCCTTTCATGTGTTTGTTGGCAATCTGTATACCTTCTTTGGAGAAATGTCTATTTAAGTCTTCTGCCCGTTTTTGGATTGGGTTGTTTGTTTTTCTGATATTGACCTGCATGAGCTGCATGTATATTTTGGAGATTAATCCTTTGTCAGTTGCTTCATTTGCAAATATTTTCTCCCATTCTGAGGGTTGTCTTTTCATCTCATTTATGTTTTCCTTTGCTGTGCAAAAGCTTTTAAGTTTCATTAGGTCCCATTTGTTTATTTTGTTTTTATTTCCCTTTCTCTAGGAGGTGGGTCAAAAAGGATCTTGCTCTGATTTATGTCATAGAGTGTTCTGCCTATGTTTTTCTCTAAGATACCCCAGAACTTGAAAGTAACATTTTTCTTCAATAAAAAATAAAAATAAGCACATCATCAAAGAGTAACACCATTTTTAGAAGAAGTTCTTAGAAAATTACTGTATATATGAAGTGGATCAGCATAGGTAACACCCATATTGCATCTGAGAATAGAATACAGTCTTAGAGAAAAAGAAATGCAATGTTATTATAACTAAAGAAGGCGAAACGTAATCAACTTCTCTGAGCTCTGTCTGAATGGAAAGGAGGTAGATTTCATGGAGCAGAGGCAAAGGTACCTGAGAGCAAGAGTATCCATTGTTGATCCACTGCTGTCCAGTTAAAAAAAAAAGGCCAGGGTCTGAGAACATGAAGTTTCTGACCACAGGATTATTCCATTCTGAGTCGGCAGGAAGAGGTTCCCACACACTGATCTGTGCCACGAGGTCACCCAATGCCATCAGTTCACTTTTCCACACTAACTCAAGCACCCTTCTGATTCTCAAATTAACGACCTAGATATTGAGAGAAGTAAGAGAGCATCTAGACTGGTGTTCTTTGACTATTTCCAGGAAGTCTTCTCTAAGAGCAGAGAAAAGAAATCACTACCCAAACATCTCTGACGTTGTCTAAAATTCTTTAATTTTGGGGGGTTGTAACTTGAAAATTTTTACAGTCCTTAAACAAACAGGAATTTTGTTTGCTTTGTTCACTGCCTTTGCCAAGCACTTAGGAAGGTGCCAGCAGAGAGTAAGCTCAATAAGTGTTTGTTGAATAAATTAACAAAAAATTTTTGTTAACTGTTTAACAAAACAGAATGAAATGTTAGTCTCTGGACGCGCAGGCCCAGCGGCCATGGCTCATGGGCCCAGCCGCTCTGCGGCATGCGGGATCCTCCCGGACTGGGGCATGAACCTGTGTCCCCTGCATCGGCAGGCGGACTCTCAACCACTGCGCCACCAGGGAAGCCCCCAGAATGAAATGTTTTAATCACCTCCTATCAGGAACTTCAAAATAGGTTTTCCTGTCTGCTTCCTTATTTAATTACCACTGGACTGAATTTATTTATTTCCTAAAATTGAGCCACCTGAATTTACATTGTATAGTCATTTCTCTTCTTGTCATAGTGTCACCATATTTTTAGCACTTAAAATGTGCATACAAATTGAGATCATTTTTTTCACTCTTTTGTAAATTTTATAAGCATAATCACTGAGGCAAGATACAAGATCACTACCAAAGAGATAGTATTCCTCTATGTTTGAATTGACTGCTGTTAGAAATTTTGTTAAGTATCTTTTAGCTGAAAAGTTGACATGTTATATGAAATATTGTAAGGCTGTCTCTTTTATTGTCTTAGGAGAAAAACAGTTGAAGGGCCTTTGTGAAGGAAAAAAAAAACAGTATATGGACTAACTTTTATCACAGGTCATTGAATTAAAAATTCCAAAATTTCATTGTTGATAAGGTCAACTCTTTACAACTCTCACACTTAAATTCTGCTGCAGTCTTATCACACCCAGTGAAAGCTTTCACAATTTCACTTTCACAAAGATTTCAATCTTAACAAGTTTTTGCTAAATAAGCCAACTCTGAGAACTGCTGTTTATCATTAGCCAAAGCAGTGATTCATCATTTTAACCCATATTTTAGCCATTTTTACAAGTTTTTAATTCTCCATTTTAAAAAGAGTAATTCTACTAAATTGAAAATCTGATCAGCATTTTTCTCTGTCTAAACCAGCACATATACATGTCAAAGTGCAAGTTTTCAGACTCATTTCCCATTTCCTTATAAGTTTATCTAAAAGATAAGCATCTAAATAATTATTTTTGTTAATTTTAAACAAAATTCAGCATTTATTTCCAACCCAGTAATACACAAAGAAAAGCAAAAAACAAACTCTTTGAAAGGAGGTATTATTGATGCACGGCTTCAGGGCTGCTGATTCATGCAGGATATAAAAAGTGACCTTCCCCATCAATGTCAACATCATAGATTCATTGCTCTGCATACACTCATCAATGTGTATTTTCATTCATTAAAAATAAATCTCATATATAGTATAAAATTTATTTTTACTGTTATTTTACTCTAAATCATCCATATAAAATTAATGGGCAAGGATTAATTAAATTGCCAAATTATTAGTGTCCGTGCTTTTCAGTTAAAATAAAGAGCAAAGGGCTTCCCTGGTGGCGCAGTGGTTGAGAGTCTGCCTGCCGATGCAGGGAACACGGGTTCATGCCCCGGTCCGGGAGGATCCCACATGCCGCAGAGCGGCTGGGCCCGTGAGCCATGGCCACTGAGCCTGCGCGTCCGGAGCCTGTGCTCTGCAACGGGAGAGGCCACGACAGTGAGAGGCCCGCGTACCACAAAAAAATAAATAAATAAAAAATAAAGAGCAAAGTTAATTTTCGTCTCTCAATCAGTCATTCCAGGATATACTTCTGGTGTGTTAGAACTATTGAACATCATTTAATAATTGTATCTTTTTCACCTTGTCAGTTTCTTTTTAAGCCCCAAACAGGTATAACCATAGCTATAGCATGGAGTTTCACCAAGGTCTGGGGTTTTTTTTGTTTAAATAGACTTTAATCATCAGGAAATTTTAACTTTTCAATTGTGTTTTTCATTCCTACCTAATATTTTTTTTTCACTGTTGGTGCGACATTTTCTGGTTGTTTGAACAGTTCATTTTAATATTAACCACAAGAACAGTGATGGTTTATGTAATTATTCGTAGGGTTTTATCCACTGAAATATATAAAGGACTAGACCTTTGGCAGGTCCAGGATATTATAGCTCCTATTTCAAATATGCCTCTAAGTACATCCTACTATTTTTAGATGGCAGCTACCTAGTACTAGTTCAGTAGTAAAGAGAATGGTCTATGACCTTTTCACCATCATTTTCACTGGAAAAACTCATCTCTCTGACCTTTGGTGATTTCTGGATGTACTAAAAATTTTAAATCATCTGTTTTATTTTACTCAATATTCAGCTTGTGATCCAAACTTCCTGTTTTAAATCACAAAGTGTATTTCCTGTAGGGAATACAATTTTAAAATTACTACATTTTAAATGTATAAGTGAAAAAATGATAACACACAGTACAGATTTTTTTAGTATATATATTTGCTATTGGCAGGAAGTAGAACTTAGAAGGAATCAAGCACTTGTAAACAAAATACACAATGACAGTAATTGTTAGAAATTCTTAAACTCCTTTTTGGAATCAATGACTTTACGTGCCAGGTAATCTAAAGTTTGAAAACACTGACTCTTGCAGTAACTAAATAATTTCTCTAAAGACTGGCTGTGCAGGTCTCTGAAGACATGTGACAAAATCTCACTTTTCAGCTTTTCCGCTCTAGCAGCCAGTGCCTTAGCACACTCTGTTCTTCCCCTAGCAGCATGTTCAGATTAATTTCTTGGGATGGTAATGTTGTCAGCCCTTTATTCCCTCAGCACGGGAGTACCAAATTTTCCAATCAACAATCGTGCCTAAGCAGGTTATGCTTTCTAGGCTTACATAAAATCAGCAAAATATTCACCAACAAAGAAAATCAGAGTATCTACTTTTCATTGAGTTGGCATGTACTCAACACAGTTTCTTATACTTTTTGTTTTGAAGTAATAATAGACTCATAGGAAGTTGAGAAAATAGAACAAAGAATCCCCCATGCATCCTTTTTTACCCAGCCTCCCCTGATGATGACACCTTATAAAGCTCTAGTGTAAAATCAAAACCAGGAAATTGACATTAGGATATTACTGTTTTAAAACCTGCATTCATGTGTTTGTGTGTAGTTTTATGCACTTTTTTTCATGCACAAATTTGTATAATTACCACCACAATCAAAATAATTGCTTGTTCTATCATCACAAAAGAACATCCTTTCCTGCCTCTGCGTGTTTGTGTCTCCCTTCTTCCTGCACTACACCCATCCTTGTGCCCTGGCAGCCACTAACCTGTTCTCCATTTCTCTAGTTTTCTCAATTCAAAGACGCTATATGAATGGAATCATATACAATGAAATGTTGTGAAATTAACTTCTTTCAGTAAATGTAATGTCCTTGGGGGTCCATTTGGTTTGTTGCATGTATCATTAGTTCACTACTTTTTATTGCTGAGTAGTATTCCATTGCATGGATATACCAGAGTTTGTTCAATGATACATCCACTTAAAGGCATTGAGTAGTTTTCAGTATTTTACTATATAAACTGCTCTAAACATTCACAGGTTTTTGTGTGAAATAAGTTTTCATTTCACTGGGGTAAATGCCCAAAAAGAGTACAATTGCTGGGTAGTATGATAAGTGTATTTTTAGTTTTGTAAAATCCGGAAAACCATTTTCCAGAGTGGATGTACCGTTTTACATTCCCAAAAACAATGTATTAGAAATCCAGTTTCTCTTCACCCTCCCCAGTATTTGTTATTGTTATATTTTTTATTTTAAATGTTCTAATAGGTAGTAATATCTCATTGTGGTTTTTGTTTGCATTTCCCTGTGGTTTTTGTTTGCATTTTCCTCCACCAGAGTGGAGGAAACCAGAGTGCCATCCAGCCCACTTCATACCACCTGTCCACCTTGATGCCAGACAAGGATGGAGACTTGGCTCTCCACTTGGCCCTGGAGACAACAGGTATGCAGACTAAAGACTAGTGCAGCTTGCACCTCCTCATTCTACTTCATTGATGCCGTAGTGGGGTGGAGGCTCAGCTTCCAGCTGGACTCCACTAACACTACTACCCAGGAAGAAACACCAGAGGATTGCCACCTTCCTCTACTGATTAAGAGGTAGATTGGCTCCCCACTTATCTTTGCCAAAACCATGGAGGGTGTGCAGTCAGTGAGGTGGACAATGTATTGTACTGTAGTGGTATTTTGCTGGAGTACAGTGGGTATTGTCAAGAAGCTTTTATGTTCTGTTAGGCTGCCTTTTTCCTGGTCCTTTGATCAGAACAAATAGGCTTTGCTTGGAGTTCGTTTTGCCTGTGCCTGTTGGTGGTCCAGGCTGCAGGCTTCCCCGGTGCCCTGTCTGAGTTATATGAAAGGCCAAAAGAAAAACCAAGGAACTGAATCCCACACCGTGCCTCACATCCTGGGGTAACTGGTCCCTCTTCCATCTTTATCCCAGCTTTCAGAGACTTCTGATGTTTGTTTATTGTGTTATGTCCAGTGTGTTTAAAGAAAAACGACCTGGGAAGAATTGGGCTACTTCATATTGGCTAGAATAAGAAGTCTTCCCCAAGCAATTTCTTTTTGTAAAAGCTTTATTGAGATGTAATTCATAAACCATAAAGTTCATCATTTTAATGTGCATAATACAGTCGGTTTTAGTTTATTATCAGAATTATACAACCATCACCACCATCTGATTGTAGAACATTTTCATCACCCCAAAAAGAAATCCTGTACTAGTAATAGTTACTCTCCATTTCATCCCCTACACTCCCCTTTCCCTTCCCCTGCCCCACACAAGCCCATGGCAACTATTAATCTACTTTCTTTATGGATTTGGCTTTCTGGAAATTTCATATAAATGGAATCATATGATATATGGCTTTTTATAACTGGTTTCTTTCACCCAGCATAATTTTCTCAAGGTTCCTTCACATTGTAGCATGTGTAAGTACTTCACTTCTTTTGTTTCCCAGTAATATTCCATTGTATGGTTAGAACATATTTTTTCCCATTCATTAGTTGATAGACTTTTGGGTTGTTTCAGTTTGTGGGCTATTATAAATAATGCTGCTCAGAACATTCAGGTACAGGTTTTTGTGAGAATATATGCTTCATTTCTCTTGATCAGATAGCTACATATGGAATTTCTGACTCACATGGTAAGTCTACGTTTAACATTTTGAGGAGCTACCAAATGTTTTTCCAAAGTGGCTTCTCCATTTTACAATCTCACTAGCAATGTACGAGGGTTCCAATATCTCCACATCCTTGGTAACACTTTATATTGTCAGGATTTTTTTTTTTTTTTTTTTTTTGTGGTACGCGGGCCTCTCACTGCTGTGGCCTCTCCCGTTAAGGAGCACAGGCTCCGGACGCACAGGCTCAGTGGCCATGGCTCACGGGCCTAGCCACTCCGCGGCATGTGGGATCTTCCCGGACCGGGGCATGGACCCGTGTCCCCTGCATCGGCAGGCGGACTCTCAACCACTGCGCCACCAGGGAAGCCCAGGATTTTTTATTTTAGCAGTCCTGCTGAATGTGAAGTGGTATCTCCGTGTGTTTGATTTGCTTCTGCCTAATGATGAATGACGTTAAGCATCTTTATGTGTGCTTATTGGCTATGTGTTTGTCTTCATTGAAGAACAATCTATTCAAATTCTTTCCCAATGTTTAACTTTGTTGTCTTGCTGACTTTTAGGAATTTTTTACATATTCTGGACACAAGTTCCTTATCAGATACATGATTTGAAAATATTTTCTATTATTGTTTTTTTTTCTTAAATTTTCTTAATGGCGTCCTTTGAAGCATAAAAGTTCTTAATTTTGATGAAGTCCAATTTATCTATTTTTTCTTTTGTCACTTGTGTGTTTGGTGTAATATCTAAAAAACCATTGCCTAATGCAAGGTTATAAAGGTTCATTTCTATATTTCTATAAGTATGTTGCTTTTTAGCTTACTTTTAGTTTTACGATCCATTTTTAGTCAATTTTTGTATATGACATGAAGCAAGGCTCTAACTATTATTATTTTGGTTGTGGATACCCAATTTCCCCAGCATAACTGATAAAAATAAATGATTTATTTCTGGACTCTCAGTTCTATTCCACTCATCTGTTTGTCTATCTTGATGCAAGTACAACATTGTCTTGATTACTGTAGCTTTAGAGTAAGTTTCTGGTCTCCTTACATTCCCATATAAATTTTAGGATCAGCTTATCACTTTCTGCAAAAGAAGAATGCAGCCGGGTTTTGGGTAGGGACTATATTCAATCTGTAGATCAATATGGAGACTATTGCCATCTTTATTATGTCTTCTGATCCACAAACATGTGATATCTTTTCATTTATTTCTATCTTCTTTAATTTCTTTCCATAGTTTTGTAGTTTCCAGTGTATGAGTTTTGCATTTTTTTTGTTAAAATCAGTTTTAATCATTTTATTCTTTCTGATGCTATTGTCCATGGAATTGTTTCTTTTTATTTTCAGATTGCTCATTAATAGTCTATAGAAATACAATTTATTTTTATATATTGATCCCGTGTCTGGCAATCTTGCCGAATTCATTTGTTAGTGCTAATATTTGTGTGTGTATGGTGGGGTGTTTCCTTAGGATTTTCTACATACAAGATCCTAGCATCTGCAAATAGACCTAGTTATAACTCCTCCATTCTAATCAGGAAGTCTTTCATTTCTTTTTCTTCACCAATTGACTGGGATAGAATATCCAGAACAATGTTAAATAGAAGCAGCAAGAGTGGACAGCCTTGTCTTATTCTAATCTTAGGGGGAAAACATCAGTCTTTCATTATTAAGTATGATGTTAGCTATAGGCTTTTCACAGTTCTTCATTATCAGTTTGAAAAAATTTCCTTCCATTTCTTAGTTGAGTGGTTTTTTTTGTTGTTGTTAGGTGAGTGTTTTTTGTTTTTTTTTTTTATCATGAAAGGGGGTTGGCTTTTGCTGAATGTTTTTTTTTTTGCATCAGTTGAAATAATCATGTGATTTTTATCTTTTATCCAATTGATATGGTGGACTACATTGATTGAGTTGATATGCTAAACCAAACTTGAAGTCCTGTAATAAGTCCTACTAGCTCATGGTGTTTAATCCCTTTTATATGTTACTGGCTTCAGTTTGCTAGTATTTTGTCATTGAGGGTTTTTGCATCTATATTCATAGTGAATATTGGTCTGTAGATGTTTTGTGATACCTTTATACATTGTTTTGGTATGAGGGTAATATTGGTAATACTGGCCTCATAGAATGTGATGTGAAGTGTTCCTCCTTTTATTTTTTGGAGAGTTTGTGAAGGATTGGTATTAATTTTTCTTCAAGTGTTTGGTAGAATTCACTAATAAAATTTTCTGCCCAAAACTTTTAAGCATGAAGAAAATATTGTCTTTTTAAACACAAATCTCAAAGTAAATATACATTCCAGTAAGCTGCGTTGAGTTTATAATATAAAAACCACTTCTATTTACATTTCCAAAGCATGAATGTACTTTGTCATTCTTTTGTAAAACCATATACCTTGCTATAAAAAGAGCATAATTCTTAAGATGCCTCTTCATTCTGGTGTCAAAGACAGATGTCCTGTTTGTAGTGTAGGATTTCTAGTGGCTTCGTATCAGTACTTTATCAGTCAGGGGCCAGTCAGGAAAGCAGAAACAATGGTAGGAATCTAAACACAAAAGAACAGGAAATTGATAACAAAGGTACTGGCATTTCTGGAAGAACAAACTGATGATGGGGACTAGAGGAGCAAGAAAGAAGAAGATGTAATACCTAGAGATTAGGAGCTAATGTTCCTGGCCTGGAGCACACACTTGATGCTGCGCTGTTGGAGCTCTGTCAGGGCTGATTCTAGGATCTGAAATAAGGACCATTTCATATAGAAAAGTGCAGCTTCCATTTGGACTGTCGAGTCTGAAATCACCTCACCTCCACTACCATTACAATGACACCAGCAATTACCACTGGGTGGGAGCTAGAAGCCAGAAGCTTCTCTTTTCCTTTATCATCGTGATCTCCTGCCAGTATCGAAGGAGCTTAAGATGTGTAGTCTCCCAGCCCTGACCATACACAGCAGGGTCTACAAAGGCAAGTGGGAAAATCCAAAATGCTTCTGCAGAACTTATTATAAAATTAAACATTTGATTTAAAATGCCTTAACAGGAAAAATGATAGTATGTGGCACCTGTTGGGAAACTTTATTTTTTACCCCAATATTTTAGAGCAAAATGAAATTATCACCAATACGTAGCAGGATCATTTACTTATAGATCTCAGTAAAAGTGACAAAGAGGGTTTATAGGCTTAAATTGGCACAGAGTACTACGTAGAAATTTCAAGCTGCTAGTAAGAGAACAAAGAAATTTGTGGGGGGGTTTCCCAAATTGTACTCAGGATATTAACTTGTTTGTGTGAAGGAGAAGAGCAAGGGATAAGTCTGCTCTTCTTTTATGGTATTGAATACCATAAATGTATTCAATCCATTCAAAAAAGGAGAAGATTAATAAATCACTGAGGATCATCCTTTAAACTGCATTTCACATTTGTGCCCTAAGCAAGCACCTCTTACCCAGGTCATCCTAATTTAATTTACAAAACCTGAAAATATATTCATTCACCTGTTATCTCTTCTCCAACTCTGTAATTTACACTCTAAAATGTTCATGGCTTATTAAACAAAACTTCCATAATTATTTAAATGAAAAGACAGATCTGGTTCTAAATCACATGGCTGTTACCAAATTCAGGCAGTGCATGTCATGCAACGGGGGCAGAGACACACACGTTAGCAACCAGAGGTATAAAAGTAAAGTGGGGGCTTCCCTGGTGGCGCAGTGGTTGAGAGTCCGCCTGCCGTTGCAGGCGACATGGGTTCGTGCCCCGGTCCAGGAAGATCCCACATGCCGTGGAGCGGCTGGGCCCGTGAGCCATGGCCGCTGAGCCTGTGCGTCCGGAGCCTGTGCTCCGCAACGGGAGAGGCCACAATAGTGAGAGGCCCGCGCAACGCAAAAAAAAAAAAAAAAAAAAAAAAAAGTAAAGTGGTTGTTCTGGGGAAACATACAGTCAGGCACACTCAACAACAGCAAGGCGCACTCCATCCCATTGACCTGCACACCCTGCATAGCTCACAGAGGCAAGCTGATGAGGGGAGAGCAGGACTCTCTCATCATAGAAAGGGCTCTAGGAGAAAGACCTCATCAGATACTACTATTCTACATACTAATAGAGCAAGAAGGGTAGGACATGGCCACTTGATTTTGAACGTGTAACAAGGGGAACTTCTTTTAATAATGTCATGGGACATTAAAAACAGCCTTGTTGGAAAGGGGGAGCCCCAGAGCTCAGACACTGCCGTCAGCTTGTTCTTTCATCAGGCTGACTCAGACCAGAGTCTAGCTAGCTACCAAAAGGGGGAGGAAATGAGCTACTGACACCAGCCATCTCAAGGTGTCTCTCCTTATATCTGTGAACTGTAGCAGCCAGGGAAAGAGAAAAAAGAATTTAGAGAAGTTTAGAGGACTTAGTAGCAAATAGGCACTTAATCTTTTGACTGTAGGAAAAAATGTTATACTGTAGAATGGAAAAATGTAATGGGATTTCACTTATATATAGCAAATACCTTTGTATTTTCTACTCAAAATGTTATAGAAACAGATATGTGTGAAGAGAAAACAAATTTTAAAACATATAAACAAAATATGATTTATTTTTAGTCTTTCAAATGATTTTTATCTTCTAGTGTCCTAATTAGAAAATTAACTTAATTTTCCTCTAAAGAATAAGAAAAAATATTTTTATCTTATAAATAAATCACTTTCTATTCATTTAAATTATATAAGCATTATCTGTTAGCTTAATTGTGTTTAATCTATTAACTTATTTTAAATAATAGACTATAAAATACTGAGTTAATGACCCTGACCCGGGTTAAGAAATTACCATCCTGAGGAAAACTGTTCCAATAAGCATATTTATGATGACCATACATGTGGGGTTGCTATACTTAACAATTATAAATACAGAATGCCCACTTAAATTTGAACTTCAGATAAACAACAATCGGTTCATAATCACTGTATTGGTTTATTCTACTCTGAACCGATTGTTAACACAAAGATAGATAAATAGATGATGGATGATGATGGTAGGTAGATAGATAGATAGGTAGATAGATAGATAGATAGGTAGGTAGGTAGATAGAACACAATATTTGGGACACACATGCTAAAACATTTCTTGTTGTTTTCTGATTCTCAATAGAGGAAAGAAAGAAAAAAGAAATATTTTTAAACCAGAAAGCAGAGACCAAGGGAAGGGTTAACCAGACTAACAATAAACTGGTTGCTTTGAAAAGCAGAGGAGGTTTTAAGTTGATCTCCATGGGAGACCGGTGGAGCTCCTAGTTGCTGCAAGATATGTGTTTCTCAAGCTTAAAACCCTGCAACATGCAGCTCAGAAGAAAATGGAACAATCAAAAGAATTCTTTTGACTTGGAAGAGTCAGTCTGGAGCTAAAAGGAGTTTATAGCTTAGAGTAGGACACACTAATAAAGTAGTTATAAACTGTTAACAAAAAGATTAAGAAATCAATTACAAAATAGAAGCTAATTACAAAATAAACTATTTTTTCCATTGTATTCATAATAATGCTTATTATATAAAATTTGAAATTGTTAGAGAAATATAATTAAAAACACTATGTTTTCCCAACCCAAAAAAGTAATAGAGAAAGACAGCACTTTTGTTTTTGAATAGGTGTTAAACCAGACTATAATGAACATCACAGGTAACCTGCTAAGAGATTGCGAAGACAGAAAGGCGTCTTACCCTCTTATATAGCCAAGCTGATACAGTCCATTGCACACCTATTTTCTTTTTCTTTTTTTTAACATCTTTATTGGAGTATAATTGCTTTACAATGGTGTGTTAGTTTCTGCTTTATAACAAAGTGAATCAGCTATACATGTACATATATCCCCATATCTGCTCCCTCTTGCGTCTCCCTCCCACACTCCCTATCCCACCCCTCTAGGTGGTCACAAAGCACCGAGCTGATCTCCCTGTGCTATGTGGCTGCTTCCCACTAGCTAGCTATTTTACATTTGGTAGTGTATATATGTCCAAGCCACTCTCTCACTTCGTCCCAGCTTCCCCTTCCCCCTCCCTGTGTCCTCAAGTCCATTCTCTACGTCTGCGTCTTTATTCCTGTCCTGCCCCTAGGTTCTTCAGAACCAATTTTGTTTTTTAGATTCCATATGTATGTGTTAGCATACGGTATTTGTTTTTCTCTTTCTGACTTACTTCACTCTGTATGACAGACTCTAGAACATCTATTTTCAAGGTAATAATAACTAATCCTCAAAGGGAGGACCGGGCAGCACTGCCTGGTGCGTAGAGTTCATCCTAAATTCACCTGGTAATTGGGGTGGCCATCTGTGTTAGCTAACTGACCTATCCAGAGGGAAAACAAACTTCTCACGTTCTTATGACAGAAGGTAGTTTTGCAACTTGGAGCCCGGTGCCCACTAAAGTTAGGCTCCTGCCCATCCACAGAGACTGGGAGATAGGGATGCTGTCTTCCCCAATGTTTACGTTTCCTGTTGTGTGTGATGGGGGCGGTGGAGGGGGCAGGAAGCCTTAAATATTTACTTCTCATAGCTCTGGAGGCTAGGAAGTCCAAAATCAAGGCGGCCAACAGGTTGGACAGGTTTGGTGTCTCCTGAGGACACTTCCAGGTTCATTCTGCTCACTGTGTCCTCACAGGGCAGAAAAGTTTGATGTTTACATTTCAAAGAGATGGTTCCCAGATCTTTGAGAGAAAATGTTCCTGGTTCATAAAGCTGACAAAGGACTATCTAGTCTCCAAAAGGATTTACATATATTTCAAAAAGAGGAGAAATTACAGTTACAAGTTTTCTAAAGTAAATGCTCTGAGAAAAAGGAAGAGAGGAAGGTTTCTTCCCTTATTTTCAACAAAAAGAAATAAGCCTCTTATTTTTAAGTTGTATTTTCCCTTAAATATTATAAGAAAAGTTAAGGAGGTATCTTGATACTACTTATACGTAGATATAATCCCTTTAGCGTTTTGGTATATTTTCTTTTATAATATTTTATATGTCACTTTGTTTCTATAGCTTTAATTGTACCATATAAACATAATTTTGTGTCTGACTTTTTTCTCTTAATGTTATCCTATGTTATTTACAAGTGTCGCTTTTAATGGTAACATTTTAATTGTTGCATTATGGTTCATTTTATACAGCAGTTAATATTTTGGTGGATAAAACTTTTATTCCTGCATATTTAACATTATTTTCTTTTGAAAGATTATCAGAGGAACTTCCCTGGTGGTCCAGTGGGTAAGACTCTGTACTCCCAGTGCAGGGGGCCCGGGTTCAATCTCTGGTCGGGGAACTAGACCCAGCATGCATGCCGCAACTAAGAGTCCGCATGCCCCAACTAAGACTGCATGCTGCAACTAAAAGATCCCACATGCTGCAACGAAGATCCTGCGTGCCACAACTAACACCCAGCACAGCCTAAATAAATAAATATTTTTTAAAAAGAAAGATTATCAGGAATAAGATTTCTAAGTAAATAAGAATGAACCTTTTAAAACTTTTGATAGATGTTGCTGAGTTGCTAAAAATTACTTTTCTAAATAACACAGTATGTTTTATCCAGTAGTTTTTCTCTCCCTCATTCTTCAAGCAACTGCACATTTACTATGATTTTTAAAGTGACTTGAACAATTCCTTCTCCTTAATCCAATTAAATCATCTAAAGCATTTAGAACTACTGGGAATCATGAAAAAAAATAGTCCTGTTATTTTTTTCCCTCTTTATAGGGAGAGCCCACACGTTTTGCCCTCATTGGAAGCCATCACTTGACAGTGAGCCATCACTGACAAGTCAATAGCAGCTACCAAAGATAAGAGGAGAAGGAATACTGGATGAATCTCACGTTACCTTTGCCCATGCTTTGAAGTCTTAATGAACACTTGTGATAATTGTATCCTCATATAGAAAAACAGATTGCTCAACTTCAAATTAATAACTGAAAGGTGACTTTGAAATAATCTATTTGGCTGCATTACATATTTTTCTTGCTCTGCTGCAGGCTGTCCTGTTTACCCTAGAGACCGACTAAAGTAAACCCTGGAGACTCCACTGACTTGAATCTCTGAAGCAGCCACTGAGGTCCTTTGATCAATGGATTAAAAAAAATAGGTCCCTAAAACAAAGCATCTTTTCTCTCTCCCTACCCCACCCCCAGCTTTTCCACTTTTGTCAGCTGTTTGAAAGATCTAATTAAAGCCACTGTGGTTTGATACACAGCCAGCCCCCAACAGGTTGAATTACAAGTCATTCTGTAGTCAGAGATTCAAGTCAGTGTTCTAGCTTTTAAAGCTAAAACAGTGAGTAATAGGTTACATTTGATCCAATTCAGCATCGGTTTTCAGACAGAGAGATAAAATGGAGGGATATGTAATTTTTTAATTAATATACAGAACTTAGCTCCTCTTTGTCACAATTCTGTTTTAAATTACCTTACGTCCCCTGTAATTAACAACAACAAAGAATTAAGCGCTATTTTCACCTATTGCTAACCAACTAATAAGATATTTAACATGAGATACTCTGGAAGTATTTTATCACTGTATGAAATCCACCCCATTAGTTGACAAATATCTTTGTTTATATAGAATAGAAAAGTACTTGGCCAGGAGTATTGAGGAGACATAGTATAAGAACTATACAGCATCCTCAAGAATTCAGGATGTAGATGGAGAAAAAATACAATACAATACAATACAAAAATACAATACATAAAATTGTAACTAAAACAATACATGGTATTAAACAAAAATTATGATATACTCAATATTTCTATAATTTATTAAAGTGTACAAAGTTTGGCCTTCACTAAAACTCTGAATTTGGTATTATTACCACCATACAATGGATGAAGAAATTGGGATTTAGGGAAACAGGAACCTGCCTAAGATTTCACTTCCAGTAAGAGATAAAGTCTGACATCAAATTCATGATTCTGAGTATTCTAGGCAATTAAATGCCTAGAAAATCAAAATTGGAGGGGAGCATTTATGACAGATGCTGGATTTGACTGGACCTAGGCACATAGGTCATGTTAAGTGAAAGACAAATTTGTTGGCAAAGGCATGACAAATAGGAATTCCTGAGGCCTCCACTGGACTTTGGAAAACAGTGAGTGGACCAGGTTGCCTGGAGGGGAGGCTTCAGGAGAGACTGGAATAATAAGGCTAAAATGTTTATACTTTATTAAGTAAACCAGTGGGTACTAATGAAAAATTTGAAACAAGCCAGTGACATTTTATCTTTGAAGAAAATGACAGTAGGCTTCAATAAAGTATATGAGTCAAAAGCGTTCTTTATATTTTTAAGAAATTAATTCTAGGAACTCGGGACTGCCATACTATGCCAGAATATATTTTTGGCCCACTAAACTTGGCAAAAATGTTATAGGTATCAACTGTCAAAATCCCTTCCCAGATGCTCCTGTTGTATTTGATAGTAGCTAAAGGATATCCATTCATGTCAACTGTTTCTTTGTAGAATGCCCCAAGATTCTGAGGACCATTTTTCTGGTTAAGAAACTTAGGTCATTGTTGTCTTAATAAATAGACTTTGTTTTCAGGGACTTTGAACATATTCTGAGGCAGTGTTGTTTCTCAATCCTTGAGATTCCAGGAAACTGGGAAGAGGCATGGCAGAGAGGAAGTGAATGGTACAACAGTGACATGGGTTTGGAGTCTACTGGGTGAGGCTTTAAGACAGCCAATAGATTCCAGTCTGGGGTTAGGGGACATTGCTTCTTTGTCTTTCTTTTCCAGGTCAGAGCTGACTAGCTTCCATCTTGCAATAGAATAAAGGTGTATAGCACTAGTTCTTTCTCAAACACAACTTTGTCCCTCTTCTAAAACTCTTTGTCAGTGAAGCATAGGGAGAATCTATGAGTCTGCAGGATTCATTAAAATTGTTCTTATGAATACTATGCCAGTTAATTTTATAACACTATATGGAAACAAGACACACCAGGATGGATAAGATTAATTAGCATTCTGAAACTCTTCTCATGCTTAAATAACTGGAGATAAAAGTTGAAGCAACATAATGGCAAGTTATTCTTTCACTTATTCCTTTTCTTCTATTCTCTGATTCCACATATCTTGATATTTTAAAAACATGCAAGATTTATTTGTTCTTATGTATATCTTGAATAGCTTGGTATAATTGATACCCATGGAATATGATTATAATTTTTATGGCATTATTTGACTCAGAATTAAAAGACAGTCATCACTGAACCATAAATATGAGTTAACCTATATTTTATTGAGCCTCTGCACACACCACCATTTTAGACATCACAGTAACCTGGGCCTTTGCCCTCAAGTATTAAAACATGGTTATAGAGAAAAACATACATACTTTGAAGCATTTCCAAAGTTAGCAGTCAGTAAGCATAAAACAATACTGTAATAGCACAAGTTAAATGCATACATGTAGAAATGACAGACTAGACGGATTGAGTAATAATATTTCTGACCACATATGGTGCCTCTGTCCCACTCAGCAGATGGAGATTTTTTTTCAAGTTCCCAGGATTTGCCAAACCCCATTCTATGACCTACATAAAATAGGTCATCTTTGTTCCATCTGATTAAAACCCTGATGACATTGCCAGTCCTGAATATAAAACAAAAATGAAGCTTCTAACACTGTAACCCAAAATATGCAGGGGGATGAAGAAATTCCTCTAGATTCATAGAAATCCATAAGAAGATTAGAAGTCATTTTAATAAGCCAGAAGACCCAAAGAAATGCTATGCATGATATTCAGAGAATAAAAGATCTCATTTATTTCATTCAACAAATATTTATCAAGCACCTTTACGTATTAGGCATTGTTGTGGGTCTGGGTGAACAAAAGCTGATAAAATCCCTTCCCTTGGCGCTTACAGTTTAATGAAGGAAGAAAAACCAAGAAAAAACATACAGAGAAAAGATTTTGGACACCAGGTGCGAAGTAAGATGTTGGGAAATGAACTAGAAAGAAGACAGAATGTGCTGGAATGGGGATTCAATTTAAACAGAGTGATTAATGAGGGCTCATTGGGAAGAGGATATTTGAGCCAGGATCTTAAGAAGGTGAGGAAGTGAACTCTGTAGGTATCTGGGGGAAATGTGTTCTAGGTAGAAGGAATAACAAGACCAAATGTCCTGAGGCAGCGGAGTGTCTGGGGAGTGAGAGACCCAGTAAAGAGGCCAGTGTGGCTGGAGAAGAGCGAGCAAGAGAGAGAAAAATAGAAGAGACTGGAAGGGTCATGGGGAGCCAGGTTGTGTGAGGCCGGCTGAGATGTTTTAAAGGCTTACACTTCTACTCCAAGCAAAATAGAAAGCCCTGGCAGGGCTTTAAGCAAAGGAACGACATGATCTTACACATGTTTTAAAGGCATGGCTCTGATGCTGTGTTGAGAATTTAAAAGAAAAATCTAAACAAATAATTCTTTGCCTTGAAAACAAGGAGTCCATAGAAGTATCTATCAATCGAAAAAAGAAATGCCTTGTCCTTTGTACAGAGATGTGGCTCCTTCGTTTAGGCATTTGGCAGAAAAATGGTGGCAAAGTTGGAGCTGATGCAACCACCCTAACCGTGTCACTCTCCTGCCCAGTGCACACAGAGGAGCCAGCTGGCCAGGATTAGGTGCTTCCTCCCACACAGGGAATGAAGGAAGGCGTGGGCCTTGGGAGCTTATCATTGGCAAGTGCAAAGTGAACAACTTCTCTGTCTCCTCCTGTTCCTACTAAGATGAAAATCAGCTTAATCTCAAGAGCAAATGAACAGCATTTTTACTGATAAAAATAAGGTTTCTTTACTTCAATTACTTTCTCGAAAAATATATATACGGCACGCAATCCTCAGAGTAAAATGCAAAATCCCAAACCTGACATCCAAGGCCTCATCACCACAGCCCTGCTCTTTCTCCCATCTTCTATTTTTTTCTGAACACACACAGTGAGCGTTAGCCAAACCAAACAGCCATTTTCTGCTCCTTTGCTCATGTTATTTGCTCTGCCTGAAAAGCTTCCCTAACGCCCACTTCTCCTGATCCAAAATGAAGCTACAAAATGAAGTTGAAAGAGCAAGAACTTAAAATAAGGAGCCGGAGGGCTTCCCTGGTGGCGCAGTGGTTGAGAGTCCGCCTGCTGATGCAGGGGACACGGGTTCGTGCCCCGGTCCGGGAAGATCCCACATGCCGCGGAGAGGCTGGGTCCGTGAGCCATGGCCGCTGAGTCTGCGTGTCCGGAGCCTGTGCTCCGCAACGGGAGAGGCCACAGCAATGAGAGGCCCGCGTACCGCCAAAAAAAAAAAAAAAAGACCTGCAGACTCAGACCAGTGGAGCCCAGGCCAAACAAAATTTCATGAGCCAAATAAATGTTTGTCGCTTCATGGAGCTAAGTTTTGGTGTAGTGTACCATGAAGCGAAATCCAACATATATAATCGGTAAATTAACATTTTAAGCATAAGAAATAAAAATGAAAAAAGCAAGTCAAACAAATTCAACCATAACCATGTATGTTGACTCTCTTCCTCGTTTGATCTGATAAGTGTTCTTTAAGAGAAGATAGTATGTGAAAGTAAGCCAATTCTGAGTTAACCTCTTAATCTCCTTTTGTGATTCATTCTCTTAGTAGGAACCATACTTTAGATTTCAGGTTCTCCGATTCTTTTGTTCTCAGAGTAACTCGTACCTGTTTGATTCTAGGTTTTGTTGTTGGTTGATGTGTCTCTTCTGTTTTAATTTACAAATTAAAAAAAAAAAAAGAAGTTTCTCTTCCTCGCCAATGTTTAAAAAACAACATTTTACAGAACTTCTTCTCACAGTTCTTTCTTGGATGAAGTCTACCATCTGAAAAAACAGAAAGCAAATTTTCTCTTTCTGGCTCTCCTTTGCTTTTCACTTTTTTTTTTTTTTTTTTGCAGTACGGGGGTCTCTCACTGTTGTGGCCTCTCCCGTTGCGGAGCACAGGCTCCGGACGCGCAGGCTCAGCGGCCATGGCTCACGGGCCCAGCCGCTCCACGGCATGTGGGATCTTCCCGGAGCGGGGCACAAACTCGTGTCCTCTGCATCGGCAGGCGGACTCTCAACCACTGCGCCACCAGGGAAGCTCCTGCCTTTCACTTTTAATAGTGATGTTCTCTGATGATATTCTTGGTTGTTTTCAATGAATTTCACAGATGAGCACTCCCAGTCTCACTCACAGTTCATTATAGCCCATGGAAATTTCTTTCCTCTTATAACATCTCATCTTTCTTCTGATTGTGAATGAAAATAGCAAGACACATAACAAAGTTAACACTGAATACAGAAATTGAAGACAGAAGTCCAGCAGATCTAAGTTCAAACACCACCTTTGTCACTTAAAGACCTATGGCACATTATTTACATTTCCATTCTTCATTTTTCTCATTTGCAAAATGGAAGTAAGTTATAATTTACAGGATTGTTAAGAATAAATGAGTATTTATAAAAGTATTTTGATAGTGCTTGATGTAATAAAAATTCTCAGTAGAGGTGTTTTTCTATGGTTTTCATATGTTTAGTATTTGTCCAAGTGCATTGTTTCCAAAGTTATTTACTGACAATCCAGAGAAGATGAAGACAAGCCTAATGTTAACATGAAGAAGAAGAAGGAACAATTCAAAATATTCAAAACACTTTTATTAGTTTATCTCACCTAAACTTCACATAATCCTATGAAATGGTTATTGCCATCACCCACTTAATAGATTTGTAGAGTGAAATCTGTGAGTGTAAGTGTCCTTTGTAAATTCACACAGCTTTGAAGTGGTCACCACTCAAGTAGAGACCCATTTGGCTCCCAGCCTCATGCTTTCTGACAACTGCATGCTGGCATACCCTCTGCTATCACAGAAAAAGTGTCTCACATGTTGGGAGTAATCTTCAGGAAGGCAATGCTGAAAACCACTGTATATGCAGTCAGTCAAGCCTTGCTCAACTTTTAATTCAACTGATGAAATGGAAGCTTTGGGTCTTCTATCCCCAAAATTGCTGATGCCATATCAAAAACTTAGAAAAAGCCTTCAGAAGTTATCAAATATTTCTCATATCATACAATATCATACCATACCGTATTCTTCCCTTTAGAAATATTGGCTAAAATACTAAAAATGAAAAAAATAATAGGATAATTATTTGTTCTTGCTGTCTCTCAAACAGGTCCAGAAATATAAAAAAGATTCTAGAAGGAAAAATAGTACTCACAGAAAAGCCCAAGAACACTAATTTCAAAATTCTTCCTTTGTCTGCTGTAAGGTTTTACTCAGATGTGCATCCCACATTATATAAGTTGCATTACTTAAAGTACTACCGTATGATCTCTATAACTTGCATAATGCACTAAAGAAATGAACTGGGTCAGACTGCAATTTCATTTCATTGTGCAATAGCTTGTCTTAGAATCAGGGTCTATTACTCTATTCCCAAACTTACCCCATCTTTGTATTCTAATGTTACTTAACTGAGATATTTTTGATCAATGAATATACAGTATTTCATTTTGAGAAGCAGAAAGTCATATTATTGGATCATGTGTTTAAAAGATCATATTAAGAAAAATAACAGGTGGTGCTTCAAATTGTTTAAAAATTAGTCATGAAAGCAAATTTTTACTGCTGACAGTTTTGGCAGAATGCAAAGAGTTGCATCACCAGAACTGATAGATGTACCGAGCTAACGAGCAACAGATGTCGGGCAGACAAACATAGATTCCACAGTTGCTCCCATCGTTTGAGCAATACTTAATTGTGTGATTAGCACCTCAGTCCTTGTTAACATGCCCTAGAGGCCAAGGGAAATATCCTAATCCAGCATGATATTCTCTGATTTACAAGTTCTATCAGAGATTTCTTAGTGTTGATATTTTTAATCCACAGAAGTGTGATTATATTTAAAAATGAGCTGCATATTTATTAAAAAGAGAACACTTTTAATATTCTTCCTAGAAAGCAATAATGAGGAATAGATCCAGAATGCTAGAGTAAATCTTTGGCTTATGTTTTAAATGTTAAAAAGTAAAATGTTTTAAATGGCTCCATAAAGCTGATAAAATAAGATGACTGATTTCAGAGTTGGGGCAAGGAAGGTACAAGATGATCCTGGAACCCATTGTTCCGCCAGAAATTATGGAAGTACTCATGAGAAAGGAAACAAAACAAAACAAAAAAACCCCACAATGGGGGCATAAATAAGTAATACAGAAGACAGCCTGAAGTGTCTCCACTTTGGCAATCTGAGACATTTTAATTATTCAAATACATAAAGATGGTAATATCATCAAACAAAATAGTAATCCATGAGTCCACATTACAGATAGATAAATAGAGGAGAGGAAAAGCCCTTACTTAGAGTAGAATGACAACTAATACACATGGAACGAGCACTGGAGTTGTGAAATCATTTTGCCTCCATTATAGTAAATATTGATTTGGGGAAGAATAATCAATAGATGGATATGAAGGCAGGGGCTAGGGTTAAGTTTGATGAGTTTGTTGAATAGCAGAATTGTTTTAACCCCATAGACTATTTATCAGTTTCAAGGAGGAAGTTAGTAAGGATACAGTGGAGAAACCAGACAACATACTGACCAGTGATCAAAATTAACATCACCAAGAAGGGGCTGGTGGATATCATGTGACTCCAGATATGACACCCTAAAAAGAACACATCACTTTTGTAGCATTCTGGCCAGGAAGGCACTACCTGTATCTAACTATGAAAAAAATCAGACAAATAAATATTCAAGAATATTCTATGAAATAACTTGACCATAGTCTCCAAAATATCAACCTCATAGGCTGATGAACTATTTCAGATGATAGAATACAGAGACGTGACAACTTCCTGCAATGTGTGAGCCTAGACTAGTCTTATACTGAAAAAAAAGACCACATAAACATTATGAGAAAATTGTCCAAATGGTAATATAAATTGTTGATTTGATAAAGCTATTGTATCAATGCTAAACTTACTGAGTGCGATATTGCGGTAGTGTAAGTTATTCAAATTTTTCTTGTAACTTTCCTATAATTTGAAACTATTTTAAAATAAAAAGTTTGAAAAAAGAAAACATATAAGAAATGTGTTATATTATTCTATTCCAATAGTTCATAGTACTTTATAATAGATTATTTCATGTAGATATATACATAAAACAAACGTATTTACACCAAATTAGTAGAAAACCAAATTTGTGATGTAAATCAGTTAACTTTTTAAGATATATAATGGATTTATCTCCCCCATCATGATCTAATTTATTTTTTTAAACATCTTTATTGGAGTATAATTGCTTTACAATGGTGTGTTAGTTTCTGCTGTATAACAAAGTGAATCAACTCTATGTATACATATATCCCCATATCCCCTCCCTCTTGCGTCTCCCTCCCACCCTTCCCTATCCCACCCCTCTAGGTGGTCACACAGCACCGAGCTGATCACCCTGTGTGATGCAACTACTTCCCATTAGCTATCTGTTTTACATTGGTAGTGTATATATGTCAATGCTACTCTCTCACTTCGTCCCAGCTTACCCTTCCCCCTCCCCGTGTCCTCAAGTCCATTCTCTACGTCTGTCTTTATTTCTGTCCTGCCCCTAGATACTTCAGAAACATTTTTTTTTAGATTCCATATATGTGTGTTAGCATACGGTATTTGTTTTTCTCTTTCTGACTTACTTCACTCTGTATGACAGACTCTAGGTCCATCCACCTCACTACAAATAACTCGATTTCATTTCTCTTTATGGCTGAGTAATATTCCATTGTATATATGTGTCACATCTTCTTTATCCATTCATCTGTTGATGGGCCCTTAGGTTGCTTCCATGTCCTGGCTATTGTAAATAGTGCTGCAATGAACATTGTGGTACATGACTCTTTGAATTATGGTTTTCTCAGGGTATATGCCCAGCAGTGGGATTGCTGGGCCATATGGTAGTTCTATTTTTAGTTTTTTAAGGAACCTCCATACTGTTCTCCATAGTGGCTGTATCAATTTACATTCCTACCAACAGTGCAAGAGGGTCTAATTTATTTTCAATATGGATGTTACAACTTTGCTCTGGCCCTATCCATCTGCATCCATTCTAATTTCAATTATTTTAGTAACTAGCATTGCAAGTTATCTGTGTTACTGTTTCAATTAATTAAAAAATGGATAATACCGGAAAGCTGGACCACACTTCTATTTAAGCCCCCTGAGTTAATTAAATAAGTGTAGTAGAAATATGGTCCAGTTTTCCAGTATTATTATCAATAGCAGGAAATAAAGTCTTTTTTTAAGCTAGTAGTATATTTACCTATTCTTTTATTTTCTGATTATTGAGAACAAAGCAAGACCATCTATACTAGTGAAAACTTTTTTTAACTACAGGAAAGGCAGTATAATAATTGTTCTACAAGTGACCTCAGGGTTTTATACAGTCTCAGATGTCCAAAACTGAACTCTATGCTATATTCTTAGACTTGTTTAATGCATTTCTACTATATGCAGTATTTATTCTATTTCCTGAGCTAGAAAGCTTGGAGCTGCTTTTTCCAACATCCATCCAGTCAAACTTCTTGGTTACATCAGATGTATCTCTTTATTCTGCCCACATGAAACTGGTCATCATTTCCCAAACATCACAAGTTCCTGTTAGAACTTTGTGCTTTTGTACATGCTGTTACTTGCAAGGAATTATTGTTCTTTCTGTCTGCCCAACTTTTCTCATCCTTCATGTTCTGTCTCAAATGTCCCCAAGCATACCAAGCAACAACCCTCCCCTGTGCTCCAGTAGCAATTCTATCATTTTTGTGGTATTCTGGTATTTTAATTTATCTGTTTACAGGCCTGTCTGACACAGGAGACTATGAAATCCTTCAGGATAAGGAACATCTCTTATACATCTTTATATCTCATTCAGGATGTGGAATGTGCATCATAAAAAGCAAGTATTCAATAAATATGGAATGAATGAATGTAAGAATAAATAAAAAACAAATGGATGAATAACAATAGAATGAAATTAAAAAGCTAACATCTCTGGGAGAAGCAGGGAAGAGGTAAGACTTTTTAGGAAATAAAGAGCTAGGAAAGTTCAGCCATTTGGATTTACAGAATATCAATATACACATGTGTCTGGTCCTATATATTGCTTTTTTTTTTTTTTTTTTTTTTTTTTTGCGGTACGCTGGCCTCTCACTGTTGTGGCCTCTCCCGTTGCGGAGCACAGGCTCCGGACGCGCAGCCTCAGCGGCCATGGCTCACGGGCCCAGCCGCTCCGCGGCATGTGGGATCTTCCCGGACCGGGGCATGAACCCGTGTCCCCTGCATCGGCAGGCGGACTCTCAACCACTGCGCCACCAGGGAAGCCCCCTTCCTTCCTTTCTTGCATCTTCATTTTTCTTTTGATTATGTGAGATATGTCTGTCTTCCAACAAATTCCCTGTTTTTGCTTATGCTAGTCAGAATTGGTTCCTACTGCTCCCAGCCAAAAGAATGTAATGAATGCTCTTAAAATAGAGATGACTTGAAGTTAAAGAAAGGCACATTCCTAGGAGATTGCATGGAAGAATTGGCATTCTCTGGTTTTCAGTGGAAGCTTGTGCCAGTGATTGTGTGCTGCCCCATCAGAGCACCTAAACACACTCTACTTGGATTGTCTGTTTCATTGTCAGATTCCCCACTAGACTGTAAGTTTCACAAAGGAAGGGAACATTAGTGATCTGCACATTAATGAATCCCATGCCCTTAGCACAGGGCCTGACATTTCATGGTTGTGCCAATATTATTGAGTGAAACACTTAATGAGCTAGACACCTTATCATCCTTATCATGGTCCATTTGGCAAAATTGGCTAAGTTCATTTTGTATTACCACCATATAATCGTTAATACTATGTTCTTTTGATTTATTGCAGGGCTTCCGTTTATATTGGCATACAGTTTTCTTCTTCTACTAAATCTTAAACCTAGGTCAGTTCCTTTGTTTTATAGAGCTATGTTCATCCTGAACTCATGAGCGTAAGATCATGACTACTCAGAAACTGAGTTTCAAACATGAAAAATGATGAAGTGTTGACTAACAAAAAAATAACAAAAATGTACTTGCAAGGAACTACAAACAGCTGACCCAACAGATTATTCTTTCTGATCCATTCATTCATGTGAGAAAGAAGAGAGGTCCCTCTCCATCTGATCCTCTTGTTCAGTGGAAAGTCAGTCATCTGTTGGTGGGCTGGTGGGCATCTAGTGAAGCTAATGCAGTTTACAAAGCATTAGAAGCAGAAATCTCACATCCTGGGCTTGGCTGAATGGAGTGAGGGAGGTTATTGTCTGGTGAGTGATCTGAGTCTAGATTAAAACAGCTGCAGAGCAACTAGATCCTGCCTATTTACAAAATTTTCCTTCCTTCCAGGATATAACATGTATAAACATCTGATCTAAGAGTTAGGGTTCCAAACATGGGTGCTGGTAAATGTTTTACAACTGGTTTTCTGGGGGGGGAAAGTTAACAAAAAACGCGGTGATTGTAGCATTTGCTGATTTCCATGGTGTACATTGTTTCTAACATGGCCAATTTCCAGGTACCAGTGTGATATCAAGTAGCTCACAAAATTCCTGAATATTTATCAGTTGACTCTCATGAGCTGGTATAGGTAAACTCCAACACACCACTGATCCTCTTCCTTGGAGGGTGTTTATCACACACCTCAGTCCATTAGGGTGTTTGGTTTCATTAACTGACACATGCATACTTATATTCATTTACTAAACTAACACTTATGAAGTGTCTTGTGACAGAAATGGGAGATAAAAAGACTAACTCTACCCTCTAAGGGTTAATAGTCTAACAGAAAAATGTTTTAACAATAACAGGTAATATTAGAGGTATGTACAGGCTATATGGGGCCACAAACAAGAAAGTACTTAAATCTATGTGACGAGGCAAAGGAACATAATATTAACTATTTAGTCATTTAATGAGCATGCTTTTAGCAATGATTATTACCAGGAACTGCTAAGCATTTGATCATACAAAGGCAAATTAGATACTTCTAGAGAGGGCTTCACATTATAGCAGGAAAGATAAGTAAGTAAATGACCATAATCTGGTATAAGTACAATTATGGAAGTGGATATTAGAAGCAGTGATGGCATATAAAAAGCATAAGATCCACAGAGCTTGGTATAACCCACAAGACCTCAGTCTTTGTGTCTCTCTATACTCATTTCTGACATACCGTGTAATCCATGCTCTGCTCTAACAGCGTCTTGAAACTCCTTTAAAATGCCCATTTCTTGCCACTGAAACTCGGGCTTTCCTCTTCTGGATTCAAGTGGTACTGAATATTTCCATATCACTTTTTTGAAGGGAAACATACTAGAACAGTCTTTGTCTATCTTTCTGTCAGACATTCTTCTTTGCTTTTTGAAAAATGTCATATTAATTTATATAACTTTCACATAATAAAACTTACCATTTTATTAGTTCAGCAAGCCTTTTGCATTCCAGACCATCCAAGATGATCTTACTTCTTCGGAAGTGTGTCTTTAAATGCTGCTTTATGGTGGACTCTGGGAAGGTAGTAAACTCAGTTCTTTACTTGTAAATATTTTTATTTTCCTTTCATTCTAAAAGGTTTTTCTAAACATGCAATTCTAAGTTGAGAGTTATTTTCTCTCGATAATTTGAAGATTTTTTATTTTTATTATTATTTTTTATTTTTTTATTAGTTTCTGCTTTATAACAAAGTGAATCAGTCATACATATACATCTGTTCCCACATCCCTTCCCTCCTGTGTCTCCCTCCCTCTCACCCTCCCCATCCCACCCCTCCAGGCGGTCACAAAGCACTGAGCCGGAGCGATCTCCCTGTGCTATGCGGCTGCTTCCCACTATCTATCTACCTTACGTTTGGTACTGTATATATGTCCATGCCTCTCTTTCTCTTTGTCACAGCTTACCCCGCTCTCTTCTAGATTTCATTGTTGCTGTTGAAAAGTTTGCTGTAATCCCATTATTGTGGTTACTCCTCTGTAGTTTGGAATGGAAAGAATAACGATGGGTCTGGAAGCCATTCCTTGCTCCACAAGGACACCAGAGGCAAGCTTGACCCTGAGCAGAACTCCTTGCAAATGTTAACTGGTGGAACTTACTGACAAAGAAATCCATGAGGGTTATGCAGGGGTTTCGATGTGCTGATTACAGAGCTAGGAATGCTTTTAGCATGGTGGATCTGTTCCATGCAGATTGGTCACTGTAAATAACCTGTAATTTATATACTGCCGTTGCACTGAAGAAAGGAAGGTGTGTACAGTGGCTTTCTTGTGCTAACTTGGCCCATACTCAGTTCTCAACACTCTAAAAGCAACCACATACTGGTGAGGGAAAGGGATTCTGAAAATGGGGTCTGACAGTTTGGGGTCTCCTGGATATTGATGTTGAATACACTTCAGTGTTTTGTGTGAGTCTGTTGAACAGTTTGAGTCTGTGATTATGCACAGGTATCTGTTCTTCCTCTTCAACTAATTTAAGAACTCGCCCCGACTTTGGTGTTAATGCAGTTTCACAATGGTTTGCTATGTATGCATTTATTTTTTATAAATTACAGTATATCTTAAATTGTTTTTTTGCTTCCAGGACCTGTAGATTCATATTTTTCAATAGTTCTGGAATGTTTTCAGTCTGTATCTCATTGAACATTGTTATTCCTCCAGTCTATCAAATCTATCTTTTCTAGCTCTTCAATTAGACGAAAGTTAGACATTTTCATGCATTTCTTTTAAAAACTCTTTAATATATTTGTTTTCCCTTTATCCTATAGTCTGTAATATTTTTTCAGTTACAAATTCCATTTAAGTAATTCTCTTCTAATTTACTGTTTATCTATCCATTTTGGTTTTATTTTAACAAATACATTTTTTTACTTCTGAAAGCTTCACTTACCTCTGTTTTCCAAATATTGTTTATTCTTGATAGATTTTTATTGCTTGCTTACCTTGTGTAAGAATAAGCTATGTTCTTAAAATTTTACAGTAGGATATCAATGTGATTTCTCATAGTTAGCTGTATTTGTGATGAGAAATGTGAAAAACCAACACTTGAAGTATAGCATAAAAATCACCCCAAGTTGACTGTGATTCGACACTTATCACAAGATTATTTGGGATATCTGAAATTGCAAAGGGAGTGTAGTGGACCTGCTCATTTTCCAAATCCTCTAATATCTCTAGTCTGCATCTATATTATAAATTAGCCCTCAGTGAAACAATAACAGTGTTATATTTCTATCATTTATTTATCACTTTCTACATCCTATATATTTATTCAAAACTATTTTACAAGATAGGTGCTGGTATTATTCTTATTTTACATATGTGAAAACTCAAACTTAAAGAATGTGTGTAACAGTTCTACAACTAGCAGGACCCAGGATTCAAATTCAGGATTGCTCAACTCCAAATTCCAAAAGGATTTGAACAAAGCATGAAATTATTTACCAAAATAGTACCTAATTTCCCTTACATAGCAACTGACTTGAAAATTTCTCTTTAAATGCAGCGTAAGAAAAAGATTGTCACTATAATCCAAATGACACACTTTCTGCTATAAGATCACTAGAATTATAACACCTCATCTGATTTCCTCTGTATCTTATCTGTCAGAAATCTCAAAGTAAAACAGAATATCTACCTGCCATAATAAACTATAGTCAGATTCCTGGTAATAAATATCAATTTGCTTTTGTCAAGTGTTTTTTGCACTGTTTTAATTCTTTTACTTTTATATTTCCCTTAACTTTTAAAGAGTTTCAAATATTTTTATAATGTAGGCAAGATATCTTTAAAAACTCAAATTAATGTGCTAGGTATGAGAAATATTCATTGCCTCAACATTAATGGCAAGTTCAGTTTAGTTCAGTCAAAATTATTATTTTTTGTTTCAGAAGCCATCTTCAGCCTTAGTTGACTATAACAGCGGCTCAGTTTTTGAGGAGTTTGCAGACAACTTATGTGGTCAACTTACTTCCCAACAGAAGTGTGGTTTGTTGTGTTTCTCTTAGGCTCATACACTAAACATTACAGGTAGCAAGGAATTTTCTTTTCACCACCTACCATCCCCACCTATATTTCCACACTTTTATGTATCCACCCTTGAAAAATTAGACCCAAAGGGTGTGCATTACCATTTTTTATTTAATCTTTGTTGAAAAAATATTCTCAAATGTTGCCAAAAGCCAAGAAAGAAAATTATAGTTTTTGCTGTTGTCATTATTATCCCATTTGTAATCTTTTATCTTGATAACATTTCAACTCTTTGATCATTGCAAAATGTATATATTTTAGAATGAACTAAAATTATTTCTAGCTCACTAGTATTTGTTAAAGGCCTATTGTATCCATATTTGTACTAGATATTATGAAATTTAATAAAGCAATAAATAGATAAGTTCAAAACAATAAAGATTAAAAGTACACAAAAATAAACAACCTGAATACAATTCTAAAGGTGAAGTTATATGATATAAGCAAGATGGAGAGGTATGTTTCCGTACACATCAAGTAAAATGTTAATGGGTAACTTGGCATTAGTCAGACAGTGTAGAATTTTAATTGATAGTAAAAAGATATGAGACTTCTCTGGTTGGGTGAACAGGATGAACAGAGAATATAAAGGGGAGAGAGAAGAAGGAGAGTAGTCTCTCTGAGAAGTGTATCAGGGAACAAGGAATCACAGGCCATTGTAAGCCAAGCAAGGAGGAGGCAGAGTGGACAGGGGCACAGCACGGTGGGTAATAGCCCCAGTTCTACAGCCATGTAACTTGAGATAGAGTCTCGGAGGCTGATGAACAGAGGACTTAAACTTTAGGCTAGCACTTCTGAAAGATGATAAAGGATAATATTTCAATTAATTAAATTTCAAAGTGGGTGGTAGTTATATTTTCTGTTTGTCTTGCCATCTTTTAAAATATAAATTGCTACATTCACCTAAACAAAAACAGTTGGTGATCAATTTAAAGACAGATGACACAAATATTTTTCCCTACAAGTATGGCTTTTTTCCAGTTGTGATATTTTCTTTCCTGAAATTCAATTTTTAAAGATCTCAAAGGAAGCATTTCTAAAATATAAATGATGACTGCAGTGGAGAAAGAAAAAAAAAGCATACAGATTACTGAACTCAACTGTAAGAGCAAATGAGTTCCAGTGGGATATGGCTTGTGTGTCAAAATGTGTTCTAGCCATGATGTCAAGAGGCCATGATGTCAAAGCCACCCTTACTTGTCTGAAGAGTCAGTGGCTGCCTAGGCAATGTTCCTTCAGGGATAACAGAAAAGGTACCTGTCACTCAAAACAACTCCCCTGTCTATAGACTGACTTCTGATGTCTTTTCATTCTCTCTAAAAAGAGGACTTTTAAGTGAAGATACTCTGTGCAATATAAGGAGTTGGTTTACATTTGCCTGAAGATATAAATGAATGAGGTTGATTCAGTCATGCCAGTCTCATGAATACTCACTTTTGATCTAATGAGATAATTTGACCACACATCACAGCTCTCTTTGCCCAGGGTAAGTTTGCATAGTACATCTATATACTCTGTACAGTGTGGAATAGCAGTAAACACTCTGGATCACTTATTTACTTATCTAAATAACTTATAGAAGATACACTAGCAAATGCAGCTTCAGATTTTCCTACCACTCAAAACAACAGAATCTGTGTTTTGAGTAAAATTTAAATTGTAACCCAAGGCCTTCAAACTTAAAAAAAAAAATTCCAATTCTGAAGAGTATAGTCTCTGATCTTTAATAAAAACGATTTCTTAGATATCAAGGACTTCATGCTATTTTAGGAAGAGAAAATGTCACATGAGAAAGAATCTAAAATGGATTTACTTTTAGATTCTATGTCTATTGCTGCAAAAGACAGTTACAGTTGGCATCTAAAAACCACACAGCTTTCAAACAGATACCATCTGGAACTGTGAGTAGTCTCCTCCAGGCAACAGAAATGAGGGGATAATTCAACAGAAACAGCAGAATGAGGACATGGGAAGTTATTAAAACAATAACACGTGCATGTCCATCAATTTGGCAACTATCTTAGTGTCTTGTTACAACACAAATCTATTGTATATTTTATGAACAACACCTGTACTTTAAGTATTACAGGTTGCAAACATGAGTTTCTGTTTTTAAAATAGAAGTAAACGCACCCAGAAATTACAGAAATGAGATGAACATGATCATGTACTGCTGGTGGAAGAGTAAATTGGTCTAACCTTTCTAGAAAACAAATTGGAATCAAATATCAAATGCCTTTAAAACTTGTTCATGACATTTTAACACTTCTAACAATCTACCTAAGGAATTTGTCAGTGATCTTTTAAAAAGGGAATATGACGTTTTGCACAGTACTGTTCTTAAGAGCAAAAATTAACTCTACAACAAGGGAATGGTTAAACAAATCATGCCATTTCTGCATTATGTAATATTGTGGAGCCCATAGCCATGTTTTGAAAACAGTATTACTTTTAAAGGTTTATTACTTAATGTTAATTTTTTGCAATTTCATGAGTAAAATTTTACATATGTGACCATTAAAGTTTGTAAAAAAGAAAGTAGGGCCTCCCTGGTGGTGCAGTGGTTGAGAGTCCGCCTGCCGATGCAGGAGATACGGGTTCGTGCCCTGGTCTGGGAGGATCCCATATGCCGCGGAGCGGCTGGGCCCGTGAGCCATGGCCGCTGGGCCTGCGCGTCCGGAGCCTGTGCTCCGCAACGGGAGAGGCCACAACAGTGAGAGGCCCGTGAACAGCAAAAAAAAAAAAAAAAAAAAAGAAAGTAAATCAGGGCTTCCCTGGTGGCACAGTGGTTGAGAGTCTGCCTGCCGATGCAGGGGACATGGGTTCGTGCCCCGGTCCGGGAAGATCCCACATGCGGCGGAGTGGCTGGGCCCGTGAGCCATGGCCGCTGAGCCTGCGCATCCAGAGCCTGTGCGCCGCAATGGGAGATGCCACAACAGTGAGAGGCCCGTGTACCACAAAAAAGCAAGCAAACAAAAAAGAAAGTAAATCAAATGATAATATTTCAGTTCTTTATGTTTTCCACTGCCAGACAACAATAGCTGTAATATTCAATGAGGGATCAGTCTTAATCCTGCTCATTTAAGTCACATAGAACAAATCTATTTCAACTTCTTCACCTTTCACATATTCGAAACTAGGCAGAGAGAGCTGTCAGATGATCTGTCTACTCCTTCCCAATCCTGACAAAATGTCACAACTTCTCCAAGTTAAACATTCCTGATACCATCAACGATTTCCTACATGATATTTTCTGTTTATTTACTTAATTCTATTTATATACAGTGCTTTCTATCTGCTGGTTACTGTTCTGTGTGCTTTACAATGGTGAGTTAAAGTGGCCTTCAGGGTATTTTCTGATCTAGGTTATCTAGAGGTTTGTGTTCTAATTGTGTTCTAAATTCAGGAGCAAAAAGAAATAAGACCTTGGGACCATTCCAGGTGGAGAGTTAAACTGAGTCCTGCCCTCCCACCCCTGCACAAAGTTGTGATCTTTGAAGGACTGTGCCTTCTGAAAAATGATAAATGAGGCAATATCTATACAACCAGAAAATGTGTCTGACTTAACTTGAGCTATGAGTGAGGAAAGAAATCTCCCTTGAGAATTTGTAAACACAGGCATGGTTCAAGCAGTCTTAGAGTTTTATTTTAAATCTCCTGGGTGGTTAAGTGCCAAGCTGAGAAATATACTTGCACTGGTCCTCGTTGGCAGCTGAAGCTCTTTCTGAAACTCTACCAGATGAACTAACTTTATATGAAACAGAGTGTGGGAAAGGTCGAGCCTAAGGGTGCTCTTAGAAACAATGGAGCTGTTTGTTGGGAGTGAGAATGCCAAGCTAAAAGGCTGGCCAGCAAGTTTGCTAGAGGGAAACAGGGGAAGAGCTGCCCAAGAAAATCACTCCTGGAGTCAGAGCAATCTTCATACACTGGCTTCAGACACACTACCCCTAAAATGAGGCCCAAATTTAATTGCATCAAACTGTGGAGCAATTTATGCCCAAGGGCACTATAAAGCAATACAGAAGATCAGCCAGCAATTGAAGGAGTCTAACATCTGGGTGTGATCAGGGAAAGAGACAGTCAAAGAAAGCCCTGTTAAAACCACTATCATCCCAGGAACGTTTGCAGTACTCTCTCAGGAGCAACATCAGAGCCTTCAAACTAAGATAGCAGCACCAGTAGCTAAAGAAATAAACAAGTAAACAATGATAAGCACCAAATGGGTGGGGGAGAATCATATGCAGAGTTACTACAATATATTACCTAAAATGTAAAGTTAAAAAAAAAAGGAGACATGCAAGAAATTGGAAACGGTGACACATACACAGTTTTTTTTTTTTTAAAGCAGGCAATAGAAACTTTATTTGAAGGGGCCCAGATGTTGACCATAGCAGACTTCAAAGCAGCTATCACAAATATCTTCAAAGAATCAAAGGAAATCATGCTTAAAGAATTAAAGGAAGGTACAATGATAATGCCTCACCAAAGAGAGAATATCAAAAAGGAGGAAGAAATTACAAAAAAGAAACAAATAGAAATTCTATAATTGAAAATACAATAACCAAAAAAAGAAAAATCACTACAGGGCTCAACCGTAGAATTGAACTGGCAGAAGAAAAAATTAGCAAATATAAAGAAAGGTTGATAGAGAGTATACAATCCAAAAAAACAGAGAGAACAAAAAGAATGAAGGAAAAATGAACAGAGCCTAAGAGAAACGCATAACACACTAAGCTCACCAACATACACGTAATAGGATTACCAGAGCAGAGAAAGGAGAACGAAGCAAGCAAACAAACAAAGCTGCAAAAACTTATTCAAAGAAATCATGAAAATTTCTCATATTTGATAAAAAAAACATTAATCTACACATCCAAGAGGCTCAACAAACTACAAGTAGGAAAAACACAAAGAGAGCTACCCAGCAACGTGACAGTTAAATGTTCAAAGACATTTTTGTCTAAAGACATCTTTGTCTAAAGAGAAAAATTTGAAAGCAGCACAATGGAGCTGTAATAAAGACAATGTCAGGTAAACAAAAACTGAAAAAAATTCATTGTAAGTGAATCCAACTAACAAGAAATACTAGGAGAACCTCTTCGGCTGAAAGTAAGTGACCTCAGACAGCAGTTGGAAACCAAATGAAAAAAAGAAAAAAGATACTGATAAAATAATTATGTAATGATAAAACATTGAATGTGTATTGCTTCTCCTTTCTTAGTTGATTTAAAAAGCAATTATGTAAAACAGCATGTATATAAGTAGGTCTATAACATATAGAAATGTAATATATTTGCCAATAATAGCACAGAGGAGATTGGCGGGAGCAAAGCTGTATTGGAATAAGGCTATGACACTAGATGGTAACTCAAATCCTAAAGAGAACCATAAATGATAAATAAGGTTAATATAATAAATGATATAAATATACATTTGCTCTTTTCTTCTCTCAGTTTTTTTTAAAAGATATACAACTATATAAATTAACACTTATAACAATGTATTGTGCAGTTTGTAACATTTATAAATGCAGTATGTATAATAATAATAATGGAACCAAAATGCAGAAAAAAGAACTCTATAGGAGTAACATTTCTATATGTTACTGGAATTAAGTTAGTATAAATCTGAAGTAGACTCTGATAAGGTAAGATGTATATGGCAAACCCCAGAACAACCACTAAGAAAATAACCCCCAAATAATGAAAAAACTGTAAAAGGAAAAAAAAATGTAACAAGAGAAAACAATCATTAATGCAAAACTAAGAAGTGAAGGAAAAGTAAAGGAAAGAAAGAAATGAGACAGAAAACAAAAGGTAAAATGGCAGGTGTAAATCAACTATATTAATAATAACATTAAATGTGAGTGAGTTAAACAATCCAATAAAAAGGCAGAGATTGTGATGCTGGTTAAAAAAAACAAGAAGCAAGTATATGTTGTGAGAATAGACAAATTTAGATTTATAGATACAAATAGGTTGAAGGTAATAAGATGGAAAAATATATATCATGTACATAGTAACAATAAGAAAGCTGGAATGTGTCTGCTGATATAATGCAAATTGGACTTTTAAAAAATGTTACAAGAGACAAAGAGGGACTTTAAAAATGATAACAGTGTCACCCTTAGGAAGATAAAACATTCATAACCACATGTTTACCTAAAGTTAGAGCCACAAAATACAGGAAGAATTTACAAAATTGAAGGGAGAAACAGACTTAGAAAAACACAATTCAACAGCAATAGTTGAAGGTGTCATTATCCTATTTCTTCCCCCCCGCAACTTCATGGAAGTATAATTGACAAATAAAATTGTATATACTTAATGTATACAATGTGATGCTTTAATATATGTATACATTGTGATATGATTACCACAATCAAGCTAATTAACATATCCATCACTTCACAGTTACCGTGTGTGTGTGCGTGTGTGTGTGTGTGTGTGTGGTGAGAACACTTAAGATCTACTCTCTTAGCAAAGTTCAAGTATACAATACAGTATTACTAGCCATAGTCATCATGCTATACATTAGATCTCCAGGATTTATTCATCCTATGTAATTTAAATTTTGTAACTTTGACTAATATCTTCCCATTTTCCCCATCCCCCAGCCCCTTGTAACCACCTTTCTGGTCTCAGTTTCTATAACTTTGGCTTTTTTTCTATGATTTTGGCTTTTTTAGATTTCACAAATAAGTGATATCATACAGTATTTATCTTTCTCTGACTTATTTCACTTACTATAATGCCTTCAAGATCCATTCATATTGTAGCAAATGGCAGGACTTCCCTTCTTTCTTATGGCTGAATAATATTCCTTTATATATATATACATATATATACATATGGCCATCAGATATAGATATTGCTATAGATAGACTCTATCAATTTATATTTTTAGAATATACTCAAATATTAGCAGTTATCTCTGTGAATGGGACTAGGGAAGGTTTTTGTTGTTCCTTAAAATTTTCATATGTGCACAGTAACATTATATTCCTAAACAGAAAAAAACATTTTTTTCTAATGCCAACAGAGAATTACACTCTTTTAAAAATAGATGGGAGGGAATATCTCTTACTATTTAGGAAGTGAGGAAGTGTTGGAAAGAGAGAGAGGGAGAGGGGAAATGCATGGAAGAGACAGAGAAGAGAAGAAAATCGCAAAGTAACAGAAGTTATAGTCACTTGATGCTTTTCATATTTGATAAAAATATCTACTTTTATCTCTCAATTGGGTTTTTCTTGGACATCCAAACTCTTTAGAAAGGGATGAATGGTGACCTATCCAGATATAAAGTTGGGTCATAATACTTTTTAAGGTCCAAAAGTCTTTTGGAATTGTTATAAAAATTCAGAAAAAAACTAATTGTGACATAGAAAATTTTATGTGCCTCAAGACTGAAAGCTATTTTGAGCCAATCTCTCAGAAGAGTAGATACTGAAAAGTCTTGACTGTAGAACATGAGATGGAGTAAAAGGAAGAAACGCAGTTTAACAGCAAGTCGAGTGAAGGAGGGGAAGAATAACTGGATATGTATTTTATGAAAACTCAAATGATTAAAGAAATGGCCATCCAATATTTGCAGATTGAGCCAGGAGTTAAAGGTAGACTAGGCACTGACATGCTAATATTACAGCACATTAACTTTGTAGTTTGTGGTTCGGCACAACGGTTATGGTAGTAAATGGTGTTTTTACACTAAGTTGTATGTAAATGTACAGTGAAATGCTATTCATACAGATGGGCAACCAGAACACTACTGGAAAACAAACAAAAAAACAATGTGGAAGACTAGCTCTTGGAATAGAAAACTTTTTCTACAGGATATGGGAAGCCAGTATCAGATATCCTGGTCTCAGCCCTCCCAACTCCCACCTTCCTGTCCTCTCAGGACACTTAAATAAATAAATATTTTTGTGGTTTAGCCTCAAAGTAGATTCCAATTTATCAAGGCTAATTACAAATGTACACGTGTGTGTGTGTGTGTGTGTGTGTGTGTGTGTGTGTGTAGGGGGTGTGAGGGGATTTCAACATTAAATTCAAGTAAATATCAATAGAATTCGTTATTTAGGCCCACTGCCTACCACCACTGACACGTCATTGCAGATTCCCATCTACTCTAACTATATTCCCATAGCTGTGGGTGAAGAGGCACTTCTGTGGGTGAAGTGCGATTAGAGAAAAGAAATACTGGTCTATCAGCGTATTAGTCACAGTACTGACTAACTGTCATCTTCTGTGCTACCTTCTATGAATCTTTAGTAGCTGCCAAACTTGTTCCCCTTCCTCCAAACTGCTGAGCACCTTTTCAGCTACCTTCCAAAGCACTTTGGATTGACAAATAATTTTAAGCTTGTTGAGCGTTACAATGACGCTATTACACGCGGTGCATATGCTTTCTGGCAAAAACAAAAAACACAAAAATGCCTCTCTCCACTCAATAACACAGATGACATGTGTAAGAAGGCACAGCCTAGATAACTTCCTCTCCCCTCCCCTTTCGAAATTCTCCTAAACTGGCTTCCTTCTCCTTCACTCTTTCCACGTTTACACAGGAGCCTGAAACAGAGCAGGATTTCGGGGCTTCCGGGCACCAGCCCCGGCCCTGCGTCGCGAAGCTCGGCCGATAGGAGCCCGCTTTCAGGGCTCGCTCACGACACGAGGGCGGGCACCCGGCCAACAACGGGGTGCTACGCGGCGCCGGCGGGGCTTCTGGGTCTGGGGTGCCCGCCGTGGAGCGGCACAGGAGCGCCGGGAGAAAGAGCCGACGCGTAAAACAGGAAACGGGCCGCGGAAGAGGGGAGAACAGCGGCCGCGGCGGGGTCGGGGGCGGGGAAACGGAAGAGGATCCGGGCGGAGCAGAAGAGGGGCGCGGCGGAGCGGAAGGGGAAGTTGGCGTCCCTGGGAGCTGCGGGAGCTTGTGGCCGTAGGGGCTTTGCTTTAAGTAAGTACCGTCTAGGAGAGGACGCTAGCTGTCTCTGCATAACAGACTTTAGTGTTTCTCCACAGGGATTCCAGACGGCGACCCGCGGGGGTTCGGCGGCGCGGTCCGTGTGAGAATTAACTGAGCATGTTGGGAAGACAGGACAGGAATAAGTATGGAGCAATAGCTGATGAGCTCTTTGCAAAAACAGCAGAACTTCAAAGACATATTAAAATAGTATTGTTATCCCAAAAGAGCTGTTTAGAGCCAAGTGTGTTATCCAGCAAGACAGCTGTAAGCTTGCAAATTTAGAGACCGTGAATCTTGGTAAGAATCCCGAAACAGTTTATAGTCCAGATGAAAGAAAGACTTCAGTGAATTCTGAACCTTCTAACTCTTTGGAAAAAAAAAAAAAAAGCAGGTGAAAAGACTAATTTGTTATGGGGTGATGATGAGGTAGTTTCTGAAAGGCCATAATCAAAAGAAAAGGATTTGGGAAATACAAACAAGGGCATTGTCTTTCTGTGAAAGAGAGAGAGAGTAAAAAAAAAGCAACAGTGAGAAAAAGGGTATACAGGCCTGGTCAGGTCATCTTTGGAAAGCTGTATGCCTCCGTTGTCAGCTGCTTCTCTTCCTAGTCATTTCGATTTGGATGTTTCCAGTGTTTGTGTAGGACCACATGTCAGGTGCGGTCTTCTCTAGCTGTGAGATGTGTACTCAAGGTTCGAGTCCCTGAAGTTTGGCTGCCTTCTGGGTAGTGAGGAGGACCTGGTATAGTCCCTTCCAAGAGGATTCAAGGCAGTCTTTGTTCTTACTGATTTCAAATCAGAAGAGTGGAAGAAAATTGAAAACATTAGTCTGGAGAGGAGTAGCCAGACATTATTGGAGACTAGAAGAATTTAGGATCCAGTCCAGTGTGCAGGTATATGACAAAACCTTGAAGATAATTGATAGAACTAGAACTTAATAGCTACGTAAGTGCAAACATGATTTTTCTCTCTATGATTGTCCTCACTTTTATCAAAGATAATCATAGTAAAACTAATTTGTTGGTATTAAACTTGGTTTGATTATTTACATAAATGCAGCAAGAATAGTGATTGACCATATAAGCTCTTTTTCAAAATTGTTTTGCTGGAATCTTGTAAGCAAGGTACAAGGCTGATTTATTTATTATTTTTGAGAAATTCCTTAAAGCTTTCTGGTCATATCTGTCTATGTACATCTTTCTTGAATATGATAATCCAGCCAAAGCCTTGGTAATATAGCCAATATTTCCAGTTGTGTCTTGTTATGAGGAGAATAGATTCTCATTGAATTTATGCAAGTACACATATTGTCATGAAAAACATACTTAAGTTTTTGAATTCTGGAGGGATCAGGACAGGAGAAAAAAATGTTTTAACCTTTGATACAAAGATACGTTTTCTTAAAGGAGAGGAAGAAAAGGGTCCTTTAAATCTAGTTCTGTGTAATATCTTATAGTTATCTAACACCTACATTCTAGAGTATTTGTCAGGATCTTTTCTGCGGTTAAAGGTACTAGAAATGATATTTGCAAAAGCACCAGAGTAAAACAACAACTGTCTATAAATGACAAAAACTTAAAAATAGTAATGATTAAAGATCTGATGAAGGTTCATTATAATGTAGTTGACAAGTCAATTTGGTTATTTCTGTGACTACATCTTTAAAATCATGGCTGATAACATTATGCTAGGACACATCAGAATTATAGGAATTTTCATACCATCTCTAGAACATTTAATAACATTCACGTATACAACATAACCTAAGAAAGTTTGTCATCATTTATTTGACAAAGCTTCCCATATAATTTGACATATCAGATAAACCTGATTAACATCTCCCTTTTTATAAGAAGAGAGAACAAGTCCTTTGAGAAGTCCCAGGGGCCGTCTGGAGATTCCCAAAGTTATTTTCAGGTCAAAATGGCTTAATTTAGAGTTTGATTTTGGGGAAGTGTTTCAAAAATATCAAAAGGTTTTGGACATTTGACCAAATAAGATTACCGAAGATTACAAAACACTAAGTATCTATTTAATCAAAATGACAAAAAGATTTCAAAAGACAAATAGAGAAGGTTACATAGCTGCAAAACAAAAACAAAAAACCAAACCAAACCCTTAGCTCTTCTTTATAAAAAAGACAGCTTTTTTATAAAAGCACAGGAAATAATTTTGATAAAACACAAAAAAGTAAGGAAAAACCTTTCACAATCTCTTATCAGGAGCAGACCAATAGGCCAAGCAAACTTTGTGCTTTTAGCAGCTGAAAGAAAATTAAGTTCCAGTTTTACTTAAGTACACTATTGATATTAAAGCTTACTTTAAAAACTCTTATAGCAAGTATATTTAATCTTATCCTACTTTATTGCATATAAAATTTCTTTCAAAAGATTCTTGTTTCACAAACCCTTCTACAGTTTTCTTTTTACATTTAGATTTTGTCTTTTCCTTTTTATTCTGGCAACATTTTACTTTAGGACAAAACTACTTCCTTTGCATACAGCGATGTTTTCCTTATTTCTAGTAGCTTTAATCATATTTATTAATCAGATATATAACCCTTAGAAACTTTGATTTCTAGTGAAAACTAAGAAGTAAGCAATTTTAGACTAGCAAATTTATAAATGTATTTTCTAGTTTCCAAAGGCAAATGACCTTTTAAATAGTACAGTCTTTCAGTGTGACACAAGACATGGTTACTAAACGGCAAAAATTTATCTTTGGTTTCTCTAAAATAGAAAGCCAAAAGTCAATAGATCTGTGTTCAGTAATTAATGTTTTAGTAATTTATCATGTTTGGAGAATGATCCAGACAGTCAATAAAGATTTGAGTATGCTATTTTTTTTAAGGACACATATCATAAAACATAATTGTTGCACCTAAAAACTCTTAACCCCATTTTCATCTATCTGAATTATTTGTTCCCAACATTTATGCTTAAATTACTGACAAAAACTTCATGAGACATTAGACAAAGTCAGCCATCAACTCAAGCAAATTTTTTTTCTAACAAACTTGCAACAGAGATAACATGAACTTCTTTGACTAGTAAACCCAAGTAGAATAAAAGTATTATATTTAATGCTGATAACGCTAAAGACATGCCTGTTTCAATTAGACTAACAAATTTAAACTAGCTTTAATGCCAGATATTTTCCCAGATCACATGAACCACAAAAGCATCTGTTTGAGTTTCTCTTATATTTCTGATAATTTAATTTATATAAGTACTTAATTTTTTTAGGCCAGTTAAATAGAACTGTTTTTATAAATTAATTTTGGCAATGCCATCTGGAGGTATAAAAAGAACGCATATCTATAACACATATATGGATGCACATAACATACAGACAGACACAGAGATCTTATAGCCTGGTACAAAACTCGAAGAGAATATTTGGATCCAAACTGTATTTCTGGCAGATGGACTAAGTTAACCTGTTTAATTGCATACTGTAAGGATCCTCTTAGAGCTGTCTTTTCGGAGTCCTCTTGTCTTTTTAGAAATTTCTGCATACCTATTAAAGAATGCATTCCACTGTCCTCGAGATCAGGTGTCCTAAATATTGAACCTGGGTTTGAGCAAACTGCAGTTTTTCTTTGGAGACATTACATCCCCTTAAGGCCAAACCTTTTAACAGGTGGATGCTGTCTTTCTGTGAAGAAATTTGAGAAGGGGGGGTGCAGAGAAACAGATTATCTACATAGTATAACAAAGTAGAGAATAGAAGAGTTTATCGAAAAATTTGATCTCAGTAGGAATGGATGTCAGTAGCTTGCAGGGATTAGGAACAATAGGGTACTGGGGGATAACGGTGTTATTTATTGTTCAGAGGTTCTGGACAAAGCTCCATCCCTGGCCTCGGGTTTTCGCACAGGTAAAATAGGGGTATTACAAGGAATGAGTTTATTGCTTTGAAGGCTTATTTATCTACTGTCAAATTCTAGAATTATTGTTTCCTTTTTGGGGAGGAAGAAATCCCAGCATGATACTTTTCTAAAAAGTCTTGGCCTAATAAATGAATAGGGAGCAGAGGAAGTTAAGGATTGAAGAGTGGGTATCTCTCAAAAGGCCTAAAAAAAGGCCTATTGCAGAGACTCCCACTATCTGAACCGTGTTAGTAGCCGTCTTGGAGAAGGGAAGGAGGAAGCTGGCACTGGAGGCAGGGCCTGAGACAAAGAAAATTGGAGGAGGGGAAAGAGAGACCTCAGAAGACACGTCTTTCTTTCTTCGTTTGAAACGTGCATGAGGTAGGACTGCAATTTTTAAATATAATACTGTCCAGAGTCCCCGAAAGGGGAGGGGGGGAACTCCAACATGTAGATTACTGAGATCCCATTTCTCAGGTTTTTTTCCTAGAGCAAAAGAAAATTCCTAAACGGTCTGCAGGTCAAATACCAGCACAGTTCCAACAGGAACAGCCCGATTCCAAAGGAGTTGGGCCAACTGCTAAGTGAGTGAGTGCTCACAGGAAGGATAAAGCCTTTATACAGAAAGTTCTCTAATGGAGGTTGTCTAAGTTTTGGTTTGCTGATGTGGCACCCGTAGCAAGAACAGCTCCATTTTGGGCCTAGAAGTTGATTTCAACAGTAGGTAATATTCCGTGGGAACTCTGTAATTGTCCTTCTCACTACCTGTATTAAATTATCTTGCTTGGGCTTCCCTGGTGGCGCGGTGGTTGAGAGTCCGCCTGCCGATGCAGGGGACACGGGTTCGTGCCCCGGTCCGGGAAGATCCCACATGCCGCGGAGCGGCTGGGCCCGTGAGCCATGGCCACTGAGCCTGAGCGTCCGGAGCCTGTGCTCCGCAACGGGAGAGACCACAGCACTGAGAGGCCCGCGTACCGCAAAAAAAAAAAAAAAATTACCTTGCTTAAGTAAAATTTGCATCCTTGGTTTCACGCAGCCAACTTTTCAACAACAACAAAAATGACTAACTCATTTTTGATAAATGTTCTTTCATTCTACAATTCTTTTGAGCCTCATTAATCCTTGTAATGCTACACACACATATAATTGCGAAATCTGCTGGGGGAGGGAGGAGCATGGTAATAAAACAGAGGATCTTTTCTTGATATTTTATTGGTCTGATCTGAAAGATGATCAGATCTCAATTATTTGGGGCACAGGCAGTGATCAGCATTCCAAGAAGAGAGACCAGCTTGCAAGGAAGAATGGAACCGAAACCGGGTGAGTGGTGGGAATAATAAACAGCGTAGGTAGAGTTGGTGTGTGGACAGCTTCTTAAGCCTTGTATGGCATTATGGATTCTCGAGCATCGTGTGCCAAATTACTACCGGTGAATATTATTTGTCAAGTACTGTACTAGGCACTGCAAATGCCCTTTTGCAGCTAAATCTAGTGGGAAGATTTGGTTAAAGCAGTAATTACAGGAAAGCGTGAGTGAGGGTTAATAAAGAATATAAATACTGTGAGAACAGATAGTAAAAGTATTTTGTATAGTTTCGAGTATTAAAGGAGATGACTTGGAGTTACTCTGAGGAAGAAAAAAGTGTAATGGGTGGGGGAAGCACATATTCAGAGGCTTGGAGAGAACGAAGAGAACACCGGAAGGATTTGAAAAACTGAAAGAAGTTCATTTCGGCTGAGAGGAAGAAGGGTATGTATGGCACGTAATGAAACTTGAAAGGTAGGATAATAAATGACAGCCTAAAACCAAACTAAAATACGAAAAACAGGTCATATCTGACAGTCTGAAGTAGAATAGTTTTGATTTTTTGTTGTTTACTCCCTGCGTTAAGCTAATTGTTTTCTTATTAAGTATGCGTTTGTGTTTATTGTCTAGCAGTTAAGATACTTTTCGTCCTGAAGAAAATTTATAAAATCAAAAATGCCTCCGAACCTTTTCGTTGCCTCTGATCCTGGAACAAATCCAAAATGCTGATTGCTTAACTACATGCTTATGAAAGACCAGAATCTCAGCCCTTGTTTGTTCACTTATACTTTCAGATAATATGGTAGTTTAATAGCGGTTTACACCTTGTCATCTTCTAAGTACTGAACTATTGTCTAATTTAATCTCTGAGTTTAGAATTGGGATGAAAGTATCCATAATAGGCTATTTCAAATGTCAAGAATTGGATCCCTAAACTTGAGGTCAGCAAATCTAATAGGCTTAAGCAGTGCCCTTGAGTTTCTCTGGTACTAGTGTGTGGCACAGACAGGGATATGAGGGGAGGAGAGAAAAGAAAGGAGAGTTAGTGGAAGGGGGACAAGAGTGAGGGGGGAAAAGAAAAAAAATATGGAATCAATAGAGAAAAAGGATAATGAGGTTTTTATTATAAGGTTTCCATGGAAAAATCAACATATCAAAGTTGTCCAATGAGGCAAAAATATTAGTAACATGAATATTTAAATTTGTAATGATTTAAGTATGAGGAGATACAGATCTGATGATGTCTATATTAATTGCCCTTGTTTTGGTTATTGGAGGTGGGGAAGTGTATGAAGACAGAACAGACAGACTCCTTACAATGAGAGAAGATAACGTTTATTGATTCTATTATCCCTTCATAGTACTTAAAAATGCTAATGATTTTATAAGCCTTACCCCTTCTTATTTTCTAGTTTAACTCCTTATTCTTTTCCCTAAACAGAATACTATGGAAAACATAGGGAAATTTATTTATTTTTTTAAATAGCCATTTAAGTTCTCATGAAGTTTCTTTGGCACAGTTCTTTTATACTGAAGTCATGGTCAATGTGGAAAAGACCTCTGCCCCAACTGAATTTTCCATTGAGTGGTCTCTTCTATATATGACTTATCCCCAGGGGCAAAACATGCATAGAGCATATTCTAGGCACAAGCAAGCTTGGTCATATTGTGTTTGGCTCTGACCCTCTATGTAGACCTCTCAGTTTTGTGAACTGATCTGGCAGGTGACCTTGAGAGCTTATTTTTCTTAGACTAGAAGCAGGCCTAAGGAACCCTGAGCCCTACTGCCTTTAACCTTCTTCAGATGCCTTCCGAAGATAAAGGCAGCCCCTGCTTCCATGTACCACACAAGCTGAAAAAGAAAGAGGAGAGAGAGAACCCAGTAGAGAGGTAAAGGAGGAAAGGAGGGAGATCAGAACAAAGAGATCCAAAGTGGCAGCAGTGCCAATGGAAACGGTTTCACTCTGTTGCCTTCTACAGAAAGCTGTAGTACTTTGAATGTTGTTGGCTCAAAACCAATAGTATCTTCCTTTGAAGGAGGAGTGGGGAAGGTAAGGCAAAATAGGTCAAGTCATGGGTTCCCCATTTAAATTTGCCACAAACAGTTACTAGGTCTTTTTAAAAATAATTAATTAATTAATTTTTATTTATTTTGGTTGCGCCGGGTCTTAGTTGTGACATGGTCTTAACCTCAGTGCTCACTGGGTAAATTGCCTCTCATTCCTAGGAAGTTAGAGAATGTAACAGGCTAGTCCTAACCCTTGTGAGGGAAATCTGGTTATATAGTTAAAGTATGAAGAATACTACTAACCAGACCCTTGTAAAATACGTATTACCAACTACAAACATTATAAATAGGTAGAGCGATGTCTTGTTATCTATTACTTACCATCATTTCTTTGAAAGTGTTAGTATTTTGATTAATGATCCAATAGAGATTGTGTTGTATGCAAACGCAATTTGTAAACATGAAAAAAAATATCGGACCCAAAGCTTTTGTGTTTTTTGTGAAAAGGAGCAGGGGCTCCTAAGCTAGGACTGACGGTGGAGTGGTGGTCCTGGATCAAACTGACCAGGGGCCAGTGAAAAGGAGATCTCCTTCTCTGGCTGACTGTAATACCCTTGAGCACTTGGAGCTACATATCCTGGACTTGCATTTCCTAGAATCCTAACAATGAAATAAACTTTCTATCTGGCAAATAGAGATCTTTATTTAGTTTGGGAAATGATGGTTAGGTGCAGTAATCCCTGTATGGTGATAACCACATTAGGTATCATTTAGTACCGCAAATATTAAATGTAAAGCTCTGTATGCTAAAGCCGTGAATAAGATGTGGTCCCTACCCATAAGAGTTTTTGAATTTACTGGAGGCAGGAGCTTCATCTCTAATTCTTTCTTATCTGGTTTCTAGTTGTACATCAATTTTTAAGAAATATCATTACCTTTAATAAGGACACTTGCTCAGTTGTCAGACCTGCCAGAACCTTCAGACACCTATGTGGCCACCAATGGCAATATTTGTGTTCTTTATTAAATATCTTCTATGCAAAAAACAGAGTACTTAGAAAACTAGTTTTGAAATTGGCAGTTTAGAAGGTTGGGAGAGATTACTGGCAAAGGTAGAGACCATCCCCCCCCAAATTTGGAATGATATCCTTCAGTTAAAAAAATGTTTAGTGAGAAATGTAGCATACATGCATATAGTGAAAAGAACATAAGAAGAGTTTAAAGAAAGGCAACAACGAAAAGAAATACCTGTGTATCCATTACTTAGGTTAAGAACTACAACACATTCATTCTGAAACCTAACTTTTTCAAAAGTATGTTAGGTTGGCTTTCTTCATTCTTCATGTCTACATTTATTTTCATTCTGGCTAACTGTAATACAACCTGATTTCAAAGTAAATAAATGAAAGCAATCTTTTATAGAAGTAATACATGAATAGTAGTGTCTCACAGTTTCATATAACCTCATAAATGTTTTGATTTCATCCGATAGCCTTTATGTAAAGTATGTTCTTGTCTATTCAAAAGACTTGTGATTCTAGGCAGCTATTTAGTTACCTAAAATAGTGTCTGAAGTTTTAAAGGTTTTTATAAATTGATAATTTGTTTTAAAAAGTTACATGTATTTATTTGGAGAAAAAGCAGAGTGAGAACTTCGAGAGCTTTCCTGTTGTTTCAGAATTTGACAGTAAGCAGGTCACTCTCTAGAGGAAAGCTTCACATAAAGGTAAGCTTTCATTACTTGTAAAATGGAAATGTGGGCCCTATTTTCTGTTTGTTTGTTTTCTAGATTTGTTTTGGGAGGGTAGTGGGACTATATAATTTTCATTCTAATAGATTAGTGCTAACGTAATCAGGTGAAGAACTGATACTCTGGAAATACGTAAGATGAGAGTATTTTGAAAGTAGCACCCTCTGCCAGTATTTTGGCCACAAGACACTGAAAAAAAAGAGCTGATCTGAGTTTACTTCTTTCTTTGGTTACTCCCCAGCAGAACTAGGATGTTGCTTGATTTTTGTTCTACTTCTGCTTAGAATGTTAAAACTTGGAAAGAATGAAGGGAAATAAAGTATAATCCTATGCACCGATTTAATGTCTTTGGATCCATTTCTGCCTATAGAAAATTCTTAGACTTCATGATAAAAGTTTATTGGTGAAGAGAAAAAAATCCTTTTATGAAGTTAAGGCTATATTTTAAATTTGATGCAGGTCTCTAATAGAGCTTAATAAAAGGAGGGATTTTGTTCTGTTTTCAACTAGAGAGTTGAATATTATTGCTGAGTGTGTATGTATTTTGTTTTTTTGATAAAACTAAAAATACTTTTTTTTTCTCTCTGAAATAGCTAGTTAGCAAAGGGGAGATCACTAAATAGGAACTCAATAAATACCAATTGAATTGTTACCAATTATATCTTACCAAATGCTCTTATCATATGCATGTATGTTTATATACTAGGATCCCAGTCCTTTGAACTTCTTGGCTATAAAAACCTATATACACATGGTGTAATTTACTTAATGGCTTTTATGCAAAGAAACGATTCAACCATTTTTTATTCTTAGAACAAAGCTATTATCTACTTTAAATAATCCAAGAAAGAATACTGTCTTGTTTTAAAGGATTTATCTTAATTGCTAATCTAGTTATTATGTATGTTTCTTGCAATTTGTCTTTTAAAAAGCAAGGAAGGCTTCCAAACTCATTTTGAATGATATATTTTGACATATTTCCTTATTTTTCCCACAGACTTTTATCACTGAACTTGAATCTAGGGATAGTGAAAGGGGAGATGAAAAAGAAAGAACAATGATTGGGGATGAGAGGGCTTTTTTGCACATTGCTGGAGTTGTGAGCATACATATAAATATACATATATATCTTGTCATGAGAATATAAGTTTTGCTAATTTAATTTATTTCTAGCCCCATTGCTTGTAATTTCTCAATAACTCCTGAACTTTTTAGTGTAGATTTGTTCTGCTAGCTAAGAGAATCTTGAGAGAACTTGATACTTATATTTAGTTGATAATTTAGGAAGCCTCCAAAATCCTTGTGTTTTTTCATAACTATTTCATACTTTTTAATTAGTAAAAACATTGTATTCCCCCCCCCCCCCATCCCTTTCATTTCCCAGAAACCTAAATTTTCCCACCTTTATCACTTTATTTCCCCTTCAGGTTCATTTTTTAGGTTCATGCTCAAGTCCTGAGAAGGACTAATTTTAAATCTTTTCAATTTCTTTGAAAATGTATATGAAGATTTGTACTTCTAGGGGCATACAGTAGAAAGATAGCTCTGATTTTAAGGTGTAGTGTACAACTAATTGGTGACCACTGTATTCATCCAGGTACATAGGTTTGAACTATGTTAGTCATAGAAGAAGTAAAGGATGGGAAAAATAAAAAAGTTGCATATGAGAAATGAAGGTGGGGAAGGAGATTGGGTTTTCTGCTGTGGCTTTCTGGGTTGAGGATACTATGGATAGTTAAGGGAAGGAATAAAGTAGTTACAGGTTTTAAATGTGTGAGTTAGGTTTACACAGTGATTTTGAGAAACCTGTGGTACATCTAGAGGTGAGGAGTTAGGAAGTAGATTTTTGTTTGATTTAGGAGTACTCGGGCATAAGGTCTCAACTAGAGATGGAAATGTAGAATTTGTTGTCTTATGAGTTTTAATAAAAACTGTAGGCAAATGAATAAAAGAATTGCGACAAATTAGTACTAAAAAGGCAAAAAAATGAGCAAGAAAACTTGAAGAGGCACTTTACAAAAGATGATATGCAAATAACAAATAAGCATATGAAAATGGAGCTTGACTTCATTAGACATCATAGAAATGCAAAGTGATACCACAATGATATACCACTCTAGAATGCCTAAAATGGAAAGAAAGGGAAAAAAAGACATTGGCAAGTGATAACAAGGTTGTCGAACAACTGGAACGTTCACTAGCTGTGGATGTGAAAACTCTTAGGCAGCATCTTTTAAAGTGAAATAAATAAACAGATGTGATCATTATGACCAGTGGTGTACCCAGAAAATGGCTGTGTGTGGGGGGAGGGTGGGGGGGAGAGATTGATATGTAGAGTTTGCTAATACTCTCACCATGGTTAATTTCAAGCTACCCATGATTTAAAAAGAAACTTGCAAAATTCTTCAGTGTTTAACAAGCAGTTTTAGCCAGCTGCTGCCTGGCCCACTAATTCCATTTCTAGATATAGCCAGCAGAAATGCATACTTGTTGACCCAAAAGACAGATACTAAAATGTTCACAGCAGCTCTACTTGTAATGCCAAAAACCAGAAACAACCCAGATGACTGTTTACATTAGAATAGATGAATTGTGGTATATTCATATAATAAAATACAACAATGAAAAGAATGGACTATTTAGAATCTAATTACACATAATAATAGTAATGGGTGTCACAAACATAGTTGAAACCAGACACAAAAGAATATTTACTATATTTTTCAATTTATATAAAGTTCAGTAGCAGGCAAGCTAATCTTGGGTATTAGAAGTCAAGATAGTTGTGATTTTTATTTGGAATCATGTTCTGTTTCTTGATCTGAGTGCTATTTACTTGAATGTATTTACCTTGTGAAAATTCATTGAACTGTAACTTATGATTTGTATAATTTTCTGAATGTATTTTTTATGTGAACAAAAGTACTTACATAGGGCAAAAAAGCATTTGGACAGATAGGAGATTACCCAGAGATGAGATATATAAAGTGAGAAGAGTGACAGAATTTTGGGGAACACAGAAACCACACACATACATTCCTATTTCTTTGCCCACTTTCCTCAGGACCCCTTCCAGCTTTTTCTATAAAGCATTACATAAGGTAAGGATAATACTAAAAATAAATTTTCTGTTAGAGACTGGAACTGCTCTGTAGCGTTTCTGCATAGAGATTGTTTCCAAGGGGACTTCTGGACTGAATTTATTCTTAGATTTAGAGTTAGAGGAAGAAGAACTGCTGTCATGAGGAAGACTCCCTGAAGGCAGGAGATGGTGCTAACTACAGAACAGCAACATTTTTCTAAGTCCTCCTAGTGTGTTGGATCTCAGTAAATGCCCTATAACTACATCATCATCTCCTGATGATATACTGAAATAATGTAACTTGTATCCTTTGGTTTGAGAAGCGGGGGGGAGGGGAAGCAATCCTATACACTTCTCAGAGAGTGTTTTGAGAAGCAGGAAAGTCCTCCCAATAAACAGAAAGGTCTCTCACTAAAGCCTATTAATGTATAATATTCTAAACGTGTCTGTTTATCCAGACTACTGCATACTTATCTCTATTTTCCAGAAATGGCAAGTTGTGTTTTGAAGACATCACCTATCCCTATGAAGACAAAGTTGCTACAACAAATAGGATTGTCACTTTATAATACCTCTCATGGCTTCCATGAGGAAGAAGTGAAAAGAAAACTTGAGCAGTTTCCTGGTGGATCCATTGACCTTCGGAAGGAAGACAGTGGCATTGGCATTCTTACTCTGAACAATCCAAGTAAAATGAATGCCTTCTCAGGTATAGAGAGCTTTCTTTTGTTAGTTAAAAAATGACACTAAATCTAACCTGCTATCCCATGCTTTTATCCTTAAATCTGTTGACAGAATTCTTGAAAGTCATAGTACTCTTTGTAGAACATGAGAAAACAAAACAAAACTATCACCTGAACCAGGAACACTTTTACTAATTGTGAATATTTTAATGTTTTTTAAAAATCCGTGAATATGGATGTTGGTAAAAATGAAACCATGAAATTAATCTTGATTATTTTTTCCATTGAAATTTTTTTTTATAAATTTATTCATTTATTTTATTATTTATTTTTGGCTGCATTGGGTCTTTGTTGCTGCGTGTGGCTCTCTCGTTGCGGCGAGCGGGGGGCCACTCCTTGTTACCATGTGTGGGCCTCTCATTGTGGCTTCTCTGGTTGCGGAGCTCAGGCTCTAGGTGTATGTGCTTCAGTAGTTGTGGCTCACGGGCTCCAGAGCACAGGCCCAGCAGCTATGGCGCACGGGCTTAGTTGTTCCGCGGCATGTGGGATCCCCCCGGACCAGGGCTCGAACTCGTGTCCCCTGCATCGGCAGGTGGACTCCTAACCACTGCGCCACCAGGGGAGCCCTCCATTGAAATTTTAACTGCTTAATAACTTCATTTGTTTGTGTTCAGCTAATGTCACTGGGAGACAAAGGGAAGGATGTTTCAAAGAGTTTAAAACCTAAAGAGAAAAGCCTAAAATGAAAAAAAAAAATATTTAGCTTAATTTTTTTTTCTATGAACCGAAATAAGACTGTCATTTTAACCATGTAGTTCCAATAATCACTGAAAACACTGCACTTGCCTACTTGTTGCCCCTTTTCTAACTCTGAGATACAGGTAAATACCTTCTATTTACTAGGCAGCACTCTTGGCATATAAGAATTTTATATTTAAGAGACCTCAAAGTCCAGGACCTGTGATAATTTGTAATTTTTTTGCCAAAGCTCAAATTTGAATTATTCTACCATGATGTTATACGAGAGCTCATGAGTTACCTTCCTGACTACCCAGCACTCGTGTTTCCAGGTGATTTTGGCAATCTCTATTTGTTAGCTATATACTTATTGTGGGGGGAGTGAATTATATTTTATAGTAGCATTTGAAATATTGGGTTCAGAAATATCCCAGTAAAGTTTCTTGTGTCTATATATAATCATACTTATACACATAATTCAGTAGGCTGTAAACTTTGGTTTTTTGTTTGTTTGTTTGTTTGTTTTTCCGTACGCGGGCCTCTCACTGTTGTGGCCTCTCCCGTTGCGGAGCACAGGCTCCGGACGTGCAGGCTCAGCGGCCATGGGTCATGGGCCCAGCCGCTCCGTGGCATGTGGAATCTTCCCAGACTGGGGCACGAACCCGTGTCCCCTGCATCGGCAGGCGGACTCTCAACCACTGCGCCACCAGGGAAGCCCTAAACTTTGTAAATTATCAGTGGTGGGTCTTTAAACACAAGATGACTTTTCTTTACATTCAGCAGAATTCAGAGATATCTCTGTTAATGTTAACCAATAGAAGTATAATGCAGGACACAAGTGTCAGCTACATATATAATTTAAAATTTTCTAGTAGCCATATTTCTAAAAAGGAAAAAGAAAGGTAAAATTAGTTTTAATAACATATTTTATTTAACCCAGTGTACTCAAAATATTTCAACAAATGACTGTTACAAAAATTATTAATGAGGTATTTTCCTCTTTTTTTTTTTCATACCAATTCTCTGAAATCTGGTATGTATTTTACACTACCATTACCAAATCAGGTCTGGTTGCTTGCCACTCAAAAATCAATACTCAAGAGACAAATGTTGGTAGAAAGGAAAGTAGCTTTTAATCAGAATGCTGGCAATCTGGGGAGATGTTGGACTCAATGTCTCCCAAAAACCACCTCTGAGGATTCTGCTCAGCCATGAAAGTCTTAAAGGGAAAAGGGGAAGTAATCTCAGTCGTTGAGATAAGGGGTCAGAATCGTCACCATCCCCCAGTGTGTGCAGGCTTGTTGACTTCTTGTGATTTTTCATTAGATGCTGTCTTGTTCACACAGATTTGTTCTCGAGATTTCTGAAGGGGAAGCTAGGGAAGAGATCTGGTCATCTCTTAATTACTTATTCTTCATTTCTACTTCTTTGATCTACGGAAAGAGCCAACAGGTTAGGCAACGTATTGTGTGATCAAAAGATCTGAAAGTTGTGCTAGGGCCAGAGATGAGTAGAGGATGGGGGTGCCTGGCTTAAGGTTAGTGACAAGACAAAAAGGCCTCCTGTAGAGAGCTCTTTCCTGCAAAGAGGCCTTTCCTGCCAAAAGCTGTTCACACTACTGCACATCTCAGTTTAGGCTAGCCATGTTTCAAGTGCTCAATGACTACATGTGGGTGGTGGCTACTTTACTGGACAGTGCAGCTGCATACCTTCAACTGGTTCAGAGAATAAAAGCCAATTTTTATATTAGCCTAGGAAAAATAAAATTAGAAAGGTAAGACTGCTCTAGAGATTTAGACTAGGTAAATACTTGTTTTAACTTACTACTGAATAGCTACAATTTATAATTTATATTAGTAAAACTTTTTATTCAAACGGAAACAAGTATTAATTTGATGCCTAATATTTAAAACTAATACAAGGAGAACTGCTTTGATTTGGATGATGGTGGTTGGGTTGGGTTGGGTTGTGAGATGATGAATGAGCCCCACACCACACAACTCTCAAGGCCCTTGTTTGAAAATCAGCGAACCAGATACTCTTTAAGGTCTGTTTCAACTCTTATGTTTATTTTACAAAGTCAAAAAGATTATTTTAACTACTGGTACAGATTTCTCATACTTAGGGCCAGCCTTATTTTTTCTACCTAACCACATATTTATGTGACTTCTTAATTAAGGGAGAGAGAGAGAGAGAAAGAGGTCACTGTCAAATTGTAAACTTTTAAAGCAGAGATTGTCATGCTTGCCTCTTTTGTATATACTCCTTAGTACCAACATGATAGGCATTTGATAGACATTCAGTAAATATTTGTAAAATTTGTGACCTAAGAGTCTTGTTTGACACCTTACAGTTTCTAAATTATTTCTATTTGTCCAATATTTTATGTGTTTTTGATTCCCCCCCCCTCTGGCAGGTGTAATGATGCTACAACTTCTGGAAAAAGTGATTGAGTTGGAAAATTGGACAGAGGGGAAAGGTCTTATTGTCCACGGAGCAAAAAATACTTTCTCCTCAGGATCTGATCTGAATGCTGTGAAAGCACTAGGAACTCCAGAGGCAAGTATTGTATGAATTATACAATAGGTTCTACATGTTTGTCAGACACCTGGGCTAAGATACTTATATTCTACTTATATGGTTATTATCATGACAGCTTTTCTTTAATAGCTTTCCAAGGATCAGAGTTTTTGTTTTGCTTCTTAAAGTAAAGATTAGCTTGTAATAGTGTGAAGTAATGAGGAATAAAATGAAGGACAGGAAGACTACCAATAAAAAGTTCATTATTAAAGCCAGCAAGGATTTTAATTTTTTAAGTGGAAGTCCCTTAGCATCTCATGATAAGGAGTTTTCCATGAGGTACCTAGCATAGCTTTGGCACATGGTAGACTTCAAAAAATGTTAACAGTTAAAAAATTTTCTTTTGAATTACGATTACAGAAAAGGAATCTGAATCATCTCTCATTATCTGTCCTCCAAGCAACCTGTTTTTCTTGATTTCAGCCATCCACTAACATCCCCTAGGCAGAAAATAAAAAAAAAAGAGAGAGAGAGAGAGAGTGAGAGAGAGAGAGAGAAGAAAAAGTAAAAAAGATATCTGTTGCCATTTAATTATAGATGTGAGCTGTATGTAGGTAATAATGTTTTAATGTTATTGCGCAACTCTCTTACCACTCTATGTAGTATAATGATCTCTATTTGCATAATATATGAGGAAGGATCTCTCTTTTGGAAATTTTGATAGATTTGTATTTGAATGCTGGTTTCAACATTTTCTGGCTAAGTGACTGGGTAAATCACTTATTCTTTCTAAGTCTTATTTTCCTAATCTTTAAATAAGAATTGTATATTTCACAGAGCTATTGTGAGGATTCAAGATAATATATATAAAGTGCCTACTAGCATGGTGTCTGAAAAAGGTAGCTATTATTTTTATTTCAAAGATCATCATCCATGATGATCCATAATTTGTAGCAGCACTAGCCTTAAATTTGTAATGCCTCTGAACGGTTAGAGTGAAACTGCAGAAATGCATCTCGGGGTGGGGGGCCTCCAAGGAGCTCTGGTCCTTTATGTCTCAGATCGGAAAGAATTCAGCAAGAGGCAAAGTGATAGATAAGAAATGATTTATTAGAATAGGATGCTTATAGGTTTACAAGCAGGCAGGCAGGAGGGTGCTGCCCTGAGAACTTAGTGGGCTACAGTTTTATAATCAAAGGAAAAGTGGGGAGGGGGAGAAGACCACCTTCTTCCTCATTCTTGAGTAGACATCATGCTTCCAACATTGGTTCCTCCTCCATGTCGGGTGGGGGGTTTTTCTTGTCCCTACATGGTCAAACTGGGGCTGTCATGGTGTAATGGAAATGAGCAAAAAGGTGGTAACATATACTAAAATATGGTAAATCATCTCAGCTTTCAGTATAATGTCACCTTTTCCTTATATTTTTATTTTCAGTGTATGCAGAGAAGCATGTCCTAGAAATCATTAAATTACTAACCTCACTGGACAGGATGTGGGTCTCAATCCACCATTATTTTATTGTTTGGGGCATGTCTCATGCTTCTGTTACATGATTTTGCTGCTAAGCAAGCCTGCTTGGTTTTGTGGTGAAGCAAACCTGCTTTCTTGAGTGATCATTAACTTACAGGGTCTCCCATACTTTGTCTTTACTTACAGTCCCCTAGTGGGATTAACTATTTAATCACCTACTTTGTCCCTTTAATCTGTCCCTATCAAGAGCACTAAGCTGGGGATCTGAATATATGGATTCTTGCCCAAGCTTTACTGATAATTAACTATGTGACCTGCAAGTCATTTGATTATAATTTTCCATTTCTAGGATAATTGTATTGCTAAGCACTTTACTTTGTTCACAAAAGATAGTATTAAAGATATTGTAGAATGAGATAATAGATTACTGTGGGTCTGGTGTGTTGTCAGCGTTGGGCTGCACCCTGCAGGCCTGCAAGGCCTGTATTTGCCCAGCTTTAAGACCTAAGAAAGAGCCCGGAGTCAGTGACAGAGACATCAGTGGTTCAGTGGATAGGGGGAGCGTCTGAAGCAAGGTCCTGGAGCAACACCCCACCATCTGCAGCAGATGGCGGGTGGGACAGGGCAGGACAGTCTTCACTCCAAGGGCAAGGGGAGATGGGAGATTGCCAATTTTAAGGGGAATTAACCTCAGGTTGTTAAGAACAGTCACTAACTGGGGCCTGGGGCAGGGATGTAGGAAGGTCAGTCATGTGAGTAGGGTGTAGGTAAAGCAGGCACTGGTGGAGCAGGGAATGTATAGAGAGGAAAACACCCCTAAAAATGTGGAAGGTTATTTTGCTTTCTTCTAGTTAGAAGGTTGTTTCCGTCTAACTAGATTATGCGGCTAGCATTTTTTTCCCTATAAATGTAAAAACTAAAAGTGGAGGCATGCTAATTGTTTCACATATATATAGCCAGTCTGATGTAAATCATGTAGGAAAGTATGTATCATTTTTATTCAGACTTCAGGTAAGGGATCACTAAATAAAGTTTATTCTTTCCAGTAAGGACATTCTCCAAGTAATCTGCTGTCTTGAATGCCTGCGGTAGAGTAAGATTGACTTTTGATCAGCAGCTGAGAACTCGGGTGGTGTTACCCCAATGCTTAAATAACACTGCCGGTGTTCGTCCCTTGTAGTTATGCACATCTGCCGGTCTCATTAGGAAAAAAAATCCGGAATTGTGATTCTGCTTTACAGTGTGTATGCTTCAAGCCCAGATTGGTATTTAAAATACCTTATTTTATTTAAAGCATTTTTTTGTGTAGATGGATCCTTTATTGTACTTTTATGAAACGTTCTTAGTCATAGTTATAGGAAATATATAGCATAGAAATAAACAATTTGAGTAAATTCTCTTCATGGATAATGTTAAGAAACACAGTAATATTTATAAAGTATGGTGTATTTGTCACATGATTTTTAAAATTAATAAGAACTGAAAACAGTTTACATAAAGTTCCTGTTAACTATTTCCACTTCTCATATAGAACATATTCCTGTATGCCTGAGAAGTAACTATAAATATGTGTAAAACTGAAATTTTCAGTGGCCTTGGGACTTTTGAGGCTCATACATGTTTATGAATTGCAGCTGCACATATAAACGCATCTGTCCCTCACAGCTGAGATGCTTAACATGACTTTAAGTATAAACAGCCTTTCTCTCAACAAAGCTCTTCTTTATCTAATATACTTACTCTTTGTTGTTGCAAATGCGTCATTGCATCTGCTTATTTGGTGAATTTGCTCTTCTGAGGGTGATGAGATAAGTAGAATAAATGATTTTAGTAATTGGGTTACTTTCCCTTCTCATTATAATAAGATACATGAAAGTGATTATTAAATGGCTTTTTAAAAAAAGATAATTATGCTGATGTTTTTGCCACTATATGTTTTCAGTTTTGAAACAATATTTTATTAATGAAAGTTACCAAATATAAACAAAAGTAGACGCGTCGACTGAAAAAAAGTACATGACCTAAAAGTTTTTTCGGCGGACATTCTTAGGACTTCAAGCCTGGAGACAGCATCTCAAATAACCCTGAGAAACTGCTCCGAGGAGGTGAGGGGGAACCAGAATATATAGGAGTATTTGCAACAAAGGGCAGGTAGTCGGAATGTCAAAAGATTATTGTTAGTTAAAGAAAACCAGATATCTCAAGTTAAGGAATTTACTGCTTTTCTATGTATAGGGAGGTGTAAGAGTCTGGGCTCACTGAAATCATTCCTTTGATAGGCACTTCAGCTATCTGGGACCAGTGTCCTGTGTTTTCTCATCCTGAGTTTCCTTAAATCTGCACTGTTGGGGTGGCTGCAGTCTAATGACTGCTAGTTGGGGGGCATTCCTTGTTTCCATCCCGAGTTCCCTCAGGGCTCACCATTGGCAGTGGCTGCTGTGACTGATGGCTGTGACATCCTTTGTTTACTGACATGACAGGCACTATTTTTCTTCTCAGACTAATACGTTGAAACCCTCATGTACTCATAATAGTATCAACAGTCATCAACATTATATTTGCTTATCTGTCATTCTAGTTTTTTTTTTTCTTTATGTACGTACGTGGTCTCCTAAGAGGTTGGTTTCATATTGGTACCCTTTGTTTAATGAGCAGGAAAAGAGCTCTAATTGTTTCTATTAGGCAGTTAATCCTTGGTTGAGAAGGTCCAGGCAGGGAGATGAATTAGCATAACTCAAGCATTAGCCCTGAAAAGTTATGGGACAGAAAAAAATAAAATAGGAAAAAAATCTAGTGTAAATATTAACCCATTTATAAGATTTGAATTGATACTACCAATGTTCTGCAGACTAAAAGAAGTCTTTTTTCAGAGGGCAGAAATAATTAAAATCCAATTAGAAGCTTCAAGATTTGGGGTAATAAAAACCTGCTTACTCTGCAGTGAATGGGTTTAATGCCTCAAGGAAAAGTCTGGCATTTTAGAAACCTTTATACTCTTAATCTAGCTGGAAGATAATATCCTCCTTTGTCCGCTGACCTCCCTTGTTACTTTTCTACCAATCTGTTGCCCCCTATTTCTCTGTTGCTTAAATTTCCACAGCGACCTCAAAGTTCTTGTCTAACTTCTTTGCTTTCGCTATGACTATTGTACAGTTCCATTGTAGCCTTATTAATTTGTAGACAAGCTATTATAATTTTCTTGAAACCCTTCCATGTATTTTGAGGAAATTAATTCATACAACAAGCACTTAGGGGAAAAAAAAGAGGCTTATTTATGGTTATGTTACTGTAAGGGGGACCCCTTCCAGGGCCCAAGAGTGGACTCTTGTCTAACACTCGGAATTGAATTGTCCAAGGAGACACCTGTACTGACAAAGCAAAAGACTTTACTAGGAAGGGGTGCCTGGGCGGAAAACAGCCGGGTATAAGGAACCCAGGAGAACTGCTCTGCCATGTGGCTTTCAGTCTCAGGTTTTATGGTAATGGGGTTAGCTTTCCAGGTTGTCTCTGGCTAATCGTCTTGCTTGTGCCCATATTTGGTCCAATTCCTGGCAGCGCATACATCTCTCAGTCAAGATGGTTTCCAGTGTGAGGATTTCTGGGAGGTTGGCAGGACATATTATGGGCTGGCATCTCCTCCCTCATTTTGGCCCCTCTTCCGGCTGGTGGTAGCTTGTCAGTTCTGTTTTCCTTATCGGGACCTCCTGCTGTGAGATAATTCATTCAAGCAGTTATGACCCTGCCTGGCCAGGGCAGATGATTTCTGTCAGTGGTTCCCTAACAGTTCTAGGATAAGATATGTTTACAGGCTGGGCATTTTTCCATTCAGGATACATGCGGCTTAGAGTAAATATGATGTTGATAGTTCCCTTTGGCACTTAGGCTGGGCATCGTGCGTCTCATCTTTGTTATCCTAGGAGGAGCTGGAGGAAGAGGGTTGGGTCTCAGGGTATCATCCAGATAGGATGGAAGTATCCCCTTCTGCAGCAGCTCTGAAAACCTTTGTTAAGTTTAAGTTCCGAGCTCCCAACTTTCATTCATCAGAGTAGGTCTAGATTTTCATTGGTTCCTTTCTTTCAGTTTATTCTATCACAAGTCACGGTTTCTCTGTCACTGGCTTATTTTCATCCTGTAGCCTAGGACGAGGCCTGAACATTTAGTCATTGTTGGCTCAATAGCTTTGGGGAATAAATTTAATAAATTAAATATTTCTTCTCCCTAGGTCATGTTGGCTAGTGCAATGTAATCTCTACTTTATGATACATTTAAAGCCAAAGCATACCTATTATCTGATTGCTATTACTGATATTAATTATAACGATGATAGATAACATTCTTGTTCTAGTACTGTATGTCAGGCACTGTTCTAAGCTCTTCTGTGTTATAACTTATTTATTACTAATTCCCCTAATGAGATATAGGTACTATTACTAGCACCATTTTACAGGTGAGGAGACTGAGGCTCAGAGAGGTTAAGTATCTTGCCAAAATTCAAACTAGCTATTAAGTGGTAGAGCCCAGATTCAAACCTAGGCAGTTTGGCTCTAGAGTCTGTGTTGTTATCCATTATTCCATATTGCTCTTAAACATTTTTAGTGTGACTTTTATCTTTTGAATGAGAAGTATAATAGTACATAGGTTAATACCCACTTCACTTTTATTTCTACCAATTCTAAATAATTCCATCAGTATTTTAAGTACTCTAAAATCTAGTAATAGAAAATAAGCCTATTAAAATTACTTTGTTGAGATAATTTAACAGGCTTTATAGGAAAGATTTTTAATAGAATATAAACTATTCTAGTTTTAAACCTTCTAGCTCTTTGTGCTTGTGTTAATTTTCTCATCACTTTACTGTATAGACTAACCTTCCTGATAAAGGCTTTCAGTTAGGAAATTTGTATCATACTGGTTTTTACCACTCATTGACTGCCTTTGTTTTATGAATCAACGTAGTTCTCCATCTCAAATTCATCTGAGTCAGTTAACTTCAGCAAGCACATACTATATGCAGAACATTGTACTACTAGCTTCTGAGGATAAAGAAGGCATTTTGTTAGCCTCAAAGACTTTATTATCTAGGCGTAGCAAATGCCATCTCCCCTTCTCCTCTATAAAGCCTTCTCAACTACCCCAACCCAGTTGAAATGAATTGTTTCTTATTTGTCACTGTTCTCAGCTTGTTCAAGCATTTCTTAAAATACTTACTATACTATACCTTGATGCATGTTGCATTTCTTTATTTCTCACAAGATTTTTGAGGACTGGGAACTGGGACCACATTCTACTGATTATGTTCCCTATCCTTATTTTGTATAGATGATGTGACTGATAATAAATCCAAACACAGTGTATACAATCTATAAATTCTGTAGTTAAGTTAGAAAAATAAAAATACTGCAGAAACACAAAGGAGAAAACTATTACTGTGGGATTTAGAAACTCTTGATGGAAAAATATTTGATCTGGGCATTCCTTGAAATAGGTAGAGAAAAGGACAGGCTGTTCCAAATAGTGGGAATGATGTGAGCAAAGACACAGGAACAACCATAACTGTAAGGTGTTAAAAGAATGACAAATAGTTTGTCGTTGCAGAAGTTAAGATGCTTGGATGAGGTGTGCAGTAGTCAATAAAGTTGGTTAAATAGTTTGGGATCAATCCTTCCCAAGGAATTTAGACTTCATTTTATTGGTGATATGAAATTATCATCCTACAGGGAGGTTTTTCAGGCAGAATGCAAGATATATCACAGAGGAAAAAGAAATTAAATATAGAGAGACCAGTTAGGAAGCAAGGCTGTTGTAATAATCTAAGCATGAGTAACACAAGTCTGAACTAGTGTTGTGGCAGAGAAAATAGAAAAAGAAGGGATGTGCATTGGAAATATTTCAAAGGAAGGATTGAGGGGACATGCTTGTTAACTCATCGAGCATGGGAGGACTGTGAAATGGAAGAGTTAAAGATAATACCAAAATTCTGAGCCTTTTGGACCAGAAAACCTTTCCTATTAACTCAGAACTCACTCTGTGATCTTTTACAGAGTATCTAGGTACATTTTCATCTTTCCAACCATTCTTTAAGTCAGATAGAACAGGTTTTTAAATTTTTCATTCCTTCCTTATGGATGAGAAAACCGAAGTTCATAGTTATGACCTGCTCAAGTTTATGTTATTATTATGTGGCAACACTAGGATTAAAACCCAGCTTTTCCACAAGCAGTTGGTTTTGCCATGCTGAATTTGAAGTCTTAGCAGAATGTGAAATTTCTAGCAGGTTTTGGGACTCTACATGAAAACAGTAGTTGAAGCAATGGGATTGGTTGAGACTTCCAAGGGAGAAATTGTAGATAAAGGGGAGAAAGAGAACCATGGATTGGATTTTTGGTAATAGCATTTAGCTGAATAAAAAGAGATAAAGAAGAAAAGTGGAAAATAACAATCAAAGAAATAGGAAGAGGATCAGGAGTGGAAGATGTTGCTAGAAACTGAGAATATCAAAATGAAGAAACTGGTCAGAGCAAGAGGCTATATATATTATGGAGACACAGAGGAAGATGAGGATAAGGAAAAGCCATTTAATTTAACAAATAGGAGATTATTAGAAAGCTTTGAGGAGAGTCTTTTGAGAGAAGGCTGAAGACCACATTATACTAGGTTGAAGAAAGTATATGAGGGAAAAAAGAAGAGGCAATGAGTTTACACTACTATTAGGAAACTTGTTTTTTATGTTTATATTCTTAGGGGATCAGAGTTTGGGATAATAGGTGGATTTGTCTTATGCCTCTTCCCTCCAAATTACCCTGAGTAGAACTCTCCTCTTTTCTGGGGTATATGACTTAGGTGTGAGAGTTACTCTCTCTCTCACACCTAAGTCTTTACTAATAGCTCATGCAAAGCTGAGCTCAAGGAACCCTAGAAGATCAACACAATTAAATACCGCATCATTTGCATTTCAGACAGCTTCAAAGAGTTTTAAATGATAACCTCATTTTATAAAGTTTGGTATATTTTTGGCTTTATTACTTTCTAAATCCTGAAAGTGTTTTTTAATAATTTCTTATATAATACATTTGCATTGTATCTTTGTGCTTATTCTTATTTAAAGGATGGAATGGCCCTATGCATGTTCATGCAAAACACCTTAACAAGATTTATGAGGTAATGTATCTTTGTTTTTAAAATATAATTTCTAATAAACCAAAAATAGCTCTTCATTCTGTGATTTGCAGTAGTAAAAAAGTAGTCACTGATTTTCTAATCATATTTATTCTAATGATGAACTATTTGTGCCATCAAGGATTGTCATATAATTAAATATTACTGAAGGACATACAAGTATGTCTCTTAAAAAATAAGAGATGAGAGATAAAAAGAATTAAAGACATAGCACTTTTCCCTAAAGAGCTAATATTTAGGTATAATCTGGCTATATTTTAGGTATAGACATGGGAAAGTTAAATACTGTTACTAGAGCAGAATAGACACTGGTCAAGAGATGACACATAAAGATTACCTAATATTCAAAATTAGTAGAATGTATAGTGAAGTGGTCTGTATCCGCAAGGAGATAGAAAAAGAGTTACTAATTGGAGAAGGCTTTTACAGATTTCCGAGGAAGATGGATTCACTTTGCACCTAGATGAGGAAGAAAAAGGAGAAAATTTTGGGCCTGTCATTTTGCATTTGGGGTTACAAACTGTGAAATGATTGGGCTGATTAGCTTTCTACTTCTATATTCTGAATGTAAACAATTTAAATATAATTAAAACCAAGGAAATTCATATTTATTTAGCATACTTGTTTATTGGACGTCACTGTATTTTTGGTACTCTTTGTGAGTCTAGAAAGAAAAGTGGAATCAACATTACTGTTTAAAATACCTTCTTCATTGTCTTAGCTCCTATTCACCTACTTCTCCCTATTACATTTGACTTTTCTTAAATAAATCTTAAAACTTGGGTTTTTTTTTTTTTAAATAACCCTTTTTAGGGACTTCCCTGTTGGTCCAGTGGTAAAGAATCCACCTTACAATTCAGAGGATGTGGGTTCGATCCCTGTTCAGGGAACTAAGATCCCACATGCTGCAGGGTAACTAAGCCCATGTGCCACAACTACTGAGCTCGCGCATATCAACTAGAGAGCCTGCGTGCCGCAAACTACAGAGCCCACGTGCTGTGGAGCCCGTGTGCCACAACTAGAGAGAGAAAAAATCCCACATGCCACAAATAGAGAGAAGCCCGTGCCCTGCCAGGAAGAGCCCGCATACTGCAACGAAAGATCCTGCATGACTCAATGAAGTTCCTGCGTGCCGCAACTAAGACCTGATGCAGACAAAAAAAAAAAAAAAAAAAAAAAAATCCTTTTTATTTGGAAGCAGTGTGTGTTAAGAAATTTGCAATTACTTTAGACCTGCACCTTTTCATTTTGGTTAGACCTACAAAAAATTCTGTACTCTAAGAACATTTTAAATTCACCTTTTAAATACACACTTTTTCAAAGTGGGTCTTTGCAAACACGAAAGGTTAAGACTTATTTTTACTTCAGAACCATTCTTTTATATAGGATCAGTCTCTGGATCATTTCAGTGAGTAATGAAAACATTTTTGATAGGAACCTTCAATAACAGTTCTGGAGCTCAATCTTCTGTACCACAATTCTTCCTTTTGGATACAGCCTTAATTTTCCCATCCATAATTTTTTTTTTTTTTTTTTTTTTTTTTTTGCGTTATGTGGGCCTCTCACTGTTGTGGCCTCTCCCGTTGCGGAGCACAGGCTCCGGACGCGCAGGCTCAGCGGCCATGGCTCACGGGCCCAGCCGCTCCGCGGCATGTGGGATCTTCCCAGACCAGGGCACGAACCCGTGTGCCCTGCATTGGCAGGCGGACTCTCAACCACTGCGCCACCAGGGAAGCCCCCATCCATAATTTGATACCAATAAAAATGGACTAAGACAATATCACATTGAATTATTCCCGATTGCCAGCTGCTGAAAAGTTCAGGAGCTGTATACAGGCCTACCTCAGAGATATTGCAGGTTAGGTTCCAGACCACTGCATAAAGTGATATTGAAATAAAGCAAATCACAAGAATTTTTTGGTTTCCCAGTGCATATAAAATTATGTTTACACTCTACCATAGTCTATTAAGTATGCGATAGCATTATGTCTAAAAAAATGTACATGCCTTAATTTAAAAATACTTTATTGCTAAAAAATGCTAACCATCACCTGAGCCTTCAGTGAATCGTAAACTTTTTGCTGGTGGAAGGTCTTGTCTCAGTGTTGATGGTGGCTGACTGATCAGGGTGGTGGCTGCTGAGGGCTGGGATGGCTGTGGTAATTTTTTAAAACAAGACACCAGTGAAGCTTCCTGCATCAGTTGACTCTTCCTTTCATGAATGATTTCTCTGTAACATACAGTGCTGTTTGATAGCATTTACCCACAGAGGAACTTCTTTAAAAATTGGAGTCAGTCCTCTCAAACCCTGCCGCTGCTTTATCAAATAAGTTTATTTAACATTTTAAATCCTTTGTTGTCATTTCAACAGTCTTCACAACATCTTCACCAGGGTAGATTCCATCTCAAGAAACCACCTTCTTTGCTCATCCATGAGAAGTAACTCCTCATCTGTTAAAGTTTATCATGAGATTGCAGCAACTCAGTCACATTTTCAGGCTTCAGTTCTAGTTCTCTTGCTGTTTCCACCACATCTTCAGTTACTTCCTCCACTGATGTCTTAAACCCCTCAAAGTCATCCAAGAGATTTGCAATCAACTTCTTCATACTCATGTTAATGTTGATATTTTGACCTCTTCCCATAAATTGCAAATGTTCTTAGTGGCATCTAGAATGGTGAATCCTTTCCAGAAGGTTTTCAAGTGACTTTGCCCAGATCCATCAGAGGAACCACTATCTATGGCAGCTATAGCCTTATGAAATGTATTTCTTAAATGATGAGACTTGAAAGTCAAAATTACTACTTGATCCACGGACTGCAGAATGGATGTTGTGTTAGCAAGCATGAAAATAGCATTAATTTCGTTGTACACTTTCATCAGAGCTCTTGGGTGACCAGGTGCATTGTCAGTGGGCAGTAATAGTTTGTTTTTTGGTTTTTATAAATTTATTTATTTTATTTATTTATTTTTGGCTGCATTGGGTCTTTGTTGCTGTGTGCGGGCTTTCTGTAGTTGCAGTGAGCAGGGGCTACTCTTTGTTGTGGTGCGCTGTCTTCTCATTGCAGTGGCTTCTCTTGTTGCGGAGCACAGGCTCTAGGTGCGTGGGCTTCAGTAGTTGTGGCATGCGGGCTCAGTAGTTGTGGCTTGGGGGCTCTAGAGTGCAGGCTCAGTAGTTGTGGCGCACAGGCTTAGTTGCTCTGTGGTATGTGGGATCTACCCGGATCAGGGCTTGAACCTATGTCCCCTGCATTGGTAGGTGGGTTCTTAACCACTGTGCCACCAGGGAAGCCCTGGGCAGTAATAGTTTGAAAGGAATCTTTTTTTCTGAGCAGTAAATCAGCAGTGGGCTTAAAATATTCAGTAAAACATGTTGTAAACAGATGTGCTGTCACCCAGGCCTTGTTGTTCCATTTCCAGAGCACAGAGTAGATTGAGCGTAATTCTTAAAAGCCCTAAGATTTTCAGAATGTTAAATAAGCATTAGCTTCAACTAGTAGTCACCAGCTGCATTAGCCCCTGACAAGAGAGTCAGCCTGTCCTTTGAAACTTTAAAGCCAGGCATTGACTTCTCTCTAGCCATGAATGTCCTAGATGGCATCTTCTTCTAATATAAGATTGTTTTGTCTACATTGAAAATCTGTTGTTTGGTGTAGCCACCTTCATGAATTACCCTAGTTAGATCTTCTGTATAACTTGCTGCAGCTTCTGTATCAGCACTTGCTGTTTTATCTGGCACATTTATGTTACGGAAATGGCTTCTTTCCTGAATTCTCATGAACCAACCTCTGCTAGCATCACACTTTTCTTCTGTATCTGCCTCACCTCTCTCAGTCTTCATAGAATTGAACAGTGAGGACCTTGCTCTGGATTAGGCTTTGGCTTAAGGAAATGTGGCTGATTTGATCTTCTATCTAGACCAATAAAACTTTCTTCCTATCAGCAGTAAGGTTGTTTTGCTTTCTTATCATTCATATATTCACTGGAGTACCCCTTTTAATTTCCTTCAAGAACTTTTCCTTTGTATTCACAACTTGGTAACTGTTAGCCAAAGCCTAATCCAGCGCAATAAAGCGAAGCACAATGAAATGAGGTGTGCCTGCATTATACAAAAACATCCATTTATTTGGAAGAAAGTTGATATGTCTATAGTTTAAAAATATATAATGATTTGGGGAGGTATTTTGATAAGCTTACGTAGCATTTAGTATGAATTATTTTATCTTCATTATACTGTTTTGCTCATGATACATTGGCTAATAGTTCTATACTTTGAGGTGTGATTATTTTTATAAACATAGTTCAGTAATTTTGTTTCTACTGCATCTTAAGTTTTAAAAGTATTTGTAAATTAATATCAAAATTAAAAATATTAACATCCATTTTTCCTTTTTCCTTCAATATACAGACTTCCTTTAATAAGTGTTGCACTAGTTCAAGGTCGGGCCCTGGGTGGAGGAGCAGAGGTTACTACAGCGTGTGATTTCAGGTAGGATAAGAATTGTATGACTCCGTGCACAGGTGTAATTAACATGCTCAAATTCATTCTTTGCCTGAATATCAATATTTTATTTATTCGTAAACAGGATAATCAATTAGTGAATATTTTCTTTTTGCCAATCATTAAAGTAGATAATCTTAGTCAGTCTAGTATAACTCCATAATTATTTCATTACTATGCATTTCAAAAAGTTAACAAAAGGATTTGAATAAATCAAATCCATATTAGCAAAGTCCCTGGGGAAGGAAACCGAGAAAATATATGAAACTTTAAGATTCCCAAGAATTATACAAGAAAAGTAAAGAACTAAAAAAACCCAGAGAAATAAAGTAAAGAGAATAGAGAAAGAGACTGCTTAAGTCTTCCTCTTACAAATAACAAGAGGTTTTCTGAGAACTATTTCCTATCTTTACTGTGATTTGTAGTAACTTTGTGGAGATTTTGGGCTGATTAGGGAATTTAATTAGAGAAAGTTATTTGGGACCAATTAACCATTCAATCCCTAGAATTCTTTTTAGTATTGGCTAGCTGTACTTTATAGGAATGACACAATTTTGATAAGGCCTTCTATATTTTGGTTTTGTGTGTATAAAACATAAATGTTCAGTTTAATGACTTGCTACAAAATAGGAACCTATGTAACCATATTATAGGTCAAGAATTGAAAGATTGGGGCTTCCCTGGTGGTGCAGTGGTTGAGAGTCCACCTGCCGATGCAGGAGACACGGGTTCGTGCCCGGTCTGGGAGGATCCCACATGCCGTGGAGCGGCTGGGCCCGTGAGCCATGGCCGCTGAGCCTGTGCGTCTGGAGCCTGTGCTCCACAACAGGAGAGGTCACAACAGTGAGAGGCCCGCGTACCGCAAAAAAAAAAAAAAAAAAAGAATTGAAAGATTACTGGCACTCCTGAACCCCCATACATGTACCTTCTAAGTCATAGACCCTTCATTTCCATCTATAGGAAGCTATTACCCTGTATTTTATGATAATTACTTTCTTACTTTCCTGTATAGTTTTATAAGTTAACTATTCTGTAACCAATATATTCTATTTTTTTTCTTTTTGAACTTAATATAAATGGCATCATATACTAATAGAAATACTATGAGGAAAGATTCAGTAAGCTAATTCATGCAAAGTAGTAACATTTTATTGATATATTAATTTTTCTCTTTTAAATTTATGACAGGTTTCAATTTATAAGTTGAAATATATCACTTTGTATTCACATAAATCGGGATTTTAAAATAGTTTTGGTGTATAAGACAATTTACAAAGATCCCAGTCTCTCTGAAAACTAGTACTTACTAACTGGGGAGGATTCTTGTACACAACGAAAAATGGCGATTTCACATGACAGTGACCTCTGCTGTCATCAGTGCAGATTGCATCAGGAAGCTACATTTCATTCTGTGAGGAGGAAGCAGTTATTGGCTTCATGGACAATATGAGACTAAATATAAATGTTCTGTGTGTGAAAGGATTAAATGCTTTCTCACTTTACCCTGAAACACAGGTACTTGTGGAATATATAATTCTGCATAAAAGTAAGTGCAAGTTAAAACTTTATAGATGCACTCTGGAGAAAGTGTACCCTCTAACACAGAGTCTGGTGTTCATCTTTAAGCATTTATTAGACTTTGGCATCATCCTTTATATTCATTCCTGACCTGTGTTTGGGTGTAGTTAGGGTTTAGGCCAAAAGGCAAAATCACAGAAAAAATAGAGATTATTTAGTCCTTTAATACTGCTAATTTACCTTGCTATGTTATTCTCTAAATGAAGCATCATGTGTTCCTAGAGCCTCATAAAATATTTAGTTTTTTTGATTATGAGTTGTCTGAGGGTACTGCCCTCATCAGATATATTCAGTAACATAACCAGATACAGTCACTTTTCCAATGAAGACATATTCATTTGTGGACCAACTACTTGGCATATACAGACCCTCATATTAAATTGCATTCAGTAGAGTCATTCATTAAACATAGTTTAGCACCATGGCTAGCTAGGCACTGCCATTTAAGAAACTTGTATGTCTTGGGGTTTTGTTTGATTTTTCTAGTAATACAGTTTTACTACATTTTATAAAATTTCTGATTCACAACTGATAAGAAATTTAAAAAAAATAGAAACTGATCCTTCACAATAGAAGTGTGAAAAGCATTGTCCTAGACTATTCAGCCCTTTTAAATCTTTATACTAAATGCAAGAGTTCTTAAAAGATAAAGGCTAATAGAGAGGGTTGTATACTGAAGTACATTACTAGCCACAGTTACAAGGTAGTGATAAATCAATACAAATTACTCTAGCTGATTTTCCCCCTAACTTGATCAGTACCCTGTCAATTATCTTCTATGACAAATTATATTATAAAAACACCTGCTTGTTATAAAAAAACCACCAAAAGCTTTCATAGCATTCTGCTAAAAAGGTAAGTTCCTTCCTTAGGTTGGCTCTTTTTAGCTTAACTTTCTTACCTTGGAGAATTGCCTGGAATTCACTCAACTGACAGAAGAAGAAGAGAAATAATCTTAATATGAATATTCCAAAGAATTGAGCTCATGCACCATTCTAGCATTATCCTACTCCCTGCCCCAAAACCCTTTAAGCACCAGCTGATAATACATGTAATGAATTAATGTCAGAAACAGGTCTACATGGCATATATAGACCCTCATACTAAATTGCCTTCAATTGAGTCATAATTTTCATTTAAACTTTCTTAGAGAAAATGGCTTTTTAAAAACATTTTCTAAAGCAAAACATTAACTTACGAATTAAAAAATGACATTCTACAGTGCTCACAATCTCGTCACTCTAACATTATCTTTCCCTTTAGTGACAAAATTGATGAGGAAATAAAAAGCTAGAACTGTGTTAAAATCATTTGCTTCAAATTTTAAAATTTGTCTTGATTAAAATATCTAGAATGAAATATAAATTAAGGAAATATTTATTTGAGTATTAGTTTTCTATTGCAGCCATAACAAATTACCACAAATTTAGTGGCTTATAACAACATCAGTTTATCTCACAGAGGTATAGGTTGGAAATCTGGCTGGGCTCAACTGGCTTCTCCAAACCTGGTCACACAAGGCCCAAATCAATATGTTGGCTGGACTGGGCTCTGAGGGCTCTGAGGGCTCATCTACTTCCAGGTTCATCCTGGTTACAGCTGGCAGAATTCAGCCCATGCACTTGTAAGACTGAGGTCCCTGTTCTTCTGTCAGCCTGTCAGCCTGGGGCCAGTCTTTGCTCTTGGAGGATGCCTGCATTCCTTCTCATGTTTTCCATGTGGCCCCCCTTCAGCAGTGGTGGGTTAAGTTCCTTTCATACTTTGAATCTTTCTCACTTTCCCCTCTGCTGCATCTCTCTGACTCCAGCTGGAGAAAGTTTTCTGCTTTTAAGAGCTCGTGGTTAGATTAGGCCCACTCAGGTAATCAAGGATAATGCCCCTATTTTGATGTATATAACCTTAATTACATTTGCACAGTCCCTTTTACTATGTTTACTATGCACAGCTTCCAGGGATTAGGGCCCAGACATCTTTGTGGGACCATTCCACCTACATCATATGGGCTTGGCATAGAGAATATAGTTGCCAGATTTTTTGCTTTTATATTCCTATTTGATCACCAATTAAAATTGGTAACTTTGTTACTCTAAGCTACCTTTGTAACTCTTTTTAAACTTTTATTTAGGTACTTTTTAGAAAACATTAATAAGAGTTCCTATATACACCACATTTATAAAGGTTCGTTGATATAAACATTATTTTAAGTGTAACTGTAGTATGGTTTCTTAGATTGGTTTCAAGCTCAAGTTTCCAGAATGTGTTTTAGGAGGTACTTAGAACACTCATTCCTTGATTCTGCTTTCTGTCTTATTCCATGTCATTCAAAAAAAGGGGGTCGGGGTGGGACAAAGGGGAGAGAAAAGAAAATCTCTCAGAACTACCCTAGAAAATAGAAAATGACAAACTCAGACTGCTTGGCTTTTCAGCATCAACTTTTGGCAATCAAAAGCATGTAAACAGTTTAATTACATGTCTAATAATTTAGTTTTTGCTACTTAATTTGGTATAAGAGAGAAACTGGAATTGCATTTTTTGTTTGGAAATATAGTCAGCCCTCTGTATCTGCGGGTTCCAAATTCAAGGATTCAACAAAGGATTGAAAATATTGTGGAAGAACAATTCCAGAAAGTTTCAAAAAGCAAAACTTCAATTTGCCATGTGCTTGCAGCTGTTGACATAGCATTTACATTGTATTAGCTATAAATAATCTAGAGATGATTTAAAGTATATGGGAGGGTGTGTGTAGGTTACATAAAAATACTACACTATTTTATATGAAGAAATTGAGCATCTGAGGATTTGATATATGTGGGGGGTCCCGGAACCAATCGGGACAGAGAATTTTCCTATACTATATTATCACTTAAATTTACCGATTTTTAACACTTTGCTGTTTTTTCACCGTGTGTGTGTGTGTGTGTTTACGTATGTTTTATATATATAATAATTTTTTTCTGAGAAATTTGAGTAGGTTGCAAATGTCTTGCCCTTTTACTCCTTTAAACACACACGTACTCACATAAATATATATTATTTTTTAAGAACTAGAGTATTTCCTTATTTAACCACAGCACAGTTGTCAAATGCAGGAAATTTAACATCAATGCCATACTTTTATCTAACATACTATCCATATTCCAGTTGTGTCGATTCAGCAGTAATATCCAGTATAGCACTCCTGGACTTTTCCTCCACTGCAAAATCATGTACTGCACTTAGTTGTCAGAGTTCTTCACATTCAGAACTGAGATAATTTATTTTTAAGCCAGTAAGTTTGTGTTATAACATCAATAGTAAATAATACAGGTGATGATATTTTTAAAATGTTTATTGTGCTTTCTGGTTGTAAAAGGATATGTGTGCATTCTGGTGAATATGAATCACCTGGGATTTTATTAATAATATGCAGTTCTGATTTCATCTCAGGGGTGAAGCCTGAGGTGATGCTGATGTTGCTGGTCCACAGACCACACATTGAATAACAAGGTTCTAGATTATTTTGAAAATACTTATTTCAGAAATATTTTACATATTGTAAAATATACCTTACTGTACATTAAAATTTTTAAATGTACAGTGAGTTATAGACTAAAAATTAAAGTTGTTGCCATTCAAAGATAATTAGCATTAGCACTGTGGTGTGCTTTCTTCACATCTTTTTAAAACAGATGTATAACTATTTTTTTAAAATTAGGATCATATGACATATAGTTTATTTTTAATGTACTTGGAAAACATGAATTTAATAAATTTAAAATATTCCATCAGTTTGGATTACTAAAATATCCTCCTTTGGTTGTTTCTAATTTTTCTCTATTATGATTAATGCTGTGATAACTGCCTTATAAATAAGGCTTTGTCCTTTTGGATTATTTCCTTAGAATAAATCCTAGTACTTATTAAGTAGTTCAAGTGCTTAGTCAAGGGATGTGAAAATGTTTAAGGTGTTTGATATATGGTGCCAAGTTATCCTCCAGGAAATATTCTGCCACTTTATACAACTACCAGCAGTATATGAGTGTCTGTTTGAGAGCATCTTTTCTTACAATGAGTATTACTCTTTTAAAAGATCTTTTCTAATTTTGATAATCAAAAATTAAATTTTATTTTAATTTGCAATTTTTAAAGGTTTCAATGAGGCATAAATTTTCCCATGTTCATTGATGTGTATCTGTGTGTGTGTGTGTGTGAATTGTCTGCATTTTCTTTTTGCTCTTCTTTGGAGTATCTAAGATTTAGCTGTTTATACACTGGATGAAAAATACATTTTTATTCCTCCATCTCCCTAGAGAAATAAGATTCTCAATTATGCAATTTAGAGCCTGCCTATCTAATTTGTTTTCAATCTCTAACATCGCTTTCATGAATATAAATAACCCTCAGCCAAAGGTATTAGCATTTCCAGCTGCTACCCATTACTTCAAAGTATATTACAAAGAAGGGGAGCTAGAAACAGCCTTGTCCCAAGGGCGCTACTGTAGGTAGCTCTTTTCTTAAAATACTAATTTAATAAGTAAAACGCAAAATACACATAATATACATACTTGCACAAATGTGCACGTGCACACACACACCAACCAGCACATCCCAGAGTCATTAGAAAACAAATTCCATTTTTGCTGCGGCAGTGCCTGTTCTCTAAATATGAGATGTCCACCTTAGGAAGCGGTCATGCTGCCCACGCATGTTGCTTTGTTTTGTAGTTATCACTGTATTATGCGGAAAGACTTATTTTAGAGCCTGTGATATCAAGAAAATGCACCTCTGAGCATGCTAGGATTACTGACTGAGTATTAAAATCAGACTATAATCCCAAAGCATTTTACTGTTTCTATCTCACTGTACCACACACACACACGCATGCACACACACACACACACACACACAATATTCACTCATTCAACCACATACTCTCTTAGTCAAGCAGTCTCTTTGCATAAAATACACGGAGCCTCATGAGGACAATCAGCTGAGAGCAGGAAATCAGAACAGTGAGCTATGGGGAGAATCTTTGGGGTCTTTCCTTCTATTTTCCATAATTTATCTTATGTTGTGATGGCAGGTAGAAAACAGGAGGAAAGAGGTGCCAGGAAAGTACATGCACAAATAAGTGTCTGCATTCAAAGCATGGTTTTAAAGTATTGTTTGTGGTCAGATATGTTGTTGCTATTATATAATTTTATGTGCCATATTTCCCCATATCACCAGTTTGCTTTGTTGTATTTGGTTCGTTCTATTTATTTATTTATTTGTTTATTTATTTAATTAATTAATTTATTATGGCTGTGCTGGGTCTTCGTTTCTGTGCGTGGGCTTTCTCTAGTTGCAGCGAGCAGGGGCCACTCTTCATCGCGGTGCGCGGGCCTCTCACTGTCGCAGCCTCTCTTGTTGCAGAGCACAGGCTCGAGACGTGCAGGCTCAGTAGTTGTGGCTCACGGGCCTAGTTGCTCCGCAGCATTTGGGATCTTCCCAGACCAGGGCTCAAACCCGTGTCCCCTGCATTGGCAGGCAGATTCTCAACCACTGCGCCACCAGGGAAGCCCGGTTCGTTCTTAATACCATGTATAAGGACCAGCAGTTTCTGGCCCTAAAGTTTATTTAAATCAATGATTTCAGACTTTAAATTTATATCATGTGATTTAATTTTGTAACAGGACTGCTTTCTTTAAAATTTTTAAGTATTTCAGCTTTTACTTATATTGCACGATATTCCTTAAGTTAGTCTTAGAGAGATATATGTCTTTTTCTTTTTTTAAATCAACTTGGAATCTTCTGCTTCAGCCATATCTATAACAGAACACAGTTTTATTTCTACCTTTATTTGGAAATGAAAAATTGTATATATTTTGTATTCTCCATTAACAGATATTGAGGAAAGGTAGTATATCATTATTTGCTGGGCTTCCAGTGTGAGTATAGCTCTTTTACATTCAATACTTTAGGGACTGAGTGAGTTTAGTCCAGGAAACAACTTTATAATGTCTTTCTAGCAGAAACATCTGCTGTATTTCTAGTGACTTATTTATTAATGTAACCAACTTGATAATAAAAGCTAGTACACATAGTTTAATGTGTACACTGTGAGGCTACAAAATACAATTTTTATATTCCAAATAAAAGTATAAATAATACTGTGTTCTATAGATGTGGCTCAGACAGAAAATTTCACACTGATTTTTTTTTAAACATATATAAACACAATTCCTCTAAGATTCTGTTTAAAAGAATTGTGGTGTATATATGTTCTAAGTAACTTTACATATATGGTTTAATATGAGTTTAATATGGTTTTATAAATGAGTTGGCTATAAGGCTTCAGAATCTTAAGGTTCAGGTCTTCCAGTTTTCTACATAGATTAATAGATTATCCCTTGCACTAAATTACATTACAGGTGGTACCAGGTAACTGCATCTAAACTCTAGCAGTAATTAGTGTATAATCCTATAAGGCCTATCAGGAAGCAGTTACTGTTTTTGGATGCATCTTGTTGATATGACGTTTTCTTCATAAATTCTGGTTATCACCATTAAAGATTTTATATTTAAACTAACTTTTAGGTTAATAAAGAGTATTGTGAAAGGTTATCATCTGAATGTTCCATATTTCTCTCATTGTTAGACTGAACTATTTTGTGTTCTTTTGTCACTAATACATTTTTTGGTCATATTTTCTAATGTACTGATAATATGTACATCAGTACACAAGTACACCCTAGGCATGACATGTAAAGAATGGATGTCAGAGTTTGATCACAATAGGTATTTTTATAAAGATCACCTCAGGATTTGTTAGTTATAAAATATGATTCGAAAAATTGTACCTCACCTTGTAAAATAAGGCAAAAGGGAAAAACCACACATGGTATAAAGATGGTAATAAACATTCTTCTTTAGAAGCAAATAATTCCAAATATAAATATGCTTATATATATAATAACTTTTGTTGTCATAAGTTCATCTACACTATCCCAGCATCTAGAACTTTAACCAACTTTTATGTTCAGCTGATTTTAAATGAATTTTTCCCTGACATAATCCTTTTCTGTACTGTAGGCATAGATCTGAGCCATCAGTGTCAATTCCAGTATATAATTAGGAACTGTGACACATTTATTCTGTGAAAAGCTTTATAGGATTTTCAATATTAACAATATTCCTATTTCCAAGTCTATTAGACATTATTGTAATGTCTATTCTACTTTCTTAATTTTTGACCTTGATTTCTGTTTATTATAAGACAGTACTCCTCTCACAACTTGGGGCTAGATTCAGGTTAAGATACTTGTTCTTTCTTCCCTCCCATTTAAAAATTATTTATTGAAAACTACTATTTTCATGGCTATTTGCTTCTAATAGCAGTTGTCCATAATTGAGGCAGATTTTCTCTTATAGGAATTCACAGCTGTGAAGAGAAAGTTCTCTTTCCCAGTGGGTTAGTAAATAGGCTTTTGTGAGAAGTCTCTACTGGAATATTTCTCTTGATTAAAGGGTCAGAGACTGAAAGTCTATTGTTCTTGGTGCTAAAAGAACCAAACCACCTGCAGCTAAGCATTGAACTCTTTGGAAAACCAGAACTATCTTCAAGTCTTCGTTTTTGTAATGAGTAGTTTGAAAGCAATAATTTTTCTTAAAAAATTAAAATTCAGACATGAGTTTTGGTCCAAATTAGAGATTTTAATAGTGAATGCATTGAAGAATGCAGTCCAAATAAAACTCATACGCTGCATTCTCTAAACAGTATAGCTTTATGCAGCCTGTTAATACTATACACATATTTAACTGGCAAATGTGATTGCTGTGCCCACTAATCTCTTTGTGTTTATTCCCTTTTATTGTTCCACTTGATTATTAATCCCCCTATTCATAAAAGTCCCAAGATTTGGGGGAAATGAATCCCTGCTATAGGAAATCACTCAAGTCCAACCCAAGCCACTATCAACTTCAATGGTATCCCTGCTTCCACTCATCTAGTTAACTATTTTATGTACTGTGAGGTTAAGAGCACACATAATGAAGCTGACTTACTTGGATTTAAAATTCTGGTCCTGCTATAGCTGCATGGCCTTGGGTTCGCTATTTATTTAATCGCTGTTGCCTCTGTTTCCCTCTGTAAAATGAGCGTATTACTGTACCTCATATGGTTGTTCTGAGGATTAGTTAACATAAAGTTCCTTAAATAGTTGGTGTGCTATTAAGTGCTAAATAGGCTACTCTTACAAATCAGATACTACTCCTTAGGTCAGCCTCCTCCTAAAGAGCTTCACACTTAAAAAATAAAACCTGACCTCCTGAGTGCCTATAAGCTTACCTGTCTGATTTCATCCCCCATTACTCTCTGTTGGCTCTATTCAAGCTACATTAGCCTGTTCCCCAGAGATACTAAGCAGTTCTACTTCAAGGCCTTTGCACTTGCAATTCCCTCTTCCTGGAATCCCCTCCCAGAATTTTGCATCGCTCACTCACTTGGGTAAGCTGCTCAGATATTCAGAGGACTCCATCTAAAATAGCACACACACAGCCTCATTCTCTAGTTCCTTGCCTCATTTTCTTTATAGCATTTATCACCACTGACATTGTATCGTCCAGTGTTTTTCCTAACAGGAATGTAAACTCAGCATAGGGGTTTTATTTTGGTCACTCCTGTAGTCCCGCATCTAGCATTGGTAGTGCTTAGGAAATATTTGTTGGAAGAGTGGATCAATCAATTCTGAGTTAAAAAACAAACATTTTTTTCCCCCCTGAGGACTACTGAGTTTAACTTACTATGCATTTTTTTCATGGTATGCACCTAACATTCCTTATGCGCATATTTTCACTTTAATACAGGTTTTCTCAGTAGGCCACCACTCACTTGAGAAAGATACACTTTGGGCTTTTAGAAGTAAACATAAAGAAAGATTAGATTCTTATATGCAAAGTAAAAGATAAGCGAGCACAAGAATGTTGACCATGTTTTCAAAGGTAAGTGCTAAATACTGTGCAATAAATTGAATTCTATACTTAGCCAGATTTTTTTGAACATTGTTTTTAATACAACACATCTACCTGTAAAGATCTATTGGGATTTCAGATCAGATTATGAATAGGTAGTACTTTGTGACTAAAGCATATATAGTTTCAATTAAATTTTTTCTTTTTTCTTCTGCAGGTTAATGACTACCGAAAGTGAGATCAGATTTGTCCACAAGGAGATGGGAGTAATACCAAGCTGGGGAGGTGCTACCCGGCTAGTTGAAATAATTGGCAGTAGACAAGCCCTCAAAGTGTTAAGTGGGGCCCTTAAGCTGGATTCAAAAAAGGCTTTACAAATAGGAATGGTTGAGGAGGTCTTGCAGTCTTCAGATGAAACCGAATGTCTCAGAGAGGCACAAGAGTGGCTGCAGCAGTTTATCAAAGGTCCACCAGAAGTAATTAGAGCTTTGAAAAAATCTGTTTCTTCAAGCAAAGAGCTTTGTTTAGAGGAGGCATTACAGACTGAAAGAGATCTTTTAGGAACAGTTTGGGGTGGACCCGCAAATTTAGAGGCTATTGCTAGGAAAGGGAAGTTTAATAAATAGTTTTAAAAAATATGTACTGCAAGTAAAACTCCAATGATTAATATGTATAAAAGTTAAATGATATTAAATATGAATGTCAGAACTACTCTGAAGGCTACTATTAGTATTTCAGTTTTAAACAACTGTTTGAATACCTGAACTCATTGGCCTAGTTTTCAGTCTATTTGGGTACTTAACAAGTAATTTTGAACATCTGACTAAAATATGCAACACTTTCAGCTTAAAAATTATTAGCAATTCCCAAATTCCCATATTAGTTCTTAGGCTATAACCAAAGACCAGTTTTTAAAAGAAAAAAATACACAAAATCTGTTTCTGGTGTTATTTTTCATAAAGTCTTTGTCTTGCCTTACCTGGAAATAATTTACAAAAATAGCTTAATGAAACTTAGAGAGCAAAAGTGGAGAGGGGGGCCTCCCTGGTGGCGCAGTGGTTGAGAGTCCGCCTGCCGATGCAGGGGATACGGGTTCGTGCCCCGGTCTGGGAGGATCCCATATGCCGCGGAGCGGCTGGGCCCGTGAGCCATGGCTGCTGGGCCTGCGCATCCGGAGCCTGTGCTCCGCAACGGGAGAGGCCACAACAGTGAGAGGCCCGCATACCACAAAAAAAAAAAAAAAAAAAAAAAAAAAAAAAAAGTGGAGAGGGGTCAGGGGACAGGAAAATATGCAAAGGTATGATTAGTCCTCTTCTTCTGGGCCAAGCAGCTGGAGTAAAGAAGTCATGGGTAACAGCCCTTCTTTTAAATAAAGATGCTCCTCACCTCAACCCTCTACAAATTTGGGCCTTATTTATTTGATCTTTTAAATAATTATTAGATTTCTATTTTAAATTATCTACAAAACAATGATAGCCACCATATAGAAAGTCTACTAGCTACAAAATTGGCCAGTTCATTTGTGTGCTCTAGAATTTCCAAACCAGTAGTTAAGAAGTACTGTAGTTTACGTAGTAATCAAATTTAACTGTGATCAAAACTGCCAAAGACTGCAGAGACCGAGGAAGCATCCTGTAACATACGTTTGCATTTTACATCAGATTTCTATTTTTTTCTGAAAAGTAGCTAGCGTTTCTTCTTTTATAACTAGCTATCTTTTAAAAGTAAAGTTAATAACAATGTGCAACTCAAACTTTTATGATCATCTCAGTAATACAGACTTCTTTAAAAAACATAAGTCAAAGAATTAAGTCCTAATTCTAACCTATCACAACAAGAGGTAAAAGGATGGACCTAGAGTCTGTCATACAGTGAAGTAAGTCAGAAAGAAAAACAAATACCGTATGCTAACACATACATATGGAATCTCAAAAAATGGTACTGATGAACCTAGTGGCAGGGCAGGTATAAAGACGCAGATGTAGAGAATGGACTTGAGGATGCAGTGGGGAAAGGGGAAGCTGGGACAAAGAAAGTAGCACTGACACATATCCACTACCAAATGTAAAATAGCTAGCTAGCTAGTGGGAAGCTGCTGCATAGCACAGGGAGATCAGCTCAGTGCTTTGTGACCACCTAGAGGGGTGGGATAAGGAGGGTGGGAGGGAGGCTTAAGAGGGAGGGGATATGGGGATATATGTACACATATAGCTGATTCACTTTGTTGTACAGCAGAAACTAACAACATTGAAAGCAATTATATATACACTCCAATAAATATGTAAAAAAATAAAAAAGTAGTGACAATTTATATTTGCTATTGTAACATTCAACTCACCTTTGAAAAATCATATTAAAGACAACTTGCGTATGCTTCGTGATCCTACTGTTTTACTTAGGAAAATACAGAAGAGAAACTCACGTTACTTTTCTTCAGAATCAAATTCTGGATTACCAGGTTAACCCAATGCTTCCTACCTTGCTATATAGATTGTACAACATTTTGTGTTGAATCACTTCGTGTCTACTAATGCTGTTTAAAAATAAGCCTGCCATTTAATTCAGATTAGGGTTAGCCATTAATGAATACTGGCAAAGAAAATCTAATATATATACACGGTCTCTACTATCAGTTATTTAAGGCCTTTAAGTCTCACAGGCTTTAGGTTTATTTCCATACATATTTATTCCATGAACATTCCCTGTAGACTCTATTTAAATATTCTCTATGAAGAAATCAAACTTTTCTGAGCAGGTGACTATGTAAGCTGAATATACCACCAATTCAAATCACCCCCTTTTTAGTCACCTTTTGGCTACAGATGTCAAATGTTTCCATCCCCTTCCAGACTCAAACAAGAGACAGATTATTTTTGATAAACTCTAGTATTTATTAAATTATAAAGTCTGTAATCAAAAAGAAAAATGTGGATCAAGACACACCTCAAACTACAAGGACTAGACAGCAAAGCCTATGGGAACGCCATGAAGTGTGTTACAGACAAGATTCTGAAACATAAGTTATAAGCTGTTTCCTTTACATTTCCATTTCAGTAACTTTACTATTAAATAGTTGTTATTCATCTATTTTAAAACCCCAAATTCACATCTATGCTCACATTAATTAAGCTGCTTGTTCATACTGATCCCAGACATCTCATAGGTGCCAAATTTTAGTAATGGTTTTATGTCATTCCATGCAGAAAAATATGACAATGCAAGAGTCAGATGAGGATCGTTAATGCACAGATAATACACGCTGGCCAAAAGAACTGAAGATATTTAAAAAAACTATAAACAGACCTCAAGAAAACTGGGTTATTACTAAACAGCTCTCAACTATTAACACCCAAGTTCCTTATATTAAATAAATTTCTCAACAGAGACATGTTAGACATTTTAATTACAGGTCTATCCTTACCATACCCCTTCCCACCCCAACTCCCAAAATGCACTACTAGGGATGAGTATAATGTTATGTGGGCAGAAATTTACAGATAACCATTTTTACCTTGAGCATGGATCTGAAAACTTTCTTACTTAAACTTCAGTTACTGTGCACTGTCCATCAGGCCTTCTGGATCTGACACTGACACCCACTGTTCCACCCCCTGCCACAGATCGATCAGTTCCTGATAGATCAGATCGATCAGATACTGTCTGGTTGGGATTAGGAACCAAAAGTCTCTGTTGGGTCAAGGAGTGTTGCGCAACAAGCGCAGATCCATCCTCACTATCACTACTGGCATCTGATTCGGTCTCTTCAATGGAAGTGTCTGGTGCTGGTACCCTGCCTGAAGATGGTGACTCATGATCTTCTTCTCCTTCCCCCCTATGACTCCTTTCAGCTATGCTGTCTCCACCGAGTTGTAAATGTGCAAAAGAGTCTTCCAGAGAAGTGCTTGCATCAGGGGATGGTGTTGCAGGGCTTGTTAACTGACCATCTACTGACGTCAGGGGCCTTACAGAAGAAGACACCAGAGGCTGAACAGAAGCTCCACTCTGTGCTGATACACTGTCCGCTCCATCAGCAGAGCTCTCTCTTGCTAGATTTACGGTATTAGCATCACAGTCCAGCCTAAGTCCGGCTACTCCCTTCTTTGGTATATCTATTATATCCCGCTTAATCTTCCTGCGACGTCCATGTTCATTTCTCCTATATTGAACCATATTTTCAAGATCGGCAACATACAGAAACCCGGCAATTAACATTTCGGTGCTCTTTTTACCTTTGGAAAAAGCATCTTCCAGCTCTCTGCTAGTGCGCTCATCATACTGCCACCACCCGTTTCTTCCTTCATAATACCATGCATATTCACCATTTCCTCTACTTGCTGCCTTGAGTTCTTCTGGTGACAATAAGGTTGGCTTATCAAGGAAATCCTCGGGAATTTCTTGTCGACAGAGGGCACATCGCTTTCCAAGCCATGACGCTCCCTTCACACATAGATAGCAGAAAACATGCTTGCAAGGCAGACTGACTGGGTGAACACATGTTTGCAGACAAATGGCACATTCAGGGACAGTTAGAGAAGGTGCAGTATTAGAACAGGACTCATTTGCTTTCCTGTTCGTAGGAAGCATATTTATTGAGTGATCAATTTCACCACAGCCAGCCATCCTGAGAAAATGAGAGAAAATACATATAGTATTAAAATCTTATTTTAACTCTTCCAATACCTTAATTCAACAATTCAGAAAACATTAAGTACCTGTTACATGCAAGCCACATCCTAGACAATGGGGATACAAAAATGAAAGTAGAGAAAAAACTCTAACTTGTATAGAAAAATCTTTTTGATTTGTATTAATTTTTACTTGTGGGGGGCAATGAGGCACACAAATGTTAAACCAAGAATAAAAACATACAACCAAAGTATAGATTTCAAATAAATACACCATTTCTATTCATTCACAGAACTTACAAGATAGAACTAAATGCAAAGATTTTAAAATATATCAATACAACCCATCTAGACTTTTACAATCAGTCTGGAAAGTAGAGAAACAGAAAATTGCTAAAAGTAATTCAGGTTACAGTTGCAGAAAGTAACAAATTTTGTAGCCTTTTAGGATACTACTAGGTGCAGTTTTGCAAATATTGCCATGTATTAATGTACTTTTGGTACTTGACAAGGAGACCATATGAAATCAATACCAGAGTTTAAATTCTAGAAATTCCCCTTCTCTGCTGTATAATCTAAAAACACTGGTTAAACCAGTCATTTCATTCCCCCTCTGTGAAACGCTCTCTTCTTATGGCCTTTTCTGTTGTTGCTGCCTCTTTCTAAACCATATATATGCTCTTCTTGCTATACTCTTTCAAGACGATCTCATCTATATTCATGGCTTCAACTGCTACCGACTCATAAGTTGACATTCACCAGCCCAGGTCTCTCCTTTCAGCCCTGTACCTATACTTTTAATTGCCTATTTTAGATCTCTTCTTGGATGTCTTGAAGGCACAAAAACTGAATTTATGATCTGCTTCCTCCTTATTTACTCACTCCCTAAATGCCCCTCTGGAGACACCTCTATTCATCTGCTTTTCAAGCCAGAAATCCATCACTGAAGCTGTCTTTCTCCTAACCCCTCCCCAACCAAAAAAATCAGCAAGTTTTATATTTTATCTCCTAAATATCCCCTAAATCCATCTACTATCCACCTCTAACCTTCCCTAGTCACCAAGCAAACACTATTTATTAAATTACTGCATATGCCTTTTAATGGGTCCAGCCCTACCCCTTTTTAAAAGGTTGATTTTAGGTTAAAGACCAGGATCTATATGCCCTGCATGGTCGGGATGCCAGCTCCCACGCTAGCCTCATCTCACATCAAACTTCCCCTTGATCAGGCTTCCAGCCACAGTGGCTACTCCCTCCAATAATAGGTTTTCTCTATATGGAATATTTCTTCACTTCTTGCCTCTCATGCCCCCCACCATGGACAAACTACTACACATCTTATATCTCTCTTGAGAAAGCCTCCATGAATTCATAAAACTTAGGTGGGAAACCACCCCAGCAAAAAAAACAAAAAAAAAAGGCTCAACAAATGTTACAATCATATAACCACGGGAGAAAATGACATGAATACCGAAGTTGCCCTGAAGAGAAAGGAGAGAGGAAAAAACCCCAAAGATTTGTCAAACTATCTACAAACAATAAATGCTGGAGAGGGTGTGGAGAAAAGGGAACCCTCCTACACTGTTGGTGGGAATGTAAATTGGTGCAGCCACTATGGAGAACAGTATGGAGGTTCCTTAAAAAACTAAAAATAGAACTACCACACGACCCAGCAATCCCACTACTGGGCATATACCTAGAGAAAACCATAATTCAAAAAGATACATGCACCCTGATGTTCACTGCAGCACTATTTACAATAGCCAGGACATGGAAGCAACCTAAGTGTCCATCAACAGAGGAATGGATAGAAGATATGGTACATATATACAATGGAATATTAGCCCTAAAAAAGAACAAAATAATGCCATTTGTGGCAAAATGGATGGACCTGAGATTGTCATACTGAGTGAAGTCAGACAGAGAAAGACAAATATCATATGATATCACTTATATATGGAATCCAAAAAAAAAGGGGTACAAATGAACTTATTTACAAAACAGAAGTAGAGTCACAGATGTAGAAAACAAACTTATGGTTACCAGGGGATAAGGTACCATAAGTTTGAGGGATAAACTGGGAGACTGGGACTAACATATACACACTACTATATATAAAATAGGTAACTAATAGGAATCTGCTGTTTAGCACAGGGAACTCCACTCAATGCTCTATAATGGCCTCTATGAGAAAAAAATTTAAAAAAAATAGTGGATATATGTGTATGTATAACTGATTCACTTTGTTATGCACCTGAAACTAACACAACACTGTAAATCAACTAAACTCCAATAAAAATTTTAAAAATTAAATTAAAAAATAAAAAAGATTTGTCAAACTGGATGTATAAAGCTTAAACACTGGCATAAAAATTTGGAACTTCCACCTTACTGATTCAGATAAACATTTATTAAACTACTACTATCGTCCATATACAATTCTGAGTATTGATGGATCTAAAGATGAATAAGACACATACCTACTCTGTTAAATAAGGAAACGTACATGCAAACAAGCAGATATTCACAATGTGACCTGATTCCTGCAATAACTGAAATGTGTTAGGATACTTATTAAAAATAACAATGATAAGAGAGATGAGAGGATAGACAGAGGTTAGAAAATTTGGGGTGCAGGAGGCTGGGGAAGGCACAGACGTGCAAAAGCACTGAGTCATAAGCAATGGAGCAGCAGGAAATTAAGCTGAAAGGGTAACCAGATGCCCAACCTGAAAACCTTATTGTGCCCTGCTAAAGAAACATCTGATTTGGTTTAATCCCATAGTAACAGGAAACCACAGATATTTCAAAGGGGGAGAAAATGATAAGGGGGAGTATACGAGTGATAAGTGAAAGACTGAGAAATGGAGGTGAAGACCTCACAGAGACTAGCAACCCTTAATTAACTGCTGCTTAAAGTGAGTGGCAATCTCTCTCTACTAGTTGGTTCTATCATTTTAAATACGGAATATTTAGAATTTAATCACTATAAGGATATTTGCTTTTTTCCCAAGATCAAGCTCTCAAAAATGGGTTCGATGGTTACAAAAGGTATAGTCAGTAAAAATGTTTACACTTATCTCTAAGCCTTTCATCACAGTACATCTAATCAAACAAAAATACATTCTCTTACTGCTTTTTCTGTGTCCTTGGTTCCTCAACAGGCAAGGTTCAAAATGACAGTAAGTTTTTGAAAAGACTGCACTTATCTAGAAAAGGAAGCAACACACAGTCTCAAGGGAAAGAACTGATCTCCATGAAATGCTTTATTTCCCATCTTTTTTTTTTTCAACGTTTAATTTCATTTCCAATCAACTACTTTACCAAAAACTAAGTTACAGAACCTAGTAAAATACAACTTTTTCCTAACCTATGGTAAATTCTAAGTCAACCAAATATGATCTCTTAATATGTGTTAGGCACTACAGGAGCTTCAGAGTATTTTGAGATACACTTGTCCCTTCAAAGATTTTGTAATCTGAGTTATAAAGTGAAAGCACATGCTTCTCAACCGGTCAATTAATATCCCCCACCTATTTCCCCTAAAATGAACTGCCTGTACACAGAATATTTTGTTAGGCTCTCAAAAACTCATATGTATTTCTTGAATACAAAATCTAAGTACTTTCCAAAATGGCAAGAGACAGAATACCACATATTTCATTTGTCATTTAGCAAAAGAGTCAGAATACTTTTGTCTGTCCCAGGTAATCTTACACTGTGGTAACAGTTTATGTACACTACTTTCAATTTGGCCAAATACTATACTCAGTGCCCAATGTATCTTTAAGAGATTTAAAAGAAAAAATATCTCACACACCATGCTTCTGGGACTTCAGTTTTCTCATCAGTAAAACAGGAAAAATTCATGTTTTGACTCAAAATTCCCTTTTCTAAGATATCTAATACATGCTCATCACATAGTACATAATAAATACTTGCTAACTGAATTTAGCTTCTCACTTTTCTGTTTGTTGGCAAAAGCTATATATAGGCTATGCTCAGGAAAGGAACTCTGAAAACAGTTGTAAGGCACTGGCTACCTAGTTTTAATTCATCAGGTTCTATCGCTACATTTAAATCTCAGGATAACTTTAAACATTTTCATAACAAAAAGAACTAAAATCAGCTGTAGAAAGGGTGAACAATTAGTACATATATTCTTTCATCCCTTTCAATTTAAGTTAAAGAAATCAGTTGTCAATGAAATTCTTGAAAGTCTTTTTTTAAATCTCCAAATTTATTTGAAGCCCAAGAAAGAAAAAGAAAATAAGGAAGCCCTCCATCCACAAGTAATAATTTAACTGAGTAAGAGAGATGTTTGATTCTATTCGGAAGACAAAATGTTGAAATGGGCTAATGCTCATCAGTACTTTGAAAAAACAATAGCAACACCTCATATACAATAAGTCCATATCCTAAACTATCTAGGTACCTTCTGGGCAAAGGACAGGCCAATAAATTTAAAATTTTAAAAAGAAAATGTCTAGTAAAATGTAAATAAAATATCCAACAGTGCAACTTGGATGAACGCCATACTTTTAAAAGATACATAATCCCAAACCCTGTTGTATTTAAGTAAAATTAACCCCAAAAGTCGATCTTCCATTAGATGCAGTTATCTACAAAAAAGAAAGTTTTCAACCTAGAGACATCACTCTCCATCCTGTTTAATATGATCAATATTTTATATGACTCTTACTCTTGCATGCACAAAAAAACATAAACATAAACATATGATTAACAAACTAAAAAAAGCAATTACAGCCATCCCAGGGGAAGACATGAACTGTGAAAGCAACATGCTTATTTAGAAAGGCAAAACAATTCTTTTGGGGCAGGTACTTTGGTTCCCTCATTAGAATGAAGTAAAATTGAATAAACTTCATCAGAAAACAGAGAGAAACAAGATAGTTAAAAGTTTCATTCACCTAAAGCACTTTCAACTATCAATTTGCCATAGCAAACATCAAATTCTGATTCTGTTTAGCCCACCAAGTACACTGCTAGTCTATCACCAACTAAGACGCGGAGAGAACTTATACTTTTTACATAACTCTGGATGAGGCACATACAGTGGACAAGATACCATTAAGATATTTAACAAGATAGAGACAAAGCAACCTAAACCACTAGCCTGCCTATCTATAGACACACTTCAAGGTAATTTTCATTACCATTTTAATCTAGTCTACAAAACAGATTTTTTTCTTTGCATAGTTTCGATGATCTTCAAATAGGTTGGAGACTGAATATGTTCAGAGGATCATACTGATGTGTAAGAAATGCTTTTTTTCCTTTCCTTTTTGTAGAGCAAGGATTTGATAAAGAGAATGCTAATCAAAGAGAGGTATTCCCTAACTAATAAATGTCTCAGGAAACTTCAGAGATCATTTTGAAAAAGGGAATTTATTTCCTGGTTACTAAATTAAGAATAATATGTAGAAATTTGGAATGACGTTAGTCCAACTCTGCTGAAGAACACAGTAAATGTTTCACTCATTTTCCAAGACTTTTTTACTAACTGAACTCTTAATGTGATATTATGACTTTTAAGCATAAATCCCATTCTTCTTCTAAACTATGTAAAATATTTCTGGAAGACAAACATCTATTAATGCTAGTAAGGCTTCTCTCTTCAACAAGACCAAATATAGAGGGATATGGGCAGATTTATTGGAAATCTCCAAGTATTCAGATTTTGTTTTATCTTCTTAAAGACATTTCATTAATCAAAAGAAAGATAAAATTACTATAAATTAAAAAGACCTTTTAGCTTACATAGTATTGAAGAAATTTCTGCCAGCAATAAAAACTACAAGTATTAAAAGTCAGATTTTTAAGTCTGGGCTCAGAATCCAATTAAAAACATAAAAAAGGGAATAAAGAATAAGGTACTGCAACATCTTTTGTGCAGACCTACCAAAAAAGAATGTCATCTTCCTTCCCAAAACTTTGACTATTTTTTAAAAGAAAAAAATTCCTCAAATCTTTAGTTCTGCTGGAATATAAAGAGTTTGAGGTTTAATACAAGTTAAAAATATAACATTAAAATTTTAATTTTAACAATGACCATTCCTAAGTCCTTAAGACAAAATTCTTAACTTTTCCTATTGTACAGTGTGTTGTAATTGGTGGGTGTTTGATTTCTGTTGGATGTCTGCTGATGCATATCTTATTACATTAAAATATAACAACTAACATTTACTGACTGCATAATATGTGGCAGATACTTTGCAAAGCACTTTATGTCTAATCCTCTTATCACCCTACGAAATGGGTCCACTGTTTTCCTTATTTTACAGATGAGGAAACTGAGGTACAGAAAGTTCAGGTGAAGAAATACACAAAGCCACAGTTCATTAAGTGATGGAGCCAGCCTCAAATCTAGGTTTCATAATCCAGGTGATCTGACTTCATAGTCTTTACCCTTAACTGTTACAGAATGCCTCTAAAATAATCATGACTATCCAAATATAAGAACCACCATCAATAATTTTAGAAAAGACTTCAGGAAGTTACTAAGAAATTACACAGACTGATAAAGGAATGACATTTTTATCACCTGCTGCAAGAGCTGTCATGTATTTCTCCTTACACCTTTTCAGTTTTTTTTTTTTTTTTTTTTTTTTTGTGGTATGCAGGCCTCTCTCACTGCTGTGGCCTCTCCCATTGCGGAGCACAGGCTCCGGACGCGCGGGCTCAGCAGCCATGGCTCATGGGCCCAGCCGCCCCACGGCATGTGGGATCTTCCTGGACCGGGGCATGAACCCGTGTCCCCTGCATCGGGAGGCGGACTCCCAACCACTGCACCACCAGGGAAGCCCTCCTTTTCAGTTTTGAACAGAGAAAGTGTCTGAGCATCTACCATGCCCATGGCGCTAGCAGAGAAATGGATAATAAAACCTGCCATCAAAGTTAAGTTAAAGAACACTACATTACCTAATGGTTTCTGATAAGTGTAACAGATACCATTTCTTCCTTTGTACTCCCCAGTAACTAGCAGGGAGGGGATAGATACATTTTGAATGGATGAAATGTACTATGCAAGAAGTATTGCAAAGACCTTGTACATTACGCTTAGTAAGTTTAAACACTTATTTTAAATACAAATGGTTCTTAAACATTTTTAGGTCACAGTCTTATTAAGGAAATCTTACATATAACGTCAAGGAGTTCAAGGATCTCTATGAAGCTGGTCCATATATGAACCCCTAAGGAGGCAACAGGAATTCACTGAAAGGTTTTATGTTAGGAAGTGACAGTCAGTTTAGTAGTTTATCAGGACCATTTGGACAGGAGTTTGGAGGAAGACTTGATGTCATGGGGCTAAAAGGAAACTAAAATTTATAGTAATCCAGGTATAAGATAATTGGGGGGGGGACAGATGTAAGGTTCCAACAATAGAATATAAGAAATACTAAGGAAACAGAAATGAAAGCATTTAGTTACTGGTGGATGATGGCAGCATTCATCAAGATTCAGAACTTGAGGCGAGTTCTGACATAATGATTTTGAGATATTTATAAAGTCTTCAGACGAAGACAGGTAGATGACAGTTGAGTTTACTAGATAGGTGCTCTGAAGAAATCTAAGCAGAAAGAAGTCTCATGAGTCACCAACACATACATGGTTCTTGGGACATGAAAATGTACAAATGCCCAAATTAAACCTGTAGAGAGAGCACACAAAAGGGCCAACGATAGAACCTTGGATTACTCCAACATTTATAAGTGAGGCAAAGGATGGGAGGAATGGTCAGAGAGGAATGGGGAATAAAGTAAGACTGCCACCTCAAAAGCCACAAGGGGAGACATTTGCAAAAAAAGAAGGGTCAAGCAAGGAGAGAACTTACAAAAGTTACTCTTCAACTTATGAAAATTTCTATATTTGTAGTGAAATATATGGTGCAAAAATTGTGAGCACCATACAATGATTAGCTATTTTGATTCCCAGAATCCATCAAGCCTGCTATCAATTACTTTTTACTCAGCTAAGACATCTTTCTTTCCCTATTCCCACAAAGACTATTACAAAACTTCTCCAACCTCTTAGTAAAGAGATATTCTGGACTCCCTTATTAAGAAATTAGGTATGAATGACTCCTCAAAATTTATTTTTATCTTCACTCTACCTCATCATCATTCCTCTTGGCCCAGGATGGGGTACTGCTAGTTTTCAAAGCTAAACCATCCCAATTCCTCCAAGATTTCGATTAATATTCTCCATCCCTAAATTTCAAAATCAACTAACATGCTAAGTCTAATGACCTCTTTCAGTCTGATCTATTCGATCACATTGCACTAAATGATATTATTAACCATCGACTCTCTAAAAATTTATATTATTCATTTCCATGATGGTACTCTCTCCTAATTCTCCTTTCTGTATCATTTTTTTTCTACCTTCTTTAGCTTCCCTTAAATACCAGTATTCCTCACAGGTGCTCTGTGGGTGACCAAATTTTCATACTACATTCTACGCCTAGACAATCTACTGAATATTCCAAACTTATATATATGTATTAGTTTGGAATACTCAGTAGATATATAGTATATATATATAAACCCCCATGAGTCCCCAAATCTAATATCCAGAACTGTTCTGGATACCTAAAATCTGTATTTCCAATTCTGTATTCAAAAAGTCTACCTCAATATTCTCCAGTCACCTGAAATCAAACATTAATAAAACCAAAATTATCTGTTCCCCTAAACCTACACCCTCTTCCTTTGGTCTCTATCTTGGATAAAACTTGGGAGGCATCCTCAGAGCTCCCCTATTCCTTGGCCACTTTGCTTTTCTGCAACAGAAACTTCTTTAGAATATGTTCCCTTTAAAGCTGTGACCTTAATTCTGGCCTCTTGAACACACTCTTGTACAAAATGCTGACCTCCCAAGTGGCCTTCCTGACCTCAGTCCCTTCTTCTTCATCTTTCCTCAGTTCAATTATGTCTAATTAGTCTCCCCTCCACTCAATCTTCAATAGTTTTCTATTGCCTACATAATCTCATAGAACTTCCTAAGCACTAGCTTTCAATTACACTGACATAGCCTTCAGAGTAAAACAGACTTAGTTAAAATCTATCATTTATTCTTATTGTTGACCTAGAACAGTGTTTCCCAAACTTCTCTAAAGATAAGAATGAGCTGGTGTGCTCTCTCCTGGAAATCTGGACACATCTGGGTTAGAGTCTAAAACTCAGTTTTCAACAAGTGTTCTAGTAGATTATTCTCAGAGATATTTGGTAAACACTGACCCAGGGAAAATGACTTCATCTCTGTTTCTTCATCAGTAAATAAGGCTACTACTATCTTGTGACTGAATTCAATAATCCAAGTAAAACACCCAGTAAGCACCTGGCAATAAAGTAAGCACTAAATAAACACTCAATCCCTGTGAAGTCTCTATTTCCCACTCCACCTTCACACACAGGACTGCTCCCTGACTCCCCTAAGATACCTTGATATTTAGGCAGCTGTGCCCTTCCCCATTCCCTTGGCTTAAAAAATAATTCCTAGTTTTCTCAGACTGTTAAAATTCTATTCATTCTTTAAGACCAAACCAAAAGCTCCCTGTTCACTCTGAACCCTTCAGATGGAATAAATCCTCTCAGTTGTGAAAGCATTTTATTGTTGCCTCAATATAGTATTTCTTCTACTATATAATTATTAATTACATATGTGTCTTACTGACTACACCACAGTCTAGTTCCTTGATGGCCATGATAGTCTGATGGTCAGACTATCTGACCTACAGGATTAAAAAATATACATATGTATACAGATAGATAATACATGAACAGGGTTAAATAAAAAATATATTTGTCCCAATTTTAAAGAAAAATGCTTACTGGTTTCAATTGTCTTTTATCAAATTCTCAACACTGACTAAGAATGATATGGTCATACTTTTAATGGGAATATATAATCAAAGCACCATATTGGAAAAGTAGATAACAATAGTTATATGTCAAACTGGGAGAACATGTGAAATAGTATCTACAAGGGTCACTCTCTGGTCAAGTATATTAAACACTGTTATCACCAAAACTGTAAAAGTAAAGTGTTCACTGCATTTTTCATGAGTGACTCAAGTTGGATATTTTTCACATCAACTTGGAAGACAGAAATATGATGTTCATTGTGTGAAAAAGTTTCATCAATAACAGAATGAAGTTCAATATGGGCAAGATCAAGGTAGTAGTAACATTTTAAAGCATACTTCAGAAAGAGAAACTGACAGGAAAACAGAACTAGTAAAACTGGGGACTACAGTGACTCCAATAGGAATTAAAATGCATGTACTAACTTGTTAAAAAAAACCAATTAATTAAAAAAACCTATTTAATTTAGTGAAACGTGTTTTTAATAACTAGTGTTTTATAACCCATAAGTCTTTCTTATTTATAAAGGCTGATATTATCTCCTTAGCTTGGTTATTTAAGTAAATTACTATGTAAAGAAAAAGTAGAACCTAGAAGACCTGGAGATCTTTCCAGTTTTTTTTTTATAGCCTTCTATGAGCAAATTTCTCTGTCTTCAGTTCCACTTTTTAATAGAGATTTTTCCCTATGAAGAGATTTTTTTAAGAAATCTACATTAATAATAATTTAATGTGAATAAAATTTTCAACTCAAAGATCTAAAAGTCTATATAAAATGCTCATTTTGTATAATTAAAACTAACTATGACAGATACTTGATTTATTACATTTTATACCAGTCCAGTTAATTTACTGCAGCTTTGGAACAAACATAATGTCATACTTACATTTCTATTACAGATCCCACAGATGTCTGTCACAAAAATAAAACATCATCTTCACGAGCAATCAGCCAGTTTGCAATATTTTCTCCTCCATTGCTGGATCATCCTGTGCTGCAAAAGAAAAATTTCAACATCAACTTCTCTACAGACTAAGATCAACAACATTAAAAATTAATTTCAGTCAATTATGTATGATTCTTCATTTAACAAAATTCACTGGCAAATTTTATCTCAAAAGTGGAAAAATTTCAAGACAAGGATGCCTGCTTTCACCACTGCTATTCAACACTTTACTGGAAGTTCTAGCCAGAGCAATTAGACCAGAAAAAGATAGGAAAAGCATACAAATTGGTAAGGAAGAAGTAAAACCATTAACTATTTGCAGAGACAGTAAAATTTTTCTCTATTCTCTATATAGAAAATTCTGGAGAATCCCCAAGAAAGCTATTAAAGCTAATAAACAAATTCAGAAAAGTTGCAGTTTGCTGTAAGTTCAATGCACAAAAAAGTCAGTTCTGTTTCTGTACCTAGCAGTCAACAATTCAAACAGGAAATCAAGAAAGCAATTCCATTTATAATAGCATCTAAAAGAATGAAATACCTAGAAATCAACTTAACCAAGGAGGTGAAAGACTTGTACACTGAAAACTACAAAGCACTGCTGAAAGAAATTAAAGAAGAGTTAAATAATGGAAAGACAACTGGTGTTCATGGATTGGAAGACTATGAAGATGACAGAACTATCCAAAGTGATCTACAGATTAAACATAATTCTTATCAAAACTCCAAGAGCCTTTTTTTCAGAAATGAAGAAACAAATCCTCAAATTCATATGGAATTGTGAGGGGCCCCAAATAGCCAAAATAATCTTGAAAAAGAACAAAGTTGGTGAGTTCAAGCTTCTCGATTTCAAAACTTACTACACATCTATAGTAATCAAGACAGGGTGGTACTGGCATAAGGATAGACAAAGATACCAACAGAAGAGAGAGTCCAGAAATAAACCCATCTATGGCCAACTGATATATTTTACCACAAGAAAAAAAATTTAAGTGAAACAAGTTCTTTATGGACAAAGTAGCCCACATGGAATGTATTCCATAGCCACCGCCTTCCTACAAGAAGGTAATGTATGGGAAGGCAAGGTCATCATCACATTAACTAGGACCTCCTGGTATTTATACGTATGTCCAAGTTTAAGCCAACCTTCTCTCAAGATGCCTGTTGTCCAGGAAGTCCAGAGTCACCAACTAAAGCATCATCTCAGCCATTAATCCTCTTTCTTCTCATTTAGTATTTCCTCCTTCCACTTCATCATGCCCACTGTAGGAGGCTCATTTTACCACACAGAAATTAGAATCAAGCATACATGATGACTAAAGAGATGAGGGGCTTCACAGTAACCACAAGACAGGAGAGACAAATACTCTTTCAGTTCCATGTGCCACTCAGTGTGGGAATCCATCTCCCTAAGAAATTTGTAATTTTAGTATTTAAAGATTTTTAAGACGATATATGGCCTTTAAGTACAAGCCAGCCTATCTCACCAAATTTTAACAGACCAAACAGTATGCAATGTTTCAAAACTGGAGAACTTTCAAAAGTAACTGACTAGAAAGGGTTTCTAAACAACTTGACTTTTTGTTTTACTCTGACTTTAGAACTTAGTCTTTACATGAGAAGGACTCCACTGTCCTGACTTTCCCCCACGGCGCTTTCACTTTACCCTCCAAGAGCCTACAACTTCAATGGCACCAAAGAATACTCCATCATTCACTTCCCTCCTGTAGCCTACTCAAAATAGAAACTGTCCAGTTTCACACACAGGACAGTAAGAAACAATCTACTATTCTAACATCATTACTCTTAAAAACAAACAAAACCCCCCCACTTATTCTTTGAAGTCTCCAACCATTGGCTATAATCCCCTATAGCTATTCTCTCTTAACCCTTAAGGTACTGACTTAATCTACTCATTACTGGTCATCCTATTCATCTTATCTCCTGACATCTCACTATGAACCTATTTAAATATCCTTGAGAATAAACCATTCAACACCTAACTCAGAGGTTCCTGAACTTGCCCCACAGAGGTGGCTTGTTAGAAATACACATTCTCAGGCTCTAACCCGAGATACTGTAGGCCAGTAGAGATGGGTTTCAGCCCAGGAATCTCACCTCAAGTGATGCTGATGCAGGTAGTCCATCGAATACAATTTGAGAAACACTGTCCTTGTTTTTCAATTCCTAAAATCCTAAATTCAATGAACTTCATCACCCCCCTCCCCCCCCCAAAAAAAATGATGGCCACATTTGGAACTAGATGCCTCCTAAAACTACTGCCTCTCTAAAATCTTAATCTCACTCTCAGATCACAAGCTCCGGTCCTTTCGGCTCACTTATTCATTCCCACACCCACTCTTTAATTTCAAGGGGCTCTCCAGTCTCTTGACCACCTACTTTCCTTTCTCCAATACCTGATCTCATTTGCTTTCCTGCCCAATCTGGAGCCCAACCATTTTAACTTCTTAAGAGAATGCTTGGTTCTCTCATATCTCTGTCTCTCATCTACACATACTCTACACACCCCCATCTCTGCATATATCATACAATGTGACATCTCAGCTTCCATGCCTTAACCAATGAGTGCTGACAGAGAAAAACAAAATCCTTTTTCTCATTCCCCTCCCAACACATCACACCAAATTCTGTCAACTTTCATCCCTAACACCTTTGGAATCTATCCTCTATTCTCTTGCCATTGCTAGTCCCCTAGTTTAGACTTTTATCCTCTCTCTCCTGGACTACTGTTCAGCCTGATTATCTTGCTTCAGTATCACCCCTTAAATTTATTCACCAAGTCTCTAAGTGTGATAGACTTAAAAAGAAAAATGAAGCCTTCCATACGCGAAGCCCTATACGGGCTCTCCAGCCTATACAACAAAGGTAAAGCTCCTTAAGACAATATTCAAAAGCCTTAAAGACCTGAAACCTAAATAACTCTTTAGTCTTATTTCTCTCTCACAAATTAATACTCTACTTACACCTAATTACTCAGTTCTCCAAACTTCCCTTTGTAGTTCTGTATTTCCTCCTGCCTGGTATAGTCTCCCTCTTTTAAGGCTAAAAAGAATGTTACTACCTTTCTCTGACTACCTCCAAAAAACTGTTCCCTCCCCTCTATTTTGTAATTCTTCTATTACTGAATTTATCATATGCACTGCAATCATCTGTTCGCTTCTGACTCTTCTAGTAAACCATGAGCCCCCTGAAGATAAGGACTATTTATATCTCTAAGCGGCCAGTAAACTGCCAATCAGTTGTTGACAACTTGAACTGGTATTTCTTGGATGAATGAAAAACTAAATTTATTTACTAACATAACACAACATTTGCATTCTAATTGTGAATAGGCACCCAACCACAAAGGACATAAAGATATCTAAGCTCTAATCCTTTCTTTAAACAACTTAAAATCTAACAGAAGGAGTTACTACATTTACAAATATAAAATTCATGCCATCTTTATATCTTTTGACAAGTACATCATTTATCCAGCTTTATTCACTGGCAATGAATTCTACAGAATGCAGATAAAAATCTAGGAATAAAACCAATTTTAGTAAATCTTGCAAGCTACGGGGACTTTTCCAATTCCTGTATCCCACGGCTAAATTTCAAAGCTGACTCTAAATAGATTATGTTGAGGGGAGGAAAACGAACTAAAACCTATGTAGTCATCTAGATCCTAGCTATGACAACTGTGGTCCTCAACTAGCAACATCAGCATTACCTGGGAGTTCCTTACAGACAAAATATCTGAAGCCCCACTCCCTACCAAGAGAATCAGATCTCAGGTATTTCATATGCATATTAAAGTTCAGGAAGCACTAGTAGACCCATTACATCATTGAATCCTCAAAATGACTCTGTGAGAAATTTTATAAATGAGGAAACCCAAGCCCACAAGGATTTAACCCCAAATCACGAAACTATCAATACTGGGAGATGAGATTCAAGCTCAAGTATATCTTTAAAAAAATATTTTCCTCAATGTGCTGTATCTCAAAGAAAAGGTCTAGAATAGCATTATCTAATAGAAAGATGATGCAAGCCACATATGTAAGTTCACATTTTCTATTAGCCACATTAACAATAATAAGAAAACAGGCAGATTTAATTTAAAGAATATATTTTATTTAACCCAATATATTCTAAACATTATCATTTCCACAGGTTATTTAATATAAATTGTTAATGTGCTATTTTACACTCGTGTGTGTGTGTGTGTACACTCTTTGAAATCTAGTGTGTATTTTACTTATAGCACAACTCAATTCAGACTAGCCACACAGTTTGCTCAATAGCTCCATGTGGCTAGTGGCTACCAGACTGGTAATGCAGGTTTAGAATGTCTTGCATACCAACAGGTTTTTTCCAACACAAAACTGGCAATTTACTACAAGAATTGTTGAATAAAGAAAATGAACTCCATGTTACTTTACTCACATCTTTGCTGGCACAGATGAAAAAAATTGCATATTTTGCTGTGATCAAAACTGACTGGTTTAGCTAGTCCTAATTCTACCACATAGATCCATCAACTCTAGCATCTGAGAATTACAATGCCAATGGGCACAACATAGGGTATGGCATATATCAGTAAGATTCAGAACAGTCATGTAAAGTAGCCCTCAGAAAACTTCTACACTTGAAACCGAATATTTTTTTCTTTAATGGAGGGAGGGGGACGCTTTTACTTTCAACCAAAGATAAAAGAATAGTATAATTCTAAGTACAGGCCAGAATTAACTTGGCAAACATACATAATTCCTTCTGCAATGAATGATTTGTAAATTATGACCAAAGTCAACACAATTTATGAATTATTACAGTAAAATTTACCACAATATTTTGACATGCAAATACCAATCAGCTAATGGGTTAAGGTTCCTTCTTAAGGTGCAAACTTATACAGAAATGAACCATTAAGAAGGTAACATAGAAAGAGAAAACATATGAAACTAAATGAGATATTTCTGCCCCTTAACAATTCTAAAGAAAAAAAGTGGCAGACTGAATTTAAAAATATATAAAAGAGATTAGAGAGTATCAGTTAATTTAAATCATTTATCCATTCAACCAATTAAGTATAACTGAAAATGAATATTGTATTATTTATAATTTGTGACCACTCAACAAATTCATGCTCCTATTATTTGCACCTACTGTTATCTTTGAAAATAGGCTTAATTACAAGTCTACTTTTCAAGTCAGTCATGGAGTCAAAAAAAAAGGTTTTTTTTAGATTACAGATTCAAATAAATGATTATCTTTTTTTAAAGAACTCATCAAAGAAAAAGATAAGCATGTAACAGTTAAAATATCAGATTACAAAGATCTGAAGATTTCCTGTATTTTTCCAATTATACTAACAGCTAATGTTTAATAAAATAGTTTTTACTCTTTATTCAAAATACACAAAACAGGAAATGTTCTATATAAAAGATATCAGTGCCAGAAAAGAAAAATACTACAAATCTTACAACTTTTGGTATACAAAGTCAAAAAAGAAAAAAGAAAAAAAAGCAAGGACCAGTAAAAGAAGGAACAGAGAGAGAGAGAGAGATCGGGTGTAATTTAGCAGATACATCTTAATATTTCTTAAGAAAGAGTCCCAAATTGAGAGATGTAACTAAATGCCCTAATGTTTCCATTTTTAGCTTTCCTTCTCATCTGCTAAAACTCAGCTTACAGAAAGCACACGTCATACTGGGAGACAGAAGTCTTCGGTCAAAACTCATTTCAACTAAATGGGGTTCAATATTTTACAGTATTCTATGTTAAAGAATTATTTCCACCACTGCGTTTAACACTTCCCATAAAAAACATTACTGTATGACAATCTCCGGGCTTCACAATCTTCATAACCAAGAATTAAATCTTTATATTTTCCACCCAAAAAGGTGGGCTTTGCATTTTATTTTAACAAAACATTAAATGTGAATGTGAACAAATACTTTCTTTTAATCACATAAACCAGAAGTTGCATAGCCTGCAACCATTTTGTAAATAAGAAAAGCTCTGCTGCTAATTATCTGTGTGACCTTGGTCAAGTCACAACTCCCATGTCTTAGTTACTTCACCCTACTCTACACGTCCATAATTCTAAATACTTTAATTAATACGATTTAACAACAGGTTTTGTTTTAACTAACTCAAAGGGTAATAAGCCATGAACACTCAACAGTCCATAAATAGCACAAGTGGTTGTAGCAGAATGTAAATAAGATGGATTCCATACCCACAAAGACAGTTTCTAATCCAGCTGGTCAGACAAAATCAGGTTCCTTAGGCACAATCAAAAACCAGGCAAGAGGATGGAAAAGGTTCACCTTCTGTTACTAACACTGGGGGGAAAAAAACATTCAAATACCCAACTGACAGCGTGTCAGGTGTTTTATGCTAGTAAATTGCTAATACATGAGAAAATATTCTCTATGCAGATCAATATTGTGAAAAGAAAAAATTTAATACTATCTTTTTCTTCTACTAAGTCAAGAAATCATTTTTAGATCCTTTCAAAAAAAAAAAAAAACCTGCCCTATCCTTGCGACAACTCAAAAACAAAATACTTTACCAGTTGACACATGTCTCCTAAAAAAAAAAAAAAAAAAAAAAATTCTTTTTTTCTTCCGCTTGTCTAATGATCAGCTATTTGGAAAAACAGTTTTCCTGATGATTATAATTCTACCAAGTTTTTAACAACGAGTAAATAACCAAATCCTACAAATGTTTACCATTATTTTCATTTTGCCTACAATTTACACTGGCCCACTTGAAACATAAATTCTAAATCAAAGATTCGGCTTAACAAAATGCTCCAATTTAAGATGTACAAGCTAAAACAAACACATCCAAAATCTATTTCTAAAGTGGTTTTTCACTTTTCCGGTTTGCTCTTTAAAATTGGATTACTTGACGTATTTTCATGATTTTTAGAGCACTCCCAGACATTCAACACAAACAGTATTTGCTGGTCACAAAAACAGCAAAGCCAACATCATAAATCCTGTTATTTGTGCAGGTCATTTTCCTCCTGTGTCCTATATGACACGTCTTTTAAAAGTCTAAATATAGATTCACTTACTAAAAAAACAAAAACAGTTTTAAGTCTTCCAGTTTCCGTAAGTATATACTGCTTTTAACGCCAATGTCATACTTTCAAATTCTATTTTAAAAGTACACACATTGGAGGGGTACCTGAAATGTCAATCATCCAAAGACAATGCGTTTTTCTATCATTTCTGGGCTTTCTTCTCTCAATTCCACAGTTTTAATATTACTTAATAAACAAAATATTACTTAACAAACAAAATGTACGTACTTTAGAAACTTGAGAAATAAGTGCTCACTAAAATGGCACTTAGGGAAAAGAAAAACATATTAAAAGCGCTATCAAGGGGAAAAGATCTAGTTGCCAGAAGTATGTGTAAACTCAAAACAATTTTTCAGCCTTTCTCTAGATGCCCACGGAAATAAAACAGCGGCAACAATATAAGACCCGTACTCTTTCAGTCGGGACGGGGGGTAGGGAGAGAATTCCGCACCCAGCAACCAGAAGAACAAAGCAACAGCCTCCGCTGTTAAGATGCACCAAGGTTTTTGGAGGTTCAACGGGTATTGAGAAATCTCTTAATGATTCTGATGCTTTAATAACAGAGCTGGGCTTAACGAGAGCAAGGCGAGGGACTGCTCGTCATATTAGGCAATACCCAGAAACTGAACAGGAGGAGGAGGGTAAGAGAGAAGAGAAAGAAGCCAAAGACACTCCGGAAAAAGACAAAATGCAGGAACTCTACGCCCTGACCCAAGGCCCGGGTAGAGGCCTCCGCACGGGAAACTGCGAGTAGGATACCCCTCAAACCATTGCCGCCCCTAAATCTTGAGGCCAAAAGTCCCCATGTAGAGGCCTGACACCACCGATGAGGGGAGAGGAGAGGGACCTGGCTACCACCAAAGGCAGCGACGAGGACCCCGGCGGAAGAGGCTGCGCAGTAATGGCCGCTGCTCCGCCTCTCGCACCCGGACCGTGACCAGCTCCGGGCTGTCGCCCAGGGCAGGGGCTGCGGCGGCCCCAGGCAACGCAGAGCCCGTCACCGTCTTCTTGCCTGCGACAGCAGCCAAACTGGGAGCGACGGAAAGGGCTGAGCTGTCCCACCCCGGCTCGGCGCAACAGCCGCGGTCCCGCCGGCCCAAGGGCGTCCACCTACGTATCGGTCCCTGACCCCGCCGCCGCCGCCCCTCTCAGGCCCGGAGCGCAGGGCCGACCCAGAGCGCGTCGCCGTTGGAGGTGACACCGCGGGCCATCACTTCTCTCCCCGAGTTAGAATCCCGGAGCGGCTAACTTTCACCCTGCCCCTCGAGTGGGCTTCGCCCCTACTCGCACCTCTGTGGCCACAGCCGCGGTCGCCTCGCAGTCTTTTCTCTTCGGCCTCGGAACCCGCAGCGGCCGGGGACGCGCGCGCGGCCGTCACGTGACCGCCGGTAGCGTCGCGGGGGCGGGGCCGCGCGATGCGGAAGCAGCGCCGCGCACCCGTGAGCTAGCGACAGCCCAGCTCCGCCCTAGTTCCCCACGCCCCGTTCCTGACGCACGCCGCAGGTTGCCTACCTTCTCCTGTCTTTGGGGAGCTGCAGTTCCGCCGCTTCTAACTGCTTTATATTTTGCTTTACTTGTAATTAGGTGCCGAAGAGTTCTGAAAGAATGCAAGTCCACCAGAGAGAGATTTGGGGCCGAGGAAGTAAGACATGTGTAGGACCAGCAGGTGGTGCTGCTCAGAAACCCAGCTTCGAGATCCAGGAGAAGAAGCCCTTTGGGCGCCTAGCTGGATTTGGGGGTGAAGAGTCCTTGGCAAAACTACTTGTTCTCTTTCAAAAAAAAAAAAAGTTCCAATTTGTTCATCTTTTGAACCACTGAGCAATTTAATAGGAAAAAAAAGTCTTACTTTGCTTTGGGCTCATTTTTCTTAGACTAGGGCCCAGGAAGCTGGAGGAAGAGATTCATCAGCATAAGAATCTAAAACTAAAGAAATGGCTTTATTTTATTGCACGTGTTTGGTTTCAAACATCAGAATCCTGGCAGTACCCTCCATTTCATTTTAGCATATACATCATCTTTTTTTGGAACTGATTGTATTTTCTTAATTTGTAGTAAAATGAAAAAGGTGGAAGAGCATGCTTTTTTATTTTTAAAAGAATATATGTTTCAACATTCCTTACCAACATCTTCTTAACTTGCAATGCTGTTGCATTTTGAACTCTCATTAACTGTTTATGGTTAATTTTCAAGGTTGGAAAATTTTCAGTGTTTATATATATGTGCATTTTCTTTTATTCTGTCTACCTATCTGCTGATCTGTCTGTCTATCCATCTGCGTGCAAGAAAGGAATTAACAGGAATCCCACTAAAACGCCGTTACAGGCTTCAAACTCTCTCTCAGCCACAGCCATAGTCTTAGTAGTCATTTCAGTGAATAGCTCTTGCTCACATCATCTTTCCTTGCTCACACCTATCCGTACTTTCTCTCTTTCTCTTATGCCCCATAACCACTTTGCAAATAATCTGTTGGCTCTTCGTTCGAAACACGTTTTGAATTGGACTACTGACCGCCTCTACTACAACCTACATTATCTCTTAGACCAAGGACTGGTTTTCTTGCTTCTGTCCTTGCTTTCCTTTGAGTCTGTTCTGCACCCAGAGGCCACAGTAAACTTATTAAAAAGGAAGTCAGTCATACACATCTTTGTTGGAAGGCTTCCCAAAACAAAGTAAAAACCAAAGTCCTTAAGAGTGGTGCTAAGACTCTCCCCTCATTACCTCCCTGACCTCACAAACTGCTTGTTTAGCTTTGTGTTCCAAGAAGACTCTACAAAGTCTCTCAACCTCGGTCTCTGCAGTTGCTCTTTCCTCTGCTTGGAAAACTCTTCACCATAGTGGCTTTCTCCCTCTGTCTGGGCTCAAATGCCATCTTTTCAGTCAGGCCTCTACTTGCCAAACTATTTTAAATCGTGACATTCCCCCATTCCCAGTATTTCTTATTCCTCTCACCTTTTTCTCGCTAATACTTAGCACAATGTAAAGGATGACTTCGTTTACCTGTTTATCTCTATCGTGTGTCTCTGCACACTAAAACCTAAGTCTCTCGGGGTCAAGAATTTGTGTTCTATTTTGTATTCCAACTGCCAAGAATAGCACCTAACACATTTAGAGAAGCTCTCTGGAAATATATGTTGAATGATTGAATGAATATGTGCACACACATTTATATACTAAATAATATATAAATGGGGCTTCCCTGGTGGTGCAGTGGTTGAGAGTCCGCCTGCCGATGCAGGGGACGCGGGTTCGTGCCCCGGTCCGGGAGGATCCCACGTGCCGCGGAGCGGCTGGGCCTGTGGGCCGTGGCCGCTGTGCCTGCGCATCCGGAGCCTGCGCTCCTCAGCGGGAGGGGCCACAACGGTGAGAAGCCCGCGTACGGCAAAAAAAAAAAAAAAAAAAAAAAAAAAAAAAAAATATATATATATATATATATATATATATATATATAAATGAATAAAAACTTCTTATTTGTCAGCAATTGTATATAGAGAGGAAAATTGAGTGTATGGAATGTTATGCACCCCACCTTCACCACACCTGAAAGGTAGTATGAGTTTCTGTCTATGAGTAATACAGGAGGGCACCTCTCAACATGGACAGAATTATTTGAAAAGTAATTGGTTTCCAGTAATTGTCAAGATGCCCAAACTCTATTTATAAAGAAATAAATCAGAGCCCAACAGATTCAAGGTATCTCTGTGATAATGTTATTATCATTTTCATTCTATTTTGCTTCATTGAATCAAGGAGTTGCAAAAGACTGCTAGGAATTGCTCATTATTCATAACTGACTGTCTATTTTCCACAAGCATATAAAATGTGTTCATGAATACCACACGTCTCAGGTACCCCCTTCCTCCCTATACTATCACCCCAACATATAAAAATGTTTGATGTTGTTAGTTTAATGATCAAAATATTCTGTTTAGTTAACATCTGAAGACATCCATGAAAACATGCATGAGAAAATTGTATGTGTTACAGTGGAAAATGTTTTGAAAACAATTGATGTAGCTAGTCTAGGGCAGTGGTTTTCAGAGTGTTTTCTAGTGTTCCCTGGGGGTCCTTGAGATCCTTTCAGAAGATCCCAGAGGTAAAAATTATTTGGATAATAATATATACAAAGACTCTAGTTGCCTTGTTTCTCCCCCACCCCCTTTCACTTTAGTACAGTGGAGTTTTCCAGAGGCCACATGATATGTGATATAACAACAGGTTGAATGTAGAAGCAGATTCTAGAATTTGGCTATATTAATTAGGCCAGGCATTAAATAAATTTGCAAAACATAAAATAATACTGCTCTTCTCACTAAGTTAACTTTGGTTTTAAAACTAGTTATTTATCAGGAAATATTTATGGGGTTATTAGTGTTAACATTAATGGGTTATTTTTAATGAATTAATTTTAATTGATGAATTAATTTTAATGAATTTAATGAATTAATAACTATTTTAAACAGTTCTCAGTTTTAGTCTGGTAAATACTGATAAATTAACATATATAAACAATACTTCTTTTGAGCCTTCTATAGGTTTTAAGAGTATAAAGGGGTCCCAAGACCAAGAACTTTGAGAACACTAGTTTTAGTGTAATGTAAAATAGTCTGGGACTATTTTGTGCACCAACCCTAAGCTAGATTTCTTCCCACATGCCAGCAGTCATCTGATAACTGTGGACACAACTTTCTCATGTGTCTGGATACAGAACAAACCAGATTCAGGAATGTACCAGTCATTATAGCTAGCAGATGAATAGAAATAAAGCCAAGAGGAAGTTTTAGAAAGCAAACTTTTCCATTTCAGTTGAAGATTTTGCTCCAAGAGCTGATATATAGCTTGCTCTCTGTCCTACCATTTGACATGCTCTTCAGTTATCAAAAATATGTACTTTTCTACTAGAATTCCTTTGTAAATAGTAGTAGACTAGACAGTTTTGCTGGTGCTCATCCTTTACCTAATGTGATAATCAGTTCTCTCTCTTTGGCTCATTCTTAGTGCTTCTACAGCAACCGTGGAAGTTACAACTGAGTTATGACAATTGTATGCCTGGGAAATAGCCCAACACGAAACAGTCACTGAGTCAGATTTTATAGTTTGTAAAGGCAAGCACGCCTTTCCTAACCCTGATTGTATCTGTACATGATGTATGTATTGATTTTTAGATGTTTTATATTGACAATATTAGCTATTATATTATTTCCAAAGTCCATGCTTGTTTCATTGGACATGACCTCATTGAGCATTGTATTGAATAAATGCTCTATTTTATTTATTGGCAGAATCATTTATTAATTTAAAGCTAGATTATTATTTTAATAAAACTGACACTTAGGGCTTCCCTGGTGGCGCAGTGGTTGCGAGTCCGCCTGCCGATGCAGGGGACACGGGTTCGTGCCCCGGTCCGGAAAAATCCCACATGCCGTGGAGCAGCTGGGCACGTGAGCCATGGCCGCTGAGCCTGCACGTCCGGAGCCTGTGCTCCGCAACGGAAGAGGCAACCTGACACTTAAACAGTGCGCCCTATTACATAAAGGAAATAGCTTACAATCTTACGGGCAGCAAATATGTTTTGCAATGCCACATTTGCCTCCAAATGGTTAGGTTAGGAAATCAATGTTAAATGGTTTTATAATCATGCATATTTGAATTCTTATTTATTTATTTATGGAATTATATGTCTATCAATGATCAGTTTAATACAACTATAACCTAGAAACTTGAAATATTTTTCACTGTGGTGTATCAGGGTCCTGTTTGGAAAACAGACACCACCTTAAGTATTTCAAACAAAGGGAATTTAATGCAGTGAACTGCATTAAAAGTATTATGAAACTGGAGGACCAAAAGAGGGAAGATGAGGATACCCTGAAATCAGTAACTGCAGAAACTCACTAACTCTCCTAAGGTTGGTGGAGCAAAGGGTTTATTGATGTTCCCAGGAGTCTATTCATATACCCCCATACGCTGCTATAGAGCACTTCTGTATGAATTGCTGCAGTAGGAAGCCAGGACCCATATGCTCACTGAGCCTACAGGAATCCAGGAACTCATGGCGACCAGCAGTCGCTAACCCCACTACTGCCAGAGCCAGGAACAAGAAAAGAGTCACATTCTCCCTCCCCCTCCTTCTATTTTCATATAAGTATGTTCCATCGAAAGAACCACGCAGGAAACCAGTGGTCAGTGGATTCTGGAAACTAACTTTTCCAGCTCCCTTAGATATAAAGCAGAATATACAAGTGCCAATGTGAGGCTGGGCATCAACAGGCAAGGAATGTGCTACAACTCTGACTAGAACTGAGTTTTCCCCTTTTGTTCTTCCCATTGTCCCTGATATCCATAGGGGTCCATGAGATTCTAGGAAATATTACTTCATCCTTGTAAGTGGAGGATGTGAAATTCTGGGACTTTTACAGAGAGTTTTGGAATACAGACCCTCTCCTCCTTTGGATGGCATCAAGCGCAGGTGTCACACCTTTAACTGCCTCATCCGTATTGTTACCCTGAGGAAAACTGGCTGAAGATGAAACTGATAGATGCAGGACAGCAAGACTTAGAGAAAGGCAGAGGCCTCATTGAAGCACATTGAAAAGCTGTCTTTTCTCTGAACTTCTCAATTATGTGAGCTCATATACAGCCCCTATATTGTTTGTCAGTTTGAGTTAGGTTTTCTTGTAGTATTTGCAACAAGAAACAACCTGATACATGATTCAGTTCCTAGTGCTGGCAACAAACAATCCCATAGTCTAGCTACAAACTTTCATATTTCTGGCTCTCACACTTTCACAATCCTTCTAAACTGTTAGAAATATAAGGCAAGTGTGGAAAAAATCTGTTTTGCATAACTGATACATCTTTCAACCTTTGACAGAGTACATAGTAAAAAAAAAGATAATGACAAGGAGAAACTGCATGATAGTTTAAGGCTGAATCAATGGATATACAATAAACTGTATAAGGAAGATATACCTTATATTCAAGTGTCCATGTAATAATTACCAAACAGAGAAAGAGAAAAAAAAAAACTCATATACTTAGACTGCAAAGAATATTTCAATAAATTTCTCAGAAGTTTATTGGGCCATATTTTTCTGATAAACAATGTAGTTAAATTAGATATTAATAACAAAGTATTAAATGGGAAAAAATTCATTTCAAAGTTCCAAGTAAAGTCTCTAAATCTTGGACCAACAATAAAATCAGTATTATAATTTGAGACAATCTTAAAACAAGAATAACAAGAACACAATATATTAGCATTTTTTGAACATGGGCAAAACTAACCTCAGAAAATTTCAAAAACTTAAAATGTTTTATTACTAAAAATAAAGAACAAAACCAAGAATTTTTAAAAGAACACAAGAATAGAGAAATAAAATCCTAGATATAAAAATCAAAGTAGAATCAATAATCCAAAACTTTTGTTTGATTTAAAAATAAATGCACAATATAATAGATAAATTTGGACAAATTTTATTAAGAAAAGATGTAAAATATAAATAAGCATTATTATTAAGAATAAGAAAGAAAAACAGTCATATATAATGGAAGAAGTTAACATCATTTGAAAACACTATACTAATAAATTTGAAAATTCCAGTGACATGAATAACTTGGAACATACTAATTTTTTGTACACACAGAAATTTTTCTTACACTTTGGACTAACTGTGCCTTCTACATAAAATCTTGCTATGGTCTGAGTAACTGTGTCTCCCCAAAACTCATGTTGAAATCCTAAATTCATAAAGGTGATGATATTAGTGGGTGGGGCCTTTGGGAGGAGATTAGGTTGTGAGGGTGGAGCCCTCATGAATGGGATTAGTGTTCTATAAAAGAGACCCTACAGAGCTCCCTAGCCCTTCCACCTGTGAGGCTGCAAGGAGAGGTCTGCATCCTGGTAGAGAGCTCTCACCCAATCATGCTGGCACCCTGATCTTGGACTTATAACCTCCAGAACTGTGAGTAGTAAGTTTCAGTTCTTTATAAGCTAACCAGTCAGTGGTATTTTGGTATAGCAGCCCAGATGGCCTAAGACAAACTTCTTCCCCTGGATCTTTGGTGGTTCTTTCTTGTCAATGATGTCTTTGCCTTAAATGTCACTTCCTCAGAAAAGTTTTTTTCTGACTACTCATAATTCTCCAACCGTCCCTCAGCCTGTCGTTCTCTATCATATCACATTCTTAATATCACCAAAGCATTTTTTGTTACATGATATTTGAAAATTTTATTTCTTGGTTTATTATCTGTTTTTGCTTCTGAGAATGTAAGTTCCTTGAGAATAGGGGCCTTGTATGTCTTTACTGCCCAAAGCTCATAGAACAGAGGCACATAGCTGATATCAATAAAAGGCTTAAAAAATTAAATACTTTTTTAGGAAAGTAAAAAGTGATAAGAATCACAAAACATATATCCAATAATCATGGAATTACTTCAAAAAAGAGTTCCAAGTCATGACAGTTTTAATGTTGAGCTCTTTAAACTTTCAATAAATGGAAACTCTCCATGTTATATAAAATGTTCGATAGCCCAAAAAATGATGCCCACTTATTCAGTTATACATTTAGAAAACCTAAAAGAATAAATTGTAAAATTCTTAGAACTAGAAAAAACTTAAGTCAAATATTTAGATATAAAATGGATTATAAAAATTAATATTTTATTAAAATTGTAAAATAAGTATTATTTATTTTATTAATATTATTTAAAATTTCAAATTAATGAGGATTTACTTTGAAATTAAAATTTCAAATCAAAATCTGAAAGGACGTTCTTGGAGATGGACAAGTTAGTCTTAAATTTACCCAAATGTGCAGGAAATAATTGACAGCTGCTAGTAAACAAGTGTACAGTGTTTGATGAAGGAAGAATAAGATCTTAACAAGAAAGGCTGTGTGTTTTCATGAAACAGTTTTGGGGAAAACTTGCATACTTGGAGGAAAAAATATCTACTCTCCACCTCTTATACTGTAAAGCAAAGATTGCAAGCTGGCCATCCTTGTACCATAATTGGGCCACAAATGTATACTGTCTGTTGCATTGTATTTTAAAAATCAGAAAAATGTACATCAAAATATAAAAGTTGAAAAAAAAAACAGCTTGGGAAGAAAAAGTAAATCGGAAGATAGAGCAGTGCTGGACCCACATTCCCAGATGGCAGCAGTTGGCAGGAGCAGAGGGGTGGTGGCCCCCCTGGTGCTCAGCAATTGGGCACAGTTCTTCCTGCCTCCCATTTTTATTTGTTATTTATTTATTTATTTATTTATTTATTTATTTATTTATTTGCGGTACGCGGGCCTCTCACTGTTGTGGCCTCTCCTGTTGCAGAGCACAGGCTCCGGACGCGCAGGCTCGGCGGCCATGGCTCACGGGCCCAGCCGCTCCGCGGCATGTGGGATTTTCCCGGACCGGGGCACGAACCCATGTCCCCTGCATCGGCAGGCGGACTCGCAACCACTGCGCCACCAGGGAAGCCCCTGCCTCCCATTTTATGCCAGCTTGCCTCACGCATTTAGACAAGTACCTCCAGTCCTGTAGCCATTTGAGATGAAAAACTCTGGATGGATCAAGAGTTAGATATAAAAGATAAAACCATGAAATAAATTAGAAGAAAACACAGGTGGATATTTAACTGGTTCTTGTGAGTTGGCCTAACTCTTGGGTTTTTTTTGTTAAAGAATGGTAACCTCCAAGGGTTAGAGGTAAGTGAAGGTTAACTATTTCCTCACAACCTCTCTATCAGATTATAGAGAAAGCAAGTCTCAGACCAAATTTTTCCCCACAAGCAGCCATTTATCCAATTTTTATTAGAAAGTAGGCAAAACATCTCAGGGATCAAGTCTTGGTGTCATCCCTAAGCAAACAGGATATAGGGCTCCCTAAATTCTTACATACTATTTAAGAAAGGGTAGGAAGTTCCTCTGAAATTTTTTATCCAACATACATATCTCAAATGCCATTAGCTTCACCAATAAGAACTCATCTCCCCAACGAAAGTCCTTTTCTACCATTTGTATATCGATTAGCAAAAGTTCTGGTGGTGATTAGAGACAAGCTAGCTGAAGCTAGCTTGGGTTATTTGGAGTGTGGCCTTTCTGACTGAGTGCTAGCTGATCACCTTTTGGATGGGAAATTCTAATTAGGGCAAATAACTACACATAACAAGTAGCTTGAGCCAAGTAGCACATACATTGTAGCACACTGTCTATGCTCAAGTTCTTTAAAGTGAACTATAGATACCACAACACTGGCATTTTGCAGAAAAGCACTTTCCAAGCATAAAAGAAATGGAAGAAATTACAGTGGAAAAGGAAGGTATCTGATACCATAAAAATGACAAGTTTCTGTACATCCAAAATACCATAAATTAAGAGGGGAATGAAAACTGTTGGAAATATTAGAGCAGTTATTTCCTAAGTGAAATATGTGTTGTGTTTATTATACATACATAAATTGTACACATTTATATGTATTACATATATATGTATGTGTTTCTAGCTTCCTCTTTGTCTTTTTATATGAATCTCATTATGCAAGATATGGTTACATGGATTTTCACTAAATGCTTGCTTTGGACTAAGCTGTTTCTTTCACTCCAGCATTCTCATCTGGCTTCTATGCTATGTTGCTGCTGCTGATTCTCTTGAGTGTTACTCTGTTGGCCACAGACCATCTATTGGTCACCATTGAGGAAACCCCATCCTGATCTTAAGCAAAGAAGAAACTCCTGCAGTGCAAATAACTGGGTTTTTTTGTTTTGTTGTTGGGGAGGGCAGTTTTTTTGGGGGGGTTGTTTTGTTTTTTGGTTTTTTACCATGCACCAATTATGCACCACTCACTCAGGGGTACTGTCCATGAAACGGAAGGACTCCACAACCACCGTCACGGATACAGGAAGCTCCAGAAAGTAGCTTATCCTTCTTCATTGTCGCTACTGCACCTCTCACAGCACACAGAGATTCCCAGAAGCCACCACAGGCAGGGGTAGTTCTAAGATAACATCTTGGTGTCAGCACGATGCCTGCAGCTCCAGAGAGTGAAGAAAGACCCTTCCTCTTCCAGACAGAGGCCTATCTCATTTCCTCCTCTAGCATTAACCACTTCCTAGAATGACTGATCTTGAGAAAATCCTTTCTCTTGCTAAAAAAATCATGGTCTTGCACCAAGATTCTACTTGTAATCACAATACTGTTCTACATTGGTACATTTCTCAAAACCTGCGTTATTCAGTCATGCGCTGGACATCTATTGTATAAGGCTGCCAAAAATCCACTTCCCCTTCTTTTGAAATGGTACCCTGAACTTACATTGGGAAAACTACTCCTTCACTATTGGGTGCAACCACGGAACTATCAATCAAGATGTCCCTATTTCCCATGGCCAAGGGATGGACATGTGACCCAAGCTATACCAATCAGATCCTTTCCTCTCCTTGGAATTTGAAGCTCATGTGGAATGTGGGAAAAGGTAGAAAAAGCAGTTGGAGTGGATCAACTCTATCTGGCTGTGACTGTCCTTTCCTTTTCATTTTCCCCATAGAAACCTTGGCTTTTGACTTTTCCATGACTGACTCTGAGGTTGTGTAAAGATGTCCCATGTTCTTCAATCCTTCAATATATTCCTCTGTGCTTGTTAGGCTGGGTTGACTTTTGTTTCTTGCACCTAAAAGTCTAAGTGATACAAGTTCTACTCATGATAACATTTTTATGTAAGTGTGCTTTTTCTCTAAATTTCCTGTTACTCAGTTGCATCTATCAACCAGGATAGAATCCTACATTGATCTTACCAACACCATTCACTGATCTGGTCTACTTTCTCTTGAGATGCTGGATCTATCCCAGGATGAGGCTAAGATCAGATCATGCCTGGAATGTGGTTCTTGAGGTGAAATAGCTGTCATGACTCATTTTCAAACGATAATAGTTGTCTTGCTTTTTCATTGCCTCAAATCAAATGCACTTTTTGAGTCCCTGAAGGAAAGAGAAGAAAATGAATGAAAGTAATGACCAGTGATGTGGAGGGTCTCCTTTCCCCTGGCCTTGCCACCTAGCAGGAAGGAATAGGCCAACGCAGGTATAATCAGGGCTGAGGTTTATGAGTTCTGGGTGAAAAGCTGAGTTTATCTTTGGGAAAGACACTCCCTTGTTTTGTGTTAGGCTTCTTAAAAATGTCTCTTTAAGTATTTCTTTAATCTCTTTAACCATAGGTCTAAAGCAGAAACCTGCCTGTGAGACAATAGAAAAAAATTATATATATATATATATATATATATATATATATATATACACATGTATATATCTGCCCCGGGTTCCTGGCACAAATCTCCTAAAATTCTTAGAACTTCCTAAGTGATAAAAGAACTAGGAGTGTCCTTTTGTCTAATATTTGGTGTTTGATCCTATTCCTGACACAGAGTTCCTAAATCCCTTGGAATTTCCTGGGTGATAGCAGTGTCTTTTATTCTAATGCAGTGACTCTTGGTGGACTCCTCAATGTGGGCTGGTCACTGGAAAGACCAAGACATGATTAGAAGTTTAGAATTTTCAGCCTCACCTTCTATCTTCCAAGAAGGGGAGAGGGGCTGGAACTGAGTCAATGATAATCGCATCTACATGATGAAGCCTCCATAAAAATCCCAAAGGTACCAGGTTCAAGGAACTTCCGGGATGCTAAACAAAGTGGAGGTGCTGGGAGAGTGGTGTGCCCCGAGAGGGCTTGGAAACCCCACAATCCTTCCCACATACCTTTCCTTATGCATCTCTTCCATCTGGCTGTTCATCTGTATTCTTTGTCATATTCTTTTATAATAAATTGGTAAACAGTAAGTAAACTGTTTTACTGAATTCTGTGAACAGCTGTAGAAAATTAATTGAACCTGAGGAGGTGGTTATGGGAACTCCAATTTACAGCTGATCAGTCAGAAGTACAGGTAACAACCTGTACCCTAGACTTGCTATTGGCCTCTGAGGATGGGGGCAGCCTTGTGAGACTGAGCCTTTAACCTGTGGCGTAAGATGCTATCTCTTAGTAGGTAGTGTCAGAATTGAGTTAAATTGTAGGACAACCAGCTGGTGTCACAGAATTTCTTGGTATATGGAAAGCCCCCCATAGCTGATGTCAGAAGTATTGTGAGTCTGATAGTAATGTGAGAGTAAAGGAGAAACACAGGGGTAATATAGGTTTTCTTTATATTACTCACTATTCTTGGAAAAGCCATTTTCATATTTATATATCACATGTTTTACTCTTCCATATGATTTTTAGGATTATTTCTAAATTCCATAAAAAACCTGTTGGGGTTGTTTGTATTATACTGGATCAATAGCATAGGGTTACCCAATAAAATCCAAGATGCCAAGTTAAATTTGAACTTCAGATAATCAACAAATATATATATTTGTATAATTATTGTATATATGTGATAATTTTTTTGGTGCGAGTGCATCCCATACAATATTTGGGACATATTTCTACAAAAGAGTTTTTAAAATTATTTATTTGGAATTGAAGTTTAATTATTTTCTATTTTAATTTGATAACTCTGGCAACCTAATTTGGGAAGAAATGATATCTTTAAATATTTTCATCCTTTTCAAAAACACTCTATCCTTTCCATCTATTTAGTGTTTATATCACTAAATCATTAGGGTTGTATATCTGGCTTATTGTGTTAGATTTATTCCTAAGTGAGTTAAAGTTTTTTAAGTTATTGTAAATGAGAAAATTTGTTATTGCAGAGGAATCCTATTGATTTTTGTATAGTGATCTCATATTTAGCACCCTTGTTGAACTTTATTAATTAATTTGTCTATAAAGTATCCTGAATTTTTGTATTTACAATAACATCACTTAAAAAGAATGAGCTTTATTTCTTTCTTTCTAATCCATATCCTTTTATTTCTTTTATTATTTTACTGCATAGATAGGATCTCCAATACAAAGCTGAGTAGAAGTGGCAATAGCAGGTATTTTTATCTTGTTCCTAATTTTTAAAAATCTATAATTTTATCAAACTATTATGTTTATTGAAGATTTTTAATGGATAATTCTTATCAGGTTAAAAATTTTCTATTTCTACTTTGCTAAGAGTTAATTATTATCATGAGTGGATATTTAAACTTATCAAAAATACATTCTGTACCTATAGAGATCATCATACGGTACTTTTCTCCTTTAATTCATCAGTGTGGCAAATAGAGTAACAGATTTCCTCATATTCTCAACTTAGTCAAGGCACACACAGAAACAAACACACACAAACATTGGTGGATTCCATTTGTTAATAGTTTGTTTAGAGAGTTTTTATCCCATGTGACATTAGCTTATAATTTTTCTTTCTTGTAGTGTTTATATCTGATTTTGGAGTGAAGGCTTTATTGGCTTTATAAAATGAAATCACTAGAGAGGAATTTCTGTTTTTACTGTCCTCTAAAATAGTTTGTATAATTTTAGGTTGATCTTTTCCTTGAAACAAAATTCTCAAACTTCAGCCTGCATCGTGTACAGATTCATCGGCTCATACCCAGGATTGCTAATTTAGTGGGTATGAAGTGGAACTTGAGAATTTGCAGTTCTAACAAGTTCTCAGGTGATGCTGATGCTTATGTTCTGAGAGCTCCACTTTAAAAACTACTGCTTTAAGTATTTGGTAAAATTTATTTATAAAATCTCATGGGCCAAGTTGTTTGTTTCATTTTATTTTCTTAAGTAGTGGGTGAATTTGAAACTATCAATATTAATTCACTATCTTAATGACCTAATTCTAGTCTAGTTTCCTTTTGGGTAGATTTGGTAAGTTATAGTTCTCGAAGAAATTGTCCACATTTTCACTTAGGTTGACAGAATTATTCAGGATATTCTCTTTTAATGTTTTAAATCTTTAGTACATTGTGCTCTGTTTTTCAATTCTAATATTGTTTGTTTGTGACTTCTCTCCAGTGGTGTGCTGGAGCTGGATTGTACCAGCTTCCCAGAGCCAACTCTGTGTATCTCTTCCCAACATGTGCACAGTGACATCATGTCTGTAGATTAAAATCAGAAATACTGGGAATATTTAAACTATGGAAATCAGAAATCTTACAAATTAGCACCTACCTCGACCCCAGAGAGAGCTGATTTACCAGCATAACTCCTTCCCTCTCTCTTTCTTTCTTTCTCTCTCCAATCCCTTCTCTCCCTTTTTCCCTCTTGTCCTCTTTCTCTTCCATCAAACTTGTTATATATTTTTCTATTTTATTAGTTTTACCAAAAAATAATTTTTTGAATAATTTGATTCTCTGGTTTGTATCTTTGTTTCTTATATTAATAGATATTTGATCTTAGTTGTATTATTCTCCTTATCTATTTCTAGGACTTATCCTGTTATTATTTTTCTGTTCTTGGAAGGGTGACTGGCTCATTAATTCTTAGTTTTTCTTGTTTTTTAATATATATATTTTAAGCCTATACATTTTCCTCTGAAAACTGTTTTGATTGCACAAGGTTTGCTATATGGGAGTCTAGTTGTAATTCATGACTTAATAATAAATACTGTCCGTTATTATTTCTTCTTTGACTCATGACTTATCTAGAATTGTGCTCGCTTAAATGTCCAGATATTTGCTACTATGATTTTGATTTTTTTGTTTATTTTTTAGGGTATACATGATTGGTTTTTCATTTTGTAGCAGAGTAGTTATGGAATGTGGTATATGTTATTCATTTTGGGGGCATTTGTTGAGAATACTTTGTTGTCTGAAGCCTAATCAACCTATGAAAATGTCTTATTAGAGCTTAAAAAGAATGTGCATTCCCTAATTGTTGTCTAAATTATTAATGTTGTTGCTCACTTCTTTAAAAAATGTTTTAGCATTAACTATCAGTAACTATGCATTAACTGTCAGTTTCTGGGAGAAAGGTGTTAAAATTTTCCATTGTGCAACACTTTGTCACACTTCAATCTTCCTCTTTGCCTTCTAATCCCAGCCCCTATGATATATCTCGTTGAATACTCCATGGGCAAAGACGTAGCTTCAACTTCTCTCTCTACTATTGCTTTAGTTCTATGTTTATGGCTCCTGGAGTCTTCTTGTATTCCTTTCAAGCTGAGAGTTGTGTTAAGCTATTTAAAAAATATTTCATTCAGAATTTTCTTTATAGTCAGAGGGAAGCCATCTATGCCAGCTCAGTTCGCCATGTTTGTTCATGCTCTTCTTCTGCTTTCCAATTCTGCCTTGAATTTCTTTTAACTAAGATAAAAGTTCCAACTTTTATCTTTATTAATTCCTTTCCTCTGTATCTTATTTTCATTTACTATATTCTTTTTTCTAATCTCTTGGATTGGACCCTTATTTTCTTGTCATTATTTTGTACTAATTTTGTGAAAGCACTCAAGAGTTTTGATTTCCCTATGAGGAATTTTTTAAGGAGAGGTATATGTCTTGAATATCATTTTCTTAGTTTCCATTTGTAGCATTGCTCTTTGTCTGTTCTTCTGTATCTGTTTTTTAATCTAGAGATATATGATGACAAAGAGCTGCAAGTCAGAATTGAGAAAAAGGAAACACTGCCAAGAAATATCACATACATCATTTTTAAAACAAATTTTTATAAAGGTATAGTTGATTTACAATGTTATGTTAGTTTCAGGTGTACAGCAAAGTGAATCTGTTATACATATACATATATCCAATCTTTTTTCGCTTCTTTCCCCATACAGGCCATTACAAAGTATTGAGTAGAGTTCCCTGTGCTATACAGTAGGTCCTTATTAGTTTTCTATTTTATATGTAGTAGTGTGTGTGTGTCAATCCCAGTCTTCCAATTTATCCCTCCCCCGCCTTACCCCCTGGTAACCATAAGTTTATTTTCTACATCTGCCATTCTATTTCTGTTATGTAGATACATTCATTTGTAGCCTTTTTTTAGATTCCACATATAAGCGATATCATATGATACTTGTCTTTCTCTGTCTGACTTACTTCACTCAGTATGACAATCTCTAGGGTCCATCCATGTTGCTGCTAATGGCATTATTTTGTTTTTTTATGGCTGAGTAATATTCCATTGTATACATGTACCACATCTTCTTCCATTCCTCTGTTGATGGACATTTAGGTTGCTTCCATGTCCTGGCTATTGTAAATAATGCTGTAGTGAACGTTGGGATGTATGTGTCTTTTCGAATTTTGGTTTTCTCCAGATATATGCCAAGGAGAGGCATTGCTGGATCATATGGTTGTTCTATTTTTAGTTTTTTAGGAACCTCATACTGTTATCCATAGTGGCTGTACTAGTTTACATGCCCACCAACACTGTAGGAGGGTTCCCTTTTCTCCATACATTTATTTATTCTTAGTAGATTTTTTGATGATGGCCATTCTGACCAGTGTGAGGTGATACCTCATTGCAGTTTTGATTTACATTTCTCTAATAATTAGTGATGTTGAACATCTTTTCATGTGCTTTTTAACCATCTGTATGTCTTCTTTGGAAAAATGTCTATTTAGATCTTCCACCCATTTTTTGATTGGGTTGTTTGTTTCTTTTGATATTGAGCTACATAAGCTGTTTGTACATTTGGAGATTGATCCCTTGTCAGTTGCTTTGTTTGCAAATGTAATATCACATACATCTTGGTGAAAATGAACAGTTTTCAGAGTTTCTAAGTAAATGTTTAAAAGCTAAGTCCTTTATGTGTCTATAAATTCTCAGAATTTTAAAAGGGGAAATTAGCTTTTATTTATGTTTTTAAAAGTTTATGAGCACATAATTATTTGTTTAAGAATACACTTTAAAATTTTTAACTAGAAGTTCCTCTTCTAGTCAAGATGAACTAATAGAGACCAGATTTTACCCACATTTATTGTCTTAAACAACTACAAAAAGAGACACACAGGAAATGTAAGTTTTTGGACATTGGATAACAAATAGCACAGGACTATAACCCCTGGGAGAAGGGAAATAAGCAGTGCAAGACTTATGTTTTTACGAGGTTATTGCCCAGAGACAGTTTTCATGCTGCAATACAGTTATAGGAACCCGAACAGCCTAAGTGTCTTGCAAAATTGAAGAGAAAAAAAGTAAGAGTTTGGGGGGCTGAGTTGGCTAGAATTTGCTGGTGAAATTTCTGAAGAGAAATAAACTGTGCAAAAAGAGTTCCAGAGGTTTTCAGAGGGATCTCTTGAGTCTTTAGCTGAGAAGTGACCTACATATAAATAAGAGAAAAACTATCTGAGGAACATAGAAAGAACCACCATGAAGGAGTAGGCAGAATAATTCCTAGAAATCACTCAGGGTTGGGAATTGTTCATGTTCATATCAACAAACACGTAAAGACCATACAACACAGAGTTCATCAGAAAGAATTCTCAGAAGAGTATCACCTTAGTGGGACTACATTAGCCCTACACTGAAGGCTGCTTTGGATACTGTTCAACAGTATCCTTCACTCTAAATAGTATGAGGTAGCCAAACACATGGCACTCAACAATGGACAGAGGAGATTGGCAGATGTTTATTGGCCACGTATACTCACAGCTTGGGAGTGGACACCATATGACATGCAGGGACACTTGGGGGCTGAGCCTGGGGACAAAGTAACCCCAAAGGGCTGGAGGGAGCAGTTTCCAGGCCATGAAGAAGGGAGGAAATTTTTAAATTGAAAGACATTAATCACCAAAGCTCACTCAAGCAGGAATAAATTTGAATACCTCTGTATCTGTTAAAGAGATAGATTGTAGTTATAACACTTCCCACAAAGATAATTCCAGACTCATCTTGCTTACCTGGTGAGGGAAAAGCAACATTAATTCTACACAGACTATTCCAAAAATTAATGAGTAAGGAATACTTTCCAACTTGTGCATTAAAGTGATACCAAAACCAGGCAAGGCATTCCAAGAAGCTAAACAAAACAAACAAATAAGAAAAAACACTCATCAATATGCCTCATAAGCATCTATACAAAAAATCCAAACAAAATTTTAGCAAATTGAGCCCCTAAATATATTAAATGGGTAATACATCATAATCAAGTAGGCTTTATCCCAGGAATATAAAGCTGGTTTAACAGAAAATAAATCAATGTATTCACTAAATTACAAGATAAAAAAGAAAAATCATATCGAAAACATCTCAACAAATGGAAAAAGCACTTGACAAAATTCGACATCTATTCCTGATAAAAATACTCAGCAAAGAAATAACACAAGCATAATCCCAGAGCCTGAAAAGGAAATCCACAAAAACCTACAGCTGACATAATACTTAATGGTAAAAGAACAAATGTTTGGGCTTCCCTGGTGGCACAGTGGTTGAGAGTCCGCCTGCAAATGCAGGGGACACGGGTTCGTGCCCTGGTCCGGGAAGATCCCACATGCCGCGGAGCGGCTGGGCCCGTGAGCCATGGCCGCTGAGCCTGTGCGTCGGGAGCCTGTGCTCCACAACGGGAGAGGCCACAACAGTGAGAAGCCCGTGTACCACAAAAAAAAAAAAAAAAAAAAAGAACAAATGTTTTCCCTCTAATGTCAGAAACAAGACATAAATATTGGCTCTTCCTAAATCCGTCATTGGGAGGAGGGGCTACATCATGATGGAGTTGCACATCTGGAGTGAAATTTCCCTCATTTGTAACTGTGAGAGCACATGCAAGTGCCTAACTGTTTATTGCTCAGTGATAGAATGAATAGAAAGGTCACACACTGCCAGATTCCATACCCTGAGAAAACCATAATTCAAAAAGAAACATATATCATAATGTTCATTGCAGCACTATTTACAATAGCCAGGACACGGAACCAACCTAAATGTCCATCAACAGATGAATGGATAAAGAAGATGTGGCACATATATACAATGGAATATTACTCAGTCATAAAAAGAAAGAAAATTGAATTATTTGTAGTGAGGTGGATGGACCTAGAGACTGTCATACAGAGTGAAGTAAGTCAGAAAGAGAAAAACAAATACCGTATGCTAACACATATATAGGGAATCTAAAAAAAAAAAACCGATACTGATGAACCTAGTGGCAGGGCAGGAATAAAGACGCAGACATGGAGAATGGACTTGAGGACATGGGTGGTGGAGAAGGGGAAGCTGGGATGAAGTGAGAGAGTGGCATGGACATATATACACTACCAAATGTAAAATAGATAGCTAGTGGGAAGCAACAGCATAGCACAGGGAGATCAGCTTGGTGCTTTGCGATGAACTAGAGGGGTGGGATAAGGAGGGTGGGAGGGAGATGCAAGAGGGAGGGATATGGGGATATATGTATGCATATGGCTGATTCACTTTGTTGTACAACAGAAACTAACACAGCATTGTGAAGCAATTATACTCCAATAAAGATGTATATATGTAAAAAAGGAATACAACCTTTCCATGCTTCTCTTTATTTAATAACTTTTGGTTAACTTGACAATTTGTAACAAAGGATGAATATATTTTGCATCCCAAATTCTACCTAGCATTGATTGAAATTCCATGTAGTATTATCCCAAAGACTATGTGTTTTGTTTTAAGAGAAAATGATTTTTTTTCGGCAGGTTACCATGAAAAAAATAATAAAACACTGGTCTGGAATCAAAAGTTCTGATTGTGGTCTTGGTTCCACCATCTAGGCAATTACCTTATCCCTTCTTGGCCTCAATTTCTCATCCAACAAATAAGTAAAGGGCTAGATTATAATACCCTCTAATTCTCTTTCAGGTTAGAGGTGTTTTTATTTGTTTGTTTTGTTTTAATAAGTACTTAGAACAGTATCTCCCATACTTTAGCATGCCTCAAAATCATCCAGTGAATTTGTACACAGATTCCTGATTCCTGCATACAGAGATTCTGATTAAGTAGATCTGTGGTGAAGTCAGATACTTTGTATTTCTGACAAGTTCTGAGGTCATGATGTTATTGCTGGTCTTCAGACTACACTTGGAGTAACTCTTGTCTAAACTCTAGAAATTATACTAGTTGCAATTCTGTTTCAAGACACTAGATGATATATTTTTGGATTAAAACTAGTCAGAGGGCTTCCCTGGTGGCGCAGTGGTTGAGGGTCCGCCTGCCGATGTGGGGTACACGTGTTCGTGCCCCGGTCTGGGAAGATCCCACATGCCGTGGAGTGGCTGGGCCCGTGAGCCATGGACGCTGAGTCTGCGCGTCCGGAGCCTGAGTGTCCGGAGCCTGTGCTCCACAATGGGAGAGGCCACAACAGTGAGAGGCCCGCGTACTGAAAAAAAAAAAAAAAAAAACTAGTCAGAAATACTTTAGTAAGGATATGTGTTTTAAATAGTCCATCATAAAAAAGTATTTCTGTTGCTATAAAAAGTCAGTATTTATTGTTTTATATTATCATCTGGTTTTGGCTGGTTAATGAAGTACATGATTGGTTTATTTGTATGTGTTAGCAAATTTAATCTCTTTTACTGAATAACTTTTATATACAAAGTCTTTTGATTTGTATTTTGGTTTGTATTTTGAACATAGGTTAAGGGTCTTCTATCTTTCATGAATTCATTACCAAGTGGGGAAGGCAGGCAAAAACACAAACAACTTTAAATAAAGCATCAAATTAAGTTGCCAAAATAGTCCTTAAGAAAACACAACATAACCCCCCTTACAAAGAAGGGAGAATGAAGGAGAGATTAATTCTAACTGGAGGGTACAGAGAGGAGGAAACAAATAATATGTTATGACCTGATGACCAGATTCTGTTAATAAAGAAAATAGGAACTGCCAGACTAAGGGAACCTATATAATAGACATGGGGACCTATTTTCAATTCTCTTCTATATTAGAAGACAACTAACATATTTGGAACTTTCTTTTGCAGTACTACATGCATTCTTCAAGTGTATTACTTTTAAATACACTAGGAAAAATTAAGAAATAACACCAAGCAGTCATTGTGGTCATAAAAAGTCACTTTTAAATCTATTACAAAGATTTAAAGATTTTAAATCATTAACAATAATGTCTTCTAAATTTTCATGTTCATGAAGAGGATAAGCGAACATAATTAGTCAACTCAGATCAAATTTATAGTAGAATGAACGATATTTCTAAAAATAAATTTTGGTAAAAACTACAATGTAACATGTATTTTCTGATTTAATACAATACATAATCATATGAGTTATACATATAGACTATTCACATAATATCTGTGTAATTATATGAGTTACACACATAAAATAAATAAAATACTTAGAAATTAAGGTTCTAGAGGCAAAGAGGTTCAACCAGATCCTAGGGCTGCACCTATGAGTTTTATTCTTTTATTCTAGTTCTCTACTTGCTTTATGATATTAAGAATTGTGATATTCATAATGATTGCTATAATTTGTTGAATGACTATTATGTGCTATCCACATAATATACATTTTCTTGAATAATCCCAACAATCCTAGAAAATAAGTAGTACTCACTTCATATTAAATATGGAATAAACAAGTCACCTTTCAAATGGTATGGTAGATTTATACTTGACACCAGAGTGAGTACTTTGCCCACATCAATTACTTTATTTCGAACTACTCTGTGTTTGCCTTGGAAGAAGAAAATTCTGCTCATTTAATTACTTATCGGTCAGTCTTGTTACCAGGCACGTATCCACTCCTTCCTTTGTGTGTGTCTTCTCGTGATGGTGCTATGTACTAGTAATGAATCACATGTGCCCAGATATATTTACAGAATGAAGATGTATCAGAAATACAAAGGACAATGAAACACACCAGAACTGACAATCTTAAAAATATGGCTGTAGAGTCTGAACGAGAAAACTATGTAGGAAGTCAAGCCAATATGCACAATGTAAACATGTGATTTAGGACCTGAAGACAACCTTTTGGGCCAAGAAATGCAGCATGTTTAGTTAGTTCTAAATGAAGTATGGGACTGCAACCACATAGTCTGTCATTTTCTTTCTTTCTTTTTCTTTCTTTTCTCATAATTATCCAACCCTCAGTTTGCCTCAGAGACATTTTCTGTTCTTAAATTCTAGCTTCCCATGACACTTCCTTCTGCAAAATGTCCAAGGCTTGAGCTTTTGCTGGTTTCTCTGACACCTGTGCATTACTAGCCTGTTTCTGCTTGGATGGTGTGACAGATGAATGACAGCCACAAAATTTTTGACACTCCTTCTATCACGAGATAGGGTGTACTTGCCCTCTTCTTGAATCTGGGCTGGCATGAGGTTATTTTGTCTAATAGAGTTCAGTGAGAGAGACTATGGCCATTCTAGACCTTGTTTTTAGGAGGCTAGAAGCTTCTGCTTTGGTTTCCTGAAGCCCCAGACCACAAAATAAGAAGTCAGACTACACTGCTGGAGAGACCACATGGCAAAGCCTGCGAATACAAGGAGAGGGACAGAGAGGTCTAGCTGAGCCCAGCCCTCCCATTGACTGTGGCAATATGTTAAGAGTGACAGTGAAGCTACCTTAGACCTTCCAGCACAACCCAGCACAGCCCAGCACAGCACCAGGTGAAAACCAGTGAGTCAGCACCCTGTGGAGCAAAACAATTGCTCAGCTGAGTGTATGCAAATTCCTGACTCACAAAATGATGACATATAACAACATGGTTATTGTTTAAGCCATTAAGTTTCAGAGTCATTTTTAACACAGCAGTAGATAATGGATATTCTGAATCTTGGACTTAATTTTCCTTTTTAGGATAGTTAATGTCAGTTCTTCTCCTCTCTCTATCCAGGAAGATGGATGATTCCCTTCAAATCACGCCAACAAAGCCATTCCTGCAATAGGTAAAGGTCTGTCTGCCTGAATTCCAGTTCCCAGTCTCCTTTAGCTGGTCCGTCCCATTCTTCCTGAGTCCTGCTTATTTATATGTATGCCTTTTCCCACCTTGGTTTGTATATTGATCTGTCTTTATAAAGTCTGCATGCCTTTTTTGTGTGTATGGATCCCTCTCTGTGATTGTGTTACAGTATGAATTTTTTTTTTTTTTTTTTTTTTTTTTTTTTGCGGTATGCGGGCCTTTCACTGTTGTGGCCTCTCCCGTTGCGGAGCACAGGCTCCGGACACGCAGGCTCAGCAGCCATGGCTCACGGGCCCAGCTGCTCCACGGCATGTGGGATCTTCCCGGACCGGGGCACGAACCCGTGTCCCCTGCATCGGCAGGCGGACTCTCAACCACTGCGCCACCAGTGAAGTCCCTACAGTATGAATTTTTTATATCAATTTCCCATTGCCTCTGTGGGATGTGTGTGTGTGTTTCTCTCTGTTGATACCTTTCTGCCCAATTCTTTATGTATGGGTCAATTTTTACATGTTTAATTAACTTTCCATTTTTCCTTTTCTGTCTCTGCCACTTTCTACTTACTTCTCTCACTCTCTCCCAGGACAGGTAGTACAGCATAGCAGATTAAAGTACAGACATTGGAGCCAGATTGCCTGGGACCAGACCTCAGCTCTGCCATATACTGAGCGATGACCTTGGACCAATAACTTCACATCTCAGAGTTACAGTTTTCCCATTTGAAGTATGAAGATGATAATAGTGCCCAATCATAGAATTGTTAGGAGGATAAATATGTACCTACACACACACATGTGTATAGGTATATGTATATGTGTGCCTGTGTACACATACAAATGTGTATGCATATGCAAATGATAATTGGTCCCCAAGAAGCACTCTAAGCATAGTCAGAATTATAAGTTTTGTCTCTCACTGTGTCTCCTTGTCTGCATTCCCTGTACTCTGCTCTTTTCCTCCTCTGTTTTTCACCTTTCTCTAGAAAGTAACTGAAGTGGCAACTTAATTATTTTCAGAATAAATCCATATAATTCAACATTCCCATTAATAATTTTAAAAGATAAGTAGATTGTGATACATTTCTCTCTCTTCAAAATTTCAAAAATTCAATTGATGTAAGAATCTTTAAGCTCATATGGACACTAACTTTATTTCTCTCTTCTGAGGCACAAAGACTGAATATGTAAAAAGATTCCTCAACCAGGCTTAATTTGTGGAGGGATTTCAACCCTTTTTTTTTGGAGTGACACGTCTAACAGATGGCATTTCTATGAAGGACGGTTCTGTGGGTGAACTTGGAGCCCTGTGCAGTTTCTGACAGACCGTCTCCATGTTTATCATTTTCTCTTCTACTCAAGACAGCATATTGTCTTAGGCTAGGTTTCTCAGAAGTATAGCAGCCCCAGCCATGTGATTTGTACAGGAAGTGCTCAGGAGACACTGGGAAGAGAGTCAGGCTAGCAGGACAGGGAAGCAAAAGAAGCCAGGGAGGGGCCTTAGCCTGATCTGGGGGAATGTCAAATTCTCTGGAAGGTGAAATTCACAGCGACATATGTTCTGACTGGAAGGGGAAAGAGCTAGGCCTTCACAGTTCTGTGTCGTTAAGTAAATGGCCAAGGGCTGGGGCTGTGAGAGGTACATAAGCTCTCAGGCACCTTCGGCTCCTTTGCTCCAAGTCTGTGGGCAAAAAGCAGCTCCAGTTGGCCTTAGGCAGTTTCCAAAAGAGTTTGAGGTACAGACAGGAAACTGGCAGAGGGCAGGTAATGGGGATCCAAGGCGCTCTGGGCAGAACACTGTGTCCCCAGCCCTGCACATATCAAAATGCAGGAAATGGGAGTGATAACATTTTAGGAATAAAATTTGAATTGGTTCAAATTTACATTTAAATTTTAGTCCCTCATAGTAGTTGGTGCTTTAACAGATAGCAGGCGGCATTTTCCACATCTGTTTGCTCTACTTCTTGTGTCATAACGACACAGTTTATATGTAACTAGATTAGACACTAGTTTGTCCATTTTTTTTAAGAATAGTAACTATTGTCTGCCTTCAATTTAATTCAAACTCATTTTTCTTACATTCTAATTATACTTACAAGTTGGCACAAGTAATAATGATGTAATAAAGAGAAGAGGTTTTCCAAGGTTAACACATATCACAGGCTCATTGACATTTTCAGGTCAAGAAGACTTCTAAATGGGAGGGCAATAGCTAACTTGTTCTGACTATGTTAGGCTCTCTGACATGACCCAGGCCACCATGAAACAATGGAAGTTAAGGGAGATGCCATCTCTTATTGATTCCCTGATTTCAAAGTGCCAAATGGACCATTAAATTCACTCCTAGGTCCTGCAAAGCCTTTCCCCGACTCATTCCTAAGGCCCTGAAAAGGCCAAGCAGTGAGGCTGTAAAGTTTGTACTCAGAAGCCTCAGTCTCTTTTTTCTGAGCCTCTTTTTGCCACTGCTGGGGCTCCTGTGAATCTATCACCTTTGTGTTTATCCTCAACCAATGGAGAAGGAAACTGAGTATTAATTATGTTTAACCTGTACGGTGGTGTATGTGAAATTGTTAAATACAAATGCTGTAGTCAGTGTCGACATAGGACGTGTCATATATGATATTCATGTTTTAGTCAATATCAAAGTTGTTATCAACCCATCTGGAGATAATCCTTCTTACCAATGTCCTTGGAACATAATACCAGTGTTCTCTGAGAACTTTCTCTTTCTTTGTTACTGTCTTTGTTCCCTTCCTTCCTTCTTCCCTCCTTCCCTTCCTTCCTTCCTTCCTTCCTTTCTTTCTTTCTTTCTTTCTTTCTTTCTTTCTTTCTTTCTGTCTCTCTCTTTCTCTCTCCCTCCTCTTCTTATCCATCCACGAGCCATCCATTCATACATCCAAAAAAGAAACAGACAGAGAGAGAGAGGGGAGAGAGAGAGAGAGAGGGAGGGAGAGAGGGAGCATTTCAAGGTTAAGAAGTAAAACAGGCTGAAAGTATTTTATGGAACAAATTAGAAGAATCAACTCTCCATAGAAATCAACTGGTAGTAAAATTTGAGCATGTAGATATAAAAAAAAAAGATACTCTGAAAATAGTAATGAGGGCTTTTAAATAAGAAAAACACAAATCCCAATGTAGGTGGCCTGATAAAAACTATCACAGCTGTAGAAGAGAATATGAGAGGATTCCAGATTGAAGCAGTACATATACTGTATATTCTCATCTACACTGGCTAAAGGGCTCTCATAAGCTCCTTAGTAAAAAGGAATTAAACGTCTACTTTAGAACTTTACTATATTAGTATATCAGAATCCCATATGTATGCATACATATAGTTGTAAAAAGGTATATGAGTGTGTGAGTGTGCATAATATACATATGTGTGAACTGCAACTTTTATGGAAAGAGATAAGGTTAGCCGTGACAGAGCATCCCAAGTACTTTGATTCTATTCTTAACAGGTAACCATACTCACAAAACAAAAACAAAAACAAACAAATGAAAAACCAAGCACAGAAACAAATAAACATAGGGACACTTTATTGCTATCTGATGTTGATTCCAAACTCCCATGGAAAGCTTCAGTGGCTGAGCTAGCCTAGACCATACTCTAATTCTTTTGACTTGGTTAATTGGTCCTAACTGACGAAGTCCAGCAGAAGACCTACTTGTTTTCTTTGCTTCTACTCCAAAGTTTAAATCTGAATTCTGAATGTCGCACTCTGAGTCAAGGAAAGCATACCATCAAGCAACAATCAGGAAGAAAGCACAAAAACCAAGAAAATGTTTGGCCCAAGGCATAGGGCAGAGCTGGTTGTATTCCCTCCCTCTGCATTTTTTTGGGTTGGTTGAGAGGAACTCAAGGAAGATCCCTTCCTTGGTTTTTCTTATGCAGCTGGGTGGAAGAACTAACCAGTTATGCAACATACACCAGATAAAAGCCTGATTTATCTAATTTATCTCAGTTATATGAGGCCAGAAATATAAAGTGTCTGAAAACTGTTTTCTTTCTATAAATCTAAGCAAAATGAACTTCTTCTCTTAATCAAGAACACCCTTTGTTCCCACAGAGAAATGAAAAGTCCCGTAAATAGGTCTTACTCTTGATTTACTCCTGAAGAAATATTAAAATTCTATATTATATACAGAAACATCTATTCTCTTTTTTGCCTCTCAGAAACATCTATTCTCTTTTGGCCTCTTTTTGCCTGAACTGATGTTCAGGACTTCCAAAACTTTAGTATATCAGCTCCAAGTCCAGCAGACCTTTGTTGAGTTTATTTGCTCAGTTGCTTTCCTTCTTCTTCATGTAAAGCACCCATTCATTCCTGTTTTCATCTACCTGGTTCACCTGGGGGCTGAGATTGATTGGTCCATGGATGGGAATATTTCCCAAACTGGGCAAATCAGAGTCTCTTTCCAGGAATTTAATCTCTTTCTATCTCCTCTCTAGTCAGAAACTGTAGGATGTGACTGAATAGTCAGGAGGCATTCTACATATTGACCATAATGAGAAACTCAGGAAAATAAAGCTAATTGCTACCCCCTAAAATAGAGGTGAGAAGTAGGGAGAATGTCTTGAGAATATTACCATATACAGAAGAGTCCCCCAGTATCTGGTTTATTCCTGAGACAAGTTCAACCCTTATTCTTCCAAAGTCTAGGTTGTTTGGTATTTTTCTAAGTTCTGAACATTAGACAAATATCTTTCCAATAAAACTTCCCCTTTTGCTTAAGCTAGTTTGAGGTGGGTTTCTGTCACTTATATGTGATAGAATCCTGACTAATACATCAAGACTTTCAATTGCTCTATTTTTTTTTTACATAAAAAGTTGCTCTACCAGTCCTAGTTGGGGCTTCAACTTCAAATTCTATATTGAGAATGCTAGTTGATGGGGCTGGCCCAGGTAGAGCACCCCTTTTGTCTAGACTGAGTTAGCCTGAGTGGCCCAAAATAAAACTGGCCCAAAGCAGAGGACTTTGCCTATTCCACTCAAATTCATGTCTTGGCTTAGACCACATGGCGGAGACTGCTAGTTGCCTACTCTGGTTTTCATTTCCCTTTTCTTCCTGTAATGGAAACCCTGGATTTTATTTGGAAATATGACTGCCTGGAAAAAAGGCTCCATTTTCTAATCTTCCCTGCAGCTAGGTATGGCATGCAATTGAGGTGAATGATATGTAAGCAGAAGGTTTTTTGGTTTGTTTGTTTTTGTTTTTACAGCTTCTCAAAAACCTCTTTCACGATCAGCTGGCATGTGCTCTTTGCCCATTTCTTCTTCATGCCTCCTTCTTTTCAGCTGGCTGTTCCCTTGTACCAATTCCCAGAGAATTTGCCTCATTCCCTTGGACCATGAGGTGGAAGGCATGAGCTGAAGTTGATGAAACCTGGGTCTATGATATCATGGAGCTCCATACCAGCCCTGGAACACATATCTTCTGGCTTTTTTTAAAACAAGATAGAAATAAATGTATTTCTTGTTTAAGTCAATATTATTATGTTATATGCAGCCAAACTAATCCTAAATGATGAGCCATTCCAGTTGGAGAAAATTCTAATTGAGATCACATTTACTGGCAAAAATATAAAGAGATTAAAGAAGGGACTTGAGTGACTAGACTGGGGCAGACACGTCTTAATCCCCTTACTAGGACTGTGGCCCAAGCTCAGTGCTCTGAGGCTTGAATAAAATTAGACTAGAGTTATTCATTTTCAGTAGAATTTAAGGTAGGCTTATGAAAGAGTCTTGAGTTCTCCCTAAGGCCAACATATTTATGTTTATTTGGGGTAAATAATCCCAAATTCTCATTTCATGAATGGGTCCAGTCAATCTCAATAAACATTAATCTCAAGAATGTTCAGTGTCATTTTCTAAAAATGCCATCTGAATAATGTGACTTTTCTGCTAAAATCCCTTTAATGACTGAAAGCTCTTACCATAATTTGCAAAGATTGTATCTATTTGTTTACTTATTTGCTTTTTGTTTGTTTGTTTTGTTTATTTGTTTTATTCTCTCAGGACTAATTATAAGCTCCATGAAGGTTGAGACTATGCCTATCTTACTATGACACCACTGCCTAGCATTGTGCATAGCATATAGTGGATAGTCAACTAATATTTGCTAAATGAATGACAGAGATGAATGAAGAAAGCAAAAAATTCAGGAATTGGAGAAATCCTTAAGGTAATATTGTTCTATAGTGGTACCCAGACTGAACCAGTCAAGATCTGGTGTGCCAAAAGATTAAACCAAGTTGCACTTTTTATAAAAACTTGTTTTATATGTGGGGAATGGGTGTTATGATATGTTACATACAACAGGCAGAATTCTAGGCTAATCCCCAATGACCCATGACCTTGTATAGTCATGGGTCATGAGTGTGGGTGAATATGATGGGGTATCACTCTTATGATTAGGTTATTAACTAGTTGACTGATCAATCTCAAATGGAGATTATCCTCAGTGAGCTTGACCTAATTGAGTGAGCTCATAAAAGAGATAAGAAGCATCAGCAAATACACTCCTACTGACTTAGAAGAAAGCAAACTTCTGTGCTATGAACTGACTATGGGAGCCACATGGCAAGGAACTTTGAGTGGCTTTTGATCACCAGCCAATAGCTACAAAGAAAATGGGTACCTCAGTCCTACAACTGCAAGGAGCTGAATTCTCTCATCAATGACTTGGAAGCTTGGAAGAGAACCCTGAGCTCCAAATGAGAACAGCATCATGAACAGCACCTTGATTACAGTTTTATGAGACCCTGAGCAGTGGATCCAGTTAAGCTATGCCCAGACACTTCACCCTGGAGAATTTGAGATAAAAAATTTGGGTTGTTTTAAGCCTCTAGGTTTGTGGCAGTATGGTTATATAGTAATAGAGAACTATTACAAACACTTTCACATCTGTTATTTCATTCTTGTAGAAATGCCCAGATTTATGTTTTTATTTTAGTGTTTACAGATAATGAAACTGATTTCAGAGAGGTTAAACAACTTAATGTTTACCGACCTCGTAAGTGTATGGAAAGATAGGGAGAGTTTTAGAAAGACCATATTAGGAATGGAAATAAATACTTACATCATGTGTGCAAGTGATGGAGTAGACTGAGAACTGAGGCTGCAAACACCTCCATAAAGCGGTGTAGTTGCTTCTCTCCAGCTGACAGTGTTGATTGAATATCTTTCTTCTAATCAAAGCATAGTAACCTAAGCTAAATCTTTTCAATTTTAATTGCTTAGAGATCAACTATTACAGCGTGCTTTATAGGTTACTTATTTGTACTCTTGGCTTCCTATTCCTATTTTCATTTTTCTACTTTTTATTGGGCATGTTTTTATTGAAATCTCAAATTCTATATAGCATGAAGTATAATAGGAAGAAAGGAAGCAGGAAAAGAAGAAAGAAAGAAGGTAAGAAGGAAGGTAGGAAGGAAGGGAGAGAGAAAAAGAAGAGGTGGAGAGAGGAAGTGAAAGAAAGTAAAGACGAATGGAAGAAATAAATAAGATAAACAGGAAGGAAAAAAAGACAAAAACTATAGAATGATGCCTGTAGCTGAGGAAGCTATGACTCAGAGAGGTTAAATGACTTGCCCAAAGTTAGTTTACAAGATATAATGTGCAGTTCCCAAGTCTTCTGACTTTAAAATTTATGCTTTTTTTTTTCCCAGACTGACATAAATATTTGATTATCCTCATCCTGGGACTTTCTATTTTTAAAGCAATGTGTGTATTTTGCTCAAGCAAATAATAAAGCAAGTACCTATTCTGCTTACTCTCAATGAAAAGAATCATCACTGCCCCTCTGTTACCAGTTCGGCTTTGTAGTAGATTTGGGTCTTTTTGTATTGCTAACAGAAAGAGGCTGATGAAAATAAAACATGATGATTTGGATGAACTCTAATCCACACATGCTTCAGAAATCATATTTTAACTTAAGTATAAAACCAATGCCTTGAAAATTTAATAGATCAAAGAGAAACCAAGAAAAAAATGCAATTTTAGAAAGGAGAAAAGAATAACAAACTAGAAGGTAATAGAAGAGAGGATGAAGAGGAAAAATAAGGTTATAAAACAAAACTAAAGAAAAATCGATTTTTCACAATAAATCTCAAAATCCATTCTGGTATTTATCCTGTATTTTTTCCAAGTCTTAAACAATTCCTGTTTGTGACTCATTATTATGGATGCAATTTGGATTGTATTGTGCTTTAGACCATATGGAATATCAGAGTATCTAGAACACATTGCTCCACCCAACTTGCAATTATTTCACTGTATAATATGAGATGGGATTGCTTGGTTTGGATTATTTTTTCTCCAGGAATCAAGGTATGTTTTCAAAGCTTTGGTACACAATAACAATTACTGTTCATTGAGGAGAAAGGTTAAGCTTGAAGAGAAAGAATAAATGCTAAGACCTTACTTAAAGTCTTCCCTATCACATAGTTAATGGCCACTCCATCTTTCTAGATGTTGAGACCAAAACATATTGGAGTCATTCTTAACTCCTTTGTTTCTTTCACACCCTACTTATAACCTATGAGCAAATCTGGTAGCTCTGTTTTCAAAATACTCTAGGATCTCTCCTTCTATCACCAGCTCCATTGGTATCACCCTACTCTAGGACACCCTCTTTTCTCAGCTTCTTCCCTTGTTCTTTATCCTCTAAATCTATTCTTAACCTAGAAGCTAGAGGTATTCTGTTGAAATTTTGGTCAGATCATGACATGTCTCTGCTCACTCCCTCCATTGGCTCCCCGTTCATCCCAAAGTAAAATCCCAAACTCACTCACGTGTATCCGCCCTGAAATCTATTTAAAATTGCCAACTCACCCTATCCCCCTCTGGAATGAAGCTTCACAGGTATCGGTGTGTGTGTGTCCATTTTATTCACTGATCTACCTTGAGTACCTAGAAGAATGCCAAGCACAGAGTACGTATGTGCTAAATATTTGTTGAAGGAATAAATGAATGATTGTTGACTTGAGCCTCTGAAGAATACAGCATAAACAGTTAACTAACCTTTTATTAACCTTGGTTGATTTAAATTTTTCTACTGATATTTGGGTATTGTTTTATTATCCCAATAAAGAATTTATCATAGAACCAACATGAGACAGATTATAGCCATTTGAGGAAATGCAATTAATAAGGTACTGTTGGATTGTAGCAGGTACAAAGAAAAGTATCTGCAAGAAGTGAGGCTGGAGAAATAGACCAGATGGTGAGTTCTCTGATATACTCTGCTAAAAATATTGGGTTTTATCCTGAAAGAAGTATAATGTGGTCATTGCCCAGGTTAAATGAATTTGGGGCTCATCAAGGAAAAAAATATGTTCACGAGAGACAGTAACACAGGGCAAGCTTTATTAGGCAGTGCTTGGACAGAGTTGCATGAGAAGGGAAGTCTCTCACACGATGAGACTCTCCAGAGGCTTCTGGGCAAAGGGGCCCATAAGTACTTACTTATAAAAGTAAGAAAGGATAAATAGCAATATTTATTTGAATATGGCTCCAGTGGCTTTCAGCAGAAATGATGAGGAACGTCTTGTAGAAAACCACATGGAAGGCCAGTGTTTGACAGTAATCATGGAGTAATAATAATAACAAAGTTATGGCTTTAAGGAATATTAAGAAAAAAATGAGAGGACTTAATCATTGGATAAATGTGAAGGTTGAATGCCATTTCTGACTGTAAAAAATGGATGGGAAGTGGCAGTTTACCAAGATGGGAAAAAAAAGAGATAAGCAAATTTGAAAGTAGGTGGAAGATAGTGAGTTCAATTTGGTACATCACAAGTTTGAGATGCTATAGGGCATCCAAGTCAAGACCTTTGGTTTGTTTGCTTGTTTGGTTGTTTTTCTTGAATTATGCATTAGCTACATGGATCTGGAGTGGACCAGGGCTGGAGATTTAGATGTTGGAGTATTAATGTTAAATGGTAGCTAAAATCCTGTCAGTGAATGAGATTTTTCTCTATGTGAGATAAAGGAGGAAAATCAAGAGTAGGTGATATAACAATCATCTGAGGAAAGAGTTTCAAGAAGAAAAATGATAAATAACATCAGGAGTAGTAGAGAGGTCCTGCAGGGTAAGGACTGATATGTCTACTGTTTTTAGCACCTAGAGAGACATTTGTAAGACTGGATTTAGTGGAGGTAAAGAAGCATCGATATAATGGTTCGGACAGTCCTAGGAAATGGGGAAGTGGAGGTAAGTACTAACTGCTCTTTGGAGAAACATGGTTCTAAGAGGAAACAGAAAAGTCAGGTGATCACTAGAAGGAGATAAAGAGACAAGATGGGGGATGATAGAAAAAAAAAGAGAAGTTAAAGGTACAGAAGAGGGGAAAAAACAATTGATTTAAGTAAGGTTCTCAAAGAAATGGAAAGATGTACTTCAAAGGAGAGATGGGAGGATTAACATTGGAAATGAAGAAGGACAACCACTTAGCTAAAATATAAAGAAAAGGAGTAAAGGTGGCTCTAACTATATTTACATCTGATTGTCTTTGGGGGAGACACATGGAGTGGAGAATGGTCTTGTATTATGGTCTCCATTTTTCTCTCTAAATGAGAGTTCATTTACTCAGAGTGATGGAAAAAATCAGAGCGGTGAAGGTTTGAAAATATTGTTGTGGAGAACTAGAGAGGAAGTGGACTAGGGGTAGAGGTTTTACTGATGTGGGAGACCATGAATTTGTAGTGACATCAATCCATGCGGTTGTGGCATTTGTTTTTAGCAGTGCTTGGCAGCCAGATATGAGACAAGAAAAGAAGTGACTGGTTGATCCTGGGCTAGAGCTAATTTGGTGCAGAAGAAGGATAAAAGGGCAAAGACAGTGATGGTTTTGGCAAGAGAGTTTTTTAAGTAATGAATTATGAAGTTTAGATGGATCGAAGTTGATAATGATCATTGAATGCCTACACTTAGCAAGGAGCCATGTTATGTGTTTTACATAATTTATATCTAATCTTCACATCAAATATGCGATATAGGTATTACTACTCTCATTTACAAATGAGGAAAATGAAGCTCAGCTGAATAATTTAATGAAGCCACGAGGAGGATGAAAGATTAAGATAAATTGAAGGACAAAGGATTAGAGTCCTTAATGAGATTCAACAATATTTTTTGTAGACCAACAGGTTGAGGGCGCAGAAAAGATGAGATCACCATAGATTGTGGAGATCCAGAAATTATAAATTCAGAGCTGGAAGAATTCTGGATGTTGTACGGTCCAGGGTGTCCCTATAGAGATATATAGACAATGAGGTTGGAGTGTTGGGTATGCTGTCTGCACAGAAGTGGCAGTCATCCAAGATGCAGTAGAAATAGGGGCAAAAACCTGACCTTATGATTGATATGCTCAAGCCTTTGATAAGCGTGCGGGAAGTGAGTAGGACATCAGAAAATGGCAATTGCTTGTAAGTGTGAAGCTTGATTATGCTAGAGGTCCTGAGTTTTAAGGAGAAGCTAAGGCTTAAAAACAGTAACAGGAAATCTCATTTTTCTGGCTCTTCCTCCTTCATGCACATCCCTCTTATCCTTGGTCACCTCCCCCAAACTGGATCCTTTCTCTGTATAATCTATGTTGCTTCAAGTCTGAATTATCCACTCCTCCCTTTCATCTCTCCCAACCCCATACTTAGAATGCAACATGTTACCAAATTCTTCATAAACTGAGCTCTCCATTTCTTTGTTTTAGCTGAAATTTGACTAATTTTCTCAAAGACAGGGGTGGCCTGGAGAGAGAGAGTTGGTATTTAATCAGGCAAACCTGAATCCTCTCCCCTCCTGAGAAAATCCCACCTATGTTCTGGGATTCACTGACCTCCCAGTTCCCCATAGAACTCAGGGGTGAACTTGAACAGGCAGTGGCTTGAGAACATGAGTGAAATGTCACTTTTCAAGATTCTAAGCTAACTGATAAGGGGATTTTATTGTGGGTCTCTGAAGACATTCTAGTCCAGGTGTACAGACACTCAGATTAGCTAATTCCCAGGACCTGCCCTTGAGGTGGAAATAGCAGCAGCCCTGAGGGATGGCTGGTCCACAGTACCATCCTTCATTAGCTCCTTTACATACCATATCAAACTCTTAGCCCTACGAAGCTTGTGGTCAACTAGAACCTCTATGGGTTGATTTTTTCCATGCCAATGGCTATTAGTTCCCTTGCTCCTTTTTAGTTTGTTGTACTTTAATGTAGGTCTATGCTTTCTTTTCTTCCTGATTTTGTCATTTTGGTGCTGGACTGACATAGCAGTTTATGTGGCTGTTTTACAATTCTTATTTTCTCATCCAAAGCATCAGTTATTTCTCTCAGCATTCTCATATATTTTTTTCAAATTTCTTTAGCTTCATCCAACCTATTGAGAGGAAATAACAGTAAAGGATGAAGGACAAAGACTTTGGAGCACCATCATAGAAACTGCAGGTTGACACAGAGAATTTTACCAATATTCCTTCTATAACGTTGCTCAGCTAGATATGAATCCATCTAATTGTAGCCACTTCTGTAAATTTATTCATGAAAATATCCAGAGAAACTCGTTGAAATTCAAGATAGTGTTTGAAATTTCCCAGATTTATTACTTTATAAACTCTAAAAACAAAACAAGACAAAACCCCCCAAAATCTCCTATACCATAAAACATGACAGGAAAGGAAAAGTGTGATTTGTAAGGCAGAGCCTGATGTCTGAGAGCTGTGGTAATTCCTCGGTGGCCTGTACAGTCTCCCCTGAAAGTAATGTCTGGTCTTCTTGCTTCTGCGTCAGTAGCTTAATATTAGTTTTATAATTTTGTTAGATATAAACACATGACTTTGGTGTAGTCTTCAGAATCTACATTTGTTCCTCAGGGCAGGCCCTGTTATTTAGGCAAAAGAAAATATGTTTTGAAAATAAAGTAATTTTAAAAAATGAGCTGTTTTGAGGAAGTGATAAAACATAATTGATGTTGTTTTTCAAAAGAATGTACAACAGATTTTAGAAAATTCTTAAAATCTGACTTGAAAGCAAGTTTTTCTCTTTTTTATTTAGGAGGAACTGTGAAGATATGTGATTTTTACTGGCTATCTGAGTTTCTATCAGGCAGAAAACTAGAATTCTATATTTACTATTGGATCTATACAATAAGCATTACATTAGGTTTCTGTTTCTAGACATCAAATAAGTTAATGGAGACAATTTAGCCAATTTTTTGCTGAATATGCTGAGCACAAGATGCTTCCTATCAGCAACTAAACACATGAGTAAAACATCTAATTTTTAATTGAATAGATGAAACTGTGCCAATATGTGAAAGACAGAGTTACAAACTGCAACAAAATATAACTGGTTTCATTAAACAGGATTGCATACATTGGACTGCTGCTGCATGTATTTGAAAAAAGGAAAGCAAATATGGAGCCAAAAATTTATGCTTCATAGACTATATATTATACCTAGTAGGTTTAAACTTTTCTTTGTAAAAATTTTCTACCAGGTAGTGATAAGTTGACTTGAGCAGCTTTCCTTCTTGTCAATGACTTGTACTCATGATTCAAACACTGACTTACAATTTGATGGAGGAGGAGATATGGCATCCTTAAAGTGATACTAATAATATATTATAGTTTATATTTTATACTTTATTATTATACTTTAAGTTTTCAGTCTTTTATATTTTTAAAAGGACTCATCCTTTTTTGATTTTACTTGTAATTCATTTATAAAGTAACAAAAAGTAGAAATTAATATAGTATATACAAGTTTTGGGCAAAAAATTGAGAAGGCAATGTTGTCTAAAAGCTGAAAAATTTGACCTGGGTGTTAAGGAGGGCAGTGATATAGATTGATTTTGGATAGAAAAATCAGTTAAGGTAAAATAGCATTACCGAATGCATTTTTGTGGAAAAAGAGACAAATAAAGGAGAAGACAAAAAAAAAAAAGATCTTGCTGAGAATTACAAAGTGATATGGGGATTTGAGAGAGAGTTGGAAGATGTGTTGGGAGAAGGATGTTAAAATGGAAATACGGTTTAAATTGCTATTTGTCCTCCATGCTTATTACAATATCTTTGGTTGTACTTTTACTTTTATTACAGGTTAGCATAATTGTACTCCTTGTCTGTGAAACCAGGAAAATCCTTTTTCTCCTTTGCTTTAGCAGGTGGACAGGCTCTAGTCCAATTTCTTTCTTTGAAAGCAGACCCAAGTAAGAGATAATTTGACTCTGTGTGGGCCCTGCTCTGGGTTCCCTTTCTCATCCACCAAGAGGAGAGCTTCCCCACTGCTTTGCTTCCACGTCTGCAGTTCCCTACTTCCCATTCTGTTCTCAGCACATTGGAATCTGAATTCTGTTCGCGCAACTTTGAGGAAACAAGTTGAAAGATTACCAGATTTGCAAACCCTGGCAACATGGGGCCTTTAGATTAACTGATTTTGTTGTAGTGTTTGATATTATCACAGCTTCTTTTGATTCCCACCCCTAATGTTTCTGTGTTGTCACTTTCTTTGTTCTTTATTTACCTCACAGACTGACTTTCACAGTTCCCTTCATAACTTCCCTTTTCTCTGCTCACTCTTTAAATATTGCTGAGTGTGTTCAATCTTTTTTCTTTTCTTTTAATGTATTCTGCTCAGATCCACTCACTCATGCCCTCTGGTTTATTTATTCGATAATTACTCCTAATTCGATATATCTACATTTTATACATTTTAATAGAGACAGACCTGTATTTCAGACTCCCTTGAGTTCATCCCCATTGAATTCCTCACACATCTCAAAGTCAATGAAGCAAAGAAGCAATCGACTCTTACCTGTGGTCAATTCTCTGGGTAGTGACACCTCTATCCTCAGACACACCAAGAGAAACATGGGATTCACTTCACTCACCAGCTTTTTCCTACTGGTCACTGAATTTTGTAGCTCCTACTTTCAAATGATGACTGATATCTATTCCCTACTCTCCTTCACCTTTCTCTCTTCATTAATTCAGGCTCTATTTATTTTTGAGTTCAGTAATATAATTTTATACCCCATACTTAAAACTGCTGCTCATCTGAGTCTTCTTCTGTTCATTTTTTTAAAAAAGTTCATCCTTTCTTTGTCACCAAAGCCATCTTTGTAAGCCAAATAGAATCATTCCATTGCCCTTCTCACAACCCTTCCCAGACTCATCACTCTTTTCAAGATAAAGTCCTAAGTCTTTCACATAGCTTATAAGGCCATTTGTCACGTGTTCCCTGCCCACACAGCCACCAAATCTCTTGCTAGAGAACACAAAAGCTACTTGGAGTTCCGCAAACAGCATATGTATGCTCTTTTATGCCAGACTCTTCTCATGGCCTATGACTCCATCACTTCTCTCCTACCTTGTTTCACTGGCAAAGAACTACAGTAGTCTCCCCTTATTCACAGGGGATGCCTGAAACTGCAGATAATACCAAACCCTATATATACTATGTTTTTTTCCTATACATACATACCTATGATCAAGTTTAATCTATAAATTAGGCACAGTAAGAGATTAAAAACAATAACATAATAAAATCAAATAATTGTAACAGTATACTGCAATAAAAGTTAAATGAATGTGATTATTCCCTCTTTCTCTCTGAATGTCTTATTGTGCAAACTTAATGCCTTTTTTATCTTAAGTAAGCACTTGTTACCCACTGTGCCTGTAACTTCTGTAGTTTGAGGTGGGACAACAAAACTAACACGAATTTCTTTTTCCTCCTTCACAATCTCACAGATAGAAGATTTGTTCTTACCATAGAACTTAGCAACCTCAGCATACAATTTTTTTTCTTTCCTTATTGAGAACTGTCACCTTTTCACTTAAAGGAAGCACTTTACGGCTTCTCTTTGGTGTATCTGAATTGCCAACATCACTACTCTTGTGCTGTGGGGCTGTTATTGAGTACAATAAGGGTGACTTGAACACAAGCACTGTGATACCAAGACAGAGGTATCCTATGATATCGCTTATATGTGGAATCTCAAAAAAAAGAAAGATACAAATGAACTCATATACAAAACAGAAATAGACCCACTGACATAGAAAACAAACTTATGGTTACCAATTACCAAAGAGGACAGGGGGAAGGGATAAATTAGGAGTTTGGGATTAATGTATACACACTACTACACATAAAATAGATAGCCAATAAGGACCTACTGTATAGCACAGGGAACTCTACTCAATATTTTGTAATAACCTATAAAGGAAAAGAATCTGAAAAATAATAGATACATATATGTATAACTGAATCACTTTGCTGTACCCCTGAAACTAACACATTGTAAATCAACTATACTTCAATAAAAAAATAAAATAAAATAAAGAATATTTAGAAATACATTGCTGATATCTACAAAACAAAAATATCTTATTACTAAAAAATGCTAACCATCATCTGACAAAGTAGGGTTGTCCCAAACCTTGTTTGTCAAAAACGCAATAGCTGTGAAGTGCAGTGAAGCAAACTGCAATAGAACATGGCTGTATATATAAGAACTTCCGTTTCGAGTGATTTGGAAATTCTAAAGATTTTAAACAAAGCACATATAAGATCTTACGATAACAGCAACAACTTACTGAGTACCCACTATGTGCCTGGCAAGTTGTATACTTTTTTAAAACTTTATTTTAATTAATTAATTTATTTTGCAAGCCATATACTTTGCTTCCTTTAATCCTCACAACAACTCTGTATAGTCTGGAATAATATATTCATTTTATTCAAGAGGATAATGAGAATGAAAGAACTTAAATTATTACTTTTCCAGGATTGCACAGTTAGTCTGTGATGGAGGGATTTAACGGCAACTCTTCCACTCTCCAAAGACTGTGCCCTTTCCATTAACTTTCACTCAACAAGGTAACCCCAGACTTATTTCCTAGTGTTCGCCAATGATTCCATCCAACTATTCGTCTTGGCTTTTTCTTCTGAAGCACATTTGGATTGTTTCTTGATGCTGACAAATGGGCGTCTATTGATCAGGAGAGAAACAGGAGCCAGGAGTCACTGAAGAGGGCAGTCAAGGGGCAGTGGAGGTAGAGAGATGGAAAAATGGCCAGCACTGTGCCTCCCATGTTTGCACTTCCTCTTCCCTTCTGTGGAGCTATGGGATATTTGTTTCTGCTTAAATATGTTTTACTTTGTGACATTTAAAAACTTGTAGAATGAAAAGCAAATGCTTTTTTTGAAACTTGCAATATGAATACCTTTTTATTTTTGTTTGTTGAAGTTTTGTTTGTTGAAAGAGAGGAAATGGTTAATCATCAAAGCTGAGGAAGAGTCTTTTAAATTTATTACAACTTGTAGTCTGGGTAAATTTGACCTACTGCCAACATTTACAGTTCCTGATAGAAGAGACTGGAATTTAAAACATCCTTTATGCAGCCTGCCTAAAACTGGCATTTTGGTTAATCAGAAAAAGAAAGAAAAAAAAAATTGTAATGAAATGTGTGATGACTTGTCACCCAGTGTTCTCCAGCAAGCCCATCTAACTATTCATCTTGGCTGTTTCTTCTGAAGTGCATTTGGAGTGTTTCGTGATGCAGTCAAATGGTGTCTTTTTTTTTAGATAGGAAAACTGAGTTCCCCATTTTGCTGGTATAGTTTAGGCCATATGTGAAAAATAGAATATGTGTCATGAGAAGCAGACTGTTAGCAGATGAGATGACATCTCAGGCCATATCTCAACAACATCCTCTGCCAAACTCTAGTCCCTATGGAAAGAGAAATGAGTGCACTTTTAAAAAACACTTATGTGAGATTAAACATCCTTACATATTTATTTGACTAATGAGAAATATTTATTATCCTACTAGTAATGGACAGGTTTGTTTCATTATTTAAAAAAATCAAGATTTATGAAGTAGGAAGAAGAAATAACTGAGGGTACGTAAGTTTGGAATAATTAAGCTGATTATTATTATTCACTATAAATTAGGCATGAAGATATATATCTTTTTGGAGGTCTTACAATTTACTTACAAAATTACAGAAGTTTCTAATGTTTTTTTTCTTTGGCATTGGACATACAATGCCTATGTCACCTACAAAAATTTTATGAGAGCTTTACACAAAATAAGCAAAGTGACTCTGGGGCAAGTATCCACACAATAATCCTTAAATTCAGTAGGAGAGACTCAAGCATTCCTTATAATTTTCTTGCATATGAAGACTGTCTGACCAGTTGCTGTCTTTATAAATATTAACTGAATGGGATCACTACCCACAAGTTGGATACATATGAGAAGCAGACGGAACATGGCCTTTTTGCTTGTCATTGCAAGGAGAAATAATTTAATGTAATAATAACTATTGTATTCTTTTAGGATGGAAATGTTGCATCTTCCTAGCACATTACATTGGAGATTCTAGTTTCCCAAGGCAAAAGGGGGTATTTTTCTTGGCTACCAGCACAAATAATAATTAGAGCTAAATACAAACCATTTTCATATTTAAATGAAGTGGCTTAGTAACTGAACACTTAGTTTCAAATACTAGAAAACAGAGTTAAAATATCACTAAGGTTAGCTCAAAGACATAATTACAGACAGTATTACATTATTTGGGATTTTAAAGTAAAATTAGTACATTTTTGGTTTGTGTTTGGTTAATAATGGAAAGCATGTCCTAAATTTAAAAAATGAAGCCCATACTTTAGTGATAGAACTAAGAAGTTAGCACTCTCTCTCACCCCATCCCCTCCAAAGCTTTGCCTCCAGATGTTATTTGGTATTTATTTTGCAAAGTTTATTTTTACAGTCCAAGCCGTTTGTGTTTTAAAGATACATTGGTCAGTTTATTTATAGAGAGACAGCTTCTTGAAGTAAAGACAATTGACGTGGGTGTGGGCTAAAGCTACCCAGCACTAGAAAGAATGGGAGTGTCTGGTAACCTCTAGTATGTTCTCTCTCATTCCTCTCATGTTCTTTCGTTATGGGGACTCTGGAATTTTCTTTTCCTTTTTTTCTTTCTTTTCCTTATTTTTTCCAGTCCTGTAAGGTTTTACATGATTCATCCTGGGAGGAAAAGCTGAGCTTCTGGACCAGTTATCCCACACAGGAAATGAAAGAAACACAAGGCAGAAGGGGTGACTGGGACTTCGAGCATTTGCTTACAAATCTGGCTCCTGTCCAGGTTGAAACTGGAATAGCTGGAGATTTTCCCAAGGCACCCAGGATGGAGAGCAGTTCCTCGTGTTTGGATAGCATCACTGGTGCTTCTCAAACCAGGCTTAGGACCAGGGAGGTGTGGAGGAGGGTGGGCAGTAGGTGGTTATGACTGTGCAGTCGGGCTGGATCAAGGTTGTGGAGGCTTCCTGTATTGAACGATGTTGTCATTCCTTTCCTTTATGTGTTGCAAAGTAAAACAATATTAAACTGTAAAACAGGGGTGAGAAAGTTCAACAAAGTTCTCATTTTTCTCATTGTGACAACTTCACTGCCACTTCGGCAATATTGAATAGCATTTTTCCTTCAAAAATTGTTTTGTAATATAAAACAGCAATTTTTTTTCAAAGATTTCTTTTCTTTACCTCTGCTTTGCGAATCCCTTAGACTTTCTATTGGGAAATCTAGCACTGAGTTTCTGGGAGTACAGGTTGGACGCCGTGCAAAGAAGAAGCGGGAAATGTGGTATCCAATGAAGGCTGGGGAAGCACTGAGGACAGTTACGGATTAGGGCTGGTGAGGTGTCTTTAGAACCATAATGCAGCACTTTGTAGTAAATCTGAAGTTTCATCTTGCAAATTAGAATGTACAGGGGATTCCACTTTTAATTATTTTCTTCTTCTTTAGCATTATTTTTCTTTCCAAGCTTTAAGAAGTGATTTGGGAATGAATTTGTCTTCTCAATTCACTTTTAACTTAATATTTGAGTTTTGTATAGTGTTTTAAGTGACACAAAGAAAAGCAGGACAATATGCTACTTTTCTCTGAGGGTCCAAAATAATCTTACACCCACCTACTTCTCCATCTGAAATGCTACTCAAAGATGTATTTTTTTTTTTTCAATCTTTTGAAGCACTGCTTGGATAATGCTTAGTTTTGCTAGCTAGTTCAGTAGTTCAGTCTTATTTTCATAGATAAAGACTTTTCCTTCAAACTGATAATTAAATCACTTTCTTTGCAAAGCTAGAGTTCTGTATTTTCAAATTTTCTTTTTTTTTGGTATCAAAACTTATAAAGTTATATAACTACAAAAGCAATAATATGTTTTCTTATCATTTTACAGGCTGGAAAACATTAATATTTACTATAGATGCCAGGGATTGTAGAGCAATTATTACAAAATAATATAAGGCTTTAACCTCTACCTGGAGACCTGACAGAAAATTTTAAGAGAATATGTAACCTATACACATGGAAATACTAAATCTAATTGGGTAGCTCTATTGGCCCCTCAAAGCACTATTGTTAATTAGCAATACAATAAGGATGGTGGAATCTATCATTTGATTATTTATTCATTTAAATGATACCTAATTAGTGGATGGTGCTATGGTCTGAATGTGTCCCCCTCCAAATTCATATCTTGAAATCCTAATGCCTGTTGTAATGGTATTAGGAGATAGGGTTATTAGGTCATGTGGGTGGAGCCCTCATGATTGGGATTAGTGCCCTTGTAAAAGAGGCTCCAGAGAGATCCTTAGCTTGTTCCACAATGTGAGGACCCAACAAGAAGTTTCCATCTATTAACCACAAAGTGGGCCCTCACTAGACACAAAGTCTTCCAGTGCCTTCATCTTGAACTTCTAACCTCCAGAACTGTTATCTATAAGCTACTAGGCTCTGCTGTTTTGTTATAGCAGTCCAAAGGGACTAAGACAGACAGGAAATACATCTACTGACTAGTTTTATATTACTCTCCCCTAGTGACTATATTAAACCTGAAACAACTGATGCTTTTCTACAGTAATTTTTCTTTAAACTTATTAATTTTTAATTATTCCTTGTTAATTTAGTCTTAATTTATTTATTATCTAATTGACTGGTTGTTAAGCAGCGGGTGGTGGAAAGGGTAGAGGCAAGGAAATTGATACTGGCCCTGAATTTCAAATTGCTTTGGCCTGCAGGAATGGCTGTGACCAAACAATCTATTTTTTTGTGTGTGTGTGATATGCGGGTCTCTCACTGCTGTGGCCTCTCCCATTGCGGAGCACAGGCTCTGGATGCACAGGCTCAGCGGCCATGGCTCACGGGCCCAGTCGCTCCGTGGCACGCGGGATCCTCCCGGACCAGGACACGGACCATCGGCAGGTGGACTCTCAACCACTGCATCACCAGGGAAACCCCAAACAATCTATTTTGTTGATTGTGGAAAGGACAATTTTCATAATAAATTTGAAAAATCTGGAGACCTGGAGCAGCACATTCTAATGATCTCTTCCTTTCTATAAATCGTAGCATTTCGCATTTGATTGGATCATATGGATACAAATTAAGCTCTATTCTCTTGACCCTTCCTTTCACATGTTGCATATTAAGCTATGCTTTAAATATTCCACAGTCAACAAGCGGAAATATTGGTTTACCACAATAATTCATTTTCCCCCCTCCCACCCTAAAAACTTCAACATTTAAAAGGAGACTAAGATGGCAATCAAGAAAGCTAGGACTCATTTGCATGAAAATGACCCACTTTCCTAAACTGACTCTGCTTGTCTCTGACATTTTGGATTCATAAATTATTCTCACTGCTGGTTTGGATAAAACTATAATCTATTTTCCCGTAGTATTTGGTGTGTTCCTAAAATGAGTCATAACTGTTTCTTAATGGTTATGGGAAAAAGATCAGTAGGGGCAAACTTAGTGATAAATAGGATCTGCTTCTAAACAGTTACCACATGAGGAAAATCCCTTGGATGTTAAATACCAAGTGTTTTTATTTTTGTTTTTCTGGGTTCTTTGTTTTGATTTTATTAAACTACTTCTTTTTTTTTTTTTTTTTTGCGGTACGCGGTACGCGGGCCTCTCACTGTTGTGGCCTCTCCCGTTGCGGAGCACAGGCTCTGGACGTTCAGGTTCAGCGGCCATGGCTCACGGGCCCAGCCCCTCCGCAGCATGTGGGATCTTCCCAGACCGGGGCACGAACCCATGTCCCCTGCATCGGCAGGCGGATTCTCAACCACTGCGCCACCAGGGAAGCCCTAAACTACTTCTTTAAGAAGTGTAAAATAATGTCTTTCCTTAGTTTTTTATTGAGTAGAGGAACTTACTAAATTATTTCTCCTCCAACTTATTCCGAGATTAATTTTTTAAATCAAGTCATTAAATCATCACTACTTAATGATTTAAAAATCATTTTTTCGGGCTTCCCTGATGGCGCAGTGGTTGAGAGTCTGCCTGCCGATGCAGAGGACACGGGTTCGTGACCTGGGCCGGGAAGATTCCACATGCCGCGGAGCGTCTGGGTCCGTGAGCCATGGTTGCTCATCCTGCGCGTCCAGAGCCTGTGCTCCGCAACGGGAGAGGCCACAACAGTGAGAGGCCCGCGTACTGCAACAAAAAAAAATCATTTTTTCCTTCTCAAACCAGCCAACCAAAAAAACATAATCAAGCAAAGTACAGGACCAAAGCAAGGAAAGAGGCTACTGGCTAGGATGATTGGTATTGCCGTCATAGAGACCCCAGTACCCATGCCCCAAGGCTAGGAACGTGGCTTTTTTTTTTTTTTTTTTTGTATAGCATTCTGAGAGAGAGGGGTGAGGCAGTACCTGGTTGCCACTGAGTAGCTAAGGGTCCCCATTCCTTTGGGATCATAAGTTTTCTTTTATTTTCTTTTTTTCAAACCTTGAGACTGTTGTGGCCAGATGGTTGACTGATCTGTTAAAGATCTTTCTACCTCTGGGGGGGTTGGGACTCACCAAGAGTGTGCATGGTCGGTCTGGGAACAGAGAGCACGCATAGTAGCATCAACTGACTCAAAAATGTGTCTGGTATAAAATCAATATTTAGTGGTAGCTTATGTTATTGTATTTGGCTACCACAAAATTTACAAAGTGAATTGGTGTTTCCTGCCCCACCTCTGATGTAGCTCCACTGACAGCAGCTACAGAAAAATAAGCCAGAAGGAAAAACTGCATGCTGAATTCTCAAACATGGGGTCAACTCAGGAATTTGTGCTTTTATTAATACCTTCTTGGGAGTGATACGGATAAGTTCCTCTAAGAATACTCTCCAGTGGGATCAACAGTGTGAGGAATGGAGAAAGAAAAGGCAATGTGTTGCTTTAGTTAGTAACTAGCTAGCAACAATAGTGGAGTATATATTTATCGTGCTTTATAATTTCAAAGCACTTATAAATGTACTGTATTATTTCAGATTTTATTATAAAAGTAGGTGCCTCTGTAACATTTTTAACAGGTTGTTGAGTTGGTTGAACAAAACTCTCTCTTGCTTAAAATCTATTCGTGATGGAAATTTGATAGGGATAACTAAAATAGTAACTGGTATTAATAGTATAAAAGCTAGCATACCAGTTAAACCTCAATTAGCCAGAAATCTTTTGTAATTAAAGTTATTATTCACTTTTCTTTAAAAACTTTTCTAATATGTATTTACTAATTTTCTATTTTTATAAGTAAAACTTAATCTTTAGTAGATGATTCAATATCTTGGATTGTCTCAACATCATTTTGAACAGTATTTTTCATTGCATCAATGCAGATATAAAAGTGTAAAATATTTTCTCAAACTGTTTATACATCAGATTATTTTATGGTCATGTAATTCTGTCTTCTGAAATTATCATGTTGCCAATTTTCCAGCTAATGGAATATTCTTATTAGTTGAGGTTCTCTTACAACTATATTTTGAGGACTATGAATAAAGTTGTGTTTACTATTTTTTTTGCCTCCCCCTTTCCTTTCCTCCATCCATTTCTTCTTTCTTTCCTTCATTTTAAAAAACCTGTTTATGGGCTTCCCTGGTGGCGCAGTGGTTGAGAGTCCGCCTGCCAATGCAGGGGACACGGGTTCGTGCCCCGGTCTGGGAGGATCCCACATGCCGCGGAGCGGCTGGGCCCGTGAGCCATGGCCGCTGAGCCTGCGCGTCCGGAGCCTGTGCTCCGCAATGGGAGAGGCCACAACAGTGAGAGGCCCGCGTACCGCAAAAAAAAAAAAAAAAAAAAAAAAAAAAAAAAAAAAAAAAACCTGTTTATATGATGGACATGCTACATTTGAGAGACAGGATGGGCAAGAAAAGGTATGTGACAATTGAAATATTGATACTGAATGTCTGATGTAGCTGGGAGAAAGTGAGGCATTATCTGAATAAGTTGTTTTGGCAATTCCAGTAGTGAAAAAGACCTGTTTATGTTTCTTCCTATATTATTTTAACTCTGAACAAGGACTCAGGGAAAAGATGATAGAGCTGGCCAATATTCTGCTTACACTGATAGAGAACTGAATTGTGAGTCATTCCACAGTCATTAAGAGCTATAGCAATCCAGGACTTTCCCAAGGAGCCACACTTGCTCCCTTTTTGTCTGAATGTTGGTCTTTTACTGATGGAACATAATTATCACTTCTCCTTTTCCCATCAACTCTCCTACTAGCTAGCCTACAGGCCCTCTGACAGACACTCACACTCATACATGTAGTCACATTTGAGTTCAGATTCAGAGTTGAGTCTTACCCTGGGTTAAGGCCTCTGTGATTTGACTTCTCAGCTTCTTCTTTATGAGATACTAGTTCAGATCACGAGAAAATACTCCCATAATGTGTTCATGGACATTTTTGGAGCTAAGAATAAATAGGATTTTAAGAGCTACGAGGTAGGGGAAGGAGCAGGGGCAGAGCTGGAGTGACTTCCAGGCTTACTGGTTGCTGCTTCTGTGACTTTGGGTGCTTTGCTGGGCCTCAGTTTCCTCAATTTAAAAACAAAGATATCAATAACCTGCTCAGAGGGCTTTAGGGATAATTACATGATGTAACTTAGTCAAAGGGTAACTGACTAGCAAAAAGGAGGTACAATTTTTAGGTTTTGTTTCTTTTTCTAATTAATCTAGAAGTAGGAATATAATTTAAAAAGTGTTAATTCTACTAAGTTAGTGAGATGAAATGTCATTGTTTGCAACAGGAACAGTCTCAGTTGATCCAACCACCAGCTTTATGTAATCTTACTCTTTCAGTGGAGGGTAAATTTATAATGGCTTCCAGACCAACTCTGTGTTACAAGAAGTAACAAATTGGCCTTAGAAAGAGGCCTTGTCCCCGACTACTTTGCCCAGAAATAGTTTCAGTCTGACTGAGATAGAGTCTGGTCAGTTCTTCTATTAAAATATATTTATGAGAAAGACATAGTATCTTTTTTTTTTTTTTTTTTTTTTTTTGTGGTACGCGGGCCTCTCACTGTTGTGGCCTCTCCTGTTGCAGAGCACAGGCTCCGGACGTGCAGGTTCAGTGGCCATGGCTCATGGGCCCAGCCGCTCCATGGCATGTGGGATCTTCCCAAACCAGGGCACGAACCCGTGTCCTCTGCATCGGCAGGTGGACTCTCAACCACTGCGCCACCAGGGAAGCCCAAGACATATTATCTTTATGTCCATTTATAAAAAATGCATACTTTAAAGAACAGGTGATTTCTTAATTTTAAGAAGATCCAAGACAGACACTATCAAACTCTTAGAGGAAAACATAGGCAGAACACTCTATGACATAAATCACAGCAAGATCCTTTTTGATTCACCTCCTAGAGAAATGGAAATAAAGACAAAAATAAACACATGGGACCTAATGAAACTTCAAAGCTTTTGCACAGCAAAGGAAACCATAAACAAGACGAAAAGACAACCCTCAGAATGGGAGAAAATATTTGCAAATGAAGCAACTGACAAAGGATTAATCTCCAAAATTTATAAGCAGCTCGTGCAGCTCAATAACAAAAAAACAAACAACCCAATCCAAAAATGGGCAGAAGACCTAAATAGACATTTCTCCACAGAAGATATACAGACTTCCAACAAACACATGAAAGGATGCTCAACATCTTTACTCATTAGAGAAATGCAAATCAAAACTACAATGAGATATCATCTCACACCAGTCAGAATGGCCATCATCAAAAAATCTAGAAACAATAAATGCTGGAGAGGGTGTGGAAAAAAGGGAACACTCTTGCACTGCTGGTGGGAATGTGAATTGGTACAGCCACTATGGAGAACGGTATGGAGGTTCCTTAAAAATCTACAAATAGAACTACCATATGACCCAGCAATCCCACTACTGGGCATATACCCTGAGAAAACCATAATTCAAAAAGAGACATGTACCAAAATGTTCATAGCAGCCCTATTTACAATAGCCCGGAGATGGAAACAACCTAGGTGTCCATCATCGGATGGATGGGTAAAGAAGATGTGGCACATATATACAATGGAATATTACTCAGCCATAAAAAGAAATGAAATTGAGCTATTTGTAATGAGGTGGATGGACCTAGAGTCTGTCATACAGAGTGAAGTAAGTCAGAAAGAGAAAGACAAATACTGTATGCTGACACATATATATGGAATTTAAGAAAAAAAAATGTCATGAAGAACATAGGGGTAAGACAGGAATAAAGACACAGACCTACTAGAGAATGGACTTGAGGATATGGGGAGGGAGAAGGGTAAGCTGTGACAAAGTGAAAGAGTGACATGGACATATATACACTACCAAACGTAAGGTAGATAGCTAGTGGGAAGCAGCCGCATAGCACAGGGAGATCAGCTCGGTGCTTTGTGACCGCCTGGAGGGGTGGGATAGGGAGGGTGGGAGGGAGACGCAAAAGGGAGGGGATATGGGAACATATGTATATGTATAACTGATTAAATTTGTTGTAAAGCAAAAAATAAATTAAAAATAAATAAATAAAAATAAAAAATAAAAATAAAAATAAAAAAAATAAAAAGAAGATCCAAGACAAAACTGGTATTTACATTTTGGTTCCTATTATTCATTTCATTTCCATGATTCTCACATATATACTTATTTCTTGAAATTATTACATTTGTGCACATATATGGATAATATCATATATTAAGATAAAATTGATTGATGCGTGTGGCTTTATTTTTATTGATATTTATTTATACATAGAATAATTATTCTATTGAGTAGTGAACCTTTTAATTCTCATCTAAGAGCCTACACATTCCCACTTTTTGGAAAAGCAGGGTTGGGGAACCCAAAGGACACAGTCATTAATGAAGAGTCATTAGGGATATCACCCTGAACTAACAGAAAGGTCACATGCTTCCCTGCCAATGATCATCTCTAGTCTACCTCTTTCATGCTGCACATAAGAAATGGGGACCCAGAGCAGTTAAGTAACTTGTCAGTGGTTAACACCTATGACTGGATAGAAGAGAGACCTCCTCTCTATTATAAAGTAGAATCTGGAGACTAGAACAGGAGTGTGGATCAGACATAGATTTCCATTGTTGCACTCCCTTGATTTTCTTTGTATCAAGAATTTATCAGCCATCTGTTACCATTAACAGTTTACCAGATCTTAGAGACAGAATCAGAGCAGAAAGTTAATGCCTTCTGTGACTAGTGCAGGAATTTTACCAGAAGTTAAACAGGAGATTTTGCTCAAAGTTGAGTAGGCTGCTAGTTTGAAGATGATAATGATTCCATGTGCCTAAAGATCTATTACGTGTGGATTGAGAATTGCAGTTAAAATTGATGTTATCTTTGTCTTCACTTATATTTCCCCAACGTGTGACCATTAATGCTAGTTTTCATTTCTTTTTCCTTTGTAATATTTCTACTTGTAATTACGTGCTGCATCAAGGATTTAGATTATCTGCCATTGTCTGGGGGACCACAGGGTAAAAGTCTTGAGTCAAAACACCTGGGAAGACATGATAGTCATTTGCCACGATTGTTGTGTCCTGGTTTATTTAACCTTTTTCCCAGTACTGCGTATGCAGGCGTAGACCTTCCCAGTAATTGCTTGTTGAAAGAATGAAGACAATGATAAACAAAAAAATACACAAAAATAATATGGCCACGTATGCTTGACTACATAAGATTGAGGACAAAGATGGTGATAGAGACCACCCCAAAGTTCTAGAAGATGGGAATATACTTCCACCTAATATAGCTCAGTAGGAAAAGATCTTTTTCTCCTTAGTGACATAAATTATAGGTGAAGATAGAATTATTTTTATACATTGGGAATATATCTAGTTAGTTGAAACACATCTAATGTGGACAAGAAAAGAAAACACCAGAGTAAGAAACAGGAACACATCATTCAAAAATTTTATATCTTGGAAGAGGAAAAGAGAATTAAGCCAAATAGTCTATATGAACAGTACAGTTGGTGGAGAAAGAATGACCAGAAATAAGCAGCCAGAAGTCAGATTCATTGCCAGCTCTTCAGAAAGCAGTGATCTTTAGAGGGCTCGGAAGCCTGGTGGACAGGCGAGCTGCGTGTCCTTCCATGACAACAAGAAGGTTATGGTGGGGGCTTCCCTGGTGGCGCAGTGGTTGAGAGTCTGCCTGCCGATGCAGGGGACACAGGTTCGTGCCCCGGTCCGGGAAGATCCCACATGCCGTGGAGTGGCTAGGCCCGTGAACCTTGGCCGCTGAGCCTGCGCGTCCAGAGCCTGTGCTCTGCAATGGGAGAGGCCACAGCAGTGAGGGGCCCACGTACAGCAAAAAAAAAAAAAAAAAAAAAAAAAAAAGAAGGTTATGGTGGGTCATGAGATTTTGTGGAACATGCCTCCTTCTGCCCTGGGCTGGCTGTGTCCTCTTTGAAATAATGGTGAGGCCTCCAGCTAGGGTGACTTCAATCCCCAAAAGAGATCCACAGACTTAGAAAATATGGAGAAGAAAAGGCCAAATGTTCAGGATGCGGGAGGAGCCGACACACAAGGAAAGATGCTAATTTTGAAGCAATGAAGGGAGAGTAGTGAAATCATTTAGGGAGGCCCCTGCACCTATAACTAGAATTTTTTGATCAAAATAAGAAAAAACTTGAATAATTATCTCCTAATACCTTGTAAGTAAATCTCCAATGGCTCAGATAAAAGTGGATTCCAAAAGCAAACACTGAGAAATGTAATATGTTCTGAATTACATAGGATACAGAATCCTCTTCCCTAATTCAGGAGTCTCTAAGAGTAACAATTTTCTAATAAAACAAAATGAACAAAGCTTTAAAAACTATCAACAAATATATTTATTGTGGTGGCTTTCCCCCCATTAGATACACTTTGTTAGGAAGTAGTATCCCTTTTAGTTCCAGGTGGACCATTAAGCAGGTAATAAGATTGCTCCCCACCCCACCCCCCCTCCGTTGAGAGAGAAAGAAAACACATGACTTTGCAAACATGTTATATTTTCCTTGCTCTAGTTTTCGTTTTCTATGAAATCAGAATTTTCTTCTAATAAGTATGATTTGTTTTTGGAAGTAACTTACAGGTACATGTTTACAGACTTACATAACCCAAGGGGTAGCAGAGGCTGAACCACACAGTGCTGACATAGACTGGAGACCTGTTCCAGGTAATCATAACCTTTCACAGTTTTGGAAAGCACAAAAGTCATCTCCAACTCTATGGTTTCTTCCACATTTTGCCAATCCCATACAGTATATTTAATTCTGTAAATATGTTCACTCTCATGCTTCTTGCAGAAGGACAAATGAGGGCAAGAGAACCAAGCTTAAAACAGTTGTTTCTGTGGTGATAATTCCTATGATTCCAAATGCCAGGCCCTAATATCTGAGCACTCTCTAGATTTCCTGCACAAAACAACACTGTCCTTTGAAAGATGTTTCTCTCCTCTGATCTCCTGTTTCTTTCGAAGGGATACCACATCTTTGAATTTGCAGAACTATCGTTTGCTTCTTTAAACAAATAGCTCGAAAAAATACTTTTATAGGAAAAAGATGTTGCTTCTCCAGATGTCATCATTATGTTATTACATCTTATAGCCTATTGATGATTATGTACAAAATTTCTTGTCTCTTAAAAATGCACAGAAGCATGTAAGATAACCATTCAAAAACATCCCTTCTTTGAACTTCCGGCTCTTTGTTGTTAACCATGCTTGTATGAAGAATATAGCAACTATCTGGAATGTTGTTTAGACTGAGCAGTAACTGACACTTTGTCCATTTGTGGTCCTAATGGCTAGAGCACCTGTCCTGGGCATCTGGTGGAGATAGCAGCATCACGAGTTTACAACAATCTCATGGGACTCTCTAGTGTACAGTGCTGACTGATACCGATTTCTGTTGTTTATCTTGGACCTTTCGCTTCTTCTGCTGCTGTTTGTCTTTGTTTTCTCGTTGCTCTGGAGTTTCTCTGCTGGGCTCCAGACCTTTGTTATCAGGTATTGCATCCTTACTTTCTTCTTTATTAAGTTTTTTTCTTTTTCTCTCCCTTCCTTTTTTTCCTGAAATGAAAGGATACACCTTTTAAAAAAAAGCGGCATGGACATATGTACACTACCAAATGTAGGGTAGATGGCTAGTGGGAGGCAGCCGCATAGCACAGGGAGATCAGCTCGGTGCTTTGTGACCGCCTGGAGGGGGGGGATAGGGAGGGTGGGAGGGAGACGCAAAAGGGAGGGGATATGGGAACATATGTATACATATAACTGATTAAATTTGTGATAAAGCAAAAAAATAAAAATAAAAAAAAATAAAATAAAATAAAAAAAAAAAAAAAAACATTCAATCATGTTCTATTTGGTTATTCTAAGTTTTTAAAAACTAGTTGAATTTCTCTTAGGTTGCATACCTTGCCCACAGATACCAAATATCTACTATTTAAATCATTTATTCAATGAGTCTTTATGAAGGCTGTGCTATATTTCAAGCAATGTAAACATGAAACACATACAACATATAATGAAGCAATTAATATATGATAGTTTTGAATTCCAGAGGGTTCTATTGCTATAGGTTTGATATGAATATTATTTTACATGATAGCTATTTATGGATATTTAATAGAAATTTTTGAATAGATTTCTTGCCATCTAAGAAATTTATTAATGTCTATATGTTATCTGGCTCCTACATAAGGCACTATTTTGTTTTCAAAATTGTCCAAATAGCAGTTATGTACTTGCAATATGCTGATATATCTGCCTGCCATCTACTAGAAGAGAATTAATTTGCATTAAAAATATGCAAATAAAGGTTCATGAGGAATACCAGGATAACTATATATATATATATATATATATATATATATATATATATATATATATATATATATATATATATATTTGTGTGTGGTATGCGGGCCTCTCACTGTTGTGGCCTCTCCCGTTGCAGAGCACAGGCTCCGGATGCGCAGGCTCAGTGACCATGGCTCACGGGCCCAGCCACTCTGAGGCATGTGGGATCTTCCCACACTGGGGCACGAACTCGTGTCCCCTGCATCGGCAGGCGGACTCTCAACCACTGCGCCACCAGGGAAGCCCAAGGATAACTATATTTTAATGCAAGTATTTATATGTTGAAATTAATTTCCATCACAAATTCTCTACATGCAGGGGTAGCTGTGTCTATAACTTATTGATAACTCTATGGTATTAGCTACCAGGGCAGGGACTTTGTGTCTCTATCAGCCAAATGAGTAGATATTTATTGGAATATACTGGATTCCATGGAGGACCTTGACCTTGAACTGGGTTTGAAGCACAGATTTATTCAGATTCACACTCTGAGGCATTTAAAAAAGTGGAATCAACATGACTTTAAAGGTTTTGATTCAGGAAAGCATATTGCAAGAAAGACTGGAGCCAGGGTGAAGAAAAGGATTTTATTCTATTGGCCTTGGGGAACTGTTAACAGTTTTAGGAGAGAGTAATTTGATCAAAATGCATGAGTCTGTCACCAAATTAGATGAATCGTTTTTTTAAATTTCAAATTAGTGAATTAACTAGATATTTTATTATCATGTTAACATTTTACATATACAATCTACAGTGTAAAATAATTTCAAGGGCATGGTTTTAGTAACCTCCATTCATACACATATCCCAGTGAAAAATTACTGATCCAAATCAATATAGTAAATGAAAACTAGGAACAAACTACTCCTTGGTGTGGGAGAAATTCTGATTGGGTGTATCCCTACACACTGAGCCATGTAAAATCTGAAATTAGTTTCAGTTTACAAAAAGTCACTTTGGACAAAAGTATTTTGGATGAAGTATCTGCATGACAGAACCAAAATATTTTCACGTCCTGAAATAGGCTGCAAATATTGAATTCAGTGGTTTGGCTTTCCTTTTCTTGAGCTCTGGTTATGGAATTCTAGGAACCAATATTAATACTGCATTCGTAAACTCGGCCAACACAGTCTCCTTGGATTTTATGCCACAGCTAACTTTGCCTGAGACTATATTTACAAAACCTTCCAGTTACTTTATGAAAACTTGCCTTGTTGGGCTCAACATAACACACCTCCAAATTTTGTACTCTAAAAGGACAGTTAACAAAAATGAGAACTCAGACGATGTAAAATAAATATCAGTCAAATTATTTTGGATATGTAGAGATGAGCAAAAAATATGAGAGTTGACTGTATGTCTAGGGTTGACTAGTTGTATATTGATTCACCAATTCCATTATTCTTTTCATTTAAAAGAATATTGCTGGATTGATAAGATTTCTACAGAAGAAATTCAGGGGTTTTTTTTTTTTTCTTTTTCTTTTTATGCTGGCTTTACACATTTGAAGAGCAGACATAAACCTAGTAACTAAATAGAGAAAACTGAAGAGTTAATTTACTTTCTTGAATATGTACCATAATTTAGTTTTCACAAATCTGCATGAACTGAAAGAGAGCAATGCTGGTTTTTATGGTATATGCTTGATTTTCTGAAGGACATGGCTGCAAAGGTTAGATTACATAATATTTCCATTCTGAAGAGCATTTTGGAGGTGTTCAAGTTCAACTCTAAAAATATTGTCAGTGAAAATCATTCCAAAGTTCCATAAAAACTCCTGACCCCAAACAAAATGTTATTTTTATGGAAATCATCCAAAAGTTCAGTGTTTAACATTGTTCTCTTGATGATGGTCCAACATCTTACAGCTGTGGTCCCAACCATAAAGTTTTGGACATGTAAAAAATATATTGTTTCTTTCTTGGTCAGAGATTGATTTATATGTTTTCTAGCTACATGTGACAACGTACTCAACTTACAGTGCATTTCTGCTTATTAGCAAACTGATATGATTATTTCTTAATATGGGCAGAAACATTCTTGGAAGTAGCTTGAAACCCAGTATCATAGTTTTATTATCCAAGGAATAACTATTTAGTCTAGGCGGTGAGTGAAAGGGGAGGTTCTACTAAAGTAACAGGAAACTAGCACATTGTACATTGTTGTTGCCCAACAGAGGGCTATTGCACAATAGAAAAATGTGATTATTATTTTTTACAGGCCATGTGTTAGTGGTTGGAAATGCTAACTACCCTTTTGCGTAAGTAATATATTTTCCTCTTGTCCAAGAAATAGAAATGCAGAAGAGTGGCTCTAGTCCATTAAAAAATCACATGCAATTTGGGAAATCTGGTAAGGTTTTCATTAAAGAGGATTTCTTTTTCTATTCTGGTGACTTTTCATTGATGTGGTCAATAGTTATTTTTATACTTTTTTTGGTAATTATGCAAACTAAGCATTCCAGTTATCACAGTCTTACATATATATGTTTGTGTTTTGTCATTCATTGATTATGTGTGTGCACGCACACACACGCACCAGAATTATGTTGTAGAGTGTTCCAAGGATTAAAAGAATGTTCATCTTCCCTCGATGTTCCACCCTCATGGGCGGACTTTGCATAGAAACCATCAAAAAGAAATTGCTATTAGCAATCAAGTACAATCTGAGCCTTTGCATAGAAATGTAATGTTTAACACTGTCTTACATATGTAGAGAACAAATGTATGGGCACCAAGGGGGGAAAGCGGGAGGCAGGGGTGGTGGTGGTGGGATGAATTGGGAGATTGGGATTGACATATATATACTAATATGTATAAAATAGATAACTAATAAGAACCTGCTGTATAAGAAAAAATAAAATTAAATTTTAAAAAAAGAACACTGTCTTTAGAGTAAAAAAAAAACATGGTGTTCAAATTCTAGGTCTGCCACCAGCTATTTGTGTGACTTTTGGCAAGTTGCTGATATCTCTTGGGATTAATTGTCTGATATTTAAAATGTGGATAATCATTACTACTTGCTAAACTTTTTAAGGATTGTGTGAGTTGCTTGTAAAGCACTTAGCATAGTGCATGGCACACATTAACCATGGGAGAAATGAAAGCGAATGTTAATAACTCATTACACAAACACAAATTAAACCTCTATCCCGTGCCAAAGAGTGGGCTAAAACCTGGGGATACAAGTGAGATATAGAGACAGACACAATAAATATAGTCACACACTAATGCAAAAATAGAAGCATGCACAAGATCTACTGGTTGCAGAGCAAGAAAAGCATTGAACTCTGTCAGTGGAGATCGAAAAAGACTCCCCAGATGGGGTGATGTTTGAGCTGAGCTTTAAAGAATTAGTGAGAGTTTGCCAGGCTGAAGAGGGAGAAAGGGCATGGTAGGCAGAGAACAATATGTCAATGGCATGAAGGCATGCAAGGACATGGTGAATCTGGGGAACTGAAGCAGACTTCCTTGGTTTGATCAGAGTTTATATACAGTATATTACCCAGAGAAGCTGGAACAATAGACAGGACTTGATTGCCATTTGGGGAGTTTGTCCTGAGGACCAGTGGTACTGAAAACTGGAGAAGGGCAAGTATCAGAATCTGAGAGCAAAGCAGAGTCTGGGTGTTTCTGTGACTAGTTTAACATGTGACCTTATTTTCTATTTCAGAAACACTTCTATAAGTAATAAGAACCCATAAAGTGAGTATTGGTGATGACTGGTATTTATTTTTGAGCCTTAACTTTTAAAAGAGTAGCTAAAGTCTATGTGAAGACCATATAGCCATGTATTATTTAAGATTTTGTTGCAAGTCAGTGTCACATAATTGAGTAGGTGATTGACATTTTTGAGATTCTGAAGTTATTTTCTATTAATACAATAGTATATAGCCATTTATGTAAACACCTCCTAGGGCCTTCTGCAGACCAGGTTTCCAAGCGCAGATGACTCTGAAAAATACAGATTCCTAGTGCCACTCCTGGAGATTATGATTCAGTAGTTTTCATGATGGGCCCAGGAACCTACAGTTAAAAACATGTTTACCCCCAGTTTATTCTTATGTGCCGCTTCATTTAAGAACCGTAGCTGTAGATCAGCAGAAGATCCAATTTCCTTAAACATATACTCTCAAAAAGTTTATTTCATATCACATGGCTTATCATTTTTTTTCTTATATTTTTTCCCATGGATATCAAATATGTTTTTTGACTTACTGTAGCTATTAATTTTTAAGTCAAGTTTTCTGATTAGGTACATTTGGAATAGACACCTAGATACAAAACAAAAATTAGTTGCAGATAGTCTTTTTAAAATATATCAAGGAAATATGAAGTGAAAAGAATAAACATATTAAAAGAACAAAGAGAGAAGGAAATGATCCTGAATTATATTTCCTAAATTACATATAAGTTCCAAGTAAAAATAAAAACCAGAGAAAATGCTCAATCACCCTTTTAAATATAATGTGGTTATAAATAAAAGAATTCTCCTTAGAATCGCAAATATAATTAATTTATTGAGAATTATTCAAATTATGAATATCAGTTCACAGTTTTCCAGATGTTTAGAAATATCTGTGTCCAAGTCTTTATAAAAGCTGCTTCTTGGTGAATTTCTTGCAAGATACCACTAAGGGGAGCTATTGAGCTTAAGTAGCTCCACTTCCAAGACTTTCAAAAAGCTGAGAATGTATCCTACACTCTAAACTGAGGACTAAATATCACTGAATCTATGATTCAAACCAATTAAATAAATATTCCATCAGAAGTACAAAATTTATTGCTAGGTATTTTCTCTTTATTAGGCGTAGAAGGAAATTCAACTGGAAAGCCAAGGCTTTATACCTTCAAAAGAACACAAGTGGTGTGAAAATGGGGTTAATCTGATGATTTTTGGATCTAGAGCTGGACCTGAAATTTATGTATAGAGGATGAAAATTCCAACTTTTTTTCCTTTTTGTTAAGACGTCACTGAAGAAATTTCACAAAGGAGGGGAAATTGCTACAGTATAACTTCAGCAAATATGATTTATCGTGTAAATACATATTTAAGGGTCTTTAAACTGTGGGCACAGAACAGGACAGCTTGACCCAGTGGTGAAGAACAGAGCTGAAAGTCAGCAAGGCCAAATTCCTTCTCAGCTATATTATTACCAAATAGAACTGACTTGAGCAATGCATTAAAACCTTTTGTTTTGTTTTGTTTTTGTTTTAATAAAATAGAAACACTTATTTCTTTGCTATTATTTTAACTCAGGAATTTATTTCAAATACAGTGAATATATGAAAGAATGATAGGTTTAAAAAAAATAGGCAGACAATTTCTCCAAATGGAAATTTAAGCTACCTGATTTATCTACTCTGTACAGTTGATCCTTAAACAACACAGGTTTGAACTGCAAATATCCACTTATACATGGATATTTTTCAACAGTTATATTACAGTACTATAGCTTCTGGTTGGTTAAATCCCCAGATGCAGAGGAACCATGGATATGGAGGGTGACAATAAATTATACTTGGATTAACCCTCTGAAGTTGTTTAAGGGTCAACCATAGTTTAATACATGAATTAGTTCAATTGTACTTCCATTTAACTTCCAAGATGCTTCTGAGTAAGTTCGCAGAAAAATAGTTTGATGTATCATTACATGCTCTGCTAAGTGCTGTAATTTGGGGAGTTACCTTGAGCCCATTTTTGCAAAGATATTAAGATTGAAACACATTTTGCCACCAATTGAAAATGGTTAATATAAGAGATGTTAATCTATTTGTGTCATTCTTTTGGGGATTCTGAAACAAGTCTGTCCTGACTGAAAGGAACTGAGTGTAAATTTTCAGAAGTGAAAGAAGATAAACCCAAACTTCTTGCCATGGCACCCAGGGTGCTTGTCCTGTGGCCTGGCCCCTGCTTATGTAGTCAGCAGCCTTGAAGACCTCATCCTTCTCTTCCTAGTCACCTCTGCACTTCACCTGCCACACTCACAGTGTTTACAGATCCTGTATGTTTGATTCATTTCCCTAGAATGCATTCTCTAGTATCCCTTGCTCTAACTCAGACTTAAGTACTCACGTGTCACCCCTTCAGGGAAATCTTCCTCACTCTTCTAACTTTCTCTTAGGCTGAATTATTTATGTTTCTCCTCTCTTTGCTCCTTAAACTCCCAATTAGTAATCCTGTTGCAATAATCAAGGAGAAGATGACTTGAGCTGTCTGTTTTTAAAAATAGTAAGAGCAATGACAGATAACAAAAAATTAATGAACACTTCCATGTGCCAGCCATACTTCTAAGAGCGAGCACTGGGTCTATAAGCTCTATTATAACCTCCATGGGAAGATGAGGAAAACGAGGGCTCTTAACCACCGTCTTCCTCTGCCTCCACAACTGTGTCTCAAGAGAGCACAATGTGACACGACATCCTTGTATTCTTGTTTTATTTCACACTTAAACTACTGAATACAAAAAAACAAAAAAGAAAAGACAGTGTGCGGGTGTGGACTAACATAGGAAAACATAGAGGTTTTGTAAAAATTAGAACATACTTCCTTGACCTCTTGAAACTTCAGTTTCCTGAGCTGCCAGTTGCTCCTCAGAACCTAAGAGCACTTTGCAGTAGATGTTTTGTGCCTTCACCATCCAGTTACCTCATGCTCTACCCTCTTCTGTTTTATTGCTACAGGTCTGTTTAGTTTTCATGATTTCCACTAGTCTCCCAATCATGTAGAGGTAGGATATTGTATACATATATACATCTTATAATTCATATCTAACTTAGAAACTTTATTTGACTTTTAAAACTACCACTATTACATTTTTGAAATTCTAATAAAATTATCAGAGATTTTTATATTTTGTTACATTTAATATCAGAAAAAGAGAAAGAAAAACTGTATGAATTTAAATTTCACAATCCCACTGAGGCTTGAAGGCAGTCCCATTATAAATAATTTCATTTTATGGCAGATATCATAAACACCAATAATAACAACTTTTCAGAATCTATATTTCCATAATATGCTTCAGCATAATGAACTTGCTTTTGCCAAATCAAATACTTTCCTTATGAATTGATTGTTGTCAATAAGGCTTTACAGATTTTTTTCCCCTGTGTTGCTTAAATAGTTTCATTACTCACTGAAGATTCAGGATCTGAAATTTTGAATTCTGGCTCCACGTCCTAACAGAACTTTCCATGCGCCTTTCCCCCAAATGCAACTCCAGTCCATCTTCATGATTCTGCTGCCCAGAATGCTACCCTGGACTTCTTGCACTCAAAAGGGACATTGCCTAGAGTGCCAAGGGAACTGTGAGAGATACTGGATACTGCATACTATGATACCTTCTTGTTGTAAGTCGTCAGTATTAAAAGAACAGTTAAAAGTGCAAGGAGAAAAAAAGAAACCCAAAATGTTTTACTATTTGCAATATTTACAATTTACTCATTATAAAAGTAAAGGGTATCCTGTATTTTATTTTATAATATTTAAAAAATATAACAGTGCATTATGATTTACATTACATAACTATTTTAAGCTTAATATTCTTTTATGTGGGCTTATTTCTTTTGAATCAACTACCTTTTGTTTGAAAGTTCATTTGAAATTAGTAAGTTCAGTGTTGGTTTTTTTTTTTCAGTGCAAAATTTCTTAACTTCACTTTGAAATTCTACCCAGCATATTAGGTTAGATTACAAAATTCTTGGAAACTAAATCACATACAATTTACATGTTGAAAATTTCCTGATGTAAGCATGTTTGCATGTGTGTTTTGAACTAGATCTTGGGTCTTATACAATTTCATCTATTGGATAAGCAAGTAAACTTATTCTGATTTTCATTTGCTGTCAAAGAATGTGTTGGTAAATTTCACCTATTAAATCAGTCAAATTTTGTTCATTATTTTTGCCATGAAATTCATGACTAGCTTGTGAATGACTATTACTGCTCTCTTTACAAACAATGACTCTGCATATGATATTTTGATTGTTTCACATACTGTTTATGAATTTACGAGGATATGTGTATATTGCTTATCTTCAGAAATTAGACAGTGATATGGCTGGCACCGCTATTTCAAAAACCGTTGAAACCTGCCTAGTAGCTTTGTTCCATGTCCTCCCAAAATTTTCAGTAGAGACTAGTCTTCTCGAAGTATTAATGAGTGTCTCGGAAATTAATTGATGTGTTTATCTTTGTTGTAACATTCATTCTCTACCTTGTCTCCCTCCTCACAGCCCACCCTCAACTCATGTTGACTGCTGCTATAGGCTACCATCTTATATATCAAGGTAGAAAATATGTATGAGTCTATGGAATGTTTACGTCAATTTTTTTTCATATCATCCTTTAAAAAAATCTATTGCAGAAATTTAAATATAAAAAATACCACCCAGTTTTTTTCTAGGAATAGCCTCTTTGAAAATTCCTATCATATGCATATTGCCAGAGTTAAAGTATGTAAGATAGTTTATTATGGATAGGATTTCCTACAAAATTATTTTAAAAGCAGAATACACAATTGTCAGACCATATTTTGAGTGATTCCTTTAAGAAGTATGGACAATGATTTCTTTAATACTTCACTATAATGAATGTTTAAAAAACATTTCATATTTTTGTGATAAATTATTTTTCCTAATTTTGTGTCATTAAAAATTTTTTTTCTTTTGGCTGAGCGGCGTGGCATGTGGGATCTTAGTTCCCTGACCAGGAATCGAACCTGGGCTCCCTGCAGTGGAAGTGCAGAGTCTTAACCACTGGACCACCAGGGAAGTCCTCAATTTAAATTTTAAATGTAACAACTTTATTTAATGTATCACTAGTCAACAATAAGTTGAAAGTACTGCCTGAAGTGTAGACTGCTTTGAAAATCTGAGTCTTAAAAATGTTTTTCTTGGTGAACTTTTTTTTTTTTTTTTTTTTTTTTTTGCGGTACACAGGCCTCTCACTGTTGTGGCCTCTCCCGTTGCAGAGCACAGGCTCCGGACGTGCAGGCTCAGCGGCCATGGCTCACGGGCCCAGCCGCTCCGCGGCATGTGGGATCTTCCCGGACCGGGGCACGAACCTGTGTCCCCTGCATCGGCAGGCAGACTCTCAACCACTGCGCCACCAGGGAAGCCCTTGGTGAACTTTTCTTGGTGAATTTTCATTCTCTTGCTCTAAATCTTTCTGAGTTGACAATCATCCTACCCCAGCCCCACTAACATATGCTAAAGTAACACAATAAAGAACGCTTATATTTGTTGACTTACCCAATTCATTTACCTTAGAGAACCAAAAACCTCAGTTATATCAATATTTGATTCTGAAAATTAACAATTGATATTTTAAAACTGTTTTTCATCCTCACATATTCCTCTCATGAGAGAACACAATGACAGTGTGTGTTCATGTAGAGCTTAGTCAGAATAACACTGGTATTTGAATTTTCCCGTTTTTCTTCAGTTAGGTGTGTAGGTTCACAGTTCAGTCTTTCATACTTGAAATACAGGTTCTGGAATATGTTTATGGTAAATATCCACCAAGCGCCTTTTTTTTTTTTTTTTAAAGAGAATCACTAAGCCAAGAGCACTGTCTTCATCTTTCATGAAATATAGCTTTCCAATTAACAGGAAAGTCCTTCATTTCAAAAGTCTGAACAGAATGCTACTTGAAAATTCATTCCAGCTGGTTAAATTGAAGAACTGAAAGAATTCCAAATAAAGAATATTCTCTTGGCATTTATCATTTGACTTTCATTTGGATAAATTTCCATTTGCTCCAAGAACTTGTCTCAGAATTTTGTTCTTCTGAGACAAAAAAAGAAGTGTTGATAGGCATGTTTGACTATGCTGTACTTCCTCCCTTACCCAAATTGTGTACTCGGTTGTATTGACAGGAGGAGATGGCCTCATACTTGCTGACACATTGGCAGTGATTGATTATACAAGAAATGTTGATATTATTCTAGTCACTTTTATCATTTTATGCACTAGTTGACTGTGCTGTCTAATTCTCATTCTACCACATCCCACTCTTTCTTTCCTTTGAAACTTTTTACTGCTTGATGGAGGAAAAATTTAACTCTAATCTGGAATTACATCACAGGGGGAAAAACAACTACCAAGAGTTTTATCTAGTGTGTGCTTCTCCATATTTTTAGTAAAGATGTCACACTCTTTTATAGTTATAATTTAGTATTTTCAGCAATTTATTGATTACTTATGTAAAGCTAATTTTTTTAAGCAACTTCAGTACATTCTCAAATGTTTTCACTATTAACACTAGTTTCAGTAATACGAGTTTTAGTATTTTCTTTCTTTTTTTGTTACAGATTCTGTCTCAAACTATTGACTTCTTAACTAGCTTAGAAAACACAGCGTACCCCATGTAGCCTCTACTATATTAACATTTGCAAGAAATAAATTTTCTTCATTAATGTAAATAAGATAATAAGGGGTGTATTTCACCTGTAGCAGATAACACAAGCTGTTTTAAGTACTTTTTCTCTCACTCTGTTCGTGTGAATATCTGTTCTTAATTAGAAATACTTTTCACATGCATTTCCATAAGCAACAAGGTAGCTCCTTGTAATTATTTCATCAACAGTAGTTACATATACTTGAATAGAATACAAATGATTTAATTTCTTTAGAAGTTTTTGGCAGTTGAGCGTTCACTAATCTAGAAATATCCACCCTATAATTGAGATTAGTAATATTTTACCACATCTCATTTTACAGTTTTTCATTGTACTTCCTTCTTCATTGTATTGATGCATGTTAGTGTGGGGGACGAGTTGGGAGAGTAGACACATGTGCAACAAATGTGTGTGTATGTTTGTGTATACATATAAATATATATGCACATATTTATTTATAGGTCCCTTCCCACCACAGATGGAAAAGTTCTATTTTTCGGGTGGATTTAAAAATATCAATTCAAAGACAGAAAACCTGTTTTCCAATTTAATTTTCAGTAAGTCTGAAAGGAGATTTAGCCAATTACAAGAGTTCTTCAGAAACCAGAACCTTTAAAATTAAGAGACTCTGCTAAGTTATGTGACTTTTACCTTTTTCTTATCAAATGTATTTTCCATATGTTAAATTAAATTTAACTTAAATTAAGTTGCACCCTTTCTTTTTTTCTTTGCAAACTTTCAAAATGTTGTGGGAAAAATAGAATGTGGTGCTCTAATAAGCATCTGATTAATGTAGAAGAATTTAAAGAATTATGTTCATTCTTTGGTACTCAAACTTTTACATGTGGACTTCCCCTCCTAACATTGACGTTATCATGAGAAGTCCAATTTCCCTCTTCTTTCTTTGCTACTAATTAGTTCATTTCCTTCCATTGTTTTGATTGGGTCCCTAAGTGTATATTTTATGTATTACCTACATATATTATCTACTGAATTTTGATCTATATTTCCAGGACCTTTTGTAATATGTCATGATGATATTGAATTATGCTTCTACTTTTTATAAAATAGGAAGAACAATGTAGTAATAACTGTAAATATGATAGACTTATCTTTGTAGAAACTCAACCTTAATTTTGTTTCCCTATAAAAATATTTAGAAAGAAAATACAATTCACAGGATGGGTTATTTCAGGTGGGGTGGATAACATTGGGGCTTTCAGCAGTGGGTTCCTGATTCATTTGCATAATTTTGTGCACAGAGAACCTGGAGGCATAGGAGTCCTCCATACCTGGTACACAGGTAAGCATTGCTACCATTGCTCCAAAGAATGTGGTAGCTTTGCCTTTCTCTTTGGCACGAGCCTGTACACAGTAGTGACTCAATAAATATTGGTTGAAAAAATTAAATGAAAAGATGAATAATGCTCTCTTTTCTTGATTTAATGCTTGTCATTCTATTTGAGGGAGAGATGGGGAAGGAAAGACATAGAGAGAGATGCTTTTGGTGTTATTATCACATATGCAAGCATGCTGTGATTACCCAGTATTTTGAACAACTAACTTGTCTTAATGAATGACATTTATTATTATGGAGTCCTCTGCCAGTTAGCCACTTCCATACAATATTGGTTTCAAGTGACTACAATCCACTCCAGAGAGCTACATCATGGTTGCAGGGAAATAATTTTAACTTGTCATGCTCTAGAAGATCATCTTTGGGACCAAACCAATGATAACTAACTAGAGTATCCTTAAGGCTGTTTCAGGTAGAGAACTTAGAAGTCCAGGTTGCGACAGAGAGGTTACAGAGGATCCTCCTCTCTTCTATTGTGAGAAGGAACTGAAATTCTAGAACAGTTTTAGGGATTTGAAGGCTCTAAGATTTCCCTGAGTCTGGGAACCTCTCAGCCCAAAACTGGGAAAGAGTGGCCTAAGAACATTTTTCTGAGACTGGAGAATAAGAGGTGGTCAGGGAGAGAGTGGGGAAATGGAGGAGGAGAGGAAGGGACTTGGATGATTATGAAAAGTTGAAAGATGGCAAAATAGCTTTTTTCTTCCTTAAATTATCTTCTATAGCAGGCACAAATGATGCTTTATTTGGTGGAGTAGGGAATGTTGTCTTCTTTTAAAATAATGAAATATGACCCTGGCTCATCTTGACCCAATCTTAGGGCTTTTGAAGTGGTACTGCACAGTCTCAGCAGCTTGATTTCCCCTTGAGTTTTGACTGACTGTGGCTTTTGTTGTAATCCATTGAATTTTGTGTTTGGCGGAATTCCACCAAAAGGAAGGGCCCTTGGGTAATATGATGAAACTGTCAATTTAAGAGGGTGTAGCAAGGGCAGCAAATGGCACGTGTAATGCAATTAACGAGAGAAAGTCGTAGGAAAGACTTAAGCAAATGAGCTGAAAATGAAAGAAACCGTAACAGTTTCTGAAGGAATGAAATCTGTCTTACACCATCTCCACAAAAATGAATCCTTATTGTTTAATTGAGTATTTAAGAATCAAATAAGATGCTCTTGGAAATAAAAAGGCCAAATGAAATAGAAAAAAATGTTCCAAAGGAATAAATAGTTTTTAATATCCCATGTTTTGGTTTTTTACCTTCTGAGCAAAGTGCACAATCTTCCTGTGTCCCATAAGAAGGTAGAAAGGGGAATATATGACCAATGATTGATATAAACCCTTTCCTTATCTCCAGGGAACTTTTAGGAAAAAGGGTAGTAGTCAGGAGGTGATTAAAAATGATGAGGAGTAAAAATATTTAAGGATGGCAGGAGTAAGATTGGCAGATTTATCTCTCTGCTGTGCTGGGGGTTGAGGGGATGGGAAGAAGAATCCTTTCTTCTCTATTACACCTTGGCCACCCTTAATCAAGTACATTTTTGGGCCCTGTAAACTCTATTGGTACTTTTTAGATGCACAGGCCTTGAAGAGTGAAGCAGAGAAGGCTGTCTCCTGGGCAGCCTTCCCTGAGTATGAACAGGTCTAGGTGTGGGTGATGAATCTGTCCTAACAGAAAACAATACCCATGATTTCTAAAAATCAGCAAATATTTCAGAGATCACTGAATGCTCTAATAGACGTTTTTTGCTACTGCTCACAACACATAATAAGCAGTTGTATTCTTTATGTATGTTAATATATTTAACATTTTTGATTCATACATGGATTAATATATTAACATATTTTGCTGTACTAGTTGTTAAATGTTTTGAAAATCGCTCCTTGCCTATATACATCCTTTAAGATACATTTCAAAGGCTGCTTTCTCCATGAAGCCTTCCCCAGTTATTCTCCAGCAGGTGAGTAAGGATGCAGTAAAGTATAGCTTCTATGACCTTGGACTTTGAAGTTAGAAAGATCTGAGTCTGATTCTCTGCCAAACGATTTAGTCATTTTCTATCCTTGGGGGATGTTGCTTAAACTCTCAAGACCTCATTTAAAAAAATATGTTCTTAAAAATATGTGTGACATTCAATTAAATGTCAAACATCTGAAATGGGTATCAGAAAATGTATATTTTAGACTTGGCTATATTACTTAGCAGCAATGTGACCTTAAGTGAAGCGCTTTCTGTGATTCAGTTGACTCATTTATAAACACGAACAGATAATTCCTATTCTTCTCACTACTTGGGATAGGTGTGAGGAACAAATGATATATAAATACTTGGAAAATTGAAAAAATAATAAAATTATAACCCCTAAAATAATGATGATGATGATGGTGGTGGTGGTCTCCATGAAGATATAAAACAGTTGAGTAAATCAAGTTACCTTTGAAAACAGAAGAGCCCTAATTTGACTAAAATACAACCTCAGGGCACTTAATTTTTTAAGACCTTTGGTGGAAGTCCTTAACCCACTCAAGTCCATCTGCTTCAAAATTTAAAAAATCTTACTCCTTATGTATCGCTCAAACATGTTACTGTCTCTTCATTCTCATTTAGTTCAAGCCTCTTACCATCTCCAGAGTGTAATTCTGCAAAACTAGGGCCACTGCATTTTTTTGCTTCCAGGTGTTTTCCACTTTGCTGTCAGGTTACCCCCTTATAGCACGGAGGGCTGCTCTGCTGTTCCTGTTGGTCTCTTGTTTTTTTAATCTCCCCAGTGCCTGTATTTCCAAAGTTGGGAATACATGGCTTAGAAGGCCCTTCAGAATCTGACTCCAGTCTATTTTATAGAGTGTTATTTTTTACCCTAATTTGCCTTTGGTTCAGCTACACCACATGTCTCATGAATATCTGATCACATCACATTCTTTCTTGCTTTTGTGCCTTAGATGCTCGTCCTTAATGGAAAGCTTCTCTAGGTGGAAAAATTCTACGTGCTTTTCAAGAGCCAATAACACTTTACCTCCTCTGTTTCCAGAACACTGTACCCATCTGTCTATTTTGCCATTATTTGTTTACAACTAACTCTTACATGAAATTGTGAACTCTTAAGTGAGTCTCATACAGATTTGTGTATCTTCCTTGTCGTTTTCACTTCTTGCATCTAGCATGGTTCCTGGCATACAGTAGTTACTCAACACATAAAGTCACAAGAAAGGATGAATAGGCAGAGTGTTCCATGCCAGAATCATGCAGAACTAGACAAGTGGTGATACCACAAGGCTTAAACAGCAAAAGAGTTTAACGACAATTCTATTCATAAAAACAGATTTTCTAGTAGGACATCAAGTTATTTATCAGACTTAGTTTGCCTTTGCCACAATTATATTGCTTTGTCAGTTTCTTTATGTTCTTTTTAGTAAAGGAATCTTTGCTTTTGGTGCTGATGTGATCCAGTAAATAAAACTGTTCTATATGAGGCATGGCATCATTACGTCACCCCAGCTGGAAGCAGTGAGGATACAAGGCTTACTCATGGTTCCATCACATCCAGCTTCCAATTTTCTAAGCTTCAGTTTGTCCACTGATTAATATGCACAACACATGCATGATGAGTTAAGGATGATGGATTTAGTCATATTTTCTACAGTCTGTTTATGAGGATTAACTTTCCTTTTTAAATCAGTGAGAGATAGTCAGAGGGGACACACAGGCAGAGTAATGAAAGAACTGGGCAGACTTAGCCGAATCTGTCAACAATTTCTTATGGAGGAAATCATTACCGTAAATGTTCACTTCATAAAAAGGAGCAATGCTAGTTGATGTTTGGTCCTTGGCTTGGTAATCATTTACCCAGGGTCCATTCAGAGAGCATTATGTAAATTGGGAGCCCTTCAAATTTTTAAGAAGCATGATCTACTTTACTGGAACAGCTGTGCGGCAGGCAGAATAGCTTCCCAAAGATGTCCATGTCCTAATGCTGGAAACTATGAATATGCTACTTTACATGGCAGACGGGAATTAAGGTTGCAGATGGAATTAAAGTTGCTAATCAGCTGACTTTGAGATGGATAGAATATCTGGGATTATCTAGGTAGGCCCAGTCTAATTTCATGAGTCCTTAAAAGAACTTACAAGGAAGAAGAGGCAGAAGAGAGGGCCAGAGAGATGCTATGTGCAAAGGGCTCACCCTGCCATTTGTAGCTTTGAAGCAGAAGGAAGAGGCCATGAGCCAAGGAATGTGGGCAGTCTATACAGGCTGGAAAAGACAAGGAAGTGAATTTTCCCCAGTGCTACTAGAAAGGAACACTGCCCTGTGTACACACTGATTTTAACCTAATTAGGCTTGTGTTTGTCTTCTGACATATAGAACTGTAAGGTGATAAATTTGTGTTGTTTAAGATACTATATTTTTGGTAATTTATGGCAGCAGTAGAAAACTAATATGAGTCAAACTTTGTAATGGTTTTCTTATATTTCAGTTCATAAATATACACCAGGGCTTCCCTGGTGGCGCAGTGGTTGAGAGTCCGCCTGCCGATGCAGGGGAAACGGGTTCGTGCCCCGGTCTGGGAAGATCCCACATGCCGCGGAGCGGCTGGGCCCGTGAGCCATGGCCGCTGGGCCTGTGCGTCCGGAGCCTGTGCTCCGCAACGGGAGAGGCCACAACAGTGAGAGGCCCACATACCACAAAAAAAAAAAAAAAAAAAAAAAAAAAAAAAAAAAAAAAAAAAATATACACCAAAAATGGTTTTGAAGACCACTATCCTACTATTCAAATGCTCTAGGTAACCTGAATAGATCATCTTGGCTCTGAATAGCATCTAACTTGTCTAGACAGACTGTTAGAACATAAGCACCACAGATTTCTTTCTGGCAACTTTATTCCTTGAAATTTGGAGAAATAGAATTTACTGGTGACCAAGCCTGCAAAAAGCAGCTGTGTCAGAAATACTAATTTTTAAAAAAGTCATACCTCTAATATTTATCCAATTCTTGTGAGAACTGAAAATTTGCTTTTCCTAAAAATGATCTGATTAATTATAAGACAAATTGTGAAACAAGAGGGGTCCTTCCCATCTTATTTTTATGTATATGGTGCATACATTTTCAGTGTCAATTTGTGAACAAGGATTCCTATTAAGCAGAAATTCATCTGGAGTGTATCATCTGCAAGATCAGCTTTAAGAGAAATGAAAAAAATGTGAAGACAGGGAGATTCTTTAAGAATGAAATTATGCCTTCCTCCATGCGCCCACACCAATGTGGTTACAGAACTTTGGGGAATTTATTCCAATGTTTTCTGTACTCATGGTGTTCATTGCTTCAGTTCTTCCTATCAGAACCTCCTGAGGTCAGAAAGTTTTGCCCTTTTCAGAGACTTTTTTCAGCCAGTGAAGGCTTCTGAGCTAACCAGAAATCAAAATGGGATGCTGCATTTTGTCAGAACTGCATGTTTAGTCTGCTTTCTTAGGAATAATCAAGAAAAGTTATATGTGAAAAGACACAGATGTTCCTTTCTCAGTGATATTTTCATACTTTTGAAGTATAATATGAAAAAATCTAGTTGAAATCTAGAACAACATGTATTTTGTATATCCATGTATTTTATTGATTTATATAAGCTCACAAAAGATAAATATCTTTTGGAAATGCCTAAGGTTATATATATAATATTATTATATTATACGTAATATGTAATACAAGGCAATAAATGTTGTATCATGGTGATGTTGACCCTTAGTCCAGCATGTCTTTCTTTGAAAATTCATAGTAAACAGATATTCTACTATTTATTCTGACTTACAATTGAGCATATTTATAGCATGGAGAATATTTTTAATTTATCAGACTGCCAATCATTTTAGGAAAATCTCGAAGAGGTACCTAAAAACTAAGTTGCCCCAAATTTAATCATATTACTTATCCTTCATTTTTATTATTATGTGAAAAAAGTAGGACTCAAATTAAAGCTGCCTTAAGATATATATTCTGTTATGAGTTTAGTAACTAAAAAGCATGTGTGTATATGTTAGAGAATCTCAAGGAGTTGTTTGTAATATTTAAAGTTGTTGTCCAACCCAAATTCTATAAAATGTTACTACTTAACTATAATATATAATCTACTGCTTAAAAATCTATACAGTGAAATAGAATTAGTTAACATTTCAATATTTGGATTAAAGATGACTATAGACTCTCTCATAGGATGTAAAGCCCTAGAAGAGCAGCTAAGTAAATACCTATTAATATTCTATTAATACCAGTTTCATTTCACACTTCATTTCTATTTCAGAAATGAGTCAAAGGACTGTATCCAACAGATTGGGACTAATACTAGTGAAATAAAATTTATTATTCTATTCTATCATTAAAAAACCCAGCAAAACGCCAATAACAAAAACAAAACTTTAAGACCACTATTTGGCTCTCTCTGACTCTCTTCCCTGGACAGCCATTAAATAATTGACTTTTGAGGAAAAACAAGCACATTTGTAAAAAGTTTGGCTTCTTGTGAGTCCTTTCTCCCTTTGTCTTTCGTCTCTTTTACTCAAGTTATAAAAAAAGAGAAAGTAGATGCAAATCTTTTAAATTTACATTTTAAAAAACTTTTCAGTTCCTGTTTCACCAATTTAGTTTTTCACCTAGCTTTGATTATTCATCTTTATAGTTTCTGACTTACTATGTTATACCTTATCAAAAATTCTAATAGAATATAGAGTTAAGTTCTTGTGACCAGAACTTATTACTGGCATGGAATATTTGGTGCCAACCTCCAACAAATTCCAGATTACATTTGTATCCATGTCCTCTTTTTGACAGGGCACTATCTTCTGCTGTCTCTGGGCAAATACACAGGTCCTGCCTGCTGGATGGCCAGCTGGGTTTAAGAAGGAGACGGACTCTCATGGTTGACAGCTAACCAGATGAATGTGCCTCTTCTGTACAGTTGAGGTATGGAATTGTCATCAGTGAGTGTTTGGTACAATTTGGTAGCTTGAAAGGCTGGGAATTCACATTTGTGATATTTAAGTAGATTTTAGTCTCGTTGGCTTATTCCCAAGAATTGGGTAACATGTTATAGTTTTTGATGATTTGTTGGTTATTTGTTATTCTTCTAAATTCCCAAAGAATGAGCAAAATATCCAGTGGGAACACTGACATGAGCAGCAGACTTAGCAGTCACTTTTGTGAGCCATCAGCCGTGGCACATCACATTAAAAACCCCAAACGTAGGCCAATCTTGGGTCAGAATTCTCCCCAGTTAGAGGAAGACTCTACCATGAAGGAAAAGAGCAAGTTCAGAAAGAGTATTGGCTTAAAATGTAAGGTTTGAGAATCTTAGTAGAGTGGAAGGGGTGGAAACAGGTAGTGTTTATTAGAAATAAAAATTTGCTGCCACAGAGAATCACAGGAATTATCAAGAGTATAGTAATTCAGCTACAAGGAATTCATACCTTGTAACGGGTGTCACCTGAGTTAAATGAAGATGAACTTTGACTTTAATTTAAAATTAAATAAATATATAAACCCTAGAGTAAAATATTTCTTCTTTAAAATGTGTCTTGAGGTTTTTCATTGTCCAAACCCTGGATTACCGTAAATTCATCCTAAATTTCTTTCTGGTGACTCCTAAGATAAAGTGCTTTTCCCCCCCCCTTCCTAGATATTAAAACACATTGTGTCTTTTGTGTGTGTGTGTGTGGTACACGGGCCTCTCACTGTTGTGGTTTCTCCCGTTGTGGAGCACGGGCTCGGGACGCGCAGGCTCAGCGGCCATGGCTCACGGGCCCAGCCACTCCGCGGCACGTGGGATCTTCCTGGAGTGGGGCACGAACCCGTGTCCCCTGCATCGGCAGGCGGACTCGCAACAACTGCGCCACCAGGGAAGCCCCACATTGTGTCTCTTTTAAAGGCTTATTCTTTCCATCTGCTTGACCATATTAAGACTAGTCATGAAAATGGCTGACCTAAAACAAGTGGGATTTTAGGACCCAAAGAAGCTGATAGTAAGGAGTGAGCATTTAGGTCTATTCACCAAGAAAAAGGAAATAACAAGTTCCCTGACACTGGAGCTTCAATTCCTTTTGTTACAGGCTTGTACTTCAGCTTCTTTTTCTGCTTAGTCATTGCTTTAACTCCCACTCTGAGATTAATTGCATGACCCTTGGAGATGAATGATCTTCCACTTAATCTTAGCCAATGCAATCTGGACAACCTCAGGGTTGGTGAGGCTCCTCTTGGGTGGTTTTCATTTGTTTTAAGAACATTAAAGTATCTCATAAATCTATATTTATTATATTGGTGAGTAATCTACTATAATTAAATATGAAACGCTGAAGACAATGTTAAGGTAACATTGGGGTCACAAACCTCTTTTTATGGTGGTTTCATGGCTGCAAAAATACTCTGGAATTTGCTTTTGTCTTTATGTCTGCATCTGTTTAGCATTACGAAGCATCCAACAGCATATTATTTTCAAATGGGCACTTTATAAGTGTTTTAAAATAATAGTGATGTTTCTTGATTATAAATACACACTGCTTATAACAAAAAAATTTAAGATGAATCATGGAGAGAATGCAGCTAACAATACCCTCATTCAATATGAAGTGTCTTCACTCACCAGTATTAGAAAATTTGGTGAGCCAGTTTTAATACAGTATTTAAGAATATTCAGGGTTTAATACTAGATCTGTTCCTACTAGTTTTCGATTGAGACCAGTATGGAGATAACAGAAATCAGGCAAAGTAATAAAAAAAATCAGCTCAAGTCCATGAATTTGGATCTATGATTTAGAATGGACTATGATAAATGTGCTAAAATTGACCTTTGTAATATCTTCAGGGAGAAAAAGGATTTGTTATGCAAATTAATATTGGAACAAACAGTTGTTTTTAGAGGTGTTTAAATTATCAAAAAGTATAAACTTTTCCAGCCCTTTATATCATTTATGAAAAAAAAATCAATGTTACGAGGAAGTATTATTTGATAACTGAAGCAGTCACCTAACCAATTTTCCACTTGACTGCAATAGATTAATCATATGCAATCAAGGCAAGTACCACAATTGCATGTTTTTCAAACATATTCTGTAAACACTAGCAAAGCTATTCCTCTGGATTTTCTGAATTTTCAATATTAAGCAAGATGCATCCCTCCAACCCTAACAAAAACTAAATACTATGCTTTGGAACTTTGTCTTCAGTAAAGGAACTCAATTTTCTAAGTTAGACAGATGAACAAAACAAAACAAATGTGCATACCTAAGATATGAGACACTAAGTGTCAATTATAGGGATAAAACCACAAATCAATAAATAACTCATACCAGGAAAATATATATGTTAGAGGACAAATGAATCATAGAACATAAAGAGAGTGAGAGTGAGTGTTTTCAACAAGCTGGGAAAATCACTTCTTTTTGTATTGAAATGTGCTACAAAATCTATTGACTATAAAGTTTTAAAATTGAATAAATCTTCATGCATTTGTACCTAAATTCAGGAATACAAATGAAAGAATTACTCACTCATATGATTCCATGACTAGTTTAAAGAGTTAAGATAAAGCTGCCCAAAGGTAGAAAGCGTCGCCATAAATCTAAACACTATTTCTATCAGACATCCTTGTAAACTGGCCTAGGAAAATTTTACTGAGTACTTCAAATGTAAATCTATTGTATGGCTGAGAATAAACACAAATAGATCACAAAATGGGCTTTGTTAAAGAAAAATGTGTTGGTGACTCTGTTCCCAGTTCTCTGACTCCATATGTTATTAGTTTTAATTACCGTGTAGCACACACATACTTAAATTTTGAGGAGAATGAAGTTAGACTAGTTACATTCTAATGGCTCTAGAGAATATGGTGGCAGTGAGGTCAGCTTGTAAAGCCATGGTCCTCATGTTCCCACAGGACAGCAGCAACAAAATAAAATCCAGCATATAAGCAGTTTCATAATGTATCTGTAACCTTGATTTCTTAACATCCCATGTTTCTTTTGCTATCTTCACACCTCTTGGTCTTTTCCTGATGGGAGCATATCTACTATTCAAAAATGAGATTTAATGAAGTGCTTGTAAAAACACACAGGCAAGGCCAAAATGGCAGCCACCAATTTGTTTTTATTTCCATTAGGCCATCCTTGAATTCGAAAATCTCTAATTATGTTTCAAGTGCTTTAGAAGGCTTAATAGATCACTAGTAGGTTTTACCACATCTTAATTCTGAAAATCTGTATATAATTTAAAGAAAACATATCCATGTGTTTCTGACTAACTTGCCATTAAGCTTATTTTGTAAGCTCAATTTCATGTCTAAAAAATATTTAAAAGCCTCTTTAAATTGTTAAGCTTTTGCCAAGAACAAGGTATCATAAACACACACACTGTTTATGGGTTGGTCTTTGACAGCCCAAACTAAAGTCTGTAAATAGCTATCTAATAATACTACTAGAGGAAATACATGCTCCCATCTTTTTTGCAAACAAATAGCTTCCTGCCCTCTCTTTGCCTATTTGGAGGAGCATGCTATATATTTATAACATTATAGTGAAACTCTTATTCTGCTAACAGTCAGTTTCCCTTGTTTTCAAAGTTAAGCTACTATATTCTAGGAGGAATTTTGCACTGTCGCCCTAGACTCAATCTCACGTGCCTTCAGCAGATGTCTACAGCAACTGAGAGCAGCATGTGATTTTTCCATATAGTCGTGAGTTCCCAAAGAACAGACCAAAAGTCATGCTGCATCTGCTTTATTCGTACATGCACATTGTGTTCTCTCTTGGAACTCTGTCCTCTTACAGCTTGCTTCAGGCTTGGAAACCTCCTGGGCTGGGAACTTTGCTCCACGTCTGGCATATCCACTGATTCACACGACACTTAGGAGACCATGTATACTTCGTAAATTGAGTTGAAAATCTGAACCTCCGAAATACATTTTTTTTAGTAAATTTCATTTTACGTCTTCATTGTTAATTTATAATAGTTGGATGGGGTATTAATTTTCATAACCTTTTAAAAAACCAAATGAGAATCTTTATTAGGTCCCATATTTAAACATAACCCTGTGAAAATTGCACATGGCACTTAGAGCCTGAAGGTCACTGACTCTACTGACTGACAGTGTCTTTGTTTAGACAGTGTGATGCTGCTAACATAACCATTTACTCCATTTGAATACGATGCTAGCAATTTGTGAAAACCATTTGGCTTTAAAACAGCAGTGTGATTTGAGGCAAAAGGCCAATTTGCTCATTAAGTTCAAGTTTGTTCTTTGAAAAACAAAATGATTGTAAAACAGAAAGAAAGATTTAGCAGATTTCGTGATAGAAATAGAAGTTTCTCAATTTTATCAGCAACAAAATGACAATAATAAGAAATAATGGCTAATGCCAACCACATGTGTGGTGTGTATAATTTTAAAAGGTCAGAAAAATAGAAATAAGTGGTCATCTTGAATATGTGACAAAAGTGTTGAAAGAGACAGTGTAGAAAGAAGACTGGATTAATAGACAAAAGATCCACATTCTAGTCCTGATTCATCTGTTTACTAGCTAACACTCTTAAGGTTGTTATAAACTTTCTTCAGCCTTAGTTACTTGAAATTTCACTGGACTTGGAGTCAGGTCTGGGTTTGAGTCCTGTGTCTGTTGCTTCCTATGTGTGATTTAAAGTCAACTACTCACACTCAAAGCCTCAATTTCCTCATTTTTAAGATGGAGTAGATAACAACAATGCAGACATGCCCAAAATATTTGAAGAACTACATAAGATAATTATGCAAAACTGCCAAGGTTTAGACAAATTATATTGTTAACTCACAGCCCAATCATAAAGAATCTATGTCAATGGTTATGGTTATTGGATTTAAGTAAGGATATACAACCCAAGCAAAGTATTTTCTTTGGCTTTTTGTAAGGTGATTTGGGGGTCCACTATAATTACCCTGGAAAACCATTTTTACTTCTTCTTTAATAACCAGAAGTCTCATCTCCATTTTAATCATCTTATCAAGTTCCCAGGAATAATATAACTAGGTAACAACTACTCTAGCTTTACCCCTTAGGGTCCAGTGGTAAGAAAATTCCCTTCTAGTTGTTGTACTATTTAGTGGGGCTCCATGGAATATTAGGATTTAAACCAACTCAGAATTTGGATTTTTTTTAAATTTGACTATAAAAGCTGTATATGTTAAAAAACTTGATTTTAGAGAGTAAGATCAATAGTTAAGGGCTTTTAATTATTCATGAGCTTCCTTTCCAGAGAAATGTAGGCTTGTGAAACAGGCCTTTTAGTTTAAAGGAATAGCATTTCATGGCAAATCAAATATTTAATATCATTAATTAAAAATAGTTTTATGTTTCCTATGGAACTTTGGGTTTTTGCAGTTAGAAGATTCTGGATCACATGTTGGTAGTTTTATTCTTTTCAGTATTCTAAATACATATATTCAAGTCCTTTGGGTCTCAAACTCACTTGTTTTTTTAAATTTAGTATTGCACACACATTTTTAGTTAAGCAATAAACATCTGTCATCTGCCATTTATTAATATTAATTATAAATAGTCAGTGGCTCGTGGGATCCAAGTACAGCAGCTGAGATTTTTCTAAATCTGACCTCCTTAGAGTTTATACAAAAAGTGTTCAGAGTAGTTCTCCTAAGCTCCTAGCCAATTTAAGGCTGGTTTGCAACCTAGTCTTTTAGATTCTGCATCTCGTAATCAAAAATGACAAACTGACAAAAATTATATGACAAAAATCCTGAAAAAAGCATTGTGCTAGGGGATTAGGTGGGACAAATAACAAGAAAAGATGTTCAAAATGATATGGTGCCATTAATTAACTATTACTACAAGCTAAAGGTTATGTGTACAGTGTATGTGTTAGGAACATTAAAAATGTCATGTCCCTTTTCCATAGTTTTGTTGCTTCAGATGACAAATATGGAAGCCACACTTCCATAAATTAGTATAAGAGAATACAAATTTGAGGAGAAAGTCAAGAAACAAACAAATACAAAACCAGGCATATTAGTATCTCCCAAGAGAGCTAGTGATCACAGCTACTTGTTTCTTGTCACCCTAAATATCCTACAGCTACAGCAACATATACCCTAAGACATCTGACATGACCTCTGCACAATGCCTTGGGGGGCACACTGACATATTTTTCCTTTCTGAGATTCAAGCAATTTTCCAAAGAAAAAATATTGTGCTATACTGTAGCAGAGGGTTCATAGAAATGTCAAGTTCAGGTTTTACCTGAGTCTAATTGAAAAACATAAAAGAGTTTACAAACCATCTTGTTTAACGGTTTCAAATAAAATACCCTAGCAGAGGGCTACTTGTTGGTTAGCCCATACTTCAATACGAGCACTGCTATTTTCTTTTATTATTTTAAATTGTGGTAAAAGTGCATAACATAAAACTTACCTTCTTAACCATGTTTAAGTGCACAGATCAAATGGCATTTAGTATATTCACATTTTTGTGCAACCATCACCACCATCAGTCTCCAGAAATCTTTTCCTCTTGTAAAACTGAAACTCTGTATCCATTAAATAACAATTTCCATTCCCCCCTCCATGAAACCACCATTCTATTGGGTTGGCCAAAAAGTTCGTTCAGGTTTTTTATAAGATGTTACGGAAAAAGCCGAAGGAACTGTTTTGCCAACCCAATACTTTCTATCTCTATGAATTTGACTATTCTGGGTACTTCATATAGGTGGAATCATACAGTATTTGTCTTTGTGATAGGATTATTTTACTTAGCTTTATGTTCTTAAGGTCCATTCATGTTGTAGCATGTGATAGAATTTCCTTCCTTTTTAAGGTGAATAATATTCCATTGTACGTCTATATACCACTTTTTGTTATCTATTCATCTATTGATGGACATCTGGGTTGCTTCAACCTTTTGGCTATTGTGAATAATACTGCTATGAACATGGATGTACAAATATCTCTTTGAGACCCTGCTTTCATTTATGTTGGGTATATACCTACATACTTGGAATCAGTGGATCATATGGTAATTCTGTTTTTAATTTTTTTGCCAAACCACCATGATGTTTTCCATAGCAGCTCTGTCATTTTACATGATCAGCCTTACTAGTAGTCAGAAAAACAAAAGGATACCACTGTTAATCCATCAGAATGGCAAGTCTTCAAAGGACTGATAACATCCAGTTTTGGCATAAGGAAATAGGCATTTCCTATTTATAAGGAAATAGGCATTTCTGATACACTGCAAATGTGAACTGCTTAAACCTTTTTGAAAAGTAATCTGGTAGAATACATTAATTTTTAAAATGTGCACATCCTTTGGTTTTTCCATCCAGTGTTTGGGACTCTATTTTATACTAGATCTCACAACTACTGAGCACTTACCAGATGCCAGACACAAGTCTCAAGAGTTTTATACACACATTAACTCCTTGCTACATCACTCTTTCACTACAACTCTGTGAGGTAGTTACTGTTATCATCCCCACTTTACAGATGAGGAAAATGGGATATACAAAGCCTAAGTAATTTGCTTAAAGTCATACAGCTAGTTAAAAGCACAATTAAGATTTGAAAACAGGTACTCTGGTTCCAGAGCCTAGGTTCTAAATACTATGATGTATTAACCTTTAACCTCTTTAACCTCTGATAGAAAGGGAGTGCATCAGGTCATTAACGTTATAGAGATTTTTATTGTAGTACTAAGAACAAAAAGGAGAAAACATTTTGCTATCCATGTATACCATTATGTTATATTGGTAGTATGCCATTATGGTATCCATACGTACCATATCATATATACCATTACTGACGTTAAAAATAATGCTTTTTGGGGGCTTCCCTGGTGGCGCAGTGGTTGAGAGTCCGCCTGCCGATGCAGGGGACACGGGTTCGTGCCCCGGTCTGGGAAGATCCCACATGTTGCAGAGCAGCTGGGCCCATGAGCCGTGGACGCTGAGCCTGCGCGTCCGGAGCCTGTGCTCCACAATGGGAGAGGCCACAACAGTGAGAGGCCCGCGTACCGCAAAAAAAAAAAAAAAAAATGTTTTTTTGAAAATTAAACAAAGAAAAAAATAAACCCCAAATCTAGAGTTGAACTGAGATGGTTTTGGTTTCCAAACTAGTTCAGTACTCTTTTACTTAACTAGGCTGACACTGCAAATATTAAACTACTTTGAAGACTGTGAACACAAGAAGAAACAATGATTCTGTGAACATATAATCCTTTGAAAATGGAGGAAACCTGCAGGAATGGAAGGAAAGGGTGTTAAGGCAGGAAACAAGGCAGGAGGAGGGACACTAAGGGCATACTACATGGTAGGAAGCCGAAGGGCCGAGGGAGAGACATTAAATAGGAAAACTCCCTCTCCTACACATTTCAAAGCAAAATTAGAAAAACTGGACAAGCATGAATCCACCACAAGTTTGCCCAAGAAATACTGTAGTAAACTGCGTCTTAGCTATTGAAACAAACCAATTTGAAACAAAACAAAATTCCTTTATGATTTTGGTGTTGGTTGGAAACCAGAGGAGCATGACATCAGATGTTAACAGTTTGTACTTATTATTTTGAGGAATATTTCACTATTTAATATGTCCATGGTCCATAAAAAAGTAATTAGCTATCTAATTAGTGTTCTATAAATTAGGATAATAATTTTTGTTCACAGGTTATAATTAATTAGATATTTTAACTACTGATCCTGAGTATGCATACATTTCTATGACTCATTTTTGGAATTAGCAATTATTCATATTTTCCAAGTATGAGTTCAGTATGTTGATATTTCCTTGCCTAAAATGTGATATTATTCAAAAATCAGTGAAAAATAAGTTGCATTGTGCTTCCAGACATTAGATTTCACATCTTACAAAAGTAAAAGGGATATCTCATTTTAAAATGTATGTTTTGCATAGAGATATAAAATGTAATTGGTCTGTGTTCATAAACTATTTCCTAAATCTGATCTCTTGCAAAAATAAGAAAAGCAGGCTTTTCCAGCAGAAACAACAAATAAACAAAACAAGCCTTTACAAGATATATTTTTCAATTATGGCAGCTTGGGCTCACAGAGGCTAGAGTTATGACCGGGTGGTGTATACACAGTATAAACACAAGAGTTCAGTAATTAGGTTTGAGTTAATTTTAAAGTTTCACTGGCCTGATGTATAATCAAGCAAAAGGTCATTACCCACACTGGTACATTTCACACAGAACCTCAGCAGCTAGAGATGGAAATGGACATGTCTTTACTTAAGCTTGCACAAATCAATCCCAGAAACCCTTCATATGAGTACTGGATTCTTTTTCTATTCATTTCAGAGCCAGTTTACTCACAAAAAAAGTTTTCTAGCAAACCAGAGAAATCAGAAAAAAAATTACTTAAAATATTATTAGCATTATGCTAGACATGCCTCTCTAGTCTAAAACAGATGGAGTAAAACTTTGGTTACACTTTCTCACTTAAATGTTTTTTTCCATAAATAATATTGGACAGGGATTACCCTATAGAAGAGTACAAGCTTCTAGATTTTGAGCTTTTTTTTTTTTTTTTTTGAAATAAGATCATTTGCATCTGTTGTTTTGTCAGCCTAGCACTCATTTCTACACAGAACTGCTACTCAAAGTGGCCCACATGTCCCTTGGCTTCAATAGTGAGCATGTGACTGAGGCAGACCAATCACAGTACTCCATTTCCTCTGCCACAGTGATGGGTTCAAGGGTAGACATGTGAGCCAAGCTGGGTCAATTTGCACCTTCCATGAGATTGGATGAATGGACTCTGAAGGAGAGAGCGCACTATCCTTTTGGACCAAGAGCAACATGGATACAGATTTAGGGCTTCCCAGAGCCAGCTTTCCCTGTCAGTAGAGACAGACTCACTGTAGCAGGGGAGAACAAGGCCAATAAACAGACACAGAGGCAGGATGAGTTGAAATGGCGAGAAAGAGAGAGGAGAGAAGAAGATGGAGCCAATGATATTGCTCGAGCACTTAGAGCAAACTGTGTCTTTAGCAAATAGTTTTCTTTTTGCTTAAGGTAATTTGAAATCTGTCTTTTCAAATATCCTGATGAATACACAGAAGGTAACAGTGACCTTGGTGAAAAAGGACTGTCAATGAAGGATAAACACTCAGATATTGTTTTTCTGTTAAAATAATAATTACATACATTTGCAAATAATTTTTTAGAAAAACTGAAAAACAGTAAGAAAAATGGTAGAAAAGCATTTCCAATTTAGGACATGAGGAATGAGGTGCTTTAACCAAAAGGAAAAGGGAACTGAATAGAAAATTAAATGGAAAGTGAGGCACTTGGGGAAGAGAGCAGAAACTTAGTGGAATAACAAGTTTTGAAGAATTTCTCATTTACATCCATTTTGTACATGTTAATGTACACTGATGCCAGCCACTGTGTCGAAAACCTCATGCTTGGATTTGTCCATTAGTACAAAAATATACCACATTCTATTTGGGGTCTGCTTTGACAGCAATGTACAAGAATTAAACCATTCGAGTGGTCTTTCCCTTTTGTGATGCTAAAAATGATGTGGCTTTAATGTAAACAAGTTTGAGAATGTTTCTGTTTCAATGAGGTCAGGGAATTTAATTGTAACCTGGCTGTATTTGCTTGGTCACACCTCTTGGGAGGCCTGTGGCTGAGGTAACCAGTCTTTTCTGTCAGGCTGTAACAATCTACAAAGTTAGTCTGTAACACTTCTACGAAGAAGTTACTGGAGTAGATAAAAAGAGAATAAGATAATGATCTATGGAAAGAATAATTCTTTTGTGCCTTCAAATGTGGGGTGTCTTCTTTGCCAAAGAGGCTTCAGCAACACCAGCAGTTTCAAGGAGTGACTGTGTTAGTGAGGTGGGAAGGCGGACAGGAGCATGAAAGGAGGAAGTGTCTTTTTTGGTGGAGAAATGTTTACTTTGTAATTAGCAAAGGACAAGAAGGCCCTTTTGGAAACTATACTTGGGGGTCCAGAATTTAAATTTATGCTGATGCTCTCTGAGGCTCTCTCTAGGGAACCCTCCTAATTGGCAGGGATCTCAGTTGGCTAGAACAGGCTGCACATGAAGCCAGGGTCTCAGGGTCATTTCTCCAAAGGGCCTGTTAACTCAGCTCTGTTCCACAGCCACAAGCTGTACCTTTAACCCTACTTAGCCATCTCACAAAAATATATTAGCATATCAACATGGTGGTCACAGAAAAATAGATTTGCCTTGAGACCAAAACAAAAAGTAGGCAGAGATATTTCGTTTTTGCCAGCATAAACAAATGTCTTTGTAAATGTGTTAGCAACCTAATGAAACTGTAGCTACTGACAGAAAAAAATCGCAAAGATGAAAACTGTCCACACAAGCATATGCTACAAGTGAGCTGATCATCGATTGCCTTTACTTTGTGGACCAACATAAACCATGACACCAATATCTAGATTCATGATGGCAGGGACTTCTGTCTTTCTTGTCCATTGCTATATCTTCAGCACCTAAAAGTGCCTAGCAGATAGCTGGTGCTTTAATAAACATGTGTTGAGTGTATGAAGGTATCCTGGCCTGGCCTTTTATTTATTCTTCCTATTCTGCCCTTTACAAACTGGAAAATACAATAGAAATAATCTCCTATATATCATCTCCTGTATCAACCACTGAGTGTTTTTACAAAGGAAGAGACACTACATTAGATAGGAAAAGAATGTTGAATAAAGGAGCAATCACACTCATCTAATTGCAAACAAGAGAAAGACCTCTGTGGTAGATGGAAAAAACGGTTACAATTCTCCACTCATCCCTGTATGTGCATGACAAGTTGCAAAGTAACTATGGGACTTCTCCCCCAAGAGGTGAAATCTATTTCAACTTTTGAATCAGGACTGGACTTGTAACTTGCATGGAATAACAGAACATGGTGGAAGTAAAATTGTGCCAGTTCTGAGCCCAAACTCAAGAGGAACTGCTTCTTTTCTCCCTCTTAGAAACTTGTAGAACCCCTATAGCCACCTTGAGAATGATAGAAACAGCAGTTTCCTCTGCCCTCAACCGGTCCACCACATTAGGGAGCCAGCCAGAACTGCACAGTGGATCCCAGCCCATATTACCCACCCACATTTATTGTTAAATAAATGGTGGTTGTTTTAAGCCTGTATGTTTTGGGGCTATTTCTTATGCAGCAAAAGCTACCTGAAACAACTTCACCCCGATGCACAGGAGCTAAACAATGGCAAGATTGTTGTTTGGTTGGGGGCTGAAGAATGCTTTGTTTACTACAGCTGCTACTCTATTCAACAGACTGACCAGTGTGTGTTATGTTACACATACCAATGGGTTGAAAAGCATTAGATATTTATAAAAATCACAAAAAGGAAATCTCAGAAAGTATAAGCATTTGCAAGAATAATTTATTATAAAGGTTGTTTTAGAATAGAGATGCTGCAGTAGACACACCAACACAGCACAGAAGCCTAAAAATGATTTTTCTACCACCAAAGCAAGGTAGGGACTACAAAGATAATAACAACACTTAAGTATTTTCCCACTGTGAATAGTGCCCACTGTGAATTTGGACGACTATGAATGTCCCCCAAATCTTAGAGAGCCTACGAAAATGGAATGGTATGAACTTGGTATTGATTATAAAAAGATAATAACTGCTGGTTGAATTATAAAAAATGGTATAGGGCTTCCCTGGTGGCGCAGTGGTTGAGAGTCCGCCTGCCGATGCAGGGGACACGGGTTCGTGCCCCGGTCTGGGAGGATCCCACGTGGAGCAGCTGGGCCCGTGAGCCATGGCCGCTGAGCCTGCGCGGCCGGAGCCTGTGCTCCGCAACGGGAGAGGCCACAGCGGTGGGAGGCCCGCGTACCGCAAAAATAAAATAAAATAAAATAAAAGGTATAGTACCTGGGATTACAAATCATGAAATAAAAGGCTTCTTATTTTCTGCAGAACTTTTTCATTAACACTGAGAAATTTAAGAATATACAGTGTAATTGTAAAATATGCTCAAGGCAAGAAACCTAGTAACTGTCATTTTACTTTTTTCAAAATCTAAGTGCTGGATGTGATCCTTCAGCTCCATTATTACAGAGGGAAGTAAACTGTGCATATATAAACAATCTTAGCATGGTCTTCAACCCACAAACCTGGGCAACAGAGAATGCTTGCAAAGATCCTGCCACTGTAATGTCAATGTCAGAGGAATCAATGAAAGAAATTGGCGCCTGTCACAGAAGTGATAACACTCTTTTAACTATATGGATAATAAATTCGGACACATAGCTGTGAAATTTGCAGCTGATTTGATTCTTCAAAGATTAAGCTGTAATTGGTGGGAAAGAAACAAAGAGTAAGAGTTGAGTAATATGGCAAAGGAGAAAATATATAATCAAATAAATCAGTGCATAGGCAATGAGTGAGCATAACTGAAAAGGACTCAAAGATGAACCATGTTTTTATGAGGATCTTCAGAGGTTAGGAGTGCCTACATCCTTCAAAAACAATAGCATACCTGTATTAATATTAAAAGCCTAATATTTAAATTAAGTTGTGGCATATACAAACTAATGTTTTCATCAGTAACAATGGTACTCTAGGTCTAGTTCTAGTATTTACAAAATTCAGAGAGATAAAATTTTGGAGTATTAGGTTGAACCCTATGAAACTGCTTATATTCGACCATTTATAATCAACAAAAATGGCAGTTTCATATGGTTTAACCTAGTAGATAGGAGTGTATTAAAAAACAAGAGATGACTGTAGCCACATAATTTATCTCAGTGGAGAGAGAGCTAAATAGTGATTAAACAAATGACAGACCTCTCCATTGGGGACATTAAATGAAAAACTGGGCTTAGCCTTTAAGAGAAAGTCCATACATTTGTATTAAGGAACATTGCTCAGAGTGAAAGGCATTATTTATTGCAATAGACTACCTTTCTTGGAGGTTTCAAACATAGCTAAATATTTTCATGTGGTACTGGAATATTTGAAATTCAAAGAATATTAATTTTTAATAAAATTGATTATTACCTTTGTAATGTTTGGGGGGCAAAAATTTCCCCTCTGTTTCAGCAAATTGTTCTTGTTATGAAAGGTCTGCACCATGTGCAGGTTTCCATTGGTGGCAATGAAAGGTTTTCACTGGTCCTTCCCAGAATCTAAACAAAAAACCCATTTGGGTAAGGACTAACATGGCCTCAAAGAGGGATAACAAAGAGAGATTGTTGAGTTTATACCAGGGTTTCTCATCTTTGGCACTACTGGCAGAAAATTTTTGATGTGTGAGGCTGTCCTGTGCATTGTAAAATATTTAGCAGCCTCTCCCCACTAGATGCCTGTAGCATCCCCTTCCTCCAAGTGTGACAATGAGAAGTGTGCCCTGGGGAGCAAAATCATGCCTGGTTGAAAACCACAGTCTTTAATGCCATTCTTATCTCAGCTCTGTACTTTGTCGAATTTTCTCTGACCTATGTTAAAGGGCTAGTGTACTGACTAGGTGTAGGGAAAGAGCAGAAAGCTCCCATCCTCCAGTGCTTAAACAGGATGAGTGTCTGTAGGCCAGCTGGTCCTCCTCCATGAGGTGATGGTGGTGAGAGGCCATCATCAAAATTCTCCAAGCCAGTTGACATCCTACAATTTTGAGCTAATGACTCCTTCTATTTGGATTTTGAGAACTGTTCTGAAAATCTTGGCTAAATGTCTTGTTTTGAATTTGACTGAATCTTTAATATGAATCCTTCCTGTAGAAAACTCAACTCTTCATCACTGGAGTAGTTGTTATAAAGATTTTAAGAAGTAAACTAAAAGACAGAGGTGCAAACCTGGGAACAAAGCAGACTCATTTTTTATTTGTTTCCTTTTTTAAAAACAAATTTTACTGTAACTTTAAATATAGTGCTCATGATAAATATAATGCATATTTATAATACTGGTATTTGAAAGCATGATTAATAGCAATTTGTAAGTTAACATATAACACTTTTCTTCTATGTAAAACCTAGTAGAATTTTACAACTGTACTTTTAATTTTGGGAAGGCACATAAGGTGACCTTCAGTATGTTCAAATAATACAATAATTCCCACACTTGTTTCTTCCTTTGAAATGTCTCTGGACATTTTATTTATTTATATTTTAATGGATTATTTTTCTCCTTCTCTGCTAGGAAGGATGCTATTTCTTCTTTACACCAAGAAAGTAGACCCTGCCCCATTTCTTCCATGACTCTGTTCTTCTCTCTCCTTTCTATCCCAAGATCATGTACTACATGTAATTAATTAGGATCTCAGTCATGCAATTCACCAAAGAACAAAATTTCTTTCATTCTTTGTGAATTGCCTCAAAACCCAGTACCTACAGGAAATTCTCTTCAGTTAATTAAAGGCATGTACAAATGAATGAGGAACATTTTGGTGATCTTCCTTTCTTTGAACCCTGCCTTCCAATCCAAACAAAAAAAATCACTCTTTTGCATCAAATGCAGACACATATATGCTCCCCTGTTCTGTTTCACTTCCCCTTATCTAAGATGGTTACACGCAATATATCAAAAGAGTTAATAAATATGAGTTGGCAGCCATTAAAAGTGCATTTTCTCCTTGTTTACTTCTATTTAAAATATATTGTTTTAAGGCATATGTGATACTAGTATATATGTTAGCCTTCATAATCTCTTAAAATAAATGTTATATATCTTTGACATTTCAGATATATAATTCAATTGAGACAGGCTCAAGCTAGAAACTACTGCAATGGTAATAACTTCTTATTAAAGCTAGTAATTTATGGAGAAGTTAAGATATTAAAAGGCAGCATGCCAGGTAAAGGGAAATAATTCTAAATGTGCAAACAAGTAGTACATCAGATGAAAGTTTAGATTTGGGGCTACAGAAATGACATTTATCACCTCAGATTAACTTACTATAACTATTCTAAGCATGAGAAGAATATTAGTAAAGAAAAATGTGTGTATGTGTAAGATTTTGCAACCAATTTTTCATATATATATATGAAAATTTCATATATTTAAATATGCATCTCACAACCAGAATAATCCATTCTGTTACTAAAAACTAGTTTCTCCTATTCAGCTTCTTCTTTGTGTACATTTTAGAAAGTCATTTCTGGATCTTATCATTCTTCCCTGGAGACCTTGACTTTGGCAATTACAACACAGCAGAAAAATTCCTGAACACATGCTCCATACCTTTTCCAAATATGAGTTATCTACTTCTGTCTATTGTTAACCTCCTGGGCAGGGAAGATAGATATAAGTTTAAATTCAAGATTTTCAGGCTAATTTTTTTTAAAAAAACCTTATCTTTTAGCTTTCTCATCTGAAAATGCTCAGCCATGAACCTAACTGATGTTATTTTATGAATCTACAATCATTTAGGTGCAGCTCAAGTAATAGCTACTCTAGTGGTAGGAGAAATCATGTCTTCATCACTTTATTGTGTTTATATTTATCACTATTGTATAGCTCTGAGATATACAATATAAACAAGAAGACTCTGGGTAGTGTTATTATTTTGATGTGATATTTGATACAGTGGCATGTCCAGGGGTCATAATTACTTTTCTATTTGGTTTCTTCATATTCAAATAGATATATTTTTGATATTTGAGTTACCATTAAGAGAAGTTAAGAAAACTAATAGGTTAGAGAAGTAAGGAATGAAGGGAGAACTGGTTACCTTCCTATCTTAAATTTCTAGGCTACTTGAGAAATCATTTTTGACAGACATATAAAAAGATGAATGAAAATTAAATAAAAATGGAACCAAACCTTTAATTTAATTATACATGTAATCCACATTTCCTACTTATCAAATTTGAAAAAGAATAAAGCACCTAAAATTTTCTAGTTGTATAACATTTTCTTTGTAAACATAAAATGTCACTGTATCCTACTCAGAGGGGAAGAAACAAGGACCAGAAAGAAATTTTTAAGTCAAGCTTATGTTACAGGTTACAATTTTAAACTTTTTATGGCATTATTTATCTTAGTTGTTGCTAGTTTAAAAACTAACATTTTCAATGTTAATGTTTAAGTCAGTGCTAGCAAAATATATTAGAAGACCACATCCTCAAATAAAAGAAAAAAATGTAATTAGTATCATAATTTAATTTTTCTATTGGATGAGATTTTCTTCACTTATATTTTAAAAGCAAAGTATACTAAATACTGATTAGTAATGTAGAATCTTTGTGGAAAGAATAATATGAACAAAGACCACCTGTAAGTCATTAAATTTTAAGAAAATTTAGTAAACATAAGTAAATGTACGGCTATGGGAGCTTACCAACAAGTAGAGTGATGAAATATTTTATTTCCAAATCCAACTTTTAAAATCTAAGATGTTTTAAATTAATTGGTAACAAATGCCAGAAAGACCTTTTACACTAGCCAACTTTCATTCCTTAAACCTAATTTTAATCAAAACCTCTTATAAATTTACAAAAACTTGAAGTTCCCTTAAAATAATCCATGTATTCAAAAAGTTTATCACATTAACTACTTGATTACTAATGGCAACGACAGGCTGTGTCCATCCTGATGATGGTCAATTTGGTCTTCTGGTACAGTGAAAGACACTGCAAAGTACGGGTGACCCAAGTTCTTTCCCGTATGAGCAAAGTTCAAGTTTTCACAGCACCCTCTTCTGTGTTTCCATCGAAATTTTCCACACACCGAACCTCCCTTATTATGTGATATTGTGATTATCTGCTTAAACATCTCAACCTTTCACTGGACTCTGAGTATAACTTCAGGATAGAGATGGTACCCTATTCAGTTGTGAATCCCCAGGGCTTAGCACTATGTGTGGCCATAAAATAAAAATTCAATAAAATGATGTTGAATGAATGAATGAATGAAATAAGCAAAGGGAGTTCAACTACAGAGTCAGCCAAGCTGCAATTAATTGAGAGGATCATTTATAGGCTCACCAATAGCTACATAACATATTTGTAGGCAGTGGTGCTGAGGATTAGTGAGAAAGATGGAAAAATTATATTTTAAAAGTCAACAACTGCAGATCTTCTATATGGAAGTTTAATCACCTTAAAGCATCAGATTAAATGATATATTTTTCCTTGGCACTCATACGACTTCAAAACAGCCCTTACACAGAGTTATTTAATATTGATTTGGTAGGTTCTATAATCTGATGTATGAAATTATTGTAATATGAAAAAAAATCTGGGGATAAAATGTCATGAATGCTTGTATTATACTTATAAAATATGTAACCTTTAAAATATGTTTAGCTACAAAAGCTTAACACCTAATTGCACTACTTTGGTTTGTAGGCAATGAAGAAAGGAGTAAGCTGATGGCTGGTATTCACCATGCTCGTGTACCAAATGTTATTATTAGACCTTGTGTTTCTGAGGCTTCCCCTAAGTTTTCCAGGTACTAGGAAGGTAGATGATAGGAAAGATAATGGCCCAAAAGGAAGATATAGGCATATATTATATGCTTATAATGCAGCCCCCTTCCCTAAGATTCAATTAGCACACTTTTGTGTAGTTTAAAGTTCTGATATCAAGCTCCATTTAAAAAAATTACCACATTGATATTCTGTAATTTACAGCCAACATATTCGTTGTTTGGTACACATTTTAGGGTTTTCAGACATGAGTGATAATAATAAATGTTTCCTAAGAAATAAAGTGAAATTTGCATCAAATCATGAGGATTCAAACAAGCACAAGTTAGTATGATTGTACCTCGTTCTCCCTTCTGACACTTCTTTCTCTGCACTGTACACTTTCTTGTCTCACTGGTGGGGGGACACAGGTTACCCTTTGCTGATGGATGCTGTATTATTTCTCGGACCCGTGTTTCAGTCCCTCTTTTGAAGCCACATGTTTTTCCTTTTTTCGTGCATGGACTCCAAGGACTCCATTCACTGGCTTCACAGTGCACTGAAACAGAACACCAGAAACAGCCTCAGTTCGCTCACACATAGTTTCACAATTGTTAAATAAACAAGAAGGCTTGCTTCCATCAATACTCGCCCAAATTCTGAGCAGAAATCCTGCAGAACAAAGTTGGGCAAGATGACTTAAAGATAAAACAAAGAGAAAGTAAAAGCAGGAATAGAATGTTTTCCACTTTTTGGTCCTCATATTATCAGGTAAACTCACTCTTGCATTGGGTTTACTTTTCACTGTAGATTTGATTAACTCAGGCATGAATTTAATTATTCACAACTGACCAATGCTTTACAATTTCTAGAGCACTGCTACAATTATTGATTGATCCTGACCATAACTTGATAGGTTAGTCATTATTACATACTAGAGAATTGATTCTCAAAGTTTAGTGTGCAACAGAGTCACCTGCAGGGAGGACTTGCTAAAACAAAGAATGCTGGACCTCTCCCCACCCAGAGTTCCCAATTCAGTTGCCTGGGGTGGGGCCTGGGAGTTTGCATTTCTAATGATACACGTGATGCACATTTGCAGGTACTGAGAACACACTTTGAGAACTTCTGCTCTAGAGAATGATTAAGCAAAAAATGTATTCAGGTCCTTGGCCTACAACTCAGTGCTTTTTCTACTTCATGTGCCTTTTCTTGAGTACTTAAATATTGTCATTTATTCATGGATGTAGATCAGGCATAGCAGTATCTATTTTAAGTGAATTCTGGGTCAATTTCAGCTGATAAACTGCTTCTAGAATTCACTTGACTGGCTGATTTCTAGGATGAACTGATATACTTTTTCTAAAACTTCTTTTGTAGATTTTTCCCTTTTTCTTGGCTTTACAAGGTATTATAACAGATTTTTCAATCTTGGCTTTACAAGGTATTATAACAGATTTTTGCACTTCTAATAAAAAATAAACACCTGCAAGGTGATATTCTTATATTTATGTTCATAAAATTTCCTGACTTACAACGGAAACGGCTTGCAACAGTAACTCTTTCAGATGATATGACTCTCTTTCCACAAAAACAAATTCCCACTAACCTTGCTACCTTCTGATTTAAAGAATCCTTATTTTAGAGAAGAATACTATTTTTTATACAACCTCAAGAAATATAAGCTTGGGCTTCCCTGGTGGCACAGTGGTTGAGAGTCCGCCTGCCGATGCAGGGGACACGGGTTCGTGCCCCGGTCCGGGAGGATCCCACATGCCGTGGAGCGGCTGGGCCTGTGAGCCATGGCCACTGGGTCTGCGCGTCCGGAGCTTGTGCTCCGCAACGGAAGGGGCCGCGGCAGTGGGGAGCCCGCGTACCGCAAAAAAAAAAGGAAAGAAATATAAGCTAAATGTTTCAGAAATTTAAAACCATTCACAATACATTTTTTCACATGCTTTTTCAGTCACTTTTAGGTATCTGAATGCAACACAGAGTTGAATGGAAATGATTAGATAAGTGAATTTAAGTTTCAATGAACTTAAATGAACTTTACTGAACCACTTTCAAAGGAGTCTTCATGTTCAGTTGGTTAAAGAACAGAGCAACCAAATCACTTAATGATATCATAATCTCTTGCCAGTTAAGGTCATATCTCTGATCCCAATATTAGTCATTAAAAAGTAGGGGAGCTTTGCACATACAAATAAAAACACCTCCAAGACAGCAAATGGAAAAATAAAAATCCAAGTTTGTGAGCTGTAACTTTGTCCAGTATTCATTTAATGCCAGAACTACATGGACTAAATTAGAAAAAAATTACGTGATGTGGAAATCACCCAAACTTTGGCGATTTTCATAAAAGCAAAGGTGGTCTAGGCAAATGTACACCTAGACTTAAGAAAAACAGATTTAAAAAATTACAACATAAGTAGCTATGAGTCTTTAGTCAGATGGCGAATGGTTCTAAAAATGAAATTTAAGTGCCAATCTTAGATTATTCCATTGAAGAAGAAGGAGGAAATATATTCACAACTAGTGAGTTCAGATATAAAGAGCTCTAATAAGATGGGATAGTTAAAAGGCCTTGAGAGGAGAAGAATTTTCTTAGCTAAATACTTTCAAATGAACCTTTAATGTTAGCATCCAAAAACTATTTTTGGAAAGAATGAAAACTTTGTTGATCATGTAAAGACAACAAATAGGTTGATTTAAGTAGTATTCAGGTCATTAAATGAACAGTATAGATCTGGGGCACTATTTGGTTAAGAGGTAATTAAGAAAAAAACAGAACTGCTCAACAGAAACTGCATTTCTTCTATCTTCTGTATTAAGAACAATCTTAACATTGGAACGTTTAACTGTTCACTAATGAAACAAGTGTCTCAAAAATGTAGTTAGCTCCTTGTCCCTGGAAGTGGTCATGGTGTGGTTGATCATCAGCCTGGAATGCTGTAAAAGGGATTCTTGAATTGGAAGGAAAGTTGAATTGGATATTTCACCAGTAATGGTCTTACAACATTATTCATTTGTTCTCATTCTTGCTGCCTGACTGCATGGTTCCAGAGAGAACATAGCAAGGCCATGCTCTTTGCTACTCACTCTTTGGAGCTAGATATCTTCCCTCTGTGACTAGTTGAACAGCACCAACTCTCCAAGAAGAGCAATGAGGATGGCAGAATGACAGTGCAGAAAGGAAGCAAATTTCTGGAGCACAAAGTGGAAGAAATACATTCTCCTATAAAATTGGATTCAGTCGACATTTTTGCTTAATTTGACTTGCAAACCATGAGGAGTGGGTATGTTGTGACATAAATTTTTTACCCTAGCTCTGTATGAAGATGGTGTTTTCTCTGTTTATGACATGTTCTCTCAATTTAAAATCTGGGTAAGAAACAAGTCATACAGTATAGATTTTAGCACAGGGAGAGACATTCTTCAACCTCTGCCATAGAGAGCTAGAGTAGAGGTATTAATTATAGCACTGACAATAACTCACGTTGTGTCCTTGGGATCACCATTTCAGCTCTCTGGGTCCTAGTTTTCATATTTGTTAAAGGAACAGCCTTTAATGGTCCTTTGTGATCATCAAGCAAGTCATCACTTTTTATGAAATTCTGAGGCAAGCCCACAGGCATGGTCCACACAGTGCTTATAGGCCAGATACCACATGATGGGAAGCATCCCTTATGGAACAAGCAACAACAGCCAGGAACTAAAGCTGTTGATTTGCCTATTCCTATATCCTAGGTCATTTACACCTACCTGCTCAATGAGCCTGATTCACTAAATGGCTTTTAGATTGCTAACCCCTATTCTAAAATACATAAATTTCTTAAACGTAATTGTGTTAACCAAACAGTCTTTGTCTAAATAGTATTATAAATTACCAGGAAGCCTTAATAGCTAATCCAACAGTGCCAGGTGTTAAATGCTCTCTGATAGGAAAGCATTAACACATTTATATAAATGGCCTTTGAAGGATTGTTGCTACACCTTCAACAACTAAGAAAATCTAAACATTCGCCCCTTTCCTGGGTAGAGCAATATCACAAACTTTCCGCAACTTATCCTGAATTTCTGTCCTTGAATATTTTCAGAATTGTTTCTTATTTTCTCCACAGTTTGGAAGTTATCACCTCTAATCATCAGCCCTCAGGACCTACAGAGAGATGAACTTGAAGTGCTTTCTCATGTACCTTTTACCCTGTTTCTAAGTTATTTTCCTGTGTTTTTATTGACTAGAGGAAAAAATAAGACTGAACCAAATTGAGCCATGAGCTGTTTCAGGAAAGTTGTTTTCCAGATGCTTTTGAGATTATCTTTAAAATATCAACTATTTGTTTCCTTCTCAGAAAAATTTTGTTTAGAAATAAATGTCTCATGTGGACCTGAAATGGTTAAACCACCACTTTAGAGTTATTTCTCCAGTACTTAAGATTCTAATGGATCTGTCTGTGGGGAGCCCAGGGGTGTCCTGGAGACTATCTTGCACTGAATCAAGGGGACAATTGTGTGCATTTGCCAACAGCACTGCAGTATCAAAAGGTTCTTGCAGCTCTTGCCCAGGGGATTCTGAGATTTAGTATGCTGTTTCCCCATTTGGTTTAGCATCTGCTCCCCAACTGTTCACCAAGCTCGTAGCTGTAGTAGCTGCACACCATTTAAAACAGGGAAAATATAGCCTGACAGTGATCCGTTATTAGGCAAACAACTTGTCTGAGGAACCTCCCCTCCAGGAAACTCAGCCTGCAATTAATCAGGCCCCGGGACTGTGTCCTTCTGTCAATTTAAGTCCAAAATCCTCTCCTTGTCTCTGGATACCTGTGCAAGCAGGGCGTTTCAGCAAAGCAGTGTGAGAGAAAAAAGTGAGATTTTTTTTAACCATATCAGATCCAGTTCTCTAAGTCTTTGATCCATCTACTGAGTATTAAAGGGCTGTATCCAGAGAATATGTTTCCTCCTTTTGGAAAATAAGTTTGGTCACTGGTTAACATTAGATCTAGGTGGAAACTCTTAACCTAAGGTGGAAATTTAGTTCAAGATCAAATTTGTGTGTGTGTGTGTGTGTGTGTGTGTGTGTGTGTATATATATATATATATATATATATATATATATGGAAGTGTGAATGTATACATATAAATTACTATAAGTAAAACTTCATTAGATAGTGATACAAAATAAATCTGTAATGATCACAATAGTTGAAACAGTTATCGATGGTCCCTAAGAAATAACAGTGCATGCACAGGGTGTTAAATTTACTGTGATACACGCTGAGTAAGGCCCACTAGGATGATGGTATCTTTGTAAAGAAGGAGGGAGCCAGCCTCTTAGAGGTGGTCCCTCAGGCTCTTGTGAGACAGCACTTTGAGCAGCGTTTCCATGGAGACTGACATTATCACCTCTGGTGTTTCTCATCCCTCCTAAGTCTTAGAGCTCTTCCTCACCAATACTGACGCACTCCATGGTATGGTTATTGGCTTCCAACCCTTCTGGGCAATTGTCAAGGCACTTTCCAAGGTGTAAGTAAAATCCACTTTTACATTTTGTGCAGAAATTTTTGTTGAAACAGGTATCACAGTCAGCTTTGCATTCTGAAAATGAAAAAAGAAAAGAGAAATATGCTTCCATTATCGTCAGTTAACTACTTATTGTTGGTCCAGTTCTGTATGCTTATGACACAGGCACATGCAACTTGTATGTCAAACAAACACTTAGGCTCAAAATTATTTTGCCAAACCAAATTAAAGATTCCTCCATAGTCATTTAGTTGATGTACACCAGTCATTGATTTCAAAATTATGTATTTATTGCCTTGTGAAAAAAATTTTGACAAGAATGCTTATAAGACCAAGTGTCTATTTATATTAAATGATAGCAAAAATGTTTCATTAGAACTTTAATGAAATGTACTAGGATATTGTCTTTGTGCTGCTCTTGAGCTCTATTTTTTAATTCAACAAATATTTGATTGCCTACTGTCTGCCAAGCCCTATTCTAGGTACATTGACAGCAGCATACAAAAGAGAGATAAGGCCCATACTTCACAAAGTTTACATTCTAGGAAGGGAGATACAATAAACAATAATGATAGTTGATCCTTATATGGTGATTACTGTATGTCATACACTGCTACAAGTATTTTACAATATTGTCATTTAAACCTTACAATAACCTAGTGAGGTAGCCCCCATTATGATTCTCATTTTACAGAGAAGGAAACTGTGATTCAGAAAGTTTAGATAATTAGCTCAGGACCACAGAGCAGAGTGGTCTTTGAAACTAAGCAGTCTACTTCCAGAGTGATAAGTGCTCTGGAAAAAATAATGACAAAAACAAAAGGTAGGAAAAAGATATAAAAAGTGACTGATGGGGGGAGAAGTTGATTATTTTGGACAAGACGGTCATGGAGTGCCTCTGTGAGAAGGTGACATCTGAGCAGAATCTTGAATGAAAGGAGAGAGCCTGCCAAGCAAAGGTGTGGGCAAAGAGCTTTCCAAACTGCCAGGACGGTGAGTGTACATCAGTCATTTCAAAAGCCTTGAAGTGGGAAGATCTTGCAAGAAGGCCAGTGAGGTTAGTGCAAAGTGGTTGAGGGGCAGTCGTAGGAGCTGAGTATGGAGAGGAAGGCAGGACCACATGTGATGTATGCTAGAGTGGTGATATTTCCTAATTTACATTTCAAAAGGTTACTGGGTCTACAGTGTGGAGAGTAAACTTTCAGTCCAGATGAGATGTGATCTGAGAGTGTTCCCAACGTTTAATTCCAACTGATAAATAAATGTTTCAGTTGCTGTACTGGAATCCTTCTTGAAGCAAAAATAGCTGAATTACTTCTTTCAGTCATTAAATACTTGGATTTTGTGATGGTGGTGGGAACTCAGGTGGCACTGGTGCTTGTGGTACCTTTCTACAGGTTCAATGAATGATAACCACGTTCTCAGTTTTTGTTTTTATGATGAAAAAAAACCCCTCAAAACTGGAGAATTTTTGGGCTTCCCTGGTGGCGCAGTGGTTGAGAGTCCGCCTGCCGATGCAGGGGACATGGATTCGCGCCCCAGTCCGGGAAGATCCCACATGCCACGGAGGGGCTGGGCCCATGAGCCATGGCCGCTGAGCCTGCACGTCCGGAGCCTGTGCTCCGCAACGGGAGAGGCCACAACCGTGAGAGGCCCGCGTACCGCAAAAAAAAAAAACCAAAACTGGAGTATTTTTTATAGTGGTGAAAATCTTCCTGCCCTGAGGGCTAAGTTCAAGTATGGTTTAGCCTAAGTGTCAGGTAAATATTATTATTTACTTAACATTGAATATTACAAATATGGTTAGAGGCCATTTCAAATCTGGAAAGTCCCCCAAGGATGAGATAAAAACATAATTTTGTGTAGACACTTACTTGTACACTTATTTATATCTGGATAACGAGTTCCATAATATCCACTTGGACATGAAGAGAGACACACTCCAATCTGCTTCATGCCAATTCTTTCCAGAACAAAGAATAGTTTGGGCTTACATGACAAACATCCATTGTAATCTGAACATGTTGCACAGCCTCCTTGGCAGCCTTGACTGACGTTAGGATGCACTAGGGGGACAAATGTAGAAAGACAGAAATGAAAGTTAAATCATAGATATAGAAGTTCAATGACATTCTCTGGGCAGGATACACGTTTTCTTTTATTAGCTTTCAACTTGGTGGTAATGGGTGAATACGTTGGGAATTTTCCCCTCTTTTCTATGATCTGGTATTCCCCTTTAATACATACATATATTGTTTTAATTTCAAAGTTCTTAAAATTTGAGCATTTGAAAAATAAGAATATATTGCCTCAAAATATTTATAGATACTATATACCTAGTGGAAGTATCCTCACTGAACTAGCACCCTGGCAGATTAGAGGCGAGAATTTTGTTCTCACTCATTGAAATCAATACATATAAGTTTTGCTTTTCATTTATGTGGTGGATGTCTCTAATGTCTTCAAATAAGGATGACAACATAGACTGGGGCTTAATCTTAGTAATGACACTAATTTTTACGATACCTTTTCCAACTCTGGTCTATTAGAGAACACCATTTCACCTTTTGATTCAAAGCAAACTGATTCTTCAACTATGTAGCTATTCAGCACCTCACTCCCTGCCAATGCTTTCCTGAAACATTTCTTCTCACATGAGTTTAATATTTATCAGTTCAAATGGATATAATGGTGAAAATGTGATTTATCTTATCAGTAGTTCCACATGGATCATATGTAAGTATTTATAATAATATTTACTATAAGTTATGTTCAATATTTGATCTTTTGGGAGAGAAGTCTTATAGTTTTTGTGCCCTCATCTTTCATCTACTTAAGTGAAATATATATTTTGTGAGGACATGACCAGTCCATTCTAAGGGCTACTACTACACATATCCCTGAGAATCCCAAGGTTTCTAAGAGTCACCAATATGTGTGGTGAGAATATTCATTAGCAAGTCTGAACAAATACAAACATTTGGAAGATTCATGTTTACTTGAGATCTTCACAACTTTAAACCTTTTTTATGACTATTAACTGGTCACAGACACCTATATGTGAGCTCATGGAAAATTGCTGACTGAGGTGCATCTCTCATGTAGCTGGTGTTTGGGATGATTTCTTCTCCTAATGTATTCTCTATTCATATACAATATTAATAGCTTTATTTTCCCTTCAGGAATTCAGAAGGGAATAATCCTGACCCTATGAGAAGCAAGGTTGAGGCACAAGAGTGCAAAAGCATCCCCGTGTTTCTCTGACTCCTGTTGGTGTGGGGAGGGACCTTGCAATTACTAAGTCTGTCTTCACAGTGATGTTTGATTATTGCTAAGTTCTTTACTGCAAAAACAAATCCCACCAGGCTTAGTTAGAAGGGGTACCCATAAGCCTGATCAGCCTTCCCACAGGGGCGCATGGGTTAGCTGCAGAAAGGTCATTTGGTTGACCAGCATTCTCTGCCTGGAGGAAACCATCCCTGAATCAGCCACAGGAACCACAAGCAGCTCATTCTCATTCCAAGACATTTTGTAAATAAACTGAGGAAATGTGTGGGGGAAGGGAAGTCTGCTCTTCCTGTATATGCTCCTCTGCGGGGTGGGGCGGACATCTAAAGTGGCACAGGAGGTTTAGACATTACAGGACCTGGGGGACTTGTAAGTGAATACTGCCTTCCAAGGAACAAGGTCATTTTTCATGCCAGTAACTCCAGCATTGGAGACTTACAGAAAATGTGTACATATTTTATTCTGGGAAAGACCCTAAAAAAGAAAGGGGTGAAGAGAGTTCCATGTGTTTGGAATCTAATCGACCCATTTCAAAAAGTGAGAGTTGTAGGTCAAAACCTGTAAAACCTTTTCATAAGAATTCCTGATGGAAAACGGGACCTCAGTTTGAAAGAAAATCACTCCAAGCTCAGGAAAGTAAGTGACTGAATTTAAATGAAGATGGACTGGATTGACCTACATCAATCTATCTCATCTCTGAAACGCAATTGCTCAAAGGAACACAATTGTAAGTTTAAGCCCCTTGAAACTTTTGTCAATTATAACTTTAAATTGATCAGTTATGAAAATAAATATGACTTACATATTCTGAGCCTCAAAAACTGATATGTCTTGAAATAAATTTTATTTAAAAATTTGGGTTTTGAATGTCTGGAAACTTCTGCCAGAGAGACCTCTGTATGGGTCCCAGGATTAGGAACAATTTTGCCCCAAATTATGAGATGTGCCGAAGTATCTTGCTTAATTCCCTCTTTAAAACTTTTGCTGATGATCTGTAGCACATTCAACTCACACATGGTACTACAATCACTCTTTTTTCCCCATATTTTGCCTTTTTAGACAAAAGTTTTGTCAAAACAGAGTTTTGAAAAATTAAAGAAGATATAATTGTCCTAACTGGCAAAGAAAATTTGTTTGTTTTTAATCAGGGAATTTTGAATATGGGCACATACAAATAATGGCGAACTTTATTTCTTCAGGAAGGGTTAAGTATTATGCTGTGGGAAATAAGAAAAATTGAGACTATGAAGCTCAGGTTCTATGATTCTAGATTCTTTTACAGTTGAGTAGCATGATATTTTGCTTTCTTGAACTCTGTACAAGGATCACTCAAATTATGCAGTTGGTATGACACAACTAGATACAAATTTCCCAAACTTCATCTTAAGGCAAGAGTTTTTACTTTTTATATGGAAACCACAGAAAACTTTGGTCTGGATTGACTGTAACAGCCCTTTCAGCCTTAAAATCTTATAATTCTAAGAGAGAAAATAGAATTCTACTTTGTCATGCTGCTTCTTTTTTTCCCACTCTAGTTATACCTTCATTCTCTATTTCTGAATCACTTTTTTTGCAAACAATGTTTTGTACTACTATTTTATATGAGCATTGGAGGGGTTGGTGGTGGGGAGGTTTCACAGAATATCTAACGTTTGAACTTAATCTTAGAAAATGTGTTGAAGTTATGAGCATGTAAGCAGCCATGATGGGGCTGGAAGCAGGAACACCACAATTACCCCATCAAGGAGACCGGCACGAGTTCCATGCAACTTATGCTTAAGTAGTGGTGAATGGAGGTAGGAGGCACATCAAGAAAATTGGAAGCACAGGATAGATCTAGATTATGAAACCCCTGTGGGCTCTTCCAAAGAAATTATTCTGTAGATTTGGAGGACTTCAATCTGGTGAGTGATACGATCCCATCTGTATCAGAAAGGCAATTTCCCTGGCAGCATGGCAGGCATGGAAGCTAGGAGAAGACTAACGTAAGGATCAAGGTAAAAAGACTGATGAGAGCTTAAAATATAGCAGAGACAGTGCAATGTGGTGAGAGAGGGATGTGTATTCCAAGGATATTTAGGACTCAATCAAATATGCTGACCAACAGAATGTGGACTGAATAAGTAAGCGGATTTGTGTTTTACGTCCGGCCACTGAAGAGAAAGGAAAGGGACGGCTGAATAAGAGCCGCAGTTGGAGGGCTGTGGCAAGGTTCATAGAATAAGAAGGTCTACAAATATAAACGTGGTTTGGGATCACTGATTTTGCAGATTTTTTGAACTGTCCAAAGAGTGATGCTTAGTAGATGGAGCTTAATATCGTGATGGTTGCTAGAGATATACGTGAGAGTCTTTTAATTAGAGAAGAGATCTTGAAAGGGGGAGGTGCCGAAGATGCCAGAAGGAGGAATTGTAGTCCAAATAAGGAAAAAATACATTATCAGCTAAATTTAGTAATACTCTGTGTTTCTATACCACTTTTGCTTTCAATTTTTACCTCTTTTTCATTCATCTCATAGAAAGCTAAATTAGCCATGGAAACTGCCGTTAGTAAGGGTAGAAGCTATCACAATTATTTATTTTGGAACCCCAAACTAGGACTCAAAGAAATGTTGTAAACTGCTGGACAAATAGTGAACTTAGATCAAAGGTTAGAACCTAGATCTTTGATATCTGGTACCAATCTGTTTATATATAAGTAAACTCTAGGTGTGTAACATGGGTAAATATAAGGTGAAAAAATGGGCAGAATTCATGGGAACTTTAAATTGGGAACTTCTGATTACAAATGCTTCAAATACATGGTCAAATATTTATATCTTTTCCTAAAATTGGGAAAGAGGAAAGTATCTTTTCTTAACTTGTATACAAAAGTTAAATGTGAAGAGTATACCTTAATGCATCACTTAAACCAATTTTCAGTGTCTGAATTGTTGATACTCCCTGTGTAAGTGACTTCAATTTCTCTAGCTGTTAGGCAAGTCTTCCTACTATTTCTCTGTTTGAATCTTGTGATATGTAACTGATGCAACTGTTCCTAAAGGCTATTGTCATGATAGTTAATTCAACTTTTTTGATAAAATGTGCAGAACATAGAGTTTTAAATGGTACTAGAGCATTTGGAAAATACACAATCTTTGTTATTTTCAATGTTTATGATATACCAAACCAACTGCAGCATTGGAATCTAAATTCTGTTTCTGTAACAATTTAAGTGTAAACTTCAAGGATTTCCCTTACTTTAATCCCTTTCTACAGCCCAACTGCAATTTTTTTTTTTTTTTCGGTATGCGGGCCTACCACTGTTGTGGCCTCTCCCGTTGCGGAGCACAGGCTCCGGACGCGCAGGCCCAGCGGCCATGGCTCACGGCCCAGCCACTCCACGGCATGTGGGATCTTCCCGGAGCCGGGGCACGAACCCGCGTCCCCTGCATCGGCAGGCGGACTCTCAACCACTGCGCCACCAGGGAAGCCCCCCAACTGCAAATATTAACATCTACTGTAAATTGCTATGCAGCAGAAATCCATTATTGCATGCTGCCAATTACCTCTGAGAGTCATTTAACTGTGGCTAGAGAATTTCCAGAAGTACAACATTTAACAGACTTTAGGTTTATAATAGGCTCGACTAAGTTCAAAGGAAGTGCTAAACACATGAGGTAACATTGATTTTATAATTCAGATAATCAAAAGTTAATAAATTAACCAATTTGATAAATTTATTTTTAACCAATGAAACATACAGATTCTCCCTAAAGCATTCTTGTCTTCAGAACATTCACTGTCTGCTCTTCTCCATGTAGTGGCCTTAGGAGACAGGGTAGGGAGAAGAGACGGGTGAAATTCTATAATCAAAGTTACTTTTGGGCTTCCCTGGTGGCGCAGTGGTTGAGAGTCTGCCTGCCAATGCAGGGGACATGGGTTCGTGCCCGGTCCGGGAAGATCCCACATGCCAGCGGAGCAGCTGGGCCCGTAAGCCATGGCCGCTGAGCCTGCACGTCCCACAACGGGAGAGGCCACAACAGTGAGAGGCCCGCGTACCGCAAAAAAAAAAAAAAAAAAGTTACTTTTACATCCGTCCTTTCTTCCATGTCCTCTCCTTTTACAAGGACGTTCGCATTGACTGAAAGTTTCTTGAAGGCAGAAATATAGTCGGTCTAGATAATTTCTTCATAATTTTCTGGATAATTCTCAGCTTCTACACAGGGTAGCTGCTTACTGAATAGGTCCTCATTAGAGGTTTTTTTTTTTTTTCCCCCTTTGGCCATACAGCATGCAACCTCTTAGTTCCCGGCTAGGGATCGAACCCGCACCCCGTGCAGGGGAAGCACGGAGTGTCAACCACTGGACTGCCAGGGAAGTCCCTTCATTAAAGAGTTTTTGATTATTGAATGTATGAAAGCAATAAATATAAAATATAAGCCATTTATTTGTGTTTTTAAGAAAATAACAATGTTAAAGCAGTAAATATTTAATGGAAAGTATCTATAATAATTAACTTTAAGTGAACTGTATCTATGAACACATAGTAAAGAAACCAATTTTAAATCACATACATTTTGAGGATGCTTAATTATGAAATAAATCATTCAAAATAACATAACGAAAGCTTTTCTAGGTGCCATTTACTTCAGTTATCCATTCACCTGGTGAAAATGGAGACTTTTTTCTTGCCTAAATTAGGACTGCACATTTCTATCAGATCTTGGGACTTGATTGTTATAGAGTCATTTTTAAGTTTAATGTAATCTTTTGGTCATGGAAAGAGATGTTGCATGTTTCCTTTGGAATGTTTGGCAATATTCACTTTAAGAAAAATCTAATGTTAAAAACTTGAATAACAGTCTCTTTCAAATTCTATTGAATAAACCCCAGAAAATATTGAGAGTCAATGTTTCTTATTTGTTCATAGGTTAAAGCTTTTAGGGCAGAACTGACAATGGCTAAGATCTCTAGAACCATCTGGGCAACTTGGGAGTATTAGGTATAGACAGCAAAATATCAAAAGCTGCTTAAACAAATATAATCGCTTACTGGTATACAATACTCCTTTACATTCTTAAACAATGATACCTGGATGAACAGAGGTCTATCATAGTCCTCTATTATTATTTTTGACTAATAATTTGTTAAAAGAGCAACATGTTTATATGTATACATATATAGATTTTGCTACTTTTGAAGTACTGTGTATCATCTGATGATTTTAATGTGTTCACATACCAATGTTTTAATCATTAAATGAATTAAAATTCACCTATGCTATTTAAATATATAAATGTATGTGCATGTGTGTGTGTGTGTGTGTGTGTGTGCGCCTGTATTAGACACATGACACCCACACATTCTATTTGGTCTTTTGTCAAATCAATAGCACAGACATAAACTGACCTGAAGCAGTTAAAATCATTGAGTCTGCCACATCTTTTGTCCCAGTGAATCAACTTCTGATAATCTGAAAGTTTGTGCCCAGACCAATGGGTTCACAAAATTCCTAATAGTCTCAGAGAGGAATGTATTCACCAGCTGCTGAATACAGTCCAGTTAGGGCTCCACCATTATTATGTGGGAAACATACTGTTTTTAATGGAAACTATTTCTTTGAAAACTTGGAAAATCTTTCTTTTTCTCTTACTGAATAATAATTTCCTGAAGGGAGTCTAATATTTATATTCTATAAATACTTTAAAATAAAACCACAGCAATAAAACAGACCTAACATTAAGTAACAATTAGCTAGACTTTCCACTAAAATCAAGCCAGCTCAAAATATTAAGAACATGACTAGCAAATGATGGCAGATATAGAATTCCCCAAATCTAAGATATGATGAATATTTGGAATTAGATGCCAAGTTGGTGGACAACGGCTGTGCTTTGTCTATGCACAGGCTATAGCATCAGAACTAGAAGTGAAAGATGAAAGTGGGTTGCATTGTGTGTATATATATATATGTATATTATATACATAATATTATATATAGTATATATAATATTATATGTAATATAATTTAATATACATACATTATATATATTATACACACACCTATATATACACATATATATGTGTGTACATATATATATGTGTATACATATATATAGTGGAGACTAGTATTAAGGGTTTTAACAAAAATCTCTGATAACTACTATGTGCCCAACACTACACATGGTGCAGAAATTGAAGGAATGAATAAGACATCTGGTTCCCGATCTCATGATGTTAATCGGCTAATAAGCAAGTAAACAAAAAATTAAATGATTAAAGATTGTGATGAGTGTTGTGCAGGAAATAAACAGGTGGGTAAAGCAGAGAATAACTCTGGGAAGTTATTTTAAATATGCTGGTCAGGGAAGGCCCCTTTAAGAAGTTTACCCTTTGGCTGAGACCTGGAGGATGAGAAGGACTCAGCCATGGAAACCTGAGGGAGAGCACCCCAGGTGGAGCCTCAGCCAGTGCAAAGACTGTGGGAAGGAACAGGACATGAGGAACAGCACAAGGGACACCAATGAGGCTGCAGTGCTGTGACTGGTATGAGATGAGGTTAGAAAAGGAGGTTAGAGCCAGATCCTACAGACCCTTTTCGACCAAAGTAAATAGCTGGGATTATCTACCAAGTACCTTTAGACTCTGCATTAGTAAGCAGATATCAGAAGGAAAGGAAAGCACACATTTTTGTCTGATTTAGTTATTCACTTTAATTTTTGTCAATTTTATGGGTCATGGAACAGAACCAGCATCTTGTATTCCACGAAAACATGTTTTCCTATTAATTTTTATATTAGAGGATAATGTTCTAACTAGACATAACTTGGGAATTTACATTCAGATTGCAATCTTGGAAGAGACTGTACATTGATCTACCTGTACTTTGCTCTTGGGAACATGTTATTTCTCTTTGGTTCCTCCCAGCTCCCTCAAGCAGTAATTTTAGTTTGCTTTGGGGTTTTAAATCTTCATTCTCTTGTACTGGAGTGTGTGTGTGGAGAGGGAGGGGGCGTTGGTGGTGGTGAGAAGAAACAGGAAAGTTATGAAATATGTAAGACGTCATAAGAATAAATAAAAAGAGTAAAAAAGTAAAACATTTTGCAATCTTGAATATAATCCTTTTTGTATTGTTCTGAATTCTTGCCATTAGTGACGCCTACTGACAGTCTAAATAATTTAGAGCAACAGCATTATAGTTTTCACTTATAACCTTCCTTTTAGAATCCCACTATTATGTTCTTTTTTTCCCATTAAATGACTTAAATAACCTAAGGGCTAATTCCAACGTTGATTCTTCAAAAGTAGTGAAAACCATATTAGTTTTCCTATGAGCTACCAGAGAGCTATAGTTGATACTACTGCTGAAACTGCAACAAAAAGCATTTGTAGAACCAAAAATAGTGAGTTTTTTTCCTAACTACAAGTAGAAAATCTATCATGAAGTACCCTGATACGGGTGTAAAATGTAAGGTACTGAATCAGCATCTCCAGCTGTTGCTAACTGGGGGGAAAGCTTCCCCTTCTCCAAGTGGCCATGTTCCCAAGTGGAGGTGAACAGAGGATAAGAAGGCGTGGACAGGGGTAATGGAGACCCAGATTCTGTAGAGAGCCAGGACCTGTTGATGAGTTAGTGGGTGGTAATAACAGCGTTTTTCATGAGACAGATCCAACAGTGTTCATCCAACAGTGGGAATCATTATGTGCTCCAGTCTGGCTGAGAGAGCCATTCTTTTTTTTTTTTAAGGAGAAAATTAATTAGAAATCAACATAAACAGAAAATGTGATAGTTGAATGGTAATGAATCTGCATGGGTATGATTCTACAACTACTGAGTTCATATTCTTGAATGAGACAACTTCAGTTTGTGCTAAAAACAAGCTCCACTTTGTTATATTCTGAATAAACCTAAATCTTCTCACCACATAGCATGCTAAAGCAGCATATCTGATGGCTGAAGTCTTAGCATAAGCAAACAGCAGGCAAGGGACTTGTGATATTTTAACAGGCACAAGATGTACAAATAGTGGGTATACCATTAAATAAATCCAGCTTTATGTGTGACATCTAAAGTCCTGAGCAGAAAAAAATAAGTGGATTTTTCTCCTAGATTCACAAAATTACTGACAGAACAGAAGGAGCTGAAATGCACCTCTGTGAATACGATGCATTTCTGTATTTATGTGCATGATTCACTGTGGTACCCCCTCATTCAGAAATGGGCCTTGCATGTTTCCTAGAGGAACTGGGCGGCGGAGAACTGGCTTTGGACTCAGAGTGCTGACATTTACTAACTGAAAAACCAGAAGGTCCCTCTTCATCTAGCTATTCATTTAAACAATTAAGTTTTCTAACATCCAGACACTGGGCTAGTTGGTGAACATCCAAAGATGAAAAAAAACAATAATATGTGTCAAAGAGTTCACAAATAAGAGTCTGATTATTTATTTAGACCATAGTTGCTTAACCTCTTTGAGCCTAAGCTTCCTCATCTGCAACCCGAACATATCTACTCTATAGACACTGGGGGGATTAAGTGAGACCATGTGTAAGCACCTAGCACTCTTACAGGCACTCGTTACAAATCAGTAAGTGTAAGACATTTTGTTTTACTCACGAAGTACCAAACACATCCTTGTACTATTTCCACTCTTATTCAAGGCAGCTGGAAGCTTTAGTCAATAATAACTCCTCAAAAGCCTCCAAGCAAGGAGACAGGAGAGAGGGCAGATGCTGAAGCTTCTTTCTAACACAGATTTGGGGAACCTTGAGGAACCAAGGATTCACAAACAGTCATAGAGAGGGGCTACACTTTTTTTTTTTTTTTTTTTGTGGTACGCGGGCCTGTCACTGCTGTGGCCTCTTCTGTTGTGGAGCACAGGCTCCGGATGCACAGGCCCAGCGGCCATGGCTCATGGGCCCAGCCGCTCCGTGGCATGTGGGATTTTCCCAGACCGGGGCACGAACCCGTGTCCCCTGCATCGGCAGGCGGACTCTCAACCACTGAGCCACCAGGGAAGCCCCTAGAGGGGCTACATTTTAAGGACTGCAGACACAGCTTTTAATGGGTATCAATGGTGGTCTCAAACAACATTCTGAGCAAGAAGTTCTCTGGGACTCTAGCAACACACTGACGACAAGAAACTGCTTCAACAGACTGAAGGAGGTCAGGCATGCCATGGAAATGGTACCAGAATGGTATAGAGAACGTGAAGGTCTATGCCTGTGGTTCTCAAACTTTACTGTATATGAAAATGACCTGGAGTACTTGTTAATAATGCAGATGCTTAGGTTTTACTCCAAAAGATTTTGATTTGGGAATGAAGAGGTGGGCCTAGGTAGCTGCATTTATAAGAAGCACCCCAGGTGAATGTGATGCAGGTGATACAAATACCACACTCTCAGTATCACATCATGGCCATCCTCACAACTAAATATTTTATTCAGTGATTATAGGGACTGAGAGACACAACACGGTCCCTGGCTCAAGAATTCTACAATACAGTTAGTAGAATAGTCTGTTTATATTCCGAGGGCTATAAATACATAGTTTAGAAATTTACAACAGAAATGAAAAGGTAGGAGCAATGACTGATGGCTGAGGTATCTGAAGACTGTAGAGAACGATTAGGAATAGTTACGGCACTTGAAGGAAGAGAAGAACTTAGACAAATGGAAAGGGGGGAATGTTATGAACAGGAATGTTTACGTAGGAATATATAAAGACCATTTGGGATAATGGTGAAGATAAAACTATGGAATTTTATGGGATCTTAGATTTCAGATGATAACACTGACATCCACACAGTTAATTAGCTTCCAGCTGATAGAATCATAAACCTTTGGAACTTCAGAGGGATTTAGTTCAAACAGCTTCCCCAGAACAGTCGATTTAATCATGTTTAGTAAAACAAATCTTATGATATTTGGGGGCAGCCAACATAATTATTTTACTGCATCCCCTCATATTGAACATCTTAAAACATCTCCCCACAGTGAACGTTAATCTGTCTTTCAGAAAGTTCTACTACCATAGAGCACACCCAATATGCTTTCTGTTTTCCTTCAGACAGTTTGTCAAACAATGCTTGGTGCTTTGGATGAAAAGATGGATAAGACCTAGGAGTTCCAAGTATGGCTAGAGACTATAAACGAGGTCAAGCCAGCGTGGTAAACACTGTGTACAAGGCCAGAGAGAAAGGAAACAACTAACCACCTGGAAACACCTACTTGGGAGGCCTGACATTTGAGCTGGATATTGAGAAATAAGGAGAAACTGGGTGGGGATTTGAATTTAATCTTACACGTAATTTGGATGAACTGTTTATGGACAAATCAGTGACATGATCTAATTTGGTTCTAAGTAAATCCTCTCTGATGGTGGAGAAAAGAATCACTGGGAAGGAGAGACTAAAAGTTGAGAGAGTCAATAGGATGTTATGTTCTGTACCTGGCATTGTTGTTAGCTGCATTAGAGTAGTATTAATGGGATGCCAAAAGAGAGCGTGGATTTTAAAGTTATTTTCAAAGAAGACTGGACAGGATTGACAGGATTTGACAATCAATTTTCAAAGGGAAAATGAAAGAGTAATAAATGTTGAGTTGGGGGTTTCTAACTTGGGAGACCAGGCATAAAATGATGTGGTTAACTGAGATAAGGGAATTCAGATATCAAACTAGAAGGATAGGTGATTGAGGGAGGGAGAAAAGCAGGGGAAAATGATTGTTTTATTTTGAGGTCCTGGGGCTTGGACTTGTCTTATTTCCCTTCTGTATCCCAAACACATAGCCCAGGACAAGGCACATTGACAGGTTCATAATGCATCCTAAAGAATAAAACCCTAAACCCCTTCATTTTATTAAAATAAACCCAAACTCCCCCAAAACAAAATCTGAGGCTTATGGAGTTTTGGTGCCTTGACAAGGATCACCTAGCATTAGTGGCACTTTTCAGGGTTGTTGTTGTTTTTTTTTTTTTTTGGTTTGACTGGAATGTGAAATTTATGGAGAGAATTAGAGGGGAGAGAAAGTTATGACTAAACATAAGGAGCATGAATAGCAGGCCAAGAAGTTGGCTGTGCCAATAACAAGGAAATGTCACGCTTTTGAAAGGTGATGGGACTTTAGGAAAAGTTGTTCATGCATAATAGGAGTTCAGAAAACAAAGTTGGGGGGAATGCTTGCAACCCGGCAGTTCAATCATTACACCTGAGCATACACGAATTTAGGTATGGAATCTAAGAGTTCTCCAAAACCAAAGAGAACTAAAATGCTGAAGCTAAGTGTGATTTCTTACAGCATCAATATCACATTACATTTTCAGTGTTTAAAATCATTCCCTGATGTTCATTTCTTCGTGATTAGTCATTGTGGAGACAGGTCCTGGAAAGTTAGTCATGAATCTTGCCCAGAGTAGGAGCAGAGGCACCTGACTGTTATTCCTCTGATTTTCCATCTTCCTCACTGGATGAAATAAATGTTCCTGTGGTCCATGATAATGATCACTCTACATTGAGACTATACAGCCAAATCTTTAGTAACAAAAAGAGATCCAACTTGGTTCATCTTCCATCATACCCTCTATAGGCATGTTACTTTGGATACTGTATCATCAGAATATTAATCAGGGAGCAAATTTCAAGATCCTAATTCATTACCCGATATATAACAAAAATAAATAATTATAGTGAAATAACAAATTGGGTAAGTTTTTTTCCTTAATATTTTATAAAATAATGATGAATCTTTATTTTGAATTTATTTTAGATTATAAGGACTATCAGGGGAGCCATGGGCTTAGAATTTTATTCTTAGATTTAAAAGCATTTCTGTTCTGTCTTTAAAATAGCTTATTTGGTACCCTTTTCCCTTGGAATTTCCCCCACCCCACCTTCCAGGATGAGTTCACACATGGGTATTTAAATGGGAAAGAACCTTAAAGAGCCACCAATTCACCTTGTCAGCCAATAAGAATCATCTCATCCATAACAAAGATTTCCCCTAATTTACATGCCTTTATTGTCAGACTCAAAGAAATTAAACTAATAGTAGGAACTTCACAGGAGATAAATGAGGATTCTGGTAATGCAGGAATGGCCATGAACTTGTAGGACAAATATGCATACAAATATGCATGTGTTTATAAGCTGTACAAAATTATATTGATATGTTATTGCTAATAATGGGCATAATGGTACTTTACCATCTCAGGGCCAGATCTGGACTTAACCATTCCCAGGAATAGAATAAGAATATATTTGATGAGGAAACTGACAATTGTATTTGATGAGAGTATGTATAATTGGTTTTTTTTTTTTTTTTTTTTGCGGTATGCGGGCCTCTCACTGTTGTGGCCTCTCCCGTTGCGGAGCACAGGCTCCGGACGCGCAGGCTCAGCGGCCATGGCTCATGGGCTCAGCCGCTCCGCGGCATGTGGGATCTTCCTGGACCGGGGCATGAACCCGTGTCCCCTGCATCAGCAGGCGGACTCTCAACCACTGCGCCACCAGGGAAGCCCCTAATTGGTTTGTTTTTTAAAAATTGTGCCCTATTGTGAGTCTTGCTAGACTAAGACAACAGGTTATAGAAACTTTTTAGTGTTTAGATCTCATGGAGTAAGAAAATGAAGAGATTGTGAAATAAGTATCCAGTGAACAAATAATTCTCTTTGAAACGACCGTTAATTAAACAAATAAGAACTCAGATTGCCAGAAGATCCACAGAGCATTTCTCTGGAACGTCAGTCCTTGGAACCATCTGCCATGTGGTGTCTGGTGTTACAGAATGGCCACAGGAGTTGTTTCTACTCTTGGCTCCACTGCAAAGTGACTTCAGTCAAGTAATTCACTTCTCTGGCCTCTCTTTTTCTTCTTCAGTTACGTGAGGGAATTATGCTGCATGCATTATTCCCTGCAATCTTCCTAGCTATTAAAACATGCCGTAGGACTTCGCTGGTGGCGCGGTGGTTAAGAATCTGCCTGCCAGTGCAGGGGACACAGGTTTGATCCCTGGTTTGGGAAGATCCCACATGCCGTGGAGCAACTAAGCCTGTGTGCCACAACTACTGAGCCCTCATGCTACAACTACTGAAGCCCACGCGCCTAGAGCTCATGCTCCACAATGAGAGAAGCCACTGCAATGAGAAGCCCGCACACTGCAACGAAGAGTAGCCCCCGCTCGCCGTAACTAGAGAAAGCCCACGTGCAGCAACGAAGACCCAACGCAGCCAAAAATGTATAAAAAAATAAAATAATACACCTAATCCATACGACTCTTTCTCCAGTATTTTCTATTTCAGTAAATGGCAACATTCATTGGCTAAACCAGAGAGCCGGGTGCCCTCCCCACTCTCATCTCCAATCACCCTTTCCTATGAATGGAGCTCACATCTTTCCATTTCCTACCACCACTTCTGCTCTCATTGAGCAATTACAGTGAACTTTTAAGAACAGTAGTTGTGATCTTATCAGGCCCCTGCTCTTTTTTTTTTTTTTTGCGGTATGTGGGCCTCTCACTGCTGTGGCCTCTCCCGTTGCGGAGCACAGGCTCCAGACGTGCAAGCTCAGCGGCCATGGCTCATGGGCCCAGCCGCTCTGCAGCATGTGGGATCTTCCTGGACCGGGGCACGAACCCGTGTCCCCTGCATTGGCAGGCGGACTCTCAACCACTGCGCCACCAGGGAAGCCCCAGGCCCCTGCTTTAACAACAGTTTAAAGGTTTCTCGTTATACTTCCCAACTAACCACTTCTGTCAATTAGCCCAGTTTACTCTCTTGTCTAAGGAGGCATCAGTAGCTCTGTCTCAGTAGCATAAAGAGAATTTCCCTCATTTAAACCTCCTCTGGCCTTCTCCATTAATGGGCTTAATGAAAAGCAGAGTGTAATGGGGAAAGCTGTGCTTTAGGCAGTAAGATCTGGGTATACACTTAATTCTATCCTTTCTGACTATGTCATTTTGATCCATTTCCAAATTAGTTTAAGTCTCGGTTTCTTCATTTCTAAAATAGTTAACTATATATCACGAGATTGGTGTGAAGGCTACATGAGATAACATATATAAAAACACTTGGTAGTCACCTCTTCTTATTCAAAATCCTTCACAAGTTAGTAATAACATACAGAAAAGAACTGGATCATATTATTTTCAAGGCTCTCAATTCTGGCAACTGACATTTAAAGCTTTCAATTGATGTTAGGAAAGATCACATAAGAAATCCAAATAAATTGTTGACATGCATTTGCCAAACTGGTGCTTTAAGTAGATCGGATTGTATGTTCCATGTAGTGGTCAAGGGTTACCATAAAAGGTTTGAAAAATGCCTCTGAGAGATGGACAAAAATGCACTAATGTTTAAACATACAATATTTTAATGTTTGTTTGTTTGATAAAAGTAATTCCACTTAATGAACTAGTGTGAAAGTTCAACTATAGAAATTATTCAGTGCCAAAAAAGGAAATTCGCTCAGCTAAACTATGCCGCTCCATTACAAGCTTTACCTAACAATGCCAACCACGTTTACAGTTTGCATAGCAAACTTCCTATGATTGTCACAAACGTCATGCTAAGCCATGACTCCTATTCATCGGTCATAAATTTTCAAGCAAGAAAATACTGGGAGGCCCAATAAATTCCAGTGGTTTCAGTTGATCTTTCCTCTACCTTCCTGTGTCTTCCCCACATGATGTCTAGTATCCTTGTTTTCCAGAGAAAAATCTGGGTGTTCATTAGGCTTATTTGTAAACAATCTGATTTCCAGTTCTATTTAAACAAGACTTAAAAAGAAAAGTTATACAGCTTAGAAAGAGTGCCTAACAGTTCTCACTTATCTTAGGCCAAATACTGTTTAATTCTGGTTTCATGGTTTTTTTTTCCTTAACCACTGTGACATGCTACAAATCACGTGTGTTTTGTTCACTTTTGTAATCTCGGCACATACTAAATGTTCAATAAGTAGCTGTTGAATGAATGAATGAATGTATGTTATTTTAGGCTAAGTTTAGTTTCAGTTTTCCCTGTACTTTTCCCCCCAACAGAACTTCTTTTTCATTTGTTAGCTTTTTAAAAATATGATCTAAAAAACTCCATGAAAGTACAAAGAGAATCTCATGCTTTTGAATTCAAGCTCTAACTCCACATTCTTGAAGTTTTGACGGATAGTTGTCTAAGGATAGAGCATGCTAAAAGAAGGAAAGGGAAAGCTCTTTGATCTTACTGTTGCAGGGACTTCAAGTTCAGTCTCTTGCTTTCAAATAAATGAAAGATTAAGAGTCAGATTTTATAGTGGGTGCAACTGAATCACAGACTAAATGATTTGTCTAAGTTATACAGCAGAGTGTTAATTAGAAATCAACCCACCTACCCTCTAATGTGGCATTTCTCTAGCTATAGTCCAAACTCAAAGAGATCAAGATTCTAAAAAGGCAATGAGAAAGATGTTATTCTCCCACAATGAAGTTTATGAAGTTTCCATGTCATCTCCCTTAAACCTCTTTTTATTTTCTTTGCAAAATCGCCAACAAATACAGGATTCAAGTGGGATCCAACTGGAGACTCAGCAGTGAATGATTGTCACTATCATTTAGAAGCAAAACAAGGAGGAATAAAATCCCATTGTAGATATTTTAACAACATTATTTATATAGATCTTTTCTCTAAAATGCTTTTCAGCAGAAAAAAGATTCTAAGCTTCCACCCCTTGAGGCTAGGTTACCACTCTGTTTTAACAAGTGATATTTGATACAAGTATTAGAGCTTAGCTATTTTCCCTTTTAATAGTTCTTGAATAACAACACAGAAACCAGAACTTACATCACATAGGATCTCAGATGTATTACTTCATTTTGTTGGGAATATGGAGAAATAGCTAAGAACTACACTGAACTGGCAGGGTGACAGAAAAATCTGTAAGTGCCCCTCACTTTTTATTTTATTTTTTTTAGATGTTGGGGGTAGGAGTTTATTAATTAATTAATTTATTTTTGCTGTATTGGGTCTTCGCCTCTGTGCAAGGGCTTTCTCCAGTTGTGGCAAGTGGGGGCCACTCTTCATCGCCGTGTGCGGGCCTCTCACCATCACGCCCTCTCTTGTTGTGGAGCACAGGCTCCAGACGCACAGGCTCAGTAGTTGTGGCTCACGGGCCCAGTTGCTCCGTCTCACTTTTTATTAAACCATTAAAACACTAGTAGCCAATTTTTACTATTTTCAATTTAATTTAACTCATTTCCCCTACATTCTGTGCACATTAAAACATTTCATCTCTCTGGTGATAACTTATAATGTTTTTCAGTTCAGGTTACATAAAGTTCAATCTACTTCCTATCTGGATTCTTTTTTCCCTTAGTCTTTTCTCCAGTGTACAATATTGGAATCTGTGCATCAGATAGCATAAGGCCTGTTGTTGCAAACATTAATAAGATATATCTTTTGGGAACAGTTACTTACACTTTGTTTCATCTCTAATGGAAAGGATTTCTCTAAATATTTACACCAGAACAGTTGTCAGAATGAATCCTGCAAAACTGCTGGCATACTCCCAGGAACAGGGGCTGGTGTCGGGGGAAGGGGAGATTCCTGGTTCCTGGTCTTATAATTTTAAGCAGCCCTAGATTTTCAGGAAGCTGCTTGGTAGAATATGAAGGGCTTGTATTAACAAAAAGGTACTTCAGTGTGTAGACAAATTCAAGTAAAGTATCTGAACAGCCCCTTTCGTTTATTGCTCTTATAAAAATGGATCTCCATTTGCTTCAGGTTTAAAGTAAAGGGATGGATTTGGTTTCAGAGACCCAGCAAATAAATTGTATATGAGGAAAGAAACTTGTATAGGAAGTGTGAAGGAACACCGAAATCATTCTGTGCAGTGGCCCTCAAGGTGCTTAATATATAGAAATGACTTGTTCCTTCCATGAATTGCTGAGCGCGAGAGCCAGCATGCTAGAGTTAGACAGGAGAGAAGTGAAATCTGCCAAGATAAATGCCAAGATAAACGCAGCAGTGTTTCATAAATTAACTCGGCTGTCTGTGTGTTTGTTTTTTCTTTGGAAGAGCCTAAAATTAAGGCTGTTCGACTCATCTTAGTAGTGGTTTAGAATTTGAGGAGTGGATGAGAAAGTAAGTTTGGGCTAGGAAGGGTAGAGAAAATATCCTGCACTGGAAAATCTTGGCAATTTTCATTTGAAATGTGTTCTTATCTGATGAACGAGGGTACTTCTGCCCCAAAGTCTGTGAATTAAGTAGTTTGGTTAAAAAATTATTACACAAAGATTTCTGGGTTTGTAAGCTCTCCATTTATAGTATGTGCAAGATATTAAGTTCAGAGGCAAACAGTACATGATGAATTCCTAGAACGCCAATGAGGTGTCCACATGGGTACTGAAAATGGTAGAAGTAGCCTGAAATGGTCTGGACCTATTCTTGCTGGAAATCTCCCTTATTCTATTAGAAATTAAATGTTGAGGTATGGGCACATAATGCTCACAAGTCTGAAAACACACATGAATCAGGGCTGGGCCCTGGAGGCTCAGTGCTAGGTAGAATGGCACATGCTATTGATTGTACTAGGGCCAAGGATGCATCGACATGATCTTGCAAGTCTAATTGGCTTCCAAGGGAATCCCACTGATCTATGTTAAAAGCTTGGATTTACATCAAGCTCTGGACAGAACTGGAATGTTGGATGGATGTCTTAGAAATATGCTGTAGGAGAGACTGCCCCTTTTAAATTATACTAGTCTTTGTGGAGAGGGTTAAGAGTTAACATCTTGAGGGTGGCATGAAATGAATCTGTGAATTGAGGCCTCTAAGGATACCACCTTCGGTCTTTATTTCTTGTTACCAAACAGTAATGAGGGTCCTGTTAAACTTAGATGAACAAATTGCTCATAAAGTGGAAAACAAGACTGAATTCTGTACGAAACAAATCTTCAGCAACTCAGTATGTGCTCATTTAGTTTGTGGCCAGGCAGCACTTGTCTACATCTTCTGTATTGCATGGCAGAAACTACATGCCATCAGAAGGTAGTGAGTGATACAAGTAAATGCAAGGTCACTGTTTTGCTGCTAAATTTCCAAAAGTTAAGGTTCTTCAATTCTTAAATCAGCTCATGGTCAAATTTAAGACCAAATAAAATCAAATATATGATTCTAATAAACTGATAATATCATATTGATAGCAGATCATTATAACTCTTTGATGTACACAGGGCACGAGGTCAGGGTTCATTTGCCCAGTGTTACCTGGAGATTGCCAGTTGCCACAGAAGGTTGGCCAGAATAAGAATCTGACTGCGTGCCTTTCTGTGGATTTAAAATAAGCAATATCACCCATCCACATGTTTAAACAAAGAGAGTCTAAGGTCACAGGAGTCTAAGGTCTAAGGTCATAGGAGTACTAAAATATACTGACGTCATTCTGAATCATAAGAGAATGTGAAACTTACCACATTAAGGACAGTGGGAACTCTGTGACTTTGTTCAATTAAAGATCCAGCACATGAGGTGACAGAATAACCTTGCTGGGTATTTGAGGCAGTGTCAATAGTTTCAAAGGTGAACTTTCACTGAGGTTATTAAGCATAGATATATTTGTGCTACTTGAATATTTTCCTATAGAAAGGCTTAACAATCTTCTAATTTCTAGCGTATTGAAAGCTTAAAATCAAAGCACTGCTTAGTTCTTAATAATTTTGATTTAGCTGCTTACAGCACCATATTTCAAAATGGTATTGTTTTCAGTAAAAGAAATCCTAGCTTGCTCTTGGCCTTTTCCTAGATCTAGAGGTTTTAGAGCTCCTGTCCTGTGCAATATACTACTATTTTCTTATTTCCAAATGTTACGTCAGGAATATTATATCTAAATTGACCTTAGGATGTTTACAAAGATCCTTTCCCCCTTCCCTTCCCATCCTAATCAGACACCTCTTGTACAAAGACTCAGACTACATTCCTTGGGTTCTTTTTATCTACTCAGGAAGGGAGGAGGAGAACTTGCAGTGATGACAGCAGGAGTTCTGTATGTGTGCGTTTGCCCTCATGCAGGCAGACAAGGTGGTTTATAAGATGACGGTGGCTTGCACTGTGCACGTATACTGGTGGCACATTTCCATCTCTTGCATGCTTAGGATGAATAACCTATTGAGGAAAAAAAAATTGGTGGAAAAGCATTGTTTTCTGGTGGGTTTCCTGCTCTCTGTAACTCATGATTGCTCCCAATCCCTAGGGACAACTAACTAGGTCTGACCACGGAGCAATGGCTCAAGTGTGCTGTGATGACCCTCCTCCCCAGAAGCCTGGCTTTCCTCAGTCTAATTACTTCTGGCAATTGTGGTTATTGGGATTTGGCCTAGTGACTCACTGGAACCCAAATTCTCCCAAGGAGCCCCCTTAACAAACAGAATTAAGTCTGACAGGAAGCCCAAACTTCCACCTCACTTTTACATGGAGCTTTCCCTGGTTTATGGCAAGGTTTGAACATCATTCATGGACTAGAAAAGAATAATAAACAAGATTTAATGAAGATAACCACTTAAAGAAGAGCACATTAGGAGAGAAGTAAGAATAGTAAGTTCAAGAATAAACAACCTACTGCAAAACTTAACCCATTAAGATAGAGTTACAACTATGCTATTTATAGTAGTTTTACTGATCACCAGTAGTCAATATAAAGTCAGTAATTGTAGAAACCATAAAAGAAAAGGATGTTTATTTCTTATTAGAGACCATTTTCTAACCATTTCATTTTTCCTGAAAACAAAGAGGACTCTAGGGCACAGTCATCTGGTAAGACATGAAAACAGTTGTTTATGATTAAGTAGCTTTGAAAAAACAATTGGGGGTATGGCTGTTACCTCATCTTCTATTCACTGCCTCCCTAACCCCTGGTATAGTTCAGCAGCAAGCACCCTCACTCCTGATCGCACCTCACCTAGCAGCAGCGTTCTTATCTGTGAAAACAGCAGCAGTATCTGTTAAACTCACCATCATGTTCTACTGTGTGCACTCTGCTATGTCTTCTTAGACCCTCTAGCTGAGACAATTCTCAATCAGATGGTCTTGTCTGCACCAGTCAGTGCCACAAGTTAAACAGTACTCAACTGATAAACAATCTGGGGCTATCAGACTGCTTTATATTTTAAACTACTATCTGTTCGAACGACACATATCTCATCTCTTATCATACTCCACACAAGCCTATTTTTTCTGTCGAACTCTCATGAAACTGGCATTGTTTTCAACAGTTGCTTAGCTGTAAGAGTTATCTTTGAATTAAGGGTCCAATGGTACTTCTCAGTCTTGGCTGTACCTTAGAATCACCAGAACTACTTTTGAAAATGCAGATGTCCAGGCCCCATCCCCAGAGATTGCTTCATTTGGTCTAAGATAGAGTCTGGCTTTGTTTTTTTAAGATCCCGAGGTGATTCTAATTGGAAATCAGGGTTGAAAAATCGCTGTACCAAGGCCCATAAAGCAAGAATTCAGAGTGGAGGTTACTGTTAATGCTCATAGTAAAAGTAATATAAATAAGAAATTTTATGAAGCACCATAAAGACAACTTTTCTGGACAGCAAAAACTAGCCAGTGAAATATCTATTGTGGTTATAAATTATAGAGAAGGATTTTGATATTTAACTGCAAAATTATAGACTTTGCCCACATTCTCATGCCTTAGTTAGTCTTCTCTTGGAATTACACACCATAGATGGGAAGAATAATCTTAGATTATTTCATATAAACTGTGCTACTCTATTGCTTCTAATGAAAAAAAATCAGCAACTTTCTATGTTTAAAAACCATCAATAGGGCAGGTTTAAGGAAAGAGAGGAAGAAGGACAGAGAAAAGAAAGAGATGAGGGAAGGAGTATTAGAATACCAGAAGCAACCTCTAGAGTAAATGTTTGAAGAAGACTTGTGGTTTGTTAAATGAGTAGGAAGAGATAATGAGCAAAGAGAGTAAAGGAAAGAAAAAGTGGGGTAGCGTTTGAGGAAACACGCCCATGATTGCTTCAAGTACCAATCCCAATAGTTGAAGTGACATGAAAAAATCAAGGAAGGATATGGGATTTGGCGTCAGTCCTCAGCTGGGATCCCAGGTCCACCATATCTTTGTTGAATGACCTCAGGCGACTGATATGGGACTACTGGCACCTGCCTTACAGGGTAAGTGTGAGGACTAATTGAAATAATATTTGCAAAAACATCAAGGACAGAGTCTGGCACTCACAGGTGATTAAAACATGGCAGCTATTTAAACAATAATCATTATCACAATACTCACTTTAACATATAAATATAAATGATTATTAAGATAGAATGTATGTGAATATAACAGTGGTTCTGAGAACTATGGTACCTCTTTCTTTTCATCTAAATGTGGCTGATACTGTCTCTTCTTATATGACAGCTTTTGTCGAGATGACTGTGTGTTCACATATGTGAGGTCCCATTGTATGACGGTATCTAACAATGAGAAACTAGCAGCACTTTTTCTTACCAGCTTATCAAGCATATGTTAAGAAAATAGTGTTCTAAAATAAGCATTTCACAAATTCTGTTATTTTATATTGTGTGGTGGTGGTTTGTATTATGTGGTTATAAAATGGGGGCTGCTTTACCACTTACTCTCAGGAATGTGCTTTGTATTGGGGTATAATTATAAATATGCTTACTAGCTAGTTTTCTAAGGACAATTTTTGGGAGTGAATATAGTGCATTGAATTATTGTGTATTCATTTTAGAAAGATGTTTTAAGGTAACTAAATGTAATCCCATGCCCCAGCCAAGTGCTCAGAGGAGAAGTAGGAGAACAGACCACTAGAAAATATAACCTGCTTCCTGATTCAGAAGACCCAACTTGTCTAGAAGCAGCAAGAGAGAGCGTGGAACCTGGTTGTTACTGAGGCTAGACAATTACTCGGTGGGGATGTTGCAGAAGTAGTTCACGTATTATATAGATGGACTGAATTCCTTCAAGTTTCATTCCATCCTGAGAATTTCTTATTTTAAGAGAGCACACTTTGTTGAGAAATCTGCTTGAAAGTAGAATGCTGTGAGTAGATGCTAGATCCAAGTGGAACGATATAAAAAATCATTTTTACACTTTAAGGAAACTAATCTTTCCTTACTATAAAGTTTTTCAGTTCTCCTAAGATTCTGTGGCAAAGGAATATCGTTCCACAGGTGATGAGACTTCCAAGTGTGATCTTCAAGTGGAAGACTTGGCAACGTAAAATTACCACTCCTGATACCAGTGACCATTTTCTTACGTAGCACAAAAAGGGCTATAAAAATGAGAAACCACAGTTGAAAATGATATATTCGATTCTATAGACAAAATACCTTAATGTAATTAATCTTATTTTGATATTACCAGTAAGAGTGATTCTCAATGTCAGCACAGCAAACATTTTAATAACAATAAACAAGACACTGCCAGATTTTTATCTCATGTATTCAACTATCCCTTCTATGGGAGTAACTCAAAAATGCTATCTTCAGCTCCGGAAACTCTCTGAAACTTTGATTCAGAGTTACTAAATGCCCTGCTGGCCCTCAAAGATAGTGCAAAAGGAAAATAAGTTTCCTAACAAATCTGCTTGTCTTACTTTCCTGTTCTTTTTGATTAGCTCTAATCAAAAAGATAGAGATAATTGTTTTTCACCCAGACATGAGTCCTTATAAGCCAAAGTGTAGTGCCAAATATGGCTCTCTTCCTCTTTTCCCTTCATATGCCCTCTCGTGCTCAATCAGTCACTGTCATAGCACAGGGTCTTATAAGCTTAAACCTGGGCCTTTGTAACTGCCACTTCCATCCCATCACAGGGCCACTTCTAAGATCCTGTCATGGTAGGGGAGTTCTGATGCATCTCTCTAGCTGGGATTCCAAACCAGCTCCCTGTGACTCTAAGCCCAAGGACAAAATGGACTTGCCAAAAATGGAGTATGTGGATTGACGCTATGGCTATGGTTTTCAGGCACTAGATATTGTGATGGGTGAAGAATATCATAATTAATTCAGTCTCTATGTTGATAAGTTACTTATTAATCTTTATATGATGGATTTACTTATAATAAGTGAATACTTATATTTGTTTGTATTCTCTTTTTTTTAAGATGACCTCTTTCCTCCTCTCTTTATTTATTTATTTATTTATTTATTTATTTAATGGCTGCATCGTGTCTTATTTGCTGCATATGAGATCTTTCGTTGCCGCACACGGGCTCTGCATTGTGGCGCACGGGCTTCTCTAGTTGCGGACTGAGGGCTTAGTTGCCCCGCGGCATGTGGGATCTTAGTTCCCCGACCAGGGATTGAACTGGCATCCCCTGCATTGGAAGGTGGATTCACCACTGGACCACCAGGGAAGTCCCTGTTTGTATTCTTAATCTTCATCCACTAAACTTGGTTGGATAAAACAACTAAGTTTAGAAGAACTAACTTGCTACTTCTGGTTCATGTTCTTATACCAAAAGATTAAAAGTTGAGGAGCCTATAAGAATTGCTTAGATCTAAATTTTTAACCAACCACCTCACTTCACAGATGAGGAACTGCAGCTTAGTGTGGTAAAGGGACTTGTCTGGGTTATTCAGATATTACTAGCAGTGCTAGACATAGAACCCAGGTCTTCTACTTCTTAGCCTACTTTTCTCAACATACACTGGGAATTCTCCTTCAATGACTTCTTAGGTCTCAGTCTGTACCATGAATTTATGATGTTTGCTGCTATCCATCAGATTCTTAAAGGTCAGATGGAAACCTAATAAGGTAGTATTTTGAAGACTGGGTTAGATACTTGCATAAGGCATAAAGCATAAAAGCAGTTAAAGGCCATTAAATATGTATTTAATTGGGCAATCATCTCCTTTAGTACCATTGAATTTTCCCTAAAAACTTCCAGAACAGTTTTAGTGACAGCAGATGGTAACTAGACCTAGTTACCTAGGTTACCCAGTTACCTAGTTACCTCGCCAAGAATATAAATAAGGCAGAAATATTATCAGAAAAGAGGTACCTGCAGCCATGTTTTTTAAAAATGAGTTTTTGAAATTATTCAAACTTTTTATATGTAAAAAGAATTCAGGTATTTTGCCTAAAAGTTGCATGTTGTTGAAACATCTTTGGAGCAGAAAATGGGATTTCTTAGCACTCAATGGCATCCTCAGCACCCTGACAATCCTTGAGAATGGAACATTCCATTCTTTTCAGCATTGCTGGGTAAGTACTTTAGTCGGAATGCTAGTAATAGTCCTGAATGGAAAGATCTGATGGACAGAATTAAACAAATAGAAAAAATGGGCAGCGTCCTTTACAGATGTGTATTTTATACTTTATATGTTTTGTTAAGGTATAACTGCAAAGCATTTCAAACTTACTAGGTTGGCCAACAAATGGTAAATTTTAAGATAATCGAATCATTTTAAACCTTAAGAAAAAATTCACAATCAAGAAAGCAACCCACGTTTTTCCTCAAAATCAAAAGCAAGGCAAAAAATATCTATATAACTTATGATGCGACACTTTTTCAAATGATCATTCTCAAAAGAATGCCAGTGTATGATGCACGGTTCAGAGAAGAAATAGTCTTAACCAAGTAAAACATATAATTTCAACACACTGTCTTACATGATCCTTACCATGGTCTCAAAACTGAATGATGTTTTCCTAATGGTAACCAAAGTTGATTCTTACATTTCATGAAACATAATACCCACTCTGATGGCATTTCAAGAATTCACTGCTTGGAAAAGGATGTTTTGGGGGCTGGGGAGAATGAATAGTGAGGAAGTGGGAAGAGAGGTTAGGACAACGTCCAAAATGAAACATTTGGATAGAGATAAAGGGGGGAAAGACGATTTAGAAAATTGCTGTATGTGGAATAGTTTTATTTTTTGATAGTTCATTCTTATAATTGCAGAGGGATCATGTGGTCTTAACTCTACAAAGGTTTCTGACAACACACAGTATTCTATCAATAATATATAGAATTCAAAAGAACTATTGCATTTTTTAAAAAAGATTAACCATTTAACTAGAAAATATTTGAGCTACTCAGTAGCAATCTGGAGATCTCTGTCCAGATTAAAATAGACTAAAATGATCAGATGACTAAGAAACTTATTTTGTAGTAGTGTGGCAAGAGTTTCCCCATAATAACTTGAAAATCAAATTTAACTACATGCTGTAATTTCCCATTCATCACTTTCTGGGGACCTAATTTGTAGAATATTAAATTCCAGGAAATATTTAATGGAGAAATGATTCAACAAAACTTATCTACTTGCAAGTTAAAATACCGTTCATATTTCATGCTTAAAAATATTGAAGTAGGGCTTCCCTGATGGCACAGTGGTTGAGAGTCTGCCTGCCGATGCAGGGGACCCAGGTTCGTGCCCCGGTCCAGGAAGATCCCACATGCCACGGAGCGGCTGGTCCCGTGAGCCACGGCCGTTGAGCCTGCGCGTCCGGAGCCTGTGCTCCACAACGGGAGAGGCCACAACAGTGAGAGGTCCGCGTACCACACAAAAAATAATAATAATAATAAAATAAATTGAAGTAATGCCATTCAATCAATTTTATGATTATTATATTCTCAATTACTTTACATAGAATAACTTGGGACTAAAAAGACAATATTCAAAAATTATCATTCTTAATGTTCTTAATAAAATCCTTTTATTGAAGTAATAAAGAATTAAAATAGTATAACAAAGAGATATTTTAAGAAACAATTTTGATAGTGTAATGATGATTAAATTAGAACTCACAAAAATAAGTGTCTTCTGTTTATATTTAGATGTTGCCATCAATGCCTAAGAGTTTGAATTTGGGGCTTGTATTCATACAGATATCACATAATATGTTGCAGAGTATACTTTCTCTAGCAAATTTTACTCATATCTTCATCTATTAAACAGTGTTTCACTCAAAAACAAGGTAGACTGGTGACAAAAGTAGACAGGTGAAAAAAATGCGTTGTAGCCAATATCCAAACTATACACTTCCATTCAAAATTAATATGATAAAATGCATAATAGAATGAAAGATTTTTCTGTCTTGTAGTTAACCTATTATTTTCCAGGTTAGCTGTGTAATCATCAAGAGTGTATCAGGGGCTTCCCTGGTGACGCAGTGGTTGAGAATCCGCCTGCCAATGCAGGGGTCACAGGTTCCATCCCTGCTCCGGGAAGATCCCACATGCCGCGGAGCAACTAAGCCCGTGCACCACAACTACTGAGCCTGCGCTCTAGAGCCCTCAAGCCACAACTACTGAGCCCGCGCGCCTAGAGCCCGTGCTCCGCAACAAGAGAAGCCACTGCAATGAGAAGCCCGCACACCGCAATGAAGAGTAGCCCACGCTTGCCACAACTAGAGAAAGCCTGCGCACAGCAGCAAAGACCCAATGCAGCCAAAAATAAATAAACAAAATAAGTTTAAAAAAAAAAGAGTGTATCAGAATCTCAAAGAATGGCTTAACATCCAAAACGGTATCATGAGCAACGGCCACTGTATTCCAATAAATCGGTTTTCATTTTATAACCATTAAAATGATTTCTCTTATGTTCTTACTCCATTATTTCAAACATCTTTATGAAAGATTTTAAAAAGTTTTATAGATTGTGCAGTGAGTGCTTGGTAATTATTATGCCTACAATGGCTTTTCAAAAATTGGATCTATCTGGAATCTAAGCAATTAAAAACCAATTAATAGATGGCATCAAATAAAAAGGGTACTACAATGGCATCTGATGTTTCTCACAATAGTCTTCTGGCATAATATGATCCTACAATGTCTTCTTAATAACTAAATAATATTATATTATATTTAGCAAGCTTCATTATCACTATCAGGTATTTAACTCTTTGACGTTGGTCATTAATGTTTAATAAATACATATAAATATCAGTTCGAAAATTTCCAGTCAGTTAGAACAGCTTATTCTACAAACACAGGATAAATGATGGTTTTGAGACCATTACATTTATTATTTAACACGCCTGATATCTTCTCTCTGACATGGGCCAACATATAGCATAAATAGCAGGAGATAAGTTCCATTTAGTAGCTGTATGGCTTTGTATAGGTTACTTAGCCTCTGTTTTTGGGTTCTTTCCCTGTAAAATGGGGATATTAATACCTGCCTCTATACTTCAAGTGGCTATTTAGGGACCCAAGTGAATAACTCAAGTGAAAGTGTGGTGCAATTGTAAGGTACTGTGGTTATTATGGCACATATAACCTTTACTTTTATTAGCAGATAAGCTAGAATCCAGAAGCTGACTGTACCAAGCAGCAAAGGCTGAGCTGGAAATGAGTTTAAAACTCCATTCAGGATTCTTTATTTAACATCCTCTGAAAACATTTCTGGTTGAAGATTTTTGAATAAGGATTGCGTTTCATTTTTATCTTGAGTAAATTCAACTTAGTCAACTCTAGGAGCTGTATATGAATCCAAGCAGGTAAAAAAGTTATTGAGCATTTATTCATCCATAACATAATAGATATTTTTTTAAAGTACAAAATTCCTGTTTAAAATGTTATTTTTTCTATAAGAGGAAACAGGATCACTAGTTTGCAACAAAGTAGAGATAAATGGTATAGCAGTTCCTTGAGGGAAACAGGAGATTACTGATATAGATAGCTTTATCTGCTTTATCTGCGGATAAGCCATGGTTCCTTAGACTTGATAATATTTAACACTGCAAATGAACTGTTTTTGCAAGAAAGTTTTCTACCAAAACATTCAAGAGACCACTTTCAAAACTATGAAAAATAGTTCTTACACCCCAAATTGCTATCATTAGTTAAGATTTAAAAGTTTAGGAGAGTGAAGCTACTTAACTATAGGCCAAAAGGTTAAATACCTTAATTGTCTCTTGAAGCAAAAATAGGAAAGACCGTTTCTTTCTAGAATACCTTTGACTACTACCTTATTTTTCATTTAAACAACTTTTTCCCAGTCCCTATTTGAGAAAACGTTTTTTTCAGAGATTTCCAAGGAAACGAGTTTGTACACCTGCAATTTGACCTTGATTTTCTGGACCTTCCCCTCCACTCCTTCCCCATTCTAAAAAAACCAAAAACTAACAAACAACAGCAACAAACCCCATGCTGCACCTGCCAAGAGTCTCCTCTGTCTCCTCGGAGAACGCAAGGGGTCGCCCCTCTCCCAGGATTGCATCAGCAAACCCCAGGAGCAAAGGCAGACTCAAGTGTGAAGGAGCAAGGAGCATCCCCTGCTAGGGAGGCTCTCTCCCGGCCCCACACCCACAGAACAATCGGAATTTCAGCACAATTCCACCCACTCCCTTTCTCATCCCCACTACACAACAAGAGGGCGCCTTTGACATGGCCTTGAGAAGATTAAAGCAGATCAAAAAGCAGTTCGCCTTTGGACTCTGTAAATCCTCTCTAATCGGAGCCTAGGGGTGCTCCATCCCCCTCTGCTCCCAGAAGACTTGGGGCAGCACCACTGGGCAGCTTCCTGCACCGCTGTCCTTGCTGGGGGGAAGTGAGAACGAATGGATGGCCAGCTTTCTTTCCGGTGTCTTCCATCAGAAACAGGGGCCCCCAAACTGCAATCGGAGACCACTCTGACACTCAGGACCCCGTCCCTCCCCTGCGATTGTGTGGCTCCTGGCCCTGGGGTCCTCAGTGGGGTGAAGGAGGGTGTGGGCCATGGGCGCCGGGTGGGCACTGGCTGGAAGAGGGATGGAAAGCAGGAGGCTGCGCTTGTGCCCAGCATCTCTCTCTCTCCCCACCGACCTGCGATTCAGTTCCCCTGGCCGGACTCTGCGAGAAGGGGACCTGGGGACCGCCAGAAACGAGGGCAAGACTCGAGCTCCAAGCCACTTCTTTTGGGAGGCGGCCGCAAGTCTCGAGTGAAAGGGTGAGTGGAGGAGTTTTGAAGAATACAACCATCCAGAGGCCAAGCATAATAAATCGGATGCCCCGACGTGCTTAGATTAGGCCCTCCTCCCCCCCCCCCGGCTACGCAATCCTAGAGGCGCTGAGGCCGGGTGGGAGCCCCTGGCGCTTTGGTACAGCGTTTCTTAGAGGCAATTTTCAGGTGAATCAAACCTTGTCTGCCCTAGGCAAGCGGCACAAAGGGAGCTTTCAGCGGTCCCTCACGTCCAGAGGCAGGGCACAAACAGTGGCGGAGAAGCGATTACTAAAATCTCCATCTCACACAAGACTGTGCTGTGTCCCCTGCGCTGTACCCGAGCTTGCCCCCAGGGGCTTCGCGGGCCAGCGATCCGAGGTGGCACTGCGCGCGGGACCAGGCGCCGCCAAGCGTCATTGGCTCCTGGGCGGCGGAGGTCCGAGTTGGTCAAGGCAATAGCATCGCTCTCTGCGCCCCGGGAAGTTTTCTCCCTCCCAGTCCCCGCCAGCGCCCCCCCCCCACGCTGGAGCCAGGGTCGCCCTCTGCTCTGTCTGCGAAGGAACTCCCCACGCCTGCACATAACGCCGGAGCGGAGCGGCCAGCGCGCCGGGCTACCCAGGGGCAGGGAGAGGTGCCTTTCTCTGCTCTGTCTCCTCATCTATGGAAGACGCCACCTTGAAACAGACCAACCCGGGATGAGGGTGCCCTGGTGGGGGGGCGGTGCCCGTTTCATCCCAGCTAGGGCACTGTCCTAGGAAGTCTTCACAAGCCAACCTTCCAAGTAACTGGAATCGGGAAAAGGGGCAGCGAGGGGGCGAGCCTGAGTCTTTAGGGGGAACCCCACCCTCAGTGTGTGTTTGCCCCAGGGGACCCACTTGAAAGGGCCTGAGACGGTAAAAGCGCTCACGCGTGACAGGCAAGATTGTAACTGGAAACCTGGCACCTCCAGCTCCCAGCGGCCGGTTCGGCAGCCCTCACATCCCTCGTACTGGGACGCCGAGCGTCTCCTTAAGCGCGCAGGCACGCGGACCCCGAGCGCCCCGCGAGCCCTTCGGTTCCACTCGTGCGTGGCTGGGGGTATAGCGGCCGCGCAGGCGCTCGCTCGCCATTTCCCGAGGGGCGGGAGGGTTCCTCGCGACCCCAGCGCCGCGGGAGGACCCTGCGAGGTCTTCCCAAGCAAGGCGGCGACGCAAGGTGAGCGGGCGCCGCGGCCGCGCCTTCCCCGGCGGGAACTCAGTGGTCAGGGGCATCCAGCCGGCCAGGTGTCCGTGATGCCTGGGGCCTCGAGGCCCCCGTGCACGTCTCGGGACGAAAGCACAAATCCCTCGAGCTAGTCTAACGAAGGGCCGAACTTTTCCGCGAACCTGAAATTATGAGGGTGTGGGAGCCACCTTAGCGCCGGGTCCGCCGGACTCTGGCACCCAGAAGGATGCGGGGGAAGAGAGGGGCGCGGAGAGGAAGGCGTGAAAGACGCCAACACAGGAGCCTAAACGGTTACCTCCTCTCGAGGCGTGGGGTGCTGGGTGGCAGGACCGCTGCCTCTGGGAGCCGACTCAGGACAGGCAAAGCGACCCGACAGGTGAACGCGGCGGGAGGGAGCAAATGCGTAAAAAAGCCTGCACTTACTTCTTCGCTGGCGCCTTCCCCGGGAGGCGTTTTGGCTGCCGATGTATTCCAAAAAGTTCAAAATGATAAAAAAACAAGAAATCAGTCGCAAGTGCATAGTAACCCAGTAATAGTTCCCTTCCTTTTCTCCTTTTTCTTTTGATTGTTAATTAATATTGAATGTTTTAGAAATACACGTAGGTGTTAGGCGTATATGGAGAGCAAGAGAGAATCCAAGCAGCGGACTCCTCCACTCAGATCCGATAGGCGAGCTGGGATGGCAAACGAAGCGGGTCGGGTGGTCAGGGAAACCAACTACTGTACTTTCAAACTGTCCGAGCCCTGAGCTGCGGGGGCTCCCGTACGGTGGCTGTCAGTGCCGCAAGTGAGGGTTCCAGAAGCAGCGAGCGGCCTCGCCAGGGCGGCCGCAGGTAGCATGGTGCGCGGCGGCGGCGGCCGCGGGCGGGATCCGGGTGGGCGGTGGAGACGGTGGCGACCCCTTGGGCTTAGAGGTTGCTGCGGCAGCGGCGGGGGCCCCGGGAGCGGAGGGGAGCGGGCGCCGTCAGCACCGCGGCCATGGCCAAGGGGCGGCGGAGAGACCCCGAGCTGCTTCTGCTGTTCGCGAGCAGGAGCCGCTCCAGTGGTGGAGGGAGGGCGAGAGGGTGGGTGGGAGGGAGGGAGGGAGGGACGGGGCGAGGGAGGGGGGAGGGGAGGGGGATGGCTGCTGGGGGCGGGGGGAGCTCGGGGGCGGGGAAGGAAACTGCTGGAGCAACAACCCTGAGCGACCTCAATAACTTTCAATTTCAAGAGGGAAAGAGGGAGCTGGAAAAGTACAGGCGTCGCGATTTGGCAGAGGGACGGGAAGAGGCGCCTAAGGGGTCCCGGGTCTGCGGCGGAGCATCTCTGGACACTGCAAAGAAGGCGGGAGAACGGGAGCCGGAGGGAGTGGGGGGAGGCACTGCGTGCCCAGAAGAGCCCCTCTTCAGAACGGTTGCGGTCGCGGGGAGAGGAGGGCGCGCTCGGGCTGGGACCGTGGAGGTGGACGGTCCAGCGGCCGCGGGACGCCCCCCTCCCCGCCCCCGACTCCGGCCGGTCTCAACCGCCTCAGGCTGGGCGCACCCCGCTCCCGGGGCCCCGCGTCCCGGCTCCCTCGCGCCTCCACTCCCGGCGCCGGCGCGCAACCACTGCCCCAGAGCAGTTCGCTTCTCGCCCCCTTGGCAGATCGCTGCAGGGTTTCTGGCTGCGGACTCCTTCCCAGCGTTCTTGAGCCCCTCCTCTGTTGCTTTTCTCCTTTCCTTTCTTTCTTTCAGTAGAAGTAGCTGCAGCTGGGCGCCCGGCGGGTGGTCACGGGGAAGCTCAGTGGGCACTGGTGGTCAGGTCGGCCGCCCGTTACCTGCCCGGAGCGGGTAGGACTCAGAGGTGTGTGCGCTCACACACCTTTGGAAACCCAACTGTGCTGAGACTTTCTCCCAAGCGGAGTCTTTGCTGAGGCTCTGGAAGATTCCTCCTCCCCTCAGGCAGTTCCCTCCGCAGTTTCCCTCGCCCAGCGCCGCGCGCTCTCTCTCTCTCTCTCACTCTCCATCTCTCAAATCTTCTCGAGATCTCTTGTGCAATTTGGTTTCTCATCTGGGGGGACAGGGAATGAGATTTGGAAAGATTTTTCCCTGCTTGGGGAGGAGGGGAGAGGGTCCACTACTTCCTTCTGTTCCAAGTTCAGGTAGGGGCCCTTGGCAGCGAAAAATAAGGTTCGTTGGTCCACCCCGGGGTGGGAAAGCCGAGGGCCGGCCCTTCAGAGCGGGGTACACCCTGGCTCTTATTAGTCGGTGGTAGCTTCCCACCTCTTTTCTCCAGTAGCACAAGTCGAAGAGCTTCCAGTAGTTTCTGAAGAAGTATTTAGTTGAAAGTCACAAGCCCCCAAAGTGATTTTTAACATAAATCTGTCCTATGTATTGTATTACACAGACTGTCTCAAGGACTGCACTCTACAGCATTACAGTTTTACACAGCCCCAGACTTCTGAGAGGTGGCTTTGAAAAAGTCCCTGATTCAAAGACACCTTGCTAATTCTTATGCTCAAATAATTTAGGTTTAGAAAATAGCTAAAGCCTTGCAGGAACAATTAAGATTTGTGTTTCTCTTTTATCTATTTGTAATCCCTATTACAAGATTGCCTTAATTTCTGTGTTGATAACTGAGAGGAGAAAAGAAAGGTGATTGTGTCTAGCCATTCCATTTTCAAGCTTTCAGTGCTTCAAATTGTTGTGTCTATGAAGACTTCAATGGTGTAGCTGTTATACATCCCAAAAGTGAGGATTGAGGAGGTGAAATGGCCTGGAAGAAAAAGGAAGGGAACATGAAATAGGCACTCCTGTCAAGGTGCTAAAAATTAGAATCTGAGAGACTGGGTCTTCCCATATGAATTCCTTAATTAAATATCATTTATTACTTTGCATTCCTGTATTGGAATTTGGAGGCAGGAATAGTTTTCTTTAGGTTCTTTATTATGGGGAAGACAACAACCCATCAAGATTATGATTTGGGGCTTATTTAAAAATTCCCATTTGCAAGATTTCTGTTTCTGTGGTGGAACTGTATTTTCCATACATCACACACACACTCCCTTCCTTTATCTGTTGCATAATGTCCAGTTGAGAATGACCGAGTTTATTACTTTGAACCAGAAAAGTTGTAGACAACAGGACAATTCCAATAATGATTATCCAAAAAAGAAGCTACTCTACTTTTCTATGCCAGTCTCAGTCAGCTTTGCTTTCCTTCTTAATACCTCAGATCCTGAATATCTGCACCATAAAACGTGGGGGATTTAAAGGCTGTGGGAGGCTCCCTTTGAAAAGGACTCCAGAGACGGCCTTTCTAATCCGGGATACTTGAGCCGGATGGGATGAGATTGCAAAAGGGGATGTAAAAAAGCAATTTGGTGAACAAGTTCAGGGAAATAAACACGAAGAAAGAATTTACTTTTTTCACCGTGTGTTGTGCAGACATATGTTAGTTTGGATGAGGACAGGAATGGGCGTGTAAATAAATAAACAAACACAGTGAGAAGCTGCAGTTCTTGAGCCATCCCAGAAAAGAACTAGATGCAGTGGGCAGGAAAAGCTTGTCAAGTAATAAGTGCTGCTCTGAGGAAACATAAGGAAAACATTAAATAAATGGCGAGTGTATTCTTTCTCTCTTGACACTATGCTTTAGAATAACTTTTTCCTGATCCATGTTACCATTCTATTAAATGTGTATTTACTTGCCTGGCTGAGCCTTGTGTCCCTCGACTGTCCTTACAGCTTATGGAAAGCTTGCCATGGCCTATTTTGTGCAACACAGCACTTTTTTTTTTTTTAAAATCAAGAAAACAGCACTCACAGAAGCCTGTGGCTGCCAATGAATTCCAGGGCCCAAGCCTAAAGCAAGTTAAAAACTATAGGCTCAGCATAGAAGTCAACATTTGCTTGCTATTTTTCTCCAGAAAACATCAAAGTCCCGGGGAGTTTAGATAACCAGGAGTTTGAGTCGGGTCAGGAGAATAGAATAGTTTTGAATAAAGATAGAGGGTTAAACACATCCAGACTAGTTACGGCAACTTCTCATCTCTCCTTTTCTACCTCCCCCACCAGGCACTGACAACAGTAACAAGTTATTTTTGTCACTTGCAGCAATGCCACTTTAAGGAAAGAAAATGATTGTCATATTGTTGAATCCATACTGCAAATATGTGAAAGGGGGGTGTGCTCCAGAAAGAGAGAGCAAGCCCAATAGTTTGGAAGGGTACATAACTGGTAGTGATGAAAGATGTTTGGCAAAGTTCAGGCTGACTTCAGTCATTATACCACAGAGCTAACATGCAGATCCTGAAAATGCTCAACTCTCCAGTTACTCAGATCTGGAGGCATCTGAGTGAGTGAGTCAAGCAGGGTCCTCCGGGTGGTGTCTGTGTAACTGATGCAGCTAGAAGTCATCCCTGAAATAGAGAGCCGACAGCAGTATTTAAAAGCCATTGAAATGAGTAGATGAAGGAAACTACTATTTTTAGAGAGAGAAATAAAGGAGACAGAATTATTGTAGCAATTTTAAAAATGATTACATGGTTATATAGCATTAAGGACATGAGAAAATCAAGACCCATGATGAATTACTTTCTGTCAACAAGAAAGAATGTTCTTCCTCCCAGATGAAGTTATGGGACACTTATAAAATTGTGGTGAGCACTGTCTGGTGTGCCTATTTTTAAAAACTTTCACAAATCAGTTCTTTGCTGGGCTCATTTAAAAAGTGAATATCTGGTAGTACTTAGTATAAATTATTTACTACCTCAGAAAATTTTGTTTGACTGCAGAGTTTTAACAGAAAGAGGCTGTGTGTTGTGGTAACAAGGGCAAGAAATCTAAGGATCAAGGTGAGTCCTTGCTCTGAATTTATTGTAGTGTTTCAGGTTTCTTTATCTGAAAAATGAGGGAATTCAAGTAAATCATCTCCAAAGTCCCTTTCAGCTCTGAAAATAATGGCAATATTTCCAAAAAAAGAAAGACAGACTTGTAATTGCAAATGTCAACGCTATTTCTAGTTATGTGACATCACATCTTTCACTTACGGAATTATGTTTAACTGAATAGGTCCAGATTTAGAAATCTGCCTGTAAACGCGTTGATTTTCTGGAAATGCCTAAACCCTTACAAGAATCCTAGATGACACTGGCCAGGACTAGTTTAATCTGTCTAGATGTCTCTAGACTTTGGGACAAGGGGGAACACATTTTAAACCTCGGGTTCTGGGCAGACCCCCATAGAGATTAGGGTAAAGGACTTTTGCACCTCATGGAGACACTACTCAATCTCCTTTTGTCTTTAGGAATTGTAAGTGAGGAAGGAACATGGATTTTACTGAGTGCGGCCTTTCCTTTTTACTCTGTGTTAGTCCTTTCTTTTTCCTACTCATATCTTTGGATGAGGACTGATATCCATGTCTCCTTTGTCCCAGGAAATGCTTCAGAAAGTCAACAGTGAAGCTTGAGTGTCTGTGGTCACAGACTTAGGCTGAAGGATTACTGTCAATGACATACAAGTCCGATAAGATGTCGTGGGCAAGGCTACATGAGGGATAATTTTAATGAGCAACATTTTTGCAGTTGTTCTTGCATGTGTTATCTCAAAACAGCCTCAAAACACATTGTTTCCTAGATGAGACAACGTAAGCCAGAAAGATAAAGTTGCTTGCCTAAACTTATATAGAAACTATTCTGGTTATATTACCCTAACATCTATTTTCTCTGCCTTCCCTGACCCCCAGGATGTTGATTTCTATGGACAAATCCCCAGAACTTTCTTCCTCTGATTCCTGGTTGAGTTCAGTCAGTGAGGGCACCAGCAGGAGATCAGAGTATGAGAGGAAAGAGTGATTCTGCTCCCTCCCTTCTTCGACATCATTCTGGAAATGGCTGTATCCCTAGGGGTGACCACAGCTCCGTCAAGCAGCCCCTCTTCTGTGGCCCTAGTTCTTAACCAGGTTTCAATAACACCATTGACTCTCCCTGCCTCTTTACCTAGGAGTGGAAATGGCTAGTTCCTGGGTGCCTTAACATCTCCTTTGTTTCTCTTCACTTTGTGCTATTATAAATAGTCCTTTTTAAAAGTATTTTCCAAAAATTCTTGCGGGGTCCTAAAGTGTCAGAGCTGGGTCTTGAAACCAGGTCATCTGACTTAAAGCCAGTGCTTTTTCTACCGTGTTGTCTGGTCTTTCCAGAGGAATGCACTCTGATTAAAACTGAGTTGGGTGAAGGGGAGGGAAATAGAGGAGGCTGCAGGGTTACAAGCCAGGAAGGCTTCGCAAGTAAAGAAGCAGGCGTACAACAGACATCAGAGCATGGCTGTGGGCTAAACCAGAGGGAAAAACTAGAATCAGAATGGCAAGGAGCAAAGCGAAGTTCATGTTCAAAATTGTAGCCAGGCATCAGCAACAAGGTGATACATAGGAAGGGAAGGAGCAAAGTAGTCAGGATACAGCAGTAGCAAAAGATGATGTTGATTTTAAGGCTGTTTTGAATAAGTCATTTTTTATATTTATTTTTTCCTGCTAGGTCTAAAACCAGTCTTTCACAGTCCATAGGTGAGTGAGGATACTTTATTGGAAAGGGCAGTGAAGGGTGGGAGCTAAGGTACATCAGTCATCTCTTCATTCCAGAAATGTATATTGATGGTGCCTGCTATGAGTGAACTCCGGGCTGGACAAAGAAGCAGAGACTTATGCAAGGTGTTTAAGACAAGAATATGGAAGGGATGACTTTATAGGTTGTATTGGTGCTCTGGTTAAAAACAATGTTATGGGGGCTTCCCTGGTGGCGCAGTGGTTGAGAGTCCTCCCGCCGATGCAGGGGACACGGGTTCGTGCCCCGGTCTGGGAAGATCCCACATGCCGTGGAGCGGCTGGGCCCGTGAGCCATGGCCGCTGAGCCTGTGCATCCGGAGCCTGTGCTCCGCAACGGGAGAGGCCACAACAGTAAGAGGCCCGCGTACCACAAAAAAACAAAAAAACAAAAAACAATGTTATGGTTTATGACATAAATAAAATGGCATGTAGAGGCACATAAGGGCATGTTCAACAACAAGCTTTAAGGAAACATTCATCAAAGCAACTCTATTAAAAAACAAAACAAAACAAAAACAACCTCTCTCTATCTATATATTTACCTATCATTTATGGTTTACATTTGTTGTTACCAATGCATTTGGGTAGCTACTTTTGGTCAGCTGGTTACCCTTATTTCAGCATTCACTGGACATGTGGCAAGCGCCATGCTAGGCTCCAGGGATAGAAAACTATGAGGACTAGGGCCTTGCCCTCCAGTAGAACACCCTCAGTGAGGGAGACAGCCACATAAACCATTAAAGCTTCCACGAGATAAATGCTATGTGATAAGGCTGGTGGTATGTTGTGGGAAGAGGAAAAAGGAACAATGCTTTGGGGAAAGGTGGGGGGAGATAAACTCTGTGTCTAAGACGGGCAGCAGTTAAAGGACTAACGGTGAGTCTTAAAATGTGGATAAGGAGGGATTCCTTCCCTTGCTTAGACCGGCCCTAATTCCGAGGTTGAGGGATAAGCTCTCCTTCTATCTTGTTTGTGAAGGTCGGTGGTCAAGGTTGGCTGCCTGCTTGCTAGGGAGGCAGCCATGCTCCTGGAGTGGTATCAGGCCTCCTCCTCCTCCTCCTCCTCCGGCAATTCAATGTGGCTCAATATTGACTATGTGGGAGTGTTGTTAATGGCTGATACCTATGCAGGGGTCTTTGTGGGTTAATGATTTGACCAGTTTACTGTAGCTGCACTGTGGGTGGATTCCTCTCATGGGAGAAAAATGACGTTTCATTTCTCCAATTTCTTATAAGGGTTTGAGTATATTTAGAGTAACCCACAAAAAAATGAAGGTCAGCCTTCCTAGGTGTCTGGCTTCTCTCATTCTCCTGCCCTAGCCCCAACGCTCCACCATCCGCTACACATTCTGGTATTTCTTTGCAACATGTTCTCCCAGACAGGGTTTTGGTCACCCAACCTTACCCAAACATCCCCTGCTGAGTCTCATCCATTGGTCAATCTAGCCCTCCCCGCTTTAGAAGCACCCTACTCTGAAACCGAACCCTAGCTCACACCTTAGTGATGGCAGAGGTCCCCAGCCGCAGCCTGTTAGGTACCGGCCACACAGCAGGAGGTGAGTAGGGGCGAGCAAGCAAGGCTTCATCTGCCGCTCCCCATCACTCTCACTGCTGCCTGAACCATGCTCCCCCCGCTGCGACCGGGGAAAACTTGTCCCACCAAACTGGTCCCTGGTGCCAAAAAGTTCGGGGACCGCTCTAAAGGATTAGCTTAGCTCTGCCATTCTTTCTTTCTTCTCTACCCTCACGTAAACCTTTCTTTCTAGAAACATATTTTGATTTTGATTTCATGCTGGCCTGGGTGGTATGCCCCAGATGTAGGGAAGATGTAAGGCTACTTTTTCTCTATATGTGCATATGACTGTACATATTTTTCATCTGTCTAGTCCCATTGCTGAAATTGTTCACCTGTTTACTACTTGAAATTATCATAATTAAACATTTATTTAAATGCAAATATTCCCAAGAAAGTTAAGAATGAGTGAATTATTTTAATTAGATTGTTTTTTCTTAACAGATATCTGACATGTGGCAAGGGAAGAAGGTCCAACATGTGCAGGGCATTATGAAATGTGAGTATGTGGAGACGTGTTGAATAAGGATGCTCAGTGACTATGGGAGGTTGAAAAGTAAGGGCAGAAACAGAAGCTGAAAGAAAAAGCAGCAGAAGGGGAGGTGTGACTGTTTCAAGGATGAACTTAGTTTTCTAGGGGTGACCCAATGAAGCATTAACAAAAATGTAAATTAGACACCTTATTGCAATTCCCTTACCATAGGAGGAGATTATGGCAAAGATTAAACAATGGATTGTTCTGAAAGTAATTTAAAATTCCCTGATACAGCTTCAGCTGAGAATAGGCATGTCCTATGACTTAGGAAAGAAGAAAAATTGTACAGAAAGTGCTCTGAAGATTGAAAATAGATGAGTATATACTCTTAAACACAAAAAGGTGAGGCAAAACATACTATGCCATTTTTACGTTTTATCCATTTTCTTTTAAAAATTAATTGTTATCAAAATTGTTGCTATTGTTGGTACTTCTTCGTGAGAATTATATGAAAGGATTTTCTCTGATATGAACAACTTCTAAATGCTTAACTGGGGGAACCCTCAATGACAACATAGATGTTTCTGATTGTATACTAGGACCCATGCTACATTTTAAATAAAGACTGTACCAGCTAGTGAAAAACATTTTAAGTTATAGCCCTGAAGTTTAATATTCTACATTGCTTAATTTGAAGATACCAATTTTGAAAACGTTAAGCACATGAACTTTTCATTCTCTTGAAAATTATGCTGCCCTATGGCTACTGTATCTATTGAATCAAGGCCATTTATTATTTGTGGGTTAGGGCAGATATCACCTAGACCATAATTTCATTGTTCTGCTTTGAGTCTCAATGTTGCCTTTCTTGGATTCCCAGTAATATTCACCTTGCCATAGATTTTTTGAGAGTCAAGATATTTCTATACTTTAAAACTTCCCTTTATGTATACAAGCAAAGTTGGAGATCCAAATATAGAGTTCCACTGAAAGCCACAGTGTAGTCACTAAAGATTTCCCTGTCAGAAGGAAGAGGACATGGAGAATTCTTCTGGAACAGGAAGAAATACGGTAGGAGAGTAGGACAAAGAAGTCATAGTCTAGTCTCCTCTTGACAGGCAATCATTCATGTCTCTTTTCATATAGGAGGGATACAATTGTTATGGATATCTAGGACCTTGTGTAAAAAGTCCATAAGGAACTTATAATCAAAGATCAGAGGATGAACTAAAATTCCTCCCTATGCTGGTGGGACCTAACATAATAGTTCAAGGACAGACCTTCTTGGGAGCCGGAGACATCTTGTACAGCACTCAAGTATGGGTTGAAAGTGACCACAGGAGTTTCCCTATAATAATTGTAACGCCAGCCCTGGCATGGCTTCATGTGGTAGCCACGTGAATGTTCAGCAAATAGTCTTATCCCCCTTCGCTATGCTTTCTAGACATGTACAGAGATTTCATATCCCTCCCCCTCCCTCCCTTTAAAGTTAGGCATAGAATGTATATGTGGAAAGAAATGAGAGTAGAAGTGACACTAAGTCACTTCAAGATAAAAGCTTTAAGAACCAGAGTCAGGTTTACCACATTTTCTTTCTAGTGCTGTGATGTTCATGGAAGCACAGGACAAAATGAAGCCTTCTTCAGACTAGGTCCCTGGGGGACTATGGTGAACAGCCCTCTCATTTCCTACGCGCTGCTGACTATGTTGGACATATAGCATGAGTGAGAAATACAGCTTTGTAGTTACTGGGCTTCTGAGACTTCCCTTAAGTCAGATTCTGATTCCTTCAGTCAATATAGGTCCTAGCATATGTAAGTCAAGACAAGTATGCAGAAGGAGAATAAATAAGAGAATTAAAATAGAAAATTTCCATCATAATAAAAATAATGGATAATTTACAAGGTAAGATTCAACAGGTTCTTACTGATAATGGGCAAAATTGACTGAAAGATGGCACAGCTGAATCCCCTGGAGTAAGATATGTTTACTATTGATGAATTAATATATATGTGTTTTAGAGAACTTGAAGGGTTTGGTAGTTAATCTAATTTTTCATACTTGGCCAATATTTCAGTCTGGTGCTACAACTCCCTCCCACTGAAGTGCACCTTATTGCTGTGACTGTGGCACCCTGGAACACCAAGTCCTAAGGGGCTTCAGGATGCTTTACATACAGGGCTCTCTGCTGTGACCGCCATTAGATGGGAGCTGGAATACAACAGGGAAACCTGTTTGCCACTTGAACTTGAGACGGGAGAACACATAAGGCATCCTTGAGATGCAAAAGTCTGTATTGTTTTTTTTTTTTTTTTTTTTTTTTTTTGCGGTACGCGGGCCTCTCACTGTTGTGGCCTCTCCCGCTGCGGAGCACAGGCTCCGGACGCGCAGGCTCAGCAGCCATGGCTCACGGGCCCAGCCGCTCCGCGGCATGTGGGATCTTCCTGGACCGGGGCATGAACCCGTGTCCCCTGCATCGGCAGGCGGACTCTCAACCACTGCGCCACCAGGGAAGCCCTTCTGTATTGTTTTTAAAGACCTTGTGGGGAGGAATTTACAATCTTCTTTGCAAGCTTTAAAAAATACAGAACAAATTTTATTTCACTCTAATGCAGCTTATGCCAACATAAGTTTTCTGTACTGAATTGAAATCTCAAAAGCAAACTAGAATCTTTGCTTAGAAACTGGTAAAACTTCTGGTTCTTAATGAAAGTTTTAGTTTAATTTGACTCCCCAAATTCATGGAATTCTAGAACTGGAAGGGCTCTTATAGATCACTTAGTGTATGTATATATATATATATATATATATATATATATATATATATATATATATAAAATTTTGTTTTGTAGGTGAGGAAACTGAGACCTGAAAGATGAGATGACCTGCCCAAGGTCACACTGGCAAAGCTGAGACTAAAGCCCAGTCACTCTCATTACTAGGATATTTTTGACCACACCAAGATTGTGAATGCAGTTTCATTTAACATTCAGTGTTTCATCACTTGGGCTGTTTTAGAAATCTGTATCCTTTTGTTTCACAACAGTGGAGTCTGAGAACAACTCATTCATTCGCTAGTCCATTCTTTGGTTCACTCACATTTATTCAACATTCCTTTACTACCTTCTTTGGGCATCGCCTTTGTTCCTCATTACCATTTTCAAAGGAAGAATTCTTAATACGGTTTAAAATATTATGAATTTACCCATTTCCTTGGGTTAAACACTTTAATTCTGGTTCTTTTAATAATTCCTCATAGACTTTCATTTACTTGCATTTGCAAAGTCTAGGGTCAGATGAATTCTGAATATAATAGAAGGAAGATCTAATATTTTTGTATTTACTTTCTTAACTGAAGCCCATATTTGTTTTTATAATAGAGAATTCCAATATGGATTTGCTATACAAGTAGCCCTGTTTTTTTTTTTCAGTTGTACTTAAGGAAAAAAAATTATACCCTCCTCAATTAAATAAGGCAATGTGTTTATTCCATGTAATACCCTATACTTGTACTGCTGAAATTGTCACTTATTTTCAGATTACTTCAATATATGAAAATCACTTGGATTCTGCTTCCAGACTAACGATTAGTGAGAATGATGAATGTCTGCTATGTGGACAGTAAGCATAAATGTATTAACTTTTGTGAAAATTACACCAAAAAAATGATGGGCACAGGTCTCCAGGAGCTCATAATTTAGTTATGAGGAGGACATAAAGAGGTTACAAAGGTTCCTCTTTAGACTACAGAGAACTGAGCAGAACTAGGTCAGTGCAGTCAAGGTATCAGTCTTTAAAGACTTGGGTGTGAAGCCAGATTCTGAAGCAAATCTGATGAAGATATAGCGAAAGGGTAGTTCAGGTGTTGAAGTTCTTCCTGTTCAAAAGACTTACGCTTGAATTTTTCTCTCTCTCCTTTGAGACCAATTGAATGACCCAGTCTGTGCACCTGCCCCTTCAGAACATTCAGATTCCCTTTCAGCAGCAGCTCCCGAGAGCTCACCTTCCAGTGTCCACACAAGGCGCTATGGTGTGTTGTCACATGCGTTCACCTAATCGTTTTTCCAACGAGGCTGGTTGCCAGGTTATTCTCAATCTTCCCCTCCATGCTATTAGTCTTACTCACCACTGGAATCTAAAATATATAAGTAATGTATGTGGGGGAGAAGGAGAGCGGAAGGGAAGGCGGGTGAGTAAGTGCTAGCTCTAGCTCTGGCTCTGTTCCCAAAGATGTCAGTTTAATAAGCCTTGCTGCTCACATGTGGTCCACAGAGCAGCACCCCAGAGATTACCTTGCTAGAAATGCAGAATCTCAGGACCCACTCTAGACTTGCTGAATCAATCTACTGAATCATTTCAACCATGTTCCTGGGTGATTTGCATGTACATTAAGGTTTGAGAAGCTGCTTCACAATATAATCATTTGAGGGAGCTTTTCAAAGTACTGATGAACGAGCTCTATTTCAACACAATTAAAGCAGAATCTCTGGTTGTTGGGCATCTGTATGATTTCAACATTTCCCAGGAGGTTCTAGTCAGTGCCCCTATATCCTTTTATCAGATGACGAGAGGGAATAGACCCACAAAGCAGGGAGGTAAACATGGAAAGGAGAGAATGTGGGATGAGATATATGTTCCAAAATATCTGATAGGGTCTAAGCAGAGGTGGCGGTGGGTAGAGCTCAAATCAGTCTGTGTCCCCTTAGCTTTATCAAGAGCCACTGCTGCACCTAGATCAGTGAATAATTTTCAACAACTCTAAGTCTCTTTGTTTGGGAAAGGGGTGGTGCTGAAAGGGAACATTTCAGAGAAGATAACCAGAGTATTTAGGGGAAGACAGAGAGCAAATCAGAATGGTTAACATGACTGAGAGTCTTAGGGTTCAACGCGAAGGGAATGAGTAAGTGTTCTTCAGTACTGTGGAAAGCTATCCTTTGGATTTCTTTTATTTAACCCCCAAATTGAGGAATACTGATTTCAAGAATATGTAGTCTTTTTATTGGTATATGTGACGCAAAGGGCAACAACACATTTCTAATACTAGTGTGGAGTATGCTCATTGCATCTGTTCAATATATCTGCCCTCTCGACATAGAACACCAAATCGGTCCGACAGATTAATCCTTCATAAAACTGTTAGCTGTCATTTAAGACCTTGATCTTTCTAAGACCTTGTATTGATTTATATAATTATTTAGATTTTTATTTGTTATAGTTTTGTAGTAGGAAAATACCGTGTATTTTAAATACCTACATTAGAGAAATGTGTGGAGTGATCTGCTATGTGCTACAGATTTAAAAAAAAAAAAAAGAAGAATATTAAAAGATACAGCCCCTGCCTCTGAAGGAGTTGGGGCGGATGGTCAGAACTTGTATGCACAGGAAAATAAACAACATTGCAGCAGAGCACATACTGAGAGCCAAACTGGAGATTCAGACAATAAGTGCTAAAGAAGTTGGGAGTGCTATTATGCCCATGGGTATTGAGCTTTGGGCCTCTCCCGCTAAAAGATGCCTATGTGAACGAGGAGACTATATTCTATTTCATCACTTTTTCTCACTTATAGCTTTCACAATCATTTAACTTCTCTTAATCTTAGTTAGCTGAATGCAAAAGCTTCCTGGATTTCCCCTGGTGCTAAGCTTAAAGGTGCTTCAGAGACACAATGAGTTATCTTACCAAGTTTGAATATCTAGGGAAATTACAAGACCTTAAGATAATTAGCCTTTGTAATAGGCTTCCAAACTGGACATTTGGCAGATAACTATTGTCCTGCCTTCTCATTCTAACAAGGGGTTGTGATTTTCCCAACAAAGGCAGAGGAGTTGCAAAACAGCAGGACTTTGCTACAGTTAGTAATTAATGAGGTGCTAAAAGTGCCAGAGCAGAGGCTCCCAGACACAGTGTGTGACTCAAAGGGATAAGAAGCACCCAGAATTTCAAACAAAAGTGTCACTTAAATAAACAAAAAGTCAAGTGAGTCCAGTCTGTGGAATGAAAAATGGTCTGTGGACGTCAGGAGTCATCACACAACTCTGTAATACAATACAATAAAGATTAGTCACTACATTTTGCAACTTGTGAAAAAGGAGTTCTTCTCTCTCACTCCTGCAGAAAGTGAGAAATTATCTGATTCGCAGTATTCAATGCAGTCAAAATGAACTCTCAATGTACCAGAGTGTCCAAATAAATAACCAATTTGTTACAGGTTCCCACCAGCATGACTTTCCTCTGCACCTTTAATGTATATTAATCGATCAAGTTAATTATTAATATTAGTAGACAAGCCAAAGTACTTTACTAATCAACTAATAGCTGGGGACCCAAGGCCTAATGAGAAATTTCTTCACTGAGAGGAGCATTTTTCAGAGAGAAAGACATAAGGGTCATTTTGGACCATGAGAGCTGCCTAAAGTGGAATGTGTTTTCCTGCAGAGTAGAATTCCTACATAAATTTGGATGACTGTTAAGATATTTTCAAATAAAGATTTTATGGTTTCTTTCCTCATGTTATTTTCAAGTTTCTTTAAATACTCTTTTTAGGGAATTCCCTGGCAGTCCAGTGGTTGGGACTCGGCGCTTTCACTGCTGGGGCCCAGGTTCGATCCCTGGTCCAGGAACTAAGATCCCACAAGCTGCATAGCATGCCTCTCCCAAAAATACGTTATTTAAATTTTGGGGTGGTAGATACTAAAATAACACTTTAATAGGGTCTACCAACCTAGAATAGCAGAAGTTCATTAAACAGGTCACTAAAATATCTATGTATATCCATAACTACAATGCATCTATATCTGTATACATATATACATATATATGTACACACATATATATATGTACTTTATGTAGGTTTCCTGCTAGAAAGAACAAAAATGACTAGATGTAATTTGATTTTCCTAGCATAAGTATCATTCCCTTGAGGGATTTCATAAATACCTCCATTGTTATTGATGTATGATACTTAATAATTCAGTGACCTTGAGAAAACTTCTATGTTGAATAAGCCTACCTGAGATTGAGAATGCAAAACGGGTGAAAAAAGCTCTTAAACGTATTCAGATGTTAAGATTTTAGGAGAATTAAGCAAGTCCCGGATTTTCCTTTTTGCAGTATGGAAACCATACATATATATCTTGCCCTAAAACAACACATAGCATTTACACATTTTACAAATGAATGTATGTTCGTTATACATGTGAAAAAGCTGAATATCATTTGAATTTGGTTAGTGAACTTTAAGTTGTAGAAATAAAGGCTTCATGATAGGTTTACTTGATAGCATTTATTAAATGCTAGCCCATTAGAAAAAAACACTAGCTGCCTCACACTAAAGCTATTACTGTGAATTTGGAATTTTAATACTTTAAATCACAGAACCAGTATTTAATGACTTGACTTTAGAGGTCTCTGGTCCTCGTATCAGCAGGTGATGAGCTAGAGATATAAATCAGGAGTTTACTCAGCCGGAAACATTTTAGCTCTCTCCATTAAGAATGACTGAACTGTTTTGGCTTTTCTTTTTAAAGAAAACTTGTAGATTTTGTGGAGGAGGGGGAGTATTATATCAAGAACTTTCCATGTTTTAAAATGTGTATTGAAAAAGAATTCCCTGGATCAAGTCTTTCCCTCCAACATACTCTAGAGGGAGTCAAATCTAAGAAAGTTATATTTCATGCATTTCAACTGCTATTGGTTCTTTTTAGAAATTCCTTTTCTTGCTGACATCGTTGTTTGACCCTCTTTGTTAATAAGGGTCCCGTCCAGGAGTTGGTGGGAACCTGGAGCTAATGAGGCCAAGGTAGGGAATGACTCCTTGTGTGAGCCAATTAGCATCTTACAGAGAAAATACCCTGTCCCTTCCTTACAGACTGCATGGGTCAGCCTGTGAACCAGTGCATACTTTGGCATGAATGGGGAGGTAAGGTGTGGAGTGAGAGAGTATTTATGGACCAGGGAAAATCTTTCCTTCCAGACCAGAATATAAGCTCCACTATGAGTCTCAACGCTGCCATTAATTAGCTGTATGAACTTGGAAATGCCACTTATCTTCTTTGAAAGTCAGTTTTTCAATTCTGCTAAAATAGAGGGTTGAGTAAGAAAGGCCCAGATCTAAATTTCATGATATTATTTCAATAGAAGATAATTTATTGTTTGTATAAAAGCATGCCTTGAAAATCTGAGTATGAGTCAGGAACTTCTAGAAGAACTGTGGAAGTCCAGCGTTTTGTTCTTAAAATACTTGTACCATCATTAAACATACACAACTGGACTACGTGTTCTTCCCTTAAACACTTCTTGGGCTTTTTCACATTTGCTCCTTTTATTGCACTATTTCTTTCATTTGGAATTCCTCCAGTGCTCTCTACAACTATAGAAATCCTACATGTTCTTCAAGGCCCTACTCAGCTGGTGTGTGCTCCATGAAAAACGTCTTGCACCTTCCAACATTATGGGAATTATTTCTGCTTCCTCTGAACTTTCCTGGCATTTTGCTTTCATTTTTCTTTCGGCATTATCATCTTCTACCTTGCCTTATGGTTGTTTTTTTGACATGTCTTACCTCAACACACATTAAAGCTCCCTAAGTGTAGGGATCCAGTGATCTGCTTATATTCTTTATTTTAAGCAACATGGCTTGCTCATGGGACATGCTCAACAAACATTTATTTAAGCATGAACAAAAGAATGCTATTGAATAAAAAACACTTAGTTTTAAAAACTTATTTAAGAAGACATGTTTTAGTATCACTAATTGCAATTCTTCAGGCTTCATGCTTGAATGATGAGACAGCTCTTGTATCTGTGAGGAAATAGTTTTAGGAAATTTTCTCTTTAGGGATTGAGGGAGGAAAAATTATTTTGTATTTCTTTGTCCTTTGCATTTTACATATTTATTTCGAAGAAATCACACAGCTTTGATTTTATTCTCTGGCAACTATAAATTGGTATCTACTCAAAGCAGATTTTGAGTGAATGTTTTTTAAGATCTGCATAACGTTTCCACATAGTTAATTTCCTGTAGATGTAGCTCTTGGAGATGAGGAGTAGCCAGCATTTTTCTCATCAGGCATCAATTTATTTCCATATCACAACAGGATCACATCTCTAAATAGAGCTGAATGTGGAATTAGAAATTCTCACATTTAGTACAAAATGTGTATTAGAATTTTGCTTCACAGTTTCTTAATTATTGTAACTTTGATTTCTATTATTATGCCTCCTTCTTATCTTCCTACTTTGATTTCTACATTTTGTTTCTTCCTTACAGCCCACAGCTACAACAAGACATTTATATGCTAAGTATTCAATACGTATTTTATTTGCTTTGATTCTTACTTGTCCTTTTCTTCTACTAGGAAATGGAATTTTATCCAGGGAAAAGAGTGACACTTGTGGAATTTGTCTTTTTTTTTTGTAACTTACAATTACCTGCTCTCTCAGTGGCCTTTTTCATCACAAACCTTTCATCCTGTATTTTAGCTTTTCTGGATTTCTTTCTTCAAGTGGCTGCCATTTCTTTCCTCTTGGGTGTCAGCTTACGCTGTGGGATCCCTTCCCTTGGTAATTGCAAAGGCATAAATCCCTGATGATAAAATGTTAAGTGGTGGGGTTGAGATTTCTGGACATGAAGGCCTTGTGCATCCTCATGTCCTTCATATTATCATGCCATGAACATATATGGCTTTACCAATGGGCGTGGGCAGAGTGTTCTTCCTTCTACCCTGATATTGAATCTCTTTCACGTAGGGGTGGCCTCCTCACCTCTCAGCTCAGCTCGGGGCAGAAGGCAGAGTTCTTATCCAAGTTGCTTAATTCCAATTCCTCCATTCCCCACCCCCCACCCCCAATTCTTTTTGCCTCCTCTGGACTGATGTGATGACTAGGGTAAGAAAACTTTATCTCCATTTAAAAATATATCTGAAAATTGTTATATTAATGGTACTATAGTATACTAGAGTCAGTAGTGTCAAAAAGATTGATGTTAAAGGCCAGATTGAAACACAGTATTAAAGAGGGATAAATGCCATTTGCAAGGATGAGCTCTGGTAGGAGTTCATGGCACTCTGTATTTTAGTTTTGTCCTTTGGATTTATGTTTTGTTCAGCTGCTTTTTTTGGGAGTTCTATAAGGCTGAGCAGTGTGGAGTGTGCAATGTCTCACGTAGACTGCAGAGGCTTTGTGATAACTTATCTTCCATGTTAATTTCTAAGTCTTTTTTTTAACATCTTTATTGGAGTATAGTTACTTTACAATGTTGTGTTAGTTGCTGCTGTATAACAAAGTGAATCAGCTATGTATATACATATACCTCCATATCTCCTCCTTCTTTGCATCTCCCTCCCACCGTCCCTATCCCACCCCTCTAAGCACCGAGCTGATCTCCCTGTGCAATTTCTAGGTCTTCGTTGTACAATGAAGATGTTTTCATTTATGAAATCAAACTATTGATATGGTAGAAAACAAAAAATATTTTTATCCCTTACCTCAAAACTCTGAGCAGAATTTTATAATAGAGATAATTAGTATCATCTATGATTTTAGAGTCTTGGTTTCTGTATCTTCTTTGATGATTCCTTTCACATTTTGAGGTGTACCTTTAAATGATAGAGGAATATTTTAAATATTAAAGGCTTTGTGACTCTACTAAGGAGTGGCTGGCTCTCTGCCCTCATGATGCGGTTGGTATCATTCTTTTCTCTTGGCTTCAGAGCTGACTTGGATTTCAGGCTGGCACTTTATGCTATTGATAATAATATAGGTGGTAAAGTATAACATATTTATGGCCAATATTGATAAAGTGAACATAAATTTTATGATGTTGTCATAGAATTGACCTACTTTCAGTATTTCAGGATTTTAGATTGTGTCATCATCTTCTTTCCTTCTTTCTTCTCTTCCTTTTTCATTTCTTTTTCTTTTAATGTCTGAAAAGTATGGATTAACTGACAAATTGATGTGTTTATGTGTACTGAACTCAAATCTTTTTGGAAGCTCTTAAAATGAATGGCTGATAAAGCTAGTGCTTGAATATCTTGGAATAAAGACACTAATACCATAAAAATGTTCAGAATCTAGAACTGAACACATCATAGCGAATGTGTTTATCTATAAAGACTTATAAAGCCAGTGCCAAGACCATTCCTTGGGAAAAAATTAGTGCCAGAAGAGTAGTCTTCATAGTAACCTATACACTGCTTGTAGTCATGAGTCTCTGTTGCCTTTATGCTGGATGTATGGTTTTAATTCTTCATATTTTGTATGTTTTGGGGTGCAGTTTATATCAAGGATAGAAATAATGGAACAGAAAAAAATATCTTTTCTTTTAACTGTAATATTTCCTGAGGATAAATGGTAAAGACTTTGATGGCATATGTAAATTTTTGTAGTGCAATAATTATCTCAAACATTTAGATATGGCTTTGGAAAATCCACTAAAGATCTTTGAACTGGAGAGGAAAAAAAAGATTAAGTTTTATTTACAATAATGCAGAAAAATATATAAAACATTTGTAGGGAAAAAAGCTATGTTGGGGCAGATGCCCAGAAATAAGGAACTTATCTTAATCATAATGAACTCTCTCAAAAGTCTTATCTGAATTATTACTGGTAGATTTCTCTTGTTGCCTTTATACTTCTGTTCAATTTTGTGCCAAGATTTTAAAAAATGCAAAACACATAGAGAAGTAAAGCTCTCAAAGAATCTTCTCCATAAGGATAAGGATTCACACTCTTCCTTCACTTTTTCTCTCCTCACCCCACCAAAAAAGTCTCAATGCAAGGTTGTTTCCATGATTTATAAAATAATTTTTTCATACTAGAAAACAAGGAAATAGAATCATATTTCTATAACTATAGATAAGATAAATTCCATTAAAATAATTAAATGAAGCTTTTATATTCAAACTTCCAAATTACTCAGTTCTGGCCATTAGATTTCATGCACAGACTCTAAGACTATTCATCTATATTCATCTACTCATTTGGGTGCTCTTCTTCTATTGACAGTTGGAGATGTTTTGCATTAAATGAAGTTAATATCTTAGTTTGTGCTCTGAGAAGTCTCAGAACTGATGAGGAAGGTTTTTCCAATAAATATTTGGATATTGGTTGTTTGTTTGTTTGCTTTAATATTATGTATCCTTGTCTTCTAATAGGGAAGTTGACCATTTAGCATAATTAAAATGTATGATTTTTCCTTTTTAGTATTTTGTTTTATATTTTCTGATTTTTGTGCTTCCTGGGAGTCTCCTTTTATTAGTGATGAACTATATTTTGGTTTTTACTTGTCTAGGAATTTGGAAAGTAAGCATCCCATTTTAAATTTTACTCCTGCTTAACTAGTAGAATTAAAACACTTTCAAATATGCTTTAGTTTCTTAGTTTCCCTTATATTGAAGGTAAAAATGTATTAGTAACTTTTTTGTTTGTTTAGTTATTTATTTTTATTTCTGTAATTAGTATACTTATGTAATTTAATATATCTGTGGTAGAATTAAACAGACATGCATCTTCCCACATTCACTTGATGTCATGTACTTCCTGGGGTCTTGGCTACTTGCTCAGTGGAGATCTTTGGCCATTATACTGTGGAGTCACCTCATCCCCAAATATCCCTTACTGTCTCAGGTTCCCCTGGCAAGATGTCAGATTTTACTGCACTTGATGAAGGCAGAACTATAGCAGCATCTAAACTAGGCTCAACTCAACTAAATGCATGACAATTTTATCTCTTCCCACTGGTTTTGCGTTCAGTTGAGCACTGAACATTGGGCATGAGATTTGCCTTTCCCAAAGACTCGTCCGATGTCATGACTAATACAATCCAGAAGTACAGAGTTAACTTGTGAGGGAAAAGTTGACCAATGAAGAATAGGAGATGAGAGACAGCTGATTCTCTAGTTCATTCCTCGTCCCACCCCCAGCTGTTCGGATGTGGGATGGATGTTCCATGTGGCCTGCCAGGACATGTCCCTGGCTATACTTTCCTGTGAAACTGTGCCAGCTCCATACAGGCCCATGTTGTCTTTGCTTTCCCTGCTTCCTTGCTTCATTTTCTGGTTTCTCTCATTCACTCTTGCAGTCATTGATTGCACTCTTTCTCAAGTGAAGCATTAAGATTTTTTAAAAATTAATTAATTTTATTTTTGGCTGCATTGGGTCTTCGTTGCTGTGCCTAGGTTTTCTCTAGTTGTGGTGAGCAGGGGCTACTCTTTGTTGCAGTGCGTGGGCTTCTCATTGTGGTGGCTTATCCTGCTGCAGAGCACGGGCTCTAGGCACGCAGGCTTCAGTAGTTGTGGTGCACTGGCTTAGTTGCTCTGCTGCGTGTGAGATCTTCCCGGACTAGGGCTCGAACCCGTGTCCCCTGCATTGGCAGGCGGATTCTTAACCACTGCACCACCAGGGAAGCCCCTTCCGCACACATTTTTACTGTGATCAGTTTCAACAATTTTCAAGCTCAACAGCACTGGATAGTATACATCTTTATTTTACGCCAAGCCCATGTGTGAAAAAAAATTTCATTGCTGTTTTAATTTATTTTTCCTTAACTGAAGAAGACAATTAGCTTTCCATGTTTCCCAGCCACTAAAATTTCTTCTTCTAAAAGTGCTTGTTTTTATTCTTTCCTCATGATAGCTTTTGGACCCGCATGTGTTATGAACCATGGGAATATTTTACTCTTTAACCCTTCCTGCTACTGAGGTATTGATGTTTTAAAAAATATTGACTTTTATATTATATTATTATTAGCAAATTATTTTTTCATGTGGTTTCTCATTATGTTTTATTATCAAGTGAGTATTTCAATTTGATTCTATGCTTAATAGAGTTCAGCACTTACCATCTTTTTAAATAATATGATTACCTATGAAGTTTTGATTCATCTCTTCGTTTCCAGAAACCTTTTTTAATTTTACCTTTTATTATTCTTTTATGACACAAGCAATTACATAATACAAATAGGAAATTCACATTGAAAAAAAATCCTTTCATACATGTTACATTTTGCTATATAACTTTTCAAATATTTTCCGTGAATATGTTGGTAATGATATACATTTTTTCAAAAAAAGACACATGATACCTGTTGTTTTATAATCTACTTTTCCCACTTAACTGTATGATGCAAACATTTCTTAAGCATGTTTTTTTTTTAATACGTGTTGTAAAGAAGGTATGTTTCTGAACCTTTGCCTATCTTCAATTACCTTCACAGATGAATACTAACTTGGCTGAATATTAAATTATTGGGACAAAAAGTTTTCCCTCAACTCTTTTTGCCAGTTATTATTACAGAAAAGATCTATGTCAGCTATTCTTTTTCTTTGTAGTCATCACATAAATTTCTTGCCTAGGTTATGTTTATCTTTATGGATAATAAATCCATAATGTAACTTTTTAAATCAGTTAAATTCTCTTTTTTTATGTGACTGTTTTTTCCCCTGGATATTATAGCATAGCAACGAATAAACAGCAGACTTTGATGTCAAATGTCCTTAGTTGTAAGTCTCTCCTTACTAGCTTTGTGACCATGGGCTAGTCATTTCCTCTCAGTTTCTAAATCTGTAAATATGGGGATGGATTGTTGAGAGAACTGAGTGGATGGAATGCATGTAAAGTGCTTTGAAAGCTGCTCTGTAAGTGTTAACTTTTGTTGGATGTTTAGATATTTGTTACCTTGCTTACATATCCACCATTTAGTTTTTTTCTTTTTTCATAGTATTTTGGAAGACTGCTTCAAGGATGTCCACTACATTACTGGTTTTATTTCTCACAGTGTTAATATCATAATTTGTGTCTTCCAATGTGAATTTTAATTCTGTTTTTGCATTTTAGCTTAAGAAAGCAATCCTCTCTTATCTTACCTATATCTTTGTTTTTGTGATTCTTACTCTGCTGGTTTTCATCTCACCCTTATGGCTTTCTCCTCTATTTCATAAATGTTCTAATTTCTTGTATCTTAATTTAAAATACCAAATATACACATTTTAAATTTATTCCTTCAAAGTTCTTTTTCTTTCATTGGGCATTAAATTTGATGTAACTTCTCTCAGGTTACCATTAATTTTTATTGTTTTTTCCTGAAGTCCAGCTTTCTTTATTTTTGTTTTAGTTTCCTGTTTATTTACTCTTGGTGTTTGCTAACACACTGGGTATGTGCATTCCCCTTGGGCTTCAGAGTCTGTTTACTTTAGTGATGGTTAAGTCTACTTCTTAGACTTCTGGCCATAATGTCTGGTTGGTACAGAGAGTTCTTGCCTAGTTTTCACTATGCAACTGTTTATCTAGTGTCATTATCTAAGATCTAATCTACCTTTACATTCCACTTCTGCTATATGCCATTTTGAACACATAAGTACATTAAAAACTACAATCTTCAATATACTCTGCTTCCACAAATCTTGTCTATACCTATGTCTATAATGACTCACTTGTAAGAAGTATCTGTTCTAGACATAAATGTGCCGTTACTACTGTGCTCACACTCTATTTCCTACCCAGTTTCCTAGATTTTCAGGATTAGACCAGATGTAGAAAGGGAGGTCCCAATGGTTGATTGGGCAGTAGAAGTGGAAAGAAGCCCCCTGCCTGCTTCGAAAACGTGCACCTACCACCAAGGATATATAGGTGTTCCCTCTGGATAGTACACATTGGGTCCAGTGAGTTGCAATGAATTGGATTCCTGTCTAAAGCCCCCACTAGATGACTTGATGCATGGTAGGTACTCAACAAATGTATATTCTTTCCTCCTCCTTATGGTGGGCAGTGCCCCTGACTTTCCTTTTATTGAGGATTCTTCTCAAATGCTTCCTAAATTCTGGTGTTAGTTCACTGTTGGTCTTAAGTTCCAGTGTATGTCATCTTTTCATTTCTTTTAGATGGTGAAGGGTGGGAAGATTTGTCAGAGACTTCCAGCCTTTTCATACTGAATTACCCATGTATGTTTTAGAAATATTGCTCTGGCATCACCATGGCAGGTGCATTGATGGGGAATGGGGTTGAGGAAGCAAGAGTCGTTAGTTGGATACTTTCATGATTCTGACCCAAAATGACAAAACTTGAACATTAGTAAGAGGATTACAGAGAAGAGAATAGATTCAAAAAGTATTTGAGAGATTCAGTAACAATGCTTAGCAATCGATTATATGTGATGTCTGGGGGAGACTAGTAAATGAGAGGAAGGGGTCTACAATGAGTAACAGATTCTAACTTGTACTAGTGATTCAATACCTTAGTGCAGGGGAGAGTAGGTTATAGGGTGGGAATTTAAAAGTTTGTTTTTGATATGTTAAGCATGTGAAATCTGCTGAATGTCCCCTTGGAGATATTCAGAAGGTAGTTGTAACTAGGGACCTGCAGTTTAGAAGATCAGTCAGGACAGGACATATAGGTTTGGGAGCTACCAGGATATGGAAATAGGATTCGAGTGAAAATATGTTGTATATAAGGGGGCAGATGCTAGGGAAAGGCAAGACTGCGGGCAGGGAGAGCAGTTAGAAAGTTGCATTAAGTCCAGGAAAGAAATGATCACTGATTTCTTCAAAACAGCAACAAAGTAAAAGGAAGGAAAGATCACATTTCAGGAAGCTCACTCTGAATGTGCAGTTAAGAATAAGGTGGGGCAGTAGTTAGGAAGAAACCATGGGCTGGGGCTGGGGCAAGTGGGATGAAGCATAAAGGCCAAGGAAAGATGTGAAAATTTGGATGCCTAACACGAGCAACCAGGAGGGAGAGGCAAAGGCCAGGGTCAAATGAAACATCGCAGGCCCAGATGAGGCCAGAAACCAGAAACAGGTAGAGGCCACAGTTTTCACAGTAAGTGACTTTCTCCTTATTTCCTGGGTGTTAAGAAATAAGAAGGTGGATTTGTTGCCAAGAAATAAGAAGGGGGATTTGTTGCCTTGATACAAGTTTGGAGGTTTTCCAGCTAGGAACCACAGGAGGACTAGGGACCATGAATGGGCGAAAACAAAAGGGTGAGGCCATGGTCACATAGGCTGTGTTCAGAAGCAACTGAAACAATGCACACGCTGGAGGTAGGGAGAGGGAGTTAATATTCTAGGAGAGAAAAGATGGGTAAAGGGAACAGAGACTAAATTTGGTTGAAGATGAGGTATTTTCGCTTTTGTAAAATAAGTTTAGAGGAGGTAAGAGTCACAATGACTGGTGAAAATTAGAGGCTTGTGTTTAGATTTCATGTACTGATTCTCTTCTCCTCTAGGGCTGCTCCAGATATTAAGTGCAGATCATATATGAATGAATGTAAGGTGGCTTTACCGTCTGAAGCAGAGGGCGATAGGATAGAGGTACATTCGAGGATATGATCTTTGAATTTTTGTCTGTGTCTCCTAAGAGATCTGATATATATATATAATGGCCAGATCTCAGTTGCAGTTTGTCTACAGCCGGCAATGTCACTGTAATAATTATCCTGTGGGCAACTATAGAGGGTGGCTGTCGAAAGGATAAGCCCCAACAATAAATTTATCAGATGACTATGTGATGCTGTTTGATGGCTGTAGGATGGGTCTTCAGCACCTATATTATCTCTATCCTGGCCAAGCTGTCTGAAACCTTCCTTGGACTACTTTCCTTGGATTCACTTTTTAAAAAATACAAACCTCATGATGACAGTAAATTCACAATAAGATAAGAATGACTTAGCTCCTCCTTTATACAGGCAGAAAAGAGTGACCAAGTGCTGGATGCATGACTGGAGAATGGGGTTTATAGTGGTTATAGAAAAACCACAAGCTATTATTGTTATTATTTGTTTAATCCAAGCTAGTTTTTGTATTTATAGTGCCTTTATATTTCTAGTTTAATAAAAACGAATGACAAGAATAAGCCTAGCCACTTGTGATTCTGTATCACTTTCAACTTTGCAAAAGTATAGTAACAATTTTTTATATATGTATATATATATGTAATATTTATAAAATGTCTTTCATCCTGGTGGGTGAAATCACTTAATAAATGCGGCAAGTTAAACCAACTAACAACCTAAATATTTTTGTTGGCGTGGCAATATGTGTTTGTTTCTATGATGGTCTGTTTCCAAAGATAACTGCCCCCTTTAAGTTCCTTTAGGGCAAAGATTTTGTTTTATTCATCATTTGTTACTCTGTGCTGTGTAAAATGCTTTAAATATAGTAGGTGATCAATGACTTTTATTGCATAAATAGCAGAAAGTGAAAAATTAGAAACTAAAAGAAAAATTATAGTTTAAAATGTATATTCTAGGGGAAAACTTACATTGATAGAAATAAGAGCTCTGCTTACTCAGGGCCCTGTCATGCATTCCTAGAAAAAACCCAAACCATGAATTCCAGTGTGGAGTTATTGAAATAAACAGTTCCTCTTTTTTGTGACACCAAGTCGAGGAAGCACAAAAATCTGGTTTTGGACAATTTGGTGTGGCCAGAAAGAGGACTTGATTCATAACACAGATTAGTTGGGTGGGTGTGATATTTCCCATCATCTAGGAAACCTCTCAGTGCTTCAGTCCCCTCGTCAACAGCCTTTTTAGCGATCATGCCTTTGCTTTTGAGCGGGAGGACTTGTTAGACCACAAACTTCCAGACTCAATTTTTGTATATCCTGATGAAAATTCTCAAATTTCTCTGCTGAATGGAAACATCTGTGTGATGTGTCTAAACTAAAACTTACTGAGTGTTGGCAAGATTTGCTGAAGTGAATAGGATGGTGCATTTGTATTGATGGAGTTGTTTGGGAGAGTAAAGTGATAAAATAGAATAACCTAAGTTTGGGGTGTACTAGCATGTCTGCCTCAGGCCACCACCCGCCCTGTCACCTCTGCTCTTTCTATTTCCTCCCATCATGGGCTCCTCTTGAATTTACTGACCTCTTTGCTTAAAATTAAATGTAAGACCCTACATTTTGTTTCTTCTTTCATGTCTGTATTTTATGATCCTTCATCCTCCCCTTCTGCATCTTTCTCAAACTGTATTCCAGGATGACATCCCCAATCCAGCTATAATGCCAATAATGTTTAAAAAATGAATTAGGGCTTCCCTGGTGGCGCAGTGGTTGAGAGTCCGCCTGCCGATGCAGGGGACACGAGTTCGTGCCCCGGTCTGGGAAGATCCCACATGCCGCGGAGCGGCTGGGCCCGTGAGCCATGGCCGCTGAGCCCGCGCGTCCAGAGCCTGTGCTCCGCAACGGGAGAGGCCACAACAGTGAGAGGCCCATGTACTGCAAAAAAATAAAATTAAAAAAGAATTTAAAAAATTACAAGGGACCTCTGTAAAGAGTACCATGTAGATGTGGCTCATGTTTCCTCCAGTTTTTAATGAAAGGCTTACAGTACTGACTCGGACAAATAAATGCTGTAGATGTGATAACTGAAAAACAATAGGTTGATATGCTTCAATTATAAATGGTTACCATTTGAGACTTGCAAATGTACTGAATATCTTAAGGACATAAAAATTCGTTGCAAATTGGAGTAGAGATCAAGGATAACTGAGGTGAAACTCAAAGTCAAAGGGGAACGTTTTTGAGATTTCTAAATCCAAGTTTTATCAGTTAAGAAGAAATCTCATTTAGGGTAGAGATAATGTATTCAATGTATCTATAGGTATGAATGGGTTTCTTTTCAATAGGTATGCCTGTGCTTCTGAAGTAAGGTTATATAAAGCCAATATTTTTGGTGTATAAAATATAATAGATAAACATCACATGAAATTCAAGCTTTTAAATTCTTCAGAGCCTATGGTAAAGTATCACCTTTCACATGGAAGCAGTTAACAGAGATGAGTCTCTCTTAAGATACTTCTTTTACAAGCAAGTTATTTTAAATTAATCTTTATTCTGTTTGAGATTTTATACTCCTTGCAAGCTAAGTTAACCTGCCACAGTTTCATAGATGCTGGCAGAAGATACAGGATTCCTGCTTCAGAGACAAATGACCTTATTGGCAGTAACAGCAACAGCCAGAGTATCAAACATTTACTTGCAGTGGTTCCCCACACCCCATTCTCATAAGACAGTGCAAATATTAGGTAATACCTGTCCATGCAGTGGGTTGTATTAAAGGAGAGAGGTCCTGAAATGAGGAAACCTGAATCTTTTATAATGGACAGTAACCATTCCTGCCCTTTACTCTGAAAATGGACACAATTTTTGTTACAGTAGACAATAGGTAAACCTGACCTTTGCTCTGGTGTGTAACCTGTCTTTATCTTCCAAAGGCTCTTTGTTTTACAAATATCCTTGAAAAGACAATCTGGAACAATAATAGAAAGTGCCTCAGCTCATAAGATGTGGAAAAATGGAAGAGGCTCATGGAGAATTGTCTCCTAAAGCAAAATTTGACAAAAACATGCTTCTCCTCTCGATATTCTACACTTAAACTATTGAGTGATCTGAGAGGCCTATTACGATTACTTTGCCAAAACAATGGGTCTAAGGTGGCCTCAGAGGATCCAGAACATCTAAAGAGGGTTTGACACTTTTGTCTTTTCTACTGGATAGCTGTGGTGGTATATATCCAACCTAATGCTCCTTTAAGCTCACTAATCTATGTACCATTCAACATCCCCTCTCCACCCCCCAAATAAAGGTCCTGGCAGCATTGCCTCACTCATTCATGGACCAGATAGCAATACCATAAACATTTCACTACATGCCACCATCCACACTGATTTCTGACTTGCTCATGATCTCTGTAGCTCCTGAGTTTTTGCCTTATTTCCTGTCTACGTCTTTACATTTTTCTCTTGGATCTTCTGTTTAATAATACTCTTCAGATAGTGACTGGTAATCCCTGTGATAAAACTAGTGCTTGCTCCTTGGTTTATATCTGCTTTCTAGTGCTCTGCAAAACAAATTTGATCTAGCCAGGCCTCTGGGATTCTATCTCATTCCTGAGAACTGGTCCATAGGGTTGAAGTCCACACCCAGTTTTCACCAGCTTTTATGAAAAAAAAGCCAGACTCTGCCCAAAACATGAACACCCTCTGTAAGATCCCCACAAGATGGCCATCAAGCTTTTACGTGATGTGTATTTTCTGGGTTGACAGTGGGGTCAAAAGAATCAAAAAGTAGTATAGGGGCTTCCTTGGTGGCGCAGTGGCTGAGAGTCCGCCTGCCGATGCAGGGGATGCGGGTTCGTGCCCCGGTCCGGGAAGATCCCACATGCCGCGGAGCGGCTGGGCCCGTGAGCCATGGCCGCTGAGCCTGCACGTCCGGAGCCTGTGCTCCGCAACAGGAGAGGCCACAACGGTGAGAGGCCCGCGTACCGCAGGAAAAAAAAAAAAAAAAAAAGTAGTATATAACTGGGAGATATATCTTGAAAACCATTTCAATAAAGATCCAGACCTTGGAGTTAATACCTATTTAAGTATAGATCAGATATATATGCATTAAAAAGCATAGAGAATACATTATTTTCATAAGACATGTAGAATTGCCCAATCCTGAGTGTTTCAGATATGATCTGGGACTTAGGAAATATGGTGTGAGACAGGGCTTTTCCTTAATAAGGTAGATATTTTGTAAGAAAAGACCACAAATATTTAAAAATATTTGACTTTGAAAATAATAAACATAACTTCACTGCCCCATACAAAAGTTTGTGATCTTTAAGCATGGGGAAAACATAATGTGAGGACTGACATGAAGATCAACGTTAATAACAGTAAAGGACCTTGTCAATCTAAACAAGTCTTTGTTCTGTCTACCCTTATGGTCTTGGTCTTCTATTTGACTCGCAATTTCCTTATTTTAATTTTTGATATATTAATTTTTCCATATTATTTTATATATATATTTTAAGTTGCACATTAAAGCAAGATATAAAATACATAAAATCTTAACTGCTTTTGTATTTGCTCATTTAATTCACCTGGATGGAAATACTTTGGAATAAAATGTGACCTTAGCTATATGTGCTGTAGCCTATAGATTCTTTTACTCTCCTACCAGAGTGTGAGGAGAGTGTATTTTACTTAGAAATACTACCTCAGTGTTTGGCAACATAAGAATTCCTGTGGATTGTTTGGAAGTCAGAAATTTGTAGAACTATAGAAGATATTAAAGACTTAGAAATTAGAAATAAACATTTTTTTTTCTGAATGAAGGAGAAAACTGAGCTCCTCAGGGGTAAAAATGGCTTGATACAATTAAGCTTGATACAGTCATACAATTAATGACGAAGCCAGGACCTCAATTCAAGTCTCCCTATAATAAATTCAACATTTTTTCACTATAACTTGCTGTGATTATTTTAGCTTGATATTGAAAAATGAATTGGAATTGAAGAATGAAAAATGAAAAACAGTGCTAGTTAACAAAAGACAAGATAATACCCTCAGGGAATGTGGAAGTGATGCATACTGAATTACTTGGGAAAAATGGAACTAATAACCAGTATGTAGAGACAGGTCACCAGGTTAAAAAATGAGTCAGAGATCTTAAAAATGCAGGGTATTTGGTGACCAATAGCATTTGAAGTTATAAAAATCAGATAAAGTTATAAAAATCAGATAAATATATTTTATATCTTTATAAAGATAAAGATAATTTATGTGCTCATATCACAGCACATAAATTGATTGCTCCAGGGATCCAGCACCTCCTTCTCTATCTCCTTCCCTCTCCCTTATGAAGTAATTTCTTGGCCCTTAAAACTGTTTTCACGATTTATTCAAAATTTTGCTGCCAGAGTCCCATCCCATTTGGCAGAAGGAAGGGAATAAAGCCCCCAACAGCTCCACTGCTTTCTACAAAGGACTTGACTCCCACTGTCTCTTTATTTCTTGGCTTTGGGCAATGACAGATTACAGAATCAAATGTTGCACAGAAGTCTTGATAACAACTTAGAAAGATGACCGTTGCTTGCTTGCTTGTTCTGTTAGGTTTCTTTTTTCCACTGGAAAGTTTACTGTGTATGTTTCCATGCTTTAAAGAAAGATTCTGAGTTTTATCTTCACAGGTATCTAATTCTCTCTGGCAGGAGTACAATTAGTAATGCTCCAGAAAACCAGATTAATATTTGTGCCTGAATAAGACTAACTTATTTTGTAGGATGCTAGTGCCTTGCAGTTACTCTGAGAACTCACTTGGCGACTCTTTTGTACTTGAACCTGGTCTGGAAATTAAAATCTCGTTTTGACAGTCTTGTAAATAATTGTCTGTATACATAAGAAGTCAAGCTAAGGGGAGAGTGCTTTCTAGCTGGAAGGGCACATTTATACTTGGGGACAGAATTTCTGGATTTCAGGGCAGACTCAGCTGCTTGCCAACTGGGTCACCTTAAGCAAGTCACTCCTTAGCTTCACTGTCCTCACCTATAAAATGAGATAATGAGAATCAAACAGAAAGATGTGAGTTGAAAACTTTTCCAAAAACTGTATAGCTCTATGCAAATGGGAGTTATCATTACTACCATCTGAAAAATGTGGGAGGATTAGAGAATAGTTGTGCCACAAACAGCCAGACTGATGAAAAATGTCAACTTCAATTTGTCTTCAAATGATTGTGTATTGAATTATCTCAGCTCTGTAATATTGCTATTTGCATTTGTGATGAAGAGTTAGTATTGCTTTTTATCGGGTCATTCATCCTAATTGACTGTGGTCTGGGTCGGGTTGTGGAAACTACATATATAGTGATGTTTACTGAAACAGAGTTGCCAGTGTTGAGAGAGGTACTCAAGAAGAAGGCGCTTTTTAAAGAATTTTGTGCAGTATTATTAACTTAAAATTCTGTGGAGAACCTTGAAACTAAAGTGAAAGAATACTGAGTAGGACTCATGAGACCTGGGTTCGAGTTTTGCCTCTGACTAATCCTGAATAACAAGACTGATGCTGCTGATATTGACTATGCTGTTGATGATGAAGATAATAGTAGTAATAACAATAACTGTTTTTTACTGTAAACATTTTAATCAAAATAATACATGCAGAAAACTACATAACTTTAAGTATACAGCTGGGTGAATTGTCAGAGTGACACACATGTAATCACCACACAAGTCTAAAACTAGGATGTTTCCAGTATCTCTCCATCTCTACCTTTTTCCATCACATCCCATTTTTAATCTCTACTCACTTTTTCCTCTCCAAAGGAAATAGCTTTCCTGACTTATAACCATGGGTTGTTTTTGCTTGTTTTTGAATGAAAATAAATGAGTTATACAGTATGTTTTTAACAATACTTTTTATTGAGCTGTTATTCTGGGTCAGGCACTATGGTAAGTGCTTTATATACATTAAATTATTTAATCATCTCAACTACTCTATCATGTAGATACTATAATTATCCTCATTTTACAGATAAATATCTGAGAATCAGACCAAGAATGATTCCTAGAAACCCTTGCTATTGAGCCAAGATTTAGTCTTGACAGTCTCATTCCAAAGCCCGTGTGTTTACTGAATACTCTGTTGCCTTCATGTTTCTGTGCCTTGGTTATTTCATCTATAAAGTAAAAGGATTAGGGTAGAGTCATCAATTTTATTCAAACTCCATCATTTTGTAGATATTTTTAAAATTTAAAATCATCCGAAACATATTCATGGCTCTTTGCATCTTCCAGAGCACTTCTGCAGGTACTATTTTATTTGATCCTTCCTATATGATAAGAGATAGGTAGATATTATTATTTTCCCCATTTCTCAGGTGAAAAACCTGGGTTTCAGAAAGGTTAACTGGCTTTCAAAAATTACATGACTCTCAATGGAACCAAAGTCTTGTGATTGCAAATATGGTGTTTATTACTTCAGAACACTGTTTATAATGCTTTCCGATGCCTGATTATCTTTTCATTTATTATTCAAGCCCAACTAAATTTTCTCTCTTCCTTAAAGTTTCCTATGGTTAGAAAAGCCCATGGAGAACTCATCCCATATTAGATGACTATGCAATAAATGCTTAATAAATATATGCATTGTTTGTCTCTTAATATTTTTGGCTTCTCTGTTAGACCATGAATCCAAAGGGCTGGAGTGGCTTCTTTTTCTTTTCTTTTCCTTTTTTTTTTTTTTTTTTTGGCTTCTGAGTGTCTACTACAATCATTTGATGCTCAAATTATTTTTGTTGAATGAATGACTTCTATCTTTATAGGTCAAATTTCCTATGTCTAGCACATATGAAGCAAGGTTTTTCTCTTGTCTTTATTATTATTATTAATTGCTATTTATTTGGCTGCACTGGGTCTTAGTTGCAGCGCACGGGATCTTCATTGCAGCACGTGGGCTCTTCTCTAGTTGTGGTGTGCGGGCTCAGTAGTTGTGGCAGGCAGGCTCTCTAGTTGTGGTGCATGGGCTCTAGAGTGTACAGGCTCAGTAGATGTGGTGCACAGGCTTAGTTGCCCCGCGGCATGTGGGATCTTAGTTCCCTGACCAGGGATCGAACCCACGTCCCCTGCATTGGAAGGCGGATTCTGAACCACTGGACCTCCAGGGAAGTCCCTATTCATTGCTATTTAAATAAAAATATAGTTTCAGTATTTAAAACAGCTCTCATTTTCCCCATAGCAATTCAGTAGGTAGAATTAGCAGAAGAACTTAGATCAGTTGACTCAACAATGTCCAGTGTTTCTGCTCCTAGTCTAATGCTTTTAATTTTAATGTGAGAAATACAACTTGACATTTCAATCTCACTTCAGTTCTCAGTTATTAACTCTTTTCTGAGAACAAGGTGTGGTGCTCAGTTTTCTCTGAAAATAGAGGAGATGTGGCTTAGCTAAGTAAAAGTTAGTGTTAGCCCACTGTGATTAACCCCACGAATAACAAACAGAAATTACAATTGGCTATCTTACATAATCATAAATAATCTTTCCTAGCTGTCATGTTACTGTTACATTGCTAAATTATCTCTACTTGGCTTGAACCTGTCCATATGACACAATTATACATGACAAGCCAAGAACAGACAATATCAAATACATGTTAACATTACCTAGTCTTTTTGTATTCAGCAAATCTCCAGAAAAACACTAAATTGAAAATTCCTTTTTCATATGCCAAAATTGGGTTATGAATATTATATAAATCTATTTTAAATGAAGTAGAGCCACATTAAATTTCCCACATTTAAAGTATTTACTTGTAATTATCACTGACCTGCAGATTTATTCAATTATTCTGCCTCAATTATATTTCCTAAATGCTTATTCAATGCACAGATTACATACACTCAAATTTTAAAAAATATGTTATATATAATTACTTTGGATGGAGTACAGAAGTTATATTTACTGGTAGGAAATGGAACCAGCTCTCAGCCATGTCTCCTACAAGAGGTGTTTCCAAAATTGTCTCATCCCCAGATCGTTAAGTTATTTGGATGGTTGGTTTCACTTGCTGAGATTTTAATTAGTATGTCTGGGATGGGGCTTAGGCATTTACATTTTTAAATAATATTCTGCAGATGATTCTTGTGACTGGTCAAGTTTTTGAATTACAGTTTTAGAGAATTGTCACCACTTTTACTCAGGATTATTTTTTTCTTGCAAGACTTTTGCAGGTTGTTTGCCTCTTGCAAGCGTCTGTCTTGCTTCAGATGTATTGGGCATAGGAAACCCTGACCTACAAAAACAGAACAATTCATTCATTCAACAAAAATTATTTGAATATAAAAGCACGGTTTTAGGCAATCAGAATCGGAAAAAGATGCTACTTTAGTCCTTTGCCTGACTCCATATTCTTTATGGGAACCAGCAGTCTATTGAGATGAAAAAAATTTTTAATTACTAACTATAATTAAGAAGCAATAATTCTCCAATTAAACAAGGATTCTTTAGTATATATTTAGGAAAATGTCTGTATTAGATCCATCAATTAATGCTACCATTGGAAGTTCCTGCTATCTAAGGGCTTACCATAAAATAAACATCTGTATAAGACTAGAAAGATAAGGCAAGAATGCAAAAGAGTATAATTAAAAACTAACTTTAATAAAAATGACACAAGATTTTAAGAAAGGAGAATTCAGAGTCAAATTAAATGATCAAGAAAAGCTGCATGAAGTAAATGTTATTAAGGGTAGGCAATGAATGATGAGTAGAAATTTGTTAGGTAGAAATGAAAAAGGATGGTGCTCTATAACAGAAAAAAGAGCTTAAGCAAATATTCTGAGGCTGGAAAACACAGTGTATATTTGGGAAACATTACATAGTTTAGCTTTTTTCAAGGTTATGATATAAGAACAGCATAGAATGAGTGGGAGGTCAATGAACCAAGTCACCAAGTGTTGGATAGATATTGAAATTCCCATAATACAGAGGTGGTGGTAAAGAGAAAGATGATAAAATATTCAGTGAAGGAGAGGGAGCAACCTGGATGATGATAGGTATCAGCAATAAGGAAGGGTTATCACATATCAGAGTCTGATAGCATGAACTTGGAAGTAACCAGAATTTTTTTGGAAGTCGCAAGTGGCAATAAAAGGCAGAGATAATATCTACCTCATCCCTGTGGGTGGAAGAAAAAACCATCAACTGAGGGATATGCAAGGTACAGTGAATCTGATGATGAAGAGAACTGGTGGAGAAGAGGTTGAGAATATTGGGTTTATTGATGATGACAAACCATGAGTTCCAGGGGGCACAGTGCAATATGTTGACAAGATGTGGAAGCTTGAGTTAGACTAAAGGACATAAAGATCTAAATTGGGAGATAAGTCTAGTTGATGCACAGGGAGTGGTGATATTGAGTTAAACCAGAATGTAGGGCATGGTGATGTTCAACCTAGTCATGTCATAGGGGATGTAGATAATCAGTTGTATTACCTATTTAACACTCACAAGAAGTCTATCAGATACATATTTTTAGTATAAATATACAGATGAAGAAAATTAAAAACAAAGTAATAACTGGTATAAGGCCTTGTACCAAGCAGTGGAGTCTTATTTGAAAGTGGCTTTTCTGATTCAGATACTTTTTCTTCCCTCTTCCTTCCCCTTCTCCCCCCCCACCCTCCTCCTTCAAATCATGATCCTTCCAGAAGAGATCAAGAAAGTACCATGATGAAGGAAAGAAGTAGAAATGAGAAGATGCATTCTTTTAAAAAACACAGGAGGTTGTTTCAGGAAGAAGTTGATCAACAGAGTAAAATGTTTCAGCCAAATCAAGAATAATGAAGACAAAGGTAAAACCTTTCCATTTAACTATGATGTGTTTCATTAGACTAGATTAGATCAGATATAGCAAGATTGTATAACCCTTACAGACTGCAGAATGCTCTCTATATGATATCATCTTATGTTAATAACAGGCTTGTGAAGAAGACATTTCTCTATCTTGCATGAGGAAACTCAGATTCATAGAATAACTACAGCTAGAAAGTGGTAGAGCAAGGCTTCCAAACATGTCTTTTGAATTCAAGTCCTGTTCCCTTTCCAAAATCCCTGAAAATAAAAACAAATAAAGAAAAATCTTTCAAGATTTCATTTATACTAGCAGATCTAATGCCTGCAGAATCCCATGTAATATTGGGTTGGTCAAAAAGTTAGTCGCATTTTTTTCCATAAGATGGCTCTAGTAATGCTTAGCTGTCTTTAACTTCATTCGAAACGATCTTGTTAGATTGTATGTGACAGCTGTCATATCAGCATGCATTTAAAAAAAACATCAAAATTGGTGAATTTTTGTGTAGCCATTTTAATATTGAAGATGCAAGAAAAAAAGCAACATTTTTATTATACTTTTTATTTTACTTATTATTTTAAGTAATATTATATTACTTTATTATTTCAAGAAAAGTAAAAATGCAACTGAAACGCAAAAAAAAGATTTGTGCAGTGTATGGAGAAGGTGCTGTGACTGATCAAACGTATCAAAAGTGGTTCATTAAGTTTCATGCTGGAACTTTCTCACTGGCCGATGCTCCAAGGTCAGGTAGACCAGTTGAAGTTGATAGTGATCAAATTGAGACATTAACTGAGAACAATCAATGTTATGCCATGTGGAAGATAGCTGACATACTCAAAATATCCAAATCAAGCATTGAAAATTATTTGCACCAGCTTGGTTATATTCATTGCTTTGATGTTTGGGTTCCTCATAAGTTAAGTGAAAAAAACTTTCTTGACTGTATTTCTGCATGTGATTCTCTACTTAAACGTAAAAAAAACGTTCTGTTTTTAAAACAAATTGTGATGGGCGATGAAAAGTGGATACTGTACAATAATGTGGAATGGAAGAGATCATGGGGCAAGTGAAATGAACCACCACTGACCACACTAAAGGCTGGTCTTCATCCAAAGAAGGTGATGTTGTGTATATGGTGGGACTGGAAGGGAGTCCTCTATTGTAAGCTCCTTCTGGAAAACCAAACGATTAATTCCAACAAGTACTGCTCCCTGAAACTGAAAGCAGCACTCGATGAAAAGCATCCTGAATTAGTCAACAGAAAACACGATCTTCCATCAGGATTACACAAAACTGCATGTTTCTTTGATGACTAGGCAAAAACTGTTACAGCTTGGCTGGGAAGTTCTGATTCACCAGATATTGCACCTTCAGGTTTCCATATATTTTTCTCTTTACAAATTCTCTTAATTCAAACTCATCTCAAGAAACAAGAAAAATCTCAAATAAACAATCTAATCTTACACCTAAAACAACTAGAAAAAGAAGAACAAAGTAAACCCAAAATTAGTAGAAGGAAAGAAATCATAAAGATCAGAGGAGAAATAAACAAAATAGAAACAAAGAAAACAACAGCAAAGATCAATAAAACTAAAAGCTGGTTCTTTGAGAAGATAAACAAAATTGATAAACCTTTAGCCAGACTTATCAAGAAAAAAAGGGAGAGGACACAAATCAATAAAATTAGAAATGAAAAAGGAGAGATTACAACTGACACCGCAGAAATACAAAAGATCATAAGAGACTACTACAAGCAACTATATGCCAATAAAAAGGACAACCTGAAAGAAATGGGCAAGTTCTTGGAAAAGTACAACCTTCCAAGACTGAACCAGGAAGAATAAGAAAATATAAACAGATCAATCACAGGTAATGAAATTGAAACTGTAATTAAAAATCTTCCAACAAACAAAAGCCCAGGACCACATGGCTTCACAGGTGAATTCTATCAAACATTTAGAGAAGAGTTAACACCCATCCTTCTCAAACTCTTCCAAAAAATTGCAGAGGGAGGAGCACTCCCAAACTCGTTCTATAAGGCCACCATCACCCTGATACCAAAACCAGACAAAGATATCACAAAAAAAGGAAATAATATACCACTATCACTGATGATCATGGACACAAAAATCCTCAACAAAATACTAGTAAGCAGAATCCAACAACACATTAAAAGGATCATACACCATGATCAAGTGGGATGTATCCCAGGGATGCAAAGATTCTTCAATATATGCAAAACAATCAATGTGATACACCATATTAACACATTAAAAAATAAAAACCATATGATCATCTCAATAGATGCAGAAAAAGCTTTTGACAAAATTCAACACCCATTTATGAGAAAAACTCTCCAGAAAGTGGGCAGAGAGGGAACCTACCTCAACATAATAAAAGCCATATACAACAAACCCACAGCAAACATCATTATCAATGGTGAAAAACTGAAAGCATTTCCTCTAAGATCAGGAACAAGACAAGAATGTCCACTCTCACCACTATTATTCAACATAGTATTGGAAGTTTTAGCCACAGCAATCAGAGATAAAAAGAAATAAAAGGAATACAAATTGGAAAAGAAGAAGTAAAACTGTCACTGTTTGCCAATGACATGGTAATATACATAGAAGATCCTAAAGATGCCACCAGAAAACTGCTAGGACTAATCAGTGAATTTGGTAAGGTTGCAAGATACAAAATTAATACACAGAAATCTCTTGCATTCCTATACACTAATGATGAAAAACCTAGAAGAGAAATTAAAGAAACACTCCCATTTGCCATTGCAAGAGAAAGAATAAAATACCTAGGAATCAGCCTACCTAAGGAGACAAAAGACCTGTACTCAGAAAACTATAAAACACTGATGAAAGACATCAAAGATAACATAAACAGATGGAGAGATATACCATGCTCCTGGATTGGAAGAATCAATATTGTGAAAATGACTATACAACCCAAAGCAATCTACAGACTCAATGCAATCCCTGTCAAACTACCAATGACATTTTCACAGAACTAGAACAAGAAATTTTACAATTTGTATGGAAACACAAAAGACCCCAAATAGCCAAAGCAATCTTGAGAAAGAAAAACGGAGCTGGAGGAATCAGACTCCCTGACTTCAGACTATACTACAAAGCTACAGTAATCAAGACAGTATGGTACTGGAACAAAAACAGAAATGTAGATCAGTGGAACAGGATAGAAAGCCCAGAGATAAACCCATGCACATAATGATCACCTTATCTTTGATAAAGGAGCCAAGAATATACAATTGAGAAAAGACAGCCTCTTCAATAAGTGGTGCTGGGAAAAATGGACAGCTACATGAAAAAGAATGAAATTAGAACAAACCCCAACACCATACACAAAAATAAACTCAAAATTGATTAAAGACCTCAATGTAAGGCCAGACACTATAAAACTCTTAGAGGAAAACATAGGCAGAACACTCTATGATGTAAATCACAGCAAGATTCTTTTTGACCTACTTCCTAGAGTAAGGGAAATAAAAACAAATAGAGCCTAATGAAACTTCAGAGCTTTTGCATAGCAAAGGAAACCATAAACAAGACGAAAATACAACCCTCAGAATAGGAGAAAATATTTGCAAACAAAGCAACTGACAAAGGATTAATCTCCAAAATATACAAACAGCTCATGCAGCTCAATATCAAAAAAACAAACAATCCAGAAACTAACACAGCATTGTAAAAAATTGTAAAGCAATTATACTCCAATAAAGATGTTTAAAAAGTAAAAAAAAAGAAGCAGCTGTGGAAATTAAAGCAAAAAACAAAAACAAACAAACAACAAAAACAAACAACCCAGTCCCAAAATGAGCGGAAGACCTAAATAGACATTTCTCCAAAGAAGACATACAGATGGCCAACAAATGCATGAAAATATGCTCAACATCACTAATCATTAGAGAAATGCAAATCAAAACCACAATGAGGTATCACCTCACACTGGTCAGAATGGCCATCATCAAAAAGTCTACAAACAATAAATGCTGGAGAGGGTGTGGAGAAAAGGGAACCCTCCTGCCCTGTTGGTGGGAATGTAAATTGATAGAGGTACTATGGAGAACAGTATGGAGGTTCCTTTAAAAACTAAACATAGAACTACCATATGACCCAGCAATCCCACTACTGGGCATATATCCTAAGAAAACCATAATTCAAAATGAGACATGCACCACAATATTCATTGCAGCACTATTTACAATAGTCAGGACATGGAAGCAACATAAATGTCCATAAACAGATGACTGCATAAAGTTGTGGCACATGTATACAATGGAATATTACTCAGCCATAAAAAGGAACGAAATTGAGTTATTTGTAGTGAGGTGGATGGACCTAGAATCTGTCATACAGAGGGAAGTAAGTCAGAAAGAGAAAAACGAATACCACATGCTAATGCATATATATAGAATTTTAAAAAGTGGTACTGATGAACCTAGTGGCAGGGCTGGAATAAAGATGCAGAGATAGAGAACAGAATTGAGGGCATGGAGCGGGTAAGGGGAAGCTGGGATGAAGTGAGAGAGTAGCATTGATGTATGTACACTACCAAATGCAAAATGGATGGCTAGTGGGAAGCTGCTGCATAGCACAGGGAGATCAGCTCGGTGCTTTGTGACGACCTAGAGGGATGGGACAGGGAGGGTGGGAGGGAGACTCAAGAGGAAGGGCATATGGGGATATATGTATACATATAGCTGATTCACTTTGTTGTACAGCAGAAACTAACACAACATTGTAAAGCATTTATACTCCAATAAAGATGTGAAAAGAGACAAAATCAAAAAACCCCAAATTCTCTTAATGGAAAAATCCAATTGCCTGGAAGACTGTAAAAGGCACCTGGAACAGTTCTTTACTCAAAAAGGTAAGAAGTTTTGGGAAGATGGAATTATGAAGTTGCCTGGAAAATGGCAGAAGGTAGTGGAACGAAAAGGTGAAAACGTTGTTCAATAAAGTTCTTGGTGAAAATGAAAAACGTGTCTTCTATCTTTACTTTAAAACCGAAGGCACTTTTTGGCCAACCCCATATTTTTCACCAGTGTCTGGGTATTTTTATTCTCAAAGACATAATTTCCTAAAAGGGCTCCAACTTTTGCTTAGAAAGGTCCCCTCTGGTCATGCTGTCTAATAAAGGGGAGTGTCCAGAAGCAAAGGAGGAGTTATATACATTTTCTCTTTGATTCTTTAGAAACTTCCTGAACATATATATCCAAAATGAATCAGTGATTAGCAGCATGGAGACATGTAGCTATTTTATGTGATCTTTTAGATAGACTATATTTAGCAAGTCAGCACTGTGGAATAGTGTAAGCTTTACATTCGAAAGTCTCTTCCAAAGCTTGTATTGCACACTTTGACTATACATAGTTGATTCTTATTATTTGTGGTAGTTATGTTCTAGAACGTTACTGCAAACACTGATTTAGTGAATACTGAACATTGCTCCTAAAAGAAATGCTCCTTAAAAAATTGCTCCTAACACTAGTTAAGTTCCTCTGGTTACAATATTTCTGACAATTGATCGATACATAATCTTGATTTATGCATGTTTTTGTTTAAAGGCACCTTATTTAATATATATTATTGATGAATAACATTGAATGCACACCCAACAGCACTCTAACTTATGATAACTCATGCCTGGGATGAGGCTTATCCAGTGCACATATTTTCTTTATAATGCACATCACAGTCTCTTGCACTTAGGGAGACTATACAGCATGTCAACACTATATTTGGTGGCCTTTTCAATAGCAGAATCACCAACCAAACAAAAACGCAACAAATTTGGTATCAAATAGACTGTGAAAAAGACACTTGTTTACACTCTGAGAGCTGAAACAAGAAGGCAGAACATCTCCTTGTTCCACTGTAGCTGGGAAACATGCCAGACAGGGACTCAAAATTTTCGCTGTTCTGTATATGTATGTGAAGGATAGGGAAAGCAATGTAGATATTGACTTTGGGGTTACAAATAAATGTTAGTGAGTAGGCAAATTTACAAATACACTCTGTGAATTATGAGAATGTGCTGTATTAGAAAATAAAAGGTCTGATACTACCCTAATCAGCCTACAGATTCAATGCAATTCCGATCAAAATTCTAATGGCATTTTTCACAGAAACAGAAACAAAAACTATTTGAAATTCATATGGAACCACAAAAGACTCCAGATATCCACAACAATCTTGAGAAAGAACAACAAAGCTAGAGACACCAGTTCCTCACTTCAAACTATATTACAAAGCTATAGTGATTGCTCTTTTGAGAAAGGACTGTAGTGGAGCAAGTGTAAAAACAGAAACGCTTTGGGAAGATTTTGCAATAATCCAAGAAAGACAATGTTGATTTAGGACAAGGTGTAGGGGTGAGGGTGGTGATAACTCTTCAGATTCAGGATCTACTTAGAAAGCAGAGCCAACAAGATTTTCTGAAAGATTGGATGTGGGATATAAGAAAAAAGAAGTGTTAAGAATGGAGGGTCAAGAACATTTTGTCTTGAGCAACTGTATGGATGGAGTTGTTATTAGCACAGATAATGAAGACTGTTGGAGGAGCAGGGTTTGAGGGAGAATATCAGGGGTTCATTTTGCCTATATATGTTCAGGAAGTTAATTGGACATGTAAGTGGAAATTCCAAGTAAGCAGTTGGATATATAAATCTATAGATGAGTAATTCAGAGAAGAGTCATGGGCAGAAATACGAATCGGTGAGCTGTCTGTATAAATAGTAAAAGACGAGGAAAGATGAGCATTATCCCCCCCCCCTTTTTTTTTGTGGTACGCGGGCCTTTCACCGTTGCGGCCTCTCCCGTTGCGGAGCACAGGCTGCGGACGCGCAGGCTCAGCAACCATGGCTCACGGACCCAGCCGCTCCGCGGCATGTGGGATCTTCCCGGACCGGGGCACGAACCCGTGTCCCCTGCATCGGCAGGCGGACTCTCAACCACTGCGCCACCAAGGAAGCCCTATTTTCCCCTTTTTTGATGCTCTTCCCTAAGAACAATACTTCCAAATATAAAGATGTGGCCTCTACCAAATCCCCTTTGTCAAGAACTGATTTTAGACTGAGTGAGATCAGTGGCAAGGTAAGAATTAATTTCTCTCCCCCGTTTTGCAATAATGTGATATGTTCAACAAAAAGTAGTTTCAAAGTTCCTTTGAAAGGCAGAGTATACATTCTAAATGAAGAAGAATCAGGTACTTTGTTATTAAGACAGATTTAGTGATAGCACTTAAAAACTTCTCATCGGTAGGCAGAAGCCCAAAGATTTTCGCTCGTTGGTTTATTGATTCATTCATTTACGAAAAACATTTGTTAAGCACCTTCTATGTGGAGTGGAACTCATAGAATTTGATGAGTGATTATATAAAAAGTGAGGTACAAGGAAGATTCTTGCAAGTCTCTTCTGAAGTATTTAGCTTGGGTGAATGGTGGTGCCATTAACCGGTTAAGACAGAAACAGCCTGGAGGAGAAGCAACTGGATTTATGTGGAAATTAGAGAGTTCATTTATATACATCTTAAAATCAAAGAAATTATATATTCCAATGTTTGTCTATTGGGTAATTTTTGGAGCGTGTTCAGAGCTCAGAGAGAATCAGGATATGAGGGGTTCCATGCCAGAAACCCAGGAATAGTTCCCTCGTTGATCTTTGCTAGACTGGATATTCTTATTCTTTAGATCTCAACTTAATTGTGACTTCCTTATGACTTTCCCTCCTCCGACCTTATTCTCTTACTTTTTGTCCTGTTTTTTTCCTTCCTGTTATTATTGTTATTTGATCACATTTTGGTGGTCATTTACATATTTAATAAATTGCTCCTGTACTTTACTTTAAGTTGCAAGATGGTGATGACTATTTTGTCCCAGCTAAATAACACAACTTTCTGGGATATATAAGCAATCAACAAATATATGTACAATAAATGAATAAGATATAAATTTGGGAGTTTATAGCATATTAATGACAATTGAATCCTGAGATAGTATTGAAATTGCTAAAGACAGCAAAGAAGAGGACCAATAAAATAATCTGGGGAAGCTCTAACATCAGAGTTAGAAAAGAGAAGGATCATTATAGATTTTCGAGAGCAGGGCCCTGAAACCAAATGTGGAATGTATTTCAAGAACAACACCTTTTGCTTTTGTTGTTCAAAGGAAAGCAAAAGTCACACTCCAATTCTTGATATTTGTTTTGTAAAGAAACAAAACAAAACAAAAAATGAAAAACCCCACAAATCAAACAGAAGTAGTCTCTTATAATTTATTATTTTTGCCTTCTTCTCTATGATCAATTTTATTTATGAACTAAAGATATTGAGTATATTTTCTTGTACATTTCTAATTTTTTCTTTGCATTTGGGACTATTATTTACTTAGTTCAAAATAGCTGTTTTAATTTTCAAAAACCAATATCCAATATAGTTACACTATAAAGAATATATATTTGTGTAGCTTTGTATATGTGCCTGTATGTGTAAGTATGTATGAAAGAGAGTGTATGTATATGGTCATGTGTGTTCTTTTAGGTTAAGTGAGGGTTTGAGTCAAGAATATTTCTTGAGTTCTATGTAGGTCTACATAAGAGAGCTGTGAAAATACAAAGTACGTAGTGCCTAAATCTACTGATTAGATGATCTAAATGTCACCAGGAATGACCCATGGAGTGAATAATTTGTTTCCCTAGGAACATATGGAATCCACTGACTTCAGGAAATATTTTCAGAGTGCACACATGCTTCTTCAAGACGTTAACATCCCAGGGGAGGAGGAGGAATAAAAACATGACAGGGAGTAATTTAAAATGGCAGGTACTGCAGTTTTCTTTTCCTGTGCTGGAAACCTGATATTTGATATGAATGTAGATGATTTTCTTATGACTTCTATAAAAAGTTGATACTGTTCTTTCTGAAATTCTCTAAGATTTATTTTTTCCTCCTCCTTTGTGGAATTTTGTTGTTTTTGAATGGCTTAGATTGTGGGTACAAAGAAATCAAAACACTGCACATTATTTCTTATAATGTAACCACAAGAAAACGCAAATGCTGAGGCTCTGATTCACAAAAGAATATTACTTATTAGTTATGGTATGGTTCAGTGGGAAAATGGAGTCCAAAATTAAATTACATTTCACTAGACTGTAACACAATCAAACCTTGATTTTTGTGCATCAGTTATATTATTTCCCTTGTTAATTTGAGTTTTTCAACATTTTTATAAGATTATAGCACCTCAGGAGACTTAAATGCTGGACTTTGACACAGACAGCCTAGTTCCAAGTCTCATTTTGCCACTAATAAGGTATGTGACTGGGAAAATTACTTAAATGCTCAGTTTCACCCTCCCCACCTATAAAAGAGAGACGTAATATTCCCTTGAGAGATTACTGTGATGATTAAATCACATAATTAAAATGAATAAATGTGTTTTTTCTTTCTTTACTTCCAAATGCCCAGTCTTCAATGGATGCTGCAAATGTTAGAATTGCTGGGTACATTTATGAATCTTCGAGAACATAATTATCTACAAAAATCTAAGCTTGGAAAGGCAACATTTTGTAGGAAGTAATTTTCAGGTTGTCTTATATGAACTTGCTCTTCCTTTTCTGATATTAAGTTCATTATAATACAGAAAGAATGGTTTGTGAGTTTAAAAACCATAGACTTCATCTGAGGACACAAATTTTTAGGACAGTGGCTTTTTTAATGATGACCCACAGTAAGAAATAATCTTATTTTGCAACCTATACTTTTATTCATATATATATATATAATATGTATTATACTTACATGTATATATGAAACAGTTTCATAAAATTATACATATATTTGCCATATGTGGAGCCGTCTACTCTTTTCTACTCCTGTCTAGTCCATTTCATTATTTTAAGAAATAGTGGTTATAGCCTAGTAATTTGATCTTAAGATCCACTGATGGAGTGCTATCCCATTTTTTACTTCAGATATGAAGCATCTCTGTAACAGAGCCTTTGTCTGATTGTACTCCCACAAATAACATCTATATAAGTTTAAATTTCATGAGATTTTTGGCAATCACCTTATTAGTTTTCCTCTCCTCAGTCTAAAATATAACATTATTTTTTGACACAAACTAATCAACTATCCAAATCTTCAAGTTCCAACTTACAGCAAAACTTCAGTCACTTGCCTTCTGATGATAGTGACATTTATAGGCCAATTCTGATGGTTGAGTTGTTGTCTAAAGGGCAAGAAGGGCCCCAGGTAGGGCTGGCCTCATGAGCTTATGACCTGTGCAGGTCACACGAGGCTTTGCCCTCAGAAATGACCTGTGTTTGGTTTAATGCCCTCTTGTGCACCTTCAGTTCTTACTACTTTTATCTTAGGACTTGTGTTTGTAAGTGGAGTTTGATGGGAAAATAGAGCATGCACATGAGCAGAGAAGATATGAGCAGTATGTATGTCCACCGTTCCTCGCCATCCCATTTGCCTATAGCCTTCGTGATGTCTCATCCATGCAGAATTCCACTGGATTCACAATATGTTGGAGTTCAGAAAGATTCAAAGCAAATACAAGACAAGCATGTTATGGAAGCTCTTGTATTATAGAAGGAAAAGGAAAGGTAGGGCAGCCCATATTTCCTTTTCCTTTCAGTCCTCCCTTACTCATGGGTAAGCCACAAATGGTGTGGGTAGAGGATGTATATCAAGAAGTGAAATAAAACAGTTGAATTAGTTTTGTGCAGAGCATCTTTTGTGCTAACAACATCAAAATACATATGCATGTACAAGCTACAAAATAAGAATTGTGTAATTTCAATGATTCTGCAAAAGTTAGATTTTTTATATTTGCCTTTAAAACTGGCATTGAACAATATAAAATTAACAGTAACACTTATGATAATAATTTAATTTCAGATTTTTCTTTACTTAGAATGACATTAAATAGGAAATAAAAATGCCATGACAATTTAAGAAAGAAACTTCAAAAGAAAGGAAAAAGTTTTATATTTGACTAATTTTATGGATTTTTTTTGCTGCTTTATGAACAAAGGACTCCACATTGACATTTTGTGCTGAGCCATACAAATTATGTCATTGGCTCAGGCTACATAATATATTTTATATATATGTAAATATATCAGAGTTAATTAAGAGAAACCAGCAGGTAGTTAAAAAAATTATATGAATTCATCTCTTCATTCATACCTTTATTCATAATTTCCCACATTTATTGTGCTCCTATTAAGTTGTCCTAGAAACTAGAGATTCACAACAATGGATGTGACAGATCGCATCGCTGCTCTCATGCATCTTTTTTTTTTTTTTCCAGTACGCGGGCCTCTCACTGCTGTGGCCTCTCCCGTTGCAGAGCACAGGCTCTGGATGCGCAGGCTCATGGGCCCAGCTGCTCCGCGGCATGTGGGATCCTCCCGGACCGGGGCACGAACCGGTGTCCCCTGCATCGGCAGGCGGACTCTCAACCACTGCGCCACCAGGGAAGCCCCCATGCATCTTTATATATGGGGAGGGCAGTCATTAAAAATTGTTTGCATTGGTAATTATTTTATGACAAATGTTTTAAGGGATAAGAAGAAAAAGTTCAAAATGCTACAAAGGAAGATAATAAACTCTATCCAAACAGCTAATATTAATTTTAAGGAAAATTTAAACTTCTACTTTTCTTTATTAACAGTTTTTTACATCCCTAGTAGATGCCAGGCACTGTGTGAGGCAATAGTGATATAATGAACATTGGTCCCAAGGAGCTCCCCATCTGTTACAAGTGTTGTTTGTTGGTTGTTAATATGTGATAATGGGTAATAATGTTATGACAGAGATAGATTCAAGGTGGAACAAAGATGAGGTAATTATTCTTTTAGATGTCGGATGGTGAGGGTGATGGGGATCAAATGTCCTCAAAGAAGCCTTCTACAAAAAAGGAAGATGGGAATAACAACTTTTGTTGAGAAATCAAGATTTTAAATCAAATGGATCAAAGCCAGAATTAGGGAACTTTCCTATGACATGTTGCCTTTCCCTTGTCTCTAATGAGAACGTCTCCTCTGGATGTTTATAGCACTTCCTATTGAAACAGAGTTTTTACTAGCTTCTGCTCTGGAAAACTCTTTGATTCCCAAGTAATTTTTCCAACAGCTCTTTAGAAGAAATTTATTGTTAAGTTAGTCAATTAATATTACCCCGCTCACAAAAGTGATGGCAGTGTGCTTCATCTTGGTAGGAGTTCTGTTTGTTTGATTGATTACTGCTCTTTATTGGCCAAAAGCCTCATTTTCTCCCTTAACTTTCACAATGTCAACATATTTCTCTCACATTTAGTCTTAATGTCTTAATGTTTAATCTCCAGGATTAAATATTTGTGTCTAGGTTTTTTTAGTATTAGATTTTAACACATTAAAGAACCCTCATAGTGAAGAACCCTACCTAAACCTTTCAGAACACTCAACAGATGAAAATTTCTTTACATTCTATTGTTTAGAGTAACCTACAACATTCCAAGTAATGAAATATTTTCTCCCTTGAATTATAAAGAAAACATCTCTAGTTACTCTGAGACCAGTGATAATTTTCCTGAAGAACTTGATTCTGAGGGACTCCATATTAATTAATGGAATTTTACCTTAATTACTCTTTCATCCTTGGCTTGCATATAACATGGTGGTCTTGTATTTCACTCCCTAGTTGCACTGTCATACAATTCATGACCTCCTTTTCTTAGATTCCCTTTCCCAGAGTCCTTAAATTCTCACATGGTCCAGTGTTGACCTGGATACCACTTAACTGTCCTTCTATAGTTTGTGTTCTGAAAATGAATACTGTGTTCAGATTACTGCTTTATATTATCTTATTCTTACATCTGTGTTGATTTATAATTGTCTGGTTACATTACATGTTTTTGCATTATTTCCCTTCCTGTGAGTGAGACAGCCTACTTTTAAAACTTGCACAGTTTGACAGACATTTAGAAAACAGTGCTTTAAATAAATGCATATGTGTCATGAGTGCATGCATTTGAATATTTCTAAAGCTGGTGTAAATTTAGTGGGAATTTTTTTCCAAGAGTAATTAGAGGTGTCCAGGTAAATGAACTCATTTCCTTTTGTAATTTTAGGAAAGAAGAACAATTTTTTAAAAATCTTCATATTCTAGGCAGTAAACGGATAGGACCTGGTGGAACCTGGAGAACCTAGTACTAGCACCTCGGAAGAGACCCCCTGCTTTAGATATTAATCAAAGTGTCATTAAAGTGTCAATTTCCTTCTTTCATTTCTACAGTATGGGACCTTGGGTGCAAAATTCTGACACGTAAAAATTATCTAACATCAGAGAAACCTTGTGACTAAACTCATTTCTAATAGCCATCATGTATAGCATAAGGATTCTAGTTCCAGCATTGAGGATTTCTTTCCTTTCATGTTATAATGATTTATCTAGGATCACAGAATAAATAAGCCTAAATCACAAAATAAAAATTTTCAAACTCCGTATTATATTCAAAAGTAATAGCCACAAGCCAAGAACACTGCCCTGTAGGTAGCTATGTTTTACCTATTGTGATCTGAGCAGACCTCTGGCTGATTGCTCTGTGTCTACTCTGGGACCACTTGCCAGTGCATTTTGAGAGGACCAAGTGAAGATGCGGAAACCACAACAGACCAAAATCAGAAGGAAATGGGACTGGCGTCTATTCTCTCACCTTTTTATCTGATTTGTAGGAGAATGTTCAGTTTGAGAATGGAACCAACTGAATGAGACCTTATATGTGTACAGCTGCAGTTATCAAAAGAGACAGATTGCCCCTTCATCCAAATGTTTGAGAACAAATTATCTTACCTGAGTGAGGGTAACAAACTAGGAAATTCCCGGAGTCTGACCTGTTACTGAGACATATAATATCACCACGTGTGATGTATCCAGTGCCCAGCATACTGTGAACAGGCCAAACAAAAGACTGTCATCACTAAGTAATATATTTAGGATATATTCGATGGAATCTGAGTGAAAAGTATCTGATTGTGCTGTTCTGATTATTCTAAATTTCAAAGCATAGTTGTTTCACCAAGGAGAGGAAAAAAAAAAAAAACAACTAGTATCAAATTACTCAATAACTTAGATAACAGGAGGACATGCTAAGCAGAATAATTCAGCTTGGATATCATATTCATTCTTCTTCTATTCAGTTCTTAACTTAGAAATGAATTGTGCACCATAAGTTCATTTGGCCTACATTATCCTATGATAACAATATTTATGGTGGTGGTTAGGTTTCCAGGATTGGTACAAATGCCCACTTTATAAAATAAAACATATGCTTGAAGTATAAACATTTACAGAAGATGTTTTCAGTTTTTCACAATAAAATATAAGAAATGTTTAAAAATATTTCTTCATAGATTGGTGCTTGAAGAAAAGTTATTTCAATCATATGAGAAGCTAGAAAATGGCAAGTTTGTGCAGGTTTTTAGGTGGATTTATGGGCATTTTCAAGATATTTAAAGATTAACAGCATTCATATAATTTAGGCCTAATTTTTTTTTTTTTTTTTTTTTTTTTTTTTTTTTTTTTTTTTTTTTTGCGGTATACGGGCTTCTCACTGTTATGGCCTCTCCCGTTGCGGAGCACAGGCTCCGGACGTGAGGCCCAGCGGCCATGGCTCACGGACCCAGCCACTCCGCGGCATGTGGGATCCTCCCGGACCGGGGCATGAATCCGTGTCCCCTGCATCGGCAGGTGGACTCTCAACCACTGCGCCACCAGGGAAGCCCCAGGCCTAATTTTATTTTAAAATTTTAACTTTCCTCTTTCCTTGGTTCTTGTAATATTTCACAGACCCACACCTGTGTTATTAGCTATGACAATACAACAGAAGAAAAGAGTAGGAGAAAGAGATGATGATTTCTTTTTTCTGAAGAAACAGAGAGTGCAATGAGAGATATATAAGAAGGGGTAAAGTGGTCAAAGTGGTATATTTATAAACAAGGAAAATTATCTAAAATGGAATTATGTCTATTGCCACAGAAATGAAAATATAGGAATTTCACTGCAGGCACAAATCTTCTCAGAAAAGAAGCAGATTGTGGGGAGGAGATGACGAGTCAAGCATCGGACTTACAAAGGGACAAGGCCAGGGTAGGCCAGAAGCAGACACCAGTGCAGACAAGGAAGAAAATAGAAACAGGACCTGAGCTAGAGAAAGATTGCCTGAATATAATGAGTATAATCAAGGGTGGTTTCAAGCCCAGCCAGGAAGATGAACTAGCTCAATATAGAAACCATACTCAATTATTGAGTTCTAATTAAGTGCCAGGTACTGTGTTAATTTCTTCACATGAGTTATTGTAGTTACTCCTCACAAGAACCTCAATGTAGATAGTACCATCATGAAGATCCATATAGTAATATTATTATCCCAATATTATAGATAAAAAAACTATGACATAAGGAGATTAAATAACTTGTCTAAGATAATTCAGAGGGTAAATGGGAGATATGAAACTTGAACCTGGGAAGTCTGGTATTGGGTCCCTCACTGTTGTATGTAGACATCTTAAAAGAGGATTAAATGATCTAAACCTAGGACAAGAGAGTCTGGGAACAGGACTATCCAGAGCCTTGATTGGATCCTGCTGGGGTTTACTTGCTGCTTCTGATGTCATTGGTAACCTCTATTTCCAACTATTTGGACCTCCCAAATTCCTTAAAGGTGCCAGGTAACATATATCAAATCATAGATTTCCCCATCCTAGCCACTAGGTGGTGGTTAGTGCTGTCAACTTAAAATAAGTATTTGCTAATATGAATAGGGTGAAAAAGGACAAAAGATTTGCAGTTTTCAGTGATTAGATTAGGCACTCATTTTGCACTGAGGTGGTAAGTTACTAGTGATGAGATGGTCAATTATTTTTAAAAAAATAATGTAAAAGGGACAGATTCTCTCATTCTCTAAGTATTTACCACCTATTGTGTGTCAGACACTGAGGTAGAAGACAATGGGAACACAAAGATAAGCAGCATAAAGTAGCATGTGGGATGTAAACACCTAATTAGGGTTATGTATCAGTGTAGTGATTGGCTAGGTAGAGTTATATACCAGATATGAAATTGAAGCAAAATATCCCAAAATGAAGTACGTGCATTTGTGTGTGTGTATGTGTGTGTGTGTGTGTGTGTGTGCATAGTCAAGGAAAGTTTATAAAAAGTTTAGGTATGAAAATGCCAAGATGTAAAGACTTTGCCAACTAGGCTGTAGGATGCGGTAGTATTTATAGAACAGATTAAGGGTCTATCAAAGATACTCGTATTATCAGAGTATGAATTATGGTTTCTTTATTTTGAATGACGATGACTCAAATTTTAATCAGTTGTATCTGATCACCCCCTGACTATTGAACTATATGTGTTTGAAGATCTTGTCGACCAAACCTTATTTAAATAATGAGTAGTTCCTCACTTTGTATAAGTTAAAGACATCAAACTTCTAGAAGTTCTGGTCAGATGACATAACCAGCATTATTAGACCCATTTAATAATAAACAGAATGCAGCAAATTATGTGAATATGAAATAAATTATTTTTTGTGATATATTGCAAAGACATCAACATGGAAAACAATTTAGAATTTCAAGTTTGAATAAGCTTGATTTTCCCATCTGTCATTTTTGTGCTTCGGAAAGCCTATATTTGGGAAGCTGAGATCAGATAGAATTTTTGTTCTTAGAATGCCAGTTAGTGTTAAGATTGATGTCACGTTTGTGTCTCAAGAAAACACTAGGGTTGATATTATCATCCATGTTGGCCAAAGTGAGAGAATAGAAGCGTCTGAGCTAGCTGTAGGTTCCGTATCACCAGAATGAACCCACGTCTGGTTAGCCGAACTGCCACAGGCCCATGGGAGCGCTTAGGGTAAAACTTAACCTTTTCTAAAGCTTGGATGTCTAAATTGTGATTTCCATAACATCTGGAAGAGTTAGCTGTGAACACGGCAGTAAAGGTATTTACACTGTAGATGAAGACATAGGCCTTCTTGCTAGACCCTCTAAAAGAATGACACTAAAACCTATTTTGTAAGGTAGACCATCTAATATCACATAAAATATGTAGAGTATGGAAAATAGCAATATTCTTAATTATTAATTTAAACTACTACTGAAAATAAGCAAATTTAAATTTTCACTCTACCTCTATCAATGTGTGTGTGTCTGTAATCTTCTTGACAAAACTTGAGCGTGTGTCTCTTACTAGAAAGCACGCTATAGCAAAAACAGGGTCTCATCAATTTATACTGTAAAGGATAATCATAACCACATAGAATGATTAAGTGCCTACTTAAGTATGAAAATTAACCTGTCACTCTGAGAGTTACTCAGAATTTCTTTAAATATTAGATTTTATTTGCTTCTACAGTTTGAAGGCTTTCAGAGGATGTATCATTTGAGCTATTATCTGCAATCTAGATCGATAGATTTTTGGCATAAAATGATGAGAATAAATACTTTCCAGGAAGAGACAACACAGGATCAAAGTCACCAAGTTGTGAAAATTTAAAGTTCTCAGAAGATGCAGTAAGTCTTCCAATTCAGCTAGAACGGTGAGTTATTAATTGAAAAAACTAGGAAAGTAAGATAGGAAACATAGTTTAGTAGCAAATTTTGAGGAGCCTTGGATGTACAATTCATCATTTTGGGCTTTATTCTGCAGGTAATATGGACTTATTGAAAAAAATCTGAGAGCAACAATAAAAACCTAAGAGAAACGATTCCAGACAGAATAGTCTGGCATGTGTGTAAAAAAATACTCAGTCTGTTGCTACTGAAGAAAACAGATAAGGTATCAGTATTCTACTAAGACTTCATTGGAATTCCCCCAAATATATAACAACAAAGGCAAACTTAAACATATTACAAGGTAGACTTAGACATAGAGATTAATAAAAAATGATTATGTATTAGGCTACTAGATTAAAAACTACCTAAATTACACAATATCAACTTCAGTTTTTTACCACATTATATTTGATGTTTTGAATGGGTGTGTGTGTGTGTGTGTGGAATTAAAGCATATCATTGAATTAATTTTATCTTTTATTTGTTTCTCTAATAAAGACAACTGCTGTGTGAGATTTTCCATGCTGAAAGACAATTTGTTTAACATTTTCAATATATAATTATTTGACTGTTAAAGACCACATCAGAAAAACTAACTTACTCATGAAGCAGCTTATTATGCTCTCTGATCATTCCTTTTGAAAAACTCTTATACTCAGCATCAAAAACATTTACCCATTTCAGAGAAATCAATCTCAACACACATGATTCTGTACCATATTGATGGTATTAATCATATCATATGTGATTCTGCTTCAGTTATATTACCTATTTCAAAAACTTAATTTGAATCTCATCATTACTGCCTTTGCTCTTATTACATAATAGTGCTTTACAGCTTAAGAAAGATGACACTCAAAATAGAACCATCCTTCTTTATCTTTACTGGTCCTATCCATACCCTTCCTACCTACCAGTAACACCTTGCCAGTGTCAAACACTTAGAAATGCTTAATGGAGTAAAAAAAAAAAAAAAAAACCTTATAAGGATGTCTCTAAACTCTCTGAGGAAATGGTACAAGGAAAGGAGATCCTAATCTAAATTTACACCACTCCTAGCTTTGAAGACTCTAAAAAGAATATTCTAGTTTGAGGACAGGCTTGAGGTTTTGATTAGTTTGTGCTAAAGTAATTCAGTACATTAACAAACAAAAGAGGAAAAGAAATAAGATCATGTCAGGAGTACAGAAAAAGTATTTGATAAAGTTCAACATCCATTCCTGATAATGCACTTAAAAATTTGGAATTGAACAGAACTTCAATTTCATAAAGATTATCTGTGAAAAACTTACAGCTAACATTATGCTTAATGGTGAAATACTGAATCTTTTCTGACAAAGATAAAGATAAGGAATAAGCAACAGTTGTCTGTTCTCACTAGCTCTATTCAACACTGTATTGGAGGTTACAGCCAGTGCATTCAGGCAAGAAAAAAAAAAAAGGAATTCAAATTGGAAAGGAAGAAGAAAACTTGTCACTATTCTCAGTTGATATAATTGTCTATGTAGTAAATCTGACAGCATCTACAAAAATGCTCATAGAACTAATTAGTGAGTATGTCAAGGCTGCGGGATATATGATCAATATACAAGATCGATTGTATTTCTATACTCTAGTGATAAACAATTAGAAATTGAAATCAAATATACCACTTAATGGAAGCAACCTGTGTCCATCAATGATGAATGGATAAAGAAAACGTGGTATATATGATGAATATTATTTAGCTGTTAAGAAGGAGATCTTGCAATTTGTGACAACTTAAGCCGCAAAAAAATTGTAAGAATTTAAAATGTACAGATATGTTCTCTGACCACAATAAAATTAAAACAGAAATCAACAGCAAAAAGACCACAGGTAAATACCTAAAGAGTTGGAAATTAAGCAATGCTTCCAAATACTTACTGGGTCAAGAGGAAGTCTCAAAGGAGATTTTAAAATGTATGTAGACCTGGATGAAAATGAAATATAATAAAAAATGTAGTATAGAGCTAAAGCTGTACAGAAAGAGAAATTTATAGCATTAAATAGTTACATTAGAAAAGAGGAAAGTCCTCATCAATAATCTGAATTCTTACCCAAAAAGAGTAGAAGAAGAAGAGCCAAACAAAACCAAAGAAAGCAGAAGGAAGGACATAATAAAGAAAAGAACAGAAATCATTGACATTGAAAATAGGAAAACAAAAAAGTCAATAAAACAGAAAGCTCACTCTGAAAAATAGCAACATAATCGATAAACCTCTAGGAAGACTGACAGAGATAGGAAGAGAGGAGATGGAAATAAACAATATCAGGAATGACATTGGAGTTATTTACTATAGATCCTGCAGCCATTAAAATGATAATAAGGGAATACACTCATAAATTCAAGAACTTAGAGGAAAAGGACCCATTCCTTGAAAACTATAAGCTACCAAAACCTAGCAAAGGTAAAGTAGACAATGTATGTTAATAGGCATGTAACCATTAAATATATTGAAGTCATAATTTACAGCTCCCCCCAAAAAAATTTCCAGGTCAAGCCAGTCCCACTGGAGAATTCTACCAAACATTTAAGATTTAGAACAAGACAGGGATGTCTGTTTAAGCCACTTTTATTCAATATAGTAGTAGATGTTCTATCCAGTGGAATAGGCAATACAAAGAATTTTAAAAAAGCACAGATAGTAAAAGAATAAATAGAACTTCATTTTGAAGATTTATTCTTGCAGATTTGCAGATGATATAGTTGCTTAAGTACAAAAGAACCCCCCAAGAAATCTACAAAAACATGAAGAGCTAATATGTGAATGCAGCAAAATTGCAGGATACAAAATAATCACAGATAAAATAAGCTCATTTCTATATATTAACAATGAAATGTAGTTACAAAAATTAAACACAATACCATTACAATGGCTCCAAAGAAAATGAAATGCATAGGTATAAACTTATCTAAACATGTATAAGATATGTATGCTAAAAATAATATATTAATGAAGGAAATCAAAGAAAGCCTAAATAAATTGAAAGGCAGAGGTGGCATGACAAATCAGTAGTCAAAAGACATTGCTCATTAACTTATGACAGAAAAAATTGATATTAATAAGAAAAAAATAAAATTAGATCCCTATTACACGTCATATACAAAAATTAACTCCAGATGAATTAATCACATACATGTTAAAAACAAAACTGTCAGCCTCATATCAAAACATACAGATGAATGTCTTGTAAATTGGTGGTAGAAAAATATTTAAATAAGAGATAAAAAGTATTGAATATACTTAAAAATTGGTAATTTTGACTATATATAAATAATTAAAAACTTTTATTCATCAAAAAGACCTTAAAAAGGGAAAATACAAGGTACAAACTGGCATATTTGTAGGTTGCAATACACATAATTGGGAAATGATTAGTATCAAGAATATATAAAGAACTTTTACAAACCAATAAGAAAAAACAAGTAAAAGGTATGAGAAATATTTCTTAGGAGTGGAAACACATGAGACCATAAATCTAAGAGTTGTCCAACATCATTAGCAATTAGTAAACCAAGACCTCCACATGATTTATATTCATTTAGTTGGCAAAAATCTAAAAGTCTCAGAATGTCAAACGTTGAAGAGGATGTAGAAAACACAGCCTCTCTTACACATTGTTGGTGCCAGTGAGAATAGTTTGGACTACTCTGGAAAACTATTTGCTGTTATATCCTGGAAATGTTTTCACTTACACTGTGATCTAGGTATATACCACTTCTAAGTCTACACCAAAAAGAAACTCTTGCATGTGCACAACTGGACACATGTCTTAGTGGTACTATTCACAATAGCAAAAACTTGGAAACAGTTCACATGTTTATCAACAGGAGAATGGATTAAAGGATGGAGTATAGTCAGACAATGAAATATTTTAAGACAGCAGCAAAATTAAGGAATTAAGCTACACTCAACAATAAGAATGAACCATAGCTTAATAATATCAAATAGGGACTTCCCTGGCAGTCCAGTGGTTAAGACTCCACACTTCCACTGCAGGGGGCATGGGTTCAATCCCCGGTTGGGGAACTAAGATCCCACATGCTGTGCTGTGTGGCCCAAATAATAGTAATAATAATAATATTAATATCAAATAAAATATTTAAGTAATTAAGTCTAGAAAATTACAGGGTACTATGTCCTATTTACAAAGTGAAAAAGTTAAAAATATGTTATATAAAGATATATAGTTTTAAGGAATATATATGTGTATATATATTCCCTATAAATTGTATACATGTATACGTATACATACATATATGCAAATCAAAGGAATAATGAACCCAGATTTTGGATGATGGTTACTTCTAGCTGAGGGAAAATGAGGATGGACGGAGTACATATGACTAGATGTCAGTTGTCAAGATCTGAATTTTTGTACTGGGTTGTGGCTTTATAGATGCTTATTACCTTATTAAAAATAACCAGCTAACAGACTGAAAAGAGGTTCTGAATGGATCAGTGGCAAGAGTGCATCATAAACCAAGGATTATGCATAATACAATTCTGTATACCTGAATGCTTTTTAAAAAAGTTTATGGCTTTGTATTATACAAAATTTTGTTTATTTAAGGAAAATGTTAAATTTAATGTAAAGTACTTATTCAGCCTGTGTTTATATATTAACTTAGATGTATATAAAAACATTATATAAAATATTTTTTAAATCCTAAATTAAGTTGTTTTTGTATTTATGAGAACTGTTTGAAAGCATTATGTATTTTACTCCATTTTCACCCCAGCAAGCTTTCAACCGACTTTGCTTTCCTTCATCCACATATAAACTGTTTCTGCCAAGGTCATAATGACCCAGTAATTAGAAAATCCAGCATCATTTTTCAGTTATTTTACATGATTTCTGATCTCACTTAACACTGTTGAAACTTCTTCCTTTTCAAAGAACTCCCCGTTTGTTTTCGTTGATACCATGCTGTCATGGATTTCAGCCCCATTCAGTTTGATTCTTCTTAGTCTCCTTTGTAAGCTATTTATTTTCCTGATCTTCCTATATGTTTCCTTCATAGTTCTATCCTGGTATTCTTACCTCCAAAGGCTTTGGATTACCTCCTGTTTTATGCTAAGGACTTTTAATCAACTCAATTGTTTTGCACGAGCCATCACAGAATCCATGTTTCAGTCAACTGAATCCAAGTGGCTCCGGGTGTCAAATTTGCTCCAGAGTTTCCACTTAGTACACTATATCAATGTATTCAGCATGATCTAAAGATATGTTCTCCCATCTTTGTTTAAGCTCAATTCCCATGATTCTGTTATTTTTTTAAAATATAACTTAAAAGCTCTGCAAGCTTTCTTCTCTAGTCTTGACTTGTTATTGGCTCACTAAATTTTCTTTTAAAAAGATGAGCACCCAAATACCTCTTTAGTGAAAGTAATTTTCTAGGATTAGTATTTATAGGACACAATAAGTGCCTTGTTCTAATAGAAACTTCAATGTTGCCATCATAACATGATGCATGGTACTATTCAGAGATACACATATGTCTAAACCTATTTGGCAATAATTTTATGCTGTAAGTTTATACCAATATCTTAAAGATAGTATGTGTGGCTGTGGAGAAACTAGGCATGAATACAGAATGAGGCTAAGCAGAAATTAGAATTGCTGAGATGTAGAGAGGGAGAAGGGCCACACTGTCTAATCTCCTGGATTGAATTGTTCATTCATTCAAAAACTATTTATTGAGCACCTATGTTATTCTAGACACTGCTCTGGGTTCTAAGATTACAACAATGAACACAATAGATTTTTTTAAAAGGAAGAATGATCAAGGAAAGCAATATTGCAAAGGAAAACTTAGAGCAGAAATTTCAGTGAAATGAGGCTGGAGGTCATTTAGATATCTGAGGGAAGAGATCTTGGCAGAGGAAATAGCAACTTCAAAGGCCCTGAGGTGTAGCAAGGTGTTCTGTACGGCTAAAGCTGAATGAGTGTGGGGAAGCAGTGGTGGGTAAGAAAGAGGGGAGCACTGGCTATGGAGGGCTTGTGGGCTCATTATTTTATTCTGAGTGACATGGAAAACATTTAGAGTATTTGGTCCAATGTGTTAAGTTATCTGAATATTTTGAGAAACAAAAGCAAAAACAATTTTCTGTACCAGTATCCAGGCAGACAAGCAAAGAAAGGGATTCAAGCTATAGTGAATGATGGTGACAAATTGTGCTGATAAGTGACATAAAGCCTAAAATTTGTTATTGGTTTACAATGTGAAGGTCATCTGTGACCTTGATAGAGTGATATATATAGAGTAATGGACATCCAAGAGAGACTCAAAGAGAAACTTGAAGACAGTCCCATCTCTGAATTTTCTGGTTAAGAAAAGATTCCTTTTTAATGAAGCTGTTTTGAATTGGGTTTCTATCCTGTTATAGCAAAAGTGGCTCGATTAATTTTAAAAGCAAGACATTAAGCTGATTTCCAGGGTAACAGTTACAATGATGCTGTACTCATAGAAAAAAATCTTTACAGGTCTACAACATAGACAAAACTCTGCTCACAGAAAGAATTGCTTTTTCATCAAAATTCCTTGTCCTGATTACTAGTGCCATTATTAAGAGCTATGCAACTGGATATTTGAAAAATTTGTCTCCAATATACAACTTGTTAATGCTGTACTATAAACATCTCAGACTTGTCATAATCTTTTCTGTATTTAGTTCAGTAATATCATGTGGTTTAGCTTCTGCTGTTCTGTGTGTATTAAGCTAATCACTGATTGCAAATGTGCATAACTTTGTTTTATGCTATTTTATGTTTCACGGCAATATCCCTGTTAACATCTGTCAAGAAAGTTGCTATGGAAACTGAAGCATAACACACCATATTATACATAGAGATTTAACATTTTGTTTTATATCCTTTCTAGTGGAAGTTTTGTGCATATGATCAGTTTTATATTACTCTGTATTTCAATGTCCTAGTTTTCTTTTCAATAAAAGCAGAAGTTATTTGATATGCTAATACTACACTGTCATGCATAGGGAATTTCTTTAAGCCTTTAAAACTATTTTGGCAGTAAGCTTTTAGAAAATAGAGTATATGGGAAAAGACAGTTAAAGCAAATCATGCTTTAGAGCATACTTTCTCATATCTAGAAATTAGGAAAAAACTTTAAATATTGAAAATTAATAATTATCTAGAAAATATTTGGATTATTAAGAAAATTATGTCATTCAGAAAGGGATTGTGAGGTTGTTTAATAAAGATGATCTTTAATCTTTAGGCTTTTATTTAAAATACTTTATGGTAATAAAGGAATAAGGGTAACAACCTTTGATATTTCACTTCAAAATAAGAAACAGGTAGAACAGAGTAAACGAATTATACTTATGAAACAATCACTTAAAATTATTTAACTTTGTACATTAAGTTATTTAACTCAAAGATATTATTGATTACTGAGTTGAGTTGTTAGTGGATTAGTGTTAACATTGCACTTTTCAGCATAGGTCAAAACCGCGGTCTTGCAGGTCAGTTCAACCAGTTTTTAGTCTTTGTGGAGGACAAGAAACTGAAGCTGGGGAGGTGGTCTGGATTGGATTACCCATCCTGCACATCACAAAGCATTCCACATTGACTGTTTATTGTATTGTTGTGCAGTATATTTAAAATTAATAACATTACAATTTTGCTTCAAAAATATTAAAACACAATTGTTTAAACATTAACTCCTGATTTTAAGAAAAAAAATCTATCTTATTGCACTGCAGCTAAATTTTAGTTTAAATTTCTTGATGCCTTAGTTTATTTTTCCTGAGTTGTTTCTTATCAATTTTTGTTAAAGACTCAATTACTGTTCTTAGATCAGAAACCTCGTCTCCTCTGCATTCATCTGATACACAGAGGGCAACTGGCCGTGCTTTTGACACTATATTAAAAATCTCCCTGCAACCATAGTGTGGTAGGCAGAATCCTAAGATGGCCCCCCAATTTCTTCCTGTTGGTGTACACGACCTGCACGACCTGGAGAGTGGACAAGACCTAAGAATATGAGGGGCTATTACTCCCTTGATTAGGCTGTGCTGTATCAAGGGAGATTCTCCTGCTAGCTTTAAAGAAGTTGCCGTATTGTGATAGGGCCACGTGGCTAGGACCTGAGGGTTGCCTCTAGAAGCTGAGATCAGTCCCTGGGGACCTCAGTCCTACAGCTGCAAGAGACTGAGTTCTGCCAACAACCTGAGTAAGCTTGGAAGAGGACCCTGAGCCCCAGATGGGAACTCAGCCTAGGCCAAAATCTTGGTTACATCCGTGTTAGACCCCAGCAGAGACCCCAGCTGCACTGTGCCTGGACTTCTGACCTAGAGATACTGTGAGACAATAAGTGAATGTTGTCTTAAAGCACTAAGTTTGTGGTAATTTGTTATGTAGCAATAGAAAACTAATACAATCTGACTTCCTTTTCTGTATTCCTTTCACTCCTCTTCTGCAATAGATGTAACCAACAGCAGAAGCCTTACATGATTAATCTCAAAATGGCCTATTAAAACAGTAATTGTAATGGAAACATGCCTAACCAATGGTGACTTACCTTGTGTTAAGGCAGCATTCTATAAGTGCTGTTACCTGTGCCACTTCAACATTTATACTTGTGTGTTTTCTTAATTCAGATATAATATTTTTAAAAATTTCTAAGAGTTCTTTATTCCAAAAATTTCTAGTGAAAATAAAACAATCCTTATAAATGACTGATTTTATAAAATGAACTATTAGCCATTAATTAAACAATTCCCCAATGCATTTGCATATTTTCTTGACTGTAATATGTTATTTTATCTTTGTTTCTGAAATTGGGATGTAATGCTTCAAATTGATGTCAAAGAAACTTGCTCCCCGAAGGCAGAGGACTGAATTATTTTGTAGCTGTCATTGCCTGCGCTTGTGCAAATTTAACCTTGTAGGTATTTTATGTTTATACAATTGTCAATTCATTTGAGTTATTTGCATCAGGATCACACAAGCCATTGCTTTATAAATGAAACATATATCCTTAATTGTTGCTTAAAATGTCTTCATAAAGTTAGTATTATGAAACAGCATTGATATGAAAAGTCGTTGTCTATGTGGAAGGTTACCTGTCATGGACTATGATCATGTTTGCTCACTAAATGTGGCCAGCACTTTGTGTCTTAAGGCAGAATTAAATTTCATGTCATGTCAAAAGGCAAAAGTTACATGTTGATATTACCTTTGAAAATTTACTTAAACCAATCTGTCTTATATTAGATTGATGTTACTAACACTGAGTAATAGTTGGACTCATTTTAAGTTCCTGCTTTAACTATGCTTTTTACTTTATTCACACATTATTATCTCACCCCAGATAACCAACTAGTTCTTCACTGTAAATGGATTTCTATATGTAAAAAATCAGTCACTTATAGAGGTTAAAAATTAAAAATGAATAAATTGATATCAAATAAGTGCAATAAAAATGATGCTCCAGGTCTCAATATTGGTATCAGATGAGAAAGAATTTAAAGAAAAAGAAAAGCATTAAAGCGAACAAAATGGTTAATTTTTAGTAGGTGAAAAATACCAAATACAATGAAATTCTAAAAAAATGAAATTTTTGTAAAGTAAGTAGAATATCAAAACTGATGAAAAAAATTATAAATCAAGGAGAGAATGAAAAAAAGAACCTCCACAACTGTTGAAGAAGACTTTAACACAATACTGTCTTATCTTTTAAAAGCAAGTAGGTATCAATAAAAGAAAAAAGAATATAGATAATCAAAGTAATATAATTAATCACATTATTTTAGACATATCTATATATCAAATTTTAGAAACTACAAAAAAGGGCTAAGTCTTAAATACTTATTTATGTCAGTTGGTGGTTCAGTTAGGAAATAGAGATCATTCTGGCTATTTTAAGCAAAAGACATTTGACCCAGATAACTTAGTTAATACAAAATGCCTGAAAAGGCAAGAGAACTGAACTATAGGATGATCCCTAGGAATGATTCCCAGAATCACACTGCTCCACTTCCTTCAGGGTTGCTGTTACCTTTGCCATAATTAGAAAAGTGGGTAATCACGTGAACACCACCTGAACTGTCAAGTTCAAGAGCACACCCCTGGAGCTATGATCCAGGCATCAGGAAACTGTTGCCGATGTCTCCACTGCAAGTGCTTGTGAAGTTAGTGACTGGGCACTGGGGCAATACCATCTCTGTCCTTATTTGCCAACTGCAAAAAGCAAAACAAGAAGTAGTCCCCCGCCTCAGCCACACCTGCACCTTCCCAACCTTAAGGTTTGGAGTGGGGCATTTTCAGTGTGATCTGTTTCACATCTACATTTTGAATTGCCAATTAATCTTGGAAATATGAGTTTTAGCTTTCCAGCCTCTGTAGTACTAAAGGACTCTTTAGAAAATAGACAGAATTAATACTCAGTACCAGATTTACCAAGTCTACCACATCCATGAGACTGAAACAAAACTTGAAAAATAATAGGTGTTTATTTGTATGCAAATTATATATTTTAATGCTAATAAACGGAATTATGCAAATTAGTCTCAGACCATGAATTAATAAAACTAGTAATCAATAATACATATGTAAGCAAATATTAAAAAGAAACTCAAAGACTGGAATTAAAAATTATCCTGTGAAATTTTTGGATCAAATATGAAATTGAATCCATAGGGCCCTCATAAAATAATGACAATGAAATATCTCATAATAGCATTTTCAGAGTGAGACAAAAAGTATAGAGAGTCAAGTATATAGCATTAAATGTTTCCATTCTTTTTTTTTTTTTTTTTTTTTTTTTTTTTTTTTTTTTTTTTTTTGCAGTACGCGGGCCTCTCACTGTTGTGACCTCTCCCGTTGCGGAGCACAGGCTCCGGACGCACAGGCTCAGCGGCCATGGCTTATGGGTCCAGCCGCTCTGCGGCATGCGGGATCCTCCCGGACAGGGGAACGAACCCGTGTCCCCTGCATCGGCAGGTGGACTCTCAACCACTGCGCCACCAGGGAAGCCCAAATACTTCCATTCTTAAAAGAACTGAATTCCTGGTCTTCTCCCTGAAATCAGCTACTCCTAATAACTGCCTTCAAATTAAAATGAGAAGGAGATAGCTTTTATATACCAAATTTTCAATTTTAGAAACTGTAATTCTCAGGGCCATCAAAGGTAGAGTGACAATGATATATTACACACTCGGAAAAATTATAAGTTCATAAAAAAATCTTTGAAGGGTATTTGGCAATGGGTATCAAATGCCTTTAAAATATGAATAAACTTTGATGCAGAATTTCGTTTTGGAAATGTTATCCCAGAAAAGTAATCAGAAATATACACAAAGAACGTGGAATAGGTTAGCTAGTATAGCACTATTTAACAAAATGGCCCAATATTAGTGAAAGGTCAGATAAAATATGGTACAATGTTAATTCAATGCTCTGTAACTTTTTTTTTTTTTTTTTTTTTTTTTTTTTTGAGTACGCGGGCCTCTCACTGTTGTGGCCTCTCCCGTTGCGGAGCACAGGCTCCGGACGCACCGGCTCAGTGGCCATGGCTCATGGGCCTAGCTGCTCCACGGCATGTGGGATCTTCCCGGACCGGGGCACGAACTCATGTCCCCTGCATTGGCAGGCAGACTCTCAACCACTGCGCCACCAGGGAAGCCCCAATGCTCTGTAACTTTTGAAAATAGTGTTTTGGAAAAAATATTCAATGACTTGGGAAAATGTTCATTATATATTATTTAGTAAAGGATAGTTTACAAAATAACATGTACAACATGATCTAAATTTTTATATATCTATAAATAGAAAATAATACTGGAAAGCTAAATACAAATATATTAAAAGTTTTTTAACTGTGGTTGATATATCAGTCAAGATAGGTTACATTACAATTTGGAAACAAACAATACCAAAATCCCAGTGGCTTAATATACTACAGTTTATTTATTTGCTCTCTCAAGGTCTGCTGAGGGTACAGGTAGCTTTCCAGGGCAGCTGTCTTCCATGTGGGAGCTCAGAACCCCAGGCTAACTTGATCATGTGGTACTTCCATAACAAGTCCTTCCATGATTGCCATGGCAGTGGAGGAGAAAGTTTGCTCAGTCCTACAGGTACTTTTCTCCCTTGAATTTATATTTCAACCATAAGCAAGTATAAATGATGAAAAGCCTAAGTATCTCAAACTAGAATTCAAAACTTCACTCATCCCTAATGGTTGAGTATCTCAAATCATTCTAGTGCCTGAAAATTAGCTTCTAATTCATTTCATTCCTTGAGAGTAATGCACTGGCTGGTCTGAACACATCATTTATTCCACCAGAGTCTCAATTATACTAGCTAAAATGAGGAAGAAATATTTACATCAAAGCCCTGATGAAAATTCTAGACTATCTCATTAATAAATAACAGTGAACTGAGATGTGATCCACAGCGTTTATTTGTCTCTTAGACTTCTTTGAACACATTCTGCTTTCTCCTTTAGATAATGCTCATAAATTTTAAATGCAATGGACTCTGGGGTGATTTTATAGATAGAAATCATATTATTTATTCCAAGCAACCTGGCTTTATTTTCCCCAATGCCATTACTTTGTTTTTGTTGTTCTCTTAAGTTTTGCCAGGGATTTTATGGGCTCTAACTTTCAAGCAGTTTGTACTGCTCGACGTCAATAGTGGGGCAGGGTAATATTTTAGTCATGTTTCTCATCTTGTGTATAACCTTGTGTTAGCCCTTCTGTGTTCTGGTGTGAACTAAAGCTGATTTTTTTTCTTAAAGAAGGGAACTTACTTCTATAGTGAACTTCAAGGACAGAATCATGCCCTTTTGTTAAAATTGGATTAACAGCAACTGGGCACCATAGTTAGAAGACCACTGTAGTTGGTATATAAACATAATAAATAATAGAAAATAGCCTGACATTGAGCAATATCCCAAATTACTGGATCTGCATGAGGGATAGATTTAGATTTCTTCCATTAGGGTTGTTCCATCTCCAAGGTGAGAATGATGTGGTGTAGCAAAGATTTTAAAAATGCATTATACAATTCTAATTAAACTGCTTATGTATAGATACTAGAAATGAGTGACTTATTTGGAACAGGTGAGATGGGATAAATGGTGGAAAAAGAAAGACAAATTCTTTGAAAGGAAAATCGTCTATAGTATTAAATATATAAGGTACATGTGATTTCTGGGTTCCTTCTGCATGTGGTTATAATCAAATCGAACTTTTCCTATTTCACATACAAAATGAAGCTAGGAATTGGGCTGGGAAGGGAATTTCAATTGGCTTTGACAGGTTGGAGTAATTTTCAACATGGCTTTGAGATAGTGGTTTTGCTTGGCTAATACATATTTTTCAATTTTGTCAATTGAGACAGAAACCCCAAACATTAGAAAAGTGTTTGAATACTGGCTGTTTTGTGCCAGGAAGGCACATTGACTTTGGTGTACAATGTTAAGATCATGAATTTTGCTAAATACAATTGCAAACACATGTTCTACTGCAAAGCAGGCAATGAAGAGCAAATTGAAAAATAAACAACACAAATGGGTTTCACTAAGAAGCACTGAATAACACCAAGGATGTTTTAAAAAATTATAAAATTGTGCAACTACTATAACCACTTTTTACATTGCTAATATTTTAATGAACCATATTGGTTGTGCTATTTTTTCCTACTTTTTTAATGATTGAATTATGGGGATTAAATTATGAAAGCTTGTATCATACAACTTCAGTCTTCTTTTTATTAGTGAAGGCATTTTAAATACATAAGGAACTAATTTGAGGATCATTTAAATTTTAATTTAATTATTAAAAATAGTATTTTCTGAAATTTTGTTCTGGTCAGATCAGAATAGTATGGATTTTGGATGAAGACTATTACAAGACTCAAAGAAAAACACATAATTACAAGGTGATCTCTAAAATAATGTATAAATAGAATGATTCTGAAAGGGGAAATAGGTGACAATTTTAAAGTTTATTTCATAAATGAAATTATAGTTTACTCTCTATCCATCATTTTCATTTCATTACTTCTTTCTTAGAAATAGTCCAGGCATGTTCCATCATGTGAAAATATGGGACCATGATATATGGAATCCTTATTCAAGAATCTGTCTGTGGGCAAAGTAGTGCTTCCTAATTCTGGATTCAGAATCTCCAGTGTTCTAGCTTTCGAATCTTTCAGTATGTTCAGATCATTTTCTACCGTTACTGCAACAGTACATCCCCAAAGTCATCCCTGTGAGACAAACTGGTGATTAAATTCCAAATCCAGGAATGTGTCATTCCCCTTTTTCTCAACTTATAAACAATAGGAAGGATTCAGTTTATTTATTCTTTCATTCACTTAATTTATAGGTTTCTCTGAGGTGCATATACTTGTCGATACTTCTCTTACATTTGTCTTCGTAATGTAGCCTGTCTTAAATCATAAGTTTCTATCGGACAGGGACCATAACTGTTTAATTTGCTTTTAACACATCTAAACCAATGCAATAAAAATATGTGAACTTAACACATGAATCTTGATGATGATTATGATTATAATAATTTATGTTGTTTATCTTTTGCTTCTCAGTGGCATTTACTAGTAATTCACTCTTACTGACAGCAAAGGTTTGTGTATTTTTTGTATACATTTTCATATTTCTTTCAGCAAAAACATAACATAAAGACATAATGCATAAAATTTAACAGCAATATTCCTTTAATTTTATCCCACTTCTCTGGCTCTTTTCCATTTATCTGCCAGAATTACAGATGAGGACAAATCTTTAAATTCTTTGCAATTTTCTCTTTGGATTTACAGCACAAGTCTGTTGATTATTTCATATCAGTCACTATTAATATAAGGCAAACATTAAAGAAATGGGAAAGGGATAGTTAAAAGAAAAATTCTACAGAACAATGCGTGGTATTTCTCTTCCCACATTCTAATGTAATCCATCATGGCCAAGACTTTAACAATTTGCTGGGTTCCCAGAGAATTATGAGCATTTTTTTCTTTTCTGAGATTTTTCTTTTTTTCTGCACAGTTAAGAAACTCTATGCTCTCTCTCTTTTTTTTAATCTCGAAGACAGGATCTACTGTACTTGAAAAACTAACTTACAGAGAGTAATATTTCAATATAAATATGTAACTACTAACAAATACATTTGCTAACACTAAGCTTTCTCGTTGGAAAATCATACCAATACTGTTATTAGTTGGCATTTGTAGGATCTCCAACATTGCTTCTCATGGCTATCCCTAAAAAGGTTTGGATTTTAAAAAGCAGGTTTCATGTTATGTACATCTTTTAAATACTTATATCACCACCTTGTATACTATAGCATACAATGGATTCCAATAATAAATATATTTAAGTACATTTTAAATACAGTTGTTATTATTAGTTAGTATGGTATTCTTTTTCTTTTAAATTTAACATATTTATTGGACTATAATTGCTTTAAAATGTTGTGTTAAAGACGCGGAGATCACCTTCCTCCTCACGGATACACCAGAAATACAGCTACACGTGGAACAACTCCTACAGAACACCTACTGAACGCTGGCAGAAGACCCCAGACCTCCCAAAAGGCAAGAAACTCCCCACATACCTGGGTAGGGCAAAGCGGAGAGATTCCCGCACAGAGGATCGGTGCCGAGCGGCACTCACCAGCCCGAGAGGCTTGTCTGCTCGCCCGCCGGGGCGGGCGGCGCTGGAAGCTGAGGCTCGGGCTTCGGTCAGAGCGCAGGGAGAGGACTGGGGCTGGCGGCGAGAACTCAGCCTGAAGGGGGCTAATGTGCCACAGCTAGCCGGGAGGGAGTCCGGGAAAACTCTGGAGCTGCCGAACAGGCAAGAGACTTGTTCTTCCCTCTTGGTTTCCTGCTGCGCGAGGAGAGGGGATTAAGAGCGCTGCTTAAAGGGGCTCCACAGACGGGCGCGAGTCGCGACTGAAAGCGCGGAGCCCAGTGACGGGCGTGGGACGCTGGGGCTGCTGCTGCCGCCGCCAAGAAGCCCGTGTGCGAGCGCAGGTCACTGTCCACACCGCCCTTCCGGGAGCCTGAGCAGCCCGCCACTGCCGGGGTCCCGGGATCCAGGGGCGGCTTCCCTGGGAGAACGCACGGCGCGCCTCGGGCTGGTGCAACGTCACGCCGACCTCTGCCGCTGCAGGCTCGCCCCGCACTCCGTGCCCCTCCCTCCCGCCCGGCCTGAGTGAGCCAGAGTTCCCGAAGAGGCTGCTCCTTTAACCCTTTCCTGTCTGAGCGAAGAACAGACGCCCTCCGGCGACCTACACGCAGAGGCGGGGCCAAATCCAAAGCTGAGACCCGGGAGCTGTGAGAACAAAGAAGAGAAAGGGAAACCTCTCCCAGCAGCCTCAGAAGCAGCGGATTAAAGCTCCACAATCAACTTGATGTACCCTGCATCTGTGGAATACATGAATAGACAACAAATCATCCCAAATTGAGGAGCCAGGAGTCAGTACTGTGCCTCTGAGGTGGGAGAGCCAACTTCAGGACACGGGTCCACAAGAGACCTCCCAGCTCCACATAATATCAAACGGCGAAAATCTTCCAGAGATCTCCATCTCAACACCAGCACCCAGCTTCACTCAACGACCAGCAAGCTACAGTGCTGGACACCCTATGCCAAACAACTAGCAAGACAGGAACACAACGCCACCCATTAGCAGAGAGGTGGCCTAAAATCATAAAAAGTCTGCAGACACCCCAAAACACACCACCAGACGTGGACCTGCCCACCAGAAAGACAAGATCCAGCCTCATCCACCAGAACACAGGCACTAGTCCCCTCGACCAGGAAGCCTACACAACCCACTAAACCAACCTTAGCCACTGGGGACAGACACCAAAAACAACAGGAACTACGAACCTGCAGCCGGCAAAAAGGAGACCCCAAACACAGTAACATAAGCAAAATGAGAAGACAGAAAAACACACAGCAGGAGAAGGAGCAAGATAAAAACCCACCAGACCTAACAAATGAAGAGGTAATAGGCAGTCTATCTGAAAAAGAATTCAGAATAATGATAGTAAAGATGATCCAAAATCTTGGAAATAGAATAGACAAAATGCAAGAAACAGTTAACAAGGACCTAGTAGAACTAAAGATGAATCAAGCATCGATTAAAAACACAATAAATGAAATGAAAAATACTCTAGATGGGATCAATAGCAGAATAACTGAGGCAGAAGAACGGATAAGTGAGGTGGAAGATAAAATAGTGGAAATAACTAATGCAGAGCAAAATAAAGAAAAAAGAATGAAAAGAACAGAGGACAATATCAGAGACCTCTGGGACAACATTAAACGCACCAACATTCGAATTATAGGGGTTCCAGAAGAAGAAGAGAAAAAGAAAGGGACTGAGAAAATATTTGAAGAGATTATAGTTGAAAACTTCCCTAATATGGGAAAGGAAATAGTTAATCAAGTCCAAGAAGCACAGAGAGTCCCATACAGAATAAATCCAAGGAGAAATACGCCAAGACACATATTAATCAAACTGTCAAAAATTAAACACAAAGAAATCATATTAAAAGCAGCAAGGCAAAAACAACAAATAACACACAAGGGAATCCCCATCAGGATAACAGCTGATCTCTCAGCAGAAACTCTACAAGCCAGAAGGGAGTGGCAGGACATAATTAAAGTGATGAAGGAGAGAAACCTGCAACCAAGATTACTCTACCCAGCAAGGATCTCATTCAGATTTGATGGAGAAATTAAAACGTTTACAGACAAGCAAAAGCTGAGAGAGTTCAGCACCACCAAACCAGCTTTACAACAAATGCTAAAGGAACTTCTCTAGGCAAGAAACACAACAGAAGGAAAAGACCTACAATAACGAACCCAAAACAATTAAGAAAATGGGAATAGGAACATACATATCGATAATTACCTTAAATGTAAATGGACTAAACGCTCCCACCAAAAGACACAGATTGGCTGAATGGATACAAAAACAAGACCCATATATATGCTGTCTACAAGAGACCCACTTCAGACCTAGAGACACATACAGACTGAAAGTAAGGGGATGGAAAAAGATATTCCATGCAAATGGAAACCAAAAGAAAGCTGGAGTAGCAATTCTCATATCAGACAAAATAGACTTTAAAATAAAGACTACTAGAAGAGACAAAGAAGGACACTACATAATGATCAAGGGATCGATCCAAGAAGAAGATATAACAATTGTAAATATTTATGCACCCAACATAGGAGCACCTCAATACATAAGGCAAACACTAACAGCCATAAAAGGAGAAATCGACAGTAACACAATCATAGTAGGGGACTTTAACACCCCACTTTCACCAATGGACAGATCATCCAAAATGAAAATAAATAAGGAAACACAAGCTTTAAATGATACATTAAACAAGATGGACTTAATTGATATTTATAGGACATTCCATCCAAAAACAACAGAATACACATTTTTCTCAAGTGCTCATGGAACATTCTCCAGGATAGATCATATCTTGGGTCACAAATCAAGCCTTGGTAAATTTAAGAAAATTGAAATTGTATCAAGTATCTTTTCCGACCACAATGCTATGAGACTAGATATCAATTACAGGAAAAGAGCTATAAAAAATACAAACACATGGAGGCTAAACAATACATTACTTAATAACGAAGTGATCACTGAAGAAATCAAAGAGGAAATAAAAAAATACCTAGAAACAAATGACAATGGAGACACGACGACCCAAAACCTATGGGATGCAGCAAAAGCAGTTCTAAGAGGGAAGTTTATAGCAATACAATCCCACCTTAAGAAACAGGAAATATCTCGACTAAACAACCTAACCTTGCACCTAAAGCAATTAGAGAAAGAAGAACAAAAACATCCCAAAGTTAGCAGAAGGAAAGAAATCATAAAAATCAGATCAGAAATAAATGAAAAAGAAATGAAGGAAACAATAGCAAAGATCAATAAAACTAAAAGCTGGTTCTTTGAGAAGATAAACAAAATTGATAAACCATTAGCCAGACTCATCAAGAAAAAAAGGGAGAAGACTCAAATCAATAGAATTAGAAATGAAAAAGGAGAAGTAACAACTGACACTGCAGAAATACAAAAGATCGTGAGAGATTACTATAAGCAACTCTATGCCAATAAAATGGACAACCTGGAAGAAATGGACAAATTCTTAGAAATGCACAACCTGCCAAGACTGAATCAGGAAGAAATAGAACATATGAACAGACCAATCACAAGCACTGAAATTGAAACTGTGATAAAAAATCTTCCAACAAACAAAAGCCCAGGACCAGATGGCTTCACAGGCGAATTCTATCAAGCATTTAGAGAAGAGCTAACGCCTATCCTTCTCAAACTCTTCCAAAATATAGCAGAGGGAGGAACACTCCCAAACTCATTCTACGAGGCCACCATCACCTTGATACCAAAACCAGACAAGGATGTCACAAAGAAAGAAAACTACAGGCCAATATCACTGATGAACATAGATGCAAAAATCCTCAACAAAATACTAGCAAACAGAATCCAACAGCACATTAAAAGGATCATACACCATGATCAAGTGGGGTTTATCCCAGGAATGCAAGGATTCTTCAATATACGCAAATCAATCAACGTGATACACCATATTAACAAATTGAAGGAGAAAAACCATATGATCATCTCAATAGATGCAGAGAAAGCTTTCGACAAAATTCAACACCCATTCATGATAAAAACCCTGCAGAAAGTAGGCATAGAGGGAACTTTCCTCAACATAATAAAGGCCATATATGACAAACCCACAGCCAGCATCGTCCTCAATGGTGAAAAACTGAAACCATTTCCACTAAGATCAGGAACAAGACAAGGTTGCCCACTCTCACCACTCTTATTCAACATAGTTTTGGAAGTTTTAGCCACAGCAATCAGAGAAGAAAAGCAAATAAAAGGAATCCAAATTGGAAAAGAAGAAGTAAAGCTGTCACTGTTTGCAGATGACATGATACTATACATAGAGAATCCTAAAGATGCTACCAGAAAACTACTAGAGCTAATCAATGAATTTGGTAAAGTTGCAGGATACAAAATTAATGCACAGAAATCTCTGGCATTCCTATATACTAATGATGAAAAATCTGAAAGTGAAATCAAGGAAACACTCCCATTTACCATTGCAACAAAAAGAATAAAATATCTAGGAATAAACCTACCTAAGGAGACAAAAGACCTGTATGCAGAAAATTATAAGACACTGATGAAAGAAATTCAAGATGATACAAATAGATGGAGAGATGTACCATGTTCTTGGATTGGAAGAATCAACATTGTGAAAATGACTCTACTACCCAAAGCAATCTACAGATTCAATGCAATCCCTATCAAAATACCACTGGCATTTTTCACAGAACTAGAACAAAAAATTTCACAATTTGTATGGAAACACAAAAGACCCCGAATAGCCAAAGCAATCTTGAGAACGAAAAATGGAGCTGGAGGAATCAGGCTCCCTGACTTCAGACTATACTACAAAGCTGCAGTAATCAAGACAGTATGGTACTGGCACAGAAACAGAAAGATAGATCAATGGAACAGGATAGAAAGCCCAGAGATAAACCCACGGACATATGGTCACCTTATCTTTGATAAAGGAGGCAGGAATGTACAGTGGAGAAAGGACAGTCTCTTCAATAAGTGGTGTTGGGAAAACTGGACAGGGACATGTAAAAGTATGAGATTCGATCACTCCCTAACACCATACACAAAAATAAGCTCAAAATGGATTAAAGACCTAAATGTAAGGCCAGACACTATCAAACTCTTAGAGGACAACATAGGCAGAACACTCTATGACATAAATCACAGCAAGATCCTTTTTGACCCACCTCCTAGAGAAATGGAAATAAAGACAAAAATAAACACATGGGACCTAATGAAACTTAAAAGCTTTTGCACAGCAAAGGAAACCATAAACAAGACCAAAAGACAACCCTCAGAATGGGAGAAAATATTTGCAAATGAAGCAACTGACAAAGGATTAATCTCCAAAATTTATAAGCAGCTCATGCAGCTCAATAACAAAAAAACAAACAACCCAATCCAAAAATGGGCAGAAGACCTAAATAGACATTTCTCCACAGAAGATATACAGACTGCCAACAAACACATGAAAGGATGCTCAACATCTTTACTAATTAGAGAAATGCAAATCAAAACTACAATGAGATATCATCTCACACCAGTCAGAATGGCCATCATCAAAAAATCTAGAAACAATAAATGCTGGAGAGGGTGTGGAAAAAAGGGAACACTCTTGCACTGCTGGTGGGAATGTGAATCGGTACAGCCACTATGGAGAACGGTATGGAGGTTCCTTAAAAAACTACAAATAGAACTACCATATGACCCTGCAATCCCACTACTGGGCATATACCCTGAGAAAACCATAATTCAAAAAGAGACATGTACCAAAATGTTCATAGCAGCCCTATTTACAATAGCCCGGAGATGGAAACAACCTAAGTGTCCATCATCGGATGAATGGGTAAAGAAGATGTGGCACATACATACAATGGAATATTACTCAGCCATAAAAAGAAATGAAATTGAACTATTTGTAATGAGGTGGATGGACCTAGAGTCTGTCATACAGAGTGAAGTAAGTCAGAAAGAGAAAGACAAATACTGTATGCTGACACATATATATGGAATTTAAGAAAAAAAAAGGTCATGAAGAACATAGGGGTAAGACAGGAATAAAGACACAGACCTACTAGAGAATGGACTTGAGGATATGGGGAGGGGGAAGGGTAAGCTGTGACAAAGTGAAAGAGCGGCATGGACATATATACACTACCAAACGTAAGGTAGATAGCTAGTGGGAAGCAGCCGCATAGCACAGGGAGATCAGCTCGGTGCTTTGTGACCACCTGGAGGGGTGGGATAGGGAGGGTGGGAGGGAGACGCAAAAGGGAGGGGATATGGGAACATATGTATACATATAACTGATTAAATTTGTGATAAAGCAAAAAAAAAAAAAAAAAGAAAACTACCTCCTGGACATGGAAAAAAAAAAAAAAAAAAGAATCCTAAAGATGCTACCAGAAAACTACTAGAGCTAATCAATGAATTTGGGAAAGTAGCAGGATACAAAATTAATGCACAGAAATCTCTGGCATTCCTATACACTAATGATGAAAAATCTGAAAGTGAAATTAAGAAAACACTCCCATTTACCATTGCAACAAAAAGAATAAAATATCTAGGAATAAACCTACCTAAGGAGACAAAAGACCTGTATGCAGAAAATTATAGGACACTGATGAAAGAAACTAAAGATGATACAAATAGATGAGAGATAAAGCATGTTCTTGGATTGGACGAATCAACATTGTGAAAATGACTATACTACCCAAAGCAATCTACAGATTTAATGCAATCCCTATCAAACTACCACTGACATTTTTTACAGAACTAGAACAAAAAATTTCACAATTTGTATGGAAATACAAGTAGATTTGTTCTCATTCTTCTTAATGATTGCATAGTATTCCATGGTATGGATTTTACATAATTTGTATAATCAAGTCCCTATATAATTAATTTCTTACTTACATGATTTGCTATACATATATATTTTCTTTTTTCCAAATGATCCATCATATCTTTCCTAACAAGCTTCATTCATTTTTCTCCCTAAAGGCTTTGCTTCTGAATCCCTCCATTCTTGGGTTTCTGTCTGCTGATTTCTCTCTGTGCTACATGTAATGTTGACACCCTGGCAGTACTGCTCACCTCTCTCCTGGAGTTCACTCTTCCCTAGATACTATAATTTGTTCCTCCTTTATTAACTCCTTCAGTTTGCTCTAGCACATTTTCCAATAGCTAACTTTAAAAGTGCATCTGGATATTTAGATGTCCAAGCTGTTTATTTTGCCTTTATATTTATTTTGGTTGAATATAGAATTTCATATAAAAAAAAAAATGTTGTGTTAGTTTCTGCTGTATAACAAAGAGAATCAGCTACACATATACACATATATCCCCATATCTCCTCCCATTTACCTCTCCCTCCCACCCTCACTATCCCACCCCTTTAGGTGGATACAAAGCACCGAGCTGATCACCCTGTGCTATGCAGCTGCTTCCCACGAGCTATCTATTTTACATTTGGTAGTGTATATATGTCCATGCCACTCTCTCACATCGTCCCAGCTTACCTTTCCCCCTCCCCTTGTCCTCAAGTCCATTCTCTATGTCTGCATCTTTATTCCTGTCCTGCCCCTAGGTTTTCAGTACCATTTATTTATTTATTTAGATTCCATATATATCTGTTAGCATATGGTATTTGTTTTTCTCTTTCTGACTTACCTCACTCTGTATAACAGCTTCTAGGTCCATTCACCTCACTACAAATAACTCAATTTTGTTCCTTTTTATGGCTGAGTAATATTCCATTGTATATATGTGTCACCTCTTCTTTATCCATTCATCTGTCGATGGAAATTTCGGTTGCTTCCATGTCCTGGCTATTGTAAATAGAGCTGCAATGAACATTGTGGTACATGACTTTTTTTTTTTTTTTTTAAGAAGACGTTGGGGGTAGGAGTTTTTATTAATTAATTTATTTATTTTTGCTGTGTTGCATCTTCGTTTCTGTGCTAGGGCTTTCTCTAGTTGTGGCAAGTGGGGGCCACTCTTCATCGCGGTGTGCGGGCCTCTCACTATCACGGCCTCTCTTGTTGCAGAGCACAGGCTCCAGACACGCAGGCTCAGTAGTTGTGGCTCACGGGCCTAGTTGCTCCGCGGCATCTGGGATCCTCCCAGACCAGGGCTCGAACGAGTGTCCCCTGCACTAGCAGGCAGACTCTCAACCACTGCGCCACCAGGGAAGCCCCCATGACTTTTTTGAATTATGGTTTCTCAGGGTATATGCCCAGCAGTGGGATTGTTGGGTCATATGGTAGTTCTATTTTTAGTTTTTTAAGGAAACTCCATACTGTTCTCCATAGTGGCTGTATCAATTTACATTCCCACAAACAGTGTAAGAGCGTTCCCTTTTCTCCACAGCCTCTCCAACATTTATTGTTTGTAGGTTTTTTGATGATAACCATTCTGACCAATGTGAGGTGATACCTTATTGTAGTTTTGATTTGCATTTCTCTAATGATTAGTGATGTTGAGCATCCTTTAATGTGTTTATTGGCAATCTGTATATCTTCTTTGGAGAAATGTCTATTTAGGTCTTCTGCTCATTTTTGGATTGGGCTGTTTGTCTTTTTGATACTGAACTGCATGAGCTGCTTGTATATTTTGGAGATTAATCCTTTGTCAGTTGCTTCATTTGCAAATATTTTCTCCCATTCTGAGGGTTTTCTTTTCGTCTTGTTTATGGTTTCCTTTAATTTGCAGAAGCTTTTAAGTTTCATTAGGTCCCATTTGTTTATTTTTGTTTTTATTTCCCTTTCTCTAGGAGTTGGGTCAAAAAGGATCTTACTGTGATTTAACTCATAGACTGTTCTGCCTATGTTTTCCTCTAAGAGTTTGATAGTGTCTGGCCTTACATTTAGGTCTTTAATCCATTTTGTGTTTATTTTTATGTAGGGTGTTAGGGAGTGTTCTAATTTCATTCATTTACATGTAGCAGTCCAGTTTTCCCTGCGTGATTTATTGAAGAGGCTGTATTTTCTCCATTGTATATTCTTGTCTCATTTATCAAAGGTAAGTTGACCATATGTGCATGGGTTTAACCCTAGGTTTCATATCATTTTGCATTGATCTGTATTTCTATTTTTGTGCCAGTACCATACGGTCTTGATTACTGTAGCTTTGTATTATAGTCTGAAGTCCAGGAACATGATACCTCCAGCTCTGTTTTTTTATCTCAAGATTACTTTGGCTTTTTGGGATCTTTTGTGTTTCCATACAAATTGTGAAATTTTTTGTTCTAGTTCTGTGAAAAATGCCAGTGGTAGTTTGATAAAGATTGCATTGTGTCTGTAGATTGCTTAGGGTAGTAGAGTCATTTTCTCAATGTTGATTCTTCCAATCCAAGAACATGGTATATCTCTCCATCTGTGTTTATCATCTTTAATTTCTTTTATCAGTGTGTTATAGTTTTCTGCATACAGGTCTTTTGTCTCCTTAGGTAGGTTTATTCCTAGGTATTTTATCCTTTTTGTTGCAATGGTAAATGGGAGTGCTTCCTTAATTTCTCTTTCAGAGTTTTCATCATTAGTGTATGGGAATGCAAGAGATTTCTGTGCATTAATTTTGTATCCTGTTACTTTACCAAATTCATTGATTAGCTCTAGTAGTTTTTGGTAGCATCTTTAGGATTCTCTATGTATAGTATCATGTCATCTGCAAACAGTGTCAGCTTTGGAATGCAGGGAAGCTTGCAGTGGCAGAGGCTGGCATGACTTTGCAACAGCCTGAGGTGCGGTGTGTGTTCTCCTGGGGAAGTTGTCCCTGCATCACGGGACCCTCGCAGTGGCTGGCTGCGCAGGCTCCCGGGAGGGGAGGTGTGGATAGTGACACAGGTTCTTGGTGGCTGCAGCAGCAGGCTTAGCGTTTCATGCCCATCTCTGGTGTCCGTTCTGATAGCCTCATCTCACGCCCATCTCTGAAGCTCATTTAGGCGGTGCTCTGTATCCCCTCTCCTTGTGCACCACAAAACAACGGTCTCTTGCCTCTTAGGCAGTTCCAGACTTTTTCCCGGACTCCCTCCCAGCTAGCTGTGGTGCACTAGCCTCCTTCAGTCTGTGTTCATGCAGCCAACCCCAGTCCTCTCCCTGGGATCTGACCTCCGAAGCCTGAGCCTCAGCTCCCAGCCTGCACTTGCCCCTTCGGGTGAGCAGAGAAGCCTCTAGGGCTGGGGACTGCTGGTCGGCACCGATCCTCTGTGTGGGAATCTCTCCACTTTCCCCTCTGCACCCTGTTGCTGTGCTCTTGTCCATGGCTCTGAAGCTTCCCCCTTGCCACCCCCTACCCCCGTCTCAGCCAGTGAAGGGGCTTCCTAGTGTGTGGAAACTTTTCCTCCTCCACAGCTACCTCCCAGAGGTGCAGGTCCTGTCCCCTATTCTTTTGTCTCTGTTTTTTCTTTTTTCTTTTGCCCTACCCAGGTACATGGGGAGTTTCCTGCCTTTTGGGAAGTCTGAAGTCTTCTGCCAGCGTTCGGTAAGTGTTCTGTAGGAGTTGTTCCACATGTAGATGTATTTCTGATGTATTTGTGGGGAGGAAGGTGATCTCCATGTCTTACTCCTCCAGCATCTTGAAGGTCCCCCTCCTAGTATGGTATTCTTATACATTAGCTTATGGAGTTAACCACAAGTCTTAAACAAAAGTTAAATTATAAATTCCTAAAGAGAAAACTCCTTAGATCATGGATCTTTATTTACTTGCATGTTTTATACATCAATAATGAGTCTCAGAGAATTCACTGTCTTATCTTTTCCTATCTCAGTGTCATTTTCTCTCTTCTCCCACTGTTGAAATTTAATAGTAACTCAACTTTGAGTAGATCTGAGTTCTAACACTCTGGCCTGTGTGAAACAAAGGAGGCAAGTATGTTAAAGAGCTATTAGTGGCTGAAATAGTTGTGGTAAAATCCATACATTTCAGTCATAAAAGAGCACTACTTTTACTCAGATCTTATTTAGTTATTGTTTATACAATATGACAAAATTATATCTGCAACAAATTCAAACTAGAGGAAGTATACATACTCTAAAAACAAAAGTGAGGCCTGTCAGCTTTGTATCAAAAGAAGAGATTAAAAATGAATCTATATAAAACAGACAAAACTCAAAAAAGCAGCATGATTTTTGTTTATTTTGTATAGGTAAAACAACCTGTACCTTTCAGTAGTTCCCAAGATAACCCTGTGGTACATCATAGTTAAATAATTAAAATTTGCAATAATGGCTTTGAGTCTTCTAGAATAAGTTAAATAATTATAATTTATATTTCTTTAGTGATATTTTGGGATACTTTTCCAGACAAACATTACCATCTATGTGGTCAAAGAATTCATGAAATTTGACACAAAAACATTTAAAACAAATATGTGATACCAAAACAACTGAAGAAATCTGTGTTCCACAATAAAGGTTTACTGAAAGATGGTCCATCCACCCAATAGAATATTACATAGTCATTTAAACTATAATTATGAGAACTGTATAAAAATATGGAATAATGTTAACAGTGTTAAGTGAAAAAAATGATCACAGAATTACATAGACATCTTACAGATCACTGCTATTTAAAAGAAGGTTATTTGTCGATGAAGACTGGAATGAAATAACACAAATTGAAAGGCAATGGCAGAATATAGAGGCCATGTGCATAAACTTGGAACCAGGTTTCCTGCATTTGGTTTCCAGATTTGCCACTTTTTAGTTGCCTTACTTTGAGCAAATTGTGAAACCTATGTGGCTTAGTTTACTCATCTGATAAACAAGGACAGATTATCTTCCCCATATGCTCTTATAAGGATTAAACTGATATAATATATATGTTAAATACTAAGAACAATGCCTAGAACATACTATTACTATATATGTTGATAAATTTTTAAAAAGTAGTTATATTATATTGGTGAATTTAAAGGAGAATTTTATTTTGTTTCTAGATAAAGTGAATTAAAATAAAAGATTTCATCATGTAAGTTAATGCCACTTAAAAAGTCAAGGAATTGCATAAGTAATTTGGAAAAAACAATGATTAAAGTGAAATATTTTTGGATTTTGAAAGAAATGCACTCAGCTATCTGGAAAGTTCAACTAATAGGTAATTTTCTAAAACATCTGGATTAGTCCAGACTTTACTACTCTTAATTATTTCACTCTTGTTTACAAATTGCCACCATATTGTTCTCTAAATTTATTGTTAGTTATGTCATGTGTGTTTGGCCTTCACAGCCACATTGTACCTCCATCCTAAGGAAGCTTGGTGGGTTGAGTAGAATAACCTTTCCTTTATTTGCCTTACCTTGGGTTAAATTTCCTATGTTAAGAGATAGAAGTATACCTTGACAGTAGTAGAAAGGCACAGAGAAAGCTGGAGTCCTGGTTTTAGGCCTATGGTTTAACATGTAGTTTCATGTAGTTTAGCCTAACTCACAAGCTAAGTGAGGGCTCCATGTGGATATTTGGGGCCAAAGGCAGCAGGTGATAATAAGTCATTCCTTTAACTGGTGTTCTTGTGTTTATATGTTTTGGCACTAGATGTGTGCCAAAACGTAGGCCAGACTGAAGCTCCAGGACAAGCAAAGAAGCCTCCTTCACAAAAAAATTAGGTAGTGTGCCTCAGTCACTGTCTGCAAAGGGCCCTGGTGATGGCAGCCTGCCAATAGTCACCTTTCTGATTGCCACAGTCCCATGGGACTCAACAATGCAAGTTCCCTTTATCACAAGAGCCAGGCAATCAAGGGGGTATCCCTTGGATTGTAGCTGTAAAACTGGGACACCAGATGTGAAAACCAGGGCACCAGCTACATATAAAGCTCTTTTTTAGTAGACACTGGTGGTCTGGGTGCAGCAGAGGGAGAATGTGAAGATAGTGCCTACCCTCCATGATCTCTGAAAAGGAGTACAGTCAACTCCTAGATGTGTTTATTTAAAAACCTGACCTTCAGACTGCGGCTCTGATGATTAGCTAGTAGGCCTTTTTCATTGAAAGATGGAGATCCTGGGCCCTTTGCCTCTTGCTGTGCCCTGGGGGTGGCAGCTGTTTAAGAATTCTTTTTCCATTGATTATGATCTTGTGGGAACCGAAAGTGTAAGTCCCACTGACCACCAGAGCCACAAAAATCAGGGTGCCAGGCAGGGGTATGAACTCCTTTGTGGGTGACCCCAGTTATTACAGTCCTATGGGACCAAAAACACAAGCTCCCCTGGCCTCCAGAACTAGGCAGCCAAGAAATGTTCTCCAGGCAACAGCAACAGAAATCAGAGTATGAGACACATATAAAAGTTCCCTTCTGTGAGATACTCGTGCTCTAAAACATGGCAAAGAGAGAGAGAAGAGATAGTACATTTCAGTCTCTGTTCCTGGAGAGTGTTCCAACATGCTCCTAGAGTGTGTGTGAAATTAGATGCCTGACCTTCAGGGAAATGCTTTAATATAAGCAAATGAGCCTCCTCTACTTTAAGTGTGGGAGAAATTGGCTGCCTCTGAGCTGGACTCTGGAGTAGGTAAGTCCAAGCATGGGTCCTTTAAGAGCTGACTCTCAGTTTGCTACAATTTTATGGCTCTCAGGACACAATTCCTGTTGATTTTCAAAGTTAGATGTTCTGGGGATCTTCTCTCTGGTGCAAGTCCTACAAGTTGAGGTGCCTGATGTGGGGTTCAAATTATTTGCTCCTTAGGGAGAAGCTCAGGCCTTGGAGTTTTCTCCTGGTTGTGGGAGTGGCATTTATGATGAGATTGTGTGCCAGCCTTGTCTACCCATTTCAGTGTGGTTATCTTCTTGTTTTCCCAATGTGTAGTTATCACTCAGCCAGCCTTTAGGTTTTCTTTAAGAAGAAATTGTTCCATATGTAGCTGTAGACTTAGTGTATCCATGGGAAAAAGTGATTTCCAGGTATTCTTATGTTACCATCTTGAACCTGAAACAAATAGGAGTCACAGAGCTGAAGAATATAGTAACTAAACTGAAAAATGCACTAGTGGGGTTCAACAGCAGACAAAGTAAAGCAGAAGAAAGGAATTGGTCAACTCGAAGAAAAGGCAGTGTAATTCACCCAATCAGAGCAGCAAAAAGAAAAAAGAATGAAAAAAAGTGAAAATAACTTACCGAGCCTATGGGACAACATCAAGCTGACTAACATTCACATTACAGGGGTCCCAAAAAGAGAAGAGAGAGAGAAATGGGCAGAAGTCTTGTTTGAAGAAATAATGGCTTAAAATTTATTAACCTGGAGAAGGAAAGAGACACCCAGATCTAGTAAGCCCAGAGAATTGCAAATAAGATGAATCCAAAGAGACCCTCATCAAGACACATTGTACTCAAAATACCAAATGTTAAAGACAAAGACAGAGTATTATAAGTAACAAGAGAAAAACAACTTGTTATGCACAAAGGAACCCCCATAAGACTATTAGCAGATTTTTTTCAGCAGAAACTTTGCAGGCCAAAAGGGAGTGGCACAATATATTCAAAATACTGAAAGAAAAAACCTTCCAAACAAGAATACTCTACCCAGTAAAGTTAACATTCAGAGTTGAAGGAGAGATAAAGAGGTTTCCAGGCAAGCAAAAGCTAAAGGAGTTCATTACCACTAAAGCAGTCATATGAGAAATGATAAAGGGACTTCTTTAATTTGAAAAGAAAGGGTACTAATTAGTAACAAGAAAACAACAAAAGAGTAAATTTCACTGAAAAGGTAAATATATGGTAAAGTTAGTGGATTAACCACTTATAAAGCTAGTAAAAGGTTAAAATACAAAAGTAGTAACAATAACTATGATTACAATAATTATTTAAGGAATATACAAGATAAAAAAATGTAAAATGTGTCATGAAGAACATAAAATGTAGGGGAGAGAGTAAAAATGTTGAACTTTAAAATGAGATCAAACTTACATTGTTATCAACTAAAATAAACTGTTATAGATACAAGTTGTTATATGTAAGTCTCATCATAACCACAAAGTAAAAACTTATGGTAAATACACAAAAAATAAAGAGAAAGGAGTATAAGCATACCACTAAAGAAAGTCTTCAAATCACAAAGGAAAAGAGCAAGAGAAGAAAAAAAGAACAGAAGGGAAGTACAAAAACAGCCTTAAAAAAATGAACAAAATGGCAATAAGTACTTACCTATCAATCATTACTTTAAATGTAAATGGACTAAATTCGCTGATCCAAAGACAAAAAGTGGCTGAATGAACTCACCAATATGTTGCTTACAAGGGACTCTCTTTAGATGTAAGGACAGGCACAGACTGAAAGTGAAAGGATGGCGAAAGATATCCCATGCAAATGGAAACCAAAAGAAAGCTGAAGTAGCTATAAGTATATCAGACAAAGTAGACTTTAAAACAAAGACTGTAATAAGAGACAAAGATGGTCATTACATAATGATAAAGGATCCTTTTCAACAATACATAAAAAAGATCACACACCATGAACAAGTGAAATGTATTCCAAGGATGCAAGGATGGCTCAACATCTGCAAATCAGTCCATGTGATATACCACATTAACAAAATAAAGCATAAAAATCACATGATCATCTCAATAGATGCAGATAAAGCATTTGACAAAATTCAACGTCCATTTATGATACAAACTCTCAACAAAGTGGGTATAGAGGGAATCTATCTGAACATAATAAAGGCCATATATGACAAGCCCATAGCTAACATCATACTCAACAGTGAAAAGCTGAAAGCATTTCCTCTAAGAGCAAGAAAAAGACAAAGATGTACACTCTTGCCACTTTTATTCAACATAGTTTCAGAAGTCCTAGCCAGACCAATTAGGCAAGAGAAAGACATTAATAGCATCCAAGTTAGAAAGGGAGAAGTAGAACTGTCACTATTTACAGATAACATGACACTGCATAGAGAAAAATCCTAAATATTCCATTAAAACACTTAGAACTAATAAACAAATTCAGTAAAGTTGAAAGATGAAAAATCAATATACAAAAATCTGTTGCATTTCTTTTTTTTTTTTTTTTTTTTTTTTTTTTTTTTTTTTTTGCGGTACGCGGGCCTCTCACTGTTGTGGCCACTCCCGTTGCAGAGCACAGGCTCCGGACGCGCAGGCTCAGCGGCCATGGCTCACGGGCCCAGCCGCTCCGCGGCATGTGGGATCTTCCCAGACCGGGGCACGAACCCGTATCCCCTGCATCGGCAGGCGGACTCTCAACCACTGCGCCACCAGGGAAGCCCTGTTGCATTTCTATACACTAATAATGAACTATCAGAAAGAGAAAGGAAACCGTCCTGTTTACAATTGCATCAAGAAAAGGAAATACCTAGGAAAAAATTTAACCAAGGAAAGTCCTGTATATTGAGAAATATAACATTAATGAACAAAATTGAAGGAGACACAAATAAATGGAAAGATAATGCATGCTCATGGATTGGAAGAATCAATACTGTTAAGATGTCCACACTACCCAAAACAATCCACATATTCAGTGCAACCCCTATCAAAATTCCAATGGCATTTTTCACAAAACCAGGACAAATAACCCCCAAATTTCTATGGAACCACAAAAAACCCTGAATAGCCAAAGCAGTCTTGAGAAAGAAGAACAAAATTGGAGGTATCATGTTCCCTGATTTCAAACTGTATTACAAAGCTACAGTAATCAAAATAGTATGATATTGGCATAAAAACAGACACAGATTAATGGAACAGAATAGAGAGCCCAGAAATAAACACATGCGTATATGGTCAATTAATTTATAACAAAGCAGCCAAGAATATACAACGGGGAAAGGACAGTCTCTTCAATAAATGGTATTGGGAAAACTGAACAGCTAGATGTAAAAAAATTGAAAATCTACCACTATCTTACACCATATACAAAAATAACACAAAATGGATTAAAGACTTGAATATAAGATTCGAAACCATAAACCTCCTAGAAGAAAACGTAGTTGGTAAGCTTCTTGACATAGGTCTTGGTGGTGGTTTTTTGAAGCTGACACCAAAAGTAAAAGAAACAAAAGCAAAAATAAATAAATGGGATGGCATTATACCAAAAAGCTTCTGCATAGCAAAGGAAACCATTAACAAAATGAAAAGGTAACTTACTGTATGAGAGAAAATGTTTGCAAATCATCTGATAAGGAGTTAATATCCAAAATATGTAAGGAATTCCTGAAAGTCGATAGTAGACAAGCCAATTAAAGGATGGGCTGAAGATCTGAAGAGACACACAGATAGCCAACGGGTAATTGAAAAGATTGCTCAATATCATTAATCATTAGAGAAATGAAAATCAAAATCACAACGAAATATCACCTCACATCTTTTAAAATGGCTATGAAGAAGAAGAAAAGAGGTAACAAGTGTTAGCTAAGATGTGGAGAAAAGGAAAACCTTGTGCACTGTTGGTGGGAATGTAAGTTGGTTCAGCCACTATGGAAAACAGTATGGAGGCTCCTCAGAAAATTAAAAATAGAACTACCATAAGATCAAGCAATTCTACTTTTGGGTATTTATGTAAAGAAAATAAAAACACTAACTCAAAAAGATGGGTCTTCCCTGGTGGTGCAGTGGTTGAGAGTCCGCCTGCCGATGCAGGGGACACGGGTTTGTGTCCCGGTCCGGGAAGATCCCACATGCCGCAGAGTGGCTGGGCCCATGAGCCATGGCCACTACTGGACGTCCAGAGCCTGTGCTCCGCAACGAGAGAGGCCACAACAGTGAGAGGCCCGCGTATCGCAAAATATATATATATATATATATATATATATATGCACACCATATTAATTGCTGTGTTATTTACAATAACCAAGATATAGAAACAGTCTAAGTGTGATTGATGAATGAATGAAGAAATTGTGATATATATGTGTGTGTATATATATATATATATATATATATATATATAAAATTTATATCATTCAGCCATAAAAATGAAATTTTGCCATTTGTGACAACATGTATGGACTTTGGGGGCATTATATTAAGTGAAATAAGTCAGAGAATGACAAATACTGTATGATCTATCTTATCTGTGGAATCTAAGAAAACAGAAACCCAAAACAAAAAACCAAGCTCAGACATACAGAGAACAAACTGATGATTGCCAGAAGTGGGGGGTAGGATGTAAGAGAAATGGTGAAGGGGTTCAAAAAATAGAGGGGAAAAAAAGGCAAATACTATAGATATCTGTTAAATGTTAGCTCAGCTGCACTGACTGTGTATGTTTTATAATAAGTGCTAACGAGAAAGATTATCTCATCTACTTTGTACTCCATTGAGTGTAGCAAGATACATATAGATAATTTATAAACTTCTAATTGCGATGATGCCTTGAGAAAGGGGAAAAAAATAAAACATTTTTAGCCCTTACATGAATCATATATTTCTATCTTTCATTAAAATTTTTTTCCAAAAAATTCTTCAATAAGGTTATGTTTTTCTGTTGCTTCTTTCTCTGTTATTGAAATTTCCTGAATCAATAAGGCATAGTACTGTCGTTTTCAGTAATTTTCAAGATTAAGCACCATGGCAATGGGCAATGTACTAATTTAGAAATAGAGAAGATTTTTAGGAATGTAGTAATTCAGCTTTATGGAAAACAGGAAAGTGACTCAATAAAACCATCTGGTCACTAAAAAACAAAACAAAACAAAACCTGTATGCCATACTTATGGGTCCCTGCTGTATGAGTGGCCTAGCAAGGTATGGGGGCCTGCTTAAACTCACCACTAACAGCTGGTTACCATTCAGTTGCTAGTGTTGGTGCCCAGTTATTTTCAGTTTGTCTTGGCACCGGCAGCGGCTAACATCTGCTAAGTGATGGCTCAATTTGTGGGCCCAGGTCTTTAGGATTTAAACGCCCCTGAACTCACTGTAAGGCACAATCGAGGCCTGTGTGGGAGCTTCTTCAAAGTCGACCTGAATGCTTGCAAGAAGTTGCAAGGCATCATGGTTTCCTGCCTTTTACACAACCTGGACCTTCCTTATGAGATGGTTGTTGCCCACCCAGGCCTCCTGGACTTGGCTGTCTCCTTCTCTATGTAGCAACAGGAGGGTATTGTTAATGAGATAACTGTTTTCCATAGTTTCTAGATTTTTGCCATACGAATCTGTCTTTGGTGAGAATTATGTTTACATACATATATGTGCATCTGGGGCTGTGGAGCACAGACATTTGCTGTGCATTTATTTCACGCATCTACCAGGAATCAGCTAGACATTGGAAGTTGGCTTTTGGAATTTGTTATATCTACTGCCAGGTCACAAAGTTGTGTTGGAAAGTTCAGGAGTTAAAAGACCCAAATAGTAGTGAAAACAAAGAAAATATCATTTATTCAGGTTGAGGAACTGGCCAATCTCAAGTAATTACAGCTTCCTTTTTGTTCATATTGATTTTTTTCCCTATTTACAGTTCCTACAAGTTAGAAAATGCTTGCTTGTATCTTATTGTCCTTTTTTTTCCTTTTAAGACAAAGAAGTTATTTATTTTAGAAACCTAGTGGTCTTTAGCATCATTTTAATGTATGTTTGAGTAAATTTTAGAATCAGAAGAGTAAAAGAAATGCAGTATTTACATTTTGCTAATTTTCTTCTCTTCTTAGAAAGCTGCTATTTTGCAGAAAGAGAAATATGTTTAAAATGTATGTATTTTAACTATAAAAATCAATTGTCATAAATTGTATATATAGCAAATCACATGGGAAGTCTTTATTTCCTAATTTAAAAAAGCTGCCTCAAAGAAATGTTTCAGCACACAGAGGCACATGGGCCACTTGGCAGACAGCCTAATTGAAACCAAGGGCCCGGGAGAAGAGCTGAACTCTGCATCTGCCATCCAGAACTGGCTGTGCTACACTTTGAACCAGTGCTGATGGCTTTGTACACAAAGATCAAAATGAGTTTGTTTTATTCAGCTGGGTTGTGGAGGTGCACATATTTTGGCTTCTGGATGCAATAAAGCATTGAGCTCTCAGATAAACAAACTATAAATCTAATCAAGCCTAGGCACAGTGATAAGTAGATTGCTTGAGAGAAGGGGGAGAGACAGACAGACAGAGACAGACAGAGACTCATGAGATAAAATGGCCCAATTCCATTTTATGCAGTGGAGTACAGAACATGAGTCTTGGTATGTTGCCAGTCTTAACAACTATTTCTTCTTCTTCCTTTTCCTCTTCCTCTTCCTCCTCCTCTTCTCATCTTCCTTCTTGTCATATTGCAGTAAGACTGCAGATATATTTTCTATTAAAGAATTGTCTTGGGAGCTACATCAGACTCCTTGAATGGAAGCAGGTGAATTATTGTAAAATGTTTCTTCTTAAGGTTGTGTTTGAGGACTTTGAAATATTTTCCTCTCTGTTTCTCAAAGCAGTATAGGCAAATAATATTTAGGTAGTGTGTTCCTTGTGTGCTATTTGTAGCCATCAGTATCATTATCATGTAACCTTTATTTGTCCCCAGTTATGTGCTTGGAAGTAAAACAAAAGAACAATGAATGCTCCATCTTAAACATGTTTAGACGTAACCACTCCGAAGCATAGTTGAGTGTTTCAGCTATGACGAAGAAATAGAAAGTTGTCATTGATTTATTCATGTGCTTTGGATGCTTTGACCTACCACACAACTTCAAATATTGTTGGAATCAGTCCATCTCCTTACTTTACTAAGTAGCTGCCAGATAAATCTCCAGATATAATAAAATATGTGTCCATTAGGAATGACTGAATTCCACAACTATATTCCACCTGAAATCTGAATGATGAAGTTTTCATTTAAAGTGAATATATAAGTTGACAGGTTTAAAAACTGCCCAAGAGGGCTTCCCTGGTGGCGCAGTGGTTGAGAGTCCACCTGCCGATGCAGGGGACACAGGTTCGTGCCCCGGTCTGGGAAGATCCCACATGCCACGGAGCGGCTGGGTCCGTGAGCCATGGCCGCTGAGCCTGCGCGTCTGGAGCCTGTGCTCCGCAACGGGAGAGGCCACAACAGTGAGAGGTCTGCATACCGCAAAAAAAAAAAAAAAAAAAAAAAAAAACTGCCCAAGAAAGAAATAACAGTGATTTAGAAATTTCCCCCAGTAATACAGGAATCCTGACTGTGCAATAAATAATGAACTTCTAAAAAATAGACACCTATAATCTAAATCACTAATCAGATATTTACAGCATGGTTAATTGCTTAAAAATTTTTTATTGAGATATAATTCACTTACCACAAAATTTATGCTTTCAAAGTATACAATTTAAGTAGTTTTTAGTATATTCACAAAGCATGCAACCATCATTTCTATCTAATTCCAGAACATTTTCATCACCTTAAAAAGAAATGCTGCCCCTGTTACCAGCCTTTTGTGGGATTTGTTGATGGTTTCAGAGTACTGGTACCTTCTTTCTAACTTCCAATTTGAATAAAGGTTCATTTGTAGCTCTGAAAAATCAACTTTGATATTTTTTTCATCTCCAGTTTCCACACTATTAAGATCCTTTTCTGTAGAAAACCAAAATATTTCAAACATGTAGTAAAATGTAGTAGAGTTTAGAGAGTTCAGCACTGGACTGGACAGCTTATTGTATGAACTACCTAAGTTCCTTAGCAACTCAAAATTTTAGTCTTATTGTGTATGAGCCAACCAGGCTAATGAATTGAGCTGGGTACTACATTGTCCAGAGTGTTATGCTAGGAGTCATATTTCTTGTTCAAAACATATATAGCAAGTTCAATAATAATTATTATAATAATGTTAATAATAATTAGGAAGAATAGGAAGAAGAAAATGAAGTTGAAGAAAAACATATTAACATAATTTATTGACCACCCCACTATGCTAGGAATTTGTTCAATATACGTTTCATTTAGTAATGCATTTATCCTTAGTACAACTCATGAACATAAGTAGCATGATATAGTATTAAGTGTAACTTGGTTCTAAGCAGCAGAAACCAATCCTGTTTATCTACAGAAAACAGTGAGTTTATTGGAATTATCTAGAGGCTCCAGACTCAATGGAGGACACATGACCAGGATTATTGACTAGAAGAAACCAAGGAAGCTACAGATGACTGGGCAGCAGAAACAGAGTGGTAGTCATGCTACTACAATCTGATGGCATGCCACTGCTCTTATTGCTGCTGTAATGAATATGACCACCTGCTTTCCTGATACCATGTGTTAATGGCTTAGATTCAACAACCAAGAAAGAGCATCTGATGTACTGAACTTATATTACGTGCCCACTCTGTGGAGAAGCAAGGGAGGAACAAGTCTGTTTGGCTTAGGTGATGGTTAATTTTATGTATCAAATTGGCTAGGCCACAGTTCCCAGATATTTGGACAAATGTTATTCTGTATGTTTTTATGAAGGTGTTTTTTGGGTGAGATGAACATTTAAATCAGTGAACTCTGAGTATTGCAGATTACCCTCCATAAAATGGAGAGCCTCATGCAATTCAGTGAAGACCTTAATAGAACAAAGACTGATCTCCTCCCAGCAAGAAGGAATTCTGTCAGCAGACAGCCTTTGGACTTGAACTGAATTTTTTCCTGTGTCTCCAGCCTGCCGGCCTACTCCATTAGATTTTGGACTCACCATACCACACAATAGTGTGAGCCAATACCTTAAAATAAATCTCTCTCTCTCTAACTCTCACATACACACATTCACACACCCTGTTGGTTCTACTTCTCTGGAGAACCCTGACTAATACAGCTTATTTTGTAAGAGGTGGCTAAAACCTCCATAGAGTTCTACAAAATTAGTCATTACTCCAATGAATTTGGATTACTAATAAGAAGGGAGGGGCTCAGTAATTAACAACCAAAAAGCAAGAAATATCTATTACACATAATATATGAAGATGGTGTCCAAGTTCTGAGGGAAAGGAACTCAGAGATATGGAGTTAATCTGGAAAGAAATCACGGGAGAATGTTTTCTAAAGGAAGAGAGAGACATGAATTGGAAGAGTGAAAGAAGGAAGGTATTCTAAGTCAGGGGAATAAAAATGGGCACATGATCTCCCATTGAGGTGGCAATACAATGGTATATGGAGGAAGCAATGCTGTGCCAGAACTTTGAATAGCCTGGAAGCCTGTTGGAAGCCAACTGCCATGTCAGAACTGCAACTACCTGGAAACCATCATGCTATGAGAAGTCAAAACCATCTGGAGAGGCCCTAAGAGAAGGAGAGAGAAAGATCGCACACAAGGAGCACCTAGGTGCAAAATGTAAGTGAAGAAACCTTTGAGGAAGTGTATTCTCCAGTTACCCTAGGTATCAAGCTGATATCAAGAATATCAAAGATGAAACATGAAACTGAGTCCTTCTTGGGCACCTTAGCTCCATATCACTAGTTAAATAAAATGGTTGTTTTATGCCATTATGTAGTTTTGGGTAGTTTGACAATGCAGTGGTAGATTCCTGTCACAGATGCTATCCGCTTGATGTGGTACTCTAAAAGTTTGGAGATGTAGAACCAAATCAGGAGAACAAATGAAGTTCCTGAGGGTGAAGTTTAGAGAAAACAAAAGTCAAGGACTGAGGTTGAGAGATACCAGTATTAATGTTCAAGGGAAAAATACCCCAGATGTTAGTGAAGGAAATAGATGATTGGAGCAATCAGAATTAAATTAGGAAACACTGCCACTGAAGACCAAGATGTTGACAGGGGCAGTGAGGAACAACATATGTTGCCAGAGAACATGGGCTCAGTGAAGACAATTTATTTTGTTAAGGTCCATATTGATCTTGAATAGAGCAATTTTAATAGAGTGAATAATGAAACTAAAATGGATAAAGAATGAGATTTGGTTTTGGTAAATGTTTAATAGTATTATGTTACTTTAGATTATTAACAACTATAAGTAAGTTCTCTTAAAAGGAAAAGAAATAAAAATCTAATGTGCGTTTTACTAGTACAAGTGTATTTTATAAATGATAAAATTTGTAAATAAAATGTTTAAATTTATTTTATGTGATAAAATAAGTCTATAAATTTATTTTATAAATTTAAATTTATAGAACTTACTTATAAAGAAAATGCACGAGAAGAATAAGGCCATTTTAAAGATAGTAAAAATTTGAAATTTGGACTTGTGGTCCAAATTAGTGGCTACTGCCTTCTTTCAAGTTGGCAACCCATTTGTTCAAATACCATTTTGGTTTTGCACAATACTGAGGTGCTCTGTGATGCTCCCTTCACTCATTCAATCCTACAGAAGTGGACATGCATAGGGCTGGCACTTAAAAAGACCAGTGAAGGGCTTCCCTGGTGGCGCAGTGGTTGAGAGTCCGCCTGCCGATGCAGGGGACACGGGTTTGTGCCCCGGTCTGGGAAGATCCCACATGCCACAGAGCGGCTGGGCCTGTGAGCCATGGTCGCTGAGACTGTGCGTCCAGAGCCTGTGCTCTGCAATGGGAGAGGCCACAACAGTGAGAGGCCCGCATACTGCAAAAAAAAAAAAAAAAAGACCAGTGAAAAGTTAAAACTTCCTCATGAATTGCACATTTGTAAGAAGGTCAAATATATAGAGAGATGGCAAAAGAAGCTTTATTCCAAAATCTGCATAGAAACAATTTAACTTAGGAGTCAAGATGAGCTCCACAGATTCTTGTGTGTTAAAATATGCTATATATTGTCTTATGCATTTTTCTAGTTTTGAAATTAGTTAAAAATGTTTAGAAATTATATTTCTATGAAACATTCGTGTGACTCTTGAAGTTTCTCCAAAGGCTTCTATGGAAAACTACTGGTTTAGATTAAACAAAGGGAAATCTTCAAGGCACTTTGCCTTCAACAGAACTACTTTGGATGTAAAGCAATTTCATTTGAGTATAAAAATTGTATTCTCCATGCTCTAGTCTGTGCTTATTTTATCTTTAATTACTTGTGGTTTCACCAAATTTCAAATAAATGTGTTCTTTATTTTTTTTATAAAACTTCTCATGAAAATTGGGTAATTTCTTTCTGTATTATTCACTTTCTAGAACTTTCCCCTGCTTTTTGGAAAAAGACTTTTATGGCCAGCTGTATGGCTCACTAAATTCTGCTCAATACCATGCAAGGACAATGGGATAGTCTTTCAGTTTGCTTATATTATTAGCTACTATGTCAGTATTAAAGATATCAGAAGGCATTTTAGCCTCATAGATGAAGCAGACAGTCACTAAATAAGTACTGTGACACCTGTTAGTCTCAATCAAGACTTTAGGTATCATTAGCAAAGAAGCATGTTGGGGCTGGAGTGGAGGCTCGGTCATCTTTAATTCAAGGTTGGAATTGCCCTAACTCCACTAATAGCTGTGTAATATGGACACCTCTGTTTTGGATACAAGAGGAAGGTAACTGTTCTGATGCTACAGTTTGTGAAATGTAACACCATTGTCTGATTCTGTTATTAAGTGCAGTTGTTCACACCTAACCACATATTTATCATCTTGCATTGTTATCTCAGGATATTTATTCTCTAATGGGACTCTAATAGCTTTGTGTGGGAGGTCTCATCTTTCCTATTTATCTGTAAACTTTTCAAAGACAATGGGAAATAACTCAAAATTTTAGTTGCCACTCTGTACAGAATAGTTTCAGGCACAGACTAGGAATGCAATAGAGTTTAGCGAATTAATGTAATATTTATTGAGTTCCTATGTCATGTCTGTGGCTACGTTAAGTTCTATGTGCACAGTAGTAATATGGCACAGGTTCTACCTCCTTAATAAATTGAAAAAATTAAAAGTGTGTATAAATACACATATATAAACACACTCATATATACATATATATATATGCTATGATTCACTTTTTCTATCACTGGTTCAAAGTAGTGAATTTTAGAACTTACTTGAATTTCAAACTTGTAATATTGATTTTATTGTAGATAATCCAGTATTTTTTGTTAATTTACCAAAGAACATTCCATATTAATAATGTTATAAAATATGGAGAATTTCTTTTTATTAAGAAAATTTTCAATTATTATTTTTATTCTTACTTTTTAAGATAGGAATAATAACTTAGCAAGACACTTGTGAAAACTCGGTGTCTTAGTTCTTAATTATATTCTCTGTGTTGAAGCCTGATGAAGTTTTGTGTTTTCTGAGAAAACAAGTAAGGAAATATTTCATGTTGGAGATTTCTCTTCAGTGTGCTTTTCATGTTGGAGATTTCTCTTCAAGACCTGCATGATTTTGAATCCTTTGGACTTTGAGCTTTCCCTTAGGCCTCTACAACAGGAGTATCTTTTCTTAGCACAAGCTCTGGCCCAGGATTTCCCATTAGCACAGAACAAAGATCATTAGTTAAGGCTGGATGGAAAATTAAAGAAGAGCATTAAAATCTGGGAGGTATGGTAAAATAAACTTGGAATGTATGGTGAACCTTGTTTCACCATTCCCTTTTTCCCAGAACCTCTCAGTTTCTGGCATGAAACAGAGGGTCTTCCAGGGTTTAAGCTCTGAACTTCTAACAAATGGTAAATCCCCCTCAGAATGAAACAAATGAGAGAATTCTTAAGGGAGTTCTCAAAATTACTGAAACAGAGACAATTTGGAAAGAAGGGCAATTTCTCTTTCTGTGAAAAACTTGAATATACTGTACAAAGGGATAGATAAATGCCTTACTTTTGGCAAATGCAAGTTCCCAGGCAGGACTTAGGGCTGCCCTGGTTATACTCTGAGTAGTCAGAGGGTGCTATAGGTTTCAGAGAGCTATGGTAGAGTGTGGAGTGGACTACTGTGAATTCTAGTTGCTGGCATCTGAATTATCGTGGCTGATGGTTCTTTGATCTAGAACCCTAAAATAAATCTGGAAGCAGAAGGATATGCTAGTGTTGAGATAAAGAAAGAAGGGAAAGGAGAGAATTATTACAGCTATTTTCACTAGTGAATATTGGCTTGCTAAAGAATATTGATTTTTAATGGAAATTTTTGCTTATAGTGAAATGTATAAGAATTAGCTATGATTTAGATATATAAGTTGTATGGGCTTTCCAGTGGAATTTAAATTTCGTGATGCAAAAAAGCATTTTGTATAACTGACATGAATAAAATAAAATAGTCTTACAAGAGATACTGAAGAGATACTGAATAAAGAGAAATTTATTTTAAACAGAGAATCAGAAATAACAGGGAATGTCAATTTAATAAACTAATTACTCCTACCCTCAAAGTCATAAAAGGCAGTATATATAATTTTTTTTATATCTTTATTGGAGTATAATTGTTTTACAATGGTGTGTTAGTTTCTGCTTTATAACAAAGTGAATCAGTTATACATATACATATGTTCCCATATCTCTTCCTTCTTGTGTCTCCCTCCCTCCCACCCTCCCCATCCCACCCCTCTAGGTGGCCACAAACCACCTAGCTGATCTCCCTGTGCCATGCGGCTGCTTCCCAGTAGCTATCCACCCTATGCTTTGTAGTGTATATATGTCCGTGCCACTCTGTCACTTTGTCACAGCTTACTCTTCCCCCTCCTCATATCCTCAAGTCCATTCTCTAGTAGGGCTGTGTCTTTATTCCCATCTTACCCCTAGGTTCTTCATGACCATTTTTTTTCCTGAGATTCTATATATATGTGTTAGCATACAGTATTTGTTTTTCTCTTTCTGACTTACTTCACTCTGTATGACAGACTCTAGGTCCATCCACCTCACTACAAATAACTCAATTTCGTTTCTTTTTATGACTAATATTCCATTGTATATATGTGCCACATCTTCTTTATCCATTCATCTGTTGATGGACACTTAGGTTGGTTCCATGTCCTGGCTATTGTAAATAGAGCTGCAATGAACATTTTGGTACATGACTCTTTTTGAATTATGGTTTTCTCAGGGTATATGCCCAGTAGTGGGATTGCTGGGTCATATGGTAATTCTATTTTAAGTTTTCTAAGGAACCTCCATACTGCTCTCAATAGTGGCTGTACCAATTTACATTCCCACCAACACTGCAAGAGGGTTCCCTTTTCTCCACACCCTCTCCAACATTTATTGTTTGTAGATTTTTTGATGATGGCCATTCTGACTGGTATGAGATGATATCTCATTATAGTTTTGATTTGTATTTCTCTAATGATTAATGATGTTGAGCATTCTTTCATGTGTTTGTTGGTAATCTGTATATCTTCTTTGGAGAAATGCCTATTTAGGTCTTCTGCCCAGTTTTAGATTAGGTTGTTTGCTTTTTTGTTATTGAGCTGCATGAGCTGCTTGTATATTTTGGAGATTAATCCTTTGTCAGTTGCTTCATTTGCAAATATTTTCTCCCATTCTGAGGGTTGTCTTTTGGTCTTGTTTATGGTTTCCTTTGCTGTGCAAAAGCTTCAAAGTTTCATTAGGTCCCAATTGTTTATTTTTGTTTTTATTTCCATTTCTCTAAGAGGTGGGTCAAAAAGGATCTTACTGTGATTTAACTCATAGACTGTTCTGCCTAAGAGTTTGATAGTGTCTGGCCTTACATTTAGGTCTTTAATCCATTTTGAGTTTATTTTTGTGTATGGTGTTAGGGAGTGTTCTAATTTCATACTTTTACATGTACCTGTCCAGTTTTCCCAGCACCACTTATTGAAGAGACTGTCTTTTCTCCACTGTATATTCTTGCCTCCTTTATCAAAGATAAGGTGACCATATGTGCATGGGTTTATCTCTGAGCTTTCTATCCTGTTCCATTGATCTATATTTCTGTTTTTGTGCCAGTACCATACTATCTTGATTACTGTAGCTTTGTAGTATAGTCTGAAGTCTGGGAGCCTGATTCCTCCAGATCCATTTATCGTTCTCAAGATTGCTTTGGCTATTCTGGGTCTTTTGTGTTTCCATACAAATTGTGAAATTTTTTGTTCTAGTTCTGTGAAAAATGCCAGTGGTAGTTTGATAGGGATTGCATTGAATCTGTAGATTGCTTTGGGTAGTAGAGTCATTTTCACAATGTTGATTCTTCCAATCCAAGAACATGGTATATCTCTCCATCTATTTGTATCATCTTTAATTTCTTTCAACAGTGTCTTATAATTTTCTGCATACAGATGTTTTGTCTCCTTGGGTAGGTTTATTCCTAGATATTTTATTCTTTTTGTTGCAATGGTAAATGGGAGGGTTTTCTTGATTTCACTTTCAGATTTTTCATCATTAGTGTACAGGAATGCCAGAGATTTCTGTGCATTAGTTTTGTATCCTGCTACTTTACCAAATTCATTGATTAGCTCTAGTAGTTTTCTGGTTGCATCTTTAGGATTCTCTATGTATAGTATCATGTCATCTGCAAACAGTGACAGCTTTACTTCTTCTTTTCCAATTTAGATTCCTTTTATTTCTTTTTCTTCTCTGATTGCTGTTGCTAAAACTTCCAAAACTAGGTTGAATAATAGTGGTGAGAGTCGGCAACCTTGTCTTGTTCCTGATCTTAGTGGATATGATTTCAGTTTTTCACCATTGAGGATGATGTTGGCTGTGTGTCTGTCATATATGGCCTTTATTCTGTTGAGGAAAGTTCCCTCTATGCCCACTTTCTGCAGGGTTTTTATCATAAATCGGTGTTGAATTTTGTTGAAAGCTTTCTCTGCATCTATTGAGATGATCATATGGTTTTTCTCCTTCAATTTGTTAATATGGTGTATCACGTTGATTGATTTGTATATATTGAAGAATCCTTGCATTCCTGGGATAAACCTCACTTGATCATGGTGTATGATCTTTTTAATGTGCTGTTGGATTCTGTTTGCTAGTATTTTGTTGAGGATTTTTGCATCTATGTTCATCAGTGATATTGGCCTGTAGTTTTCTTTCTTTGTGACATCTTTGTCTGGTTTTGGTATCAAGGTGATGGTGGCCTCATAGAATGAGTTTGGGAGTGCTCCTCCCTCTGCTATATTTTGGAAGAGTTTGAGAAGGATAGGTGTTAGCTCTTCTCTAAATGTTTGATAGAATTTTCCTGTGAAGCCATGTGGTCCTGGACTTTTGTTTGTTGGAAGATTTTTAATCACAGTTTCTATTTCAGTGCTTGTGATTGGTCTGTTCATGTTTTGTATTTCTCCCTGGTTCAGTCTTGGCAGGTTGTGCACTTCTAAGAATTTGTCCATTTTTTCCAGGTTGTCCATGTTTTTGGCATAGAGTTTCTTGTAGTAATCTCTCATGATCCTTTGTATTTCTGCAGTGTCAGTTGTTACTTCTCCCTTTTCCTTTCTAATTCCATTGATTTGAGTCTTCTCCCTTTTTTTCTTGATGAGCCTAGCTAATGGTTTATCAATTTTGTTTATCTTCTCAAAGAACCAGCTTTTAGTTTTATTGATCTTTGCTATTGTTTCCTTCATTTCTTTTTCATTTATTTCTGATATGATCTTTATGATTTCTTTCCTTCTGCTAACTTTGGGGTTTTTTTGTTCTTCTTTCTCTAATTGCTTTAGGTGCAAGGTTAGGTTGTTTATTTGAGATGTTTCCTGTTTCTTAAAGTAGTATTGTATTGCTATAAACTTCCCTGTTTGAACTGCTTTTGCTGCATCCCATAGGTTTTGGGTCGTCGTGTGTACATTGTCCTTTGTTTCTAGGTATTTTTTGATTTCCTCTTTGATTTCTTCAGTGATCTCTTGGTTATTAATTAGTGTATTGTTTAGCCTCCATGTGTTTGTATTTTTTACAGATCTTTTCCTGTAATTGATATCTAGTCTCATACCGTTGTGGTTGGAAAAGATACTTGATATGATTTCAATTTTCTTAAATTTACCAAGGCTTGATTTCAGCATATATAATTTTTGACTTGGGTTACATTGTACTATGATATCTCAGTGAAAATTGATTCAACATTTTTGCATCTGTATTTTTTGTGGACATTACTTGTTGATTTTTTTTTCTTCTGGATTGTTTGCCTTAATATAGATATAGTGTTTGTAATTCAAAAAATGGAAATATAATAGATTGACCTTAACTATTACACATGAGTCTGAACTTGCAAGGCAATGTTAAAAATTACAGAAATATCCCTTTCTCTAAAAGGAAGATCAAGGTTAAGTTTACAAACTGAAAAATATTTCATTGTTTTGGAGTTGTCTTTCCCTGGTCAAAATATCTTTTTCATGCTTAAAAATGCTGACTACATTTTTAAAAGGAGGATTTTATGCTTTAAACTTCAAGTCAATAAATTCTCATATAAGGTAAAAGTCTTTGTATGGAAATTGAAGAGAAGTTGGTGATTATTCCATCATTATGAGCAATATATATTTAGTCATGAGAAAATGTCACTTATGTTTTCAAAATTTGATACCCAGGTAAAACTGATAAAATGGGGTTACTTTCACACCCTCTCTAAAGTGTCTGTTTTTTAAAGAAAATCTCCATCTACATCAGAGGCCAGCAAAACTTGAACACATGTCCTAGAAGACACATTTTTGTAAAAACAATTTTACATTTCTGGAATGTTTTAATCATTGCCTCTTCCTTCCTCATGCCCTTACTTTCTTCCTTTTATACTGAATAGGAAGCTGTTGAGTTTCTCCTAGAAGACAACATGGCACAAATGGTTAGCATCATTTTTCTCTTTTCCTCTGCTTTTACCCTGTTTCTGTAGTAACCTACTCCTAAATATGTCACTGATGGTTAATATTAAAAGGCTTATCAAATTTCAGAATTCTACATGTTGGTTCACAAAGATCAGTTCAAATACTTAACAGTACATAGGGCTCAGCGAGAAGCTTGGTATCATCTATTCTCAGTGTCAAAGAGGGCATGTCCATCCTATTCTCTATTCTAAGTTTTGGTCTTCGTTGTTATGGAATTGTTTCTGGTCCCTGTCCAGCAAGGACTGATGAGAAAAGTCTCTTCTTAGTATCAAAATCTGCCTTGCCACTTCACATCCTTAATAAGCTGTGAGTACATAATTAATAAATTGGATGGGCTACTGGGGATGGGTGGATGAGACACCACTTTCCCACCCAAAGGAAGGGGCGGGCTTAAGTAGCAGTTGATACTCCTTGAACTGCCTTCTGTTTGTGTAGTTTTTGCTTGTTCAGTGGAATGTTCAATCCGAGGTGATTCCCTTCCATAGGGGATAAAGGGAGGAAAGAGAAGGGAGATGAAATGCCTGGTTCTGGGGGAAGTGATTTTAGAGAAAGAAGAGCCTGAAGAGGATTTTATGCAATTTTTCAAGGTAAATATTCTTCTGTAACATGAATTCTTCAATAAAAACTCCCTTTGTCCTAATTCATTATGAGTGAGGTGTGTTTCTGGGGTGGGCAGTGTTGAAGTGAGGGCAGAGGCTGCACCATGGGAGGCCACCATATTTGAGCTAAGGGCTACAGCCCACTTCTCTCTTAGTCTCCTCACTAAGACTCCCATCCTTGCTGAAAATTTGTTGCTTTTAAGATCTTAGCAAATTTGGGGGAAGTATCATTTTGAAAACCTAACCTCTGTAGGCCTCATTTTTCTCATCTGTGAATGGGGGTAGTAAAAATACCTGTCTCATAAGATCATTGGGTATATTAATGCAAGTAACCTCTTTAGCACAGTACCTTACATGGGGCACTTAGTGTCTGTTAGATATTTTTCTAATATCAACAATTTGTTAAAGACATCAATTGCTTCAATAAAAAAGTGAAGTCAGCAGATCTGGATGACTTCCTTGCAGTTTAATAAAACAACTTGCTCAAATCAGCCCAGACAAACCAGTTATTATGAGATCACATAAAAGATCAGAATGTTCCTAAAAAGGGAGAAAACTTAGGCTGAAGTGTCATATATATTCATATATATATATATATATATACACACATATATATATATATATATATATATATGAATGATATTGAAAATTACAGGGAATAAAAGAGAAAGATTAATACTAAAGTCAATTTGCAGACCCCTTGAAAACAAAAGGGTTTTGTATTTGTAAAGAATAAATCCTTTCATATTACTCTCATCCAAGTTACTGAAACACTGAAGACTGATAGATCTGCAGTTGAATTTAAAAAAAGAGATCTACATCATGATTCCAGAAAAATCTTAAAAAATTTTCCAGAATAATAGTCAGATTCCAGATTCTTTATGCTCTTATTCTAGGCCAGGTATATCTAACATTTTTAACATTTTTATTTCATTTAATATTCACAATCTCTCCATGTTAGTAGATATTATTAGCTCTACTCTGCAGATTAGAAAACTAACCAAGTGAAAAATAAATATCCTTGTGTTAATGTATATTTTAAATCTTTTCTTCTCTAATAGGTTCATTTTGAACCTATATACTAACCTTTCTCACTTTCCATCAAAACAAAATAAAATTTAAAAGTACTACTTAAATTCTATGCCTCACTTTAGCTATATCTTACTTCTCACCTTTTTCATTATAAAGAAATAAGGTTGGATTTTGCCTAGACAAAACAATCAGAGAAGATGCTAGATTTTATGTGAAATAGATAACCAAAGATGCATTACTTAATTTTTGAACCCCTCACATATTAAGAATATAAAATTATCCAGGGTTAGAAATAAAAGAGAATATTTTTTTTTTGAGACAGATATTTGAGGAGAACTTCTGGAGTGCTGTGAGTCTATCTCCCCCTTTCCTTCTGCCCACAGGAATGAGGGATACAACTTCTTAACTCTACATCTTTTAAGAGGGGCTTCAAGGGTACCACTTAAGGAATCTGATATATATATATAGCTGGATATGTATATATATGTGTGTGTGTGTGCATATGTATGTATATTATGTATATGATAACACATATATATGAATGATTCATAATATGCATGTATATATAATATAAATGTGTATTTGTGTGTATATATTTATGTATTCTCTGCAGTTAGAGGAAATTGTAAGCTTGTGCTTGATTTACACCTGAGAAAGTGTGACCTGCTGGTGGTGGTGTTCAGCAGTAAGAGGCTGTGAGTTGTGTTATTGGAGACCATAGTGGGAAATTTGCAATAAGCAGCCAAAAAAGAGGCACTGCCTGGGTCAAGGGAGTTGCTTTCAGAGGGTCCACCCAAGCATCTTTACAAGATGCCCAGGGAAAGAAAGAATCAGTGTTAACAGAGTATAGAGCCATATAGAGTGTAACAGTACCAGTCAAGACCTGTTCTCAAGGCATTAGGAAAAAAAAAACTGCTGTCAAGTGGAAAGAAGAGAAGTCAACCACCTCTGTCTTGGCCTGGGTTCCCTAAAGAAGAAAGACATATTGAAAGCTTATATGTTAAGACTGTATTGGAAGGTGCAGTCTCAATATGGCAAGATCAAGGGAAAAGGGAAGTAAGGCAGGCAGGGAAAGAGGAAGTTCCTATACCAGGTGGCACATCACTGAGCATGATATAGCTTCACCAGGACACAGAGCTGGTTGCTTGTTCCTAGGGTACGTCTTCCAGACAGGCATTGTGGAGCCACTGTTCCTTAGAATATTCCCTCAAGAGAAGTAATAGAGAGGCATTTACCTGCTGGCTTTTACCCATATCTGGTCACTCTTTGGTTCAATTTCAACTCCTGAGGCATTAACTTCCCTACTTTTGACCTGTGACTTCCCTACTTTTGACCCGTGACCCAGGTTGTGTTTTCAGGCCCCTCTGGACAGCCACTAGGAAAGCCAGACCTTGTGCCTTGCAGTGCATGGCTTCCTCATGAATGTGGAAGTGGGAGGAGAGTCAGAGTCTCCACAGGTCCAGTTAGGTGGGATTAAGTGCAGAACCAGTGTGACTACATCATGGCCGACATGAAGACGCTGAAAAACCTAACAGGTGTCAGGATATGAGGCAACAATCAAGGTTGCTGAGGCTGCCCTTGACTAAGTGGCTGAGGTTTAGAAGGCAGGTGGGGCAAGATGAGGTGCCTCTCTGAAATCCCCCTCTTCATGGAGGGAGGAGGAACAAATATTTATCTTTGAACAAACCTTGAAAGTTTATTTATTATGTTGTCAGGACAATTTTACATATTGAACTGAGGCTGAAATAAGATAATTTATTATGAGAATCTATCTATGAGAATAGATATCTATGAGAATCTATGATAATTTTTACTAACTGAAAGAAGTGTCATAGAATCTGCCTAGTTTTTATCCAGGGGCATGGAAGGATTATCCTCACTGAAGACATTTAAAGAGATAATAAAATTAACTTCACAAATGTATCTTAAGATTTCTGCACTTTCAAGTCATTGATCATGCTCCAAGCTCTTAAAATGAACTTTATTCCACTATCTCTACTTCTTCACTTCCCATAGCTTCCTCATGCACCACCATTATTCTTTAGCTCAAATCACTTCACTCAAGCTGCTCAGACTAGTATTACCACTAATGTTATAATTGCGCAAACTGATAGCTGTTTTAAGTCCCAATATCACTTGATTTCTCTGCAACTTTTGTCTGTGCTCACCACTGTTTATTTTTTTAATATTCTCCTGTGTTAGATTCTAAGATACAAAGCTTCCTGGTTCACTTTCCACCTCCTGGATCAGTCCTTTGAATCTCCTTCTTCTTCTTTTATACCCACTCCCTCTTCTATACCCAACTTAAAAAAAAATTAATGACCTTTGGGGTTTACTCCTCAGCCCGTGATTTCTTGACTCTGTGTCTTTCCTCAGGATGAGTTTTCTTTTCTCTGCCAACCTTCAGCAATTATGAACTCAAATCCCAGAGAGCTCCTTATCTATAGGACATCTCTCTTTCAAATTCAACATGTCCCAAAACTGAACTCTTCATCTTTTACTTCCAAACTAGTTACTTCTTCTGGAATTTACTATCTTGATTTATTGTACCATTAATCACCCTCCCCCCACCCCCCGCTCAAGTCAGTAACCTGGGAATGATCCCAGACTTCTCATGGACCTTCATTTCCACATCAAAGCAATCACCGAACCCTGGAGATAAAACCTCATGAATCTATCTGTTCCATGTCATCCTCACTGCTACTACCTTAGATTAGGTCTTCAGTGGGTCTGACCTGGATGTTACCTTAGCCTCCGACAGCATATTCCTGAAACCATTTCTATTATTTTAAATTTTGGACCTATGCTATCACAAGAGTCGTCTTTATAACTTTTTTCTAAAAATAAAATTATAAAAACTCTTCTGACTTTCTTTGGTCTATAAAAGAAATGACAAATTTCATAGCAGTGCAGTCAAAGCCCTTATGATCTGAGCACTGTTGATCTACTAGCTTTAGAATAATAGAGTAATATAACAAACACAGAGCATGTACTTTACCATCATCCAGTCCTGGGTTCTCATCCTGGCTCTGCTACTCACGGTCTGTCTGACCGACCATGAGCAAAGTAATAACTCCTCTGAACTTTGGGTTTTTCATGGGCAAAATATGGGCCAGTGTATATAACCATGGTGAAAATTAAATGGAACCATGTATGTGATGCATCCAGCACATAGACAATGATCAATACATTTCCCTTTCCTCCTTCCCTCATTTTATTCCCTTTACCTTATGTGTCAGCATGGTGGTATTCATGAGATACCTTGAATCTATTTTTTGGTTCCATCCATTTATGTCATAATATTCTCTCTAAGAGTAACTCCCTCTTTCCTGCTGGAAAGTTACTTCTCATTCTAGAAGACAAGGCTGCAGGGTCACTTCTGCAAAGCACCCCCTAACACCCAAGACAAAGTTAAACACTCCATTCTCTTTTTAAAACCTCGTTCCATATCTTGTCCAGTTGCCAAGTCAGCTCTTATGTCACTGTGCTGTAATAATGAGGCACTTGGGCATGAAGGGTACATAGCCTGTCATGTAATGCTATTCTTAAAAGCTGCCATGATACAAATACAAATAAAGAAAAATGCATAAAAGCACCTCTGAAATGATCTTCTCATTATTGTGAAATCATGCATTGGCCAACTGTTTGCATGGTGGTCTTTACCATGAAAAATGAGTGTGGGAAATTTGTATAGGATTGACTGAAAATTATTATGTTTTATAAAACAAGACTTAGGAGGAAAGGCTAATTGTACTGATATTACTCAGTCCAAAGAGGAGGTAGATATCATTGAATAACAACTCTCAATCATGATGTATTTTAACACAGAGGAGACAAACTGGGCATTTTCTGGTATCAGTGGGCACCAGATGATTGTGAATAGCGTAAATTGCCACAGGAAATGTAGATACAGTAACAGAAAAATTTCTTGAGGGTGAAGGATACTAAATAATGAAGTATTTCTTCCAAGTGGCTGTGACAATTCCTCAATACCATCTTTCCGAGTTTGTTTAACAGTGATTCCTGTTGAATGCCAGAGAATGGACCAGTTTGCTCATCAAGGTCTTCTCCACCCACAGGGTCCCATGAATGCCATCAAATAAAGAAGACTTCACTCTTGTGCAAATGTAAGCATAATAAGTTTTTCTTAAAGCTATTAAACCCTTTGTATTGTAAGCAGTACTTGCACCAGGGGAGACTAATTTTCACAGATGGATAGCATAAACCCATATAATTATACTACATATCTGCAAATAATTAATTTGGCTTTGTGCATGTAATTTGTGTGTCATTGCCCAAACATTCCCTTAAAAAATACAACTCAAAATGTGCTGAATGGGGTGACAAGCTTTTTAGTAGTCATAGTGACATATTTCCAGAATAAGTGACAACAGACCTGAAAGTAGACAGTTGGCCTGTCTTCCATGGGGACTAAGAGTAGTTAATAGGTGATTGAGGAGTGATTGTAAAGGCGAAGGGGTTCCAGACAGAGAATTGTCACGTCATGAGCCAACAGTGTGTGGGAAGTTGGCAGCCAGTCAGATGGAGACTAAACTGGGCTTTACTACTGCTCTTTACTTCCAGTGAACTGGAGACACGCATCTCCTAATGTGTTTTCTCTTTCCTTTCCTTCCTACTGATGATTATGACTCAGTATGGCGACTGACCAACTTTTCACTTCCACACATTCTGATCTGACTTCCAACCCCCCTCCCTTGCTCTAATACAGTTCTGCCCCAGAGCAGTGGCTTAGTTCAAATCTGCCAATGGCAGCATGTTATCTGCTCCTAACATTCTTGGACTAGGATCAAAATGATGTAACCCTGCAGGGAAAGTTCAGGACTGCTTTTTGCAGCTATATAGCAGCTGCCTGCTGACTATAGAACATTGGAAGAATGGGCTCAGTGGTTCTTAACTAGGGGCAGTATCACCCCTGATGGGGTTTGTATTTGTATGGGGGTCTTTTGGCACGATTGATATTTGATAGCCAGAGATGCAAATGTCTTGTAACATTTGGGACAATTCAGCAACACAAAGATTTGTTTCACCCCAAAAGCCAATAGTGACTCTGCTGAGAAGCAGGTTAGATTTAGAACTGCCCCAATGTTGGCCTGAATAGCCAGGAAGCAACCTAAAGACACCTTGCCTCTCTGCCCAAGGAGATTCTGTGTGAAAGAAAATATGGTTCTATATTATTTGCCTGAGAACCAGACCCTTATTATAAAAGGGGACAATTAATTTCATCTAGGAACTTGAGATCATAATAGGAGATCTAGACCCAGAATCTGTTGAGGGCTTTGAGCATTTCTACTATTCCAGTCCAATAGGAAAAAAAACAAGCGCATTTGAGAGGTAAGTGCCATTTAGTGAAAATCTCCTGTCTCATAAAAGATTTAGAAAACTTTATCTTTGAATACCTCTTCAGCACTTATTAGCTGTGTAACCTTAGCCTATGTGCTTACTCCTGAACCTCTATTTTCCTATCCGTAGAAGTGTTATTGTACCACATGGGCTGCTGAGAAAATTAGTTTAATGCTTAAGTCCCACCACACTATCTTGGTGCTTGAAAAATGGTAGCTAGCTAATAATAATAAATAATTATTAATATTAGTAATAGTGTAATTATTCAGAGTAAGAAAAAATGAACCCTATTATCTGAGTCCAACTGATATTCTATTCAATGTCTTCTGTAAAACAAACATAATACTTAAGCCTTGATGAGATAGTAAACAAGTAACACTCTCTGGTAATAAATGTACAAAATATGTGTGGGGGAGGAAATGTGGTAAAGAGGAAATTCCTTTGGTTTCTGGTACTATTTTTTCTTTATATTAATTGTATGGCTCCTTCCCATCCCAGGTCTGGTTGCCTTTAACTTTAAAAGCTGAGAACCTCTTCGGGGGCTAAAGGTTCAATTATTCACTGTTATAATACTATCCATTAAAACCCTCTACTGTGAGTTTTGTTGCTGTGAGCTTTCATTTAGAAGAACTATTGTATAATTAGCAGCATCTTGGTATAATTCAGTTTTGGAGGGTGAGAACATTGAAACCATGGGCCCTTGCTGTATTCATCCATCATGTCCATCTGTGTATAAGAAAGAGCTATACTACATTGAAGTACAGATATTCTTAGGGAAAAAAAATACAGTGCTCAACAAGATGACTTTTTGAATTCATATGAGTCAAATAATTGTCCTGTGTCATTTCTTCCTATCAATTCCAGATGCATGCAAAGATTTACCAGACTTTTCAGTAGTTGCTTTGCTGCTCTTGTCTCCAGTGAATCTATAAGAAGATCAATTGTTCTCCTGAAACATTACTCTGTTGCCCATTCTCCCCTACATAGCTGAAATTTTCAGGTACAGTGGTTGTTGATGTGGTGCCAGGGCGCTGTCCTAGCTGCATAAAAGGTAATACAATTTTAAGTTCTCTAACAGAGACTTAGCAGATGCCGATCTAGTTTTCAGTTGTACCTAAAGGGATTTGCTAGAAACTGCTTTAAATAAAATAGGACAATGCTTAAGAAAAGGCAGCTTTCAAGTTACATGCATGTCCCAGAGCCTTTTCTCACAGGGGCCTTAGACTTAAGAGTTTGGCCCCTTCCAAGACTGCCTCATTCATAGCCTGTGTTCTTAATTCATAAGAATAGAATATATGTTCTTTCTCTGTAAGTATCAAGTGCAGGATCCCAGTTGGTTTAATAAGCCATTTATAAAGCATTGAAAAGCTGAAAAATTGGAAAAATATCTTTGGGGGAATATTGGTTGATTAAGTCAATTATCCAAAAAGAATAGTATAGAAAAATATACAGTTCAATTATATATAACATAAATTGTTAGTGTTTTATAGTAATTATGTATAACATTCAACTGTATTATTATATCGCTATAATAATGTGTTATAATTTCATATTTAGATTTAATGAATAACTAATTGACCATGATTAATCATTTTAATCATTTTAAGTAAAGGGAAAGAGTTAGTCAATGAATTAAGGTGATCAGAACATAAAACTTTATTGCCTACCTGAACATGATTCCTGTGGAGGTAGAGACAATATTCTCAGTACACTGACTGCACTTCTGTCCCCAGAGTTGTATTTGCATTCTAAAACATTGGAGCAGGTGGAGCTAAGGCATTGGGAGGGAGGGGTCAGCAATCTGGTCCTTACTGTTGTTGGTCTATTTATGCAACCCTGAACCAACTGTCCTATCTGGTCCTTAGAGCTTGCAGATATCTCTGAACTATCTTCATTTCTGTCTGCAGGGTCTCTTCAGATTCTGGCACAACTGAGGTTTGAACAGGACTGGATAAAATTCTGGAACTCTTAACCAATTCATTTTAAGTGACTTTGTGATCATCATGGTGTAGCTGCCACTTTGGACATTAAGGTGACTAAAGAAATTGTGACTGTGAGCAAGAATGAAAGGGCCTGATTGTATCAAGTGCCAAAGAATAAGATACCACTTAAGAAAACTCAGAACAATTTGGGAAGAATTTTTTGAAGGCTAGATCAGGCAGAAATAGAACCAGATCATATTGATGATTACTGTTGTTATTACCTTACTCAGAGGTTAGTATAGTCTGTGAAATATGAGTTTAACTCATCTTTCTAAAAATTCATAAGATAAAAATGATACATATACAATGGATAAGAGGGAATTTTCATCAAACTTCCAGATCTCAACTCAATTCCTTTAAAAAAATTGTGTAATTCCAACATCCTTATGTTTTCAATCCCCATGGACAGCTCTTCAGAAATTCATAAAGATGTAAAATGCTTCAAAAGAGATGGAGAATGTTCAGAACAAGAGCAGGGAAATTATCACTTGATAGGTGATGAGCATTGTGAGAAACAAGTTTGCCTTTTTTCATTCCTTTCTTGGTTATCTTTCCCATCACATAAGGAAGAAATGAAACACCAGAAAGAATCAGGTTATCATCATCTACACTGGTTCCTGTCATTGGTTAAGTATTAATTTAATAGCGCATCCTTCATAGAAGAAGCTGCTTCCTGACCCACTGTTCCTGGTGCATACGTTTTGAGCTGTTTCCCAGGCATGCCACAAAGCAGGAGGATTTTCTTGGTCACTGTGGGGCCTGCTCCTCTAAAGCAGGAGTTTTCAATCTTCATTGTTCTGGTTGCAGAACCCTTTGTTTAAAAGCCCAAGATGTAAACCAGATGAACACAGAGCTGCTCTGTTTGAAACAGGCACTTGAGGGGGCTCATTGTGTTGCTCTTTCACTTTTCTGAGGGCTCTGAAGACCCTTGCTCTATAGCAATTCTAACTTCCTTATTAAAATAAAATTCAGGAACACCATGGGCTTTCCCTGGAAAGAGAATGTCCACGTGGAGAAGCACAGCTTATTGAGTGTCTCTGTCTCTGCTTCCTTTAGTTTTACATTTGATTTAGTTCCATTCCCACCTTTGTGATGTGATCCTATTAAGCCGTTGACCCTGGGCTTTTCTTCACAGACATGATAAGGAAGTGATTTTCTACTACTGAGAACCAAGGAGCCACACTCTTAAACTGTAAGCCCAAGAAAGATAGAGACTCTGTCTCTTTTGTTGAGGGTTGCATTGCTGGGGCATAATGCTGTGCTTGGCACATATTGGGCATTCAATCAATATTTGTGGACTGAGTAAATGAAGGGGTAAAAGAATAACAAGTGGGGGAAAAGCACAGAGAGTTCAGGAGATTAAAAAAGTGCAATCAAAGAAGTATGTATTTTTCTAGAGCTGTTATGGCAGCCTTGACACTAGGCTCGTGAACTTGTTTCATCTCATTCTCCATTTTGAGTCAGATGGCCCCAAGGGGCCCTCACAACTTTACTTGAGCTGTTATGACTTATTTCTTAGCCAGTTTCACTTAGTACCATCTTAAAACTACCCTACGGGGATGGTTTATATACTCTTCTCTATGGCGTACCTTAGTACACCCATGATTGAGACGAAGGGAGTCTGATGCTTTCCCTCAGTTAGTGGAAGGCACTGCTTTACTTTATGTTTCTTTTTTTTTTTTTGCTTGTTTGTTTTGTCTAAGAAGTACTAGAAATTACCTCATCTATCAGATTAGCCCATTCCCCATACACAGTAGATGAACCTGGCTCTTGCAGTCCTGAATATATAACTGTATTTAAATACAATTCATTATAATAAGAATGGTATTTGTAGATTAATAGTAGCAAAATGATCCCCTGATATCTACAGAAAGCACTCAGAATAGGGGAAGGGTCATTGGAGGGTGGAGTAAGCTGAATAATGCTCCCCTAAAGGTATCAGTTTCTAATCTCTGAAACTTGTAAATATTACCTTATAAGGGGGGAAAAAGAAGGCCTATGTAGATGTGATTAAGTTGAGAATTTTGAGATAGGGAGATTATCCTGGACAATCAGGGTGGACCTTAAATGTAATGTCTTATAAGAGAGAGGCAGAGGGAGGTTTGATACAGACAATAGAGAAGAAGATACACATGCAGAAGAGAAGGTGATGTGAAGACAGATGCAGAGACTGGAATGATGAGGCCACAAGCCAAGGAATGTTGGTAGCCACCAGAAACCGGAAGAGGCAAAGAATAGATTCTCCCCTAGAGCCTTCAGAGGGAGTGCATACTTAGTCAGTCTTTGATCTTGGCCCAATGACACTGATGTTGGAGTTCTGGTTCCCACAGTGGTGACAGAATAAATTTTTATTGTTTGGAGCCACCAAGTTTGTCATAATTTGTTTCAGTAGCCACAGGAAATAAAAAGAGAAATGTACCCTTTTAAGATTTGCTATTACATGCTCTTAAAGCTGCTCATTGCCAAGTGTTTCTGGGTTTAGGAACATATGAATGTATATACACTATTGGGATTACCAGCTATTTCTTGTGGTTAAAATATGCAGGGGGTTTCCAAACATTAAAAGATGAGAGAAACTTTTGAAAGTCCAGTCACCATAAAGAACAATTCTCGTCTGTAAAAGTTGAGAGAAGAAAGGATGAGACTCAATTTGAGCAGAGCATTCTGAGGGCAAACAATGGGATTGAGGGCAAATAAATGGGATTATTCAGGGGACAGACTTCTTAGTGGGATTAGGCAATTAGATGCTACTGGGGTGATGGGGAAGTGGACTAGGGGACTTACCTGTTAAATGAAATATGATATTTATAAATTAATGCTAGGTTTGGGGGACTTCCCTGGTGGCACAGTGGTTAAGAATCCACCTGCCAATGCAGGGGACATGGGTTCGAACCCTGGTCTGGGAAGATCCAACATGCCACAGAGCAACTAAGCCCATGGGCCACAACTACTGAGCCCGTGTGCCACAATTACTGAAACCTGCATGCCTAGAGCCTGTGCTGTGCAACAAGAGAAGCCACCACAATGAGAAGCCCACACACCACAACGAAGACCCAAATACAGCCAAAAATAAATAATTAATTAAAAAATTTTTAATGCTAGGATTGGTGTTACCTTGATATGCAAGCCCTCTAGTCTTTGCATGCAATGAACCCTGCTTGCCCTCCCATAGGTAAATAACTGGTGAATACCTGTGAGAGCCAACACTCAGTGCAGGAGGCACTTGTTAATAGTAAAAGGCACCAAACATTGACACCCCTTGTTGGATAGCCCCTCTGTTGTTGAGCCTTGAAGCATCAGCCCTTAAAGACCTCAGTTCGACTCAGGCCAGTCTTTCTCCTCTGATTCAAGAATGAGCAATTTCTGCTGCTTTTTAAATGTGCCCAGTTAGCTTGTGGTCAGGCACAGATGACCCCTTCCCACCAAATGCATCCTTTGACTTGCCCACAGGCCTTTATGGTCTCTTTAACTTGAGCTATTCCAGTCGTGTGTTCACGGATACATCTACATTCTCATGAGTTTTTTCATGACTCAGAACTTTCTTTCTAGGAGGCCAGGCTGGAGTAAAGCATCAGTAAGGCATCTTTAGTCTTAAAGCAGGACAAAGACATTGGGCTTTCTTTAGAATCCTGTTCTAGCCAGGCTTTCTGTATAAATTATAGATGTGAAAGCTCCTCTAAATATTCTGGGTAGTAGAAAGTACATAATAGTTATCTTGACATTTTAAAGCCATCTGTGCATAAGCTTTAAATTCTCATTATGTCATTTAAAAAGGAGAGTGTTCACACATAGGCACTTATGATTTCTAATTACTCCATAGTTCTGGAATTCTGAGAAAAGTTTTTGAGTTGGAAACTAATCATGTGAGAGACTTCCCAAAATCTTTACATTTGCTTATAATTGCTATAGGGCTCCTCTGCGTTTGTGGTAAGGTAGGACCCTCCAACTTGCCATGTAACTTGCTAATTTTCTCAGTTGATTATAAGTTTTTTATACTTCTATATTCCAGAAAAAATAATTGTGTTGTCATCACTGTGGTGCTGATGAGTAAAGCTTAGTCTTACTATGATCCTGTAAGATGTTTGATTTCCTCTAGCTTTTGAAGTTCATAAAATTACAGTTTCCAGCAATGTTTTAATATTTCTCTAAAGAAATAGCAAAGACATAAAACTCATGTTTGTTTGATTCTGCTCTGTACTACAGGCTTTCAAAGTTCAGCATCTCTGGAACTCCAAAATTCCCCACTCTAGAAGATGAATGGCTAATTGGATCCTAGTATGTAAGAAAATACTAGCAAAATAGCAGTACATACCAAGTATTTCTTTTCATGATTCTAAAAGCAGTCAAAACATATTTGTGCTTCTAAAACAACAGTGAAGAGTATGCATTAGATTAACAGTCTTTCATTTGTTAGTAATTTTGTTACATGCTGCTTGGAAGAGATTAGTTGAAGATGTTATTTCTGGAAAAGAGGGTCAGAGACAGCATAGCACCCTAGTAAGACATACTAAACTTTTAAATTTCCTCTTTCATTCATTAATGAAATATTTTTCTTAGTGGCTACTTTGTGTTTGACAATATGGTACAATTTTGCAGAAAAATGCAGTGAACCAGTGTGTCTATGTCAACCTCTGCTGTTAAGGAATCTATAGGATTAAGATGCAGTGTAGATATTAGTATAAGTACTGCAAAGACAATAATTATTAACATGTATTGAGCTCTATGTGTCAGGCAGAAGATATTAACAATAAAGTATCTTTTCCTTACAATAATATCTAAGAGAGAGAAAATTTTTCTGGTTTTGTGAGTGAGATATCACAAGTCTAGGACTCCATGGATTAGTAAATTGTGGAACTGGCATTAAAACTAGGTGATTTTTCTCTAGAGCCTGGCTTATGCTAATATATCACTCCACTAGAATGCTCCTCATTACAGTTTATAATTAAGTACAGTGAGAAGCATCGAGTTAGTTAAGCTTCATTTTAAGAGGGAGATATCATTTAAGATGGAATCAGTCACCAAAAGTTTTGTTAAAGAGGTTAGCCTATGACTTGGATAAGCTTGGATTTGAGTATGAAAGAAGGTGAAGGAGGTGTTTGTAGGTTAAAGGCACAGAGGTGAGAAAGAGTGAGGATGGTCAAGTAGATCAGAGTATATACATATACATGGGGAAGTAATGGGAAGCTAGGTCCCTCCCCACCAACATTTTATTATAAATCTTTCCAAATGCACAGAAGTTAAAAGAATTGTGCAGTGAACATTCATATACCACCACCTAAATTCTACACTTATTTTTAGTATATTTGCTTTATCACACATCTGTTCATCTATATATCCATCTTTCTATAAGTCAATCCATCTTACTTATTAATTCATTTCAAATTAAGTTGCAAACATCAGTACACTTCACCCCTAAATACTTCATCATGTATATGAGTAAGTGGGTTTGGTATTTGTTTACAGTTATTTTTTTAAGTAGAATGTATATACAATGAATACACATAACTTAAATGTACCATTCAATGAGTTTGACTACTCACATACATTTATAAAACAAGCCTCTATCAAAATACAGAATTTTATCGTCACTCCAAAAAATTATTTTGTTTCTGTTGTTGGTTAGTTTTTGTAACTGCTGCCTCAGAGGCAACCAATATTCTGAAAGTTGTTGACCATAGATTTGTTTTGCTTTTTTTTTTCACTTAGAATACTGTTTTTGAGATTCATTCATTTTATTGTATCAATAGTTAATTCATTTTTACTGCAGAGTAACTTTCCTTGTATGAATAGTTTGTCCTTTTGTCTACTGATGAACACCTGGGCTGTTTTAATTTTGAGGCTATTATGAATAAAAGATGATATTAATATTCCTGTGTACAGTTTTCTTTCCTTGGAAAAATCCTAATAGTGGAACTGCTGTGTCATAAGGGAGTTGTGTGTCTAGTTTTATGAGAAATTTCCATATCTCTTCTCAATTTCCATTAAAAATGTATGAGAGTCCTGCTTACTCCATATTCTTGCTAACATTTAGTATGGCAGGCAGAAGCTAAGTGGCAAAAACTAAATACTGACTAGGTTGTGAAGGAACCAGTTTTTGTGGCTAAAGGCTCCATCTTAATTAAATATCTGGGAGTCACTGAGGAGTTTGATCTAGATGATAGCCCAGGGAATGTGGTGTTTGGTAAGATAAGCTGGCAGTGGGGTACAGGGTGGTTTTGAAAAGTAAGAAATTATAGATAGAGGCTAAGAAGGTTGTTGTAAGCATTTAGGCATGATCTAATGATGATTTAGACTAAAACCAAGTCAGTGGACATAGAAAATTTTAAAAATGAAAAACCCTATGGAGAAGTAATTTAAAGTATTTGGTGCCAACAGAGGGGTATGTGAAGAGACAAAAAAATGCTGAAGTGGTTGTAGGAGAAATGGTATTACCATTAGTAATTACAGGCAAAGAGAGAATTGGTTTTGTGCTTATCTGATTATTGATTATATGTACTCACAGACCAGTAAAACAGCAATCTTCATTGGGAGGCTGAAGGAATAAGGTCAGCTATGGAGATGATCTCTACTGCCTACACAAATTTGCTTAGAAGAAAACAAATTCATGTCAGTTATTCTACAAAGGACCATCTAATATGAGTTTCTTAATTTATACTGTACTTATAATATTTACACATTCTGTCTCTTCTGTCTGAAATGCCTTTCCTTGACTGCTCTACCTTGTTAAATTAACTTAAAAGACATAGTTGAAATATTGCCTTATCTGTGGATTCTCCCCTGACTCCTATGGCATTTCACACTCACCTCTATCACAGAATTTACTGTGCCATCTTGGAATTTTATGCATTTTATTCTTCTGTTCTATCTCTACTGCTCCCTTGCCCATGTTAGATACTTAGATGCATAAAAATATTTGCTGAATGAAGGAGGTTCTTCAACTTTTATCTTCTCTACTTCAAAATGTCTGTTTCTTCAATTACTCTCTCCTCTTTCCTTCATTCTTCCTTTCCTCCAAAGTAATCTTTTCTCCCTACTACTCTCTATCTACCTATCATATGTGCTTTGATTGTATACATTTTTTAGCTTCTTTAGTATCATTGAAAAATTCTTTGCTCATAATGCATGTTCTCATATTCTCCATCCTAAAATAAAGTTTTCTTTTTGGTACCCTTTTGAGTTATTCTCCTAGGTCTCTCCTTCCTTTTCCAACTAAGCTTCTAGAAAGAGTTGTTTCCACTGCTTTTTCTAGTTCCTTTCTACATACTCCTTAAAAACCATACTTTTGTCTATTGCTCTACCTGCTCTATGAAAACCGTCTTCTCAAAAGTCATGTACAACCGACTGGTTGACAGATCCAATGGCTTTGACTCTTCCTCAAATTCTTCAACACCTCTCAATATTTGACAGTGTTGAAAATCATCCCATCATTGGAATTCTTTCCTTTGTAGACTTCCTTAACATTCTGCCATCCTTAACATCTACTATGTGACAGACACAGTACTAGATTCAGTGCAAATGTCATGACATTTGACCAAAGTAGAGTCTTCTCCATTCTCTTTCTTAAAATCAGAATATTGTCCAAAGTCTTTAGCTTACTTCAAATGTTCTAACAGTTGTTTTTAGAAAATTTTATTAATCCTTTCTCCTACTGTTCTTTCAATCCCTCTAAATCCATTCTGCCATCACAGTATCCATTACAACCTACACCCACTGAATGTATTCCTACTAATTATAGGAATAGTAGTGATACTATTTTTCTAGGGCTACTTCATGCTCATGTTATATTGTGTGTGTATGTATATCACATAATTTAATTATAAGAACTAATTTGTGATGTACAACTATCCCTACTTTACTAATAAAGAAACTGAGGCTCACATAGGTTAAATAGTAAAGATTACTGGTATATAATGCACAGAGGGGCCACATATAACTGATTTGAACATTTGCTTAATTGTTATATTGAGAATGTTACCTCTGTCTCTACCCATTCTCTTTCTTCTGTCAGAATGTCTTTACCCTACTCAAGGATATCGTATTATCTAAATCTTAATCATCTGTCAGTGTCTATTTGGAATGCCATCTCTTCTGAGTAGTTTTATTTTCCCTGATTTTTTTGACTGGAAACATTTTTTTCCCTCTGAACTCCTGTAGCATTTTAAAAAACTACTAATAGGCTTTATTGTTTAGAATAGTTTTAAGTTTACAAAAAAATTGAGCAGAAAACACAGAGTTCCCATGTATTCCCTCTTTCCCCACATATACTATTCCATAATACTAACATCTTGCATTATTGTGGTAAATTTGTTAGAACTGATGAAGTAATATTAATTAATACATTATTATTAACTAAATGCATACTTTACATTAGGGTTCCTTCTTTGTTCGCTGCATTCTATGACTTTTGACAAATGCATGAAATTATATATACACCAACAGGATCAGACAGAATTTTTTCACTGCCCTGAAAATCCTCTATGCTCTGCTGATTAGTCCCTCCCTCTCCTCCATAGTTTTACCGTTTCCAGAATGTCATGTAATTGGAATCATACAGTATGCAGCCTTTTTAGATTGGCTTCTTTCACTTAGTAATGTGCATTTAAGATTCCTCCATGTCTTTTCATGGCTTAATAGTTATTTTAGTGCTAAATAATATTCCATTGCCTGTATTACCACAGTTTATCCATTTATCTACTGAAGAACATCTTTGTTGCTTCCAAGTTTTGGCAGTTGTGAATAAAGTTGCTGTGAATATCCATGTGCGAGTTTTTGTGTGGGCATAAGTTTTCAATTCATTTGGTTAAATACCAAGGAGAGCAATTGCTGGTTCATATGGCAAGAGTATCTTTAGTTTTGTAAGAAACTGCCGATGTGTCTTTCAAAGTGCCTGTACCATTTTACATTCCCACCAGCAATGGATGAGAGTTCCTGTTGCTCCACATCCTTCTCAGCATTTGACATTGCCAGTGTTTTGGACTGTAGGCATTTTAAATGTGCAGTGGCATCTCACTGTTGTTTTAATGTTCAATTCCTTAATGACATGATGTTGAATGTCTTTTCATATGCATATTTTCCATTTGTATATCATCTTTGGTGAAGTGTCTGTCAGATCTTTTGCCCATTTTTAAATTGGGTTGCTTCTTTTCTTATTGTCCAGTTTTAAGAGTTCTTCCTATATATTGGATACAACTTCTCTATCAGATGGGTGTTCAGCAAGTATCTTTTCTTCCAGCCAGTACCTTGTCTTCTCATTCTCTTGGCAGTGTCTCTTATAGAGCAGACATTTTTAATTTTAAGGAAGTCCTATTTATCAATTTTTTTTCATGAATTGTACTTTCAGTATTGTATATAAGAAGTCATTGCCAAACTCTAGGTCACCTGGATTTTCTCCTACTTCATATTTTAAAATGTTTTATAGTTTTGAGTTTTACTTTTCAGTCTATGATCCATTTTGAGTTAATTTTTGTGAAAGGTGTAAAGTCTTTGCCTAGATTCAATTTTTGTTTTAACATCAGAACATTCAGTTGTTCCAGAAACATTTATTGAAAAAACTATCCTTCCTCCACTGAATTGCCTTTGCTCCTTTGTCAGAGATCAGTTGACTGTATTTGCGTGGGTGTATTTCTGGGCTCTCTACTCTGTTCCATTTATCTATTTGTCTAATCTTTCACCAATACCACACTGTCTTGATTCTCATAATATTTTAAGTATGTTACTAAGCAGTTTTCCCATATATTGTGCTATTTTTGAGCCTGACTTGTCTGGTCAAATAAACTGGATGCTCTTTGAGGACAGAATGTCTATCTGATTTTTCTTTCCTTTTTCTCCTAGTACAGTGCTTTGCATATAATAGGTCAAAGGAAGTATTCTATGATGCAATGTTCCTCTACTTTGTACATTATAAACATTTGTGGAATTTTAAACAAATATATAGATACTACTGAAATTTACAGATGAGGAGCTCATGTATTTATAATTTTAAAATCCCATTGGATGATTCTGATCCTCAGTCAGGATTGGAATTGTGAAAATAGCAGGAGTTAAATTTTGGTTTAGACAAATTTTTCACCTCTTTGAGTCTCCATTACCTCCTCTGAAAACTAGAAGCTTCTCTACATTACCATAAAATTTAAAACAGGTTAATATGTGGAAAGCACCTTGCATAGTTTCTAGCACATGGTAAGCATCTAATAGATGTTAATTTCTTTCTCCAGTCTTTAATTTCTCAAAATACAATAGTTATTAAAATATTTTAGATATAATATAGACTAATTATTGCATTAATATATATGTTATATTATGTATTGTGTGCATAATATATACTATACTATATTGTGTATTATACCATACTATAATATATAATTTATTTATATATTGGTATACATAATAGAAGTATTATATTAATGTAATATTTTCTTCTTAGGATGTCTTTCAAAGCTTTCCTGAGTCCTAGTCTATATCTTTTTTATTTCTGCTGGCCCCTCTGTCATGCAGTCCCTGAGAATCCATCACTAGAGTGATCTGCACCATTGTCACCACTTCCCATTGTCAGTCCTACTTCCTTTCTTCAACTCTGTCACTCTGTGTCTGAGCCTGCCTGCATATACTCCTTCCTCTCTATTGGGTTAGATAGCAGGATATAAATGCTGTCATAACCATATATTAGAGCAGCTCTTTAGTTCCTACCATAAATGCTATTTACTAAAACACAAGAAGCAAACCCAACTAAAAAATACCTAAGCCACACAAACAGTATTTTGAAACAAAATCACTTTTTATTAAGATAGTTTTTATTACATTTCATTTAATCATAGACAGCAGGAGTAAAATAACCTGCTCCCCACCTAAGATCCCCTGATACATGTAACAAAGAACATCTTATTTATATACAACTGTTGGCCAAATACCTCTTACATATATGCAATTAATTAAAGACACCAACATATATTAGGCAGCTACAAGCACCAGATCTTGTGCCGTTTCTGGGAGCAGTTTTTGACTTTAGTCTTGAGGATCTTTTAGTCTGGTGAGGAGAGCCAGATATAAAAAATGTGGTCTCTTTTCTGTGATGCTGTTTAATAGATTAAGTTTTGGTATCAGACTAATGTAGCATATAGCAATGCTTCTTCAAACGTTTATGTGCTTACAAATCTCCTGGGGATCTTGTTAAAAATACCCATTAGGTTGAAAGTGGGATCCAAGATTCTTTGTATCTAAGTTCCCAGGTGGTGCCCATTTTGCTTGTCTGAGGACCAACCATGGATTGACTGGCAAGAGTTTAGGATACTCTGTCAGGCTGGCATTTGAATGTCATTCATCAACTGTGGCATCTTAGGCAAATGACTCATCCTCTCTAAATTTGTCCATCTAAAAGAGAGAAAGTAAATACCTACCTCACAGGATCTTAGAAAATATTAATTTAAATAACACATAAACCACTGACTGTAGAGCTAACACATAGAGACCATTATTGTGAGCTCCCCAGATCTTTCTAGTACTTCAAAAGTATTTTTTTTTTGAGAAATTTTCAGGTTCTTCAAAAGTTTTTTTTTTTTAAGTATTGGATTTATAATCAGAATACCTGCATTCAAAGATTAGCTCTACCATTTATCAGTTATGTAACTTGAAGCAAGTTAAATCACTCTTCGGTGCTTTAATCTTTTCATTCACAAATAAGGTTAATAAAACCTTAATACAGGGGTGTAGAAAGGATAAAATGAGCCAAAGAATAAAGTTAATTTATAAATTATATATATAAGATATTCTGTTTAAACACTATCTTGATAGTTAAAATTTATCAATTTTTTTTCCTTTTTAAATCCTGGCAACAAGGACTGAGAAAAATGAAAAGAATTGAGCAATATTATAGCAAAATGATTTCATGGGGAATGTAAACAGAGTCTCAAGATGCAATGAAAGCATTAGACAACTCCAGCCTAATATAAAGTGACAACTTGCTAATTAACACCAATATTGGGAACACCATGTTTACTGACCAAATTTCATAAATAACAAAAACATTGAATGTACTTTTAATCTAGTTGCACAGCTGTACAGTATTTATTAAATGTAGATGTAAATTAAGTTTACAGCTCTGGACATTCTCTCTAACTTTATATTTTCATTGAATAACGGAGTTAATTTAATTTATCAAAAGATGATAGAGCTGCCCCATTAGGCATGTGGGAAATAATTTAATGAATTTGTTTTTTTAAAGGGCATGCAACTGAGTATTCATTACTTGCATATTTATTTTTAAAAACTTATGTGATACCATTAGCTCAAAATATAACAAAACGAACACATTTAAGAAAATTATTTTTTATTTAAAAATTTTTTTACATCTTTGTTGGAGTATAACTGCTTTACAATGGTGTGTTAGTTAGTGCATTATAACAAAGTGAATCAACTATACATATACATATATGCCCATATCTCCTCCCTCTTGCGTCTCCCTCTTACCCTCCCTATCCCACCCCTCCAGGTGGTCACAAAGCACCGAGCTTATCTCCCTGTGCTATGCGGCTGCTTCCCACTAGCTATCTTTTTTACGTTTGGTAGTGTATATATGTCCATGCCACTCTCTCACTTTGTCACAGCTTACCCTTCCCGCTCCCCATATCCTCAAGTCCATGCTCTACTAGGTCTGTGTCTTTATTCCCATCTTACCCCTAGGTACTTCATAACCTTTTTTTTTTTTTTTTTTTTTTAGATTCCATATATATATGTTAGCATACGGTATTTGTTTTTCTCTTTCTGACTTACTTCACTCTGTATGACAGACTCTAGGTCCATCCACCTCACTACAAATAACTCAATTTTGTTTCTTTTTATGGCTGAGTAATATTCCATTGTATACATGTGCCACATCTTCTTTATCCATTCATCTGTCAATGGAAACAGGTTACTTCCATGTCCTGGCTATTGTAAATAGAGCTGCAATGAATATTTTGGTACATGACTCTTTTTGAATTATGGTTTTCTCTGGGTATATGCCCAGTAGTGAGATTGTTGGGTCGTATGGTAGTTCTATGTGTAGTTTTTTAAGGAACATCCATACTGTTCTCCATAGTGGCTGTATCAATTTACATTCCCACCAACACTGCAAGAGTGTTCCGTTTTCTCCACACCCTCTCAAGCATTTATTGTTTCTAGATTTTTTGATGATGGCCATTCTGACTGGTGTGAGATGATATCTCATTGTAGTTTTGATTTGCATTTCTCTAGTGATTAATGATGTTAAGCATTCTTTCAAGTGTTTGTTGACAATCTGTATATCTTCTTTGGAGAAATGTCTATTTAGGTCTTCTGCCCATTTTTGGATTGGGTTGTTTTTTGTTGTCGTTATTGAGCTGCATGAGCTGCTTGTAAACTTTGGAGATTAATCCTTTGTCAGTTGCCTCATTTGCAATAGTAAAAGAAGAAGTAAAGCTGTCACTGTTTGCAGATGACATGATACTATACGTAGACAATCCTACACATGCTACCAGAAAACTACTACAGCTAATCAATGAATTTGGTAAAGTAGCAGGATACAATATTAATGCACAGAAATCTCTGGCATTCTTATACACTAATAATGAAAAATCTGAAAGTGAAATTAAGAAAACACTCCCACTTACCACTACAACAAAAAGAATAAAATATCTAGGAATAAACCTACCCAAGGAGACAAAACATCTGTATGCAGAAAATTATAAGACATTGATGAAAGAAATTAAAGATGATAGAAATACATGGAGAGATATACCATGTTCTTGGATTGGAAGAATCAACATTGTGAAAATGACTCTACTACCCAAAGCAATCTACAGATTCAATGCAATCCCTATCAAACTACCACTGGCATTTTTCACAGAACTAGAACAAAAAATTTCACAATTTGTATGGAAATACAAAAGACCCTGAATAGCCAAAGCAATCTTGAGAACGAAAAATGGAGCTGGAGGAATCAGGCTCCCTGACTTAGGACTATACTAAAAAGGTACAGTAATCAAGACAGTATGGTACTGGCACAAAAACAGAAATATAGATCAATGGAACAGGATAGAAAGCCCAGAGATAAACCCACGTACATATGATCAACTTATCTTTGATAAAGGAGACAAGAATATACAGTGGAGAAAAGACATCCTCTTCAAAAAGTGGTGCTGGGAAAACTGGACAGGTACATGTAAAAGTATGAAATTAGAACACTCCCTAACATCATACTCAAAAATAAACTCAAAATGGATGAAAGGCCGAAATGTAAGGCCAGACACTATCAAACTCTTAGAGGAAAACATAGGCAGAATACTTTATGATGTAAGTCACAGCAAGATCCTTTTTGACCTACCTCTTAGAGGAATGGAAATAAAAACAAAAATAAACAAATGGGACCTAATGAAACTTAAAAGCTTTTGCACAGCAAAGGAAACCATAAACAAGACCAAAGACAGCCCTCAGAATGGGAGAAAATATTAGCTATCTATTTTACATTTGGTAGTGTATATATGTCCATGAAACCTTCTCACTTCGTCCCAGCTTACCCTTCCCACTCCCCGTGTCCTCAACTTCATTCCCTATGACTGCATCTTCATTCTTGTCCTGCCCCTAGGTTCTCATGACTTCACTCTGTATAACAGTCTCTAGGTCCATCCACCTCACTACAAATAACTCAATTTCATTTCCTTTTATGGCTGAGTAATATTCCACTGTATATATGTGCCACATCTTCTTTATCCATTCATCTGTCAATGGACACTTACGTTGCTTCCATGTCCTGGCTATTGTAAATAGAGCTGCAATGAACATTTTGGTACATGACTCTTTTTGAATTATGGTTTTCTCAGGGTATATGCCTAGTAGTGGGATCGCTGGGTCATATGGTCATTCCATTTTTAGTTCTTTAAGGAACCTCCATACTGTTCTCCATAGTGGCTGTATCAACTTACATTCCCACCAACAGTGCAAGAGGGTTCCCTTTTCTCCACACCCTCTCCAGCATTTACTGTTAGTAGATTTTTTTATGATGGCCATTCTGACTGGTGTGAGATGATATCTCATTGTAGTTTTGATTTGCATTTCTCTAATGATTAATGATGTTGAGCATCCTTTCATGTGTTTATTGGCAATCTGTATATCTTCTTTGGAGAATTGTCTGCTTAGCTTTTCTGCCCATTTTTGGATTTAGTTGTTTTTTTTTTTTTTGATATTGAGCTGCATGAGCTGCTTGTGTATTTTGGAGATTAATCCTTTGTCAGTTGCTTCGTTTGCAAATATTTTCTCCTACTCTGAGCATTGTCTTTTCTTCTTGTTTAAGGTTTCCTTTGCTGTGCAAAACGTTTTACGTTTCATTAGGCCCCATTTGTTTATTTTTATTTTTATTTCCATTTCACTAGGAGGTGGGTCCAAAAGGATCTTGCTGTGATTTATGTCATAGAGCGTTCTGCCTATGTTTTCCTGGCCTTACATTTAGATCTTTAATCCATTTTGAGTTTATTTTTGTGTATGGTGTTGGGAAGTGTTCTAATTTCATTCTTTTATTGCAGCTGTCCATTTACCTCAGCACCACTTATTGAAGAGGCTGTCTTTTCTCCCTTGCATATTCTTGCCTCCTTTATCAAAAGTGAGGTGACCATATGTGCATGGGCTTATCTCTGGGCTTTCTATCCTGTTCCATTGATCTATATTTCTGTTTTTGTGCCAATACCATACTGTCTTGATTACTGTAGATTTGTAGTATAGTCTGGAATCTGGGAGCCTGATTCCTCCAGCTCCGTTTTTCTTTCTCAAGGTTGCTTTGGCTATTCGGGGTCTTTTGTATTTCCATACAAATTGTGTAATTTTTTGTTCTAGTTCTGTGAAAAATGTCATTGGTAGTTTGATAGGGATTGCATTTAATCTGTAGATTGCTTTGGGTAGTAGAGTCATTTTCACAATGTTGATTCTTCCAATCCAAGAACATGGTATATCTCTCCATCTATTTGTATCATCTTTAATTTCTTTCATCAGTGTCTTATAATTTTCTGCATACAGGTTTTTCTCCTTGGGTAGGTTTATTCCTAGATATTTTATTCTTTTTGTTGCAATGGTAAATGGGAGTGTTTCCTTAAATTCTTGTTCAGATTTTTCATCATTAGTGTATAGGAATGCAAGAGATTTCTGTGCATTAATTTTGTATCCTGCTACTTTACCAAATTCATTGATTAGCTCTAGTAGTTTTTTGGAAGTATCTATAGGATTCTCTATGTATAATATCATGTCATCGGCAAACACTGACAGTTTTACTTCTTCTTTTCTGATTTGGATTCCTTTTATTCCTTTTTCTTCTCTGATTGCTGTGGCTAAATCTTCCAAAACTATGTTTACTAATAGTGGTGAGAGTGGGCATCCTTGTCTTTTTCCTGATCTTAGAGGATATGGTTTCCATTTTTCACCATTGAGAATGATGTTGGCTGTAGGTTTGTCATATACAGCCTTTATTCTGTTGAGGTAAGTTCCCTCTATGCCTACTTTCTGGAGGTTTTTTTATCATAAATGGGTGTTGAATTTTGTTGAAATCTTTTTCTGCATCTATTGAGATGGTCATATGGCTTTTCTCCTTCAATGTGTTAATATGGTGTAACACATTGATTGATTTGTGTATATTAAAGAATCTTTGCATTCCTGGGATAAAGCTCCTTGATCATATTGTATGATACTTTTAATGTGCTGTTGGATTCTGTTTGCTAGCATTTTGTTGAGGATTTTTGCATCTATGTTCATCAGTGATATTGGCCTGTAGTTTTCTTTCCTTGTGACATCCTTGTCTGGTTTTGGTATCATGGTGATCTTGGCCTCATAGAATGAGTTTGGGAGTGCTCCTCCCACTGCTATATTTTGGAAGAGTTTGAGAAGGATAGGTGTTAGCTCTTCTCTAAATGTTTGATAGAATTCGCCTGTAAAGCTATCTGGTCCTAGGTTTTTCTTTGTTGAATGATTTTTAATCAAAATCTTAATTTCAGTGCTTGTGATTGACCTGTTTATATTTTCTATTTCTTCCTGGTTCAGTCTTGGAAGGTTGTGCTTTTGTAAGAATTTGTCCATTTCTTCCAGGTTGACCATTTTATTGGCATATAGTTGCTTGTAGTAATCTCTCATGCTCCTTTGTATTTCTGCAGTGTCAGTTGTTATTTCTCCTTTTTCATTTCTAATTCTATTGATTTGAGTCTTCTACCTTGTTTTTCTGATGAGTCAAGCTAATAGTTTTTCAATTGTGTTTATCTTCTCAAAGAAGCAGCTCTTAGTTTTATTGATCTTTGCTATTGTTTCCTTCATTTCTTTTTCATTTATTTCTGATCTGATCTTTATTTCTTTCCTTCTGCTAACTTTGGGGTATTTTGTTCTTCTTTCTCTAATTCCTTTAGGTGTAAGGTTAGGTTGTTTATTTCAGATGTTTCTTGTTTCTTGAGGTAGGACTGTAATGCTATTAACTTCCCTCTTAGAACTGATTTTGCTGCATCCCATAGGTTTGGGTTCATCATTTTTTCATTGTCATTTGTTTCTAGGTATTTTTTGATTTCCTCTTTGATTTCTTCAGTGATCTCTTGGTTATTTAGTAGTGTATTGTTTAGCCTCCATTTGTTTGTATTTTTTACCAGTTTTTTCCTGTAATTGATATCTAGGCTCATAGCATTGTGGTTGGAAAAGATACTTAATACAATTTCAGTTTTCTTAAATTTATCAAGGGTTGGTTTGTACCCCAAGATATAATCTATCCTGGGGAATGTTCCTTGAGCACTTGGGAAGAAAGTGTATTCTGTTGTTTTTAGATGGAATGTCCTATAAATATCAATTAAGTCCATCTTGTTTAAAGTATCATTTAAAGCTTCTGTTTTCTTATTTATTTTCATTTTGGGTGATCCGTCCATTCGTGAAAGTGGGGTGTTAAAGTCCCCTACTATGATTGTGTTACTGTTGATTTCCCCTTTTGTGGCTGTTAACATTTGCCTTATGTACTGTGGTGCTCCTATGTTGGGTGCATAAATATATACAATTGTTATATCTTCTTCTTGGATTTATCCCTTGATCATTATGTAGTGTCCTTCTTTGTCTCTTGTAATGGTCTTTATTTTAAAGTCTCTTTTGTCTGATATGAGAATTGCTACTCCAGCTTTCTTTTGATTTCCATTTGCATGGAATATCTTATTCCATCCCCTCACTTTCAGTCTGTATGTGTCCCTAGGTCTGAAGTGGGTCTGTTGTACACAGCATATATATGGGTCTTGTTTTTGTATCCATTTTAGCCAGTCTATGACTTTTGGTTGGAGCATTTAATCCATTTACATTTAAGGTAATTATCGATATATATGTTCCTATTACCATATTCTAATTGTTTTCAGTTTGTTATTTTAGGCCTTTTCCTTCTCTTTTGTTTCCTGCCTAGAAAATTGCCTTTAGCATTTGTTGTAAAGCTGGTTTGGTGGTGCTGAATTCTCTTAGCTTTTGTTTGTCTGTAAAGGTTTTAATCTCTCTGTTGAGTCTGAATGAGATCCTTGCTGCATAGAGTAATCTTGGTTGTAGTTTTTTCCCTTTCATCACTGTAAATATGTCCTGACACTCCCTTCTGGCTTGCAGAGTTTCTGCTGAAAGATCAGCTGTTAACCGTATGGGTATTCCCTTGTATGTTATTTCTTGGTTTTCCCTTGCTGTTTTTAATATTTTTTCTTTGTATTTAATTTTTGATAGTTTGATTAATATGTGTCTTGGCATGTTTCTTCTTGTGTTTATCCTGTATGGGACTCTCTGCGCTTCCTTGACTTGATTGACTATTTCCTTTCCCACATTAGGGAAATTTTCAACTATAATCTCTTCAAATATTTTCTCAGTCCATTTCTTTTTCTCTTCTTCTTCTGGGACACCTATAATTCGAATTTTGGTGTGTTTAATGTTGTTCCAGAAGTCTGTGAGACTGCCCTCAATTCTTTTCATTCATAGTTCTTTATTCTGCTTTGTGGTAGTTATTCCTGCTTTTTTATCTTCCAGGTCACTTATGTGTTCTTCTGCCTCACTTATTCTGCTATTGATTCCTTCTAGAGGATTTTTAATTTTATTTATTTTGTTGTTCATCATTGTTTGCTCTTTAGTTCTTCTAGGTCCTTGTTAAACATTTCTTGTATTTTCTCCATTCTGTTTCCAAGATTTTGGATCATTGTTACTATCATTACTCTGAATTCTTTTTCAGGTAGACTGCCTATTTCCTCTTCATTTGCTTGGTCTGCTGGGTTTTCACCTTGCTCCTTCATCTGCTGTGTGTTTCTCTGTCTTCTCATTTTGCTTAACTTACTGTGTTTAAAGTCTTGTTTTCACAGGCTGCAGGTTTGTATTTCTCATTGTTTTTGGTGTCTGCCCCCAGTGGCTAAGATTGGTTCAGTGGGTTGTGTAGGCTTCCTAGTGGATGGGGACTGGTGCCTGTGCTCTAGTGGATGAGGCTGGATCTTGTCTTTCTGGTGGACAGTACTACGTGCAGTGTTGTGTTTTGGGGTGCCTGTGATCTTATTAATATTTTAGGCAGCCTCTCTGCTAATTGGTGGGGTTGTGTTCCCTTCTTGCTAGTTGTTTGGCATAGGGTGTCCAGCACTGTAGCTTGCTGGTTGTTGAATGGAGCTGGGTCTTAGCATTTAAATGGAGATCTCTGGGAGATCTTTTGCCATTTGATATTACATAGAGGCAGGAGGTATCTGGTGGACCAATGTCCTGAACTTGGCTCTCCTGCCTCAGAGACACAGGCCTGACACCTTCCTGGGGCACCACAACCCTATGAACCACATAGCTCAGAAGAAAAGGGAGAAAAAATAATAAATAAAATAAAATAAATTTATTAAAATAAAAATAATTATTCAAAATAAAAAGTAATGAAAAATAGAAAAGGAAAGAAAGAAGAGAGCAAGCAAACCAAAAAACAAATCCACCAATGATAACAAGTGCTAAAAACTATACTGAAATAAAAAACAAAAAACCTAATAGACAGAACCCTAGGACAAATGGTAAAAGAAAAGTTATACAGACAAAATCACACAAAGAAGAATATGCATACACACTCAGAAAAAGAGAAAAAGAAAAAAATATATATATATGTATATTAAAAAAAGGAAGAAAGCAACCAAATCAATAGACAAATCTACCAGTGATAATGAACTCTAAATACTAAACTAAGATAAACATAAGACCAGAGACAAGTTAGATGCAGAAAGCAAACCCCAAGTCTACAGTTGCTCCCAAAGACCACCGCCTCAATTTGGGGATGATTCATTGCCTATTCAGGTGTTCCAGAGATGCAGGGTACATCAAGTTGATCGTAGAGACTTAATCCGCTGCTCCTGAGGCTGCTGGGAGAGATTTCCCTTTCTCTTCTTTGTTCGCACAGCTCCCGGGATTCAGCTTTGGATTGGCCCTGCCTCTGCATGTAGGTCACCTGAGGGTGTCTGTTCCCACCCAGGCAGGACGGGGTTAAAGTAGCAGCTGATTACAGGGCTCTGGCTCACTCAGGCCGTGGGGAGAGAGAGGGGTACGGAATGTGGGGCGAGCCTGTGGTGGCAGAGGCCGGCGTGACGTTGCAACACCCTGAGGCGCACCTTGTGTTCTCCCGAGGAAGTTGTCCCTGCATCACGGGACCCTGGCAGTGGCAGGCTGCACAGGCTCCTGGGAGGGCAGGTGTGGATAGTGACCTGTGCTTGCACACAGGCTTCTTAGTGGCTGCAGCAGCAGCCTTAGCATTTCATGCCCGTCTCTGGGGTCTGTGCTGATAGCCACAGAGCTCGTTTAGGTGGTGCTCTGAATCCTCTCACCCCAAAACAATGGTCTCTTGCCTCTTCGGCCGTTCCAGGCATTTTCCCGGACTCCCTCCCGGCTAGCTGTGGCACACTAGGCCCTTCAGGCTCTATTCACGCAGCCAACCCCAGTCCTCTCCCTGGGATCTGACTTCCAAAGCCTGAGCCTCAGCTCCCAGCCCCGGCCCGCCCCGGCGGGTGAGCAGACAAGCCTCTCGGGCTGGTGAGTGCCAGTCAGCACCGATCCTCTGTGCGGAATCTCTCCACTTTGCCCTCTGCACCCCTGTTGCTGCGCTCTCCTCTGCGGCTCCGAACCAGCCTCCCTCTGCCACCCGCAGTCTCCGCCCACGAAGGGCCTTCCTAGTGTGTGGAAACCTTTCCTCCTTCACAGCTCCCTCCCACTGGTGTAGGTCCCATCCCTATTCTTTTGTCTCTGTTTTTTCTTTTTTCTTTTGCCCTACCCAGGTACATGGGGAGTTTCTTACCTTTTGGGAAGTCTGAGGTCTTCTGCCAGCGTTCAGTAGGTGTTCTGTAGGAGTTGTTCCACATGTAGATGTATTTCTCATGTATTTGTGGGGAGGAGGGTGATCTCCACGTCTTAGTCGTCTGCCATCTTGAAGGTCTCTAAGAACATTATTGAATTTGTGTTAGTTTTGATGAAAAATAATATTTTCAAAATACCTTTGTTTAAAAACTCATGCACATAAGTTGTGTAAGAAATTGTTGAAGGAATTTTGGGTTTAAAATATATGCCTATGAGCTGCTTTGATACTTTATTCTAAAATAATACATTAGTGTTTAGAAATTCACAATGAACACATAACTCACAGATTCTGCTCTTTATTGACATTCGACAATGTCTTTGAGAAATTACCTTAAAATACTGTATTCTGCCTTTGCCCTGCTACGTTTGGAGCAGGTGCTGCTAATCTAAATTCTTTAGAAGGGAAAACTGTTCTTATTGATTACATGTGGCTAAAAATGAAATCTGGAAAGCTTTGTCATTCAAGGGGTGCCTGTCTCCACCCCAATCTTTGTCTTGATTATGTGGGTCTCTTCCCAGCAGCTCCCTTCCTCTGCTGGGCTGCTGCACACCACACAGATGTTTCTCCTATTGCTGCTACATGGTGATTTTTCAAGCAGTTTCATAGACAGATATTTCCAGATGTGTTCCCCCATTTCTCTGCATAGAACTTTTCTCCTTACAAAGAGCAGATCGCACTGCCTCTCAGGCTTTTGATCTATTGACTATAGAAAAAACAAACAGTACTCATTGATGTTGTGTTTTGAGGGGCTTTGGCAATAGCACACACAATAAGTGTCTTCCTCACTCTTTGAAACACTCCTGCAGATGTTTTCCATGGACTTCTCCACCCAACAGTTTTTATTCTCACCCCAGCTCCTTCTTCCTGGAGGGAGGATGGATTAATGTGGTTCAGCCTCTGTTTTCCATTTATATTTCTTTAAGGCTCTCTTTACCTGCACTTTGAGGTTAACGGCAAAATTTAACTCTTACTAAATCAAGACCTAGTTAATGTCATGTGTCGGTAATAAGGTAAATAATTTTAGGAAATGTGTATTTACTGTCAAAAGAGAAATTTTAATTTCAATTACTTACTTAAGAAATTTATTTACCCAAATTTAGAGGGAAAATTATGCACCCAGATTGTCTTAACGCTAAATACTTGTTTCTCCACACATCTACCCTTCTATCCATCCACTCATCCATTTATGCATGACTATTTAGTACCTGATAATTGAAGGCCTGCTAGGTAACAGACACTGGGGATACAAAGATGGAAGAGTTAGAATCCTTGACCTCGGGAAGCTCATGACCCAGTCACAGAAACCAATGTGAGAAATGAAATATAAGTTCTTTGATAGCAGTCTGTATAGAGTTCTGAAAGGATGAAAGGAAAGAGCAGTTGGATGGTTAAACTATGAGGAGGTATATCTCCTCCTAAATCAGATACCTGTTTGTCCCTCTGAATACCCAAAGATTTGGGTAGTCTCCCCATCTTTCCAATCTGCTGTGGCAGAACAAGCTAAGTAATGCTGTAACAACAACCACAGTTTCAGTGGGTTAAAACACCAAAGGTTTATTTCTGGTTCATGTTACATGTCCATTGCAACTTGTATTGTCATTGTTCTCAATCTAGAACCGAGGCTGATAAAGTAGCTCCTGGCTAGAGGACTCCCTATCATAGTGGTAGAGGGAAAAGAGTACAGTACAGGAAGAATGGCTTCTTAAGGCTGCAGCCTGGAAGTCACAGAGAACATTATAACCCATTTTTTATTAGCCAATACAAATCACTTTTGAAATGAAGTAAAGCCTAACTTCAAGTACGCAGGGAAATATAATCTTTCCCCAATGAGGAAAAAAATATTGAAGAACAATAACACAGTCTAACACATATTTTATACAAGGAATTTTTGTTGAATATACTAGTACATCTCAATTCTTATAATTTTCACTTACTTGTATTGCCTAAATATAAAAATATTAAGACCAAGAAGAATACTTAATATATATTTTATTATACTATAATATAATACTATTTGTTTAGTATGCATATAGTATATATAGTATTGATGGTATTGTATATTGAGATTTCTGTGGTTTGCATTTTATTATATCATAGTATAATATATATATTATCTGTATGTATCATATATAGCATCTATCTATATATAAATACACATGTGTGTGTGTATATATATATATGTGTGTGTGTGTGTGTGTGGTATGTATAAAATAATGCTATATATTTTATTGAGATTTCTGAGGTTGTTTGTTGTCAACAACTTAGCCAAGAACTAGCCTCCCCTGATTGATAGACCTAGTATTCTCAATTTCGTTAATCTCTACAAGAATTTGTATAATGTTGACATTAATTCTTCTTTGTTTGATGGAATTTTACCTGTATGGGCCGAGAGTTCTCCTTGTGGGAATGTTTTAATTTAAATATTCAATTACTTCACTAAAATTGTACTAAAGATTTACTAATAAATCCTAAAGATTGCTTTAAGCCTTTTCAGTTTTTCTATTTCTTCTTCTATCAGTTTTGATAGGTTGTATTATTTAGGAATTTTTCCATTTCTTCTAAATTTTCAAAATTATTGGCCTAAAGTTGTTTATAATGTTTGGAGAATCTGATATTAGGTATTTGCACCTTTTCTTTGTAAAAAAATTAACCTCAGTAGAAATTTATTAATTTTATTTTTGTTTTTAAGTAACCAATTTTGGCTTTGCTGATTCTTTTGATTAATCTCTTCTTTATTATTTACTTCTACTATTTTTGCATTTATTTTGCTAATCCCTTGAGAGAAATAATTGACTTATTAATTTTCAGTATTTCTTCTTGTTTAAAGGACACATTTGGGGCTGTGTATTTCTCCCGAAGCAGTGCTTTAGCTGCATCTCATAAGTTGTATGAGACTTTTATTGAATGATAACAAAAATAAATCGTAACACAACACTGGTCCTGATAAGGTTGAGTTACTGAGCAAACACCAGCAACTACACCCTTCCCCCAAAATTGCTTTTTTTTAAACTAAAATTATATAAAGTAAAACTGACCCTTTTTAGATGTATAGTTCTATGATTTTTCCAGATGTGTATAGTCACGTAAGCATCACTGCAATAAAGATTTAGAACATTTCCACCATCCCAAAAAAAGTCTTCCGGGCCATCTGCTTTAGGCTCAATCCCTGCCCTGAACCATTATTTTGTCCTCATAATCAGATTCCCTTCACAATCTTGCTGTTCGTATTATGTCACAGTTTGAATAGAAATCAGTTAGATATAAGTCCTTCTGGTATTTCTTGTATTGTTGATTTTAAAATGGTAGATCTTGCTATAAATCAATGAATTATTTCACTCATGAGTTTTTGGAAGATTTTTCTATTAAGATGCTGACACCAAAAAAGTTGAGACCTTTTTGTCAATGTTAAGAACAGAACTAATAACATTGTCTTTTTCAAATAACAAGAAACATTCTTTCCTAAAGTTAATATATGGTAAATTAACATTACTGGGCTCCAATCTCCAAGCAAACAATGACTCTCTTAATATTTCAAAGAACACTGGGAAATCGTAATGTAGGCTACAGATTTTTATTTACCTTTCAAATAATTTGGAAAAAAACAATAGAGTAGTTGTGGGAAGAAATAAAACATTTACATATTAAGTACATTTTACTTTAGTCAATATTTACCTTGGACAATTTGATTTAAGGAGAAATATAGCCCTTTAGGATTTTCTTTGTTCTTCTTAAAAGTTGTCAATAGAAGGTTTTATAAGCTGCTAGTGGCAGAATTGATTATAATAAACTATAATTAAGTCAATATTGGTAAGTAGCTGTTATTCTTCAGCTACTCCTCCTCAATTACAGTGCACTATTAATTTTAAAATCCTGTATTTAAGCCCTTTTATCTTAAATTAATGAGATTTTAATCTGAGACATGAGCAGCCTTTGAAATGTTCCAAATCAATTTATACTAGAAACCGTGTCTCCAGAGTCATATTTCATTGATCTTCTCAAGAAGCAGGCAAACAAATACAAACCACATCTTTATATTTATGGCTATTTACATTTATTTGACAGGAGACAGAGATGTTTGGTGTCCTGCAATGAGTGGGGCAATCCCACACAAAAGGGAATTGGCTCCCATCCTGTGTGGCTTTTGAACACTCTATCAGACAAACACATAAGTGAAATACCAATTTGTAAACATCTGAGCCTTAATTCAATCATTAATACATAAACACAAGAATTGTGGAACATTTTTACATGCACTGAATTTTTCAGAAATCATAAGATTTAAATTGAAATACGATTTTTAAAAGTTTATCATTTTGGAAAATCAAATCACCAGTGGCAGTGTCACTTTAGTATTTGAATTGCCAATACAACATATCCCTTACCAGTTCCTCTCATAATCATGGTAATTCTAATACACACATGTGCGTGCATACACACACACACACACACACACACACATTTACTTTGAGGTTTTCTTTAGTGATGAACACAGAAATGCTGAGAACATTCAGCTGAACATTTACAACTGAGTTTTATAATTCTGCTCACAGTTGAAAAGCTATCAATGTTCTGTGACAACATTATTTTTTAAATAATGAAGCAAGTAGAGAAACCAAGAAACCAAATGAACATTTTACAGATAGACAGTAGCAAATTAACAAAGTTATGTTGTACTTACTTTTTCTCTCCATTTTGACAAGATGTAATTTGGTCTTACCTATTTAGTAATTCCTCCTTTTTCTTATCATAAGTACAAAAGTCGGGTTTGTCAATACTTTTCATAACTAATTTTTCTTTTAATATCACCAGTACCATCAACATTTCATTTTCCTTTACTTCTTTTATAGACTGACTTCTGATCTCCCTTGTTCTTTTAAATAAGAACTTATTCATTACAAGTAGGTGAAGCATCTGATGAACTCACTTTGTCTTGTAGTATAGTCACACCTGAGCATTTGCATATTGAACCCTATATTCATTTGCTAAAATTTCTTTTATTTTATTTCTCCATTATGTTAAAAATAAGATTTCATATTATATTTTCCTGAACATATTTGTTTAAATGTTATATTACCTCAGAATTACTGTTCAGGATAGAAAGGAGGATACTATTAAACATTTACTTCTTAAAGGGGCCATAAGGTCTCATAGGTTTGAGGACGACTGCCCTAAGCTTTTCAGAGAGTAGAGACCTCAATATACTACTCAGTCTATAAGCCAACTAAGCTTCCTTTCCTTTTTTCCGTCTTTCTTCCCTTCCCTTCCCTCCTCTCCCCTTCTGCCTCTTCCTTCCCACCTCTCCCTTCCTCCTTCCTTTCTTCTTCTTATATTTAATGTGTACTATAAAACTGCTGTGTATTAAATTTTACCACAAGTTACTGAAATGCAACAGAAATGAATAATACATATTGCTGGCAACAGAGAACCTTAAATCTAATGGACACGATGTATATGTCATAGTTCAAGGACTTAAACACATTTCAAGAGGAGAGAGAAAGGTGAGGATATAAGATGTGTCCAATATTTAATTAGTATTGTATGTGTCTAATATTTAATAACTATGGGTATAGCTATCCTTAATTTTCCAAAACAGGGACACTATTCTGTGTCCTGTGGTAAAATCATGTACACATAGTAGAGTACCTTACCCTGATCAGTGACTTTAGCAGACTAGATCGAGGAGCAAATTTTAAAACTATTCAGAATGCTGTGCCTGTAGCATTTTCTTAATAAATACACAGTAGTTCATTTTATTAATTAAGCAATTGGTCCCCCGACATTCCCAAGTTATCACTTTGTTACTTATAAAGAGAAAAATTGTAAGCATAATCAGAAGGTAAAAGTTCAGTGAGTGGATTGTATTTCTAGGATTACCTGGGTTTCAAAAATACAGGAAACACTAGTCAATACTCTGTAATGGTCTATATGAGAAAAGAATCTAAAAGAGTGGATACATGTATATGGTTCACTTTGCTGTACACCTGAAACTAACACAACATTGTACATCAACTATACTCCAAAAAACTTTTTTAAAAAATAGATGGGAATGGTGGTGGTGTGTGGGGTTCAGAGGAGGGGCTCTAGAGCCAGACCTACCTCGGTTCAGCCTCACTCCATCACTTACTAGGTGTGTGACATCAACATTAACCTTTTGATGCCTCAGTTTCCCTACCTATAAAAAGTGAAAGTCACCAAAAAAAAGATAGATGGCAATTCATGCCTTATGTTTTGCTAATACTCAGACACACACAAATGGGTACCCTAGCAGGTCTATTCTTTCAGTGGACAAAATGCACTGAAAATACAATGGATTTGTTTTTTTCCCTGTTGACTTGATTGTGTTACCTAATTATTATCTGTGATATCTTTTCTTTAGGAAAATGTATTATTTCATGCATTTTATTTTCCTGTTTTTCTGCTATTTCCACACATTTTTCCACATTTTACCTTCTCATTTCAATAAGCCATGTACTTCTAATGTGTTTGCCAATATCTTATAGTCTCAATTTTTAATAATTTAGATATAATTCATTACAACAAAATTCACCACTTTAAAGTATACAATGCTTTGGTTTTTAGAATATTTACAAAGTTGTGCAACCATCACCACTATTTAGTAACCTCCTAATTTGTGGGTTGCATTTTTACTTTCCCTGTAGTATGCTTTAATACAAAGAGTTTTTTTTTAATTTTGATGAAGTCTAATTTATCTATTTTATGTTTGGAAAGTTTTATTGATGTCATATCTAAGAATTCATTCCCTAATCCAAGATTTATACCTGTGCCTTCTTCTAAGAGTTTTATAGCTTTAACTCTTACATTTAGGTCTGTGATTGATTTTGAGTTAATTTTTGCATATGATATGAATTAAGGGTCTAAATTTATCCTTTTGCATGGAGACATGCAGTTTTCACAGTACCATTTGTTAAAAAGACGATTCCCACCCCCCCACCCCCCCCCCCACTGAATAGTCTTGGCATCCTCACTGAAAATTAGTTGGCCACAGACACTAGGTTTATTTCTGTTCTCTCAGTTCTATAACACTCACCGATCGTCTAGCCTTCGGCCAGTATCACACTTTCTTGATTACTGTAGCTTTATAATAGCTTGAAATTAGGAATTGTGAGTTCTTCAGTTTTGTTTGTTTCCAAGATTATTTTGACTATCCCGGTCCCTTGCATTTCTGTATGAATTCTAGGATCAGCTTATCCACTTCTTTAAGAAAAGCAATCGAAATTTTGAAAGGGATCTCTGTGAATCTGAAGACCAGTTTGGGGAGTATTGTGGTCTTAACAATATTGTCTTCCAATTTAAGAGCACAGAATGTTGTTCTATTTATTTAGATCTTCTTTAATTTCTTTCAATAATGTTTTATAGTTTTTATATGAATAAATTTAACAAAAGGAATTCAAAATTTATACACCATTTGTAGGTTGTTGAGCAATTTTGTAAATCATTATAGAGTATTGGGTTTTGTCAAACTATCTACTGAGATGATTATGTATTTTCTACTTTTATTCTATTAACATGGCATATTACATTGATTAATTTTCATTATATGAACTAGCCTTGCATCCCTAGGATAAATCCAACTTGGTCATATTGCATAATCCTTTTTAGTTGTTGCTGGGTTCTGTAGTTAACTTGTGTTCTTTATTTCTTCATGTGAATTTGAGTTGTGGTCCAGTGTCCTTTCACAACTTGAAGCGGAATTAAAAACAAAAATCATTTGGTCATTACGTATGACTTCATAATACTCAAAGCTCAAATTTAATCATATGGGAAATATTCATAATATATTAATAACTGAAATATCAGTTATAAATCAACATACATATTTATGTATCTTATTTACATAAAAAGTGGATATATTTTATAAACACAAAGAAAAATTATAAATAAGAAATTTGTATGCCGGCGCTTCCCTGGTGGCGCAGTGGTTGACAGTCCGCCTGCCGATGCAGGGGACATGGGTTCCTGCCCCGGTCCAGGGGGATCCCACATGCCACGGAGCGCTGGGCCCATGAGCCATGGCGGCTGGGCCTGCGCAGCTGGGGCCTGTGCTCCGCAGCGGGAGAGGCCACAGCAGTGAGAGGCCCAGGTACCACACACACACACACAAAAGAAATTTGTATGCCAAACTGTTAACAATGTTTATCTTCCTGTAGTGGAATTAATGGTGATTTAAAATTTTAAATGGTGACTTCTTCTTTTTCTCCAAAATTTTTCTATGAATATATATGGCGTATAAAAAGAAAAACACTAGTGTTGACTATTCCTTAATAATTTCTTATTCCTCAATTAGACATTCACAGGGAGATTAGGAGAATATAGGGTTGAAAAGAGTTTGTTCTGGCTATTCAGAATAGGATCTTAAACAATTAATTTCCTAACCAGAACTCAACTAAAGTGTAAGCTCTTTAATACTTCTTTATATAACCTGAAATCTACACAGTTTTAGACACATATGAACATGACATAAATATATGTTCAGTATATGGATCAATGAATGACTCAGTAACTCGGTGAATGAATGCATGAGTAAACAAAGGAAAATGATTATAGTCTATATTCTTCTGGAGCTACCTAGGAAAATTTACTTAGTAGAACTGCACTCGAGGCTCTTTAGTTTCAATTCTGGAATGAATGATTTATTGCTTATAAAACCATATAAGATACTAGGTGAAAAGCCCTACATAAATGTGAAATATTATTTTATTCGTTGTGACTTTTAGAGTGACCTGAAAGACTCATAACATACCGTGATTGCCAAAGCAGCTGACAAACCTGGTTAGCTTGGTATGTTTGCTTTTAAAAAATAAAAGTGAAATTGAAAGAAAAAAAATTATATTCAAAGTTATTCCATATAAGCTGAGACTTACCAGACTTACCAAGCCAAATGAATAACATTTACTTTCATTTTAAAATTATATAATCCAACCATTGAATGTTTACATAGGAGAATTAAATATAGTTATTATTAATTTATACCATGGGGCCATGATTAATGTTTTTTCTGCCCTAAGACTTTATTTTTTTTCTTCCTTTTCTCAAACATGTTTGGCATTTAGAAGTTTTAAAGTAATTTCCCCCTTTGGCTTCACCTGGGGTCTCTGCTGTCCCAGCACCTCCTCCTGACCTCAGTGTTGTGTTTTCATTTAAAATAGGGCATGTCTATAAATGTCAGCAATACAGGGCAATTAGAAGTTTGAAAAGAGCTGTAACATAAACCAGCATTATAGTGAAATGGATATTGCCTTAAGCTGCCTGCAATTCACTTGCTGTTGGAAAGACAATATCCTGCCATTCTCCCATGGTGGCCTTCAATTGAACACATTTGGCTGAGGATTGACCCATTATTAAGATAAGTCTCCCCCAGCTTGAAACAATGAAGAAACACAGAGAGAGTGAAGCCAGCAAATTGGGCTGGTGGTTAGTCAGCACTGGGCAGAAAGGTGACACTGGATTAGGCCTTAATAGCTGTCTGTGGTGCTATCTGTGAAATCCAATGCTGTCCTGATTCCCTCCAATTGGACGATAGGCGCATGCTGTTTGGGCTTGCCCCAAATTATCAGACTTTTGAAGGAATTGCTGTCTATATATTTAGGCATGTATTGGTGTTATGTTTATTTTTTACACCACTACCACCAATAGCAACAAAAAGTCCAGCACTTCTGACATTAACTTACCTTTATTCATTTTCATTTCCTTTGCTTCCAAGAATCTAAGCCACAAACTGCTTTTGCAAAGTTAGAGAATGGGATATGCTTTTAGACATGGCATATCATATTGTTCCAATTTACCCACTTCCAAAGATCCTCGACCTTTGTGCACTCACGATGCTTTCTTTTGCGAGCTCGAGGCCTTTTGACAGTGTCAGCTGGGTTCTGGCTCGCCCCATGTGACCTCAGAGCAAACTTTCCAATAAGATAAGGTTGCTGTTGAAAGTCTCTCCTGGGTTTTCAAACTTGGTCCTGACTGTTCTGATGTTTGCTGGGATAACGAAATGCAAAAGTGTACCAAGCAAACATGTATTCCCTTCCAGATTCTATCTACCCTGGACCTTTTTTTAAGACTTTTTTTTAAAGACCACGTGAGGTTTGGTGGTAAGGCAAGGAGAAAATTTGGGGGACAATTTACAAAATTACCTGCTCTTTTGCTATGTTAGGGTGAGTCATTTTAATTAAATATAGTTCTGGTGGGGTGTTGCCATGAACTCGCTTTTTAGTTCCTAACAACATTTCACCTCATCAAACTCAGCTTTGTAAAACTCATATGCAAAGCAGAACTGAAATGAGAGAATATACAATAATTGAGTGTAGGGGGGAAAACCTATATCACTGGTCTGCTTGTAAAAATCAAGGCTTCTATGCAGGCCATGAACTACAGTTTTGGCTGTCTTAGGAAAGACTTTTTAAAATCCTTGCTGTCAACAGGCTTTTGAGGTTTTCCAGATTTCAGGGAAAGTTAAATAGACCATGAAATATATAAGAAAGTACGTCTGGGCCATGAGAATTGGGAGAAACTAGAATGGTCTACAAAAGAAGTTGGCTGAATCTCTTGCTGAGGTTTAGTGACATTTGAGGGCCTACACCATTTTGCTTGAAATGGCTCAGGGACACAGATGATAGAGTGCCTAAGATACTTTCAATGCTGACTGTCTCTAGCCAAGTATGTGGATTAAATGGTTTTCCATGGTCAAGCTCACCACTGTATTCTAGATTCAGTGTAAGTGCTTTGTCTTCACTTCCTTTGCACATTTTTGTATATAACTAAGTATAATTGTTTCTGAACAGATATATAATGCCCTTTTACAGTGAGTATTGTGTAGAAACACTTCTTAGTAAATGAATGAATTGGGCCTCAGAGACAACTGGAATAAGACCTATGACATATTTCATAAATCAAGATGGTTACTGTACCGCTAAGACCAGAGGAATCACTAAAACAGTACCATAGGACTCACCTAAATTGCATCATTTTCATTAACAGTATTCTCAGCCACCCTTCTACACATGCCTAGTCAGGTCTCACTTCCATTCTTCACAACAGCTATTCCAAAATTTTCTTCAACATTTGGAAATTCAACTACCCAGCCCTGCTTTCCTCCCCTTCATCAGGGGCCTCACTTTCATGGACAAAAAACATAGAGCACACTCAGAACTTCCTCAGATAAAGCTTCCTCAAAATTTTAGCCTCAAACAAATCTATCCATCCATCATTCCGTCCTCTCAAAGAAAAGTAGGTTTCATCTCTGCAAAGGTAAACTTCCAGTTGTATACTTGCTTCTTTCCCATTCCTGGGTCTTGTTCATCATTGGCTTCCTATTTTTCCTACATGGCTAGATGTGTATGTGAATTCCTCTTACTTCACATCCTTGCCAAACTTGACAACTTTTGTCTTTTAAAATTTTAGTTGTTTTTGTATGTGGTGGTATCTCAGTGTGTTTTCAATTTGCATTTCCCTAAATACTAATGAAGTTAAACACATATTTTTAAAACATCTTTATTGGAGTATAATTGCTTTACAATGGTGTGTTAGTTTCTGCTTTATAACAAAGTAAACACATTTTTACAACGTCTATTGGCCACCTAGATATTATCTTTTTCAAGTACCTGTTCAAGTATCTCTCTGTTTTCTCTGTCTGATATTACAAAACTTTATAGGTAGTCCTTTTCACTGTGTCCTCTGTACTCTTTTGTATTTAACACACTTTATGTTCTTCTTCTGGCTACTTTTTTTTCCTGATTTTTCTTTCAGGTTACTAATTGTCTCTTTAATTGTGTTAACCTGTTTTTAAACCCACTGATTGGATTTTTAATTTTGTTTATTGTATTTTTGAGTTTCAGAATTTCCATCTGGATGTTTTTAGTATTTTCCAGTTCTTTCATCAATTTCTATTTTGTCTTTTATTTCCTTGCACAGCATTTGCAGTTATTTAAAAATGTCGATCAGTGAATGACAATATCTGAAGCCCCTACTGGTCTTTTTTCTATCGTCTAATTTTTATTGTTGTCGCTGGTTTGCTTTTGCTCATGCTGCCTTGTCTTCTAGTATGCCTGATTATGTGTAGGATCTCATATTTAAATATTTTATAGAAATAATTTGAATCTTAGAATGATGTTATCATATCACAAATGGATTTAAATTTACATGTGTTTCTGCCAGGAGCTTGTGCACTGTTTTTATCAATCATCTGCAAGCTCCTTGGAAGGCTCCTCTTCCTCTGCATTGTCTCTATACTTCTTTAGATTTTGTCCTTGGCCTTCTTTAAGCTCTATCTGGGTCTCTTCATCCAGTCTCATGTTTTCAATTACCAAACCAACTATGTGAAGCTGAAATCTGTATTTCTATCCAGATCTCTTTCTTTTGAGTGAAACACTCCATGTCCAGCAGCCCAATAAACATATCCACCTGAATAACCTGAGGGCAGCTCAGTCTTGAATGTTTTATACTTCTATATTACTTAATTCATGGTTAACGTAATCAATAAATGTGGACTCCTCTTAATAGTGTCACTTTTCCAAATTTGAATCCTCTCTTATTCCTTCTCTGACTGTTCCCATATCTAATCACTCATTAAATTCTGTTGATTTTTCTTGCTAATACTTTCCTAACCATCTTCCATTCATTAAAAATGTAGAGACATATAAGAAAATTCCTTTGACAACAGACACTGAAGCTATACTGTTTGGGGAATAACTTAAGGTAAATTAGCTAACAAATCTGTGTTTCTGTTTCCCCATCTGCAAAAGAGGCATGATAATAATACCTACCAAAGGTAGACATCAACCATCACCACAATCTTTTCCTCCTCCCTCTACTCTTCCCCTGGCAATGTGATTTTGAAGCTCCTATCATCAAGAGATGAAGTTGATGGCACCAGCCCTGGGTGCCCTGGATTCCACAGCCAGCTACCCTAGTACCCAACCCCACCTGCCAGTGGGCCAGTGCCAGCCAACCATTCCCCACCTCAAGCTTTGCAGCCAGTTGCACTGGGACTATGCTCTGCCTACCACCAGGCTGGCAGCCACTGTGGGCTTGGGGCCAGCCCACCTACCAGCATACCTATAGCAGTTGGCCCCACTATAAGAAGGGTCCTCACAGCTCAGGTAGGGGCACCCCTAGAGCATATAGCTCTAGTGACTGACCTACCTAATACATAGAAATAAACAGAGATTTAGGCAAAATGATTAGATGGAGAAATATATTCTGAATGAAGGAACAAGACAAAACTTCAGAAAAAGAACTAAACAAAGTGGAGATGAACAGTATACCCCATAAAGAGTTCAAGGTGATGATTATAAAGATGCTTAACAAACCTGGGAGAAGAATAGATGAACACAGTGAGAATTTTAAGTTAGAAATTATAAAGAAGAACTGAATTGAGCTGAAGAATGTGATAACTGAAATTGAAAATACACTAGAAGGAATCAACAGAGATTAGATGATACAGAGGGATAGATCTAGAAACTGGAAGAGAGAGTAGTCAAAATCATCTAAGCTGAACAGAAAAGAATTAAAGCAATGAGGACAGTTTAAGAGAACTTTGGGACAACATCAAGGACACTAACACTCACATTATAGGAGTTCCAGAAGGAGAAAAGGGAGAGAAAGGGGAGAAAAGGGAGAGAAAGGGGAGAAAGCTTTTTTTTGAAGAAATAATAGCTGGAAACTTTCCTAACCTGGGCAAGGAAACAGATATTCACCTTCAGAAAGGACAGAGAGCCCCCAAACAAGATGGACCCAAAGATGTCCTCACCAAGATACATTATAATTAAAATGGCAAAAATTAAAGGTAAAGAGAGAATATTAAAAGAAAAGAGAAAAGCAAGAGAAAAGCAACTAGTTATATACCTGGGAACTTCATAAGACCATCAGCTGACTTTTCAGCAGAAATATTTCAGGCCAGAAGGAAGTGGCATGATATATTCCAAGTGATGAAAGGAAAAAAACCTACAACTAGGAATACTCTACCCACCATGACTATCATTCAGATTTGAAGGAGAGAGAAAGAGATTTACAAACACACAAAAGCTAAAAGAGTTCATCAGTACTAAACCAGCTTTACAAGAAATTTAAAGGCACTTCTCTAAGCAGAAAAGACCACAACCAGAAATATGAAAATTACAAAAGGAAAAATTCTCATTGCTAAAAGAAAACATACAGTAAAGGTAAGAGATCAACCACATAAAAAGCTGGTAGGAACATTAAAAGGCAAAAGTAAAAAAAAAAAATCATCTATACCCACAATAAGAAGTTAAGGGATACAGAAAACAAAAAGATGTAAAATATGGTGTGAAAAAAAAACATTAAACATTGGTAGGGGGAGTAAAATGCAAGGTTGCTATAATGCATTCAAAATTAATAGATTATCAACTTTATATACAAACTTCACGGTAAGCACAAACCAAAAACCTATATTAGATACCCACAGAAAAGACAGAAATTAAAACAGATCACTAAAGATAGGCATCAATTCAAATGAAGAAAAAAGGGGGAAAAAAGAAATACAAAAGCAACCTGAAAATAGTTAAGAAGATGGCAATAAGTATACACCTATCCATTATTACTTTAAATGTAAATAGACCAAATTCTCCAATTGAAAGACATAGAGTGGCTGAATGGATTAAAAAACATGACCCATATGTATGCTGCCTATAAGAGACTCACTTCAGATCTAAAGACACAAATATATTGAAAGTGAGGAGATGGAAAAAATATCCATGTAAATGGAAACAAAAGAAAGCTGGGGTGGCAATACTTACATCAGACAAAATAGATTTTAAAACAAAGAATGTAACAATATACAAAATTGTACATTACATAATGATAAAGGGATCAATTCAACAAGAAGATATAACAATTATAAATATATAAGCACCTGACATAGGAGCACTTATACATAAAGCAAGTCTTGACAAACATAAAGGGAGAAATTGAAAATAACACAATAATAGTAGAGAACATTAACACCCCACTTGCCTCAATAGACAGCTCATTCAGACAGAAAATAAGGCAACAAAAGCCATAAATGACACATTAGACCAGATGTACTTAACATGTATATATATAGAACATTCCTTACAAAAGCCCAGAATACATATTCTTTTCAAGTGAACAAGGAATATTCTCCAGAATAGATCACATGCTAGGCCACAAAAGAAGTCTCAATAATACACATTTTTCACCTCCTTGGGTAAACTTAAAATAAATAAATAAATAAATAAAAATTAAAATGACCATACTATCCAAGGTAATCTACAGATTCAATGCAATACCTATCAAAATACCAATGGCATTTTTCACAGACCTAGAACAAATAATTCTAAAATTTATATACAATAGAATATTAGCCATAAAAAAGAATCAAATAATGCCATTTGCAGTGACATGGATGGACCTAGAGATTGTCATACTGAGTGAAGAGTCAGACAAATATCATATGATAATCACTTATATGTGGAATATAAAATAACGGTACAGAAGAACCTATTTACAAGACAGAAATAGAGTCACAGATGTAGAAAACAAACATGTTTACCAAGAGGGAAAGGGGGGGAGGGATAAATTAGGAGATTGGGATTGACAGATACACACGACTATATATAAAATAGATAACTAATAAGAATCTACTGTATAACACAGGGAACTCTACTCAATACTCTGTAATGTCCTACATGGGAAAAGAATCTACAAAAGAGTGGATATATGTATATGTATAACTGATTCACTTTGCTGTACAGCAGAAAATAACACAGCATTGTAAATCAACTACACTTCAATAAAAATTAATTAAAAAATAAATAAAATTTGTGAAACACAAAAGACCCCAAATAGCCAAAATAAGTTTGAGAAAGAAGAACAGAGGTACATGTATCACACAGCCTGATTTCAGACTATATTACAAAGCTACAGTATTTGAAACAGTATAGTACTGGCACAAAGACATACACATAGATCCATGAAACAGAATAGAGAACTCAGAAAGAAACCCACACTTATATGGTCAATTAACCTATGACAAAAGTGGCAGGAATATGCAATGGAGAAAAGACAGTCCCTTCAATAAATGGTGTTGGGAAAACTGGATAGCTACATGCAAAAGTATCAGACAGGACTACTTTCTCACATTGTATACAAAAATTTAGTCAAAATAGATTAAAGACTTAAATGTAAGACCTACAACCATAAAACTCCTAGGAGAAAACATAGGCAGTATGCTCTTTGACATCAGTCTTAGCAATTGTTTTTGGATATGTCTCCTCAGACAAGGGAAACAAAAGCAAAAATGAACAAATGGAATACATCAAACTTCAGATTTTTTGCACAGCAAAGGAAACTCATTATTTGAGGCAGATGATTACTAGACTTATTGTAGTAATCATTTCATAATGTATACAAATGTCAAATCATTGAGTAGTAAACCTGAAACTAACATAATGTTGTATGCCAACTACATTTAATATAAAAAAATTTAAAAAGATAGTTAATTTTTCCACCTTTGAATCAGGGCTGGACTGTGAACTGCTTTGATCAATAGAATGAAGAAGGTATGATAGTGTGTAAATTCTAAACCTGGGTCTTAAAAGGCCTTGAATACTTATGTTCTCTCAAAACTTGAGCCAACTTTCTGCAGAAGGAGAGACCATGTGGTTCAGAGAGAAACCTTCCCAACTGAAGCCATCTTAGACCAGCCAGACCTCAGCCAACCTGGACATTGACCACAGAGAATGTGTGATGCTAGCCAAGTTCAGAAGAACTGCCAACCTATGGACTGTTGTGCTAAACAAATGGTTGTTATTTTAAGGCACTATGTTTTGGGTTATTACCCCAAAAAGGCTAATTGATAACACTATTTCATAGGGTTGTAGTGAAGATTAAATGAGTTAATATGTGTAAATTGCTTAGAATGTGGTCTGGAACAGAGTAAGCATTATTTAAATGTTAGCTATTATTATTCTTTGCTTCTCTATGTACACTGCCATGGCTTTCAACTCTCATCACGTTACTTCTTAACTGTTCCTATTGCAGCTAATCTCTTCCTCTTCAAGTCCATCCTCCACAATTGCCTCTTGAGTGCTTTTCTAAAATGCAAGTTCAATCATGTTAGTTTGAAATATTGCAATGACTGGTTAGTACTTGGATGGGAGACTGCTTGGGAATACTGGGTGCTATAAGCTTAAAAATATGTATTGCATTGAATCTTTACTAGTTACATTTAAGTCTAAACATCTTGGTTTAGTTATTTAAGGCCTATCTAATTTTCTCCCTTATATATTACTTTGATTCATTTATGTTTTTATCTGTGCCTTTTATGCTATATTGATTACTAGTAAAATAACTAAAAGTGAGGCAAAAAACATTTTTTACAGTATAGAGACAATTACATTGTAGTTGAATTAATGTGGTGTTTGTGGTCAATTCTGTTAATACTGAGTGGAAGATCAGGAATGTAATAATAATCCCAAAATTTACCATATTAAGATTAGATCTGATTTATGCCACTTTTTCCATAAACTAACTCACCATAAAATGCTGTCTCTAAACTGTTCATATTAAATTTATTTTCACTATAAATATAACACCTGGTGCACCAGTATGGTCAGGTAATGAAATGTTCTATCCCAAGGTTTCCAGGTGCAGATTCCCTCATTGATGCTGGATTATTAAATAAGAGAACATTTTTAAAAATCTGAATACTCCAGTGCCACCCCAGAACTACTGAATAAGAATTTCTACTAGTACAACTAAGGATCTGTGTGGTTTCAAAGAACTTTTAGCTCATAGGCCTCTCTTATAACTAAGGAATATTTTTAGTTATTTTCAAACTAATCGAAAACTCTCTAGGGCACAGAAAGCTATGGTTTAGAATATATGGAATCTGGAACCGGAATTCTCTTTCAGGTGTATGTTGATTGCTTTCTTATTTTACCAACTGTAAATCTGATAATCATTAATTATACATAGTAATATTTGTTAGAAGTATAGGAAAAGCACAATGTTTTCCATAGTTAATTTCATTTAAATTGAACTGAGAAGAATTTTAAATATGGTTCCTGACGTTTTAAAAACATTTGGATTGATACTAGAAATTCACAGCTGATAGAATTTGAAAGTATTCTCCAACAGTCATAAAATTGTTTAATACCTGGAGGCTTATTTTGTTTTATCTTACTAGATGCCATTCTAGCTTTGCTTCACCTAACTTAGAGATTGAATATACCTGTGAACTCTATGCATAACTGAAATCTTTTTTTCTAAAGCTTTTCCAATATTTTATATTAACATGATTTCTTTTATTCTGAGGTTGAATGTAAAGTGATTATAGGCTAACTTCCGAAGTGTGGTAAGCCATCAAGTTATTCAGCATAATTATGATGTTGTGGGTTCAAATTCAATCTAATGTACAGCTGCTAAAGAAAAATATTTTGTTATGAAGAGCCTTTTCCTATTAATATAAACCAACATGCCAAGATTGTGCATAGGTGACCATGGAGGAAACCTCTGGACCCTGCATAGGCCAGGGTTAGAATTTTGACTCTAACTCAGTTTTTCCATATGCTAAATGGGAATAATAAAAGTGTCCCAAACAGAAAATTACTATAAGGATTTAATGAGGTAGTATATGTAAATATTCTTCACTCTAACTTAGTACCCTGTAAATATTAATTATTACAATTCAGAAATTATATGGTCAGTCCTTAGTTATCATCAAGCTTAAAATGTCATTGAGTCATATAAATATTGTTTTCCTTATGATAAGTTTTATAATTCTATAGTGGAAATGACATTTAACTAGTAATCAAAAGATAAAAATTGAATCAAAACCACCATGAACTAATGTAAATTTAGGCAGTCTCTTCATTTTCTCCCAACCTTAGCTTTCATCAAATAAGGATACTTGATGATTTATAGGGAGGGACAAGATGCAATAAAGTAGGTAAAAAATATTTTGTAAACTCCATTTTTTTTAGTGATAGTATTGTTTCTATCAACAACACTTCTATTGATTCAAGTTCTCATTACATATATAAATATTTGTAGCGTCATTATAGAATTGTTTAGGACATTTTTTCACATCAACTGCATCAATCAAATAGTTTGAACAGTTCTGTGCAAGTTGTAGAATCAGCAGTATTTCACAGAGAAACTGTGTAAACCACTGTGGTTTACAATGATCTACCATTTCAGTAATTATTGTCTGAATTTCTGTTGTGGTATCTCTACATTGTTGGCTGCTACATCTAAGATGTATTGCTATTTAACTCATCAAGTGCTTATACCTGTCTCCCAACTAGATACAAAGCAACTTGAGGGTGGGGCCATAATTTAGACTTCTTGATTATCTTGACCTCTCACTAAAAGAAAACATGATCTTAAATAAAATAAAAATAAGATAAATGAAGTGGGGGGCCTTTTCTCTTTTTAGCCTAGTGTTTTGATGTTTGTATTAACCATCTGAAATAAAGGTTGAAGAGAGAATAGTTTATTGAAGATTGCCTGGATCACCCCTACTAGAAGCAAAAATTGAGTTGTTTTACCTTGGTTTTCTCTATTACTATACTGATTGTGATGGAACTCTCTTAGTAAGCACCTACTTAGATACTATTTCTTTTTTAATTGAATGATTTTGGAAAACTCAGAGGACATTTTTTCCATACAGCAACTTCAATATAAAGAATTGGTCTTCAGAATCCAAATAATGAGACAATTACACATATTTGCTTTCCTATACTAAAATATCAAGGTGTAAAATAAAAATGAGAGAAGAGTGATTTATAATTATAAAATCTTTCTCTTTAGAGATAGCATTTTAAAGTTTACAAAGCCTTTCTCCTTAAAGTATCATGATGAACCAAAAAATGTACAAAAAGCATACCATGTCAAACTGTGAATATTGTGCTTAATTCTACATTAAATGCAAGAGAAGTGAATGGTGCTGGATATTGCTTTGTTAAAGCTCATGATTTCTTGGAGACTTCGGTCCTCATCGCAGAAAACAAGGATAATAAAAAAAATCTTAGGTACAGTTGCCTGATGGAGTAGTAATCTGAGAACTGGGGCTTTGAATACTTTTCTTTCTTTGGATACATAAAGTAGCAGAGCATGACTCTGTGCGGGTTTGTTCCACTTTGTGTTTTGGCTTTTGTAATCCAAAATGAATTAGTTTTCCTTGGCAGATTGAGCAGTAGAAAAAGTCTAGAGTAGGTGGAGTGCATGTATTTTATTTTTTTAAAGGAGAGTGGGGATTTGCACAGTGACCCAGATGTGGGCTCTCAGAACTCCAACTGTCTGTGTTCAAATATGAAACGTGAAGTGAACAGTGTTTAAAGAGACCCCTTTGGATAACTTGGGGGTATTTCTTGCACAGTGTTTTGGCAGCGTGCTCTTCTAGCTGAATTAGATTTATTGCTGAAGCACTAAATCTTCATTACACGTGACAACCTTACTCCCCTGCCGTCCTGGTCCTTTTCCATTCACAGTCCTTTTTTATTTTTTAAATCCAACATTTTGTTTCTTCCCCTTCCCTAGCCCAAGATCCCAAAATATTCTACATTCCAATCTATCTCAGAGTTGAAATTGCATTAAATTTGTGAATATGTCATTAACAGATGTCAGAAAGTAGAAAGCAGAGTAAAGGTTAAAGATGTCTCATTCAATCCATCAGTATTTAGCAAGGAGTGCACTGGAGCTTTTAAAAGTGATCTATATGGCTGGATGCCTGACATAACTCTATCAATAAGAAGCAGTCACACACATTCTGGCTAGGTGGAGTTACAGGTGAGTATTGAGAAAGAATACTATCTCAGGTGTGTGGTCTTAAAGCTGTCACTTTTCTATCCAGCTCTTCAGGCCAGGGTAAGGAATCAGCATGAATGCTCAGTGGACTTTATCTACTGTTGAACTTCTCTGGAATGTTTAATAACTTAAGAAAGACTAGACTAGATGGACTCTAGAATAATTAGATAAATCCAGAAATATCAAGAATGCTGATTTTTAAAATTCTGGCTGTATAGGAAATTCCACCTATGCCCAAATTGCTTAGATCTATTATCTAGCTTATTGAAAAGTTGTAATACTGTTATATTTTCTTTCTCTGATCTTTTACTACAATAACATTAGATTTGAGCAATAATATCAATTATGTATAAAGTCAGCAAGTATTACTCTAGTGTTCCTCATACAGGTATGAAAGTCATTCATTCATTCATTCACTCATTTATTCATTTAGTAGATATTTACTGAATGCCTACCATGTGCCAGACACTGTGAGATATATAATTGTGAACAAGACCAACAAAGTATGTCCTTTTCAGTGAGCTTTCAATAAGGGATGAGATTCAGACCAGTAAGCAGGCATTTGCAATGTAAGTGCTCAGTAAGGATAGGAAATGAGCTATAATGATATAAAGGTCTTCTAACTGAGCCTTGTTAGTCATTCACAATAGATGGTATCTGAGTAAATGCACATAAAAAGGATTAAAGGTGAGAATGGATGTGATAGATAGGAAGTGAGGGCAGTTCTGTCTCTTTGGAGCATCAAGGATGGGGAGAGAAGAACAAGAGTGAAGATTTCTAAAGGAAGCGAGATGATTGTAGATGTGAACTTGGCCAGGAACTTCCAATGCACACCCACTGTTCCTAGACCCTCATAGTGGAGCTTCCTGATTCCTACAGAGATGGACGTCACCTTTCCAGTGGGCTTTGAAACACTAAATGTCACTTCTAGCTACCATTGTGTTTAGCTTCCAGCATATGTGAAAGTGATTGAAATAGAGAAACAAAGAAACAAGCAGTAAGTAAATGCTTTCCTATCCCATTGAAAAACTGGCTATCTTCTTTTGCAGTTGAGAAAGAGGACATGCCACTGTTACATCAATGAAAAAGAGATTTATAAAAACATGTAACATATGAGGAACATAAATTACAAACTAAACCAAAAACAAAGCTACTCTGAGAAAAAGTGAAAATACAGTTTAGCCTAAACTTAAAGCAGGTAAGAAATTTTGATTTTAAAAAAAGTTAAAAAGAAGAAAGCATTCTCCATCAAGCAGAAGTATCCCACCTTGTTATGGACTTCCTTGGAGAGTGCTGTGGTCATTGTCATGAGAAGAAATCAAGCAGATGACTCCATTTATGCATGCTTTTGTTGGGGGATTTCTATAGACGCAAAAAACTATTATTCATTCATGATGCTGAAACACAACTTTTGCCTTCTTACATGGGCTCAGTTAGCTTTAAATGAATTAAATAGTAGCAAGGTCATCTTTCACTGAAGTCTGATCGCTTTCCCTGATGTCAGTAGCAGTTGTATGTAAGAATTTGGCCCACTGTCCTAAAGATCACCAGGTTTGTTGAGGTCTTTTGAGTCCAATTTTAACCCTAGAACCTTGACACAGCTGAATTTCAGACTGCTGGAGACATTTCCCAACAACACATGTCAACAAGTTATCCAGGTGTTAAATATATATACGTTGTAATATATACCTCAGAGCTTTAATTGGCATACCTTGATGCTAAATTCTTCTTTGTGGATGGTGGTTTGTTGAAACTTTTGGAGTGTTCATTTATAAACAAGAACAGATTCATTACTTTAAATTTGGCTAAGGTACAAATATGATAATCTAGATTTTTAGAAAAATGCCTGCAAATTTTTTCCAGGCACATTCTCAGTGTAGATTTAGTAAATCTTACCTTCAAGAATCTCTTATCTGCCAAAGGCTTAACTTCTTTCACAAACACACCAGGTAAAATGGAAATTGTTTGCCATGTGTCTACAAAAAGCAAGTAAACAGCGCATCCAATTTCACAGTTTATGAGGTATGTTTAATGATATATATTCTCCTTACAAAATTCTTTCAGTTCTTTAAAAACTGTTTGAAATACCATTTTTAACGAAATCTTTTGTGAATTTTGTAAATCAACTTTATTTAAATCCCTTACTACTATCTTAAACCTCTCCTCATACTTTTGTCTTGTACTTATTCATGAACTCTAATCAGTCAACTTTTTAAATAATTAGTGTTACAGACTCTGCATTATCTGTTTTAAATATCCTGCGTTGCATAGATGGGTACCTCTTATTTAATAGGCCCTAGAGGAAATAGTGTGGTGTACTGGAAAGAAAGAGGGCTTAAGAATCAGACACACCAGGGTTTGATACTTGTATTTACTATTCCCTAAGTTGAATGGCTTTAGAAAACATACTTAACCTCTCTGTGCCTCAGTTTTCTCACCTGTGAAATAAGAACATTAACATACATGGTACAGATTTTCTGTAAGGATCCCGAGAGATCATATCTAAGTGCACTTAGAAGGCAGTAAATAGTTGTAACTTTCTTTCTACTCTTTAGTAGAATTTCAATTTTTAATTCTATAGAAGTAGCTTGTGACTTTTAAGGTATATGTTTGTCTTGTACACATACTAATTTACAAGATATAATCGCTTTTCCGGTTATAATAGCCAATTAGTTTAATTTACCTCTAAAAGCCATAGTGTGTTATTCTTTTCTAAAAGAACAGCCTTACATGTAACGTACAGTGATGTGTGCTGCGAAAGATCCTTAGAGTCTTTTTCTTTATGCCTGTAGAGATCCCCTGTGTCATGAAATGAAGTGTTGTTAGAAACAGTGAGACTTTAATGAATCAACAACAGCCCAGTGAGCTGTTATTTACAGTAACATTACAGCCATGATTTATGTCCGTGAGGTTCCTAGGTGACACGGGAACTGAGATTGTAAATTAATGTAGATTTAGATTGTCACACAGGAGGTGCCAGTGGCCTTTGTTTTCTATTTTGAGGCACAACATTTGAGGCACAACAAAGGACAGAGGGATGACGTAGTAGCCCAGACACCAGCTAAGCTCACATTACATTTCACACTCTGGCTCATCTTCTGATTTCTTTTTTGTGTGAGAAGTATTGTTATTTTATTTTCATGTTGTGAATATGTAGCCACCTCATGACTAATTCTAAATGACTGAGGGACTCCCACCCTATTACTTTCCAGGTCCAAAGCCACCTGCTGCCACTGATAACAGACACAGAGACGTGTTCTCATTGTGGTCATCATCAGGTGCCTTCTGTCCCTCGTACTTAAAAGTCACCAGAAGTGCTTGTGCCGATTATATGCCCTGTCAGGGTGACCTCTGAATGGACAAATGTCGAAATCCTTGCAGAGGGTTACTGATCTGATAAAATTCAATGGGGTTATAAACTATTTATGTTTCTGAATCTGTGTACACGAGGATGTCCAAGTCAGATTCACTCATAATGTTAAGGTTAAAGTTTTGACTTTTAATTTTATTGTTTGGGTGATTATATGAGAAATTAAAAAAATAGACTGAGAGCTGGTATTTCTAGAAGAACACTTTAAAATACTTTACCTTTTAAAGAACTTTTACCATAAAAGAAATATTATCAATATTATAGAGAAGATTAATTGTATCCCCAGAGTATTCTGGCTAGTATAATTTGGAACCAGAACAAGAATCCAGGTCTTTTGAGTCTTATTCTAGGGTTCTTTCTCTTGTAGAATTGCCTCTCTGGCCATATGTGATATGAACAATGTAAAATTTTTTGATCGACCTAGAAATTTATAAATGGGCACATGTACATAAATAAGTATATATTCTACATGCACACATTTATCCACATAAGTATATATTTTTCTCCATCTTGTAGAACAATACTTTTTTTTTTTTTTTTTTTTTTGCGGTACGCGGGCTTCTCACTGTTGTGGTCTCTCTTGTTGTGGAGCACAGGCTCCAGACGCTCAGGCTCAGCGGCCATGGCTCACGGGCCCAGCTGCTCCACGGCATGTGGGATCTTCCCGGACCGGGGCACGAACCTGTGTCCCCTGCATAGGCAGGTGGACTCTCAACCACTGCATCACCAGGGAAGCCCAACAATACATTTTTAAGCATTGTTTAACAATGCATCTAATAAAGTAGAAATAAATAAAATACCAGAGCCAAAGAAAATACAGTTTGATCAGAACGATAAAACATTGGGAAGGTTAAAATATACTATAAAACAGAAAACATAATATAAAGTGTGGTGACATGACTGAGAATAAACATACAAGCCATATTAATAAATACAAATGAATTGGACTCATCTATTAGTAGAATAGAATTCTCAAATTGGATCACAAAGCAAAACCAGCAAAAAAAAAGAGATTTATTTAACCCAAAGTGACTCAGGAAGATTGAAAATTAAATGATAGATAACAACATACCAGACAGAAAATAAAATAAAGGGACACATATCATTATATCAAAAATGGTTGAAAACCAGGCACAAACACTAAAAGACCTAGAAGAGTCCGCAGTGATGATAAAGAGTGTACTCTGCAATGAAAATATGACATACATGAATAACTATTTGCTAAAAATGTAGCATTGCCATTCTTAGAGCAAAAACAAACTCAAATGCACACAAAAATAGAGAGACAGCATTGGTACTTGATTTTTATTCACTCTCTTAGCCCTTGATAGATTTAGTGGATAAAGACTTTTAAGGGTACTGAAGACATAGACAAAACAAAACAAAAGATATGATAGTGCTAACTGATATGACAAACTTTATATGTAGCTTGGAAACAAAATATGTGGCTTTTTTAAAAGTTCAATGACCATTCACAAAATTTAATTACATACAGGACATTAAAAATATCTAAATACATGTAAAACAGGAGAAATAATACAAACAACATTCTCTGATGACAATGTAATACAAGCAGAAATAATGACAAAATAAGAAAGTAGGGCTTCCCTGGTGGTGCAGTGGTTGAGAGTCCGCCTGCCGATGCAGGGGACACGGGTTTGTGCCCTGGTCCGGGGGGATCCCACATGCCGCGGAGTGGCTGGGCCCGTGAGCCATGGCCGCTGGGCCTGCGCGTCCGGAGCCTGTGCTCTGCAACGGGAGAGGCCACAGCAGTGAGAGGCCCACGTACCACAAAAAAAAAAAAGAAAGTAACAGATGCTTCCATTTAGAAATTAAAACCAAACAAAACTTCTTCCTTAAACAACAAAAGAAAGTCAAAATAAAAAAATACTTAGAAAATGAAATTAAAACACCCATATCAGAATCTAGGAAAATTCTCAGCCTAAATATTTATATTCGTAAAGAAGAAATAATAAAAAGAAGTGGATTGAGCATTTCCAGGAAGGTAGAAAGGATCAACAAATAGTCTTGAGGAAAGGAGAAAGAATATAATAACAAGAGAAATGCAAAAATTAATAAATTAGAAAATGGAAAATAAATTAGAGCTACTGAATAAATCCAAGACAAAGTTCCTTAAAAATTAGATAAGTAAATAACCTACTCAAGGAAAAACAAGAGGAGAAAACACAAATACACAGATAAGAATTGAGAAGGGGGAAATAACTATAGATGGGGAGGAATCTAAAAGGTCCACATAATGTCTTTTAACCTCATTCAAAAACTTAGCACATCTTGACAAAATGGGAGATTTTCTAGGAAAGATGAATTTCCAAAACAACCCACACACCCAAGTAAATAGTTCAAATGTCATAAAAACAAGGAAAGAATTTGTATTGTGTTAATGTCTTCCCCCTCCACGCTAAAGCATTATGCCAAGAGTATGTTTTAGTGTATGGAGTGGAAAACTCATTTATTTAAGTGCTCTATGGCATAGAAAAAGAAAATAAATTTCTGAATTGTTTTACTCAGCTTAGCATAACTTTTATAACCAAACCTGACAACAAGTAGCACTAAAAATAAATTTAAATTCATTGAATATAAATTAAACAAATTCTACCATAAAAGAGAAAAAAAAATCTTATTTTAAGGGGAAAATGCTAAAAGGGGAACTTTAGGAACATTCCCAGTAATGTTAGAACAAGACAAATATGCTATCATAGCTATTATTTAAGATTGTTCTAGAAGTATTAGCTAAATAAGATAAATAAATAATAGGAATAACATTGTTGAGGTTGGAGTAACATTGTAATTATAATAGAAGATTTGATGGTACAGTATACTTGTAAAATCTAAAAGAAGCAGCTAAAAAACTAGTAGCATTCACATATTATATAATAAACAATTGGAATATGTTATAAAAGAAAGACCCCATGACCCTATTTACAACAGCAATAAAAAGATAAAATAATTAGAAGCATAAAGTTAACAAGAAACATGTAAGAAATATGTATATAGACAGAGAAAACCACGTTTTAGGAAAATGAAAAAATGCATATGCTTATATATGCATGGAATAGCTCTGGAAGTGTACTGAAGACTCTTATAAAAGTTGTTGAATCTGGAAAGAGGAGTCAAAATGTTGACATCATTTTGTCCTTTTGAATGCTTTATCTTGTTCATATACAATAAATATATAATTTTTATTTTATACAAGTCTTAAGATCCTGCCCAGTTATTAAATTTCATTCACAATTTGATTTAAGATTCCCTTTGGTCAAAGCAAAAGAGAAAAATTAAGAAAATAGTAATTGAACAACCAACCAACAAAGTCATGTACATTTACATGTTTACATTATTCAAAACGACAGGTACATCAATTTCTTAAGAAAAGAAAAGCTTACTCTGGCTTATATTTGAAAGAAATTTTACACTTTTATCTTTTCCAAGTCATAATCAATGTCCTCTACACGTAACAAGTACAGTGTGGCAGGTAGTGTGGCCCTGTCCACCGAATTCTGTTCTGCTTTCCACTGTAGAATCATCAATGGGAAGATGCTGCCTAGTTAGGGGCCACATATACCCCAATACTCCTTTCAGTGAGATGTGACCATTCATGTGTGAATGGAGTTCCTGTGAATGGAAAGTGAGCATAAGATATGAATGCTATTTTCTGGCTAAGCCTTTTAAGATGGGGTGTGCCCCTCCAGGATCTCCATCATCTTCTACCATTAGACACACATGATGTTGAAGGCCTAGGGCTTCATCAAAATATTCCCAAATCATCACATGGATGAGAATTGTGCACCTACAGGGAGCACCCATTTTAGACTGTTATATGAATGAGAAATAAACTTCTATTATGTTTGAGGTACATAGAGATGTTTGGGTCTATTTGTTAAAGCAGTTTAGCCTACCTAACTGAAGAGTTTATTTTTATTTTGTTTATCTTATTGCAGCTCTCAGTACAAGTCTAGGATCCAATACCAAAGTACAATTCAGTAAAAATAGGTCTCTAGAGAGCTATGATAATAGTGTACCCTGGTGTTTAAGGCTTTCTGATGGTGCAGATTGAACTAAGGTAACATAGATGTTCTTTTCTCCTGCTCTTTAATTTCTTGCCATTGCTTCTCATTGACCCAACCTTGCCAAAGCCAGCTGTCAAGGGGGCCTGGGAAATGAGGCTACCTGCAATATAGACAGGAGAAAGCAGGGAATGGATTTGAGTACAAACAGACAAATGACAGCCATGTCTCCCCCTGCCATTCCGTCCTGTACACACACACACACACACACCAGTCCATGGTGGTTTCTCTTCCACTTCAGGTCCACAGAGAGCTCTGTCTCAATTTTCTTGAATTTGGCTCTATCCTTTAATTGTTTTCTCTGAAACATCTTTTTTTATAACTGCTGGGTTTTCAGTGGGGTGGGGATGGGGGAGTATGACCTCAAAGCATGAAAGCACATAGGCTTGATGTGAGATATCATATTCTCTCCTTAGCCCTGTTGTTTCACTTTTTTATTAGTTTTTTAGGCAAGGTTGCTGAGTGAAAAGAGAATAGACTTTTAGTACAGTCAGATCTGGATTTGAGTTTCAGTTTCACATTAACCACCTATGTGATTATTTTAGGATGGGCTAGTTAAGTTTCCTTATCTATAAAATGGGAATGATAATACTGACCTTACGATCTGTTTAATGATTAAATAAAAGGGAATATCCAAATTGCCATATTGTGAACCAGGTACTATGTGTGTTCTCAATATAAGGTTGTTATTATCATTATTATTATCATAATTATGTTCCACTTCATTCCTAGTTAAGTGAAAGCACTATTAGCCTTGACTTGTATTTTCCAATATATTACTTTCATCTTGTTTTATCAGGAGACATTGATTAGTAGAACTCACAGTAGAATGAGCTATACCCTGTCAGGTATCAAGCATAATGTGTTTTTGTTTGTTTCTTTTGAGTATGAAGGATATGCTTAGGAATTAGCAGGGTACCTATACACATCTTTGTTATATCAACTGAATTTATACATCTTGCAACATGTTAGCAGCTATAACCCAGAGAAAGTTTTAAGAGAAAAATAAAATTCATTCAAAATATATTTTAATGCAGACAAATTCCCAAAACCAAAGATTGGAATCTCAGTGCATAACACTTCACAACTACATGGACCCTCATTGTTGAAATAAAATGTTAAGATTTTAATATTTCAAAGGTCTTTTGTAAATGCTTAGCTAATAACCTTCATATTTTACAGCCTTTGAGCACCAAAATTTTGTGAGGAAAATTTTTCTTACTCTGCAAATGCTAAATAATGCTGGCATATACAACCTAAAGAGAAGCATAGTTTTCATACACTTCTCCCTTCCATCTCATTTTGAAAACTCATCAAAAAAGTTCAACCTCTTGTTACTTCTAAGGAAGAATGGCTCAGTTCACACTTGACCTCTATTGCTCAACTGTTCTCCTTCAGAGGGTGTCTTCTTTAATGGGTTGGATTTACATAAAAAGAATTTGACTATATTCAATATTAAAACAAACATCTGTACTTCCCTGGTGACGCAGTGGTTGAGAATCTGCCTGCTAATGCAGGGGACACGGGTTTGAGCCCTGGTCTGGGAGGATCCCACATGCCGCGGAGCAACTAGGCCCGTGAGCCACAACTACTGAGCCTGTGCATCTGGTGCCTGTGCTCCGCAACAAGAGAGGCCGCGATAGTGAGAGGCCCATGCACCGTGATGAAGAGTGGCCCCCGCTTGCCAAAACTGGAGAAAGCCCTCGCACAGAAACGAAGACGCAACACAGCAAAAATAAATTAATTAATTAAAAGTAATGCATGCCTTAGGAGAGCAGTTGAATAAACTGTAGTACACTAAAAAATATATATATATTAACATATTCGTTGGGTTTTTATGCTGCCAAACCAATGGTTAGACTTACTGTTTCCCTTTCCAAGCTTGTTTTGGCATTGTCAGAACTATGTCTGAGCCACCCAGAGTCCTTCCTAACTTCAGAACCCAAGTGCTTGGTTCCATTATCAGGGGCAATGAATCATTAGTATCTATGAGACTTCACAGGGCCATGTAAGTTGTGTAGAAGTTTGAAAGCTGTTTCATTGCCTAATATCTATCCTGTCCCATTTGGTTCACATTTTCACCTTGATTACAATCAACTTACACTATTTTCTACATTGCTAATGGAAATAATCAATACAGAGGCTGAAATTAGATTACGTGGTAACTGCCCTTCTACTGTTTCCAACATGAGTGGTTCTCTATTACTAAATATTCTGGAGGAATGAAATTTTTACCAATGCAAGTATGAATAATTGTAATCCTTGCAAGTGTATTCCTGGGCAATGAGAAATTCAATTTGTCCTCTTCAAAATAAAAACAAAAGAACAAAACATCATTTGGTTGGAACCTTTGAGGTAGTGGAAAGCACTCATCAGAGATTAATTGGAGAGGGAACTAATTTGAAAATGGTTTAACTGCATCAGTTTTGCATTGATCTGACTGTAATAAATGTCCTTTTGTGTAGCTATAGGAATGGTGGCAGTTGCCTTAAGGTCAAAATATCCACAGGGAGTTTGTTGAGAGTAGTATGAAGGGACATCACAGGGAAGTGAAACAAAGGAAAATGATTGATGATGTGTTGAGAGCTTCATTCTGTGAGAATAATCTAAAAGTTTTAGTATTGTTTTCAGCACTGTGTTAAAGTGGTTTTCATATAAAGTAGAACTATGGTACAACCCTGTTTAAATTTGTGTGGATCCAGATGTGTGGACCCCATACTAGTTGGTTGACTGTTTGAAACGAAACGAGAGCCATAGTTGTTATGTCAAGAGCCACATAAATACTTATTCTCTAGATATATTCTTGAAAATACTGAGAAATTGATCCACATGAGAAATGGCGTTAAGGCTTATCAACTTCAGAAAAACCACATTATCTCAAAACACAAATTTTACCTTAGACTATCAATCACAAAGAATAAGTGAAAATGTAGTGTGAATATAGTAATAGCATTAGGTACCTATAGAATATATTTCATATTTATTATAGAATAACAAATTAAAATCATATGAGTATAAAAAATCAGAGGCTCTGCTTTCTCTTAATCTTTAGAAGTACCTTAATTTATTTATTTAACATCTTTATTGGAGTACAATTGCTTTACAATGGTGTGTTAGTTTCTGCTTTATAACAAAGTGAATCAGTTATACATATACATATGTTCCCATATCTCTTCCCTCTTGTGTCTCCCTCCCTCCCACCCTCCCTATCCCACCCCTCTAGGTGGTCACAAAACACCGAGCTGATCTCCCTGTGCTATGCGGCTGAGAAGTATCTTACTTTAGATGGCCTATTAATAACCACAAGGTACTGAGCATATCTTATGTGCCACACACTGTGTTTTCCAAGGTACATTATGCTGTTATCTGATGTAACCAAATTAAGAAGAAATTAGTGGGAAAAAATACAAAGGAAAGAACACTTGTGGACAAGTTGCATGCTTATAAATGATGATTTATATATTAGGGAATCAACTAAGTGAAAAACATAATTTTTAGGTGGGCCTAGAAAGGTAGTGAGAATTATTCTATAAGATAAATACATAAACTAGACTCATTACTTTTTGATCATTTCTCAAATTAAGAAATCAATCACCTTACCCTTTTAAATTCAATAGCAGGCAAAAATATACAATTAGGAAATGAGAAGAAGGAAAGAGAAAAGGAAGTCACACTCTACATCGGGGCTTGCCACACAAGGCTATTGTGGAAATGTGAGTGAAGTGTCTTTTATTATTATTTTTATTTTTCTGGGCCTGAACTTTTGCTCACTCAAAAGATCCAACTGTGAGAACTTGCTCTAAAGTCCCAGCTTGCTGATGGATAGGCATCCTCTCCCAAGGTAATAGGGAAGCTGTTTTAGCAACTCATATTTTTGGAAAAGTCACTGTTTGTTGTAATTTGATCCTGACTGCAACCCATATCTCACCTGCATTTATCAACACCAAGCCACAGAAATGCCTGGAAGGACCAGAATGCTCCTTGCTCGTGCTATGCATTTGTGGTATTTTGGCTGCTTCACTAGAAAAATATTATGCCACAGAAAATACATTCTGATTTCATGTAGCAAGTCAACCCACAAACATGAAGCTGAGTGTTGGTTTTATTATCCTTAACTAATTTGTGTTTCCTTGAGAGTAGAAAGCAATAGTAAATTCATGGATTCATGTAACTGTGCCTGGGGAAAAAAGCAACTTCTATATCAAACCTCAACAATATTTTTTCCTTTTCTCCAACACCAATGCTTTCATTCTAGCATGTTTTATTTGTCTAAAATAAGTTTAAGTGGTTACATTTTATGAATTATGTATGATATTTCCCTTTATAAATGAGGATAGCAACTCTTCTATGTACAATAAAAGAATAAGAAATTCTGAAAACTATTAAGAAATGTTTAACCATTTTTTACCAGAGAAAGAAGAAAAAATACTTCTTAGACTTACAAATGCAGGTATTCCTTCATTTACTCATTTAGTACATTTTTTGTGATTACAAATTGAAGGCAAACAATTTGTTGGAATTGGGGGGTCAAAGATAAACAAGCCATGATCCAAACCATGAAAAATGCCCACAGGGAGAAAGACACATTGATGCAAAGGCAATTGCAATAAAAGAAGATGAGTGCGTAAAAACTGTATGTATGTTAAGGTTATGTCTGTCCCTTTAAAGTCAGATATTCTTATGTTAAACCATCATTTTGGAGCTCTTGGCTTGTCTTTCCATTATAGTATCTAGGTCCATTGGTATTCTCCCATAGCATTTTCAAGATTGATATCTGTGTAATGTCAACAATTAGAGAATATCTAATGTGGTGTAAAGCAAGCATTTTTGAGTAAGGAATCATATTTCTCCCAGTGGTGACATTATATTTTGGCAACAAGCAAAATGATTGATTCTCAACACCTCTTCTCTTCCCTGTGTTATGAATTGACTCTATTTTCATGACAGGAGGAGGAGTGAGTTAAATAAAACACTTAGCAACAAAAGGAGGAGGCTCAATTTTGTGTACTCTTTAAAAAATTATCAATGAGAAATGTCACTTATGGGGCCTGTTTCTCCTTCATAATTCAATAGGAGAATTATCAGGTTCTCAAAATGCTTTGGATCTTTGCCCTCCTTTAGGGCATGTTTTAATGTGATATTTAATGTTTTAATGTGAAGTTTTAGAATGGATATAGAGAGATACAGGCATAGACATAGATATATGTTTATTCATTCAAATTACTTTTTATGAAATAATTACAATAATTTGCCCTATATTATGGAACTTAGTTATGTATTCAATACCTTTATTTACATCCCCTGAATGAGTATGTTGATAAATATGGTAGTTGGGGGATTGCCAGTGTTGGTTGTGTTTATGAATCTAGAAATATATGAGTAATATGCCTGAGATGCAAGAAAATTAACTTTACCTCCATGCTCCCTAACTTATCTTGCACCTATCGATAGGAGATAAATTCTCTGGGGAAGCAATCAAAAAAGGAAAATTTCTAAGCCCATTTTCATGGAGGAGCCAAAAATATTGATAAATTTAGATTTTCAGACTTATTATAGTGTACACCAGGTGATCAGAGGGTGACCTTGGATGGTTACTAAATTTTCCTATGCCCAGGGCTTCTCATCCATATTTTGGGGATAACAAATAGCCTGTGTTTATGATCAATAAATCTCTCACTTAAACCAGGGACAAATGCTATGCAAATATTAGTTGGAACATTTTGTAAGTCCACTGCTCATATATATTATTATAGAATTTAAACCTCTAGAAGATCTTCTCTGTGCCTAATATTTCTACAGCTAGAGTTAAGCACCAACTCAGTGCAATTCTTTAAATGCTTTTATTTATTTTTAATGATTAATAACATTTTCTACCCCAACACTTTCCCCCATTTTACAAGTTGAACAAAGAACATAAAAGAAATTCTGATTTGGAAAAAGCACCCCACACACACCCAACGAAGGGAAACTTCCAGTTTCCAGTCCAGCATGTAAGGAGTGTAAAAGAGTCCATTTATCTTAAACGAGTAGAATTTGAACAAAATGAAAAATCAGCAACTCTTCTTAGATATGTCAGATAATTGAGATCACAGGGCAAACTGTTGCCCCCCAAATTGGAGAGACAGACAGAAAGATACAAAGAATCTCAACTTACCAGTGTAGAAACCTATGGGCAGAAACCTCCATGGAAACCAGTGTCAGGTTGGGAAAACTGAACTATTGGGTGGGCCAAAATTGAAGTGCTTTTGGTTTTTTAAGTAAAAATAAAAGACACATTTTTCATTTTCACCAAGGACTTTATTGAACAACGTATTCATCCTTTTGTTTCACTACCTTCTTCCATTTTCCAGGCAACTTCATAATTCCATCTTCCGAAAACTTTTTATCTTTTTGAGCAAAGAACTCTTCCAGGTGCCTCTTACAGTCTTCCAGGGAACTGAGATTTTTTCCATTAAGAGAATTTTGTAAAGACTGAAATAAATGGAAATCCAAAGGTGCAATGTCTGGTGAATATGGCAGATGAATCAGAACTTCCCAGCCAAGCTGTAACAGTTTTTGCCTGGTCATCAAAGAAACATGCGGTCTTGCATTACCCTGATGGAAGATTATGTGCTTTCTGTTGAATAATTCCGGATGCTTTTCATCGAGTGCTGCTTTCAGTTGGTCTAATTGGGAGCAGTGCTTGTTGGAATTAAGTGTTTGGTTTTCCAGAAGGAGCTCATAATAGAGGAGTCCCTTCCAACCCCACCATATACACAACATCACCTTCTTTGGATGAAGACTGGCCTTTGGTGTGGTTGGTGGTGGTTCATTTCTCTTGCCCCACAATCTCTTCTGTTCCACATTATTGTATAGTATCCACTTTTCATTGCCCATCACAATTTGTTTTAAAAACGGAATTTGTTTTCATTACGTTGCAGTAGAGAATCGTATGCTGAAATATGGTCAAGAAGGTTTTTTTTTTTTTTTTTTGCTTAACTTATGTGGAACCCAAACATCAAAGCGATTCACATAACCAAGCTGGTGCAAATGATTTTCAATGCTTGGTTTGGGTATTCTGAATATGTCGGCTATCTCCCGTCTGCTATAACGCTGATTGTGGTCAGTTATTGTTTCGATTTGATTGCTATCAACTTAAACTGGTCTACCCGACTGTGGAGCATCGCCCAGTGAGAAATCTCCAGCACGAAACTTCACAAACCACTTTTGGCACGTTCGATCATTCGCAGCACATTCTCCATACACTGCACAAATCTTTTTGTGTGTTTCAGTTCTGTTTTTACCTTTCTTGAAATAATAAAGCACAATAAGCCGAAAATGCTGCTTTTCCCCTTCCATCTTCAATATTAAAATAGCTACACAAAAATTCACCAAGTTTAATGTCTTTTTTTAAATGCACGCTGATATGACAGCTGTCACAAATAATCTAACAAAATTGCTTCGAATGAAGCTAAAGACAACTAAGTGCTACTAGAGCCATCTTATGGAAAAAAGCAAAAGAACATTTTGGCCCACTCAAAATAACTGACAAATTGCCGAGGCCCAATGTGGACAAGCTTGAGGGTTGAGAACTCCAGGGGGACCCAGTCATCTGAGGGGTCCCACACTTTTTGTTACTTTTACCTCCAGATGCTCCACCAGGTCCTCACAGTGAGTATCAAGAAAAATCCCCTCATGCTTCCAGCAGAAAGAGAGAAAAAGAAACCATTTTGAAATGTGCCAGAGCACTCTGTTCTTCTTAACAAGACATTCCCTCAGGAGAAACTATTTGCCAAAGCCTAAAACATGCTGGGGTTTTACTAGAGCCTAACTTACTTGGGGGAAGAGAAATATCTAACTCTAGTCAGCAATAGCCTTCCACATGGGAGAAGGGAAATACTGAACACCAGCTCCCTCCAGCCTTCCACATGGGAAATGGGAAATACACAACCCCAGGCCCCTCTAGCCATCCTGTTTCACTTAAGGGGAGAAAAGAAAACCTGAGAAGCATGAGTGAAGTTCACTTGGAAGTACCACTTCCAAGATAGGAAGCAGCTTGTTGTGTTTGAAGACACCCACTGGCTGGAAATTCCTACGCATGGAGCAAGCAGGATCTGATAGGGGATGAGGTCAGAGAGTCAAGGGGCCAGTGTATGCAGGTATTTTAGGTCAAGATAAAGTGTTTGGATTTTATTCTAAGTGTTATAGGAAGACCCGAGCAATTTTTAGCTGGGAGATAATTGGATCTGATTTGTCTTTTAAGGAGGAGATGCTGGCGCTGTGTAGAGAAGAGAATGAAGTGGAATGGGAGGGGAGTCAGGGAGATCATTTAAGAGGCCATAGCAGTAGTCACGTGACACTGTTGTAGACTTGGACAGCAGTGATGGAAGTAGTGAAAAGTTGTCCAATTTAGAAGATATTTAAATTTAGAGAAGATAAGACTGATGAATTAGGTGTGAGAGATGAAAGAGACAGAGGAACCAGTGATAGGTAGGAATCAGGCTCCCAGACTTCAGACTACACTACAAAGCTACAGTAATCAAGACAGTATAGTACTGGCACAGAAACAGAAATATAGATGAATGGAACAGGATAGAAAACCCAGAGATAATCCCACGCACATATGGTCACCTTATCTTTGATAAAGGAGGCAAGAATATACAGTGGAGAAAAGAGAGCCTCTTCAGTAAGTGGTGCTGGGAAAACTGGACAGCTACATGTAAAAGAATGAAATTAAAACACTCCCTAAAACCATACACAAAAATAAACTCAAAATGGATTAAAGACCTAAATGTAAGGCCAGACACCATCAAACTCTTAGAGGAAAACATTGGCAGAACACTCTATGACATAAATCACAGCAAGATCCTTTTTGATTCACCTCCTAGAGAAATGGAAATAAAAACAAAAATAAACAAATGGGACCTAATGAAACTTAAAATCTTTTGCACAGAAAAGAAAACCATAAACAAAATGAAAAGACAACCCTCAGAATGGGAGAAAATATTTGCAAATGAAGCAACTGACAAAGGATTAATCTCCAAAATTTACAAGCAGCTCATGCAGCTCAATATCCAAAAAACAAACAACCCAATCCAAAAATGGGCAGAAGACCTAAACAGACATTTCTCCAAAGAAGATATACAGATTGCCAACAAACACATGAAAGGATGCTCAACATCATTAATCATTAGAGAAATGCAAATCAAAACTACAATGAGGTATCACCTCACACCAGTCAGAATGGCCATCATCAAAAAATCTACAAACAATAAATGCTGGAGAGGGTGTGGAGAAAAGGGAACCCACTTGCACTGTTGGTGGGAATGTTAATTGATACAGCCACTATGGAGAACAGTATGTAGGTTCCTGAAAAATCTAAAAATAGAACTACTGTATGACCCAGCAATCCCACTACTGGGTATATACCCTGAGAAGACCATAATTCAAAAAAAGTCATGTACCAAAATGTTCATTGCAGCTCTATTTACAATAGCCAGGACATGGAAGCAACCTAAGTGTCCATCGACAGATGAATCGATAAAGAAGATGTACCACATATATACAATGGAGTGTTACTCAGCCATAAAGAGGAACGAAACTGAGTTATTTGTAGTGTGGTGGATGGACCTAGAGACTGTCATTCAGAGTGAAGTAAGTCAGAAATAGAAAAACACATACCGTATGCTAACACATATATATGGAATCTAAAAAAAAAAAAAAATTGGTCATGAAGAAACTATGGGCAAGACGGGAATAAAGATGCAGACCTACTAGAGAATGGACTTAAGGATACGGGGAGGGGGAAGGGTAAGCTGGGACAAAGTGAGAGAATGGCATGGACATATATACACTACCAAACATAAAATAGCTAGCTAGTGGGAAGCAGCCGCATAGCACAGGGAGATCAGCTCGGTGCTTTGTGACCACCTAGAGGGGTGGGATAGGGAGGGTGGGAGGGAGGGAGATGCAAGAGGGAAGAGATATGGGGACTTATGTATATGTATAACTGATTCAATTTGTATAAAGCAGAAACTAACACACAATTGTAAAGCAATTTTACTCCAATAAATATGTTTAAAAAAAAAAGATTTAGGCAGTTAAAAAATGTCAAAATAAGTACATAACTTTGTATTCTACTGCTAACAAATTAAAAGTCTTATATTCGCTTTAGACTGGCTAAAAGAATTGCTGAAATGGGGTGTCAGAGAGCATAAGGTATATTTAAGAAGACACAAAATTTATTGTTCCTGATACCTCAAAACTTTGATATACTTAAGAAAAACAATATATATGCTGAATCAGAATATGCAATGGACTGAGGGTTAACTAACTATTGATTAGGCAAGCAAATTTTCATACTGATACCAGGATGCTGGAGAGGGGGTGGAGTACTTAATTGTCACTGACCATGAAAAAAACTCCATGCCATCTGGTATCATATAAATGTGAAAAATAGACTGGAGTCTTTTTGAATGGGAATAATTTCTTTAAAAAATTTTTTTAAAATTCTGATACTCAAAATAGGATTCCATCTCTTATTCAACAACCTTATTCATTTTTGTCAGGATAAATGGAAAGATAATAGAATGGTCTTGCCTCTCCTCCTTTGCCTTCACACACACAAACACAATACATCAGGAACAAGTTAATAGAAGTATGGGTATCTAAACTCTGGTTTACTGTAATATTTAGCCTTTAGATGAATATTCTCTACATAAAGTAAAGACATTTAGAACTCTTTGTTCTTCAAGTTGAGCATAATTAATTAAGTCATGCCTTGAACCCAGTGATTAAGACTTCCCAACAAATGCATGCCATTTGTTCTAGGGGAGTATAGTGATCCCTTGACTTTTCTTCCTTCCATTGCTCTATTCCTATCTGATATAAACTACTCTCTTCTCATAAATGAAAATGAATATATGCATGTTGAGAAAGACCATAAATGAATTTGGAAAAATGTAAATAGATTTTGTATTCTTTATTGTGCATTCTTTAGTGACTAAAGTTGCCTAAATTCAAATGTTACTAGAAGAACCAGCCTCTGCCCTGCCTCTCCTTCATTCCTTTAATTCAGGAGTTTGGACAGGGAAATAAATTCTATACTGTTATAACCTGTTTATAGAGATATAATGAGGTAGGGGGAATGCATGTCTAAAGATTTGACCTTGAATTTTAAACATGTTAGTTTCAATTCCAGCTAACTGCATAACTAAAGAAATACGTAGTTCTGTTATTTATCATGAAAATCTGATGGAGTTCATTTCTTTTGCATCACTAAGATTTAAGATTATTGTCTAGAAACAACAGATGGAAACGAAAACTTCTTACATAATAATATAAAGCACTATAGTCATTGTTCAGACAGCTATCTGTGCAGATTATATTATATTCACAAAAAAAGTGCTTCTCTCTCTTAATATGGATTTAGATGGCAATGTTTTTGAGATTATCATTTATCCCGGGGAAGAGTGTATAGGTGTGTGTATGTTTATGCTGGAATCTATGAAACATCTAGTGCCATAGGATAAGTTCAAGAATATATTATTCAAGGAACTTCAGATTGTGACAGGAAATCAACCCAAATTGGCTTAAGTTAAAAAAAAAATCTTAGTTTCCATACTGAAAATTCCAGCCGTACCAGCTTTTATCATGGCTGGATCTAAGATTCTCAAGTGTCTTCATCAGAGCCAATTTCTCTTTATATGTCAACCCTGTTTTCCTCTTGGTTGGCCTTATTTTTATGCTTTTATGGTGCCTGATGGAAAGTCAGATTTACTTCATCCTCTCTGCTAGCAGGCTTAGGAAAAAAAAACAAAAACAAAAAACTTGTCTTTCCTAGTTGCCCCAGAAAAATTCCTGGGATTACTTTGATTAGAGCAAAGAGTGATTAACCAATCACCATGGCCATACCACAATACTGATTGTCCATATCTGGATCATGAACTCACCTCTGATTCCAGAGGTTGGGCTAGCCCCACCTAAACCACATGGAATGAAAGTGGGTGGAGATGATCCCCAAGGAAAGTAAGATGCTATTAAAGGAATAAGGGGAAGGATACTGGCTATGAAACAACACATGCCCACCCAGCAGCATAGGCTGGCTTCACTTCACACTGACTGACAAACCTGAGTGGTAACCAAACTTTAAGCTGCAGAACCCATTATAGACTATTTTCTCGAGGCTCTCCTCCCACATTCAAGTCTCACCCACTGTTGTCATGAATTTATTTTGGACTTGCTACCTTAGTTTTAGGGAAATGCCCCAGCTGATGATTACTGCATCCCAGGAGTGTCCAGATTGAGAAAAGGCCATGGGTAAAACCAATCCACATAAAGTATCAGGCAATTTTTTTCTGGGAGGAAACTAGAGGGTTTTACTTGGAATGATCCCCAAGCTACGTCAAAAGCTGCAACACCCATAAACTTTGTGGTTGGGTATTAATTGGAGCAAAGTGACAGGTTAGTGATGGAAAGTGTGAACCTCTTGAACTGGCACTATATCATCTAGAAGACCCAAGTTTCAGGTAGTGAACAGCAGTGAACAGAACAGTGACCAAAGGCCATGCAGAAAGCAAAGCTAAGAGGAGCACATGACATAGACAATGGCTGCCAGGTCAGTGACTCAAGAGTTGACATGAGACAAACTCTTTTGTTCCTTTATTTTCCAAATAAACTAGATGATGACCCTTAGATGCAGGAGGCTGACATTTCAGTTACACAATAATAAAAACCAAAAAATTAGAAGCAACAGCAAAAGGTACAATATGTTATTATTTTCAGATGGGAAAACTGGAGTGGAATGACTATTTCACAGTGACTATTTTAAGCTCTGAAGACATAACACAATATTGCAAAGTGATTTGGCATTTTAATAGGCCACAGTCAAATGGTGATTAAAAATTGGAAGCTTGGGCTTCCCTGCATAAAAATTTTCTTCATCTGCTCTTCAGATGTAACTTTCTTATCCCTGCCACCTTCATTCAATATTGTTCTCATCAGTTTTCTAGATGGCACCAATCAAAATTAGATTGGGGCATAGGGGACAATTCAAGAACTTGGTGATAAAGAATAAAGATGGGAACTTTTTGACCCCAAACACTACAAAAATGTTATGGATGTAATCATGAAATAATAATCACTTGCATTCAACAATGCATAGTGTTCTTTACACGTGTATGGGTGTCAGGAGTGGAGGAAGAGCTTAGGAAACCAATTAAACACATCCTTGACCCTTTGGTAGTTTCTAAGACCCCAACACAGATTTAAATGAAAAATAACAGCTATGCAAATCTGTACTAAATGAGATAAGTGATGTACCAGAGAGAGCACAAGTGTAATGCAACTTTTATGTTGCTTTGCAATCATCAGTTGAATTTTAGGACAAAGACCACAGTAAGTGTCTATTCTTTGTGGAAACCTGAAGGGCTTACAGATAATAGGATTATGGCTCTACTTTCATCCAGTATGAACTCCTTTCAGGGCAAATGAAGAGCCAAAGTCTCTTTTTCACCCTCTGGGCCTCTCTCACCAGAGTACCTATACTGATCATAGACAATCCACTGAACTTTGGACATGGCTAATGTGAGCAAATAGGAATGAATCAAACTTCCAGAGAGATTGTTGACAATTTCCAGCCATCATTAACGTTCACTGCTCCCTTGGATTTTAGCCAAGTTCTTACCTTTAATCACTGGACACCCTTAGGATAATGCACCACACCTGGGACTGGGGATAATTTACCACTTGCAGATGGGTTAGCACGGCAGTTCACTTGGATGGAGTTTTGCATTTATTCTGGGTCCCAGAGGACTTCCTTTTATAGTGCAGTTATATCCACTAAAATTACAACTTCCAAAATTCTGTTCTATTTTATTGCTCTCGTGAAGTATTTATGACCTCTACTGCTTAAGTGGACATTTCTAGAGATTTATTGCTGAAAACTTTCAGGAGAACTGCACACGATTGGTGCTGGCGGTGCTGAACTATTAGACTGACTCTGTAAGAACATTTTTATGAGATGCCAAGAGAAAGTGTATCCAGTTTTGGTTTCTGATACCTTAAGAGCAAATCACAGTGAAATATGGAAAGTATATTTTGTGCCACATCACCATCCAGTAGACTTGATAAGCACCTCATATTATACAAATGAATGTGTTGACTTTTTTCCTCCTAATTTAATGTAATTTCAGGTAGCCAGAGATTGAGTTATTTCCTAATATGTTACAAAACTAGTTAGCAAATTGTGTTTTTTTGCATTTTTATGCTTATACTCTAAAGAGACCTTTTTTGTCAACTTCTTGTCCACTTCTCACATCAGTTTTCTTCTCAGTAAAGCTATTCTGTGTTCTCATACTGCCTTGGCAGCAGAATTTGCAGAGAATGTTACTGAGGAGAGTCCCAGGAAAACATAGGCAAAGTATTTTCTGGGTTGAACTGCCTTTTTATGCCAGACTGAAGGATTTTGCACCATCTAGAGTAGAACATACAAGAAAAAGGAGTATTTCTTTCACCATTCATAAAGGCCTGGGCTGGGAAGAGGATTGGCCAGAGGAAAGCTGACACTCTGTCACTAGAAGAGAAACAACTGGTCGTGTCTTGTTAGATTCTTAGCAACTCTCTGTCCTCTCATCCCTGTTTGGACATTTCCACAGGCATAAAAAGCCTCCATTGTACCCTTGACCTGAATACACAGATATGTGTACAAATAATATTAAAAGGACATGTTTGTTATTCAGGATTCCTGGGGACTGCACGCTATAAAAACCAACATACACACACACACACACACGCACGCATGCACGCACACACAGGGCTGGCTATCTATACCAACACAGCATGCATGTAATTTTCAACAAAGCAACCAAAGAAATTCCATCTGACAATAATTTTCAAGTAATGCTTTATGTTTTGCTGACACTATTAGCTGTGACATGATAAAATTCAGTAACAGTCCCCAATCCTGCTGAGTCACTTGGTGACACCACTAGCCACTCAGCTGTCCCAGCTTAAAGACTGAAAATGGCCCTTCCAGATGCTCAGGTCACTCCGGGCCACTCTTCTCAGAGTTGCATGGATTCACTGCCTTCCCCAGAACCAGAAACAGGAACTTCCAAGCGTCTCTCATTTAGTCACACTAGGGAGGATGGTGGGAGGAGGAGAAGAAAGATGAAAGAGACATATTAAACCTATTTGGGCACATGATTTCTCAACTCCCCCACCTCTTCCTCTACGTCTTCTGCTTCCACCCACACTCTCTCTATTATAGCCACAGTGAGTGACTACTTCCCGAACACATCATGCTTCTGCAGGCCTCATGCTCTGCAAAATATGGTTTGTCTCAAGCCGGGGAATACCTAGTTGTCCTTAGGGACTTACTCAAGTGTTAAATCCTCTGTGAAAACGTCCCTAATCCCTCAGGCAGACTTGTCATTCCTCCCTCTGTGTGCCACTAGTACTTATATTCATTAACTCAGGGCTCTACTGCAGTGATTCTGTGCCTTTATCAGTTTCTTCCAGCAGATTACAAACCCTTTGAAGTCAGGAATCTTGTCTATTTTCATCCCGGTAACCATTTCTCTCTTTTCCTGGTCCCAGTGTCTATCCTTTTTTTCCTTGTCTCAGATCTCTTGACCCTTTCTTCTGTCTTCTCAGCATGTTTAAATTTTCAGATAGCCCATGGAAGAAAATTGATAGACTCCAAGTTCTGGGACTCTAAGAATCTGGTACCCCGAGCCCTCCTACCCCCAAATACTTGACTCTAGAATAGTGAGCCCAGAGTACGAACTCAGTGAATCTCACTGAGAAGACAGGGTGGACAGAAATGGTGACCAGGAAATGCAGTCATGGATTTTCTATGTAAATGATCTGATGGTGATGCAAAGATGACCAAATGCCATGCAGTTTTAGAATAAACCTTTGATAAGTGATATTCAATGTTGACCAGAAAAAATAAGTGGGAAATAGAAGAATTTTATTTCAAGCTAACAAATTTTGAGTGTTTACTATGGTGTGCACTATTCTAGGTGCTTTGCATATAGTATATAATTTAGTTCTCATCACAATCTTATGAAGAAGGTTAGTTATTTCTCCATTTTGCAATGGGGAAACTGAGGTAAAAAGAAGGGTTAAGTAAGTTGCTCAAGCTTATGCTAGTTGGCAGGTGGTAGAGATGGGTTCCAAAAGCTAGCAGTTTGGCTCCAGAGTCTGCGATCTTAAATCCATGCAGTTCTTTCCAAATATTAACAAAAAGCTAAATTTTGATATGATTTTATAAAAGCCATGTTAACAGATTAATTTATTACTTATGCATGACTACCTAGCAGCATAAATACCTAGCAGCATAACTACCTATCACAACTAACACATCATTGTGTAGGTACTAAATAAGCTACTGTGATTTTGATTTTCTAGAATAATAATCTATGTATATATAACCAGTGTTCATAATTTAAAGCTTATGGTACATAATTTCTGAACTTGGCCAGCTTCTATGTTTCATATTTTATAAATGTTGAAATTAAGGAACAAAAATGCTTGATTAATGGGCACAACTTGGTTTCTTTAAAAGAAAAGTTGAAATAAACAGCAGAATTTCTGATTCTAGATTTCTCTTTCTTCGCAGTCACAAAAGTGTATTTCAGGACTTTTGCTTTAATGTTGTTTGACATCTGTACAGGTGCTAAGATCTTTAATGTAAATACTGAAGAATTTTGTAACTTCAAATGACTGAGCAGAGTTATAGAATGGTGCTTGAGGGACCCAGTGTAGTTTTAAGGGAGATGACTAAAGTATTCTTAAGAATAGTAGCTCAATTATATTGAGTGCTTCTTATATACCAGGAACTGTTCTAAGTGTTTTTTATACATTAACTCCTTAAATTTTCTGAAAATTCTAAATACCTACAAGTATTATCCTCATTTTACAGATTAGGAAACTAAGGCTAAGATAAGTATGTTGCTCAAAGTCACATAGCAAATAAATGGAGAAGTCAGGACCAAGACTGGAATAGGACAGGCTTTGCTCCAGTCACTATACACACTGCTTCATTATGCTAGATTATCAAATTTTTGTAGTCAGAAAAATTTAGCCAATGTGAAATTTAATTATTTGTCCAAGAGATTTAATTCATTAGACAAATGACCAAAGTGATATCTCAGAATCTGGGACTCTTTATTCTCTAGAGTAACTGCCAAGGTCCTAGTATCACAATGGCAAGCAACCAAAGCTTATACAATCTTCCAGGAGATTCTAGATGCTAAAACACAAAGCTTTGAGTTTTGGTAAGAATAAAAGTTTAAAGAGTCTATATTTTTTCTTTCTTTTGGAGTGAACCACAGATCAAGAGACTACAGGTGTTCTGCTTTTTTTTTTTTTTCTGAACTATGTTTTCTTTAATGTTATTGCAGCTAAGCATGCTATGGTACTGTCCATATTTAGGAAACATCCTTAAACCAAATATCATTACTATGAAGAATAGTCTAAGTCACACATCTTTAATTTTGGTACCCAAGGGATGTGGGATTTGGCAGAGTGGCAGTGGGAGTGGACCAGCACCATTTGTCAAGTCTTGTCTGATACCCAAGGAGTAGCCACCTTTTCTGGGATGAAGAGTATCTCCCCCTTCCTTCTTACTTCCTCTTTCAAATTCATCGGGTTATTTATCCCACTTCACTTCTGGTCCTTAATCTTGTTCTATCTGGGTAAGGCAAGTCATCTCTGTTAGTCAAAGTCCAAGAAAACAATTGGACCTTTGTGGGTCATGGCATCATAAAGACTGGAAATGGGCATTCTTGGTGAGATAGAAAGAGGAGTAGGCCATTTTTAGTAAGAATGGGATGTAACCACTTACATTTTTTTCAACTAACAACGTAGGATGTTTTGAAATCAGTGGGTGAGTGGAAAGAAAAAAAATGTTAAGCCAAAAAAGCGGGTTAGTTAAAATGGATTTTAAAAGAAAAAAATGAACAGATGGATCATGGGTAACAGAGGGGAGAAATACTAAAAGATGATTAAATATAGAACCATGGAAAAGTGAGAAGAGATGGAAGAGAGGATAAGAAGTGCAGCACAAAAGATTCAGGTAGAAAGGGCATACTTTCAGTCATAAGCATCTAGGTTTAAAAGTTTGTTTCTGTGGGTGCAAGAGAGCTAGATGACTGTGGACTTGGTGATAACTGACACCCTGTTAGGAAGATTCCATTCTATTTAGTTGGCCACAGAAGCAGAATTAATAGGCTTGCTGCACCTCTGGACATATTTTGTCTCTTTCATATCTGTGCAAAAGCTAGAAAATGAAAAAAAATTTTTGGCAGCAACTTCTTAGAGCTGTGTGCTTCCTATGGGTGTGTGTAGGTTAAGAGAGCTGGTTCTGGGGTCTTACACAGAAAACTGGGTGAAAGGAGTTGCTGGGAATTTGACCAAGAGCGGAGTTTATGAGGCTCCAGTATATGACACAGGACCTATGCTATTCCACTTGATTAGAGCAATCCAGGGGGTTACCAAAGAGCTTAACATTTAAAGACCTCTATTGGTGTTATATGACTCTATCATATTGGGGCTTTTATTGGTATCTGATGAGTTATAAAATATATTTGGTAGAATAATGTACATCTAGGTGAGTTCATCCTCATATAAGTAAAGCAGCTAACCCAGAATATTTTTTTCATTCTTGACAGGTTTATGATACCACCTGTCTTAGTCAGCTCAGGATGCCATAACAAAATACCATAGATAGGGTGGCTAAACAACAGAAATTTTTTTCTCACAGTTCAGGCAGCTGGAAGTCTGAGAATCAGGGTGTCGGTATGGCTGGGTTCTGATGAGAGACCTCTCCCTGCCTTGGAGATGGTCATCACCTTGTGTGCTCACATGGCCTTTCCTTGGTGAGAGAGAGACAGAGAGAACACTAAAGGTGTTTAAAAAAAAAAAAAAGAGTCAAGAACTTCCCTAGTGGTGCAGTGGTTAAGAATCCACCTGCCAATGCAGGGAACATGGGTTTAAGCCCTGGTCCGGGAAGATCCTACATGCCGCAGAGCAACTAAGCCTGTGCACCGCAACTACTGAGCCTGCGTGCTGCAACCACTGAAGCTCGTGTGCCTAGAGCCTGTGCTCCCAAACAAGAGAAGCCACTGCAATGAGAAGCCTGCACACCACAATGAAGAGTAGCCCCCACTCACCGCAACTAGATAAAGCCTGCATGCAGCACTGAAGACCCAACACAGCCAAAAATAAATTTTAAAAAAAAAGTCAAAATGAAATTGTTTAATGAGTATTGCAGGGCACTGGTGATAACTGAGATAGAAAAGTTAAATATGAATGCTTACCTTTTGTCCATCCTCCTTCCATTAGTACAATTTTAATACTGCAAACTTAGTTTTTCCAACATCTAACACATTTCATGGAGGTAACTGAAGAACCATAAAGGCAAGTGTGGCAGATAAAGTGTGCTTAGAGACTTGGGTTGGGCAGAAACTGAAGGATAAGCTTTTCACATACTATTCCTTCTGCCTGGAATACTCTGGTCTATCTTGAATATTCTTCCTTTTGGGAAGAGTTAATTGCTACTTCCTTTGTTCTTTGGGGCCTTTTAAATTGTGAATTTTTGAATTTATGTTCTTTAGAAGTGTGAATTCTTTGATTTTAGTAAGAACATTTCTTTATTATCTATTAAATAAGAGTTGTTAATTATGTTGTTTAAAACCTCCATATTTTTAATATTTTGTCTACTGTTGATTTCTTATAGCCATATTATAGTCTTTAATTATAATACAGGATTTTAAAATATTTTCTTATATTTATACCAGTTTTAATATATAGTCTAGGCTAGCTATCTTGTAGATAAATGTTTATTATTGTATATTTTAATAGATTGTAACTTTCAAGAATATAAAATGTCACTCTGACATGTTAAATACTTAGTCTAAAATTTGTTTTGTCTTAAATTAATTTTACAACAATACTTAACTTTTGTTTGTGTTTGCCTTCTATGTATTTTTTCTACCCCACTGTGAATAGTATATAGCTTGATTTTTAGAAACTCCATCAGATCTCTGTATTTTAATGGAAGACTTTAACCTTTAACATGTTTTTTTGTGATTAATGATGTGTTTGAACTTATTTGTCAAATTACCATGCTTTCTCTTTCCTTCTCTTTTATTAAATAGATCACATGTTTTTGCCACATGCATTTTTCTTCTCTAGTGGTTTTGGCAATTTACACAACTAATTTGTATATAATATTAGTATTCATAAAATTTTAACTTTTGTTGAACTTCTGTTTTTGCTTGGATCTAATATATAACTTTATCACTTACCATAATTATATTATATATATACACACACACATACATATATATATTCATTTAGTTGAATTTAAATGCTCTCTGTGAAAAGGTAAGAACCTTAGGACATTATAAATTGACTCCTTCCCCAATGATCATACTCCCAGCCCTCTACCAAATTTCTCTGTTGAAATCATCTGAGATTTTAGTTCCAGAAATTTGATTGCTACTTGATTTTTTATGTTATGCTCCACAACTATTTAAACGTAACTAGAATTATAGGTTTCTTTGCTCACTACTTTTTCTGTTGGCCTACTTCTTCCCACTTCTTGGGCTCCTTTTTCCTGTTTTATACTGATGAGTAATTTTTTTCAGAGAACAACTGTGGGTGGTGAATTTTCTGATTCATTGCACATCTGAAAATGTCATTATTTTGCCCTCCAATTTGAATATTAGTTTAAGTATAGTATTTTAGGTTTAAAACCAGTTTTTTGGTGACAACATTAAAGATATAGCTTCATCATTTTCTGGCTCTCAGTGCTGCCAAGGAGATGATTCTTGTTCATCTGATTTGTGGGGTGGTTTTGTAGATAACCTATTTTTTTTTCCACTCTAAAATCTTACAGGATTTTTCTTTTCATCTTTAGAATTCTGAACCTGTAGCATAGTAGTCAAGGTACATGTCTCTTCTTATTCATCTTGTTTGGTACTACATAAGCTCTTTCAGTTGTGCCATTAGATCGAAAATTTTCTTCTGGATTTATGTGATTTCTTTGTCATTTCTCCCACTCCAGTCTGTTTGTTCTTTCTGGGACTCTTATTAAATCGATGTTGGAATTTTCTTTCCTTGTCTATTAACTTTTCTCTCATTTTTTCCATTTCTTTGTTCCTTTGTGCTGTGTTCTGGGACACTTCCTTGGCTCCCACCTCAGCTCATGGATTTACTATCTAGCTGTGCATATTTTTCTACTCAATCCATCCCTCAAGGTTTTTTTTTTTTTTACTTATTTGTTTGTTTTTAACAATTCAACTACTTTAGCTTTTGTTTACACAAAATCTATTTCTTTCTTTATGGATATAGAATTCTTAAAGAGCTGAGAATAATTATAAAGTTTGTTTTCTTTATTGCATCTTTTTTGTTATTGTTTTTTATAATTATATTTGTTCATTTGCTTGTATAAAATTTCTTTATTTTGTTTTTTCTAAAATTATTGGTAATTCGTTTGTTTTCTGAAAATTTTGTATTTAAGTATCACTGCCCACCTAAATATGGCTTCTGGTTATGTTTATCATAAACTCTTTGGTGATTATGAATGAAAGATAAAAACACTTCAAATTATGTAGATTACTTACAGGTGTCTTTTCTATTTTCAAGAGCTATTACAGGTTATATTATTTTAAATATAAATATATTTTTTATTTCATGATATTTTAGACAGAAGAGCAATGGGACATATATGTTCCTTTCTTTATATTGATCCAATCCTCTTTTAACTAATTTGAAATTGTTAAAATGAAGATTATTATATTCTCTCTCTTACTATATTTGTAAATAGATATTGGTATAGATATGGTTAGAGAAATAAATAAATATAAAAGATACCATTTTTCTTTTCTTTTATGGTACCTGAGGCATAAGAAGAGGCAGAGATGTACGTTCATTCTGCTATGTTGATCTAATCCTCTCAGCACTTTGTAACCGTTAAAACAATGATTATCAAATTTACTCTTAAAAGTATATACTGAATCTTATTCTTTGTATTCCATGCATGCTTTGCACATGATGCCTCTTTGGTAAACTTTTGCTGAATTGAAGCCAGTTAAACTGAATATTAAAGTTAAAATTCCCTAAGCACCAACATTTTTGTTTATTAAGTCTAGACTAAATATGAATCTCCACAGGGGTAGAAAGAAGAATTGTAACTGTTCTTAAATGATAGAATGATGAAATCAGTCAAATAATAGTTCACTTGAATCTAGTATCTAATTTCAGTGATTTTTTAAAAAATGTGTAAATCAGCAATTTGTTCAGCTGAAATAATCTCCTGTTTTAGTTCAAGTATAGCACTATTAATACATGAATCAGATTGTCCTGATTTCTTTAATTTTCCTCACAGTTCTTTCTCACTAAAACAAAATATAAATCACTAATATTATGTCTCAGTTTATAATCATTTGGACTTTTTCCATTGGATCCAGTCAGTAATAGTCTCTTTTGGGTAAAAAGAGAAAAATAAAAATAAAACTTTCTATCCTCTCCTATACTTTATGTCTGATTTATGTCTATACCAGTATAAGTGAATTTTAGATAATAACAGGAAAAGTGGAAGTGACTCTCTTAAGATTTATGTGGAAATTTTCTTCCCAAATATAACAATAAAAAAAGGAAATTCTTCTTTTAGTAAATACCCACTCTGTGCTAGAACTGTGCTTGTCACAAAATCTCTGTGTTTATCCCCACTATGTGGAGATAAGGCTATCAAAACTCAGAAAGATTTCCTTCACACTTATTAGGATGGTTAGTGCAAAAACAAAACAAAACAAATAAACAAAAAGAAAATAACAAGTTTGGGCAAGGATGTGGAGAAGAAAGAATTCTTGTGCTTTGCTGGTCAGACTGTAAAATGGTGCCACCACTGTGAAAACTGGTTATAGTGGCTCCTCAAAAAATTAAAAATAGAATTATTATATGATCCAGCAATTCTGCTTCTAGGTGTATGCCCCAAAGAATTGAAAACAGGGACTCAATCAGATATTTGTACACTCATGTTCTCAGCAGCGTTATTCACGATAGCCAAAAGGTGGATGCAACCCAAGTTATCTATCATCAAATGGATGGATAAGCAAAATGTGGAATACACATAAAATGGAATATTATTCATCCTTAAAAAGAAAAGAAATTCTGACACATGCCACAATATGGATGAATCTTGAGGCACTGTACTAAGTGAAATAAGTCAGTCACAAAAGACAAGTCCTGTCTGATTCTGTTTATATGAGGTACCTAGAGTAGTTAACTTTATAGAGACAAAAAAATAAAAGGATGCTTGCCTGGGACTGAGGGCAGGAGGGAATGAAGAACTGTTTAATAGGTATAGAATTTCAGTTGGCGGAAGATGAAGAAATTCTGGAGATAGATGGCTGCAGAACAATGTGAATGTACTTAATGTCACAGATCTGCACAACTAAAAATGGTTAAAATGGTAACTCATGTTATTTACATTTTAACACACATACAAAAAAAAAAGCGTTAGAACGGTTAAATAACATTCCTAAGTTCTGCTATTGGTAAGTGGTAAAGTGAAAATTCCCACCCAGGTAGGAATTCATTCATTCAATCAGCAAATTTTATTATGTTCCTACTATACTAGCCGGACACTGTGCTGGTGCTGGGATACTTCAGAGAGTAAAGGAAAGATCCCTGCCCACTTGGAACTTATATTCAGGTTGGAAGAGAGAGACAGTAAATCAAAATAATTAAAGTATGTTATGTGGTATTGTGAGAAGGTGATAAGTGCTAGTGATAAAAGGAAAATTGGAACAAGGCAAGAGGAACAGTGGCTGCCAATGTAACTGACGTTCAAACTCAAGCTTCATCCATAAACCTATGTTGTCTGTCAGGCTATAATATTTCAGAAAAAATACAGGGGTTTTCTTTATTTTGGATAAGTCTTTGTTTTGTCTGTTTTCTCTTTTCCTGCAAGTAATTTATTAAGAAAGTAAAAATAAGGCATGTTTTATTTCTCTAAGAATCAGACAAGAGCTCTTTACAATACATTGAAATAATATTTCTTTAAGGATACCTCAGCATGTAGGTTATTGTCCCTTTTGCAAACCTAGGAAATAAAAGACATGTGGAGCTTGGAGAAGACTTGTGCCCCTCAAATGCGAAAAACGCTCTTGAGCAATACAAGAGTTTTCAGACTTCCAAATTGGCTATTAGTATATTTGTATTGAAATACTGGATCTGGATTTTACTACTGTGTGGCCTTGAGTAAGCCAGACTTTCTTACAAGAAAAAGGAACATAAAACATCAGCTCTATTCACTTTGCAGAGCTATTGTGATAACCAAATAATATACTGTTAGAGAAGCAGTTAGTTATTTACCAAGCACTATATAAAGATGACTTAGGCACTGGTAATAACATGGTCATAATCCATGTTTCAGTTTACACTGAATGTGAAGAACTGGTTTTGGAAGACCCATAGTTGCCCTAGATGCACACTGAAGCCTTAAACATTCTCATATCACAAAGGAAGGAAAGAACCAATATCTTCCTACCCAATGTCAGTGGAACCACAGAAGCTCTAACCTCGTGAATGTCTGGTGTGGAGTGAGGAACTGCTAATGAAGGCATCAAAATCACAGAGTCTTGCAGCCAGCCATTTTATACAGATTTCTCGAAGTTTTCTTCATTTTAGCATTTTTTCCTCTAATAGGAAAATAATTTCGCTTCCCATATCTTTAAGTGTGTGAGTTCAATAATTGGTGAAAACCAAGAGACCAAAAAAATAGAAACTGATGGAAAATTTACAGTCCAGTGTATGCACCCATTACCAGTATAACAGAGCTCTAATTTACTCACCAAATAAAAACGCTTAAGGTGGATACGAATTAGGTCACTGTTGGTGTGTATATGTATATATGTATGCACTGAGGCACTGCCTTGTCGCACACTGTGTGACAGTTGTGGCCAGCTTAGGAGGAAGTGACTGCTGGTGTGCAAGACGGAGAACTCAATTCATGATTCAACTTTTTAAAAAACATTAATGCAGTATGTTTATATATTGTATCTGTTACATGGTATTTTAATTATATATGTGGTTGTCTGATCCTCCCTTTCTACTGTGAGTTTCTGAAAGAAAGAGTCTAAAATACAGAAGTCTTTTTTTTTTTTTTTGCCATGTCCCGCGGTATGTGGGATCCTCGCTCCCCAACCAGGGATCTAACCTGCACCCCCTGCATTGGAAGTGCAGAGTCTTAACCACTGGACCACCAGGGAAGTCCAAGACAGGCCATTTTCTTTTGTGTTGGGGGGCTGCGTTGGGTCTTCGTTGCTGCGCGGGCTTTCTTTAGTTGCGGAGAGCAGGGGTTACTCTTTGTTGCAGTGCGCGGGCTTCTCATTGCGGTGGCTTCTCTTGCTGTGGAGCACGGGCTCGAGGGTGCCCAGGCTTCAGTAGTTGTGGCTCGTGGGCTCCAGAGCACAGGCTCAGTAGTTGTGGCGCACGGACTTAGTTGCTCCACGGCATGTGGGATCTTCCAAGAACAGAGCTCGAACCCATGTCCCCTGCATTGGCAGATGGATTCTTAACCACTATGTCTTAGCCACCCTGTGTCTCTAGTGTTCAGTGCAATATTTGGCACATGGACAGTGATGTATCACAGCTGGTATCTTCTGCAGAATTTCAGTGTTGAAAGTCTGAGTGGTCAGTGGCTTTTAGTATGACACAGGCAACTCCTGATGGCAAAGGAGCCTTCTCAGGACAGAATGTGGGAAAGCTTTAGAGGATGCCTGGCCCCAGCCAAGAGGACAAAGGTTCAGAGCATGGCTTCAATCCTCACACATGTGCTAGAGCACTACTTCATATCCGTATTAGTTTTTGGTTTAGAAAACTCACAAGTCAAAACCCGGTATAGGTGAAGGAGGGCTCAAATTAAAGGTCTATATATTGAGTTGTGGCAAATAAGACAGGGAAAGGAAAGAGGGAATGAGATGAAATAGAATGAAGCAGAAAAAAGTGGGGATGGAAGAATAAGCCTCTATGTTAAGGTAGAAAACTGAGTCAAATAGAACTGTGCAAGCAAAAACCTGAGCAAGAATAAACATCGATAGGGAATTATACAGTTTCAGCACTGAAGATACAGAAATGTCCTAGGAAGTTGCCCTGTGCATTACAGGACATCAGGTGATTTCCAAAATGTTTACAGTGAAATACAAACAGAGAGCTGTATCAAGAGTGTTGGGCTTATACTGAAAGGACAGCGATTTGAACATCTTGATACCCATGCCCAATTATTAAAGTCCTCTATGGAGAGTGTAGTGGTCATCCTTTGGGCCTTTCTCTTTGTCTCAGTGCATTCTTCTCACCTATGCTTCAGATCGTCTTGCCTTCATCTGATTTCCCTTCTTTTCCAGATTATCCCCTTGTGATTAGCCTGAGTCAACATTCACAAAGTTGTCTCAATTGGAAAGTCTGTCTGGATTGAAGAGGTTCACCCTAAGACATGGCCCTCTGCGTTTTTCTCCTTACCTTCAAGCATTGCAGCCTACTGGCAAGTGATACACTTACCTTCATCTGCTCTAAACTTACAGGACACAAGAACCCCAGTGGAGTACTATGGATCTCCCCAATTCTAGTTATTTTGGGAAACCAACATCTTAAGATTTTTTTTATTACATGGGTATGTTTACCTATCCATGCACAATTTAATTCATGGGATAAACAAATAACTTTGATAAACTCTTTTTCAGACATGATGAGTTTGGTGTAAGTATGTGAGACGGCCCTGTAGGCAGATCAGTTTCTAGACTGGTCGGCAGATCCAGAGGTCAGATGAAGGTCTGGGTAGAAGCAACCAATTTAGGAGCTACCAACCTCCAGGTTCTCCTCTCTGCCATCCTTCTCACATACTTTCAGTTATTTTTACAATACACAGATATAAGCAGGTCATTGCCTACATACAAAAATCTTCAAAGAATCCCTAGAATATGAAAAATAAAATTTAAATATCAATACTTCAACATGAGCATTCAAATACCAAAGCTTGGCTCTTTCTAGACTTTTCCATTTAATTTTCCACCACTGGCTTTCCATGGAGCCATGGCATCAGGCCGTGCACTCATTTTACTGCAAACATACTTGGCGATATCCCACCTTCAAAATTTTGCTGAAGTTGTTTTCTCTAAAGTCCAATCTCTTCTTGAACGCCCTTCTAAAATCCTCCAGGAAGACATTTTCTTTTGTCTTTTGTCTTTAATAATTAAATCTTTATCTACATAAAACTGTTTGCACAAGTTTTCCTCTATTTTATCAATGAATTTATTAGTCAACTTATTTCTAAACATTTTAAATCAATCTCTCAAGAAGTCAGAACAGCAATTAAGATATATTCTTCACCATTTGGTGGCTTTCAAATATTCAGTAGGAAAAGGATATGGCTCCTCTAAGAAGACTTTAATTCCAGTAAGGTAATTAATCTCCATGAGGAAGAGGCTCTGAATGAGAAATGAAGATGAACTAAGGGAGGATACAGTTCCAAGCTCTACAGTAGATCCTACCTACCAGAACTAAGCTGAGGGGAAGTAAGTTACAGTTCATACTCATAAAATGATAGGAGATGATTAAATAGATAATTAATTAATTGAACAGATGACTCCAGGGACCTGAGCTGTCCTGGGGTGGGGTAGCTATGACTTTTCTCTGAGCTATAAAGAAAACAAGGAATTTGTGTAAAAAAAAGAAAAAAAACACAGAAAAAAACCTAGCATATTCAATAGAATGGAATTTCGAGAGAACTTGCTATGTTTAGAGAATAACTATCATTTAAGTACAGCTGAGGTGTCATAGGCATAAGACAAGAGAGTTAGGAGAAGATCAGAGCTTGAGTGAATTTGTAGACCACACTAAAATGTGTGGGTAATTTTGATCATAGGATTTTGTCTAATACTATACTATATTACTTAGTCCCACTTCATTAAAATTTTTATACTATTTTAATGACTATACATTCTATCAAACTCATATATTATGATTTATTTAAGGATAACTTGGATATTCTGGGGTTTTTTTTCAAAATTTTTACTATTATAAACATTGCAGCAGTAAACATCTTTGCAAATCTTTGCTTGTGATAGTCCACCTCTGATTATTTCCTAGAAGAGGCACTTTTGAGGTAAGACTAGAAACATATTAGGCTCAAAGAAGCCAGACATTATCATGGCCCCATTCCAGGCTCTCATCTTTTCTTAGATTAGAAAAATGTTGGGTTGCTATGACAGCCTATTAATTAATCTCCCTGCTTCCAATCCAGCACCCCCCTCCAATCCATTCCCTACATTGAGCCAAAATAAACTTTCCAAAATATAAATCTGGTCCCGTCCTCCCTACTAAACTTCATACGATGTCGTCTTATTGGGTCATGTATAAACCATTTAAATTCAAGAACATTCTAAGACTTTTAATATGTATTACCAAACTGCTTGCAAGAAGGTTGCCATAGTTCATACTCCAAAAAGCAGTGTATAAACTCTATGGATCTTATCATGCCCTCACAAACATATGGTATTCTCATTTGTCACACATATTGTAATGATGTTATTGTCTGTCTCTTGCAATAATTCATTAATTAGTTACAATCAGAAATGCTGTCCTATTCATCTTTGAATCATAACATCCAGTGCAATGTTAGTGAACAATGAATGAATTAACACTACCTAACACAAGTACTTCATCAGTATGTAGAATTTAAGATCCTTTTTATTCTTTGCTCTGCTGAGATTTAGGTTGAGACAGGGTCAGGGCCAGGAGTTGAAGGTTCAAACAAGTGTTGGGGACACAACCAAAGGTCAAAGTAGGTAACATAAACCATTCGTTCAGGACATCTCACTAACATTGCTCTCCTATATATTATTCCATTCTTGTTTTAGATTCTCTAAAAATACATCTTCTTTATTGAGTAATATATAGTTCTTTGACTGAAAAAGCCAAGGTGAGGAGATCGGGTGATATAGCCCCACTTTACTCTTTCAAGTGCATTATGCTCACTTGAGGAAAGTCTTTATATTGGAGGGAACTGATACCAAACAGTTTCATATGTAAGGCAGGCAGTGTACAGGGAAGGCTCATTCACTCCCAGGAGAAGCCTCATGGGTATGAATCCTCCCTAGAGCAGTGTACCTTTCAAACTTTAACATGTAGACAACTCACTGGGGAATCTTGTTAAAATACTAGATTCTGATGCAGAAAACCTGGCTTGGGTACCGGTATTCTGCCTTTCTAACAAGCTCCTAGGTGATGCTGTTGCTGCTAATATGTGGACCATATTTTGAGTAGGAAGACAAGCATATTTTCTATTTCTTCATCTGCTTAATGAGAATTTTACTACTTATCCCAAAATACTGTTGTGAGACTTAGATATCAAAAATCTGGTCAATGTACCTGGTTATATATGTACTTCATTGATGCCCTGGAAAGGATGAAACAATAATTCTACAAAGGACATGTTTCATCCTTTCCAGCAGGTCTCAAGCTTGACTACTTGTTAAAATCCTCTGGGGAGATTTTAAAACAAAATTATTAGAAATTTTTAGTCATGTGTGTTATTAAGTCTTGGGGAGGCCCCTCCAGGGCCCCATTCAGACCAATTAAACCAAAATCTCTTGCGATAGAGACCAGGCATGGGTATTTTTATAAAGCTTCCCAGGTGACTTTATTGGACAGTCAAGGGTGAGCCAGTTCCACATACATCCCTATCAACTTTCCAACTGTTCCAAAATTATTAGAACTTTTTAGTCATTTGTGTCATTAAGTCTTGGGGCTGCTTTAAACTTTGCATATGAAGTGACTCGGTGCTGATGAATTGAGGACACGCCTGAATTCTGAGTCTGGGGCTCCAGACCTTCCTTTTGCATACCAGGTGCTTCAAACAGGTATAGGACAGCACCTTCTGAAGATTCACTCAAGTTTGGGGGCATATGTAGGAGTCTCCTACCCAGCTGAATATCAGAAATCAGATCTACCTCCGATGTTTTGCACAGATTCCCAGGTTCAACAGTAGTTAGGCAAGGCTCTGATACCAAGGCTGTGATTTTAATTCTTTTAAAATGTTTCTTAGTAATTCTGATGCCCCACCAAGTTTGAAATCACAACATAAATACATGCTGGAGAAATAGAAAATGAAATTCATCACATACATACTATGATGATGCCTTTACCAGTAAACAAAGGTCTAGTTGTACCTTTAATACTCCAAATTATAGTCATTTCACTGAAACCAATAAACTATTTGGTCTCAAATTCTCCCAAAATAACAATAATTAGTAGATTCATCACTTTTTTAAAAATAATTTTTATTTTTTAGGCTGTGCAGTGTGCATGTGGGATGTTACTTTCCCAACGAGGGATCAAACCCACACCCCCAGCATTGGAAGTGCAGAGTCTTAACCACTGGACTGCCAGGGAAGTCCCAGATTCATCACTTTTTACCTGATTTGGAGGGTTCTGCCAACAGAACCATAGTTTTGTTGTGTGACCATAGTCACACCTAGTACTGTGACTGTAGTCCAGACTCTGAGAAACACTTGAACCTCCTTTGACTGTGACCTTAGCTTTGCTGTGCCTCAGACTTTTCCATCATGTATATGTATTGATAGGCCTCATAGAAAAAGACTCCAAAAGGGTTCTGTTGTGCTTTAACTATAAAGCACTCTTTAAAGAACTTTCTCTTTTATGGGAAAATCCAATTGAAGTGTCTTGTGATGACCAAACATAATTATTTACAGAGAAGTATATTGCTCCAGAAACTATAAACCACCAAAGACAGGGTCCTTGACCTAAGAAGCTTAAGCTTTAAGATAGGGGTAAACAAAAGTAAGATAACAGTAAAACAGAGTTAGTCTCAAAGCCCTAGAGGGATCAGCCTGGGAGGCTGTGGGGAAGCAGAGTGACATTATTCACCTCTAGTGCCTCATGAAACAAACTCACTTCTAGAAAACCCTAGTAACTTTGGGACCCAAGAATAGTGTAGAATTCAAGGTTTTAGTTTCTGGCTTTCATGGGGAAAGTTGACAAAAAACTGATCAATTCAAAGTGTGGTTTGTTTCAGCTTCAGTTAACATTGTATAGATGAGATTTATCACTATCTTGGCTAGGCTGACCTCTAATTTGGTTTTGAAAATCTTATGGGTTGATTGTTTTGTGATGCCAAGACTTTGTCATTGGTCTGTTTAATGTTCAATGCTTATTTCTTAGGTTAAAAGGTTGATTTTTAAATTTTCTTTTATTTTTTACTAATGTAGCCCAGTATACTACACTAAATAAATATGACAAAAGTTAATTAAATGCTTATCAGTCTCAATTTCATTTGCAATTAGTTTTTCTGAGTATTCTGGCTTTGGCTCCCTAACGTTAGTGTAGGAAGGAAAATATAGTCAAATCCCTAAGTGATATTTGGTCATTAAAAGTTTAACGTGTGTTTATTTTTTTCCTTCCAGGTTTTTATTTCAGAAAATAAATCCTAGATTATGTTCTCAAAGGAATTGGAACTATTTTTGTGTATCTGTCCTTAAAACCCTCTAGGTCTCTTCCCCATTTCCCCCCCCACCTCCCTTCTTGTGGGTCTTATAAAGGTTTAACAACTGGCAGCCCTGAAATCTGATGACCTCTTCTTTCCTTTGACTAGATAAGGTAGCACAGCTGCTAGGAAGTTTTCCCACAGACACTGACAGTGGCGGGGCTTGGGGAGGGGTGTCCCTCTGTGGACAGAGAGGTAATTCGATCTTCACACCGATCAGACCTGGGCCTTGTCAGAGTTGAGAGTATGTGCTATATTAAATTACATTCAGTGTTTTCTGTTCTACTTCTTGAACTACTGTTCACAGAGACCACCCAACTTACAGCACTTTCTTGAGCCCATGAGGAACTCAGTTATAGCTGTCCACTGGGTCGTGCCGCCCACAGGCTGTCTGGAGCTGGCTTCTTCAGAAACTACCGGTGATGTTTCTGGCAGAACAATTTCACATTTCTAGTGAAATCTCTTCACGTAAGGAAAGTTAATAATCTTTGATGAGGAATGATTTGTGCTATGAACCTGCAGAGCAGGAAATTGAGAAGCAGTCAGGCAAAGTTTAGAGATGAGCTGTTTGGTTTTGGTGCATGGCTTTTACTTATCCTTACTTATCCAAAATATGGTAAGCCATATTTTGTGTCTGTATCTGTAACTTCTTGTGCCCCCTCCCTAATCCTCTAGTTTACTGATTTTCAAACTCTAGTGTGTATCAGACTCAGATTCCAGAGCCTCATCCACAGAGAGATTCTTATTCAGGTGTCTGTGCTACATTTTAACGAACACCCCAGGTGCTTTTGACTCAGATGGTCTAAAGATTACACTATGAGAAAAACATCAGTAACAAAATCTATCGCTCAGTCCTCTTCCCACATATCAAGAAGAATGTATATTTCATAGATTATTCATATCTTAATCTGAATTAGTTTAATGTGTGAATCTACCTGCAAAAAATAAAATTTTATTGGGAGATAATAGAGGGGAAAAAACTATTCCAAGATACCTGTGCAAAAGCAGTAGTATAGACTGTAAATACTGGATAAATCAAGAAAAGGGGCAGTTACTATTAGAAGCTGTGGTCATGGATATCTTCCCAATGCTTTAATTTCTTCACTTTCAGGAAAACTGTTTTTGAAACAGAAAATTTTAAGCAGAAGGGAACCAGTGATTTTTGCCTACAATCCCCGCTAATGGTAGAAATTAGTTTTTAGTAACTTCATTTATGAAAGAAGAATGCATTAAACACATGTTATATGAAAGACATTTTATTGTTGCTGTTCTTGAAGCCCTCTCATTTCAACTCCGGTCAAAATTCAAATCCTCAGCATTCTTTAATTTCTCTAAAGTGATAGAGCATATTCAGTATATTTCAAGAGGAAAGAAATAGTCTCTAAAATTAGGCTCAAGGGAAACACTAGGGCTCTTTAAAAAGTCAATTCACCTTACAAAATCTAATGAGGGATTTAAAGACATTCTAAGATGATAACTCAATTTCTCACAGCAACAACTAGTGCTGCTGCTGCTGCTGCTGCTGCTACTACTGCTACTCTAGAGGTGTTTTTTGGTGCTAAAATGCAGAAATGTACTATTGTACAGTTTTTCTTAAGTCAAAATAGAGTAGTAGAAAGATTCAAGGACTGTGAGTCAAGTGACATAGCTTCTAGTCTCAAGGTTGGAATTCGCTAGATGTATGACCTTAAGTAAATAAATTAATCTTTCTGTGTCCCAGGCTTTTGTAAGATGGAGTTAAAAATACTTTTTCTTTCTATCTTAAAGACTTATTACAAAGGTAGATAAATGTAATAGTAAAAGTCTTTACATTTTAAAGAGTGTGTTTGTATATAAGTTATTAGTTTATACACACACACACACACACACACACACACACACATATTTCTTTTCCTGCAAATTCACAAGGTAAGCTATGTAATGGAATTAAGCCTCTTGCAATAGGGCTTTGAGTCTCTGGCTTTCCTGAATGCCACTTCTCTCCTAATCTCTGTTCTCACTCTTGGTAATGTAAGAAAAATGTTCACAATTCTAAGCCAAATTAGAGTAAGCTTAACTGGGTTTCTATGAATACTATACTAAAGTTAAGATGCATAATATTTCCTAATGATATCTCGATATTAAATGACAACATGGAGTTTTAGTAGAAAAATAAGAAAATAAGTTAGTTTTAAAACATATTATTTTGTTTGCATAAACTATTTTGTTGAGAGACAGTGTTTCAGGTTCAAGAACCTGGGTATGAAAGGATCTGTGTTATTGGCAATGGCCAGTTCTAGTTGGGCTAGGGTATTTTAAACTGAGATATAGACTTGGTTGCTTTTTTAAAAATATTGAACACCTACTATGTGTGAGATACTGTGCTTGATACTATAGGGGTATAAAAATATTTAAATAATGTTACAAGTGAAAAGTTCCTTGAGAGAAACACCAATAAAGAGAAATGGGAGTTCAAAAGAGAGGAGTCTCTTTCAGAAAATTGGGAGGATCAGCGGTTAATTCAAAGATGCTTGAACTGTTCTGTAAAGGAAAGAGGCTTCAGATACTTGAGGAAGAAAGAGAGAACATGCCAGGTAGGGAGAATATTAGAAGCAAATGCATAGAGGAGGCAAAGGCAAAAGAATACATAAGAAACAATAAGCAGTTGCACCCATGTTCACTCAAATTTCCAAAAAAGGGAAGAACACCTGTTTTTAAATTTACCAATCACTCACTATTAGGGTCTGAATATTTATGTCCTCACAAACTTCATATGTTGAAATCCTAGGGACTTCCCTGGTGGCACAGTGATTAGGACCCCGTGCTCCCAATGCAGGGGCCTAGGGTTCAATTCATGGTCAGGGAACTAGATCCCACATGCATGCTGCAACTAAGAGTTTGTATGCCACAGCTAAGGAGCACAAGTGCCATAACTAAAGGAGCCAGCAAGCAACAACTAAGGAGCCCATGAGCCACAACTAAGGAGCCTGCCTGCTGCAATTAAGACCGAATGCAAAGAAAGAAATAAATAAAATAAATTAAAAAAAAAGAAATCCTAACCTTCAATGTAATGGTATTAGGAGGCAGGGCTTTTGGGAGGTGAATAAGTCATGAGAGTGGAGCCCTCATGAATGGGATTAGTGCCCTTATAAAAGAGACACCACAGAGTTTTTCTTTTTCTGCTTTTTGATAATGTGAAAAGACACTGTTTATGAATCAGGAAGGAAGATTTCTCCAGATAGGAAATCTGCCAGTGCAGATTGACTTCCCAGCCTCTAGAATGGTGAGAAATAAATTTCTGTTGTTTATAAGCAGATCTGTGGTATTTTGTTATAGCAGCCCAATGGACTAAGACACTCACATTTATAATGTTCAGAGAAAAACATTTTTCAGTTAATTAGAAGTCAGGGGAAAGAATATTGACTCTGCTTCTTAAATATGCTTTAAAGAAAACTAGTTTTGTTGTAAATGCTCAATTTGAGCTATTTAAGAAAACAGTTGCTCAGCTCTTAGAGACACTGCAGTAGAACACACACCAGAAGTTGCTGGAGTTTCCTTCTGTTCTGGCCCAGACCTTACTGTGTGAATCTGGGCAGATCACTTAACTTTGTTGAATCTCATTTTCCTGGGGTGTGGGGTTAGTAAGGGAAATAGAACTACATGATCTCCAGGATCTATCCCAGCACTAAATAATTACAAATTCTTATATCCAGCATTTGGAGTTACACATATATTTTAATGTTTAATTACTTTTTTTCTCCAGAGTCACCAATGCCAGCCCCTCCAATATCTCCTTCCCCCCAAAATGCACACATTCCCCCCCATTTGCTATTATTAGAAACATTAGGAAACTGAATTAAGAAGTTTGGATATCATCTGCAAGGAACTCTAGATTTCCAAAAAAAGGACATCAGAATGAATAATTAGCACTTTTGCGTATTTACACATGTATGTTATTTATGTGATATGAGATCTTGGGTACACTGAAGGTGGGCTTATTTGAAGAGGAGTCTTTCTGTCCTCAGGAAGAGATGCTGAGAGCATCCCCTGTGGTCTAAGGGAAGCCCAAAGGCCCCAGATCCTTGACATTAATTCACATTTCAGACTACAGATAATGTCAAAGAATTAGGAACAAGGACGGGTATAAACATATTAATATAGCTAACAAATAGTAAAGCTTATCATGTACCAACCATTGTACTGTACAGATTTATTCTCATTTAATTCTCCTAATGACTCTATTATCAGTCCCATTTTACTAATGGGGAAACTAAGACTAGGAGAGCCTCAGCTAAATTGTCTAAGACTAAATACTGGCAGAGCCAGGGTGTAAAACGGACTCTAGATTTACTCCCTTTATGTCTTTACCATACTCCCCTGTATCATTTAATTTAATAGCAAAGAGGGACCTCGAAGTATTTTTGCTTATTAACTAGACATAAGTACTTTTGGTTCGAGTCTTAATGGTCTCATTATATACATTACCTACACTATTAAAGGAAGAGCGCAAGGGTTTTGAAATGTTTCAGCCCAGTCAAGAAATAACCTTAATGACTAAGCTAACATAGTGTATGGTCAGGACACAAACCCTGCTCTTGCCCTTTTCTATCTACTTTTGTTCACTGTGGTATCATTCCATCACACACCCAGCCCCCACCATTAGCAATCCCTATGGGTAGCAGAATTAGCTGTGGCTTCTAAACAAACTCAGTGTTTATGGAGTGAAATGGTCCCATCCAAGAGATTTTTCACTTGCTTAAACCTATTATATAAGCTGCCATGTTTTCTTTCAACATTTTAACAAATATTGTCTTTTATTGGTTGGCAAAAGAAAGTGGCCAAAAGCATTTAAACTTCTTTACCTTGTACTGTTTGAGAGTTGGAGCACGACATGTGATAGGATACTTTGGAAGCCTTGACACCCTTTCTTTCTTTTGAGCACATGTAGTGGAGCAAGAAGACAGGGTATTATTTCCTTGCTGGAATCACATAAAGCTTAGTCAGCCAAGGCAATTTCACAGTGCCTGACCAAAACACCTTGGCTGCCGCTCCCACGCATCTGGGAGATGTTTTTGGCTGAGGAAGATGGCTTGAGCCAGTGATTGCTGAATGCCCTGTATTTGGCATTCTACTTTTCATGTAAATAGTAGGGAGAACAGAGAAGGCCTTCATGATTGTACCTTTACCAACCAAGAGATTTTGGTGAGTAAATATCCACCTCATAGTTAACTCCCTTGGGATTTTTTGTAGGTTGATATCTTTTACCTTCTCATATTGATGTTGTAGTTGATATGGCTATTTCTTTGATATTGCTGATCAAATATCAAGTTGATATTTATTTCTAAACTACTCTAATGTGTGAATTCAGAAGCATCTTTGTAGCACAATATTTCTCTACAATTACTTCTTGTACTTTATTTAGCTTTATTTTCTTAGCTAGGCAAACACTCTTAAGAGCATGTTCCAAATTCTTAAGACATATTCATTTAGTGTCATTTGAGTGCTTAGTGCAGTGCTGAATGTAGAACAAACATTCATTAACTTCTCAGTTGACTGAGTTGACTTGGCTATTGGCTGACTCCATGAAAGTAATAAACAGGGATTTTAGAGTGGGCTGATTAGTCTGGTTTGTAACAGCATAGTGTAGTTGTTCATTGGGAGTGGGTAGGTGAAGGTTCCTAGATGGATCAATTTGAATTATTAATGTTGAACACTGTATTCAACCCACGACCTCACAAAAGTGTTAGCCTATTTGCAAGAAAGAGATGGTAACTGAATCAATAGTAAAAGCCAACAGCCTAAGGTTATGCCCCAAAATGGTGGTTCAGGGATGACCCTCACAAATTAAATACTGAGAGCAAGTAGAGTAATAAAACATAAAATTTTTTTTCTTCCTTTCTATCTCCCTGCTTCTTTCAACCCGTCTGCTCATTTTTTCCTTTCTTCAAAAACACCGTGAGTCCTGTCATGGGCTAGATACAGTGCTAGAGGGAAGAAATATAATGGCAAAAGAGATACACCTGACTCTGCTTGCATTTCAGTGGAGGAGACAGACAAGTAGTGTTATTATCAGGTCTATGCACTCTGTCATAAGAACGTATAATCCAGGGCCAATTGACTGGAGATAGTAGAGGGAGTTAACCAAGTAGGAGGGAATGAGTGCTTTTTGTGGAGAGAATAACATGTACAAAGGTATAGAGGTAAGGGAAGGAAGCTGATTAGGGGAGTCAGGATAATGTTAGTGTCGAAGTTGGGGTGAAGATCAAGAGAGATGAGATGTTGAAGTGGTATAAATGGACCACACTATTATAAAAGACTTCATAAATCCTGTTAGGGATTTGAGACTTTACCCCCATGGAAAAGAATGAAGTTTTTAAGCAGAGGAAATGGCACGCACAGATTTGTGCTTTTAACAGCCCAGAATGATTGGGCTGGGGGCGAGGGTAAGACAGGAGGCACAGAGATAGGATATTAACAATAAGGACTGAGATCAGTGAATGGATTGGAGAGATATCAACGGGACTTGGGTTTGGTGGTGGAGAGCAAGTCAAGGGTATATATGTTTCTGACTTGGGCCAGTAGCACAACTCACTGAAATAGGAATCAAAGCAGGAGCAATTTAGGGAAGGGAAATTAATGAATTTGATTTTAGCCCTCATAAATTTGACATGCAGAAAGGGCATTCAGGTCAAAATACTCAACAGATATTCCTTGTTCATAATGAACTTGTAATCATATTGCATATTTTCATAGTGGTTGGATTTTATATTGCTCTTTATGAACTTCATTATTATTATTATAGCCAACATTACCTACTCTGCTTAAATAAAGGCTGTGAGGAACACAAAGGCACATAGGCTACACTTCTTCCCTCGAGGAGATCAGTGCATGGATTGGTCAATAAGACCTATACTAAAAACAATTAGAAAACACAAAGAATCATGTATAGTGAAAAGCTGATACAGCTGTCTCTCTAGGTTTGGTTCCAGAACCCCTGCAGATACCAAAATGCTCAGGTCCTTTATATGAAATGGCATAGTATAGTTGGCCCCCGAATCTGCCTGTTCCACATCTGTGTATACCAAGGATTGACTGTATGTATATATTAAAAATAACAAGTACTATAGGATTGCAAATAACTGAGAGATTGAATTAGACTAGGGAAGGCTTCATGTACAAAATGGGACTTGATATTGGTCTTGATAAGATATAAACAGGGGAAGATAATAAAGAAAGGCATTTCTAATTTGGGTGCAGAAGTGAAGGGAAAAGCAATTTTATTCATAGTTTAAATGTAATATATACCTTGAAAAATGATGTTACCTAAGCAGAGACTTGCCCATTATGTTTGCTATTAAAAGAATGACAGCTTACCAGTACATATCCATTCAGGTGTATCATTTCTGTTTTTGGTCTTACTACCTTGCACCTATGGAAAAAAGTTTACTAAACTGGCCATGAAGTGTGGGTTCTCTTAGGAAAAACCAGATGGGTAGAGTAGCTCTGCATGGATTAGCTTTGCACAGCCTATGCTTCTGATTTCCTGAACAGTTATGCAATCAAGTTCACTGAGGGTTTGTTGTCCTCTTTATAGTTATTAAAAACAATTTGAAAATGCATTAATGTGGGATCATTGCCATTGCTATATTTAAAGTAGCCAAATAGAGTTAAAATATAAAACTATTTATTTGGTGGGCAAATGTGGTCTAAAGGCCCATGACTTAGGGCAGTGCTATCCAATAGAAATATAAAGAGAGCCACAAATGTGAGCTGCATATATAATTTAAAATTTTCTCATAGCCACAGTGAGAAAAGGAAACAGGTGAAATTAGTAATATATTTATTTAAGCTGACATATCTGAAATATTACCATTTCAACACATAATCAGCATAAAATGTATTCATGAGATATTTTATATTCTTTTTTATACCAATTCTATGAAATCTGGTATTTTTATATAAATATGTAGTATGTATCAATTTAAGCGCATTTCAAGTCTTCAAGAACCACAGGTGACCACCATTTTTTCCTTGGAGAACACAGGTCTAACGGTTAGAGTGGCAAGCCTCACATTTTTGCCCTCATATGTGGATTATAATATTCAGGTTGTCTATTACTTCACACTTTGGTCAGCTCTGCAGACAAATTCTTTGATTCTTTCTAAAAAGAATTCTCAGCAGAGAAGAAATAAGAAAGAAAGAAAACACAAAAGAGAGTTAACTTTTATTAAATACCTTATAGGTTCCAGGCAAAGGACTAGACACTTGATGTGAATTATTTCATTAACTTCATCAGCTGTTTGTAGTGAGATAGGCATATACAAATAAACCCATAGACTGACTGACAAACAAGTGAATTAAGAATTACTTAACACACAGCACATTCAATGGCCAAGGAAATTGAAATTCAGAGACATTAATTGCACAGCTAGTAAGTGGAAGACCATGACTCACACCTAGAACTGTTTGACACTAAAACTGATGCACTTTCTACCATAATTTGCTGTCTCCTAAATCACATCCCTGGTTTGGCTCAATCAAACTTTTGGTAAACAATGAATCACCATATGATTTTGCAGTGGAGAACAAGCTCTTGGCAAGATCTTATATCAGAAAAGATACCAAGGAGAGAATTATTTTGAAGACATTTTCCTGGACCTGACTCCTGGTACATCCTGAAGTTTAGTAAGGAAAAAACAGTTCCACTGGGTTACTCAAGAGGCAAATGGGAACCCTGTGGAGGAAAATAAAAGGAATGGATTGCGTCTGAAAAAGAAGTAAGAAAATCTCAGCCTTAATCCACGTTTTGCATTTAATTCACCAGTGCACCTTAAACTCACTTAGAAAATTTGCTATTCCAAACAACTAAGTGAAAGGAGGAACTCAACAAACAGCATTATGTAAACAATATTAAGTAATTTTTTACTGGCTTTTCAAAAACTACCTTCTCTACTCCCTATCTTATCCATATGGCCTTACAACCTCAAAGAGAATGTAGCAATGGGGACAGATTTTCACAGAACCTGTCATATAGAAGAGTGGTTCCTACTCCTTAGCATGCATGAGAATCATCTAGAAAGCTGATAAAACACAAATTCCTGGACCCTACCTCCAGGAAGACTCATTCAGTAGATCTGAGAAGACCTGATAATTTGTATTTCTTTTTTTTCTTTTTTTCTTTTTTTTGGCCACGTCGTGTGGCATGCTGGATCTCAGTCCCCCTACCAGGGCTTGAATCTGCACCCCCTGCAGCGGAAGCATGGAGCCTTAATAACTGGATTGCCATGGAAGTCCCATAATTTTTATTACTAATAAGCTCTAAGGAGATGCTGATGATGCTGGTCCATAGACTACACTTCTGAGCTGCACTGGTTTAAACGATGAGGGATGGTGAGGTAGAAGAATCAAAAAATCCATTTGCCATTAGCTGCCAGAAAGCTGTTTCTGGATTCCCTGACCTTTCCTCCGTTTGACTCATTTCTCCTGAACTCCATAGATTCCAGTAAGAAAGCTTTCCTTTTTTTTTCAAAGAAAAGTTAAGCATAACTTCATATGTCCTTAATTTCTATTTGAATACCGACTTTATGGCCATAGATCACTACATGAAAAAGGTGGATTCCATGTTGGTCAAAGTAGGAGAAATTGCAAAGACATTATCAAAGAGCTCTAGAATCTCGAAATTCATGCAAATCTCCTGATCTGGGAGAGTTGTCTTTTAGAACACTGACAAAATAAAATATTAAATTGATAAGTATAGTGGTCTCTGAAGAATTTCAATGAGTGAAATGAGTTGGAAGTAGGAAATTGGCATGTGCTCTGATTCTCAAAAAAAAAAGAGAGAAAGCTACTTCCATCAACAGCATAGCAAAAATGCTCCTACTTTTGGGTTATTCATGAGTAACGGTATGTGATTATTTATTAGTAACTTTTTTTTTGAGTACCATAAGAAAAATTGGGATCTATTGAACCCATCATGGCTTCTCTAAAAACAAGATATCCCATTTCCTTGTTTGAGTGGGTTTACAAATAGAAACACAAGCTCACAGACACAGAGAACAGATTGGTGATTACCAAAGGCAGGGGGTGGGGAGTGGGAGAAATGGGTGAAGTGTTTTTTGTTTTGCTATGATTTTTTTAGTTTAAATAAACTTTTTAAATTTTTTAAAAATAAATTTAAGTAGAGAGTTGACATCTACTTTTATATCTCCTTATGGAGGAAATAAAGAAGCTTACCAGATGTGAGGTCAGTAAGAACTGAATGGCCAATGTAACTGATTATAAGGTTTCTGTCCCTCTAGAGTAGGTGGACATTAGAGTGCCACACCTTTGTCTTTGGCTTCGTTTTCCATTCTTAAGCAAGATGTGGATAAATCTATGTAGGGTATGCCCATCAAATTTATGTGTAATAAATTAGGGAGAAAGTGTGATTGTTCTGGTTAATAATATAATTAGCGCTGAAAATTTGGAGTGAAAACCTGATTCTAATAAAATGAGTTTGAACAGCAATTGCACATATAAAAGGTGGTAGAAGTTTGGTATAATAGTATATGTTATAAAAAATATGAAGTTGTGGAAAAAAACTTCTGTATGAGTTGATGGCGAGACAAAAAAGTCAAAGCAAGGTTTGGTTATATTAGTTAAAAATATAATATTTAGGGCTTCCCTGGTGGCGCAGTGGTTGAGAGTCCACCTGCCGATTCAGGGGACACGAGTTCGTGCCCCGGTCCTGGAAGATCCCACATGCCGTGGAGCAGCTGGGCCCATGAGCCATGGCCACTGAGCCTGCGCGTCCGGAGCCTGTGCTCCGCAACGGGAGAGACCACAATAATGAGAGACCTGTGTACAGGGAAAAAAAAATATATATATATATATATATATATATATATATATATATATATATATATATATATATATTATATATATAATATTTAAAACATGATAGTCATTTGTTCTGATTTAGTTCCACTATTCACATTGGAAATATAATATTGAGTTTAGTTTTTGGAGTTATATTTTATAATGAATATAGATAAACTAGAACAAGCTCAGAGGGTAGTTATTAGGAGAGTTATAGAGCTAAAAACTGTGTCACATGAAGAAATATGTTTACTGTATCCTTTCCTTTGCTGCATTTCTACGTCATCTAGTCACCCATGCTTGCAATTAGATTTTCAAGAAGTATAAGACAAGCATTATTCCAGCCAAATACACATCCATTATTTTCCTTCAAACCTCTGTTTGTTTCCTAACCCTAGAAACCTGGGCTGGTTAATATTAAAATACATCAAGTATGCCCTTTACTGTGATACCTAAAAGTCAAACTGGAGCCACACTAAACAACCAATTTTGTATTCCTTACCCATTGTTCTCCTGGTGGCCCCTCTCATTCTCCAAAACCAAAGATACCTTATGGGAGAAAGTTTTCCCACTTTCATTTCTCTAAAAGTGAAAGGAAAAAGTAGAGCAACAGTGGAGGAAGGGCCCCCTCTCAGACAAAGTGGCATGTTAGATGACTTGAGATATTTGAAATGATATCACTCGGAAAAAACCCATTCTAAATAGTTCTTTGGGTAAAATTTGTACCCAAGTTTGGAACTAGTAGTGAAAGAGACTTTGGCTAATATAAGAAAGAACTTGAGAAAAAGCTTCATTGGCTTGTGTATCCTGTCACTGCCTGGCACAGTTCATGAAATTTCAAAAAGTACTTGTGGATGTGTTTAATGAGTAAACAAATAAATGACTCAAAAGAGGAAAAAAATTTCAAATGTAATTTCAAAAAGTACTTGTGGATGCGTTTAATGAGTAAACAAATAAATGACTCAAAAGAGGAAATAGGCTGTTTGTTTAAGTCACAGGAGATAGTCAAGTAAATGGTCAAATGTGGTAGAATAGTTCATACATTAGATGGGTCTAAATAATTGTTAGAATTCCTTCAACCTGAAAATCAGGGATTCGTCTTTAAGTAAATCTCCCTTCTTCTACCAATCACATGTCTTTACCCTTTTGTTTGTTGTTGTTGTTGTTCTTGACCACACTTTCACTTGCACATAATCTGCAGCCAATTCTAAGTATTCCTAGAACTTTTCATCTGAAACCCATACCTGTGTGTTCTGTGTTCTGGTGATGTGAAACGTAAAAGTCCAGATTTCTGACTTACACAGTTCATAATATATTTTAATAGTATTTTAAGCCCAGGTGTCATTGGGTGGCTAGATAGAACAAATAATGGGGCATGTATTTTGCTACCTCATGCTCCCTATGAGAAAGTTGCCTTGTCCTCTACTACTTTCATTCCTCAAAGAAAGTCTCAAGAAATCTGGATATGAATTTCAGCTCTGCCACTTAAAAGCTACAAGACCTCAGGCAAGTCACTTTACTTTTCTGAAACTTTGTTTCCTCATCCATGAAATTGGATAATAGTATTTACCTCATAAAAGATTTTTATGGATATAAAATGAGATATTGGACCTTAAGTGTCTACTATAATTCTTGGCATATAGTAGACCTAGAAATCATGAAGGCAATGCTGATGATGTTGATAAGGATGACTGAGTACCTGTTTGTTTCTTTTCCTTCTCTGAAGAAGATCAAATTCCAAGTGGTAGTATAGATGCAAAAAGAATAATTTCAAGGCATGGACTATTTTTAGTATTTCTCATGAGGTTTTATAAAGTAGTTTAAACAAGCATAAAATTATGTCCTTTGCTTATGAAAGGTCAAGACATTCAGACTATTGCCTTTGTAGGAAAGTCAGCATTCATTTCAACTATATTGAAATCTTAAACTGAGTAAGCCTAGAGTGAAAGGACAACCAAAATCATGCTAAGGAAAATGTAAGTCCATCCAGTTGTAAATAAATTTCAATGTTTCTTTATGGACAGGAGTTAGGTTTCTTTATCATCATGGGGAAGAAGAAGTGGGAGCTATAAAAGAAGTTTACAAAAATATTTACACAAGTCTTTGAAATTCATTAATGCAATAGGTCCTTTGAAATGAAGTCTACTTTTGCCTTTACTAGATTTTTTAAATAAAAATATTGTGTAGGAAAACTAGAATTGGAAAATCTTTTCTACCATTTGTCACTAATTTGGTTGCTTCATTTGGAGTACTATGCCAGTTTTAGGTGAGGGAAATAAAGAGATCATTATATAGCAAAGCTGATTTTTCTGCCTGTCTAAAAATAATGAGGACCACCACACAATAAATCTGAGTATGAAGACCAGCATTGCCCCTGAGGATGGCCAAGTTGAATGGGCTGGCTGGGCTATACTCTCTTGGGCTCATAAACCTAGGCATTCTGGGTACCAGAGGGTAGTACATTTATATCTGTTATTTTTCAATGATCTTGAGTTTACATGAAATAAAAAAGCAAAATAATTAGCTCTTTTGACTCTGAGATAAATGCTGTCTAAAGTAGTTGTATGGTTGGCACAAAAAAAACTATCTGAAGAAGGCTTCCTTCTGACATTCAGTGTTGAAAACCTAGTCAAGAGCTCAATAAGCCTCCAATAGGAGCTGTAAAACTGTGATTATTTAAAAGTGCAAATCTGGTATATCTTTCAAGTATTAAAAACAGACATTCTCCTTGGCAGCTGTCAGAAGAAATGTGTCCTAGCAAATTTCCTGACTGAACTAAAGTATTCGGCATTTACTTAAAGATCTTGAAGCTACAGCCCAAATTGTAATTAACATATTTGTTACTGGCACTAAATTCTTTCTTTCCAGAAAACAGATGTAAAAGCAAAGCTGAAAGTGATAAAATTTTCATTCTTCATCAGTATAGAAAACCATTCAATGCTACTCTTTCATTCCTACTCTTGTCATTCACAGTACAAATTTTACCAATGTTTCCTATTCATGCACAAAAACAAGCAATGGCTAATGCTCTGAAAAGGCATGCCTCCATATTGTTAAGATGGAAGGCAGCCATTGCCATGCAATTTAATCTATATCTATCTTTAATGTTCTAATATCATAATGTTTTTGGCTGCAGTGAATCCAACTGAAAATTTGAACTGTTGATGGCACTTAACATTCAGATAAATCTTGAAAGTTACAGCCAGCCAGAGAGAAGAGTGATGAGATTTGGCATCAGTGAAAATCTAAGTACAATAAAATGTTTTATTATTCTAGATTCTTTTTTAAAAGTATAAACCTTTCAACCCAGGAGTTGTCTTGGGTCTCTCCCAAGATAGACTGAGGAGATGAGGAAAGATCCATTACTTACCCAGTCATGAAAGGCTACCTTCCTTTAATTGGCCTATGAGGGGCTGTGTTCTTAGTCTGCCTGGCACTGTTGGGTGTATTATTCTGCTCAATCAATCAACCATTTCAGCCAAATACCTCAGTTGGCTAATTATTTTGTCTCGGTTTTATTGGACTTGATTAGCAGTTGGGGTGAATTTACTAAATCAGCTGGTTGTACCAACTGATTGGCTCTGACTCACTATCTAGGCTTATTAGAGGCCCTCAATAGAGTTAAAACCACATGTCACCCATAGGCCAAATAAATGTATGTGAATATCCATGTGTATATACAAGAACCTATCTCTGCCTCTTACTGTTGCTTCATCTTTGAGTTGGGGTAGGAAATTTTGTAATTTTTTCACCTTGCTCATCTCTTATTGGTAGAAGGTATTTACAATAGTCTCATATTGTAAATGATGTGACGTCATCAGCAGCAGCAGCAGCAGCATCCAGCTTAAGCTGTGAAAAGTCACAGAAGAAAATGGGAATAAAGAATCTTTATTTTTATTCCTTCCCATATTAAGTAAAAAAAAAATCATACAATCACCTTTTTTCTCTTCTGAATCGAACGGCACACTTTTGCTCTTGAACACGTGGTATGTGTTGTTGTTAAACAAAGGAGTGTCTGGGAACTTTCAATGAAAAGTCTGTCAGGTTTTACTGTTGCTGAAATTATAGCTTCACAAAATTCTTCATTGAACTTGATGTAGAAACTTTCTTTCTCTTCTCTCTTCTTTTTTTTCTCTCTTCCTCTCTCTTTCCGCCTTTTTGTTTTTAAACAAAATCCAAACATAAAAATGCCATTTTCCAAATTATACCCCAGGGTATTCATTCACAGCTTATTTCTAAATCTAAGGCAGATACCCCTAAGAGGTGATCAAAGAGATAGAGGATCATTACTGTTATGATAAACTTAAATATTTAAGATAGTAAAGTTTGAGGGTGGGGTGATGATAGAAGAAAGAATATGTTGTTTGATGCATGAAGCTCATAAATGTCTAAGAAGATTTTGTTGGGGGAATATAGGAAGAAATATGGCAATTCGGGGCATTAATAAAAAAATAGAAGTCTAAATTAAATGGAAATGGGACTGGTTTACTTTTCCACATTTATAAATATTGGATGTGGGAATTAATATTGGGTGTGGAAATGAGCCACCTTATTAGGATACTGTTTAAGCCAGTACTAGAATCACTTGTTTATGTCACAAATTACTAAGCTTTATGGGTAAGGAAGAGTGTGGCATAGCAACCAATTTGGTGTTAGTGAATACTAGGATTTGGAGAAGGGAAAGAATTTCCCAGGCTTATCAGTCAAAAGTTGAGTTTAGATGACTAAAAGGAAGGCAACATATATTTTAAGGTCTGTGTGGGGAAATTTTCAGAGTGAAAGGGAGTGTTATTAATATTCATTCTGAGACAACATGCATAAACTGAGCCAATCCCAGGTAAATTGGTTGTATGTCACCCTCCTTATGGGCAGAATGCTATGAGGCAGACTTCTCTGGAAAGACTGCACTAAAGGTCATTTCAATCACAGCTGGAGAGTTTGTGTGGTGCTTGTTGATCAAGCTTAGAGTCTGGCCATCCCTAAATCACTGGACTCTTAATTCCAGGGGCATTTTTAAGTCTCTGTTCAGAAGTTTTCTTGTAACTACTGTCTTCATGAAAACTTAGGTCAAAAAATTGTGATCTTCTCATTATTTCTGTCACCTAACGTGTTAGACATTGCCCTGAGTCACAAGAAATTCAGTGTTAGAATAATAGAATGGGCATTAATGAATTTTTGTTCAAACATAGTTTGATCACAAACTGCACTTCTCTCTTCCCTCTCAAGTTCTTAGAAATTTTAGGAGGAACAATAGTTATTATCTGTAGTTGTTTTAGGAGAAAAGAGGGGAATTCCTGGTGGATCAGACACTGGGAAATTCCTGAAAGACAGGAAAGATATTAGATTTTGTTGAAGAAAGATATCACAATATAAAACATGTATAAGATAATCAAGGTTTATCTGCTGGTCACGGGGCTACATATTATGTGGTTTAATATCTCTCTGTTTTTCATATGATGACATCTAAGTCCAGAGAAAGGAAGTGACTACCAGGTTTGCCCACCTATCTAGAATTGAGACTGGTCTCCTGACAACAAATGCAGTTTCTTTCTGCTACTCATTAGCTTCTCCAAAGTTCAGGTTGTGACTTGGTCTTACTGAAAGATTTTGTTCTTCCAAGAAAAAACTCACATAAAATATCCAGTATGCAGGGATCACTGAAGCTCTCCATTAATTCAAGAAAAATATGGTGAAATTAATGTTTTTTAATAATACAAAATAGTCTAGAAAAGATATCTATGACAGTTGCTCTGAATAGATGTGATATTTTGATCTTCCTAAAAGTGTTTCTTGCCCACATTGCAACAAATACATCAAGATGTAATTGTGTTTTAAAAGATTTTTAAGATATTAAAATGTTAAACAATCTACTATTGACCAATACCAGTAATATAAATGCTAAACTTTATTCTCTTTTCAAGAAGTTAATTTTGTTATTGAATGAATGGGATTTATTATACTTTTTATTGTTGTATAGTCTTCTCAACCACCTGATAGAAGACCAGACATTTTCTCAGTCCATTGCAGTCTAATACTTTTGTAAAATTTAAAAAAAGAAAAAGAAAAAAGGGGAAAATAAACCAAGGTAATGTCAAACTGCTATAAAATTTTCTAAATACTTGCTCTTAATTTCTGTACGTATGACAGACCAGTAAGACCAGTAATAAACAGTTTGAAGATCATCACCAAACCACAGACTACATTTTAGCAATAATGTAGACTGTCAGAGTTACAAAATATTTCAAAAAATTCAGCCTTATTTTTGTCACATTGCTTTTTACTGATATATAATTTACATAAAATAAATTTCAGAAATTATTAATGTTTAGTTCAATTATTTTTGACAGTTAACTGCTGTGGACTGAATGTGTCTTCCTCAAATTCATGTATTAAAGCCCTAACCCCCAAATTGATAGTATTCGGAGATGAGGCCTTTGGGAGGCAATTAGGTTTAGATGAGGGCATGATGGTGGGGCCCTCATGCTGCAATAAGTGCCCATATAAGAAGAGGAAGAGACACAAGTGCTCTCTCTCTGCCATGCCTGTGAGAACATAGCCAGAAAGAGGCCATCTACAAGACAGGAAAAGGGCTCTCACCAGGAACCAAGAACTGAATTGACTGGTGTCCTGATCTTGGACTTCTAAGCATCCAGAACTTTGAGAAATAAATATTTATATTGTCCCCTATTGTCTAAAGCCACCCTATATTTAGCATTATGTTATATTGGCCCAAGCTGACTAAATTACATACACCTGGGAATTTACCAACAAAAACAAGACATAGAATATATAAAATGCCTTTCAGATTCATCCAGGTTTTGCAGTGTATCAATATTTGCTCCTTGTTATTGCCTAATAGTACTCCATTTTCTCTCTCTCACACAAATACATGCACACACACTTGCCATTTGCACTACTAGGTAAGTAAGTGCTATGTGTGACTTGTGACTTGGATGTCTTCAAAGCCATTTTTCTTTCCATTATTTTACTCCTATTTTGGAGTTTGAGAAGGATTCAAATTAGACTGTGATATTGGTGAAATAGTTTAGTTTCCCATACTTCAGTTTGCCCATAGTGGAGAAATAATAGTCTTTTAGGAGAAAATAAATGAATCACCACATATTTAACTTTGTCTTTAAAAAATCTATCTTACTTTATCTACAGATTAACCACCTTTGTCTATACCTTGGTATTCTGAAGACATTCACTCTTTTATTTCTGTACACTGGATACAACTTCCAGTACCTGGTCCTTAATTAATTAAGTTAATAATTAGTTAATAAGGCTGACAGCTTTTAAAAACAGCTCAAAATTTATCTAAAAGATTCCATAAGGAGTACAGTTGCCCTGATATGATGGTAAAAGTCATATTTTGACTTTAATTTTCAGATATAAGATTATGGGGACATATCCTGATCTATAGCAACATATACAATATTCTACAGATGATTCCTGCTGGTGAGGGGAAGTGAGGACTCAATATATTGTTTCTAGGTTTTGATAAACATATGGTTTTTAAAAAAATCTCTATACAACTTGTAATTATATTATACCATTGTCTTACCACTGTAAGGTGAAAAAGAAACTACAGTCTTCCTCTTTTGATGGGGTTACATCCTGATAAACCCACGGTAAATTCAAAACATGTTTAAGTTGAAAATGCATTTAATACAGCAAAACTTCTGAACATGATAGCTTAGCCTTGCCTAACTTAAACATGCTCAGAACACTTATATTAGCCCACAGTTGGGCAAAATCATCTGACAAAAAGAGTATTTTATAATAAAGTGTTGAATATCTCATGTAATTTATTGAATACTGTACTGAAAGTGAAAAACAGAATGGTTGTAAGTGTATGGCTGTTTACCCTCATGATCGTGTGGCCAGCTGGGAGTTATGGGTCACTGCCGCTGCCCAGCGTCTTGGGAGAGTATTGTCCCACATACTGATGGCCCAGGAAAAGACCAAAATTCTAAGTACAGTTTTACTGTATGCTTATCACTTTTACACCAAAGTCAAAAAATTATAAGTCGAGCCATTGTAAGTTGCAGATCATTAGTGTAAGTGCATGTACATAAATAAATATTCTAAAAAAAATCTATATTAATTATATATATAATTCAAGTCCAGTCTTAGGTAGGGGTTATCAAGATACTGGTAATTTCCACATCACACCTTGCATATTATTAAAATAAGGATGTGTTCCTGGACATATATCTATTTTTATGTGAAAATCATAACCAGCTACTTTTAACAGAAGAAGTAGATTTCAGCCTCTTTTTTTTTTTTTTTTTTTTTGGTGAAGTGACACCTTGTGATAAGACACAACATGTTCACTAAAGGAAATTGTATATCACTAACCCTTTTCTAGCATCAGTTTACATCCCATTAAACTGATCTTTCCTTTTGGTTTCTATATCTCTTTAGGGTTCTTGGGACATTTTTAGCTAGAGTTTTACAGCTCAAGTAACATATTTAATGGCAAGTCGTTTTCAGATTCATGTGTCATACAAAGGAATTTCTGAGGGCACAATTTCTGTAAGTACAAAATAAGGAGATAAATCTCTAGTTCTGTGGTTTCCTTTAGCCACCATATTCTTGCTCATTTCCTATACTTTTTTGTGGGTATTATTTCAATATATGGATAACAGTCAGATGTTACAAGAGGACTTGAGTTAGAGATAAGGCCCCAAAGGCCTCAATGACTACCTTGGTTCCTAAGTCAGGTACTGGCAGAGCTGAAACACAGTCCTCTCACTCTCATTACAGGATTTTGTTTTCTAGTGCATACCTCACTACCTCTGCTCTGGCAAACTGTACCAGGTCATTTATTCATTCAATAAAGTTTCATCAGGAATGATCTAAATGCATAATGCTATCATCTGCACTGGGGTGAGTGGCTACAAACAAATTATAAAACATCTTGCTGTTGAGATATCACATTTAAGTGGCAACAGAAGGCAGCATATTACAAATGTTGACACCATCAAAATAGTGTGTCAGTACACTGAAGGAGAGAAGGGATAGGGTACTTTTACCTAGAGGGAGTTAGGAAATGCTGTGCAGGAGTAGGACTTTAACTGGAACCTAAATGATTTGAAGGAATTAGCTCTTCAAAATAAGAACACACAAGAGAGTGGTTAGAGAAATTAAGGTCACAACAGAATGATAAGCCCTAATGTTTAAGTGGATGAATCATGTGACCATTTAAAATATGTAATATCAATAGTCCTTTCAAATCAATAGTCCCTTTGAAGTTGGTGATTTGTGATTACAAGAATAGACTGTCTGCTTCTCCCACCATCATAATCCCCCAAATTACCCTACTGGTTGCCAATAGCTTATCCTGCTACTGGTTTCCATCCCCTTAGTTAGTAGATTTTCCTTTTGTTTTGTGTCTACTTTTTATGGTGATGCACTTCTATTATCTCCTGCCACTTCCTGGAAACCTTCTACTAATTTGTTTAAATCAACATTAAATATTGCCCTGTGTTAAGTTTGTCATAGACCCCAGTCTCAGAGAAATGGGAAAAATTAAGATACTACTCGGTGTGATACACAAGGTGATTGAAAGTAATTACAAAACCGTTTACATGATGTAAATAATTTTCATATTTTAACACAGAAATTAATACAAAACAATATTAGACTGTCACTTCTCCTCACATATTTGAAAATATGAGTAATGACATATGAGATAGAGTTATAGAGTTCCTTCATCAAATGTCAAAGTAGTACTTATAAAGAAGTGTCATAGAAACCCTGTTATAGAGGCATTCCCAGAGAGGCAAGAGACAAAGATGATCCCTGGGTAGCATTTTTTTTTTTTTGGTACGCAGGCCTCTCACTGTAATAGCCTCTCCCACTGCAGAGCACAGGCTCTGGGCTCACAGGCTCAGTGGCCATGGCTCACGGGCCCAGCCGTTCCGTGGCATGTGGGATCTTCCCGGACCGGGGCACGAACCTGTGTCCCCTGCATCGGCAGGTGGACTCTCAACCACTGTGCCACCAGGGAAGCCCCCCTGGGTAGCATTTTAACCTTGGAGTAATTTGTACTTTCTCAATGTGCCTTCCACATATTGCCCTTGATTTTGTATGACAAAGTGTCTACAGAGTTTGGTTAAGGGATTTTTATGATAGTAATAAGCATGATTGATAACAGCTATTGGAAAAAATGAAAAATTTTGTGTCATTCTTTCTTCTACATGATATGAAATAATTACCTTGATTGCCTTTTCCTCTAAGCTGCCATTGTAACTATTGAATACAAAAACACTCTGTAGTAGCTGTGACCTATAGAAATGTATTATTGCTGCCCTTGCACCTGGAGTGCTACTGCAAAAAAAAATTTATGTCCCTATTACCTTGTGAGCCCATAGAAGTAGCTGAAAACCTGGAAAGATGGCCCCCATTTACCTTTTTTTTCCACATCTTACATACATGCATCTAAGATTTAGGGAAGCTAAATCTTATTCAGAATCTTAGGTGAAAGGAACTCTAGAAAAAGATGCTGCATTGCAAGAATGTACATTACAGAAGGGTGAGTTGGAATTTCAACACACCAATGTATAGCATCTACCATTTTGAGAATATAAAAAAACAAAGCCAGCTAACCCAGGATTCTTAGAAGAAAACGATGTTAAGTTTAGATACTTCCAGACTTTTGAATGAATAGGGGAAAGCATGTTCCAGAAAGGAGAATCTTAAAAGACTCAGAAGTGTAAGAGGATGTCACATTAAAAATATTTAAAGTAGTTTGGTACGTGAACAGGGTAGAAACTACCAGGAAAGGGACAAAAGATGAGGTGAGAGAGATCAGCAGAAGCCAGATGACTAAAGGCCTGGTAGTCATCAGCTCATTAAGAAGTGTTAACTTTTCTTCGCAAATTATGGAGATTTACCACAAAGTCTGGTAGTTCTCAGTTTCATCCCCTCCTCATTCTAACAAGAATAGGAATTTCCTCTCTTTCAATTTTAATTTCTGTTTTGGAAGAGATTTGGACACATTCTCATGACACCAGGCCTAGTGGTAGAGAATCCAGGAACATAAAATTGTTATTTCCTCCAAGCCACCAAAAAAAGAGCAAAAACTGTACATATATCTACCAACCTGAAGCAAAGGCCCTATATTACCAGGCAGCAATTGATGCTGAATTGTGCTCATTTAAGTTTATAAGCATAAATAATATACCATGTTTTGCAAAATGCTAGGCAGAAGGATATAAGGCTGGAATGCTTCTAACATCCTCTAAAGTAGTAATAAAAATGTTCGATTTTTGACTATTTCAACTGACTGAAAAGTCATTAATAAGATCATCAAAAAAACAAAAAAAAACCCTTATTAATGTAACAACTTCTAAGTACACTCTTAAACAAGAGTTAAATTGGAAAGCTCTTTAAGCATCACCTAATTATCTTACTTGCTTTCAAGCAGAATGGTGTGTGTGGCAACTGAAGATAGGGATATCAATAATTATATTTGTTCCCCATTGTCAACGTCAGGCAGATCTTTCCCATATCTACCTTAAATTCATTCTATATGACTCAAACACATTTTATGTGTGTATGAAAATAATGAATATTTGATTATCAGTGAATGTATAATAGCATTTCATGACCTATTACTGTTATTATAACCTTAGCTTCTTTTTTCCAGAAAAATCTTTCATCTATTTCCTATAAACCCACGTTATCTTTCTCTTACATTTCTTCATAGTTGATTTTAAGAAACCCTTCTTGCATTGACTGCTATTAATACAAATCGCTTTCTGTAGCCCTGCCCTCAAAATAGAAGAACAATGTATTAATCCATGTTTATTGGCCTTAAAAAAAATAATCCTGGGCGCTAAGAATCCAGGATCCAATAGGGATTTGCCTGCCACTCCATAGGCTCCAGGCTTAAAGGAGAGGAAAGGAGTTCTGAGACCAACATGTTTGAGAACCATTACAAAAAAAATTATTTCTCATTTATATTGCATTTTTGAAACAAGAAGCCATGTGGCTGACAGGGTTTTGGTGCTCTGACCAGGTGTCAGGCCTGAGCCTCAGAGGCAGGAGAGCCATGTTCAGGACATTGGACCACCAGAGACCTCCCAACTCCACCTAATATCAATCAGCGAGAGCTCTCCCAGAGATCTCTAAGGTAACGCTAAGACCCAACTCTACTCAGCGACCATCAAGCCCCAGTGCTGGACACCCCATGCCAAACAAGTAGCAAGACAGGAACACAACCCCACCCATTAGCAGAGAGGCTGCCTAAAATCATAATGAGGTCACAGACACCCCAAAACACACCACCAGATGTGGTCCTGTGCACAGAAAAACAAGATCCAGCTTCATCCACCAGAACAAAGGCACCAGTCCCATTCACCAGGAAACCTACATAACCCACTGAATCAACCTTACCCACTGGGGGCAGGCACCAAAAATATTGGGAACTACAAACCTGCAGCCTGTGAAAAGGAAACCCCAAAGTCAGTATGTTAAGCAAAATGAGACGACACGGAAATACACAGCAGATGAAGGAGCAAGGTAAAAAAAAAAAAAAAAACACCACACCAAACAAATGAAGAGGAAATAAGCAGTCTACCTGAAAAAGTATTCAGTGTAATGATAGTAAAGATGATACAAAATTTTGGAAAGAGAATGGAGAAAATACAAGAAACATTTAATAGGGACCTAAAAGAACAAAAGAGCAACCATACAATGATGAACAACAAAATGAATGAAATTAAAAATTCTCCAGAAGGAATCAATAGCAGAATAATGGAGGCAGAAGAATGCATAAGTGACCTGGAAGATAAAAGAGTGGAAATAACTAGCACAGAGCAGAATAAAGAAAAAAGAATGAAAAGAATTGAGGATAGTCTCAGAGACCTCGAGGACAACATTAAACACACCAAAATTCGAATTATAGGTATCCCAGAAGAAGAAGAGAAAAAGAAAGGGACTAAGAAAATATTTGAAGAGATTATAGTTGAAAACTTCCCTAATATGGAAAAAGAAATAGTCACTCAAGTCCAGGAAGCACAGAGTACCATATAGGATAAATCCAAGGAGAAACATGCCAACACACATATTAATCAAACTATCAAAATTTTAATACAAAGAAAAAACATTGAAAGCAGCAAGGGACAAGCAACAAATAATAAACAAGGGAATACTCAGAAGGATAACAACTGATCTATCAACAGAAACTCTGCAAGCCAGAAGGGAGTGGCAGGACATATTTAAAGTGATGAAAGGGAAAAACCTACACCAAGATTACTCTAGCCAGCAAGGATCTCATTCAGATTCAACCGAGAAATTAAAACCTTTACAGACAAGCAAAAGCTAAGAGAATACAGCACCACCAAATGAGCTTTACTACAAATCCTAAAGGAACTCCTCTAGGCAGGAAACACAAGAGAAGGAAAAGGCCTATAATAACAAACTGAAAACAGTTATGAAAACGGTAATAGGAACATACATATCAATAACCACCTTAAATGTAAATGGAATAAATGCTCCAAACAAAAGACATAGACTGGCTGAATGGATACAAAAACAAGACCCATCTATATGCTGTCTACAAGAGACCCACTTCAGACATAGGGACACATAAGGACAAAAAGTGAGGGGATGGAAAAAGGTATTCCATGCAAATGAAAATCAAAAGAAAGCTGGAGTAGCAATTCTCATATCAGACAAAATAGACTTTAAAATAAAGACTATTACAAGAGACAAAGAAGGACACTACATAATGATCAAGAGATCAATCCAAGAAGAAGATACAACAATTGTAAATATTTATGTACCCAACATAGGAGCAACTCAATACATAAGGCAAATGCTAACAGCCATAAAAGGGGAAATCAACAGTAACACAGTCATAGTAGGGGACTTTAACACCCCACTTTCACGAATGGATGGATCATCCAAAATAAAAATAAATAAGGAAACACAAACTTTAAATGATACAGTAAACAAGATGGACTTAATTGATATTTATAGGACATTCTATCCAAAAACAACAGAATACACTTTCTTCTCAAGTGTTCATGGAACATTCTCCAGGATAGATCATATCTTGGGTCACAAATCAAGCCTTGGTAAATTTAAGAAAATTGAAATTGTATCAAGTATCTTTTCTGACCACAATGCTATGAGACTAGATATCAATTACAGGGAAAAAAAAACTGAAAAAAATACAAACACATGGAGGCTAAACAATACACTACTAAATATCCAAGAGAACACTGAAGAAATCAAACAGGAAATCACAAAATACCTAGAAACAAATGACAATGAAAACACGATGACCCAAAACCTATAGGATGAAACAAAAGCAGTTCTAAGAGGGAAGTTTATAGCAGTACAATCCTACCTCAAGAAACAAGAAACATCTCAAATAAACAACCTAAACTTACAGCTAAAGCAATTAGAGAAAGAAGAACAAAAGAACCCCAAAGTTAGAAGAAGGAAGGAAACAAAGATCAGATCAGAAATAAATGAAAAAGAAATGAAGGAAATGATAGCAAAGATCAATAAAACTAAAAGGTGGTTTTTTGAGAAGATAAACAAAACTGATAAACCATCAGACAGACTCATCAAGAAAAAAAAGGAAGAAGACTCAAATGAGCAGAATTAGAAATGAAAAAGGAGAAGTAACAACTGACACTGCAGAAATACAAAGGATCATTGGAGATTACTACAAGCAACTCTATGCCAATAAAATGGACAACCTGGAAGAAATGGACACATTCTTAGAAAAGCACAACCTTCCGAGACTGAACCAGGAAGAAATAGAAAATATAAACAGACCAATCACAAGCACTGAAATCGAGACTGTGATTAAAAATCTTCCAAGAAATACAAGCCCAGGACCAGATGGATTTACAGGTGAATTCAATGAAACATTTAGAGAAGAGCTAACACCTATCCTTCTAGAACTCTTCCAAAATATAGCAGAGCGAGGAACACTCCCACACTCATTGTATGAGGCCACCATCACCGTGATACCAAAACCAGACAATGATGTCACAAAGAAAGAAATCTAAGGTCAATATCACTGATGAACATAGATGCAAAAATCCTCAACAAGAATACTAGCAGACAAAATCCAGCAGCACATTAAAAGGATCATACACCATGATCAAGTGAGGTTTATTCCAGGAATGCAAGGATTCTTAACATACAAAAATCAATCAATATGATACACCATATTAACAAACTGAAGGATAAAAAACATACGATCATCTCAATAGACGCAGAAAAAGCTTTCGACAAAATTCAACACTCATTTATGATAAAAACTCTCCAGAAAGTAGGCATAAGGGGAACTTACCTCAACATAATCAAGGTCATATATGACAAACCCACAGCCAACATCATCCTCAATGGTGAAAAACTGAAACCATTTCCACTAAGGTCAGGAACAAGGCAAGTTTGCCCACTCTCACCACTATTATTCAACATAGTTTTGGAAGTTTTAGCCACAGCAATCAGGGAAGAAAAAGAAATAAAAGGAATCCAAATCAGAAAAGAAGAAGTAAAACTGTCACTGTTTGCAGATGACATGATACTATACATAGAGTACCCTAAAGATGCTACCAGAAAACTACTAAAGCTAATCAATGAATTTGGTAAAGTAGCAGTATACAAAATTAATGCACAGAAAACTCTTGCATTCCTATACACTAATGATGAAAAATCTGAAAAAGAATTTAAGGAAACACTCCCATTTACCATTGCAACAAAAAGAATAAAATACCTAGGAGTAAACCTACCTAAGGAGACAAAAGACCTGTATGCAGAAAACTGTAAGACACTGATGAAAGAAATTAAAGATGATACAAACAGATGGAGAGATATACCATGTTCTTGGATTGGAAGAATCAACATTGTGAAAACGACTCTACTACCCAAAGCAATCTACAGATTCAATTTAATCCCTATGAAACTACCAATGGTATTTTTCACAGAACTAGAACAAGAAATTTCACAATTTGTATGGAAACACAAAGACCCCGAATAGCCAAAGGAATCTTGAGAAGGAAAAACGGAGCTGGAGGAATCAGACTTCCAGACTTCAGACTATACTACAAAGTTACAGTAATCAAGACAGTATGGTACTGGCACAAAAATAGAAATATAGATCAATGGAAGAGGATAGAAAGCCCAGAGATAAACACACACACATATGGTCATCTTGTCTTTGTAAAGAAGGCAAGAATATACAATGGAGAAAAGACAGCCTCTTCAATAAGTGGTGCTGGGAAAACTGGACACGCACGTGTAAAAGAATGAAATTAGAACACTCCCTAACACCCTATACAAAAGTAAACTCAAAATGGATTAAAGAAATAAATGTAAGGCCAGATACTATCAGACTCTTAGAGGAAAACATAGGCAGAACACTCTATGACATAAATCACAGCAAGATCCTTTTGGACTCACCTCCTAGAGAAATGGAAATAAGAACAAAAATAAACAAATGGACCTAATGAAACTTAAAACCTTTTGCAGAGCAAAGGAAACCATAAACAAAACCAAAAGACAACCCTCAGAATGGGAGAAAATATTTGCAGACGAAGCAACTAGCAAAGGATTAATCTCCAAAATATACAAGCAGCTCATGCATCTCAATATCAAAAAAACAAACAACCCAATCCAAAAATGGGCAGAAGAACTAAACAGACATTTCTCCAAAGATATACAGATTGCCAACAAACACATGAAAAGATGCCCAACATCACTAATCATTAGAGAAATGCAAATTAAAACCACAGTGAGGTATTACCTCACACCATTAAGAATAGCCATCAACAAAAATTCTACAAACAATAAATGCTGGAGAGGGTGTGGAGAGAGGGAACCCTCTTGCACTGTTGGTGGGAATATAAATTGATACAGCCACTATGGAGAACAGTATGGAGGTTCCTTAAAAAACTAAAAATAGAACTAACATATGACCCAGCAATCCCACTACTGGGCATATACCCTGAGAAAACCATAATTCAAAAAGGGTCATGTACCAAAATATTCATTATGGCTCTATTTACAATAGCCAGGACATGGAAGCAACCTAAATGTCCATTGAAAGATGAATGGATAAAGAGGATGTGGCACATATGTACAATGGAATATTACTCAGCCATATAAAGAAACAAACTGAGTTATTTGTAGTGAGGTGGATGGAACTAAAGTCTGTCATACAGAGTGAAGTAAGTCAGAAAAAGAAAAACAAATACCGTATGCTAACACATATATATGGAGTCTAAAAAAAAAAAAAGCTTCTGAGAGACCTAGGGGCAGGACAGGAATAAAGATGCAGATGTAGAGAATGGACTTGAGGACACGGAGAGGGGGAAGTGTAAGCTGGGATGAAGTGAGAGAGTGGCATGGACATATACACACTACCAAATGTAAAATAGATAGCTAGTGGGAAGCAGCCGCATAGCAGAGGGAGATCAGCTCGGTACTTTGTGACCACCTAGAGACGTGGGATAGGGAGGGTAGGAGAGAGACACAAGAGGGAGGTTATATGGGGATATATGTATACTTGTAGCTGATTCACTTTGTTATATAGCAGAAACTAACACACAATGTAAAGCAATTATACTGCAATAAAGATGTTAAAAAAAATCCTGAGTAGTATGCTTACTTACAAGAATATTGATGACTTTAATTGGGTTTAGTTTTTCTAATATTTTATATCAATTAATAGAAGGCACATATAAGAAAATGAATATACCAAGAGGCTAATTTATCCACCAACCTTTAACTACAGCCTGATCCAAAAGGTAAATTTAAACCTGTTTCCTTCCAGCTAAATCTTTTTCCCCAAACCCTGCTGTAACCTAGGGAAAAATTACTGATTTTTATCCTTCTATATTCAATTTTGCAATTAAAATATGAAAAATTCCAGTGGAACATTGGTAAATAGAAGAAGTAACACATACTGGAGGGTGTTCATGTTACTGGCATGTGAAGGCCCGCAGAAGAGGGCTTATTTTATATTGGTCTTTTGTATTTTTACATTTGACTGATGGAGTCAATGGAAAGCAGCCCTAACTGTTGCTTTATAGGCGGACGATGTTTTCCATCACTGGCACATACTGAACTAAACCTTCGGGGAGTGAAACAGGGCTGGGCTGCTGTTTTCTGTTACTCTGCAAATCAGAAAAAGATTGGTAGTTCTGACTAATCTTTTATTTTGTTTAGTTGCCTACACAACACCCTGCCAAATTACTTTATAATAAATAATAAAAGTCACTGAGAACTGTGTTTATTTTCACGAATTCAAATAAAAGGTTTTTTGTAAATGAGTTATTTCTAATAAAGCACAAAGCTAGAAAATATATTAAAAGCAAATTTGCCGCATGTTTTTATGTTAGTAGAATGTACAAAACTTGAGAAGAAGTTCAACTAATGATAATGTGGTTTTTAAAGGCTCTAGAAAATCTAGAGGCAGCAAAGCAATTCCAAATGTATCTCTTCATCTTGTAAAATGACATTTAATGAATAAAACTTACTGTTAGGGTAAACACAATGCTATTCAGATTCTCCACAACAGTGGACTTCAGAAATATAATTTGTTGGGTATGTTAGAATAACATTTTTTTAAAAATGCACTAAAATAAAACAAGTATTAGACTCTACATGAAAAAAAGACTGCTTTTAACAGCAGAGTGTAATGTTGCCATACACACTTTCTCAATGGGAAGATGAGTTAATGAGATCATTCTTATGCAAGAACATGGTGAACATCAAAGTATGATTACTACTAAACACACACATTGTTCTTTGAAAAACACAGAATGGCTTATATTTATTTTTGTTATTAATGTTTCCTGAGCACCACCAGCCGCTACTCTCATTTTCACAAATGAGGAAGTGAAGATGTAAAATAATCATATTATTTACACAAGAAAACAAATGAGTTTGTGGCCATGCCAAGATCCAGCTCATCACCAGAGTGATTCTTATATGGGGCAACTGCGACTCTGCAATTCAGTGTTCATAGCTGGGGTGATACAGCCAACTCCCTGAAACATGACGATCAAAGAATTATCAGCAAATGTGACATCTGGAAGTTGTTTCAATAGTGCAGGATGTTAAAGCAAGTGTGTGTGTGTGGGGGGGGTAATTAATTGATTTAGCACATTTAAGGGAAGTTTCTTCTCAATTACAATACTTGCTGGGAAATAATGGTGTACTAAAGAAGCAGCATTTTTTCCATGGCTAGGGTTACCATCATGCCATTTCTTTCTCCTTTAGTCGATGATAGGCACTTAAGTTGAGGGTTGAGCTATAAAATGTGTCTTAAAATGCTGGTCAATAGGATATTGGATAACCTTCTAGAAATTTTCAAAAGATCTGCTCCTAATACATTAAATTATATGGCTTCAGATGTATTTAGTTATTTTGCTTAACTGTTATAGTGACTTCTCTCACCTAATAATTCAAACACCTCTTAAACTACTGAAAAACCATTAGGATATGCATTGATTCTGTAAGCTTCAGGTTACAAGTGTATTTTACACAGTCAAGAATTTTTAGAACTCAAAGGCTTCCTCTATTATTTGCTAAATGGCTACTTTGCTGAGAGAAAAAATGGAGCATGGGGCTCAGCTCTGTGGCATTAATGGCAACAACTCAAACCTAAACCAAATCAAACCAAACCAGGCAAAAATAATCACATTTCGGTCCCGTGGCAAAAGGAGTTAGTTAAAAATGCTGTGGAGCTGATATGTTTAATTGAAGTTGAAAATAATTAGAAGATAAGTGAATGGACTCAGTAAAAACTTTCTAAAACACTTAGCTCTGGATGGAATTAGAATAACTTCCTAACCGAATCATAAAAGTCTTATTTGTTAAAAAGATCAGCCTTGGTTCTTGAGAAGGTATCCTATTTTGTGTGCAGTCTAATAATTAAGGGGAAATGAGGAAAAAGAATTAGACAAAATACAAGGAGATGAACTTGTTGATTAAATGAACATTTATGAGCATCTAGTATGTGCTAGGCCTAGGACCTCACAGACACTTAAACAAGTAACTTTAAGAAAACATGAGAAGAGACAAGAACAAAACCTGTGAGAGCACCCAAGAGAGGGGTTAACCTTCCATAGAACAGTGAACAATGCTGCACAGAGAGGATGACATTTCTGCTGACAGAGGGCAATGCATAAAGATGCTCAGAGTGAGACAAAGGAAGTGTCACCTGTAAAGACCATCTTGATACCTCATACTATTTTATCATCTTTGTACTGATGAATTCATCACATTTCAGAGTCTAGAGTCAGTCCTACCGACTTCATAATTCAGTGTCTTTAGTGTTACAGACTTGGAAGAATGGGGCGTGTAAACTCAAATGGCAAACCTCACAAAACATGATATAAAGGACTGGAATGTCAGTTTATTCACTCACTATGATAGGTCTAATTCAATTAGAAGCTATCTTTGTGCCATCCTGAACAGAGAAGTCTCTATAGATGTAGAAGACTAGAATTAACAAAAATTACTCACTGAGGTTTGGATCAGAGCAAGGAAACTGGAATGCATATGAGACTTACATTTTGACAGCAAGATGAAACTGTCTTTGTGTCAGAGTTATCCTAGCTCACAGGACACACTCTTACACAACATGCACCTGGGGGGTTATTTCTAAGTTTGTCTCCTTTTACTTTACCTCTTCCAAATAGCTCCCTACCCCATCTCACCAGCTTCTTCTGCCTGGCTGACTCAGATATATTAACTCATTTAGTGG